>NC_140588.1:603984236-608784236 GCF_964204655.1 Triturus cristatus
ACCCGGGCCCCTGGGGGCCCCAGCGGGCGGGCCCCGGGTCTGCCTTCCCCTGATTCAGAATCGCCAAACATCACTTCGGTCCGACTGACCCTCTCCCTAGTAATCCGGAGGAAAATTACCCCCCTTTCTTGTAATCCGTGCGCACGAGGTGATAGAGGGGACCCTAGGCGCGAATGTACACGACCTCCTGGAGCCCTCGCTGGGATCCGGGAGGCAAATGGACCCACATCGAGACTTCCAGGCAAGCTCGGCCATCTGGTCGCGCACAATGCTTTCCTATGGGGCGACCAGATGGCCGAGCTTGCCTGGAAGTCTCGAAGGGGGTCCCTTTGCCTCCCGGATCCCAGCGAGGGCTCCAGGAGGTCGGGTACATTCGTGCCTAGGGTCCCCTCTGTCTGAAGGGACGTGCGCGACCAGATGGCCGAAGGGGCTTGCGCGACCAGATGGCCGAGGGGACAGGCGCGACCAGATGGCCGAGGGGAAAGGGAAGGGGAAGCCTCCCCGGGCCCTCCGGACCCCGCCCCGGGCACCATGCCGCATGGCAGGACCCCGGACGGAGCCCGGGGCGGGGAGGCCGCCCTCCCTGGGGGCCCCCAGGGGCCAATGAACCCAGACGAGCCTGGGGAGGCTCCCCGGACACAACGGAACCCCGCCCCGGGCCTTTGGCAGTGCCGCAGGCCGGGGGACGGGGCCCGGGGCCGGAGACCCCGACCCGGGGCCCGGCCGGGCCCCTGGACCCAGCCGGGGCTCCCGGGACCGCAGGCGCAGGGGAAGCCTCCCCGGGCCCTCCGGACCCCGTCCTGGGCACCCTGCCGCGCGGCAGGACCCGGGACGGAGCCCGGGGCGGGGAGGCCGCCCTCCCTGGGGCCCCCAGGGGCCAATGAACCCAGCCAGGCCTGGGGAGGCTCCCCGGACACAACGGAACCCCGTCCCGGGCCTTTGGCAGTGCCGCAGGCCGGGGGACGGGGTCCGGGGCCGGAGACCCGGACCCGGGGCCCGGCCGGGCCCCTGGACCCAGCCGGGGCACCCGGGACCGCAGGCGCAGGGGAAGCCTCCCCGGGCCCTCCGGACCCCGTCCCGGGCACCCTGCTGCGCGGCAGGACCCGGGACGGAGCCCGGGGCGGGGAGGCCGCCCTCCCCGGGGCCCCCAGGGGCCAATGAACCCAGACAGGACTGGGGAGGCTCCCCGGACACAACGGAACCCCGTCCCAGGCCTTTGGCAGTGCCGCAGGCCGGGGGACGGGGCCCAGGGCCGGAGACCCCGACCCAGGGCCCGGCCGGGCCCCTGGACCCAGCCGGGGCTCCCGGGACCGCAGGCGCAGGGGAAGCCTCCCCGGGCCCTCCGGACCCCGTCACGGGCACCCTGCCGCGCGGCAGGACCCGGGACGGAGCCCGGGGCGGGGAGGCCGCCCTCCCCGGGGCCCCCAGGGGCCAATGAACCCAGACAGGCCTGGGGAGGCTCCCCGGACACAACGGAACCCCGTCCCAGGCCTTTGGCAGTGCCGCAGGCTGGGGGACGGGGCCCAGGGCCAGAGACCCCGACCCGGGGCCTGGCCGGGCCCCTGGACCCAGCCGGGGCTCCAGGGACCGCAGGCGCAGGGGAAGCCTCCCCGGGCCCTCCGGACCCCGTCCCGGGCACCCTGCTGCGCGGCAGGACCCGGGACGGAGCCCGGGGTGGGGAGGCCGCTCTCCCCGGGGCCCCCAGGGGCCAATGAACCCAGACAGGCCTGGGGAGGCTCCCCGGACACAACGGAACCCCGTCCCAGGCCTTTGGCAGTGCCGCAGGCCGGGGGACGGGGCCCAGGGCCGGAGACCCCGACCCAGGGCCCGGCCGGGCCCCTGGACCCAGCCGGGGCTCCCGGGACCGCAGGCGCAGGGGAAGCCTCCCCGGGCCCTCCGGACACCGTCTTGGGCACCCTGCCGCGCGGCAGGACCCGGGACGGAGCCCGGGGCGGGGAGGCCGCCCTCCCCGGGGCCCCCAGGGGCCAATGAACCCAGACAGGCCTGGGGAGGCTCCCCGGACACAACGGAACCCCGTCCCAGGCCTTTGGCAGTGCCGCAGGCCGGGGGATGGGGCCCAGGGCCAGAGACCCCGACCCAGGGCCCGGCCGGGCCCCTGGACCCAGCCGGGGCTCCCGGGACCGCAGGCGCAGGGGAAGCCTCCCCGGGCCCTCCGGACCCCGTCCCGGGCACCCTGCCATACGGCAGGACCCGGGACGGAGCCCGGGGCAGGGAGGCCGCCCTCCCGGGGCCCCCAGGGGCCAATGAACCCAGACAGGCCAGGGGAGGCTCCCCGGACACAACGGAACCCCGTCCCAGGCCTTTGGCAGTGCCGCAGGCCAGGGTACGGGGCCCAGGGCCCGGCTGGGCCCCTGGAGCCAGCCGGGGCTCCCAGGCCCGCAGGCGCAGGGGAAGCCTCCCGGGACCATCCGGACCCCTTGTCCCGGGCACCCTGCCACGCGACAGTTCCCGGGACAGGACCGGGGCAGCATCCGGGCCCGTCCTGCTGCCGGCTGAGGACCGAGAGGGGTCCCAGAGTACCCTGTCCCTAGTAATCCGGAGGAAGGCTACATAGCGGTAGGGCTCCCGCCTTAACCATGGGCTCAGTGGGCTCTCTGCTTCCCGGGGGGGGCTGGGGGACAGCGGCTGGGACTCGGGCACGGGGAACACCGACGGAGCTCTCGGGCCCGGGCGCCCCGGGGGTAGGACTGCCCGGGACCCGTGGAGCCCGACCCTGGTCACTTTGCCACGCCGCGGGCCGGAGGAGTGAAGCCTGGGAGGATGTTGCCCGGGCATAGCCCATCTGGTCCCCGGCAAAGAACCGCCAGCCCCGGAGGGTTCTTCCGGCATACCCTGCCCATACTAATCCGGAGGAAGGCTACCCCCCTTTCTTGTAACCCACGCGCTCCGAGTGACGGAGGGGACCCTAGGCCCGGACGCGCCCGGCCTCCTGGAGCCCTGGCTGGGATCCGGGAGGCAAATAGACCCTCATCGGGACTTCCAGGCCGGCCCGGCCATCTGGTCGCCCTCATTGGGAAGCATTGCGCGCGACCAGATGGCCGAGGGGAGAGGTGCAACCAGATGGACGGGACTGAAAGAACTCCCATCTGTCCAACCCCGAGCCTTCGCGCTAGGGTTCCTGCCTGCCCACGCAGGGCTCCGTGGCTGCAGGGCTCAGGGGCTGCAGGGCTCCAGGGCTCCAGGGCTCCAGGGCTGCAGGGCTGCAGGGCTGCAGGGCTCTGGTCCTGCAGGGCTCCAGGGCTCCGGGCTGAAGGGCTGAAGGGCTCCAGGGCTGCAGGGCTTTGGGGCTGCAGGCCTCAGGGGACGCCCGGGGGACCCATGGAGCCCGTCCTGGGCCGGAGGAGGAAGCACCCGACGCCCCGGGGAAGTGTCGTCCGGGCTTGGCCCATCTGGTCCCCGCCTGAGAACCGCGATCCCCAGGAGGGGTGTCCCGGCATACCCTGCCCCTATTAATCCGGAGGAAGGCTACCCACCTTTCTTGTAACCCTCGCGCTCCGAGTGACGGAGGGGACCCTAGGCGCGGATGCGCCCGGCCTCCTGGAGCCCTGGCTGGGATCCGCGAGGCGGATGGACCCTCATCGGGACTTCCAGGCTGGCCCGGCCATCTGGTCGCCCTATTGGAAAGCATTGCGCGCGACCAGATGGCCAAGGGGAGAGGTGCAACCAGATGGACGGGACTGACAGGACTCCCATCTGTCCAACTCCGAGCCTTCGCGCTAGGGTTCCCGCCTGCCCACGCAGGGCTCCGTGGCTGCAGGGCTCCCGGGCTGCAGGGCTCCCGGGCTGCAGGGCTCCGGGGCTGCAGGGCTGCAGGGCTCCAGGGCCTGCAGGGCTCCGGGGCTGCAGGGCTCCGGGGCTGCAGGGCTGCAGGGCTCCGGGCCTGCAGGGCTCCGGGCCTGCAGGGCTCCGGGGCTGCAGGGCTCCGGGCCTGCAGGGCTCCGGGCCTGCAGGGCTCCAGGGCTCCGGGCTGAAGGGCTCCAGGGCTGCAGGGCTTTGGGGCTGCAGGCCTCGGTGGCTGCAGGGCTCCGGGCCTGCAGGGCTCCGGGGCTGCAGGGCTCCGGGGCTGCAGGGCTCCGGGCCGCCTGCAGGGCTCCGGGCCTGCAGGGCTCCGGGGCTGCAGGGCTCCGGGCCTGCAGGGCTCCGGGCCTGCAGGGCTCCAGGGCTCCGGGCTGAAGGGCTCCAGGGCTGAAGGGCTCCAGGGCTGCAGGGCTTTGGGGCTGCAGGCCTCGGTGGACGCCCGGGGGACCCATGGAGCCCGTCCTGGGCACTTTGCCTCGCCGCGGGCTGGAGGAGGAAGCACCCGAGGCCCAGGGAAGTGACGTCCGGGCTTGGCCCATCTGGTCCCCGCCTGAGAACCGCAATTCCCCGCGAGGGGTGTCCCGGCATACCCTGCCCCTACTAATCCGGAGGAAGGCTACCCACCTTTCTTGTAACCCTCGCGCTCCGAGTGACGGAGGGGACCCTAGGCGCGGATGCGCCCGGCCTCCTGGAGCCCTGGCTGGGATCCGCGAGGCGGATGGACCCTCATCGGGACTTCCAGGCTGGCCCGGCCATCTGGTCGCCCTATTGGAAAGCATTGCGCGCGACCAGATGGCCGAGGGGAGAGGTGCAACCAGATGGACGGGACTGACAGGACTCCCATCTGTCCAACCCCGAGCCTTAGCGCTAGGGTTCCCGCCTGCCCACGCAGGGCTCCGTGGCTGCAGGGCTCCGGGGCTGCAGGGTTCCAGGGCTGCAGGGCTCTGGGCCTGCAGGGCTCCGGGGCTGCAGGGCTCCGGGCCTGCAGGGCTCCGGGCCTGCAGGGCTCCGGGCCGCCTGCAGGGCTCCGGGCCTGCAGGGCTCCAGGGCTCCGGGCTGAAGGGCTCCAGGGCTGCAGGGCTTTGGGGTTGCAGGCCTCAGTGGCTGCAGGGCTCCGGGCCTGCAGGGCTCCGGGCCTGCAGGGCTCCAGGGCTCCGGGCTGAAGGGCTCCAGGGCTGCAGGGCTTTGGGGCTGCAGGCCTCGGTGGACGCCCGGGGGACCCATGGAGCCCGTCCTGGGCACTTTGCCTCGCCGCGGGCTGTAGGAGGGAGCATCCGACGCCCCGGGGAAGTGTCGTCCGGGCTTGGCCCATCTGGTCCCCGCCTGAGAACCGCAATCCCCAGGAGGGGTGTCCCCGCCTACCCTGCCCCTACTAATCCGGAGGAAGGCTACCCACTTTTATTGTAACCCTCGCGCTCCGAGTGACGGAGGGGACCCTAGGCGCGGACGCGCCCGACCTCCTGGAGCCCTGGCTGGGATCCGCGAGGTGAATGGACCCTCATCGGGACTTCCAGGCTGGCCCGGCCATCTGGTCGCCCTATTGGAAAGCATTGCGCGCGACCAGATGGCCGAGGGAAAGGTGCGACCAGATGGCCGGGACCGAAAGGACTCCCAGCTGCCCACACCGAGCCATAGCGGTAGAGCTCCTGCCTGCCCTTGCAGGGCTCCGGGGCTCTGGACCAGGGTCCCTTGTCCCGGGCAGATGGACACTTGGCAGGCCGCAGGACGTGGGATCCCAGGCCCTGACCAAACATCAGGAGGCCCGGGGCCGGTCCCTGCTTCTCAACGCAGCCAGGCCGGGGAGATAGGGGAGCCTGCCCAAGCACGAGGGACCCCAGTCCCGGGCACACGGTCCCTCAGGTTGTGCGCTCGTTTTCAACAATTTTTGTTTTCTTCAAAATTCCGCGAAGAGGCATTCCGCAAATTCCGCCCAGCCCTAGTTAGGACTAGGTAGATTTATTTAATTCTATTATTATTAAGTTTACATCTTCAGTTGGGAAATAACCATTCAAGTGAAAGAACTGTTCAAAATATCGAACTGTATATTTTTAATTAATTTCAAAGCCTGCAACATCAGTATGGATTTAATTCTCTGGCAGCTGATATCAATTCGATTAAAGTCCTATGCCAAAAAATGCATTATTGTGCATTACTCCCTTACGTGCAATACCTCCTGCTTAATTGCATGCAGCTGTTTACTAAATGCTGATATTGGCATGTGTCACTAAGAGATCTGACATGCATGCTCTGGAGTAAGGAAAGTGTTACAAGGAGTTAACTTAATAAAACATATTTCTGATAATACAGAAGAACCAAGAGGAGACACACAGTTCCTGCAAAAGCAGAAGAGGTGGTAAATCTAGTTCACAATAGGGAGTATTTTCAAACCATACAACACAACATACTTCCTCCTTAAAATATTCTTTGTCTCTAAACCTCTAGATAATCATGCTCTTGGGTTACACAGCTGGCATCAGTTCCAGAACAATTCATAATGAACTTCCTACTAAATTAGACACGTATCTTTGTTAGCAGTAAGAATATTATAATACCTTAGCCTGGGGACATACTCATAATACATATGGGATAAAGTGTCCTCTGGCCATTATAAGGATATTTGCACATCACAGATGAGTTAATTGTCCATATAGAGGTCCCTGAACTCTGAGACGACTTGAAGTATCCTTTATAACAAAAAATAAGGGGATATTTTATCCCATATATGTGGTCCTCTTGCCACCTGTTCCTTTAAAAACATTGTACAGATGACACATCAGCTGTGACACCTTCGCCAACTCTGACTTTTTTTTTTTTAGCAAAGAGCACTTAGCATGTTGGGATTTTTTTATTTTTGAAATGTTAAGTAAATGTCTCACAATGCAACCTGCTCCAGGCTAAAACTTCAGATCTTGCTGAAGATGCCACACATCATATGGAGCCACAAATAATCTATGTTTTGGCAACTTGCAGGAATCAGCAGCTCCTGCCCAAACAAGGAATATCCGTTATTTCCCTGGTAAAAAGTAGTGGAACTGGAACATTGCTGTTACCTTCACCCAAAAAAGAGATGATTTTCAGTGTCTGGACTGACTTAGCTGGTGCTTCTTATTTCTGCAGAGTAAATGGAGCATCTTCATTACCTCCTCGTCTGTCTTCCCCTCGCTTTCCTAAACAATGAGCAGCTCGTCCGCTCCACAAAAACCTTTTACCTAGCAGAGGTCAAACACTTACCCCAATATGGCACTACCTACCCGGCATGCATTAAGGGAGAAGTGCGTCACCATGACAACCTGTTCTTTTTTCTGCAGATGCAGTATCGGATACCTAGGGAGGTCTGGTAAGTGTTTTTGTTCTTACTTGTTTTTTCTCCGTGTTTGTGGCCTGCTTTAGCATCCACGTTTTGTTGGCTTTGAACCTCTTTCACCCTGCTCCAGCAGGCGTTGCTTTTTGTATTGTAGGTAGCAAAATTGAGTGTCCTTGTGCAAGTTGTGCCTGCTTTGGCCCAGGTCTGCCTCCTCTATTGTGATCGCCCGCCCGACTAGTCTTCATTTATGTTTACAGGCGCTTCCTGCTTGGTGGTGGCGCCTCCTGCATTGCTTAGAAACAAGACCAATGCAATACGTTCCCGTCTTCTTGAGAAGTGCAGGTTTGGAGAAGGCTGCTGCTAAGTTAACACTTCATTTTCAACGGCGGACGTACCCGCCTTTTAATCAATGAGACTGTGGAGGCTGCTTTCAGGGCACAGTAGGTGGATGGTCCTCCTGCGAAGGTGCCTCGCCCTGCTCCCTTGCCTGATGCTATTGACCTTGATGAGGAGGTTGGTGCAAGGGGTCACTTTGTTCAGGGAGTTGAGTTTTCTGACTTATTTGCCCATGTCGGGAGTAATTTGGGTTTCCCTCCATCTGTGGTTGATGATTTTTTCACTCAATGTCACTAGTCGGATCGTGAGTCTTTGCCTTTGCATAGCGCTGTCTGCAAAGTGTTGACCCATGAATGAGGGGATGTTGATAAGTTTGTCTTTCCTCGCCTTTTGGATAAACGTTACCCTTTGGATGGTTTTTCAGTGGAGTTCCCTCAGTCCGTCAAGTTAGATAATGTGATGGCTGGCCTTTCCTCCCACGGTATGGCTCTCTCCACTGGCGCCCTTCCTTCCGACCCAGTCGATAAGAAGGTGGAGGGTGCTGTGAAGTGGTCCTACTTTTCTGTTCGGGCTACGGCCTATTCCAAATACATGGTCAAGTCCCTATTGAAGGATTTCCACGCTCTGGCTGTTCGGTTGAATGAGGGGGAGGATTCTTCCTCTCTGTTGGCTCTCCTGGAACTCCAAGTGCGGTGCCTGTCAGACATTTCCTTTGATAATTTGTGTGCGACTGCTGCAGCTTCAGGGGTTTCCATTGCTGCTCATCATATTTAGAAGCCGATATGGAAGGTGGAGTTCCCACAGAAGTCTATCCTGCTCAAATTGGTGTTTGAGGGTTCCTAAGTGTTTGGCCCCCAGCTGGATGACTTGGTCAAACAGTCGGCTGAGAATCATAAGCTTGTGGCTCCTGTTCGGCCTCCTTCTTGGGGTCGGGGTTTGATAATCGCCACGCTTTTGCCTTTCCTTCAGCCAGGGGTGCTAAGCAGCCCATAAGTAGCATAGGGGTTGTGTCCAGGGGGGTCCCTGGAAGTGACAAGTCCCGGTCCCAGTCCGGTGATTCTGCCTTCACTCCTTCTCCAAAGCAGTGTCTATCCACCTTTTTAGTTGGGGGTTGCCTTCGCTTCTTTTGTCATCACTGGCTGAGTCTTTCCGATGCCTCGGCGGTTCGGACAGTGAACTCTAGTTCCCAGATTGAGTTTTCATATTGCCACGCTCCTATGGTCAGAGAGACTCCTCTGCCACATCATCCGCTGATGCGGGCAGCTTTGCTGGAGGGCATTCGGCATCTCTTGAAGAAGGCAGCAATCGTGGAGATTCCACCCCTGGAAAGGGGGCTGGTTTGTTATTCCATCCTCTTTCTGGTCTCAAAGAACGATACCCTGTGTTGGATCTGAAGGGGTGAATCTCTACATTCCTTGTCGTCATTTCAAAATGGTGAGTTTGTAGTCTATCCTTCAGCTGGTGCACCAGGGGGCTTCCTTGCCTTCCTTGACCTGTTGAACGCCTACCTGCATGTTCCCATCCATCCGGCGGATCAGCGTTTCTTGCACTTTGCGGTGGGCGCTCAGCACTTCCAGTTTCAAGTGCTTCCTTTCCCCCTTTCCTTAGCGCCAAGGGTTTTCACAAACCTCTTGGCCCCCATGGTAGGTATTCTCCATTCACAGGGCATTCAGGTTTTCCTTACTGTAGGAAAGTAGGATCTGATTTCATGGTTACCCCCACTTTTTGCTGGTGTTGTTCTGTTTTATGATTATTTTACACAATAGAGAGTGAGAGAAGAGCAAGACAGTTGCAATCTCCCGTGTACAGTCTAAACACATTTAAGCAACTGCTACCTTGAGAATTCTCCTTGGGAACTCTGGTTTTATTTATTTTTTTAAAAGGGGACTCTGTTAGGATAAGATAATCTCCCTCAGCTTTATCTATGAAGGTCAGGGTATCCAAAGATATTGGAGTAGACTCCTCACTCACTTATCATGACATGCTTCATCATCGGCGCCTATCCACACCCGGATAAGATGATACTACTGCGGCGGACCCAAACACAGATGGAATGGGAGTTCTTAGATGAAGCACTATTGGTCATGCAGAGATCCAGATGAGTGATGTTTAAAAATACCTCTAGGTATACCCAAACACAATGTTTATTTGAAGGGTACCTGGGGTATGTATAAAAACGTGGATTTGTTGGGTTTTACTGAATATGATTGTTCAGTTGTACCCCTTTTGAAGTGCGAACATGTTTTGGCCTGCGCTCGGAGCCCACGTGGGACTGGGGTCTTCGTCAGGGCTATTTATCTAATTTAATGTCCCTGCTATTGTATTGTGCACGAACTCCATGCACTACCATGAGGCCTAATGCTCTCACCTGTCTTATAGTTCACATTGAATTTTCTAGTTCTAGTAGGGGGAGAAATGGAGAAGTCAGTGACACATTAGTTACTTATCCTGACTTATTCCATCGTGTCTCATCCATGCTTATGTGTTGGACCATGTTGTCCTGTGCTTTATAGACATACTTATTTTGTGCATTTCACTTTGGCACACCAATTCCCTAAGCCTCTGTATAAAAGATACATATATTGATCCCATGAAAATATACATAATAGTGGTTTGTGGTTTGACTATTGGAATTTTATTTACAAGAACCTATATCTGAATAGATTGTGAGTACTGTGGTAGATCTGGATGCAGTTTCTAAGTGTAGTGATTATAACTTTAGCCATCCATCATTGTGATTGTCATCCTGAAGTGGCATGAAAACCCACGCACTCTTGCGCTTACCCCCTGCTATCTTTATTCATGGGACATGTGGATCGTGTGGGAGGTGCTGCCTTTTAGTCATACACGGTAGGAGGAAGAAAGTTTTATTTGTCACTGTTTATAGCTGATCTACGTATGCAATATAGATTTGGTATGCAGGTTTATTGGGACGTTCCTTGCTGTTGATAAAACTCTTTATCTATGGTTTAAATTCTTACTATTGGATGGTTTTGTGCCCTGTGCCTCTAGTATTTAAGCAAGTGATTCGACTTTTTTGAGACAACTATGCTTCGTTTTTGTGCCCCGTGTTTCTCGTATTCAAGTAAGTGATTTGACTTTCTCTAGACTACTATGCCATTGCTGCGCTCCTCGCAGCGCCGACACCGCATCAGACTGTCTAGGTGTGGCTCTGTTCTATTCAAAGTTTTATCATTCACTAACCACTCGGATGTAATGGTATCTCCTAGAGACAGCCATCACTATCATTCGAAGACAGTCATTCATGCCACTTACTTCGTCAAAGGATCTGCACAGCGAGATTACCTAAACGCCACCACTCCATCTGCCGTAGTGTACTGGGGCTGGGCGAACTGGTCTGTTTGTACTGGCTATAGCTCACATGATCGGTGTCATTACTCTGCGTGAGCATCTAACTCACAGGGGATACTGAGACAAGTAGTTCCCTCCACGCTACGGAATTGTTTTTAGCATGGGGTTTTCTTCTTATCAAAGAAATTATTCTGTTTTTTGAGGGCAAAGCAGTAAGACTGTATACAATTTAAGGTTTTTTTCTATTATTCTCATCCGGTGGGTAGACTACGGTGTACCATTTATAACTCGTTCTGAGTCACTGCTCATTCCTTATGTGTCAATAAAGTTATGTGCACTCGAAAAAAGGATGGATTTGGAGCAGAATGGACCTCCCTGTGTACTTTGTTGTAACACTTTGTGACTCGTTCTGAGGCATTGTTAGTTCCTATGTGTCAATTAAGTTGTGTGCACTCCAAAATAAGGGATTTAATTTGGAGCAGAATGGACCTCCATGTGTTCTTCGTTGTAACACTTGATTGAGTTAAGCTTCGGGGAGAGGAGTTGGCCTAACGGCTAGGGCGCTCGACCTCAAACCTGGGGAACTGGGTTCGAGTCTCGGTAATGACGCTGAACATCCTGTGATTCTGGGCAAATCACTAAATCTGCCAGGGCCTAAGAAAGAAGGAATGTGTGTCCTAACGTAACTGGTTCTATGTAAAGTGCTCTGATACCTGATTGGATTCGGGTCAAGTTCGCGCTATATAAAACTCTGCAAAAAAAAAAAAGCTTAGAGGTTTATTTTGCAAAATTAAAGTATGGAGTGGTTTTTGCATAATTTCAGCAGAAGGCTTTCTATGTTGAGCAAGGGTGATGTATCCCATATGTTTGCTTTGGAAGCTTATTAATTGGTGTGTTATTTGTGGGTCATAACCCATCAATGTGGATCCTTGATGGGGTCTCTAGGTGTTATCCTGGTATGTTTTATTTCTACCGATCAACTTATTTCTTACATCATAAAGATCCAATTCTGTGTTTAATATAACCTCGTCTACCTGTTTTCTGACTAGTCTGACTGGGATCCTGCTAATCAGGACCCCAGTCACTGCTCTTCCTCCCTAAATTTGACAATGGTTAGTACTTTGGTAGCCTCCCAATTGGCTACTGGTGTATCTCTGTAAGTCCCTAGTATATGGTACTAAGGTACCCTGGGCATAGGTACAACAGGGGCCCCCCATGGGCTACAGCATGTATTATACCACTCATGAGAGGCCACTCAAACTGTGACTACAGGCCTGTCATTGTAGCCTGAATAAGTTGGTGCTAGCACCACTTACAACAGATATAAGTTTCCTTATATCTGAGGTCAGTGCACCTAAAGCCTATAAGACACCCCTATGGCAGGCTCTTCAGACCTGAGGGCAGGGTGCTTGGTTACAAGTGTTAGGGTGCCCTGAATGAGCAGGGCCACTCTACAAACCCCTCAGTTGATTTTCCAGTCTTTGGAAGTGCGATCAGCCATTTAATACATATAGTGGACATCAAGTCAAATACAAGATGTATAACTATAAACTGTCTGCACCAAAATCGATCCTGTTTGATATCAAACATGTTGGAATAATACCACAACACCAATTCCAATGTTGGATGTAGGATCCCATATACTAGGGGGCTCCCCTAGGGTGCCCGCCTTTATTCCTGGTACCAGCCTTTTAGGGTCTACCAGCAAGCTAGCGCTGTTGCCGACCACAGACACGTTTCTGTCCTCCTTCTGCTGAGCTGAGGTTGAGCAGGGGAAGGCAGAACAATAGGTTTCCTGGCACAGGAATGTGTGACCACCTCCCAGACAGGACTTAGTGAATTGGGCTGGGGTGGGAGCACTTGCCAGCGATACCAGACTGCTTTAAACGGCACATTTGGAGCCCTCCTTGCATACTCTGGTTTGAGCCAGTTCAGGGAGCCATTGGCTCCCACTCTGGTAAAAAACTGGAGAAAGGACATGAAAGTATCTGGAACTCCCTCGAGGCTTGACCTGTACTTTCACCAAGTTGGAGGACAGTATCCCTCGTTGGAACCGCTGGATCAGGACCCCTGTGCACTGCATCGACTTGCTGTTGCCAAGGCTTGTTGACTCTGTCCTCCAGAGATCTTCAGGCTACAAGAAGCTCTAGTCTCCAGCATCTCTTACTGCCTAGATCTTCATCCTCACTGCATCCTCTGCACCATGGGCCTACATCTTTGTTGAGCTGCTCGAGATCCTCTTGCTACTCCTGTTCCATTGGCATGTGGGTCCTCTTGAAGGTCTTATTTGGCTTCAGTGGGCTCCCCTGCTTGCTCGGAGCCTGTTCTTATTCTCCTGCACTTGTTGGGTCTCTTGAACCATGCTGGTCCCAACACTGCACCTTCTTCGTGTATCACATCTGTTGCTGCTGCTAAAGCTAGTTTGTGTTCCTGCCGTCCTGCCGGACACTGGCCACCTGGTTCTTGACTCCCGATGTGGGACAGGTCGTGAATAGCTCCTGGTCTTCCACAGCATTGCCTGATCCTCACAGCTGCAGTGACAAGGTCACCGTCATCACCACTGCAATTTACGTCATCGGTGGTCATTGGTCTTGTGTGCCTCCTGGTCACTTCCGAGTGGCATAGACTCTTTCCCCTCTGCTTGCTGGTTCTCCTCTTCAAGAATCCATCCCTGGATTCCACTGGACTGTTTCACCTTCTTCACCAGCGGCATCTTTTCTGAATCCTCCATTGTGGTCTACGGCTGTTTCCGATGCCACTTTGCACCTATGCACTGGTGTAGGTATCCTGGTTCCTAGAGTATCTACGAGTGGGGTGACTCTCCAACCTTCTGCTTCCATGGGGTTTCTTCAGGGTCCACTGGTGAGGGTCCTTCTTCTTAATAACTGCAACCAAAACTGTACCATTGACTTGCATTGAGTACACAGCTGTGTTTCCACTCTGCACACAGCATCCGTGGGGTTCCTGGGTACTTACCTAGGGTGGTTCCTTGCGTCCCCAGCTCTACTGAGTCTTCTGGTCCTAGTCCCGACTTCGGTCGCAGTTTGCATTCCAGTATATGGTTTGTTCTCCTTCTGGAGACCACTGTGTATTTGTGCTTACTTACCTGCTCTACATTAGAAATATTGTGTGTATTGTGTTGATATCTCCGTGTTGGACATATACTATTGTGTCAGTAAATGTGTTTAATAAATATAACTATTTTTATAACTACACTGTGTGGTTCTTTTTCATTTAACCTTCATTATATGATTAGTTCTGGTAAAACAAGCTGCTTGACACTCCTTCTGGACTAAGACTGAAGGCTACTCTCTACAGCTCCCACTTAGAGAGCTTTCTATGGTTGTCTAAGACCCCTAAAATCACCATAAAGGTTGTCTCGATTAGTGCAAGGTGCTTCCCTTAAATAAGTGTGCACCATATACTAAGCCAGCTTCCTACACTCACCTTGATGACTGGTTGATTGTTTCTCCTTCTTTCTCTCAGGACACAGAAGATGTGGCTCAGGTCTGTCATCTTCTGGATTATTTTGGGTTCCTCATCAACCACAGAAATTCCTCATTTCAGCACTCTCAGACTATGAAGTTCCTCAGAGCTCTCTTCCAAATGGATCTGGGAGGGTGTTGCTGTCCCAAGAAAGATGACTAACTCTATTCAAACATCTTTCTTGGGTGCTGTCTCAGTCTCAGGTGTCTGCCCCGCTCTGGTTGCAGAGTAGAGAGGAGATGGCTTCCACACTGCATATCCTCCCATCTGCCTGTATCCATTTATATCCCCTCCTGCATCACATTCTGAGCCACTGGGATCCTGCCTCTCAGGCATACGACGCCCTTATTCCTGTGTCTCTGCAGATTCGGGCTCCCCATTAGTGGTGGTTATCGCCTCAGAATCTCTCCAGGGGTTTCGATCTTGTTCCTCATCCTGCCATGGTGGTGTTGTTGACCAATGCCAGTGCCACAGGGTGGGGTGCAGATCTGGGGGCTTCCAAGGCCCAGGGCAGGCAGTCCTGTGTCGAGGCTCTAACAGTCCTCAAAGTGATGGGAGTGGAAGGTGGTTTGGCAGCCACTTCTTTGGTCTGCTCCCCTGCTTCATAACTGTGCTGTTTGCATTCAGAGTGACAACCAGGTTGTTCTGACATATGTCAACTGGCAAGGGGGGAACGCACCGGTCTCTGTTTCTCTTTTCCAGAAAGATTGACCTGTGGGCCGAGAGAAATCTCCTTTCTCTCTCTTCAGTCTATCTTCCGGGGAGGGAGAATGGGCCTGCGGACTCTTTGTGCCGGGTGTTTCTGTTGTCTGTGACCATGTGTTCGTATCCCCTTCTGTTTTAACAGATTCTCTCCAGGTTCGGCCTTCCCTGGTTCGATCTCTTTGTCTTGGAGGACAGAGCCCTTCTTCTGCATTTTTTCAGCCTGGTTCCCTGAAGGTGGGTCTGGGCTATAGATGCTTTCTCCGTCCAGTGGTCCCAGGGGTCCCTGTTTGCCTTCCCGCCCTTTTCTTTTATTCCCAGGGTCCTGGGTAAGATTCGGGTGGATCGGGCGAAGGTTCTGCTGGTTGTTCCGGAGTGGTCCAGGAGGCCTTGGATTCCCGTTCTCCTGGATTTGGCAGTGTGTCCCCATTGGCAGTTTCCCCTGTATCCCTCTCCGCAGCATGCTCCTCTTCTCAGCAATCTTCTATGCTTCGCCTCCGGCTGGGGGTTTCGCACTTGAGAGGATGAGTTTGTTGGATCAGGGTTGTTCTCTTGAGGTGGCTCAAAGCATCCAGTTGTCTCACATACCTTTGACTCTGAGGTCTTATGGTATGCATTGTAAGAACTTGTATGCATTGTAAGAACTTTGACTCCTGGTGTCATGGGAAGGGCCTGTCTTTCTCCTGCAATCCGGTCGGGGCGTTGGACTTTTTACAAGATGCGTTTATCATGGGTCTGGCTGTCTTCACTCTCTGGGTCCAGTGGGATGCCCTCCTTGCCTTCTGGGGTTCTGCTGTGGTGTCTGTCTCGCCCTTCGTGGCATGCCTTTTACAGAGTTTTTTGCTTCAGCGTCCTGTTTCACGCTCTCCAATTCTGGCTTGGAATCTTCCCTTGGCCCTTTTGAACCCTTGATTTCTCGTGACTTTAAGTTTATTTATGCCAAGGTTCTTTTTTTGGTGGCCATTTCCTCTGGTCCATGGGTTGGTGAGCTTGGGGCTTTGCTGGCTTCTCCCTCTTTCTTGCGGTTTTGCTCTGACAAGTTGATTTTGCGTCCTAGTCAGTTTTTTCTGCCCAAGGTCTTTTCTTCCTTCCCCTGTCAGGAATGTTGTACTTCCGGGTTTCTTTCCTGACACGTCTTCTCCCAAGGAGAAGGTTGTCATTTCTGTGGCTGTGCTGCGGGCTCTTGGCATCTATCTGGATTGTACCCTTGATTTTCGGAAGGTGGATTCCTTATTTGTTACATACACTCTCTCAGGGAAGGGTCTCAGGCCATCCTTGTCCACTTTGACTCATTGAGTGAAGAGTGCTGTTCTTTTTTCCTACAAGACTGCTCACTGTCCTCTTCCTTCTTCTGTTCAGGGCCTGTCCACTCGGGGGGTTTCTTCTTCCTGGGCTGTGTTTAAGGGAGCCTCATTATATGATATTTGTAATTCTGCTACTTGTAATACTGCTGCTATTTGTAATGCTACTTCTTTACAATATGCCATGTCTTTAAGCCATTGTGACAGTTTGGGTGGGTGCCCCCTTCCCAAGTGCATAGCCACTCTGCGTGTGGTGAGTAGCAGTGCTACCACCACTAATCTCCTATGTGCTGGCTGCAATTATTTAACATATCCCAGAAGGCATATCCGTGGGCTATGTGGAACCTCTTCGGATATCATATTCTTGAGGACACCTGTGACTACCAACCAGTACTGGTTAATTATAGAGCAAATCCATGCCAGGTGTAAGAAGTCGGCCTCACCCATTAAATCTCTGTAACAATTCACATCGGGTCTTAGGCCATATCTAGATATTTTAGCTGGGGTGTAATATGTCTGTTGGAGGTATTTAAAATGTATGATGCGAAGGTTACAATTTGGGGTAAGCATCCCAGTAAGCGTACAACAGATCCTCCATTCTTCAGGCATTAGTGGGAAATCCAAAACCCTGTTCCATTTGTCTAAGGCCTTCTGCCCTACTCCATGTCTCTCCAGCAGCAGAGGAGCAGCTCTTTATAGTGTGGTGAATAGGCGTCTCTGTGTTAGTGCAGTGAGAAGAGACTGAAGGGATGGCAGAGCTATTCTGTATAGTGTGGAGTATAGGCGTCTCCGTGTTGGTGCAGTGAGCAGAGCCTGAAGGGATGGCAGGGCTACCGGTTCCACAGGAAAAGATGCATACATTCGCCTTACTGCACTCCATAGGCGAGCATGTGTACACACCTAAAGTGGGGTCTGTGGTTGCTCTGTAACAAAGTATCGCAAAGAGAGGAAGGACCCATCAGGAAATTAATCCCCCTTTGGTTGAGTACCCAACGTCTCTTAGGTGCGCCATCACCCCAGCATCGTGCGTGACCAATAGATCTGGGTGATATGCTAGTGGAAGCGCTGGCGCATATAGTGGTGTTTTCTTAGCCCATGTCGCAAGTGTATGCCAGGCCCTCGTAGTGCAATTCACCATATTATTTCAGAGCAGGGGGTTCTCGCCCCTCCCTGGGTCAAGAGGACCATTAGAGGAAGGGGTGCATGATATCAACCTCTTTCGCCAAATGTGGTATATATTCATGGGGGTGATACCAATAGTGTGTGTAATGTGTTTGGGCGCAGAGATAGTATAGATGAATATCCGGCGCTCCAAACTCTCCCTGTGCATAAGAGAGGGTTAGTCCCCTCTTCCCGTCCCAAGGTTGTTTGCCAGCCCATACTAGTTTGATCATGTGCAAGCGTATGGTATTCAGCAAATGCAGGGGCAACATAGACGGGATGTTAACAAAAAGGTAAAGGAGGATGATCATTTTTAAAACGGCAATCCTATTTCCCATTGATAAAGGGAGCTTAATCCATCTGACAACCTGTTCCTCCAATCTTGTTATTGCCCTTCCGTAGTTTTCCCGTATAACCGTGTCCGGGTCCCTATTGACCCAGATACCCGGGTTTTTTACTGGCTCATCACTCCAATCCAAGGGAAACTCTCTGGGGAACCATTAAGTGGCTGGGGTCATTGGTAGGATAACCAACTTCACTGAATTTATGGTCAACCGCTCAGTACTCAAAGTGTATGTATTCTCTAATCAGTGTGGCTAAAAGTGTTGCAGGGTCATGAACATATAGTACCATATCGTCAGTATATATGGAAATGCTTATCAGATGTAGCCAAAATCTCAGAGCCTAGTCTTCATGATTTTGTCTTATTTTGCATGCTAGTGGTTCGATCGTCAGGACAATAGTAATAGGGACAGTGGGCAGGCTTGCTGTGTGCCCCTTCTGATGCGCAGTAGTGGGTTCACTTTGCAGTTTATTTTTAACCTAGCGCTTGGGTCAGTGTACCACAGCATTATCCATTTTATGAGCATTTGAAGCTTACCCATCCACAGCAATACCACAAATAGAAATCACCCCTCTATTGTGTCAAAAGCTTTAGCTGTGTCAAGCAGCACTGCTGCTGCAGACGTAGAGGGATTTAATTGATGAAAAAGTGCAAAGATGGTGGATAAGTTATGGGTAGTGGATCTTGTGGATGGGAAGCCTGATTGGTCCGGTAGTATTAACACTTTTAACAGTAGTTGGAGCCTAGTTGCCACAATGTTCCCCAAAATTTCGGCATCAATATTTATTAGGGAGAGTGGCCTATATGAGACACATTGATCTGGCGGCAGCTTAACTGGTTAAGTAAGGTGATGACGGGGGTAGCTGACCTTTTGTGTATGCCTCTGAATACATTTTATGTAAATGGGGTGCTAGAAGGTCATTAAACGCTTTATAAAATTCACCTGTCAGGTTGTTTGTCCCTGGAGCCTTGCCATTGGCTAACAATCAAATTGCCTCCTTAATCTCTTCTGACATGATGGTTTGTGACAGGAATTCTCATTGGCCCTGGGACAGCCATGCGAGCGCCACATCATCAAGGTACTTTGCAACTTCCGTTGCTGTTGCTGTCAAGTGTGAGTCATATAAATCTGTGAAAAAATCCTGGAAGCTTTGTATGATAGATGATGTGTTCTAGCATAGGTACTCCATACTATCTCTTAGCTGTACTATATGTGTATGAGCTGAGGACTTTCTAAGTATATGGGCAAGATTGCAGCCAGGTTGGCCATCCTTGCCATAGGCAGGCACCTCCTGACGTCTTCTGAGAACCTTAACCTCCTGCTCTGCTGTTTCTTGGTATTCTGACATTTTTCCACTAATTTCACCCAGGAACTCATGTGTAGGCTCTCCCCCATAGTGTCTTTCTAAGTTTCGGATAACTCGGTCCAGCCTCTCTAACTGTGTACGGATATTTTTCAGTATCCCTCCCTGCTTACTAATACAGATGCCTCTTATGGTGGGCCTCCCACAAGGCCTCTGCGTCTGATACAGTGCCTATGTTAAATTCAAAGAATTCTGTTATGGCCATGCATAGTTCCACCCTAAATACCTGGTCTAATAACGTGGCTGTGTGAAATCGCCAGCCAAAGCTCTGGGGTGAAAGGGCGGGATTGCCAATGTTAATTGCACCGGGGCGAGGTCGGAGAGCTTCTTGGGCATGTGTCGCACATCTTTTGTCCATGCATTGATTTCAGGGGTGACCAGCCAGTAATCCAGCCGGGATCACGTGCCATGTACTGACTACGTGTAAGTTCCTTTCTGTCCCCCTGGGTCTAGCACTCTCCACAGGTCCAGCAGGCCGTTCTCAGACACACTGTCTCGGACTATATAAGCTGCCCGCTTTGGGTGGGAATATCAGAATTTCCCAATCTGTCCACTGTGGGTTCTAGGCAGATGTTCAAATCCCCTCCCCATATAATGGCTGATGGGGGTAGTGAGTGTAGTCTGGTTCACATTTGAGTAAAAAATTCAGGATCATCTGTATTGGGGCCACATGTGTTTACTATGGTCAATGGAGTGTTGTCGAATCTGCCTTGCACAATTATTCTCCTACCCTGCATGTATACCTCAGGGTACCCCGTACCATAAGCCCAAATGAGGTACCCTGTTTATCAGAAATAGCACTCCACGAGAGTAAGAAGTGTAGGAGGAGGCCACCCTATTCGACACCCATCTTGTGCCCATCTCTCTCCATCACCATCTCAGGGTGTGTAGTTAAATGTGTTTCTTGTAGAAGTGCTACCTGTACAGCGTGCCTGTCTAAATAGGCTGTAAAGAATCACTGGGTGTTCCCTAATACCCCTCCACTATCTGGGATAAGAAATATCACACTATACAAAATAATGATGTGGAGGAATAGATACATTCAAAGTAATAATAGGATATATCAAATTACCCAATTCAATGGTACATCGTCCCATCCCATTTACTTATATTGATCAAAAACCACATACCAAAATTTATTTCTGATTGGAACAATTATTATCTTTGTTTAATTGTTCTCTAATTACTGCAAAATTCAAACCAAAATATAAACAAAATCATTTTTACACAAACACTTACATATAATCACTTTGTCAGATATTGTTTCCTACTCCCCAGTTTTCAGTTTTCGTCTTTGCACTCTAACAGCAATCCACTGCGAGGTATTCCTATATGCACATGAGGTACATGCTACACCTCTGAGACCAATTTACATTGTGTATATCCAATTTGAACACAACTCTTTCTTTATTTAATGGATTCCTACATGAATTGACAGTCAACGCATTTCAGCCCTTTTTTATCCGGGCCTCATCAGGACAAGGGTATAAGGAACAACCTAAAGTTTGATAATCCAAATGAAAATCAAAATCAGTCACCTATTTGTGTTCCAATTTGTGCTCATCACCCAAGTGTAAGCATGTGCTCATAAATAAAAACTAGAGCCAAATAATTTTCAAGTCGGACTTACAACGATTAGAGTGAACCCCTGTTTGTTACATACCATGTTCCAAAATATATATTGAAAAAATTAAAAATTAAAATCGCCACCTATACTTCATATTATAGTTTGATCAACCTTCAACTCCAACATGCGCCCAAATATTACTGCAACCTTAAAGGCCCATAACTCACCAGAGCAGACACTAAACTCACTTACAATGCCTCCCACGGGCAATGATATGCATCTAGGGCGAGGTCCACGTACTCAAGGTACTCTTCATTAGAGTATCGTGCTTATTAAGGCAGATCGCTGGCACACTAGGAACATAAAATAAGGCTGTCATATGTAGGTTCACGTGTTAACAGAGACAATCTAATTTCCATAGTAACAGCGCAAACCATGCGCCCTGCATACCTGTACCACAAGTGAACCAACAGGTCCTCCTGCACGCACTATGCATCACTCAGAATCACTCTTCGGACAACAGGTCTGTTGGACTTGGCCCTTTTTGCAGGGTCATCCCTGAACTTTTTGCCTTCCTCCTGTATTTTTTCGGACCTGTTGTTGGCTGTTTTATGACTCTAGAGACTTTACCACTGCTGATCAGTGATAAAGTGCATATGCTCTCTGTTGTAATTTGATGTATGGATTAGTGACTCCATGATTGGCTTATTTGATTTACTTGTCAGACCCTAGTACAGTGCACCGTGTGTGCCCAGGGCTTGTAAATCAAATGCTGCTGGTGGGCTTGCAGCACTGGTTGTGCCACCCACAAAAGCAGCCTGTAAAGTGTGTCTCAGGCCTGCCATTGCAGAGCCTGTGTGCAGTCTAGGACTGCCATGTCGACTTGGCAAGTGCACCCACTTGTTAGTCCCTACACTTTCCCTTTTCTACATATCAGACACCCCTAAGGTAGGCCCAAGGGCAAGGTGCATTGTATGTAAAATGTAGGACATGCCCTGATGTGTGTGGCATGTCCTGGTAGTGAATTACAGCCATTTTCGTTTTTCACTATTTCAAGGCTACATGTCCCCATAGGCCAGAATGGGCAGTTTGATTATAAAATCTTATAACCCTAACTGACTCAGGGAACATGGTAGAAATTCAAGTTTAGTATGCCTGAACTCATGATGATAAAATACATCTTTTAGTAAAGTTGGTTTTAACATTCTGTGTTTGAAAATACCACTTTTAGAAAATAGGTATTTTCTTACCTAGCCATCCAGCCTGCCTCTGCTAGCTTGTGTATTGTGTGTCTGGCTTTTTGAGTGACAGGTGCTGGGAGATTCCAGGAGACAGGGTGAGGCAGCACAGGGCTGAATAGACCTATCTGCATGTAGAGTAGCACCTGGGTCTGAACAGGGCTGTGCCTGCCTTTCACAAAGCTGGCTCCACCTCCTATGGTGCGTCTGATGACCCTGGCCCACACTGTCAAAGGAAAGAAGGAGTTCTGTAAACAAAGTGCAACAGGACTGCACAGAACTGGTTTGGACTAGGTACAGGCCCCTCTGCCTTCAGAGGACAAAGGATTTAGTAGTATAAAAATGGGGACCCAGACCCCAAGACTTTAGATCACTTCTGGAACAACAAGATGAACCTCTGCCCAGGAGAAGAACCAAGGAAGCTGTAGGAGTTGGACTGCCCCCCTGACAGTGTGCTGTGTTGCTGGGTTGGCCTACAGTGGAGTCCTCGGTGCCAAGGAGGAGGAGAAGGAACTTTTAAAGAACTTTCATCATCTGGCAGAATTTTACTCCAAGGGCTTGAACTTGTGCTTGCCTCCTACTGAAGTCTCAGGGACAAAAGACTGCACCACCAGCTCCCCTCTGAATTTCCTTGCTGGGAATTCTGTCTGCAGAAGCCTGCGTGTCGCTGGGAGCTGGAAGCGCGACTCAACAAGAAGAAGTGTGTTGCAGTCGCAGCTGTTGCCGTCGCATCGCCGGAGAAGCGTGTCACCGCCGCAGAGGCTGCCGCCGCATCACCAGAGAAGCGTGCATTCGTCAAAGCTGTTTACCGACACATCACCGGAGAAGCGTGTCGCCGCCGCAGAGGTCGCCATCGCATCATCGGAGAAGCGTGTCGCAGGGCCTGTCGTGGCTCCAAAGTTACAGAGTTCGCCGTTTGCCCGCCGGGCGTGCACGCATCGTCATCACATCGTTGCATCAAGGGTGCCATCTTATCGCATCGCACCGGATTGTCGCATCGCATCGAGGCGCCATCTTGTTGCATCGTAACCGGAACGCAGTACAAGAATCAACGCATCACCTCCTCTCTGGTAAGGACCAAGATGCATAAACTACTCTGCGAAAGCATTCAGGCGCGACACATCGTCTCCCCCCGAAGCAAGAAACCGACGCATCTCCACCCCTGTGAACCTTTTCTTTGTTTTGCATTACGCATCCAGGTACTTTTGTGAGAACTGTGTCGCATTTATCATCAACTTGAACTAAGTGACTTCTACCATCTTTATGTCTATTTTAAGTCCAGTATTGTGGATTTTTGTCGTTTGTGGTCTTGTGTTAAGTCTATATAAAGAATACTTATCTTTATAAAACCTGTGTGGTGTCCATCTGTAGTGTTCTCACTGTATTACTGTATGTGTTCACAAATGCTTAACACACTGCCTCTGAGATAAGCCTGTCTGCTCATGCCAAGCTACCAAGGGGGTGAGCAGGGGTTATCCAGTAGTGTAATCCCCTTTCCCTGACTTAGAAGCAAGGGTCCCTATTAGGTCAAAGGTACCTACCTCTGCCAACTAGAGACCCCCAGTTGTAACAGTGTCCAATTCCCGAGATGTCCTTCCAAATCGTTGTGCTAATAAATTTACAAAAGTGCACCAGTCAGTGTTAAACCACCACAGTCCTATGCGACACCCCACGTCCCTTATTGCCTCATTTTTGCTTGCCTATGCTCAGAACTAGTTGAGAGCCGTTCCACGCCGCCTTCTCTTCCGGGATTAGCTTTCGCGGCTCCAGAGCCGCACATGTATTTAAAACAAACACTCGCTACCAATGCAGTCACTTGCTCCTACTAGTGCCATGGAGATAGAAGAGATACTCCTACACTCGGGTTGCATTCCGACTGCAGGAATCGCCAATCCCCATGAAGGCATAATTATATAAGCCATGCGATCCTTGCAAAATGATGATCATACGCTATATAATAGCAACTAGAAGTTCAACACATTACCAAGTATTGTCAACTCAAATCCCCAATTAAAAGCCACCACCAAATTCATCAGCACATTCTGAGCTCAGAATGCAAAACTAAAAAACAAAATAACACATCTTGTGCCACAGGTCTTTGGTAAAAACCAATCGAATATTTCAATAATCCGAACTTTATCAGCAATTGTATCAAGTTGCACTTTGATCATCAAACAAGAACAACTTTATAAACAGTTTACAAATCGTTCTCCAGACATTTTTTATGATGTACATTGTTAGCACCTTAACAGATTCCCACAAATTGAGAAATCCCCTAAGTATATCCATTCAGATTAGAGGCCAAATTTCATCATGGTCGTTGAGGCCCTCCACCGCCGTTCTGTATCTTTCAATCATGCATGCCTCAAGCATATTGAGTGATGCTGGTAGGGTGGCCTTATTTCTATATTTAAACACCATCAGTACTGACCACTGAATGTCATTTTCATCATGGTTGCACTGTTGATAGTGTTGGACTAACGGGGCACCCTGTGCCTTACACAGTATTTTCGATTTATGCTGCAAAACGCGCATTTTAATGGTTTGGGTTGTCTGCCCTATATACATTTTTCTACATGGGCATGATAACCACTAAATCACATTTTTTGTATTACAGTTGGAAAAACTATATTGAACATGCTTTTTACCATTCAGCATAACTAATTTGGAATCATTGGTCATGGCAAGCTGCGCAGTTGTTACACCTGAAATGACTGACCAACGGTGTGAGTCCCATCATGCCTCTTAAATCCTTTTTGGTTTGTGATGGTCATGTAGATTTAACCAAATGCTGTTGGAGGTTCTTTCCTTTACGGAAAGCAAATAGGGGTCTCAGAATATCTGGGTGCCGCACTAACCTCCAATTGTGCAAAATTATTCTCTTAATCTTATTTGCCTTGGGGTTTTAAATTCAAACACATGTCAGTGGATTTAAATCTGGTTTGGATTTTGGGGTCAATAACTCCTCTCTTGGAGCAAACCACGCCTGTTTGAGTGCTGATCCCACCAATTTTCTTGGGTAGCCTCTCTCCATTAATTTATTTTGCAATATTTCTGTATTCCTGAAGTAGTCTACCTTTTTAGTGCAATTACATCTAATTCTGAGAAATTGCCCATAGCGCAAGTTCTCTTTTAAGCTTCTTGGATGTCCGCTTGTAAAATGTAATAGCGTATTGCAGTCGTTGGGTTTCGTGTACAAACTGGACTCTAGTTTTCCATCGCTACTGGTAATCCAGAGATCCAAGAAGTTGATCTTGTCCTCGCTATGTGTCTAAATAAGCTAGCACTTGGCGAATCTTACAAGGTTTATTTAGGCCTCTCACGTTCCATGTTATATGCAGTTACATCTCATATTCTATGCTGCTCCGATGAATATATGCAGTTACCTTTAGATGTGCCATGAACATTTTGGTGTGAGTGGCTTACCGTGCCACTGTATGCTCAGTACTGAAACCCATTAACATCAAGTCCCTTCCCCCACCCACTTCAGCATCCCAATCATTCTATAGACATACCCCAGTATCAACAGTCCCTGTCATAAAAACATAATTATCTAGAAGAGATCCAGGTCCCAGTTACCACCCATACCAAACAAATCAGTAGGGATTACTCATTGTGGGGCAGCTAGAGTCCCTTAAAACCTCCTGCAACTTGGGGGGAGAGGGAGGTGGCCAAGAGAGTTGTATGTTTCTCAGTGTCTATGAACAGTGTCATAACAATTTGTGGGTGTTGGGTCGGGAGCCTCTCCCCAGCTCCGTCGGCTTGCAAGTCTGTGTACCTTTACAGTTTGAATGCAGCCATACCTAGTCTTTTACAGTCCCGCTAATCTTACCACTATATTGTAGTCTTCTCTGTTGAAGTGGGCCTCATCAAACCTCCAACAGGGCCCTACACCTGCTCCCAAGTGCCGCTCCCATGAGCAGTTCAGGCAAGGTTACGTCACTCACACATGGCCAACTAGAGTCCACTCCCCAAAACATGACAGCTGCCATGATTCTGCTGGGGCCTCTTTGTCTTGGTCCGTCTCTTCCCGCTGTTGAGATGTTATCTTCTTGACAAATTCCACTGCTGCCCTGGGATTCGTGAAGATCCTAGATCCGCCCGATGCTCTATGCGCAGCCGGACGGATACAGCATGGCGTACAGAATTTCTGCCCATTGTAGCTTTTTCTTCACTGGTAGGTACTCCTTTCTCACTGCCTGTACGTTTGCAATTAAACCTTGGAAGAAGGATATGGTATTCCATTGATATGTGATCGTGTTTTTCTCCCTAGACGTGGAGGGGTCCCCGGCAGAGATCTTGCCACAAGTGTTCTGTGCACTCACTCTACCACCAGCAGGGAGGGGAGATTTTCCACCCAGAACAATTACAACAACAAAGTTCCTACATTGGTTTCCAAATTTCCTGTATTTGTGTACGCCGGGATCCCTGATATGCGCACATTGTTTTGGCAGGAGCGGGCTTCCAAGTCCTTATTTTTAGCCTGTATTACTGCCAACACTTTTTCTATATTAAGGAAATTGGTACTTGTGGTTTGGACTTCATCTTCGGTGGTGGCAATATGTTGTTCCACTTCGTTGAGGGTGTTGTATGCTTCTCTAGTTTCATGGTAAGATGACCCATCCAAATATTTAAGGTGGCAATTTTGCCATCAATTGACTGCAGGTTTTTCTGCATAGCCTGTAGGGTTGCCTCTAACAATGTTGCATCAGCCAGGGGGGCAGCCACTCCTCTATCCTCTGACTGGGTCTGCCTGTTCTCCCCATTTTTCTGATTAAAGGTAAGTTTGGGCTCAGTTCTCTCTGCATTTCCCATATTGTTGCTGGTGACACCACTGATTTTGTTAGGCACGTTTATATTCTGAAGGTGACTCACCATCCATGCTCAATGATCCCTGCCTGCCGCCTCGGTTCTCTGCCACAGGCCACACTGGCATTTCTTTTGCCCTCAGGCCCCTCTCACCTGTCTGTTATAACTTGTCCGGGCCCGGGCCATACTCCACAGGTAGAGGATTAGTGCTGCTGACCAACCCCTACGCTGGCCTCCACACCGCGCTTGGCTCAGGCTTCTAGGTGTCTCTGAGATCTCCTGCCACCATTATTTCAAAGGGGGGGGCCACCGCTGATTGCCCATCAGGCCCCCGCTCTCACCAGGGCAGTCCTTTCCTGTACCACATTTCTGCGGGGAGCACCCACCTCGGCCCACACCAGAGGGGAGGTAGGTTTTATTACACGAGCACCATCTTCGGTGTATTTAAGCACCACTGTCTTCACAGCCCAGAGGCCCCGCTATGCCGCTCCAGTTGAGCATCCAACTCACCGCTCCTGCCTCAGGCTTCAACCGTCCATCAGCACCTTTGCAGCAGTCCTTCTCAGCGGGCCGCGTCCCCTGTACCCTTCAGGTGTATACACTTTCCAAAGTGCCTCCCTGCTGTCATTTTTGCCGGCACCCTCATTACCTTCTCTCTGCTCCGGCACTGTTACGCCTGCCAACAGTGTCCTCTGGCAAGGCTGTGTTGGCTATGGCTCTGGCCTCCAATCCCCGGTGGCAGCGCTGCTCACTTTGCTGGTCGCACGCCATCACCGGTAATCCCCATCGCCTTCCTGCTACACACGTTTGATCAGTGAGGACTGTCCCAGCTCTGACATAATTCCTTCCTCCTATCTATTTTTTTCGCAGTATCTGTGCTACAGGCCGAGCCGCTTACTTACGGTGCCTCACTCATCCGTCTGAGGGCCCGCTTCCCGCTCCTGTCCCCAAGCGGTCTCAGTCCCCAGCGGCAGTCACAGTGATTTCTGCCACCTCAGGAGCAAAAAGCTACTCTCAATGACTTCTGCATATGCTCTTTAGCTCGCCACATCTAATTCGGGACAGGATGTGCATCGATAATAAGGATTAATGCTGGAAATTTTAATTTGGCCGGCAGAGCTGCACTACTGTGCCACCATGCTGCCGTGGGCTCTCTAGCGCACCCCATTTTGCTCAGAAATTGGCATGGTGTCATCTGGGTCCATATTCTACTTTTACGGGAGGATCTTGCATGTTGTGAGTGCATCTGGACAGGTACTTTGCACAAGCGAGACTATAACAATGGAGAGTGGTTGTGCTAGGGCTTCACCGAATAGCGCTATCGTTATTGATGATGGGATTATATAGACTTTATATGGCAGGGTCTTCAGAAATCAGAATAGGTTTACCTGGTCAATGATACAAAGACTGTTGACAGGGGATCATTTCACTATTTTGCCAGTGAGATACTTTTAGAAATGTTGGTTGTAGTTTTAGTGTCAATGTGTAAGCAGGGTCTGAATATTTCTCTTGCTGTTGGTGCAGGTTGACAGTATAAGAAGGTATGCAACATTAAATGCCATTAGCAGGTTGTGAAAGGCATCTATAGTGGTCCTGATTGATGCGTCACGGATGATTTGAATAGATCTTTGACCTGCTACTGATTAACTGCACACATCATCTAAAGGATGGATACAACACAATGTATAGACCCAACACTTCATCCGTTGGCACCTCAAATAAATAATATTGTACTGAAAAAAAGACTTCCTAAATAATTTTGATGTCTCACGTACCTGTGGGAGGAAGCTATTCACAAACTAGTTCATTGGATACGCTATTGTTGTCCTTTTGTGTTTTGCTTCAAAGGGGACTTTGGCATCTGTTACAGAATGAAAATATGAGTGGTTCGAAGTTATGCATATGAAATTGCAAATAATCAAATCCGTCCCTCAAATAGTATTTCAAACACTGCCTCTAGTTTGTTGCCTCATCACTTTTTGGAGTGCAATGCAAGCAACTTAGATCCTCTCATGAGAAGTTTGTGTTCTTTTGAATCTGCTTTAAGCTCTGCTACCCAAAGACTTGATTTTAGATAAAGATATTACATTTTATTAAAAAATGCTATCATAGATTTTGATATTTTATTGGGACGAATGGGATTTAGAAATATGTTTGAAGATATGACCTGCTTGGAGGCTAGGAGCAAAAGCTCATTTCTTAAAAACAATATAGCTCATTTAGCATGTAATTTAGTTTTCAGAATGTTTTACCTACTTTAAAGCAAAAAGATTTTGCATTTGGTGTTCACCAGATGAGCCTAATTCACAAAGGGGAACAGAAAGGCCGCTGGGAAATGCTCGTGCGCTATTAATTATTTGATTTTCTCATGAGACGCGGCGCATAACGAAATGCAATTCAAGCAAAATAAACATGACGTTCCTACCATGAGTACTACGGTCGCAAATCAAGACAATGGAGTAATGACAGGAGAATGCAGAAAGTAGAAGTGAATATTTCTCCTGCAAAATAGAAGAATATGTGTTCAGAGTAATGTAACTCCAAACCCTGATCGCTAATTCAGAGAACCAGAGCAAATGTTCGCGTGCAAACTATGACATTCTCAAACTGGGACAAGTTCTACCAAGAGCAATGTGTATGGCAATTAAACTAAAGAGACGAACGATATTTCATATCTGCTATATGATCATGAGGAGAAAAAGAAGATAGTACAGTCATAGGGTTGTAGCTGTTTGCTTATATGATGAGCAGCTGCATTTAAGGTACAACCTGCACCTTTCATTTGGATAATGAGGAGCTTTATGAGGCTGTATTTCCTTCCTGCAGGCACATCACACTCCCTGTCTTTTGCTTAGAAATAGATGACGTCCTTTTCTAAACTTGCACGGCCATTCCATGGTCCACGGGCTTGAACCAAATGTCTGTTGGAAGATAAATAGTTCAACAGTAATCAAATGTATATTTTCCGATAGAAGAGATTCCATTCAGCTTTCATGCCTACTGTAGTTTATCACGAGCCACTAGACCCAGCGTTGACACAAAGAAGGCCATTATTAGCTAAAGTAAGGAGTATGACAACTGCCCCCCCCCCCCTCCCCACAGTGTGACCCTGAAGAGAATCTACAACAGTGTAACTCAAAATAAGATTATGAAGCCCGGGCTAATGCAAATTAGTATGAAGAGAGTGTGATTATTTCACAAAGTAGTTAAAATGCCCTTTACCTACGTAGGGGAGGTGTGAAGATACCGAGGTTCTGCATTTCCAGGTAAATTCTTTAGACAGAGAAACAGCCCTAACACAAGATACCTGTTGAAATATTTTTTTGCCTTCGCCAATCAAAAATTAGTTTTATCAGATATGTGGACGATTTTGATGGTGCGGTGACAGGCTAAAATCACACTGGGTATAGCAAATCATACTATAAAAGGATGATTACAGTCAAGCTGGTTGCTGAAGCTGAGCTCGTACAAAGTGAAAAGAATGTAATTTCTGTTAAACATACGGGTGTATTTTAGGAATAAGCATCTTATCCATGATAGTTTAGTACAGCAGTGACACATTCCTGCATGTGGTCGATGTACAGCAACACTAAATCAATACTATTGTGTCAGAATTAATTGTTAAAAGTCTCAATGCAATTTAGTTAAAATGGCAACATTTAAAGGCCAAAGTTAGACGAATACGAAGACGTTCCGATGTGAGAATTAAGTAGTATTAAAACATGCTTCTTGACAGAAAATACAACTTTGCAAGTACAATTAATCATAACAACGTGCCTAGCTCCGGTTACCAAAAGAGTTATTCAGTTGGAAGTTCAATTTTGGAAATAGCTGTTTAAAAACCGTGAGATCTTTAGTTCCAGTTTATGTAGTGTCACCTTCCGGTTTCCTGTTCCGGCACCCCTGGATCTTGAGAGTTACAGCAGTCACAGCAAAATGACCAGTTCTGATTGGTCAATGCTTATCTGTAAGAGACTATCAGTATCCACTTACACACATGGATAGGACTGTCTCTGTAACAATTTGCATATTCATTAACAATTGTTTTTTTTCTCCTCCTTTAGCTGGGTAAGTACATGGGCTGCAGCCATGGGTCATGACCCCAAATGTGCATTCCCAGACGCAACCTGAAAGACACTAAAATCAGGCACTTATCAAGATCAGGAATGTGGTAGAACTGTCATATGGTGTACTGAAGTCCAGGTTCTGATGCCTGGACAAGTCAGGGGGAAGATTGGTATACTCACCCCCTATGGTGTGCAAAATTATACTCGTATCTGACATCCTCTACAACATAGGTGCGAGAACTAATTTCCAGTGGGATTTGGTGACTGAAAAGACTGAGCCAATGGAGGAGGAGGAGGAGGATGGAGTAGAGATCCATCGCACAATGGCTGGTCGGCAGCAACGCAACCACGTTGTGGCAAATTTATTTTCTGAAAAACCTGAATGGATGGGCCAATTGACTGCAGTTGTCTGTTATTTTCAAAATCAGAATAAATATCTTAACTCATTCATTGTGTTGCTTTTTATGTCACAGTCAATGTAAACATCAAGTCACTCACATCTTCCCAACTAGAAACAGGCCTCAACATGTAACAATCATGTTGTCAGAACCGTTGAGCAAAATGGGGCCATGGCTTTAAATTATTAATCAACTAAAGCCGCAATGCTTTGTGATGCAGTTTATTGCATTAAAGGGACAGGCCAGGCATGCCACATATCCGCATCATACTAGACCATTCCTTATCTCACACACTTGAGCAGTGTAGTGCAGCAGCAATGTGTGCTTCAGATGGTACTCAGTGAGTGTTGAAACACAAACCATCCAATATGTCCATACCTGAGACAAACCACTCATTGTAGTGTGGATCACCAATGCGATAGCATGCAGAATGTCAGCACTTTGCAGGAACAAATGTTGGTGCAGATTCCATCACAATGTAATTTGCAAAGAAGGCATTCATGCATGTGTGGCAATCCTCAAAACACTACACATGTGACTCATCCTTTGTGCAGTGGACTAGTGTGCAGGGCTGATGTTGCTTCACCCCTGTGGTGTCCTATGCACCCTATGATATCATGACTGATGTTTCCCCAACTCCATTGTAACTGATGCTTCCCCAGCATCCCTCATAACTGATGTTCTCCTAGCTCCCTCATGACTGATGTCCCCCAGCATCCCTCATAACTAATATTCCCCCAGCCCTCTCATGACTGATGTGCCACCCAGCATCCCTCATGGCTAGTGTTCCCCCAGCACCCTCATGACTGATGCCCCACCAGCATCCCTCATGGCTGGTGTTCCCCCAGAACCCTCATGACTGATGCCCCACCAGCATCCCTCATGGCTGGTGTTCCCCAAGTGCCCTCATGACTTATGCTTCCCCAGCACTCTCATGACTGATGCTTCACCAGTATCCCATAAATTCCATTATGCTTGAACCCCTGCAAGCATTCTCCACATCCTGTGAACCAATGGATTAGCTGCTCTTGTTGTTCCTAAGGCCTTGACATGGTTTTCCATTAAATCCCTGCAAGCTTCCCCTTGAATCCTGTGAGCCAATGGCAAGCCTTGCTGTCGCTGTTACTGGGGCCTAGGTGTTGTTTTCCACTGTGCATGTTTGAGCGAAAACAATACATTAGTTTGCTGTTATTTGGTTCCGATCAACAAGTTGCACCTGCCCATAAGGTCATAGTGAGTGTACTAACACGTGTTTTTCTCCAAGGTTTTAGAATCTTCAAGACGGCCACATACCCCCACGTGATCTAGCTACATCCATTGAGCCTTAAAAAGGATATTAAACCCCACACAAACCCAAACCCAAATCGTGGCTTGGCCTCGCTTCCTGTGGAACAAGCTTCATCCTTCCCACTCACCTGAAGAATCCTGCTGGAACCAAGAAGCACTCCAGTGTCCTTCAAGTCCACTGGAACCAGTGGTTCCCATGGCACCAGTTGCCTCGACATCTTCCTCCTGGCTCCCTCCTGCACAACTACTCTGGATCCCCCATGACTCTCTGAGTCAAGGCTTTGAGATCTTCTTCGAACTTCAGACAAGTTGAAGAACTAGGGTGAGTACTTGATATCAGTTTAGTGGACACTACACTTCCTACATTAGTAAAACAGGACCAAGTAGCTGCATCTTCAAAGACTATAGACTTTCCCTCCATTTCCACTCTGTGATTTACTCCAGTGCTTCTTGTGTGTTTATACTCTGGACCCTCCCTACAACCTTGAAACTAGAACTGTCACCGCTCAAAGGATTAAATACTTTAGTCCTGTGTTTCTCTGATGAACAATAGTGCCAAGAGAAAGCGCTTCAGAGGCTTTGCTATCTGCATCAACCCTGTACCCCACCCTGTGTTTTAAGTGTATCCCTAGGAGTGCAAGTCACTCCAACCTTCGCTCTGAGTGTTAATTCTTAGTAGTGCAACAATCTCCAGCCTTTGCTTCTAGTGCATCCTTAGGAGTACATGTCACTGCAACCTCTTGGGGAGTGCCAATAACTCTAATATGTATTTCTATATTATTCCTCCAATCTGTGATTTTGGTATTTCTGTTCTCATGCCGAGCTGCTGATGAAACTTGTGGGTTTGTGTCCCTCAAGTTAATGCATTATCATTGTATGTAAAGACTTGAAAGTGTACTGATGGTAACTGCCTCCTCTTGTTATTTCCAGTGTAATGCTCTTGTTATTTCCAGTGTATTGCATCATCGCAAAACCAGAGGTTCTGGTCCAGTGCACATCTACCTCACAAAAGTAGATGGTCTCAGAAGTGGCAAACCCTGTTATGCAGTTCTGCACAGCCACTGAGCTGTGTTGGGTTTTATTCTAACCTCTCCTACCTCCAGGAAGACAGTGTGAGATCTGAGGTTTTGGTTGTCCTAGGTGGGATAAGAGGTCCAGCATTGGACAAGGTCAGTGCATGACAACGGAGATGTGGCATTTGAGTGTGTGCCATTACATAGGCCTGTGTCATGGAGTGCTGTCTTCTTGGACCAGCAGGGCCTCACAAAGACCTGCCCTCAGAGTAGATGTACTGCTACTGCCTTTGACAGGAGTAAGACAGTGCTAAAGGGGGGTTGGCAGCATGATGTTTAGTGAACAGTAGTAGTGAACATGACCATGTGACCTTGTTTCATCGCAGTGAGGCCTACTGGCTCACTCACCTCTTATAATGGTCTATTAATATGTGTTACACTCACCCCTGCTCAACATCAAGTTGTTGAAAATATTTATGCATGATGAAATCAGGTGCAGAATGCATGTGCAAGACATACACAAAACACGGGTTCCAATGTGGAACAGTGCGCACATGGTGAATGTGTGTGTGCTAGTAGTGTGTGTCCACCGTCACACACAAGGACAGTCAAAATGGAGTGTAACACCAATCAGTGTGCAGTGACAGTGTGTTTGCTGAATGTCAGAATGCAGGTGTTAGTCAAATATGAATGTTGCAAGACATAAACAGCACATGGGTTCCAATTTGGAACTGTGTGCACACGGTGAATGTGTGTGTGCTAGTAGTGTGTGTCCACTGTCACACACAAGTACAGTCAAAATGGAGTGTAACACCAATCAGTGTGCAGTGACAGTGTGTTTGCTGCATGTCACAATACAGATGTTAGTCAAACACGTGTGTATCACAGTATTGCTCCATGACTGTCCCTTGACAGTACTGCACTGCTATGTGTAAAGGTAAAAGTGCAGGAATAAACTGCATCTAATAGTATACAATGAATTCCTGCCTTTTCCCCTCCGTCAGTGCTGTTGTATCTAGCTAGACCTAACGGAGGCACCCTTGCCCATGGTGCAAGGGTACCTCTTTTGCATGCAGGAATGTATTGGTGCATTAAGGTGTGCCTTCCCGCTAAGTAAAATATCATGTGAGGCATATGCCACCATGTATGTGTGCTGCAGAATGCAGCGCACATTAAAAGATGAAGTAACAAGGAGAATCAAAGATGTAACACTTTCATACCCCACCCCTGGGACGGTTGTACTTTCTTCTGCATTCCTAGGTTTCCCTAGTTTACGACATCTGGGAATTTTCTCTCAAACCATGAAAGTTGCATCAGTACACCCATGCAATGGCAATGCAACCTCTCTCTGGTGCTGAGTTAGGTAATACAGTGTTTTCTTTTGCATTGCGTCACACATGACTAATGACCCTCACAGGGCTTTGCAAGGAGGACCTGGGTTGGAGAGAATATATCATAAGAGATGTGCACTGCAGATGTCCTGTGTTGCAATGTGGAAGTGCCATGCAGCTCAGGTCATACATATACCCCTCGGTGCTAAAGGGCCTGCGCCACTAAATTATATGAATGACCTTGGCTAGCGTTATCTGTCAAACTTTTTTTTTTTTACTTCTGCCATCAGAGTGTGACTACAGGCATCCTTACTCCCCGCTTGGACTCACGAGGCCTGATTGAGGCGTATTAAGGTAATGTTGTGTTTGTTTTATCTGTAGTACGTATTTCATGTGTGTTTTTTTTCTCACTCAAGAACTTACCTCACAGCCTGCTCACTTTTCCAATATGTGATAATTATGACACTATCTGCTCACAATGGGGCACGATGTACAAAACGTAATGCTATAATGAGGTCCAGGGGTTGTGTATAATTTTAATTCTTCTCTCTTTTTTTCATACCTTGGTAGAAAACATCAGAACAGACCGTCTAAGTGCTGTATGTATTCTTTTTCATATTTAGTCTATCTCTACTCTCACTTAAAGATACAATATTTTGATGACTTAAGGAGTGGTAACAGGGAATAACCTCCTTAGGTCCTGACGAAAAGTCTTGGGGTAGGGCTTAAAATTAGTCTGCCAGAAATGTAGGGACATTATCCCAGAAGTTTCTCACCATCCCCATTTTTAGGTCTCGCCTGACCCAGCGCATGCGCTGGTCTGGCGAGACTTATTGAGAGGGCTCCAAAAAGTGCTACCAGGCCAGCCTAGACCTACAGTGCATGTGCGCGGGCGCGCGCGCCACGCTTGACCACGATTGCTTTCACTTTCACGGCCGCACGGCCGCTTTGATGTTTACCGCGATTACTTTCGATGTTTGATCGCGATTGCGATCACTTTTGCGGCTGCTTGTTTCTAATATGATTCGTCATTCTGATTATATTTACTGAGGCCCGTATTGTGCCTCTTTAAAACTGGTTCTTTTTTTATGCATCTCAATTATAATACATTTGTAAAAATTAAATAAAAACAAGTCTTGTTTTATTTGTGGCCGGCGGGGGTTGGGGGTTGTTAGAGGGTCAGCTGCGGTTAATCTGTGGATATTATCTATTTACGGCGGAATATTTTTCTCTAGAATATTTTGTTAAGCGTACTTGGAAAGCTAGTGAAAACGTTTTTCTTAATTTGACAGCTCGTGCCTCTTGAGCGCCTACCTGTATTTCCATCAAGTCAAGTGAGTCATGGCGACAACCGTTCTTAAGCTATTTACCTGCGCGTTGTAAGCATACCTTAGATAGCAGCCGGTTGAACAGAAAAGGCGATGTCAGCATTTCCTCTGTCGGAATGCACATCGAATCTGCGGTGGCAGTCAACTGGCTTTTCTGTAGGTAAAAAGTAATATCCCCTAAATCACTTCCATGAACGCTCACGGAGTACCACTTTTTGCCATATTCAAAATATCAAACTGATGCTGTGTAAGTGTTTTTTCCCCGTGTTTCATATAGCGCGAACTAGACCCGAGACAGTATCAGAGCGCTTTACATGAGCACCAGTTTTGTTACAAATAGACACTTTTTTGTGAGGCACGGGGAGATTAGGTGGTCTGACTAAAATCACAAGATGTTGAGCGTCGTTGCAGAGACTCGAACCCGGTTCCCCAGCTTCGAGGTCGACCACGCTAGCCGTAATGCTACATCCTCTTCCTGTTATCTCCAGTAACTCAAGGCCGTTCAAATGCCCCGAGATTTCAGGCCTTTTCTTTTATATTGTACAGTTCTTTGGATAATACTGGTAATTACAGTTCAAGTGGGGGAGCCAGCACATTAACAGGGAGAGCAGAGCCAAGCCAAGGGACTGGCTTGGCTTACAGACCGTGGAAGAGCTGAACAGTGCAAATATTTGGTATGTAAATCGTGGAAACAAGCATGTACAAATAAGATTGTCTCCTCAATAATTTTTTTTAACATTTTTATTTATTTAATTTATACTCTATGCATTCTATACACAAGCATTGGCATAGCCAATAGGTCTCACCGTTGGGGCCTTATAAGTGTTTAACCATGCAACAGTTAATTTTGTTACACCAAGGATATTGTGCTGCATAACTAAATACTTATAAGGTCCCAAAAGCGAGACCTATTGGCTATGCCAATGCTTGTTATAAACATATCGACTAGGGACCCAATAAATACAGTTTTTTTCCCACTAGCCGTATTTTTAACTTAGTGTTTGTATGTAAATAAACACCCACTCCGATATGTATGCATTCTGGATAAGCAAAGACACTACCAGTGCTCCCACGTATCCATCAGTTGCAGCATGCCCCTTTCTGTAGCAGGTTAGGGATGAACCCTATGATGACGCATGCCACGAAGGGGTAACCCTGGTGGGTGAGGGTTATTTAAATAAAATATTCTTTATCTTTTTCATTACAAGGTTGACACTTCATTCTCTTTACCAAAGAGGGACTCCTTCTGATTATTAGCGTTGTGTGTAAGACATGGTTTTACTCTCAAAACCATGTTGCAATTTGAATTTACACCTGATGGTGTTCAAAAATACTGGAAAAGTGCAAGCTGGGTGGGACATACACTGTAGTATGGATGAGTCAGACTGTTTTTGTGCTGCCCTAAGTGTATGTGGCATCTGTGCATAGTGGAAAGAGCTAGGCTGACTTGTCTGGACACGGCATGCTTGCCTATGCCTATATTTGAATATGAGACTGGTGCTGGTGTAATATATTACCCAGACTGAGTTACCAATTTTTAACATTATGGTCTCATGTAATCAGAATTAGAGTAAATGTGTGCCCAAATGCCACATATATTATTGTTGTTTTGCATCCCACTATGCTCATACATGCTGCATATGCTTAACCTCATCTGCAACATGAGTTGATTGTGAAAGACTATAGGTGTGATCAGACATTCATGCGGATCAACAACTAAATTGTGTTGTGACCCATACCTGCTCCAGTAGCTACGTGTGAATTCAAATGTCCAACTTGGAAAAACTTGTATGACCATGCCAGCAGGCTAGCCATCACAAATAAACAATTCTTCCTATGATAGATGCTGCAAATGTGGTTGTGATAGGGCAAAGTTATTCCTAACCATTAATTAGAGTCATGTCAGAGAACATATGGTATCTCAACATGTGTAGCTATAAGGGTGTTAGCACATTGTCAGCAGGATTTCTTTTCTATCCCCTGTCTTTGCAACCCTTAACCTGAGCTTTGGCTCCTGTAATCCAGCTTCAGGGTACTTGAGTATCCCTCAGAGTACTTTTTATAAACAATATGATTCTACCCTATATAAATGACCAATAAGATTGTTTATTATTTTTTAGTTTTTCTAGTGATTCTAAATAAGGTGTATTAGTGATCCATGAAATATCACGGAAAAGCACTAGTGTTTTTAAAATACCCCTCACACACTATGAATCCCATAGTGTCATGCTTCATCATAGGGGTCTTCCCGTCCCTCTACGGGGCGGGGCGTGCTACAACCTGCAGATACGCAGGAGCACTATCGTTGTGAAAAAATAGGCTATGTGTAGTGTGGAAGTGAGAGTGGTAGGGTTAGTGAAAGTTACAAAAAATAAAAAATTCCCTGGCTATTGGAAAAACAATTTTATTCATTTCCCTGGCTGGGAACGTTATGAAAGGGGATGTGTAGGCGGTGTACCTTAATGTGATACCCCCTACTGGGTCAACATGTTTCATAAGCAGTCCCCACTGCTTTACTCATCAGGACCTAGTGTGATCCCTACTGCACTCAAAATATAATACTTAATTATATAAATTGTATGCCTATCTTTTAGAAGCCAAACTGCAAAAATGCGCACGTCTGGAAAAGAATATAAGGGGTACAGTGGCCCCTATTGTTTTCTATAACCAAATAGGTATCTGAAATGATAAGAAAACATGGAGTAAACAACCATTTGATTGTTCATCTGAACCCATCACCATACCGTGGAATCACATAGTTAAACTAAATTTCATGATATATTTTTCACAGTTTCAGCAGCATTGTTCTCTATTCTGAAAACCAGTGTTTTGCTGCCTGCTCATTGTGGAACTTAATGTCAGTTTGCTATAAACAAGTACTTAAATAGACAAAAACAACAGTCACCCACACTCACACATATGATCCCGTTTCGTTCAGCATTGTTTGAAATGGATCATACATCTGGAAATGCAGACGTGCTGAAAAAGATAGGCTTGTCCTAGCTTGTTTCAGTCGTAATGGAAAATACTTATTCAAGTAAGAATGATTATGTACATACACTATTTGGAACGATAGTCATGCTTCATGAGCTTGCACCGGAGGGGAGGATGCCTTGAATTAATTATTGTTGGTAAAGTAGGAAAGCACATAGCGTTAGCGTTTAGCGATTGCGCCGTGTCTTCATGGCAGGATCACAAAGACTTCTCTGCCTTAGGTAAGCGAGCCTGGTTTAAAGACTTGGCTGCAGTCTTACTCACATGAAAGAAGGATCTGTTCTCGCCTCTGTATGCCTCCGTGCTGCTCCGTGGAACGTTCTAAATGCATTGGCACAGAGTATTTAACTGATGTGAAATCGTAAAAAAACGCGAACCGACTTTTCCCAGCAGAAAGACTAGAGCGTTGAATTACTTCAAAATGGCTACTCTCTTTGTGCCAAGGTGCGGATACGAGAAGCGTTCATACATATGTGAGATGGGGTGACAGAGGAACAATTACACATATGCCATACAGGCTGTAAGGATGTAGGCCTTCAACTCTATTTAACCAAGGTGTTGGATAAATCATTACCAGACTGCCTGTCCGGATGCACATTGAGAGTGTGGATGTCCAGATGGCAGGATTTGGACAAAGTATGGACATATGGCTTGACAGGTCATGACAGGATGTAAGGATTCTGACATCAGTGAAAGAAGAATTGCATGACATTGTAGTAAAATGTCAAACTCATGGCCTCATATACCATATGTCCCATTTCTGGGAGGCATTCCTACAATGCCAGGTAGTTGGTAATTTTGATGCAATGTGGAAAAGATCGCATGCAGGGATGCACTGTGACAGCAGCATACAGCCCATTACACTGCTCACCTACTCGTGGACTTCTACTGGCTAGCACCAATGCTGTCACACGTGACTCATGGCGCAAGGTTCCCTGCAACATACACCACAAAGTACTTCTACAGATGAGAATTCCAGCATGCATGCACACACTCCTGATATTCATTGCCTAATTTATAATGTGCAGCAAAAGAAGCAGCTTTGGGGAAAGGTGTGTACAGACACTATAATATGTTAAGGTCACCATGGTATTGCTACAGCTGTATACCAGATGCTTTATGTTAAGTTTCCTGGTCTTTGCCTGAGTCTGTATTGGTGAAGTGTACAACAGGTATGTCTTATGGGTGGTTACTGGCCACCCTTCATCTATGTTTTGACTACCTGGCACTGAGTCAATCAAGGCAGCAATGTATGTTGCCTTGTATATTTCCAGATGAGTAAAGCAATGTAGAAGCACACTAACCTGTACTTGCTTGACTTAACTCATTTCACATATGTTAATGAACAAAAGACACACCCAGGTACATGATGCATAACCAACACCAAAGTCTCCATATCCAGACCATGTGTCCTATCCCTTATGTACACAACAACTTATACGTAATTTTGTAACTACATTACCATATGGTATACCTACACTGTCAACACTTTAGTCAGTTTGGCTTGTTTGATTAGGAGATGTATTTGCACAGACTGTATATTGTTCTTATCTCTTTCTAAATATTTGATGTTGGCCTGGCCTGCTACATGTAATTGCTTGACAATGTAAGCCTGTTATTGCAGACATCATATACATTTCCAAACCGAGCTAGGACGTGACCTCCCTAGACATCATGACAGATGAAGAGGCCAAGCAACACCACATCTGTTTGGAGTGCTACCACCACATTCGGCCTGTAGCCAAGGTGTACAAGAAGATGGGGTCATGTATGAAGAAGGCAAGGCTGCAGGAACATGGAATGCAGGAAGGTGGGTGTAGTGTCTTGTGATATTTTATGACTGAACCCTTTTGGCGACTAACAAACTCCCAAGAGCTGTGACATAGGTGTCAGAACACAATGCAATGAAAGCTTGTTTTAGAATGTTGAGTTCGCAGTTACATACAGCAAAATGAAGAGGTGTAATACTCATCTCCGTGTGTGGTATAGTAATTGGCGGGTAGACAGGCTGGGAAGATGCTACAGTGGGCACAGCAAGGACATACCAATGGCCACAAACAACAGGAGGGTGCCCAACAGCAGAGGGACAATCCTCAGGCCACCCCAGGCCCATCTATATCCCATCAGGTGGCAGCCACTCAGGCCATATTTGCGACCCCTGCCACAGGATCATTATTTGAGGCACAGGACATAAAAGACCTGCAATCAGAATGCATGTGTTAGACCTGGCACTTTGGTGTGGGTCTCCCTTCCATGTTTTTGCTGTTGCTTCATGTGTTTTAGCTGGTTATAGATGCTTTGGGCACTGTGCAACTGCTGTCCAGTTCCACAGTGCAAGTGCTCCCTATGGTAAATTGATGTGTGGTTTAGTGATTCCATGACTGGCTCGTTTGGTTTACTTGTCAGACCCTAGTTTAGTGCACTGAGTGTGCCCAGGGCTTGTAAACCAAATGCTGCTGGTGGGCTTGCAGCACTGGTTGTACCACCAATAAAAGCAGACTGTAAACGTGTGTCGCAAGTCTGCCATTGCAGAGCCTGTGTGCAGTCTGATACTGCCATGTTGACTGGGCAAGTGCACCCACTTACCAGTCCCTAAACTTTCCCTTTTCTTCATATCAGACACCCCTATGGTAGGCCCAAGGGCAGGGTGCATTGTAGGTAAAAGGTAGGACAAGCCCTGATGTGTGTGGCCTGTCCTAATAGTGAATTACAGCCATTTTCATTTTTCACTATTGCAAGGCTACCTGTTCCCCATAGGCAAGAATGGGCAGTTTGATTATTACATCTTATAATCCTAACTGACTCAGGGAACTAGGTAGAAATTCAAGTTTAGTATGCCTGAACTCAGAATGATAAAATGCATCTTTTAGTTAAGTTGGTTTTAACATTCTGTGTTTGAGAATACCACTTTTAGAAAGTAGGTATTTTCGTGTCTAACCATCCAAGCCTGTCTCTGCTAGGTTGTGTATTCCTTGTCTAGAGTTTGAGTGACAGAGGCTGGGGGATTCCAGGAGACAGGGTGAGTCAGCACAGGGCTGAATAGCGAGATCTGCATGTAGATGGGTGGGAGGAGTTGCACCTGGGACCTGAGTAGGGCTGTGCCTTCCCTCCACAACGCTGGCTCCACCTCCTGTGGTGCGTCTGATGTCCCTGGCCTGCACTGTGAAAGGAAAGAAGGAGTCTTGTCAACAAAGTGTTTTAGGACTGACCAGAACTGGTTTGGACTAGGCAAAAGACTCTCTGCCTTCAGAGAACAAAGTGAAACTGTGTATAAAATGGGGGGCCCAGACCCCAGAACTTTAGATCACTTTTGGGAAACAAGAAGAAACCTTTGCTGAGGAGAGGAACCAGAGAGACTGAGGAGAGACTATCCCTAAGCTTGAGGGATTGGCCTGCAGTGCTTGCCTGACTGAGGAGAAAGGAACTTTGTGTTTACTTCATTCAACTTGTGAAGGATCTCCAAGGGCTTGAGAAAGAGCTTGCCTCCTGCTGAAGTCTCAGGGACAACAGACTTCAACCACCAGCTCCCCAAGAGTTCTTTGGAAGTGCCAGAATTTGTGTTGGGCTTTCTGAGGGACTGCTTGTCGCAAGGAGCTGGAAGCGCGACTCATGAAGAAGAAGCGTGCCGCAGCCGCTCTTGTCTCATCACTGGAGAAGGGTGTTGCCGCTGCAGCTGTCGCATCGCATCGCAGAAGCGTCTCACATCACCGGAGAAGCGTGTTGCTGCCGCAGCCACTGTAGTCGCATCACTGAAGAAGGGTGTCACCGCTGCAGCTGTCGCATCGTATCGCATTGCATCTCAGAAGCGTCTCGCATCACCGGAGAAGTGTGTCGCCACCGCAGTCATCGCATCACTGAAGAAGGGTGTCGCCGCTGCAGCTGTCGCATTGCATCGCCGAAGCGTCTCGAATCACCGGAGAAGCGTTTCGCAGGGCCTGTTGCGGCTCAGAGGAATCGCTGAGTTGTCGCACGGCGTGCATGCATTGTGTCGAATCAAGAAGAAGACGCCATCTTTGTTTCATCGCACCGGATCTTCATCGCATCACGGTGTTGCGGGTCGCACAACCACGGAAGCGCAGTAAGAAACCGACGCATCACCATTCCTGCGTGTAAGGAACCGAAGCATCACCTTTCCTGCAACATTTTCGTTGTATAGCGTTACACATCCAAAGGTACATTAAACTCAAAGTGTTGCATTTTAACATCTAAAGAGAACTAAGCTGATTCTACCATCTTACGTCCAGTATTGTGGATTTTTGTCGTTAATGGTCTTGTGATGAGTCTATATAAAGAATACTTATTTTCATAATACAACTTGTGTGGTGTCCATCTGTAGTGTTGTCACTGGGTTACTGTATGTGTTCACAAATGGTTTACTCACTGCCTCTGAGATAAGCCTGTCTGCTCATGCCAAGCTACCAAGGGAGTGACCAGGGTTTTTTTTAGGTGTGTACTCCCTTACCCTGACTAGAAGCAAGGGTCCCTATTTGGTCAAAGGTACCTACCTCTGCCGACTAGAGACCCCCAGTTCTAATAGCATGGGATTAAGAATGAGCTGGCGAGCCTCTGTTCCATCATGGTCAGATTGCAGGCAGCCATGGATCGCATTAGTGCACAAACTTGACTCTTCCTTGGACATTTCCCTTTCCCTAATATTTTACATGTTGTTTTTATAGTGTTAGTAATGTAGTCATAGTGTTAGTTAGGATTTTTAATAGGTATGCTATAAGTGAGTTTTTTCATATTTACTTAGATAGTAGTTTTTAAGTGTGTTTTTCGACTGGTAGCTTTTTATGTAGGTGGAGGTGATGTTAAGTGTGTGTTTGAAAAAAAAAGAAAAACCAAAACAATATACATTTGTTGAGATGTACATGTATAGGTAGTGTATTTTTAGGATGTGGCTGTTTTCTGCATTGTGCTGATCTATGTGTATTAAGGCGATGGGGGTTAAATATTCATCTTGTCATTTGCGTATAGTAGTTAAGATAGTTTAGGATAAGTTAAGATAGTGTAGGCTAGATTTAAGGTTAGTTAGGATAGGGTAGGTAGGTGTAGGTAGTTTAAGATAAGTTAGGATAGTGTAATTTAGTGGTACGATTATGTAGTTTAGTCTAGATAGGTGTAGGTAGGTTAGATCATTTTTATAGATTAAACATTATACTACTTCCTCTACTTCATCATCAATCATCAATTCATATTTATAAGTTGCTGGCATGGAGTAAGTAGAGTTCAGTACATGAAGTAGCTATTCACCTGCGGGCTTTGTAGATAAATGTTGTTTTGTTAGAAGCCTATGGCACATTGTTGGTCTACCTGACAATTGAGTGTGGATCCTTTTAAAACTTAAGCCACTGTAAATGGACCTCTTTTGTTGATTTTGCTCACAGCACACACCAGGCAGCATGCTACTATTGCACTCTGTGTGAAAGTGATAGGAAAGTTTAGTGGTACGGTTTTGCCACATCAAATTACAGGTGCCCAGCTGTGGTGGGACACACAAGTGCCTGCCAGTACTGAACACACCCTTGCACCATTGTGTAAGTGGAGCATTGTTGTTGGCTGGTTACAAATCATGAATGTTCCCACATCTGCCTGTAGACCCCCCTTCATCATTGGCATTGACTACTTAGTAAGCATTGCACCACATGCAGTTAACTTTGGGTAACTACTTTCAATGATGTATGCCTATATGTTGCCCATGTCATCTTCCCCTGGGGAGGTGTTGCTTTGTGCCTGAATCTGTGCTCTGGTGCCCATGCAGCAATATGTGTTTGCAATGTACCATATATGTAATGTGTAGTTACACTCGCACTCAAAACATATGAGGCCTCCCAGGGGCAGAGGAACACATATACCCTACTTACTCCGAAGTATTCAGTATTTACCAGTTGACACTAGGCTCTAACAGTAAGTGCTTGCATTTCTGGCATACTCACATCCAGGATTTTGGATTGGCCTTGTGCATCCTTATGTGGCACAAGTATGATACAAATTCAGAAGGAGTATGTGCATGACTATCTGCCTATCAGTAGTCCAAACATGATCATTTATGTACTTTAGGCTCTCTTCAATGTGAGCATTGAGGTTATCATATGTGGTTGATCACGTTGTCATGCTCACTAAGCCAGATATATATGTAATTGGCTTGCATGCTACACATACTCCATTGTTTGCAGGTAGGCATGTATGTGCTTAGTAGGGCTATTCACTATGTGTCAGTCATGTTGCTGCACCTTATTGTCACACCCTGATGGTCCACTGGGATAAAAGACATTCCTCATTATGCCCTTGCAGTGGATGTACTTGTTGTTCGTGCATATCCACACAAGAGCAGGTGCTAGTGATTATAGATAACTCTGAGATACTGAGAAGTGGGTTCTAATATTGCACATTCACCATGGTATAGTTAGTCCCTTCTGCCAAGAAATATGACACTCACGTTTATAGGAGTCCATTTATTTATAAATGTGGGTGGGTCAGCATGAGCATTTCAGCAGTGTTTGGAGCAACAACATCAACATTGATAGTGAACAAAGGATGTCTAAACAGAGTCCAATTAGGAGACATGTCATGTGACATGTAGAGGTGAGCAGAATTTCAATGAGGAGGTACAAATTGCCATTAGGGACGGTAGAGCTCATCAGCAGTCCACATGTGAATAAGATAAGCAGGGACGGCAAACAAAAATGTATAGTACTGTGTGACATAGGAAGTGGCATGATGATAGACACAGGATCAATATGAAACTGGCCAAGAGGCACAGACAAGTGTCATTGGGCCGCTCGCCGACAAAAACTAGTGACGCCCACACCTTCCTCCTCTGATGTGTGTTGCGCCTGCCCTGCAGTTGGTGAAGTTTGTATGGGAGGCATCTGTGGCACATGAATATCAGAGGCAGAAGATGTGTCTCCCCTGTCCCTACTAGCATTTGTCAGTGCTAGTAAGGCAACCAGCAAGTTTGTGACAAGTGTCTGGTGCAAGGGAATCCAACCAGTACCTCATTAGCTGCTGTAGCTCTCCAGCTACCTCTAAGTAGCTCACCTGTGCGCAGCCCAGCATATTAAATTAGAAAGCTTTTGCTTAGTTGAATTAATATACAAATAACAAACACTAATAATATTAGTAGCTCTCAATGCGTCTCACTTGAACACAAGTATCTCCTGGTTCAGAAAAGGTGGAAGACACCTGTTTTGGTGGCTTGCCAACAAAATCATTGAGGGCACCCATATTTGCAAAGTAGGAGTCCAACTTGCGCTTCATGGATTCCTCAGTGGTCTGGATTGCCTCCAGCTGGCTGATAATTACACTGGTATCAGATGTAAAGGACTGTTGTTGTGCCCTCTGCATCATGACACCAGCGATGTCTGCCATTTCATGAAGCCAAGTGTCTGTACCTGTAATTGCCTCTGCCATACCCCTATGAGGGCTGAGACACCTATGGACTTTTTCTAGGGTGCCTGCTACGTCCCCCAGCTGCACCCACATCTCATCTGCCATGCACTGTTAGATTCCTACCACTCACCGCTGGAAGTCAGTTTACGGGTCCTCAGAGTCCTCAGCTGGGACTCAACAATTAGATGAGGCATTGCCTATGGGGGTGAGTTCCTCTGGGGACCCAGCAACATTGTCTACCCTTGGCATGACCAGAGGAGAAGATTCGAAGGAGTCCAGAATTTGTTGGAAGGTGTCAATATCGATGGGGGGCAGGATGTCATCACCAACAGGTTGGTCATCAAGGACAGGTTGCTCTACAGGAGGAGGTGTCTGTCCCTCTAGACTTATGTCAATAATTATTCATGATAAATGCAGGCATATGTGCTTTTGATGACAATCAAGCTGCTTCTGTATTCACTTTCATGTACACAGGGATATGTGGAACATATTTTACTACAAGTGATTGGAGCCATGTTACACTACTGTTGCCTTTCACATGGCAATACCTTTACTTTGTTCAAACAACCTGTGTATAAACAAGAGGGCCTATTTGTGTAACACACAAAGCTAGACAACTTACTGGTCTGCACTGGCAGACAGAGTGAGTACAGGTAAGGGCTCCATTTGACATATTAAATTTATTTTCAGTTTTGTGCCTACACTGTTATAACATGATATTCCTAATGCCACTGCTAAGACCATTGCACCATGTAACCAGGGTGGCAGCATTTGTTCTATCTATCAGCTTGCATCCCAGCACTGACAAGGTGATGTAATTTTCTTAGGTATAACAAATTATCCTGCATTGTGTCTTTCACACAGTACAACACACCAATCTGGCTAGCTGTTCTGTCTTGCATGCAATTAGTGCAATATTGTGGACTAGGGATCATATTTAACACACATCCACACAATTGTCCACAGCAAACAAAGTTGATATACTACAGGAATAGGTAAGAGCATGTATATATATTCTACTTTGATTAGTTCCATGTTATCCAGCAGTTTCCCAGCACACACAGTAATCCCACGTGTTCACAATAGTGGTCACTGTGAGCCATCTCTGAAGGGGATGGCCTCTATCACACTTGGTAATAGGCAACAGCTCTAGCTCACTCAATTTTCTCTAACCCAAAATGCGAATCTGTAGAGTACCACTAATGTCTAAACTCAGCCCGAACTTACCGTCTACTTGTACATGACTCCTCTTTCATTCATCATTCTGACCCAGGGACTGTACTTAATCTCACACACTGATGACACCCAGATCATACAGTGACTCTCAGGCGACACAAACACCACCAACATTTGTCACATCCTGCAATTGACTAGCATGTCTACCTGTATGTGAGAGTAATGGCTGTTCCTTAACCTCACAAGACAGAAATGAGGATATTCTTTAACATGTACCTGCCTTTCTTACCAACACAACCTCACCCTCCATCCATACTAGACACCTGGCCTCAACCTGGACACCTACCCCACCTTGACACTTCCCAGTTCCCTGTTTCACTGCCACCTGCTTTCACATAGTTTGCAAAGTGGAACTTTTCTTCTTATGGCCCCCACCTGACAACTGTGTGGCGATATCCCAGACCCTCCCCTCATCACATTTTGACTGTGGTACACCAACGCCCTAAACTGCAGCATCTCTGCACAGCTGCTCTCCAAGTGGCAAAATATCAAATACAGCAGTGTCAGACAATTTACTCCTACCTTAATCCTACCTTGCAGCATACACATCACACCTCACCTCCTTCAGATACAATGGATCCCCATTCAGACACACAGTTAGTTCAAGATGTTCAGCCACACCTACAAGGCACTACACTACCAGGGGCCCACCTAGCTCACAAACCATCTATGCTTCCAATTAACAATAATGGACTTCTGTTGTGAATCACTTGCATTCACCTCCACAACCAATATATCTTTGAGTAAGACAGAGGGTAAGGTGGTCTCTTACATGGAAGACAACACCTGACACAATTCACTCAGCAGATCAGGACACCTACATGCAATATGTTTAGTGATACTGACTGTACACATAGCTGTTCACATGATCCTAATTTGATAGCCTTCACATACTGCGCACCTGGATCCCCTATCAGGTGAGGAGTTTACCCTCTGGCACCCCGGATTCCATTCTATTCCATTTCATTGTGCTGTTGACTGCCTGCCAGCTGAACGAGCAAACTTGCTTCATCGTACAAGGGGGCGTGCATTGTCACTGACATATCTGCAAAGTTTCCAAGGTCCATGCATGATGTGCTGCTCCAGTCAAGGGTTTCTGCTTGGTTTTGGGGGACTTGTAGTGCTGATCAATCATGTTGTTCGTTACACTACAAGTCCCAGGACTCAAAGGACAGTTTACACTGGTCCAGCAGATCACACATGACCCTGAGAAACTTGACAGGCATGGACTGGGAGGAATGATTCATCACCCACCTATTAAATGACATTTATGTGATGTTTTAGTTGACATGTGAGATAATCTAGCATTTTCCTGTGCACATAGCTCAGTGCAGCACTGTACTGTGTGTCATTGCACTGTGCTGCATGACTATTGTTACCATATATTCCCTTGTTTTGACTTACCCTTTAGTTCCTTCTGGTCCTCAAATGCAGCACTGTCCTGTCCGGCCACTCCTGCCACCATTTCTGTTGGGATGACTGACGCCACCTGCTCCTCTAAGGGGTCCAACTCCTCCTGGAGATTGTGTCCTCCCCTGGTCTTCATTTCTGCCCTCAGGTTCTTGGCCAGTTCCTCCATGGTCCTGTGCTTATACTCATGCCAGCGCTTCGTGCACTCTGGCACTGACCTTTTTGCTTGGCCTACACTGTTTATCGTGTCTACTATGGACTGCCAAATGGCTTCCATCTACCCTAATGGCAATTTTGTCACCACAGATATTATTTGGTTCTCCTCCTCACTGAAATTGATCTTCCTCTTCTCCTGAGGTTGTGTCTGGGCATCTTGGCTGGTGTTGGGGTTGTTGCCCTCACTGCTTGTGCTTGTTACTCCCTCCATTTCTTGTTGGATTGAAAAGTTTTTTTGTCTGTAATGCTTTTTGAGACTTTGCTCTGCACAACGGACTCCTATGTGACACAAAAATGCTTTGCGGCACGTAAAACTGGTTTTACAAGTCACAAATCAGCTTTGCATCACATTGGGAGCTGATGCCTCAAATTTTGGACGCACCTTTGGACCTTACAACATGGTGCGTCGTACTGTAATTACGCCGCATCCAAGTTGTTTTAAAGTGTATTACCGCAACATAACTTCCTGATGCATCGCTACCTTACCGCAGAGATGCAGCAGTTCTCATAAATTTGTCCCTTAGTGTCTAGAAGTACAGTTTTCTGAAATGGCTGCTCTAAGCTATTCTAACACCCCCCACCACCCTCATATCTACACAAGGTCACCCCACTCTTGTTTCAAGAGAATCCAAGAAAATCCAAACATCACTTGGATGCATCTGTTGTCAATCCATGGGGAAAATTCTAGGCTAAGTCAGCAATGACTGATGGGAGAGAAAGGTCATAAAACCTCTTACCAGACAGATGTGACTTGAGAGTTGGTTGAACTGACAGGATTGCTGCTGTGCTTAGAAGACTGTGCAGTTTGCCTGTTGGGCATCTCACTCAAAGGTAATGTTGACACTGGATTTCACGTTCTAGACTTACTCTGGAACCCCTGGTCGATGAACCTTTGTTGCCTGCTTTGTAAGTGTGGAGGGGAAAAATCATTATAGAATTATACATTACCATTACACATGATTTCAAGTACCACACACTCCTGATTCATATTCAAATATTTATTATAAGGCCAGGAAAAGAAGGACCTATAAACACCTCATAACAAGTGTGAAAAAATACATGGGCACTAATACAAAGCCAAATCTACGAATTACATTCAATCTTTGGAAAATGCACAAAATTATTACTTTCAAAATTAGCACACATCCCCTTATAAAAAACACATCTAGAACCTTTTCAATTTACAATTAGTAACCCTGAACAAACCCTAATCTGTTCCTACACTGCCTCTAAGGTGACATCCCTGCTTAACATCTTCCCAGGTAAGCCCCCAAAATGTGTCAGCACGTGGAGACTTCCTTAGAAGCGCACTCACATTATTTAGCTCCTGGTAGCGTAAAACTACAGAGCTCGTTCTAAGATGCTCTCTCTCCTCACCTGGAAAGACTGAAAATGTGCGGACTCTGTCCCTAGTTCTAAACCCCAAAATCGAAAACCCACCCCTCAAATACATCATGTGATCGCCTCATACAGCTGAACACCTCCTTGCAGGTCAATTTCAATGAAGTAATGGCAGGTCCAAGCTCCAGTCTGATGACTTTGGTTCCCAGGCCCTTCCAGACACGAAGACATCCTCCCTTATTATCAGCACTGCTCTTTCGAAGGCATCTTCTCCTCCCTACCGTTGCCTAACTCTTAAAACAAAGAGGTTATTCTAACTACCGAGGTGGAATTCCTGCACCTGCAACAGATACATGAAACGAAGAAAGAGAAAACATTCAACTGACACATACAATCTAATTAAACTTCAACTTGAGAGTGAACAGGGAGAAACTAAAGTTAGGCCTACCAACTTCGGCTAACATAAAACAGCATATGAACGAGAATACATATGCGCATACGTTGTTAATATCCACATGTTACAAGAACATTAATATAAAACACTCGCTAATCATGAATATGCTTTTACACTCCTATAAATCCATCTGAATGAGTATGTATAACATTAATTCTTTGTGCTAATATTCTCACACTTACAGGGTGCACAATCTAATGGCCTCATGTAAATACTACAACAGATTACATGTAGGTGCGATTCACACGTGATTATCATGCACCCCTATAAATGAGAAAACAACATCACGCTCTATCAGTGATAAAGTATGACACAGATAACTTCTTAGCAACCGAAGGCTGTGCTATTGGAAAGGGATTAAGCCACCATGTCAGCCTGTCTAGATTGCTCGATATGTTATGGGACAATTTTACAAAAAGTCCTTTTAGTATTTAAAATTCCAATGTGTCTGTTGGTTTTACTTTCTGAATTATTTATATGTGGCACAAATCCCTAAATCTAGTTCCTAACGAAATCAACTTAAATAATTGTTGAACCTAAATGTTACTTGAAAACTGCTACTTGAGAAAACAAAGCTTATAAGCTCATGTTATCTTTAAGAATGTAAGTAAAAAATATTTTTCGAAATTTAAACAATAGGTAACAGTGTATGACTTTAATTTCCTTCTCTTTTGTTTTATTTTGTTTTCTCTTCTTTTCCTTTCATTTCTCAGATTTATTCTGTACTGCCGTATGCCCCTGCTTAAACCCACATTGACGTTTTTGTCCGGAGCTAGGTGGGGAAAAACTGAGGGGGATATTAGCAACAACTTGAGATAATTATCGCAAAAAGCGTTTAGCACGCTTGTTTTTATCGCCGCCTATCGCTGGATATTTTTGCGGAGATAACACGCTATTAGCAACGTTTATCTCCACTGTGATAAAATATCCAGCGATAGAGGCGAAATGCCTGAATATCGCTGGAAATCCAGCGATATTCACGCATTAACGCCATGGTGGACTTAGCCTGACAATCCACCTCCCATTGAAGAAACAGGTAAGTCATGTTTTCAGCAGGTGTTCAATACCAGCGATAATCGCGCTTAGCGTGACTTTTTCTATCGCTTCGCCTGCGTTGCTAGTTTGGGTACGCCCACTTTGCATGTCATTAGCGATAAATATCCCTGACATGCAAAGCGGGCTCCAAACCGGTTGCTATCGCCTGGAAGCTGTCGCTAACTGCTGTTAGCAACAGCTTGGTAATTGGGTGGCAAAATAATCACCGCTTTATCGTCAAAAAGTGCCGCTAAAGCAGCAATGAAGCCCTTGCTAATATGCCCCTGAGTTTTTGTCTTTTATGGCTACTGTGATGATGTGGACTGTATCTCCCAACTAAGACCCAATATATGGCCCCTCCTCCCCCATTTTATCATAAGAGCTTTGAAGTATATTTGCCTAAACAGTACAAATAGGAGCTAATAGACTTCACCCATTCCTTTCTATAGAAGTGGGACATATGGAAAGGGTGTTTGTGAAACGGAGTTTGCAGGTTGTTTCCCAAGATGGTATGTCACAAAGTGAGGCTGGGGGCATTGCTTAAGGCTTGCTACTCGATGAGTTTGGAGAAGCAATACTTCAAACCCGCTTGCATGGAGTATCTTTCAGGGAACGAGACTGGCAGTCATAATGGATTATTGGCGCTGTGTTGAGCGAAGCTACATGCAGGTGCAGCATGTGCAACACAGTAACATTCTGAGAATGAACTACAATTTTCAGCAGGCCGTGGACTTTTACTAGTTCTGCACATTCCTCAGCCATGTTGAATAGCTGGGTATAAATACCTTTGTGGCCCATGGCATCTCTGCTAGGCAGTCGTCTTACAATGTTGCTGCAACCGGGGCTTTGCTACAGAAATCTTGGACTTTACCAGGACCCATTGCTTTTTTATGGATTTATTAAAGGATTACGGGAATACAGAGAAGTATTGTGAAAGTTGTTTTTGATGGAAATAAAGGTTGAACTGTTTACTCAACATTTATGTAAACTCTTCTATGACTGGAGGTTGTTGCTTTTGCTAAAGGTTATCCTGTGACAAAACAGGACGGATTCTATGACTGGAGTATAATACTCCTGGTATGTATGAGTCAACTACAATGCAGTGTAGTTCTAGTAGTTACATCTGAACTGGCAAGACTAGGGGACAACTGAACGCTAACATGGTTGGTTATCTTGCAGTTCTACAAGATTTAAGTAGATTATGTAAGTCATCTTCTAAAACGACTGCATAACAGCAAAATTTGAGTTAGTTTTTCAAATCATAGGTAGAAAGGTTAGTGGGCACAAGGTACTGCTTTATGTGTGCTAAAGGCCTGGTTATGGGCTTAGGATTTATTTATCACCCCTGATAAATAATTATACCACAGGGTATGTTATTTATCGGATGCGATACATAACACCTATTGCGAGTTCATGGGAATAACATGCAGATTTTAGTGTTTAGCGCACTAAAACCTGCATGGTACTGTAAATACCGTATGTTTTCCCCTGTTAAACTTCGGCAGGTTTGACCTGCCGAAATTCAACGAAGGTTGACTTTTTAATGCATCCGATGATTATCGGATACGCTAAATACCTATGCACTCGTAATTCCTACTCTCACGCAAACAGGATCTTCCCCATGGGGTGGAATATTATGAGGAACCCGTAATCAGGCCTTATTTTTCAGGAATTACAAGTTGCAAAGTACAAAGAGATGTTTACACAGAGAAGTTGCTAAGATATATTAATTTACTATTACAGTTAAGTAAGGAACATTCTGTGGCAAGTTACTGTCTTGCCTTGTAGACATCGCTCACATCCAGCAGACTGTCTTGATCATCAGAAAGTAACGAGTCAGAATGGTGAATTTGTTGTCTCTGTTTTCTCTCTTACGTCTGTCTCTATGACTGGCCCTCAAAATACTAGTAGGTAGTCTCTGGTGGAGACGGTGAGAGATTGAAGAGTACATTTCTTTTGTTGGAATCCATGCACAGGGTTAGTGTACCCTGGCATGCTACCATGGCCGAGCAGGCTTCTGTACTCTCAGGTTGCGATTAGGTTGGCACCAGGTGCATCATATGCTTGAGTGGGAAGCCAGCCGGGTTAAGGCACTTAATCCTGCAAAAGTGCATGGGACTCCATAGCTGCCATGAACCAATGGACATGAAGGGAAGTGGCGGAGACATGTCATAAAATGGACAGGACGACAACCTCAAACTGGGAATGACACCATTTCAAAGGTAGGAGAGGAAGGCTGCCAGTGGAAGTGTTCACTCCCTAACCAATATCAGACATACACTGACTCCACAAGGTGAAACATAGACCTTCTTAGAAGTGTAAATAACAAGAGGAGAGTGCAGTCATGGTAGAGGTATGGGAATAGAAAGACCTTACCTGCCAGAAGCACTTTCTCTTCTATCTGCTGACCATTCCCAAGGCAGTTCCTCAGAAGATGCACACTGTACTGATCAAACTACATCAATCAGACATTATAGAGAGAAAGATCTAAATGAAAATAACTCACTTGCGAACTGTGATTGTACTTTACTACCTCAAAGAATTCAAGATATTTATGTAATCTCAGAAACTATATTCACAGGTAATACAATACAAAATAAAACTTACTGCCATACAGCTCCCTCTTTGAAAATATTACAACCACATTACAGCTGATTGAGCAAAATAAATAATTTAATTGCAACTATTTTTTTTACAGTTTTCAGAAAGTTTGCATGCAGTCAGACCCAACAGTCCAGCAGTCAAAATACTATTTATTCAAATTCTATAAATATAATATAATTCACGAGAAACATGAAAACAAATGATTTCCTTGTTGTGCAACAAATGATCGCAAGCCAATGCTTGTTGACTCAATCCCCCTTATTCTACACCTGGAATTAGGCCTTTGCAGTGAAAACAATCTCATAAAGCTTTAGCCTTCGTACATCAAAACACTACTCCGCCACTTCATTGATAAAGCTCAAATTCAATCATTTGAGAAGCTTGAAAAAGTGCAGGACCCTGTCCAAAATCATGAACAAGCTGCCCCAGCTGAAAATTCCTATTGCCATGAAGAGCACCTATCACTAGAACAAATAATATATTCTTGTGCTCCAAAAGCCAGCTCTAAATTATATTTTATCATGATTAAATGTAAAATATCAGGACTTGAGATGGATAAAGCTACAGCCTATAGAGAAAACTAAAAACGTTCTACCTCACTAATAGGGTAAATAAAGCAAGGCATTGCATGAGGAAATAAAATCTGTTGGAAGGACAAAAGAGTTAATTCTTTCATGAGAAACCTGGTCTGCACTCGTGATATGCATTTTAAAATTATGCACATCTATGGTTAACATGTAAGTCCCATCTTGAAAAGTAGTGCTAGAATTAGCAGAGTGCTCAGTGCAGAAACGCATACCCAATGACTACAGTTATCGTAACAAGTGCAGCATAGTAGGTCCTTCTACATACACCTCCAGTTGCCCATGGCCATGATGTTATGTTAAAAGCCTTGTTTCCTTTTTCCTGAACAGGGATAGTCCCCTTGATTATGAAGCATACGCCCACATGAAAAGTTTTGTTGTAATGGAATGTCTAAAGTAAAGCTGATAGGTTTCTCCATGAAAGGAAGCTGGAAGAGACTTCCAGAGTCTGGGGCACAAACAGAAAAGAAGCAACCGCCGCCTCTGGATTTTGCAAATTTAGAAACCTTCACAAAGGTAACTAAAACAAACTGAAGAGTACAATTCAGTGCAAAGTAGATTACTTGTTTTGAGATAAATGTAAAGGCTTGCACGTTTAGTGCTTTAAAAGTCAAACACAGGAACTTAAATTCAATGTGATATTTGACTGGGTGTCAATGTATTTTCTTTAAGAGAGGCTGAGGAGGCTGAGCTTTAGAAGCATTCTAGATTGAGCAGGGGGCCTCATTTTTTACCACATAAAGTCTGTTCAGTAAGATGTTAGGGACCCCAAGCAGAAATAAATTGTTCTAGTCCAGTCTCAACTGATCAGTTTTGTAATTAATGGTGTATTTCATTCTGTCGACATGATAGACATTTTGTTAAAATTTGCAAGAGAAAACAGCAGATAAAGACTACTGAATTAAAGTGATTAGTTAGTGTCAACTGGTTCCCTATGTTCTTCACTGATGAAGAAGAAGTAGATAAAGGGTCCATTTCTGTAGGCCAGTAGGAGTAGAGCCATAGATCCAACTTTCCACTACTGATCAGTACTTTGGCCTTACCTGCTGTAGGAAGCTGGCTCCGTGTATGTTATACCAAAGTGTGGTATAGTGTGCACAGAGTCCAGTGGATCCCCAGAGGTTTAGAAGAGGCTACAGTAGATAATACCTTACTCTCTTTTGTGGTAGTGTGGCTGAGCTGTCAGGCATTTCAGGAGGGTAATGCTAAGCATTTGTTGTACACACTCAAGCAAGAAATGATGTCACACACTCAAAGACTGAATCCAGACCAACTGTTTGTATAAAAAGTTATTATTTTTTAAATTTATTTCTAGAACCAAGATTCACTTAGAAGCAGGTAAGTTAAACTCTTCATACATTGTTACTTTCAGCAAGACATTGAAGACTGGATTTGCAGGAACATTTAGATTGCTTTTTGCAGTTGAGAAAACAGTTTAAAAATGTAGGTAAGTACTTTTCAATTACTTTTAAATTACAGATCTGGTTTGGTATGATACATACTCCCCACACAGTTTACACAACATAGGACACTTGTAAGCAACTTAGCTCTTGCACGAGCAATAGATTACTGTTTGTGCAGTACAAGACAGTTCAACACTTAAAAGAATTTTGAGAGAAAAACCCACCATTCAGTCCTATGGGAAAAACAAAGTATTAGGTTACAGGTGAGTAAATCCGTTTTGAGACAGGAGTTTTGGAGGTCAGAACCAAGGTTCCCCAAGGTTCAGGTTGGCACTCAAAGGTCAGCACCAGCAGCACTATGGCAGCTGGGTGCCGAGTGCAGGGTGCCAATGTTAGCCAATGGGGTTAGGGGGCTCCTAGGTTGGGGACTGCTCACTGGCATGCCACTTGGTTTCAGGAGCCAAGCTCATAGGGTTAGGATCAGGGCAAAGGAGGTCCCAGATTATCACAAACTCCACACCACCAACGGCACAGGGGCAGCCGGATTCAGGGTGCTTAGGAGGTGTCGGGAGCCCAAGGCAATCGAATTAAGGATGTTGGTTGCAAAAAAGGGCAGTAGGCTGGAACCAGAAGACTATACGAAGGAAACCATTGACTGGAGGATGAAGTTAAAGAGTTGCTGGACACCAGGACACCATTGGTCGGGCACCTCAGGTCACCTGAGCTGCGGATGCAGGGTTGTCCTTTCATGTCAGGTTGTCCTCACCGGTTTCGGACGCGTTTGGGTGGACCCTTTGGATTGAAGTTGCAGGCGTTGAGGTGAAGGTCGTGGAGGTCGCCCAATGGTGGATTACAGATCTGGATTGCCGGGTAGACCTCAGTGGGGTGTTGGGTCACTCGAACTCGGGCAATGGGCATCGGGTGCAGATTGGTGAGGACTCGCGGATCCGGCCAGATCTGGAGTCCTTGGCTTAGGTTAGTATTGGACAAATCCGGTGTCCACAGGCAATAGGAGTTCTTTGTGAAGGCAGGGCAGGTCTCTGGGCTTCTTGGAGGCTGCTGGCTGGCTGAGTTCAGCTCACAGGGGTTCAGAGCAGGAGACAGGCCGGTAGGGCTGGGGCCAAGGCAGTTGTCATTGTCCTCCTCTTCTGCAGCACAGCTCCTCTGTCTTTCTTCTTCTTGATGCATTGAATCTGAAGAGGCAAGGTTCAGGGGTGCCCCTAAATACTAGATTTAGGGGTGTTACAGGGGTGTGTTGGTTGGGACCAATGAGTTCCTTCCTTGGGGTGTCTAGATCCCCTAGTAGGCTACCTACAGTGGGAGGGGGAATATGCCTCTTCCTGATTAGAAGGGTTACCCCATCTACAAGATGGTGGGGACTAAGATGTGTGCTTCAACTTGATTCCCCCACTTGAGGGGTGTGTGTGGCAAAGGTGAGCACATCTCGCTTCCTGGCTAGGTTTTCCCACCTGTTCTCGTGCCTAAAATGAGGGTCAGAACCAATGGGAGCCAGCTGCTGAAATCAGCAAAAGGCTGAAGGTAGCTAACAAAGGCAGAAGCCCTTTAAAGCTCCTTCTCCGAGAACCCTGCCCATCCTGGGGGAGGAGGCATGACACCTCTGCCCAGGATGTGCTTTGTTCCCAGTCCCAGAGACCAGATGGCTTTCTACCGAGGAGTCCAGAACCTGTCAGGTGGTGGCAGATGGCTGGGAGCCAGTCAGAAACCATACCAGAGTAGGTTGTTTTTCAGCCAGCATCTCTAAGATGCCCCCTGCGTGCATTTTTCATTACATACAACACTGGCTTTAGTGTGGGTTTAATGTGCTGGGAAGTTTCATACCAAACTTCCCAGACATCAGTAAAGCCATCATGGAACAGTGGAGTTCATGTTGACAAACTCCCAGCCCATGTACTCAGAATGGTTTCACTGCTCTTATAGTGCCTGTGAATGGCACAAGCACTAATCCCTCACCTGGACATGTTGCACCCTGACTGTAGGGCTGTAAGGTCTGCTAGAGGAGTGACTAACTCATACCACAGGCCGTGTTTGGTGGGTATGGCACACAGGGATGTGTGCCATGTCGACTTTTTGGTTTGGTCTGCACCAAAACACCCATTCTGCATTGCAAGTGTGGGGATGTTAAGGTGATAGGTCTTTGAGGGTGGCATAATACATACTGCAGCCCTCAGAGGCCTTCTTTGCTCACTAAGCCCTTGGTACCAGTAGTACCTTTTACAATGCGACTTACAGGTGGCCCAGAGGTGTGCCAATTGTGGGTACAAATTTACAGTTTCTAGGAAAGAACACAGGTGCTGGGGCCTGGTTAGCAGGATCCCAGCACACACTCAATGAAGTTGGCATTAGGTATCTGGTAAAACGTTAGGGGGTACCCATGCAATAAGGGGCACTTTCCTACATCTGCATTCTGCTGTGGAGCAAAAACTGTACCACAATACTTCCGGACTCCCTAAAATATATGTTGCCCAAATTGGCCTCAGATGGCTTTCCCACGGGTTGATCTTGAACGAAAAGGCACCATTTCCAAAATTTAGCTGAGTAACAATTATAAGTAACTGGGACCAATCAATAGTTGAGTTACAGATCAGAGGAAATGTAAAGAGTTGTATTACAATAATCTCAAAATCAAGCAGTACAGATGAAATGTCCTAAAGGTTCTCGAATTCAAAGTTGTACAGAGTAGTTTAAAAAAAAATCTGAAATCACTCTGTCCCAATGAGTAGCAAGATCATACAGAAATTGGGAAACATCTCTAGTGGGAAATTTTAAAAATGTGCCTCACCCCCAGAATCAAGGGTTCTTTTACATCATAGTATGATCTAAAGTAACAACTTTCTTATCAGAATAAAACAAGTCATTACTTAAGTACATAACCGTATCCTATTTTAAGAAAGAATCCAGCATCTTCCATGCTACCGCCAGACAGAGAAGTTAAAACTAATATAAAACAATTCAACACGGATGCTTCAAGCAAATGAATAGAAACAGGTCCAGCAACCGAACTAGAGCGAAAGGGCCTTGAAAACTGCAACAGTTAGGAACACTAGAAAATTAAATCAAAGCACAACAGTAAAAATCCTTTACAACAGCTTTTCCTCTCTCTGCAGAGCTTGTGAAGATAAAAGATGTTCAGAGGAACAGGATAGGAGGGCGAAAATACAGGAGGGTATGACAGTACAGCAAAAGAAAAGTCTCCAGGTTATTGAAGAGAGTGTTTCCAAATAAATGTAGCCTAACTAAAATATGCTAATACACACATTTCTATACATCATATTAAATGTGTTTCAACTTTAATAATGTTAATTCAGAATTTGAGTATTGGATCCAACACAAAACTCTTTATTCATTCTCATTAATCATCCACAAAAATACAAACCCTGGCAAAAAACGCTATCACACAGCTTTAGGGGTTTGCTGCCCATCCAGTTCAACACACATTTAGTCATTTCTCAACTGTTGTCTGAATAAATGGCTTGTTATCAATTAGAATCATAATTTGAAAATTATCCACTTATATACATATTTTACAGTCCATGTAGCTAATCCCTTTGCTAATAGCTTTACACAGCCATAACAAAGATGTGGTGATAAACTCAATTGGTTTTTTAGGTTACATCAGTTGGTTAAGAAAGATTTAGACCAACTAAAAGTCACCCCCTCTAATCCAGCAGTCTCAAACTGTTTCAGGAAGATCACATCATCAACAGTGTTGAATGCCATTGAGAGGTCTGACAGGATCAAGGAATTGATATGGCCTTCTTCAAGATCTACTCTAAGGTCATCCCTCACAGATAGAAGCAAAGCCACTGTGCTACCTGGGCAAAAGTTCTCCTATTGGTTGTCAAGAAATGTACTTTTCTGTAGATGTTTGCATTATAATTGAGTAGCAGAGCTTCTAAAACATTTAAGTCTTGCTCTCACTAGGGGCATCTTGTCAATGTGTTGTGTTAGAACCAGTTCTCCCATGTATAGTGGGACGATCATGGGGGCATGTGTGTGCTCAATGAGAGTGTGCATGTGTATGTGTGTAACAAATATCCACCCTTGACTATCTAACGTGATTGAACCTTTTTCTCTATGACAGCCAAACTGATTGTACAGCTTATTTTCAGACAGGCACCTGCCTTGATACTGTCTACAGCAACCTTGGATCATACAGTTGTTAAAAAAAGATAAATGGATTAGCAGATTGAGCTGTTCCTGAATACAGTAATTGAGGAAGTGGTTAGCCAACAACTGCATTGACCGAGCCATGTTGGAGAAGATCAGATTGCAACCACACCTGCTCACAATTGGGCACAGGGCAAAGACGTATGTACCAAATCTCCTGATCTTCCTGGCATGCAGCATCAGGGAGGAGTAAAAAATGGCAAGTTTGTACAATCTGAACTCCTGTACATAGATGTTACACCACCTGTCACAGGATCGATCTATTCAAGGATACAGCCAGGACTCTCAGTTTGTACACACCATTCATTTAATTAATTATGCTTTTAAGGCTTCCTTCAACCTGCATTACCTCAGTGAAAAGAGCGTCTTAAGATAAAGGAACACAGGTTGTACAAACCTGTCATTTTTATTACATTATTATTGTGTGTCATTTTATTTAACACATTGTATATTGACTAACATTTTTGCTTTTATTCAGAACCATTACTGGATTGAAATATTCCATCCTCCGGAGTCTCCTTTATTCCGTTCAAAAGAGATGACTTGCCACTGTGACTCTCCAGACATAGCATATAAATTCAGTCGATGGTGATACACATTCTGTATTTTATAGACAGCCCACTGAGGTGTGAGAATTTGGGTTGTTGGTTGAAGGTGGGGTGTGTTCTATTCAAATAACAGCCACAATCCCTGTCAGGGTGAACCACAAAAGTCACTAAGTTAACCTGCGCTTAACCCTCCGGTAGTTTGGCACAAAAACAGTCTTAACTTAGGGGCAATGTGTAAATTATTTATGCAGCATGCAAACAGTAATAAAGTGAAACACAATACAAGAGAAATCCCACTCCAATTTAGAAAAATAGAGAAAACATGTTGATGAGTTATTTGACATCAAAATAACAAAAACCCAATTATTAGAACCGGAGTTATGAATTTTGAAAGTTTTTAGTAAATTGTAGCAAAAAACAACCAGAGAAAGAATGTACAACAAGAACCATTAGATCGAATCGTACTGAGTTAGATCACCATGTTTCAGCCTTTGACCTAGAGAGTGTTGTGGCTTTCTTCAGGATCTCGTATAAGCTACTGCTGTTTAAATAATGTCTAAGACTTTGAACAACACAGTAAGGATGTTTAACAGTAACAGCAAGTGTGCCAGTGAATAGAATATGATACTAGACCAGTGATCCAGAGGTAACCAGATAGTTGGATGCATTGGTGGTACCTGCAAGTGTCAGGTACTGTACCCCAACTGTCCTTAGCATGAATGCTTAAGGTGCATACATGTCTCCAACCACTTAGTTCGGCAGGAAGGTATGCACACGCTGCTGGGAGGACAGGGTAAATTTTTTCTCTGGTTGTTTTTAATCCTAGCACAAGGCAGCCAGAATAAAGTAATGTGGTAAACCTTGTTGTTAGTTTTAACTCACTTCAATATTAGTAGTGCACCCCTCACTACACCTTGCTAGCTCACATTGGGTCTTAGTGATAACCCTTCTGAAAAGTGAAATATCCCTGAGCTCCTCGCTTGCAGCAAGGGGAATGTAGCCCGCACCGTGACTAGGCTTGATGGTGCGAGGATGATTCCCGATGATGAAGCTTGCCGCCTCTGGTGAGTGAGGGAAACCATCCTTTAAAAGGGACACTGCCCTTTTTGTCAGTCTCTTTCTTTCACTCTCTCTTTACAGAACCGAGGGCCTCTTTGTATGTTTGTTGATTAGTATTGGGGAGTCCACCCTCGCTGGTCTCTATATCTACTCATGCCCCCCTTTTGCGTGTATACAGACACAGACACTTCTCAAGCTAAGGGGGAAGGAAAGGATTTCCATGCTCCTTCTGAGAAGATGGAAGGAGGTTCTGGTGAGTGGTAGCTACAGGCACCCAACTCCGCTGCACTGATTGTTCTCAGCTTGGACACAAGATGGGGACTCTCTCTGTCCTAAGAAACTACCCACTGGTGGGACCTCTACAGGGGTGGCCGATATTGCTTTAGAGGTAGGTAGTCCCCAGTGGCAGGAGGTACATCATGCCCTAATATCCCTTAGTTGGAAGGTAAACTCAGAGGGTAGAGTGATAATCCCTGAGAGTGGGAGTCATCACTTCCACCACGTCAAGGTGAATGGGGTCCCTGTCTCTAGTCTCTACTGTGAGGGACATGGGGCCTGCTATACCATGGTAGTGGGAAAGCTCGTTACCACCGCAGTACACCAGTCTGGTGTGTAGAATCACTTAGGCCCACGGGCAGGATGTTGTCCACCCCAAGGCCCTGGTATCCCTGGAATGGGGTGAGGAGGTGGCCATAGAAGGGCCATAGTTAGTCTCCAAATGCCCATTGACTGTATTCTGGGAAATGAGTTGCCACTGGTGATGGAGGAGCTAGGAAGGACTGCTCTGTAGGGCACCCAGAAATCTCTGAATTCTGGGGTTACCACTCCCAAATGGAGGGTAGAGAGGCCCAGATGGAGGAGCAGGAGGAGGAAGGACTAATCCCTGACCCCTATTCAGTCTCAGGGTACAGATCCTGGGCTGAGTGACCAGTCTCAGGCTACCACCCCTGGATTAGTAGGAAGGAGTGTCGAAGAAGGGCGCCTAACAGCTGGGTTTGTTGCACCTCACTCTGGCAAAACCTCAGAGGTCAGAGACACCTTCATGGCCTGGAGTCTGGCTCTTGACATTGACAGCTGTCAGTGGCCTCTGCTGGTTGCTGTCCTTATGTGCAGAGATTTCCTTGTGTTGGAGACAGACGTCTGATCCAAGGAGTGGAATAGGACGCATCTCATTGTTGGCCATTGTTATACAGTGTGCCTACTGGGATGCATCTGAGAACAAATTAAGCTTAGGTGCTGCACAGGTGGTGTCCACAGGTGAGGAGCAGGGGTCCCATGGGCCAGTCCAGTGGCTCAGGAGAGTATAGAGAGAGGGATCCAACTGAATTTGAAAGGACGTAGAACTGACAAGTGCCTCTGCAGCAGAGGGCCATTGTCCACGTCCTATCGCCTAAGCATGGGAGCTAATTGATTAGTTCCCTGGCTTCAGGCTGGCGGGTGGGGGGTGGGGGGTGGTAGTGTTAGACCTGGCCCTCTCTGCAGGGCCACATGAAAACCTTTTGCATTTTTCTCTACATATTTTGCTGAATTTATTTGTGTTGGCCTTGGGACTCTGTGCACATTACCTCTGCTAACCAGTGCTAAGGTGCTTGTGCTCACTCCCCTAAACATGGTGAAATTGTTTGCACCTTATTAACATATTTAATTTACTTATAAGTCCCTTGTAGAGTGGTATACCATATACCCAGGGGCTGTAAATGAAATGCTACTAGTGGGCCTGCATTACTTATTGTGCCACCCACTTAAGTAGCCCCAGGCCTGCTGTTGCAGCGTGAATGCAGTTTTAGACTGCCAACTCGACTTAGCAATATAATCCCCTTTCCAGACCTTAAACTCCCTTTTTATTACATAGAAGTCACCCCTAAGGTAGGCCCTAGATAGTATGTGTACGTTTACGTTTTACATGTCCTAACAGTGGAAAAACTCATACATTTGTTTTCCTCTACTATGAGGCATACTTCTCCCATTAGATAACATTGCATTGCCTTATTACATTTATTAAGGGCAAAGTTTGATTGGGGACAGATAGGGATTTCATGTTTGGTATTTATGGAGCTGTAGTTAAAAATAGTCTTCAGTAGTAAAGTTGTAATTTTCGTGCCCTTTGCCATTTGTTGTCTGCAGCCTCCCGGGGTCACAGACTGGGGGTAGTTGGCAGTTAGGACTTTGTGCATTCTTCCCAGACAGTCACACAATAGAGGGATTTGGTGTTTTGGAATTGGCCATGTGCTGGCAGGATGGGGGGATGGAGCTGGGCACAGCCCCGCTTGCAACTGGATAGGCTGTGCTCTTCCGTCAGACCCAGGGCTTGTTAGCACTGCATTGTCTCTGCAGCCAGCTTGGCACCAGGGAGGTGGATTCATGGAATTGCAAGCACTTCAAAGAGAAACCTGTAAAAACGTCTAATTTTAAAGAAGGCACCAGGTATAAAAATAGGGCCCTTAGACGCACTCTTCAGTTCACTTTCTGGCCCTGCGGAAGGATTCCAAGAGGACTGCCTGCTGTTTTGGCCTGCCGTGTAATCCATAGGACTGCTTTGCTGCACCTAAAAGAACTGCTTTGCTTCCTGGAGCCTGCCTTCAACCAGCCCTGCTGTTAAGCCAAGGTTCTCTATCTGAACCCAGGACTACCAACGTGATTTCAAGGGCTAGTTTGCTGTCCTTCTGTTCAGAGCCACAGGGAAATAACAGGCTCTGTCTATCTTGAACCCTCACCTGGACCCAGCCTGAGTGAATCCTGAGCCCGAACGTGGTGAACCTCCAGTCCTGGACCCTTGTTTGTGGTGCTAAAGGTGCCTAGATAGGCACAATCAAAAATTTGGGACTTGTACATTTTTTGGCTAAACACTGCTGTGAGAACCGAAGGAGGACTGGCCAACCTGTTTGTCTATCAACCTAAGGTGTATCGCTGGATGGCCCTGACTTCACAGCTGCTCTCCCTATGTTCTTCTCTCAGCAGCAATTACTTTTCAACAGTTCTTCACCAAAGGGATATGCGGCCTCCTGGAATTCTCATGTGCTACAGTCTCCTGCCTCATCCGGCTGGAGATTTTCAACTTTCAACATATCACTAAGTCTGAACATAGAAATCTTCAACACAACTTTGTCCAGTGGCTCTATGGCAATGGCCTCCCTCCTTGCACACCGCCGGTAGCTTTGTGCCGCTAAACTTTACCTGCTCAGAACATCTTTCTTACAAATTCTTCTCTGCCCGAAGGTAAGCGTCGACCATGCCCAATCCCCTTCTTGTATCCGACCTGCACTCCATAACAGTCAGCCATATTTTTCGGCTTTGACCTGGTCTCGTGCGACTAGATGTCTGTAGTTGGCGCTTTGATCTTTTAGCCGCTAGGATTTACTAAAAACGTAAAAAAATCTTCACTCCTGTTATACTGTTTGGATTTGTGTCATATTGGTGTCAAACGATTTATTTTAACTTTATTACTATTTGGGCACTGCATAAATATTTTACACATTGCCTCTAAGTTAAGCCTGACTTCTTTGTATGCCAAGCTACCCAGGGTTAAGCACAGATAACTTTTTGTAGTTCACCCTGACAGGGATTGTGATTGTTGCTTGACCAGGGATGTCACCCCAGTCAACCAGCAACCCAATTTCTCACAGGCATACTTCATCATCCGCCTCATCACCCAACCCTGGTAAGATAGTATTACCAGGTGGGATAAACCTCGTTTATGAGAGAGTTTTTAAGATAAGCTAATGCCTGCATAAGACAGGAATCCAGAGAGAAATAAAAATACTTTAAGTTATAACACAGGAGTTCCCTTTACTAGGTGGTATCTTAAGTATCATGAAGGTATGATAAAAAAGATTTAAAAATGTATGTGCAGATGCTTACGGATGTAATGACCCTATGAGCGAATAATATGTCAACATGTTTCCTCACACCTGTGCGACATGTACGTGCTCAGGGCATTCAGGAGCCCATAGAGAAATCCAATTATCTTGCTTCATGGTAGGCTGTAGGGAAGCTTTTATAGCCTTCACTCTATGGTTTATTTGCCAGTCTGCCTGCCTGCCTACCTTTCTCTCTACAGAAGAAGATAAGAATAGCAGACTCAAAACGTTGCTGAACATTTGTTCTATTGTTCTGAAGAGGTGAACCATTTCTAAAATTTGAAGTAGGCCATTTTCAGTTCTAAGTTTAGCATAGTTAGCTGAGAGGAGGGTGGGTTGGAAATATTGAAATAAATCTGTTTAATTATACAATAACAATTTTACATTATTTGTTATTATTCAAACACTTGATAAGTATCATTGCTACTATGTTGCTTGTTTGTAAAAAAGTTCCCATTGTATGTACTTAGATAGGGTTTTGAATGGAATTTAATTAAATCTTCACACCCTAATCCTTGTTTCCTAGTGTCCTTGAGTGTGCCTTTCTATGATGAAAGAGGGTTTGGGCTCCACTAACTATCCCTGTGATATCTCACGGGATTGATTGATACCTAAAACGCTTCTCACTCAAGTGATGCTCAGTGGGTTCCGGGGCGGCTGTATTTCTTCTGGCTCAGGCTGGTACATTGACAAAGTGCTTAGTGCCAGAGGGTCTAGAAAGTCCATTACTGGGTCATGTTCTAGAAAGAAATCCTGGGGCAGGTACATTGTGGAAAACAAACAGTAAAGTATGCAGACAGGTGTCTGACTGCAATATTGAAAGAGAATGCTGTAGAGAAAATAGAAAACTTTAAAAGACTGCTCTGTACGCAATGCTTACTTGCAATAAACATAATGTTAATGTGTAATGTGTGCCTGTAAAATGTAAGCTAGTCTCATATGCATTGCAGTGCAGGGACAACGTAGATTTCCGAATGATTCACCAAGTAGCTAATAGCATAAGGTGAGAGTGAAATTCTCCATTGGGCAGAACCAAAGCCCGCTGAATCTATATTTTCAAGAATCTGTACCAATAGGTATCGCAGAAAGCTGTGCTTTCAAGCCAAACCTAAAAAGGATTTGGCGCGCTGTTTACAGAGTTCACTGAGGTTATTAAGAAACCTGACCTTCAACCTCATTCCTCTATTTTGTTAGGGAACTACCTGGGGACTTTTGAATCGCCTTACAACATATAGGTAACGAGTACTTTAAACCATAAATTATATGCAATTGTTGTATTTGAATTTCTTTTCCTTTCTCTTCATCATAGCTTCTGTCATGATTTTGCATCTTATTCACAGGATTCCAGAGGCTCTTTCGAATTATAAATGTGTCTCTAAAAACATTTTGCTGGCCCAAGGGGTCCCCCAAAGATCTATATTGAGCCACATTCTCTTTAATCTCTATATGGCCCCATTGGCAGAGATTACAGAGAGCTATAGGAAAAAAATTTGTGTCATATGCTGAGGACACGTAATTGGTGGTTTCCCTGTCTCAGTCCCTAGAAGTGGCAGCCAAAAATTTCTCTAACTGCCCACAAGACCTAGTACTCTGTATGACACATAACTGTCTACAACTGAAAGGCAATAAAACAGAGCTGCTGCTGGTGGGAATAACAACCTCTATATGGTCCTCCGGCTGGTGGCCACAGTCACTAGGCCCTACCCCCTCCCCGAGCGATCAGGTTAAGAATCTGGGGATGTGGATAGGTTCCAAACTCTCCTTTGAGTGCCACACTAGAATGGTGGCAGGGAAGTGTCCAACGGAAGACTCTAGATGTGCTGCCTGTCGCAGCTAGGAAAACCCTTGTTCATGCGCTAGTCACTTCTCACCTGGACGATGAAAATGCTCTTTAACTAGGAGCAAGTAACAAGTAACAAATGCATACACAGACTGCAATTCATTCAGAATGTGGCTGCCCGTCTGATCTTGATGCTCCCTAGAAGATCCTCCTCTAGGAATGCCCTCTCTGTTCTCCATTGGCTCCCAATGTGGGAGAGAATACTCTTCAAAGCCCTATGTATCAGTCATCGTATCCTGCAGAGAAAGGGGCCGAGCTATCTACACAAGTTACTAACCCCATATATACCAACACGGCATCTAAGATCATCCAGGACTAGGCAGGCCATAATCCCCAGAGCAAGAAAAGCGAGAATGGGAGCTCGCTCCTTCAGCTATCTGGCCTCGAAGAACTGAAATGCACTTCCTCTTTGCGGAGTGAACAATCGGAGTCACTCTTTAGGAAGAAGCTGAAGACCTGGCTCTTCCGAAGTTAGGCTCTGAGTGGTGACACTGTTTCATACCTTTGTTCCCTATGAGGTAACTATGCCGCAGCACGGGGACACACTAGCTAGAGTAACACTACGCTTTACAAGCTTGCTTATTATTATTATTATTATTGAGTCCAGATTTTGTCGTCATTACAAATGTACCCATATTAAATACCCAAAATAATAATTTGGAAATATGATTGACAGCAGTGTTTTAGCACTGACAATAATTTGTAGGATCGTCTAGTTTGTTCCCTATAGTATTTAATTCAGATTCATGCACTGGGAAACATGAACGTGAAGCCTCTGGAACTTTAGCAATAGGTTAGACGAGGCAAGAATTAAATTAAAAAAATACAGAAAATATGACGTATCCACCTTAGGGTAATCAATTGGCATGGGTGCAAATTCAGGACGGCGAGTGTAAAAATTCAGGACAAAGATTCAAAATTTAGGACAAAAATTCAGGACAGGTGGTCGAAATTCGGGACAAAAGGTAGTTTTACAGACACATCGGAATAGGTCGTGCAATAGTATATAAGTAAGTAAATAGACAACCACTTAAGCACATGTAAAAAAAGTTTATATTCGTTTGAGACAATTGTGCATTTCATGGTTTTTCAGCATGAGCGTAGCTTTGAGCAAATGTGCAGGTCTTTTTGTGGTAACAAAACTACCCCCACCCACCCCCCCACCTTTCCAGCCTCCCAGGAAAACATCCTATGCCCGGTCCAGACAGTCCGACCTTGCTACCATCCTCCAATGGTGACCCTCCTCTTCACATAGATCCTCTCTCATGTGTATTTAATTTCTTTTATAGTGCTACTTATCCCAAGTAAGTAGGACAGGGTGTCGGAGTGCGTTACATCACCCACATGTTATATGGAGACAATGACTCATATAAATGTGAAAGTCAATCTATAGGAAATGTACTTAAGATAATGGGGGTTACGAGGTGTAATCATTCTTTCATCCATCATTCACTCTTTCACCATTCATTCTGTCCTTCCATCTGTGTGCCCATCCATATCAATATTCAACCATTTACAAACCTATCCATCATCTATTCTTCCATCCATCCATCATTCCACTCATCCATCCCTCTATTCACCCTTTCAGTTATCTATCCCTCCATTCATCCTTTCAACTTATCCATCCATACACTCATCCATCCACCACTCTACCACTCATCCATCCAGCCATCTACTCTTTCACCCATCCAGCCATCCTTTCACTCACTCATTAATCCGCCCAGCCACTCATCCTTCCACCCATTTACCCTTTCAGTGATCCATCCATCCATCCTCCGTTTATCTCTATTTCCCCCTTTCATTTAACCATCCATCTACTCATCCATTCACGAATTCATCCATTGACCCTATCACTCATTCATCCTTTTACTCATCTCATCCATCCACCCTTTCAGTCCTTCACTCATCCATCCATCCTTTCTCTCATCCATTTACCCTTTCACTCCTCCACCCGTCCATCTTTTCTCTCATCCATCCACCCTTTCACTACCTCACTCATCTATCCACCCATCTGTCCATCCACCCACTGTTTCACTCACTCATCCAGCCTTAAATCCAACCTTTCACTCATCCATCCATCCATACTTATCAATTTATCAATCCATCCATCAGTTCACTCATCCATCCACCCATTCTCTCGCCTGTCATCCATCCTTTCACTCATCCATCCACCCTTTTACCCATTCATCCATCCTTTTACCTGTCCATCTACCCTTCCACCCATACATCATCTATTTACCTTTTCTCTCACCCACCGTTTCACTCACTCATCCAACCATCCTTTCTCTCATTACCCATCCATTTACCCTATCATTCATCCATTCACCCTTTCACTAATCCATCCAGCCACCCACCCATCCCTTCACTTTAATTATGAGCTGAGCCTTTGTCTGCAAAGTTGCAGACAGAAGAGGCTCATCAAGGACTTCACCCCTGTTGTAGTTCCTAAATAAGGGGTGGGGCGGGTGAGGGCTCACTATGCCCCTGTACATTGGCAACCCGGAAAAGTGGAAGTCATGCATGATGCACAGTGCCACTGTAACATGGTGTTGTTTCCAGGGCTTTAAGTGGGATGAAAAAAATTGAGGGATCTCTCCAAAGGGGGTGTTCCATGTAATTAAGGGCATGGCTTAAAACAACTAAGCTAAAAATCTGTGCTTAGCATTGTGTGCCGCCCGACTGGTAATTTGCTGCTTCTTTCATTGCAGCCAGATATATAACACAACAAGTAGTGTTACACCTACAAGCCAGAACTATTTGCTTTTTCAATGGTTGCTAGTTGCATAAAAAAAAAAATAGAAAATGCATCAGTTTTAAAATGATGAGACAGTGAGAGACCCATAACCCTTTTTTAGGTCTCGCCTGACCCAGCGCATGCACTGGTATACCGAGACTTATTGAGAGGGCTCCAAAAAGTCCTACCAGGCCAGACTAGAGCTACAGTGCATGTGCGCGGGCACGCGCGCCGTGCTTGACCGCGATTACTTTCACTTTCGCGGCCGCAGGGCCGCTTGGCATAGCCAATAGGTCTCGCTTTTTGGACCTTATAAGTATTTAGTTATGCAACTGTTGCATGGCTAAACACTTCTAAGGTCCCAAAAGCGAGACCTATTGGCTATGCCAATGCTTGTTTAAAACTTGTTTCACAACCTTTTCATGAACTGGACTCTCACCTAACAGCATGGGTGTTTTTGTTCATTTCTTCCAAGTGACTGAATGACCTGCCCTAAACCTTGGCAGGAGGAGGCCCACCACAAGCAGTAAGAGCCGGGACTGGCCCATTGTCATTCTGTATGTGGCAATCAGCCTCAGACAGAATGACAATGGGCGGGGTGGGGGGCTGCTCTTGTTCTTAGAAGAGTGCGAGGTGGCCCCATCAGGGAGCTGAGGCTTCTGGCAGGGGAACAGTGATGTTCCCTTAATGCCCAAAATTACGGACAAAAGGCGTCAGTAAAAGGGATTGTCACGGACAACGGACGTGAGATCCAAATTACGGACGGTCCGTGAAATTTACAGACAGTTGGTCACCCTAATCCACCTGGGTTGGGCGTGTGAGATCTTGAAATTTAGATCTGGCTGAATTTTGAAAAGTAATTGTCCTCGAGTATCCTCGGAGAATGCGAGGGTCCACAAGGAAGAAACAAGTGGACGTACTAACAGAACGGGGACAGCATGCCTGGTCTATCAACGTCCAGCAGTGATGCATACAATTTAACAGAGCGCTTGTGTTTGTCTCATTGGCCCGGCCCCATAAATCAGAGATTAGACTACACAGCATCGTTTCACACCTCTGTCTGCAGGCATCCTCTTGAGCCATCGAAATGCAGTAGCAGCACTGAGAATAGGTAGACTTATTAGCAATAATCCTAGGGGCTTCCCGGACAGCTGGACAGCGCTACTAAAGAGTCAAGGATGTAGACTGCATTTATTGGAGAGGTTTCTCTAGTAATGTTTGTTGGAATAAAGAGCTGCTGTTTGCCTGTCTGTGCCCGAGGAAGCACTGCGTGGGTTGGTTTAACTGCTAGGTAACAAAGGGGGAGGGGCAGGGGGGAGGAGTACGAATTTAATGGCAGTAATAAACATTAAGTAATCTGCACAATCCTGTGGCCTCTGTATGCCTCAAACAACTTCTAATGAAAACTAGTAAACAACTAAAAGTGACATTAATAAATTAGGGTTTACATTTTTCAGTCTTGATCATACCTATGTTGGGGAAAATCGATGTTCTCTTGTGCTAAATTTCGGTTGCTGGGTGTACTGAAAGAAAAGTCCTGCGGAGGATTACACTCATGCCATGCGAGCTCCTATGCAAAACTCACCTTATTTCCACAACATAACTTGCTCACCACATGCCAACAGGGAGCAAGCAGGGGCGTAGCTTCCGGGGGCTTGTAGAGGGTGTGACACCCTGAAATGAATGCATGCTTGACTTGGTACTCAGGCCTGGAAGCCTTGACTCGAGTCTTCTATGTCTGTTTTGGTCTTTCTTGTTGTCTAGATTTCACTAAAAACTTTTAACTTTTTCATTTTTTGCACCAGGAACTTAAATGCACATATAGACTGGTTGAACAAAATAATAGCAAAAATGCACCAATAGAAGAACTCCTTTAATGGATCCAAATGTACTATTTTTTAGAATTCACATACATTGGGCATATCCTTGGAAAGCTGTGTCAGTCTCCGGTTTCCAGGCATACTACTGGCAATAAAACACCCAAAATGTGATGGGATGAATGCTTGCAAATAGTGTAACCACTGGCAATCCCTCGTGGTAGCATTCCAACCCAATATTTTTCACCCAGTGTGCCACTCTAGACAGAGGGTCCGATTCAGGGTTAGGTATCTGGAGTTAAGACAGACACAGTAGCGGAAAACTTTACATCTGCCACCCTGCGTTTACTCTGCCTGCCAAATTTAGAGATTTCCACCGACATCAAACATTACTTTTAACAGCGTATGCGCCGTTCGGCCATTGGAAGAAGTTTTATGCCGAAGGAGTGAATTTTGCTCTATTGGCAGAAAACTGCCTGTTTGCCCAACTCAAAATCGGGCAGGTGGACCTTTCAGTTTGGCGGGCAGGGTATTATGTGACCCAAATTCTAAACCAGTCCCAGAGATCCACCTAATGCAAATTAGTTCTTACCCTGTTCCTAAAGGGTGCAGTCCATCCCGAACCTTGTTTATCTCATCCATTCACACTGCATCCCACTGCATTTTTAGTTGAGAAATTTGAGAATCACACCGCCAGAATCTCACTGACTTAGCAATGTCCCTGACAGGCAGTGGTTGTTCTGGAAAATCCCAATTGGCCCTATGAACGAACTGACTCTTTAAGACACCTAGATGCTAAATTATGTGAATTCTACTGTTTTAAAAAAAAAAGCTGTTCTTTGTGTTACATTGAGACGTGGGCGCAGTTTAAATTTCAAGTAGGTATTTGTAATGTTGGTGCTTCCAGTCGGCGTGGTGGGCCACACTTTAGAACAAGGGAGGAGTTGGAGCTCACATCCTTTACCTTGTTTCCTATATACACTCTTTGTCTGTTCTAAGCTGAACCCAATTATCAATGAAGCTTATTTTCAGTCTGCACACTGTACTTCTGTGTCTTATTACCTATGAAACAGTATGGTGTTTTAAATTGCACCTTAGCCCTAATGAAGTAATAGCATTATTATTTTAGGTCTGGCAGAGAGAGCATTAGATGTCCGTCATCAGGTCATAAAAAACCAATACATAACAATACACAGTGAGACAGGAAATGGGTTACCCATCTCTCCATTTGCTTATCGCAGTTGTCATTCACATTTTTGATCAACTCACATTATTGAAATGTGGTTTGTAACTCTCAGCGATAACAGCGGCCCTGCAATGACAGTGATCATCCTTAGTGTGGACATTCTGGACACATTTGTGGCTATCCCTCGAATAATGTGGGCCTAGGTTAATGGTGAATGTGCTTGACATATTTGGGGCATAGAGAACAATATTTTTGCTATCCGCCTTATCATTCTGGTATAACCCAATGGTATCCATGGGCTAATGAGGATCAGTTTTGAAATAATGGGTGCAATCAAGACCTATCTGTGCAATCCTTGGCATAGTGGAAATTGAGGGTGAAGAGTTCCCATCTTTACAAATTGGGAACACGTTGTCAGCTAGCCCTGCCACTGTAGTGCCCTCCTTAATTTACTTCGGGGCTATTTGACATATTTGAGGCAATACTTATCATAATGATGGCAATTAAATTTGGAATCTGTTCGTGTAAGGCAGCATTAAATAGGAGTATATTGAGAAATAACACATCGGTATTTGGGATCTGACTGGCATTTTCGAAAAAAGAACAGCTAATATTTCAGGACTGACTACAGCTGCCAGCGACTTGTGCATAAAATATCGAAGGCATCTCTCATCTTTCTGATACTGTAAGGTCCTTGTAACTTAAGATGTAGCATTTGCTGTATGCGCCTGCAAGGTATGAAACTGTAAGGTTTGTCAAGCTCAACACTATATATAGTAGATGATTGTCAAATGTTTCCAACTTTTGAAAAATGATAGTCATGTGAAATTTAATTGCAAACATTTTTAAACTACATGCATTGCAAATGGCTCTGACTCAGTAGCCATTTTTCAGGGAAAGTGTTCGTAAAATGCACTTTTTTGACACAAACAATCCTGAGGGTAAGTTTGGCGGGAACACAATTAGAATGGCACATTTTATTAGTGCACCTTCGAAACGTCTGATTTTTAGCAGTTTCGGGTGGGAAATGCGGCTTCAAAATGCACCATTTGGCCCAGTTTTTCAATATATTCTCATGTGAAAAAGCGTCCAGGCTCTTTATGGGAGTCGAATTTACTCGCCAGCATTCATGCCTTACCACCAATGGCCAGCTGGCAAAACGTGTCAGGCGTCGCTTTACTTTAATGACATGTGTACATGGAAGCGTATTTATTATTCGTTGAGCTTCAATACTGTGGGGCTCATTTATGAGCCCCTGCGTCACTTTTGCGCCGCCGGTGCGTCACTTTTTGTGACGCACCAGTGGCGTAAAACATGTGCCATGTTGCGCCATATTTACAAAGTGACGCATCTAGGTAGATGCGTCACTTTGTAAACCCCTGCGCCACATTATACCTGCGCCAGGTATAATGTATGCAAGGGGGGCGTTTTGACACAACAAAGGGTCGTAGAAGTGACGCAGTGAAATCTACGAGATTTCACTGCGCCACTTCTAGGGTGCAAATGCGTCAATTTCTTGCGCCTGCCTCACAGCAGGCGTAAGACTGACGCAGGCCCTTTCACATGGGGCTTGCCCCATGTGAAAGGACACATTGCTGGAGTTGCGTCACTTTTGTGACACACTCCAGCGATGCGTCACTTTTGCGCCTACAGATACGTCAGAAATACTGACGTATCTGTGACTCCTTGCGACATGATGCGTCATACTGTAAATATGACGCATCACTGGAGTCGCAGGGAGGGCGCAGTGAAAAGTGGCGCATCACTGTTTTCACGCAGTGATGCGTCACTTTTCATAAATGAGGCCCTGTGTATACAGGGGTAAATGACCACTCATGGTTCAGGGATTATATTTTTCTAAACCAGCGCCTAAAGACTTTGACATAATTTGCACATTAGACACATACAAACGTTTATCTCTGCTGGTTTCTTGACGTATTTCATGTGGACTGCTCTCCAACTACAAGGGCAGGTATCCAGAGTTCCCATTTTGTTGTGCATAATCCATATTTAACTTCAGAGTTTATTTGGTGCTGCTGTGACAAATCTAAATTAAAAGACTTTGGAGGCTGGATAAATTAGATTATGTGCAACACTTGCTTGTATGGAAACATTAACGAACAGTGCGTTCTTGTTTGTCTCACCTGTCAGACGTAGGGCTGTTCTTTTTTTAGCAATTGAGCGGTATCCAGGATAGTAATATTTGCACACCAATGGCAGCGTTGCACCAACTACCATCTGCAAGTACCGCTCAACGTTTTTCCCAAAATAAACTAGGAGGGATGCTGGCGAGGTAGAAACAGCCGCGTTAGCCTCTGACCTTGAAGTGAAATAAGGACGCACGACCGTGCTCTGTGTATCGTGCCCCGGCACTGGGAAAGCTAATCATGCTATTTCAGCAAAGCAAGCATCCAGTGAAGAGAACACAGCCTGACCCTCCGACACGGGGATAAAAACAACCTTTAATGACCTGGGATGATAAAACAGCACATGCGGGTAAATACTGCGAGGTGAGCTCCAGGGCGATCACGCTGTACATTAGGGTCAATAGAGGAGAAGACTTTAAAAGAGTGACGTGGTGTAAAAGGATATTAGTCTCCCGGCTTACACAATATCCACCTTGAACTGAAAGACGGTCATTTGAGTTTGTGCTACAATCTCTAGAAAATTATGGGGTTTAAGAAAGTCATAACCCATACAGAATATTCAAGTTTGAAAAGTCGTTGTTTTCGGTGAAAGTTTGGGAGACGTGTTTGATTTCGTCATCTTGACCGCCAACTCACAACCCACTGTCATTCACCTCCAGGTCAGCTCAAAAATCCAATGGTGACTTCATATAGGCTGCTTCCGCTCTGGCTCGCAGTGTGACATTATGCACAACAACACTGTTACATACACATGATGGGCAGACACGAAAAACCCCAGTCAAATGTATTCCCGTTTAGTACCTAAGACAAATGTTACTTTGGATCCTGTTGGAAAGAAAATGACAGTAAAACACGTGGGACTGTACCAGCATCACTCCTGCCAAACATCCATTTCGATTTAAGTAATTGAATTATCGACCTCAGAGGGGTTACAACTGCACCATTCATCCACCCCAAGTAACCAGCACTTTCATCTTGCACACTGCATCTTTCCTTGCTAGCCTTCCCAACTTGCACACTATGCTTCTCCCTGCAACCTTCACACCTGTGCCGCCTTGAGCCACCTTGTCCCACTTCTTTCCAAGGACAATCATTTAGACTTTTGTTAAGTGATAAGATATTTACCTAGAATAAATGTCATTACACACAAGTGCCAGAATTAGGGCAAGCTTTGCTAACAGAAAGACCAACCATGTAGCACATCACAGCAAAGCATGGATCAGCAAACCCACAGTTGCCAAGAACAACTTCCACGGCCGGATGAAGGCTGTCGCCACCTGGCTTGTGGACAGCTGTCTCAAGCTCAACTCAGAGAAGACTGAAGTCCTCATCCTGGGCTCCACTCCCTCCATCTGGGATAACTTCTGGTGGCCTGCAGCACTTGGGACCACCCCCCATCCACAGACCACGCATGAAAGCTCGGCATCATCCTGGACTCCTCGCTCACTATGAACTGCCAGATCAATGCTGTCTGATCAGCCTGTTTTCACACGCTACGCCTGCTCTGAAAGATCTTCAAGTGGATCCCCACTGAGTTCAGAAAGATGGTTACCCACGCACTCATCAGCAGCAGACTCGACTACAGCAACACACTTTACGCCGGCATTATCCAGGAACTCCTTAAGATACTGCAGAATATTCAGAATGCCTCCGCCAGACTCATTCTCAACATCCTCTGACATAGCTGCATCACCAGCCACCTGAGAGACTTCCATTGGCTCCCAATCAACAAAAGAATCACCTTCAAGCTCCTCACACATGCCTCAAAGTCTTACACTACTTGAGACCTGCGTACCTCAACTACAGCCTCACATTCCACGCACTCACCAGAGATCTCTGCTCCACCCAGCTGGCCCTGGCTACCTTCCCACGCAAGATCACAGCCAGAGGAAGATCCTTCTCCTACCTTGCAGCAAAGACATGGACCATTCTGCCTCTCCACCTCAATCACCATCACTGCCTCAATTAAGGAAGGACCTCAAAACATGGCTCTTTGACTGAACCATATTGCCATCGACGGATCAGCAGTCCCCCCACCACTGCTTTGGGATCCTTACAGGTGAGTAATCGCCCTCTACAAGACACCTGATTGATTGATTGATTCACACACAAAATAGTTACAACATGTGCATCAGCAGCGTAAGTTGACATTGTGTACACAGTAAAGGTACAGTATGTGCATGTAAGAAATTGGGGGTACTAGTTGGGAAGGGAGTAAGAACCTATCTCAAATAATAATCAAAATTCTTGTCAGCGTAAACCACAATGCCACTAAATAAACCTATGTTTAACCCTCTGGTAAGTTGGCTCAAAGCACTCAGGCTTAACTTAGTGACAATGTGTAAAGTATTTATGCAGTACTCAAACAGTAATAAAGTGAAAACACAACTCAAGAAAAATGTCAAACCAAATTAGAAAAATACAGTACATTTTAGTCAATTAAATTACACCAAAACAACAAAAATCCAAAAAGTAGAAAAGTAGATATGATTTTTTTTAAAAATATGTCGACAATAGCACCAAAAGTGCCAACTACAGTTATTTGGTTGCTGTAGTCCAGGTCAAAGTCAAAAGTTTAGGCCAACCTCATTGGGGCATTCGTCAGATACAGGGACCGCGTTCATCCTAGTGAAAAGTTTACGTTTTCTGGGAAAACATGGTTGTTGACGAGTTGTCTGTGGTGCAAGCTGACAGATGGTTCCAAGCAGGGTTCGACGATGGCTGGTTGCTGAAGAGCAGGGTCCTGGTGCAGTCTTCGATGAAGAAGGGAAAGCTCTGAATGGGCCAAGTCTGAAGTCTGTGCCCAGGAAGGCCTCAACATCGACGGGTTGCTGCTCGGTATTTGTCAAAGCCCTCTGTGCTCGGACTTTAAAAATCTTCTGGAAATCATATCTCTTTCAGCGGGGCAAACCGGCATGTTGAATCTGACTGTCAATTCGATGTGAATGGCGGTCCCAGTATCCCATTGGGTATTTGGAGGAGAAGTTTGGAAAAACTTTCTAAGTTCCTGCTTACACAATTTGGAAAGGAGGAGTACTCTCTAACACCACCCAGAGGTCACGAACCTATGGGGTACCACTCAAGGGTTAGGACGCACTCCAACAGCGGCAACAGCAGGGTAGATGGTAGTTCCAGTTGGAACAGGCCTGCAGGGCAGTTGCAGGAAGAGAGACCTCTGGAGGCTAGCTGTGTCCTGTAGCTTAAACAGGAAGCCATCCAACGGACCACTGGAGCCACTTCGGAGGTCCTGGATTCAAGACAATCATGTCCAGTCTTCCTTGAGGATTCAGACACCAAGGCAGTAATTCTATCTGATCTTGACATGTTTAGGAGTGTTTCTGGAGGATAGAGGGATTGACACATTTATGCCCAGTGCCAGCATGTGGTAGGGTGAAAACTCTGACCAGTCCCTAACCAATGGGGTCAATGTTCTTAGGTGGTACCCAACATAATTTTGCAGTACCCCCTGTGCTTTTTACCATAAACTGTACCACAGTACCCCTATCTAACTAAGCCAAACATGGAAGAACCCTTCAACGCCTGGTCAGAACTCCCTGTGCCCACCCAGAGTCGTGGCTATGGAAATGGGCAAACCCTCACTTGTGGTCTCGCCACACCATTTCTGAGACAGCTGCCCCCTCCCACTGGGTTTGGGGTCAAGCTGACTGGGAAGGCAAAAGGAGGCAGGCCTAAGTGGTACCTACAACTGCCGGTGACAGGTTAGACATCTCTTTGAAGGTCAGTAAGGGGCTGGTGAAAGTCCCCAGACCCCTGGTCAGAGAGGAAAAACACCCTTAGCATCCAAGACTTTCGTCCACTGTCTGGGAGCAATCCACATCTCACCACAGGGAAGTCATTCAGCAATCATGGGACATTGGCAGAAAGGCATGCAGAGGGTGTTGAAGCATGTGGAGCATACGGAGTTGACCTGTTGGTTCATGGTGAGAGAGGAGTTGAGTATGATGCTGAGGGTGCGGGCATGGTCCATGAGAGTGGGGGGCTGTGCCGAGGGCAGGGGGCCACCAGGTGCTGTCCCACCCGGAGGGGGTGGATCTGAGGATGAGAACTTCCGTCTTCTCCGAGTTGAGCATCAGGCAGTTGCCGCTCATCCAGGTTGTGACTTCCTTCATTCCTTCCTGGAAGTTCCTCCTGGTGGTGTCTGGTTTCTTGGTGAGGGAGAGGATGAGCTGGGTGTCATCGGCATAGGATACTATGCTGAGTCTGTGTTTTTGACAATGGTTGCGAGGGGGTCCATGTAGATGTTGAAGACCGCGGGACTGAGGGAGGATCCTTGGGGTACTCTGCGTTTGATCTCCGTGGGTTCAGAGAGGAAAGGCGGGGGTCTAATTCTTTGAGTTCGGCCGGCGAGGAGGGAGTGGATCCAGTCTAGGGCAGTACCTTGTATGCCAGCGCCATGGAGTCTGGAGGCTAGTGTGCGGTGGGATGATGGTGTTCTTCTCACCAACATTTGTTTTTAGTTCAAAAGTCTTCTCCTGTGCAAAGGAAAATGGCCTTCCCTTATTGAATCAGACCTTACGATGTAACTTTTTTTCCTCCCTGTCTGACTAATAAAACAAAGACATTATTCTAGCAAACAAGAGTACTTCTTTCACCTGCAACACAAAACGTGAGAAGGAACGAATTACACAGCACACAAGAAATTCAAACTGTAAATTCTAAAGCGAGGGCTTCCAGGGAAAATGCGTTTCAGGACTACAAGATTTCGGCTAACATAAGAAAAATGGCATTGAGCTTTGCAAATTGCATAGGAACATAAGGCATGTCCAATTAATACATTTACTTACATGTAAAATGACACTATTAATCAGGGCCGGCTTTCGGGCGGTGTGACCGGTGCCACCGCACCGGGTGCTGACTTTGTGTGGGGGCGCCAATATTTATGGTTTTAAAAGCGCCTGCTGTTGTTTCCATGGCCTCCAGCAACTGTCAGCCAACAAAAAATATGTCAAAATGACTGCAGTGATTAATGAACTTCCTGGAGAGAGAGCGAGAGATCGGAGGTTTGTGTAATGGAAGTTTCTACTCATCCTAAGGTAGCGCAGAGGGGTAATATGCCTGCTGCAAAGAATGTGCATATCACAAAGTGCACATAATGGAATGTAAATAGGTCAGTGGGTTACTATTTTGTAGGAGAGACCATATTGTTGGTAGCTCTTTATGAGTTAAAATTCTAGTGTAGAACAGTGAGCAAGTAACTGTTATCAAAGAGCTGCATGAAAACTGCAAGGTATAGGCTGGAGCGTTATCATTTCCCCCCAGTTTTTCATTATCCTAATGTTGTTAAATGGGTTCATATGGGTAGAAATCAATTCTTATTAATTAAGAGAACCCCTCTAATCACTGTGTTAGGTTTTAAATTGTAAGTTTCTGACTCTTCTGACCAAGCATAAAACTATCCTGCCTATCAGTTTGGATGACCTGTGACTTCTATACCTTCTCGTCCTCTGTCTTATGCAACATTTCCTATGCACTGATTTACACACTTATGATTGATTGTCTCTGTGTAATGTGTGTGATGTAAAGGGTTCTGACACCTTACACTGATAGGAGTGGCACTATAAAACAAATTAAATGCATATGAGAGAGAGTGGCTATGGAGGCTTGAGGTTCACTGTCAAAGGAGAGTTATGAAGGAATCCCTAGTGGAGGTGGTCACTGGGGGCGCCAACAAGCATTGTCGCACTGGGCGCAACCAGCGCTAAAGCCGGCCCTGCTATTAATAAACACTTTTTGTACATGAATAATTGTCAGTTTCACAATATGAACTCTTCACCTTAATGTTTTCTGCTTGTTACATTCACCTTCCACGTTAATTCTCCGGGTTACTATTCAATGGCCGAAACACAACACATTTCATGTTATTACGTTTCGAAATTCTAACACTTTATATTATTATGACAAAGGATTATAAGCAGGTGCACTCTACACGTGTGATTATAATGCACCCCTGTAAATAAACTTTGATTTCTGCAACATCAGTGTCATCGGCATATGAGATGACGGCGGTGTTTAAAGTCCCCCTAATTCACTTCTACTCCCTAATGCTGTCCTATTGTTTTATGACATTAAAATGCAAGTGAATAAACTTTTAACCCTTAAGAAGTTATTGGAATTACAAAAGTCTTCCTAGCTGATGCACGGCGGTGTTTAAAGTCCCCCTAAATAACTTCTACTCCCTAATGCTGTCCTATTGTTTTATGACATTAAAATGCAAGTGAATAAACTTTTAGCCCTTAAGAAGTTATTGGAATTACAAAAGTCTTCCTAGGTGATGCAACTTTATACTCCTGGCTTACCCATCCCTGACACGCACCATGTTTGAATACCGCACTTTCCTCTACTTATCCACCTTCTCAAGCAGGCTAAATTGCCTTTGATTCCCAATTTCCTGCATCTCTGAACAACAACCAGCTCGCAGTTTTGGAAAGTTACCCTATCATAATAATCTTCTAATATTGCCTTTTTCCAATTTAACAGAGAATTAGATTTCCAAGGCTCTCAGTATCTCAAACATCTTTCACAGCACCCTTCGCTTTCTGCGATTTTAATTTTCTCCTGTTCCTTCATTTCCCTGCGCATGCATTAGGCCTTCAGGAACGGAATGCAAATGAAGGCAGGCCCCGAGGAGCATGTCTACACCGCAGTGCCCGCCGGCTTTCCATATTCGGCCTGAGTATTAAACAGCCATTCACCCTTTTAAGCTGTGAATCCTGAACTGCGTTCAACATGAACCTAGACAATTTAGCAAAGTCAGAATTGTCAGAGCTAAATAGATGCCCAGAAAACATGCACAGAACATCTTCCATAGTTTGATGCAAATATCGTTTATTTTGTCGGCCTCCTTAATGTTGCTAATAAATGCATTTGCTACTTTCACCGGTTTGAGAGACACATACAAATTGGCTAAAAATGAATTTCTGAACAGTGTCGTGGGAGACGTGCCACGGAAAGTTTATTAGGAGATCGACAATCTGCTCTATCGCTCAGGAATGCACTGGGATTTAGTTTTTACCACTGCTTAAAACTGATAAGTTCCGCTTTTATCAAGAGGATCAGCTCTATTTATGCTTTGCCAACACGTTAGACCACCTTCCTGCCTGCGAAGAAGGAGAGCTAAAAATAAACAAAGATCCGCCTCCTAATTAAGGAGAAACCATCTCTGGCCTTGTATAGCCTTCCGGGTCATTTTCTTTCTCAACCAGTGTATTTCTCTTTGCATTGAGACACAACGGTCCTGAGTCACAAAGGTAAACTTACACTTTTGTGTAAGTTTACTATTATTTGCTAATCACAAAAGGATTTACGAGTAGTATCTTTACGAATACGGGCTGTCTCCTAAAGATACTCGTGTGGGTATGTAAAGTGAACTACCCCTGGGAAGGAAAGAAAAAAACAAAATAGTGCTTGGGTCCAGGGGAAAGAAATCAAATTGAGGGGGGAGTTAAAGAAAAAATCCACCAGGAACATGGGGGCACACATATATTTGCACTGTTCAGTGGGTATATTATAAAAAAGCAGCAAATTGCCCCCAAAACAGTTCAACACAATTTCCCAAAGTCCCAGAGAAAAGTTCAAGTCCCAAGGAAATGTCCAAAGTCAAACATTAAGTTAACACTAATTACCCAAACCATATGGTGAGTCAGAAAGTCCCTGCTGGGTTGAGAGCATTAATTCCTGGACATCCTATGGTTCTTGTTGGAAACGGCCCTTTTTGCAGGGCTATCCCCAAACTTTTTGCTTCTTCCTCCTTTATTTTTTCGGACCCGTGGTTGTTGGCAATAGGACTCTGGGCACTTTACCACTGCTGATCAGTGCTAAAGTGCATATGCTCTCCGTATAAATTGTTATATTGATTGGTTATCCATGATTGGGATATTTGTTTCACCTGTTAGCCCCTAGTAAAGTGCACTGCGTGTGCCAGGGCTGGTGATTTAAATGCTACTAGTGGGCTGCAGCACTGATTGTGCCACCCACAGGAGTAGCGCTAAAATGATGTCTTAGGCCTGCTTGCAGTGCCTATGTGCAGTCCAGGACTGCCATGTCGACCTGGCCAGTGCACCCACTGACCAGGCCTTATCCTTCCCTTTCTGTACATGTCAGGCATCCCTATGGTGGCCCTAGGTACCCCCCTGGGCTGGGTGCAGTGTATCTGAAAGGTAGGGCATGTACTGAGGTGTGTAACATGCCCTGGTAGTGAATTACAGCCATTTTCGTTTTTCACTGCTGAGAGGCTATCTTGCCCATAGGATAGAATGGGGAAGGCTGTTTACATGCCTATCTTCCCATAGGGGCAAGATAGAAAATCCAAGTTTGGTATCTCTGTGTTCAGAATTTAATGATACATCTTTTTAGCAAGATGGTTTTTAAATTCACTGTGTGGGAATAGCACTTTTTAGAAAGTAGCTATTCCCCTGTTTAACCTTCCTGTGTGCCTGTGTGCTGGTTGGCTGACTGGTGTCAGGTGATGTGCTAGGTGGCTCCAGGAGCCTGGATGAGTCAGCAGCAGGGTGAATAGGGAGATCTGCTTTAGATGGGTGGGAGGAGTAGTCCCTGGGTCTGAATAGGGCTGTCCCTGACAAACACAAAGCTGGCTCCACCCCCTGCTGGCCAGGCTGAGGACTCTGCCTCTGCTGGCACAAAGAAGGCTCCACCTCCTGCTGAGCGTCTAACGACCCTGCCCCTCACTCTGAAAGGAGCCAGGTGCTCCAGAGCAGAGCACACCCAGGAACCGGTTTGAGCAGGGGAATCCCCCCATTGAAACACAAGAGACAAAGACTTGGAGGGGTATAAGAAGAGGACCCCAGACACCTAAAACTTTAGATCACTTTGGAACTAAGAAGAAACCTCTGCCAAGGAGAAAGCTGGAAGAAACTGAAGAGGAGAAGACTGCCTGCTTGCTGTTTTGCTTTGCTGCCAAGGAGAGGGGAAGGACTTTGCTGTGTCCCCTTCTTTTGATTCTGATCTCCAAGGGCCTGAGAAGAGCTGGCTCCCTGTTAAGAAGTCCCAGGAACAAAAGGACTTCACCACCAGCTCCCCTGGAACTCTGCTGAGAGAGTTCTGACCTGCCTTGGAGTGCTCGCCCAGTCTTGGGGCTTCAGGAGGTCGTTTTGCTGTGTTGAGGGAGCTGGGAAGCAGAAGCGTGAACAAGAGTGACTGGTACCCAGCGCATCATCCGATTGCGTGTCGCAAGACGAGAGTGCGTGGAAAATTTCATCGCGGCACCATCGCAACACGCAGGGTCTCCGCATCGCCGAGTGCGTCGAGCATCGTCCCGAAGCGTGAAGCTTCCTGCCATTGCGAGGGTTGTCGCAGAACCAGTTTGCGGGCCACACCACTGCCGGTGCGTGAAAAGTCTCCAATCGCTGCGTGCGTCGACGCAGAGTCCCGTTCCGTGGCGCATCGAGAGTTGCGGCGCCGGAAGGCAACGCTGCGCCACGCATCGCACCACATCGAAGAGTGTCGCATCGAACCTGTGCGTGAAGCTTCCCCCTAAGAAACCTACGCAACGAAAGCCAAAGGTATCGCATCCTCCCCCTACAGATCGGAGCCGGCGCACCCACCTCTGCTGCGTGAAGCAGGGCTGCTGCAAAGCCTCCCCAGGATCTCAGGAGCATCGCATCGCCTTTGCCATCTTCCTTGTTATAGCTTTTGGGAACCTTATCGCAACTACAGGTACTGTTGGGCACGAAAGTGTCGCATTTTGTGCATTGAGAGTCGCATTGTGCAGGACACTGACTTTGACATCCTGGAGTACTTTCTGCAAACTCTTGAACTATCTTTAAAGTAACCTTTTGAATTATATGTTGGTTTGTCTGTAGTATTTGGTCTTGTGAAGTTTTCAGTAAAGATACATTATTTTTCTAAAACTGGTGTGGAGTAAATCTGTGGTGTTTTCACTGGGTTACTGTGAGTGTTGGTACAAATACTTTACACATTGCCTTTGATAGCCTAGACTGCTCAGGCCAAGCTACCTAGAGGGTGAGCAGGGGTTATCTTAACAGTGTATCCCCCTTTCCCTGACTAGAAGCAAGGGTCCCTGCTTGGACAGTGGTACCTACCCTGCCAACTAGAGACCCCCAGATCTAACATTGGTGGTCAGCGGTGAGGATTGAACTTGTATTTGTACTTGACCCACAGTAATTGGTGTACATCACTAGGAGTGCAGACCAATAGACAACCACATACTGTATTATTTTTGATTCTATTTTTGAGTAACTCTTCAAGAGCATCATGTCTCAGGTGGCAACAAGTGAGAGGGCAGAATTGGAGTTTTCCATTGAGGATTTGTATTCGTACAAAGTTGAGGAGCTCAAGCAATTCTGCAAAGACCTTGGTTGCCCTGTGAAAAGCGGATCTAGAAAGGATGTGCTACAAAGATTCTTGAAGGCCTGTTGGGAGGCCCAGGAGGAAGATGATGCAGATGAAGAGAATGGTTTTATTCCCCAAGATCTGCCCGTGGGCAGAGCAGTCTCAAGGGCTGGCAGCTCCCATTCCAGTAGGGGGCTCACTCCAGAGGAGTTGGAGGAGAATCAAAGGGTGAGAAACCATGAATTGGAAATAATGAAAATGAAAATGAAGCAATCGGAAGTAGACAAGGCGGCGGAGGAGAGCAGGAATGCCCGTGCCTTGGAGGAGAAGAAATTGCTTCTGGCTCATGAGTTGAGGATGAGGGAGCTTGATTTGGAGCTCGAGAGGCTTGAGGCCATGAGTGTCTCAGCTGAAGAAGAATGGTTAGCTCAAGAAGTGAGCTTTGTTGAGTTGGAGGTGGAGTCCAGCTCAGATGGTGGCAGCAAGATTGTAATATCCAGTGCTGAGAGAAAGGTACAAACACCCAGAGATGTGGCGCCTAACTTGAGGGAGGGGGTTGACATACACCAGGGGGTTCAGGTTTATGATGTAGTTCCAGTGGAGTGCAGTGTCCCTGAAGTGGATTGGGGAACTGGCACAGGGGACCATATTCCTAGTGGTGGGAGGGACACTCTACTGAACCTAGATGAGAGGTACAGGGAGAGGGGTTCCCCCATGGTAGAAACCTTGGTGTGTGAGTGTGAAGACCGCCCAGAAGAGTGTGAGTTGTGCGACAGAGACAGTCAGGTACTGTCTTGCCAATCTCAGGAGAGTGGTGTGGGGTACTTGTGTGAGGCACTGGAGGGTGAGGCAAACGGTAGCTTGGTTAACAACTGTGGGGGGCTGTGTGATTCATTTGTTGGAGAGCATATTTTAAGTCCCTGTTTTCCAGAGCTGTGCCAACACCCGGTGGAGTGTGAGTTCTCTGGTTCAAGAGAGCTTGCGTTGGAGGCAGACCTTTGGTTGGATGCCAAAAGGTCTGGAGAGGCATTGGGGAGTGATCCCAAAAGGAGTGGCCCAGATATCTTCCAGACCTGTGAGGTGGAAGAGGTTCAGTGTAGCCCGGTTAGGTCCCAGTGTAGTGGGAGGGGTGTAGGGGCTCACGTCCTGTCTCAGTGGAGAAGGGGTGAGTGTGGGACTGTGGGTCCCAAGGTGCCCAAAACCCAGTCTCAGGGCCTGGAGGGTTTCTTAAGGGAACACCAGGTTGGGGGCCTAGACGGTGCTAGTAGGCCATTTGAGGAGGATCTCCTAGTGTCAGGAGAACCTGGAGCCTCTGTAAACAGAGCTCCAGTGGTTCTGGTGTCTGGCGGTACCGCTCCAGTTGGGAGGGTGCAGAAGTCCAGACTGAGGGGTGAGAGGGGGATGTGTTCCCCAGTGGGAGAACCAGTGTGTCAGGGACAAGCCAGAAGGGCTGAGTCCCCTAGGAGTGGCCATGGTGACACCACTTCTGTCCTGGGGGATCTTCGCGCACTGTCAGGTGGACAGGGGCCGGGAGATCTGTGCCAGGCAGACTGTCACGAGACACATGAGTCATGTGTCACCCTCGGGGAGATACTGTGTGAGTCCCCAGAAGTCCTGGCATGCCAGGCAGGTGTGCAACCGCAGGGTTTAGACCCTAGGTTGGGAGACCAGTTGCTGGAGAGAGGTCCTGAACTGGAGGGAGGGACATTTGTAAGCAGTGTCTCTACCAGTTTGTCTTTGAGGTGTACCGCTCCGAGTAGGAGGGTGCAGAATTCTGGAAGGGGGTGCAGAGGGAGGGAGTCCTCGCCTCTGACCCCGGTTCACCTGGAGGGTGTAGACCCTAGGTTGGAGGGCCAGGTCCGGGGTGTCCCCCCTGACCTGGGATCCCAGTTGCAGGATAGAACCCCTGAACTGGTGGGTGAATGGTGCAGGACACCTGCCACAGGTGCCCTGACTATTCTAGAAGGGGGTACCGCTCCAGGTGGGAGGGTACAAAGCCCCAAGGAAGAGGATGACTGGGTATGGAAAAGCCTACCCCAGCCTCCTGTCCAGCCACCGGATACAGGCCCGGAGTTGGTCGGTCAGTGCCAGGTTGTCAGACCCGACCTGACAGGGAAGGGAGTGGACAAAGGGTGCCAAGCACCTGGGGCTACCGCCCCCCACCCTCTGACGCCACAGGGGTTTGAGGGCACTGAGAGGAATAAGTCCTGGGTCTCATCCCTGACCACTGTCAGTGGTCACTGTGGCTTGCTGTCTGTCTGTTGGGACACATCTGTGAGCAAGTTAAGGCTAGGTGCTGCACAGGTGGTGTCCACAGGTGAGGAGAAGGGTTCCACATGGGTTGGCGTGGTGGACCCTGAGAGTATGGATGGAGAGATCCAACCGGGTTCAGGAAGACATAGAACAGGAATAGTGCCCTGCTGTTTGGGCCAGTTTCCGTGTTCTATCGCCCTAAGCAGGGAATCCCATCGAGGTATCGTTTGGTCTACCCTGGCTTTAGGCTGGAAGGGGGTTGTGTTGGAAACGGCCCTTTTTGCAGGGCTATCCCCAAACTTTTTGCTTCTTCCTCCTTTATTTTTTCGGACCCGTGGTTGTTGGCAATAGGACTCTGGGCACTTTACCACTGCTGATCAGTGCTAAAGTGCATATGCTCTCCGTATAAATTGTTATATTGATTGGTTATCCATGATTGGGATATTTGTTTCACCTGTTAGCCCCTAGTAAAGTGCACTGCGTGTGCCAGGGCTGGTGATTTAAATGCTACTAGTGGGCTGCAGCACTGATTGTGCCACCCACAGGAGTAGCGCTAAAATGATGTCTTAGGCCTGCTTGCAGTGCCTATGTGCAGTCCAGGACTGCCATGTCGACCTGGCCAGTGCACCCACTGACCAGGCCTTATCCTTCCCTTTCTGTACATGTCAGGCATCCCTATGGTGGCCCTAGGTACCCCCCTGGGCTGGGTGCAGTGTATCTGAAAGGTAGGGCATGTACTGAGGTGTGTAACATGCCCTGGTAGTGAATTACAGCCATTTTCGTTTTTCACTGCTGAGAGGCTATCTTGCCCATAGGATAGAATGGGGAAGGCTGTTTACATGCCTATCTTCCCATAGGGGCAAGATAGAAAATCCAAGTTTGGTATCTCTGTGTTCAGAATTTAATGATACATCTTTTTAGCAAGATGGTTTTTAAATTCACTGTGTGGGAATAGCACTTTTTAGAAAGTAGCTATTCCCCTGTTTAACCTTCCTGTGTGCCTGTGTGCTGGTTGGCTGACTGGTGTCAGGTGATGTGCTAGGTGGCTCCAGGAGCCTGGATGAGTCAGCAGCAGGGTGAATAGGGAGATCTGCTTTAGATGGGTGGGAGGAGTAGTCCCTGGGTCTGAATAGGGCTGTCCCTGACAAACACAAAGCTGGCTCCACCCCCTGCTGGCCAGGCTGAGGACTCTGCCTCTGCTGGCACAAAGAAGGCTCCACCTCCTGCTGAGCGTCTAACGACCCTGCCCCTCACTCTGAAAGGAGCCAGGTGCTCCAGAGCAGAGCACACCCAGGAACCGGTTTGAGCAGGGGAATCCCCCCATTGAAACACAAGAGACAAAGACTTGGAGGGGTATAAGAAGAGGACCCCAGACACCTAAAACTTTAGATCACTTTGGAACTAAGAAGAAACCTCTGCCAAGGAGAAAGCTGGAAGAAACTGAAGAGGAGAAGACTGCCTGCTTGCTGTTTTGCTTTGCTGCCAAGGAGAGGGGAAGGACTTTGCTGTGTCCCCTTCTTTTGATTCTGATCTCCAAGGGCCTGAGAAGAGCTGGCTCCCTGTTAAGAAGTCCCAGGAACAAAAGGACTTCACCACCAGCTCCCCTGGAACTCTGCTGAGAGAGTTCTGACCTGCCTTGGAGTGCTCGCCCAGTCTTGGGGCTTCAGGAGGTCGTTTTGCTGTGTTGAGGGAGCTGGGAAGCAGAAGCGTGAACAAGAGTGACTGGTACCCAGCGCATCATCCGATTGCGTGTCGCAAGACGAGAGTGCGTGGAAAATTTCATCGCGGCACCATCGCAACACGCAGGGTCTCCGCATCGCCGAGTGCGTCGAGCATCGTCCCGAAGCGTGAAGCTTCCTGCCATTGCGAGGGTTGTCGCAGAACCAGTTTGCGGGCCACACCACTGCCGGTGCGTGAAAAGTCTCCAATCGCTGCGTGCGTCGACGCAGAGTCCCGTTCCGTGGCGCATCGAGAGTTGCGGCGCCGGAAGGCAACGCTGCGCCACGCATCGCACCACATCGAAGAGTGTCGCATCGAACCTGTGCGTGAAGCTTCCCCCTAAGAAACCTACGCAACGAAAGCCAAAGGTATCGCATCCTCCCCCTACAGATCGGAGCCGGCGCACCCACCTCTGCTGCGTGAAGCAGGGCTGCTGCAAAGCCTCCCCAGGATCTCAGGAGCATCGCATCGCCTTTGCCATCTTCCTTGTTATAGCTTTTGGGAACCTTATCGCAACTACAGGTACTGTTGGGCACGAAAGTGTCGCATTTTGTGCATTGAGAGTCGCATTGTGCAGGACACTGACTTTGACATCCTGGAGTACTTTCTGCAAACTCTTGAACTATCTTTAAAGTAACCTTTTGAATTATATGTTGGTTTGTCTGTAGTATTTGGTCTTGTGAAGTTTTCAGTAAAGATACATTATTTTTCTAAAACTGGTGTGGAGTAAATCTGTGGTGTTTTCACTGGGTTACTGTGAGTGTTGGTACAAATACTTTACACATTGCCTTTGATAGCCTAGACTGCTCAGGCCAAGCTACCTAGAGGGTGAGCAGGGGTTATCTTAACAGTGTATCCCCCTTTCCCTGACTAGAAGCAAGGGTCCCTGCTTGGACAGTGGTACCTACCCTGCCAACTAGAGACCCCCAGATCTAACAGTTCTGATAAGAGGACCACCTGTCCCAAATCAGGTGATGCAGGCATTTGAGTTTGCTGGGCATATTAGGACACCCCTTGACATAAACGACACACTGGGGTAGGTGTAGGGGCAGAGGGTGATGCAGTAACAGTGTTTGGAAACAGATGGACCACTGGATGAGATGAGACGGCTGCAGCCCAAGAGGAAAGGAGGCAGCAGAGCTCTCTATGATGGTTTAACCCATAACTCTTGCTGGGCCTCCATTGCTTCAATGCCAAATCCACCTCTTGAAGGCCCCTAGACAGAGCATCCCAACCTGAAATCAACTACCTCACAGTCTCCAGAAAAACAGCCATGGAGACTGAGGGGATTGGGTTGAAGTTACACTGGAGGGGTCTAGGGTGACCTTGAGGGTGGCACTTGGAGGTGGACAAAGCCGGAGGGTTATGTGTTTTTTGGGGGCCCCATGAGTTATGGAAGATGCTGCTTCATGCCCAAATGACAGGGGGGTCTACTTCAGGGACACCACAGGTGTTTCTTCTTCTATTTCTCCTAGGCCAGGAGCAGCCTCATCATCAGACTACTCTTGGTTGTGGTGTCTAGTTCAGCCTCCCTCTTCGTGCTCTCAACAGCCTCTGCCCAGGTCTTGTAGATTGTGATCGAGTCTCCCTTTTGGGGTGCATGCCTTTTCTGTCTAAGACTTCCCCCTGCTATGTTGTTATTTTGTTCATCCCTGGTACTTTCATTCACAGCGTCCTTCTTAGCTGGCACTGAATAGGAAAGGTGAGGAAATCCTTTTTTGAATGCATATGCCCACTAATTCATGGACATAACAATTACTGATGTCATTATTACATTTAACACGGTGACAAAGTCTGACATTGTCACACACCCCACTCCCCTGTCCCATGCTAGGTTGATTATCTTGCATGTCACTTTTAAAAGTGGGTGACTATGAACTACAAAGTTGCAGTTAAAGGACATGATACTTGCCCTAAACAATAATCAATTATCTATGCTCTACACAAAGAAACATAACCTTAGCTCATAAGATGCCTCAACTTACTAAAGCATAGTCTCCCCCACATTCCATTATGTCTGCAAACTGGAATCTAATCATGATTCTGAGAACAACAGGAGATGACTGATGGGTGCAGTATACGTGCTTCTTAGCTTATCGAGTGATGGCTGATACTTCTAAGTGTACATTGCATATACATGACTTGACATTGAACACTGTGTGTATGATACTTTTTCAGAATAGCCTAGGTTTCTTTTCACAATATGATCACTCTCTGACATGATATAATTAAACATGACTATAGGTTTCACACATCATGATAATTTGGCCATATGACAATTATGACCAGAACGTTCTGCACAAAAAATACATTATTTATCGTCCTGTATACCAACATATCATACAACAAAATTGCTAATATTTAAATATTTTACCTACTGGCGGTCGCCAGTAGGTAGTTATAGTTAGGACCTAGTTTTCATAGGAAAAGCATTTTTTCTTTTTCCTCTCTCTCTCTCTCTCTATATATATATATATATATATATATATATATATATATATATATATATATATATATATATATATATATATATATATATATATATATATTATCTACTGGCGGTCGCCAGTAGATAGTTATAGTTAGGACCGTGTTTCTATAGGAAATCCGCAACATTCTATTTGGAATAACTTTGGCGCCGGTTGACGAATCCTCGCAAAATTTTCAAAATAGGTGAGGCGCTCTGCTCTGCTCCTACCCTGAAAGTCTTGGGGTGATTCGTCAAGCGGGGGCCGAGAAAAAAGGGGGGTCCCAAAACGCGTTTTCCCCATGCATTTTTCCATAGGGACCTTTAGTCCAAGGTACAGCCCGAACGGCTGAACAGATTTACTTGAAATTTGGCAGTGAGGTAGTCCTCAGGTCAGGGAAGTGCCTTTTGCAGGTCTGGTGTCAATCTGTTCAGTAGTTCCTGAGAAAATCAAAAGTAAAATCATATATATATGTGGGCGGAGCCTAACCACACATCTCATCCTGAGATCTGATTGGCTGTCAGCACTTCATCCAAGAAGTGTTGGCAGCCATCTTGGGACCAATATACATGATAGCACCTCATTAAAAAGCATTGCAGTTAATAGAAGGTTTTAAGACTTTAGTTACATTATAAATCATTTGTTGATGGTACCATACTCATTTTAGGAATTGTGGTATGTTCTAAGGTAAAGACCTGTCCTTCTTTGTTATAGATGCAGTACCAGCCAGTCGACGAGGGGGCAATAGGGAGGCCAAGTTAAGGCGGTTAGAAACAAAGTTTATACTCCAACTAGACTCTAAATCGCCAGGTGGTCTTAACATTACTGAGGATTTACACACGATCTTATATTAGGCGCCACTTCTCATACATTTTACCCACCATCAATGTACTGGATGATAAGAATGATGATGCTTTGTATATGTGTTTTTAGTTTCCGTTTTCTAGCCTTTTAAACAAATGGATTTTATTAATGGTTTTATTGTTGTGGGAAAACAATTTTAACCTTATTATATTTTATTTATTGTTTTTTCATTAATGTATTTATCATCAGTCATGTTGTTTACATCTCCAATATGATATACGTTTAAATAAGGCCAGACACTACACATTCTCCTCTCCACAACTCGGTTAGGAGGTACTATTCAGTACTGCACATCACCCTACCCCATAAATGATAGCGCTGAAATAGCTTTGATGGGTGTAAATATGATGAGGTACGATACATACTAGCAGCGATATATCACCCCTTTATATGCACATAGGGGTGGCCCTGAGTTTGATAGGTACCAATTGAGGCTCTGGTTTTACAATACGGGAGAACCACAGCACACTCAGCCACATGACATTCTCAACCGTACAATCGCCACAATGTAGGATTTGTTGAGCACTAACTATGTGGATGTTTAACTGAAAATGGTGACTGGGATTAAAACAGCTGATCTCTGATGTATGTTTCACATACCTCGCACTTCCAAAATATCTGTCACTTTTTTATCAATGCCTTTAACGTTCGCATTTTCATATATGAATTTTAGACTAATTTAATTATATGTCTTTGATGTAATGTTAAATTATTTGATGATGTGTTTATTTATTGGCGTTATTTGCACTATATACATGTCCTCACTTTCGCACACTGCAGGGATCTGCAGGGTACAATTGGGCAAGAGCAACTCAACATAGAGTATAAGGGGATTTATCCCGTGAGTTACAATGACACAGACTACAAGATGAATATATGGGGATTTAACCCGTGATCTAGAATGGATACAGACATTACAAGGTTTTCATGTTAATTTAAGATTGATTTAGATTTATCAGCTTTTATTGACAATGTACAATGAATTCGCAACACTTTACTGCAATTGTGGCATTTCGAGTTGGTCACAGCATAATTTAGCGAATATTGTAAATACGATGCTTCATAATTTATTTGTATTACAGTGGTTCACCCTGTGATTTTAGACTTGGGTAAACCTTCGGGTAATTACGAAGCACGGCATGAATTATGCATCAAGTTTGCAGCTCTTGAAACCTCAGTCTGTTAAAGTCTGTTGTCTATGTTTATGCTGACCCATATCACGTGCAGAGTTCTTGTCTTCCTATTTAAGGAAGTAGATTGATTGTATATGTTGTCATGTGAACAAGGCTCTTGGGGAGCCGAAACGTTATGGCGACAATTCTGCGAACAAGCGAATAAATTTGCACTAAGGAATCTGGTCCGTGTCTGTGATCTCTTGGTTTGAGGCTACAACGATTCAGCCACTCCTGGGGAGCATTACTTGTTGGATATATATATATATATATATATATATATATATATATATATATATTATCTACTGGCGGTCGCCAGTAGATAGTTATAGTTAGGACCGTGTTTCCATAGGAAATCCGCAACCTCCTATTTGGAATAACTTTGGCGCCGGTTGACGAATCCTCGCAAAATTTTCAAAATAGGTGAGGCGCTCTGCTCCGCTCCTACCCTGAAAGTCTTGGGGTGATTCGTCAAGCGGGGGCCGAGAAAAAAGGGGGTCCCAAAACACGTTTTCCCCATGCATTTTTCCATAGGGACCTTTAGTCCAAGGTACAGCCCGAACGGCTGAACAGATTTACTTGAAATTTGGCAGTGAGGTAGTCCTCAGGTCAGGGAAGTGCCTTTTGCAGGTCTGGTGTCAATCTGTTCAGTAGTTCCTGAGAAAATCAAAAGTAAAATCATATATATATATGTGGGCGGAGCCTAACCACACATCTCATCCTGAGATCTGATTGGCTGTCAGCACTTCATCCAAGAAGTGTTGGCAGCCATCTTGGGACCAATATACATGATAGCACCTCATTAAAAAGCATTGCAGTTAATAGAAGGTTTTAAGACTTTAGTTACATTATAAATCATTTGTTGATGGTACCATACTCATTTTAGGAATTGTGGTATGTTCTAAGGTGATTTCACCATGTGAAAAAGCCTTCTGCTGGGATATCATGATTGAGAGAAAAATATTTTCTCATGCTTTTCCCACAGAGGTTTGGAAGGTGATCTATAAGCTAAACTGTGAGCATATTTTCTGTAAATTCACATTATCTTTCTCAGTCATGTGAGAATGAAGTCTGACATTCTCAGTAAAACATGTACATCCAACAAGGGCAGAGACTGTCAGTTCATCCCTTTGTGTTCTACTGCAGCTTCCCAGAGTGTTCCAAAGAACAACTAGAGCGCTAACAGTCCTACTTATGATAAACGTATGGCACACCTGAAGCCATCTTGCTTGGATTAAAGTGGTAAATCTTAAAACATTTAATTTGAAAAGGAACAACATGAGGGGGTTCATTTTTCCATAAAAAGTATGATTAGTGCTGCAGAAAGAAAAATTAGGGCACATTTTGAGTGACTTCCCAAATCCTCTTCTATTTCATTAAAAAATTCTGACATGCAGACTGAAACATGCACTTTCAATACCAGCAGCAGTTTTCCCTGGTGAGCAGTAGCTTTACTACAGTGATCTAATGAGCAAAAAGAGTGCTAACATTCTGAATTTATGGCAAATGTGTGACACATCTGAATGCCTTCTTGATGGAATCAAAGTAAAAAACTGAAAGTATTTCCTACTGAGGAGACTGCAGTAAATGAGGAAATTAGGAAACTTCATAACAAATAAGTCTCCCAAGATGGCCACCAGAGACAAAAGAGCCCAAATGTAGCACAAATACCACCCAGATGTAGCCCAAGTATAGCCCAATGACAGAATGTCCCAGAGTGTTCTTAAAAACAACTAGAGCGCTTACTGTCTTCATTATGACAAAAGTATCGCACACCTGAAGCCATCTTGATTGGAATAAAGTGGTAACACTTAAAACATTTAATTTAAAAAGGAACACAGTGAGGGGGTTAATTTTGCCATAGAAATTATGATTAATGCTGAAGAAAGAAAATGAGGGCACATTTTGAGTGACTTCTCAAATCCTCTTCTATTTCATTAAAAAATTCTGACATGCAGACTGAAACATGCACTTTTAATACCAGGAGCAGACTTCCATGGTGAACAGTAGTTTTACTACAGTGATCTAATGAGCAACTAGAGTGCTAACATTCAGAATTTATGGCAAATGTGTGACATATCTGAATACCTTCATGATGGAATCAAAGTAAAAAACTGAAAGCATTTCCTACTGAGGAGACTGCAGTACATGAGGAAATTAGGAAACTTCATAACAAATAAATCTCCCAAAATGGCCACCGGAGACAAAAGAGCCCAAATGTAGCCCAAAATCACCCAGATGTAGCCCAAATATAGCCCAATGACAGAAGTGTGCAAAACACTTATTATTTTGTGTTTTTGCAGTGTTATATAGTGCAGACTTGTCAGGTATTGGAGTGCTTTACATGAGCATTGGTTACATCACACAAGAACAAATTCATTTTGGTTGTAGACATGGGGAGACTAAGTGATTTGACCAGAATCACAGAATGTCGAGCTGAAGCAGAAACTCCAACCTGGTCCCCAGTTGCAAAGTCTGCAGTTCTGGAAGTAACACCACATCCTCTCCCCTAAGTGCAACATTTAATCAAGTGGTCAACTGGATAAAAAAACATAAAGATAACAAATAATTTAAAAGTGCTTTGTCGCTATTTGAAAACTCAGAAAATATGTCCTTATTTTAGTCTTTTAGAGCACTAACCATAATTTTGATGCCAATAAGACCCTCTCATATATGTAATTTCTAAAGGAAATGCTCTAGGTATTACAGTTTTGATTACATCAAGATGACGTCAGGCGTTCCACACTTTTGTAATAAATATAGAATGTTAGCAATCTAGTTTTCATTAGGATACTGTTGAGAGGCAGAGGCCAGGGGCACAGACTCTGAAAATTGAAGGCAGGTAGGAGGGTGCAAAGGCAACAATTTAACCACACTGAGCAGGCAGGAAGGGCCGTGGCAGCACAACAGACTATGGAGGGCAGTGGAAAGGGGGGCAGGGGCAACAAACCAACAATACAGGACTTGCAAGAGAGGCTGTGGCAATGTAATAGACCATTGTGGGCAGAAGGAAGAGGCAATGGTAGTACAACCATACATGCCAACAGACCTGATTCAGCCAGGATACGTCCAATGTTTTTAAGCTCAAATGGGCTTTATTTGATCTGTCTCCTGTCTACAATCTCCTCTTTTTCAATGTAACTCAAAGGGAAAAATCAATACCCCAGTTTTTTTTCAAAATCTCCCTCTTACCAAGTTCAAAAGGTTCGCAAGTATGGTACATTGGATCATGGAAGGAAATGGGGTAGGGACATGGACTTGGATAACAGAGGACAGGAGGGACATGGAGAGGTGCACCAAACTGACCCTGCAGGGCAGGCATCAGGGTTTGCAGCAGCACAATACACCACACAGGGCATGCGGGACGGGAGTGCAGCACAACAATCCATAGAAAGCAAGAGGGAGGGGACAGGACCATGCACATGGACAACAGAGAACAGAGGGGCAAGAGGCAATGGTAGCTAGCTGACCATAATGGACAGACAGGAGAGAAAGCTGCAGCAGAACAGACCATAAAGGGCAGGAGGGACGGATCAGGGGCATTACAATGGAACAGACAAGCCAGGAGGGAGGGAGTAGGGGTCTGCACATGTAAACAGAGGGCTGGGGGCAAGGGGGCAGGGAAGGAGCAGCAAGATAGCCATGGAGGTCAGGCAGGATTGGCACTAGAAGCAAGACACACCATGAAGAGCAACAGTAAGACTGTGATGGCATACACACAGACCATGGAGGGAAGGTGGGAGGTGGTCAGGGGCAGCTAACTGACCACACAGGGAAGGTGAGAGGGGCCATGGCAGCACAGAAGACCATGCATGGCAAGTGGGAGGGTTAGTGGCAGCACAATGGCTATGATGGGCAAGGAGGAGGGTGCAGGGGCATGCACAAAGGACGATGGAGGATAGAAGGGAGGGTCAGGACCTGTGCACAGACAAGCAAGTTCAGGGGAAGGGGCCTCACAACAGCCCGCACGGGGCAGGCAGGAGGAGCAGTGGCAGCACAACAGACCAGGGAGGGCAGAAGGGTGTGGCAGTACAATGGACCATGTGGACAGGAGGAAGAGGATAGGGGCATGTCATGTGGACAGGCAGGGTGGAGGTGGCAGGGACAGGTTACAGTCATCTGACAATGCTAGGCAGGTGGGAGAGGAGTGGCAGCTCAACAGAACACTCAGAGTAGATAGGAGTGGCAGGTCCATGGAACATGGTGGGCAAAAAGGATGGAGTAGGGGCATGCACAAAGACATTGGAGGGCAGGGGGAAGGAGAATAGGGGCAGCAAGCTAAGCACAGAGTTTAAGCAGGAGGTCAATGATGGGACATAGAATTGGGCAATGGAGGGCAGGAGGAGTGGACTGGTACATCATACTAAATTGAGGGCAGTGGCAGCACATCAGACCATGCATGGCAGGAGGGAGGAGGCTAGTCCATGGATTCACACAACAGAGGATAGGGAGGAGGGGGATGGGGCAGCAAGCTAACTGTTCAGAGAAGGCGGGTATTAGGAACTTTATTGTTTTTAAAACGTGTGTCTGTGCGAACTACTTAAAATATGAACAAGTATGCAGCATAATCTCACTTTTATTCAGGAAGAAGAGGACGATTGTGACTGTGACTCGGGGCTCACTTGGCAGAAACACCCCCTGACCCTTCTCCCCTATCGCAAAATGTAATGCCCGTGAAAAGGGTAGGTGAACACAGTGTTATATAGAACATAGTCCTGAGAGCACGATTGAAAATGAAAACTACATATAGTGTATGGTATAAACTATGCACCAAAAAGTGTGATATAAGATGAACCAGGCGTGAAATATAATATGCAATATATTGTGCGCAATGACAGATTCATTGGAGAGCGCGAGATAGCACAGGCACTAGCGCGTGCTATGCGATATGCGCCTTGGAGTGGAATATGTACAGGGCAGTGTTGTGTAACCTAACTAGTCTCTAAAGTTGTAATATAAAATATGTGCTGGGGAGTGTAACGTTGCATATGCACTGTGACAAAGATATGGATCCCAGATTGTAATATGTATGGCATAGCACTGTGCGTTATAACATAGGCATCGAGGAAGGCACGTTAGATGGGGCAATATAACCCGTGCGAAGACAAGTGTGGCATGACATATTCACGGGGTGGTGTTACAATGCACATGGGCTAGAGAGTGTCATAGCATATGCACTAGCTTGTGGAATACAACACAGAGGTGTGTGGCACTCAGCAGGCAATGGTGGGTGTAACACAGCATTGGGCTCTGCCAGGAGCGCGCTGTGACTCTCAAGTGATGTTCGTCCCCTTTCCAGAGAGTAAAATGAAAAGTATTACACATCCGGCAGTGATTGTGTGTTTTATTAATCGTGAGGGGGGTTTCTTGCATAGTTTTGGTCGAATTTTTGTCGAATCCCCTTTGAATGGCTTGGTGTGCATGTGTATTAAATGTGCCCGTCAATAGCTACCCATGTTTGTATAAATAAACGACAAGGGTGTCTACCGGGATTAGGCACGGTAGGGCATCAGACATGTCAGAGCTTCACTAGTGGTGTAAATACATTCCACGTGGATTCATTGTATGCATAATCGCCTTTTAATGAATATCACGCAAATCGTCATGGTGATAGGTACGTACGGTTTGTCCAGCATGTCCTAGGTGTGTCTATAAATATATATTTTTTAAAAATAATAATAATAAACAGTGGCTGGCCCTGGGGATTGGGGTCCAATAAATATAATTCGGAGACAGGCCCTGGGGGATGGGTCATCAGGGCCAATTAATTAGAATAAGAAGGGGAACCACACAGCCCCCCTTCTTAAAAAATTAAAATAAATAAAAGACTGGCATCGTGCCGGAGGCGACGACCCCTCCTTGCAGCACTCTGCAAACGCGCCCCCTGGCGAGTTGTAAGTTTGGGAATTATTCCTCTTCAATACTGAGGGTCCCTGACGGCCAACTAGCCCAACAGGCATCTCCAGTATGCGCCAGGGAGCTGCGCTGCAGACAGGTGTTCTGAGGCCAAGCCCCTTTTTACACAGCTCTGTGGCGCTTACTGGAGGTACCTAGTGGTCTAGTTTGACCCTAGGGACCCTTAGGAATCAAGGGGACCTAATCTCTCAACTTAGAACAGCCACAGGGCGCGTTTACACAGTGGTGAAGGGAGGGGACGGGGCCTGAGGTGATGTGTGCAAACACGCACTACGGCACGTTTTAAATTGGGGATATAATTTCCCTTCAATACTGAGGGCCCCTGGGGGCTAACTAGCCCACCAAGTGCTTCCAGTAAGCGCCACTGAGCTGCATTGCAGAGAGGTGGTCCAGGCCGTGCCACTTTTTACACCTCTCTGCAACGCAGCTCTGTGGCACTTACTGGAGGTACCTAGTGGGCTAGTTGGACCCTAGGGACCCTCAGGATTCAAATGAACTTAATCTCCCAACTAAAAACGGACACAGGGCGTGTTTACACAGTGGTGAAGGGAGGGGACGGGGCCTGAGTTAACGTGTGCAAAAACGCCCTGTGGCCTGTTTTAAGAGGTAGTTTTAATCCCCCTGCCCTATTATATACTAGGGGCTTACAGAGGAGGTCATGTTAATCACAGGGGGACCCCAACGCATAATGTTCCCTAGTGTATGTAGGTGTTTTCACTGTATTCTAAGTGTCTTTTAACATAACATTGGCTCTAGGACTGGTTAGTCAGACTCAGTTACCACCAGTATCCGTCTGAAAAAGTTGAGGGTACAGGATGATTTTGCAACAAGGCTTCTTTCTGCTCTTCTTTTTGTTCTTTCTGCACGTTATCCTTCTTCCTGCACTTTTCTTCGTCTTTGAGGACTTCTGTTGCTTCTTTCTGCACTTCTTTTTTTCTTTCTGTGCATTTTTTCTTCTTTCTTCACATGTCCTATCTCTGTAGGCATAGTTAGAAATTAGCATTTAAAAAACCTTTGAAATTCACAGAAAAAACCATAGGTTTCAGGCACGTTATAGTCAGGAATTAGCATTTAAAAAACCTCAGAAATTTACTGAAAAAACCATAGGTTTCAGGGGTGTTCTAGTTAGCTGGACTTTTCACTTGTACAAAACCATTGAAATTCCCCCGTTATAGTTAGTTCAGCTAACTATAACTCGCGCGCCCGCAATGCACTGCTGATGACGTCACATATTACATCACTCATGACATGGTCAGTGACATCACTCATGACATCACTGATGACATCTCAAATGACATCACTGATGACATCACTGATGACATCATCCTTGTGATAGAGTGGCAGACCTCCTCTCACCCTAATATAACCTTTGATACACACATTCAAAAATAGAGACTACAATTTTCAAAACAATGGACATACCAATACCAGTTACAACAACCTCTTCAGTAATTCTAAGATTCACATACACATCCACTCATTCACCAACAGTCCTATACAGTCACTCATACATGTACTCACTCATCATATGTACTCATACACCTATACATCCTGTTACACAATGCCACTCATCCATAGAGTTACTCACACACATAGTCACTCATGCTAATAAAGAATCAAACATACATTTACTTGCATATACAGTTATACACACACCACCACACTTACTTCTACAGAAACTTACACATACTTAGGGCCCGATTCACAGAACTAACTTAAGACAAAATCCTAAACTTACTACCATTTTGGTATTCACAGAAGGCACTTACTCATTTTGGTATTCACAGAAGGCACTTACTCATTTCGGTATTCACAGAAGTTAGGAGTCCTAACTTTAGGACTCCTAAATGCCTTCTGTGAATACCGAAAGTCTTAAAATTAGGATTTTTCTCAATTTAGTAGTCCTAAATTTAGGACTCCTAACTTTAGGACTCCTAAATGCCCTCTGTGAATACCGAAAGCCTTAAAATTAGGATTTTTCTCAGTTTAGTAGTAGTATAGTTAGGACTCCTAACTTTAGGACTCCTAAATGCCTTCTGTGAATACCGAAAGTCTTAAAATTAGGATTTTTCTCAATTTAGTAGTCCTAAATTTAGGACTCCTAACTTTAGGACTCCTAAATGCCCTCTGTGAATACCGAAAGCCTTAAAATTAGGATTTTTCTCAGTTTAGTAGTAGTATAGTTAGGACTCCTAACTTTAGGACTCCTAAATGCCTTCTGTGAATACCGAAAGTCTTAAAATTAGGATTTTTCTCAATTTAGTAGTCCTAAATTTAGACTTAGGACTACTAAATTGAGAAAAATCCTAATTTTCAGACTTTCGGAATTCACAGAAGGCATTTAGTAGTCCTAAAGTTAGGAGTCCTAACTATACTACTACTAAACTGAGAAAAATCCTAATTTTAAGACTTTCGGTATTCACAGAAGGCATTTAGGAGTCCTAAAGTTAGGACTCCTAACTTCTGTGAATACCGAAATGAGTAAGTGCCTTCTGTGAATACCAAAATGAGTAAGTGCCTTCTGTGAATACCAAAATGGTAGTAAGTTTAGGATTTTGTCTTAAATTAGTTCTGTGAATCGGGCCCTTAGTCTTTTAAACAATCACTTATAGAAACACATACTTATTCATACAGGAACTCTTTCAATCTCTCACTCTCACATATACTCACTTATATACACCAATAGTCACATATACTAGTTTAAAACATATGTAGTTACTCATAAAGACACTATTGAGACAGTCATTCACTCACTAACACACCCATACACACACTCATCCACCCATACAGTCCTGCACACATGCTGTCTTCAACACATACAAACAGTGAGTCACTCATTCATGCAACTATGCACTACGTAATACCCCCCACCGAACCATGCAGACACTCAGACTGATACTCAAAAAACCAACTAATAACCTATATAGACACCCATGTAGCTACTCACCAACCCATGCAGCCACTTATACACAAAGTGAGAGACTGATACAGATATTTACATATTTAAACATTACTCACTAAGCCATGTATTCACTATGATACACTTAATCAGTCAGTTACACAATCAATTTTTCAAAAACAAATCATCCATTTAGACACTTATATACCCATTTATTCTTCCATCGACCTTGAGATATACATATATAAAACATATTTAATTTTCAGAAAAAACACACATTCACTGGATGATGTCATCAGTGATGTCATCAGTGATGTCATTTGAGATGTCATCAGTGATGTCATGAGTGATGTCACTGACCATGTCATGAGTGATGTAATATGTGACGTCATCAGCAGTGGATTGCGGGTGCGCGAGTTAAAGTTAGCTGAACTAACTATAACGGGGGAATTTCATTGGTTTTTTACGAGCGAAATGTCCAGCTAACTATAACATTTGTGAAACCTATGGTTTTTTCATTGAATTTGCAAGGTTTTTTAAAAGCTAATTCCTAACTATAACATGTGTGAAACCTATGGTTTTTTCAGTGAATTTGCAAGGTTTTTTAAAAGCTATTTTTTATATATAACGTGTGTGAAAGCTATATTTTATTTTTATTTTTGCATGGTTTTTAAAAAAAAATTTTCCTAACAATAATGTGTGTGAAACCTATGATTTTTTATTGTTTTTTTTTCTTTTTTACATCATTTTTTTCCTTTTTATTTTTTCCTTTAAACACTATTCTACCTATGTATATATTCATGGTTTTAATTCATTCTTCAATTTTTAAAGATTCACCTTTTTTAAATAATTGGTTAGATATAGTTGTATAACATAGTTAATATCTTCAGCAAACCTTTTTTTTTTTTAAAAATTTTTTTTTACCGTGCGCGTACGGTAAGCTTACCGTAGGCGCACGGTTCGCTTTATGTATGGTGAGCGTACAAAATATTTCTACTCTCTTTGCGTATGCTTACGCAATTTGCGTATGCATCCGTACTTTCTACGCGACACGTAAGCGCATGCTTTACACGCGCACGCGCGCGCGCACGTTACGCGGAAGTGTTCGACCGTGCCTGTAATGCGCATGCGCGCGTGCGCGTGTCTTTCGTACGTGCATGCGTACTTTTACCGTACGTGCTCGGTAAGCTTACCGTGCGCGTACGGTTGGTCATGTGATCAAGTAACAACACTTTTGATTGGTTTAAACTACTTTCAGTTCCAGAATCTTCCTACACCACACCCATTCCCCTCATTACTGCTTGTGATTTCTTAGGAGAAGGAGCTGAATTGTCTTTGGGATACAATGGCAGAGCAGCAGACCTCTTCTGAGAGTGAGCAGGGCAGCAGCTTCATCAGGCAGAGAAGGAGGAAACAAAAGAATTCTTTTGTTTGGGAGTATTCTACTTTTCCAGAGGGGCAGAAAAAGGTAAATGCTCCATTAGTCACCTGCTCACTTTGTGAGCGTGTCTTATCTAGAGGTAACCCAAGGAAGAAGTATTCCTTTGGTAACCACACTATGGTGAGACACATTAGGGATAAACATCCCAGGACTTTTGCTCGACATTCTGAAGCAAATCCTTCAGAAAGTCATCCGAGCACACCCGCAGAAGCTCAGCCGAGTACATCTTCGGCAGCTCAGCTGAGCCCTTCCTCTGCGGTGGGAGCATCACCCTCTTCTGCTCCTCTGGAAATGAACCATCGATTTCTGAGGGTACAAATGAGGTGCACCAGATGTTATGGTCTAATTGTTCATGGGGAGAGCAGTGTTTCCCTAATAAACAATAAGATAGACCAGCACATCTGTAGTACTTATTAATATTCCCATTCTTTCTTTCCTCTGTCCCTGTATTAACACAACAGCTCTTTTAAGAGCCAACCTTACCTCACAACTTTTTTTTAAATTTTTGAATTAATTTTTTTTAAAAATTTTTTACCGTGCGCATTTTTTTTTTTTTTAAACAATTTTTTTTATTTTTTTTTGCCCTACAAGGTCCTTGAGGGAGTACAAGGGAAATGAGAAAAGCAGAGAGAGGAGAAGTGAATAAAAGGGAGCATGAAAATAAATGTGTAATAAATACAGACATTTCACACTTTACCTGACCCAAAAAATATAATATTCATTAATAAATGCTTCATTTAAATTGCTAGAAAAAACGTTTAAAAAAAAAAAAAATTCTCAATCTGAAAAAAAATAAAAAAGTATTAATATTTAATAATACATTTTAGAATACAATACACATATTTTCATATTTACAAAACATTTTTTTTGCCCTTTTTTGCTGTTTTCAGAATATATTGAATTTCACTGTAAATCGTGAAAGCAATAGCATTCATCACTTAACAGCGGGCAAAAAAAAATAACAATCTGAAAAATTGTTTAAAAAAAGCCCAGAATCTCTTCTCACTAAAACATACCTTTATAGAAATGTTACATATTTTTCAAAAATATCATCTAAGAACAATAACTTTTTGCACTACATATCGTCGTAAATTTTTTTTTGCATAAGCATAATCACCAAAATAATATGTGTCTAAGAAGTCCACAATACAAATTGTTACCTTTCCTTTAGGCCAAATGGTAATTTTTAAAACCTTTTTTGATGAAATTTCCAATGGTAATCCAATAAAATTGCAAAAATGGTTTGTACAGATGTTGCAAATTCTATCTAAAATTTTGGTTTCATAAAAATTTAATAGGAATTTGCTAAATCAAAAGGCAAACGTTGCTTAAAAACCAATTGAGAATCATTACACAGTGTCCAGCCTTTTTCACATTTAAGATAAACTGTGTAATGACCAGAAGTTATCGTAGATCCATCATGGAAAATTATTGCAACTGTAACAAAAGTTTTTCCTGAAATTGATAATTGCTGTCCTATAAACTTCTTTATTAAAGTGTCCAATTTTGAACCATCAGCTCTACAACGTTGCATCATTAAAATTACATACTGTCCATATTTCTTTAAAAATAACGTTGAAAACATGTCAGATTTACATTCACAGCATTCCATGCTATGATAGGCTTTAACTAATTTACTAAAACTCACTGATTTACTTTCTGGCAATGTTAAATAGATAAACCTTTCTGAATCAACATTAGAGCTGCATGTGTAGAAACAGTTTTCACAAGTATGTTCCCATTTATAAGAGAGACCGAACATATTCTCAATATCTATGCCTTCATCTTCCGGTACCATAAGGACATACATCAAGAATTCCTGTGCATCTTGCTGGACATTTTGAGTAAACTGTGTACGTCCTGAACATACGTCTAAAAGATTTCTAACATCAGAAGCACTTTCTATTTTAGTTTTATCATTACTCAGCTTCTCATAAAGGAGACTCAGCAGAGAACAGAATCTTTTTTCATGATTTACTATTATCTGCTCTTGCAAACTTTCAAGATAAAATACAACATTTAGCACTACATTTGCGTAGCAGTTGACACCAGAGCTATTTTCAAAATGACAACCAACAACCTCTTCAACATTATCCTTTTTCTTTTTGCTTGCAATCACATGAGTCTCTTTTTGTTTTCTCTTCTCTACATCCTCATTACAGATATTCTCAAATCTCCTTTTCCGAGAAACAACACATTTCTCCAACACAGATACTGACCTAAATGAGGAGCATAGGTTCTTCTTAATCTCTTATACTCCTTTACGCAATTTGCATCTGCACTAACTTTTGAGTCATCAAAGTCTATCATGAATAAACCAGATAATGTTTTCACTCGTGACAAAGCAACATATGCCATACCTTCTTTGAACACAGTAGATCCAATGTTTACAAAAGCACTATCTACAGTTAATCCTTGAGACTTGTGAATAGTTACAGCATATGCTAGAGAAAATGGAAACTGCTTCCTACGTACATATAAGTCTTTTACAAGCAAAAAACGGACTGAACAACGACTAATATCGTTAATCTCTGCAATCTGATCAAATTTTATTTTTAAAAATTCAATTCCATCTTTTTTCTGGTATTTCACAAAACCCACAACTTTACCCATAGCTCCATTCACTAAACCTTTTTCAACATCCAAATTTCTCCTTAAAAATACTCGACAGTTCATGCAAAGATATAGATTTTTTTCTAATCCAGCTGTTTTCGAAATGTTCTTCTCTAGAGAATCCAATTTATTTTGCAGTTTGCCTGTTATTGTAATAGTAATTCCTTCATGCTGAATTTTGTCAACTGCTTCCATTTTCTTAATCTCTTCCTTTTCCAATTTCAAAAGTTCCTCATTGAATATCGAGCATTCACGTAGTGTTGGCATTAAGCAGATTACAGTATTATTTTCTGCAATGTTCTTGTATATTTTCTCTGCAACTATTTCTTCCTTTGGAAATAAATTAAGTAGCAACCGACTCTGTAATGCTTTTCTGCCAACTTCTGTCAGTAGTCCAATTCTGATATCTTTCAGAATACTTGCATAATCTTCATCGTTTGCTTGCCTCATATTGGTAGTAAGTTCTTTGTACTCAAAGAACGACCAAATATAATGTTTCCTAATGTCTTCATGTGTCACAGTATTAAACACTGGTTGTCCTTTAACTGGAGTAAGCTGTAGAAGATCCCCAAAAACTATAACATGTTATCCTTCAAATAACACGTCATAGTCTCTCTTTAGAATTTGCTGCATTCTTAAATGCACAAAGGCAAGCATTAAGTTTGATACCATGCTTACCTCATCAATAATGAGAACTTGCATCTTCTTCAACACTCTTGAAACTTCGAAGCATGCTTCTCCTGTAAGCTTGTGATATTCTATTTTGTTCTCATGCTCCACTGGTAACATTAGCAAGCGATGGAAGGTAATTCCTTTTATATTATATGCTGCTAACCCAGTTGGAGCAGTAACAACACAAGACAAAGTTGAATCTGTTTTTTGCTGTAGGTAGCTTCTGATGACTTTAATTAGGAAACTTTTTCCAGTTCCAGCTTGTCCACTCACATACATCCTGATTGGTTCAAATGATGTGCATGTGCACTCTTTATTTTCATGTAGTAATCCGTGATCAATTTTTTTTCTGACTTCTTCATAAATTTGTTGTTGTTCTTCATTCAGTTGTTGTTCCAAATTTGGTAAGTCTATTAGATCTTCTTGAGCTTGATTCATAGCTGTTTCAACTTCATTCATGGCTATTGCAGCTTCATTTTCTACAATTGGTTGTCCTAGGGGATCTTGACTGAGCGTTTCAGAACTTTGGCTGTCTTGAGAACTGTCTCTAGCTACTTCAGCTGCAATTGTTGCTTCCTGTTCAATTTCTTCATTTAACATTTGGACATAATTTATGAAAGTACTGCATTCAATCGTATCTTTACATGCATTGAATGAATCCTCATAGCTTTCAAATTCTCCAAGAAGTTCGTCCTCTGTACGCCATGGTTTAAACAGCTGTAAAAGTGCCAAGTAGTAAAATTCCTTTTTGTCAGTAGTGTCGCAACTCAGCTTCCTATGATTAATCAAACTTCCTTTTGTTTGCTTCACCAAACATCCTTCCTCACCAATGACTTTATATTTTCCATTTTTGATGTCTTCTGTGGCTTTCCGTGAAAAAATGTAGTTCTGCAGCACTTCATAGAGACACATGTTCTCAAGATGACAACTTCTTTTTGGGTAATACGTGTCCAACATGTTTGTTTTCAAAATATCTGTACTTTCCGGGTCGTTCTCGGCCAAATATTCAATTTTTGCAACAGATTTCAGTACCCGATTTCGCATTGAAGCAAGGCCTAAACTTACCCAAATTATTCTTCTGGATTTCGAGTACAGACTTGCAGATGATAACCTATCTGAGCATTCGTAGGATCCAATTTCTCGATGCGATAACATCTTTAAACTGAAACTGTATAGTTTCTTACTGACAGTTTTCTCGTGAGAAATCTCTTCCCACATTTCCTTCAATTCCGTTTTCTCAGATTTAGTAATGTACGATGTGACATACCGAGCAACAGCAATAGAATTGTCTGCCACATACTGAATATCCATGTTAGCATTCCACATGGATAAAATGACTGGGTTGTAGTCATTTATATACTTTGACTCTTCTTTTCTTCTTAGGTTGTACGTATTTTTTGGAGATTTTCTTGTAATAGTATGTCGCACAGCTGACATAAAACTGTTGACTCTTCCTTTTGAAAGAACAGGTCGTGGAAATCCAAATCGACATTTTGTGTAGAATTTATCTTTACTCTTGTGCTTCCGTCGACAGTATTTTAGACACCGATGACTTTGGAAACGTAAAACTTGGTCTTTTAACTTTTTCTCTTCTGTGCTTTTAGGTATAGCACATGTTGCATATTCTTCGATGAAAGATAAAACTGCTTCATCAGCATCTGTTCCAAATTTTGGGGCATCCTTGATCCACAACAGCATATGAATATGAGGAGCACCTCTTGCTTGGTACTCTTTTCTCCAAAAGAAATCCACAACTTCTCCAAGAGGTGGATTTTTTTTAGTGCAGATGAAGGACATCATAGCCTCAAATCTATGACTGAAATATCTGCAAACATTAACCGGATCCAATGAGCACAGTTCTCCTGCTGTCTTGTATTCGATGTTTTTAATGTTTGAATTTGCCTCTCATAGAAAATCCAAAAGATCATCCCAAGCGTACTCAGCACAGCTTAGGGTGAGAAACCATGTAGGAGTTCCTAAATTCTGTAACATGCACTTCAATTCTCCATGGCGTCGGTACCAATATTCATTAGTCCCACGCTGACAAGCCATCAAATTGATTAATTGATATTCCAAATGATCATCTCGCTGTTGCACTTTGTTCATAAAATCCTTAGCAGACACATTATGTAGATGCACAGATTTACTGCATAAGATAGTGCAGACAAGTCACTTTCAAATAAAAGATGGAACAAATAAGGAATACTTTGACGAAATCTGGGATCTTCTGCATATAATCTTGTAGTCCGATACTCCGAAGCAGGAATCTGTACTGGACGTTCATCATATCGTCCACCTTCTCCTGTAGGAAACAGCTGGGGAAAACAACGAGCTTCCAAACTCTCCTCCCATACACTTACGGGAGTTACTTTGGCTTTTTTCATCTGAAATAGATCAATGGTGTTTGCCATAACTTCTTTTGAATGAAGAGGATGTATGCTGAAATGTTCATAAATTTCTTCTTCTTTTGACTTGTCCACTTTTTCAATTTGCCCAGTTGGTGTGTCTGTGTCTCCTACTAAATCTTCTTCATCTTCATCTATATAAATTGATTCATACCATTTATTATTCCTTTTCAAATATAAATTTGCTCTTTGTACTTTCCGTACATCTACCAGCTCCTGCCAAATGTTCTTACTCTTTGTAGGTACACCATTAACCAGAATAACTAATCGTTCAGTTTCCAAAGTATCTGTATCAATAGTTTCCATATTTTTTTTCAAATCCAACGGCAAATAGACAACTCTTCCTTTTAAACCTCTCTGTAAATCTGAAGGAGGTAATTTGCCTGTTTTTGGCTCCATACGTACTATGGTCTGGAACGGATGAACACATTGAATGAGTATAGACTCATACGTATTTAAATCAGAAAGTTCTGCAGGAACTTCAACCAATTCTAAATTATTATGTACAGCTCTAGCTGGCATTTTATTTTCTTCTAACTTGTTGTAACAGTAGTTACAAATATGATGATCTTCACCCAAATCAAAACAATTTTCAAGAAATATATATGTTGCAAAACCCTTCCACTTATAATTATCTTCTTCTTCACTTTTTTTGTAGAGATCAACATTCCTTGTTTGGATTTTATAATGGCTTCTCCGGCAACAAATACAAGTAATATTTGGTCTTTCATTAGAGATGATAGCAAATTTTGTTATTTGATCTTCAAATTTCTTATTTACGGAGGGTTCTACATTCTCTTCCACATTTTCCTCAATAACTGTGTCATTCCCTGCACTTTCTTGTTCCGGACCAAAGTAACTTAACTGAATTTCATCAGTAACCTTCTCAACATCTGATACAGTTCCACGGAACAGAGCCTTATTCAACTCATTTAACTTTAGTGCTGGACTTTTAGCAAAATACAATCTTCTCACAAATTTTCTAATTTCAGTATGATGAACTGCCAGCATCCTAAAATGGTGAAAAACACTTTGACAAACTTTTCTAGATAGACAAGCCAGAGAGTGTCCTTGCAAACCAGTATTCTCTCTCACTCTGCATGGATCTAGTCCTTGAAGCACCTTAATCTTCTGTTTAACACTCTTTTTACTATATTCTCTTAAAAACTCACGTAATTTATCAATAGATTCCTGTCGCAAAGTACAAATACTACTACAATTCCAAGTATACACTGGGGCTTTACGACGTCTCCCCATAACCTCATCTGCAATCACTTCTTCCTCATTTCTTGGAACCATTTTCTCCTTTTCCATTATACAACCATCTTTTACTTCATAAGCTCGTCCAGTGGTGTCAACTGCATGCAGCAAACTATTACTTTGAAGATAACTCTCTTCATTAAAAAATGGTTCAGTACTTGAACTATGCATCCATTCTCCTAAAAACACTTTACAAAAGTTATTTCTTTTCACTACTCTTTTCGTTTTGCTTTGTGACTTCATTACATTGACTATTTTTTCTAATGTACGCATCCTGTTCAAAATTAAAATGAATAGTTTTCTTTTTAATTCTAAAGCCTTAGCTACAATGGCTTGAATATATTTTTTCTCTTGTAAAATTTAGCTCTTTTCTTATATTTTTTCACATCCTTTAGCAAATTGGACATCACTCTTCTCTGAAACATTTTCCTACGGATCTCTTTAAATGCTGATTTTCTTTTCAAGTCAATTTTTATTGCTTCTGCTTGTACATTAGCATTTAGTAAATTCTCACTATTGTCCTGTTGTTTTCTACTTGAAACAGTTTTTCCATTGGGGACATTTTTTAAATTTTTCCTTTTTTTGAATATATTTTTAAAGAATTCCTTTGTCTGCTTACCAGAAGACTTTTTCTTTTTCCCAACATGAGCATCTTCAACTAACTTGGGTCCTCCAGTTGTCTTCAAATATACATGTTTTTTCTGTTGTTTTCGCTTTTATAGGCATCTTATATTTCCTTCACTGCTCTGCAGCAATACCTGAAAGAAACTAAAAAAAAATACCTTTTTGTAATTTAAATATATTACTATATTTGTTATGATCTTTTCTAATCTTATAACACTATCTACCCCTTTCCTACAAGTGAAAAACACAACAAAACCAACACGAATTTAATCTCTAAGGACAATTCCTGTGTGCTCACAGACTCTTGGTGTGATTCTAGGCAGAACACGATATGTCATTTGCAATTCAAAAGCACACTTACTTTTTTTTTTTTGCAACTGTTAATTACTCTAACAGTCTGACACATTTTCTTTATAGTTTAGAGAGGCAGAAAAGAGCACATGTCCAAACAGCTTTTTCAGAGCATGTACATGTGTAACCTGGCTGACTGACTACACTCCAGCAAAGATAATGAGCCTTGGTGATGTTCAATGCATTAGCGTTCCTCACTCCTACCTAAAACACCACACAGTGCTGATTAGTAAGCATGAGTGTACAGGAAAAACAGCTAGCTCTCTGCTAAGAGTGTGGTTCTGGAGACTGTCTACTGTCAGGTGCAAGAGAGACTTGAATGGACCCTTACATAACTGCTTAAACACTGTAAACATGTATGTAAGACTACATGTGTGGTAAGGGTTAATATGAGTTTTTAGCATGTAGCAACTACATGACCCATTGCAAGAGTGGAAGAAAAATCTACCATGTTGATTTCAAATATGTTAGCATTTGCCTCTTATTTGAGATATTGTTTTGGGCTGAATGCTAACCATCACATTTCCAGAAAACAAGCTTCCCCTTTCATACGAATGCAATTCTAAATGAAGCAGAGTGTCACGAAATAGATCTCTGAGAACAATTCCTGTGTGCTCACAGACTCATGGTGTGATTCTAAGCAGAAAACAAAATTTGCTTGCCAATTTCAAAGCACACTTACTACTGTTTTTTTCTGCAAGTGTTAAGTACTCTAACAGTCTGATACATTTTCATTACAGTTTTCAGATACAGATAACAGCACATGTGCAAACAGCTTTTTGAACCATGAACATGTGTGACCTTGGTGACTGACTACACTCCAGCAAAAGAAATCAGCCTTAGTGATGTTGAATGTATTAGCGTTACACACTGCTACCTGAAACACCACTCACTTGTGAATACTAAGCATGATTCTACAGGATAAACTACTGGGTGTGTGCTAAGAGTCTGCTTATGCAGACTGTGTATTTTCAGTTACAAGAGACATATGCATGGATACTTCCAAAAAGAACCAGAGTGACACGAAATACATCTCTGACAACAATTCCTGTGTGCTCACAGACTCATGCTGTGATTTTAGGCAGAAAATGAAATTTGCTTGCCAATTTCAAAGCACACTTACTACTGTTTTTTTCTGCAAGTGTTAAGTACTCTAACAATCAATCAATAATTCTTTATTTCGGCAGTATTTCAGCCATAAAAGATACAGATAAATTCATAATACAATAAAACATTCAGCATTGAAAAAGTAGCTGGAATTTCAGAATCTAATGAAAAACCAGTGATTCTAAGCTCTATTTGAAATTAAGAAACTCCTTTTTACCCAGAGAGCATGCAGATACTTGGAAAGAGCAAACACAATGTGTCCTGCAGTGTCAGATTTAAAGATTCTAAATGCATCTGAGCATTTCCGGAAGCCCAAGTTTCTACAAATTGGTATTATCCAATGCTTCCGGGCTCTACTATACAGAGGGCAGAAAAATAAAATATGACATTCATTCTTTTTGTCAGCACCACAGCCTGGACAATGAGAGTCCCCAGACATAGACCATTTGCTGGTGAGGCTCAATAATGGAAGAGAACCGAACCTCCATTGAATATAAAGCTTCCTGTCCAGTGCAGGATAAATTACATTCAAATAGTCTTCAAAGAGATATGCAGATTTAATCTCTAGGAATGATTTTACCAAAGTGCCATTCTGCGAATCGTGCAGCCATGCACTGCAACATCGCAATCTGTAGCACTCAGTGAATGTTTTCCCTGAGATCTCACTGCAGGCAATTACCGGTTTATGCCACATGTCTACAAGTCCCATTGTCAATAGTTCTTGTTTGATATATGAGAGCCAGGGGATATGCACTGCCTTACTTGAGCTCAGTATTTCCTGTAATTCAATTCTGTACTGTAAGAGTTCGGGAGTTGTCCATATCCTCCTCCAAAACCTGAGGGGTTTAATGGATAATTCCTCCTGGATGGGGAGTAAACCCAAATCGAGCCTTAGCGGTAAAAGGGGTGTACTTTGGGGAAGCAACAGCAGCTGCCTCAGGAATCTGTTCTCAGCTTTGGTGATTTCAGGTCTGGCGGCATGCCCCCATAATTCCCCGCCATACAAAGCCGCTGCTCTTGCCTTGGATTTATATATTTCAAGCCCTGGGCTTATGGGCCTAAATGTTGAGCCATTAGTCATTTTTAATATTTCCCCCGCTGTTTGGGTCAATTTAAGTTGGGATTTGGCAAGATCTGGGCCCCAGGAAAGGTTTTCGCTCAGTGTAACACCTAGATATTGGAATGTCTGGACTCTCTCCAGTGAAACTGAATCCAAGATAGGTGGAGGTCTGGTGTGCGATGAGGGATTAAATATCATGAATTTGGTTTTGTCTACGTTAATCTGTAAGCCATGTTCCCAGCAAAAGTTGTTAAAGCCGTTCAATATGCGCTGTATCCCCATGGGTGACTTAGATAATAAAAGAGTGTCGTCGGCAAACATTATGGCCGCGACTTTCTTGCCTGCCAACCTAGGTGCATCATTGTTTGGCACTGCATCTAAGTAAGATATCATCCCATTTACATATAAACAGAACAAGGTCGGGGCGAGGACACACCCTTGCCTAACTCCCTTGTTTACCGGGAACCTAGCAGACAATACTCCTCCTCTCGCACACCTAACTTGTGCAAAATTCAGAGTGTGCAACCTCACTAATATCTCCAGTAATGTACTAGGGACTCCCAAATCCCGAAGGACAGCCCAGAGTTTCCCCCTGGGCACAGTGTCAAAAGCTGAACGGAGGTCAACAAACACTATGTAGAGGCTGCCACCCTCTATTAGCACAGTCTTCCAATACAGCATAACTAAACGGAAGATCTGATCCATGGTGGATGTTTTGCTCCTGAAACCGGCCTGGTAGGGGGAAAGAATTTCATTCTCATTGATCCACTCCTGCACACGATCTAAAATAAGTCGTGCAAATATTTTTTGGGGGACATCAATGAGACTGATTGGCCTGTAATTTGCTGGGAGCAAAGGCGAGCCCTTTTTAAAGATTGGTACAATCTCTGCTCCCAACCACGTGCCCGGGACCTCTGCACCACGCAATATGGTATTGTATAGAGCACACAGATATGGTGCCCAAACCTTTGGTTGTTCTTTAAACATATCTCCAGGGAGTTTATCAATACCTGGTGCTTTGCCACTCATCAATTTCCCCAGGACAATATTAACATCCTCAATGGAGAACTCCAAAACCTCGGCGTCCCCAGATATAGGTGTATGCAGGGGCAAAAGATCTAATTCAGAAGTAGCTGCGTAAAGTTATTTAAAATGGGATTCCCACACCCCCGCATCTAAGTTAGCTTCAATCACGTTGCGCGGTTCAGCGCACCCTGAGTTCACGATGGCCCAAAATCTCCGCGGTTCCTTATTAGCAAGGGCGGAGGCTAAGTTCTGCCATCCCTCCCAATCCCAATCTATTTTTGCCTGTTTCATTACTTCTTTATAGGAGTACCTAAGAGCGCGAATAGTCGACCTGTCAGTGCCATCTTTAATGGCATTTATCAGGTCGGTTTTTGACCTCCTACAGGTGCCATTATACCAAAAAGAGGGGCGGGGCACCCTAGTCTTATTAGATGGGACAATTGGATTGAAAATACCTACTAAAGTGTCCACCAGATCCTGGTGAACAGTAAGCAGGTTCTCAGATGCACCTATGTGCAACCCTTGAGCCCAAATATCACTTGCCGGAGTGAGGAGTGGGAGGATAAGTGTGTATAAGCTGGAGAGTGCATCCCTCCTCTCACGCAAGTTCCCCCATTTGACCCGCCGCCTATTGTTGGAGATGACAAGGCCGGGGTCATCAGACACTTCGGTAAGGTTTTTTGGAATATTGGGGAATTCCCTCTTCAACATCAGGGCGTTGTGGTCACTATCCCTTCTAGACAGTACCTCCAGATCCACTATCTTTGGCCACAATCTAGTCTCGACCATAACATAGTCTAGGTGGGATTCATGATCTTTTCTGTTGTAAGTACACTTGGAGGGGATATCTGAGGGCTTCCTACCATTGACCGCCCTGACCGAGTTATGAAAAGTTAGGGTCATAATCTGCATGGCCAGTGGTGTCCATGCCTTTGCGGGAGTGGACTTACAGGGAGGGATTCCCCAAAACTCATCCTCTCCCATCAGTACCCCCTCATTCAGCCCTTGCAGGGGCCCATAATGGCAATTAAAATCACCTGCAATCACAAACTGGATGTCCCGGTTTAGAGAATCAAGAAAGACTGATAATTCCTCGATGGTGCTAGATTCCTTTGCCAGTACAGTTGGACGAGAGTAGACATTAATTACTGCTAATTTATACAGGGAGGGCCATGTCATAAGGACGCATAAAATGTCGTCCGAGTTGGTCTGGATCGATTCCACCTTACAGCCCAGGTGTATACCGACCCACGTTGTCAGGCCACCAGAAGGGCGGTCTTTGCCTCCCCAGCGAGCCATGATATTGAAAGCCACAAACCCCAATCTGTGAGCTTCCTCCCTAGCCCAGGTCTCCTGGAATAAGATCACATCAGAAGAGTCGACAAAGGTACCCCATTCTGGGCACTCTAACTTGCTATTCAAACCCGCCACATTCCAAGATGTAATGATCATGTGCTCAGGATGACTCGGGGTGTGGGGTAGGGGGTCTAGTGGATGGGATAGACAGCCCTGTTGTTGTATATCAGTAGACCGCGATAAGACAATGCTAATACTGTCTAGATTTGCTGGAGGGTGGTGCTCACTAGTGGTACAGCTGATTCTCTCTAGAGGGGAAACAGTACTGGTCCCTGCAGAATAGGAGAGGGTCTCCCGTTTGCGAGATGGCAGATTACTTTCCCTTGTTGCCTCGCTTGTCTCGTGGGCCATGATCTCACTCTCATATTTCTTCTGAATTTCTTGGTTAGACCTGGCCAGTCAATCGACCTGGTCGAGGTAACAAAACCTATTTGAACAGGGGATGTAGGACCGTGTCAGAGCCTGGGCATCTCGCCTTGACTTCCCGCCTCCTCCCCAGCGTAGATATGGTATATGGGTCCAGTCATTTTCCTGTGGCATCAGAGATTCACTAGGGTAAAAGAAGATAAGTGGACGTACTCCTATTTTTGTATCTGAGCGGGGAGATCCCCACTTACAGATATAGTCTACTGTCCTTGGGTCCCTAAAGTTGACTATGACGCAATCGCCATTAAGAGTTTTAGGAGTGCGCCCTACCCAGCCCACCCTTCTGACCATAATGATCTCGCTTCTGACGTGAGGGGGCAAAGGCCTATGAATACTAAGCCATTGTATTGTCTTGTTCTTTAGGGAAGTGAAATCCTCACTACTAGTGTCACTAATTTCAGGTACCCCCGTAAGGACAACCAAATAGGGGCTTACTTCCGGGGGCAAATCAAGTCTCGGGGTAAGCCTAAGTGCCTCTCCCTTATCTCCCTTTTGTTCCAGCCTTCCATTGACACTATCTTTGGCAGGTGGAGCCATTCCTGTGATATTAAAAGCTGAATGCTGGTTATCAATAGGCCTGACATCATGTTGTAATAGGGGTGGGTTAAATATATTAGCAGGCGCTGCCTGCGGTACAGCATGTAGGTTGAGAGGTGGCTGCGTATCTAGACATGGGGAGGAAGCGTCTATCGCTCCCCCCTCTGACCTACTATTAGGAATGCAATTGCAGGAGCATTGCGGGTATACTTTATTCATAGCATTGCCAGAGATGCCCTTAATTTGTAGTTCAAGCTTAGTAAGGTGGGTCACTATGCTGTCTAGCCTTTTTTCCAAAGGGCCGAGGAGGGTACGCAACAATGTATCTAGTTGCAAAGTTAATGTGGGCCCATCTGCTTGTGACAAAGTGGTGAGAGGAGCATGTACCTGGTCTGGAAATTCCCCAGGGGGCTTTAGATGAATGGTCTCTGGAGGCGAAATACAAGTGCCAGTACCTTCAGTGGCCATAATAGAGGCCTCGTGTACTATCTTATTTTGGCGTTTTGCTTGTTTAGCTCCCCCGGGTTTAGTTCTAGATGCACTGGGCGCTTTAGGCTTTGTTTTTGGGATCATCCCTAGTGTTTTACCCTTTTTGTTTCGCAGAGTTGGTCCGTGTCTCATCGCTGGGGGCGATGGGACTCTCAGGGTAATTGAAGAATCATCACAGCTCAGGAGGTCGCTGTGAGAAGTGTCATCTATGAATTGAGTAAGGGGCAGCGTAGTTGTTTTGGTACCAGTACAGTTGAGGACACCCTCTATAGCTTTAGGGGTACGGGCAGTTGCAAAAAGACCCAGTGAGGATCTCCTAGCCAGGGCAAGGTCCTGCGAGACTCTGCGTTCCATAAGGACAATGCCCTGGTCAATCACAGAGTTTGCTCTTACTATGAAGTGATCTAAGGTACCCGTAAGATTAGCGCTGGGAACATGATTCCTACCCTCTTTGGTGGCCATTAAGCTCATATACGAATTTACAGACAGTATAAGAATTGCACACCTATAGTTGCTACAATCAGCCTATGCACTGCTATATCCAACCTACAATATAAAATGCCAATATAATGGCAGTATAAGGTGCACATACAGTTTGGTCTACAGGTGTAAGGGGGTTGGCCCGGTCCGGTCTCTCTCGGTCTCAAACGGGCTACAATGGGCCCGCCCTTGGCCCGGGCTTTGCCCCGGACTGCGACCCGCACGCGTCCCACTCACGCGATGGGGGGCATGGCTTTAGTAGGAGGGGCCGGGAAGAGGCGCCAGATGCGATGTCCAAGAGCACCCTGGGCCTCGCAGTCCCAGCGTCGGGTGGCAGCCTTTCAGGTAAGGGAGCGCAAAAAGTCCCGATATCCCCACTGCTCCTCCAGGGATCAGAGAGCTCCACAGCAACAACTAGGTGACAAAGTCCTCGCCTGCGAACGGCTCCCGCGAAGCGGGGGCCGTGAGGCGTTTTCAAGGAGAGTTAATGAGGGGCGGGGCCGGGAAGATGCGCCAGGTGCGATGTCCAAGAGCACCCTGGGCCTCGCAGTCCCAGCGTCGGGTGGCAGCCTTTCAGGTAAGGGAGCGCAAAAAGTCCCGATATCCCCACTGCTCCTCCAGGGATCAGAGAGCTCCACAGCAACAACCAGGTGACAAAGTCCTCGCCTGCGAACGGCACTCTAACAGTCTCATACATTTTCATTACAGTTTTCAGATACAGAAAACAGCACAACAGCTTTTTGAGACCTTGGTGACTGACTACACTCCAGCAAAAGAAATCAGCCTTAGTGATGTTGAATGTATTAGCGTTACTCACTGCTACCTGAAACACCACTCACTTGTGAATACTAAGCATGATTCTACAGGATAAACTGCTGGGTGTGTGCTAAGAGTCTGCTTATGCAGACTGTGTATTTTCAGTTGCAAGAGACATATTCATGCATGCATCCATAACAGCTTAAACATTGTAGTAATGTATGTAAAAGTACATGTGTGGCAAGGTTTAATTGCAGTTTTGTATATGTATGACCAAGCTCAGCAATTGCATGATTAGAAGCAAAATCTGCGATATCAATTTCAAATGTGTTAGCATTTGCCTCCCATTTGTGTCTTACTGATTTATGCTGAATGGAAACCATCATATTTACAAAAAGAAATCTGCCGCTTTCCTACAAATGCCATTCGTACAGAACCGGACCATCACTATTAAAATCTCTAACAACAATTCCTGTGTGCACACAGACTCATGGGTTGATTCTAGGCACAAAACAGTATTCCTCAGTGATACCAGTACACCTTAACTTATGGTAAAAACACACTCCATAATATTTAACTAGTTAAAGACAGTTAAATATCTCCCAAACCACAAAATGTAAAACATAACTTTTAAAGAAGAATCACAATTCTAATATTTATATCAAAAATCACCACATACATCCTCTCTCAAAATCATATCTCACCTTTAAAATTACTTAGTTGAGAAAGAAATGTGGCACTCAAACAGCATACTATCAGAGTCAGAATATCAGAGCTCTACACCTCTCTCCTCTCTCCAGAACCAGTAAATGGCAATGTTTCCCTCTCTTTTATCACACATATACATGGTAATTACAAATCTCAGTGCTTCCCACATTTTTTTAAATGAAATCACACATTTCTATTGGTTGAAAACTTCAACCCTTTTCCAAATGTACCCTTCCCCCAACTTGACTTCTGCCTGCTACCATAGCAACAGCTCATGGAACACTGCTGTGAGGAGAGAGGTCAGAAGTTCAGCATACAATGTTTCAAATCCAAAGAGCAAGAGTGCTTCACCTGTCAAACCTAACAGCAAATCCAAATTAATCTTCTGTGGGAACACAATTTTCTGAACCAATACAAAACAGGCTTCTAAAAATGTACACATACAGCCTACTTTTTACTGTAAAAAGATTTGAATCAGCCAATGAGTTCTTTTTATTTAAAAAAAATATGTATGCCTCCATTTTACAACTGTCTTTCATTTCATATTGCCATTCTACTGAAAGACACCTTCTGAGTGCATCCAGATCTCCTTGAAAGATGTTCACAGTGTGGATTGTAGGTCACAGCTATGTCTTCTGGAGTGAAAAGTATGCAGAAAAAAGAGGTATGGTGAGAGACCTTGCTTTGCCAAATGTAGACATTAAATGGATTGGTCAGAGAGGGTTAAAGTGGCACCAATTATTGCCTTTGGTGGAAACCTTTCAACATCTCCCACAGCCTAACCTTATTATTGTGCACTGTGGTGGAAATGACCTAGGCACTTTAACTGGGGTAGGTCTGGAAATGCTTATTAAGGACACCTTTGTGCAATTGATGTCGCTTTTTCCTCAATCTGCCTTTGTATATTCTAACATATGCCAAAGGCAAAAGTGGAACTGGTCCAACCAATTTTATCCACAGATTGACAAAGCAAGAAAGCACGTCAACAAATCTATTTCTGCTTTCCTCAGAGACTATGGAATGGGTTCCATATACCACAACAACTTGCGTTACAACATGCAAGGCATTTATAGAGGAGACGGTGTACATTTCACTGATGAAGGCAACAGAGTCTTCCTCTTGAACTTTAGACTCTGCATCGGTACTTACTTGTAGGTACCGAAAAACACTTCATAAACACAACGGCTCTTTTTAGAGCCCCCTAATATCTAAACACTTAAATTTGTTTTTTACTTCTATTTTTTTTATTGTTTTTTTTCTACCGTACGCGTACGGTAAGCTTACCGTATGCGCACCCCGCGATTTTTAAAAAAAAAATGTAAATGTATTTTTCATACTTTTATGACCTTCTTGGACCCCCTGACAAACGCTAGGGGGTCTGCAACTCTCTTCGTTGTCCCCTTTCCACGTTCTCCACCTTTGTTTATCAGTGTGAGACACACAAAATGGTGGCCGACACTTCCTGATTTCGACCGATTCGAATGTTTACAGTCATGTAACCACCAATCAGAATTAAGCTCGCGCACGGCAGCGTGCGCTTACGGTAAGCTTACCGTACGCGCTCAGAGCGCGCTTATAGATATATATATTGATTTAAATGCTATTTTCTCAGCAAATACTGAACACATTTACACCAGACCTACAAAAGGCACATCCCCGACCTGAGGACTACCTCTCTGCCAAATTTCAAGTAATTCTGTTCAGCCGTTCGGGCTGTAGCTTGGACTAAAGGTCCTATGGAAAAATGCATGGGGAAAACACGTTTTGGGACCCCCCCTTTTTCTCAGCCCCCGCTTGACGAATCCCCCCGAGACTTTCTGGGTAGGAGCCAGGATTCGTCAATCGGCGCCAAAGTTATTCAAAATAGAATGTTGCGGATTTCCAATGGAAACACGGTCCTAACTTTAACTACCTACTGGCGACCGCCAGTAGGTAATATATATATATATATTCACTGAAAAAACCATAGGTTTCACACATGTTATAGTTAGCGGAAATTTTACTGATAAAAAACCAGTGAAATTGCCCCGTTATAGTTAGTGCTGGCAACTATAACTCACGCGACCGCAATCCTCTGCTGATGCTAATACTGTATTTAGACACTTATTTGCCCATGTCTTCTTCCATACATTTTTAGCTATACATATATTACAAATATTTTTTTTTTCATAAAGACACATATGTCATCAGCAGAAGATTGCGGTCACGTGAGTTATAGTTGCCAGCACTAACTATAACGGGGCAATTTCACTGGTTTTTTATCAGTAAAATTTCCGCTAACTATAACATGTGTGAAACCTATGGTTTTTTCAGTGAATTTGCAAGGTTTTTTAAATGCTAATTCCTAACTATAACGTGTGTGAAACCTATGGTTTTTTCAGTGAATTTGTACGGTTTTTTAAATGCTAAGTTACTTTACGCCATTCGAGGCGTGCGCGCCCACTTAACGCAGTTCGTTCCGTGCACGGTTTTTATCAACTTTAATAAGCCCTGTACATTTGGTGGCCTTCGGCCACCAAAAGCACAGGGGGTGGGGTCAATGTGGATAGTGTTTTTTTTATTTCGATTTTATAATTTCATGTTGCCAAAATTTATTTATTTTTTCCTATTAATAAGCCCTGTACATTTGGTGGCCTACGGCCACCAAAAGCACAGGGGGTGGGGTAAGTGTGGATAGTGTTTTTTTTTTTTTTTTTTTTTACCGTACGCTTACGGTAAGCGTACGGTAAGCGTACTCGGCGAAATTGCCGAAAAATAAATAAATCCGTTTTTGCTCTTGGGGGATGTTTGGGGACTCCCTCAACATGACTATGTGGGAGGGAGTTGTCAAAACAGCCCCGTAACATGTTTTTGGCCATCTTGTTTGATAAACAACACTCAGTGCGAGAGACAAAATGGCGGCCGCCGCTTCCTGGTTTCGGCCGATTCGAATGTTTACTAAGATCTAAGAGCCAATCAGAATCGCGCTCGCGCACGCCACCGTACGCTTACGGTAAGCGTACGGTAAGCGTACCGTAAGCGGGCTCAGATATATATATATTGATTTAAAGGCTATTTTCTCAGAATCTACTGAACAGATTTACACCAAACCTACAAAAGGCACTTCCTTGACCTAGGGACTACCTCTCTGCCAAATTTCTAGTAATTCTGTTCAGCCGTTCGGGCTGTAGCTCGTTCTAAAGGTCCTATGGAAAAATGCATGGGAAAAACGCGTTTTGGGACCCCCCTTTTATCTCAGCCCCCGCTTGACGAATCCCCCCGAGACTTTCAGGGTAGGAGCGGAGCGTAGCGCCCCACCTATTTTGAGAAATTCGCGAGGATTCATCGACCGGCGCCAAAGTTATTCAAAATAGAATGTTGAGGTTTTCCTATGGAAAAGGGGTCCTAACTATAACTACCTACTGGCGACCGCCAGTAGGTAATATATATATATATATATATATATATATATATATATTCACTGGAAAAACCATAGGTTTCAGGGGCGTTATAGTTAGCTGGACCTTTCACTCGTACAAAACCATAGAAATTCCCCCGTTATAGTTAGTTCAGCTAACTATAACTCGCGCGCCCGCAATGCACTGCTGATGACGTCACATATTACATCACTCATGACATGGTCAGTGACATCACTCATGACATCACTGATGACATCTCAAATGACATCACTGATGACATCATCCAGTGAATGTGTGTTTTTCTGAAAATTACATATGTTTTATATATGTATATCTCAAGGTCGATGGAAGAATAAATGGGTATATAAGTGTCTAAATGGATGATTTGTTTTTGAAAAATTGATTGTATAACTGACTGATTAAGTGTATCTTAGTGAATACATGGCTTAGTGAGTAATGTTTAAATATGTAAATATCTGTATCAGTCTCTCACTTTGTGTATAAGTGGCTGCATGGGTTGGTGAGTAGCTACATGAGTGTCTATATAGGTAATTAGTTTTTTTTTGAGTATCAGTATAAGTGTCTGATGTCTGTATGGTTCGGGGGGTATTACGTAGTGCATAGGTGCATGAATGAGTGACTCACTGTTTGTATGTGTTGAAGACAGCATGTGTGCAGGACTGTATGGGTGGATGAGTGTGTGCATTGGTGTGTTAGTGAGTGAATGACTGTCTCAATAGTGTCTCTATGAGTAACTACATATGTTTTAAACTAGTGTATGTGACTATTGGTGTATATAAGTGAGTATATGTGAGAGTGGGAGATTGAAAGAGTTCCTGTATGAATAAGTATGTGTTTCTATAAGTGATTGTGAAAAAGACTAAGTATGTGTAAGTTTCTGTAGAAGTAAGTGTGGTGGTGTGTGTATAACTGTATATGCAGGTAAACAGATGTTTGATTCTTTATTAGCATGAGTGACTATGTGTGTGAGTAACTTTATGGATGAGTGGCGTTGTGTAACAGGATGTATAGGTGTATGAGTACATATGATGAGTGAGTACATGTATGAGTGACTGTATAGGACTGTTGGTGAATGAGTGGATGTGGATGTGGATCTTACAATTACTGAATAGGTTGTTGTAACTGGTATTGGTATGTCCACTGTTTTGAAATTTTTAATTTCAATTTTTGAATGTGTGTATCAAAGGTTATATTAGGGGGAGAGGAGGTCTGCCACTCTATCACAAGGATGATGTCATCAGTGATGTCATCAGTGATGTCACTGACCATGTCATGAGTGATGTAATATGTGACGTCATCAGCAGTGCATTGCGGGCGCGCGAGTTATAGTTAGCTTAACTAACTATAACGGGGGAATTTCTATGGTTTTGACGAGTGAAAAGTCCAGCTAACTATAACGCCCCTGAAACCTATGGTTTTTTCAGTGAATTTCTAAGGTTTTTTAAATGCTAATTCCTAGCTATAACGTTCCTGAAACCAATGTTTTTTTCAGTGAATTTCAAATGTTTTTTAAATGCTAATTTCTAGCTATGACTACAGAGATAGGACATGTGAAGAAAGAAGGAAAAACGCACAGAAAGAAAAAAAAGAAATGTAGAAAGAAGCAACAGAAGTCCTCAAAGACGAAGAAAAGTGCAGGAAGAAGTATAACGTGCAGAAAGAACAAACAAAAGAGCAGAAACAAGCCTTGTTGCAAAATCATCCTGTATCCTCAACTTTTTCAGTCGGATACTGGTGGTAACTGAGTCTGACTAACCAGTCCTAGAGCCAGTGCTATGTTAAAAGACACTCAGAATACAGTGAAAACACCTACATACACTAGGGCACACTATGTGTTGGGGTCCCCCTGTGATTAGCATGACCTCCTCTGTAAACCCCTAGTATATAATAAGGCAGGGGATTAAAACGACTTCTTAAAACGCACCACAGGGCATGTTTGAACATGTCACCTCATGCCCCGTCCCCTCCCTTCTCCACTGTGTAAACACGCCCTGTAGCCGTTTTAAGTTGGGAGATTAAGTCCCCTTGAATCCTGAGGGTCCCTAGGGTCCAACTAGACCACTAGGTACCTCCAGTAAGTGCCACAGAGCTGCGTTGCAGAGAGGTGTAAAAAATGGCACCGCCTGCACCAAATCTCTGCAACGCAGAGCAGTGGTGCTTACTGGAAGCACCTGGTGGGCTAGTTGGACCCCAGGGTCCCTCAGGATTGAAAGGGAATTATTTCCCCAACTTAAAAACGCGCCACAGGGCCTGTGGGCGTTCTGAGTTGAGAGATTAAGTCCCCTTGAATCCTAAGGGTCCCTAGGGTCAAACTAGCCTACTAGGTACCTCCAGTAAGCGCCACAGAGCTGCGTTGCATGGAGGTGTGAAAAGGGGCGTGGCCTCAGAACACCTGTCTGCAACGCAGCTCCCTGGCACATACTGGAGATACCTGTTGGGCTAGTTGGCCCTCAGGGACCCTCAGTATTGAAGGGGAATTAATTCCTCAACTTACAACTGGCCAGGGGGGCGCATTTGCAGAGTGCTGCAAGGAGGGGGCGTGGCCTCTGGCGCGATGCCGGTCTTTTATTTATTTATTTTTAAGAAGGAGGGCTGTGTGGCCCCCTTTCTTTTTCTAATTTATTAGCCCTGGGGACCCCATCCCCCAGGGCCTGCACCCTAATTTTTTTTGCTGAAAAAAATTAATTTGGACCTCCCAAGGCCTTAATCGGCCCCGGGGACCCCAACCCCCAGGTCATGGACTTTTTTTTTTTTTTTTTATTCTTTTGGTGGGGGGCTGTGTTGCCCCCCTCCTCAGGCCACTTATGGCCCCGGGGACCCCATCCCCCGGGGCCGGCCTTTGTTTTTTATTTAAAAAAAATATATATATATATTTAGAGAAACACCTAGGACATGCTGGACAAACCGTATGTACCTATCACCATGACGATTTGCGTGATATTCATTAAAAGGCGACTATGCATACAATGAATCCACGTAGAATGTATTCACACCGCTAGTGAAGCTCTGACATGTCTGACACCCTACCGTGCCTAATCCCGGCACCCCCGCTGGTGGGTACTCTCCAAGTAGACACCCTTGTCGTTTATTTATACAAATATGGGTAGCTATTGACGGGCACATTTAATACACATGCACACCAAGCCATTCAAAGGGGATTCGACAAAAATTCGACCAAACTATGCAAGAAACCCCCTCACGGTTAATAAAACACACATCCACCGCCGGATGTGTAATACTTTTTATTTTACTCTCTGGAAAGGATACAAACCTCACTTGAGAGTCACAGCGTGCTCCTGGCTGAGCCCAATGCTGTGTTACACCCACCAGTGCCCGCCGAGTGCCACACACCTCTGTGTTGTATTCCACCAGCTAGTGCGTATGCTATGACACTCTCTAGCCCATGTGCACTGTAACACCACCCTGTGAATATGTCATGCCACACTTGCCTTCGCACGGGTTATATTGCCCCATCTAACGTGCCTTCCTCGATGCCTATGTTCCAAAGCACAGCGCTATGCCATACATATTACAATCTGGGATCCATATTTTTGTCACAGTGCATATGCAATGTTACACTACCCAGCACATATTTTATATTACAACTTTAGAGACTACTTAGGTTACACAACACTGCCCTGTGCATATTACACTCCAAGGCGCATATCACATAGCAAGCGTTGGTGCCTGTGCTATCTCGCGCTCTCCAATGAATCTGTCATTGTGCACAATGTATTGCATATTATATTTCACGCCCCGGTTCATCTTATATCACACTTTTTGGTGCATAGTTTATACCATATACTTTATCTAGTTTTCATTTTCAATCGTGCTCTCAGGACTATGTTCTATATAACACTGCGTCCACCTACCCTTTTCACGGGCATTACATTTTGCGATGGGGGTGGAGGGTCAGGGGATGTTTCTGCCAAGTGAGCCCGGAGTCACAGTCCCGAAACGTCCTCTTCTTCGTGAATAAAAGTGAGATTTTGCTGCATACTTGTTCATATTTTAAGTAGTTCGCACAGACACACATTTTAAAAACAATAAAGTTCCTAATACCCACCTTCTATGAACAGTTAGCTTGCTGCCCCATCCACCTCCTCCCTATCCTCTGTTGTCTGAATCCATGGACTAGCCTCCTCCCTCCTGCCATGCATGGTCTGATGTGCTGCCACTGCCCTGCATTTAGCATGATTTACCAGTGTACTCATCCTGCCCTCCATTGCCCACTTCTATGGTCCATCATTGACCTCCTGCTTAGCCTCTGTGCTTTGCTTGCTGCCCCTATTCTCCTTCCCCCTGCCCTCCGATGTCTTTGTGCATGCCCTTGCTCCATCCTTTTTGACCACCATGTTCCATGGACCTGCCACTCCTATCTACTCTGAGTGTTCTGTTGAGCTGCCACTCCCCTACCACCTGCCTAGCATTGTCAGATGACTGTAACCTGTCCCTGCCACCTCCACCCTGCCTGTCCACATGCCATGCCCCTATCCCCTTCCTCCTGTCCTCCATGGTCCATTTTACTGCCACACCCTTCTGCCCTCCCTGGTCTGTTGTGCTGCAACTGCTCCTCCTGCCTGCCCCGCGCGGTCTGTTGTGAGGCCCCTTCCCCTGAACTCTCTTGTCTGTGCCCAGGTCCTGACCCTCCCTTCTATCCTCCATGGTCCTTTGTGCATGCCCCTGCATCCTCCTTCTTGCCCATCATAGCCATTGTGCTGCCACTAACCCTCCCGCTTGCCATGCATGGTCTTCTGTGCTGCCATGGCCCCTCCCACCTTCCCTGTGTGGTCAGCTAGCTGCTCCTGACCCCCTCCCACCTTCCCTCCATGGTCTGTGTGTATGTCATCATAGTCTCACTGTTGCTCTCCATGGTGTGTCTTGTTTCTAGTGCCCATCCTGCCTGACCTCCATGGTCATCTTGCTGCTCCTGCCCTGCCCCCTTGCCCCCAGACCTCTGTTTCCATGTGCAGACCCCTATTCCCTCCCTCCTGGCTTGTCGGTTCCATTGTAATGCCCCTGATCCGTCCCTCCTGCCCTTTATGGTCTGTTATGCTGCAGCTTTCTCTCCTGTTTGTCCATTATGGTCAGCTAGCTACCATTGCCTCTTTCCCCTCTGTTGTCTGTTGTCCATGTGCATGGTCCTGTCCCCTCCCTATTGCTTTCGATGGATTGTTGTGCTGCACTCCCGTCCCGCATGCCCTGTGTGGTGTATTGTGCTGCTGCAAACCCTGATGCCTGCCCTGTAGGGTCAGTTTGGTGCACCTCTCAATGTCCCTCCTGTCCTCTGTTATCCGAGTCCATGTCCCTTCCCCAATTCCTCCTGCCTACCATGATCCAATGTACCACACTTGCGAACATTTTGAACTTGGTAAGAGGGAGATTTTGAAATAAAACTGGGGTATTGAATTTCCCCTTTTAGTTACATTGAAAAAGAGAAGATTGTAGACAGGAAATAGATCAAGTAAAGCCCATTTGAGCTTAAAAACATTGGACGTTTCCTGGCTGAAACGGGTCTGTTGGCATGTATGGTTGTATGACCACTGCCTCTTCCTTCTGCCCACAATGGTCTATTATATTGCCACAGCCACTCTTGCCAGTCCTGTATTGTTGGTTTGTTGCCCCTGCCTCCCTTTCCACTGCCCTCCATAGTCTGTTGTGCTGCCACTCCCCTTCCTGCCTGCCTAGTGTGGTCAAATTGTTGCCTCTGCACTCTCCTACCTGCCTTCAATTTTCAGAGTCCGTGCCCCTGGCCTCTGCCTCTCAACAGTATCCCAATGAACAACTAGATTGCTAACATTCTATATTTATTACAAAAGTGTGGAATGCCTGACGTCATCTTGATGTAATCAAAACTGTAATGCCTAGAGCATTTCCTTTAAAAATTACATATATGAGAGGGTCTTATTTGCATCAAAATTATGGTTAGTGCTCTAAAAAACTAAAATGAGGACATATTTTCTGAGTTTTCAAATAGCGACAAAGAACTTTTAAATTATTTCTAATCTTAGTTTTTTTATCCAGTTGACCACTTGATTAAATGTTGCATCCAAGGGGAGAAGGTGTGGTGTTACTTCCAGAGCTGCAGACTTTGCAACTGGGGAACCAGGTTGGAGTTTCTGCTTCAACTCAACATTCTGTGATTCTGGTCAAATCACTTAATCTCCCCATGTCTACAACCAAAATGAATTTGATCTTGTGTGATGTAACCAATGTTCATGTAAAGCACTCCAATACCTGACAAGTCTCAAGTCTGCACTATATACAACTGCAAATACACGAAAAATAAGTGTTTTGCACACTTCTGTCATTGGGCTACATTTGGGCTACATCTGGGTGATATTTGGGCTACATTTGGGCTCTTTTGTCTCTGGTGGCCATTTTTTTTTTGATAAACAATTTTTTTTATTTTCGGCATAAAGGACAATATCAAGAATGATATACAACAGTGCATTGAACTTGGCATCAGTAACTTCAATCAGGGAAGCATTGACAAACAAATGTAAACCCCCCCCCCCGTCCCCGCCCTCTGTGCCCCCACCCCTCAAAACAGGCCCCCCAGCCATTTCCCCCATATTTTTCGGAATTTTTTGAGGCAGCCCTGGGCAGCGTACAACGACCGCTCCTGAGCCGCGCACCAATTCACCCCTCTACTCCAGGTAGCCCTTCTGGGCGGATCTGGCTGCGACCACACGGCCGCTATATCCCTCTTGGCTACCATTAGGGCAGTAGTGAGAAAGTACTTGTCGTTACGGGACCCATCCAGCCCGTCCGTGATGCCCAGCAGAGCCATTTTAGGCTCATGGGGGACCTCCCATCCCAAGACCTCCGCTAGATCGGCTTCAATCGCTGCCCAGTAGCCCTCCAGGCGTGAACAAGACAACACCATATGAAAGAAATCCGCCGGAGCCACCCCACAGCGAGCACAAGGGGCGTCCATGCGGAGGCCAGCACGACATAGGCGGTCCGGAGTCAGATAAGCGGTGTGGAGGGAATAGAGTTGGATGAGCCGCAGCCTAGCGGAGGTGGTAAGCGATCGAGGTGCCATAAGGGCGTCTCTCCAGTCCGCGTCATCTAGGGGTCCCACCCAGACCTCCCATCGCTGTTTCAATCCGCTCCAGTCTACCGTGGTATTGTTAATCAGGGATTTGTAAATGCGGGATATTCCCCCCTTCCCCAGACACCCCAACATCACCTGAGCCTCAGGCGGGCTATGAGAAGGCAATCTGGAGTCTAGAGGGACGTGGGCCTGGACCGCATGGCGCAGCTGAAGGTATCTATAAAATTGGGAAGGCTGTAGCGAGAAGCGGGTCCGAAGCTCCTGGAAGGAATACATGTGGCTCCCCCGCCATATATCGCCCAGGCTGGAGATCCCTAGAAGATCCCACTGCCGAAATCCTGCAAGTCCCGCCACCTCCCGTAGCCATGTCCCGTGCCAAAGCGGTGTGAGCTGTGTTTTCGTCCCCGACCAGCGGGTGTGCCTCAAAGCTGCGCGCCACGCCAGAAAAGGGGCCTGCACGACACCGGGGAGCGACAGGGGGACCGTCGCCCCATAGAGCATGTTCTGGATATAGGAGAACCCGAGACATTGCACCTCGAGTCGATAAGCCGGGTCGTCCCATCCACTCGAGAACCAGTCATGAATCACCAGTAGCTGGGTGGCCAAGTAATATAAATACAGGTTAGTCATCCTCAGGCCTCCGTCATAGGAGGGGACTCTGCAGCGATCTAAGGCCAACCGGGGCCTGCCGCCGCCCCAGAGAAATTTAATCACCATCTTATCCAGCTCCCGGAACCACGGGCGTGGAAAGGGGCACGGAGTGTTTTGTAGCATGTACAGAAACTTGGGGAGGATCATCATCTTATAGAGGGCGACCCTCCCCAGCGGATTCAATGGGAGTGACTGCCACCTGAGCATATCTGATCTGGTCTTGTTGACTACGGGAGCCACGTTGAGGGCCCAGCAGAGTTCCGGAAGGAGGGTGACCCAGATCCCCAGATATTTGAATGAGAGTCTCCGGAGGGGGATATCAGATTGCCAGTCGAAACAGTCCCTTGACGGGTGTAATGGGACTAGGACGGATTTTTTTAGGGTTCAGATGAAGACCCGACGCTTGGCCAAACCGACAGAGAATCCGGCGGACCTAGGGCCCCGAGGTCGCTGGATCAGAGAGATAGAGGAGGACGTCGTCCGCGTAGAGGGCGATCTTATCGGGGGTCATACCTGGCCAGTCCCACCCGCGGAGAGCGGGATCCGAGCGAATCAAGACCGCCAGGGGTTCCATGGCCAGAGCGAAAAGGAGGGGCGAGAGCGGACACCCCTGGCGCGTTCCTCGACCTATGGGAAACGGGCGGGATAGAGCCCCATTGACTAAAACACGGGCCCGCGGGCTCGCATACAGGACCGCAACCATGGCTCGGAACCGGGGACCGAAACCCATGTGCTCCAGGACCTCACCCAAGTACGCCCACCCCACTGAGTCGAAGGCCTTTTCAAAGTCGACCAGCAGGAGGGCCAGATAGGGGGAAAGGCGGCCGCGGTGCGCCAGGGCGAGGTGCAGGCGCCGCAGGCAGTGTCTGGTCCCCCGATCCGGCATAAATCCACATTGGTCCGGGTGGACCAGGGAGGCAAGAGACGGGCGCAACCGCTGCGCGAGGACCGTGGCATAGATTTTGAGCTCGGTGTTAATAAGGGATATCGGCCGGTATTCCGAGCAGGACTGCGAAGGGGGCTGCGTCTTGGGAAGGACAACTATGGTTGCTGTGTCCGTTTCCGGCCGGAACGAGCCCGTCTCCACCACTTCTGCAAACAGGTCCCGAAGCCTCGGGGCCAGAGTCTCACGATAGTGAGCATAGTATTCCTGAGGGAACCCATCAGGTCCCGGGGTCTTCCCGGGTGCCAGGCGGCTGATCGCTTCCTCAATCTCCTGCAGCTCGATAGGCAAATCGAGGGTCTCAGAAACCTCAGGGCCCAGCCATTCAAGCACCGCCCCATTCGTCCCCAGCAACTCCTCCAGGGAGAGCTCAGACGCCCGGATTCGGTACAACCGGGAATAATAGTCAGCGAAAACTTGGGCCATCGCCACCGAGGCCGTATGGAGTCCGCCCGCAGAGTCTTTGATGGCTGGAATAATCCTGCCCGCCCGGGGGTAAGTGGCCAGCCGGTGGAGAAGAGTGCCGTTTTTGTCTCCCCATCCATATACCCGGGCCACCGAGGAGCGCCACAAAGTCTTTGCCGCCTCCAGGGAGTGTAGACGAATCTCTTCCCGCAGGAAGGCCAAGTGGCGCGACCGTGTGTTGTCTTCCAACTCCCCCAGGTTGTGCTCCAGTTCCAAGGCTTGAGCTTCGGAATCCGCGAGTTTCTGGGATTGAGCACGTCTCTGCCGTTGCAGATGCCCCTTAGCGGCCCCCTGAATAGTCGCCTTGCCGGCCTCCCAAAGGACGGCAGGGGAGGGGACGGAGGCTACATTGTGAGAATAATAATCAGCTATCTCGCCACCGACCACCTTCCGAAAAGCCTTGTCGTGGAGGAACCAAGCGTTCAAACGCCATATCGGACGGGCAGAGAGGGGGGGGCCAAGAGCAAGGAGCACTGGCGAGTGGTCCGAAAGGCCCCTCGGGAGAATGCGTGCATCCTGCACCCCTGCGCAGTCGGTAGATGGGACGAAGATGAGGTTGATCCGGGCATGGGAGTGATGGGCCGCCGACGTGTGGGTGTACTGGCGAGCCTGCGGGTGCCAGATCCTCCAAACATCGCAGAGGCCCTGAGATTCAGCCCAGGTCGAGAGCTGCTTTGCGCGAGCGACACGCGCCAGTGATACCGGACCCGTCGAGTCCAAGTGGGGCGCGTAGACCGCGTTAAAGTCCCCGCCGAGAATGAGGGAACCCGCCGGAAGCGTCGGGAGGAGGTCCGCGGTGTAGCAGAGGGCCGATGACAGGAGGGATGGAGCCGCGTAGAGGGACATCAGGGTGAGGGGTCGCCCCTCAAGAGTACCACATACCGTCACTACCATGCCCTGGGGGTCCAAGTGCACCTGGGTCAGGACAAAGGGAAAGGACTTGCGGAGCAGGATAGCCACCCCCCGGGATCCCCGCGCAAAACCTGAGTGCCACAACCTGTCATAACCGTAGCGGGTAAGAAAGGGACAGTTATTGCCCAGAAGGTGAGTCTCCTGGAGGAGGAGCACGTCGATCTCCGCACGTTGCGCATATTTGAGGACCGCCATGCGTTTAAACCGGTCCAGAAGACCATTGACGTTCCAGGATAATACACGCATGGCGGCCCTAGGAACAGGTGGGTCAGCCATGGTCCAGGACAGGACAGAAGAGGGGGTCATTGGAGGGCGCGGCTGCGCACGCCCCTAGAGAGGAAGGACAGCGGGACATCGGGCAGGAGAGCAGGTCAAAGATTACAAGATGCCTCGGAACAACAACAAAGAGGGAGTCACCCCCCACCAACAAAACCTTCCCAAGGAGGAAGAAACAACCCCAAACCAACCCCCCACCCCCACCCCCCACCCTATACTTTGAAAACAGAAGCATCTGTCGCCCGAACCAAATGGAAGAACCACCAAGCTAAAACGCTCGGGCTTGAGCACTAGTGGACCCCTGGTACAACTGAGATCATGCCTGATCCACCTGCCCTGGCCAAGAGCAACACTGATAGGGGAGCACTCCAACCCAGGTCCGGGCATCCTCCACCCCCCCCCGAAGAAACAGAGAGAGTCAAATGTTAGGGCTGTGAGAGAGGTCCGAAGTGTCCACTGACTCGGCCAGCTGGGTTGCAGGGCCCACCAGCCGGGGCGACACGGCCCGCCGCCCGTCAGCTGCGGGACTGGTGTGCGCAGCCGAGGATGCAGAAGAGGCCCTCGACCCCGGGCGCGGCCGTCCCCCGGAGCGCGTGGTGATCACCTCCTCCGCCGTGCACTCCCGGGGTAACGTGCGATGCCGCCGGCGGGTCCTCGATGTCCGGGGCCTCCCCCACCCCCCCCGCACACCCGTAGGCAATCCGCGCCCAGAGCGGTGCAGGGGATGCTCCTCCGTCAACCAGGACCAGGCCGCTCGTGGCGTATCGAAGAACAATGTTTTATGCTGGAAGATGACCCGAAGGCGGGCCGGGAACTGAAGCTGGTATTGGAGGCCCAGGGAACGCATCTTCTGTTTCACTTCAGTGTAAGAGCGGCGCAGTTCTTGGACTTCACGAGTGTAGTCCGGGAATATCATGATTTTGTGGTTCTGGTAGTGGAGGGTGTCTGTGCGCCGGCCTTCGCGGAGAATGGCGTCTCTGTCTCGGAAGTTCAAGATCTTGAGGATGAATGGCCGGGGGGGCGCACCGGGGGACCTGGGGGCCAGGGGACGATGGGCCCTCTCCAGTACGAACGAAGCAGATAGGCTGTCCGCCGGCATCCAGGATCGGAACCAGCACTCCATAAAGTCGTCCGCCCGGCCCGATTCGACCCCCTCCGGGAATCCCACTAGGCGCAGGTTGCTGCACCGAGCGCAGTTTTCCGCATCTTCGACCCGGCGGTGTAGTTCCTTAGAGTGGGTGGTCAGCTCCCGAACCTGGTCTTGCAGATGGCGGATGTCATCCTCAGCAGTGGATATCCTGGATTCGGCTTCCGAGATGCGGGTGGTGGCGTTCCACAAATCCTGCCGGAGAAGAGCAACATCCACCTTGACCTCTCCAACCATGCCTTCGAGAGAGGCGCGAGATGAGTTGATGGCCTGCAGGATGGCAGCAAGGTCCGCAGCGGGGGCCGGGGCCGGCTCGCCCGTAGGGCCGGACCCCTTCTCAGAGGTCGTGAATTTGTCCATCCTGGTTTGGGTGGCCCCAGACGCCGGCTTGGTTGCCCTGTCCTTACCCATGTTGGGGGCGGCCCGGGCGCGGCGCTCCGCGAGGCCGGGCAACTGGTTGGAGACACTCCTTCAGGTCATCGACGGGTGCTCGGGATGAAGTGGAGGCAGAAGGAGGTACGGCCGGGGGGTCCCGCGGCGAGAAATGGCCGGGCACCACCAGCCCCAGCGGTCAAGCCCCGGCGGGCCTCCCAGCGGGACAGCCAGTCTGACCCCCGGCCACAGTCGTGCCCGCAGCCTCCCACCGATAAGGCGGGGTCCAGCACCGTAGTTCAAGGCCCCAGGCCCTTGGAGTGTCCCCCGAGTGCTCCGCAGCCAATAGCCGCCAAGGCCCCGACTCCTGTGTACAGCCAACCTCTCCGAGGGGGCGCCTCACCAGCGCGGTCTCCCCACAACCCCAAGGGGGGGCACGTCACCACACGTCGGGTCTCGTCGTCCGGGGCCCAGAGCGATGGGAGGGGGGGGGACGGCACTCAATCCCCCCCGACCGCCGATGTGCGGCCCGAATCAAGGAGGGCCTCCCAGCATCCGGAGCACCCTAGGCAGCCTCGGGCCGACTCCACACCGCAGCCAGGAAGAGGAGGGAGAGGGGGGGGGAGCGGGGGGCCCGGGCCCCCGGCTGCCGACTCTCAGCCCGATGGGGGGGTCTCCCCTCCGCACCCGGCCCCCACAGCCGCCCCGGCGATGCTGTCCCTCGCAGCAGCACCCACCTCTTGCTCTGCCACACCAGGTCACTCGGGGGGGGTCCGCCTCACCACTTCTGGGTCTCCGCAATGTGCCAGCGGAGCAGGGCCACGCTTCTCCAGTGCCGACAGGGCCCACGGCAGCTTCGCGGCCGCCGTCTCTTCCCCACCGGCGTGGTCAGGCCTGTACCCCTCGTGGGCGCCGCGGGCTCAATTTATAGCTCGCGCCGGGTCACAGCTCCACAGCCGCCATCGTCCGCCGCCGGTCGGGTTCCGTGGCATCCAGGCGGGTCCCGCGATGTCCGCGGCACCCCAGGATCGAGCCCGGGACAGCAGGGCAGCTCCACACGCCTCCGCACCCAGAGCAAGCCAGCCAGGGCAGTCCAGGATGAAGCCAGGAGGATTTGCGGGGACCGGCGCCGGGAGCCTTACTGAAAGGCGTCCATGACGGTCAGGCGCCACCTAGCGCTCCTCTGGTGGCCATTTTAGGAGATTTATTTGTTATGAAGTTTCCTAATTTCCTCATTTACTGCAGTCTCCTCAGTAGGAAATGCTTTCAGTTTTTTACTTTGATTCCATCAAGAAGGCATTCAGATATGTCACACATTTGCCATAAATTCTGAATCTTAGCACTCTAGTTGCTCATTAGATCACTGTAGTTTTATTTTATTTTATTTTATTTAATGTGTTTTTATATAGCGCGGACTTTACCCGAAGGTGTCAGAGCGCTTCACAATAGGAGCAGTAATGATACATAAGGAGAAAAATTACAAGTGAGCATGTTACAAAATCAAACGTTACGTTCCATGAGGCAATAGTGGCATTTGTGCAAGTATCAGGAGCAAATAAAATACAAGAGGGAGCAAACGATACATTACAAAAGGAAAAAAGTGACGTGTGCAGGTTACAAGAGCATACAAAGTACACAGAGGTCAATAAATGGCAGACACTCAAAATACTAAAATAAGAGTTACGTTACATGAGGCAGTGGTGGCCGTTGTGCAAGTATCAAAAGCAAACAAAATACAAGAGGTAGCAACGATACGTTACAAAGGAAAGGAGACGTCTGCATGTTATACAAGAGTACAAAGTACAAGTAGAGGTATACTACTGCACTAAATGGCAGACACTCAACACACAGAAACACACTGGGAAGGCACTTCTATAGGTATGGAGAACAGAATTTCCTATAACGGCAGGACTTCCTTCAGAAAATAGAGGGCATAAATTAAATTTGGAAGTGTCTTTGAAGGAGGAGAGCTTTGAGGTCAGATTTGAAGGCCTGAGAAGAGGTGGTGGTCCGGAGATGATGCGGAAGTGAGTTCCAGATTCTCACCGCATTGCCTGAAAAGGATTGGGCCATCGATCTTTCCTTCTTGAAAGTGAGAGGTTAAAGCAATACATTTTCTGCATTACGTGAAGGTCTGGAGCCTCCGGAGAGTTTCAGTTTATTCGCCAGGTAGCGAGGGGAGGAGGAGTGCAAGGCTTTGTGGGTGATACAGGCAGTCTTGTAGATAGCTCTTGCCTCTATGGGAAGCCAACAGAGGGTGGATAAAATGGGTGTGATTTGGTCGCTTCTTTTGGCCCCATAAATGAAACGAGCTGCTGAATGGAGAACGGACTTTAGGGGGGACAGGTGGGTTTTGGGGAGGCCAGTAAGAAGAGAATTGCAGTAGTCCAATCTGGAGAGAACCAGCGATTGGACCAGGGTTTTAAGGTCGTGCTCCGGGAAGAAGCGACGAATCCCCCAAAGAAGTCGCAGTTGGTATCGAGCAGACTTTGCAATGGAATCGATGTGGGAGTGTAGATTGAGTTTTTTGTCGAGTATGACACCAAGGGATTTTGCGCTCTCGACAATGATGGGTTTATTGTTCAGTAGATTAGTCTGATCCATCCATGATTGCACTGGGGGAGGAGAAAGTGATGAGGAGAGGAGGAGGAATTCAGTTTTGGAGGGATTCAGGATCAGTTGATGAGTTAACATCCAGTTTTGAATGGAGTCGAGAGTAGAGCTTAGGAAGGAGAGATCATGAGTGGAGGCCACCTTAAGATAGATTTGAGTGTCGTCCGCATATAGATGATAATGGATCCCGGATTTACTCAGATTTCCCAAAGGTTCTAAATAGAGATTGAATAGTGTGGGTGCAAGTATAGAGCCTTGAGGGACACCTTGGCTGACCGCTAAAGGAGATGAAAGGCTGTTCGCTATTTTGATCATTTGGGATCTATCACAGAGGAAGGAGGCAAACCATTTGAGCACAGTGCCCTCTATGCCCATTCTCTGTTGAAGAGTGTTAAGGAGAGTGTTGTGATTGACTGTGTCAAAGGCTGCAGAAAGGTCAAGAAGAATTAGAAGACAAGACTCCCCTGAATCGAGTATCCGCAGCGCGTCATCAATCACTGGCAGCAGGATTGTTTCAGTGCTGCAGTTTTGAATGAAGCCGGACTGGAAAGTGTCAAGAAGATCATTGTCCTTGATATGGCGAGAGAGTTGTTTCGCTACACATTTTTCTGTGATTTTCGCAAGAAAGGGTAGGTTAGTGATGGGACGGTAGTTGTTGAGGTCGTTCGCATCAGCGGTGGGTTTTTTAAGCAGAGGGGTGACCTGTCCATTTTTGAAGGAAACAGGAAGGGAGCCTTGACTGAGGGAGAGGTTGACCAGAGTGGTCCAATAGGAAAGAGAATGGGTATAGAAGTCCATGGCAATGGCACTAGGGATGGGGTCAAGAGAGTGGTTAGAGGGCTTTGTATCGAGGATGCATTTAAGGAGGGCGTCATCAGAGATGGGGTCAAAGTTTTGCCAAATGGTTAAGGATTTGCGCTCCTCTGTAGGGGTAGGATGAATGACCTGATCTACAAGTGATTTCACCTTTTTGTCAAAGAATATAGCGAAATCCGCAGCTTTCTTTGTGGAGTCCTCCAATTTGGAGGTTGGGGGAGAGCTATTAGGGTTCTTGAGGAGGTTGAATAGTTTTTTGGGTCTATTTTTGGCTGAGTCAAGGAGGGATTTGAAGTGCGACGCTTTTCCAAGGAAAATGTGCTTGTGGTACTTGGATCTTGCTGAACGCAGCGTTGCCAAGTTTTCGGTGGAGGGCGCTTGTCTCCATTGTTTCTCAAGGACTCTTAGGTACTTCCTTTCTTCATAGAGGGATTTGTTGAACCAAGGAGCTGAGGGAGTGGGTCTTTTCTTTTTGCTTTGGAGAGGAGCGACATTATTGATTTTGACTGCAAGGACTGTAAGGCATTGGGAGGTGAGTTCGTTAACATCTAGGTCCGGATCAAGCCTTGGAAGTGATAGCAAGGCAGACTCACAGAGGGTACTGATGTCAATATTTTTAGTGTCACGGAACAAGGAAGTAGCCCTCTTAGGCTGGCCAAGAGTTATAGAGTGTGGTAGGTGAAGAGAGAATGGGATGAGGAGGTGGTCAGACCAGTCTACATGAATAGGGGAAGCGATGGTCAGCAAGCCTGCTTTAGAGATAACAAGGTCCAGGGTTGAACCCTTAGAGTGTGTTGTTTCAGTGCAGTGTTGGATAAGATCATTTGCAGAGAGGAAGGTGGCCAGCGCATTCGCATAGGTGTCTTGAGGCGAGCCCCAGTGGACATTGAAGTCACCCACGAAGATCTGATTGTCACTTTGCGAGTATTGGTCACTGATGCAGTCCGTGAGTTCCTCCATAAACGAAGGGCTGCTACCAGGTGGGTGGTAGATAACATGGAATCTGAGAGGTGCACGGTGGTGCAATTGAAGCTCAAGAGATAGGCATTCAAAAGTGTGGAAGGAGCTGTTGGGAAGAGCCTTAAGTTGAAGGGAGTTTCTAAAGATGACTGCAACACCTCCCCCTAACTTTCTCTAGTCTGTCATTTCTAAGTATAGAATAGCCTGTTGGTACAAGGAGATCAAACATAGAATGAGAGGTATCATTGAACCAGGTCTCTGTGAGGAAGAGCATGTCAATATTGTGCAAGTTGATGGTATCGGAGATTTCAAGTTTGTGTTTTATTGCAGATCTGCCGTTGTGGAGCATACAGTGCAGCTCTGTCGAGACTGTTTTGGTGACGGGGGCACTTGGGCTATGAGGGGTGATGGGGATATTGAACTTATATGAGGGCGCTCGGGAGGGTTTAGGTGGATGAGTGTTTCTGACCGAGGAGATGGTCGGAATATTGTAGATAGCAGGGTTATTGGGAAGTGAAAGTGGAGGAAGGGAGGCGTTCGAATGCTTGTGTGAATTTGCAGATGCCAGGCTATGCTTAGCTATTATGGGTTGTGGGGGCGAGGTGCATCTCGTGGGAGGGTGAGTGTTTTCCAAAGGAATTGAGGTGTATGGAAAAGTCGAGATCTTGGAGCTTAAAAGTGAAATGGTAGCTTCAAGTTGGGAGATGGAGGTGATTAGAGAGCCTAGCTTATTTTCCAGAGAGAGGAAGGCAGAGCACGGCATGTTGGGTGACTCCATGGAAGCGGGAGGGGGTGCACTTGGCGATGGCAGGCAGGGAGAGGTGAGGGAATGGGAGCGGAGTAGGGGAACAGGGTTCAGAGGTGGGGAGAGGTTTTGGATGGGAGCAGGAGTAGGTGCACCGGGGGTGGGAGGAGAGTTGTCATTGTTGGCGTTGCAAGAAGGATAGGAGTTAAGGACAAAATTAGGGGGTGATAGGAGAGGAGTGAGGGGGTGGGGCGGAAGGAGAGGGGAGGAGTGTGTGGGGTCATAGGGATGAAGGAGGTTTGGGAGGAAGAGAGGGGAGGGGGTTGTAGAGGACCTGGCAGCTAAGTGAGGTGGATGTGAGGGAGCGGGTATCAGGTAGAGTGGGGGTGATTGGGAGATAGGGAAGTTGAAGAAAGGAAGTGGTTCTGCTATGCCCGAGGGAGGTAAAGGGTTACCAGGGGGGGAGAGGGTAGCACAGCAATGCTGGAGGAGTGTGGGGAAGGAGAGAGATGGAATGTATTTGTGGGGAAATCGGGGTACATGGTGAGGGGAGGATGGGGAGGAAAAGCAAAGAAGAGGAGGGAATAAGGGGAACGTAAGGAAAGTTAACTAGGGGAGAAGGCTGGAGGGGAGGTGGTCTAGGGAAGGGGGTGACCGGTAGGGATAGGGGGGAGGAGATGCGAATGGAGTGCCGGGACGGTGCAGAATGGACAAGGAGCGTGTTAGCTAGAGGTAAGGCAGAAGTGAAGAGGGGGGGCATACTGTGAGGGGGGAAGAATAGGAGGGGAGGGCAGAGGGGAGAGAAGAGGGTCGACCTGAGCCTCCCAAGGGGGATAGTGGGGGGGTCAAGGGAGGAGAAAGGGAATAATTGGTGGAGCTAGATGGAGAGTCAAGGGATAGTCCAATCGCAGGGGAGGGGAGTAGGGAAGGGAAGAGGCGGTCAAAGAGAGAGAGACAGGTGTCTTTGGCTTGGATCATAACAGTACCGTTGTTATAGAGTGAGATAGTGAGGGAGCCGTTAAAACCCGCAGAGGGGGACATTTTTAGCTGTTTCCCATGAGGGATAGAGGAGGAGGAGGTGACGTTAAGGGTATTGTAAAAGCTGGTAGACCAAGAGGGTATGTCGTGAGTGAAAAAAATGAGATTGTTTTTGAGCCTCCCATACCGACCATTGTAAAACTGATCAACAAAAAGGGAATCAGGGAAACATTCAATGGTGTTATGCTTGAAACGTTTTGCTGCAGCTTTAGTCAGGTTAGAAGGGTAAATGATTTTGTAGCAATGAATTCCAGACTTAATTCGAGCGGTGGCCATGATGGGAAAATTTGGAGGAGGAGGGTGGTGGGGATGAGGGAAGGGTGTTACTAGGAAGGCGGTGGTGAGGAGAAGTATGAGGACAAGAAGGGGGCACATAATCCAGACGTCGGGTTAATGGAACTGAGTTATTGTGGAGACAGGAAAGTGAGGCGGTTAGGGATAGGTTGTTACTTCAGAACAGGGCTGAACCAACAAGATAGGACTGAAGATGGAATGGTGTAAAAGGAAAATCACTGTACTTTTCATCCTGAGACATAAACCACATTATGCACAGCATCACAATAGGCACCAAACACATTGTACGCCCAAAATCTCAACAGTCTGATATTAGACACTTACCTCCTAAGTATCACCAACATTGTGGGCAAACAGCACAGGGTGGAACATAGTTTCACTAGCATAGACCAAAGTGTGCAAGACAACCTCAAAATCATAAAAACACAATTTAGAGGTAGCCAGAATAGGGTCTGAAAATCAAACTACATGAAATGCATTTCCTAGCATCACAAATACACAATGGGGCTTGGCGCCCTACAAACCACCAGGTCCCCCTGGTCAACTGGCCAACTCAAAGGGGCTCAAATGCCCTGTGTCCAGAATGTCGGGCTGCTGCCAATGCAACGAAAGACCAGAGTGCGTACTTGCACAAATCTAAACGTTGCAGCTGGCACTAAGTGCTGCACAGCTGTGAAGAAAAGGTGCAAGGAGTGCATCTCACTCCTAACTCAGCCAGAGCTACCCCCAAATGCCCTAATAGTCAAGAACCATTGTCTCCAGATTACTTTGTATATAGAGCAGCGGACGTGAACAAAAATAACGTAATCAGACTATTTACATTTCTTTTAGTCGTTTATCATCAATTTCTACTGGTGTTGCGAACAAAAAAAAAAAAAAAAAAACAGCCAGCGTGGTTCGTGCAGTACCGCTTATAGCCCAGATAACTTCTTCAGTGAAGTATAGAAGAATTTTGAGACCTTGATGACTCAGGCAAAAAATAGTTGATGGCTTTAGTCCCTCAAAATAGAAGTCTCATCAGGTATTGGAAATATAAATGATGTTGAGGCTGAGTACTTTGCTGTATGAATTATTCCAATAATAAGTTTCAAGTCCTGGGCTTTAAATCACCAGCAAGGAGAGACAGGCAGCCTCTGTTTTCAGCACGTCTCTAAGCTGAAAGGAAGAGACCGTTACCCAAGGATCAGAGGGTCTGAAAAAGCTAAAATAAAAAAAATAAAAAAAAGAGAGACAGGCAGCCTCAGGGTCCAGCGCATTCACAAATGGTATTGAAGCATCCAGAAATACAACACCGAGTCTGCCGAGTTGTTCCGACTGTGTTAGCTGCTGGTCTCGTTGCTCTTCCTCACCCGCCTAAGATGGCGGTTGTTGTTCAGTTAAGCCTTCTGTCGCGTTTCGGTTTTCGATTTTCAATTGCGTCGCCATTAACCCCTCTGATATCTGAGCTCAGCAAAAACGCAAATAAAGTAAACGAGAGTTGGGGATGAGAACTAAAAAAGTCCATACCTCTGCGGTTCATAGGCCGGAGCCCCTCATTCCCGAACGAAAGCTTCCTCTGCTGTTTTAACTCCGAGTAGGGTCCGTCCTGCCACCGCTCTACAGATGCACTCTGTGGATGGTAGCGCAGTCTCTGGCTGCCTCGGCACTCTCGGGAGCTCCTCCATTTCTTACCGGCATCTCAAGCGTTCTTCTCTCTGGCCGGCGGGAGGGGCTCCTCGTGCCGCTTGCCATGTTACACTGGCATAACATGTATAAAAGCGGTATTATTCGGCTTTTGTAATGGGATTAGAGCCTGAAAAGACCTCTGGCGCTGATGCGTAGCCCACTCGGCTAATATCCCTGTGACCTGCCAGTTACCCCCGGTCCTTCGCAGCAAGGGCTCAAGCCCACAAGTTTCCCTCCTTGCACCCTGCACTCACCGGCCGCGGACAGACGCCGCTTTCCTCTTCTTGGGGCTCGGGACCGGGCGGGGGGAGCTCTTCCCAGCGGAGTTGATCTAGCCTCGCTGTCCCCCTTTCCTGCTTTCTCTCTTTTTTCAACACCCTTCCCCTAAGCAGCAGCACGGTGGATCCGTGTTCCGGGGCCTGGGACCCCGGGACCCCCGTAGAGCACCGGGTGCAGCGGCAGGGCATGAGCTACTGCTCAACACGGAAGTCTGCTGCTAGTATTAGAAGTGCATGTTTCAGTCTGCATATCAGAATTTTTTAATGAAATAGAAGAGGATTTGAGAAGTCACTCAAAATGTGCCCTAATTTTTCTTTCTTCAGCACTAATCATAATTTCTATGGCAAAATGAACCCCCTAATTGTGTTCCTTTTTAAATTAAATTTTTTAAGTGTTACCAGTTTATTCCAATCAAGATGGCTTCAGGTGTGCCATACTTTTGTCATAAGTAAGACAGTAAGCGCTCTAGTTGTTCTTAAGAACACTCTGGGACATTCTGTCATTGGGCTACATCTGGGTGATATTTGGGCTACATTTGGGCTCTTTTGTCTCTGGTGGCCATCTTGGGAGATTTATTTGTTATGAAGTTTCCTAATTTCCTCATTTACTGCAGTCTCCTCAGTAGGAAATACTTTCAGTTTTTTACTTTGATTCCATCAAGAAGGCATTCAGATGTGTCACACATTTTCCATAAATTCTGAATGTTAGCACTCTAGTTGCTCATTAGATCACTGTAGTAAAGCTACTGCTCACCAGGCAAGTCTGCTGCTGGTATTCAAAGTGCATGTTTCAGTCTGCATGTCAGAATGTTTTTATGAAATAAAAGAGGATTTCAGAAGTCAAAATGTGCCCTAGTTTTTCTTTCTGCAGCACTAATCATAATTTATATGGCAAAATGAACCCCCTCATTTTGTTCCTTTGTAAATTAAATGTTTTAAGTGTTACAACTTTATTCCAATCAAGATGGCTTCAGGTGTGCCGTACTTTTGTCATAAGTAAGACTGTGAGCGCTCTAGTTGTTCTTTAGAGCACTCTGGGAAGCTGCAGTAGAACACAAAGGAATCAACTGACAGTCTCTGCCCTTGTTGGATGTACATGTTTTACTGAGAATGTCAGACTTCATTCTCACATGACTGAGAAAGATAATGTGAATTTACAGAAAATATGCTCTCAGTTTAGCTTATAGATCACCTTCCAAACCTCTGTGGGAAAAGTATGAGAAAATAGTTTTCTCTCAAACATGGTTTGTGATATCACAGCAGAAGGCTTTTCACATGGTAAAATCACCTTAGAACACACCACAATTCCTAAAATGAGTATGGTACTGTTAGAAATGGGATTTCTGGTTGGCTAGGGCTTGCGCCAAAGCCAGGCAGAAACCACCACTCTAGTCAGGGCTGGGGAGTTACACGCCAAAGATAACCCCTGCTCAGCCCCTTGGTAGCTTGGCACGAGCAGTCAGGCTTATCCCGGAGGCAATGTGTAAAGCGTTTGCGCGCGCACCCAGCAACAACACCCAAGGCCCACCACAAAGGAAACTCCACACAAGGTATTATATAAAAATAGCCTTTGTATTATACCGAAACACATTAGATAAAAACACACACTTTACAATGTGCCAACAGGCACGGGCAGAATTTACAAGGGATTATATGTACAGGGGACAGGGCCACATGGACCACTGTCAGGAATTAGCACTTTTAGAACTTAGCACTTAGAACATAGGGTATAAAATTACTGTAGCACAAAATAACACGTGTAGCACACAACCAGTAACTACTGGTAACAGGCAAGTCCCACCTACTCAACCCTAACCACCTTAGGAAAATATTACGCAGGGAATCAGGACCTCACTAGCACCACCTGTACTAGGAGAAAAACAACCACCTAAGTATCACAATACCTGGAGGGGTCTAAGCACATTACACATGATGTATCGCAACACATTCAGCGGTGTAGGGAAGGAAAACACATGATGCATAACATACATTCAGCGGTGTAAGGACAAGGCACATGAAGCATAAAAACACATTCAGAGGTGCAGGAAAGGAAAACACATGATGCATAACATACATTCAGCAGTGTAAGGACAAGGCACATGACGCATAAAAACACATTAGAGTCCAGGTCGCGCCAGAACCTAAACGTAGCAGCTGCCCACTACTTGCTGGGCAGCTGGGGACAAGAGCAGGGCCTAAACGCTGCAGCTGGCACTAAGTGCTGCGCAGCTGGGAAGGCAAATAGGCATGGGCTCTCAATGGCCCCTGTAGCAATATCCAACATGCTGGAGCCCCTTGGGCTCTGAAATATACACATGTCCCCAAGCGTTGGAGCCTCGCAGGCTCAGAAACAATAATGCCCCCTTTGTTGGAGCCTCAGGGCTCTTGAACAATAATGCCCCCTTCGTTGGAGCCTGTGGGGCTCTAAAACAAATATGCCCCCAAAAGCGAGGGAGCGCACTCGCGCTCGGAACCACCTGTGCCCCGCAACGTTGGAGCCTTACAGGCTCGAGAAACAATCGTGCCCTCAAGGGGGCGGGGGGCGCCTAAACACAACATGCCCACGTGGGAGCCTCTCTGGCTCTAGAGATAACATGCGCCACAAACTAGTGGCCCGCTACGGCGGCGCCACTGGCAAAACTGGCCCCCTCTGGGGATCTAAGCATAATGATGCCCAGGTCGTTGGAGCGCCCCGCTGCACACACGGGGCCGCTCTGACTCGGTGCCTCGCACCAACACCAAGCCTGCTCCCTTGGGGGAGCGCGAGCACTGTGCCGCCCTGTCCCCTGCCCAGCTCTTACTCACCGGGCTCCGGCGCAGGGGACTCCTCTTCTTGCAGGCGGCAGCACTTCTCCGGCGGCGTGGGGCTTCCCTCGCAGATGGGAGCCTCGCGCTGCTCTCCTACTTCACCCGGGCCCCCTCCTGGGACCCGGGACTTGGTTGTGGGGCCCGCAGGGCTCCGGGGGCAAATACCTCTTCCCCTGTCTCCGGGAGGCGGGGTGGGCTCCCGTTCTCCCTCGTGTTTTCACCTCGGGAGAAACTCTCTTCTTCACTGTTTGTGCAACGCGGGGCTCTCCCTCGAGCATGGGAGCCCCGCGCCACGAACTCACGCCGGCCTCTTCCGGCCTGGTTGCAGGCCCCGCCCATGTCACGGGCGGGCCTGCCTGGCTTCCGGTTTTGCCGCGGGCCGCGGCGGTAACTTTTCCTCAGCGGCAAGAGGGGTAGGCTCCCTCGCAACCGAAAGTACACGGCGGGGCGGGCACCTGCCGCCATAAATAATTAGATAAGCGGGGTAGGCACCCGTATTGATCAGTCAACCAAATCGAAGACGCAGGGTGGGCACCTGCGCACCGAAAGCAATTAAATAAGCGGGGTGAGCACCCGCAAGGCACACATCATGGGGGAATCCCTACGATGGGGATTCCCTCTACCCAGACGGCAGCGCATCGCTGTGGAGCTCCAGCGCTCCTACGGGGCAAAATAAAGCGGTATAGCGCTCCCAGGGCGCTAGAAGCAGCCAGGTCTTGGATAGAGCCAGGAACCAGCAATCAACGGTCCCACAAGGTCCATCAGGCATCCAGGGGCTGGGCAGGGCCCAGGGAGGCAAGCCTTTCCCTAGGGCCCCAGCAGCAGCACGCCCCTGGCAGATTCAAGTACAGAACGAGAACATTTTCATGGGGTCACAGCCCCTCTTTTATACACCAGATCCCTTTGTCTCAAGGGTGCAGGGAAGGGGCGAACCAGATACAACTGGTTCCTGAGCACTTTGTTTTGCTCAGCCCCTCTCCCTATTCACAGCACAGGCCAGGGTCATCAGTCGCACCACAGGGGGCGGAGCCAGCATTGTGTGGGGAAAGCCCAGCCCTATTCAGGACCCAGGTGTACTCCTCCCACCCATCTAGCTGCTGATCTCCCTATTCACCACTGGGTGAATCCTCCTGACTCTGGGGATTCCCTAGCCCGTCACCTGACCTCAGCCAGCCAATCACCAGACAAGGCACTCATTTCACACTGCACACAGAAGTGCCAACTTCTAGAAGTGGCACTTCCACACTAGATACATGCACGCCGCACACATCATGGCGCAGCATTTTATCACACGAGTCCGTACATACCAAACTCGCACCTGCACTCCCCACGCATCAGGAACTACTAGGGACACATACATTCCTCCATGCATTCCTATGGGAGGGCAGGCCAACCTCACTACACGCACGCACTTTACCCTGGGACACAGTGGTAAAGTGCGTAGAAACCAAAAATCACTAACACAAGTCACAGTTAAAAAGCAAAAAGTTTCAGGGGTGAACCTGCCAGAAGGGCCAAGTCCAACAGGTGCCATCAACAAATGATTTATAATGTAACTAAAGTCTTAAAACCTTCTATTAACTGCAATGCTTTTTAATTTAATGAGGTGCTATCATGTATATTGGTCCCAAGATGGCTGCCAACACTTCTTGGATGGAGGACTGACAGCCAATCAGATCTCACGATGAGAAGTGTGGCTAGGCTCCGCCCAGATATGTATGTGATTTTACTTTTGATTTTCTCAGGAACTACTGAACAGATTGACACCATATATGCAAAAGGCACATGCCTGACCTGAGGACTACCTCTTTGCCAAATTTCAAGTATTTCTGTTCAGCCGTTCGGGAAAATTGCATGGGGAAAACGCGTTTTGGGACCCCCTTTTTTCTCAGCCCCCGCTTGACAAATCCCCCCGAGACTTTCAGGTTAGGAGCGGAGCGGAGCGCCCCACCTATTTTGAAAATTTTGCGAGGATTCGTCAACCGGCGCCAAAGTTATTCCAAATAGAATGTTGCGGAATTCCTATGGAAACACGTTCCTAACTATAACTATCTACTGGCGACCGGCAGTAGATAATATATCTATATATATTTATATATATATATATATATTCGTCCAAAGGTTGCCCTACATTTGAAGACGCACACAAAGGCAAGATGCACAGCTTCCAGGCAGTGTTCTTTATTGAGCAAACAGCAGCGTTCTCAGATATTTCACCGGCCTTTCCCTTTGGACGAATATATATATATATATATATATACATATATATATATATATATATATATATATATATATATATATATATATATATATATATATATATATATATATATATTATATATATATATATATATTTATATAGAAATGTTTACACTGGCATCATTTTCTCGACTATGCATTTCTTAAGACAGCACACGATAAAGACATGGAAATACTAAGACACATTACACATGAGATATGATGCGACAAAAATTTCTATACACAGAAATACTTTGCATTTTTTATATTGGAGGACTGACCACCAAGTTATTTTGAGGGTTCTCCCAATGAAGTGGGGAGAGCCTAGTGTTCCCGCATATGGGGATGAAAGGATACCTCTAGCACATCCTATGCTTCCAGGCATGCCCAGTACTGGAAGCCCTGCCACTGCTTGTAGCAATTTCTGGCTCTATAGGTGTGAAGAAACACTGCACTGCGGCACCTATCTCCGAACATGCTCAACTGGGTGCATGGTCCCCCACACAGCTGAGGATATTGTTCTAGGAACAATTCCCATATTACCGCTGATTATTCTAGAGGAACACTGAGACCCCTCTCTTCTTTATACTCAGCCGCTTAGAGTATTTCCTAAACAAAAGTCACAGAAGGATTGAGGAGGAGTTTGTGGTGGTCCTTGTCTGGCTCGGGAATATCCTACTTCCTGTTCCTGTGTGTGTGTTAGTTGTGGCTGGCAAAATCTCAGCCTTTGCTATGTCATGCACCACATCCAGTGCAGTGTTCTCTGCCCTCGTAGCACAGGCAGAGAAACCTGCGAGGTAGGCATAATACCTAGAAACATTAAGAGAGTGAATGGAACAACGCCTTGGGGTCTAAATGCCATCCCGTTGGTACCTGACAACATTTTGCATTATTATGACATTTATGTAACATTTAAAAGCAAACTGGCACATGCATCAACAAAGACTTTTGCGATTCCTTAATTGCAATTTTTAAGGAATCGCAATTAAGGAATTGCAAAAGCCTATGCATGTAGGAATCGCTATAAAAATAGCGATTCCTACACATTCCTTAATTGCGACTTGCAAATTGCGAGTGGCAATTAAGGAATGCCGTCCCAATCATTCCTATGGGCCTCCAGGCCCATAGGAATGAATTGGAGATTGCATGAGCAAATTGCGAGTACCAGTAGGTACTCGCAAATTGCTCATGCAATTTCAAGGGTGCAAGGGTGTCAAAATGACACCCTATTGCACCCCTGAAATTGATCTGTGCACATAAGTTGCACACACACATGCTCTAAGGGCATGTGTGTGTGCAACATGAAACTTTGAAAAATGCACAAAAGTGCATTTTTCAAAGTTGTTGCAAATTACCATGAAGTTCAACTTCATGGTAATTTGCTCCCCCTATTAGCGAAATCGCTAATTTTTTAACTTTAATGCATTGCATTTAAGGAATCTCAATTTGGGATTCCTTAAATGCAATAGCAATTTAAGGAATCGCTATTTAGAGATTCCTTAAATTGCGATTTTTACATTTGGGATGATGCATCCCAAATGCAAAAATACCGGTTGCAAAGAGGCAGATTCTGCTAATCTGCCCGTTTGCGACCAGGTTTCTCGTTGATGCATGTGGCCCAAAATGTGTAAACTAGGGTATGTGGGTGTACCCCTACATGTATTAGGTGTCATTCTCTACACTCCACTGGTTGGGGACCCAGGTGTGAGGTGAGGTCACACTTGTGGGGGAAGGATGTATGTAGGTGTATGATTGATTGTACTCATGACTAAATGAGTGATATTTGGTGGAAAAACATTACATTTGTAAATGCATGTTTGTGTCAGGATTTCACTGGAATTTAAACCAGGAATGCCAATGATAACCCCATTACTTCTCCTTTAGTCAAATAGGATCTGTAATACACTCCAGAATCGAAAGTCACTGTACAAGAGAGAAAAGAAACTCCCCATAAGCATCTTGGCCTGCTGACCTCAGGAAGGCTGGTTGGCGGAAGACTGCAATACAAACACTGGCATTATCATAAGGTATCATTAGTCCACGTATAATTGTGTGCAACAGAATTCAATGTCTTGTGAGTATCAGTGTAATGGCGTACCAGGGTAAGGAGGCGGAGAGGCCATGACTAGCCCCTAGATGGCCAGGATAGACTTTGTAGTACAAAAGGGGGTGGTGATGGACGGAGCATCAGAACCAATCAAACACTCACACCCAGTCAACAGATCTGGGTTTGATCCATCACCGTTCTTTAGCCCACTCTGCCACCCCAGTTCAGACATGGCCATATGCAAATCAGTCTGACCCTTTGCTTCATGGGAACAGTCCAGCCCGAACCTCCAAGCCATGCCTTCCCTGGACCGTAAACAAGCTTCCTATGACTGGTTTCTGGCATTTCAGCCGTTTTCAGCCAGGCTTGCTTGAATCCAGTGGCAAAGTGAGCAAGGGACTCAAAGTCTGAGCATACCCTGCCAACGTATGGCGAACAAAGCAGTACAAAAGGGGGTGGTGATGGACGGAGCATCAGAACCAATCAAACACTCACACCCAGTCAACAGATCTGGGTTTGATCCATCACCGTTCTTTAGCCCACTCTGCCACCCCAGTTCAGACATGGCCATATGCAAATCAGTCTGACCCTGTGCCTCATGGGAACAGTCCAGCCAGAACTGCCAAGCCATGCCTTCCCTGGACCGGAAACAAGCTTCTAGGACCGGTTTCTGGCATTTCAGCCGTCTTCAGCCAGGCTTGCTTGAATCCAGTGGCAAAGTGAGCAAGGGACTCAACGTCTGAGCATACCCTGCCAACTTATGGCGAACAAAGCAGTACAAAAGGGGGTGGTGATGGACAGAACATCAGAACCAATCAAACACTCACACCCAGTCAACAGATCTGGGTTTGATCCATCACCGTTCTTTAGCCCACTCTGCCACCCCAGTTCAGACATGGCCATATGCAAATCAGTCTGATCCTGTGCCTCATGGGAACAGTCCAGCCCATTTGACTAGAATAGAGAACCCATCAACTGCTGTTACCAATTAAATTGTAACATTTTGACTGGTGCATAAATTGTCCAAGCTCTCATGTGGAAGTGTTCAAAACCTCCTGTCTGCTTCCAGAAAGTTCTGGTTTCTCAGAAATTTTCCATTTCTTCCGGAATTTCCCAGCTCTCTCCACCTTGCACCAAAAGTGCTCATCTGTGTTACCATGTGATTCGACCGTCCTGTGACATCCCAGCCACCACTGGTCTGTCTGCCACAGTCTACAAGGCTGGATCATAGCACACTTTAACGTGGAGTCTGAGAAATGGGACCTTGTCCCCGGGTCACTGGACATGATCCCTGGAGAGCCAAGAGTACAGGATTCCCGACAGTCTGATTAGGGCATTATGGTGGTGCATCTCTGGTGAGTCAGGATTTTATGTAAACAACCCCAACATTGCAAGAAATATGTCCAACCACTGTAATGCAGCAACCAAGCTGGCAAGCCAGGTAAAATATGAAGCCACAAGTCTGACACACACCTTCCCATCCTGACTTATGTGTCTGTTTCTGTGTCCTACCCCAGGAATCTGGATGAGCTGTTGTTCAGGAATGAGTTTTAGATTTAATCCCATACATGGTGATGCCATACAGCACTCAACAGGTGACAATGATATCTCTTGCTACTTATGGGGAGATCTGTAGCACTCAAGTCAGATCTAGCCGTTCAAAGCTTGACTTCAGGATGCCAAAAGCATGATTAATTATATTTCAAATGGGTATGTGTGCCCTATTGCCTCTATTGAGAATGTGTGGACTGAACATTGGAAGGCCGTGAACAGACAGAGAAAAAGGACATACCCATCTTCACCTACATGAAATACATGCAATATTTAAAAGTGGCTATCCTGAGAATGCTACAGAAATGCTCCGCATTCTTGCAAATTATGTAAGTAAGAAAATGGCTCTTGGAGGCAGAGCTTGGGGCAAACCAAAATGACCCCAACCAGATTCGGCTCCATGCCGCACCAATCCATCCTAGCCTGTTCGGCAGCTCATGAGGCAATGCCCTGGGACTTCCTTCCGCAGCAAGGTACATTGAATCCTGCGCTGCAGAGCTGGGTGGCCTTTCAAGCTGGGCCATAACGAGCCTTCTGGAGAGATGATGGCCCCGGGCTCATCTTAGGTCCCAAGCGTCTAGCTCCGGCCTCTTGCCTGCAACACAGCCTCTAGACCGCAGCTGCCTCTGCTGTGGTCCCAAGGCCAATGAATTTGGGACCTTACAATCATCCTACAGCAATGGTGCTGCTCCTGACATCACACGGGCACCTTCTGGGCCTTGAACTGCTGGGCGGGCTTCGTACTATCACTGGTCACACCACAGCCCACTTGGGAAGGCAGGCAGGGCTAGGTATTACCCTGCATTGGCCCGTATTGGCCCTTAGACATGGCAGCCAGCTCCTAGGGCCCTCCACCAGGATGTGGCCACCTGCACTCAGCCTCCTTACCTCACCTGCCTACCTTTGTGTTACTGCGGCTGCCCATGGAGAGCAGAGGGGGCAAGTGGGACCCTGTTAAAGATTCGTTCTTTGGAGGACCTGACCTCAATGGCAGCCCAGTGGTCACATTGTGGCACTCCCTACTGCCTGCCATCATGTTGTGAATGCTGGCTGAAGATTGGATGAGACCAGAGAGCCGAAACCCACAGTGGACTAATCAGGCTGAGTGCTTCCTTCATGGACACACCAGCCCCCGCTATTTTTATGCAACTCAGTATTGCCTTTAGCAGGAGTAGTTTGTTTACGCTTCCTGCCTCACCCCTGCTGTCACTCACTATCTGGCTCCACCACCCACTTCATCCCACTGGGGGACCTGGTCTTTAATAACAACAAGCTGATATTGAGAGTCATGTCTCTGCCTCAGGTGGGCCATTCAACTCCCCTGTCCATTCTTTGCTGGTGCAATAGCAGTCTGTGGGGAGCATCTGGCTGTTAGAGTAATTTGGGGGACCGACAGTGAAGCACCCAGACCCACTAGGACTTTACTTGCTACACTCCAGCTGGCTTGCCCGCTGGGAGTGCTCTCTACATTGTAGGGAGGGACACAGCTCCATCCTACTCTCCTGGCTGAAAAGACAACACTCTAGGCCTTTAGTCATATCTTTTGCAGGGCTCGCCTTATTTGCCCTTTGGGTGTTCCTCTAGAATGGGATGTACTCCTGGGAAATGATCTCTTATCTGTTGTCCGTGCTACCTGACATCCTCCATCTGCACCTCCCGGCGACCCTCGAACTGCAGCGGATTCACAGCAGTCGATCCCTCTGCACCTTCAATACAAACAATCCCTGCCCCATCACAGCCTGTGTGCTACGCCACAAGCACACACAAGAAATTCTACAGGCAGCCTGAAAGGCATCGGAGCCCCTTCTTATTGGCAGCAACAGGATCTAATTTTCTGTAGTCCACTCAGTGGCAGCGAACGCCTGATGCATGAGATTCTGGGCACTAGCCCCCAGATGAAACATTATGATCTCAAGTATGGACTGCTCGACCCGGCGAGGATAAAAGTGACTGTTGATTAAGGGTGGGCGGTGGACTACGCTCCACCGGCAGAGTTCACAGAGATTTTGCCACTTTGCACTCCCCTTGGAACAAGGAGTTTGGTAAAAGCTCCGCTACCTGTCACGTAACAGAGTTTTCTGTCCATCCATATTATATAATGTGCAGATTACAGAGTTCCCTTGTGGCCATTTCCTCTCTAGTTGCTCTCCTCTCTTTGGTGTGATGAGAGTGTGACACTTCATCCTCTGCTCCGTCTCCACTGCGCAAGTCCGTTCCTATCTTGCTGCGGTTGTGACAGTAGGCAGAGAGGAGACTTGGGGAGGAGAGACGTGGACTGGATATTCAAAAGTCGAGAGCAGAACAGGAGCCCTGGACCAAGCTTCATGGGGAACCACCTGCAGCTCATCCAGTAAGTCGTGTCTAGATAAAATCTGCAGCTGTTTCTGCACCTTTAGCGATTTATGTTGTGCCACCCTCAACACGGTTGAGAAAACTATACTGACAACATTTGTATTTGTGCGCAGATGCTCTCTCTGTTTGATTTATAGGTTACACACACTAATGGCGGTGAGGGGAAGCACTAGCTTCTGTGTGCTAAATCGAATCAAATTTTCATTACTGGATTATATCATGTCTTTATACATTAGTCTCCTGAAACAAGAAGACTGTGAAAACTTAAACAATTGCTCTATGTGATCAGGTTACAGAGGGGATACAGTAATGAACGTGTAAAAATGTGGATTATTATGTGAGGTGGGTGGTCATCCACCTCTAGGAATAATGATACTAACTTGTCAGATTAAACCCCAAACACACTAAATTAACCTGAGCTTAAACCTTTGGTAGCTATGGCACAGAGCATACAGGCCTCACTTAGGGCAATGTGTAAACTATTTATGCAGGCTAGTAACAGAAATAAAGTAAAAATGCCAAACAATTAAAGTCCCACACCAAATTAGAAAACATTTGTAATATTTAATAAACAAAATAACACCAAAACAACAAAAATAAATTAAGAGAACCAAATATATGAATTTTTCCACAATTCAGTTTTTCTTAAAATTTACCCTTTGATCTCCCATCTGACTCCTGAGGTCTTGGAAGTTCAATAATGTTCCAATTCCCATCTTTCCACTGTTTCTGGAGAGCCTTCTCTGGGTCAATTTTAGTCTTCCCGTGATCTCATGGACAGCACTAAGGGTGCAGGGACTCACTCCAGAAAAGTCCACCAGCAATGTCCAGGCCAGGTGCAGTTGGAAGTGGTCAATTGGTCACTTCAGGAAAAGTACTATAACAGATATGGAGAGTAAACCTTCTCACACCAAGGGGACACGGTTCAATGAACAGAAAAACAAAAATGTGCCCAGGCACCTTCACTTTAAATTAAGATCCACACTCCTCTAATTCACAAAACCCATTTATTCAATAACTATAACTGTATAGCTTTTAATATACTGTTTTGCATTATTCACTAAAACAAGAATTATTCCTTATCAAACATCACATAATATAAATATGTAAAATGACATAACTCAGATTTATTATGCCAGATGATCAAAATAAAATAAAACAATTTCAGTACAGAAACTTTAAGGGGAAATATATCAGGATAGAGCAATTTGTCTTGATTACCAGACACCTTTAATCAATCTATCACTTAGTTTCTATATACTCCTTTTCACATATCTAAAAACAACCAGTGTATTGTAGATAGTAGCTTAAAAATGTCTTCGAGGCATTCAGGTTTTCATTAGAATCACTACCACCTTCTTAAAGCAAAAATGTAAATCACTTCCCCAATAGAAAATCCTAATGGTATCCTTGCAGTAAGATGCAGAAAAACATCTATTCTTCTTTCAAAATCTTCAAACATATGTTGTGCAGGTATACACCCCATTACTTTAATAGGTGTGGCTCAAGGATGAATATCCTGAGGCCATTTCCCCAATCACTGCTGTCTTATCACCATGGCTTAATCCAACAATGTCCAATGGCTCAGAAATCTTAGTGGAATCTCACTTAATATGGAGCAGTCAACTGACCTCTCACCTTATCGGACCTCTGAGAGGGATTCCTTCACCTGAATCGGGCTATTCATGCCCACTTTACAGAGATCAAATTGTCATCACCAACCTCTCTCTTGTCAGGTTTACAGGCCGTACACTGCTCCTCACTTAAATGTGATTTGTTATTTGATCATCTGCCTTACTGAATAAGAGGAGTGTCATTTTACATGTTTTTATAATGTGATGTTTTATAAGGGATAATTCATTTTTTTGTGAATAATGAAATACAATATATTAAAAGCTATATATTTTTTCTAAAACCCATGTGGCATGTATTATATTATTTTGTGTTATCTCTTAAGGAGACAATAGGGTGCCGATTCCGATCGGGTAAAATTATTTCCCGTACGACTCGTATCCGTAGTTTTTTACGTACGAGTCGTACAAGTCCCCTGCAAACGGCGAAGTACGATTCGTACTGTAAAAATACATACAAATTGCATCGGGAAAAGTCTACGAGACGTCCCCGGACAGATTTACGTACGAGTCGTAAAACTGAAGTCTGAGCGCACAAGTCCAATCCGTACCGGCGTCCCGAATACACAAGCGTATGGAAAACGTCCCGTACGGAGCGTACTTTGTACGACCCCTACCCCGGGTACACTTGGGCCCGGGGTACGAGTCGTACGGCCCCCCCACCCCACCCGCGCATGTACGTGCCGTACCCCCCCACCCCAGCACCCGTGTATGTATGCGCCGTACCCCCCCACCCCAGCACCCGCGCATGTACACACCGTACCCCAGCACACGCGTATGTAAGCGCTGTACCCCCCACCCCAGCACCCACGTATGTACGCCCCGTACCCCCCACCCCAGCACCCGCATATGTATGCCCCGTACCCCCCACCCCAGCCCCGTACTTGGACGCACCGTACCCTAACACCGTACCCCAGCATCGCGCATGTACGAATCATACAACACCATTGCATATGTGATCACTGTACAACAACATAGCTATGGACGCACCTTACATACGCAAAAATGACTCGTACTGAACCAGGACACTGTAAAACAGCACAAGGATGGTCAATTCGACTCGCACAACACCACAAAACACGTCTACAGGACAAAAAACAACTAAAAGACTGACCTGGCACATCCAAACAGGCAAACAGAGGCCCAAACTCACAACCACCTCTTATAACACACCCACCAAAAGTTCAAACCCAGCCACACCCACAAATGGACCAATAAAAAGGGCCCACAATCACAAACCATGAGCCTTTGCAACAGACCAACTGCTGACAGACATCACACACAAACAACTGCACCCATACACCTTAACTTACACACCTTCACACAACCTCCTTCACACAGACCCCCTCTACACATACACACACACCTACACATTCACACCCACACACCCACAACCATCCACACCCACACCCCACACCATGCCCACAGACAAGAATCCAAAGTTCACAAGGGAGGAACTGGACATCCTTGTCAACGAAGTCATCAGAGTCGAGCCACAGCTCTTTGGAACATTGGTCAGACAGACCAGCATATCCCAAAAAACTAGCCTGTGGCAGAGGATCGTCGATCGGGTGAATGCTGTTGCGCCCATCAGACGGACCAGGAATGAATGTCAAGCCAGGTGGTACGATCTGCGGAGGGCAGTCAAGCGCAAAATGAACGAGGACTACGCCCAGAGTAACATCACTGGAGGTGGGCTGCCCCGCAGACCGGTACATTACCATCCCTGGGAGGAGAAGGTGATGGCCCTGCTTCCGCCGGCGGGAGTACACGGAGTCGAAGGAGTTTGAGAGCCTGATGAGTACACAAACAACTTACGTAACATGGGGGGAATGGCATCCACAACCCAACTACAACAAGTGCACTCACCTACCCCCAAGCCCTCACCTGACACAACCACACTCTAAACAATGCTCATGCCACTAACATGAGTATGCCCCATTCACAAAGCAAGGCCATGCCATGTCCCAGCCTACACAAACCACAAACCCAAGACAGGATGTCCGGGATGCTGGGAGGGTGGGGATCACTAAACATATTGTACAATTCAGAAACAGGCATCATTGCCCTCAGCCCATATGTCCCAGGTACATACCCATGCACCATGCGCAATGCACAGGGACTGGCAAAGTACTGACAAGGTAGCTGACACTTGGCCCTGCTGTAGGCAGCACAAGGCCCTCCTGTGACAACTGCAAACTAACACAAACACAACAAGCTCAGAAATCTAGGACAGGAACTCACACTAACTGACATGGCAGCATGCACCATGGTGGGACAGATACATCACCTGGGAGACCCACTGCCAAATCACACCACACCCACCAGCAGGCACCGTCAATCAATCAACAATCGATCAGGGTACTTGTAAGGCGCACTACTTACCTGTGAGGGTCTCAAGGCGCTGAGTGGGGGGGGGGGGGTTCCACCACTGCTCGAAGAGCCAGGTCTTGAGGAGTCTCCTGAAGGCAAGTAGGTCTTGGGTCAGTCGTAGGTGGGTTGGGAGGGTCTTCCAGGTCTTGGCGGTGAGGTAGGAGAAGGATCTGCTGCAGGCAGGCGTACGTTGGATGCGGGGGACAGCTGCGAGGGCGAGGATGCCGGAGCGGAGCTGGCGGGTGGGGGTGTAGAAGCTGAGTCTGATGTGCAGGTAAGCTTGTCTGGCGGTGTGGAGTGCCTTGTGTGCGTGGGTGAGGAGCTTACAGGTGATCCTCTTGTCGATGTGGAGCCAGTGCAGGTCTCTCAGGATGGGGGTGATGTGGCTGTGGCGGGGGGCGTTGATGATCAGTTGTGCCGAGGCGTTTCCGAAGCGTTGTAGCCGCCGTTGGAGTGTGAATGGGAGTCCTGCGTAGAGTGCAGTGGCGTAGTCCAGTCAGCTGCTGACGAGGGCCTGTGTCACTGTTCTACTTGTTTAGGTCGGGATCCACCAGTAGATCCGGCGGAGTGTGCGTAGGGTGTCGTAGCAGGAGGAGGAGACGCCGTTGACCTGCTTGGACATGGAGAGGGAGGATGCGCGGATCAATCCTAGGTTGCGTGCGTGTTTGGTGGGTGTCGGTGATGTCCCCAGAGCGATCGGCCACCAGGAGTCGTCCCAGGCTGAGGGTGTGGGTCCGAGGATGAGGACCTCCGTCTTGTCTGAGTTCTGTTTCAGATGGCCGCTCCGCATCCAGTCGGCGATGGCCCTCAGACCCTCGTGGTTGTTTGTCTTGGCGTTGTGAGGGTCCTTGGTGAGGGAGAGGATGAGCTGGGTGTCGTCAGCGTAGGAGATGTTTTTGAGGTTGTGGTGGTGGGCCACTTGTGTGAGGGGGGCCATGTGGATGTTGAACAGTGTCGGGCTGAGGGATGATCACTCACCCCTTACACAAGCACACACCCCTGGGGCAACCAATGGAGTCACACACTCTCACAATGGACATGTTACACAACGAGATCAAGCCACAGCCAAAAAAGCATCCAAGGCCAAATGCGACATGTCAAAGACCCTGGATAACATTTCAATCAGTCCCCTGCAACATACCCATCCACAAGTGAACATTGATGTGAATGCTAGGCACATACAACTACCTGGAGGAACTGTGGCAACTAGAACATGTATGAAACATGGATGTCGCATGAAACAGCATTACCATTGTCTCTCTCTCACACACAGGGCAACGTCATGGATCTCCCCCCAACACTAGGGGGGAACAATCACAGGCCCAGGCTCGGCAGGAAGATGATCCCACCGGCAGGGACGACTCTCAGCACTCTGTGGATGACCCCAACCAACATGGACCCTCTGGTGCCCAAGCCCCTGCAGCACCAGAGGGTCCAGGTACATCTGTGCCAACCACCACCCCCATTCTTGCCACATCCCAGGAGACACCCAAAAGCCCTGCCGGCACAGAACAACTGAGCCAGTCTGACCTGGAGGGACAAGGTTCTTCGGCCACCCAGGAGGAGGCAGACAACCCTGCAAATGCCATCCCTCAGGGGTCCCGTAGACCCGATGTGCCCACAACGGCAGGCCAGGCTCATGTGGGCAGGGGTGGTGGGAGTGGAGGCAGGCGGAGGCGCGAACCTGACTAGCCAGCTGAGGGAACTGGTATGTCACACATACGCCACATCTTGGACACATACCGGCGTGACAACAGGGGCATCAGCCAGGTAGTGGCGACCCTCAACGAGATTAAGAACCAGCAGGCCGAGCAACACGCCATAAGCCATTCACTCCGTCAGATCGCCAACAACATGGCCAACCCTCCCTGTGCCCCCAGGCAAAGACCATCACCAGCCACAGGGAGGGAGGAGGAGGAGGAATCGTCCGACGGAGCGTCACAAACATCGTCAAAGCCTGCATCTGAGGGTCCCCCGAGGAAGGTGGGTCATCCACGGAAAAGACCGTGAGAGGCAGCGGACCATCCACATCTCCCAGGTCACCTGGCCTGGCACCTGGCCCTCATGCGCAACAGCAGCACCTCATCCAATGACATTTTCTGCCACATGGACTTGCTGGTCACAGTCTGACCAATGATGACCAACACATTGGTCTGGACTCTGATGACTCCAAATGACAAGGATCCCATCTCCCCCTATGAACTTTGGATTCCATGCACACTGTATAGCACCTATTTGTCCACACTAAACAGGCCCCCCACAGAGAATAAATCCTAATTTATTCAATTACATGTTGCATTCATTTTGCATGAGTACACAACCTACGTGTGGGGAAATGTCAAACTATGCCTGAGTGTTGAACTAACTCCAGCCATCCATACCCTGGAATCTGAGTCTGGTACAGGACACACATGGGTCACAATGTATCATACAATACAGACATGGAGCACAATACTCACCCGTGATGGCCTCAAGCTGCTGAGGGGGGGCATGCAATACTGTGCGGACAGACCAATTGGGAAGAGTATCATGAAGGCGTAGAGGTCATGGCTCATGTGGATGTTGCCGGGGAGGGAGTAGCAGGTATGTCTTGCCAGGTAGGAGAACTATGTCCTGCATGCTGGAGTACGGTGGATGTGAAGAATGGTGGCCAGGGCAAGGTTGGATGCACGGAGTTGGCACAACGGGGTCTCGGATGACAGATGGCCAAGGTCGGTTTAGGGTCTGGGGTTGCGGCCTGCCTCCTGAGTGTGGGTGAGGAGTCTGAAGGTCATCCTGCAGCACACAGTGATCCATTGCAGCTATCTCTGGTGGACGGTGATGTGGCTGGGGTGCGGGATGTTGAAGCTGAGGTGTGCACATGCAGCCTGGATGTGGACAAGTTTACCGGGAGTTTGGATGTACTTGCTCCGTAGAGGGCGGGGCAGTAGTTGACACGGCTGGTGTCGTGGGCCTGGGGGATGGTCTGTCTTTCCTTGGAGTGGATCTATCTGTGGATCATGTGCATCATGCAGAGGGTGTTGCACCCTGAGGTACAGATGCTGGTGATTAGCATGGCAAATGTGAGTGACGAATCCATGATGCACACCATCTTGTGTGCGTGGGAACTGGGTGCATGTGCAGGGCTCTTGCGGGTTGGACACAAGCAGTTGACCGCGTTGTAAGGGGACAATCCTGAGATGATTACCTCAGTCCTGTACAAGTCCAGCCTCAGGTGACTGATGTTCAGCCATTCATCAATGGATCTCATGCCTTCTTGAATGTTGGAACTGGCAATGGCTGCGTCTTTGGTGAGGGTGTGGAGCACCTGGCTGTCAATGGCATACGAGCTGATGATGAGGTGCTGTGCGCATGTGATGCCGGAGAGGGGGACCTGGACACATTGAAGATTGACACGCTGAGAGATGATACCTGGGCCATGTGCCAGATGATGCCACTATACTACATGCTAAAGGCTTGAGTCCCACTCCCATGACCTTGCTGGTGTACGGAGCCGGTGGGGAGTACGAGGGACATGACCTGGTTGGTGTGACAGGGCCTTGAAGGCAGGGCAGCGCTGTGTAGGCAGTTGGAGTTGCACACTCATCATGCAAAGGTGTTGTGTGTGCACCTAGGGTATGCCTGAGAGCAGGCGGTAGATTTTCGGATGGACAATGCTTGGAGGGTGGCTGCAACATCAGACTGTAGTGTGATGTGGGTCATGTAAGGACATGAGGGTCGTGCAATGTGCACGTTGCATGCGCTGACGGTCCAGCCTTTGGCACCGCGTGGCCGCAACAGTGGCACAGACAAGCTGATGACAGCCAAATGAATGGGTGGAGGGAGGAAGGGAGGAGCATCTTTGAGGTGTGTGTGTTGCCGAATCCGGAAACTTTGTGGGCCCTTGCTGCAGGGGCCGCAGCAGCAGGCGGCATGTCCTGGAAACTATGCCACAAGTTGCACACAAAGACAAGGATGCCAGAAAGGACAACTGCAACAGGCGTATGTAAAGGAAGCAGTGTGAGGAAATATGAATTTTATGATCAGTTATGTCCCCTATCTTAGACCCCAACGGCTCCATGTACATGCTACAAGTACATGTATGTTCCCTCCAGTTCCAGCTATGAAGACGCAAATACATGTGCGTCCAACGTCAACATGTTCTCTTTCAGATCCGCCATGAATGGGTCGAATATTCCATTCCTAAGTATGATTGGCCACCGACTTTATATGGTTCACCTTTCATGTTTTACAGTTCAGGCGAGTAGGCCCTGAATTCTGCCATCAAGCTTTTTCCTGCTTCTGCCTCTGAAATGCTCCAGCTTGGACCTGCATCCGTATCCATGAACTTTGTCCTACTCCCTGCGCGGCTAACGGTGCCTGACGCGGCCTGTTGCCTGCCAAAAACTGTATTCAGCCTTCAAGTTATCTGCTCCGCTCCTCATCCAATGCATTCCTGTCTAGTAGTTTAGGTAAACATCCTTCCAGCTACCGAGCAAAGGGCCCGGCCTCGCTGTCTTTATGCAAGTAATTCATAGCCCCTGTTACCATGGAAGATTCCTGCCCCCTCGCATCTCATGTAGACACATAGACGCTTGTACATGCACTAACAGTCAGTATAGAATAGATTCCGTCCGAGAGACCTTTCCTTTTGGATAAAACAGTTCCTTAAACAAAGATATTAGATACGATTTGGGATTAGGTTGACCTGACCCCCCAGACTTCTGTCTCCACATGTAGAGCTAAATGTCAATTCCCCTTCACCCTCTAGTTGCACGTCAATCACACGTCATGCGGCTGCGCGCGCATCTCTGCCAAATATTTCTGCTGACACTGCAGGATTCTCTTATGGATCCACCCACTTGTGACATCATTTTAAATGACGTTTCTAGTATACGCCTATTATTACGCCTATTTTCATTACGTATGTGTATTCTTATCTGTATTATCAGCTGTTACGCCTCCTGCATCTGTCTTAATGCAATACTTTTCATATATATATCGTTACTTGTCAATAATGTATTGCCTATCCCTTCCTGAACCTTCGTGGTGATGGAATATGATTGCCTGGTTCGAACCATAATTCCTTTGTAAGGAATAAAGTCCTTTTCAGAACCTCTAATACCACGGATTCTGCCTCTTATTTTGACTGAGTTATTCTTACTAGACTTTACCGCATAAAAAATAGTACAGGTAATTTAAATATTTACCACATAAATTGGCGCCCGAACAGGGACACTTTCTCATCTCACGCGCCGGAGGTGCGTTGCAGGCCCGGTCTCCTGCCACAGCTGGGCGGACAAAAACGCGTACCCGCAGGATTTCCTGTATCTCCCTCCGGCCAAGCGGGGGTGACTGAGGCTGCGATCAACACCCAGACGAGGCGGTGAGAAGTGCGAAGTATCCCGACCAGAGCCTAGCTGAGAGAGCAAGATCCGAGGTATACAGAGGCCCACCAGGTTCCGAAGTTCCGAGTCAAGTCGAGTCCAGTCCAGTCCAGTCCGGTCCAGTTCAGTTCAGTTCCGAGGCCTTCCGTTCCGTGCTACCCGGTGAGTACCGTTGCTGGGGAGGCATTTAGACGTGCACATTAATTTGTGCCGGTCATGACGGGTTTGGGTACACAGATCCGGTCTGCACTGTTTTAGCAGTGTATCTGTACTGTTTAGCAGTATATCCAGTATGTTCATGTATATAATTCAGTATTATCTAGTATTAGTATTATGTCAGTGACTAGTTTTCTTCTAATTATCATTGTTCGTTAAATGTTAAATGTTAAAAGTTAAATGTTTTACTGTGTTCAAAAATTGTGGTATGAATGAGTGTTCATTATTGTGTTTATCGTATTAATTGTGTTCAAGTCCAGTTTGAGTAAGAATCAAGTAGCAAGGTTTAAAGATGCCGTTCTTTTCAAAATTAAGACAGATCAAAACTAGAAAAGGAGTACTCGAAGAAGCTGTTCCCATTCCACCTAGGGACACTCCAGGGTATTTTATGTATCATAAACATGGCCTAGATGCCGTATTATATCTTGACTTATGGGTGGACTACACCAAGGATTTAGCAGAAAGTCAGAGGTGGCCCGTAGCTGGGACATGGGATGCAGATTGCATCATGAGAGTAGAAGAGGAATTATGGAAAAAGAAAGCCAGACAGTCACAGAAAGATGCCATTGAGTTATGGCGTAAAGAATCGCACAGGCGCACAGAGAAAGCGCTCAGACAGGAAGAGAAAAGTAGGGAGAACTCAAATAAAGCCCGAGAAAACGTATTAGTTGAGGAAGGTATCCGAGTAAAAACAGAACAAGTAGATAGACAACGAAACACTCTTATGAATGGTATGTATCCTCTTTTGGCCGAAGGTTTACCTAAGGCCACCCCGGAAATACCGAAAGATTTGCCACCCCCATTACTCCCGATTAAAGCACATCCCAAGACCGCAAAAGATATTTTCCTTTCCTCCTATTTAGACGATGTAGCTCCCGAATATGTTAATGTTCCGCCACACACGCCACCTGTCGATGGTGCTCAACCCCGAGATCATCCGCCCTCAACTCCGCAACAACAAACTCCTCCGCACATTCCAACAGGTCCATCTGTTTCCACCGCTTTTCCTGCATCCACAGTTTCTACCTTACATCCCACAAATCCTTTCGTGCCTAGCACCTCAGAAGGTGCGACAGGAGGTACGACAGCAATTTTTGCCACGCCACCGTCACGAAGTAAATCGTCTCTTAGAGATTTAGCAAACCAACGTACACCCCAAATAGCAACGTCCGACATGTTTAAGGAACATCTTGTGGATTGTAGATATGATCCAGTGCCCGGTAAAAATGACAGAATGCTGCTATCATCACTACGTATACGACGAGCTTCACTATATTTAACGACACTACCAGGAATGGTTAATCATCTAGACAATATATATCGCTTTGTCCAAACAGGGCAAGGCCCTGAAAGTATTGACGAAGCCATGGAATACCAGAAAGTGGATATACAGAGACTACTGTTACGCTTCTTCATAAACTGCTTGATCAGAGACAGAGATAGGTCCGAGGTAGATCAGGATGAAATGCAAGTACTTACCAGATGGGGTCAGAATATATCAGAGGGAAAACATGATAAACAGACGTGTATAGTAGCTATGTGCCGAAAGATCCGTAAAGAGATAGAACGAATACATAAAGCCAGATTGGAGGCAGACAAAACTGAATCAGAGGGAAAGGAGGAGGAAGAATCAGAAATGCCCACAGGACAATTAGAAACGATAGCTTATTTGGGTAGGGGAAGACCTTGTAACAATACCAGATACTTTAATGATCCGATACGTCCGATACGTCCAGAATGTAACAAACTTTTTCAAGCCCCTATGTTAAATGCAAGGTCCCCTGAACACCTATTCCAGGCTGCTGATAAATTACTCCGAGACCGAAGGGGGTATCACATGCTCGATTCCATGGATGAACAAGAATTAGCCAGGTCAGCAGTACAATGGGCTGACAGTTCTGAAAAATACAGTGATGATGCGCTAGCACACACGTTTTTGAACCTTACCCCAGACGAACAGCGTTTAGCTGGTATATACATGATACAACACCTCCTTATATTATATAGAAGCCAACACTCCGATCCTGGTCCCCTACCTGATATACTGATAGAATTACTCACGAATAAATGGAGAGGTTCAGGTACTGATTTAATTAAAGAAATTCTAGAATATCGGCACCAGTACATTGTCTTCGTATGCCCAGAACATGTTTCAGTTCTCCCCAAGGAAAGAAAAACGTATCACATAGACAGACAGAATCCCTTACGCGAAGTGCACCCAATCAGAGGTGATGACAATACTTTTAAACGCGTGTTTGTGTACGCGCCCATAACTAAAATTGAATTATTAGAAATGAAGAAAGTAGTACCTAGCCATGACAAAGACCCAGCAGGTTTCCACCGTGAGATAAAAGACATGTTACTCATGGGAGAGTATACTTATCCTGACATTATGAAAATATTGAAAGTTTTATTGCCTGCCGGTATTTACGAGAAACTCAAAGAAAAGGAATGGGAGGTGGGAGACCAAAAGATAGATTGGACAGCATTAGAAAACGAAGAAAAGGCCCAAGCTGCAGGTTCAGGGCTTGGGGAAAAGACTACAGCATTACCAGGATTATTAGTGCAGGTACTACCACGTTTATTGACTACGAAAAAGGAAGACTGGGGTGCAATTTCAGCCTGTAAACAAAAACAAGATGAAGACACTAGTGATTTCTATTCCCGATTTGAAAAATGTTTTGGTATTAATAGTGGCATAAAAGCAAGTAGTGAGTCGTATCCACATCTGTTTGTGACAAAATTAGTTGAAAATTCCCTGCCCCAAGTTAAGAATAGAGTACTGAAATTCGAGAGTACTTGGCAAGGTAACACACCGTCACAGATGTTACAAATGTTACAATATCATCACAATAGAATTAGAGAAGAACAAGAACATGAACAAAGACGTATGAAAGACACGAAAATGAAAATGCTTGTTGCTCAGTCAGTTCCAGCTGACGGTCATAAAAAGGGTACGACGCAGTCCAATGATTCAGCGGGTCCCGTTAGAGGGACATGCAACTATTGTAAACAGCCAGGTCATTATATACACGATTGCGCAGTTCTGAAACATAATATCTCTACGGGTATAACGAAAGAGAGACCACGTCCGCCTAGACAGGATCAGATCCAACAACAAGTCCCTCAGCATGCGCAACCTATGCCAGTTCCACAACAGACCGCACCACAACCACAACAACAGCCACAGCCTATTGCTGCAACACAAAACACGACACAACAAATGTACCAGTATGCACAAAATGACTATCCAGAGTATCAGCGCTACACATGAAATAGCCTAGAGAGGGAAGTTGGCTTACCCCTTATTGAGGTTCCTGTAGATCAAGAGGGTCCTTATGTACAGAGTCAAGTATTAGGGAAAGACCGAAAGTTCCTACTCGACACAGGGGCAAGCAGAACAACTATCAGTCACAGCGAAGTCCCAGGGGCACCCCTCTCAGGCTCACAAAATATTTCCCTTGGTTTCTCAGGAAAGCCTACTATTAACGAAGTATCGCAACCACTTGCATTCACAGTCGGTCCATTAACACGGACTACAGATCTATTGCTTACGAAATCATGCCCAGAAAACTTGTTAGGTATAAAAACATTGAAAGCTCTAGGAGCTATAATATGTTGTTCTCCGGAAGGAGTACGATTATTTTTGCGTGACTTTAAAGGTCACTACGTGTCTAGAGACATGGATCACCGGTTACAGAATCTACCTACACATTTATGGGCACAAGGCCCCACTGATGTAGGTTGTATGCACATTACACCATATCGAGTCACACTCAAAACAGGAGTGGTACTACCACGAATACGACAATACAAGTTACCCCCAGATGCTGTTGTGGCTTTGCTGCAAATCATTGACGAGCTCATTGCACAAGGAGTGGTTGTAGAAACGGACTCCAATATATGTAATTCCCCGATAATTCCGATTCTTAAACGAACTGATCCAAAAGCACCACCAGTATATCGATTAGTTATTGATCTGCGAGAATTAAATAAATGCATTGTACCACAATACCCCGTGGTCCCAGATATCTCTTCATTGCTAACAGCCATAGATTCAGAAGCAACGTTCTTTACTGTAATTGATCTCAAGAACGCTTTCTTTAGCGACCCAATCGATCCGGAAAGCCAATATTTGTTCGGATTCAGTTTAAATGGACGAAGTTTTAAATTCGCACGCGCACCTCAAGGATTCACAGAAAGCCCCAGCATCTATAGCCAAGCACTGAAAAGAGAACTTGACAGTATCCACATGCCAGCTAACACTGCCCTGCTTCAATATGTCGATGATCTGCTGATCACCGCCCGAAGCGAACCTGAATGTGAAAAAGCATCACTGACGGTTTTACATTTCTTAGCCGACAAGGGGCACAAAGTGTCCCCTTCGAAGCTGCAATTCTGTGTCCAGCAAGTTGTGTACCTTGGGCACTCGCTGTCCAAGGGGGGAAGACAGCTTACACCCGACCGTATCGAGTTAATTGTTAACATGCCGCCACCCAAGACACAAAAGGAGGTGCGGGCATTCATAGGCCTCACTTCGTACTGTAGGCAGTGGATCCCTCAATATGCATTTCTAGCGAAACCACTCATTCAGTTGACAACACAGGAGGCAGCGACATCGACTGTCCTCCCTTGGACTCAGGAACATACGCAAGCTTTTGAAAGCTTAAAGAAAGCTTTATGTCAAGCGCCTGTTTTAGCAACACCATGTTACAGCAAACGTTTTACACTCTTTGTTACAGAACGTGAAGGTACTGCTTTGTCAGTACTCACGCAGGAACAAGCAGGATCACACAAGCCATGTGCTTATTTTTCTAGTACATTAGATCCCGTAGCTCAGGCTCTTCCTGCGTGCCTGAAATCAGTCGCAGCAACAGCTTTAGCAATCAGACAAAGCGATGCCATAGTGTTAGGACATCAATTGACAGTACAAGTACCACACGCAGTAGAGGTTCTCTTGAACCGGACCCAAACACAACACTTGACTATAGCAAGACTGACGGGTTATGAATTGACATTATTCCAGCCACACATAGAAATCAGACGTTGTAGTACATTAAATCCTGCCACACTTTTGCAATTAAGTGGAACAGACCCATTGGCACATGATTGTATTGAAGTTATTACTATTACGACGAAACCCAGACAAGACTTGACAGATATTCCATTATCAGATCCAGACCTAACATTGTATGTAGATGGTTCATGCATGAAAACAAATACAGGAGAGTTAGTGGCCGCTTATGCAGTCACAACAGATACTGAAATTATTGAAACGAATTGTATCGATACCTTGTCAGCTCAAGCAGCAGAGCTCATCGCTCTGACACAAGCCTGTATTCAAGCCAAAAATAAGAAAGTCAACATATACACAGATTCACGTTATGCATTCGGAGTCGTCCATGACTTCGGCGTGCTTTGGCGAGAGAGAGGTTATTTAACTTCTCACGGTGCCCACATCCAGCACGGTCCCCTTATTCAAGCTCTGTTAGATGCAATACATCTGCCGACTGCAATATCGATTATGAAGTGTAAAGCCCATACAAAAGTGACTGACATTATTTCTCAGGGTAACGACCTAGCTGACAGAACAGCTAAACAGACTGCTCAGAATCAGACTCATACAACTGACACGACAAAGACAATAGTTCCGACACCAACACACTGCATGACAGTTAAGGATCCCGCCCTTGATGTAATTGACATACAAACACATGCTACACCAGAAGAAATAAAGAGATGGACTGAATTAGGAGGGATCCAAACGGATCAAGGATGGATGACGAAGGGAAAATCTATATGGTTTCTTCCTGACTCCATGGTTCAAGTCATCATTAACACAATACATAGTCCAGCGCACCTAGGAGAGAAAGCTATGCTAGACAGTATTCAACACATTTGGTTCAATAAACACTTGCGAGCAGCAGCTAAACAGAAAGTACGTACCTGCATGATTTGTTGTCAGTTCAATCCAGGAAAAGGCGTACCTGTAGAACAGGGTGGATTTCAACCCCCCGATCACCCTTTTGAAGTCCTCCAGATGGATTATATCCAGATGGAACGATGTCGAGGATTCAAATATGTCCTCGTAGTTGTATGCGCTCTTTCCCGGTGGACAGAGGCGTATCCCGTCTCAGATTACACTGCCCCGACTACTGCCAAACAGTTAGTTCGAGAATTCTTCCCACGGTATGGTTTGCCCCGTGTCGTGTACTCAGATAATGGCCAGCCATTCTCATCCGAGCTAATGAAACATGTTTCACTTCTGTTAGGCTATCAATGGAAATTCCACTGTGTCCGACATCCCGAGGCAGCAGGTCTCGTGGAGCGACATAATCAAACTCTGAAAATTAGACTGTCCAAAGTGTGTAGAGAAAAAGGTGTCGACTGGATAGTAGCTTTACCAGTTGCTCTCTTTTACATGAGAATGGTAGCACACTCTCGAACAGGGCTATCCCCGTATGAGGTGATCTTCGGTAGACCACCAAATATGTGGGGGACGCCTATACCTCGTAAAATCACTGATGTTGATTGTAATATGCTGACAGATTACCTGGCTTCCTTGATGTCTGCACTACAATCTTGTCGTTCACAGGTAGCTGCAGCTTTTCCCGATAACACTGAGGTGAAGCCCCATGACGTGGTTCCGGGGGACCTTGTGCTTGTAAGGAACTTCGACAGAAGGAACCCGCTGGAGCCTCGCTGGCAGTCGCCCAAACTCGTCTTATTGACCACAAGGACAGCTGTGAAGATTGAGGGACGTAAAGGGTGGTTGCACTCGAGCCATATCAAAAAATTTCATGGACTACCATCCGACTTGAACTTTCAGCCCTGCATTTCCTCACAGACTGACTCAAAACTCCCCCTGGTTGATAAGCCAGAAAAGGAGAATTATAAACTGAAACTAAGGTCTAGCAAGTCAGACAATTTGATTGTTTAAGTCCTCTCCAAGGTGAATCGGTTGAATTTGTCTCTGACATGTATCCTCTAGACCAAAATAGAGAGAGAAATAGACAGAAACAGCTCAAGAAACATGCGTACTGTAAATCACTTCGTAGTCACTGCATAGTGACATTATTAATTATGTTTTCTCTAAGTCTTCTGATTATTATTGCCAGTATATTATTACACATGTATTACCCTATTTCTAAGCGTGCTTTCAATGCTACTGCCGAACATTCTTTTAGCGAATTACCGCCGCATGAGTTGTCCTATAGATTTGCGCTGCGCAACAATACATTCATTAGTATGTTACATCATTCTCATCAGACCAGCAATGCTACAAATTGTTGGATATGTGGCCGACTCCCTCCCTATCAGAAATACAGGGGAGTTCTGCCCCTCTTTCCGTATCCATTCACACACAATGGCTCCTGCGGAGCATGGTTTAGTTTGATTAATTCCCTAGATTCAAATTCAGTAGTTTATCAAGACAACTGGGTATGGGGAAACCTGAACCTAGTTTTACTTAAAGTTTGCTACCCTAACAAGGAGGGACTTCCCAGAAGAACAGGGACTGATCTAGAAAATGAAGTATATGGATTAGGTAATTTTACACTTAACGTTATGATCCTGAATGTTGAATCCGAAGCTACACCAATCCTGCCCGCTATGTCAGTATTTCCAGTTAGAGGCGAATTATGTGTAAAAAAGAATGGTTCAATACACATGGGCCATAGTAAATGTACCACTGTAATAGAATTCAGTGATAAAGGCAAGTCTACATTTAGAGCTTCTCGTCATTCCTACTTCATCTGTGGTCACACCGCATACATACGCCTACCCCTAGATTGGGATGGTACCTGTTACATTGCATTCCTCCTGCCACCTGTTTTCCTAGCCCCGCCTGATTACCATAGGAATACCCATTTAGTACACAATAGACAGCAGAGAGATCTCCCGATTGTCGACTACACTGAATCAGCATGGGAGCAATACACAGATTTCAATAAAGGTTTCTTTCCCTACATAGGTACAGTCACTAATAGTAAGCTGATACGTAGATTAACTAGAACCCTTGAAGCAGTAGTGAATGAAACTACTTCCGCCTTAGGCAACTTAACAGAGGAGCAGTCTGCGATGCGGATTGTTGTTCTTCAAAATCGTCTTGTCCTTGACGTCATTCTGGCCGATAGGGGCGGAGCTTGTAGGGTCATCGGATCAAGTTGCTGTGTTTTCATACCAGAAAACGCGCCGTCAGTATATAAAGCCATAACTCGCCTTCATAAGATCATAAGCCAGATACACCAGAATCCAGGCACCTGGACTTGGTCCGGTTGGTTCTGGAGCGTGTTGTCAGCCTGGGGATGGAGGATCCTATCCTTCCTAGGTATTGGCTTTCTCATACTATTCAGTTGCTGCTTGTGTCTACAATGTGGGCCAACGATCTGTGGTCTGTGTGCCACATCGTGTATCCCGCCTTCAAATTTTCATTCAAGATCCCGGAAGAAGAAAGAAGAACAAATGATGCTATATGAACAGATTGATGGATTGATGAAGATGGATATTTCATGAAGGGTCCGTAGGGGACAAGGAAGGAATGAGGAAATATGAATTTTATGATCAGTTATGTCCCCTATCTTAGACCCCAACGGCTCCATGTACATGCTACAAGTACATGTATGTTCCCTCCAGTTCCAGCTATGAAGACGCAAATACATGTGCGTCCAACGTCAACATGTCCTCTTTCAGATCCGCCATGAATGGGTCGAATATTCCATTCCTAAGTATGATTGGCCACTGACTTTATATGGTTCACCTTTCATGTTTTACAGTTCAAGCGAGTAGGCCCTGAATTCTGCCATCAAGCTTTTTCCTGCTTCTGCCTCTGAAATGCTCCAGCTTGGACCTGCATCCGTATCCATGAACTTTGTCCTACTCCCTGCGCGGCTAACGGTGCCTGACGCGGCCTGTTGCCTGCCAAAAACTGTATTCAGCCTTCAAGTTATCTGCTCCGCTCCTCATCCAATGCATTCCTGTCTAGTAGTTTAGGTAAACATCCTTCCAGCTACCGAGCAAAGGGCCCGGCCTCGCTGTCTTTATGCAAGTAATTCATAGCCCCTGTTACCATGGAAGATTCCTGCCCCCTCGCATCTCATGTAGACACATAGACGCTTGTACATGCACTAACAGTCAGTATAGAATAGATTCCGTCCGAGAGACCTTTCCTTTTGGATAAAACAGTTCCTTAAACAAAGATATTAGATACGATTTGGGATTAGGTTGACCTGACCCCCCAGACTTCTGTCTCCACATGTAGAGCTAAATGTCAATTCCCCTTCACCCTCTAGTTGCACGTCAATCACACGTCATGCGGCTGCGCGCGCATCTCTGCCAAATATTTCTGCTGACACTGCAGGATTCTCTTATGGATCCACCCACTTGTGACATCATTTTAAATGACGTTTCTAGTATACGCCTATTATTACGCCTATTTTCATTACGTATGTGTATTCTTATCTGTATTATCAGCTGTTACGCCTCCTGCATCTGTCTTAATGCAATACTTTTCATATATATATCGTTACTTGTCAATAATATATTGCCTATCCCTTCCTGAACCTTCGTGGTGATGGAATATGATTGCCTGGTTCGAACCATAATTCCTTTGTAAGGAATAAAGTCCTTTTCAGAACCTCTAATACCACGGATTCTGCCTCTTATTTTGACTGAGTTATTCTTACTAGACTTTACCGCATAAAAAATAGTACAGGTAATTTAAATATTTACCACAAGTGTCCGGTTTCCCATGGCACACCCAGAGACAATGGATGCACAATCAACAAATATGACTGACACAGCATCAGGAAACTGAAGGCCGAGCTGCGCACAGGATACACACCCTCAGCAGGTGTTGACGGCCCGTTGTGGTCACCAACATGCCCAAATACATACACAACCATGGACATCATGCACAATAGAGATTCTAATCCCTGAAGAACTGCATGCATGTTGCTAAACTACACATAGACTCATATGCACAATCTTTGACAACTATGCCAGAGATGCCGCATGCAAAGTGGCAAGAGACCTGCATTGACAGAGATGAGGCTCCTTGGAGGGTGAGGAACACCGTTATTACTCAGGTTCACACCTAGGGAAATGCATCAATATGAACAGACTCACAGGTCATTTGGCTGAACATGTGGGACCTAAACTGGACACCCCCTTCACAAAACAGATGCTGTAAATCCATTGAACTGGCACACAAGTGAAGGGGGTGAGCCAAACACCCCCTGCTGCACACGGAGGGGCTGCAATTCCCCATTGATCCTCTCATGGGGATGTCCCACACTATGTCCACCCGTAGCATCCCGTATGTTTCAGAGGGAAGTTGTACACACATTGATGCCTTCATCAGAATCCACAGTCCCATTACAGATGACTGTTACGAAGGGTGACTATCAATTCATGGGAGTCATGCAACATGTCATGTGCCCCATGGTGAGTCGACATGTATGTATAGTAACACAACATGCACAGGAGCAGTGCCTACACATTCCAAACACCTACCAACACCAAAATGCCGTGCAGCAATCCTTAACCAAAAAGACTTTTCACCATGTCCATGCATGGGACGCTGATTCAGCACACGTTGCAATACTCATGAGGAATAGTGGGAGGCCAAGGATGACACAAGCAGACAGCATGCAAAACTACCTGGGGATGACAGACACACAAGAAGTGAGGGAAAAGATTGTCATCCGCATGCATGGTCATTTACTCTACAGCAATAAGTGTGTCTCCATGCTATATTAAAATTGAGTCTCTAAGCTAAAATGTGTGGAAGGACATCATCACTTGAGTGACACATCTGAACACACCTCTAAGTCACTTAGCATACAGTCAGGTGGACACACACATTGCAACACATGCCACACAAGGCTCCAAGTGTGCACACTCAGACCCATGGACTCACCATTATGAGAAGAAGTTGCGTATGAGCTGACTCCGGATGTCGTTGTCCTCCTCCTCCTCCTCATCCTCACTTGCCTCGTGACCAAGCCCTTCATCCTCCACGGGTGTACGTTCCTGCTCATCCGGATGCAGGATGAGTGGCACAGCCTTCTCCCCAGCCATGTTGTGCAGCATGCAGCACACGAGGAAGATTTTGCAGACATTCACCTGTGCATATGGGAGGGACCCGCCTGTCTTGTGAAGGCACCGGATCGGCTCTTCAGGAGGCCAAACGTCCTCTCGATCACTCGCCTGCTCTGCCCATGTGCGTTGTTGTAACAGTGATCTGCAGCTGTTCTGGGGTTGCGGAGAGGCGTCATCAGCCATGGCATGTTGGGCTAGCCAGAGTACCCTACATGGAGACATCATGTAAAGAAGTGGGTCAGGAGATGCCGTAAGATACAAAGATAGCGCTAAACAGAGGACAAACAGAGTATACCCACCAACAAGACATGCTCATTCGTTGTGCAGCTGCAGCATCATTTCTGGCACCCTGCTACGCCTCATGATGTAGGCATCATGTGCTGACCCTGGAAAACGTGCACAGACATGGGAAATCAGCATGTTAGCAAGACCCACCACAAGGGCATTTATAGAGTGGTAATGTTTACGGTTGCGATAGGCGACCTCCTGTGCCTGTGGTAGTACCAAAGCCACATGTGTCCCATCAATAGACCCAATTACATGGGGCATCCCTCCCAGGGCATAGAACACACCCTTGACACCTGTCAACTGCTCACGAGTCGGAAAATGGATGAATTCATCCAGGTGCTCCAACATGGCTTCTAAAACATCATGCAGGACACGGCTGAACATGGTCTGTGACATGCCACCCACATCAGCTATGGTGAATTGAAACGTACTGGTGGCAAAAAAATGTAGGGCTGCCATCACCTTCATCTTGGGGGTCAGCGCAGTAGGATACCTGTGTCACGGTTGGAGGTGTGGTTCCAGCTTTGCAGTCAAGTTCTCAATCAACTGTTGCGAGAAGCGGTAACGTCTTATGCAGTCACGTTCCCTCATGGCACCCAAGTCTGGCATTGGTCGGGGGGAGGCGGTGCCCTGCAGAAAATTGGAAGGAATAACGAAGAGTGAGTACATAACAACATCAATGTCAATGAACTGAGCACATGCTCAACTGCTACTACACATCTGCTAAATACAGAGTCTGGTCTGTGCAATACATCCAGGACACGTATGCCAGCCAGGTGATACTCCTACGAAAAGCCAGCTACACCCGTTGATTTTCAAGTTCTACATGACATGCCCCGAAACTAGCTGTGGGCCAGTGTAAGTGAACAGACAGAGACATCACAGGAGTGACATACATCCACATATCTGCATATGAAGGATGTCATCTCATACAGACAGCTGGCGGCAAGCTAGACACACAGGTCACATGTCATTGAAAATGTACAGATCACACACATTGCGATGAAGGGGCACACGTGAAAAACGAAAACACAGACATGGATACGGCGCAGATATGTCCTCATGTCAAAAAATCATCTTTGAAGCATCCAGACACACGTAACGTGTGAATCCATATGTGGCATGGTGTGCGTATTTGTGTGCCATGCCCATCTACACATAGACACATGTTGGATGCAGCAACAGCAGATGCAGTTGACGGAACACCAACAGCATGCTCATGGGAACACATGACACACACAGGACATAGTCACATCGGGGCACGCTGCTACTTAGATGTCAGGTGTTAGTGTCCCTGTCCCTGGCATCAGGGGACAGTTGCGGGTGTTGGTGACTGTGCCATACCAGTGATGCAGTGCTTGACATGTTTGTACTACATGCACACATGTGCAAAGTGGGAAGGGGAAGTGTGCCACACACTGCCCCATCACACATGACATGTGTACACAGGTCATCACACATCTATTGTGCTAAAACATGAGGAGACATGTGCCATATCACTGCCTGACACACCTAGGCCCTGCACATGAAGGACTGCAATGACATGATGTACAGCCGTGCACGAGTCTGACACCTCCATTCCTTTCGTGTGCGCCTCCTATCACCAGAGTAAGCTGTGAAACGCCCCGTACACATGCTCTGAGGGCGTGTGAACGGTCCGTATCATTATATTGGTGTTGCCCCCGGAGTACAGGTGTGTGTGCATGGACCATACACACGTACGTGCACTACCAGTGTGTACACCTACGTGTACTACGGTTGTACACGTACGTGTATGACCAGTGTTTACACCTACGTGTACACACTGGTCGTACACGTACGTGTACGACCGTAGTACACGTACATGTACACACTGTACGACCGTAGTACACATACATGTACACACTGTAGTACACGTACATGTACACACTGGTCGTACACGTACGTGTACGACCGTAGTACACGTACGTGTACACACTGGTCGTACACGTATGTGTATGACCATAGAACACTGTTCGTACACGTACGTGTACGACCAGTGTGTACACGTACGTGTACACACTGGTCGTACATGTACGACCAGTGTGTACACCTATGTGTTCACACTGGTCGTACACGTACATGTACGACCGTAGTACACATACGTGTACACACTGGTCATACACCTACGTGTACATACACGTACGTGTACGACTGTAGTACACGTACGTGTACACACTGGTCATACACGTATGTGTATGACCGTAGTACACGTACGTGTACACACTGGTCGTACACGTATGTGTCAAACGCACTGTGCAACTGGTGCCGTAGGGGTATGTGTCAAACGCACCGTACCTGTGTGTGGATTGCTAAATTACATAGGGACACATGAGGGACAAGTATCAGGGCCTAAATGCATGCTGGTTGTCATGGATACCGAGTTTACAGTTCAAATTTTTCCATCAGGTGGCCTGGAAAAGTCAGTTGGCAACTAAATACAATGTTGCAAAGTGGTTGTTGACTTCACATGATGCTCAAATTTTGAACCATGCAAAGGCACTCACTGGTGTATGTTTAAAGAGATTGGAGGAAACGTAGGATGCAAATGAGTCTGACCAATCACTCTGTACTCCTGTAAATGAAACAGCCCAGCAAGGCAGATATAAGTCAGCCAGAACCCATGAGAGGGCACTTGCCTGCACAACCTTTCAGTCGACACCACTGCTGCTGCCTGTGCTTCCTCTGGCACCATGTCAAGGTCTGTGGAGATGGCCCAGCCTTTCACACAAGAGGAGAATGAGGCATTGCTAGATGTCATCCTCTCACAGTACCCCAGCCTGTATGGGTGACCAGGGGAGCAGGTGAGTGCTGACTTTGACTGTGCACCTTTTTTGTGACTGTCACTTCTGGAATTTTGTCCAGGTGTGACAGACATGCAATGTTGTTTAGAGTGGGTCCCAGGCGTGGGAATGGCTTATGTCTCTCATGCAGAGCATGATGTAGTTCATGTGTGCACTCCTCACTTGCATTGTGCTTACTGTGACATTCACTGCATAGTGCATGGCACATTCAGCCTGCCCAATCCTTTGGGCCATTTTTGTTCTATAGTCCTGAGGTGATTCAGTAGCCCCCCCGGTGTGACAGGTGACTGTACCCACAGATGTGTGTGAGTTGAGTGGAGCTGTGGTGACAGTGTCCAAATGATGTGTGCGCCCCCTGGACATTGATGTGTGTGAATGTTCCTTGTCATGTGGGTGAGTGTCTATGTGGAGTGTTGCACCACAGCTGCATGGAGGAGGCAACAGCTCCACCCATCTGATGTGAGAAGTAAGCCGCGCTGAGTGTCTGACTTGCTGAGCTAGCACCACACCTGTGACACCCCACAGGCAAGTGGCACATGTGCAGAGTGAGGTTTGTATCCGCTGTTGCCAATGGCAGGTGATTGATCTGTGTCTGTGTGTGTCTGTGTACTCTGCTGAGGTTGCATCAGTGGCCTGGGGTATGTAACTGCTTGGAGGTGCTGTCCATCAGCCTGGTGTTGCATGTGATGCACAGTGTGTGCCATGATCAGGGAGTGTGTTGCACCCCTCATGCCACCTGTGTACTTTCAATGCCATGTAGTGCATTGGGGCTTCCACAGAGGCTAATGTCCCTATGACAAAGGTGCTATTTGTTGCCAGCATACTATACCCTGTTCAACATATCAAAGATGTTCAAATGTGTGTCTCTGTGACATGGAGCAGGTGTAGTGATGTTGTCTCACTTTGTCATCCTCACAGGTAACTGCCTACGAGAAGGGGAAGATCTGGAAGCGGGCCGTCAGGTCCGTGAGATCGGTGGAGGGTCGCAGTCGGCGCCTAGCCCAAGTGAGGAAACGCTGGCAGGACATCCGGTGCTGGACCCGGAGGATCGCCCGGTGCCAGCTGAAGGACTCACCTCCACGCAAGCACGGCAGGCGCTGACGCCTGACCCACCAGATGAAGCGTGTCCTGGCGGTGGTCTTCACTGACTTGAATAGGCAGTTACAGGAGTTGCAGCAGCAGGAAGGGGGTAGGTACATGTGTGTTTGTTGTGTGTCACCAGCTTTTGGAGGTGCTCAGTCGCCTGGATACACTGCGAGGGTTAATATGTGCAGTGCATATCCTATTCCCCAAAGTCAGCCGGTGCTGTTCTTCCTCCCTTCCCCTCCTTGACATGTGTTCCCTGGTCTGTGTGTAATCACTATTGCACATGGTCGTCTAAGCTGCCAGTTAATCCAAGTGCACATTGCTTTCTGCATCATGTGGGGGGGGGTCTGAGACATGTGTTGTTACCTTGCCTGTGCCCTGTCCTGTTCAGTCATTTGGGGGTCCATATTAGTTGGCACTGATGCTGAGTCTCAACATAGGAGTGTGTTTTCAAATGAACAGACTTGCAGCATGTATGACCGATGTTGTGGCCTCAGACATGATGTGCATGAATGGGAGATATGCATAGTGCCGGGACGGTAGCTCATGTTACAGTCAGATCATTTCAGGACCATGGAGCAGTGTGCACACTACAGTCCCCTAAGACACCCTTGCCTCGGAATCATGTGTGTCATCCAACACTGTGCCCATTCTCTGTGTGTTCAGCATCGGTTGGTCTCTGTGGCATTGTTCCCTGGCCTCATCTGTATTTATCTAAAGTGTGCTACATGTGCCCATTGTACAGGCTGACCCCATTTGGCTTGTGCATCCTCACACTGGGCAGTGCCTGTGTGTCTATGTACAACTATCTGTTGATGGTTGTTTGTCACAAATATGTTTTGGCAGCCTCACGAGGTGATGTGGAGTACATTTAGGAATTCTTGATGCACATTTTAGTAAACCCAGATTAAGAGGTGTAACTTCTTGATCTGTCTCAATCACATTTTCTCAGGTATGGGGGGTTTGTGCGGGCAAGTCCTACATGTCCAAACCTTATGTCTCCTTGCCAGGTCTGACCTGTGTGTGATAATTGTCTGGACAGACACTCAAGATGCAGTGACCCAGTCATGTTGTGCAGGGTTTATTGTTTGTGCTTTGCAGCATGTGTCAAAATTTAAAATACATGGTTCATGCTCATTCATTTTTGCCACCAGTGTGTGGTCGAGATGCTACGTAGTTTGGTCTGTGTGTGCTGACATCTGTGTGGACATTCTTGGTTCCCATGAGGGTGTCTCCTCAGTGCAGGTGCTCCTTATCCCGACACAATTGCAGGCCCATTAGCGAATGCATTGTCCTATGTATGGACATGTGTGCCACTCCACATGACAGGCAGTGGGTTAGATGTGTTGCCACCTGTGTCATCATGGTTCGGATGGCCATGTGACAGGTGGCATGATTCAAGTTGTTAGTCAAGAAGTGCCCGATTCACAGAACTAACTTAAGACAAAATCCTAAACTTACTACCATTTTGGTATTCACAGAAGGCACTTACTCATTTTGGTATTCACAGAAGGCACTTACTCATTTCGGTATTCACAGAAGTTAGGAGTCCTAACTTTAGGACTCCTAAATGCCTTCTGTGAATACCGAAAGTCTTAAAATTAGGATTTTTCTCAGTTTAGTAGTAGTATAGTTAGGACTCCTAACTTTAGGACTCCTAAATGCCTTCTGTGAATACCGAAAGTCTTAAAGTTAGGTTTTTCTCAATTTAGTAGTCCTAAGTTTAGGACTCCTAACTTTAGGACTCCTAAATGTCTTCTGTGAATACCGAAAGCCTTAAAATTAGGATTTTTCTCAGTTTAGGAGTCCTAAGGTTAGGACTCCTAACTTTACAACTACTAAACTGAGAAAAATCCTAATTTTAAGGCTTTCGTTATTCACAGAAGGCATTTAGGAGTCCTAAAGTTAGGAGTCCTAAACTTAGGACTACTAAATTGAGAAAAATCCTACTTTTAAGACTTTCGGTATTCACAGAAGGCATTTAGGAGTCCTAAAGTTAGGAGTCCTAACTATACTACTACTAAACTGAGAAAAATCCTAATTTTAAGACTTTCGGTATTCACAGAAGGCATTTAGGAGTCCTAAAGTTAGGAGTCCTAACTATACTACTACTAAACTGAGAAAAATCCTAATTTTAAGACTTTCGATATTCACAGAAGGCATTTAGGAGTCCTAAAGTTAGGAGTCCTAAATTTAGGACTACTAAATTGAGAAAAATCCTAATTTTAAGACTTTCGGTATTCACAGAAGGCATTTAGGAGTCCTAAAGTTAGGAGTCCTAACTATACTACTACTAAACTGAGAAAAATCCTAATTTTAAGACTTTCGGTATTCACAGAAGGCATTTAGGAGTCCTAAAGTTAGGACTCCTAACTTCTGTGAATACCGAAATGAGTAAGTGCCTTCTGTGAATACCAAAATGAGTAAGTGCCTTCTGTGAATACCAAAATGGTAGTAAGTTTAGGATTTTGTCTTAAGTTAGTTCTGTGAATCGGGCCCGAAGTATTGTACCTTGACACTCACTACATTTGTCAACATGTCTCAATTTTTCATATGCTTGACTTTGATGTTTTGTTGTGAAGGACAATAATGTGCCTGCATGACAGATGTCTCCCAAGGAAGTGCAAAAGAAAGTACCTTTACACTTTCCGGGGACACACTGGCACATTTTAAATAAAGGCACAGTTCGATTACCACTTGTTTTCTGATTATACATATCCATGTTCCCACACTGTGTTTGCATTTGGGTAAGTCCTTGGTTGTTGCTGATACCAACTTACGAGTGTCAAGTCATCCAGACCACCGTGGTGCCATGTATATGTACTTACTGATACCCCATTTCTTCTTCGCAGTGGCTTATTTGAATTCGGCTGGCAGCTCATACAATGACTGTGTAAATGTAGTTTTGTGTGCACCTCCTTGTGTGACTTCTGTTATACAGGCACATGTGTATTCTGTTCACAAAGTGGCACATTAACACATTCTAAACATGCACATTGTGTAAAGTGTTGTGAGTCCCAAGGGATCGCAATGTTTTTCGTTTGGGTTTCAAAAGTACTCATAGGTCTCTGAGTGTGGGGACACCTTCAGCATTGAGGTCTGTTATTTGGCCTTGGGTGCACCAATACTGTTTCGTTCACAGTGAACAAGAGGTGGCATGCCTTCATAGTCTTGCTGTGCTCAACTGTTCCCAGACACTAGCTTCTCAGTATAATTTGATATCAAGTTATTTGCTGTTGTGTCATAATCTCCATTGTTTCCAAGTGGCATGGTGGGTCAACCAACTGGGGAGTGCAGGGTTACATATGTGCGGAGTACTCTAGTTGTTACTCATGATGCATTTCCTGATATGCACTGTGACATGGCGAGTCTGCGGGAGCAAGTGACACGGAGGGCGAGGGGAGTCAGGCGGAGGACCTGTCTAGTGGCAACACTGACTACGATGCTGACGGGTCCGAGGCTGAACTCCTCGAGGGGACGGAGGCTGCTACAACACCTGGCAGCAGCACTACATCTGTCACCGCCCCCTCCATTCCCATCACCGCCCTCCCAGTTGCTCCAGTCCCTTCTGTCCGTGCAAGGCACCACTGTGTCTCCTTCGTGCCAGGCACGGCACCCCCTGCCCCTGTCCCCCCTGCAGCCCTCACTGCAGAGTCTGTGGACATTCTGCGGCAGTTGCAGGTTGGCCAGACATCGATGCTGAATGTCCTCCATGGCCCCACCAGACTGATGACACAGATGGTGTCGTACATGGAGGGCATGTCATCAGCGATGTCTGACCAACGGATGTTGCTGAGGTCCATGGACTCTTCACTGACAGCAACAGTGAGTCTCCTGCAGCGCTTCGTCCCCCCCTACCCCTGCACCATCCACACTTCCCACTCCCATGCCTGTCCCAAGCACACCCAGACATTTCCAAGCACGCACCCCACCAGACACAGGCAGCACACCAACACGTAAGGGCAAGCGCACACCTCCTGGCACGCACACTCAGGGGGATGAAGGCACACCCACTGAGTCTGGGGCACACAGGCATACACGCAGCCACAGTCCGAGTCCGCATGCCGCACTACCCAGTCCCTCCAATGGCACTCACCTCGGCTCCCCTACCACACAATCTGACAAGGAGGCCTACTTGGGTGTGCTGGGCCTCAGCCCCTCTGGCTCACCAGCCCGCAAACGGGAACGGCACTCCACGGGTAGGGGAGTTGAGTCCCCCCCTGTCCACCCCCTCCCCCAGTAGCGCTGCACCCCATCTCTCCGACCCCCCCCTCCTTTGAGCCTGTGTTTTCTTCGGGTGCCGGGGATACGCTGGATGACCTGGCAGCAGTGTGCAGCGCCAAGCTCACCTCCACCTTTGGTGCTGCCCCACCCCCTGTGGTGGAGGCGTACGTCCCTGCACCCACCACACCTACCCTTACACCTCCTGTCCCTGCGGTGCCTGGTCCTTCCCCACATGATGCCCCCCCCCCCCCCAGTCGACGAACCTGAGGGTTCTAATCTGCAGGCAAGCTAGGGGAGACGCGTGGCCATGTGTCCCCCCCAAGGACTTCTGATCTGGACTGGCCATGTGCCTTTGTAAATAGTGTCCTTTTATAATTTTGATTTTAATGCTGAATAAAGCCTTTTCTTTTCACTTTGAACACTATTGCATTTCAGGTATTGATGTGGGTGCTGATGCTCCAGGAGTTGGGGTTGTGGTAATGTGTTATGTTTCAGGGAAATGTTGTAGTCTGATGCTCATGGGGTGGACCATGGTATCTGCGTGCCATCACAAGGTCTCTGCAAAGAATCTTTGGTCGTGTGTGCTATTTGTGTTTGGAGACATTGTCCCAAGGAGTGTTCCTTCCTCTGTAGCACCTGACATCTTCCCTGCAGGGAGTTGCACAATTGTTGTGCTGACCTCTGTCTACATTTCCTTTGTTGGTGACGGATCCCTTCAACTATGGCCATGCCTGCTCAGCAATGTCTCCGGCTGCATCATCTGTGCCATCCTTGCTAGTCACTCTACTTGTGTATTGAGTATGTTGTAATGCCTTAATGGCGAAATTCACCATTTTCCGCACTATGCATGTGTGTTACCCCAGCCTAGCACACAATTGGTACTTGTTCTGCAGGGTATTTGGGCACCTGACTGACAATTGTGGGCATTGTATCTGTGGGAACTCCACCCTATTCCTTCCATGAGAGGCAACATCTTGGTGGCTGTCCCAGCACCTGTACATTCCTATCAGTCCTCGGATGTGCGTGACAGTGTGTGTTCCCTTTGGCTCTCTTAGTTTAGTAGGCATTGACATGACTATACAGTCTTGTGGCATGATCTCTGTGTGTGTATTGTGCTGCATCCGCCAGGGGTGGGTATGCATGTGTCATTTGTCCTCACACCCACATGTGGTGTGTCATGCAGTGGGGGAAAGACATCCATCCTCATGGGAGTGGTACACTGCTGTCAGTAATGTGTTGTTATGGCACTATCAACACAGTCGAACATTAGGGATTTAGGGATGCGTACATACACCCATGGAGTTGTGGTCATCTGATCATGATGTACACACCCCCATGTCTCTGCCCACTGCTGGTATTCCTCTGCACCCACCCCCATGTCTCTCTCCACTGCTGGGAGTGATAGGCACCCACCCCTCACATGTCTCTGTCCACTGCTGGGAGTGATAAGCACCCACCCCTCACATGTCTCTGTCCACTGCTGGGAGTGATAGACACCCACCCCCATGTCTCTGTCCACTGCTGGGAGTGATAGGCATTCCATTCCAGCGATAGACGGAGGAGGGGTAGGTTACTACGTCCCGAGCATAGGAGCACGTTCTCTCCTTATGCCGACTCCACACTGCTGATGGAGCCCTAATCCCTACAACTTGAGGGTTGGGTTAAGGTTTCCAGAAAATAAGGGAAAACCTATCAGCGCAAGGAAGCTGTTCAACCTTACTACTGAGGTACAACAGGTTTACAGAACCACACTTTATAGAAACCTGTTCTTTTGATTATCCACAAACACCTTCACTCACTTTTTAATTGTTTTAGGTCCTGACGAAGCGCATTTGGGATCCCTTAAGGACCCACCCGTAAGCGCGAAACATGTTGACTTTCCACCAGTAGGTTCCCCACTCACTTTCCTGAGAGCAGCAGTTACTTTCCAGAATCTGCCCTCTTTTATTTCTTTTTCTAAGAGTAGCTCCAGGATTATTAATTTTAACCTTTTGCCAGGTAGAGCCGTGAATAAAGTTCTTAGACTCTACCCAGCAATTTTTAATCGCACCACCCACTTTTCTTCCTATAGGCCCACACACACCCATGCACAACTGCGGCGTCTCCAACCAAAAGATCTCCGCCAAAGAGCCCTCTTGCGGGGCCCGTGGGGGACTGCAGCGCCACCCCCACGAGGAGCAACGCCCCATGATGAAACAAGACACCCGAAAGGGTGTGTGAGGGCACTATATACAAAAGGAGAAATTCCCCACACCACATCGTGAGAGCACACACAACAATTTTTTCTTAGGAACAGTTACCCTCTCATAATATTTAAGTGATTCTGAGGGAGCACGGGTACTGGACCTATTCTCTAACTACGCTCCCGGTCCCCCCCTCTTTATGTGATAAGGGAGTGATAGGCACCCACCCCCATGTCTCTGTCCACTGCTGGGAGTGATAGGCACCCACCCCCCACATGTCTCTGTCCACTGCTGGTATTCCTCTGCACCCACCCCTAACATGTCTCTGTCCACTGCTGGGAGAGATAGGCACCCACACCTCACATGTCTTTGTCCACTGCTGGGACTCCTAGGCAGACACCCACCCACCCACCCGCACCCTTGGTGCTGTACACTGCTGTCCTGGCCATGAACACACCCCAATATACTGGTTATATGCTGCACCAGGCCTTAAGCCAACATTCGTGGCGTGTGTACGCCTTGTATCACAAATGTACTGGTGCCCTAGGGGTACGGGTGATTGGGTCCGTACCCCCGCATTCATAGGTTGGGTACGGTCCGTACCAAGCGTACCCTTACATCACCACTACAATGCTGGTACGGGCCGTACCCACAGAGCGTGTGTATGGCCCTACCCACGCGTACCCCTACCTCACCACTACAATGGTGGTAAGGGCCCTACCCACACCCTCAAAGCGTGGGTACGGCCCGTACCAGCATTGTAGTGGTGATGTAGGGGTATGCATGGTACGGGCCGTACACACGCTCTGAGGGCGTGGGTACGGCCCGTACCACCATTGTAGTGGTAACTGGTACGCATACGCGGGGATTGGTGGACACGCCCCCCGAAGTGACCAGACCCTTGAGGTAATGTATGGACAGTATATGGTATTTTTTAAATTAGGTAGAGGTTATGTTTCCTGCCCCTCGCCCCCCCTTTGCCCCTGGGTGTTGTGCTGACCTTCTGCAGCGTGCGCGGTGGTTTCGGTGCACCAGGTCGTAGGCTAGGAGGGCCGGGATGACACGTAGGATGGGGTCCATGGCTGTCCGTCACGTACCGCTGCTCCTTCTTCACGTCGTCCTCAATTTCCCGGGAGTTTTTGGCTGCCGTAAAAAATTATCCGTGCGGAGTGACGTAGGCACGAATCATACTTGCTGGTCCGTAGAACGCTGCCTGACTCCGTCCGGACGTCAAGTACGCGATGTCCCGGAACAGAATTGTGGGTATTTTTTCGCCGCACGTAGTTTTTTACGATTCGCGTACGGAAATGGTATTTCTGTACGAATCGAACTTGCTGGTTTGTAAGGAGGATTTCCCGGGTACGAGTCGTATGGAGAATACGCTCCGTACGACCATTCGTACCCGGGTTTTACCCGATCGGAATCGGCACCTAGGTGTTGAATGAATGAGTTTGAGGAATGAGAGGAGTGTGGATCTTTATGTAAAGTGAACGTATCTGGGGAATTTTTGTTTTTCTGTTCACTTCAGGAAAAGGCCACTTGCAGCTTGTTGTGTCTCTATAGTCACAGAGGAGATTAGCCCACAGATCCATGGAGACTGCTTCTTTGTACTGTGTACAAAAGGGAGCAGTTCCAGTTCTTCAGGGCTCCTCTAAGATGACAGCAAGAGGGCTCCAGAACTCTTCTGTTCTTCTGCAGGTCCAAAAATTGTTCTGAGGAAGCTGCCATTTGTGCCACATTTGCTGTTGGCACCGGTTAGTGGATGAGGTGACTCCTGGTGCCTTCCTAACTAATGGGGCAGCTCTACTCTCTTTTGCAGAAATCCCTGTTAGCACTACTGCGAACAATCCCACAGTGCACCTTACTCCTAAAATTCAAGTTAGGGAAACCATTCCTGCCTTGAGCATAGACTGTTTGCCCACCCAAAGAAGGGGCCAGGGAAATGAGCTGTCCTCTCCTCTGTGGTCACTCAAAACCGGTTCTGGGGTCTCACTGGGTGTGGCACCAAGCCTGACTGTGGTACAAGGGGTTGCCTTCTCCAGGTCTCACCTTACGTTTACTTGTGGAAGGGGGGCTCCTTTCCAATTTAATGAAGGTTCTGGGACCAGGGTAACTGGCCTTGCTGCAACAGTAAGAAAAACCCCTCCCCACCCCCAGGCCATTATTCTGCTCTGGGAGCATTTTAGTACCTCATTAAGGTCAAGCACTTACATAACAGCTGTCAGTAGATTAAATGCTAATCAGTCTGTTGGATACACCTGTAATCTAGTCAGAAAGCTTGTTTTAATAGGTGATGGTATGACTGATAGCAGGCAAACTATGCATTTTCTGTCTACAGGTTTGTATTACATGAATCAACTACAATTGCAGACAGGTAGTTTTCAGTACACTTTTGGTGAAGGTTACATGTAACATGAAGACATGCTCTTTGACATATTGACGGCTATTGATTAAATTGCCTTATCATGATGTATTTTGTTTAAGACCAGTATATTTAGGAAACAAACATCATAAAACAAAGAGGTGTGAAAACGAAAATTCATAGTTGTACACATTCATTGTGATGGTGCCCTCCCTGAATGACTTTTTCTTGATTGTCATCAGTAATTAATGTGTCTGCTCTATTATATCTTAACTGAACAGATTATGTTGGCACCATCTGATATGGTAGCTTTGCCTTTCAACGATTCTAGCAGTTCAGCATACATTACATTATTATTTTGAAGTTAAAATGTTTAACTTTAAAATTGGTAATGTAATGCATGTCGACGATTTGGGATACATGGAGACATAAAATACATTTTGTTTTGAAAAAGGAAATAAAATGTACTTACCTCCACCCTCGCTCTGATCCTTGTGTTCTTCTTTCCTCCAGCGAGCCCAAGCCAAGTCCCCTAACCAATCCTGGCGCTGCTCTCATGCTGTGAAAGCAGTGCCAGGATTCAATGGAGCAGGCTCTCTCTTAGCACTTCAAAGAACACTGAAGGCCTTTACTCGGTCTCAACGGTTTAAAGTGCACGTGTGGACACTTTAAAGTGCCCAGCCTATCACTCCTCTCCGCTGCTTCCAGTCGGCAGTGGCCTCGCCCCGTCCTGAGACGCAGCTCGGGACGGGGTTTGCAGAGTGAATGAAAAATAAAATGGTAATAATGTATATTACCATTTTATTTTTTCACTGGGGTCATTAAACTAGTGTGGCGATATGCTCCCGCCTTAGCGGAGGAGCCGCCACTGTCTAAATACCTTTTGTTTTTCGTGGTTTTCCTTATTGATGGGCTGAGATTTATAACTGTCTCATAAAGCAGAAAATAAGCAGCTTGTTTCTGTACTTAGATTAAATCTTCAAAGCATCTTTAATGAATCTCACAACCACATTAGAAAGGAGGACATACAGGCCAAATAAAAACACAATGCTTCCAAAGAGTCACTGTTGTAGTTTCATATCCTCAAATAATATGCTAGTGTTTTGCTTACTGTTAATTTGGATAACCAGGAGCTCAATAACATGAATGTGAGACTGATATCATTCCTGAAAGTGCCATGCTGTGGTACATTATCTGCATCTGCATTGCACTTGCTGTTATTTACACAGTTCTGTTGTGATGGTATGATTGCTTCAAGTTACGTTTTTTGCACGTGCGGGTCCTTGTATGCCTTTTGGTCTTTGTGCGTTCGTGCCTGAATTTATGTTGATTTATGAGACTTCACAGCTTTTTTGTGGGGAGCTTTGTAGGTCCCCATAGAAATAAAGAACTGTCATTCGAATGAGTAATTCTAGTACCAGTTCTTCTTGTTAGTGTGCATGTTATACCCTGTCATTTGCTTCCAGCAGATGCAGTCAATGATTGTAACTGACCGGAGTGTCCATGCAGGACTTTTAATTGCAAGGTGTTACCAGCCCCACTGGTATTGAAAGGGCATATTACGAAATTATGGGATGGAGGGCCTATGGCGTTGAAGGCTTTGTTCAGATGCATGTAAGACATCGAACATCTACATTTGAAATCTGTTCCAAGCGATCTTGTCCTCAGCAATTATTTATAGTGAGATAATGTGGCCTTCCTAGCTTAAGATCTTGGGAGAAATAGCAGACCATATACATTATTTTCATGTATCATTGTTACTGTGCAAGACACTGTTACAGCTCATTCTTTAATCATTAAACGTTTTACCCAGATGGTGTAATTTGGGCTGTTAGCGGCACAATATAAATATGTGCCGGATGCAATGGTTTAGCTTAGGAGTAGGTATGCTGCTCATCTACATGGATTTGATTAGTGGTGTGTGATATAGATCAGACATATCAGTTTGACAGCAGCTTCATCCTCTGGACACATGAGTACTTAATGGGGCTCTTGGGAATGTTTAGATTGTTTATTGATTGGCATTCATTTGCATACATTCGCCATTTGCATAACAACGCATGCTATTATACACACACTTTAATGCGTTTATTTCCTCTTACAGTACTGGGACATTAGGCACTTTATAACAATGCACAAATGGTGCTCTTACACGTTATAATGTAGATTGGTTTAATATATTTTAGGCAATTTAGCCGTGGCAGTTTCTGGTATAAAATATCAGCATATTTTAAATGACAAAAACATTTTTGTGAATGTTTATGTTTCACTTGTTTATTTTTTTATTAAATAAAAGCCATGGGAGATAATAGAAGCCCGTCTGCTGCTGCAGTTCGCTCTGCCCTCCGGTGGGGTCATCCCGAGGTTCAACGCGGGGACCAGGGGGACCTGGGGAGTGCTGCACTACACTCCCCAGCAACGCTCGGGGCACCCGGTGCAAGCTGCCAACGTCATCGCCGCGCCTGGTGGCGCTTATTTAATCCCCCTGGGGCTCCCGCATCGCGGGACGCACGGGGGCAGCGCCCGGGCCAAGGGCGGGTCTGTCCTTGCCCGTCAGTGTCCGGAAGAGGCCGGGCTGGGCTTACCCCCCTTGAGTTTTTCCTGCCTAAATGTGGGTTGCTGCGGGTAGATCTTCAATTAACATTCAGTGACTTGGCATGGTCCATATGTTTTCATATAATTGGCAAGTGTCATTTGAGTTGTCTGCATACATATTAACAATCTCTCACTGCAGCAAGTTGTCTATCAAGGTCCCTGGATTTATTGCATAATTCCTGGTAATTTGGACTAAGGATTGTTTTAAGCTTTGATGCTAAAGGGAAATATTCATGTAAGAACTAAACGAGTAACTCTGTGCTTATTATATCCATTGCTCTCTGGAAAGATCATTAGGAACTCCGGCCCTTGATGCACATTGTATTTCTAGTATTTACCTAATTTAGGTTGCCTATAGGTTGAATATAGATTGCACTGTTCACTATTTGTTTATCTAAGCTTTTAAGCTTATACTTATTCATCCCTTCCAAATCCCAAATAGATCTAATACCCAAGCAATTAGGTCCACCAGAAACTGTTTGGGTAGCAATGGGGAAAAGGAAAGCAGCAGAGGTGATGTCAGGAGGGAAAAAGATAGCTAGGACTCACAAACCCGCTAAATCTGCAGCTGATAACTGCACCTTAGCAGCTATCGACGACCTAATTGAAGAAGTGGAAACTATGCTGGCCAGTGGAAAGGAGCTTAGTACTAAGGGTAAAAGCAAAATCCCATCTTACCTTAGTAAAAAGGAGAAAGCAATTGCCATAAGACCAAGTATTCCTTCTATTGTGGTTCACAGAGCTCAAAATATGACATCTTGACAATCATTAACTACACCCTTATCGGAGATAACACCCAGCTGCTATGAGTTAATTTCATCTGAATTGGGTACTATACATGGGTCACAGGGTAGCCCTACTCGCAGGGAGATCCCAAATATAGAGTGCTCCAATAGATACTCACCTCTAGCACACAACCTGGAGGAGATACAAGAAAAACAAATTACAGAAATAGAGGGTCACAGACATCCCATAGGCAATGAGAGCATAGTAGAAACACATACATAACAATTAGACACTTATACCCTTGTGCTGGACCTTTGCGCAAAACTAAAAGCAGAATTTACAGAAAAGCCCATAGCTGAGGTCAGTGGACTGGAGGTGCAAGAACAAACAAATAGAAAACCTCATAATACCAATGTAGAAAACACTTTAGATAGAATTCCACCCGGAGTAGCACTGAAACATTCATTTAACCAAGCAACAATCCAGAGTAAACAAAGGACTCATACATCTTATTCCTCATCCACTCCAAGGCATCATAGGACTAATTCATACAATCATTCTGGATTGCCTCTCTTGCACCAACATGCACAACATAAAATCTCATACCTAGAAGTTCAGACGCCAAAGAGGCAACCTCAAGCCACCCAAGGAAATCCAAACTATGGGCGGGAAAATAGGGGCCCAAAACGGAATCAGGAATCATATCCAATAATCCATCATGCAAAGAGAGAGCACCCGAGTGGCTATAACGTCTTTTTAACTAATGTTCCAAGACCAAAACAGGGTGTGAGGGAAGATAAGGACTCCCTTATAAACAAAGTAATTTATTGGATCAGAAATAACAGACAGTGCCTTTCTGTAATAAGATCCGATATATATAATGCGGAGAGGTTGCACCAGGAGGAGGGTGATTTGGACGATATAAAACTAACACTGAACTCAAAATTATCGCCGAAAATTTAATAACCATGAATTTAGGAACCCACTCCTTATTCAACTCTAAAATTAGCCTCAGACAGAACAAAACTAGTTTGGATAGACGTGATGCTGCCACAAAAGCTAGGGAGGACACAAATAATCTCGAAGCTGTGGATTGACTGAATCAGCAGGCAAGATTGAATGGCACACCCATTTTAACAGCTGGGAACCAACGCTTAGTAGACCTGGATGAACAACCCATCCAGGACGCATATCGTAAAAGAAAGAGCCTGATGGAAGTAAGACAACTTATATCTCTGAATCATATGGGTTGGATCATACAACTACTCCAGATTGCCCGCCCAAAACATCAATCTATTCACCATCGGGATGCATGAAGATGGTCTCTTGGAACATAAAGGGACTCCCCCAAAAACATTATGAACCCGATTGGCAGGATTATATTGATAACTTCGATCTCTGCCTTTCCAGGAGACTTGGGCGAGGGAGCCGTTGTATAAAGTGGGTTATAGAACATTTAGTATAGAGGCTCAACACTTAAGTAAAGGTAGACTGTCAGGCTGCCTACTAATCTGGGTAAAAAACCAGATAAATGCTATCATAAAAATTGTACCAACTGATTAAAATGATATTCTGGGGTTAAAATTGAGTTTCCCAAATAGGTCCCGGATGCACATTTTCAATATATATATATATAAGACCAAGGGAGCGTTCGAAATAATCGTCGATTATACCACAGCTGGAAGAAATCCTCGATTCTATCACACCAAATGGCCCCATTATAGTCCGGGGAAATTTTAATTGTTGCTATGAACCGTTATCAGGACTAGATACCATCCTCGAGGAAGCAGACTTGGCAATGGGGATCCCACCACTCAGAGTAGAAAATATGGTGGAGTGTTCTGTTTCAGCAATGCAAATATTTCACTTTACCAAAGAGAAAGGCCTAAGGTCTTGTAATGGCAGATCCCCCTCAGACCCCGAATGTTCAAATTCTTTCTCAAAAGGTCACTCGGCATCCCGAATAGATTACATTATGATAAGTGTAGCTTACTGGGCTTATGTACAGGATTTAAAAGTTGACGACAGGAGAGAAAGTGACCATTTCCCACTGTGTTTAGATCTGGTAAGAGAATGGTTTTTGACCCATCTATCTCCACAAATTGAATCAAGCGTAGAGATCATACAGCCCTTAGTAAGTAATAACAGAAGGGCAGTAAAATGGCCAACTTCAATCGACCAAGTTGATCCCCTCACTAAAATATATAACATCTTCAGTGATCTTTTAACCTTTTTTTTAAACTCAAGCCCTGATAATATAACTATAACCCAGATTCACCAGATGCTGATAGATAACATAAAACCTTACATAACCAAACCACAATCAGAGAAAACTAATCATAAGGATGAAACCAGACAATATGGTACTTGGTTTAATAAAGAATGTGTAGTGGCCAAACAACGCCTCATTAAGGCGATTCAATCCAAAGAGATGGCTGTGATTAGACATGAAAGAAATATATATAATAAAACCCTGACAGTAGCCCGAAGAAATTGGGAAGATGCCAGCTGAGAGGACCTGATAATAGCAGCAAAGGCTGGTAATCTGTCCATGTTTTGGCGGACTATAGCCCATGGTAATAAAACAAGTAATCCGGCCCAAGACTACCACTTAAACCCCTCTACATGGCAAAGACACTTTGCTAATTTGTATGCACCTCCAAATTCGGTAGATAAAGTTCCCGTAGGCAGTGCTTAATTTGTAATATATTAAGTGCCAGGGCTCTGACCAGGAAGCCACTGCAGCTTGCACCATCCATCGCCCCTGTCATCGCTGCCAAAACACCTACTAACCATCTCTCTTGCATGTAAATGCGACAAATCAGATTTTTCCAGGTCCCCAAAGCTAAAGGAATGTCTGGGGAGGCAGGTATTAGTAATTTTTTAATGTATTTTGTTCCCTAAACAGCTCTTATACTTCTCCCCTCTAAATTACATGAGCAGCGCCACTTTGTGGCAGACTGCCCTAAGTGTGGTGTTGACAATTAGGTGTCGGTGCCGAGCACTGGAAACCAATTAAGTCCCGGTGCTCAGCACCGGAAAGCTCCGGCTCAAATTAAGCACTGCCCGTAGGTAGCATCGAGGGACTGTTGACTCCAAATGAGTTCACGCCATTACACTTTAGCATAGAAAATACCTTACTTGTGATAGTGGCCATTAAGTCATCTAAAACTCCAAGTCCTGATAAGATACCCGGGGACCTTTTTAAACATGCACCTGAGGTGTGGGCGCCATATATAAACCATCTATGCAATGCTATTGCCAGGGGACAACCAATTCCAGAGTCTTGGAAGGGAGCGGAGATCGTCCCGATCTATAAGAAGGGCAGCAGAGACGATCCCGCTAATAACAGACCTATAAGTCTGATAGACATATTACAAAAAGTCTATGCCAAGCAAATCTTGGATAAATTAAACAACTGGATGAATGGTAATAACATACTTTAATCTTGCCAGGTGGGTTTTAGAAGGAAAATAAGCACGATAGATCAAGTGGAAATATACGAAGTTGAGACCTGGCCACTTATATGTTGCCTTTATCGACCTAAAGGCCACATTCGATCCCATCCCCAGAGACTTATTATGGGCAAATTTGCTACAACAGGGAGATCTTAATTCAACTGGTTAGACTCCATGAGGGCAACTTCACAAAAGTCCATTGGGGTAAAAGGGGGAAACTTACAGAGGAGATACCTGTCAAGAGAGGCGTGCGACAAGGATGAGTCCTGCTGCCAACCTTGTTCTTTTTATACGTTAATGACATGGTCCAGTTTCTCCACAAAACACAACACGATTCTCCAAAACTTGGAGGGACCCACATTTGCGCACTAACATTCGCAGGCGACACAATTCTGTTGTCCCAAACCCCAAAGGGCTTGCAAAGTCTTTTAAACTCACTAAATAAACATTGCAAACTAAAAGGCCTGGAAATCAACCCCGTTAAAACAAAATATATGGCTATAAAACCCCACAAATGTTTTAAAAATAACACAGCGCTAAATGGAGTGACCTTAGAGCGTGTCTCTAATTTCATTTATCTAGGGGTAACCATTGATTCAAAACTTTCGTGGAACCCACAGATAAAGAAATCAAAATAAATCCTATTGCAAAATTCCGCTCCAATTATAAAAAAAACAATATGCGACTATGTCAAAGGCAGTTGCACCAGCACTAGAAGTTTATAAGACCAGAGCGCAAACCGCAGCCCTGTATGGTTCAGACCTGTGGGGTGGGGAAAATCTCTCCACTCTAATTGTGGGGGAAAATAAGGTTTTAAGAAGATTTGTGGCACTCCCCCAAAACACTCCCTTTACTCCGCTAATATATTTGGGTATAAAACGATTTGAACACAAGGTAATTTGGATGACCCTGTCATACTGGGTCAGAATCTGGACCACCGATGAATTAGAACCATATCGACAAACATTGAGCGAATTACTGATACTTGACACTTATATTACTTTCCCCTGGTTGGCACATATTTGCAAGTGGTTCTTTGATTTAAGCCTTAGTAGATTCTGGGAAAACCCGAGCCTGCTGACGCCTGACTCAAAGTGGGAAATTAAAACCATCTATTGGAACATCATTTGGCATAGAGTCAACTCAAATAGTACATCAGGAACCCTCACAACCCAATTCCTGATGTTCAAAACAATTCACTTCGAATAATTTTTGGATGATATTGAACCCCAATTGCCAAAAATCCTATACCTCAAGTTCATGTATGGAACGTTGCAGATAAAAACCTTTACATCAAAATGTGGACAACAACAGGATGGAGATAAAGATTCTAAGTGTATGTAGTGCCATCTGGGGGTTAGGGAGGATATTGCCCATGTTCTATTCTTCTGTCCCAAATATGTAAATCCCAGAAGAAAGTTGATAAAACCCCTAGGTAGAAGTTTGAACACCAGAAAATATAATGACATACTAAAAACTGATTACTCAAAACGTATCGTCTTCGGTGTTAGCAGATTTTTACTGACTACAAATTTCATAAGAAGGAAGGAAGGGTTAAAATTATAAAGACAATATAAGCTATTTTAAAATAGGGGTATTCTTAGGGACTAGTACCTAGGTACCAGGATGTGTATTATAAAAAGTGGATTTTTGTAGGTATATTTTATTGACCCCCCAATCTTAATGAATTCCTTGTTATCATTGAAGCATTGTCAATAGTTTCAATAGCATATTTTTAACTAGCAGCACACGCAAATTTGCACTTGGCACTTTGTGAATATATTGTTAAAAATCGTATAGGGGGACTAACATTTTCGCCACAAATCTAACCGAAGAGTCCCATTAACATAAATGTAGCATAAGCCGTAAAATTGTGCCAGTGTATATTGTAAATAATTTGATGATAAATGTATTATAAGTGCTTTTAGCAAGGACGAGGAAATTTGCACTTACCACTTTATGGAACCTAATGCTAAAAAATCGTACATAGGGATTATAAACTTCTGAGACAAAATCAATTGAAGGTTTCCAACTGTGTAAATGTAGCATACTGTTACATAATTTTGCTGCTGCTAACTGTAAATATTATGAGAATCAATGCACTGTATGTATTTTATTTAGTAATGTTTTTAGTATTTTAATAATGCTTTGATGATTCTGTGAATCGAATAAAGTACTTTTGATGATGATAATAGAGGGCCTTCCGATGGTCACAATATTGAGCATGTGAATTTTCCAATCTTCAATCCTTAGTTTGTTAAAGCCTAATATATATAATGTTGATGCTGACTCCAAAAATACAAGACCCTGGGATGTCAAAAGGGTTTTCATTCCGATTCCTCGATGTCATAGAGGATGGAGTCCTTACTTGGGCCGTCTGGGATATTATGTCACATTATGTCTCACGACTAAACTGACATATTCAAACAAAGGAATGTTCTAGAATGGTTATTGTCGGAGATTGTTAGTGATGAAGGACCAGGTAAAGAGAACCATTATTACTGCTGAGGCAGGGGGTGCCCTCTGCTGGCATTATCGGTGCCATGCTTTCGTCGCGGGTTGTGGCTAAACGCTTCTTTAGCGATGCCATGGCTAAAACTGCAGATTTGTTAATGAGCAGGAATTGGTATTTTTTGTTCAGTGGTTGCTCTATTTTCTCTCAATACCTATCCGTGGCTCAGGGCTCTGAGAGTTTGTGATCCCTGACGAGGCTGGGGAACCATGGAAGTGAAGAGAGCACAGGGCAGCTGCTTCTAATGTAGAAAATGTAGAGGAGCGAGATATGTAAATTGTTCTGAGGATAAGGTTACACAGAATGAGTAGAGTGACTAGAGCGACCTCTTCCAAAATTGCGTGTGTTTGTACTTGGATTTTTGGGTTGGTTCAGGGTTTGACAAGGAGAGAAAGTATCCTCGTGCACCAAAAGGATGTGGCGTTAGGGCCAGACCTATCGACTTTGAAACTGGGGAATTAGTTTCCAGTCTTATCTTCAGCACAACATCCTGTGATTCTTGGCAAATCGCTCAATCCCAAGTTGCTAAAATAAAAACAAAAACATAAATCTAACCTTGTGTATGTGCTAGGAACAATGAAACAGATGACAAAACAACAGCTAAAAGACAAACGAATGAAATAGCAGCCAAAAAGGAGAAGACCGCAGGGCCTAGGCCTGTGCAGATAAAGACTGGGAGAAGATTTACAGTGAGAAATGTTGTGTAAATCCTGTGTAAATTAATTCCAAAGTTTGGGAGTAAGGATGTGAAAGGCTCCACACCAGACATCTTCACACGTGTTAGCCTTGAGCCCCCCAAAGCAAAATATTTCAAATTTGAGGCCCCTTCAAAACTTTATGAAAAGGATTGGGGGAAAGGAGGGGTACGGCTGAGCACAGGGGTCAGGGCTTATTAAATTATTTCAGGGATAATTTTTCATTAGCTGATTATCCATAATAAATCTGAGACTTTTAAAAGAGCAAATTCATCCAACAAAAACAGAAATTGATTTAAAAAAATGCTCTGCTCCCCAAAATTGATGTGTTGGACTCCCCTCAGACCAATGGGAACCAATGCAACTGCATTTGTGATAGCAATCTCTCCTCTGCTTTTTCACCCCTTTCCCACCAATGCCTGTTCATCACTTCAATCTTGAAACAGGCTTTTTCCTTTTTTGGGGGGGGAGTTCTATACAGCGCAAGGGTATTGGAGCACTGTACATGAGCATCAGTTACATTAAACAAAGTCAGATTATTTATTTTATTAAGGCACAGGGAGATTAAGAGATTTGGCCAGAATGACAGGATGTTGAGTCAACTATGGGAATTGAACCTTGTTCCCCATATCCAAAGTTGGCAGCTCTCACCATTAGGCCACATATTAGGCCTGGGCAAAAATTTCGTTCCGTTCGCGGAAATTGCGATAATTTGACATTTTTGCGTTCCGCGGAGAGCGCGAAAATGTCAAAAATTCCGGTTTCCGCAGCTTGGCGATAATTTGTTTCTTGCTCGCGCTGTAAAATGATACATTCTCGCGCGCGCGCGATCGCCTTACCTGAATCCCTGCGTTCGCCGACAAGTTTTCTTGATCCGGTCGCGTTCTCCATGAGATGTTGTATTGTTTTTAGCCATTTGCGCTGTCTCGCGACAGTTCGCGCCCGCAGTGACGTCATGCGTCGCGCGATCACGTCTTTCTTCTCGCGATCATGCACCGCGAGAACAACTCAAAACAAGATGGCCGCGCCCGCAAGCAACCACATGGGTAAGTTGGCGACCCGCAACCATGCAGAAAATCTCGCGAACATGCCGGAAAAAAACTTCCGCATCTTCGCGATATTTCTGCTTGTTTGCGATAATTTTAAACATTCTCGCGATAATTTGCGAAGGTTAATTCCGCAAATTCCGCCCACCCCTACCACATATCCTCACTTTCAGAAAAAAAAATATTTAGCTGTGGTGCCACCATTTTTGCAACAACAGTACTCTTTGTCCTAATGCTAGCAAGGAAAATTAGACTCCAATAACCTTTTTTTCAAAGAAAGACTGTTGATTGCGATAAAGTGGTACCTCGGACCCCTGGAACCTGGTGCCGCTGCACCTGATTCACTAATGATAGCTAGTGTCTTCCAACGTTTGTTGTCTCCTCTGCCCTTTGTTAAAAACGTGATCTCACATTTTGTCCCACCCCCTCCCTGCCATCTCTCTGATGCCCAAACTAAGGTGACTCCTTTCCTTCGATTCCCTCCTTACCCTGGACCTTTGTGTTGAGGCCCATAGCAACATTGGCTAAGGAAGTGGGCACTGGGCCCTAATGCAAGCAAGAAAGGACAGTAAAACAGCCATAACTGGTGTTTAGGTGTCCCTCATACCCCTGTGCCCTGGTGCCACTGCACCTGCAGCACCATTTGTACCTACAGCTCTGCAAAGCATGATCTCTGTCCTGCGAACCCCACTGGGCCATCACTCATAGGCCTGAGGCACAGAGCAGGCTTTCTGCCCCTTCTTATGAAAAAAGAAAAGGTAAAAGCTCCACATCTCATTCCCCATGTAGCAGGTGTAACCTGTGCCCTACAATTAGCAAATAGACCCCTACTCTTATAGTGAGGATTACCAGGGACCATGCACAAAGGCTTCCATTTTACATCTTCACGCTTAAACTTGATATCATTTTAGACAAGTGACTTTTAACTTATTTTGCATGTATCTGATAAAGTATTCAAAAAGGGGGTGATTAACTAACATTTTGCACTGGGTTTGAATCATAAAAGTGAAGCAAAGCAACACAAATGTTTTATTTATTATTTACTGTCCAGCTCAAAACTTTTGTTGTGCTGGAAATTGACTAAAAGTAGCGCAAAGTAGCGCAAAGGGCTGCTTTGCGTTACTTAATGTCAAGGGGCGGTACATGGGCGTTCCCATGCAATCCCTCACCCTTTTTGATGAAAAGCGGATCTACCAAAAATGTGCGACAGGGCTTTGCATCAAAAAATAACACCTTTTGAAATTAGGCTTTAAAAAAAGGAGAAATGTTTTCATTTTTTGTTTCCTTTCTGACTTTACATGTGTGCAGCAGTGTACAGCACACATGCAAAGTAGAAACAGTTCTAGAAATTGTCTAGGCATAGTATTTTGCACTGGAAGGACACCCTTTCAGTACAAAATATATGGTAGACTCTATTACACATCTTTGCACTATGGGGCAATGGTATGTGCATGGTGCACAGCAGCAAAATTCTGCCCCGTCTCTAGGAAGAGGAGAGGAGAGTGCCATATCTGTGTAGATATGACACTCTACTGCTACCTTCCTGTCATGCACTGCTGCGCAGCATTTTTGGCTGCTGCACTGCGTTCAGTCACAGTTTAGTAAATCTGACCCCACGTGTCTGCTTGCAAGCATATTTCTTCGTAAACATTTCAGCACAACACTCCGCATTATGTTCAAGGATAAAGTACACTGAGCACGCTGCCTCTGTATATTGCTGTTGTCCGTACTGAGGCAGCTCTGAATATGAAATACAAACAATGAGTAGCTAAGGACCTCAGACACAGTGCGAATGAGGGCAGTTTTTATTATATAAAATGCTTCTGCCATTTAGCTCGTCAGAGGAGCACTTCATGGATTATCCTGGACGTTCGTCCATGGCTAATTCCTAGCTCTGCTGACTTTTGTCACCATCCTGCAAAGAGGTCTGTTCCACACCAGGATGGCTTCCTGATACATCACTCATACAGGTGAATGTAGAGTTAAGCTTCTCCAAGAGATCTGACAGAATGCATTTCTTATTACTCTCGCTAGAGTAGAGTTAGGGTAGGTAGGGTTCTCATTATGATATATTTTATATAATCACAAATCATATTAAAATGCTATAATAGTTTAATTATTATACTTTTTCACCATTCTTGTAATGCTCGTAACAATGCTTTGTTTCCTAATAATTGCAGCTCATATACTTTACACAAGGATTAAAATGCTTCAATAAATGTTTGAAATGTAAATTTGCGTATTTCTTGTGTATCCCTTTGAGCATGCCTAAGTTAATCACGAAAGAGTAGATCTGTTTCCACGATTTCCTCGGGAGAGTCAGAGTGGTCATGTTCTAAGGTTGAAGACACCATCCGGTACCCTGTCAGGTTTAGTGGTCCACATGTTGCACCGTGAGCTAGCCGGGAATAGGGCAAACATATACTGATGATATGCATGGACGAAGTTACCATATTTTGATGCCTATGTTGTCCAACTACACAGTCTTACTTGATAAGAAGGAACCGTTCAACACTCCCCTTTCTCATAGTTAGACAGCTATATTATGGGTGCAGTGACCACTCACACCCCTGGCCCTTGTGTTGCACTAACGTTATTTATGGCTCTTAAAAATAAAACAAAGTCACTCATATATCGCTCCTTTCCCAGCGGGCAACTGTCAGGGGAAGCTGTCTCTGTCCATTTGTAAAACACCAAAGAAATGAGCCCCCACATCACTGACACTATCCATGGATCTGGCTCCTTTCCTCTTACATCTGGGCCATTACTCTGGGGCCCCAAGTGTTTGAAAAATCAGGGTTGTGCACCTGACTGCAATATGTCTGGCCTCTTCTCTACCACTCCCTTGACTCTCCCTTTTACAAAAGCAATCCTACCTTAAAGTTTAAGGCTGACCTTGAGACGCCTTTGCCTGAAAATATAGGGGTTGGACTCCTCGACTATGAAAAGAAGGACACAAAACTAAAGAAGAAACAGACCTTCTCTCCAGGGTGCCTGCTACCTGAAAGAAATGTAAATGTGTGCAATTGATTTAATAAAAATAAACGTTTCTAGCTCAAATGGATCAAAAGTTACTAAAAATGCAGTGACATGTGTTCGCACATAGTGAACAGCCCTTTCCAGAGGGTGGGCGGTCAGTCACTTTTTGCTGTATTAGGGTGTTGAAATAGTACTAATGAGGTCACATCTTTGTCCAGTCAGTACTCACATGTGTAAAAAAATTAGATACTTCATAAAATGTGCACTATTAAGCAGCATAGTTTGCCTTTTTGTACAGCATGATTTAGTCAACACTGGCGCATAATTTGGTCCTCGCAGGGGCATAATTCTAGTGGCCCTTCTTTCTGGTCATGCACAGACATCAGCATTGATTGCATTAGCAAACTGAGGTTTCAAAGTAAAATCAGTTAGTTTAACTCACATTTATTTTTCATTTAACATGTGCATTTTTTTTTATATGCAGTTACCTGAAGGTTAAAACAAAATAACAAAACAGTTTGAGAATATATTGTTTTTATTAGCCAAATTTTTGGCCATCAAACCTACTCACTGACCCTGACCCCATGGCATCCAGGATCACATTTCACATTTTGTTTTTAGGCATTACAAGTACTGTACTTAAATCAAGACTACCTGGAAATGTGCCAAATAAACAGAGTGTAAATAGACTTAAGGGTACTTGAAGATCCAATTGGGCCCCCCCAGGGAGGTGCACCCCACAATTTAAAGACCTCTGCTCTACACCCACAGCATTCCCATCTGAAGCAGAACAAACAGAGGATTGTGGCCCTCATTGAATGTACCAACAACAAGGGTGGGTAAAGAGTCAATAATTGAGATCAAAATACTGAGCCAGTCTTGTGGAGTGCTTTGTGAGTTAGACAGAGGGTTCTAACGTGAATGCTAGATTTACCAGTGAGTTAAAACAAACTGTGTCATGCTTTGGAGACAAAGTTGAGTTTTCTGATACCTTTTGCCAGTCTCACCACCATTTTCTTGGTTTCTTTATATTTAGAAATGGCTAGATCCGGGTCGCCTTCATAAATCACATTACAATAGTTCAGGATAGAGAGAATACATGCTACGGCCAACTACCTTCAATATCTTGAGCTGAACAATTCTTGTGGGTTAGCCTTTCTGAATCTGGAGTGAAAAGCTTTGATTAAAGATCACTCCTAGAATCTTGACTGTCTCTGCTGGAGTAGGAGAAAGGCAATATTGGACTGCCAATATTGGAGTGACCAGGAGTCAGAAGACTTAGCCACAGAATCACTCTCCCGTGACCAGTATTTTCAACATTAGTTTTCAACAACAATGCCTGTTACTGTCATCTTGATATCTGATGGAATTTGTTAAACAGTGATCAAACTTTAGTAGCAGCTCTGTGTCATTTTCACAGAATGATGTATCAAATACAAATGATCATATAAAGCAGTATGGTGGGTGGAGGTAAATGTTGACCCAAATAGGAGAAAAAGCAGAACATTATAGAACCTTACCTGGCAATGAAGTGTCACTGGGAAGTGAAATGGATTGGACTCTAATAGTTAGAAATAAACAAAACGACTTGAGAACTTGTCCGACTATCCCAGTAGCTTCAAGACGGTCCAATAGGGTGTGATGAAGTCTTCTGAGTGATCAAGAGTGGATTCTCTCCATATTGACTCATGTCCTGCCACAAGTGCAATTTATCCTAGATGGCAATCAAAACAGATTTGATCCTATGCCCTAGGCAGAAGTTAGCCTGGCCTAATCAAGAAGACTCCATTCCTCAAGACGGCCAAAATAAGTTTCTCCATAACCTTAGTTAAAGCTGAAATTAACAATGGGACAAACTTTTTCTTTTTGAGCAGAAGGATCCAAACCTGATTTGTTTAAGAAAGGGACTACAACTCATTCTCTTAGATGAGCCTGCACCACACCTGCCTTTAATTAGACGTTGATGACAGTGTGAATATGCTAACCCACACTTGGACGTAAGTCTTTATGAATAGATGTACAGAAGGGGTCATCTGGGAAGCCTGACTTTATGCTAAATAATTGGCCTTTAATGGGTTAATGCTTATTAGATGTGGAATTTGGAGATATCTGTCCTGAATCTGTGACCAACCTGGGACAGCCCCTAGCTTGGAGTTTGCCCTCACAGATCTTAATAAGTTTAAATGAAAAGAAGTCTGGCAGACTGTCACAGGATGTCTGAGAGCAGGCATCCCCAGGCAAGTGGTGACAGTTGAAAGTATTTCTTACAATGAAAAATAGGTCCATAGAAATGGTGAAGACTGCAATTTGTATGAGTTGATTTTGTCTGAGTTAAGCTAACTTTTTATCGTCTTAAATCTATTAACATTTTTCCACTGACTAGCTGCCTTATTTGAGACTGAGTGACAGGAGACTGCTAAAGAGCCTACCCCTGAATGAGCAGTAACCCTAGACACTCAAGTGTAGTTGGAAAATCCCTACAGGCTTGCTGTACCTTTCGGTAAGTTTACGGTCAGAGGACCAAGAACCAGTAACAGTGGCATTAATGGTAAAATCCCTAATGTAGGGCTGTAAAAGCATCACTAAGCAGCTCTGTAGTCCTGCAGTGCTACCATGCCTAGCTAAACCAACTTGACCTTTGAGGAGCCTTCACTAACTTTAAAAAGTAACTGTTTAAACTGTAAAGAGTGCCTCAAACTTGTGGTTCATAATGTTTAAAAGTGAGACGTACGAGTGTCGCTTAACTTGCAGGTTGCAGCAGTAATTGCACTAGGAGTGTACAAAATTCACATAATTTTCTCTCACATAATTATGTGAAATTTCTGCATAATTATGCTAAATTATGTGTATTATGTGAAATGCAAATCCATGATTTAATGCTATACTTTAGCATGAGATGTGTCCTCACCAGTCTTTAGTGTGAGGACACATTTAAACAAAACACTGCGAACAACAGCCGCTTCCTTCTGTTGATACCATAAACTCACTGTAATTTGATTGCCACAAATGATGCAGAATAACTCAAAGTGGCGTAATGGCATTATTTGTGTGTTAGACCAGACAGCCTTAGAGTGGTCTTCGTGCCAACTTTCTGCCTACCTCTACCACTTTTCTGACCTCTTTCTTCCTGGCTTTATGATCTGTGCAATTTACCAGTGCTAAAGTGCTTGTGCTCTCTCCCCTAAACATGGTAATAATGGCTCATCCAAAGTCGGCATATTTAATTTACTAATAAGTCCCTAGTAAAGTGCACTATGGGTGCCTAGGGCCTGTAAATTAAAGGCTACTAGTGGGCCTGGTGCAATCATGTGCCACCCACTTAAGTAGCCCTCTATCCATGGTGCAGGCCTTCCATTGCAGAGTCTGTGTGTGCAGTGTAAACTGCCATTTTGACTTGGCAAGATAAACCTATAGCCAGGCCCAAACCTTCACTTTTTAGACACATAGGTCACCCCTAAGTTGGGCCCTGGAAATCCCAGAGGACAGGGTGCAATGAACTTAAAAGGCAGGGCATGTACTTCTACAATTTACATGTCCTGGTACAGAAAAACTCTCAAATTCGTTTTTCACTAGTGCAAGGCCTATCTTTGTAATAGGATAACAATGAGATTACCTTCTTAAATTTTTAAGTGTAATTCCCAATTGTGAAAAGTTAGACTTTTCAAGATGGTGTCTCTGGAATCACAATTCAACATCACAACTTATGGTGCCTTTAAATTACAATTCAGAATATTTCACTTTTAGAAAGATGGCGTTTTCTTTTGCCATTTGATGTCTGCTGCCTCCCTCTGATACATCTGGGGAGGGTGGCAGCTGTGCTTTGTGTATTCCCCCTAAATAGCCACACACATTTGGAGCGTAAGTGTGACTTTATGGATCATCCTGGCAGAATGGGAGGGAGGAGTTGGACCCAGCCTTACTTGCACCTGAATAGGCTGTGTCCTGTCCCCACACAGAGGGCTGCATACCCCCCCTGTAGTGAGTCTGGAGCAACGGTAGGAAGGAAGGAGTCTATGCACTTTAAAGACCTGTCGTCGGAATCTCCCTCATTTCCAAGGCTGAACTGGGTAAAAGTATTGGACCTTTGACACCAAGACATCAGTACACTTCTGGACCTGTGAAGACTGCCAGGAATAAGGACTGCTGTGCTAGTGAAGGATTGCTGCTCTGCTGCACTGCTGCTTTGCTGGACTCCTGCTTTGCTGGCCTGCCCTGCTGTCTGCTGTTCCGCTGCCTGGGTGAGAAGAAATAGACCTTCATGACTTGATTCCAGAGTGACTCCAAGGGCTAGCTTGCTGGCCTCCTGATCTGAAGTCTCAGTGACATAAAGGAATTCTAACTTATCTTCTTCTGCACCTAGACTCAGCCTTCTGTGAGTCTGTCCTGCCAAGTGGTGCCATTCCAATCCTGGACCCCTGAAGTGAGGTTTAAGGTGCTTGCTTCAGCAAAGCCAATGCATCCTCTGTTGACCCGGGGCATTGGCACCATTGCAAAGATCAGAACAAATGCACCTCCCCTGTCACGTGAACCGGAACCAGCGCATCACTTCTGTTGCGTGGATCGGAACTAGTTCATTGCTTGTGTTGCATGAGCAGAACCGGCGCATCGCCTCTACTGCATGGATTGGTGCCAACGCATCACCTTCAGAACCACCACTGTACAAGGTCTCCACATCTCAATCGACTGCATCTTCAAAGATGAGCCAATATCTGCGAATCGCAGCTCTGTGCTCATCGGAACTGACACATCATCGCTGCTGTGCGGAACATGACTGGTTCATTGGCACCACTGCATGGATCAAACCTGTAAATTAAATGCTATTACTGGACTTGCAGCACTTTGTGCTACTAAGTACAGTAACCTTTTAAAGATACATAGCTGAGGCCTGCCATTGCAGCCCGTAGTGCCATTTTGTTCTGGAAAAAAACCCTTTTGCCAGGCCGAAAACATACTTTTTAATTCATATAAGTCACCCTTAAGGTAGGCCCTAAAGGCGCATAGGGCAGGGTACATTACACTTAAAAAGTATGATATGTGAGTATCCGTTTTACATGGCCTGGTAGTGAAAAATTCCTAAAGTCCTTTTTCATTATTTCAAGGTTCTAATTCCCCCATAGGATGACATTGAGTTTCCTTATTACACTTAAGTGATAACATAAATTTAGGAGCAGAGAGGAAAATGCTGTTTGCACTAAAGTGAATTGATATTTAAAATTCTCTTTAATGTTAAAGTCAGATTTAAGTCACGATTCTGAAAATGTCACTTCTAGAAAGTTGGCATTTTTTTGTCCTAACCATTTGGTGCCTGCTGCATGTGTCCTGGGTCACATGACTGTAAATAGCTTGGCAGCTAGCCTTTGGGTATTCTTCCCAGACAGTGAGTCAAAGATGAACTAGATGTTGGTGGGATGGGTCATCCTGCTAGGATGGTTGGGGCAGAGCTGTTCCCTGCTTCAATTACATTTCAAAGGGCTGCCTCCAGCACACACTCAAAGGTACCTGAGACCAGTTTTCTGTAACCCGAGACTATTTGGAACCTAGGCAGGGAAAAAGAAGAACTTTCCAGAACCAAATGTAAGGGTAGCCAGTTCAAAGCCCCCCCACTTCAAAGTCTGACACCAGGTATAAGTATCGGACCTCCTGAACCACCTCTTCATATCACTTATGGACCTATGGAATACTCAGAAAAAGGACTGCCTATGGAAATGTGGGTGGCTCGGTGTCCACATTCATCCAGGAAAGAAATAGAGGAATAATGTGCAGTTTATTTGATATAGTACTTCATCCACAGCTGCCCTACTCTACAGGTTCCAGAAGCAAGTCAAGTACTCCCTCCATCCCTTAAAATACATTCTATATTCTTCCCTACTCTTTTAAATGACAGAATCAGAACCCAAAGAAGATATTACTAACCTAGATACCACACATCTCATTTGAATTAATTGAATGTACAAATTAATCTTTCATACAATGCAAAGTCTTTCAACTTCCCAGAACCCTTGAAAGTTCTATTTGATCTTCTTGACTCGTTTGATTTCCTTGACGTGACTCTTCCTTTTGTCCTTCCACACAGTTATGACTTGCATTCTTGACCTTGACCACTCTGTTGAAATCCCAAATATGAGAATCCTCAGGCTTTCTGCATCATTAAATATTTTGCCAACTCAGATGGGGCGTCAAAATTTCCAAAATTATTCATGGTTCACTGGAACTTTTACCTTTCCCACATCACCCACTTTAATAAAATGGCCTTTCACTGATTTTTTCTTATGTACATGAATCTTTCTTTCATCCATCTTCGTCTTCTCATATCTTCCAACTCTTTCCCTTTATTTATACATGTTGGACACAAATGGGGTTGTTTTTTTTTCTTCAAAAGAACTGAGAGATTACTCTTCCTGGGGTACTATATGCCTCCAACGATTTTTTAATTTCCACTTTCCAGCCTTTACTTCCACACCCTGCCGCCTGAATGGTATCCTTAAGCAATCTATTCAATCTCTCCAACATACATATAGTTTCTAGATTGTACAATGATGTGTCTTGAGGTTGGTACCTCTTTCTTCCAAAAAGTTACGGGGCATATTACAAAGGACATGTGAACATTATCGCAAATCGCGCTTAGCGTGATTTACATTATCGCCGTCTATCGCTGGAGTACATTGCCATGTCAGCGGCGTATTAGCAATACTTTGCGCAATGGCGATGTAAACTCCAGCGATAGATGGGGATAATTGGCATTAGCATGTGAAAAGAAGTGAAAATGGAAGTGTGCTATTGTAAACCTTGATAATAGGGGAGTGTGGACTTAACATTATAATCCACCTCCCATTGTGAATATAGCTTAGTCAAGTTTTGATCAGGGGTTAAAACCTGATGATAACCGCGGTTAGCACGGCTTCGCGGGTCCGGCCCCGCATTGATAATAGGGCGATGTTGTGTTTGCGAGGGATTCAATGAGGTTTAGGTGAGGAACGCCTACTTTGCATGTCATTAGCGATATTGATCGCTGACATGCAAAGTAGCAAGGAAACAGACGCTAATGCTTGTTAGCGTGTCCTTGTTAATTAAGTGATAAAAAATCACCGCTTTTTCGGTGCTCTGTGCCGAAAAAGCGGCGATATAAGCCTTGATAATATGCCTCTACATGTTTTCTTGGAATCAAATTGTACCCCATTATCCGTAAGTAACGAACCTGGAATACATTCCATAGCAAAAATCTCAAATAGAAACTCTTTTATGCTCTTGACATTAATTTCACTAACTACTTTCAGATTGGGCCAACTTGAGAACATGTCTACCATTACAAAAATGTTTTTAACTTGAATAGAATCGCTTATGGGCCCCACAATGTCTATGACAATGTTGTTCCAAACTTTCCCTGGTGACTTCCTCACCACCATGTGTTGCTCTATGGGTTGTGCATACCTTGTCGCTCTAACAACACTCCCTGACCACTCTCGCCACCTGTTTTTCCATTTACGGCCACCAGTAGTTAATTCGCAACTTTTCCTTAGTTCTTGAAATACTTTGATGTTCCTCATGTGTCAATTCCATCAGCCTCTTATGTATGGACTCAGGTGAAACCAACCTAATACCTCTGTACATAATTCTGTCATCTACTGGCCATGTGTCCTGTAAATACCAAAATGCATTTACCACCTCACCTGCTGATTTCCTTCATATCCAACCACTTTCTAACAGCTTTATAATTGTATGCAAGATCATATCTTTTTTTACCTACACTTTCCATGCTTCCATTTGATTAATGGTTCAACTGGAGAAGTCACGAAACATGGTGGCAGCAATACATTCTGCATGCTGCTCAAACCACTGTTATACTAACTGCAAAACACACAATTAGTTATAGTCACAGTATCCTTTTCTCCGACATTCAATATGATGCCTGAGTATCTGTGCAAATAAACAAAGTTAAATAACACAACAAACTAACATAACAAGAAGACGTGAAGACACATAGCAAAATTGTATCTTTGTCTCCTGAAAACTCGTGCTCACACAGTCCTGTTTTGCTTTTTTTGTTTTGCTGCTTCACAACCATTAGATGCCCAAACAGGTTCCAGCACGAATCCTGAGGGTCGTCTGAACATCCAATATACCATTCTCATGATGTGCTCAAATCCCAAACACACACCTCTGAAATCATTCATCGCCAATGTGGAAATGTGGGTGGCTTGGTGTACACAAACATCTGGGAGATAAATATTAATAAAGTTGAGCTTTGTTGATAAAGCGCTCTTCCCAAAGCTGCGCCACTCTACAGGTTTCAACACCAGGTCCAGTACTCCCTCTGTCCCTTAAAACACATTCTATATTCTTCCCTACTGTTTTAAGCATCATGCCAGAATCAGAACACAAATAAGATTCTACTAACCTAGATACCACACTGCCCTGGTGCTGAAAAGACGGGTCTGCTGCCTGAGGAAGTAAGTCGGGACCTGCTCCTTGTACTCAGGACCACCAGAGTGACTCAAAGGGCTAGCTGGCTGGCTCTGTGTGAGCTACAGGGACCTGTTCACCATATGCTCAGCAGACCAGACCAGCAACTGGACCTGCCTTATCGCTACCGTCCTCTGCTAGAGTGAGTCCCTGTTTCCCAAGAGGTGCCTCCCCTGGTTCTGGACCCTTGGCTGGCATCAGAGGGGACTACTCTATGAATGAAGGTGAATCCTGGAGCTTTGGAGTCTTCATGGCCCCAAATGGGCCAGTTAATGATGAAATACTGCCATTTGCGGCGACCGCGAACAGAAAACTCCAGTGGCCTGTGAACCGGAGTCATTGCGTAGCAGTGAACGCCGGCAATGACCGGCAAAGCAATATATGCACTTCACACTATAGCAATGACAGCCTGTGGTGACCGCCAACATGAAGCTCTAGCAACAACCATCTGCAATACATTATGATTGCCAGTCAGTGAACGCCCATGTAGTTGGCCACATTCAGTCAATGACTGGAGGGCCAGAGAATAGGTGCTCAGAATAATCTGGGACCTAGTGAATTAATTTAGTGTGGCCAGAGCAAGACCAATGAAAGTGTAGATGAGCCAGGTAAGTTAAATACATGTCTGTTATTGATCCAGGGTGATGTGGGTAGGTGTATGGCATGTCCATGCATCTCTGTTTCTTCTGTATGTGTGTGCACGTTTGCATGTATTTCTTTGTGTGTGTACATGTCTGCAAATAAGTGCAACTAGTATGGATGGATGTGTGTGAGTAAGAAAATCCTTGCTTGTTTTTATGCCCATTTGGCCTTTAAGTTATCTCTTCCTGCAAGCAACTTAATCCTTGGCATATTGGGCCCCTCATGACATTTAGTGCTTCCTCCAAAGTATGTGGGGGCAATCTCTCACTTAATGGGGACAGTTCCTTACATAATGGGTGCATTTAAGACATCATTGGTGTTAGGCCTGTCAGCCTAGGGTATTCTTTCCCCAAATGAATTGCCTTCCCCCCCTTATTTGTCTCGAATTCAGTTTTGCTGTCCTTAGGACTTTGTGAACTTTTCCACTACTAACCAGTTCTAAAGTGCTTGTGTTCACTCTCTAAAACATGGTACAATTGGCTAACAGCTCTTTGGCGAAATTTAATGTACTTATAAGTCCCTAGTAAAGTGGTAAACCATATTACCAGGACCTTTAAATTAAATGCTACTAGTGGGTCTGCATCACTTATTGTACCACCCACTTAATTAGCCCCTTAAAACATGCCTCAGGTCTGCCATTGCAGCCTGTATGCCATTTTAAACTACCAAATCGACTTGGAAATCTAACCCCCTGCCAATCCTAAAACTCCCTTCTGATTACATGTATGTCACCCCTAAGGTAGACCCCAGGTAGCCCATAGGAAAGGGTGCATTGTAATAAAAAAAAAGTTGGCTATGTACTTTTAAGTTTTACATGTCCTGGTGATACAAAAACTCTCAAATTCACTTTGCACTACTGTGAGGTTTACCTCTCCCATAGGATAACATTGGAATACCTTATCACATTTAATAAGTGCTATCCTTCGATTGGGAACAGGTAGGAAAGTCATGTTTGGTGTCAGAGGAATTGTAATTTGGATGTTCATCACAATTCTGAAAATGCCACTTTTAGAATGTTGAAAAAGACAACAAAAGATGCCAAAACTGATGATCAATTCCTAATAGAATTCGAAAACGGCGCAAAAGCTACAAGTCAATGTACACCGTCACTATTAAATAGTATTTATTCTTAGAACCACATTTTAGATCACTTTTTTCTTTTTGCAATACAATACTTTTTGTACAAAACACCACAAAATTCTTTACAAAATATCAGAATTTAGAAAAGAATTTTAAACAAATCACACAGTGACCAGCCCACAATTTGGCTTGTCTAACCACTCACAGTCATATCTAATAATTCATACAACATTCCCCATCCACCAGCAACTTTCATCACACACACAATCACATTCCACCTCCTTGGTTGTCAAATATATCTATTCTTCAAATTGATAAACCAAGGACCAAAAACCAAACAGAGAGAAGCTTTAAATCCAACTTAGTTGTGCATAACAAGAAATCCCAGTGTGTTTATTCAATCAAACACTATTTAGAAAATGCACAACTCGACTAGCATTTTTTGGAAGTGCAATTGTTTGGTAAACAACAGAAGGTCTACGCGTTTTGAACCCTCTTCTCTCTAGAGTTCTCTTCAGGACCAAAGCAACTGCAAAAAATTCTTGTTTAAAAACATGACTGCCTAACTCACGAGCGTTCCTACCATGTGGCTCAGCCTAAATAATCTTACCAATTCAAAACGTGACATTCAAATTTTCACTAGAACGAAGAATCTACAGTGAAAGAAATCAAAGACAGAAGTCTGTCAGAATTTTTTTTTTTTATAGAAGCCGTCCAGATCTTATTGTGACATTTTGCAGCAGCACTTACTAGACAGAGGTCATCAAGTGTCGTGGTGTTCTAATAAATAGAGCTTCCTATTTACTTCGAGCTCATATGGCTAGGAGAGCCCAGGACTGAAAAGAAGCATAAACGAATGTGTTGTACAATTGATCCCAATAACACAGATGGTAAAAGGAACTGATTGTCAAAAACTCAATCGCTCGACATACCTTCAAATTGCATCATTTTGAAATTTGACACTGCTTGTTCAGGTTTGAATGAAATATCTGAAATTTTCAGATTGTAGCGAGTTTCTTCAGGTCTAACAAAAGCTTTCTAGATTTTGAAAATTGCTCAACTGTTGAATGGCACCGAAGAGCAAGTTTTGTAGTTCAACTTCCAGAATCCCTAGCGGGGAACTTCCAGTTGCCTGTGCGCTCAATGCGGCTATTTTAGGTAATGGCCGCCAGACTAATGAGCTTGCAGCCGGCATACATGGCGCGCGTTCAAGTGTTGCAGGGATTCTGCTGATACACAGAACTATGCGAAGAACCCCAGGACCTCAGTGAATTGTGGTGTACCAGAAACTCACCTCAGAACCCAGAACCCAGTATCCGGCTAGCATAAGTGTCCCATTCGTTATCCGAAATTTAGCTCGGCGGTCCCAATGAATAGACAACCCAGAACAAGCGACTCAGTACATACTCAGGAATGGTGGGAATCGGAAATACCTGTTCGTATATTATTCTCACATCAGTCCACAACAATAATCAACAGAGACACGTTGTATATAAAAGGGGTTTATTTTTATAGACCACGTGTCCTAAGATGCAGTACTTGGGCTAATACAAGCAGACAAATGATTAATATCAAAACCAGCAACATAGTTACAATACCATAGAATATAAAAGGGGTGATCATATTATAATGACAGTGGATACTACCACCTTCCCTTTACTAAGAAGCTAATATTATTATTATGCTAATAGAAGGTCTCTTAGGCTTGAATAGGGGACCCCATACCTCAAAGATCAGCTTAGTGAAATCACATCACAGGAGCATCAGGAGTCTTCTCGCAGGAAGGCTCGTCTTCGGTCTGAATAATAAACATGATGTCTGTGATACTAAAAGCACTAATTTTCAGGCATTTGCAGCTGCGCGTGTGTTATGGCTAAATAGTGGGCCGATCAACCTAGAGTGAAAAACATGCATTGTGTAATAACCCAGACTGTTTGTCACACCATGTACAGACCAAGGTCGCTGCGCAGAGCTTGGGATGGTAACAACAGATTGCTCTTGTGTGAAGCAAGTCTCGAGTCAGCAGTTTGTTTTAAGAAATAACATGTAAACGCAGTGCCGTGTGCAAAAGCAAAAAGATGGCTTTCTAACATCTAACGTGGTTATGCTAACTTAACAATGCCTGTACGTATTCAGAGAGAACTCACTACACGCCCCCTTGATCGAAGCACTATTTAGTAGGCAAGAAAAGAGAGAACGCAGAGTTCAGTTTCGTCAGAGCAGAACAAGGCGTAACCAATCCAAAGGTTCAGAATGAGTTAAAGTCTGAAACGAAAAAAATTGAAAAGCAAAAGGGGAAACTGTGGTGTCCGGAAAAAAAAATATAATCAATTAAAAAAAACTCAAAACAACCATCAGGGAGAAAGCAAAAAAAAGTGTAAATGCCGCGGCAGGGTGCTGTCCAGGAGCGACAGGCGCCGAGGACGATAGTTCAGTCAATCCATGAATGTATAGGCAGCATATGTGGCAACCGCTTCCAACAAAAAATCATTTGCAGGGCCAGCGAAAGTCTCAGCCATCCAATCCATCAACGAAAAGGAACACACGTGTTCTTCAATCAGCGGAGCTTCCAGCACGATCAGAGGGCACCCGGAATGTTCCTCCAAATAGCTCATAGCCAAGAAGTTGTAGGCAGCTGTAGAGATGTCCCAATTACCCAGGATCCCATGTGCTGCTCCACAAGCCATTATCCGGACACCAGAACAGGTCAACTCGTGAGACACTAAGGGCCTCATTAGTCGATCGAAATCCGGCACCGGAGCCACCAGGCTGGTCAAGCACAAATCCAAAGGCCATTCAAAGGGACAATCCAGGCAGTGAAGCACAGGCTGCACGCAGGTGAAGTAGCAATACCGGAAAGATAATCCATATGCCAGGCTTAAGGTCGCCAATGGCAGAGTTCCATAAAAGTCAAGCATCCTATCACGAAGAAGATGCAGGCGGGACAGGTGCACGTGCGGCACAGAAGGAGCAGCCATTCCGTAGTATGAAAAGGAAAAGCAGCACGCCCGCCACTAGTGCCAGAAGCAGCGGAACACCTCCAAAGATGCTCGAGAAAAGGGAATGAAAAAAGCCCGGAACCACACCAAAAATAGTTTGGAAAGAGGTCACGAGACCCGAGCCCACAAGTTTAAAAAAATGAGCCAGGCCGGTCGTGGACGAGGCATTGAAAATAGTTTGGATCAAAGAGCCGAAATGCAGGGGGAGGTCAGTATTCAGAAGCGCCTGTACCTCTGTGCGCGTATTAGCAACGTGAAGGTCGAATGTTTCACGAGAGGAAGTCAAAGACACCTCTTTTTGGGACAATAAGGCTCTTATTCTGCTCAACTTGTTGAACTCTGCTTTCAAGGTTGGAATCGAAGGCCAGATGGAAGCATCCAGCCGCCCAAGCGGGGGTGGAAAGAGAACATTATTGCAGCAGACCACTTTCTGCGAGACAGTTACTATATACGGGATTCCCACTAACATCCCACAGCAAGCTTCACTATTCAAAATCAAATAACTACCGTTAGCAAGCAGTGTGAAAGAAGGCGTAATCACAGGCACTGGGACACCCCGTAGGATGCATGCTAAATTCGGTGCTTGTACATTGCATGCGCCGTGTAATTGAATGTGCCTACATACCAAGGAATGGTCAGGTGACGTGGTACATTCCTCGCCTTTCAAATAAACCTCAGTCCCGTCCCTAGTACATCGATACGTAAAGGGGAGGGACCAAACCTCATGTATGAAAGCGGTGCCCAGCGGTTCATATCTACCCAAAGCATAGTGTTTCATACAAGACGTAAACTTAAAAAGCGCAAAAGGTAGAGTTATCAATCCGTGGACTAACCACGTAGCCGAATTGATCTCCGCTACAGAAAAAGGCAATGGTTCTAATTTTTCAATATGTAACAATGAATATGTAGCATCCTTCATGGACATAAATCGCTGCTTGTCAGTAAGGTTAAAGGGAAGGAATAACGATGTAGTGTTAAGATAGTCCCAAGGGACTCTCCCTGCCTTTAAAGTCTGCAATGTCCAAGCAAACTGCATAACAGAACGCAACTGGTTTTGACCATGATATAACACAGACATATCATCATGCACAATATCAACTACTGATGAAACAATATTATCTAATGTATAAATCCTAGAAGAGAGAGTGCTAATGCTGTTATCTATAACGGCTAAAACCTTTTCCATGTTGGCTTGGTCAATAGCCCTCAATCTGGAAGCCGCCTCAATCTGTGACAACTTCCAGACTTCGTTGTAAATAGCATACGCCCACCTCTTGGTTCTGCCACCCACAGGACCCTTAACAAAATCATTCAAATCTATTTTGTCATGTAATTGTGATAAATGAACTTTGACAGACGCCAAAGTGGAATGTCGCAGCCAAGATTGACATAACTTGCCCACAGAGTATGTAGTTACAGTATGTGACGACTCAAACCGAGGGTCTACGCGTTCCTGAGTATACCCCGGTTTCAGTCCCAGAAAACGTCGTTGACAGATATCTGAACTGCTTTGCCAAATTAACCAACCCTCACCATTAACCTTCGAAATATTGAAAGATGTATTTGAAACTAAGGAGTGCAAAGCAGCAAGGGACAGATCTGTGTGGTTATCCCAATTGGGATAAGCGCCCAGATCCGGCACAGAAGGTGATTTTAATTGTTTAGAAGTAGCCAATCCAAAACAGGTGGTTTGGAAGATGGATGAATTCAAAAATAAAATATGATTTGGTATAAGACAGGCACGATGTAAAGCCTCTGTACCCTGTACCTGCCACGGCTTGGAACCCCAAACCGACTTTAGATCAATAGTAGCCTTCCATACATCATAACCTTTGATTGACAACTCGTCCATAAAGGACTTGGAATAAAGTAACTTTGTGTGTGTCAGTCTAACCTTTGCGGCAGACTCAGGCAGCACCTTAAAATAAAACGCTGCCGGGTTGGAAACACTGAAATCGGTAAAATATGAATACTTGTTAACTAGTGTTTGTGAACTTCCGAATTCGGGAGTAGGACAGTGTTCCCATTGGGTAAAATTTACAAAATTTCTAAATGTATTTGCTTTATGCAGGAAATGATTGCCATAATGTTGAAAACAATACTGTTCCGCATAATTAGCCGCATTTTCGTATAAATCTTCAGCATCAAAAGCGGCATAATATTTCAAATCAGAAAACAGTGACTCAATGGCGTGTACATCCCAATCATCAGAACGTATGTTCTGCCTAACCACATCACCCATAGAAACACGAAATACATTAGGTACATTAATGACCTCTGTAGGCCCATGAATTTGGAATTTAACAGCATCCCATGCGATTCCATCCAAGACGGGCCAGGCAGTAATATTCACAAAAGTCTGGTCCCTCTTCATGATGTGGGACGAGGAGTGGGGGGCCAAAGTTCCATTGATAAGTCTAATTGTCGATCTCTCACTCAGATAGTGGCCATCCACAAGACGGAAAAAAACTATCACGAATCCAATGGACATAAACAAAAAAATACTGAAAAGCAACAGCCAAATGTATGTCCAAGGGGCAATCAAAAAATGTCTCTTAAACCAGCTGAAAAAAACAGCAATGTTCGATGGGGGGCTTAAGGGCAACGAGTTAGTGTCAAAGGAGAAACGGGACTGTCCAAGCGCCGTAGATTGTAAAACAGGCGAGGGACCACGTGTAGGATAAGCATACTCAGTCTCTTCGGGCAAACCACCAGCCGATGGTATCAACAAAGGATCAGTAACCGATTGCATCTCGATGGCAACATCAGGCAAGGTGTTAGAAGCAAGAGTCAACATTGAATTTCTTTGCATCGTCTGGCATGAAACTGCTGGAGTCATGCTAAGAAGTATCGGCCACTCGCTGAAGTTTGACATTGTCAATAGAGATGTACCTGTTTTCTTTGCGACCAGGAAGTGGAGGTAAAATGACTGTTCTTGTTCCCTGCACTCCAAGCACTGGAACTGGTGCACGATAAGAGGGGCCGAACTCCTTCTTGTTCTCCACCTTCTCACGGACCAGATCTCCAACTCGGGGTAGCCAGCCGACTACCGGAACCTGAACTTCAACTTCAGATGTGGAGGGCAAGTGTTCCTTCGATAGAGTGTCTCTGGCTTCTTGTAGAGTCTGTAAAACAGCACAGTGATCATCTACGTCAAAGGGTGCGGTCGACGCCGCCATGTCTAGACCATCAAGGTCCGGTACAAACATTCTGATTCCGAAGAGCATCATGTACGGGGTCCGCCCACCCAGAGACCTTCTAGGGAGATTATTAAGTGCACGTTGAACGTTATACAAATGGGCTAGCCAGTTCCGGCCTGTGCCTAAAACACGGGCTGTCAATGATTGCTTTAAGTCACGGTTCATTCGCTCCACCACACTATTACCCTCGGGTCGGTAGGGGGACGAAAATTTGACTAGGACCCCCAAATTTCTCATAGCCTCCTTGTAAGCCTTAGAGGCGAACGCAGGGCCCTGATCAGAATGGAAGGTACCACACGCAAAAGTTCCCACAAAGACACGCAAATCTCTGATGACAGTCCGCGAGTCAGCACTCCTTTGTGGCCATACCCACAGAAAACGTGTGCACGAATCCACTGCAACCAAGATGTACTTGTACGCAGTATCAGAAGAAAAAGGACCGCAGTGATCCAAATAAACACAACCAAATGGTTTATTGGATATGTACAACTGTGTTTGTGATGGGCGCGCAACAGTAGAAGGTTTAATCTGTTGGCAAATGTCACAATCAAGAACATAAGCGCGCGCTTGTTTATATAAACCAAACCACCAGTAACGTTGTTGTAGCAGAGATATTGTGGCTGACACTCCGGCGTGGGCTGACGCCAACCCCTCATGAGCAGCCAGAATCAGTGCGGGTCTGCAGTCCGCGTTGGGAATAATCCTGTCACCAACGTCGTTAATCCTCACTAATGGGACATTATCAGGACTTAAACGGTAAATGTAACGAGAAGGAAAACCCTTCGGGTAAACGCCTCCCTTTTCTGTAGCAGCAATAGCTGCCAAGATGTCATCATCAATCTTACTCTTTGATCTGGTTACTGCTGCCACTAAGTATGTAGCCACTGCTGTTTTTGCTGCCTCGTCAGCCAAGCTGTTGCCGACAGCATGGACACCAAGTCGTTGGTGACCAAGAGTGTGAATTACATTCACGAGTGGGAGACGTTCTTTAAAGTCTGCCACTCGAACCCAAAGCGTTTTATGCTTAATTGTGCCACCTTTCGTGTCTCGATAATCATTCTGAGACCAGAAGTGTAAATTTGTCATTATAGGACTGGACACAGTAGAAAGAATCACTCACAATTAGAGTAGTGACTCGGGGATCAGCAAACTCCAGTGCAAGCACTAGAGCCCGAAGCTCCGCCAATTGCGCGGTACAATCGCCCAATGACTGCGTATGCACTGCATCAGATTGGAATTCACCATTTACGAAAGTACCTACGACAATTGCGCAAGACGCTGAGTAGGCGTGCTTTGATCCAATTGCGGGCTGCGCAGACCCGTCAGTGTATATGACACAATGGTATTCTTCGAGCGGGCGCAAAGACAGAGGAGCCGGATGAACGAATTCATACTGCAAGAACTCTTGAGTCTGTAATGAGGCATCAAAGATGTAGGTGACGTCTGGCGACGTCAGTGTCGTGGCCCATTGTATCCACCGAGGATGCAAAGCTTTAGAATTTGGTACACTTGCCTTTGTCACCGCTTCTAAGGCGGGATAGGGTGTTACAACCAGAATCTGTTTCCCATGTGACAGTGCGCGTTCTTTAAGGATCGCCATCTGTACAGCAGTCAGAACTTTTTCGACCGCGGAAAAACGTAATTCAGCAGAGGTGTACAAGTGGGATTTGTACGCAATGGGGACTGTATCGCCCTCATTAAACGTCAAATACGTGAAACCCACGGCGCCTGGCACTATTCTTATTACCAGGTTGGTGCGGTTATCACGTGTCAGCAAATATTGTGAAGCAAGAAGGTCAGCCTGTAAAGACTGTAAAATTTTAGAATGTTCCAGCTGCCAGCTAGACTTCGAAAATGTGGGTTGTACCAAGGCGTAAAGCGGCTTGATACGCTGGGCATAATCAGGAATGTACGTACGGCCGAAATTTAGAAAGCCCAGCAGAGATTGTAATTTCTTTAGTGTCGTTGGCGCACTCAAGCATGCGCACTTCTCCAGAAAGTGGGGAGCTAACCCCTTACCTTCATTATTGAGCTCGTAGCCCAAAAACAACACTGTATATTCCGCGATGTGAGACTTCGCAAAATTGAATTTGTAGCCATAGTCAGCAAAACTCACTACAATATTGTCGACTCGAGACAGATGCGGCAACAGCTCGTCATCCGTGAGGTAGATATCGTCAACATAGGAGTATGCCTCGGGGTCTATTCTTTCTAAGAGAGAAACCACGCGAGCGGAAAAGACGCCAGGGCTATTTTTGTAGCCCATGGCTAATCTCGTAAACTGTTTTTGTTTTCCGCCCGAAGTAAACGCTGTCCACTGGCTACTCAGTGTGGACAGGTTAGGGCTAAAAAAGCCATTGGAAATGTCAAGTGTCGTTTTAAACCGTTTACGCACGAGACTGTCGACTAGAGCCGAGCTATGTGTATTTTGTACCGCGCAGGTCCGGCAATGGGAGTTTAGGTGCCGGTAATCCAAAACTAAACGGTACGAGCCGTCAGGCTTCGTCACAGTGAATAAAGGGTTATTCATAGGGGACACACATGTTTCAATTACACCCTGATATTCCAATTGTTCAAGGATCGCCGCGACGTGAGGTCTAGCTTCACGACGCATGGGATATTGGGGCTGTGGCTGGGGCATAGACCGCAATGGAATCTCATGGCAGGGGGACAACCGGTCCCAACCCACCTGAGTACGATACACCGCTGGCGCAAGCGCCAGCGCCCACTCACCAGCGTACATTTCAGCTTGGTCCTTAGGCACCGTGTGCGCAAAGGACGGGAGGATTTTCTCCTCCCGTCTAGGAGCTTCCAAAATGAAGGCTGGGGGCCAATCTGCCTCCGCTAGGAGGATATCATAGGTGGTGGTCAGATTATCCCAAAAAATCCCTTTTATAGTACGTTGTATGTCACCCTCTATTAATAAGACTATTTCATAAAGTCTATCAGGGGGAGCCACTCTGGTATCAGCTGTTTCAACAGTAACCAATACATCAGTTGCTGTCGCCGCCAGAAATGGACGCAGAGCTTGACGGACTATGGTAATTTCTGCCGCGCTGTCCAGTAGCGTCAGCGCCCATGTCCGGTTCTGAAGCTGTGTCCGCACTATCTGAGGCATATTTTGCCGTCAGAGCCGCCACCTTCTCCTTCTGAAACGGGGGTCTTTGTCGAGCAAACTCGTCCTGCTTGCCTTTACCCTCAGTCTGTCGGGGTTGGTCACGCTGTTGTGGAGCACCCCGACCTTTGCCACCGCCTCCGCCACCAGACTGTGTAGCCGATGTTTCCTGTGAAGAACGAGGAGAGCGCGGTTCAGAAACCTGAAATCTATCAGGAGACTTAATAGTAGCACGATCTCGCAGATCATAAGTGCGTTCACTACTTGACTGAACGGGAGAGGCAGGCCGAGAGCCCTGTTTCTGCTGCTGCTTTCCCTGTTGTTTAGTCCGCCAAGGTTGTTTTGGAAAAATTGGCCGACCATCCTTACCAAAAGTTTCTGCCTTACCCTGCTGCTTAGAATCGGGATTTTTGATCACAGGCTTAACTCCTAAAGAGCTACGACCCAAATCGCGATATGCTTCTGAAATTATTTTTGCAAATTCCTGCGGCTTGTCCTCTTCAGCAACTTTCTTCAGTTCATTACGAACCTGAAAGTGCAACGCATCACCCTTAAGGTTTCCCATTATCATGGTAGCCACCAGGCCAAAATCTCCGAGGAGCCGCATCCCCAATTCTATCGCAGACTCCGCTCCATGGTCCTCTTGAACCTGTTTAATTATGGAGGGCAGCTGTAACATAGACGGAGTGCCGAAGCACTGCGCGTACGTCGCAGCAAAAATCTTACCCCAGGATACACAATCATCTATATGGGGAACTAAGTCTTTAGGCAAACTAATGGTGAGGATCCTGTGTTTTTCCACAGGAGTTGTATGCGGATAAACCGCCTCTATTTGGTCAAATTTTTCAGCAAGCCAAAAAGGATAATCATCCCTTGTGAGGGGACGCTTGCCCACAACAGAATTGACCATAACAGGACTAATGACCACCGCGTGACGATCACTAGGTTGTCCCGCACTAACAGGCGCCCCCGCCTGTACAGTGCGCGACACATACTGCACCAACGCCCTATATACTGATATAAGGGCAGTGTGTAGTACACGCAATTCAGCCACCGTCACCGTGAGGTAACGGGGATGAGGCGTAAATCCGGCTAGTACCGGCCAAGTGGCCCCTGCAATTGATAAAGGGCCCATTCTCGGCGGTATAACCACATGGGGGAGGGCGCCATTAAACCAAATCTGATGTTGCCAAGCAGATATTGGTATCTCCTGTGTCCTATACGGCGCATAGTTAGCAGGCACGGCAGTAGCAGTGTAAGAATGAAAGGTATCGTCATCCCCACTGACTGCCGGAATCGTCACCCAGGAATAGAACAACTCAAACGGGTGAGCCGCATCGGCTCCCACCACAAAGATGACGTCCATGCCCGTGTCCGGCACCCCATACTGCGTCAAATGACGTTTCAGAGCTGCACGGCTGTGCGCCACAATGTCTACTGCCATAAGGACAAGCTATACTTCAAGTATTTAGTAGCACAAGGGTTCAATAACCTTTTTAATGATCAAGCTTGAAAGAACCTATATCAATAGAACTAGGTAGGTTTAAATCCGTCAGACTTGTTATCCGGAAACAAGAATGAGGGTGCTGTGGACTAAATGTAAGCACTACTAAGGCGTTTCAACTCATAGACCAAACGTTAGGTGCGCCATGTTGCAGGGATTCTGCTGATACACAGAACTATGCGAAGAACCCCAGGACCTCAGTGAATTGTGGTGTACCAGAAACTCACCTCAGAACCCAGAACCCAGTATCCGGCTAGCATAAGTGTCCCATTCGTTATCCGAAATTTAGCTCGGCGGTCCCAATGAATAGACAACCCAGAACAAGCGACTCAGTACATACTCAGGAATGGTGGGAATCGGAAATACCTGTTCGTATATTATTCTCACATCAGTCCACAACAATAATCAACAGAGACACGTTGTAAATAAAAGGGGTTTATTTTTATAGACCACGTGTCCTAAGATGCAGTACTTGGGCTAATACAAGCAGACAAATGATTAATATCAAAACCAGCAACATAGTTACAATATCATAGAATATAAAAGGGGTGATCATATTATAATGACAGTGGATACTACCACCTTCCCTTTACTAAGAAGCTAATATTATTATTATGCTAATAGAAGGTCTCTTAGGCTTGAATAGGGGACCCCATACCTCAAAGATCAGCTTAGTGAAATCACATCACAGGAGCATCAGGAGTCTTCTCGCAGGAAGGCTCGTCTTCGGTCTGAATAATAAACATGATGTCTGTGATACTAAAAGCACTAATTTTCAGGCATTTGCAGCTGCGCGTGTGTTATGGCTAAATAGTGGGCCGATCAACCTAGAGTGAAAAACATGCATTGTGTAATAACCCAGACTGTTTGTCACACCATGTACAGACCAAGGTCGCTGCGCAGAGCTTGGGATGGTAACAACAGATTGCTCTTGTGTGAAGCAAGTCTCGAGTCAGCAGTTTGTTTTAAGAAATAACATGTAAACGCAGTGCCGTGTGCAAAAGCAAAAAGATGGCTTTCTAACATCTAACGTGGTTATGCTAACTTAACAATGCCTGTACGTATTCAGAGAGAACTCACTACACAAGAGCACGATTAATAGCGATGAGACAGTGACATCGGAACGGGTAGGCACCATGCAGTGATATTTGTATTTGCAGTGTGCCTCCAAAAAAGCCAAATATTTATTAGACGTATTAATCTCTTTCAGAAATAGTTCTCAGTATAAGACGAAAATCACGCCGAGCGGGCGTTGTCTAAAATGCGTCATACAAACAATGCAATTTGAAGGTATGTCGAGCAATTGAGTTTTTGACAATCAGTTCCTTTTACCATCTGTGTTATTGGGATTAATTGTACAACACATTCGTTTATGCTTCTTTTCAGTCCTGGGCTCTCCTAGCCATATGAGCTCGAAGTAAATAAGAAGCTCTATTTATTAGAACACCACGACACTTGATGACCTCTATCTAGTAAGTGCTGCTGCAAAATGTCACAATAAAATCTGGACAGCTTCTATAAACTTTTTCTTCTGACAGATTTATGTCTTTGATTTCTTTCACTGTAGATTCTTCGTTCTAGTGAAAATTCGAACGTCACGTTTTGAATTGGTAAGAATATTTGGGCTGAGCCACATGGTACGGACGCTCGTGAGTTAGGCAGTCATGTTTTTAAACAAGGATTTTTTCCTTTTTTTAACAGTTGCTTTGGTCCTGAAGAGAACCCTAGAGAGAAGAGGGTTCGAAACGCGTTGACCTTCTGTTGTTTACCAAACTATTGCACTTCCAAAAAATGCTAGTCGAGTCGTTCATTTTCTAAATAGTATTTGATTGAATAAACACACTGTGATTTCTTGTTATGCACAACTAAGTTGGATTTAAAGCTTCTCTCTATTTGGTTTTTGGTCCTTGGTTTATCAATTTGAAGAATAGATATTTTTGACAACCAAGGAGGTGGAATGTGATTGTGTGTATGATGAAAGTTACTGGTGGATGGGGAATGTTGTATGAATGGTAGATATGAATGTGAGTGGTTAGACAAGCCAAATTTTGGGCTGGTCATTGTGTGATTTGTTTAAAATTATTTTCTAATTTCTGTTCTGTTGTAAAGATTTTTGTGGTGTTTTGTACAAAAAGTATTGTATTGCAAAAAGAAAAAAGTGATCTAAAATGTGGTTCTAAGAATAAATACTATTTAATAGTGACGGTGTACATCGACTTATAGCTTTTGCGCCGTTTTCGAATTCTATTAGGAATTGATCATCAGGATTGGTATCTGTTGTTGTTTTTTGGGCTAAGGGGCTCTGCCTTACTGATAAGAGCCATACCCATTATTACTTTTAGAAAGTTGGCATTTTTTCTCCCATCCATTTGGTGCTTGTAGCTTGTTCCTGGGTCACATGACTAGGGATATGGTGTGCCGGGAACGGCCATCTCATGCAGGATGGGGTAGAGCAGGGTATGGCCCATTTACAAATCAATAGGCTGAGCCTTGCTCTCATAGAAAGAACTTCACACTAGCCATTGTGCCTGTAGCCAGACTTTAGTCAGGCAAGGGAAGCAGGAAATTCCAAGCAACTTTAAATGGGAATTTCCAGAAACTTTTCCCACTTAAAAGAGAAGGCAGCAGGAAAAGAAAGGGGACTCTCATACATCTCCCTCAGTTCATTCCTAGACCTGTGGAAGGACTCTCAGAGGAATGCCTACTACTATGGCCTGCTGTGTGCTTCAGAGGGACTGTTGTGCTGCACCAAGAAGGACTACTCTTCTGCATTGAGCCAGGACTGAGACCCAGAGGTCTGCCCTGCTCCTTGAGCTCTGTTCTTCTCCTTCAACCCAGGACTCTCAGAAGTAACTCCAAGGGATAGTGGCCTGACTTTCGGATCAGAGCTTCAGGGACCGAAAAAGCTCCAACTATCTTGAACCAACACCTGGACCTTGCTTGAGTGAGACCTAACCCTCCAAGTGGTGCCTTTCCAGACCTGGACCTTTGAATGTCAAGCCAAAGGTGCCCAGATAGTCTTTCGTTCATTCGTTCATAAACTTTATTCAGTTGAGGAACAGATACAACCATAATATGCATAGAAAAAACACATACAAATATATAAATACAAACGATAAAATAAAACAATCCATCATCCAATCTCCAAATTATTTAGTATGCAAAACACTGTAAAATATGCTGCCCCAATTCTATTACGAAACAAACAAAACACCCCATAAAAATTATTTTTACATCTAATCTAGATTCTATGCAACAGTCAATAATTTAAATAAATTTAAAAAGTCAGGTAGATCGACGGACAATAAAAATGCATGGTACTCAATCTATTAGCTATTGTGATATGCTTTCCTTATTTTCATAGCATTTAATATAAAAAGTGCAGCATTGTTACATACATAGGGGTCACCTAATGTCACCAAGTAATTCATTGCAGCGTTATGGGTTCTGATAGTCTGGACAACAAACATAGGTTTCAGATAGCGGAGCCTCAAATTCTGGTACAGTTTACAGAACAATAAAAAGTGCAGGGTGGTTTGTTTGCTATGACCATCACAGGGGCTGGAGGTCGCATCAGAGGGCAGTTCTTCATGTGAGGAAAGGCAACTAGGTGATGCCCAATACCACCTTTCAGGATTGTCAGCACAAAACGGTGCTGCATTTATTTATTTTATTTTATTTATTTGAGTTTTATATAGCGTTGGCTAGACCCAGAGGTATCAGAGCGCTTTACATGAGGAAACACATGTTAGAAGTTGCAAAAGTTTCACAATAGTTACAGAATGAATAAATATACAAAACAGGAGTAATTTAATGAACATGAAAATCAGGATCAGAAAGACCACGGAAAGCTGGTTATCCACAGGAAGGAGACAGCAGCAGGGAAGAAAACGAGACAAATGTCTGAAGTCCGGCTGGGTAGGTGATGGCCATAGCTGTGTGCCAGAGTCAATCTCCCCTATAACTGTCGGATCAGCTCCACCGGGAATCGGCCATGTATACGTTTCAGGCTCTGCCAGAAGAGAGTGAGGAACAGAAGGTGATCAAAAGTCTAGAATACAAAGACGGGAGGTAGGAGCTGGCGTGGATTGCAGGATAGGAGAGGAATGTGGTTTGGTAGCCATAGACTGAAGAGGGTAGAGAATAGAAAACCTGAACTTCAACAGAGATAAGTCCTCAAAAGTCCACTCATGGGGACATTGAAGACATTGAGTCTTGGCACCATTTTAGTATCAGGCAAGTCCCAGGTAAGGATTGATGCCTAAGGGAGGACTGCTTAACCCTGTGACTCAGCCGTTTGTCTTGTCTCTTGTACTGAAATACTGAGGTCCTTGCGCTAAAACATTTGGCAGTGTACTAGGCCCTCTGTGGCCCAAAGCGTAATCGGGAGAGCACCCGCTGCGTATGTTTACCGGCTGGCAGAAAGGATCCTCCAGGTGCCGCCTCAGGACTCTCACAGCGACCCAGCGGGACAAACACCAGCAGTAATTCCAATGAAGATGAGCAGAGCCTCACGGAGAACGCGCTCCGAGGCAGCAGGCCTTCCTTCCAATGATCGATGTGGCATCTGCGGTGTCCTCTGGTCAGATACTCCACGCCGCGACGCATCGGCGTCACCCATCCTGAAAAGCGGCGTTCCACACCACGATACAGGACCCAGAAGTTCACGCAGGAGTTCAGGCGGTTATAAAGCAGCTCGCCGATCATCCGCGCCGGGGAGCCTTCCGGCAGTCTAGGCAGCTAGGCAGGGCAGCTCTGTCCCTGACGCCGAGTCCCGGGCTCTCAGTTCCATAGCCACCATTTTACCTTCTGAACGTCCAGGCACATCAGACGCGATTTCGCATAATAGTTACATATAGCAGGTGATGATTGTCCATCTCCTCCTTATCCAAGGACTCGTAGAATATTACCGACAATTTCGTCCCATCTAGCTCATGTTTATCCAGCCTTGTTTAGAAAAATATATTTTTTAATCCTATTCTTGGTAAATGATGTAAACTGGGTAATGTCGGACCAGATAGACAAATTGTACAGTTTACTAAGAAGAGAGTTAATATAGGATAACTAAGATATATTTAGGGATTTATCCAGGGCTAGACAGTCAAAAAGAGTTACCTCTAACAGAGGGAGCTCACACAGGTAGGTATCACAAATTTCTACAATGGCAGCTGGTGTGCAGTACAAGGAGATCTTCCCAACTAAGTAAACAAAAGTCCAGCCGACGCGTTTTTTGCTAGGCGCACTTCATCCTGGGCTTATGGACTGCAGCTCTGAACAGACAGCTATTTTCCGCACAGGTGTTATATCTTGAACATTGCCCCAGTGGGCGTGGCCACTCCTGTGGCCTTCTGGGATCTGTAGTGCTGGTTTGAACTCAAATGAGTTTGCCGAGGGTTCATGCATAAATAAGTACTTTTAAAACCCATATGGGTTGTGGTCCTTTCCCTCAATCCGCACGACCACCCTTGTGCTGCCAAAGTGCTGCTCCTGCCCCAATACGCTGTCACGTCAAGTGGCATCACTGCGGGGCTGTTCAGCAACAGCGGGGCTCCTTCAAGAGGCTGAGGCCAACCACATTTATATCCACAAAAAGAGTTGCCTCAAACAGAGGGAGCCCACACAGGTAGGTATCGCAAATTTCTTTAATGGCAACTGGTGTGCGGTACAAGGAGATCTTCCCAACTAAGTAAACAAAAGCCCAGCCGACATGTTTCGTGCTAGACGCACTTCATCCTGGGCTTATGGACTGCAGCTCTGAATAGACGGTATTTTCCGCACAGGTGATTTATCTGGATCATTGCCCCAGTGGGCGTGGCCACTCCTGTGGCCTTCTGGGATCTGTAGTGCTGGTTTGAACTCGAGTGAGTTTAGGCGTACTTCATCCTGGGCTTACGGACTGCAGTTCTGAAGAGACGGCTATTTATTTAAAGAAATGTGCGATACCTACCTCTGTTAGAGGTAACTATTTTTGTGGAAATATATATATATATATAGATATATATATATATATATATATTTGATGTGAAAAATTAAAATATTACCTTTCACAACGAAGCGCATCATATGTCCTCCATGTGTGCACGGTGCGCGAAGCGCATCGTGCGTACATGGCCCATCTAGCGTAACGTGGGCACGCGGTGCGCGTAGCGCACCGCGTGCCCACCGTGCGTGCACGGCACTAACTGCGTAAAGTGGGCGCGCGGTGCGCGAAGCGCACCGCGTGCTCACTGTGCGCGCACGGTGCGCGAAGCGAAACGAACTGCATTAAGTGGGCGCGCGTTAAGTGGGCGCGCACGCCACGAATGGCGTAAAGTAACTTAGCATTTAAAAAAACGTACAAATTCACTGAAAAAACCATAGGTTTCACACACGTTATAGTTAGGAATTAGCATTTAAAAAACCTTGCAAATTCACTGAAAAAACCATAGGTTTCACACATGTTATAGTTAGCGGAAATTTTACTGATAAAAAACCAATGAAATTCCCCCGTTATAGTTAGTGCAGGCAACTATAACTCACGCGACCGCAATCTTCTGCTAATGACATATGTGTCTTTATGAAAAAAAAATATTTGTAATATATGTATAGCTAAAAATTTATGGAAGAAGACATGGGCAAATAAGTGTCTAAATACAGTATTAGCATCAGCAGAGGATTACGAGGGCGGGGAATGTAATTCAATAAATAAAGAAAACCAGACACTCCCCTCTCACCTGTGTTTGAACGACCTCTGATGAAAGGCAAGAGCCTAGAAACGCGTCAGGTCTACTACGGAGCAGTGGTGCAAGGATATGCCCTCAAGAGAAAGCCAGATGGTTCAGGTCGACGAGTGTGCGTTCCCAAAGCTTCGGCAATTTGACGGTTACATTTTACGCGGTCGCCGTGCCGCGGGGAGCAGCACCATCCTCTTTACTCCAGGGAAGCCGTGGGTTGGAACTGTGTCCGGACCCGATTACGGCTCGACGAACTGGGGCTAATGAAACTTGTACTCTACTCTGGGGCCCACTATGGGTGAAAAATTAGGTTTAAATGCAATGGTGAAAGGGACCTACCAAGGTTTCATTGTCTGGATGGACTTCGATTCCCAACATGCACCGCAAGCACTTAGCTGATTCCACGAGGGCGGGGCATGTAATTCAATAAATAAAGAAAACCAGACACTCCCCTCTCACCTGTGTTTGAACGACCTCTGATGAAAGGCAAGAGCCTAGAAACGCGTCAGGTCTACTACGGAGCAGTGGTGCAAGGATATGCCCTCAAGAGAAAGCCAGATGGTTCAGGTCGACGAGTGTGCGTTCCCAAAGCTTCGGCAATTTGACGGTTACATTTTACGCGGTCGCCGTGCCGCAGGGAGCAGCACCATCCTCTTTACTCCAGGGAAGCCGTGGGTTGGAACTGTGTCCGGACCCGATTGCGGCTCGACGAACTGGGGCTAATGAAACTTGTACTCTACTCTGGGGCCCACTATGGGTGAAAAATTAGGTTTAAATGCAATGGTGAAAGGGACCTACCAAGGTTTCATTGTCTGGATGGACTTCGATTCCCAACATGCACCGCAAGCACTTAGCTGATTCCACGAGGGCGGGGCATGTAATTCAATAAATAAAGAAAACCAGACACTCCCCTCTCACCTGTGTTTGAACGACCTCTGATGAAAGGCAAGAGCCTAGAAACGCGTCAGGTCTACTACGGAGCAGTGGTGCAAGGATATGCCCTCAAGAGAAAGCCAGATGGTTCAGGTCGACGAGTGTGCGTTCCCAAAGCTTCGGCAATTTGACGGTTACATTTTACGCGGTCGCCGTGCCGCGGGGAGCAGCACCATCCTCTTTACTCCAGGGAAGCCGTGGGTTGGAACTGTGTCCGGACCCGATTGTGGCTCGACGAACTGGGGCTAATGAAACTTGTACTCTACTCTGGGGCCCACTATGGGTGAAAAATTAGGTTTAAATGCAATGGTGAAAGGGACCTACCAAGGTTTCATTGTCTGGATGGACTTCGATTCCCAACATGCACCGCAAGCACTTAGCTGATTCCACGAGGGCGGGGCATGTAATTCAATAAATAAAGAAAACCAGACACTCCCCTCTCACCTGTGTTTGAACGACCTCTGATGAAAGGCAAGAGCCTAGAAACGCGTCAGGTCTACTACGGAGCAGTGGTGCAAGGATATGCCCTCAAGAGAAAGCCAGATGGTTCAGGTCGACGAGTGTGCGTTCCCAAAGCTTCGGCAATTTGACGGTTACATTTTACGCGGTCGCTGTGCCGCGGGGAGCAGCACCATCCTCTTTACTCCAGGGAAGCCGTGGGTTGGAACTGTGTCCGGACCCGATTGTGGCTCGACGAACTGGGGCTAATGAAACTTGTACTCTACTCTGGGGCCCACTATGGGTGAAAAATTAGGTTTAAATGCAATGGTGAAAGGGACCTACCAAGGTTTCATTGTCTGGATGGACTTCGATTCCCAACATGCACCGCAAGCACTTAGCTGATTCCACGAGGGCGGGGCATGTAATTCAATAAATAAAGAAAACCAGACACTCCCCTCTCACCTGTGTTTGAACGACCTCTGATGAAAGGCAAGAGCCTAGAAACGCGTCAGGTCTACTACGGAGCAGTGGTGCAAGGATATGCCCTCAAGAGAAAGCCAGATGGTTCAGGTCGACGAGTGTGCGTTCCCAAAGCTTCGGCAATTTGACGGTTACATTTTACCCGGTCGCCGTGCCGCGGGGAGCAGCACCATCCTCTTTACTCCAGGGAAGCCGTGGGTTGGAACTGTGTCCGGACCCGATTGCGGCTCGACGAACTGGGGCTAATGAAACTTGTACTCTACTCTGGGGCCCACTATGGGTGAAAAATTAGGTTTAAATGCAATGGTGAAAGGGACCTACCAAGGTTTCATTGTCTGGATGGACTTCGATTCCCAACATGCACCGCAAGCACTTAGCTGATTCCACGAGGGCGGGGCATGTAATTCAATAAATAAAGAAAACCAGACACTCCCCTCTCACCTGTGTTTGAACGACCTCTGATGAAAGGCAAGAGCCTAGAAACGCGTCAGGTCTACTACGGAGCAGTGGTGCAAGGATATGCCCTCAAGAGAAAGCCAGATGGTTCAGGTCGACGAGTGTGCGTTCCCAAAGCTTCGGCAATTTGACGGTTACATTTTACGCGGTCGCCGTGCCGCGGGGAGCAGCACCATCCTCTTTACTCCAGGGAAGCCGTGGGTTGGAACTGTGTCCGGACCCGATTGTGGCTCGACGAACTGGGGCTAATGAAACTTGTACTCTACTCTGGGGCCCACTATGGGTGAAAAATTAGGTTTAAATGCAATGGTGAAAGGGACCTACCAAGGTTTCATTGTCTGGATGGACTTCGATTCCCAACATGCACCGCAAGCACTTAGCTGATTCCACGAGGGCGGGGCATGTAATTCAATAAATAAAGAAAACCAGACACTCCCCTCTCACCTGTGTTTGAACGACCTCTGATGAAAGGCAAGAGCCTAGAAACGCGTCAGGTCTACTACGGAGCAGTGGTGCAAGGATATGCCCTCAAGAGAAAGCCAGATGGTTCAGGTCGACGAGTGTGCGTTCCCAAAGCTTCGGCAATTTGACGGTTACATTTTACGCGGTCGCCGTGCCGCGGGGAGCAGCACCATCCTCTTTACTCCAGGGAAGCCGTGGGTTGGAACTGTGTCCGGACCCGATTGTGGCTCGACGAACTGGGGCTAATGAAACTTGTACTCTACTATGGGGCCCACTATGGGTGAAAAATTAGGTTTAAATGCAATGGTGAAAGGGACCTACCAAGGTTTCATTGTCTGGATGGACTTCGATTCCCAACATGCACCGCAAGCACTTAGCTGATTCCACGAGGGCGGGGCATGTAATTCAATAAATAAAGAAAACCAGACACTCCCCTCTCACCTGTGTTTGAACGACCTCTGATGAAAGGCAAGAGCCTAGAAACGCGTCAGGTCTACTACGGAGCAGTGGTGCAAGGATATGCCCTCAAGAGAAAGCCAGATGGTTCAGGTCGACGAGTGTGCGTTCCCAAAGCTTCGGCAATTTGACGGTTACATTTTACGCGGTCGCCGTGCCGCGGGGAGCAGCACCATCCTCTTTACTCCAGGGAAGCCGTGGGTTGGAACTGTGTCCGGACCCGATTGCGGCTCGACGAACTGGGGCTAATGAAACTTGTACTCTACTCTGGGGCCCACTATGGGTGAAAAATTAGGTTTAAATGCAATGGTGAAAGGGACCTACCAAGGTTTCATTGTCTGGATGGACTTCGATTCCCAACATGCACCGCAAGCACTTAGCTGATTCCACGAGGGCGGGGCATGTAATTCAATAAATAAAGAAAACCAGACACTCCCCTCTCACCTGTGTTTGAACGACCTCTGATGAAAGGCAAGAGCCTAGAAACGCGTCAGGTCCACTACGGAGCAGTGGTGCAAGGATATGCCCTCAAGAGAAAGCCAGATGGTTCAGGTCGACGAGTGTGCGTTCCCAAAGCTTCGGCAATTTGACGGTTACATTTTACGCGGTCGCCGTGCCGCGGGGAGCAGCACCATCCTCTTTACTCCAGGGAAGCCGTGGGTTGGAACTGTGTCCGGACCCGATTGCGGCTCGACGAACTGGGGCTAATGAAACTTGTACTCTACTCTGGGGCCCACTATGGGTGAAAAATTAGGTTTAAATGCAATGGTGAAAGGGACCTACCAAGGTTTCATTGTCTGGATGGACTTCGATTCCCAACATGCACCGCAAGCACTTAGCTGATTCCACGAGGGCGGGGCATGTAATTCAATAAATAAAGAAAACCAGACACTCCCCTCTCACCTGTGTTTGAACGACCTCTGATGAAAGGCAAGAGCCTAGAAGCGCGTCAGGTCTACTACGGAGCAGTGGTGCAAGGATATGCCCTCAAGAGTAAGCCAGATGGTTCAGGTCGACGAGTGTGCGTTCCCAAAGCTTCGGCAATTTGACGGTTACATTTTACGCGGTCGCCGTGCCGCGGGGAGCAGCACCATCCTCTTTACTCCAGGGAAGCCGTGGGTTGGAACTGTGTCCGGACCCGATTGCGGCTCGACGAACTGGGGCTAATGAAACTTGTACTCTACTCTGGGGCCCACTATGGGTGAAAAATTAGGTTTAAATGCAATGGTGAAAGGGACCTACCAAGGTTTCATTGTCTGGATGGACTTCGATTCCCAACATGCACCGCAAGCACTTAGCTGATTCCACGAGGGCGGGGCATGTAATTCAATAAATAAAGAAAACCAGACACTCCCCTCTCACCTGTGTTTGAACGACCTCTGATGAAAGGCAAGAGCCTAGAAACGCGTCAGGTCTACTACGGAGCAGTGGTGCAAGGATATGCCCTCAAGAGAAAGCCAGATGGTTCAGGTCGACGAGTGTGCGTTCCCAAAGCTTCGGCAATTTGACGGTTACATTTTACGCGGTCGCCGTGCCGCGGGGAGCAGCACCATCCTCTTTACTCCAGGGAAGCCGTGGGTTGGAACTGTGTCCGGACCCGATTGCGGCTCGACGAACTGGGGCTAATGAAACTTGTACTCTACTCTGGGGCCCACTATGGGTGAAAAATTAGGTTTAAATGCAATGGTGAAAGGGACCTACCAAGGTTTCATTGTCTGGATGGACTTCGATTCCCAACATGCACCGCAAGCACTTAGCTGATTCCACGAGGGCGGGGCATGTAATTCAATAAATAAAGAAAACCAGACACTCCCCTCTCACCTGTGTTTGAACGACCTCTGATGAAAGGCAAGAGCCTAGAAACGCGTCAGGTCTACTACGGAGCAGTGGTGCAAGGATATGCCCTCAAGAGTAAGCCAGATGGTTCAGGTCGACGAGTGTGCGTTCCCAAAGCTTCGGCAATTTGACGGTTATATATATATATATATATATATATAATCGGTAATCAACAAGTGTGATTAAGTCCCAAAAGAAGTTATCTCTCTCACCAAATGTAAAGAACCTAATTATTTCAATCAACTGTTTAGTACAAAAGTGAGAACATTCAACTTCAACAAAATGGTCATACTCTAATTAACATAAATATAGAGAAGCTAACCTCCGTCAGATAACAGGTAAATAAGAGGGAAGAGTTTAAGTTCCATTCAATTTATGTGATGGAGTGAGATGGGTAATTCATGTGTACCTAATAATTGCTGTTATAATTTGTTGTAGGTGCACACCGGATATTCTATTAAAAAAGAGTTGACCAATCAAGATAAGAAGCACTAGACGTGAGGTGTCTCTCTGTAGCCCCTTCCCCTTTCCCCCCTGCTGTTTTGAGAGACAGATTTTAGCATTCTGTAACTGATAGCAGTAGAGGGGAATGAGGACCATTCACCTCTTATCTTCTGCTCCTGAGGAAATCGATATCAGGTACCCTCTTGGCATAGTCACACCCTTAGCTTTGTCTTAAGTTAGTTCTGTGAATCGGCCCCATGAACTGGCACGCCGTCTGGACCAGGAGCCCGCCCCCCTGCACTAGTTTGAATGGCCAGCTTGACTTCTTCAAGGGTAATTTCTAGCTTTGCAGGTCCCCAATCCCCTCCCACCCTTTATGTATACCTTGCTACAACCTCGGTGTTCTCTCTAATATCAGAAGAAAGTGCCACCCAGCTATCACAGGGGACAAAAGAGCTAAATTCAGGAATGTCAGAATTTTTTAGAAATGGTGCATTCACTGTATCCCAGAATAGTTTAGTGTTCTTACTCTCTGCCACAAGGGTGAGGTTATCCCATGCTTTTTTCTGAAGTGTTTTTATACTTGTGACCCAAGCCTGTTTTTATTGGATATGCAGGGTCTCAATGGCCAAAATATCCTGTGGGGAACTAATCAAGGCATGATTGATCAAGGTCCTCGTCTGACCATAATATCAGTTTAACTGAATGTCAGCAGGTTTCTAATCCTGATATGCCTACTTTTAACCTTTTCTCAGGCCTAGAGGTAGCAGATACTCACAAAGTTTTGGAAAAAGTGAAATCAGGCTCTCCAACCGATCCTTGTCCGTTCTCAATTGTAAAAATGTCAGCTGGGCCTGTTGCAACTCAATTGACCCACATTATTAATAGCATTTATCAAGAGGGATATTTCCCCAAGGAATGGAAACATGCCTCCATCCTGCCTCTCCTTAAAAAAACTAATTTGGATGCCCGGTGATCCCAATAACTTCAGACCTTTTTCTAGCCTACTACTTCCCGCTAAACTCATAGAAAATAATTTTAACTCCCAACTTAATAAGTTTTTGCAGGATTCACATTCCCTTGACCCAACCCAGTATGGGTTCAGAGAGGCTCATGGAAACGGCACTCCTGAAGTCCACAGAAGCAATCAGAACTATTCTGGATTATGGGGGAAAAGCCGTATTGATCATGCTAGATCTGTCTGTGGCTTTCAACACGGTCCATCACACGCTGTTGATGGACTGGTTGGATAAGCTAGGGATTAAAAACAACGCGTGGAAGCGACAAGACTGCAGGAATGTATGAAAGCTGTGGGAAATTGGATGTTCCAGAACTGTCTGAAGCTTAATTTCGGTAAAACGGAAGTTGTTGTCTTCGGAAATGACCCCACCTTTTGGACTCCTAGTTGTTGGCCAGATGAGATGGGACTTTTACCTGTGCCAATAAAAAAGGTCAAGAACCTAGGAATCTTGATTGATGATGAACTGAGTTTAGGGATCAAATCAACCATATTGCCTCCACTTCCTCGTACATTCTTAAATCCTGCAAAAAAATCAAGCTCTTGCTGCCGAAGGAAGCACAACAAACCGTAGTCTCTGCCCTTATAATGTCTAGACTAGACTATTGTAATAGTCTATACCTCACGGTCCATAAAGGGTTGATGAACAAGCTACAAAACTGCAAAATGCGGCAGCCAGAATTATGACAGCTACACCCAAATACAAATCTGTTTCAGCCAAAATAAAACAACTTTACTGGCTTACTGTCAGTAAACGCACCCAATGTAAGTCCTTATGCCTGGTATTTTAAGCTGTTCATGTCATTGGACCAGAATTTTTACAACAACGCTTTACCTGGTATATGCCAAAGAGAGTACTTCAGTCAGCCGACCAAAAATTGATCAGCATCCCTCGAGTAAAAAAAGCTAATTGGGGCAGAAGGAGTTTCACGATCAATGCGGAAAAGTTGTGGAACTCTCTACCGCTGAACATCAGAAATATTCCTAACCCCCTGCCTCTCAGAAAGGCAATAAAAACGCGTCTTTTTTCTAATTAAGTGGGTGTCTCCAGGCCCAGCTCACTGTAGGTCTTCTCATAGCGCCAGGACACCTTCGGGTATCAGTTTGCGCTCTATAAATACAAATAACATTAACAACCATCCTCTTTTGTTATTCCCTGCTCTCATAGGATGGCAGGTCAGGAGTAGTTTAATGGAGCTAGTAATGTTAATAAAAAATGTTACAAACAAATTGGGTACAATAACCTCCTGGAGGTTTTTCTCAACTATGTTTTGTAACATAATGGTGGGGTCAAAGCCTTCCCATTTGATGCTGGCACCATTTGGCCTACTTGTGGTAATGTTATTTACCATGGAGAATAATTTGTGCCACCTGCCCCAAAAATAAAATAACAATGAAATCAGATTGGGATCACTTAGGGTCGCCGTTTCTGTGATGGGTGTGCCACACATAGCATTTGCTGACGCAGATATTAATACATGGTCATTAATACAGGTCGAATTCCTACTAATAAATGTTGGCACTAACTCTCCATTAGTATCACAATGACACATCAAGAGCTGGGGATCTTATTTGACAATAATGAAGTTTAAGGCTTCACCATACTGGTTGTGACAGAGATGGTCATTTCCCATCTCATCCTGATTAATATTCAGCCACATGTCCGTGTATTAGATATAGCACATGCCTGAATATTAATATTTCCTGCCCATAATTAAATATAGTTTGTATATACAGAGCTTAAAAAGGATTCCAAACAATGAGCAAATGCCGTTCCCAACTTACTACGTGTTAGATAGAAAACATTATGATATTAATTTTATTATAACTAGGCTTTCCTGTTTTCTGTTTCTATTTTTGGTAAATTCTTGTAGGGTTTTTTCAGTGTTTTCAAGTGATTTCAATACCTTTAAAAACCTGTGGTTATCAGTGGTTAAAAAAAACAGAAACAGTGTTTTTTCTGGTGTTTATGGAATGTCTTACTTCTATTATTGCTTGCTTTCTGCACTGATATTGCATAGTATATATAGAGTGTATGTACAGTGAGGTCTAAATACATTTTTACAAATCAAACATATTGTAGTACACCATACAATACTTCTTCAGTGAGTCTTTGGACATGCGCGCTCACTCGTTCCTTCCCATGTAATCTTTGATCTGTAAAAAAGCCCTCTGAACATTGGCACTTGAGACGGGCAGCGTTCAAACAGCCAGTACACAATTTGCTAACTCTGGCCACTGACATAGCTTTCCATGCCAATGCTGCAGGGGCGTAACACAGGCCCCCGCAGCCTCTGCGGTGAGGGGGGCCCTCTCACTCTCAGCGGGGGAGACGGCTACGCTTGCAAGCAAGCCTCTTCAGTCTTCGCAAATAAAATGGTGCTCCTGCGCACACGGCCTTCCCAAGTCCCCATAAATTAAACTATGCAAGCACGCCACAGTGACGGTCTCTAGGCCTCCAAGTCTTCCCTCTCTTTCTGTCTCGCTCCTCAGTTAGTGAAAACCGAGATTTCAAGAAACGGGTATTACCCTCTCGTTCCTCCTTTCGTTTATTTGCTCCCCTGTGAAATGGATCCAAAAAAGAATTTTTTTTTTGCTGGAAACGTTGTCTTTTTCTTACACAATTGCAGCCTCGGGGTGGAGAGAAATAAAACATTCCAAATGTGAAAAATAACTAACTACTTAAAGCAAGACAGAGTGGTTGCAAGGTGGCCAGATTGATTTATTTACACCTAAACACATTAGCGCCACTTTACAGTGTTTGCCAGTGAAGGGATACTTTTGTTTCTCCTCTCTCTTTGAACAACATTGTTTTCCCTGTGTGGGAAAGTGCACCTTGCCTGAAGGTACTGAAATACCTGCTTGATGGGTGAATTGGAAAACAAAGTGGCATATTAGCAACGCTTTGCGATAAATATCAATTTGTTTACCGCCGGTTATCGCTGGTTTTTATCGCGGAGATAGCACGTTATTAGCAACGCATATCTCCAAGGCGATAAAAAAACTGACAATAGCGGCGAAATGACTGATCATCGCTGGAAATCCAGTGATGAAATTCCTGCGATTGTGAAATCCTTGGTAATAAGCTAAGGTGGTCTCAGCCTGACAATCCACCTCCCATTGAAAAGATGTCTAAGTCAGGTTTCAATCAGGCATTAGGAACCAGCGATAATCGCGGTTAGCCCGAATTTTTTTATCGCAACGCGGGCATTGATAATAGGGGGAAGTTGTGTTTACGACTGTTTCCATTTAGTTTTAGTGAGGAACGCCTACTTTGCATGTCATTAGCAATAAATATCGCTGACATGCAAAGCGGCAAAAAAAAACGGACGCTATTGCCAGTAAACTGTCGCTAACAGCTGTTAGCGACAGCTTGCTAATAGGGCGATAAAAATATCGCCGCTTTAGCGGCAAAAAGTGCCGCTAAAGCGGCGATATTGCCCTTGATAATATGCCCCAAAATGTGTACAGCGACTGTGTGTTTACGAATGTGATCTTTTTAAACCATACTGCCTATATATTGAAAGGATATAAGCAACGGGCACTGAAACAGGTCCTTTCCGGGCCCTGTAGTCATGGCCTTACCTTTTCATGCAAAAGCACTCACTAATTTCAGAATAATGAGTGTAAAAGGAAAAATTTAACCATGTTGTCCCTGCTTACATTTCACATGCTTTACTTAATCTTGCATTCCCTATGAGTGTTTGCTTTTTCTAGGATGTTGTTAATTTTTTGTAAGAGAAGAAATAACAAGGGGACCCGATCTGGTAGCCTAAGGACCTCGGGTAATTACTTATTTTAAAGAACAAAGGTCCTTAGCATAAGAGTAGATAGTGAAAGCATTTCGACATAGACTACAATGAGCACTATGGTTAGTCTTCCAATGTCCAGCCGGACAGAGGAACATTTATTTATACAAATACACAGGGAATGAACGGAATAAAGGGAACAGCAAAAGGTGGGAAAAAAAGCACAATCCTGTACCGAGCTTGGAAGTAAAGGAATTGAAAGAATGGAAACAAGAACGAAATAGCAGGTAAAAAAATAAAGAGCAAAAGGTGGCTTACATTACACAATAATCTTAAGTAAGCTCATTCCAGCAAACATCACAATATGATTTACACAGTGGTTAAATTGCGGTGTTGCTAAACAAGTCGACGTTTCGATCCCTAGCTCTTAATACCGTGGGATCATCATCAGGACTAGAATTGGAACTGTTGCCTGATAAGTTTTAAAAACAGCCTGTAAAGTTTAAAACAGGAAAAAAGGGGGAGAAAAGAGGAGAAAATAAATAGATTTACACAATTACTACGGTCCACCATTTGTTGAGCATATCGAGTAGACAACCGTTCGGATAATGAAGAACATATATACATATGATCGAAGAAAAAGTGAAGTGAGCATGGCACTCAACATGCGAACAAGAATGACATCGTTGCTGTGTGCTGCAACACACAGTCTGAGTGAGAAAACCATGTGGTGAACGTCAACGATTGAGCCACATTGGATGTGTATTTTCGGACTGTTGGCAGTGAGAGTGGTGTCAAAGGACGTTCCATGTGGGTGGCAACACAGGGAATGGCGGTGCCGAGCCTACTCGGGGGTGGAACGAGAAGGTGCTAGTGCCGCTAAAAGATATAACGCAGTGGACGATGACAAGAATGCGCGGTGTCTTTTTGTCAGTTGCTAGCAAGTAAAAATAGTGCACTAACCTTGCAAGCGGCTCTGCGGGTGCCTGATACGAGGAGAGAGGCACGGGAGTGTCTCAGGACAGACCTAAGACAGGGGGTGAGAGGAATGAAGTAAGATGGCAATGGAGAGTGAAAAAGGAATTGCCAGGAGCGGGCCGTGTGTTTACCTCGGAGAGAGAGAGAGGAGACCTGATCCGAAGATTGCCGGTCTGGCAAGCCCAGGTGGGCGAAGGAAATGCGGGAATGGCACAGTGGAGAGCTGGAGCTGTGGGAGGGAAAGGTAGTTAATGGGGGAAGGGGGAAGCATGGGACTGCTGAAAGCAGTGGCAATGTCTAGCGTAGGCTTACCTTAATGGAGTAGCCGGAATCACGGGAGGCCGGAGAGAGTTGTCCTTCAAGGCCTGGATGGATGGAGGGGGTTGGGAGGATTTCGAACAGCGGCAATGGCTGTAAAAGTGAAAGTTAATTTTTTAGTAGGCAGCATATTGCTCTTATCTAGTGCGTAATTAGAATTGAGTCACATCCAGGTGTTTATAGCGGGTCAGTGCAGTGCAAGTTTCTCTAAGTGGGGCAGTATGGTGTTCAGTGGGGGAGAGGATGTGGCACTATGGTCAGAGCTGCTGAAGTGGAACTGGTGAACCAGGTTCAGCCTTAATGACCAGGCTCCCAGACCACTCTTAAAAGCCCTCTGTCACTGAGGTCACAGGACCCTTGAGCAGGGTGGCTCCAGGGCAGTGCGACCGCACCGGGCGCTAACTTCAGGTGGGGGCGTCGTGTTTGTAAGTATAATATGGTTTTAAAAGCACTTGCTGCCTCCATCCTGGCCTCCAACATTTGTGTGCAACAATAAAAATGTCTTGATAATTCCAGTGATTAATGTTCTTAGTAGAATGTTTGACTCATGAAAAGGAATGGCAGTGGTGTAATGTGCATGCTGCTAAGAACATGAGCCATGCAGATCGCAGAGTGCAAATAATGTGAATAGGTCAGTGGGTCACTGCTTTTGTCAGAGAGACCCTATTGTTACTTGCAGTTAATAAGTTAAAATCCTAACATAGAACAGTGAGCTATTAACTGTCATGTAAGAGCTGCATGTAAACTCCAAGGTATAAATTAGAGCGTTATGTTTTTTTCCCCAGGCTTCGATTATCCTAATGTTGCAAAAAAGGGTTCATTTGGGTAGAAATCAATTCTGATTATTAAAGAGAACCCCCAACCATGGTATTATGTTTTTGATTCTGAGTTTGTGTTTCTGCAGACCAATCACTATTAAACTATGCTGCCTACTGGTATGGTTGTCATGTGACTCCTACACCTTGTAGTCCTTTGTCTTATGTAACATTTCCTACACAGTGATTTACACACATATGAATGATTGTCTCTGTGTAATATGTGTGATGTAAAGTGCTCTGACACCCTACACTGGTACAGTTGCTGTAAATTTTCTGATACTTCATTATTTTGAAATTTTTACACATGCTAACAGTCTCTGCAAAGATTTTTCCTTATTAGTACTAGTGGAACATACAACTGCAGCAATGAGAAAGGTGACCAGTCAACCTTTGCAAAGGGCCCTCCACTTCACAGCAGCACAAGTCACATTTTTTAGTAACTTTTGATGTGTTTGAGCTATAAACAATTTATTAGTTAAAATTGTCAGATTATGCAGCAGATGATGTATTATGTGGCAAATAGGGCAAAGCCATAGTTATGTGAAAAATATTTGCAAACTAGGATATTTTGCCATTCATGTTTGAACTGCTCTTGTGGAAAGAGGGAGGAGAAGTGCTGATGACAGAAACTCCATGGCTGGGAGACAAATGGCTTGCGATTCCACTTTTAAGGATATTTGGGACATTCTGTGATTGGAAATGTATCCCACTTTGTGAATGTTTTTGAATGTCAATAACACATATTTAACCTTAAATAAACATGAGTATCTATTGGTTAAATTAAATAATGTAATAAGCTGTAACCGGTTAGTGAAATGGGAAACGAATACTAAAAATTGGGATATTTTGCTCTTTCTGCCACACCTCTCACTCCGCCCACTGACCCAATCCATTGGTTATTCCCGCCCTCTGATTCTCCTCCCAGTTTCCCTACTTTTTTTCCCCCACTTCGACCACTGCCTGGCACTAACATGCATTAGAGACAACTGTGGGCTTTTACCACTGAGAATGACACCTCAGGTCCATACACGGGGGCTACACACAGCACGTTTCTGGGTTCTCCGCACAACGTGTTTGCTATTTGACGCTAGACTTCTGCAGCTTGTGTTGAGGAAATTAAACATCCCCTTGTGCTTGTATAAAACATAGCTGCCAAATGGCATTGGCACCATGTTGTGTCCATTCGTAGCTTTTATCCAACAACACTTTGCATGCTGGAATGTTTAACCCCTTACTTAGATGGTCACAGCACAACTCCCAAAATGCAAGGCGCTGTTGGCTTAAAATCCAGGCCTGGCTGGCGGTGTCACACGTGACGATAGAGCCATTTGGAGGCTATGGTGAATCTGTAATTTAGCAGGAGTGTCTATACTCTTAGTAAATTGTAAATACCGCCAGTGTTGACACACTGAGGTCTGAGGCCTCTGTTTGTTATGAAGTAAGGCCCAGTCTGGTGGTTCAGGTCAGTCCTTGTGAGGGAAGCTGCTGGACTTGTTTTTACCATGTACTTTGAAAGTATTTTCACCTTGATACAAGAAGAAACTTGGATTGTTTTACAAAACATGCTTGATTTTTGTATATTGCTGGACTGGTGATTGCTTTATTTTGCACTTTGAAAGTATTTGCCCTTTTTCTTTTGCTTTACCAACTACAGTTTGAATAGATTGTCATTAGATACTTGCTGATATTGTTTGTTTTTATTCTACATGCAGTGTTATTTATAGTGTTGCTTGCTCTTGTCTATAATACATGTACCTTAAATCTTGTATTTAGCATTGTTTACACTACAGAAATGAAAAGTTAACACAGACAAACATCTGCATCAATGTTCTGAAGCATCCAGTTTTCTTCCTCAGCCTTGTTTGCCTGCCTGTTTTGCGGTGCTTACTAATAAAGACATTATGATTGAAATTGCTTCCTCAGTTCACGTTATTATCATGCACAACCCTTCACAGTCGCTAGTGTGTGACATGCAGATAATTCACCAGTCTATTTCTCTTGACTTTCGCAGGATACTGAGTTATAGCTTGTGTACGTCTCATGTATATTGTCAGTTGAGTTTTTATGGAATTGCAGGTTTGGGTTTGTCTTTCAAAGTTTCAAGGTATTGTCAATCCTATTTCAGACCCTTCATAGTTGTTCTTTGTTCTTCAGCCAAAGGCAGTTCCTGAGACAATAGGATCACTCCTTGGCATTGTTCTGATTGCTGCCTCAGTTAAATAATCTGCTTTTGATAGTATTGATACAAATGGCATAGCTTGTATGTTAAGAGTGTTTCCCACTTTCTCTTTGGAACTTAGAGAAAGACAATATAGAGGCATTTCATTTAAATGTTGGAGGTTTAACATCAAAATATACTAGATTTCTGGGTGGTAGGGCAAAGTGGTAGATGGTGGGCCGCGCCATGGGGGAAGGGGGGCCCCCTCCATGTGCTTTGCAGGGGGGCCCCCTCAAGTCTCGTTACGCCACTGCAATGCTGGTGTACCTGAAGACATCGATTCTCTGGGACAGATTCTGCAACATATGCATTGAACTGGGCGCATGTGCCCTCAGAGTTATTGAAGCAGGACTTTTGAAAGCCTGGAGAAAATCACCCTTTACGGAAGGGATCTAGAACTAGAGAAGAGTAGGCTTCATTGACTTCAAATGCCATGGTTAGTAAAGGAAGCAAAAGACACACAATTGATGGACGGAATGCTGAACAAATCAAAACATTCATCCCCGGTCAAGAGATCTAGGATAAATCCATCATTTTTTCGCTCACCATGCAACCCCATTTTAGACCTAGACATATGCCAATCAGCCTTGACCCAGTCCCTCAAGGGAACAGTCCAGCACAAACTGCCAAGCCAGGTCCTCCCTGGACTGGAAACAAGCATCCTAGGACCGGTTTCGGGCTTTCAGCCCTCATCAGCCAGGATAATTTGATTCCATCAAACAGTGAGCCCGGGACCCACGTCTGGGCATTCCCGGTGCACTTAGGGCGAGAAAGCAAAAGACACACAATTGATGGACAGAAGGAAGAACAAATCAAAACATTCACCCCCAGCCAAGAGATATGGGTTAAACCCATCATTCTTTTACTCACCATGCCACCCCAGTTTAGACCTGGCTATATGCAAATCAGCCTTGACCCAGTGCCTCATGGGAATAGTCCAGCCCCATCTGCCAAGCCAGGTCCTCCCTGGACCGAAAACAAGCATCCTAGGACCGGTTTCAGGCTTTCAGCCCTCATCAGCCAGGATAGCTTGATTCCAGTGGCACAGTGAGCCCGGTACCCACGTCTGGGCATACCCGGTGCACTTAGGGCGAGAAAGCAAAAGACACCCAATTGATTGACGGAATGCTGAACAAATTAAAACATTCACCCTCAGTCAAAAGATCTGGGTTAAATCCATCATTCTTTTGCTCACCATGCCACCCCAGTTTAGACCTGGCCATGTAGTGAAGATCGTTATCTACCTATGTACAACGCTAAGTTAGCATAACCGCGTTAAATGTTAGAAAGCCATTTTGCTGCTTTTGCTGCTTTTGCACACGACACTGTAGTCTCATATTATTAAATTGAGAAATGCTTACTCGACTTTGCTTCACATGAGAACTGTCTGTTGTTACCATCCCAAACAGTGAGCAGCGACCTTGGTCTGTACACCGTGTAAAGAAACAGTCTGGGTCGCTAGACGGTGCATGTTGTTGAGTTCAGGTTGATCGGCTCACTAGTTTAGCCATAACACGCACGCAGCTGCAAATACCTGAAAGTCGAGTGCTTTTAATATTGCAGTGTTACATGTTTTCAACACATTCGGAAGAAGAGCGTTCCTAGGAGCAGAGCATAGCTGATCCTGCGATGTGAACTCTCTGAGCTGATATTTACGGTATGGGGTTCCCCATTCAAGCCTAGAGACCTTCTATTAGTCTAAAAATACGTTTGTGTGTTAGAGAAAGGAAGGTGGCTTAGATCCACTGTCATTTTAGTATGATTACTCCTTTCATTTTCTATGGTATTGTAACTATGCTGATGGTTTTGATTTTAATCGTTTGTCTGCTAATGTTAGCCAAACTGCTGCATCTTAGGACACGAGGTTTATAAAATAAACTCTTTAAACTTTTAACCGTGTCTCTGTTTATTCTGTTGTGGACTGGTACGAGAATAATTATGAAAAGGTATTTCTGATTCCCACCATTCCTGAGAAATATACTAAGTCGCTTGTTCTGGGTTGTCTATACATTGGGACCGCCGAGCTAAACCTCGGATAACGAATGGGACACTGATGCTGGCCGGATAAGGGGTTCTGGGTTCTGAGGTGGGTTTTTGGTACACCGCAATTCACTGAGGGCCTGGGTTCCTGCGCATAGTTCTGCGCATAAGCAGAATCCCTGCAACAGCCATATGCAAATCAGCCTTGACCCTGTGCCTCATGGGAACAGACCAGCCCGAACTGCCAAGCCAGGTCCTCCCTGGACCGGAAACAAGCATCCTAGGACCGGTTTCGGGCTTACAGCCCTCATCAGCCAGGATAGCTTGATTCCAGTGGCACGGTGAGCCCGGGACCCACGTCTGGGCATTCCTGGCGCACTTAGGGAGAACCTGATCTTCTCTTCGTAGGTTAAGAAGTTGGCGGGCTCTTGCTTTGGCATCCTGAGGTCTTTGAGGAAGTTTCTTCCTCTTCTGCCCAAGGCTGCGAAGGAGACTTGGTTCGTGCTTTCATTCTCTTGCGCCTTGATTATGCTAATGCATTGTACTGTGGCATTCCAGGTTACCTGTTGGATAAATTGCAGGTGATTCAAAATTCAGCCGCCCGACTCCTGCTGGGTCTTTCCAGCAGGTGCAGTGTGCGTTCTCACCTGCGATCTCTGCATTGGCTCCCGGTGAAGGCCCGGATAGAATTCAAAATGTTATCCATTGGTCATAAAGCCCTTTATGGACTGGTGTCCCATCTATTTACAGAATAGGTTGGCTTTCTATACCCCGGTAAGACAGCTGCGTACGTCTTCTCAAATTTTGGCAGAGACTCCTCGATTTAAGCACCTAAGTCTGGGTGGAGGTTCCGTTTGCCGGCAGGCGGCACAAGCGTGGAATGATTTGCCATTGACTTTGAGGGGTATTAAGGACCCTTTGATTTTTTTAAAAAAGCTGAAAACATTTCTGTTTTAGTTCTTTTATCTGTTGTTGAGTTGGACCCTTGCCAGGCTCACGCCGGGACACTCCTCGGAGTATCCGTGCGCTGTACAAGTGTATACAACATAACATAACATAGGGCGAGAAAGCAAAAGACACACAATTGATGGACGATATGCTGAACAAATCAAGACATTCACCCCAGTCAAGAGATCTGGGTTAAACCTATTATTCTTTTGCTCACCATGCCACCCCAGTTTAGACCTGGCCATATGCAAATCAGCCTTGACCCAGTGCCTCATAGGAACAGTCCAGCCCAATCTGCCAAGCCAGGTCCTCCCTGGACCGTAAACAAGCATCCTAGAACCGGTTTCAGGCTTTCAGCCCTCGGTTCCCTGATTAAATATCGATGTGAAAAATATTGTTTACAAAAATATTGATGTAAAAATATCGAATACAAAAATATCGGCTCCCTATACTTAAACAGGTAAGTACAATAATATTGAATAAAAAATATTGAAGTAAAAAATATAGATGTAAAAAATATCGAATTAAAATATATATATATAACTTAAATAAAATTGATTAAATAATATTAATATTTTTAACAAAATAAATTACATGTAGGGGCCGATTCCGATCCTGTAAAAAGGCTGTACGAATAGTCGTACGGAGCGTTTTCTCCGTACGACTCGTACCAGGTAAACTCATTCTACAACCTAGGAAGTATGATTCGTACAGAAAGCCTTTTCCTGTACGAATCGTACAAAAGACCATACAGCAAAAAAATACCCACGATTCCGATCCAGAACTGCGTGTACGCGACGTCCGTACGGATTTAGGCATCGTTGTACGGACCAGCAAGTACGATTCGTACCTACAGCACTCCGCACGGCTATTTTTTTAACGGGAGCCAAAAAGGGCCGGAAAAGCTAAGTACGCTGTGATGCACGACGAAAAAGTGGCCCGGTACGCGACGTACATGCCATCAACCACATCGTACGTGTCAGCATGTACGGTGTGTACCCCAACATTGCATATGTATGGTGTGTACATATGCGCTGTTGGTGTACGCACCGTACATAGGCCAACAGTGCGTATGTACGGTGCGTATGTCCGCACCGTACCCCCCACCCGCGTATGTCTGCACTGTACCCCAGGCGTACCCCAATCCTCGCATATGTACGGTCCATACATACACGAGGATTGGGGTATGCCTGGGGTACGGTGCGGACATACGTGGGTGGGGGGGTACGGTGCGGACATACACGGGGGGAGGCTGGGGGGGCCGTACGACTCGTACCCCGGGCACAAGTGTACCCGGGGTAGGGGTCGTAAAAAGTTCGCTCCGTACAGGACGTTTTCCATACGCTTGTGTATTCGGAACGCCGGTACGGATCGTACTTGTGCGCTCGGACTTCAGTTTTACGACTCATACGTAAAACTGTCCAGGGACGCCTCGTAGACCTTTTCCCGATATGATCCGTATGTACTTTTTTACGTACGAATCGTACTTCACCGGTTGGACGGGACTTGTACGATTCGTATGTAAAAAAATACAGATACGAGTCGTACGGGAAAATATTTTCCCGGATCGGAATCGGCCCCTTAATATATATTTTAACTAAATATTTTAATAAACCTAATTAAAAAAATATAAACACACAAAAATGTGTACATATACATATATTTAATTAAATACAGTTTATTAACTATTATCTTTATTTAATTTATAAACTTTTTTAATGGTATAAAAAAATATATACATATATCAATAATTTAAAAAAAATAAAACATTCTATAATTAATTAACACATTAAACTAATAAAAAATAAATAAAACATACATATCGCAATATAATAATTACAAAAGTAGTAAAAATGTTGGATAGCGGAGGGGTAAAAATTACTATTCACACTCCAGTGATTGCGACAGCAGGGAAAGTGCTGGATAGCGGAGGGGTAAAAATTACTATTCCCACTCCAATGAGTGCAAAAGCAGGGAAAGTGTTGGATAGCGGAGGGGTAAATTTACCATTCCCACTCCAGTGAGTGCAATAGTAGGAAAAGTACTGGATATCACACCAATGAAAAATAAAAAAATCAACATTTTAATTAAATTTTATTTTCATTATTAACATAATTAATATTGAAAATGTAAATATATTCTTATTAAACAATATAATAAACATTCATAAATTACACATTGTTTAACACTATAATATGCACAACACACACCTAGGGGCCGATTCCGATCCTGTATTTTTTTTTCCCGCCCGACTCGTATCGGTAAATTTTTCCATACAAATCAACCAAGTCCCGTCCGACCCGTGAAGTACGATTCGTACGGGAAAAATACAACTTTTCCCGATCCGATTTGTACGGATCGGCCCGATCCTTACAAATCGGATCGGGAAAAGTTGTTCCAGACGGACTCGGACACTTTTCCATACAAATTGTAAAAATGCAGTCCAACCGTACTAGTACGATCCGGACCGGCTTTCCGATTTACGATTTGTACGGAAAACGTCCCGTACACGGGGAATGCCATTACCCGCTACGAGGCGAACTTTGTTCTACTCGTATCCTGGGAAAAGATGTTCCCGGGGTGCGAGTTGTACAGGGGTACGAGTCGTACAGGCATACACCCCGTGCGTTGAGTCCAACGTGCGTACTAGTACGGTTGGACTGCTTTTTTACAATTTGTATGGAAAAGTCTCCGGGTCCGTCTGGTACAACTTTTCCCGATCCGATTTGTAAGGATCGGGCCGATCCGTACAAATCGGATCAGGAAAAGTTGTATTTTTCCCGTACGAATTGTACTTCACAGGTCGGATTTTTTTTGTACGATTTGTATGGAAAAATTTACCGATACGAGTCGGGCTGGAAAAAAAAATACAGGATCGGAATCGGCCCCTTAATTTTTGTAAACGATATTTAATACTTCAATATTTTTGCAATCGATATTACTTACCTAACAATCGATATTCTTGACCACAATACTTTTTCCATCAATATGTCTGTCCCACGATATTTTCATCTCGATATTTCTGTACACCGATATTTATACATCGATATTCAAGCTCTGCACCCAGCCCTCATCAGCCAGGATACCTTGATTCCAGTGGCACAGTGAGCCTGGGACCCATGTCCGGACATACCCGGCGCACTTAGGGCGAGAAAGCAAAAGACACACAATTGATGAAGTTATTGAAGCAGCACTTTTGAAACCCTGGAGAAAATTCCCCTTTCCGGAAGGGATCTAGAACTTGTGCAGAGTAGGCTTCATTGACTTCAAATGCCATGGTTAGTAAAGGGACATTTCTATGCATCATTGCAAGCCATTTCTCATACATTGTTAAATAAAACATCCTGAATTGCTCCTCAGCATTTCTTTGCTTATCAAGTGGCAAGCACTCTAACATGGACGTGTTGCAGTGTCAAAGTCACTGAAAGTGTTGCCCAGCCTACTCTCAAGGAGGTGTTTCACATCTTCACCAATTATGCTGAACACTTGGTAGACAAGGGTGTTTTCAGGCTCTATTTTTTTTATTATGTCCACTACAGCAGTCATGATTTCTTGTAAAAAACTAAGAATGCGCTTTTGTGGGGGAAAATGGTGGCCGCTAGCTAATGTTGGCTGTGAGCTCTCTCCTACACCCAGCAAAAAACGTATGCTTGCTTACCTCTGCCGAAGCAAAGGGTCTTGGCGGCTGCATAATGCTTCAGTAGTGCGAAGCCTCTGATTTTCCCCAATCTCTGTCTCCCTGGGCTCCACAAGGACATTTTAGCTTTCCGTTTTCCCAGCAATGGCAGGGCCGATGCGAGGCAGTGTGTGGCCCAAGGCGGTGCACCACGGCATGAATTGGCTTCTGGGGCATGGGGAGCTGTGGGACAGCTGACTGTACCTTGGCTCGTATTCACCTACTCAGGCTCTCATCCCACAGTGACTCTGGAGCGGCGAGTGGGGTGGGAGTGGAGGATATTGCACAGAGCCTCCCAATGACCCTGGTAAGAAGGAGAAAGAAGGGGAATTGAGATCAGGTGGATTTGGGGGTGCTAGCTTTGAGGAAACACAGCTTATGAAGAAAAACTATCTCAGTGAGGTCTTCACTGGGGGGTTAAATAGATATACACTGAGGGGCCAATTCCGGTTCCGGACGCAAAATGTACCGACCGACACAGACCCGGACCGGAGACCGACCGACACGGACTAGCGCCGTACGACCCGTGCAGTTCAATGCAACGCATGTGAAATACAACCGACACATACAGAATAAAAGCCGTACGAACGAGCCGTAGGTAAAATAGTGACCCGGCTGGAAAACCGACGCGAGTTTCACCGACCAACACGAACCCGGAATGAACTCAACCGACACGTACCCGCGATGTCCGACCCGCGCAGTACGATGCAATGCGTGTAAACCCGCATGACCAACACGCACAGAAAACCGGACCCACAAGTAATAGAGATCTCCGCGACTGACGCGTATGAAACCCAGAAGATAGTCAGCGTGAACGAGGCGGAGAAGACCACACGAGCCAACATCAGCCACCATCTCGGTCAGAAGAACTTCTCCTTCATGCCTAGAAAACCCAAAGGAAAAAAGACAAAAAAAGGACCAAACAAGCAATGACAAAGCCAATTAATATCATTAAAAAAAAACTGGGAAAAAGGAACACCCACAGCTCCACCTATATAAAGGACATCAATCACTACCATGATCCTTTGCAAATAGGAGACACAGCCAGCAGCAAACACCATCACACAGCAAACACAGACACACTCACAACTCACCCATCACACAACTCACACACCATCAGCTCCTCACCAAAAGCACTCACACATACAGCTAGCTAAACCAACACAAACCCACTCTCACTTGCACCCTCACACACACATCACTCACCACCACCACCCATCACCATGCCCCCAAAGAAGAATCCAAAGTTCACAGATAGTGAGTTAGAAGTGCTGGTAGACGAGATCATCAGAGTAGAGCCACATTTGTTTGGTACATTGGTCCAAAGGACCCCCATGTCACAGAAAACAAAGATGTGGGCGAGGATTGTGGACAAGGTGAATGCACAAGCACCAACGTTGCGCACAAAGGACGATATCCAGAACAGGTGGTATGACGTGCGCAGGAGGGTCAAGAAACTCATCGAGAAAGATCACGCCTTTAGTCAGCGCACCGACGGTGGCTCTCCTGCCCAACCAGTCTACTTCAGGACCTGGGAGGAGAAGGTGCAGGACATCCTACCACCAGAGAGCATCCATGATCTAACAGACATACCAGAGCCTGGTGAGTACACAAACAACATACTCAATATTGTGTGGCAAGGGGACAGTGAAACCATGCACCGCAAGCAAAGCCACAGTAACCAATAGATAATCATCCCAAGATGTTTATGCTAGTCAGATAAACACAATACCTGCTATCTCATAGTGACTTGGAACTGTTTCATGACATGTACAAACCTAACAACAAATAGAGCAAGACAGTGGCACAAAGCCAAATAAACACTGTCAGACAGCTTGCCACCACAAACACACTACCTCACAGTGCAGCTGACTGACAGGAAGGAATAGTGGGTATGCAGGTGAAGTGAGTGTATCCAAAAGCATGATGGGGTTTGTAGTCACAGATAATGCTCCCCCTCAAAATAGGCCCATCAAAACTCACTGAAACATGCCCACATCACAGGGAGTGGAAAATGACTGACAAGATGTCTGACACTGTGTCCTGCTGTAGGGAGCACAAGGCCCTAGTAGGGGTTGTGTGGAAATCAGAAGCAGGACATCACTGACTGATATCCTGAAAGACAACTTGTACGCCCTCCAATGGAAGCATGTTTCATGGTGGGATGTCTGGCCAGGGGGAAGGAGGACTGACAGCTCTGACCATACTTACCAGCATGTGGAGATACACACACCCCCTCAACACAAACTCCACACAACTCACCGGGTAGAATGCAGTGACCCACACCTCAGTGAAATATCAGCAAAAGATACCCCGTACTGGGTGCTGCTGTGTGAAGCAAAGGGGCTCTCTTTGGACTTGTAGCCAAACAAACACCAGGATTTCACAGTCAGCCATCTTGCCATTGCTGTCACACTCCCTCACAGGGAAGCAGAGTCAAGAGGGAGGAAGTATGGGCATGATGGGAAGGGGGAGTAGCCAAGAGCATGAAGGTAGTTACAGTCACAGACAATCCCCACCCACCCACATGGCCCAGCAAGCTCACACTGAACCATGCTCGCCTCACAGGGAGTGGGAAGGGACTGACAAAATGTCTGACACTGGGCTCTGTTGTGGGGAGCACAAGGCCATGCTGGGAACTGGGCAACAACAAACATCAGAACTTCACAGTCAGCCATCTTGCCATTGCTGTCACACAAGATGTCTGACACTGCGCCTGAGAAATGATGTGGCTGTCAATCACACATATGCACTGGCCAAACAAAACCCGGTCGCACACACAGCCATTGCAACCATATGTTCAAAATCATTGTCTGAGGATGCAGTGTCCAGGGGTGCCCTGGCCGGGCAGAGGAGGTGTATCTTGCAGATGACAAATGTGGAGAGCCATATATATGGTACATTGCACAAAACAAACAGGAACTCACATATACATCATTGACAGGGGACATCTGAAGGTGAATGGAATGGACACACCAATATAGCCGACACCAAAGCATGGTCTCATTCACAATCGGTGCTGTTGTGAGCTGCATTCCACTCCTACATCATGCTGAAACATAGGCATCCTTCACACAACACACCACGCACTGACATAGACACTGTAGACACAAGGTCAAACATGGACAGCATTGGAGGAGACATGCTACTCACAGCAACCAAACTGCAACACACACACCACCGGCCCTCCCTATCATGAACATTGAAAAGCCAGAGTGCTACCTTGCCCAATCCATGTCAACATGTGGAACATTGGCAAGTCAAATCACATATGCACATACAAAACTCAGCACCAGACTCATTAACGATGGTGACATCATCACTTGTATGAAATGAGATGGGAACTAGGAACACTGGAAGAAAACACTTCCTCCAAAGAGATCACAGGCATACCTCACTCTTACCATGTCATACCAATACACCAAAGTGGTACACAATGACTAGCAAACTCTGCTACCACACATGCCCGAATAGTACAACATATCCCCAGTGGAATAGAACGTATGTCCTTGTTAAAGCTCACATGTGTACAGGGATGACACATCTGTGTCATCAATGTGATGGCCCTTGAGTAGCAATGGTCATGTACAGACAAATCTATCCATGAGCTGGGCATGCACACACTTCGACATGCACATTGAAATGTTTCTTAATGGCTGGGCAATGTGCAACAACAATATCAATCTGTGTCCGTGACAAGCCGGAAAAAAGCAGTGTACAGGCAGGCATCCGTTCGTACAGTAGAATATGTCATGTTTGTGAACCATTGATGCCTGTAGAAACATAACTTACATTGTGTGTCTCTTCCAAACTCAGGTGGTGCTGGGGACCCAGCACCAAATGAAGAGGATTCTCAGTCCCAGACTCTGGTGGACACTGAGGTCTCTGGTTTGACTCTGTCCTCTTTGGATGACGACGACCAACCTGGCCCCTCCGGTGTGAGTCATCATGCAGCACCAGCAGCATCAACATCTGCACCCCCTGAACCCACGCCTCCAGTATCTGGAAACCAGCAGGGCACCCCCGCCAACACGGACAGACCAAGGCCACTGAACACCCAGAGCACAGGGACACAGGACCCCCCGGAAGCTACAGCCAACACCACCAGCAACACCACCCAAGGGGTCCCAGTGTCACCTGTGCGGCCCGCCGCTGGTCCTGCCCATGTGGATAGGGGTGCTGGCAGGGGTGGGAGGCAGAGGGCGCGCCTTGCAGAGGGGTCTGGACTGCATGATGACCCCCAACTGGCATGCATCATAGATGCGTACCAGGATAGCACACCAGGATTCGGCCAGGTAGTGGTGATCCTCAAGGACATACAACAGGAGCAGGCTGCCCACCATGCCTGCATGGAGGCAAAGTGGGATGCCCTTACTGCGGTGCATCAGGACATACTCCACTGCCTCCGCCGGATCAGCACAAACATGTCCACACCTCCCTGTGTGGCAACAACATCTGTTGCAACACCATCTGCCAGTGCCACAGGGAGGGAGGAGGACTCTTGGCGGAGAGTCCCCTGCACCGCAGAGGCCTGCACCTGCGGATTTCTCCCCCAAGAAGAAGAGGGGTCGTCCGAAGAAAGACATGTGAGAGGCAGATGTCCCAGCACATCCCCAGAGCCTCTAAACCTGTTCTGGACAATGTTCTTTGTGCGCAACTCGTTCACCTTGTCCAATCGCACACAGCTCGCCCACATGACATGGAGGGTTCATGTTGGTCCAATGTAGCAGATGACTGTGGACTTTACTCTGGACAATTTATCGACCAGCACTTCCAACTCTAATGTGAACTTTGGTTTCAAAACCCAATGTACAGCACCCACCATCCTGTGCACTTTCCTCACACATGTTCGAAAATAAACTCACCAGTACACCATACTTGCCTCTGTTGTGATTCCAACTTGTCATGTGTCATGTAGATGTCGATCTGCTAAACAACACAGTGCATGTCAAATACTACAACAATGTGACCACCGTTAGGTGAGTCTTGGTGATGTGACACATGTGAGGGAGACCCACCACTATGGCAACACAACACATACTCACCATGGCCATGTTACTCATCCCACACAATGATGTCGACCTGAAACACATTGGTATGCACAGACACAACACCTATCCACAGTCAGTGGTAACAAGTCCACAGGTGAGGTAAGCAAATGTCACTCAGATGTGGGAAGACAGACAACACACTTAGCAAAGCATAGCACAGGTTCATTACACATCAGCAACATATTTATTCGAAAATAGTTGCAAGGCAATTGTACGTTACGGTGGACACCCGGTCACAGAGACTCTGAGAATTGAAGTCCAGGGGTTTGTGGCACATCACTTGATGGCAATTGACTACTCCCACACTGGTGTTGGATTCTGGGTGTTGGGGTCAGTGTTGACCAAACAACAGGCAAAGTACCCTGGGAAGGACAGACACAAGGCACAGTCAAAAGCACAGCAGAACAGGAGAGAAATGCAATACACATGCACAAAACATGTCACAAGAAATCTACACAGAAACAAGTTAGCAGTACTACCCTATTGTGGAGTACACACCACCTGAATGGACACATCACTGCACGCATCCAGTCAAGTGGCACACAGACACACTCAGACAGCAACAGAGCAGCCACAACACATTCCAGGCTAACTCCATACATTGACATAACAACCCTGGAAACTCACATTCAGGTGAAGAAGTTGTTGATGAGCTGTGAGCGGACGTCATCCTCATCATCACTGGCATTGTGGCCCAGGCCGGGATCCTCCACAGGTGGCGGAGGTTGGTCATCGTCATCCTGGATGAGAGGCACCTTCTTCCGCACTGCCATGTTCTGTAGCATGCAGCATACAAGGATAATTTTGCACACCTTTGCAGGCTCATATGGGAGGGCCCCTCCGGTCTTGCTCAGGCAGCAGAAGCGGCTTTTCAGGAGGCCAAATGTCCGCTCAATCACCCTCCTGCTCCGACCATGTGCCTCATTGTAGCGCATCTCGGCTGGTGTCACAGGGTTCCTGAGGGGTGTCAGCAACCATGGCATGTTGGGGTATCCGGAGTCACCTACACACAAAAAAATGAACAATTAGCAGAGTTTTGTAGGAGTGCAGAATACAACATTGCCAAACACACACAATGGTAAACAGTCAGTACACACCGACAAGCCAGGCATGCTGATCTGGCCTCTGTGACATCAGCGTTGCAATGCGACTACTCCTCATTATGTAGGCATTGTGCGCAGAACCAGGGAACCGTGCACACACATGTGTGATACACATGTCTGCAAGACATACCACCAGAGCATTGATCGAGTGGAAATGTTTCCTGTTCCGGTATGCCTGCTCATGTGCCTGTGGTGGTATCAGGACCACATGTGTCCCATCAATAGATCCGATGACGTTCGGCATTCTCCCCAGTGTATAAAAGGCATCCTTTATTTCAGGGAGTTCAGCTGGGCTAGGGAACTTGATGTACAGGTCAAGGAAATGCAACATCCCCTCCAAGACATCGCGTAGCACACGACTAAACATAGTTTGTGACATACCCCCCTGCTGTAGCCACAGTTTACTGGAAGGTACCAGTAGCAAAGAAGTGCAGGGCTGCCATCACCTTCACCTCTGGAGTCAGTGCTGTAGGGTATGTCCGGCCAGGTAGCAGATGTGGTGCCAACTGCTCCGCCAACTCCACAATCAGTGGCCTGGTGAAGCAGTACTGTCGGATGCAGTCGTGTTCCTGCATGGTTTCAAGGTCTGGGAACAGTCGATGGACAGCTGGTGCCCTGCAAAACAGAGATGAAGGAAGATTGTCGGTTCATCCACCCATGTGGCCATGACCAGGCTCAATATCACAAGATACATCATGACATTACACAATGTACTGAGGTGTATGCTGTTGGACATGGACACATATGTCACCTACATGACTATCACCTCTCATCTCAATTCCACATGTCCACATAAGTCCCATGTAGTGCAATGGATAATCATTGGGCTGTGTCACCCTACCTATGTACTGCTGTGACGTTACAAACACACACCACAGTGACAAGTGAGGCCTGATGTCTCCCAGGCATCACAGACCTTTGCCATGCAGATACCCAGGGTCCCTGCATTGCTATATCGACACTGGCATGACATGGTGTATCGCTTACACGCCACAAGGCAAGCGTGAGTCCCACAGGTAGTGGCCACTGTTGTCTCTGCAGGCCCTACATGTATGTCTCTTAGACACACACACACCATCAAGTTTGCTGCACATACCACATGGATGTGGAGACTGTATCCCATTGGGCACATTTGATCATCCACATCTGAGACACAACATGCACACAGACTGTGGGTGCACATCAGAATTGTGGCTACACATCAGAATTGTGGCTACAGGTCTCACTGTGACGTACATGCCATCACCCCCAGGACTCAGGGTGTATGTGACATGTCCTAAACATATCCAACCTGAAACTGTGTCCGTGACTCATGCCCATTACTGTACAGTTGCACATCACAGTGGTAATGTGCACAACACACAAAGGATTATGCCCCCATGAACATGTGCATAGCCTGGGAGTGGCTGAACAAAAGTGCCACACAACAAACCAAATCTTGCCCCCCCAACACACAGGGAATGCAGCCTTACATGCCATGGGACACTGTGTGGCCAATGCTGTAGTGTGGTAGGTGTGCACATCCCTGGCAAGTGATTTTGTGTTGAAGCCGTCAAATAGTCACACCAATGATGTCCGACGTGGGTGACAATGCGTACGATTTGCACGGTTCATGACCGAGCCGTGCGTACGCTTTGTCATTGACTGCAATGAGGTCCGACGCGGGTGACCATGCGTACGCATTGCACGGTTCATGACCGAGCCGTGCGTATGCTTTGTCATTGACTGCAATGAGGTCCGACGCGGGTGACAACGCATACACATTGCACGGTTCATGACCGAGCCATGGGCATGCTTTGTCATTGACTGCAATGAGGTCCGATGCGGGTGACTATCATGCATGCGCGTCAGGCAGGCATGGTCCGAGACAGGCGTACGCCTTTGCCATTGAATCATATGGAGACGGGTGCATGTGTATTTTCAAACTACACGTTATACAGTCAGTTGACCGAGCCGGGCGCACCCATTAGCTCTGGACTGTCATGGATACGGATGAGGATTCAAAACTAGTACGAGTTGTGCGCTGGAAATTCAGTTGGATGCCTACAACAATGTTGCAATTCCTAGGGTTTTATGAAGGTGAAGATTTGAACGATGCGGAAGACGTGTATGAGTCGTACATTTCCATGGATTGGCCATATTCATAGAATGCAACCATCTTGGACCTATCATTGGGGACACATGGCACAGAGTCTGCCTCTGCAGCACAGATATAAGGCAGGATGGCCCCCAGGGAGCTCACTTGCCTGCACTACATGCTACTGGACCACGTCCCTGCTACCCCTGCTGCTGTCTCTGCATCCTATGGCTCCTGCTAAGGCACGTACTCTGGAGAGGGCCCCAGCCTTCACTGAGGAGGAGAATCAGGCCCTGCTGGATGTGCTCCCTCCACAGTACAGCAAGCTGTATGGGAAACCAGGGGAGCAGGTGAGTGTACAGTCCACTGCCTTCCTAATTATGCATGTTGTCTGACTAGTAGTACTAGCAGTGTGTACACCAGTGGCAAACATTCTCACTGAGTACTCTCACCCCCCAAAGTGTGTAGGTACATGTAATGAACAGGTGTTCTGCTGCTAAAGTGAATTTGTGCAAGCTTCAACTTCCCAGGCCTTGTTAACATGTCAGACATGCAGGGCATTTGTCCATTTCCATGGTTGCACTACCTGTGTAACTCATTTCCCTTTGTGATGATGACATGTATATCCAAATGGGTGCTGCACAAATATGGGGCATGTGTGTTAATGTACTTTTACCTTTGTCATCCTCACAGGTTGATGCCCACCAGAAGCAGGAGATATGGCTGACCATCACCCGGGCAGTGTGTTTGGTGGGGGTCTACAAGTGCTGGATCCGCAACTGCCAGAAGAGGTGGCAGGACCTTCGGGGCTGGACCCGGACGATCGCAAGAGTCCAGCTGAAGCTGTCACCTCCTCGCAGGAGGGGCAGACACCGGGCCCTGACCCCCCACATGCTCCGGATACTGACGGTGGTCTTCCTAGACCTGGATAGGCAGCTGAAGGACAGACAGCAGCAAGGAAGGGATACGTCCATGCCTAATATGTGTACTATGTCTGACAAGCTAATTGCAGTCTTTTGGCCTGGTCACACTTCCACATTACGTAGTTCTTGTAGTACAATACTCAGGTCCCTCAATTGTGTGATGCACCCTTCTCATCTGTTCCACAGGTGTGGCCCCTACAGCCTGTTGCTTGTGTCACTAGGGCACTGTGTCCCTGCAGTCAGCTATGCTTCAGCTTCCACACAGCATCTGTTCCCGTGACTCTGTTGTGTGTTCCATGGGTGGTTCAATTGTTTACCCAATGCCTGGGATCTGACATGTGATCTGTGTGTGCCCTTGATATGTGTTCCAATTGCTGGTCTGACTAGCCACATGTTGTGGGGTATTTCAAACAAAACACTGCAGCAGGGGACTCCAATTTGTGGGCCTCAGGAGTATGTATATAATGTCACACTTGCTTAGCCACCTGACTACTGTACAGGGCCAAACACTGTTTCACCTAGACCTGGGCAGTAATGCCTACTCAAGGGCATTTAGAAACACTCTGTAATCCCACTCCTGTGTATCAACTTACAGGTTGTGCTTAGTGACATGTGCTTTCAGGTGTTTGCCTCTGTGTCATTATGGTGTGGCTTCCTGTTACGTACAATTGAGGGTCAGCAGGACATCTGAGATGTGACTGTTAGAGACAAGACCTGTGTAACATATAGGTGTGTGATCATTTGACAGCGCACAATGGTGTATGCAACTGTGCACTTCAGGCAGCTGGGTTACATGCACAGCAGACTGTGATGTCCTAATGTACAGGGAGTTGTGTTCGCAGAGACTCATATGTCTGATTTGCATGATGTGGGGTCTTCTGGGTCCTGGATATGTTATTTGCAGGGAATGGGCAAGTGCACTTGTCATCTGCAGAGTTTGCTTTAGCCCTGAGCTATGATTTGCATACTGTTGTTGCCTGGATGCCCTGCCCCTGTGACAGGAGACAGTGTTGACTGACTTTCTAGGCATGCCAGTGACATGGCATTTAACTTGCTAAGTGTGATCCTGCATTGTGTTCAAGTGTGCACCATGCACCCCAGTGTGGCATTGACTATCAGGACATGAGAGCATCATAGTGTGTGTTGCTGGCATGCATCACAAGCATGTGAAATGAGTCTCTGCCCATCCCTTCATCCAGACACCTGTACTGAGTCAGTGGCAAGAGATGTGCTGTGTGTATAGTGACATACTCCTACATGTTCACTTGCATGTCCAACAAATGTGTGGGTGGTGCATGTTGGCACATTGGGGTATTAGCATCCAGCATGCACAGACATATGGGTGCAAGTCAAGGAGGGATATGTGTGCCGTGGTTGATGGTGAGAATGACAATTGGCTTATTCTAAACATTGTTGGCATTCTGAGCAGTGTTCAGCTGATGATGCCAGGCCTTGCCCTGTGATGTGATGTACTCACTGTGGTGTGTGCAGTCAGTGCAGGTGACTGATGCTGTTCGCTTTCTTCCTATTTTTATTCAGATACATCCACGGCCACAGGAGGGGACAGCTCCACAGACCAGGAGGAGCCACAGAGCCTGACAGGGACAGAAGGAGAGGAGTCGGGGGGACCCAGTGGCACAGTGGAGCCACACCGAGGAGTCCTCAGCACCATCTACCCCAGCTGAGGGCCACAGCAGCTCGGAGGATGACTCCATTGTGGAGGCGGGTGTCAGCAGCTACCAAACCCCAGTTAGTGAGGCTGACCCTGCCACCGCCCCACCACCATCATCACCCTCTCCTCAGCTCCCATCCCAGAGGTCTGTGGAGGCTCCAGTGTTCGGGAGCATGTCTTCTTTGTGACAGGCACCGCACCCCCTGCCCCTGTGTCCCCTGCTGCCCTGAGTGAGGAGTCTGTGGACTTACTTAGACAGATCCATGTAGGGCAGACATCAATGCTGAGTGTCCTCCATGCACACACCAGTCTGTTGACACAACTGGTGTCGTTCATGGAGGGCATTTCATCGGGCATGTCTGCCCTACAGAGGACCAATCAGTCTGTGGCCTCCTCCCTGATGGCAGCAGTGTCCCTCCTCCAACAGTCCTGCACCCGTCCTACCCCTGCACCACCCACAATTCCTAGCACCCTACCTGTCCCAAGCACACACACACCTGCACATTCTCACAAATCCACAGACACAGGCAGCACACAAACACCCAGACCAAGGTCTACATGTGCACACAAGCATAGGGGACTGATACCACACTCACAGGGGATGGTTTGCAGACACACACACAGTCATCCACAACCACTCTGCAGTCCTCTGAAACCTCTCCCTCCCAGCCCCCTTGCCTTGCCTCACCTGCAACCCTATCTCCCCAGAAGCTCTTCCTCTGTGACCTTGGCCTCTTCCCTACCGACCCAGCAGATCCAGATTACAAGGGCAAGAGGAAGTCCCACACACAGAGGGGAGTGCCCCTCACACCCAGACACCCTCCCCCAGGTGCAGTCAGACTGAGGCCCCCACCCGCAAGTCCCCCCGGAGCCGGAAGAACAAGACCCCCCTGCCATGCAGCTCCAAGACAAAGTCTCCGTCCTCCATCCCCCAGGCCACAACTCCAGAGGTTCCCCGGCCACAACCTGCCCCGGGTTCCCCCACCCACAGATACACCATCCCCAAAATGCTGAGGCCCTCCCCCCTACCACTTGCTCCTCCACACCCGGTCAGACAGTTAGTGCCACTGATGTGGGGATCGTGTCCCCCCCCTCTGTCCTGCCGACCTTACCTGCACCCCATTCCGCTCACATGGGTTTAGGCACTGCAGTGGAGTCCATGACCCCCCCGTCTGACTTGGGCACTGCAGTGGGGACCCATTCCACTCCATCTCACCTGCCCACTGAAGTTGTGCCGGCACCCACCCCATCTGACTTGTGTCCCACAGTTGTGACTGCACACACCACTTCAGTCAGCTCCACTGCAGTTGCAAGTGACTCTCCTGCATCCACCACCCCTTCACTGCCTCCTTCTGCTGCGCCCTGATCCTGTCCCAGCGGTGCCTGGCCTTCCCCAAGCTTTTTTCTTTATCCTTGTGAACTTGATTTAGCTGTGCATTAGGTTGATGATGTTTAGCATGCCCTTGCACCTGTAATGCTTGGTTTCCAATGTTGAATACTGAGGTGTTGATGTGAGGTACTCCATATGGTCCATGAGATATGTATCCTATTCTGGTCAGTATCCATGTCATCCTTTGCAGATAACTGGGTGTGTCATGATCAACAATTTGTGGACATCACTGTGAACATTTCAGTTGCATGGTCACATCTGTAGCTTGCACCCATGCACATATGATGTGCTTCCCATTGTCCAATTTGTCTATTTCCCAGACTTTGGGCACATCACCATTGGACCTACAGGTGTGGGCATCATTGGTGTAGGAGCAACTGGGTCCTCTGTGCAACTTGCTGTACATATGTGTTGAGTATATGCAGATGACTTAAGGGAGACTCCCATACCCAGGCTGTTGTGACCAGAGCCTTCATTGTGTGGTAACTGATGGCTGACTGACCAAGTATTTTGCTGACATGAGTGAGACGTGCTGTGACTATGTTTGGCACAGCTGGGCTTCCACAGGAGTTGGGTCCCCTCAAGTAAGTGTGTTGTTCCGTGACATAGCCTGGGCCCATGATGTGTGTTGTGTGAGCATGTGTGTGTGTGTCCACATCCCTTTTCATACACAGGCAGTGTTCCCTTGATATGTTCCTGTTATTTATGCTTGCTGAGTGGTACCGGATTCATCCCACAACTTTGACATGGGCTACCAGATGTGTGGGTGAATGACACGCTACTGTTAATTGGTGTTTCATCATTGGGATTTGTCAGTTCTGAGTGGTGATGATATTGTCAGGCGCTGATGGGACACAGTCAGGGGTCCCCAAGGCACTTGTTTGTTCGCAATATCATGTAGTTGTCCCTAGGTGATACCTTTCAGTGATTGAGACATGTGTATGTGTGTGTGACTGCTCCCGCTTGTCCGGTTTAGGGCTGCAATGTTTGCATGTGTCAGCATGTGTGCCTTGTGGTTCGCCTTGGCTTCTGCATTGTCCTGGGACTATGGCAGGTACTCTGAAGGTTACTTAAGCTTTGACATCATGGCCATGTACCGCATACTGTGCAGTATGTTTGTCATTCACCAGGGTTGTAAACTGGCCTTGTGTGAAGAATCTGTGCACCTTAGTTCCTCCCAACATTACTGTGTTTGTCATGGGTGCATGTGCAAAGTCACCTGTCCATGTGGGCTTCACAGATGCACATTGTTGCAGTTCAGGGTGTGTGGTGTTGAGGGTGGACTGATGTAAAAGTTTGCATGGATGGGCCCCAGCTCCCATTTGTCCATGTATGACTGGCCATGCTGAGTGATTTGTGTTTGTGTAGATGTGATGTATGTTTGTGGCAGAGGACACATGTCTGTTTTTCACAGTTTGTACGACATCTACCTTTGTCATCACAGTAGAGGTGTCATGCATGCTTGTGTCACCCCAATGTCTGGTCCCTGGGGGTAGTGCTGTTGTGTGTCAGTCTCTTGCTGTGTTAGTTTGTGTTCATTCCAGCTTGTGTCACATGTGTCTGTTGTGCTCCCTCTCATCTCACAATGCCTGATTGCCCACTAAGGGGGTCCCAATGATGGGTTACTTTTGTATGGCACTGTGTCCACATCTGTGTCACTGTGGTTCAGCTTCCCTCATGGGTTGTGTAGTTGCCTGGGGATACTGACACACACACACACACACACATGTTGTGTCAGATGTGCAGTGTGAGGTTGCCTGTTTGTGTTTGTGCATCTGCACCAGTGCATTGGTATTGCTGTTGTGGGCCATTGTCTGAATGCTGTTTTTTTGTGATTTACCCTGCTGTCCCTGTGAGTCATATCACATCATTCTGCACATTCATCCTGGTTGTTAGGTCCCATTGCTGGCATGGAATGTGAGTTTGTGACCTGATACCTACAGTCTACACAGGTTGTTTTGATTAGTGTGTCTATTTTCGAGATGTGTATATGCTTTGTGATGGTCACTTCTGCTTTTGTGTCATTGTACACTGTAATCATTGTCAGCCCCCAAGTGTGGTGCTTGTCTGCACATGGCCCGAGAGTATGTTATGTTTTCACAGCACTGTTAGCCTCACCACATCTCTGTGGGTATGGGACACAACCACTAGTTTGCCCCAAAAGTGTTTCATGTGTTGCGACCTTGAATCATACATGCTATTTGGAATTTGCAGCTTTGACCATGATGACACTTACCTTTTGGTCACTGTGATGAGGGGGGTTTAGACCCCATCACCACAATGTTCGACATTTGCTGCAGTTTGCAACCCCACACTTAACTTTTGTTCTTCACAGTGAGGGGGTGTTATTTTTACATTGACACAGTGTTATTGTGATGCTTGCCTTGTGTAGGCCACACTCATTTTTTGGTCACACATGTGATGGTAGTTACATTGTATGTTCGAAGTCATAATCACTGTTGTGGGCATTTGTCACAGACTATACACTGTTGTCATGATGTTAGGGGGGATGTATTTTGCTGACATACCTAATGTTGGAGTATGATGGATGTGTGGTGCATCACCCATCCTATGTGTGGGGGTGGCAGGGGTGATGGGCAACAGGTCCCATATGAGTGGGGATGGCAGGGGTGATGGGCAACATAGGCCCTGTGGGTGGGGGTGGTAGTAATGATGGGCAACAGGTCCCCCATGGGTGGGGGTGGCAGTAGTGCTGGGCAACAGGTCCCCTATGAGTGGGGGTGGCAGGGGTGATGGGCAACAGGTCCCCTATGAGTGGGGGTGGCAGGGGTGATGGGCAACAGGTATCATATGAGTGGGGGTGGCAGGGGTGATGGGCAACATAGGCCCTATGGGTGGGGGTGGCAGTAGTGATGGGCGTTTATTCACATTTTCCATGACAGATCTGTATAGACCTAAGAAGCTGAAAATTTAATCATGGAATGTAAATTGCCTTAGGGTTCCCTCTAGAAGAAGGAAAATTCTCGAGTACTTGTGACTCTCTGTAAGTGAGATCTTCCTTTTATAGGAGTCGCATCCACTATTAAGAGGAGTAGAAGGAGATGCTTAAAAAACAGAAATGGGTAGATCACTGTGTATGTACCACAAAGTCGTGTTCAGTGAAAGAAGTTGCTCTCCTTTTTAAAAAATCAACCCAAGCTTGGAGATTGTGTTGGCGATCGTCTTGGTAGATGGGCATTTGCCAGGGCCAAAATTAATGGCTATTGGTTAACCTTTGTGGGATACTGCGGCCCTAACATGGATGATCCAATGCCACTGTGCAATTTAATCCTTCAGCTGGTTGACATTAAAGATCCCATTATACTGGGCGGAGATTTTAACGTAGTTTTGGATCCAATACAGGACTCAACTACTAGGAGGACAATGCCCGCGACTCATAACATGAGAATCGTCTTGAAACAATAGATGATAGATATGGGCCTCATAGACAGTAGGAGACTGATGGGAAGTAAGGCAGGAATGACAGAGGGACATTTTACTTTCCATAATAAAAAATGTGGCCATCGATCTAGGATTGAATTTTTCTTGGTAGATTCCTTTATTAGCAAGAATACGACAAGAGTTAATCATGTCCCGAAACATCTATCTGACCACTCTGCTATCACTCTGGTGATTACTCTTGTGAAATAGGCCTCTCTCCCGAAGGTGAACCTTAAACCGCTCTTTATTTCTTGAGCCATATGTAATTGATAAGGTAAAAGTTGCCACCAAAGAGTTTTTACGATGAAATATAGATTCAGCCCCCCCACACATTGTATGGGATATGTATAAAGCCTTTTTAAGATATACTTTAATTGCCCTGTCTACTGCACAAAAGAGGAAAGTCAGAGAAGAAATCAGAAAATTTGAAGCCGCAGTCCATATCAACCAGTTAGCGCTAGAACAAACCTCTAATGGTCCAAACGCAATACAAATTGAGCAAAAACTACACTTAGCAAAAACTGAGCTTGCTGGCTATCTTGAAGCAATAGTCAGGAGGAAATGGGAAGCCAGCAGGTTATCCCACCATGAATATGGGGAGGGGTGTGGCAAATTGCTCCCATGGAATATTAAAGCTAACTAGACAAGGAATATGATAAAAGATCTCAGATGCCCAAACTCAGGTAACATTTTCTCTGAGGATGTTGAGATTGAAAATACAGTTGCCCAGTTCTTTCAGGATCTCTATACAGAGGATCGAATAGTGAGCGAAGAACTGATGGAGGACTTCCTTCAAGACCTAGAACTTCCTATGCTACAGGGGCCTGAAAAATACAACTTAAACAGCCCCATTTAGTCCTGAGGAAATTCTTCAAACTATCAGTACCCTAAAAAAAGGGAAAGCCACAGGACCTGATTCCATCCCTAATGAAATTTACACCATATTAAAATAAGAACTCGCCCCAATATTGCTCCAGCTTTTCTACTCTGCCTTTATATTTTGCCAGGGTCGTCCATCATCCTGGGATGCTGCCACCATAAATATACTCCTTAAACAAAATAGGAACCTGAGACCCTGTGAATCTTTCAGGCCTATTTCTATTCTCAACAGTGACCATAAAATATACACCCAGATCTTAATCAAACATCTGGATAAGGTGGCAGGATCACTAATCCATACTGACCAAAAAGGTTTTATGAAGGGGAGGCAACTCCATGAGTTAACCCACAACCTGATTGAGGCGATCGATATGGCAAGAGAATATGGGATCTCTTTAGCAGTAATGACCTTTGATGCTGCATAGGCCTTTGACAGGATCAGTTGGCCTTTTCTATACAAAATGATCCAACGCTTTAATTTAGGGGAAGTCTTTGGCTAGGGTCTTGGTCAGTGGGAATCTTACCAGATCAATAACAATTGGTAGGGGGACTAGACAGAGATGCCCTCTTCCCCCCCTCCTTTTCAACCTTAACATCAAACCACTGGTATTTAAATTAAGGGCATGTTGTAACATCCACCCTTTTGTTTGTAACGGTTGGGCAAAAGAAATTGGGCTATATGCAGACGACCATATGATCTTAACAGGGGACTTGCAGCACTCACTTCCTGCAATCTGGGAGCAGCTGGAGGGTTTGGGAGGCTATCTGGATGTTCAATTAACCAGCAAAAAATGAGTTATTGCAATTGAACACCCACTATAGGAGCGACCTAACGAAACAGGAGATAAGATATCTGGGAGTCCAAATAGTACACAAATCCGAGAAATTAGCCCAGGTAAATTTAGATAAATTAGTTGTGGGAGTCAAGTCACAGTTACGAGCTTGAGGAGTACTCCCACTTTCCTTTTTAGGCAGATCAAACCTCCTAAAAATGCAAATCCTCCCAAAGTTTACCTTCTTGTTTAACACCATCCGGTTAGAATTTAAGAAGACCTGGTTTAAGAAAGTGCAGGGTGAGTTCTCCAGTTTTATTTGGGGAAACAAAAGACCTAGAATCTCCTGGAAGAAGTTCTGAAGAAAGAAAGAACATGGCGGTATCGCCAGTCCAGTTCTTTACCAATACTATTGTGCTTTCCATCCGAAGAAGTGTCGACAGATGTTGATGGGAAGCTCCTGCTTGTCCCCGCTCTTTAGGGATCTCACAGCAAGTTCTTCACACCAAAAAGATTTCTTTCTTCTAAAGTTTGGCCACCTTAAATTTTTCAAGAAAGTCAGGCTAGCGGCATCTAATATTTGGCACCAAGTGAGACTGGCCGTACAAATACCTTAATGTAGTGAAGTAGCGCCTATCTCCTGGTACTCCGGATTGTTTACTAGATGCACTCGCAATCCCGCTACAAGACTGCGGTATCCTTAGATGGTGGCAACTTATAGTGGACACTAAATTAATCTCATGGCAACGACTTTTAGCGATCTCTGAAAACTCGGTCTCTAAATTTAAATATTTTCAACTCTTAAGCTGGGTTAAAATGCTGGGGAAGGAGGGCAATGGGAACATGGAACTGGTGTCCAGAATATGTTCACGTCCCATTCTACGGAAATAAGTCGTAGCATGGTATTGGATGCTAATACAAAGTGGAGAAGAGGTGTAAAACCCATTTCCAGAGATCTGCAGGAGGAACTGCCAGACCAAGACCTCAAATCTTTAGGGCAAATATCTATGTCTCATTTGTGGTCATATGTGAAATCTGCTCAATTAAGGAAGAACCATCTTTTTACTGTCTACAAGGGCTACTGGATGCCAGGGAAATGATCAAAGCTGGGGAGTTGAGTAGTGAAGAGGTGTCCAAAATGTGGAGAAAACAATGCAAACAAGGCCCACATGTTTTGGCAATGTCCCTCAATCCAGCTTTTGTGGCAGCAAGTGGGTAAGATCATCTCAGGTTTCCTGGGCCAGGTGAATAAGGTGAGCTTAGCTCTTGTGATTTTTGAAGTGGGCCCGGGAGGGGTGGACAATCGGGGTCTTCTCAAAACACACAAAGCCCTTATTTTTGTTCCGATCCTCCTTGCACACAGAGAGTTGTGTGTCAAGTGGATTCTTCCTTGCCCCTCCACTGAGACCGAATGGATTTGTTCTATACAAAAAACCTTGTATCTTGACCGGGCTAATAAACTTGTTAAGAGAACAAAATTGTGGGAACTCTGGGATGACTGGTTTAAGTCTTATGTCTCCAGCCTATCACACTGAGTATGGAAATCCTCTCATTTCTCCTCCGTATCTCTTCCTCTTTTTCCTTGTTTTTTTCTCTTTTCCTTTGTTTTGTCTATTCCCCTCCTTTAGCTGTCTTATGGTGTATGTTTATGTTATTTTGAAATCTTATGGACCAATGATTAATTGTATGCTACACAGGTTGCATCAGTGCTGGGGTCACATATTCAGCACCTGTTTCAGAGGAGTCACCATCACTGACTAGCCAGGAGGTATTTGTCTTCGACCAGGGAGATTTCTATCTTTCCTCCCTTGTGGAGAGACCGGGTGTCTCATTGCCTTACCTTGGTCTGGCCAGTCTGGCTTTCCTGAAATTCGAACATAATTTGTTAATGAGGGCGAAAAAGAAAAAAAAAGAAAAAGAAGTCTAAGAATGCAATAGAGTGTACTTTTTTCACATCACTATCAATATGTGACCAACGATCATTACATTTCTTGTCTTTGGCATCATTGCTCAGCAAAAACTCTGTAAACTGTTGCTAACTGGATAATATAGCATGCAAGGCATCTAGGACTGAGCACCACCATCTAAATGACATAGTTGGGATGACTCCTTCTTTTAAGCCACACAAAGCAAAAAATCACAAGTATTTGTGTTTTAGTTCCTGCGCATAACAAAGCAATGCACCAGAATGGACTAAACAGTCAATAGCATTGTTCATTAACTCTGAGGTTTGTACAGATGCTTTCAGCATATCATCTGTCAAGTGTCAAGGAGCTCGTACAGGGAAGCACTTCAGATCTAGTATTGATTTTGACAGGTCATCACATAACTTTTTTAATATGCGTGGCTGAATCACTGCAAATGCAAACAATATCACTCCAATCGTTGGTGAACTTGGTAAAAACTTTTTGCAGCAGCCTTTAAACTGACACTGCGTTCCATGTTTACTAAAAGTCTGGTGTCATGTTTTTACCACTATCCCAGATGCTTGGTGACAGCACTCTTTTCACATATACCTCTCACTTCACCTTGCATGTAATGTTTAAACCCTTGGGTGTTTGGCAATTCACCTACCCCAATACTGACTTACTGAAAAAGGGGGCTGATGTATCAAAGGGTTTTACCCATTCTCTGTGGGCAAATGTGATGGGACTTATTGGGAAAGATTCTTATGAAACCAGGCATTTTACCTATCAGTGAAAGAATCAAATGTGGCCAAAAAATTAAATATGATTTTGATATTTCCTGAATCTCTACAGTTTACAAAATAATTAAACCCGACCTAAAACAGGTTACTAAACCCTGCATCTTTAGAAGAGACCACAAAACTGAAAAAAGCAAAAGGAAGAAGAAACAATATTTTAGTGAAATCCCTAAACAAAAAAACTCAATCAGAATAATGTTAGCTCAGTCTTTCTTGCTGCTACCTTGTATGACAGAGTTACATTATATTGGCCTCCTCAGGAAGAAATTTAAATTACTCTGCTTTTCCTTTCTTTGAATGGCATTTAGTTTGTGGTTGTGCAGGTGTTTTTTCCGTGGTTATATGTTTACACTGGTGAGGGCGATGTCCCTTTCAGTGCGGTTTTATCAGTTATTATAGGTTTAAACCTAACACAGGATAGCCTAATTATAACCAAATCTTTCTCCCCCTTTTTCTTCAGCCACAGTAATTGGAAATGAGGATCTGGGTTTAAAATCTTTTTGACATTTACTGAGCTTTTGTTTGAAATAATGGTCAAAAGCCCCCTTCTTCCCCCGCGTGTGATGCTTTTAAAAAGTATGAAGAAAACTCTTCGACCTATACAGGTTTTGTGCATCATGTTTCTTGCATGCATGTTATATCGAAGTCAGATAAAATATTATTACAGTTGGGGTTCCCTATTTTATTCATGAGCACGTACACAACCTAAATTTTCCACCCACGGGTCCATTAGTTGGATTCATGGTCAGTCCAGGGCTGCTATTAATAATGTTAAGAAACAAATTACACTCCTGTGCCTTGGATACATCCTCTTTACAAGATGTCACAGTATCGTCTACACTATGTTCTTTGCAGCCAAGTCAATTATTGCCTTATATGGTCCTCAATGCTTGGTATCTATTTGACAGAGGTAAATCATGGAAATGAGGAAAGGGTAGCCTTGGTGTCTGTAGACTTTGAAGATTAGCACGGGTTAATTATGACTTTTTAAATGCTGTTAGAAAAACCCCAATGGTAATACAGCCACATTTCAACCAACCGGCGTTAATAGTACTGCCCTTGTGTGTATATCACCGGCTATACTCGGATTTTGAAATTTAACGATAAGGCAGCCCCCCTCAAAAGTTTTTGTTTGTGGGCCAATCCACCTCACTCTTCATGTGAATAAGATTTGTTCTGCATTAACTGGTGAAAACAAGCAGTTAGTACTGAGCCAGTGAACCACTTTATTCTTTAGGCCTTCTACGGACTCTCTAATAGCGGTTTACAATGAGGCAACATTTACCAGCACAGCCACGTATGGGCAGCATGCTGGGGGAAGGTTAATAGTTGCTAGCTCTTGGGAGTGATTGTAACAGTGATCATGTTTATTACTTTTTTAGTTATCTAATCGGGCTACATCGTTAAGGGTTACTTTAGATGTCTGGGTAGGGATCATATTAGTGGCCCATATCATTTGATTGGCCTTAAAATTCAGCCCGATCTGATTGGGGACTGAACTCGTCCAAGGTTGATCACCAATCCCCGCAGATGTATTATCATTGAGCATCTTAGTAATTTTGGGTCGTACCTCCTTGTCTGCCAGGGGCTGTATACTAGGTATACTAGGTAAGCTGTTACAGCAGGAGATAACGGTTTCCAATTCCCCCTCCAATTTAGCCATTTTATTTTTGAGTGGCAATATTAGCTTATATACAAAAACTGTTAGTTTGTCCCAAAATGGTTTCCAGGAAGGGTTATCCATGTCTTTATCATTGTAGCGATCAATCAGCCCCTGAAAATGTAGCTGGTCCGGGAAGGTCTTGTCTGTGGTTGTGATTATATTGTTCCGGGTCTTTCTTTTGCTTTTTTGTGGCAGGCAGTATGTTGGAGTCAAGGTTGTCGAGTTTGGTGATGGCAAATGTACCACCCCTGCCGGAGTGTTCCGAGGTTGATTAGCAGAAATACCCCCCCAGCCCTCAGCAGGTTTATCATTCATGCACTCCTGGTCATTTGGTGACCCCAAAACTTGATCTACAGTAGGTACCACCACTTTGCCTTCCCCATTTGGCCCAGGTGCACACAACGATAAGTGCCGTTCGGCCTGGTCTATCTCCTTAGCTAAAGCACCCACCGCTCATGCTAAAAAAGAGTCTATGGTGGTCCGCTTAATAGCAGCCCTTGGCTCGACAGAAGGTTTAGTGCCACCAGCCTTGCGCTTAACCATTTTCACTTTAAGGCCTCCAAGCACCTAAAAACAAAGTCAACAGCAATGTCACTTACTTGTAGGGTGGCAACTCCCTGGTCAGCTGCACTGGGTTTCCCCTATCGGGGTTATTCCTAGACCCCACACCACAATGGCCTTGAATATAAAACCTCTTCCTGCCGCTGGCGGGCGCAGACAGTCTGCTACTGGGCCACACTGCAGTACCTCACAGAACAATTTATTCAAGCGCCTCTGGGTGCGGACGTAATGGTGGTGGTGCTGGTGTGCAGCTGCTGCCCCGATGCTCCCTGGGGCTTGAGGTCTGCCCCCAATGGCCGCAACAAGGATAGTCAAATTCCAGACTTTTAATGTTTTTGGCTAAAAAGTGATCTGAGAATCGACAGGACACCAAGACCTACCCACCCGTTAATCTGAACAAGGTGCATTACCAGTTGGCATGATTTTGTGGTATCCCTCGCTACCTTCTTCTCTGCAGCAGAAAATCCTGTTTTCACGTGGACAGAGGACAACAAAAGGGACAGATGGGCCAAATGGTCCTCTGCATCTGGGCCAGAACTAAGCATTGAATCTTGCTGCAGGACCTCGGCCTGACTTCTTGCCACCTTGTGTTATAATATACCCTCAAAGTACCCCTCAGAAGACGATGTTGATTCTCCATACATAATTTATTATTTTTTTTCCTTTGAAAAACCTTTATTGACATCGCACAATAATGAACACAGCCGTATGCCTACATCCCAACGGGCCAGCAGGGCAGCCAACATTAGTCGTAAAGAATGACATCTGGGAAGTGATCACAGCAAGTCGCCTACAACCCCTGTGGGGCCGGCCGCGTCAAGTGGGCAGACATTAGAGGCAAATAGCAACAAAGGCCACACATAAAACAAAACACCATCAAAAGACCATACACCATGATGATAAAGCCACCCGCACCGAGCACCCCAAGAGAACACCTCCCCCTCTTCCAAGGATCGCACCTCAACCCAATTCCTATATCCCCATCTATGCCTAGCACAGGCCCCAGTTACGGGGACGGTAGTCAACACAGCCCAATCCTCCGGACATCTCCAGTCCCCTCCCGAACCTCTGCAATCCCAGGCCACATCCCCCTCACTAAGTCGGATCAGTATTCGTATCCGCTGGTGTGGCGTGAGCTAACAAGTACGTACGTAGAAGATCCCAAATATCCCTAGGGCAAGAGGTAGTTGGCATCAGATCAGCATAAGTGTGTAACTGCTCCTGACAATAGATCAGATCAGCCAACCAGTCCTTAAACTTAGGAGCTCAACCTCGTCCCCATTTACTAGCTATTCGTCTCTTTGCCATTAGGAGAACAAAGGAGACATATCTCCTAACCTTGACAGTATAACCTAGGAGGGCCGTAAGAGGGTCATCGGGCACATGTATGCCTGTCATTTCATCCAGTGCCTGGAAAACTTCCCCCCAATATGCCCTGATAGGTGGACAGCCCCAAGCCAGGTGCCCAAAGTCCGCCCCCTCAGCTCCGCACCTATCACAGCAATCAGTGTCCCATAAGTGCAGGTGATGAAGCCGGGCCGGCGTGTAGTACAATCTGTGAAGATACTTATAATGTATAAGTCGCAGCCTACTGTTGGCAGATATGGTGCTAATCTGCCGACAACAAAAGCCCCACTGTTCAATCGTAATGGCCTCTCCTAACTCTGCCTCCCATTTACCCTTATCCGGTGCCGGTTCCCGCTCCCACTCCCCCTGTGTTGTATGGTACAATCATGATACCACCCGGGCTGGGAAGGGCTGTTGTAGCAGGATATGTAAAGGAAGCATAACATTCTCCATACATAAATCTTCCTTTGTTGGACTCTATCCCTCTTCTTGGTGTAGAGGACCATTTAGTCCATCTGTCTCTTTTGCTGTCCTCTATTTGTGTGACAACACATGTTGTCTATTCCCAAGGTTCTCTCCCCTGCTCCTTTTTAGGCATTTCACATTACTACTCCCTGAAGAAGGTGGGTGACCGCATTTGGGTTTCACACCAAAACGTCTGTCAGGGCACACAAAGTGGGGACCATAAGATCTCACTAAGTTGAGGAAAAAATACAAAGGATTTCCAAAGAAGATCCCAATTTGGAGAGATTATTGTTCTTATGTTCATGGAAAGTTTGTATAGTTTGAAAATGATGAAACTGAGCATATAGGTTATTTAAGAATGAACCGTGCACAACTGCAAATGCAAAACAGAAATGGTATTACTTTATATAAATATATATCACTCTTCAATAATTATTGGATTTTATTAAGCCCTTCATTGGCTCTCTGTGCACAAAATAATTATTTTAAAAATCCTTCTAATTACCTTTAGAGCCAAACATAAACTTGGTCCCAAGTATCTCTCTGCGAGATTCACTCCCTATACCACCACTAGAACGCTCAGGTCCTCCGCTGCCAACCTCCTCAAGCCACCCACCTTCAAATACAAAACTAGGGGTGGTAGAACAGTGGCTGTTTTAGGATCCAAAGCTTGGAACCTACTACCACTCCACTTGAGATTGCTGGACACAGAGACACTATTCAGGAAAGCTCTGAAGACTTGGGTATTCGCGGCCCCTGATGAGCTGTGTCTCTCCCTTATTTAGGAATCCTAGGGACCCTCCTCCCCCTTACCTCCAATCACGCAGCGCCAGGATGCTCCTTACGGAGTGACAGACCGCGCTATACAAGAGCCACCTTACATTACATTACATTACATATTATGCATATGAACCCTACTTCCTGTTCCCTACTTGATGCTTTAAACTGGCTTTGATAGATTTGGTTGCAATTGAGGTATGAGTAATGTATGATTGAGATATGATTGCAGTTAAGCTTAAATTGAATTGATGTTTGTGGAGAAGGTTGGATCAACCTTGAGATAAGGGATTTGTTTTCATTGTCACTTACCTATATTTGTTTGGTTACCCCATTATATATCTTGCAAATATTGGTGAAATACGTGAATTACAGTATGATAATGTGTTAATGCATTAAAAAGTAAAATATATTGAATAAAAAGTATTTTGAGAAAATGTATAAAGAGTTTGAGTTATAACTGTTGGCTCAAGACATATATTACAAACAATATAACTTTAATAGATGTACACCATTGCAAAGATATAGAGTTGATGGGCTTTTTGTTTGTTCTGAGCTTATTGTCCAATGCACCTGCCTCTCTACATTCCATTTCTAATGGTTCCTCTTTTGTTCTTTAGAATGTGCTACAACTGACATGATGTTACGTATGAGGTCGTTAAAATGAGAAAGGTGACACCAACCTGACTAATACTTTTTAAATATTAGATTATCCATGATGTGTTATAGACTTCGATAACAATTATTATTTTAGAAAACAAGAGCAACCTATACGTAATTGTGAGCTGGGTAAGTACATTAGTACAAAAAACAATGTTCACAAGGAACTCATTTATCTAGGTCAGTCTAGAATCTGCAACTCAAGTAGTTGCTCAGATTAACTCATAGCTAGAAGTTACTGTATACAATCATGACTCCCTATCGAGGCCAAGTGATATTTGCCTTAATATTGTCTTCCTACAAACTAATTGAAAAGCCCATACACTTTTTTCATCATGACTACCTGACTTCAGCCGAAGTAGGTAATTTTATTATGCAATTTCATAAATATTTACATATTATTACACATTCAAAATATTCTTGTGAGCCCCAGTGAAGTGACCATAACCTATTTGGTGAGTATTTGTGACATAGTGAACAAAACAAGGGAGAACAGGTTATTGGTGAAGTACAAAAGGATGAGCTTAATACAGTAATAATTAATTAAATTTAGTCTCTCTCTTTTGTCTGTAGTCAACGGTATTTCGACCCTCTCTAGATACGGGGACTCTTCAGGACCAGGTTTCTGGGGGATTGTTGTGTGGACCAGTGTACAGAAAGTACATCCGGTGTGGTACCTACAGCGGGGGCTCGAGGCGTCTCTGCGCTGTGGTATTAGGGTTGTGGTTTAAGAGGTCTTAAACAACAACCCTAATACCACAGCGCAGACTTGGGGCTAAGGAGAGGGATGCAGAGTGCAGATGTCTGACGGGTTGGTTAAAGTTCATTCTGTGGTCAAGGTATTATTATTATTATTAGTATTTATAGAGTGCATGGTTGCCCTAGGGCTTCCCAGGGCTAAGAGACATGTAGTTGATTGAAATCAGACCGACCTTGAAGGTATTGTTTGAACAGCCATGTTTTAATTGCTTTGCGAAACTGCAGATCGTTGTCCAGTGTCCGATATTCCTGTGGTAGAGAATTCCAGAGTTTGGGGGATAGGTGGGAGAAAGATCTTCCTCCCCACCTCTCTCTCCTGGCCCTAGTTGATTGATCTCAAATACCTATTTGGGGTGTAAGGGGATACTATACTCTTGATTTTCCTAGGGCCCCTATTATGTAGAGTGTTGTGCGTTATAACGAGAGCCTTACATTTGATTCTAGCCTCTACTGGGAGCCAGTGTAGTCCTTTTAGGTGTTTTTTTATTGACTCCCGAGCAGGGACATTGCACAGCAGCCTTGCTGCTGCATTTTGCATCACATGCAGTCTGTGGGTCACATATTTTGGTGCCCCTATGAATAACTAGTTTCCATAATCTAGCCGCGAAGTGACCAGGTAGTGGACTACCATCTTCCTGGCCTGCGTTGGGATCTGATCTAGGATTTTTCGGAGACTTCTGAATAGTCCAAAACAGGTGGCTGGGACTTTCTCGACTTGTGTCGCCTTGGAAAGATCCTTTTCTAGCCAAAACCCCAGATTCTGGATTATTTCTTTAGGTACGGGAGGGCTGCCCAAACATTCCGGCCAGCTTCTGGAGGGCCTGGGAATTTGCTTGTTCCCGAGGAATATTAACTCTGTTTTGTCCTCGTTTAATTTTAAGCAGCTTTTTGTCATACATTCCTTGACTTTCTCCATACAAGGTAATATTCTCTCAGAGTCCCGGATGTTTTTTGGGTCCAGGGAGATCACCAGCTAAGTATCGTCCTCTTAAGACGTCATGGAGATGTGAAACTCCTGGACAATCTTGGCAAGTGGTTCCATATAAACGTTAAATAGTGTGGGGCTTAATGAGGAACTCTGTGTACCCCACAACTTAATGACATATTTTAGAGAGGGTTGTGTTTTCAATACTTGGAATGTTCGTCCCTCCTGAAACGATGCCAACCACTTTAGCTTAGTACCTTTTACCCCGATGGCCAAGAGTCTCCTTCGTAATAAGTGGTCGTCTACATGTCAAAGGCAGCACTCAGGTCCAAAAGGAGTAAAGTCGTTGATTTTCCCTGGTCTAACAATGCTCTATGTTCCTCCACCACCACCACCAGAGTGGGCTCTGTGCTGTGTTGTGCCTGGAATCCCATCTGGCTGGGGTGGAGGCATTGATTGGTTTTTAGAAATTCCGCCAATGATCTATTGACGTGCTTTTCCAGCAGCTTGCCCACAAAAGGCAGCAAGGAACTAGGGCAGTAATTACCTAGTTTTAATGGGTCTGCATTAACTTTTTTTAACAGGGGTTTAATGATAGCGTGTTTCCATGCGGCTGGGACTATGCCCATCTCCAGAGACTGGTTCATGACCTTGATTAGGGAAGGAAGGATACCAGGTGTGACTGTTTTGAGGATATGCGGCGGGCCGGATCTAAAGGCTAACCAGACTTCACTTTGTCCTTTTACTTCCATTAACGGGAGATTGCTGATGGTTTTTAATGGAGATCTTTCTTCCTGATCCTCTTCCCCCCATTTAGGTTATTCCCCGTTTGCTTTAAAGGAGCTGTAGATGTCAGTTACTTTAGAAAGAAAATAGGTGGCTACGTCATTTCACCTCTCCTCTGATGTCTCTGATGGATATGGTTCCTGGGTTGGAGAAGTCAACGCCTTAACTACCACAAACAGTTCCCTCAGGAGTTCTGAGCCAGGCTGATTTTCTCCTCAAAGAACTTTGCCTGAGTAACTTTTATGCTGTTCTGGTAGTTTCTCATGGCAGATTCATACATGATTATAAGTTGTGGGTCATAACTTTTTCTCCAGTCCCTTTCTATTTTTTTACAATTTGTCTTTAGCGCTGACACTTGGGAATTGAACCATCCATCCGCCTTGGGTCTAGGTTTTGATTGGGAGGGAACTTTAGGGCATACTTCATCCAAAGATTGGGTAATCCATGTTTCCCACCTGGAATATGCTTCTTCCACCATTGCAGGTTTCTCAGTGTTAGGTATGATTGTATCTATTAGGATGTTCCCCCATACCTCTGAGTTGAGCTTGGTCCAGCGCCTTTTCATTGTCTCAGCATTGGAAGGATCCCTCCGGTGCTCTCTTCCTATCTTTCATAAGTTAAAGGGAATAAAATGGTGATCCGACCACGGTACCGGAACTGGAGGTGTAATCTTAATGTTGGGATCATTGGAAATTACTAAATCCAAAATATGACCCTTAACTTGTGTGGCAGTCGTTACCAACTGGGCAAGTTGCAAGCTTTCTAGGTCTGATATGAATCTTTTGACGCTTGGGAGGTTTTGGTCCTCCATATGTGGATTTAGATCTCCTAATATGGTGAGGTGTGATTTCTTTAGTAACGTGCTGGCTAGTGATTCGGGCAAACTTTCTAGAAAATCGCCATATGGGCCTGGGGGTCTATAAATTAGAAGTCCTGATAAGGTGTACGTAGGTGCTAATGAGACTGAGAGGCATTCACACCCTTTGATAGAAGGGGCCTTGGTGTTACACTTGTACTCATTCTTTACTAGAATGGCCAGCCCCCCCTGCCTGCCCCATCCTATCCAGTCTGAGTATTTTGTTTCCTGGTGGCAGGGCCATTACTATGTCAGGGGAGGAGCAATCTTTAAGCCAGCTCTCTGGGATGAACAAGGCATCTAAGGTGGTCTCCTCTAAAAGTGGATTTCTGTTTTGTGCTTAGGGAGGGAGGGGCAGTTAATCAACCCTAACTTCCATGCCTGTGGCCCCTTTAGCCCATTAATCTTGATTGACCCTAGTTATGGGGTGACTTCCACTTTGAATTACAGTGTTGACAGACCTTCTCTAAGGATGACTTGCTCATGAAATTCCAGCCCTTCTCACAGCCAACTGCTCTGGGTTTGTTGAGACTGTGTAAATCGTTCCCAGAGTATGTAAATCTTGAAGGTTTTTGCAGGGTTCCTGCCGCCTGGCCCCGGTCAGGCTCGGACGGGTGCAGACGAGCTTGCCTTTGGCTTGCCTTTGGCACTCCGGGTGCGTGCCCACTGGCCGGCCTTCATTTGAAGCAGCAGGTTAATTAGATTTGGTCAACTAGACCGCTATCCTGTGTTGACAATGGCAGATTAAAATAGTTAAAAGTATTGTACTTTTACCGCTAAAATAACTGCAATGTTAAAATGACCGTAATGGTGGTGTTAACAACCTTCGTGTCCCACATAGACTGTGTTGTCTCCGCTGCGTGCGTGCTGGCCAGCCTTCATTTGAAGGTGCAGGTTAATTAGATCCGGTCAACTAGAACCCTAACCTGCGTTTCCCTGTTTGAGTGCACTCCATGGTTGAGAAGGTTAACCCTACCTCTTCTACTTCACTCGATGCTCCTGCCTCTCCCACTCGGGAGGATGCTGCTTCAGCAAAATAGTGAGTTCTGAATTCAAAGTCTTATTTAAAAACAGACTTGACCCTAGCAGATTAAACAAACTTGACACTGGCAGATTAAAATAGTTAAAAGTATTGTACTTTTACTGCTAAAATAACCGCAATGTTAAAATGAACCTAATGATGGTGTTAACAACCTTCGTGTCCCACATAGACTGCGCTGTCTCCGCGAAGGCTGGTCCTTCGTTGTGCAGGGCCTTGCAAGTGTCGATCAGCATTTTGAACTGGCACCTCTTGTGGACAGGAAGCCAGTGGAGTGTTCTGAGGTGAGGGGTGATGTGGGTTTGCCTCGGGAGGTCGAGGACAAGCCTAGCTGCTGCGTTCTGGATTTTCAGAAGTCTGTTCAGCAGCTGAGAGGTGACCCCAACGTAGATGGTGTTGCCTTAGTCCAGGTGGCTGGTGACAAGGGCCTGAGTGATGGTGCCTCTGGTGCTGATAGGGAGCCACTTGAAGATTTTCCAGAGCATGTGAAGAGTGAGGAAGCAGGCTAAGGACACTACATGTATCTGTTTATTCATTGTGAGCTTGCTGTGATGTATGATTCCAAGGCTCTACTGTCCACCAGAAGTTGTCCCACGGGGATGTGTTGCTTCTGAAGATGAGTACCTCCATTTTGTCAGTGTTGAGTTTTAGGCACTTCTTTAGGATCCAGCTAGCGACGCTACACCTATGGAAGTTGGCTTTGGTGTTTGTGGAGTCAGCAGATAGGGGTAGAGGATGAACAGAGTGTCATCAACCTATGATATGATGTTCATGCCATGGGATTAGACCAGGCTCAACAGAGGGGCCATGTATGTGTTGAACAGGGTTGTGCTCAATGAGGACCCTTGCGGAATGCCATAAATGATGTTCTTTGGGTCCGAGGTGTAGGATGGGAGGTGGAGGAGGTGGACGCTCTGGGTTCTTACAGTGAGGAAAGATGCAATCCATTTGAGTGCATCCCCTTGGATCCCCATCTGGTGGAATCTTTTTAAGAGTATGTAGTGATACACGGTGTGGAAGGCTGCTGAGAGGTCAAGGAGGATTAGGGCTCCCTGGTCATTGGTGGCTGTGAGTTGGGCAGTTTCTGTGCTGTCATTTGAGCAGAACCCTGATTGAGAAGGGTCCAGGAGGACATTGTTCTCAAGGTAGTCTGTGAGTTGCTGGTTGATAGCCATTTCCAGAATTTTTGCAGAGAAAGGTAGCAGGAGATGGGCCAGTAGTTTTTGAGTTCTTCTGGGTCTGCAGAAGTTTTTTTGAGGAGTGGCTTAACTTCTGTGTATTTCCGATCCATTGGGAAGGAGACAGAGGTGATGGATGCATTAAGGATTGAGGTGAGTTCATTGCTGATGGTGATGTTACCCAGCTTGAACGTGTGCTCGGGGCAGGGGTCGCGGGGTGCTCCTAAGTGGATGGAGCTCATGATGGAGATGGTGGTCTGCATGGTGAGATGGTCCTCTGTTGTGATCCTTGGGTTTGAGTTGGAGTCAGTGAGGTTGAGGAAGCTGTGGATGCTGGTAAAGTGTGAGTGGGGGTCAAAGTGTTCATATATGGTGGCGATTTGCTGTAAACGAAGTCTGCAAGGGTGTTGCAGAGCTCCTGAGAGGGGGTGACGGATGCTAGAGGGTTGGAGAACTCTTTGATGATGATGAAGAGTTCCTTGCTGTGGTTGGAGCTGGCTTCAATGCGGGTCGTCAGGGAGTCCTTTTTCACTTTCTCCAGCCGTCAGTTGTATTTGTTGAGAGCCAGATTGAGGTTGGCTTTGTCGTTGAGATCCTTGATGGCGCGCCAGATCCTTTGCAGTAGTTTGCAGGTGCTTTGATGGATCTAAGTTCCGCGGTGAACCAGTTGGTGTGTTTAGTGGGTCTGCCTAGTCTGGTGGGTTTGAGGGGGGCGACTATGTTGGCCTATTTGGTGATCCATGAGTTAAAGGTTTTGATGGCCACTTCGAGGATGGAGGAGGCATCGGGGTGGAAGCAGTGAGGATGTTGGTCCGACGTTTTCGGTTAGCTTGTTCTAGCTCCTGCGGGAGGTGCTAGCTTGGTTGGAGGGGGTGTCAAAGGTGGATGTGACGGAGAAGTGAATGATCAAGGTCTTGGAACATGTGTTTCCAGAGGCATGGCTCTACCTTGTTCTGTCGCAGGCTGTGAAGATGAGATCCAGTGTGTGCCCAACAATGTGTGTGGGGTTGGTGACTTGTTGAGTGAGGCCTAGGTTGTTCATGATCTCGATGAGGTTGGCTGTGTTGGTGTCACTGGGGTCATCAATGTGGAAGTTGAGGTCCCCAAAAAAGATGAAGTTCTTGGAGTTGATGGCCAGAGAGGCGATGAAGTCGGAGATGGCCTTGCAGAAGGCGGGCCATCATTTTGGCAGTCTGTAAGACAGGGTGCCTCTAGTGGTGGTTGTGCATCTATGTTGGTGGCGGCTGTGCAGTAGAGAGGTTCTTTGTGAATGATTGGCATTCCACCGCAGTGGTTGTTGGTGTGGTGTCAGTGTATGACTTTGTTTCCGTTTGGTGGGTGGCGGCGATGTCCGGTGCTGATGCAGGGTTGAGCTAGGTCTCAGCCAGGAAGATGACGTCAGGGGTGGGGGAGGTGATGATCTCTCCGATCTTGGTGGCTTGTTTGGTGAGTGAGCTGGAGTTGATCAGGAGGTATTAGATTTCTCCTGGTTCATTGGTAGTAGGCAGGGTATTGTGGGTGAATGCTCGAACGTTGCAGGAGAAGTGGCAATGGTGGCAGGAAAAGGGTCCTGCCATTGATTGTGGCAATGTGTGGCTGCAGAGGTCGCTGCAGGGCCTGGGGTTCAGGGCAGTTATCTCAGCGCTGGTGTAGCCGTGGGTAGATGGAGATCCAGTGGTCTGGTCGCTCGGCACTGTCCAGGTGTGGACAGGCTCAGATGGGCTTGCCTTTGGTGCGAAAGTGGCACAGCCATGCTGCGGCCTGAATTGAGTAGGTTCCTGGGAAGGAGGGGTGCTGGGCAGGGTAACGAGAAGGTGGTAAGCAGGAGAGAGAGCGAGCTGGGAGAGGGTGGGAGAAAAGTGGTTTTGGGGGAAGGCAGAAAAGAGTCAGGGCTAAGGCTGGAAAGAAGGAGGCAGCAAGTTACAGATAGACTAGCAAAAGGAGGCAAATATTAAGGGTAATGTTGGAAAAAAGGAGGCAAAGGTTAGGTTAGGTTGGAAAAAGGAGGCCAAATGTAAGAGGATGTTGAAAAAAGGAGGTTAAAATTAAGATTAATACTGGAAAAAAAGGAGTCAAAGGTTACAATAAGGCTGATATAAAGAGGCAAAAGTTAAGTGGTGCAGGTTTCAGCTGAGCAGTAGGGAGCTGGCTCAGGGAAAGAGTTTAGGTACTTCTAATAAATCTTATTTAAAAACCAAATGTGTTTTGTTGTTCCATATTGATAGACGTTACCGAAAGACAGTGGCGGCTCGCACAGGTAATGCTGTGGGGCAGCAAGGCGGGGCGGGGCGGGGCTGGGTGGGGGGTAGTGGAGTGTGACATACGATGGGAAAGTGGAGAGTAAAGAAATAAATCAATAAAAGAACTTACTTTGCGCTCTGTCTAATGTCTCTGTATGGGAATTTACATTTACGAGTAAAACCCTATGGAATGGAAAATAACTGTGGATCTGGAGTTATCAGTCATAAAGCCAAATGATGTGTGGTTTAATGCATATATTTACCACCTGATCTGGGCACATTTTAAATGTATGCTGTGGAATTTGTACTCATTGAGGGAGGAAAGAGGGGGTGTGAAGAGCTGGGAAGGGGAGGGTGAGCTACGTTGTGGTAGGGAGGAGCATTATATGCTGGCTATTGCCCCAGAAAACAGGAGAAAGATGCTTGGCTGCTGCTGGAGCGAAAACTTTATGCAATTTCTCTTTACGGAATTATTGCTTGACAAAATTGCTCTGGTTTACCATCATCCTGTAAATTGGATGTTGGAACAGTGGCTCACTGTGAAGAACCAGGCCGAGTGGAATTGCATACTGTAACTGTGCCCCGCCTGACGCGTAATGAAGGGCTTAGTAATTAAAATTACACATCCTGTATCAAATACATCATAATGCAGCAGTTGAATTACATCTTCTTCCTTTGCTACATAATCACCAAGAGTTGTTCCGAATATTCAGTGATATCAGACTGCACAACTTCAACAGTCCAATATACGTTTTGATTTCACGTGGCAAACGTGCATTTATACATTTAACCTGCACATATTTCAGCGTGGAAGTGAGAGAAAAGGGTGGAATATTTGTAATCTGATATTCCACAAAAAAGAATTGGTCATTCATCTTTCGTGCTTTGTCAGCCCCAAGTTTAGCTTGAGGTTTCAGTCGGTGACGTTAAAATCCATTACACATTCATTCCACATCCTTGCCTTTGTTCAAACAAAACTCCTCACGCTTCTTTTGGCCCGAATACATGTTATCTCTTGTTCCACCAGGCTGGTAAGTGGCTGGGCTTAATACTAATCAGTCACTTCACTGCAGCTGATGATGAAATGAAATCGGTCTAATGAAGCATGAACTTCTATTAGTTGGAATGTCTGGTGGCGATGTGTTTTTACGGCGCGAGTACTTCATTGATGCTAAGAGCTTGTCGCGGATTGACACGAGAAGAAAACACAACATGCAAGAAGAATCTTAAGTTCCCAATACATTTTACACTATTTGATTCGAGAAATATTTGTTTTTAAAGGCACAAGATTTAGGGCGCCCTTACAGCTCCTGCTGATGGTACGTTCTGGAGAGGGGAGAGGTTGTTTTTTGTAGTGTAATGTCGCTGAACACAACATTCATGTGGGGTGCGAATGATAGGTCAGGGTTGAATAAAATGCATTGTTGTTGTTCAGTCCGAGGTGGTGCTGCAGACCCTCGTGCCAGCAGAAGACCCCTACTGCGCATCCAGAACAACCTAAAGGGGTGAGTGCTGGTTGGTCGGGGTCCTATATAGAATGTAGCACTGCGGAAGAGAACTATCTCCACAGGACACCACAGGGTAGTCCAGTGAGGTATGGGTATGGACCACACCTCTAATTTATCCCTTTTAATGTTTACAATGCCTTGTAGACTAATTGCACCCTATCGACCTTAGAATGGACCCATGACAGAATTGTATTCTTGAGAACACCTTGAGGTGCAGAAGATGAAATCAGACGGATGATAATAGAGAAAGTAAGATCTCACCCCAAGAAAAATGACATCACTAAGAGACTGTTTTATAGAGAACAAAAGTACATCTTCAAATAGAAGCATCTGAAAATGGACTGAGAGAACAGGTTGGATGGCACTAACAGTAATGCAATAACAGCAGTCTGAATAATACATTGGGAAGGGAATCTCATGCAATATATTATTAACACTCCCATAAGGCTTTCACAGTCATAAAGAAACCAGTACCTAGAGCAACCATGTTCAAGTTCAAGTCCTTTTTAAAATCCTATGTAGTGTGATGTTATCCATCGATAACATCACACTACATAGGATTTTAAAAAGGACTTGAACTGTCTCTGAAAAGAGCTAAGTTGAAAATATGATGAAAAAAGCATCTCTAGTGAGCGCATATCCATTAGGCAATGTAGACCATCTGTGCTCGTCCGGGACCCGACCGTGACTAGCGTCAGGGACCCTGGTTCTCCGACCTCCCACCGCTACAACTCGGCCGCCCTTCTCGCTCTCAACCCCCGAAGGTACAACAACTGCCAGTTGTTTACGCCACGAACCACTCACGGCCAGTTCTCCTGGCGACACTGCTGACAATCCTTCACCATTCTCCGTACCCTCACGATAGCCGCACCCACGCCAGACGCCAGCACCCCTGAAACCCTGAAGTGCATCCTCTTTAACGTGCGCTCCCTGCACAGACATGCTGTAGAGACCTGTGACCTTCTCGACACCCCCTCGCCAGATGTTGCCTTCTTCATGGAAACCTGGACCAATGCCTCCTCCGCCCTGACAGTGCCACCGCAATTCCTGATGGATACAAGATCCAGAGGAAGGACTGCCCCAACTGCCAAGGAGGAGGACTTTCCATCGCACACAAGAGCTCCCTCCGACTCTCCAGCACGAGCGATTCCCCTCCTTCCACCGAACACCTTCACTTCCAGATCCAGACGAGCCCCAGAACAACGCTTCACGGCATCCTCACCTACAGACCCCCCTGGCCTTATGCTTCATTCACCACTACAACCACCGACCTCATTGCACCCCACCCATCGATTCCATGGACTACATACTCATCAGAGAGCTGAACTTCCACCTCGACAACCTCAGCGACCCCAACTCCACAGCCCTACTGGACAACCTCTCCAACATCAGACTGAAACAGCTCGTCACAACCCTTAGCCACAAGTCAGGACACACCTGTGGCCCCATCTTCGCTGGGGGGGAACAACCTCTGCTTCAGCCACACCACGCAGCCCACCTGGACAGACCCCCCTGCGTACACTTCTTGTTCAACATTGCAACCGCTCACAAACCCACTCCACTCCCACCGTGAAGGAACTGGAGCAAGGTCACAGATCAGCACCTCAACCCCACACTAATCCACAACCCCCCCCGACTCGATCAACACCACCTTTGCAGCCAATTAACTACACTGGTGGATCACCAACTGCGCAGACAAACTCACACCCCTCGCAACCTCGACAGACAACGCCCCTTGAAGGCCACCTAATTTACCACCAACCTCCAAGAATCCAGACACGCCTGCAGACACCTCGAAAAATGATGGAGGAATAGCAAAACCACTGAAGACCAGACCACTTACAAGAACACCATGACTGAATACCACCAACTCATAAGATCCACCAAAAGGACCTTCATCCAGAACAAAATCTTCACCAACTCTAGCAACTCGAAGGAACTCTTCAGCATCATCCAGCAATTCACCAACCCCCCCAGCAAAGCCATGGATGTCACACCCTCCCAGGACCTCTGCAACATGCTTGGCTTCTACTTCCACCTGAAAATAAAAGCCCTCTACGACAACTTCAACGAACAGACTCCAGAAACCTCCTTTTCCTCCAGCAACGACAGCCAACCCACCATCACCGACTGGATCCCGGCCACCACCGAAGATATCTCCACAACCATGAAGAGCAGTCCCTCAGGAGCCCTCACAGACCCCTGCCCGCCGCACATCTTCCACAGAGGTGCCATGGCGCCCAAGCTACGATCCACCAAGGATCGTAGCTCAGTCCCACACTCCTCGTCAGACAGCATGGACTCAGCACAGTATCCTATGCCCACGACACCCAGCTCATCCTCTCCCTCACGAAGGACCTAGAAACCACCAGACTCAGCTTCCAGGAAGAAATGAAAGACATTGCAGCCCGGATGAGCAGCAGCTGTCTGAAGCTCAACTCGGATAAGACAGAAGTCCTTGTCCTTGGACCCACCCACTCAGCTTAGGACAACACCTGGTGGCCCAACGCACTCGGCCAGCCAACCCCCCCACCCCCACGGACCACACCCGGAACCTTGGCATCATACTCTGCCCCTCCCTCACCATGACCCACCAGATCAATGCTGTTGCCTCCACCTGCTTCAACACCCTCAGCATCCATCGCAAGACCTTCAAGTGGATCCTCCCCGAAGCCAGAAGGACTGTCACCCACACACTCATAACAAGCAGACTGGACTACGGAAATGCCCTCTATGCTGGAATCAACAAATCCCTGCTACGCAAACTCCAGATCATCCAGAACACCGTGGCCAGGCACGTCCTTGGCATTCCACGACATGAGCACATAACCCAACACCTGCAAGACCTTCACTGGCTCCCCATCGAGAAGAGAGTAACCTTCAAGCTACTCACCCACGCCTTCAAATCTCTCCACAACACCGGACCCAAATACCTCAACGAATGAGTCTCTTCCATGTACCCAAAAGAAACCTCTGCTCCACCGGCCTTGCCCTAGCAGAAAGTAGAACCCCACGCATCCACAGAACCAGTGCGAGTGGAAGAGCCTTCTCCTACGTCCCAGCCAAGGCCTGGAACGAGCTCCCAGTCATCATCAAATGGTCCACTACTCTGCACACCTCCAGGAAGAGCCTAAAGACTTGGCTCTTTGGCTGACCCGGAGCTGCACTCACTCCCAGCATCATGAGACCCTCACGGGTGAGTATCGCGCTTCACAATTCCCTGAATGATTGATTGAGACCATACTGACTGAAGCTGGAGGATCAGTGACTAACGAAACCACAAGTATTTAAAGATACAGATAAAGCAGGGCTTTCTTTTCCAACATGGAACGGAGAGAAGTAGAGGCACACTAAGGGCCTGATTACAACTTTAGCGTTGCAGCGCCAGGTCCCCCAAGCCACCACACCCCTAAAGCCGTGGATTGGCGGCCTACCAGATTACAAGTGCAACTCTTGTCTGGCTGACTTTTGTTTTGATGTTCCAACGCCAGTGCCCTGAAAATGGGCACTGCAATGGGAGCGCCAAAAACAGTTCCTGCATGGCGTGGACTGTAAAGTCCATGCCAGAAAGGAATAGGTGTGCATGCACACAGGGTGCATCCACATGGTGCAGAGGCACAAGAGGGACCATTAGGGCCCCCTTTGTTTCCTCTCTGCCAGGGTTTTCATGGTGGTGGAACTGCCATGAAAACCATAGCGGAGAGGAAATTTTGTAATATTCTTGGCGGTACCGCAGAGGTCCCACCAAGCATATTACTGCCTCCTCACTGCTGCAGCACCGGCAGGGAATGGCAGTTCCCTGTCGGCTGTGGCAGGGCAATGGTGATCCAATCACCCTTATTGTAAAATGGGGGGGTCAAGGAGATCGCCACGTCTACATGAGTCTGGTGGTCCGTGGACCGCCAGACTTATATTTAAGCCCTAAGGGAAGATTTGAGGGGACTGAGACAGAGTTGGAGTAATAGTGTATGCCCAAGAGGTCCTTAGAATATAAATCTGACTCATAATACGCTTGGTTGTAGAATAATATTCCTGTTGCCCTGGTGTCCTGCCCGGTGCTAGCTCCCAATTTGCTCCCACCAACATCTACTTATTCTTCTTCCCAGAATCCTCTGGTGAGGAATTCTTGGTTTCTGAATGATCCAATCCAAGATGGCCACATCACATATCCTCACACATGCATTTTCCCAATCTATTTTAGCTGATAGTACCTTCCTGTGATGCGTGTCTTGCTCTAACAGTATAAAAAGCCTTTTTCCTTGCTGGTCCTTGCGTCACAACACATTTCTTTCTGTGGTTATGCTTCCTCACTCCCCTTGCCTCCTGCCTCCAGCTGTTCAGCAGGGATTTCCTTTGGATCTTAACCAGACTCTCCTGTCTTCCTCTGCCATTAGGGTTTTACTCTCTAGTTAAGATCTACTTGAGACATTTCTAACATCAGGAGGTTTGTGAATCCTTCTAGAAGGCTCCATCTGTTTAGGCACTTTCAGGTGTTGGTAGCATTGTGGCTACTAGAATGGGTCGCCCTTACCTCTGGCAGACCAAGACCCTTAAAACCTGGGCTACTCGGCAACCTGGACTCGATAGTTGCTCACTGAGAGTCCATCCACTGAAAGGCCTGACGGATTGCAATACCCACATTTTGGCCTTGATGCAGACACCATGGAAGCCAATCAGGTGGCTCCAAGTGATCCAGCTCAATCCTTTGTCCAGACCATCCAGCAGCTCCATGAAGAGAACTTAGCCGTATGTCTAGCTCTTACTGCCATGGTCTTTAATGTCCCTTTAGTCTCATCCACTGTGCCATATTTCTCGGGAGTTCCAAGTAAATTAAAGGGGTTTTTGGATTCATTGACATTTTATTTTGCCTTCCGCCCAGCTCAATTTTCACAAGAAAGGTCAATGGTGTGATACTTGATTATCACCTTATCTGGCCCAGTATTAGCTTGAGAGACCCCTTTAGTAGCCACAGAAGATCCATGTTTAACAGATTATTCAACCTTCCTAAACATGTTCATGTGCCTATTTGAGAGGCACAATCTTGAGTTTTCTGCTGAAGAAGCCCTATGTGACATCGAGCAGGGCAATCAAGATGCCCTACCCTACATCACCCGTTTTTCCGCAGCTGGTGGTAGAGACTGCGTGGGTTGAGTGGACTCTGGTTATCATCTTTTAAGGAGTATTTAAAGAAGAAATCATGGACGAGCTAGTACACACAGCCCAAGCTGAGACTATGTCTGTATTGATGGATCAGGCATTAACGTTTGAACATCGTCTACGTGTACACCAATCTGAGATACATAGGTCCCAAAACCCCTGTGGCCAAGGGGGTAACTGTTTAAAGGAAAACATTTACTTTTTTGAAACATTTGTATGAAGGATGATGCCCTAAATATTCCCTTTCAAAATCGGGATCTGTTATACATTTCTAAACCTATTTTGCTAATTGGCAACCCGATATTGCAAAATGTATGTCCCCCCCCCCCCCCCACACACACCCAAGTGAGCAGTTACAGAAAGTGATTTTACTTTGTTGGAAAAGCAGCCATTACCATGAACAGAACTAGTGAAAAAAAGAATTAGTTTTCCCATGTAGAGTAATCAAAACTCTTTCTCACTAAGTTTTAAAAGCCTAACTCAACAATGAAGGCAAATTTTGAATAACGTTACTGGAAAAGTAACTTTAGAAGACGTTTGAACAGAGTACATCAATATAATTAAGATTAAAGACAATACTTTTAAACAGGTGCATTACACAGTGTTGCTCACACCTTTCTGTATGACTTTGAATTATATGAGTGAATTACAAAGTGATGCACACAGTCTTTCACAAAGCAAGACTGTGAGTTAGAAAACATGTACACGATTAACATGGAAGGTAGCAGTGATCCAACAACTTTTCTGTAATATATAGGACAACCAATTCTAGAGTGAAAGAAATTGAAAGAGTGTCTAGAAGTATACGTTGATGCTATTGGAGGAGATATATTGACCACTAAAAGATAACTAGCTATATTTAAATATTGTTTGGGGCAGAAGGGAGAGAAATGTTATGTGGATGGTTCTTTGGTCTTGCACAGCTTTAGCATTGTTATCCAAAGGGCTATGCAGCAGCTAAGTGGTTATGTTGATAAGGTAACATTCTTTGAGGATGGAATACATTTTGAAATAGTGCTCAGATAAATCAGAACATGATGGCGTTTTAACTCAAGTGCTAAGTATCCTAAAAAAGAAGGGTCTAGCTATAAAAAGGGAAAGACGTAAACTTGGTGTGCCAGGAATGGCTTATCTAGGTCATTACATACATTACAATGACGTGAAGCATAAACAAAGCTTGACTGCAGCCATTAGAGAATCTTCAAGTCCACAGAATAAGAAACAATTGCATGAATTCTTGGGACTTGCTGTATTGTATGCAAGTCACGTATATAGCTAATTTTGTGGCTAAAACAGGGAAAAAAGGAGGAAGTTGCTGAAGAGGGGTGTGAACTACGAACGGTGTGAAAATTGTGAGTTTGAGTCAAATATACTTAAGAGTTAGATGTGTGAGGTACCATATCTGAAACCGTTCGATACGAAATGTCATGTGCACAAATTGACTGATGCCAACAGCTATGGTTTAGGTGATGTGTTAATGCAAGTAATATGTAATCGCAAATAAGTAATAGGTTATGCTTCACGAATATTAAGAGAGGCTGAATACAAGTATTTGGTTTTAGAAAAAGAAACTTTAGCTTGCTCTTGGGGCATAAAATACTTCAGGCAAAGTGGATGGGGTACAACATGTACATCGAGAGTGGATATTAAACCACTTTACTACAAATGGGGAGTATAACTACTTCCTGGATTGCAAGATGGATTTTTGTCCTACAGGAGTATGCTATTAACATAGACTCCTTCCCTGCTGTAAAAAATGCAACATCTGACTGCTTATCATGGGTGCCAATGAAATCCAATGAGAATAAAGAACTCCTAAAATTTGTGATTGCTACAGTGAAGCAAGTAACTGAAACGTGTGCATCTCAACAAGAGTGGCTAGAAGAAATTAAGGATGATGAAGTGATGAACAAGGTAATGAAATATGTAGAAATGGAGTGGCCAGTCAAGAACACTCAGATTAAAAAATGTAAGTGAGGAGCTGTCATGATAGATGTTGTGTAGGAAGGGACTATTGGTCCCCTCAAGGGTATGAGAATGAGTGGAATGAATTTAGACCATGGTGGATGAATCGGAAAGAGTGCTATGAAACGGAAGCTACGAGATAATGTTTAATAAATTAGCCTAGATAAGGATGTGGAAAATAAACGGAAACAATGTGTTTCTTGTGCATGGAGAACTATAATATTTGCTCTGACCCAAGTGGTGGTTAGCTCTGATGGACTTTGGATGAAAATAGTACTGGACATAACAGGTCCATTCCACAGATCAGGACCTGGCATTGTGTATGCATTTGTGGTAACTGGTTATTTTTCACAATGGCCAGAAACAATGTTTGTGCCCCATATCCAGGCTAGGGTAGTAATAGATGACTTGGAAGATTAATGTGCTTGTGAGAGCATGCCAGCAGAATTGGTGATAGACAATGGTGTACAGCATGTATCCGTGAGATGAACATTCTTTTGTAGAGTCTAGATACTCGTCTTTATAGAGCATCAGTATATAGTCCTTAAAGTAATGGCTTAGCAGAGCCCTGGGACAGAGTATAATTGGCATTGTGTAGGGGTAAGAATTGGAGAGTAGCTCCATGGAAATTGGTATGGGCATATTGCACCACCCCTAACACAACCACTGGAAGAACATCATACTATTTGATGCGTGGAAGAGACTTTTGTTCTGAGTTGAAACAAAGTTGGATGTGCCTGCAAAATGAGGGTCACACAGACATGAGGTTGTATTGTAGTTCCAATAGTACCCTTTTATGCAGGTCCTACAGATAAAAGGGTACTATTGGGTACTTTGCGGATAACATAAACTGTGAGCCTGGTGGCAGACTGACTCTGTACACCCCCACCAAATGTGTTATCCTGCTTTAGCATTAGCTAGCTCGTAGTGCTACTAGAAACTCCTGTTATCAGAGAGATTAGTTTTTGCAACCTCAGAACACAATAATCTCAGACTCGTGGAAACAATATACTACTTTTCACCTAGTCACTCGTGCTTGCTTGTTTTGCTCTCAGAGAGATACAGAGAAGAAACAGTCCAGAGTTTTTACAATAAGAATTTATTGTACCGTAGTTCTTCTCATGTAAAATAGGTGCGCTGTTACAACTGTAACACAGTAGCAGAGATATAGAACCAGCAGTACAGTGAATAAAAAGGAATGGTATTCTTCTACCATTTTGAAATAGTCTCGAACATATACATGAATATGAAATGTATTTATAAAATAAAGTGCGTACTCCTAAAATGCCTGACTAGATGTACTTAAGTGTACCTAGCATGTAAGTATGTGTGAAAGAGCTACTGAGCCTAAGAGCCTAATAGTCTAGAATCTAAGAGTCAAGAATCCCGCTAGGATTGAGTCAAACCCCCATACCTGGATAGTGAGAATGTGGGACTTCGTCCTGGACTTCAGCTGGACACCCCGCAAGGGATAGTTAGACCACTGTCAGCTGGAGCGAGATCATGCCGGAGCTGCAGCATCTCTGTTCAGTGTGTCAGTCTTGAAGTCTCTGGTCCCTCCTGCTTTCTGATAGCAAGAGGTGCTGTATTTATACAGTCGATGCACGTGTGTTACCCATTGTTCAGTATGAGGTATGACGTTGGGGATTAAACCTTGTTGGTCGATGGGAAAGGTGAAGAATACCTCCTGGAGAGTGGACTCATTAATTATTCATATGTGCTAAAGATTACGTCTTAGCAATATCGATTGGGAAAAACCCACCCTCGGCATGGAACTAGGTGAAAGGTTTAGTCCATAAAAGGCTACAGTCCCTATAAGACGTTATGTCCATACAAGGCAGTCTGTCCCTATTTGGAGTTATTTCCTTATAAGGCTCGTTCATATGAAATAACAGGAGCTGATGTAGGGAAAGTGCACGATGCTCCCTGGACCTATGTTAGGGTACCGATATGAAATATAACAAGGTCAAAGGCTTCCATAGACTCGGCAAGAGTTTGTATTGTGATAATAGATTCCAGATAGGTGACTGATTGCTGGTGCAATCTGGAAGGAGAACAGGAAGTGTTGCAAGTGGTTAGAGTTGGCTCACAAGTAGTGGAATTATCAGAGGGGAATGATTGGCATGAAAGAAACGTTTTGTTAGAAAATGAAAGAGTAGATGGGTGAGGTTTGAGAGGAAAAAAATGGAAAATAAAGACAAGGACACAACGGAAAGTAAGGGCTATAATTCTTCAAGACCCTCAAGACAATGGAGGATAAAAATACCTATATGGCTGAAAGATTAAGAAGGATATTGAGACCAGTATATGTGAAGGACTGGGAAGGGATTTAATAGCATATGTGTATACAGTTCGAATCTCGTATTTATATATAATTGCTATGTGATTATAATTTTTATCTATGTTATCTTTTTATGCCCTTTGTGTTACGGCATTTCATGACAATGGATATGGGTGTCGGAGTCAATATTATAAGAAAAGGGGGATATGTTACATTGCATGTTAGAAGATGACATCTAAGCGTTCGTATTGTAAATTATGTACTCGATTAATGGGGATCTGGAATGCTGGGATGTTGGGTGGAGGAAAACAGCAGTTGCTGGCTGGTCCCACTTGAATGCTGATATGCTCTTCTCGATGAAATTAATTCTTCGTTTCATGCTGGAGTGTCAGCATTTAAGAATTCACATTTGAACACTTAAATTCCTAGTCGGTTTGGGCAGTGGTGCACTGTTGGATGAAAAATCCTGGATGTATCCTCTTTGTAAGGAGTGACAACAGGTTTGTTGTTGCTATCCTGGCTGGACAGCGGCCATCCTATCAGGCCTCATGTGTGCCTGGGAAAATACCTGTTCATAAAATGTCAGTGCCGTCTGTAGAAACTCATATTTCTCTCACTTGAGAGAGCAGCTTGCTTCTCACAAAGATTGAAAGACTCATGACCCCTTCATTATGTGTGTGCTGAGGCCTGCCAAATATAATATGATATGCCGTCCCTGTAATTCATGCAGCTGGTGCCACCCTAATATACATTTTGAATGTCTTCCCATAAGACTTCATCAGCCATTCACACACACCAAGATTAAGGTGCTTGTTATGAATCAGGCCCATGTGAGTAGCAAACTGGGTGATATATCTTGACTTCCCCTAATTTCATCTGATGGTTCAAGTCTACTTTTAAGAATGACCGTATCATGTCTTAAATGCTTGGCGCCAGATGCTGTTTTCTCTTGGTTGCCAAATTGGATTGTTCACCCCTGGACAGATGCAAACCGAACCACCCAATAGTTTTATGTGAACAGGAATTATAGGAGACACCTGGGGTATGGGCTCAGTGAGTATCAATAATTTCTAGAAGATTACTGACTTCAGTTTCAACCTTTTCCTGTTCTTTGGAAGGAATGCCCCTGACGTATTGCTCCATGGGCTTTAAGTCTTCTTAATATACAGACAGATTTGCGGTCTTTTAACATGCTCATACCCTAACTAAGCTTTGGTAGCAACTTTACGTACACTAAGAAGACTTGAAACTTGACTGCAGATCAGAAACTTGACAAGCATCTTGTGTCCACAATGGTCATCTACCCAAACATATCAGAATCACCATCATACCCTTCATGGAATGTGACACGCAAAAGTAGCTTTTGCAGAGTAATTGCATGCTCATATGCATAGATATTACCGTTGGCTAGTTTTAGTAAAATGTGCTTTATTGATAACTATTAAAAATGCGATGTCAGTCATTATATTTATAGAGGCGCCTTTGTTGAATAGAAAACAAAATCTTCATGCCATACAGGTCCATGTCCAGTTCAACCTCTGGGATGCCATCATCTTCCGTCATCACGCTGTTTAAAAAGAGTCGTAGGCACAGGAGGACTCACTTGTAAATGCCTCTTTAAGCGGTTTTGACCCTGGAGGTGGGTTTCTGGACAATTCTGAACACATTGAGGACAGAGCAGCACATGGACTAGCGCCTTCGGTGCCTTTAAACTTACATATCTTCAGAAAACCCTTCAATCAACAAGTACTGTAGTCACACACTAGGAAGTATAATACCATCAATATTTGCATCAATTACATGCCTTTCTTCTATCTGCAGCAGGGAACTTGAGACCATCATATGGCATACTTCACTGTGTGACATTTCATAAGTCTTCTGGCAGCTCACCTGTTTGCTGCATGTGCCATGCTGTAAAGTTTTCATTCAGTTTGGACAGTTGCATCGCATCTTCCAGGTCACAGAGGATTTACAAGCAGCAAGGATTTGCGATCGGAAGACCTTTGACAAGGAAAATAAACCAGATGAGAATCAAATCCATAGGTTCCCCAGATCAGTGCTACATGGAGTGAAACATTTACTGTTTGACGTCCACATTTTATGGAGTTTAAAATATTTCTTGAGACTGTGTTTTAGTTCTATGAGGTACACTGAAAGTATGGCAGATCTGGACATCCGCTGTAAGTCAGAGGAAATCCCATGTTGATACACTTGTGGTTCCTTTGAGCCATGTAGAAGTGGAGGAACCAATGGGTTTCTGATGGCAGAGCCTCTGCTCACTCCACCATAGCAAATCATTTACTGATGGGCAATCAGAAGCCCAGACCGATATAGGGTGGGCATCTGACATTTAGGTTTCCAACCCAGCTCCACCATGAGAGGCACTGCTGACCCAGCAGGAGACAGCAGAAGGTACTACCTTGTGGAGGGAGTTTTGTTTTTTTGAATCATAGAAATGAGCATCTACTTTGGGGGGTTGTTTCTGTGAAACAAAAAACTAAATGCTCTGCAGCACTTCACAACATTGTCTGAAGTGGGATCTTTCGCTTTATCGGCTTTGAAGCTTGTAAACCCAATTCTAAATAGAAGCCTATGTCATGACTGTCAGGAGCAGCACAATTCAGCAAAAGTGGTTACGTGGGATCGTCATCACTGACACGCAAAAATGCAATATAGATTTGGAAAAGCAAAATCCATCTGGTCCACCTAGGACCCTCACCCCATCATGCAATAACTGTGAAGTGAGCTGGTGCCCTTAGTGCCAGGGCATCAGTTGAGAGAGGTCTGGGTTTGATGTTGCTGATAACATCTTTGACTCTTCAGTCCTGCTATTTGCCAATGCACGTTCTACCTTGTGTCCAACCTCTAGCTCAGGGTGATCATAGGATGAGCAGAGGATGACTTTTCATAGTAGATGGCACCTCTAAAACACAGCACTATGCTGCAGATCTGTTGTCAGTGTATTCTTACTTACTGCCTTTACGTGAGTATGCTGCATGGGCAGCAAGGATACATAGATGATTCTATAAAAAAAAAAAAAACATGAATGAAAGCTATTTTCATACCCTGAGCAGAAGCTGAGGAAAAAGTTTCAGACAATTTATTGGAACAGCATTGAACAGCTTCGTCCTTACTTTGCAGCCAAACTAGTCCACTATGTCTGTGCCCTTCCACTTCCACTCTTTCTCTCTTTGCAGAACATAGAGACTGGAAGCCTGGCATTGTCAATGATGCCGGTTAGGTAGATGGTGCTTGGTGACAATACAAATGGCAGTGGTGCTTGTTCTGAACACCAGAACTTCCACTCTGCTCCTCCAAAGACTCCAGACCATAGAGAATACCGAATCCAGACTCATCCTGGACCTCCCCAAACAGACCTGCATCATCCCTCACCTCAGAATCGTTCAAAGGCTCCCCATCCAGAAGAGATGCCAGTTCAAGATCCCCATGCCTCCATACAGAGCTCTACACAACCAAGGACCATCCCACATCAATTATCGACTGAACATCCACCTCCCCGGATGATACCGGTGCTCCACCACACTCACCCTCACACATGGCCCCCACCCATTGCAACCTCAGAGGGGCTGATCCTTCTCCTACATCGCTGCCAAGACCTGGAACGACCTGCCCCTCCACCTCTGAACAGCACCCTGCCTGGCGGACTTCAGAAAGAAACTCGAGACTTGGCTTTTTAATAGAGACACTGCACCCCCAGCACCCAGATACCCCTATGGGTGACATTGGTGCACTATATAAATTCTGATTGGTCGATTCACCTTTTTTCCTCTGGTGTATGCAGTACAATTGGTTTTTAACTTAATCTGAAGTGCATGGAGTGTTTTACAGTAGCAATACAAACACAGAGGAAATAATCCTGTCGTTAATAACATCTATGCCAATTCTTTTTAGCCAGTTTTTTCCTCTTAAATGCTCTCAAATTGTTGTACATGTATTGTTGATGTTTACTTGTAGTTACTGCAGTTATGAGATGATTTTATTAAACCTCTCACCAATTAAGAGTCACTTTGAGACAACATTTTTTTATGTTTGCAGGATTCGAACAATGTACACTCCAGCCTTGCCACCCTATCTTGGATATCATTATTACCCCCTCATATTTTATCGAAGCTGACTGTTGCAACAGCGGGCACTGACCCACAAATCACTACACCTGAAATCTTCACGAAAGTGGTCAAAAGAGGAGGACGCAGAGATCAGCTTTTTAGTGTGAAAAACATCTCCATAGACACTACGACCGTCTGGTTAAAATTCTTCCAAATATAATACCTGCCGCTGCACTCCCCCAGCAGAAGTAGAATGAAATTGCCGCCAGTTATCCCAAGATGCAGCAGAAAACAGACTATGTTCATCTGCATGGTTCCCGGCACCAATCCATCCTTCCTTCTGATGGGGGATCCTTGGAGCAGGGCAATTAACATTTCTCAGACACGTCCAATGATAGATGTTAGCATCATTTAGAGTTGTCCAGCATGAGAAGAAAAAAGTGATTCGGCAAAGTACGGTGTAGCGTTTCATGACAGGCTACCCATCAATCCAGTGGCACTTCTGTTCTCTTGCTGAACAGTGTATGAACTGGACAACCGCTGTGCAGTCCCTGAGCCATCCAGATTTTACAGCACTGAGGTGATTTGTGCTCAAACGCGGAGTGCCCTGTAAACTCTGTAACGTTTAGAGTGACACCTGTTTGAGGCTTTCAAGTGTGTTTTAAGCTCATTAAGCTAGGGGTGGGCGGAATTTGCGAAATTCACTTTCGCAAATTATCGTGAAAATGTTAAAAATATCCGCAAACACGCAGAAATATCGCAAAGATGCGGACGTTTTTTTCGAGCCCGTTCGCGGTATTTTCTGCGTGGTCACGGCTCGCCAACTTACCCATGCGGTTGCTCGCGGGCGCGGCCATCTTGTTTTCACTTGTCTCGCGGTGCATGATCGCGAGAAGAAAGACGTTATCGCGCGACGAATGACGGTACTGCGGGCGCAAACTGTCGCGAGACAGCGCAAATGGCTACCAACAATCCAACATCTCGTGGAGAACGCAACCGGATCGGGAAAACTTCTTGGCGAACGCGGGGATTCAGGTAAGGCGATCGCACGCAAGAATTAAATATTTTACAGCGCGAGCAAGCAAAACATTTCAGGTAAAATGCGGATTGCGGAAATTTTGACATTTTCGCGCTCTCCGCGGAACGCGAAAATGTCAAATTATCACAATTTCCGCGAGCGGAACGGAATTTTAGCCCAGGCCTACATTAAGCGTCATTTGCTTCAGCTGTTGTCCGGCCACTGGCATGCATTCAAAGGTATGGAAGAGGCAAGTTGTACCGTGTGGCCGCATAATCCCCTCTGTAGTAACTATTGGAGAGGTCAAATATTATATATATATATTTTTTTTTAATTAGTTCTTTGGGTATTCATTGAACAAATCTGCTGGACACACATTAAGTGCTTCGCTTATAATGCTTTCAAATACATTGATTTCCATTTTAGACATTAAGGTGTGGATGTAGACATTAAAAGTGGAAGGGATGTTGTATATTCTGCCTAACACGTTTCATGGTCTGGTGGCCAACAGCGGCTCCCTACACCTAATATTGTCTTTCTGAAGTAATCTGTTCTCCCCGTCTGAAGTAAACTCTTTCTCTCTTCGTTCCGCTTCTTTTGGATTGCTGTTTAGTGAAATTACTCACAGACACTTTCAAACTACCTCGCCTAGCTGTGAATGCATTGATTGTATTTAAACAAATCATTATTATTTACATGAACATGATGCTTGTACAGTTGTTGACATGACTCTTACTTCTTGTGCTTATCTTCCATATGTTTACTCTCCAGTGAATGTTTTCAAAATGCTAATGAAATAGTTATTTTTGCAGATAAGGATGGTGTTTGCACTGTGCAAAGCCTGGTGCAAATCTCAAGTCTCAATTGTAGCCAAGTGGATGGATCTTTGAGTCGAATTGAGGCTTAACATCTAAAATTTAACAGCATATCAAAAACAGCAATGAACATTCTGCCCCACAAGAATGACAAAGAGCAGTAGATTTGCAAACCATGAAGGATTATTATCAGATTAGAAAATTGCAAATTCAAATCAGTCAAATTAGTTTTAAATCAATAATCATTTCGTTACAGCATAAAACAAATTAATTCAAGTAAGTCAGGACAGCAAATATAAATTCTATCGCCTCGCCTTGCTGATATGCCCCCAAGTTACTTAAAGCTTATAGTAGCTTATTATAAGCAAATCATAAAAGACTCTGTTCCCTTGAAGCAAAACTTCCAAATGCTAAGCAAAGGTTTCAGAGGGGAAGACAGGAACTTGTAAGCAGTAGGTGCCAGCAAAATAAACCCACTAAAGAATCTCTAAATAAAGGTTATAATCCAGGAAAAGAGAAAGGGGTTTTACTCAAGAGGTGTCTATGAGCAGGTAAAAGGAAATCACGGGGTCTCAAGAGAGGCAAAGGGATGCCTGCCTTTAAAGATGGACAAGAGCAAGTCTAACTGACTAAGAGAAGTGATATACAATCAAAACACGACATTTGTCAACATATCCACTCCTATGGTTCCCACAGAGAAGGAAACAATCAAAAGTAAACATTAAGGTAATAGTTGGTATTAGCCTTCTTCTCATCAGTCACACAATGACACATTTTCAGAAATGCGACCTTCAAAGATATTTCACAAGGGAGGATCTTTCTTCACTGGCTTCTCTCAGACACAGGCACAAAGGTTTGCAGTTCAACTCATTAAAAGATACGTTTTGTGGCCTTCACATGAAATCTAACATTAACTGTACAGTTGAGAAGTACATTGCTGGAACTTGGCTACTGGAATGAGAGAAAAGATTATGAACAGCAAGCAGAAACACAACATTTCGCTAAGCATGGAGCCTTTTCAAATCAAGACCTACAAGAACTATGAATAACTTAACATGAACACACTCTATCTATGAATAACAATTAAGGTGGAAATCATTTGTTATGTTCTGTTTAAATGTACATGTATGTATGAATTTAAGTAAGAACTGATTATATGTAATGTATAATAATGTGTAGTCAAATGAAAATTGAAATAATTGCATCACGTCACCAATGGCAAAGACTGTACCAGCCCCAGTTTGTACTGAGAAGAAAATGGAGGAAGCAGATATGATAGGTCTCTGTCTTGCAGGTGGCCCAAACTTCTCTTGCAGCATTGTGGCAGATACTCTTTACTTCTACTGAATAGGGTTGCAATTTCTGTGTTCCTTTTTTGAAGGCGTAACAAGATTGCAATAGTGAATGATGTGTTTCTACAATCAGTAGATGACAAAGAGTTTCCAGGAAAAGTTCCAAATTGGAGACAAGGATAGTAAGTAAGGTATACTTTTGAGTAGAAATAAAACAAAAGCGAGCACGGTGTGCCCAGAGAAAAAATGCAATTATGTCAAATAGACCTGTGGGTGTGTTCCTGTTAAAGGATGGAATTTCCTCTCTGGGTGGGGGGGGGGGCATACAACAGCTTAAATTGCAGGGATGCTGTGAAAATACACGCATGAGAGACAGGAACTGAATCAAGATTGTTTAGAATTTATTCCAAATAAACCGTTTCAACAAGAAACGTAAAGACACACTTTGATCAAAGATTATGCGGTCTTATCAAAGACTTGGCATCTAAAACACTTTTTAAAGTAAAGAACAAACTCATGCAATGCAAATATACGTCTAAATCAATGGCACTGCAGTGGAGAGAGAGAAGAAAACATTTCTAAATATAACAGAGCATATGCAAAGAGAAAAATGCTTTTACAGACTACAATAGATAATATGCACCCTTAAAATAGACGTCTAGAATGAAAACAACGGTTAACCGGGGATCACCGCATGTGACTCAAGAAGTTTCACGGTCTAAAATGGTCCGTCGAGTGGACTGTGGCAGCTCTTTTATATTCATTATATGAGGAAGAGTCTGACTACAAGTCCATCAATCATACCACAATTGGTACATTATCAGAACCGATATACGTCAGTTCGCTGAATTTTCATAAAGAATGCGGAACATTTAGAAAGGTATAGGTCATATTCTTACGCCATGCTGCATGTCTTAGTTACATTAAAGCTAGCAAAAATACAATAATAATAAGAAAAAGAAAAATTGCAGTTGGCCCCCACCACATTCCGCTCTATAGTGTTCCTCTTAGTTCGAGATGTTCCCTATTCTTACGATATCGTGGGTGGAAGAAGAGAAGTGCACCTCGCACACAACGAAGGAGTGGGGGCCTCTGTGGCTTGTTTATCAAAAAGGACAGAGCTGAAGTTTTGTGTGTGTCACAGAGGAGATATCTTATAATGTTAACATAGAAGCATTGGGCCTACTATGGTTAGAGAACAGTTGAGACAGTATGGTCAACCTAACAGATTCCTGTGTGCTGACTGGTGGGGCCTACATGAGGGTCTCATGCTTCAGGTGTGGGGCAGAATTGGCCTATGGTATTTAAATGGTAAATTCTTCATTTAGCTCCTCTTGTTCATTTTTGAACAAAACTCTTACAGCGTATTTCGCTGGCCCTTCGTCCTTTTGGGGCATCCAGGGCTTGTCATTAATGTAGGGACACTGTTTGTCCTGCTTATCTAGCAGTGATCTTAACTCAACATATTCTCCTTCAGGCCTTCAGCTAGCTTTTCATAATGGTCATTGATAGGATCCTGCCCTACTAGGTGTCTAGCAGGGGGAAGTGGGGGAGCGGGAGGTACTTGGTAGTGAGCGTCAGCAGGGGTCTGTAATAAGTGTGAGCCAGGCGTTGTGAGCTCAACTATCTCTAACAGTGCTAGTTTATCCCCCTTCTCTGTTCCACTGTCCTAACGTATTGTCTTCCTGTATATTCCTGTGCTAGCGTAATTCATCCTTACTACTTTAGTACTGGATCTTTTCACACAATGACATGCTATCTGTATGCCGCAACCTAGGAGCAACAGCATGCCGCAGACCGGCACAAAACGTTTTAGGAGGGCAGACAGCCATGAAGGCATCCAGCTAAAATCGAACCAGTCCTTTGCTATGTCTGCCCTGGCACCTCCTTCCTCAAACATTTTCTTCCCTAAATTGGCGAAGTCCTCAATGGCCTTTGTGAGTGATCCATTCTCAGCATCATTCGAAAGCACAAAAGTGTAGCAGCTTTTTCCTATTTTGCGGCATAGTCCACCATCCATCACAGTTAGCATGCCCAGGACATACTTGTGCTCTAAAACCATAAGCCTCAGTGGGCACAGTTCTTCCTTGATAGCATTTAGCCCATCCCTGGTACTGTTGATGGCCCGCATGACTTCGTAGCGGGTCACCTCGAGCCAACGTGCATTTGCTTTTATCTGGAACATTGGGATGAGGCTCAAGAAAAAGAGCTGCGCATGGTTGAAAAGGCAGAATGCTTGGGAAATGTCATCAAAAACGTAGTTGGCAAAGTATTAAGCAGTTTGCCGGTGTCGGTGGAGCAAGATAACATCCCCTGTCATAGGATGTGAATGGATATGGGAAATAATGGTTGCTGGAAACACCAGGTGAACAGCGTGCATGGTCACCAGGGTGCATAATCGATGCCATTGAGGAGGCAGCTGGAGATAGAGGCATTAGTCTCCGCAAGCCTAGTAGAGGTCCATTAAGGTGGATATGTCAAACTGCATTTCCGAAATTAAAATAGTGCTGTTGCATCCAGTGTTGCGGCCCACAGGTACCGTGCCATTTCCTAGAATACAGAGAAGTGGTGACTTTAGTTTGAAAGCTCTTTTTAGGCTTGAACATTCTCTCCCTACCTGAGGTATTCCTTCTACTTTCCTGTAACCATATCTGTTTACACTCATCCTCAACCTCCCAGTCAATCCCATCTTCATAATCTGAGTATACCCAAGGGGGCCCTAAGGATGCTGCTTTGCACTCCACTTAGCCGGAATCATTCCACTTATTATTGAAGAACACTTGTGCCCATAGGCGCAGCACAGTTCTATTCTGACATGGGCATGGGTGGCTATGGGGTATTGTTACATTGCATACTGCAGAAGGTGATGCTACTGGGTTGTATCCACACTTCCTACAGTGATGTGTCCTAAGGTCCATGTTAGGGACTCCTCTTGTGTACATTTCCTGTATTATCCCCTTAAGGTCAGTTGGGCCAGAGATAACTTTGTGTGTGGTGTGTTTGTAGTCCCATGTTGTGGTATTTACATATGCGGTGGAAATGTCAGTGTAATGGATCTGGACTTGTCCTTGCTGAGTAGTGTGAAGGTAATGTTATTTTCTGAACAATGTCTAGGGAGTCAGAGTAGTCATGTTGTTGTGCTCTAACTACTGCAGCTCCTGTATACCTTATCCCTGTCTCTTGATCAATGGTGGAGGAGCCATAAACAAAGGACACGGTGCTGTCTGGCAATGGGTCCTCCTTTGCTGTTCCTGATTCATCTCTACCGTACGTGACACAATCATGAGGGTCATCATCTTTATTTGCAATGGGGTGGGCAAAGAATGTGGCAGGGTTGACTGTGTGGCACTTAACTACTTTCAGAGAGGGCAATGATAGTATGACTTCGTAACCTGACATTCTTTGAGTGGTATGAGTTGTTTTAGCTTTCTATATTATTACAAATACAGCATGTTCAGTGTACAGTGTTGGGGGGAACCCATAACAATGGGGGTGCTTTTTTCAACTTCGAATGCTGCTGCTGCTAGTGCTTGTTCACCTGGGTAGTGTCCTTTCACTACAGAATCTAACATGCCACTGAAGTAGGCAATGGGCTTGTGGCCCATGGGGTATTCTTGGGTAAGGACTGCTTTCATAACTTGACCATTGCAAGGGTGTCCAGGTAGAATTCCTTTGTGTAGTCAGGGGATCCCAACACTGGAGCATTTGTAATTTCATCTTTCAGTTGTGTGAAGGCTGTTGTCATTTCAGGTGTCCAATATATTTTATTATGTTTGTCTTTAGTCATTTTAACAGCTTTCAGCAGTGGTGCAGTGATGGTGGAGAAATCAAAGACCCACTGACGGACACAATGCATTAATGCTAGGAATTTCTGCATGTACTTGACTGTTTGTGGTTCAGGGGTGCATTTTATTGCCTCAATTCTATCTTGGGCGACTCTCCTTCCTGTATGTTGCAAAGTCATCCTGTGCCCAGGGTACCCCCCAACTTTTTGCTGACTGATGCTGGTGGTAACTGACTCTGGGCTCTGCCTAACCAGGCCCAGGGCCAGTGCTATGCTGAAAGAAACACATTAGAATACAGTTAAAACACCTACATACACTAGGGTACACAATGGTATGGTGTGGTACCTCTGTGATTGGCATGATCTACCCTATCAGCCCCTAGTATATAATAGGGCCGGGGGATTGAAACTACCTAGAAGTCCCTAGTACCCTGGGGCATGGCAGTTTAAAGCCCAGCTGCTCTTTTTGCACTTGCATGTGTGCACTGCTGAAGCCTGATGCCAGTTTAAAAGCAGCACTGGGTGCCAAGACGGCTTTTAAAAAGTAAATTGTGCCCAAACTCGAATTTGGGCACTTACAAATGGATAACCTACAATGTTTTGGCATATTTGGGACCCCCAGGGTCTCCCCTAGGTATCCCAGGGGTGGGGGGTTAGGTATTTATAAGGTATGCCCTTATAAAATGAGTTCTTATATGCCTGGGTAAAGTGAAATTTGACATTTCACTCCCCACATTGTGGTAAAGTGCTACTCAAATTCGACTTTGATCCTAGGAACACTGTAGAGGGAAAATCTGCAATATTTCTACATATTCAGAACCCCTAAAGTCTCCCCTAGTTGCACATGGGGTGGGGTTCCTGTAGATATAAGGCAAGTACTTATAAAATATGTTTTTGTAAGTCCTGGTGCTGGAAAAATGGCCCAAGTCATTTTTCCCATTGCAAATCCCCAGTTACATAGGTTAACATGGTAGGAAGTTATTCATTTATAACTCTTGATAGGAGAGGGATAGAAATGCCATTCAAAGACTTCCCAGAATGGTATTAAGAAACCCAACTATATCATGTTGTTGAATTTCTCCTAAAGTGTACATTTCAAGAAGTTATAAGACGTTCTTGTTTGTAAGTCCAAATTCAGCCTTCCAGTGGTCTGCCCTGATTGGTCAGAGTTAAGTGGATTACCCAGGCTGCCCTGAAGAGGTGATAAAGAGCCCCTGGGGTTAACCATCTCTGCTGGCAGGGCAGTGTGTTGTTCCATAGGAATGTCAGGCCAGGGGGAGGAGTCGTAAACTATGCTCTTCAAAGAGGAGAGTAGAGACCATTGTCATTGACAGCTCTGAACTTCCCAGATGGTAGGATTAAGGAAGGTATGAGCAGATGCAGGGGGGAGAGTCTAAGTAAATTAGACATCCTAGGGGTGTGTTTAGCCAGTTCTTACCTCCTTGCTGGAAAATCAGCCGTTATGGATGTGGAAGATTTGATTCACTCTGGGACAAAATAATGCCACACTCTACAGGGTGTGGTCATAACTTTGATGAGTTACCCTGCTCCCATTGATCAAAAGTGACCTCCTGAATGACCCAGAGAACTTGAAATAAGTATCTGAGAAGGGCATAGCCCTCCAGATCTGCTGCTTGAAACTTACTGAAGCAAGAAGTGCCCAGCTGAGGAAGTTTTGCAAAGATTTCTAAGGCCTGGCCTCTGAAAACTGCACCATCTGAAACTACAGCCCTGTGGATTATTTTGCTGAAAATGAACTAAAGAGTGGACTCCCTGAAAGCTAAAGGTTAAAAGATCTTAACTGGAACATCACCAACTAAATCTACACCTTGGAGGACCATCAGTGGATTTGTAATGGTTTTGTACCAGTGGATTGTGGAAACTGACGTCCTCAACTTTCAAGGACCATCTTGGAGCTTCCAGACCCTTGGAGTAAGTTTGAGACACTTTGGGACACCTTGAGGACCTTCAGGAAGAAGCTGAAGAACTTTGGAGAACTTTGGAGCAACTTTGAAAAAAAGCTCCATAGAGGGACCGACTCAACCTGGTCAGCCAAGCTTCAACCGCGAGCCGGCCAAGCCATCCAGGTTCGTCCCGCTAAAAGCTCCATGGGTCCAACTTCCAGAGATTGACGGGGACTAGAAGAAATCTGAAGCCGGCAAACCCTCACCAGATCCTGCTACATGAGGAACATCGAGAGACCCCGCGAGAAAAAGCTCCAGAAACGTTTCTAAGTCTGCTCATAGAAAAGGTGACCGGGAGCAACAGCGAGAGCCAAGCTGCTTGCCTTCCATTGCGGGTCGACCTGGATTCCTGGGTTGTCCCGCTGAATCAATCTTGAAATATTTTCTAAGTCTGCTCCAGGGAAGTTGACCAGGACCTCGTCACAAGTCAAGTCGGCGAACCTTCAGCGGATCCGGACTGGCTGGGAGCTTTGATGACCTTCGGGAAGAAAAGCTCCAGAAAAGTTGCTAATTGTGAAGGTAGAAACTGAGACCGGGACCTGCCGGGAGCTGTAGCCGCTCAGGGCTCCATCGCGCCAGGCCTGAAACTTTGACTTTGGTCCGCTCTATCGCGAGCAGGTATCACAATATGGTGCTATAATCGTCTAAGTGCTATATTTTATTAAATCTTTGAAACTTCATCTTCGGTTTCCTACATTGGATTTTTGTCGTTTTGGTGTCATTTTAAAGATAAAAATATTTCCTATTTTTTGATTTTTATTATGTGTTGTTTCTTAATTATTTACTGAAATTGTGTTTTTAAATGCTTTACATACATGTCTTTGAAGTTAAGCCTATCTGCTCGCAGCCACGTTACCAAGGGTTGAGCATAGGAATAATTTTCTAAGACCTATGCTGAGTCCTACCATGTGTTAGTGGCCTTATTGCCAGTATTGATGTTTCTGTTTGTCAACCTTGTATCCTCTCTGTGCTAATGTTGTTCGCAGGGCTATTGTATCTCTTCTGCATTTTTGTTCTGTGCGACTGCAGAGCAGGATGTCATCGACATACTGCAGCAAGGTGCTGTCACATTGGAAATTTGATAAATCAGCTTTGACAACTCTGTTAAAGACACTGGGGGACTCACAATAGCCTTGAGGAAGGTGTGTATATTGCATTTGGGTATTGCGGAATTGGAACAAGGTCAAATATTGGCTATCTGGGTGAAGTTGGAAACTAAAAAAGGCATTTTTGAGGTCTATGATGGAAAACTATTCTGCATCTGGGGGAATATTGGTGAGGATCACTGAGGGGTCAGGGACGATTGGAAATTCTGCTACCATGATGTTGTTAAGGGGACGTAAATCGTGTACAAAACGCCATTGATTAATCTTATTCTTGCTTACAGGAAACAGACATGTGTTGCAAGGAGATGTGTAGGGGTATATTACTCCCAGATCCAGTAACAATTGTATGATGGAGCAATACACTCCTCTGCTTCCTTGGACAAGGGGTACTGGTAAACTCTTGGGAGTATGGAGCCCTGCTTGAGTGTTATTCTGAATGGTACAGCAGATTGAACGAGACCTACGTCATTTGGACCGCTGGTCCAAAGGTTGCTGGGGACCTGAGCTAGGTCAACGTCACGTGTGGTGTCTACTTGTGAGGCTGTAGTGGGTGTTCTTACTTTTGCTGTCACTGAGAGGGGAACTGCATTTTGGTAGACAATTTCACTTTTTAAATTATCATCAGGAGAGCCAAACAGTTGGGCATCTGAAATATCTCTAACCAATTGTCCAGGTTCAATAAAGATGACACAGGCCGAGCTGTGGGCGTTGTCTTCAAGTGCTTGGAAGGCCCCATATGTAGGTGTGACTTCAAGAGCTTGTATGTCTATAACCATGTGCTTGTCGGGCATTTGGGAGTCCTGTGAGTGTGGACGAAAAAGGAAATCTTTTGAAAGTTGGACAGTGCGGCCATTCAGTTCTGGTGGGGTGGCAATAATGATGTGCACCGCAGTGGAGAATGCTTGTTCCTCCACTGGGCGGGCTCTTATTTGATCTTTTAAGGAGGATTCCACAGTGACTGCCATTATCGTGGCCAGAGGTGTACCTGGAATGGAGCAAATCTTTGTGCCATTTTCATCAAAGTGGATTGTAATGTTTAATTTTACCATGAGGTCACGGCCCAGGAGATTCACTGGGGACCGTGGTGAGTAGAGAAGATGTTGTTCCACGCATTTACCTCCTCCTTCTATTGGTACTGGCTTGGTGAAAGGGACCCCAGCTATTGCCCCAGAGAAGCCCTGTGTGTCGCTATCTGATTTGAAATGGGCAGTGCTCCTCCTGCATTACAGGAATACGTAGCACCCGTGTCAATGAGAGAGCTATAAGTTTTTTTATTTATCATGACAAAAGAAATGGGGTTCTCATTAACATCTGTTGCACACGACAAAACTGGGCACACAAGAGTTGTCTGTTGGCTGTTATACCCTCCAGCCTGGTACTGCTGGATGGTGCCCTGTGTGAATGGATTGGTGGAAGATAGCACTGTGCCTCCCTGAGGTACGAATACTTGTGCTTGGGGCATCATTTGATATACAGTTGTTTGTGGCTGTTGCACTTGTGGCTGTGCTTGTGCAGTTGGTGCCTGCAATTGGGTAATTGCAGGGGCCTACAGCTGTAATTGTTGTTGCATGTGCTACTGCTGTGCTGGTGGGAGGTAAGAATATATTATCTGGGGCTGAACTGACTATGGCTGCATTGGCTGCTGTTGTTGGTATTGGGTGGGGGTCCGCTGGGTTGGTCCTCTGACCACCTCCCTTCCCTCATCCTTCATTTTGGTGTGATAATCTCTTATGAAGTGTCCTGGTCTCTGACAGTGAAAGTATACTGGGGGTTCTGGCTGTGGCGTTGCTCTCTGTTGACCCAGGCCTCTACCTCTACCTCTGCCCTGCATTCCTGTATTTCTGGTCCTATTCTGCTGGTTACTATAATATTGCTATTGTTGTTCATTGTTATAGGTGGGCTGTGCTTGTATGTATGCTGCTCCTCCCTGCGTGTTACCTGCTAATGCATTCAGGGCATTCTGTGGAAATCCTGCAACAGATGTCATCTGGTTGACTGGTGTTGCAAGCATGACTGTATCTGGAGCATCTTTTTCCTTACGAAGTTTCTACCGTACTAACTTGGTGGCTACATTTTCAATTGCTAACTGCCTGTTCCTATCCTGTTCTTGTTTCTTTTTACAGAAGTGAATAATGTGATCTTGTATTTCAGGCCATGGCTTGCATTCCATTGCTACTATCCATCTAACTTATCCTGCACATCAGTTGGCAGTCCCTTCTTTACTGTGTGGTAGAAGAACCTACTGTTCCCTCCTGTTGCGTCCCATTTTTCTCCTAACTCTTGATGCCATTTTTACTTCATTCTGAAAATGTACTGTGCTGGGTCTTCATTTGCTTGCATTGTCTGTGACATGAGTGACCCTCTATCTGGGATATCAGGGAATTTGCGGCACAAATGGGACCAGACGTGTGGTCTTATTTTGTTAAACGTCTCACCATCACATTTTGTACCAGTGATTCTAATTTCGTTATTGACATGTGTGAATATATATTCTGCGTCTTCTCCAATGAGGGAGATAAGCAGACTTTTTACATCCCCCATTCCTAATTTGACACCTGCAGTGTGCTGTTTTAAAGTGGCTCTTCATTTCCCAGTGCCCTCTGTGAGTGTCAGGAGTTGTTATTTCAAATTGTCCTCGTCCATTTGTGACCATGGAATATAGATGGGGAGGGTCATTGGCATTTTTGAACAGTAGAGGCATCCGGTGTGTTACCCTAGTGCTTACTGCTTTGAGACAGGCATACAGGGTGGGGTCATATTCAAGTGCATATTTCTGCCATATATTTAGGCTTGCCCCCATGTAACCATATTCCCAGTCTTCATCTTCGTCCCCATGTAGGATACAGTTTTCTGCTGTTGCCATATCTTTTGAATCGAAGTACCCAGTTCGTGGCCATGGGATCATTGCTTGTTCCAGACTTTCTGTCCATTCTGCCAAGTTATCAGTGAAGCAGTGCTTAATTTGTGCCGGTGCTTTCCGGTGCTTAGCACCGGCACTTATATGACAGGGCCGGGTCTACACTCAACACACATCTGCTGCACTGCGCACACCAGGCGCACGTCACATTTTTCAATTTAAATTTAAATTACACTACTGACTACTGTGTGTCTGTCTGTACTGTCAGACAGTGACGCTCGTGCCGCAGCATGTTTTCGCATCGCAATCGCATCTCCCTATCTGATTCTCAGATTCTGTATTATTCATATTTAAACTGTGTTGATGGCGGCGCCGCATCGCACTGCGTGCCGCTGAGCCGCCTTAGCCACTTACTTGCTACTGGGGCGGGCAGGAGGACACTGGTTTGGGCGTTTTTTGGGCTGGATTTTGGTTATGAGTAGGGGCTGTGTGGCAACATCGTGCGCAGATTTTTTACACATTGCCACGCCCCAGCATAACCACTGCAGCGCACAACAGGCAGCTCGCTCACCACAACGAGTCAGTCATCATGTTCAAGTCGGCCCCAGCCCCCGCCGCCTGAGGCCTGACCTGACGACCGTGGCGCGGTTGAGCCTGAGGGCATCGATATCGACCAGCCAGTACTAGTAGTACTGTGGAGTGTCTGGTGGTTGGTACAATTAAGCAGCAGCAGTAGCACCCGTCCAGGCCCTAAGTAAGTTCCTAATGACCTTAAACCATGCCAAGTGAATTCTCACAATGTGATTTTTGAATAGGGGGGCCTGCCGCAGTACGGACCTGCCGGGGTTAAGACTCACTCACTGTGATGTTGTAAACGACTTCCAGGCTGCACTGAGACAGCCTTTCAGTGTTGGGCTGGCTCTGCTCCATTGATAGTAGAGAACACATCTTCTGGCTGGGCATGGGAGAGGGATTCAAAGAGGGTGCGTGCTGGGTTTATTTTTACATGCTTGAGCAGTGGAAGGAGTGGATTGAAGAGAGATAGTATGGGCAGGTTGAGGACACTAGGTTTTATTTGCAATGTTGGAGAGGAGGTAAGATAACAGGAGAGGATGATTGGAGGTGTGGCAGAAAACCAGGGATAATTTTATTTTAACATTTCGGTGGAGAGGAACTGAGCAGAGGTGAGTAATGTCGAAGGTTGTGTGTGAGGGTGGCAGGAAGAGAAATACTGTTTTTAAAATGTGGGGGGTGTAGGGGAGAGATCATCAGAGAGTGATGGGTAACAGACACCACGTTTACTATTGTGCAGGAGCGGGCACACATGTGGCCATGTTGTGTATAAGCCTTCCTATGTCTCCTATGCTCCTGAACAGCAGATGAGAGCAGTGAGAGTGAAATGGGGAGGCCATACATAACAAAACATTGAAGATGGATAACTGTGAATGAAGGAGATGTTTTTAGCCTTTGGGTTCTGAATTACATCATAGCATCGTGACAACTCCTGCATGTCGTTAAGAGACCCTTGTGAAAAACATCCCAGCTATTCACAATTATTCATCTATAATTCTCTGTTATTTTGAGAGAACTTCTTTGCAGTGCTTCACAACTACTTTGTCCATGTCAGACCCGTGGGAAAGAATCATTTTAAAACTATTAAGATTACGGAATGTGAGAAATCACAGAGATTTTTATAATAAAGCTTAACGCTAAAATCCTAAAAGAGTAAGTGAAGGTGTAAACTGACAAAACAACAATATTAAAACATTTTGTAATATTGTAGCAACTGCAAACATTTGTGCATTTGTAGAAACTGATTACTATGCATCACTGACTGATTCCCGGATATGAATGATCTGTTTCCCAAAAATGACGTTGCGTTACCTATTCTATCATGCTTGAGTTTAATTGAAGATGAAATTCAATTCTTTGTCGTGTTTTTTGCACAGCCTGCCTGGTGACAAATGTTTTCTTGTTGTGCTTCTTGTTCTCTCCCAAAGCTCTTTAAAAAATCAATACTCCGGTAGGTAACTCCTGGTGTGCTGCTATTAGAAGCAAAGATGACAAAGAACATGCAGGAGTGAAATAGAGGGGCAGGGAGTGTCTGGTGATGTGTTAAAGATGCATGAAGGGTGCTCAAACCTACCCCGCCCTGGTACTCGGCACCACGACTTTCTGCAGCGCTGGCGACGGCAGTTTCAGAGCAAATTTTTAGCCCCGGCACTTAATTTTTTACAAATTAAGCACTGCAGTGAAGGGATTGACATAAAAGTTAGAATCCTCTCTTAGTGTAACTATCTCTTTGGGTGTTAATTCAGTGTAATGTGACGCTGTGTTTTTGTTAAGCAGCATCCTGTCATAGTTATGTTTCTGTCTAATAGAGCACATAGATGCTGTACCTAAAACATCATATGACATTTTAGGTCTGCCATGTGTCCCTAGCACTTCTAATCGTTCTGCTTCTGTCCTTCTTCTCTTCTCTTTTTTTCGTACATCCATGTCATGAAGCTCCCTCTGTTCAGGGTTGTGCATCACATTGAGCGTGGACCTTGGTGGTGCGCCAAATGTTAGTGTTGGTCTTAGTGTGGGGCAGTGCCTCACTTAAAGCAAGGGTGTTGACATGACGTGTTGATGCTTCTTTCTGGGATGCAGCTGAGGCAGCTGATTAATTTGTTTGAGGCATCGCTACACCCTGTGTTTCCTCAGAAATGCGTGTCTGCAGAACCTGCTGTGGCGGTGTGTCTGACGTGTCACCATTCTGGCTGTGGTGCTGCATTATTGTGCGCTGGTGTAAGCTCCAGGGTGAATTGTGCATCTATCTGGCCTGCCAATCCTGGTATGACAGCTTCTGTCATTTGGCTCTGGGCAGTAAGAGATGGTGGGCTGTTGATGTGTTCCACCATGCTATCAGGTGGTTGAAAAAAGGGATCTATCGCAAGGAGGTCAGAGTGGCCCACAGCTGTCTTGTCATTTGATGTGGGCTCTAAGCCTGAATTAATAATATGTTCGGTGTACCGCTCATGTGGTATGCAGGTGGAGGGGCGGTGGGCATCAGTGTTGGCTCAGCAATTTCTTTAAAAACACACCACAATGCTAACGTGTCCCTTCTTTTTTGAAGTTTGCAGCCAGAGTATTTCGCTTCTAAGAATGATGTTGCATGATCTAGTGTACCACAATCAAACATTCTTCAGGGGGCCAGGGGTATGTCAAGATTTTCGTGTATTTGTGCCGCTCCTTGTAGTGTTTAATTATATGCTGCTCTTGGCATGTGAAATATTTGAGGATGTGCTGAAGTGGGGTTGCCATACTTACTTTTGGTTAAAGAGCTGTCCTAGGATTTAACTGGGAAATGTAGTTGGGGACTATTGTCAGTCTCACTTGTGTTTGATGTGTTACGTCAATGCCTAGGACTTCAAACACGGTCAAGAGGACAGCGCTAGTTAAGGGTGTGACTGGAGTGAAAGAGGAAGGGTGACTCTCAGAGATACCAATAATATGTCAGTTGATGATATATATAACAAGCTGTGGTGCTGCAGGGCCCACTGGTGCTGCACTCATTCCCTACTAGTGTCCTGCAGAGGGTTACCCGCATCTGGATCAGATACGTGCTCTCCCTCTGGCTGCGCACCCCTTAGAAGTGCCTGCAGGAGTGGTGAATGGGTGTCCTGAGAGTCTTCTTTCTGTAATATGGTGTTAGAGTTAGATAAGGCCGATTTTGGTGTGTCTTGGAGAGTGGGGTGAGGACGTTGGGCATCCTCTGACGCTGCCACTGAATAGTTGGATCCTGAGGAGGAGTCCCACTCGCTAATTACCACTGGGGAAACTGGTGAACCTAGGAATGGTGTGTAGCGTGTGTCTTCCGTAGTTGCAGAATTCTGCAAATAGTATGGCCAGACAAGATCTGGACGTGTAGAATCTAGAAGTGGTGTGTTAGGCCTGGAATTGCTAAGAGCTAGACCTGGTAATTCTACCAGTATCAGTGCAGATATTCTTACTTCTGATGTTGGTGTAATCTGAACTCCCAAGATATCCCACACTACTGAAATAAGGCCACTTTGATATGCAGTTAGTGGATGGATGGTATCTGTATTAGGGTTGTACACTGCAACGGCTCTATTGTGCAATATGTTAATAGCCAGTTCAGTATTTGTTGTTGGTCATTATTCATCCTGTGCACAATGTTGTCGTACACTATGGGGCTGGGCACGTTTTTTGTGGAAGCTTCTTTCTAGAACCTAAATGTAATATTAAATGTGGCACTGCGCCACCACATGCTAATCTTAGCCAAACAGGCTGGAGGAAGACTTGGGATGGCAGGTTATGCCTATGCAACAACACTATTCACGGGGGACTCAAAGACTCGACAATATGCATCTGACAATACATTTAAACACCTAGTTATTTTATCTCGCTACTCAAACACAGTTTTTGAATTTGCTGCGCCAGGCACCAATCCTTTTACAGAAAACCACAATATAGGAGAAAGCCACAATATAATCAAGATAGAAGATATGAACACAAAAGAATCACGATCTGATTGTGTAAATATGAAACACATTATACATACATTAACTGAGTTAAAAGAAGGCAGGCAAAATTGTGCATATTTAGCCAGAAAGGAGACAGAAAGATCATATTCATCCCAACGTTGAAAAAAAAGCGCTGCAGAAAATAAGAGCCCTCAGTTCACCTTCACCTGGGGGAACAGAAAACCACTACTTCCCTTTCCTGTAGCTAAGCATACAGAAAATAGACTTGTTCAAACGTACTGTACTTTCACAAAACTTATTTGTTTATTTATGCTTCTAACTGTCTGCCAGTAATAGAACGTATATCCTGACGGTCACTATTTTAACCGTCTGTCAGTAACAAAATACATATACTGACGGTCACTCGCAAAAGCTGGATGTCTGGATGTCTGATATCTGATACCACTACACCTTCTGTGCCACCCATAAGATGGAAATCTTTGTCGGAGTTCTGACTCTTTCAGAACCCGCCAGAGCTGGAAAAACGCAAGGCGCTATTCTTCCCTTACCTATTAGTGCTTAACTAGATAGGTGTCCAATCTCTTCTCACACAGGCAATATCTCAAAATATGCATATATATATCTTCAAAAAATCATACATGAAAAAATGAAAACCCATATTCTTCACTGTCAAGAAATTCCTAACAATAACTCGTGACTCAGTGCTTGTTCACACTCTTTTAAAGAAGAAGAGGTATTCTAACGTGGCAAGATACCTTTTAAGCAAAGAACTGTGCCTTTGGATAGAGATGCACCTAACAGATGCTCAACCTATTTAATACAGGATAAACAGCATATCGGCAGCAGGCCAAGAGAATAATAGAGAAATAAACTCTTTCTCTTTCATGACTTAGCCGTGAGTGTGTTGTGTCTGCACAGCCAGGAAGAGGCACGGGAAGGGGGGCAATCACTCATCCGCTGTCACAGGATGCCAGCTGGAAAGCTAGCACGTCCCTTCGTGGTCGCCAGATGTTAAAGGGTGGAATTTCCTCTTGGGGGAAAATACACCAGCTTAATTTGCTGGGGTGCTGTGTCTGAAACAAGAAAATACACGTGTGAGAGACAGGAACTGAATCAAGATTTTTTAGAATTTATTCCAAATAAACCGTTTCAACAAGAAATGTAAAGACACACTTTGATCTAAGATTATGCAGTCTTTGTTAAGACTTGGCATCTAAAACACTTTTTAAAGTACAGAACAAACTCATGCAATGCAAATATACTTCTAAATCAATGGCTCTGCAGAGGAGAGAGAGAAGAAAACATTTCTAAATATAACAGAGCATATGCAAAGAGAAAAATGCTTTTACAGAATACAATAGATAATATGCAACCTTAAAGTAGAAGTCTAAAATTAAAACAACGGTTAACTGGGGATCACCACACGTGACTCAAGAAGTTTGACAGTGCAAAATGGTCAATCGAGTGGACTCTGGGCAGCTCTTTTATATTCATTAAATGGGGAAGAATCTGGCCACAAGTCCATCATTCATACCACAATTGGTACATTTTCAGAAACGATATACTTCAGTTCATGGAATTTTCATAAAGAAAGCGGAACATTTAGAAAGGTATAGGTCATATTCTCATGCCATGCTGCATGTCTTAGTGACATTAAAGCTAGCAAAAATACAATAAGAAGAAGAAAAAGAAACATTGCAATTGGCCCCACCACATTCTGCTCCATCATGTTCCTCTTAGTTCGAGATGTTCCCTATTCTTGCGGTATCGTGGGTGGAAGAAGAGAAGTGCACCTCACACACAACGAAAGAGTGGGGGCCTCTGTGGCTTGTTTATCAAAAATGACAGAGCTGAAGCTTCATGTGTGTCTCAGAGGAGATATCTTATAATGTTAGCAGAGGAGCATTGGGCCTACTATGGTTAGAGAACAGTTGAGACAGTATGGTCAACCTAACAGATTCCTGTGTGCTGACTGGTGGGGCCTACATGAGGCTCTCATGCTTCAGGTGTGGGGCAGAATTGGCCTATGGTATTTAGATGGTAAAATGAGACCCTGCTTCATTCCCACTCTTAGAATGTATTCATATTGATTGCATTATGGTTGGATCTCCCAGGCAGCCTAGAATTTAAGAAGCATTTTGTAACTAGCTCTTGTGATTTTCACTCTCAGCTGCTAGGGATTTATTTCAGCATTCAGCTGCCTCCTTAGAGTATTTTTCTGCAACGAGTGACAAATGGTTAAATCCCAATCACAATTAATCCAGGGTCTGTCTGGTTTGTTTCAAATAGGTGTTGATGCAAATCATCAAAAACAGTTACTAAAGATGTGCTCTAATGTCTCAAGAATATACATTGCCTCAGATATCTCAGCATTGTTTCCTTGTATTTAAGGAGACAGTTACTTAAATTCAGCACCAACCCTAAACCCCCTGCTCTATATGATCCACTCGAATGAGGCTGTTTTGTACATTTTTGTTATCCGTTGGTCGCAGTTGGGGAGGTGGGGCGATCACTAATGATGAAGGATGCAGATCCTTGCCATAAAAAGCACTGTGGCTAACAAGTGCCTCTCATGGGTGTTAAGGATGGGGGAGTCAAACATATAGTATAATATAACCAATTGCCAGAGAAGAGTAGAGGCAAATGTATGGTCTCATTAAGGGTACATTCTACATTGAGGATACTCACTAAGAATGTGAACTATGGTACAGTGCGGTTGGTCATATCTCCAGCATTTGCAGTGGTGAAGTAGGCCTGCTGAAAGGAGTTTATGCAGAATCCAGTACCAGTCTTGTAATGTTTTAAGAAGGCACAGTTTCATTCTGGGATTCCAGACTCCCTTGTCCAGGTATGCCACAAGTATATCCCAATCAGGTTCAGTGTAGTCTATCTGCAGTGTTGCCTGCCAGGATTGTCGCTGCCTGGCGTGGTGTGGTTTAGCATATAGGTGGGATATTAGCAGATTATACAATCCTGACAGCACATCCTGGTGTGGTCCCCAATGTGCTAGGTCACATTGTACAGGAGAGTCGCAGATATTCCATGGGGATGGCCGCAAGTGATATCCCAAGCAGTGTCGTAGTTGGACATATCTTCACCAGTGGAGGGCAGGTAGTTTGAATTTGTCTTGGAGTGATTTGAAAGGGCGGATGTCTCTGTGTTCAATTAACTGGCCGAGAGTCAGTATGCCGGCTCTTCACCACAAATTCTATAATGTTGCCTTCTATCTTTAGTGCTGCGTTTTTCAAAATGGGTGCATTATTTTGCAACTACGCATCAGTCCGCAGTAGGTTGTGAACACGGTACCAGGACTTCAATGTAGAGTGAATGATTGTGTTCTGGATCTGGGAGGGAGGTTTGTGTGTATACTGTAGTTGCAGCCCAGGGCCAGCAGAGGTAATGAGACGTTTGATGGCAATCCATAGGGGGTGTCCACTGCCACTGCTCACAGTTAGGCCAATTGTGATAACTGCAAAGCAGTGAAGTAATGCTCCACACAGGGGAGGCAAAGGCCTACCTGCTGCCTGTGGACCATCAGTTTCAAGATTTTCAGCCGGGGTTTGGAATCCTCCCATATGAGGGCTTTAATGTTGCAGTCAATTGTTCGTAGGAGGTACAGGTAGACTAGGAGTAGTAACATGCCCAGTATATACATAAACCTGGATCATATGACCATTTTCACAGCTTGTATCGTGCCCAGAGTGACAAGTGGAGATGTGTTCATTTTGCATAGTCCAGTCGAGTTCTGGCTATCAGTGGGTTCTGGTGGGATTACATGTGAATGTCCATGTTTCTTCCCAGAAGCATGACCACAATAGCTTCTGTTATGCACTTTTTTGTGTTACTAATTTGTTCTCTTTGCTGGCTGTAGATCTAAATTTGCATCTATATGTTGCACTGTTAGACCTGGGATCCCTGGTTGGCTGAGGTAGGTACCTTAGGACAAGTAGGGGCCCGCGTTCCAACATCAGGGAAAGGAAGGTCACCTTTTTAGACAGCCCCACTCACCCCCTCGGTAGCTTGACACAAGCAGTCAGACTTATCTTCAAGGCAAATGTGTAAAGTATTCGTAACCACACTCACAATAACCCAATGATGACACCACAAATAGACTACATGAGTTTTGTAAAAATGAGTATAAACTTTATATAAAAAGATATACGATAAGACAACACGATAAAAAACCAATATATGAGGTTGTGTAATATTGTTACTGGCTAGTTGTTAGGCCAGCCAGCCTTTGTAAGTTCTGGTGATATCAATGAGCACGTCTAAACATTCTCCTGTACTTCTAAAATCATATCATACAGTTGTAATGCTAGAATCAGATACTTTTGCAATGTAATAATACTCTCATGCGCAGCGTGACAATCAAGCACTTTGCAAGATCAAATAATGCAATGCGTGATACCACCACCAGATATGTAATTCTGCAAAAATAAGGCAATGCATATAAACTAATCAGGTAATTTGTTATGCAGGAGAAATGCAATGAGCAATGCGCTAATCAGGTAGATCGTTATTCAGAAACAATGCAATACATCATATGTCAATCAGGTTGTCCGTTATGCAGATAAAAATACCATGCTTTATACTCTAATCAGGTAGTTTGGTATGCAGGAATAAATCAATGCATAATACTCTAATCCGGTACTCCGTTATACAGAAATGATGCAATGTGTAATACGACAGTCAGGTACTCCGTTCTTCAGAAATGGAATAATGCGTAAAACTCTCAGACCCCGATCACCGGGCCTTAGGCGGTCTCCACATCTCTCACAGTTGCCCCTCACACAGTACGATGTAATCCCAAAGTGCAGCTTCGCACTGCGGCCCCTGTACCACCACTCCTTTGGCGATACGGGCCGCAACACGAGCCAAAGCACAGGCTCATGCTGCCAACACGAGAGAGAGGCTGAGAGCATCTCCCTCCAAGCCCGCGTCCTGCCCCAGGAGTCGCAACACGTTACCTGGGCGGCGCAAACTCACTCGCCTCTCCTCAGTTAGCGGCTGGGCCTCCAATGCAGCTTTGTGAAATGGCAATGGTGGCTCGGGCTGGCAACTCAGCTCCTCCGTGACTGCCGGTCCGGGCCGCTTTACTTACGAAGATCTCAGGCTGCCACACGCACTCGCACACAGGGTCGCTGAATCTTCATTCACTCCGGGTGAACAATCACTGGGCACTCCACACACGAGTCTCCGGCCACACGAAGATCACACGCACAGTGTCGCTGAGACTCACTTTACTCCGGTGCACATGATAACATGGCAAATCATCATGAAGGCCTCACAGTGCACAACGCACCCACACACAATGGCGTTGAGACTCACTTGGATTCCAGTGCACACGATGACAAGGCCAATCCTCATGAAAGTCTTGCGGTGCACAACTCACCCGCACACAACGGCGTTGAGACTCACTTGGCTTCCGGTGCACACAATAACACGGCAAATCCTCACAAAGGTCTCACGGTGCCCAACGCACCTGCACACAATGGCGTTGAGACTCACTTGGATTCCGGTGCACACTATCACTGGACAATCCTCACAAAGGGGCTCAGGCTGCACTAAGCACACGAACACCGTATCGCTGATCCTTGCTTAGACTCCTGGAACCTCCGATCACAGACCGATCCTCCTGAAGATCTCAGACTGCACAAAACACGCACACACAGTGCCACTGAGACTCATTTGGATGCCAGGTGCCTACTATCACAGGTAGTTCTTTTGAGGGTCCAGACTGCAACAGGCGCACTCACACAGTGCCACTGAGACTCTCCTGGAAACTTTTATGTCCCTGTGTATGCGAACAGGGAGCCAGCTCACCTCAGGCCCTTGGGGACAGTTAATTCAGGACACCGCACACTGCAAAGTCCTTTAAGCAGGGGGACACAGCACATAGCAAAGTACCATTAGCCTTTCCTTGGCTGAAACAGCAGACTGCAGGCCAGCCCCAGATCACACAGCAAGAGCAGTCCTATCCATCAGTCTCTTCAATTGTTTCTTCCTTGGCAAAGGTCCTCTTGAGCACGAAGTAGCTCCAGTCTTGTGCACACTTGATCAAGCCATTCTTCAAAGTTCAGGGGCTTCAGTTCTCTTAGTTATACCCCTCAATGGCTTTAAAGTCTTTATGCTTCAGGGGGCACTGACCCATACTCAAACCAGTTCTGGCTGCCTCCCAGCCAGTGAAACCTCTCTTCCTATGATTAGTGGGGGTCTGGATTCTCAATCACTCAGCAGGAGATGGGGCAATTGTTTTATAGCAGCAGCCCAGGCCTCTTCACCTCTAGGGGCTTCTCCTCCCCCTACACTCCAGATACAGGTCAGCCTGTTGCTTTCTCACCTCCTCCCTGCGTCAAGACATTCCTCAGATCCTATCGCTTTCAAATCCAGACAGTCAATCCACAGCCAGGCAGGGACACACAGAAATGGCAGAGCACAAGCACGCAGCCACTTTTAAAAGAGTGGCTTCTGAACACACAATGCAAAAACCACCTACATAAAAAGATGTGTTATTACATTGTGGGTTCAGGCATACTAAACTTCACCTTTCTGTCTTAAGCCTTTGGGAAGATAGGCTGGAAAAAATATTACACAACCTTCCCATTCTGTCCTATGGGCAAGATGGCCTTCCCCCAGTAAAAAACTAAATGGAGATTATTTCACTGTCAGGACATGACACACACCTTAGTACATGTCCTACCTTTCACATGCACTACACCCTGTCCAGGGGGGAACCCAGATCTTCCATAGGGGTGTCTTAGATGCACAGAAAGGGAAGGGTAAGGTCTGGCAAGTGAGTGCACTTGACAGAACATGGCAGTTTCACAAACTGCGCGCAGGCCCTGCAATGGCAGGCCTAAATTCCCTTTTTAAGGCTACTTGTGTGGGTGGCACAAATAGTGCTACAGACCCACTAGTAGCATTTGCATTACCAGCCATTACACACATAGTGCACTTTACTAGGGACTTTACTAGTAAGGCAAACATGCCAATCATGGACAACCAATTGCCATTACTTTATACAGGGAACACTTACACTTTGACACTGTTTAGCAGTGGACAAGTGTCCAAAGCATCTAAGTTGGCAACACTACGTCAGAAAAAGGTCTAGGGGGAAAGCAAAAAAAGTTTAGGGACCTTAGCCAAAAAGGGTCAAGTCCTACATGCACCATATGTGTTGTGACATTGTACACCTTACTTCTAGAGCCGTGACCCAATGAATTGGTCTGCACCATATAATTATTTACGGCTACTTAGGCTAGTATCTGCCAAGCTATAGTTGCTACCAACAAGCCCATTTTGTTGGTGCTGTGAAGAAAGATCTTGGACTTTGTTCACAAGGACTACAGGGTCAGGTGTACTAAGCATTTTAAGTGTTGCAAATGCTCCAATTCAGTATTTGTGACTGTCAAAATACTTTTTCTTTGATACTGATCCCTTTTTAAGTTTTGGAAAAGATTATCCTACTTGTAAAGTGGTATTTTAAATAGATACCAATTCAGTGTCCATAAGGCGTTTGCTGTAGGCGTCCCTTCCAAATATGAAATTGGTATTTAATGTATCAATATTTTTCAACCAAAATCCAGTTGCAAAACATTCATATTTTACTGACACCTAAAGAAGGTGATAATGCATTTGTTAATATGGATATCGATTCATTTATCAATAAAAATGAACTATAAGCCCTATTAGTAAAATCACAGTCCCTAGCTCCACATCTACCTCGACATGCAAGTATGTAACCAGGCTGGCCCTAAGACCTAGGCCCAAGATCCCTGACTGACAGGTCACACGTGGGAAGGTGCATGGCTGGCAGACAAACACACGGATAGGAAATTCTTTTTTTTATTTTATTTTATTTTTATTGCGGGTATTACAAAAATTACTTACATGGTTATTTGCAGAGAGGGAAATTTACGTTAAGCATAGGACATATAAAGTAAAATACATACATACAGGATGCAATTAAGGAGAAAAATAAGAAGATTAATCCATCAGACTAATGTACATATAATTTAAACATATTGCAGTCATACATTTGCATTATTATTCTTCCAGGTTTCTATCGGTTCCCAAATCATATTCCCTAAGGCTCTCGCTTTTTTGCCTTTACATGCAAAGATAGCTTTCTCCTGGTTATACATAGCCAGTAACCTAGCTAGCCAGACCTGGAAGTTGGGGCAGTCTGTATCCTTCCAGCGGGCTGTTAGAATTATCCTATAAATCGCAGTCCCTAGAAAGAGACAGATTTCCTCTCTCTTTGTGTGCCCGAGTGTATTATCGTAACCGAGCATATATAGAGTGGGGGATTCAGGTATTGAGTGTCCAAACACATTCTGCCAAAAACCAGCTATCAGATCCCTGAGAGGGGCGAGTTTATTACATTCATAGAGCATGTGGAGTAAGTGTGCCCCGCTTTTACCACACCTTGGGCATTCTGAATTCACACTTTTCCCCCAAGAATAGAGCTTCGACGGTGTAAAGTAGAGATCATATATGGTCTTGTATAGCTGAGCTTTAAGATTGGATGAAACAAATAATTTTGTTGAAAGATACAAAGACATATCAATGTCTACATTGGAGTTATTCAGATTGCAAGACCATCTCCTTTCCGTTTTTTCCAGATCATCCTGCTGATTTTCAACTAATATTGTATATACAGTACCGATCTTGGTTGTAGATTTAGCCATGCATTCAAATATGGGGATATTACTCAAGAAGAAGTCAGAACTCCTTAGTTTTAAGATTGAGTTAATCTGAATGAATTTAAATATATTATTATCCGGAATGGAAAATTTACGTTGCAGCACTTGAAAACTATTAATATTGCCTGGTAGCAGAAAATCCCCTAGCGTTATAACTCCCAAGTATTCCCATCTTGTAGCCATGATATCATATATGTGTGATGGTAAAACTGTAGAATGCCACAAAGAAATATATTTGTTATATTTAGGTATATTAAGGTGACGCATTATTTTCCTCCAGGTGGTCCAAGCACTAAATATAATCTTGAACTTAGTTTTCTTATAATAAGAGGGTTCCAGCTGTTTAACTAGGAGGCCATTAGCCTTATCTCCTATAAGAAGTTCATAGATTGATGTTATACATTTACCCCGTATTTCTTCTTCTGGGATTTTGACGAAAAGTAACGAGGTCATCTGTTGAATCAGAGTGGCCCGTAAATAAAATCCCAAATTCGGAACAGAGAGGCCACCTCTCATAGTTGGTAAGGAGAGAAAGCGAATTGATCTCCTTATTTTCCCGTAACCCCAAATAAATCTGGCCATCTGGGATTCCATGGCTTTAATAATTTTATCGTCAACTAATATCGGGATTGCGCGAAATAAATATAAGACCCTGGGTAATATATTCATTTTAAGGAAATTCCCTCTTCCAATAATTGATAGATGAAGACCATCTATCCTTTTTAGATCGTTCGTGATTTTTTGGAGGAGGGGATCATAGTTAATTTGAATTATTTCCTCTATTTTTGAGGATATCCGAACACCTAAATATATTGCACTATCAACTCTACTTGGGTCAGCGAATTGGGTGTTATGAGTGCAGATAACCATTGTTTTATCTCTGTTTAGAGAATATCCAGAGAGGCGACCATAGCCCTGGGTAATCTGTTCAATAGTAGATAAAGCCTCAGTGGGATGGGATGTTATTATAGCCACATCATCAGCGTAAGCAAGGACTTTAGTATCGAATGGGCCAATAATAATAGGTTTAATAGACTCTGCTTTTAACAGTTTCAGAATTAAAGGATTTATATAGAGGGCAAAAAGAATCGGAGAGCATGGACATCCCTGGCGAGTGCCTCGAGATATATCAAAGTAGCCAGACTCAAGACCCATTGCCAGGACCCTAGCTCTTGGCATAAAGTACATAGCCTTGATGGATTTCATAAGACATGGCCCTATTTTATTTTGCTCGAGTATCGCCCATAAAAATGCCCATGAAACCCTATCGAAGGCTTTCTCCGCGTCTATAAGGATCATCGACATCTGGCTGCCCGAAACCCCCATGGCCTCAAACAGGGCAATAGCACGGCGGATGTGATCCGTAGTGCCCCTACCCGGAATGAAGCCATGCTGCCATGGGGAAACCAGACGCTCGATGATCCCCCCGAGGCGATTAGCCAGAATTTTGGAATAGAGCTTCGAGTCTGTATTTATAAGTGAAATTGGGCGGTACGATGTAGTTAAATCGGGTGGTTTGTCTTTTTTAGGAAAGACGACTATATTCGTTTCCCTCCAAGAACTGGGGGGAGTGGCGCGTACCTGAATACTTATAAATAAATCTAGGAGAAGTGGTGCTATGGTATTTCCAAGAATCTTATATAGCTCCAAAGGTATTTTATCTGGGCCTGCGGCCTTACCTGGAGCAAGCTCTGCGAGGGCGGTTTGTAGCTCTAGTAAGGTTATGTCTCTATCTAGATCTTGTGTGGTGGCCTCTTCTAGTCCTGGATTATCCGTCTGGTCTGCTGCCCACCTAACCAATTCGTCCTTGATTTTTAAAGAGTCCAGCGTATCCTCATTTTGGTAAAGTTTCTGGTAGTATTTTATAAATGCTTCTAAAATGGCTTCGGATGTTATATGGTCTTGGCCGTCTGCCTTAATACTGGTAATTAGATTTAAAGATTGTTTTTGTCTCGTGCGGAGAGCTAATTGCTTACCAACCATCTCACCCGCCTCATATATCTCGTTGCGATGAGATTGATAAGTCTCTGCTGCTCTCTTAGTGAACCTGCTATTAATTGCCATTTTAAGAATCATCATTTCATTTAGAATCTGCCTTCCATCACCACCTTGCATTATTATAGCGGTATGTTTCTCCTCCTTCTTCGCTAGTTCTAGGAGAGACAGCTCGTTAGCTCTAACCAACTCCTTCCTCTTCCTGGCCACATAGCTTATTGTTTCGCCGCGAATTGAGGCTTTAAAACAATCCCAGACCACATCCCGTGGGGCACTGTAGCGATTAGCATCTATAAATCCTTGTGCCCATACTTTAATATATTCTAGATAGTCATTATCAACTAATAATTTTCTGTCGAAGGACCAACTTGACCGAGGTCTAAAGATATTATTGGTCCTTAATATGAGCACTAAGGGATTATGGTCCGAGATAATTTTTGGTAATTTATTTATTTGTACCTCGTTGAGCCAACTACTTGTCACCCATATATAATCAATACGGACATATTTATTATGTGGGTGTAAAAAATGGGTATATCCCGGATCTTGATGTCGTTTCGTGACCCATGCATCCACTAAGCCTAGACTTTCTTTTAATTGCAGTATGGCTCTATATGCCTTCGGTTTATATCCCACATATTTAAATTGCTCATGATTATGAATCAGGGCCCGGTGAGTCATAGAAATATTAAAATCGCCACAAAAAATTAATGTAGAGGGCCAGGATGCTAGTTCCAATTCTAGATTGGTAAAAAAAGATGGGTCATCCTGGTTAGGTGCGTAAATAGAGCATATGGTGATACCTGCTTTGAGCTCAACAATCACCCACCGGCCTACAGGGTCAGCTGTCTTACGTGTAGGCGGTCCTAGAAAAGATTTTGCCAAAATAGCTACACCTCTTGTTCTAGTAGTATGGGGTGTACTCGCCATTAAATCAAACCCCGGGACCCTCAGTATGTTTCTTTCTGCCCAGGGAATATGTGTCTCTTGCAGACAGATTATATCAAACATATTTTGGAAAATCACTCCCCACATTCGATCCCTTTTCCCCTTATCATTAAGGCCCGCTATGTTCCATGAGCATAATTTTAAGCTAGCCATACTTCGTTGAATCTATTAGCCAGTCCAATTTTACTATATGCCCAGATTTGAGAATAATAATTTCATAAACTCCATTTCCATCTCTGCTTCCATTTTTATTTTCATACCTGCAATTGCTTTTTTTATATATTTTCACCCCCCTGAATGCCAACCCACCCCCAAGCCCCTTACCCTCCCTCCCTCCACCCACCCCCCCCCACTCCCCCTTACCTTGGGCAAATAGACTCCGTAAGAGTCTGTAGTGATGGACGTGCAGTGAATGGCCGGTGCTCTCCATTAGATCTATATCCCTCCTAAAAAATTTATTTTAGACAAACTCCCCCCACCATATTCCAGAGCTTAAAGCCAGCGAGAAGAGAGGAGAATATCAGAGGGAGAACATTAATTAACCAAGAGCGAGATGGAGAAAAAACCCCCCACATTTTCAGCCCTAGAGAGTGTCCAGATACTCCTTGGCTTTTATCTCAGAAGTAAAAAACGTCGTCTGATTACCGTTAATAACTTTCAAGCAGGCCGGGTTATTCAGGAATGCCTGAAGTTTTTTTTCTTGAAATGGTCTAATGAGTTGGCGGAGACGCCACCTCCGCTCAACCGTTACATGACAGAAATCAGGGCGTACAAAATACGTTATGTTACCGCTAGTTTTTTTTGCCTCAGGTCTAGCTTTCTCCCAAATCGCCTGTCTCAACAAAAAGTTACCAAAGTATAGTTGAGTGGGGGGGGGTACTAGACAAGCATCGATTTCAGTCTCAGAAGTAAGTATTGTATGGGAGCTGTCTTCAGTTTTCGTATTCATTATTGCCTTACTCAGAACCTGTAACTCGTCATTAGCCCCCCCCAAAGGAGCCCTGTGATCTTCCCCCCCTCTCACCATCTGTTTATGTGTGTTCCGTCTAATCTCGGCCGAGGAGACTCCATTAGTGCTGTTGTCAGTTTCCCTGAGAGCAATGTCCGTTACAGCGTTCGTTGCAGCGCCGCCCTGTGCATCTCGAATGTGGGGCTTGCCCTGCTCACCTCGACCCGGAAGAGAACGCGCCGGGATCCCGCGTAGGAGCTCGATTACTGAGGAGACAGTCTGTCCGCTATTCCGGGTTGAGCCGCTCACATTCAAGCCTTTGGATGAAATCCCCTCTGGTGCTCCTGCAGCTGGTGCCTCGGCTGTATCTCGGGCGGCCATCCTAGTCACTCTCGTCTCTTTCTGCTTCGCAGAGACTGTGTTCTTCGGAGCATACTTCGGAGCCATACTGCTGGACTGTTGAATTTCCGTATCACTCAGGTGGGGATTGCGATAGCTCTTAACGTTTTTAACGATGCTGCATAAATATCGGACTATAGATAGATTACTGAGGCCAGAATCGAGACTCGACTCTTATTCAGTATTTCAGCCCTGTCAATTGATTCCTCATGGAGCATTCCTGATCGTTAACGAGGTTGAAAACTGTAGTTAAATCTTCACATATCTGGCTGTAAGACCCAGTAACGAGCACCGGCCAGAGCTCACTGCACTGCGGTCTCAAGCGGCCGCCATCTTGCCCCAAAAACTATAGGATAGGAAATTCTTGATCGATCCCATATGATAGGCACAGTGACATCACAAAGATCAGGGGAGATTGCCCCCAATAAAACACACATGACCCTAGGGGGTACTCGTGCTTTAAAACACCATAAAGTCAACTGCCATATGAGTTAGGAACACATAGCCAATCAGGGTCTAGCACACATAGTGATCATGCGCTTCCCACACTGGACATCTGGACACATTCACCACTGACCACACTGTGTTTATGCAAGGTCAAGACCTACCTGTAGTAACCATTTAAGCATTACGCTATGACTCTAAGTCAGCAACCAACATTCCTCATCATATATGGTGCGCTGGATATGTTTATTGCTTGATGGAAAAATGTATGAAAGACTAACGCAAACCAAATGTAAATTAAGACAGTCCTCAGACCTTGTGCCTGTAGCTGTTCACCCAGGCACATTGTTTAATTAAACACAAATGTTCCTGGTTTGCTAAAAGCCTCTTGTCTTTTGTTTTTTAAAGGAGTTTATGCCTGAGCAACATTTTGGTGAGCCAGCCAGTAGGGTTGGGACCTCCTACCCGACTGCAGCTGAAGTAAGGTGTCTGCGTCCGGATGGATTCATGTTACGCATTGTCAAAGGTGGGCAGATGCCACAATTGATTGGAAGTTCTGCTGAATCTGCAGGGCGAACGTCCGCCCTGAAGATTCCATCACAGAGGGAAGGAGAACACATCCACACCAGAAATTTTTTCTTTTTATGCATTTGGCATATGGCAAACTAGGGAGAAGCATGAAATGATAACCTGAGTGCACTGGCACTGACAGGGTCTGGCAAATTACCTATTTTATCTGTTCCAACTGTATCAGTCATAAGGCGGCCTCAGAAGAGATGCCATGGAAGTTAACTTTATTTGAAAGTCAGCCCGCTGGGAAAGGTGAATATTTATTGTATAGCCCGTTATGGCTCCCAGTAAGCTATTATTGTGATACAGCTATCCTGTTTTGGAGGAGATGGCACTTCAGTCTCATAGTGTTTTAGTCAAAAGGAATATATAAGTGCTAGCTGGTTTCTTAACACAGTTAGTATCTGAAAGTAGTGAGAGATGTTGGTCACTTGGACGTCTGGGCATGACACTGAGGGGCCGATTCCAATCCTGGAAAAAGGCCGTACGAATCGTCGTACGGAGCGTTTTCTCCGTATGACTCATACCCGGTAAACTTTCCGTACAACCTAGGAAGTACGATTTGTACAGAAAGCCTATTTCCGTACGTTTCGTACAAAAGACCGTACGGGTCAAAAAACCTACGAATCTGATCCGGAACAGCCTGTACGCGACGTCCATACGTATTTAAGCAGCGTTTTACGGCCTAGCAAGTACGAAATGTCCCTACGTCACTCTGTACGGCTCTTTTTTTACGGGAGCCAATAACAGCCGTAAAAGCTGAGTCTCCAGGGGTATGAGTCGTACAGGCATACACCCCCGTGCATTGTGTATGTACGCACCATACCCCCAGTGCGGGTGTACGCACTGTACCCCCAGCGCGAATGTACGGTGCGTACATACGCGCTGGTGGTATGGTGCGTACATACGCGCTGGGCGTACGGTGCATACATACACGCTGGGGGTACGCACCGTACATACGTGATGTTGTTGTAAGGTGCGTACATATGCAGGGGGGAGCCTGTACGACTCGTACCCCTGTACGACTCGCACCCCGGTAACAGCAATTCCTGGGATACGAGTCGTACAAACGTCGCTTCGTAGCGGGTAAAGTCATTCCCCGTGTACGGTACGTTTTCCGTACGAATCGTACATCAGAAAGCCGGTCTGGATCGTACTTGTACGCTCAGACTGTATTTTTACGATTCGTACGGAAAAGTGTCCGGGTCCGTCTCGTACAACTTTTCCCGATACGATTCGTACGGATCGGCCCGATCCATATGTATTTTTCCCGTGCGAATCGTACTCGGGTCGGACGTGACTTGTACGATTCGTACGGAAAAAAATACGGATACGAGTCATACGGGAAAGAAAAATACAGGATCGGAATCGGACCCTAGGTGTACGCTTGTGCCCTGGATGTAACACAGGACGTTATTCAGACTTTAGTGAAACCTTAACCCAGGAAACTCGGTATAATTTGTGTGGAGCCAAGAAGGGCCGGTGATTCCCCAGTTACTACTTTTTGGTATCTGTGATTACCACCTTTTTCTAGGAACGTAAAGCAGCAGACTATCCAGCTCCCATAGGATTGTGTCTTCTTTTTCTAGAGGATAAATTACAAAGAACCACTGAGTTTATGTTTGCAAACTAACTTTTTTTCTATCAATTATTGATGAAATGCATTGTTGTATGAACGCGATGATTGGCTCGTCGTGGTGAGCGAGCTGCCTGTTGCGCGCTGCAGTGGTTATGCTGGGGCGTGGCAATGTGTAAAAAGTCTGCGCACGACGTTGCCGCACAGCCCCTACTCATAACCAAAATCCAGCCCAAAAAGCGCGCAAACCAGTGTCCTCCTGCCCGCCCCAGTAGCAAGTAAGTGGCTAAGGCGGCTCCGCGGCGCGCTGTGCGATGAACACCCCCATCAACACAGTTTAAATATGAATAATACAGAATCTGAGAATCAGATAGGGAGATGCGATTGCGATGCGAAAAACACACTGCAGCACGAGAGTCACTGTCTGACAGTACAGACAGACACACAGTAGTCAGTAGTGTAAGTTAAATTGAAAAATGTAACATGCGCCTGGTGTGCGCAGTGCAGCAGATGTGTGTTGAGTGTAGACCCGGCCCTGTCATATAAGTGCCGGTGCTAAGCACCGGAAAGCACCGGCACAAATTAAGCACTGTTCCTAATAGACATGAGGACAATAACTTTTTGCCTAAAGGAGGATGGCCCATTTATCAAAACACACTATAATAATGCGAGGGGTTTTGGGTACGGTGATGAGGATCCCATTCACAAAACCCATAGAACTAGATATGGGAGGAAGTTGTATAAGGGGACAGCTATTATATTATCTCTTATCCTCAACTAATATATTGAGACGAGATTTAATGGCATAACTAAACATGACCATTCAATTCTCTTACAATTAAATTATGGGCTGCTCCTGCCCTGGGGTTCCTTGCTCGAGACCCATGTCATTAAAACACCCCTACAGCACAGACAGACAAATTAAGACACACCTGCAGATCCGACTGCCGTCACTAAGGCAGTCATAAAGAGCATGCAAATATTCTTAGATCTTTGCAATCTTTGCAATTACATTGGACAGTGAGTATGACACGCACACCACATAAAGAATGCAGCAATTGGGCAAGCACGTGGCAGCAGCAGCCACAGACACTGAATCCTACGCAACAGGGTCGGGGGCCTCAAGAACCGCAGGGAGGGGTGACAGTGTGGGGAGGAAGCGCATTCATTCAAACACAGAGCCAAACTGCACAGTAAAAATACAACCAGTCAGTACAAGTAGGAATGATCCAAACAAATTAACACTCAGTGGTCTTCCCCGTACCAGTACCAGATCAAAATCGACTAAAGACAAACGTGGAAGGTCAAAATATTTACTTGCGTCCAGAAATTCAGAGCTGATGAGAGCTGTGTCGATCGGGGGCCCGCACCAAGTTAGTCATCAAGGGGTGATCTCACTTGGACCCCACTCTGCTGCTTATCCTGAAGAACCAGAACCTTTTGGGCCTGGTGGCGCAGGGTACGCCTTAATCTCCTGTGTTCTCCTGCTCAGCTACACAGAGACACGGGACACTCTGTTAGGCGTTAGAAGATCAGATTTATTAGCTGCAGCTAGTACAGTTGTCCCAGAAGTACACAAGGTAGGTTCTCAGGAGACTGCCACTTCACTCTGTGGCGCACAAACTTTTACACCATATAGGTAACATATACATTAACCAAGTATACACCCAGCACATACAAGAAAGAGCCAATAAGGAAAGTTGGAAAACAAGACAGAACCAATAGGAGAGATTTGAAAACAAAAGTGTCAGATGACTCGAAGAAACCTCTCCTCCAACTGTGTTTGTCACCCCTCCCTCAAACTAATTCATTAACGGATTTGTAACAAACTTGCAGGTGGCGAGATACGTTTGTGTGTGTTGGAGGACAGTTGTGAAACGAGAGAATGCTAGCAGAGGACAGTGAAGGCCAGACGATAAGATAAAGTCAGAGAAGAATAGTGTGAACCAACAGATAGTTGAGACGGGGATTAGAAAAACCAGACAGGGATTAGTGTACTCGGCCAGTCCTAACACCAGCTTTGCAAATAGAGGCAGAAGGGCTATTTCGACATGAAGCTGCAGAAAAAGCAGAATAGACTTTGTTCGCCGTGCTGCCTGAGTGACGGCAACACAAAATGGCGGCGGAGCACAAAATGGCGGGTCGACTCGATCGCGATCGGAAATCGTAGTTCCTCAGACCCTCCTTTTGCCAGAACTCAGGCAAGATAGACTCATGTTAATCTGAGTCAATGTCGATCGCCATGAGGTCATCGAGCTGTTGCTGTAACATCATTCTTATGTTTTCTGATCTCGGTGATTTAGGTTTAGGGATGCACATAGTAGCACATAGGTCACAGATGGCGGGACCACAGTGCATACAAAGGCAACAGGAGAAAATAATGGTCAAAATTATTCCAAGAAATGTTATTCCAAAACCACTCCGAAAAGGACCAATCTCCTTCGTCCTGATGAATCGACTCAGAGATTATATGCAACTTGGAGATAGCTTGGTATACTGTTGGAGCGTCATTAGGTATGTAAATACAGCAACTTGACCCGATCAATTTGCACACTCCACCACGATCTGCAAGAACAAAGTCTAAGGCAACTCGATTTTGTAAGGTCATGAGACGGTCCACCTGTAGTTCTGCCGTGATATTACTTAAGGCTCCTACAGTGATGTCTATTGTGGTCTCTACGACACGGACCAGTTGCCTTATATTTCTGCTGTTGGCCATTGGACCCCAAAAAGGAAGAAATCCTTTGAGGAAATCTCCTCCCTCTTGTCCTGCTGTGTCTTTCGAATCAATAATCCCTCTGCCATATCTGTTTCGATGATGATTTGCAGAAGCGGTGTAGGTAGGGGGAAGAAGGAAAGCTATATAACAAATACCGGAGAAACCCGTTGGCAACCATGTATAAGCCCTATTATAACAAATGAAAATATGTGCCTTGAGACGGCACTAGAGGAGGCGAGTTTTGAGAGGAGTAGACATATGTGTGGGAACAGCTATTTCTTTGTATAGTGTCAGCAGACTGACCATTTATTTGTATACAGACATTGCCCTGATGTGGTATAGTCCAAATCGGTGAAGACCTTTTTTTTTTTAACTTTATCACTAAGGCTAGTGACATATTGGGTGATGTTCCAGTTAGTATACGCTTTCCTTTCATCAATGGAAATTTTACTATTTTCCATGATTTTAGCCATAGCTACGATTCCCTTAATCAACGAACTATGACTAAAATCCGGATCACTAACACGTGAACTAACGGATCGTCTGAATTTGCTTTGATAGGCATTGGAGAAGATGACAAAATAAGCCCAAGCAGAACCTTCATAGGAGAACGGAAGAACTAAATATGGCATTCCTTTCTCTGTGGTATGTGGCATAAGTCCACACACCCAACAGTCAGTCGTATTGACCACTAACTGGTGTTGATGCAACAACTGGACAAAAGAATTGTTGGAATATTCAGTTATTCTAATGAGTTCATGTTGAGGAAGGGTATGAAAGAGATGTGGAGAGACAGTAGAAGAAGACGAAGAGGAAGAAGGAGAGACAACTTTTTGCTGCTGAACATAAATAATCCAACCTATAAACGCCAAAGCAATACACAATAGTATAATAATACATAAGGTTATATTAAAACGACTGTACATTAATTTACAGGATTCTTTCTTCATTTCATCCTTTTTCTCTCTTTTGCCTAGTGAAGTTTCCATCTTTCTAATGGATGCTCACGGCAATCTTCCCCGATCACTCAATTATGATTATCTGCCGTCCTATGACACTGCAAGTCCTGCAGGCCTATTGCCACTACTCAGGTCACAATCAAGACTCCTACCATGACCCTGCAACCGGGACAGAATACTACACAAGGGAGAAAAAAATCTTAAGTGTTCTTTGGTCTAGGTCTCAAGTTATAATGTTCTTTGTTCTGTACAGTCTGATCCTGGAACAATGTTTGTGGATTTGTTGAATCCAAGCGACAATGTGGTGTTATCACTTCCTGCAAAATGTCGTTGTCCTCTTTCTCAGACAGTGTCCCATTCAGGCGTGCATCACTAAAAGGTACGAATCGTGGAACCTTCTCACTCTCAGAGTCACCAATGCCCCTGCGCACCCATTGATCGTAGGGTAAAGGCAAAGGCACTTTCTTACAATGCACGCCGTGAATCCAATTTTTCTTTCCTTCGACTTTAACTGCTGTTCTCGTGGTCAGAAGCACTAAACGAGGCTCCCTCCATCTGGGCTCCAAATTTCTCGTTCTTTGGAAATTCTTGGTGCAGACCCAGTCACCTGGTCGGATGGAATGACCTGGGTCTGTAGAAGCCTCTGGTAAAGCACTCTGAACCTGTTGATGGAGAACACGCAATTTAGTTGTAAGATCATGCAAGTAGTCAATCAACATTGGATATGGCAAGTCTGAGTATTTCTTAGGGCGAGGGACTCCCCATACATTAGCTGGGCGTCCAAAGACCACTTCGTAAGGGCTAAGTCCCAAACAAGAGTGTACTGCAGTTCTGGTGGACAGAAGAGCTAATGGCAAAGCATCGGGCCAATTGAGTCCTGTACTAGCCTGAACTTTTGCTAACTTCAGCTTTAAGGTCCTGTTGTAGCATTCTACTAAACCCGCTGACTGTGGATGATTTGCCGCATGGAACTTTTGCTTGATACCAAGACCCGCACAAACTTTTTGCATGACTTGGCCAACAAATTCGCTCCCATTGTCACTCCAGACAATGCGCGGCAAACCAAACCTGGGGAAGAATTCTTTCAGTAGAATTTTAGCTGTGGATAAGGCTGTGTTGTCTTTTAGAGGGTATGCCTCTATCCATCTTGAAAAGGCGCATACTACCACCAGAACATATTTGAGGTTGTTGCATCGCTCCACATGAATATAATCGATCTGCAACAACTCAAATGGGTATGTCGGAGGAGCAAAGTGACCTGCTGGAGTTGGGGTTCCCTTTCCCGGATTGTACATCAAACAAACAATACAATGCTTCACTACATTGTCTGCACACTTCGGAATTTCTTCGTTTTGCCACACTGGAGCTAGAAGCTTGCATATACCTTTTGCACTTAAGTGGGCTGAACCATGCGCCATAGTGACCACTGGGAGCACATAGGCATTTGGTAACAGCCAACGTTGGTGTTCAGATAATTCCACCCAACAACCCATTTTATCTAACATTCCCGTACTTTCTCTCCACTTGCTCAACTCTTTCTCTGTAGCCTCTTTCTGAATCGCTCTTACACTTTCCACTGTATCCTCATACATTCCTCTCTCTCTAACCCAATTTGCAGGACCCGCCACATACATTCGACTTGTAACATCTCTCGCTGTCTTTTTTGCTACTTCGTCTGCAAATGCATTTCCTCCACCAACATCATCTGTAATCTTTTTGTGTGCACTACACTTCACAATCGCTATTTGGGTGGGTAAGGCAAGTGATTCAAGGAGATCTGTCACTAACTGACCATGTTGTATTTTAGTGCCATGGGAAGTAAGGAAACCCCGTTCTTTCCAAAGACACCCAAAATTAAACGCTACACCAAAGGCATGTGTACAGTTTACTCTTTTCACTTTTGACAGTACACATGCTCTCGTTAATGCTATCAACTCTGCTGCTTGAGCTGAATTATTTCTAATACGTGCTGTTTCCACAACTGTATGCAAAGTAGTTACAGCATAGGCTGAAACTGTATCTCCATTAGGCATTTTGAAACAAGAACCATCTACCCATAGAGTTCCATCTGGATTCTCTAGCGGTGTGTCTTTCAAATCAATTCTTCCTTTTGTCTCTTCCTCAGTACGAAAGAAACAATCATGTTGCTCCTCAATACTTTTCTCATCTGGAAGAGACAACAGAGTAGCTGGATTTAGGGTATTACATCGTTTGATGTGTACGTGACTAGCCAAAAGCGTCAGCTCGTATCCAGTTAAACGAGCACTCGTAAGATGCTGCGTTTTCGTTCTGTTTAGTAAGGTATCCACTATTCCAGCAGACTGTTGGATAGAAATTGCTGCTGCTGCTGTCGCTTTGAGGCAACTGGGCAATGCTTTAGCTACTGGGTCTAACGTAGCCGAAAAATATGCACATGGTCGCTGTTTGTCTCCAAATCGCTGTGTTAAAACTGACAATGCACAACCTTCTCTCTCATGAACATAGAGCGTAAAAGGCTTACTGTAATTAGGGGTACCCAATACAGGAGCGGAACACAGAGCAGTACATAAGTCGGAAAAACTCTTTTGGCACTTATCAGTCCATGGAAGAGGCTGAGGCGTATCTTTTAAAGTGAGTGCCCACAAAGTCTTGGCCAACGGAGAGAAGTTAGGGATCCACTGCCTACAATAAGAAGTAATACCCAGAAAGGCACGTACCTCCCTTTGTGTGGATGGCACAGACATTTGCGTAATTGCCTGAATTCGTTCTGGCGTTAATCGTCGTCCCTCCTTTGATAGGAGATGGCCCAAGTAAGTAACCTCCCGACGGACATATTGTAATTTAGAAGGTGAAACCTTATGATTCAGATTAAACAAATGGCGTAACAATGCAACAGTGACATTTTTGCAAATATCTTCTGAATCAGCAGCGATTAACAAGTCATCCATGTATTGGATAAGAGCAGCACCAGACGGCAAGTGAAAGGCATCAAGATGACATTTTAAAGCTTGACTGTAAATAGAGGGACTTTCACAATAGCCCTGAGGTGCACGCTTAAACCGGAAGCTTCGGCCTCCAAGAGAGAAGCCAAAAATGTCCCTTCTCTCTTCTGCAATGGGAATACTAAAGAAGGCATTCTTTAGATCGATGACAGAAAACCAAGTCGCTGTAGAAGGTATCATTGTCAATAAAGCAGTGATATCTGATACTATGGGAAACTGTGGTACAACGATTTTGTTTACCTCCCGGAGATCAATCACGAAACGATATATAGGTGGCTGAGAAGGATCAGTGCATTTAAGAACAGGAAGAATAGGACTATTGAATATGTTACCTCTCGTTTCCTCAACCACACCCTTCTGAATCAAATCATGAATGATTTCCAAAAGCGCTTTCTCACCTTCAGTAGAAATCCTGTACTGCGAAATGCGTGGCAATTCAACATTAGGCTTAAGAGTGACAACATAAGGTGGAATCTCAAGACAACCCACATCGTTCGGACCCGTGGCCCAAAGCGTTGCTGGAAGAGAAAGCAATTCAGGTGGAAACTGATCTTTGGATAAATACATTGGAGAGAGCAGTTTTTGTCCTAGGGTAAGATGTACACCAGAAGGAGAACAATATATCATAGCATGCATTCTTTTCAATAGGTCCAAACCCAACAGATTCTCACCGCAACCATTCGTCAAAAGAAGTGGAGCTTCCAATTCATAAGGGCCAATTGAAATAGGCAAAGGGCAAGAAACTGGGTTACGAACAGGGGCGCCAGAAAATCCTACAGAAACATTTGTTAAGCCAGACAAAGGTGCCCCAGGGAGTTTGGAATGAATGATAGAACTTCTCATCGCCCCAGTATCTAGAAGAAAGGGCTCTAAAACACCCATTGTAATGACGTTAACATAAGGTCCATTCTGATCTACTGGAATCAACACAACTCCCTTACTTTGTCCATGGCTGTCCTAGTTAGCATGAAGACTTTCATTTCCGTTTTCAATATAATGATCTTCGTTGTAATACTGAGTAGACCTAATATTTTGCTGATCAAAGTAGTTCACACAATTGGGAGAAGGAAGAGCACGCTGTTCTTGAGTCAACACACCTCGACCTCTACCTCTGTTTGCTGACTGAATGCCAGCACGACCTCGTGGAGCAGATAATGCTCCATTGCGCTGCAATAGAACCGGACAACTATTCTTAAAATGACCTTCCTCTCTACAATAGGCACATTGATTAGGTCCTAACAAAGGTCGCGGAATATACGGCTCAGGTTTTTGATACAACCTCTGAAACTGCGAAGGCTGTGGAAACTGAGGCTGAACATAGCGAGGAGGATAAGCTTGTTGCAAGAGAACCTTCGTTTTTAATTCTTTCGTCTTTTTCTCTTGCTTTTCTTTCTCTTCTTTATCTCTGTTTTCATAATATTTTGCAGTAGCCAATATCTGAGCAGAAGAAGAAACAGCCCATGAACTTTCAGAATCTTTTAATTTGTATGACAATTCGGGAAGCAAATTAAATACGAATTTGTCTACGAATAATCGCTGACCACCCTCTGTAGCCATAACTTGACCACTGTGATCAATAAATGTCTCCTCGAAACGAGTAAAGAAATCAGAGACACTTTCATCTTTCTTCTGTTTGCATGCTGCTAGTTTATCCCAGTTAACTCTCAATGCAGGCATCATAGTTTTCATTAATGTAATAATCCTACCAGGAAGTTCTGAAATCAAAGCTTCAGGCTTTGCACCACCCAAATTCAAATTCAAATTCAAATATCTTTATTCGATTGTATACTTGACAATCATAAAAGTACATTTCATAAGCATGCAGTCATGAACACATTTCATAGATATGCAAATAAAAGCAAACCATCCAATTCATTTATGAGACAAGATAAGTTACAGAATTATTGTATAACCAGAGCAACAGGCAGAATAAACAGTTTAAGAACATAAATAATTATCCAAAATTAAAAAGATTAAAAACTACAATGATAGTAGCAGCATAGTTAACCCTCCATACTTTTCCTGAAAATAATAGATAGTTTCAGGAAGCTGCATACGAATAGAGTGCAGTCGGAGTTCAGGAGTTGAAGATAATAAAGAGCTGGTTTGATCTGTGTAAGATTTAAATCTTTTAAGCAAGGCTTTAAATATAATTTCCGCGGTACTGTATAATAAGGACAGATAAATAAAAAGTGCGCCAAATCTTGCGGAGACTTCCCGTCGCAGCCTCAAGCAGGTACCACTTACCTCGATGGGCCCCTCCCGGGATCGCCAACAGGAGATGAAATAAGTCAAAACGGAACCGTGTCAATAAATAGCGATCATAGCCAGACATAGGCCATGATAGATACGGTTCCATTTGCAGACATGTTTTAAGTAGGGCATGTTTCCTAACACTGTCTTTCAACAGTTCACCCTCCTCCCGGGCAAGATACCTAGTTGACATGAATGTATTTTTCACAAAAGTAACATCAGCTTTGGTTATGGAATTTGGGGTTAGGAACAGGTCTGGCCGTCCCATTTCAGTGAGACGGTCGTTAATATACCTCAACCACGGGACCTTGAACCTACCATCCCAGGTTAAAGCTTCTTTTAATATGTCATGAGTGAGAGGTATATCCTTGTTTAGCCAAGAGTTCAGCCAACATAATAGGGGATTTGCTGCTAATCTGTCACTAAGAAAAGGTACACCTAACTCCTCGTGTACCGAGAAGTTTCCGGATCCCCTTGGCAGCCTCAAAACCTTCTTTAAAAAATTGTTTTCTGCGACCTCCAAGTCTCGCGTCTGACTGTAGCCCCAAAGCTCACTGCCATAACAGGCAGTGGCAACGCTCTTGGCTTGATATAGTTTGAGCAAGGCAGCCACCGGGCTATTGCCCATTTTTCTTGCAAAGCCAAGTATGGCTGCATTGACGCGTGTTACCTCGCCCTTCTTTTTAACAACAGCTGGGCCCCAAGTTAGTTGGTCATCAAGGAGGACCCCAAGGTATGAGAAGGTTTTAGAGTTTGGAATTTTTCCCCCATTTATGATAAAAGAATTTGACTTTTGCGACCCTTGGCCTATTTTCATAACGTAGGACTTTGAGTTATTAATGCTTAAGCCTCGAGACTTCATAACATCATAAAATGAGTTTAGGAGTATCTGGAGGCCAATTGCTGTCCTTGAAATAAGGACAGCATCATCCGCGTAGAGCAGAACTGGGACGCCTTTTCGGCCGACGTATGGGGTAATCCGCACCTGTTCTAATCAAGTAATCCTCCAACTCATTGATATACAAGTTGAACAGGAACGGTGCTAGAATACATCCTTGGCGGACACCCCGATTAATTCTAATGTCACTTGTTACTTTCAGGTCTTGAGTGTATCGGACATTAGCTCTAGTATCTGAGTGCAAGTCAGCCAATACGTGAATTAAATTCTGTTCAACGCCCATCCTAAGCATGATGTCCCACAATTTACCTCTATCCACGCAGTCAAAAGCGGACGATAGGTCCATAAAAGCCATATGAATGGTTCCCTGCCGGGCCAAGGTGTATTTGCCTACAATCAAATATAGGTTCAGGCATTGAGTTATTGTTGAATGACCGGGTCTGAAACCATATTGTATTGGCGATATAACATTGTTCTCATTTGCCCATGTTGTTAGCCTGTTCAAAATTACTCCTCCAACCACTTTTGCCACAGAATTAATTAAAGATATTGGCCTGTAGCATAGCGGGTTGCTTCGATCGCCCTTTTTAAACACAGGTACAATAGTCGATTGCCCCCAAGACTTTGGGCTCCCGAAAATTGCAGCTGCGTTTATCACCTTTGTGAGAACAGGGGCCCATAATGAGATACAGGATTTAAAAAGATCCGGAGGCAAGCCATCCGGACCTGGTGCCTTATTACCAGTTAACCCTTGGATAGCCTTTTCTACTTCATTGACTGAGAAACATAAAAAATTCTCCATTGGTATTAAAAAGTCATAAACTGTCTGTTGTTCATGGCTTTTGAAGATTGCACTAAAATGACTGACCCAATCTGCCGCTGGAATGTTGGTACCTATTGCAGTATCACTTGGGTTGTCAAACAAAGGTTTGTTGACGATTTCCCAAAATTTACTGCTGTTACCCAGGACTGAAGGGTCAAGCAAAGACTCCCAGGTACAAGCTTTAATTTCCTTTTTCCGTTTATCGAGTGTTTTTTTATAAATTAAACGGAGATTTTTAATTTGACCTGAATCTCTAGGTTTAATTTTTAATGCCTTTCTTAAATTTCTGTTTGCCAAGGAGCATGTGTGATCAAACCACTTAGGATCATTTTTAACTTGCCCCTTCACTGGAACTGATAGCAAAGAACCTACTGTTGACACTACACCTTCAAAAATAGCTAAAATTTGCTCTGGGGGCATAAATGTTGATACACAGTCCGCTAGATCCCTGCCACATATTTTGTTAATTTCGATATAGAGATTTTCTTGGTTTACCAAATGCCATTTCAGACGATGTTTACCACTTATACATTTTATAATACCCCCATCTTCACAGTGTTTTCGCTGTTCAAAAACACCCCCGTTCAATTTAATAATAAGGGGGTTATGATCACTGTAGATGTTTGTTTGGATGGTAAAACTGGAAGCCTGATTGACAAGGTCGGCGGATAATAATATGTGGTCTATAAAGGATCCATAGCCTGAGCCTTTGAATGTCGGAATATCATAAACTTTGGTCTCATGAACTAATGACATAGCTACAAACAAGTTGTTTTCATTTAGCAAATCATTTAGGTGAGAACCACGCCTAGTATGATCAAAGTGGAAATCATCCATGCTGTTACACCCCAGGGATCCTATAGGGGTATCTCGAGGGTTACCGCAGGGATGTACATTAAAATCTCCTACAATCAATACATTACATGGCAAAGTGCCTGATCCTTCGTTCAGCAATTCTTTCAGTAACAATATATTACACTCCCCTTGGCTGGATACAGCATTGTAAAAATTAACTAGAGTCAGAGCATGTTTGCCTCTCTTCAGTACAAGTATTTGAATATTACAATTTGCACATTGTTGGTTAATTATATCACAAGAAAGGGCCAGATTAATAAAAATAGCAAGACCCCCCTTTGCTCTGCCACTAGCTGAGGGGGCTGCTGGCCTAAGAAAGCTTTGATATCCTTCAATGAAGGCATTATTTTCTTCCATCCATGTCTCTTGGAGGCATATAATTGCATATTTTTTAACAAATGCAAGCCAGGCAGAGTCACATATTTTCAGCCAGGCCTACTATGTTCCAAGAGACTAGACTCACGTTACAGACATCACCATTCTCTGTGTCAATTGTAGCCTCAGTAATAGTAGGTTCTAAAACCCGGTTTAGTTGTTCAACATTTATAACTCCCCCAGTTTCTCCTGGAGAAGGTTTTGAGTCTACATGAGTTGGTTGAAAGTTAAAAACTTCAGGCTGATAGTACAATATACTATTATGCTCGTGATCAACTGATTCGGGACTAACTGTGAAGAGGTCTGTAACTGGCTCTATGAAATTATTACTATCTGGGTCAATAAATGGGAAGGGAATGTTGTCAGCATGGGCAGAATTGCTTAACTTGAAATCATTGAACAAAGGTATGGCTGATATATCACACAGTCAATCAACCCCCTCCAGGCCATTTTGCTCATAAAAAACATCAAACCTATTTGAGGTAGGTACATTATAGTAAGTGTTGGGATGCATAGATTGAGGTGGATTGCGATATCTGTATAATCCGTTTGACCCCTCCCATCTCTCATGATATGTTGCTGGGTGGTTAGTTTTTCTAAACTCACCTAAGGTATCACTTCTGTGGTATCTTTGATGTCTTGTGGTATAAAGATCGAAATTCCTTGGTGTTACTCCATTATAGTTTAGGTTACGGATGGCATGATTTGCCTCATCCTCAATATTAAGATATGAGGACATTTTATTAGAGCTATGATTTCTTGAGGGGTAGAAATAGCTTAGATCCTTAGTACGAATTAAACTGTGGATCGTATCATCCTTCCAGCTAATGATGTGCCTTACTGCACGGTTATCATTAAAAGTAACAACAATGCAGTCACCCTCAGTTGATTTAAATCTATGGCCCACCCAATCAACCCTCCTAACGTTTGTAATTTTGCCATTTATGTGGCGGGGGATCGGTCTATGGGCAGTTAGCCAATGACTTACTTTATTTTTCAGATCCCCATATCTCTCCACCTTACCCGTTTCTAGTTGCGGTACACCTATCATCACTATGGTGTATAGTTGGGATTCAGGAGGGATATTGTTAGTTCTGGGGGTCTCTAGTTGGCAGAGGTATTCACCTTAGACCAAATAGGGACCCTTGCTTCTAGTCAGGGTACAAGGACACACACGGTAGATAACCCCTGCTCACCCTCTAGGTAGCTTGGCTCGAGCAGACAGGCTTATCCCCAAGGCAATGTGTAAGGTATTTGCACGTAGACACCACAATGATCCCCCCTCCGCACACCACAAACTTAGACCACACAGGTGAGTTATATCAAAAATAATATATCTTTATCTAGTTTCCGCAGTTGAAATCAAGCATCACAGGTTTACACAATATTCGCTTTCTTGGTTGGTCGGGATCGTCAGACGATAGTCTCTAGTCTCTTGTGTGATTCGATACTCACTGAGAATGAATCAGTTTGTAGGCTCTCGATGTTTAGGCAGCTACGTTGCTCCGGCGGTGTCGCGGCACTCGTTGTACAAGCGCTCCTCGGGCTGTTCGGGGCAAGAATTCCACAACTCTCTCGACGAGCCCCCCAGTGACGATGTCGACGTCACCGGAGTCAGCCACTCACAGCGCGGCTTCGTAGAGCAGGGAAATACGACTCTCGATCTGCGTCAGGCCTCCGGGTCGCGGCAAGACACGTGCTGATGAGCACGTCGATCTGTTTGATGCGGCAACCGGTGTCAGGCCCGAATCGGTGCGGTACTCTCCAGCAAGACAGAGAGCAGCCAGCCCACCTCACAGGCAGATGTTGAGAAGCTTGATAGAACAGTCCACGGTCCCTGCGGCACACAGCAGCGCAGGCGGGACACAGCAGAGTCTTGAGTTCTTGGCAACCTTTCTATCCCTGGGTTGCGAAACAGGAGGCCAGCTCTTCTCAGGCCCTTGGAGATTCAGTTGAAGACACAGCACACAGCAAAGTCTTGTTTGGTCAAGTGGATAGGGTCAGCACACAGCAAGACCCCTTCTCCTTCTCAGCTTCAGTTGTACGCCTGAGCAGGTCAGCCTTTAGAGCACACAGCACGGCAATCTTCCTTTAGTTCTTCAGCGGTCCGTCTTTCAGCAGAGGTTCCTCTCGATGGTCGAATCTGAAAATCTGTTGTCAGGGGTCCTGTACTTATACCCCTAAAAGTCTTTGAAGTCTTTGTGCAAGTGGGTCCTGAGCCCGGTCTGATCCAGTTCTGGGTGTTGCTGGAGCACTTTGTTTTCCTGGCCTCTACATTCTTTTCAGAGCGACGGGCAGAGTCGTCAGCCACCCAGCAGGGGGTGGAGCCAGCAGAGTGGCAGGCAGGCACAGCCCTATTCAATCCCAGGTGCTATCTCCTCCCTCCACTCTCCTTGCAAATGTCGCCATTCAGCAGAGGGCTGACTCAGCCAACTTCCCGGGGGATCCCCAGCCCCTGTCACTCTCAAACCAGACAGTCAATCCACACGCGCGCCCAGGCACACAGAAGGGTCAGACAAGAGAACAGCTACTCTCTAAAAAGTACTATTCTCCAACTCAGGATTTAAAAACAACCTCTCCTAAAAGATGTGTTATTAAATGCTGAGCTCAGGGATATCAAACACTCATGTCTTATCTTGTTCCTATGAGAAGATAGGCGGATAGCCATTGGCACCCGCCTCCCCCATGTTAGCCTATGGAACAAGATAACCTTGCAGTAGTGAACACACAAAATGGCCGGTGTTCACTACCAGAACATGTTACCTGCACTAGTACATGCTCTACCTTCTACATACACTGCACCCTGCCCAGGGGGGTACCTTGGGCCTTCCATAGGGATGACTGACGTGTATAAAAAGGGAAGGGTTAGGCCCGGTCAGTGTGGACACTGGCCAGGAGGACATGGCAGTCCGGGGACTGCAGGCAGGCCTGCGGCGGCAGGCCTGAGACACTGTTTTAGGGCTACACAGGTGGGTGGCGCAATCAGCGCTGCAGACCCACTAGTAGCATCTGTCATCACCAACCCTGGCACACACAGTGCACTTTACTAGGGACTTCATGGTGATACAGATATGCCAATCAGGTATATCCAATCAATACGATATTTTACACAGGGAGCACTTACACTCTGGCACTGATTAGCAGTGGCAGAGTGTCCAAAGCATCTAAACCAGCAAAACGAAATCCAGCACAGCATCAAAAATCCATGTAGCAGAGGCAAAAGATAGGGGAAAAACCCACGCCAAGGATGTCAGGTCTAACACGTGTCCCCTCCAGCTGAAAGCGGGGAGAACTACCCACCCTCTTGGGAGTTCTCATTGCTAAGGCGGAAAAACCTGGACAGACCATCAGCATTGGCGTGCTCTGTACCGGGACGGTGTTCCACCGTAAAGTCCATTCCCTGTAGGGAGATGGACCACCTCAACAGTTTTGGATTTGCACCCCTCATCTGCATTAACCATCTGAGGGGCCTGTGGTCGGTCTGAACACGGAAGTGAGTCCCAAACAGGTAGGGCCTCAGCTTCTTCAGGGGCCAGACCACAGCAAATGCTTCCCTTTCAATAGCGCTCCACCTCTGTTCCCTGGGAAGTAGCCTTCTACTAATGAAAGCTACGGGTTGGTCCCCGCCCTCGTCGTCCATCTGTGAGAGTACTGCTCCCACGCCTTGCTCTGAAGCGTCTGTCTGCACTACGAACTCACTCAAAAAGTCAGGCGCCTTAAGCACCGGTGCTGTGCACATTGCAGTTTTCAGGGCATCAAAAGCAGTTTGACAGGCCTCGGTCCAATTCACTTTCCTGGGCTGATTTCTAGAGGTTAGTTCCGTCAAGGGGGCAACAATGGTGCCGTATCCCTTGATGAACCGTCTGTAATACCCGGTGAGTCCTAGAAAGGCTCTCACCTCTGTCTGCGTCTTGGGGGGTTCCCAAGCCAGAATGGTATCGATCTTCGCCTGTAGGGGCGCCACCTGGCCGCTCCCCATCTGGTGTCCCAAATACACCACCGATCCCTGCCCTATCTGGCACTTACTGGCCTTGATAGTGAGGCCTGCCTTCTGCAGCGCCCTCAACACTTCACAGAGGTGTTGCAAGTGTTCCTCCCAAGTGGAGCTGAACACAGCAATGTCATCCAGGTACGCGGCGCTGAATTGCTCCAGCCCGGTCAGTACCCGGTTGACCAGTCTCTGGAAGGTGGCAGGGGCATTTTTCAGTCCAAAGGGCATGACGCGAAACTGGAAGTGCCCCTCTGGTGTTGAAAATGCCGACCTCTCCTTTGCCCCTTCAGTTAAGGCAATCTGCCAGTACCCCGAAGTCAAATCGAAGGTGCTGAGGTACCTGGCAGCTCCCAACCGATCCACGAGCTCGTCAGCTCTGGGGATGGGGTGCGCGTCAGTCTTGGTGACCGCATTGAGCCCGCGGTAGTCCACGCAAAACCGAAGTTCTGACTGGCCACCGGGTGTAGCAGATTTCTTGGGAACGAGGACCACTGGGCTAGCCCAGGGACTGCTAGAGGGCTCAATTACCCCTAACGCCAACATCTTGGAAACTTCTTCCTTGATGCTGGCCCTGACCTTGTCAGCTACTCTGTAAAACTTCTGTTTCACAGGCAGGCTATCTCCAGTGTCCACATCATGGACGCACCAATTGGTGACACCTGGGGTCAGGGAGAACAGGGAGGCAAACTGACCCAACACCTGGCGACAGTCTCTCTGCTGCTCTGGGGTCAGGGTGGGCGAGAGGACCACACCATCCACTGACCCGTCTTGCTCCTTGGTTGCCAGGAGGTCAGGGAGAGGATCACTATCCTCCTCCCCACCGTCGTCTGTAGCCATGAGCATCGTCACTTCAGACCTCTCGAAGTGGGGTTTGAGGTGGTTCACATGCAAGACTCTAAGGGGCTGCCTAGGAGTCTTCATGTTGATCAGGTAGGTCATCTCACTCTTGCGCTCTACCACCTCATATGGCCCGGTCCACTTGTCACGGAGCGCACAAGGCTCCACCGGCGCCATTACCCACACTTTCTGCCCGGGATGAAATTCTACCAAAGTGGTATTCTGGTCGTACCATCTTTTCATCTCCTCCTGGCTGGCTTCTAGGTTCTCCTGAGCGAGCTTCCTGAAGCGCTGCGTTTGGTTGCGGATGGCCAGCACATAGCTGAACACATCCTGGGGGGTTTTCCCACGGGATTTCTCCCACCCCTCCTTCACCAGTGTGAGAGGTCCTCTAACAGGGTGGCCATACAGCAGTTCAAAGGGGCTGAACCCTAAGGACTTCTGAGGCACCTCCCTGTAGGCAAACAACAGGCATGGTAACAAGACGTCCCACTTCCGTCTCATGGGCTCCGCTAGGCCCATAATCATACCTTTCAGGGTGCGGTTGAACCTTTCAACCAACCCATTTCCTTGAGGGTGGTAAGGAGTGGTGAACTTATAAGTTACTCCACACTCCTCCCACAGAGACTTCATATACCTAGAGATTAAGTTGGTACCCCGGTCGGAGACCACCTCTCGGGGGAACCCCACACGGGAAAAGATCCCCATCAATGCACGGCCCACCACGGGTGCTGTGATTGTCCTGAGAGGGACTGCTTCCGGGTACCGAGTGGCGTGATCCACCAAGACCAGGATAAACCTGTTGCCTAAGGCGGTCTTGGGATCCAGGGGCCCTACGATATCAATGCCCACCCGCTCAAAAGGGGTGCTCACTACAGGAAACGGCTGGAGGGGTGCCACGCACTTCCCTCCGCTCTTACCACTGGCTTGACAGGTTTGGCAAGACTTGCAAAAGGTACCGACGTGCTTCTTCATCTGGGGCCAGTAGAAGTGGGTGACAAGCCTGTGATAGGTCTTGTCTTGCCCCAGATGTCCTGCGAGAGGCACGTCGTGAGCCAGACCCAGTAAGAAGTTCCTGAAGCGCTCGGGTACCACCAGCACACGGGCTGCACCGGGCTCAGCGAACTTAGGCTCACTATACAGTAAGTCGTCCTCCCAGTAAATCAAATGTTCCTTGGACCCTAGGCCTGCTGCCTGGTCTGCAGCCTGCTGCCGCACACCAACGAGCGAAGGGCACTCCTTCTGAGCCTGGCAGAATTCCTCCCTGGAGGGACCACCCTCTTGCTGCCAATGGGTCAGCTCAGGCAATTCCCCCAGTTCGGCCACCTGTTCCCCTGTAGGTTCCAGGGCATCCCCCTCAGGTTCTGCTTCCTCCTGGACCGTGGGAACAGTGGGGGCCGGTTTCCCGCGCCCTCTGCCCCTTCCTCTCCTGGCAGGTTCCTGGGCCATTGTTCCAGGCTCCAGTTCTACTAATCCACCCTTACTGGCTGTCACGGCACGTGTGGATACACAGATCCACGCTGGCAGTCCTAACATCTCCAAGTGAGTTCTGTGCTCTACGTCCTTCCATGGAGAACTCTCCAGGTCGTTACCCAACAGACAATCTACTGGCAAGGCATCACTGACACAGACTTCCAAGGTACCAGAGACCCCCCCCCATGTAAAGGGAACACGCGCCATTTTGCAGAGGCGAACTGAAGTGTCAGCTGCCACTACTGGGCGGAGCACATTGGGAATGACTTGCTCTTCAGACACCCACTGACACCTGACAGATGTCACACTAGCCCCGGTGTCTCTCAGAGCCTCTATCTCCCTCCCATTGATGGTCACCCTTTGCCCGTATTTCTTAGTGTTAGCGGGTATCAAGGTATCCTGGACCATCTCTTGGTCTCCTAACGAGACAAGGGTCATCATAGCTAATCCCTCTTCCCCACTGGAAATCAAATCCCCTCCCAAAGCTACACTAGCTAACCCTGGGACTGGAGCAGCAGCTGGTGCTGGGGGTTTCTTGGGACATTTAGGGGCGATGTGCCCCACTTCCCTACAAGCATAGCAAGTAGGCGGTGGTCTGTTGCCCTTAGGGGGCCAAGACCTCTTAGGCTTGGGGGCTTGGGACTCCTTCTCCTGGGAACTGTTTTGGGGCCCTTTAGAGAACTCCTTACTGTTACCCTTGTCCTCCCCACCTTTCTGCTGGGGACCCTGTCCACCCTTGGCTGGCATACTTACCACCCCTTTGTTGACCCTGGTGCTAGTCCAGCGGTCTGCCTCTTTAGCAAGCTCACTGGGATCAGTTAACTTGCTGTCTGAAAGATGCTGGCGCAGCTCTGGAACACATAGACTACTCAAGTGCTCCCAACTAATCAAGTGACACAACCCCACATAATCAGTAACTTTGCTGCCCTTTATCCAACCTTCCAGTGCACGCGTGTACATACTCACACACTCGACCCACGTACTTGAATCAAGTTTCTTGAAGTTCCTAAACTTCTGGCGGTACTGTTCTGGTGTAAGCCCATACCTGAGGCATAAGGCCTCCTTCATAGTGGGGTAGGTTAAGGTCCCTGCTGCTTCTAAGGGTGCTAAAACATCCCTCCCAGAGGCCTCAAAATGCTTCCACAAACCTGCTCCCCAACTCTTCTCAGGCACTTCATTCATCTTCAAGGCAAGCTCATAGGATCTAAACCACGCATAGATATCCTCACCCCTCTGATAATTCTGCACCAAATCTTTCGGTATGTATACTTTACCCGCCTGTACTGGTTGTGCGCTGCCACCATTCGGACTGGACACCACTTGTTTGGCTTTAATGTCCAGCTCCCTCATGCTCAACTCATGAGCCAACTGGAGTTTCTTCTCTTCCAAAGCGAGAGCATTCCTCCTCTCCTCCGCCTCTTTCTCACTGTCGAGGCGCAGTTTCCTTTCTTCCGCTTGAGCTTTGAGTTTAAAAAGTTCAATCTCAAGGGCTCTAACCCTCTGGTTTTCCTCCAGCTCCTCTGGAGAGAGGCTCCTACTGGAATGGCCGCTGCCAGCCCTAGACGCTGGCCTATTCACTGGCAGATCATCGGATCCAAATCCGTGCTCCGGTGTGCCATCCCCTTCAGTAGTTTCCTCGGTTGCGCCATTCTTGGCCTCCCACCAGGCCCTTAGAGCTTTCTGTAGCTCCGTCTTGTTGGCGCTGCCCTTCGCTGGGCATCCAAGCTGCTTGCAGAATTGTTTGAGTTGCTCCTTCTTATATTCCAGCAACTATTTCACTTCGAATTGCAATTCCGACTCCTCACCTACTCCATTCAGAGACATGATGCTTCGTCGATCCTCCAAGAATAGTCTTCGCAGAAACTTCGTGCGATGCAACTGCTTACTAGATTAGTGATGTACGAAGAATCACTGCAGGTCAAGTGCAAATACTGGTTCTAATCCGCACCGCTGACCACCAATGTTAGATCTGGGGGTCTCTAGTTGGCAGAGGTATTCACCTTAGACCAAATAGGGACCCTTGCTTCTAGTCAGGGTACAAGAACACACACGGTAGATAACCCCTGCTCACCCTCTAGGTAGCTTGGCTCGAGCAGACAGGCTTATCCCCAAGGCAATGTGTAAGGTATTTGCACGTAGACACCACAATGATCCCCCCTCCACACACCACAAACTTAGACCACACAGGTGAGTTATATCAAAAATAATATATCTTTATCTAGTTTCCGCAGTTGAAATCAAGCATCACAGGTTTACACAATATTCGCTTTCTTGGTTGGTCGGGATCATCAGACGATAGTCTCTAGTCTCTTGTGTGATTTGATACTCACTGAGAATGAATCAGTTTGTAGGCTCTCGATGTTTAGGCAGCTACGTTGCTCCGGCGGTGTCGCGGCACTCGTTGTACAAGCGCTCCTCGGGCTGTTTGGTGCAAGGATTCCACAACTCTCTCGACGAGCCCCCCAGTGACGATGTCGACGTCACCGGAGTCAGCCACTCACAGCGCGGCTTCGTAGAGCAGGGAAATACGACTCTCGATCTGCGTCAGGCCTCCGGGTCGCGGCAAGGCACGTGCCGATGAGCACGTCGATCTGTTTGATGCGGCAACCGGTGTCAGGCCCGAATCGGTGCGGTACTCTCCAGCAAGACAGAGAGCAGCCAGCCCACCTCACAGGCAGATGTTGAGAAGCTTGGTAGAACAGTCCACGGTCCCTGCGGCACACAGCAGCGCAGGCGGGACACAGCAGAGTCTTGAGTTCTTGGCAACCTTTCTATCCCTGGGTTGCGAAACAGGAGGCCAGCTCTTCTCAGGCCCTTGGAGATTCAGTTGAAGACACAGCACACAGCAAAGTCTTGTTTGGTCAAGTGGATAGGGTCAGCACACAGCAAGACCCCTTCTCCTTCTCAGCTTCAGTTGGAAGCCAGAACAGGTCAGCCTTTAGAGCACACAGCACGGCAATCTTCCTTTAGTTCTTCAGCGGTCCGTCTTTCAGCAGAGGTTCCTCTCGATGGTCGAATCTGAAAATCTGTTGTCAGGGGTCCTGTACTTATACCCCTAAAAGTCTTTGAAGTCTTTGTGCAAGTGGGTCCTGAGCCCGGTCTGATCCAGTTCTGGGTGTTGCTGGAGCACTTTGTTTTCCTGGCCTCTACATTCTTTTCAGAGCGAGGGGCAGAGTCGTCAGCCGCCCAGCAGGGGGTTGAGCCAGCAGAGTGGCAGGCAGGCACAGCCCTATTCAATCCCAGGTGCTATCTCCTCCCTCCACTCTCCTTGCAAATGTCGCCATTCAGCAGAGGGCTGACTCAGCCAACTTCCCGGGGGATCCCCAGCCCCTGTCACTCTCAAACCAGACAGTCAATCCACACGCGCGCCCAGGCACACAGAAGGGTCAGACAAGAGAACAGCTATTCTCTAAAAAGTACTATTCTCCAACTCAGGATTTAAAAACAACCTCTCCTAAAAGATGTGTTATTAAATGCTGAGTTCAGGGATATCAAACACTCATGTCTTATCTTGTTCCTATGAGAAGATAGGCGGATAGCCATTGGCACCCGCCTCCCCCATGTTAGCCTATGGAACAAGATAACCTTGCAGTAGTGAACACACGAAATGGCCGGTGTTCACTACCAGAACATGTTACCTGCACTAGTACATGCTCTACCTTCTACATACACTGCACCCTGCCCAGGGGGGTACCTTGGGCCTTCCATAGGTATGACTGACGTGTATAAAAAGGGAAGGGTTAGGCCCGGTCAGTGTGGACACTGGCCAGGAGGACATGGCAGTCCGGGGACTGCAGGCAGGCCTGCGGCGGCAGGCCTGAGACACTGTTTTAGGGCTACACCGGTGGGTGGCGCAATCAGCGCTGCAGACCCACTAGTAGCATCTGTCATCACCAACTCTGGCACACACAGTGCACTTTACTAGGGACTTCATGGTGATACAGATATGCCAATCAGGTATATCCAATCAATGCGATATTTTACACAGGGAGCACTTAAACTCTGGCACTGATTAGCAGTGGCAGAGTGTCCAAAGCATCTAAACCAGCAAAACGAAATCCAGCACAGCATCAAAAATCCATGTAGCAGAGGCAAAAGATAGGGGAAAACCCACGCCAAGGATGTCAGGTCTAACAGATATTAATGTGGATGGGTTTCTTACTTTGTTGGGGCTGCATGTATTTTTGCGCTGGTCGTGTATTGGTGGCTAATGGTACTATTGATATAGGCCTATCAGACTCAGCCTGGGCGTCAAATGGGACAGGAGATATATCTTCCGTGGCCCATTCGCTCTCGTCACTACCAACTGAGGGGCCCGCCGAGGTTGTAGGCATAGTCGAAAAAACTAATGATTTTTTTATATACGCTTGTATGTTGTTTTGAGTCAAATTGATCTTTATCTCCCGAGGGAATAGAAGATGTCGAATTATAACCGACAGTTTCTATGTTATCTGTCTGGGTAGAAGCATTAGAGGGTTTGGGCATACTAATAAAGTCCTTATTTTGAAGTTTCTCAAGTTTTATAAGGGTTTGCTCTATGCTGATAATTTTCTCACTTATAGGCTGAAAAAGGGATCTGATCAACTGTTCCAGTTCTGTCAGATATAATTCATCTATTAAGCACACCTTTTCAGTTTGTGTTGTCTCATTTATAAAAGTATTATTATTCTTTGACTGATTTTCATTGTACAATGGTACAGCTTGTTCTGTGGATGTTGTGATCATATTAGATGTACTAATTGTCGGTTTAGCCAATCTGAAATTTAGCCAAACGTCTTTTGCAGAAGGCTTATGGTTGCCTAGGGGTTTATATGTCTTCCTCACAATAGATTTTTTTTTTTTTTTCTTTCCATAACGCTGTTTATTCATTTTTGGGGAAGGAGATTTATCTGCTTCTATTGTATTAAATAAGGGGGAACTTTCTGCTAGTACTTCCCCTGGGGAGTTCAATGACATGTTTCCTGAATATAATAAACATGAATTAACCCCACCGTTCGAGACAAATAGAGGACTTCCTTCAGTGCTATTTGGTGGGATAAGTGAGGCTAAAGATATATTATTTCTACAACTTTTACCGCTAGGCAACCCCGCGAAAGATTGCAGCAAAAGTGAATCCTCTGCATTAATAATGGACTCCACAGTATTACTCTGCACAGTAGTATGCATTGAGAGGTTTGGAAAACACATGTTTGGGGTCAGTGAGAGGCGTCTCTCCGTGTTTTGGATTGCATCAGCAACTACACCAATAGTTTTTTGTAACATTAGGTCTATAGCTGTGAGGGATGGTAGTGGTGTAGTTGGTTCTGGCTTATTTCTAGTAGTTGATCTGGTCGCCACGGTGGTCTTTCTAACTTTAGTCATTCTATACTAGTTACCCAACACAGTAGCGATACAATTAAATACAAATACCAAATTAAACCTAACTAGAATGAACAGACCACACAAACTACCATTTGACCTCCAAGTATGATACTAATGTCACCTCTATGCTCTGTCCCGAGCTAGCGATAGCTGTTAAGGGGCTGGCCCGTCCCGTCTCCTTCAGTCCCCTGAGGGCCACAGAGGGCCCGCCCTTTGCCCGGGCTTAGCCCGGCGCCACCCGCGCGCGTTCCCGCGACGCGGGGAGTGTCCTCTAAATTTAAACGCCTCCTGGCGCCAAATAGGTGGTGTCGATGACGGCTTCCTGCCGCAAGGGATCGTGGGGGTGGTAGTCCCTCCCGCTCTGCGGCCGCGCCGATGCGAGGGAACGCGACGGCGGGGATGGACCCTCAGGGCAGCAGGAGCACAAAGCAGCAGTGGACACACCAGTCAGGTAGGATTAAAGTATTTTCAACAGCACGCCCGCTCGGCCGGGAGTGTCCTCTAAATTTAAACGCCTCCTGGCGCCAAATAGGTGGTGTCGATGACGGCTTCCTGCCGCAAGGGATCGTGGGGGTGGTAGTCCCTCCCGCTCTGCGGCCGCGCCGATGCGAAGGGAACGCGGCGGCGGGGATGGACCCTCAGGGCAGCAGGAGCACAAAGCAGCAGTGGACACACCAGTCAGGTAGGATTAAAGTATTTTCAACAGCACGCCCGCTCGGCCGGGAGTGTCCTCTAAATTTAAACGCCTCCTGGCGCCAAATAGGTGGTGTCGATGACGGCTTCCTGCCGCAAGGGATCGTGGGGGTGGTAGTCCCTCCCGCTCTGCGGCCGCGCCGATGCGAGGGAACGCGGCGGCGGGGATGGACCCTCAGGGCAGGAGGAGCACAAAGCAGCAGTGGACACACCAGTCAGGTAGGATTAAAGTATTTTCAACAGCACGCCCCACTTGGTCTCTATCTGTGGTAGTTATAACATCCCAAGTAGCACCTAATTCCTGCGCGTGATTCTCCTTACGAATCTTAGCCCATATTGTTTGTGGGACTACATTTCCCATCAACATGTCGATGTCAGCTAAATTCATGATGCAAGCATCAAAAGCCTGTGATAATTCTTTATAATAACCCGCAGGGTTCTTACGAGGATCTGGTAAAGTCTGCTTAAGGGCCAAAACTTCAGATCGTTTCCATGGAACATGTACCCATATACGTTGAAAGTGAGCAGGAATAGCTGGATTAGCACCTACTGCTGCAACCTCTTCCTTCCATACTGGAGGAACCTCTCTCATGGGATAATTTTTCATTGTTAGTCTAACCGACGTATCAGAATCAAGGAAAGCCTGAGAGGACAACAAGGATCTATAAGAAATAAGTGTCCTTACAGCTTTCTCAACCTTAGAACCCACAACAAGTACTTTATCAAAAACAGTCTGAATATCTAACAGATCTTGTGGGATCGGACTCGAATTCACATCCTCCCATTCTTTGATGAGAGTATCGCACATTGCATTAAAAACATATCTTTGCGTAAGCGCATTCCATTGTGAAAAAGTAGACATAATATCGGGCAAACTGTATTGAGGACCCCTCTTGATACATTTACGTGCGAGAGAGTCCAACCTTTCTCGTTCTTCAAAATCTGGGAACTGACTGCGAGACTGTCTTCGAGCAAAAACCGGAGACACATTTAAAGCTTCAAAGAAAGGAGATAAAATACCAGTGACGGTATCCGTAAGACGCTTACGCACAGATGGAGAATTAGACATAAGAATAGGGGACAAAGTATTAGGCGAATTAGTGGAAGGAGAACCGATAATTGCAGGAGGAGCAAAAGGCAAAGGAGATCGAAGATCAGTAGATGAGGGCAAAGAAGTTGAAGTTAAAGGCAAAACTGGCAGAGGCGGTAATACTGGAGGAGGCAAATGCGGAAGAGCCGCAACAGGCGGAAGTACCGCTGGCGGCTGAACAGGCTGTAACAATTGGGGTGCATTGGCACTTTGTGCATAGGGCGGAGGCAACCTCAATAAATGGGACATTAGGGGATCTTCTTCTATATCTTTCTTGTTATCAGAAGGGAAAACAGGCAACACCGGATAGCATTTATCTATCGCCATGCGATGCTGTCTTTCTGAAATTTCAGTCGCATTATCAATTTCATCATCTTTGAATTGTTGAGCAGCCTGTATAATTAATTATAATGGTGGGATGCACACCAAAGTTGCAAATGTGTTCCATGCTTGTCCGTGCTATTTATCAAGAGTGCGTGCATACCGGTTTAGTGCCACGCCCAAAGGCACCAGAATTGACAACAACATAATTAACTGGGGCATTTCATTTTGCCCCAAGACCGATTGCACAGCTGTAATCCGCCGCTTCGGCTGACAATATAATTTATACCAAGTTTCCTCCATGTTTAATCACGTATTCCAATTCTTTATGCCTCTGTTTTTCATCCACAATATTCTTTAATCCACACACGGGTAATTATGCCATTTTCCAATTTCCTATTGTTAAAGCTGTGCCCATCCGGACCTCTTGCTGAAACATTACAAATGCAAGAGTTCGTTTAAAGCAGCGTTTATTTAAAAAGGACCCAATGCATTTCGGGCTACAAGCGCCCTTCGTCAGGGGACGCTAAAAAATAAACAATGTTTATTCTTTAGCGCCCCATGACGAAGGGCGCTTGTTATATTGTCAGCCGAAGTGGCGGATTACAGCTGTGCAATCGGTCTTGGGGCAAAATGAAATGCCCCAGTTAATTATGTTGCAGCCTGTATAATTGTCATACCCTGTGCTTTCCTATCTCGTTTTGCTTGCTTAATTTCTTTCTGTTTGGCTTCCTTACGCCAAAGGCGGAAAGAGTCAAACATTGCCGGCCGGGCTTTTCTTTTGAATAGAACTGCTTCCAAATTATCTAGCACATTAGAATTGAAACTACCATTTTCTGGCCATTTTAAAACACCATCTTTCTTCGTGTATCGGTCCATGCCTCATTAAAGGCAATGGGGCCAACACCATGTTTCGAATAGAGCTCATATGTGGGAGTTCCAACCGAAGGAATCGGACAAGAGTCCTCAAGTCGGGAATCCCTATTACAACCTAAGCAACAAAATTCTCCAGACTTAGTCAGACCAGGCATCTCGTGATTTTACCTGACTGTTCACAAACTTCAAGGGGGTAAAACTCAGTTTACGCAGCACAAATGCACTTACCCTCGGCTTCGGCTATTGCAATAGTCGAATCTAAGGAACAGGAGTAAACAACTAAGAAAATGAAGGATAAAAATTGTGGGCGCGACCCACGAAAATACTTAACTAAGGACGTCTTCTTACACCAACAGAGGCCCGTCTATCGTCTCGCCTTACCATACATCACCAAAGAAAGGGCCAAGGCAGGGCGGCAGTCAGGGCAGCAGTCATTAGTAGCCGTCAGGAAGGAGTAACCGCGCTGCAAAAGACCTTCAGACCACTTTCGACATACAGGGGTCGCTTGACGTGGCTCGCGAATCCGGAGTTTTCTTGCGGGGTTCCTCACGACCTTCAGGCAGAACCGGTACCACTGAAGCCACCCCACATTGGGCGCCAGTTGAAGAACCAGAACCTTTTGGGCCTGGCGGCGCAGGGTACGCCTTAATCTCCTGGGTTCTCCTGCTCAGCTACACAGAGACACGGGACACTCTGTTAGGTGTTAGAAGATCAGATTTATTAGCTGCAGCTAGTACAGTTGTCCCAGAAGTACACAAGGTAGGTTCTCAGGAGACTGCCACTTCACTCTGTGGCGCACAAACCTTTATACCATATAGGTAACATATACATTAACCAAGTATACACCCAGCACATACAAGAAAGAGCCAATACGGAAAGTTGGAAAACAAGACAGAACCAATAGGAGAGATTTGAAAACAAAAGTGTCAGATGACTTGAAGAAACCTCTCCTCCAACTGTGTTTGTCACCCCTCCCTCAAACTAATTCATTAACGGATTCGTAACAAACTTGCAGGTGGCGAGATACGTTTGTGTGTGTTGGAGGACAGTTGTGAAACGAGAGAATGCTAGCAGAGGACAGTGAAGGCCAGACGATAAGATAAAGTCAGAGAAGAATAGTGTGAACCAACAGATAGTTGAGACGGGGATTAGAAAAAACAGACAGGGATTAGTGTACTCGGCCAGTCCTTACACCAGCTTTGCAAATAGAAGGGCTATTTCGATATGAAGCTGCAGAAAAAGCAGAATAGACTTTGTTCGCCGTGCTGCCTGAGTGATGGCAACACAAAATGGCGGCGGAGCACAAAATGGCGGGTCGATTGGATCGCGATCGGAAATCGAAGTTCCTCAATCCCCCAGGGAGGGGTCGGCTTACCACACCTCATGGACAGGGCAGTCTGATGAGGAGGTGTGAACAAGACCGTTCAAAAAGAGACACCCAGGTCACATGGCCACAAGTCAAAAATGGGCGCAGGCACAATGTCTGGGGCCTATATTTCCTTCCTGGCATGTAGTCCCAACAGAGCCTGCAAAGCCTTGAAGTCTCCACACTGATGGGGGCCCCCTTTCAGTTAAAAACAAAGGTAGGCTTAGTGGCGGGAACCAGGGTTCCAGCACACCTGGGATGGTAAAACTCCCAAAATCCACAGCACACCTATGAAAGGCCAGTAAGCAGTGAAGCCACAGCATGATGTCAAGGTTAAGCCTCCAGTTGGTAGGTTCACCAGAGTGATCAGGCATCCCGAATTTGCTGAGGCAGTCCCGTTTTTCATTGTCACCTGGCAAACTTTTGCAATTTTTTGGCTGAAAGTCACAGATTCTCTTTTCTCTTCTCCCATTTTTGATTTCCAAAGTCCGATCACCCTGCCAAACCCTTCCAATATTAGGCAAGAGATGCATCAGTTCATTAAGCCACACACAACTGTAGAGACCCAAGCCACAAGATAGAGGCAGCTGGCCCCATCAGTAAGCTCAAATTTAGTGGGTGGGGTCCGACGGAGGGGGGGAGTGCCCGGGAGGGGGGATCCCAAATCGCGAATACGGCTCCAGACGAACAGAGGACACTGGGTACACTCACCTAAATACCAAGCATAGTGCTCTAACCTTGCAGGTACATCAGCCCCACCTGTAGTAACCATTTGACAATGAATTTATGACTCTAAGGCAGCAACCAACATTCCTCACCATATATGCTGCGCCGGATACGTTTATGGCTTGATGTAAAAATTTATAAAGGACTAACGCAAACCCAATGTAAATTGAGACAGTCCTCAGTCCTCCTGCTTGTAACTGTTCTCCTGGAGCATTGTTTAATTAACCAAAACTGTTCCTGTTTTGCCTAACACCTCTGATCTTCTGTTTTGTAAGGAATTTGAACCTGATCAACACATTTTCAAAAGTGAAGGGGTCCTCTAAGGAACGCTTTCCTTTTGTGAATGTAAAAAAAAAGAAGTTTAACACTAGGCAGTAGACATCATTGCCAACTTTTAAATAGAAAAAAGTAAGCTTGTTTTTTAAGGAAAACAGGCTGCTTTTGAAACACACAAATAATTACTTTATTACAAGGCAGTCAAACATGGTCATCTGCTGGAAACAGAAGGCCTTCATCCCTGTGCTAACCTCTAATCATAGTGAGTTGCAATTTGTGAACTACCTTTTATTATTTATGCGACAAGTCGGATTGCAGCCTTCTAAGATTTGGATTTTTGAAGAACTCAACTCTTAGCGCATAGGTTGGTTCGTAAAAATATTTATAGATTGGAAAAATACTGGTCAAGGTTTGCAACCAGTACTATACGACCTGATTCTTACATTTGTCCCTAGTATTATTTCCTGATTTCATCTAAATTGCCAATTTTCTCCAAACGCCAGCCTGTCATCGCCTTCTAGGTTTTAGGTGGAGCCAAAATTGCCAATGGGCCTTTCTGTCAGCTTCCTGTGTTTCTATAAATAACTCCCTCTCCTCTCATGGACAGTTCTTCAACTCCAGATCTCTTTTGGTGAGTCTCTTGAAAGCAGATACACTAAGGTGACGATAGAGGGGTTGTTTTGGAAATGTGTTTTACATTTATCCAAAGGCCCATGCCTGTTTTGAAGATCAACCGATCTTTTAGGATCATCTAAGCCACCTCCTAGGCACAGGCCCTCATTTACCAACAGCCTCATATGTTTAGCAAGAGAGAGACCTGTCTCAGCTTTCTGAGAATTGGCTCTAGACAAATATGTCAGCTCAAGTTCCATTTTTGAAAAAAATAGAAGCACCATCTCTCCGTTGGAGCCTTTCTTCTTTCTTGAAAACTATTCGGTTGTACACAGAGGCGTCTTATGTCCAGGGGGAGATCACATCTGATTATGGTTTCTCACCTCGATTATGCCATTGGATCACAGTTAATGCTAAATAAGAATGTGCAAGGTAACTTGCATTAGTCTAATACACAAGTGTCCGTAATTTGTTTAGCTAAAACTGGACAGTCTGCATATGTGATAAATGTTTTTTTTCTCAACATTATTCATAATGAGCTTAGCAGACAGGGGTGTTAGTCCTGTGGGGTTTGTTTTAAATGGCCACTTCATCCAGTTTTGTTAAGTTTCAGCCAGTACTCATCATTCAGTAATTTGTTAATGTCCTACAGTGAAAAGTATTCCTACTTTTAAGTAGCAATCTCCAGTGCATGGGATGGACATTTGGACTAGTTACGGCACAGTAATTAATTGCACACATTTCTCAATATTCGGCTCTCTTGTTACTTTCTCAAGGTCATTAGACATCAGTGCTTAATTTGTGCCGGTGCTTTCCGGTGCTTAGCACCAGCACTTATATGACAGGGCCGGGCCTACACTCAACACACATCTGCTGCACTGTGCACACCAGGCGCACGTCACATTTTTCAATTTAACTCACACTACTGACTACTGTGTGTCTGTCTGTTCTGTCAGACAGTGACTCTCGTGCCGCAGCATGTTTTTCGCATCGCAATCGCATCTCCCTATATGATTCTCAGATTCTGTATTATTCAAATTTAAACTGTGTTGATGGGGGCACGCATCGCACTGCGCGCCGCGGAGCCGCCTTAGCCACTTACTTGCTACTGGGGCGGGCAGGAGGACACTGGTTTGGGTGTTTTTGGGCTGGATTTTGGTTATGAGTAGGGGCTGTGCGGCAACGTCGTGCGCAGACTTTTTACACATTGCCACGCCCCAGCATAACCACTGCAGCGCGCAACAGACAGCTCGCTCACCACGATGAGTCAGTCATCGCGTTCAAGTCGGCCAGAGCCCCCGCCGCCCGAGGCCCGACCCGACGACCGTGGCACAGTTGAGCCTGAGGGCATCGATCAGCCAGTACTAGTAGTACTGTGGAGTGTCTAGTGGTTGGTACAGTTAAGCAGCAGCAGTAGCACCCGTCCTGGCCCTAAGTAAATTCCTAATGACCTTAAACCATGCCAATTGAATCCTCAAAATGTGATTTTTCAATAGGGGGGGGCCTGCCGCAGTACGGACCTGCCGGGGTTAAGACTCACTCACTGTGATGTTGTAAAAGAATTCCAGGCTGCACTGACTGGACTCTGAGACAGCCTTTCAGTGTTGGGCTGGCTCTGCTCCATTGATAGTAGAGAACACATTTCTGGCTGGGCACGGGAGAGGGATTCAAAGAGGGTGCTGCTGGGTTTATTTTTACATGTTTGAGCAGTGGAAGGAGTGGATTGAAGAGAGATAGTATGGGCAGGACGAGGACACTAGGTTTTATTTGCAATTTAGGAGGTAAGATAACAGGAGAGGATGATTGGGGGGGTGGCAGAAAACCAGGGCTAATTTTATTTTAACATTTCGGTGGAGAGAAACTGAACAGAGGTGAGTAATGTCAAAGGTTGTGTGTGAGGGTGGCAGGAAGAGAAATACTGTTTTTAAAATGTGGGGGGTGTAGGGGAGAAATCATCAGAGAGTGATGGGTGACAGACACCACGTTTACTATTGTGCAGGAGCGGGCACACGTGTGGCCATGTTGTGTATAAGCCTTCCTATGTCTCCTATGCTCCTGAACAGCAGATGAGAGCAGTGAGAGATGAAATGGGGAGGCCATACATAACAAAACATTGAAGATGGATAACTGTGAATGAAGGAGATGTTTTTAGCCTTTGGGTTCTGAATTACATCACAGCATCGTGACAACTCCTGCATGTCGTTCAGAGCCCCTTGTGAAAAACATCCCAGCTATTCACAGTTATTCATCTATAATTCTCTGTTATTTTAAGAGAACTTCTTTGCAGTGCTTCACAATTACTTTGTCCACGTAAGACCTGTGGGAAAGAATCATTTTAAAATATCAAGATTACGGAATGTGAGAAATCACAGAGATTTTTATAATAAAGCTTAACGCTAAAAGCCTAAAAGAGTAAGTGAAGGTGTAAACTGACAAAACAACAATATTAAAACATTTTGTAATATTGTAGCAACTGCAAACATTTGTGCATTTGTAGAAACTGATTACTACGCATTACTGACTGATTCCCGGATATGAATGACCTGTTTCCCAAAAATGACGTTGCGTTACCTATTCTATCATGCTTGAGTTTAATGGAAGATGAAATGCAATTCTTTGTCGTGTTTTTTACACAGCCTGCCTGGTGACACATTTTTTCTTGTTGTGCTTCTTGTTCTCTGCCAAAGCTCTTTAAAAAATCAATACTCCGGTGCTGTTGTTTTGAGTTAGGAAAACGGTAGGTAACTCCTGGTGTGCTGCTATTAGAAGCAAAGATGACAAAGAACATGCAGGAGTGAAATAGAGGGGCAGGGAGTGTCTGGTGATGTGTTAAAGATGCATGAAGGGTGCTCAAATCTACCCCGCCCTGGTACTTGGCACCACAACTTTCTGCAGCGCTGGCGACGTCAGTTTCAGAGCAAATTTTTAGCCCCGGCACTTAATTCTTTACAAATTAAGCAGTTAGACATGTATTTTTAGAGCTCTAATGGCGGTTTAAGCTAAGCAGGCCATTCTCTCTAAAGTGAGTCTGAAAAGAAGAAATCCCGAAGTTTGTGTAAAAGCTTTAAATATGCCCGTCCACTGTGTCTCCGAGCTCAATTCAGAAACGTTTTTTGCTATCACTAAAAAGTCAACTACACAAGTAAATGCTGCAACTTTGTCTCACGCCTGCAGGTGCAACCCTGTGCTGCAAACATTCTGCTCATTCGGCACACTGCCCAGTTCTAACTTCAGAAGAATGAAAAAGGTGGTTATAGAGGTCTATCAAGCAAAACAGATGGAAATCCCTTTTCAACTGTTCGAGTCCTTAGAAACATTTTTCATGTGGTTTCCATCTTGGAAAAATAAGTAACTCTACTCCTGAAGCGTGTAAAAATTTCCCGAAGCGTGTAAAAATGTTTCTCTGGTGAGAATCAAATTGAATCATTTCTCTTATTTTAAGTGGCTGTAGGCTAAGGTGATTCTTCACAAATACATACTTTTGTGGAGGAGATTTTTGGTGCAGTCGCTCAAATCCTGCATACTGATGACAACATTACAGGAGGTGGGTAGCAGCTCAGTAATGTTGAATATTAATGGTTCCCTCACTCCTATGAGGTCAACATGCAGTTGAAGAAGGGGCTGGGGAGGGCAATGGGATCTAAGCAGGGTAGGGTTGCAGGAACAGAAAAAGCAAACTGAATACTTCGAGGGGCATATTCTCAAGAACGTGTGATAACCATCGCAAAAGTAACTTTACTCAACCTTCAATATCGCAGTCTATCTCGGGAAATTTACACCGTGTTAACCAAGTATTCACAACACGGCGGCACCATGCGATACTCCCCAGATAACGCGTCAAATTACTGCGATAAAATCAATGCCACGCCGTAAAAATGCAAAACATGAACGCAAAAAAAGTTGCGATGAGGCCAAGCGCGATACAAAAAGCAGAGAAAACCAGCGACAGGCCTGCAATTCACACGCGTCTGGTGGGAAAATACAGCATAAAAGCAGACCAAACAAACGGTGAGATGACAACGTACAAGCACAACCCCATAGCTGTGACGCAGAACAAATTACCATTGTCCAAATCAGATAGGCAGTCCCCCACAAACAGCCACAATGTACATTGACATGCATTCAGTATGTAACCTGCGGCAATGCGGAAACAAACATGGAACACACTGTGAAGCCGCATCTCCTCTTCACATTGCAGAGGGACAAACAACACCCCCTGCACACCGACGTGCCATGTCCATGACCAAAAAATAATGAAAGCATGGACCAATGTAGGGGCAGCGACCCCCCACGTACATGTCGCCCATGTCACGGGACTTGAGTCACAGGGTGCATCCCTGCATCATGGCGACACATATCAGAGCCCAAAAGAAGCCGTCTTGTCGCCTGTAGGCCACATATGACAGCCAAATGGAATGAATTGGGACACATGTGAAACGCCGAAGAGTGGGATTTAACAACTGTGACACACAGAACTGGCAGTTCCAATACGTGACACCCTAAACAGCCTCACTGCACAGAGGTGACGCACCCACCATCCATTAACAAATTCCTAAATTGTCAGCACAACATGTCGCACCCACACTTGTCTGAGTGAAGTGCCTGTACAGATGAGTGACATGCACACAGGGAATCTTTTTCGGAATGCATTTATTAGCACATGTTGTGCCTGTGGTCAGTCAACGTACTGTGCCTTTAATGCTAAGTACCCTCGCAATGTGACGTCAACCAGAGAAGAAATTGTTAATGATGTAGTCCCTATGGGCAATTCCTGCTGTGGCTGCAGTGGGGTGTGGTCCACCTGCCTCATCTTCATCATCATCGTCCGGTGCACCTTGCACTCATATCCATGGGGCTCTGCTGCATACACATATGTTGTACAACACACAACATGCAATGATCATCTTGCACACGAGGCCTGGGCTGTACAGGAGCTTTCCACCTGTGACATCCAGGCACCTGAAATTTGACTTCAACATGCCAAATGTGCGCTCCACGATGCCCCTGTTGCGTTTGTGGGCCAAATTGTACTGCCTCTGGGGTTGTGTGTTCGGGGCTCGGAGGGGTGTCATCATCCAAGCGCAGACTGCATATCCTTGGTCACCTGTGACAGTGCAGAGGGACATGAGTCTAGACTATGTACTGCATGATGTGTTGGCAGGCTCACTGGTTCATTGGTATGTGATATGTGTGACTTAGTGATTCCTGTATGACATGTACTGCGTGTTGCTAATGAGCGGCATCACTGTGTATTACGTAGCCTCATTGCTGCACCTCCCCCCAAGCACATTCACTATTGTGCACAGCGCGATTGCATCACATGCACCCCTACGGCACACCATTGTCATGCCTGTCTGCGCATGTCCACAAGCCTGACTATGACACAGTGATGATGCTGCGCAGGATGTGGCCGCCCACGTGTGTGTCGGCCCATTGCAAGGACAGGGCTGACACAGATGTAGAGCACCTGCCTGGCTGAACCCAACATGTAGTTGAGGGTACATCTTTGGCTCATGTTGCGATAATAGCGACACACACAACAGTTGGCATTTGTGATCCCTGACCCCGAGCGGGCATGCCCTACCCCATGTCCCCTTCGGACGAGCACGCACACCATGGGCATGCCACATGGCAACATTGTCGATTGCGGGACGGGGGGCGCAGACACTACAACAAAGACAAATGCATCAGCCACATCCTTGGCAAGGCCTACACTGCACCACACCCCAATCTACGTGTGGAGTAGCCACACCCCTACACAGTACTGTCGTATGCCTGTCCACCCCGCTTACGCTCACAGGGAGGCACAACACGGTTTCATGTCCCAGGTCTACACTACTGCCTGCGGTGACATGGATGCGCACGCTGTACACAGCACAATGTTATGTGGAATGAACCCTGTCCCTCATGCATAGATATTAACCACACTGAGTGAGTTTGTGGGACTGGCCACGGGCACGTGCGCCCGGCCCCTTTTATTGCCAGGGTCACATCTCCAGTGATACCTGTGCTGGATGGGTGTTGGGTAGTGTAAGCCACCACTCAGGGGTTGGTTGGTGCTGGCAAAGACCACAACAGTGAGCAGACAATCGGCAGTATAAGGTACGTACATCAAGGGTCCCTGACTTGAGCAGCACAGAGTTTGTGGCCCTGGATGCACAGCGGCCGGCACAGGCACACCGCCACGGAACGGTGACTTGCGGTGCACTGAGGTAGTGCCACGCGAGCTGAGCGTGTACTCGTCGATGTCCAAGGGGAATTTCACAGAGGGTTGCGAAGGACAGTGGAAGGTGTCCTTCCAGGGCATGATGCAGAGATCAAAAGCAAGCAGAAACAGGCAGATGGCGGAGTTGAATGCTACAGACCCCACTTTTCAACCTTGTCAGTATCAGCTACATGTAGATGAAGAGAGCCTACAGCCCATGGGCTCAGACACCACCGACGTCCAAACAGAGATGCACATGGATTTCAGGGCAAACACTCAGTGGCACCAGAGCTGGAAGGGGATGCAGTCTGCGATGAGGCCTGTACAATGACATGGACTCTGCTATGTAGAGAGCAAGACTCAGTTCAAATCGTGTGACCTACTCCACCTCAGTGTGTCCTGGAGGCAGTGGTCAGCAGGGACCCACAGCCACGTGTGGAAGGCATGCACTGCACAGAGTCAGTGGCATCAGTGCAGTTGTTGGTAGTGTCCTATCACCTCCGGATAGGTGAGCCTTTTCTCCTCGGGACTGACGCGCGTCTTCCTCTTACTCCTCTCCTTGCGTACTGTGACATGAACACGGCCATTTTGAAATCAAGACTCAGTTCCAAAAGTGCGATCTAGTAGGCCGCAGTGTTGGCCGGAGGCAGCGGTCAGCACAGGCCAACCGCTGCCCAGCCATCTCATCCTGGTTCTCTCACACACGATGCTGGAATGGCAGTTGTATTACATTTGTGGGTGACATAGGTAGTGGCACCAGAGCTGAGCGGGTGTGCAGCCGGCAAGGAGGAGTGTCCTGCCTGTGAAGGACTGCATTGGATTGGTGTGAGGCCTGCAGGACCGCAGTGGAGGACAAAAGGTTGGAGTCAGCAAGGGCCCACAGACACGTTTGGTGGGAGTCCTATTCACAGACTTGGTGGTACCACATCAGAGGGAGTATAGTGACATGAACTCAGCATTAAATCATCTACTCTGCCATGGTGTAATCAAGACTCAGTTCCAAATGTGTGTCCTACTTGTCCGCTGAAAGGTGTTCCGCGGGCCTGTGTCGTGGAGGCCGTGATGGTCTGAAGAGTCTGCCAAGGTCGGGGGCCTCGGGCTTGGAGCTTGCACCGGCATGTGGTGGGCCCTCTTTGACACACATTGGTGTCGGTAGGTGAGCAGTGATGCCTGGATGCACAGGGGCGGCCATGACGGCTTCGGGGACCAGCGGCTCAGGGTGCAGCAGGCACACAGGATCCCAGGCAACACTGCTCACGATGTAGGCCTCATGGAGGGGGGGAGGCGCCGCCCTGGCAGGGACGTTGGGCATTCCAGAAGAGGACCCCACCCAGGGCTATGTGCTTTTTATTCACACCCATACGCTGATCTGGCATACGCTGGGTCAGCCCACTCCTCTCACGCTTACAGGGGGAACATAACAAGCTACATTTCCTTGATCTACCCCACTGGCTGGGTTGACATGGTTGCATCCACTGTCCACTAAACCAAACACCAGCAGTGTGTGTCAACATGGATATGTGTGTGGTATGCATACTGCAGTGTGTCCAACACATCCACGCCACACTTGGCATTGTGTGCAGTCTCATTCAATGGTCACATCGCCTCCTTCGCACATGCCATGTGTGCAGTCTATTGCCCCCAAAACGGCCGGGAATCCAGCTATGACATAGAAGCCATGCTTGGTCTCCAGCTGTTCCTGCGCAGTGTGGCGGAAGTACAGGTACTGGGGTACCAAGCTGAAGATGGTATCCAAGTCAGCTGTGAGGAACTTTGATAGAGCTGGCTGTGAGACTCCTCCGACTCTGGCGGTTGTTGGTTGGAAATGTCCCAGAGGCCAACAGGTGCAGCACCACCAGCAACTTGGTCTGCGGAGGGATGTTGGTTGTCCGCTGTGTTGGTACAGTCAGCCTGTGGGCAATGATGTTCACGATGCGGAGGATGGTTGTCCTTTTGAGCCTGTAGTGGGCAATGACATACTCTGATGTCATGTCTGTGAGGCTGGTGCGTTTCCTGAAGGTCTGCGGTCTGTGTCAGTGCTGCCTCTGTGGTGGCCCGGGGGGTGGTGCAGGTGGGGGCCCGGGGGGTGTTGGCGGTCCTGGCGGTGGTGGCCGTGGGTGTTGTGGGCCTGTTAGGGCTCCGAGCTGCATTATGAGTAGCTCCATGGCATCTGTTGTCCTTCAGGTGTGGCTGTAGGCTGGGCTCTCTTTTCTGGTGCCGGCTGCCGTCCAACTTTACACCAGGTCAGGGCTGGTGTAAGTTTGCTGCTGCTAACGCGCCATTTCGCATGTTTTGTGGACTTATCGCCGATGTGGCTGGTCGTTGGGAATATTGCAGTATGGTGTTGACACGGCTTTTTGCACGGGAACGCCTACTATGCATCAAATTAGCAATAGTTGCCGGGGTCATCTGTGGCGATGTTTATTGCGGCCGCTATAGTGGGTAAACTGGTGTTATGGGCTTTTCACACCAGCTTGTGAATGGGTGATAAATGTATCGCAACTTTGGCTGCGATAAAGTGCTGTTAACTCGGCGACGGCTCCTTTAGAATATGCCCCTGAGTCTTTTAAAACAATTATGTATAATGGCGAATGTCCATCAAGATAGAGCACTTCATAGTTGAATAGTGTGTGCACTAGGAAAGGAACAGAGAAAAAGAAAGAAGGGATGCAGCAGGTTGCACAGCATGGAAATAACCGAAAATGGACACCCAAAATGAAAAGAGAGGAAGCATAATGTAGTAGAACAAACTGAATGTGATGCTCCCCACCAATCACTAGGCAAAAGCTCAGGTTGAAAAAGTTGTCATCATGACTTTCTCTACTCCACCTGTTTATTTTTCATGAGCAGCATGTCTTTTACTGCACGGAAAGCGACCAATATACACACTGTCAGTATACAGGCTTGAAGACCGACAACCAAAACCCACAAAGTCAGCTTCATTTAAGAAATATGGTGAGTTAATGTCTGCCTTATTGTTTTGTGTACCTTTCTATCTCAACTTCGATCCCGTTACAGTGGACAGATGCCCACTTCCTAAGACTTTCCTTTCAATGGATACTGACACCGAGTCTCACTCCACTGCACGCCCCACAATGCTCTTCCGAACCCAACTGACTGGATAAACTCTGAGACTGTAAGAAAGCCTGCTGCTTCGGTTTGGCATAGTGCATGAAATGATGAAATGATGCAAAGAACATGATATATTTCATTACATTTGCAAATCCAAACTTAACCTACATAGAAGCAAAACGTTTTAACTAGAGAACTCTGCACCCACAAGCATTTGTGGGCATATCAGCAAGCAGGCGTTAAAAAATTATCGCCACTTTTGCGTCCATTCTTGCATTATCTGCAAGGTCACGCTATCGCGTGAAACCTTGCCTTATCTCCTTTTCCCTTAACGCCCATCTTTGCATCTCAAATGAGATGCAAAGTGGGCGTTCCTCCCCAGGATAACGGGAGAAATGTCGCTAAGCGACATTTCTCCTATTATCAAGCCCCACGCAAAGCAGCATAGCGACAGGAAAAGTAGCGATAACCTCTGTTATCGCTACTTTCCTTACGCCTACTTTGAAACTGACTTAGCCATGATATTCTATGGAAGGTGGATATCATGGCTAAGTACGTGAGGCCCTATCAGCAAGCTATCGCCAAACTTCGTGGGATTATTGCTGGGTTTCCAGCGATAATCAAATGTTTGGCAGTTAGCGCTATGATTTTTATCGCTTTTGAGATAAGCGTTGCTAATAGCATTCTATCTCAGCGATAAAAATCCACTAGCCGGCGATAATTATCCTAGCGCTCAGTGCGCTTAGCGATAATTATCGCCGGTTGTTGCTGATATGCCCCATGGAAACTTACACCTTCTCGTATTTTTTGTAATTCAACAAAACTTCAGTCTGTGAATCAGGCCCAGTTTGTCTAGCACTGTTTACTAGCTCACGCATAGAAGAGAACTAAGGGGCATATTATCAAGGACGGCGTTAAAATTATCGCCGGTTTAGCGGCAGAAAACTGCCGCTAAAACGGCGATAATGGGCTTGATAATATGCCCTGGAGAATTCCAATAGAACCCCATGTTCACACCAGAACATGGACTTCTATTGGAATTCTCAAGGGCATGTTTTCAAGCCCATTATCGCCGCTTTAGCCGCAGTTTTCTGCCGCTAAACCGGCGATAATTTTTAACGCCCTCCTTGATAATATGCCCCTGGGTCTTCAGTTTTCACCAGCTCACTCACTGAGGAAAGGCAATGGGAAGGCACTTATACATTTTTTTCTGGCGCCTTTCACAGAGTACAGTCGAATCCAATGTTGAATGTATTTTCAGAATAAATGGAAGCCAGAACAAAGAAGGACTTGCATTTCCATCATTTCCAAAGTATGAGCTGTGACCCTGTGAATCATTGTAAAAGATTTTTACCATATTTCTAAAAAACAATTACAGGTCAGGTGCAACCATGGGAGAAAATTGAGCATCTGCTAATTGCTCTGACCGCAGTCATGTGATCAGTCTGCACCCAATTTCAAACTGCACATCACAGAATAGGGAATTATGTATTGGGGAACTACGTGCATTTTGTTCATGAATTGATCTGGGTCAGTGTGCACAAACTAGAATTGTGGACATTTTGTCCCTGTGATTTGCAGCATAATTTACCACTGGACTGGTAATCCTAACTTGAGTAGAAATGGGAACTTGCACATGAAACAGGTTTGGTGGCCTATTTTGTAAAGAGGCCCTAACTATATAAAGTTGAGCCGGCATAAAATGTGGTTGTAACAAGGTGGTTCTCTTCACCAGTATTACAGCTGGTCAAATCATGAAATGTTCTTCATTACTTTGTTTTGTACAGTACAAATTCGGCAGCAAAAGGGTTAAAATCCCAGTATAATTAAATGAACAACACGTATTAGAAACCCTTCATGGTGAAATGCTTTTTAGCTACAGCAGTTTTTAAATAACGTTAATGTTACAATTAGGGGGCCGATTCCGATCCGGGTTGGAAGGGCACCGAACGCGATCCGGCCGGAAAAACTAGAAGCCGTATGCGTGTTTTCCGGCCGCCTCGTTCAGCTGTACGAGCGAGCCAGTACGATGCGAGCTACATGAAATTCACCGACCGAGTCGTTTCCGGGCCCGAACTGCGCCGTACGTCTCGGTCGTAAGCTAACCGTGGCGTGCAATGGATGCGATTCACGACCGACCCAGTACGATGCACGCGTCGGACAGCCTGTGCGAGCCGGAGTGTCCGGCTCACAAAAGCTCCCGGAGTCAGACTTCGAGGGTCTGCGTCGGACCCCCCGACACCCACAGCCGTACGACTCGCACACAGGAGGGAGACCTATGGTTCTCCCCAACACAGGCATGTACGGTGCGGATGGCACCGACGCGTACCAACTGTAGGGGGCGCACTTGTTCGAGACGTGCCCATTCAGTCAATGGGAACGCATGTACGCGTCGTACAACTGGCTTCCATTGACTTCTATGGGAGTCCAACCGAACCGAGTCCGACAGCATACGTGCGCATCGTACTCGCTCGGTCAGACTGTAAGGGCCCGGCTCGGTCGGAAAACACTCCGGATCCGAATCGGTCGGAGTGCTTTCCGACCCGGATCCGAATCGGCCCCTAGGTTGTGACTGTACAGAGTGCATTGTCTTACAAATAGGTCTCAAAACACTTTCAATAACAAGACAAAATACCTAAAGAATACATTATTTGGTATGGGAATTAATTAGTAAAAACTTAAAAAGAGACCATACAGGAGGGATCACTAACATAATATCGAGTGACAAAATATCGTGTTCCCAAAATATCGGGACATAAATATCGATGTCAAAAATATCGAGATCCTATCCTCATAATGTTAAGTACTAAAATATTGAAAAAAAAGATATCGTTGTAAAAAATATCGAAGTACAAAATAGCGTTTCTTTAATGTATAAAAAATAATGTGAAATAAATTAAATAATACATATAACTTAAAACAAATATTTATAACTATCAGAAAATGTTAACAATTATAAGTAATAAGTATTATGTAAAAATAAATTACACAAACATATATAAAGGTGCCGATTCGGATCCTGTAAAACCCGGGTACAAATGGTTGTACGGAGCGTATTCTCCATACGACTCGTACCCGGGAAATCCTCCTTACAAAGCAGCAAGTACGAATACCATTTCCGTACGAATCGTACAAAACTATGTGCGGTGAAAAAATACCCACATTTCCGATCTGGGACATCGCGTACGTGATGTCCGGACGGAGTCAGGCCGCTTTTTACGGACCAGCAAGTACGATTTGTGCCTACGTCACTCCGCACGGACCATTTTTTACGGCAGCCAAAAACTGCCGGGAAATTGAGGACGACGCGAACAAGGAGCACCGGTACACGACGGACAGCCATGGACCCCATCCTACGTGTCATCCCGGCCCTCCTAGCCTACGACCTGGTGCACAGAAACCCACGCCGATGCTGCAGACGGTCAGACGAACACCCAGGGGCAAAGGGAGGGGGCAGGGGCAGCAACCATAACCCCTACCCAAGTAAAAATGTAAATATGTCCTGTACATACATGACCTCCAGGTTCTGGTCACTTCAGGGGGGCGTGTCCACCAACCCCTACGTACCGTCACAACGGAAGTGGACGTGGACGCGTACCCGTCACCACGACAATGGTGGTACGGACCGTACCCATGCCCCCACAGCGTGGGTACGGCCCGTACCACCATTGGAGTGGTGATGTAGAGGTACGCGCCATACCCACGCCCCCAGAGCGTCGGTATGGCCCATACCCACATTGGAGTGGTGATGGAAGGGTATGCGCCGTACCCACGCCCTCAGAGCGTGGGTACGGCCCGTACCACCATTGGAGTGGTGATGGAGGGGTACGCGCCGTACCCACGCCCTCAGAGCGTGGGTACGGCCCGTACCACCATTGGAGTGGTGATGGAGGGGTACGCACCGTACCCAAGCCCCCAGAGCGTGGGTACGGCCCGTACCACCATTGGAGTGGTGATGGAGGGGTACGCGCCGTACCCACGCCCTCAGAGCGTGGGTACAGCCCATACCACCATTATAGTGGTGACGTAGGGGTACGCGCAACGGAAGTGGAGGTGGACGCGTACCCGTGACCACGACAATGGTGGTACGGGCTGTACCCACGCTCTGAGGGCGTGGGTACAGCGCGTACCCCTCCATCACCACTCCAATGGTGGTACGGGCCGTAGCCACGCTCTGGGGGCATGTGTACGGTCCGCACCAACATTGTAGTGGTGATGTAGGGGTACGCGCCGTACCCACGCCCTCAGAGCGTGGGTACGGCCCGTACCACCATTGGAGTGTGGATGTAGGGGTATGCGTGGTACGGACCGTACACATGCCCCCAGAGTGTGGGTACGGCTCGTACACCCGATGAATGTGGAGGTACGGTCCGTCCCACCCGTACCCCTACGGCACCAGTGCTGAATGGATACAAGGTGTACACACGCCACAAATGTTGGCTTAGGGCCTGGTGCAGCATATAAGCAATATATTGGTGTGTGTGTATGCACAGGACAGCAGTGTACTGCACCAAGGGGGCGGGTGGGTGGGTGGGTGGCTGGTGGCTGCAGAGGACTCCCAGCAGTGGACAGAGACATGTGAGGGGTGGGTGCAGAGGAATACCAGTAGTGGACAGAGACATGGAGGTGGGTGCAGAGGACTCCCAGCAGTGGACAGAGACATGGGGGTGGGTGCCCAGGACTCCCAGCAGTGGACAGAGACATGTGAGGGGTGGGTGCAGAGGAATACCAGTAGTGGACATAGACATGGGGGTGGGTGCAGAGGACTCCCAGCCGTGGACAGAGACATGTGAGGGGTGGTTGCAGAGGAACACCAGTAGTGGACATAGACATGGGGGTGGGTGCAGAGGACTCCCAGAAGTGGACAGAGACATGTGAGGGGTGGGTGCCTATCACTCCCAGCAGTGGACAGAGACATGGGGGTGGGTGCCCAGGACTCCCAGCAGTGGACAGAGACATGTGAGGGGTGGGTGCCTATCACTCCCAGCAGTGGACAGAGACATGGGGGTGGGTGCAGAGGATTCCCAGCATTGTCCTGACATATGAGTGGTGAGTGCATCATCCTCAGATGAGCACAACTCCATGTGTTCATGAACGCATCCCCAATGTGCGAAAATGTTGAGAGTGCCATATCAACACATCACTGACAGCAGTGTCCCACTCCCATGAGGATGGATGTCTTTCCCCCACTGCATGACACATGTGGGTGTGAGGACAAATGACACATGCATACCCACCCCTGGCGGATGCAGCACAATACACACACTGAGAACATGTCACAAGACAGCATAGTTATGTGAAAGCCTACTAAACTAAGAGAGCCAAAGGGAATAGACACTGTCATGCACATTCCAGGACGGATAGGAATGTACAGGTGCTGGCACAGCCACCAAGTAGTTGTCTTCCATGGAAGGAATAGGGTGGACTTCCCACAGATACAATGACCACAATTGTCAGTCAGGTGACCAAATACCCTGCAGAACAAGTGGCAATTGTGTGCTAGGCTGGGAGTACACACATGCATAGTGCGGAAAAGGGACAATTTCCACATGGAGGCATGGCAACATACTCTATTCACAAGTACAGTGACTACCATGGATGGCACAGACGATGCAGCCAGAGACATTGCTGAGCAGGCATGGGCCTAGTTGAAGTGATCCGTCAGCCACCAAGGAAATGTAGACACAGGTCAGCACAACAATAGTGCAACTCCTTGCAGGGAAAATGTCAGGTGCCACAGAGGAAGGAACACTCCTTGGGACAATGTCTCCAAACACAAAGAGCATACACGAGCAAAGAATCTTAGCAGAGACCTTGTGATGGCACGCAGATACCAGGGTCCACCCCATGAGCACCATACTACAACATTTCCCAGACACCTAACACATGATCACCACCCCAACTCATGGAGCATCAGCACCAACATCAATACCTGAAAAGCAATCGTGTTCAAAGGGAAAACAAAATGTTTTATTCAGCAGTAAAATAAAATGTATAAAAGGACACTATGTACAAAGGCCATAGGCCAGTCCAGATGCGATGTCCTGGGGGGGACACATGTCCACGCATCTCCCCTAGCTTGCCTGCACATTCGAAACCTCTGGTTCATCGACTGGGGTGGGGGCATCATGTGGGGAAGGACCAGGCACCGCAGGGACAGAAGGGGGAAGGGTAGGTGTTGTGGGTGCAGGGACGGACGACTCCACCACAGGGGGTGGGGCAGCGGCAAAGGTGGAGGTTAGTATGGCGCTGCACACGTCCGCAAGCTCTTCCAGAGTCTCCCCTGCACCCGAATGAACCACAGGCCCCAAGGAGGGGGGGGCGCCGAGGGATGGGTTGCAGCGCTACTGGGGGAGGTGGTGGACAGGGGGGGATTCAACTCCCCTACCCGTGGAGTGCCTTGCCCATTTGCGCGATGGTGAAGCAGTGGGGCCGAGGCCCAACACAGCCAAGTAGGTCTCCTTCTCAGACTGTGGGGCAGGGGAGCCGAGGGGAGTGACATTGGAGGGACTGGTGAGTGAGGCATGCGGACTCTGACTGTGGCTGCGTAACTGCCTGTGTGCCCTAGACCCAGTGGGTGTGCCTTCTACCCCCTGAGTGTGCGTGACTGGAGGTGTGCGCTTGCCCTTCCCTGTTGGTGTGCTGGCTGTGTCTGGTGTGGTGCCTGCCTGGGAATGTGTGTGTGTGCTTGGGACAGGCATGGGAGTGGGAAGTGTGGATGGTGCAGAGGTAGGTGGGGGGACCAAGCGCTGCAGGAGACCCACTGCTGCCGTCAGTGACGAGTCCATGGACCTCAGCAACATCCGTTGGTCAGACATCGCTGATGACATGTCCTCCATGTACGACATCATCTGTGTCAGCAGTGTGGTGTGGCCATGGAGGACAGTCAGGATCGATGTCTGCCCAACCTGCAACTGCCGCTGAATGTCCACAGACTCGGCAGTGAGGGCAGCAGGGGGGACAGGGGCAGGGGGTGCGGTGCCTGGCATGAAGGAGACACGATGTTGCTCTACACAGACAGAAGGGACCGGAGCAACTAGGAGGTCGGTGATGGGAATGGAGGGGGCGGTGACAGTTGTAGTGCTTCTGCCAGCTTTTGGAGCAGCCTCCGCCCCCTCAGGGAGTTCAGCCTCAGACCCGCCAGCATCGTAGTCTGTGTTGGAACTACCCAGGTCCTCCGCCGCACTCCCCTCGCCCTCCGTGCCACTTGATGATGCCGACTCGCCAGGAGTGGTGGCACTGGTGCTGGATCCCTCCTCCACGTCCGTGCAGGTGTCTCCCTCGGTGTCCCCCGATGATGCTGTGGGCAAGGTGAAGAGACAGGAAATAATCAGTCACCTGTTTACATCTGACACATGAGGAGTCCAAACATAATAGGTCACAGTGCATATCATGAAATGCATCATTAGTAACATCTAGATGACTCCGCACATATGTAAGCCCTGCACTCCCCAGTTGGTTCACCCACCATGCCACCTTAAATAATGAATATCAGGACACAACAGCAAATAACTGGATATCCAATTATACAGAGAAGCTAGTGTCTGTGAACAGTGGAGCACAGCCAGACAATGAAGGCATGCCACCCCTTGCTCACTGTGAACGAAACAGTATTGGTGCGCCCAATGCCAAATAACAGATGCCAATGCCGAAGGTGTCCCCACACTCATAGACCTGTGACTACTTTAGAAAATCCAAATAAATACTTTCTGATCCATTGGGAATCACAAACCTTTACACAATTGACAAGTTTGGAATGTGTGAATGTTCCACTTGTGGAACAGAACACACATGTGCATGAATATCAGAAGTCACACAAGGAGGTGCAAACAAAACTACATTTACACAGTCATTGTATGAGCTGCCAGCCTAATGCCAAGAAGCCATTGTAAAGAAGAAATGTGGTATCAGGAAGTACATATACATGGCACCACGGTGGTCCGGATGACTGGACATCGGTAAGTTGGCATCAGCAACAACCAAAGACTAACCCAAATGCAAACACACTGTGGGAACATGGATATGTATAATTCCTGAACAAATTTTGGACAGAACTGTGCCTTTGTAATGTGCCAGTGTGTTCCCCCAAAGTGTAAAGGTGGTTTCTTGTGCACTTCCTTGGGAGACAACTGTCATGCAGGCACATTATTGCCCTTCACAATAATCAAAGTGAAGCATCAAAACTATTGGGACATGTTGACAAGTGTAGTGAGTGCCAAGGTACAAGCCTTCTTGAATGACAACTTAAAACATGCCACCTGTCACATGGCCATCTGTACCATGATGACACAGTTGGCAACACATCTGACACACTACCTGTCATGTGGATTGGCACACATGTCCAGACACAGGACAATGCATTAACTAATGGCCCTGAAATAGTGTTGGAATAAGGAGCACCTGCACTGAGGAGACACCCTGATAGGAACGAAGAATGTCCACACAGATGTCAGCACACACAGACCAAACCACATAGCATTGGGAGCACACACCGGTGCCAATAATGGATGAGCTGGAAACATGTATTGTAACTTTTGACACATGCTGCAAAGCACAAACATGACACCCTGCACAACATGTCTGGGTCACTGCACATTGAGTGTCAGTCCAGACAATTAGCACACACAGGTCAGACCTGGCAAGGAGACATAAGGTTTTGACATATATGCCTCTCCTGCACAAACCCCCCATACATGAGACAATGTGATTGAGACAGAGCAAGTAGTTACACCTCTCAATCTGTGTTTACTAAAAGGGGAATCAAGAACTCCTAAATGTACTCAACATCACCTTGTGAGGCTGACCACACATTTATCTGTGACAAACAACCATCAACTGATAGTTGTACATAGACACACAGGCACTGCCCAGTGTGAGTATGCACAAGCCTAATGGTTTCACCCTGTACAGTGGACACATGTAGCACAATTTACGTTAATAGAAATTAGGGCAGGGAACAATGCCACAGAGGCCAAGCTATGCTGAACACATAGAGACTGGCCACAGTGTGTGATGCCACACATGATTGCCTCCTGCCTGCAGATTCCCCCGTCCTTCGCTCGCTGCCCGCTGCTTCTTCCAGTTTCCCGCCGCTGCCTCCCTGCGGCCCCACCCCCCTGTGATTCCATTCGCCGCTCCGCTCCCACCACCCAGCTGCTCCTCCCTCCCGGCTCCTTACTTAAGGGGACCGTAGGGGACCACAGAGTGTGACCGCTCAGCCTTCCACAGGGCTTGGTCGCCCCACTCACTGCTGCCGCTCCTGCCTTGCCTTTTGCCACCTCCTGCCTGCAGATTCCCCCGTCCTTTGCTCGCTGCCCGCTGCTTCTTCCAGTTTCCTGCCGCTGCCTCCCTGCGGCCCCGCCCCCCTGTGATTCCATTCGCCGCCCCGCTCCCGCCACCCAGCTGCTCCTCCCTCCCGGCTCCTTACTTATGACGCCCCCAGAGCGACCGCGCCGCGGACGTGCGCAGCGGGAGCGCCGATTGTGCGCCGAAGGCGCGCCAAAGGCAAGTCCGTCTGCGCCCGTCCGCGCCTGGCCCGCGCCCAGCGCCAGGACCCCTGGCCCCCGTGAACGCCAGCCAACACGACGGACTTACGACCCCACCACCCTCAACGCACTCAACGCCGGCCGGAACCCCGCCTGCTACCGTGCCACCCCGAGACGCACCCACGGACCCTTCACCTGCCAAGACTGCAAATTCACCTGCCTCCGGACCTGCACTGCTCCCGCCAAGCCAGACACCAGCAACACCCACCTCAAGTGCATCCTGCTCAACACCTGCTCCGTCCACAGGCACGCCGTCGAACTCTGGAACCTGCTTGACGCAACAGCACCAGACGTCGCCTTCCTCACTGAAACCTGGATGAATGCCTCCTCAGTGCCCGACATCGCCATAGCCATCCCTGACGGATACAAGATCACCTGGAGGGACCGCGTCAACCAGACGGGAGGAGGCATCGCCATCGTACACAAGAACACCATCCGCATCTCGACCAACTCCGATGAAACCTTCACCGCCGCCGAACACCTCCACTTCCAGATACACACCGACCCCAAGACCACCCTCAGAGGCACCCTCATCTACAGACCCCCGGGACCACGCACACAATTCAGCAAAGACATCGCCGACATCATCAGCCCTCACGCCCTTCCCTCCGTTGACTACATCCTCCTAGGGGACCTCAACTTCCACCTGGAGAACAACAATGACAGAAACACCACCACCCTGCTGGAGAACCTCGCTAACCTCGGACTCAAGCAACTGGTGAACACCCCTACCCACTATGCCAGCCACACGCTTGACCCCGTCTTCTCATCCAGCAAGCACATCTCCTTCAGCCACTCCACCGGACTCCACTGGACCGACCACAGCTGCATCCATTTCAGCTTCAGAAGAACCACGACTCACCACCACCCGCAACAAGTTCCTCACCGGAGCTGGAGCAAGATCACCGCCGAGCAGCTCACCGCCTCCCTCAGCCAGAACCCTCCCACCAGCACAACGGACCCCAATGAAGCAGCCAGCAACCTCACCAAGTGGCTGACCGCCTGCGCCGATGATCTCGCACCACTAAAGAATCCTCCCAACAGACCCGGCAGCAAGAAAACCCCCTGGTTCACCGACGAACTCAAGGACTCCAAGAAGAACTGCCGCACCCTCGAGAAAGCCTGGCGGTTCGACCAGACCACAGACAACAGGACCGCCCTCAAGCACGCCACCTGCAAACACCATCAGCTGATCCGCGCCACCAAGAAGACAGCACTCAAAGAAAGACTGGACAACAACGCCCACGACAGCAAGGAACTCTTCAGCATCGTCAAAGAGTTCTCCAACCCCAGCGCCGGAAACAACGACTTCACTCCCTCGCAAGACCTCTGCAACTCACTCGCCTTGTTCTTCCACCGCAAGATCGCCGACATACACAACAGCTTCGACGCACAGACCACGCACCCTACCACCGAACCAACGCCCGCCACCACCACCCTTTGCAACTGGACCCCGATCAGCACCGAAGACACCACCCGCACGATGAACACCATCCACTCCGGATCCCCCACCGACCCCTGCCCCCACCACGTCTTCAACAAGGCCGACGCCATCATCGCACCCCATCTCCGGGACATTATCAACACCTCCTTCCACACCGCCACCTTCCCGGAGAGCTGGAAGCACGCCGAGCTTAGCGCCCTCCTGAAGAAACCAACGGCAGACCCCACCGACCTCAAGAACTACCGTCCCATCTCGCTCCTTCCTTTTCCTGCCAAAGTCATTGAGAAGACCGTCAACAGACAGCTCGCCGCCTTCCTCGAGACGAACGGATCCCTCGACCCCTCGCAGTCCGGGTTTCGGGCCAACCACAGCACTGAGACCGCCCTGATCGCAGCCACCGACGACATCAGATCCCTGATCGACAACGGGGAAACAGCGGCCCTCATCCTCCTGGACCTCTCTGCTGCGTTCGACACTGTCTGCCACCGCACCCTAGTGCAGCGCCTCAGCAACATCGGAATCCAAGAGAAGGCACTGGAGTGGATCATCTCGTTCCTCGCCGGAAGAACCCAGAGAGTCCGCCTCCCCCGTTCAGATCCGAGGCCACCGAAGTCATCTGCGGCGTACCACAAGGATCATCACTCAGCCCAACCCTCTTCATTGTCTACATGAGCCCCCTCGCAGCCATCGCACGCCAACACAACCTCAACATCATCTCCTACGCCGACGACACCCAACTGATCCTCTCCCTCACCAACGACCCCGCCACCGCCAGAGCCAGCCTACACGAAGGGATGAAAGACGTCGCCGAGTGGATGAAGAACAGCCGCCTGAAACTGAACTCAGACAAGACGGAAGTCCTCATCCTGGGATCATCCCCCTCTGCCTGGGACGACTCCTGGTGGCCCCCTGCCCTGGGCACCACTCCCAAACCAACGGACTACGCGCGCAACCTGGGCTTCATCCTGGACTCCTCCCTCTCGATGACCAGACAAGTCAACGCCATCTCCTCATCATGCTTCAACACCCTGCGCATGCTCCGCAAGATCTTCAGATGGATCCCCACAGAAACCAGGAAGACCATTACCCAGGCACTCGTCACCAGCCGACTGGACTACGGGAACACCCTCTACGCCGGAACCACAGCCAAACTTAAAAAAAGACTCCAACGCATCCAGAACGCCTCCGCACGACTCATCCTGGACATCCCCCGACAAAGCCACATCACCGGACACCTGAGAGACCTGCACTGGCTCCCCGTCAACAAGAGAATCACATTCAGACTCCTCACCCACGCACACAAGGCTCTCCATGACCTGGGCCCCAAGTACCTCAACGACCGCATGACCTTCTACATGCCCACCCGCCAGCTACGATCGACCAGCCACGCCCTCGCCACCGTACCACGCATCCGCAGAGCCACTGCCGGAGGAAGATCCTTCTCCTACCTGGCAGCCAAGACTTGGAACTCCCTCCCCATCCACCTTCGGCTAACCCAAGACCATCTCTCCTTCAGGAAGCAGCTCAAGACCTGGCTGTTCGAGCAGTAACGTACCCCTCCCCCCCAGCGCCTTGAGACCCTTCCGGGTGAGTAGCGCGCTATACAAATGTCGTGATTGATTGATTGATTGATGATTCCTAGGATAAGGTGTCTCATGGGACAGTAGTGGGCACACTGCTCCATGGTCCTGGAATGATCTGACTGCAACTGGAGCAACTGTCCCGGCCCTATGCATATCTCCTACTCATGCACATCATGTCTGAGGCCACTACATTGGTCATGCATGCTGCAAGGGTGTGTATTTAAAACCTCACACTCCTATGTAGAGCCTCAGGACAGTGCCAACAATTATGGACCCCCAATGAGTGCACAGGAAAGGCACAGGCAAGGTACCAACACATGTCACAGACCACCCCCACACATGATGCAGAAAGCATTGTGCACCGTGATGACCTTGCAGCCTAGATGACCATGTGCAATAGTGATTACACACAGACCAGGGAACACATGTCAAGGAGGGGAAGGGAGGAAGAACAGCAGTGGTTGACTAGGGGGAACAGGATATGCACTGCACATATAAACCCTGGAAGTGTATCCATGCAACTGAGCACTTCCAAAAGCTTGTGACACACAACAGATACACATGTACCTACCCCCTTGCTGCTGCTGCTTCTCCTGTAACCGCCTATCCATGTCAGGGAAGACCACCGCCAGGACACGCTTCATTTGGTGGGTCAGGCGCTGGCCCCCGCAGTGTTTTCGTGCTGGTGAGTCCCCCTGCAGAACCCGGGCGATCCTCCTGGTCCAGCACCGGATGTCCTGCCAGCGTTTCCTCACCTGGGCCAGGCACCGACTGTGACCCTCCACGGAGATACGGCCCTGACGGCCCGCTTCCATATCTTCCCCTTCTCGTAGGCGGTTACCTGTGAGGATGAAAAATTGAGAATAGATCACTACACCTGCTCCATGTCACAGAGACACACATTAGAACATCTTTGATTTGTTGAACAGGGCATAGCATGCTGCAAACTAATAGCACCTTCGTTATAGGGAATTTCGCCTCAGTGTAAGCCCCAATGCACTACATGGTATTGAAAGTACACAGGTGGCATGAGGGGTGCAACACACTCCCTGATCATGGCACACACTGTACATCACAAGCAACACAAGGCTGATGGACAGCACCTCCAGGCAGTCACATGCCCCAGGCCACTGACCCAACCTCAGCAGTGTACACAGACACACACAGGCACAGATAAATCACCTGCCAGTGGCAACAGTGGATACAAACATCACTCTGCACATGTGCCACTTGCCTGGGGGGTGTCACAGGCGTGGGGCTAGCCCAGCTAGTCAGACACACAGCACGGCTTACTTCTTGCATCAGATGGGTTGAGCAGTTGCCTCCTCCATGCAGCTGTGGTGCAACACTCCACATAGGCACTCACCCACATGACAAGGAACATTCACACACATCAATGTCCATGGGGCGTACATATCATTTGGTCACTCTCACCACAGCTCCACTAAACTCACACACATCTGTGGGTACAGTCACCTGTCACACCGGGGGGAACACTGAATCACCTCAGGACTATAGAACAAGAATGGCCAAGAGGATTAGCCATGCTGAATGTGCCATGCACCATGCAGTGAATGTCACAGTAAGCACAATGCAAGTGAGGAGTGCACACATGAACCACATCATGCTCTGCATGATAGACCTAAGCCATTTCCCCCCCCCCCCGGGACCCACTCTAAACAACATTGCATGTCTGTCACACCTGGACACAATGCCAGAAGTGCCAGTCACAAAAAGAAGGGGCACAGTCAAAGGTAGCGGAGTCAGCACTCACCTGCTCCCCTGGTCTACCATACAGGCTGGGGAACTGTCGGAGGATGACATCCAGCAACGCCTCATTCTCCTCCTGGGTGAAAGGCTGGACCCTCTCCACAGTCCTTGACATGGTGCCAGAGGAAGCCAAACAGCAGCAGTGGTGTTGAAGAAAGGTTGTGCAGGCAAGTGCCCTCTCATGGGTTCTGGCTGACTTATATCTGCCTTGCTGGGCTATTTCCTTTACAGGAGTACGGAGTGATTGGTCAGACTCATTTGCATCCTACGTTTCCTCCAATCCCTTACACACACGTGTGTACGGGACGTATCACTATTGCATACGCCTACGGCAACACTCCCATAGAGATAGGACCCCTACACACGCGTGTACATGCCGTATCACTATGGCGTACGCCTAGGGCAACACTACCATGGAGATAGGACCCCTACACACAAGTGTACGGGCCGTATCACTATGGCATACGCCTACAGTACCACTCCCATAGGGATAGGACCCCTACACACGCGTGTACGGGCCGTATCACTATGGCGTACGCCTACGGCAACACTCCCATAGGGATAGGACCAGTGTGTACACGTACGTGTGTACGGTCCTTACACACATGCGTACTCCTACCCAACCCCAATATACTGATACGACCGTACACACACCCTCAGAGCGTGTGTACAGTGCGTTTCACAGCTTACACTGGTGATAGGAGGCGCACAGGAAAGGAATGGAGGTGTCAGACTCGCACAAGGATGGACATCAAGTCATTGTCAGTGCAGTCCTTCATGTGTAGGGCCTAGGTGTGTCAGGCAGTGATGTGGCACATGTCTCCTCATGTTTTAACCCAATAGTTATGTGATGACCTGTGTACACATGTCATGTGTGATGGGGCACTATGTGGCACACTTCCCCTTCACACCTTTTACATGTGTGCATGTAGTACAAACTTGTCAAGCACTGCATCACTGGCATGGCACAGTCACCAACACCCGCAACTGTCCCGTGATGCCAGGTGCACGGATGATGACACCTGACATCTAACTACCAACGTGCCACGATGTGACTATGTCATGTGTGTGTCATGTGTTCCCATGAGCTTGCTGTTGGTGTTCCGTCAACTGCATCTGCTGTAGCTGCATTGAACATGTGTCTGTGTGTAGATGGCCATGGCACACTATTACTCACACCAGGCCACATGGGGAATCACACGTAACGTGTGTCTGTCTGCATCGAACAGGGACTTGTGAGCTGAGGACATATCTGCATAGTCTCAATGTCTGTGTGATCAGTTTTGACATGTAGCCCTTCATGGCAAGGTGTGCGGTCTGTCCTTTTTCAATGACATGTGACCTGTGCGTCTAGCTTGCCGCCAGCTGTCTGAATGAGATAACATCCTTCAAATGCACATATGTGGATGTATGTCACTCCTGTAATGTGTCTGGCTGTTCACTCACACTGGCCCACAGCTACTTTCATGGCATGTCATGTAGACCTTGACAATCCACGTTTGTAGCTGGCTCTTGGTAGGAGTATCACCTGGCTGGCATACGTGTCCAGGATGTATTGCACAGAACAGACTCTGTATGTAGCATATGTGTATTAGCTGTTGAACATGTGCTCAGTTCATTGACATTGGTGTAGTAATGTACTCAATCTTCGATATTTCTTCCAAATTTCTGCAGGGCACCGCCTCTCCCCTGACCAATGCCAGACTTGGGTGCCATGAGGGAACGTGACTGAATACGCCGTTACAGATTCCACCAACAGTTAATTGAGGCCCTGACAAACAGGCTGGCACCACACCTCCAACCGCGACACAGTTATCCGACTGCGCTGACCCCCAAGATGACGGTAATGTCAGCCCTACATTTCTTTGCCACCGGTGCGTTTCAATTGACCATAGCTGATGTGGGTGGCATGTCCCAGACCATGTTCAGCCGTGTCCTGCATGATGTTTTAGAAGCCATGTTGGAGCACCTGGATGAATTCATCCATTTTCCAAATCGTGAGCAGTTGACAGGTATCAAGGGTGAGTTCTATGCCCTGGGAGGGATGCCCCATGTAATTGGGTCCATTGATGGGACACATGTGGCTTTGGTACCACCACAGGCACAGGAGGTAACCTTTCAAAACCGTAAACATTATCACTCCATTAATGCCCTTGTGGTGTGTCTTGCTAACATGCTGATTTCCCATGTCTGTGCACGTTTTCCAGGGTCAGCACTAGGCCTGGGCTAAATTTCCGTTCCGCTCGCGGAAATTGCGATAAATTGACATTTTCGCGTTCCGCGGAGAGCGCGAAAATGTCAACATTTCCGCATTCCGCAGCTTAGCGATAATTTGTTTCTTGCTCGCGCTGTAAAATAATACATTCTTGCGCCTTACCTGAATCCCCGCGTTCGCCGACAAGTTTTCCCGATCCGGTCGCGTTCTCCACGAGATGTTGGATTGTTGGTAGCCATTTGCGCTGTCTCACGACAGTTCGCGGCCGCAGTAATGTCATTGGACGCGCGATCACGTCTTTCTTCTCGCGATCATGCACCGTGAGAAGAGTGAAAACAAGATGGCCGCGCCCGCGAGCAACCGCATGGGTAAGTTGGCGAGCCGCGACCAAGCAGAAAATACTGCGAACGGGCGGGAAAAAAACTTCCGCATCCTTGCGATATTTCCGCGTGTTTGCGGAAATTTTTAACATTTTCGCGATAAATTGTGAAAGTCACTTTCGCAAATTCTGCCCACGCCTAGTCAGCACACTATGCCTACATCATGAGGCGTAGCAGGGTGCCAGATGCTGCGGCTGCACAACGAATGAGCATGTCTTGTTGGTGGGTAGACTCTGTTTGTCCAGTATTTAGCGGTATCTTTGTATGTTACGGCATCTCCTGACCCACTTCTTTACATGATGTTTCCATGTAGGGGACTCTGGCTATCCAAACATGTCATGGCTGGTGACGCCTCTCCGCAACCCCAGAACAGCTGCAGATCACCGTTACAACAACGCCCATGGGCAGACCAGACGAGTGATTGAGAGGGCGTTTGGCCTCCTGAGGAGCCGATTCCGTTGCCTCCAGAAGACAGGCGGATCCCTCCCATATGCACCGGTGAAGGTCTGCAAAATCTACCTCGTGTGCTGCATGCTGCACAACATGGCAGTGGAGAAAGCTGTCCCACTCATCCTGGATCCCGATGAGCAGGAACATCCACCCGTGGAGGATGACGGCCTTGGTCACGAGGCAAGTGAGGAGGAGGAGGAGGATGAGGAGGACATCCGGAGTCAGCTCATACGCAACTTCTTCTCATAATGGTGAGTCCCTGGGTCTGAGTGTGCACGCTTGGAGCCTTGTGTGGCATGTGTTTCAATGTGTGTGTCCAGCTGACTGTGTGACTTTGAGGTGTGTTCTGATGTGTCACTCGAGTGTTGATGTCATTCCACACATTTTAGCTGACACACTCAATTGACAACTAGCATGGTGTCAACCTTATTCATGTAGAGTACATGACCATGCATGTGGATGACTATCTTTTTCCTGACTTCTTGTGTGTCTGTCATCCCCAGGTAGTTGCGCATGCTGTGTGCTCGTGGCATCGTTGTGCTCCTGCTATTCCTCATGAGTATTGCAACGTGTGCTGAATCAGCGTTACATGCACGGACATGGTGAAAAGTCTCCTTTGGGTAAGGTTTGCAGCAAGGCATTTTGGGTGTGTTAGTTGTTTGGAATGTGTGGGCACTGCTCCTGTGCAGGTTTGGTTACTATGCATACATGTTGACTCACCATGGGGCACATGACATGTAGCATGACTCACATGAACTGATAGTCACACTTCATGACAGTCATCTGTTATGGGATTGTGGATTGTGATGAAGGCATCAATGTGTGTACAACTTCCCTTGAAAACATACGGGAGGCTATAATGTGGGACATCCCCATAAGAGGCTCAATGGGGAATTGCAGCCTCTCTGTGTGCAGCAGGGGATGTTTGGCTCACCCCCTTCACTTGTGTGCCAGTCCAATGGATTTACAGCATCTGTGGTGCGAAGGGGGTGTCCAGTGTAGGTCCCACATGTTCATCCAAAAGACCTGTGAGTCTGCTCATATTGATGTATTTCCATAGGTGTGAGCCTGAGTAATAAAGGTGTTCCTCAGCCTCCAAGGTGCCTCATCTCTGTCAATGCAGGTCTCTTGCCACTGTGCATGCGGCATCTCTGGCATGGTTGTCAAGGATTGTGCATATGAGTCTATGTGTAGATTAGCAACCTGCATGTTTTTCTTCATGTATTTGATTCTCTATTGTGCATGAAGGCCATGGCTGTGTATGTGGTTTGGCATGTTGGTCCCCACAACGGGCCCTCAACACCTTCTGGGGTGTGTTTCCTGTGCGCAGCTCGGCCTTCAGTTTCATGATCCGGTGTCAGTCATCTTTGGTGATTGTGCATCCTTTGTCTCTGGGTGAGCCATTGAAAACCGGTCACTCCTTCCTTTACATACACCTGTTGCAGTAGTCCTTTCTGACATCCTAGTCTTTGTGTGGAAATTGTAGCATAGTTCCCAGGACATGCCGCCTGCTGATGCAGCCACTGCAGCAAGGGCACACGAAGTTTCCTGATTTGGCAACACACACACATCAAAGATGCTCCTCCCTTCCTCCCTCAACCCATTCATTTGGCTGTCATCAGCTTGTCTGTGCTACAGTTGTGGCCACGCGGTACCAAAGGCTGGACCGTCTGCACATGCAACGTGCACATTGCACGACCCTCAGGTCCTTGCATGACCCACATCACACTACAGTCTGATGTTGCAGCCACCCTCCAAGCAATGTCCATCCACACATCTCCCGGCTGCTCTCAGGCATACACTAAGCGCACACACAACACCTTTGCATGATGAGTGTGCAACTCCGACTGGCTACACAGCGCTGCCACGCCTTCCAGGCCCTGTCACTCCCACCAGGTCATGTCCCTCCTACTCCCCACCGGCTCGGTACCCCGGCAAGGCCATGGGAGTGGGACTCAAGGCTTCTGCATGTAGTATGGTGTCGTCGTCAGGCACAGGGCACAGGTATCATCTCTCAGCGTGTCAATCTACAATGTGTCCAGGACCCCCCTCTCCACCATCACATGCACACACAACCTCATCATCAACTCATATGCCATTGACAGCCAGGTGCTCCTCACCCTCACCAAGGACGCACACATTGCCAGTTCCAATATTCAAGATTGCATGAGATCCATTGATGAATGACAGAACAGCAGCCACCTGAGGCTGGACTTGTACAGGACAGAGGTCAACATCTGAGGATTGTCCCCTTACAGCTGGGTCAACTGCTTGTGTCCCACCCGCAAAATCCCTGCCAAGCACCCAGTGTCCACGCACACAAAATGGTGTGCATCATGGATTGCTTGCTCACATTTGCCATGCTAATCACCAGCATCTGTGCCTCAGACTGCAACACCCTCTAAATTATGCACATGATCCCCAGATAGATCCACTCCAAGGAAAGACGAACCATCCCCCAGGTCCACGACAACATCCGTGTCAAATACTGCCCTTCCCTCTACGGAGCAGCCACATCCAAACTCCCGGGAAACTTGTACACATCCAGGCTGCATCTGCACACCTCAGCTGCAACATCCTGTGTGCTGCAGGATGACCTTCAGACTCCCCACCCACACTCAGGAGGCAGGCCACAACCCGACCCAAAACCAACCTTGAACCACTGTCATCCGAGACCCCGTAGTGCCATCTCCGTGCATCCAACCTTGACCTGGCCACCATTCTTCAGATCCACCGTACTCCAGCATGCAGGACATAGTTCTCCCACCTGGGAACACATACCTGGGACTCCCTCCCCGGGAACCTCCGAATGAGGCATGACCTCTACGCCTTAATGATACTCTTCCAAATAGGTCTGTCCGCACAGTATTGCAAGCACCCCCTCAGCAGCTTGAGGCCATCACAGGTGAGTATTGTGCTCCATGTCTGCATTGCATGATACATTGTGACCCATGTGTGTCCTGTACCAGACTCAGATCCCAGGGTATGGATGGGTGGAGTTAGTTCAACACTAAGGCATAGTTTGATATTTACACACACATATGTTGTGGAATAATGCCAAATGACAGCAACATCTCATGACAAAATACATGTTTTATTTTTGGTGGGGTAAGTCTTTTGTTAGATGAACTAAGGTGCTCTACAGGGTGCATAGAATCCAAAGTTCACAGGGGGAGATGGCATCCTTGTCCGTTGGAGTCATCAGAGTCCAGACCACAGTGTTGGTCATCACTGGTCAGACTGTGACCAGCAAGTCCATGTGTCAGAGAATGCCATTGGGTGAGGTGCTGCTGTTGCGCCAGAGGGCCAGGTGCCAGGCCAGGTGACCTGGGAGATGTGGATGGTCCGCTGACTCTCACGGTCTTTTCCGTGGACGACCCACCTTCCTGGGGAGACCCTCAGATGCAGGCCTTGACGATGTCTGTGATGCTCCGTTGGGCGAATCCTCCTCCTCCTCCCTCCCTGTGGCTGGTGGTGGTCTTCGCCTGGTGGCACAGGGAGGGTTGCCCATGTTGTCGGCGATCCGACGGAGTGAACGGCTCATGTCCGTTTGCACCGCCAGGAGCTCAGCCAGTCTTGCCTCCATCCGTCCTTGGTGTTGTTGTTGACTGGCATGTTGCTCGGCCTGCAGGTTCTGTGGTAAATAATTTAATTACCGGGACTTAATTTGATGCGGAAAATCTATAACAATAGCTCAGTAAAATAAGAGGCAGAATCCGTGGTATTAGAGGTTCGGAACGGGCTTTATTCCATAATCAATTTAAATCGATGAGCTCCATATTCCATCACCACGAAGGTTCAGGAAGTGAAGACCGTACTTTATTGATAAGTAATCATTTTTATACAATAGGCATTACAGTGAAACAAATGCAGGAGGCGTAACAATTGATAGTAAAGATAAAACATACATGCGTAGCAAAAGTGGGTGTAACTGGGTGTAACTAAAGAACGTCATCAGGTATGATGTCATAATAGGGTGGTTCCATGAAAGAATTTCGCAATGTCAGCAGAAATACTTGGCAGAAATGCGCGCGCAGCAGCATGACGTGTGATTGACGTGCAACTAGGGGGTGAAGGGGACTTGACATTTAGCTCCACATGTGGCGACAGAAGTCTGGAGGGTCAAGTCAACCTAATCCCAAATCATATCTAACATCCTATGTTTAAAGAACTGTGTTATCCAAAAGAGAGGCCTTCTTAGAGTAGAATCTTATTCTATACTGACTATACTGACTGTGAGTGCGTGTACAAGCGTCTAAGTGTCTACACTAGATGCGAGGGCAGGAATCTTCCATAGTAACAGGGCTATGAATTACTTGCATAAAGACAGAGAAGCCGGGCCTTTTGCTCGGTAGCTGGAAGAATGTTTACTTAAACTACTAGACAGGAATGCATTGGGTAGGGAGCGGAGCAGATAATTTCGAAGGTGAAATACAGTTTTTGGCAGGCAACAGGCTGATGTCAGGCACCGTTAGCTGCGCAGAGAATGAGGACAAAGTTCATGGATACAGATGCGAGCTCAGACTGAAGCTTTCAGAGGCAGAAGGCAAGAAAAGGCTTGATGGCAGAATCAGGGCCTACTTGCCTGGACTGTAAAATGGCATAAGTGAACCATATAAAGCCGGTGGCCTTTCATACTTAGGAATGGAATATCCGGCCCATTCATGGCGAATCTGAAAGAGGACATGTTGGCGGTGGACGCACATGTGTTTGCGTCTTCATAACTGGAACTGGAGGGAACATACATGTACTTGTGATTTATACATGAAACCGTTGGGGTCCAAGATAGGGGACATAACTGATCATAAAAATCCATATTTCCACATTCCCTCCTTGTCCCCTACTTGCCCGTCAAGAGATATCAATCTTCATTAATCCATCGATCTGTTCATATAGCATCATTTGTTCTTCTTTCTTCTTCCGTGATGAATGAAATCTTGGTGGTGGAATACACGATGTGGCACACAGACCACAGATCGCTGGTCCACATTGTAGACATAGACAGCAACTGAATAATATGAGGAAGCCAATACCTAGGAAGGATAGGACCTTCCATCCAAAGGTAGATAATACACTCCAAAACCAACCGGACCAAGTCCAGGTGCCTGGATTCTGGTGTATCTGGCTTACAATCTTATGAAGGCGAGTTATGGCTTTATATACAGATGGCGAATTTTCTGGTATGAAAATGCAACAACTTGATCCGATGACCCTACAAGCTCCGCCCCTATCGGCCAGGATGACGTCAAGGACAAGACGATTTTGAAGCACAACAATCCGCATAGCAGACTGCTCTTCTGTTAAATTGCCTAAGGCGGAAATAGTTTCGTTCACTACAGCTTCAAGTGTTCTAGTTAATCTACGTATCAGCTTACTATTGGTAACTGTACCTATATAGGGAAAGAGACCTTTATTGAAATCTGTGTATTTTTCCCATGCGGTCTCAGTATAATCGACTATTGGGAGATCTCTCCTTTCTCTATTGTGTACTAAATGAGTATTTCTGTGATAATCAGGAGGAGCTAGGAAAACAGGTGGCAAAAGGAATCCGATGTAGCAGGTACCATCCCAATCTAGTGGCAAACGTATGTATGCCGTCTGACCACATATGAAGTAGGAATGGCGGGAAGCTCTAAATGTAGACTTGCCTTGATCACTAAATTCTATTACAGTGGTGCATCTACTATGGCCCATATGTATGGAACCATTCTTTCTTACACATAATTCACCTTTAACTGGAAATACTGACATGGCGGGCAAAATTGGAGTAGCTTCGGATTCGACATTCAAGATCATGAGATTGAGCGTAAAATTACCTAATCCATATACTTCATTTTCTAGATCAGTTCCTATTTTAGATATGGGTGTGTATACAAACACACGTTTAAACTCATTGTCATCACCCTTTATCGGGTGCACTTCGCGTAAGGGATTCTGTCTATCCATGTAATGCGTCGTTCTTTCCTTGATGGGCAGTGAGACATGTTCAGGACATACAAAAAGACTATACTGTCTTCTAGATTCTAGTATTTCTCTAATTACCTTAGTACCGGAACCTCTCCATTTATTCGTGAGTAATTCAGTCAATATATCAGGTAAGGGGCCAGGATCGGAGTGTTGGCTTTTATATAATATAAGGAGTTGTTGAATCATATAGATACCAGCTAAACGCTGTTCATCTGGGGCGAGGTTCAAAAACGTATGTACTAGTGTATCATCACCATATTTTCCAGGACTATCAACCCAGTGAACGGCTGACCTGGCTAATTCTTGTTCGTCCATAGAATCGAGTATATGATAACCCCTTCGTTCTCGGAGTAATTTGTCAGCGGTTTGGAATGAATGTTCGGGGGACCTTATATTTATTATAGGAGTTTGGAATTTTCTGTTATTATCTGGACGTATCGGACATATCGGATCAGTAAAGCATCTAGTATTATTGCAAGATCTTCCTCTACCTACATAGGCCATTGTTTCTAACTGTCCTGTGGGCAGTTCTAATTCTTCCTCGTCCTCGATTTGTTCTGGTTCGTCTACTGCTAATCTTTCCTCGTGTATTCGTTCTATTTCTTTGCGGATCTTTCGGCTCATAGCTACTATGCATGATCGTTTATCATGTCTCCCCTCTGATATATTCTTACCCCATGTGGTAAGAATCTGCATTTCTTCCGGATTTACCCCTGGTTGATCTTGATTTCTGATCGCACAGTTTATGAGGAAACGTAACAGTTCCCCCTGTATTTCCACCTTTTGGTATTCCATGGCTCTGTTAATACTCTCAGGGTCTCGCCCTGACTGAACAAAATGATATATATTTTCTAAATGTGCAGTCATTCCTGGTAGCTTCCCTAAATATATTGCAGCTCGTCGGATACGTAATGATGCCAGCATCATTTCGTCCCCTTTTCCGGGCACAGGATCATATCTACAATCTATTAGAAGTTCCTTGAGCGTGTTGGGAGTTACTAGTTTGGGCGTACGTTGGTGGGCTAATTCTTGAAAGGAAAGTTTATTTGTTCTGGGTGGCGTAGAAAAAATGCTTGATGTACCTCCGGTAGCACCACCTGGGGTGCTGGATGTGAAAGGATTCGTTGAACGTGATATAGCAACCATAGGTGTGGATGCGGATGTAGAAACAGATGTGCTTGCCGGAACTTGTGTCGGGGTTTGCTGTTGTAGAGGTACAGACGGAGGAGGGTCTTGGCGTTGAACCCCCTCGGCAGACGGTCTATGTGGCGCAGCATTAGCATACTCGGGAGCTGCGTCGTCTAAATAAGAGGAAAGAAAAACATCTTCTGCGGTTCTGGGATGCCCTTTGGGATGTGCTTTTATCGGAAACAATGGGGGTGGCAAGTCTCTTGGTATCTCCGGGGTAGCCTTAGGTAGTCCTTCGGCCAGAAGAGGATACATACCATTCACAAGGGCATTTCTTTGTCTGTCTGTTTGTTCTGACTTTACTCGAGTACCTTCTTCAATTACTACATTTTCTCGAACTTTATTTGAATTCTCCTTACTCTTCTCTTCCTGTCTACGTGCTTTTTCTGTACGTCTATACGATTCTTTACGCCATAATTCAATGGCATCTTTCTGTGACTGTCTAGCTTTCCTTTTCCATAATTCTTCCTCTACTTTCACGATGCAATCTGCATCCCAGGTCCCAGCTGCGGGCCACCTCTGACTTTCTGGTAATTCCTTGGTGTAGTCTACCCATAGATCAAGAAATAATATGGCGTCTAGGCCATGTTTATGATACATGAAGTACCCTGGAGTGTCCCTAGGAGGAATGGGAACAGCTTCTTCGAGTACCCCTTTTCTAGTTGTGATCTGTCTTAATTTCGAAAAGAGCGGCATATTGAGAACTGATCTGATCTGATACCTAATTTTGAACACGTTTAATACCATAAAACACAATAATGAACAGTCATTCACACCACAATATACAGAACGTATTTAAAACATTTTAACATTTAACATTTAATGAATAAACAATGATGGTCATTTAGGGAACTAGTCACTAAGCATAATACTCGATACTAACTAGGTAATTCTGAATTATATACTAGACATACTTGATATACTGCTAAACAGTACAGATACACTGCTGAAACAGTGCAGACCGGATTTGTGTACCCAAACCCGTCTTGACCGGCACAACCTATGTGCACGTCAGAACGCCTCCCCGATAATGGTACTCACCGGGTAGCTCGGAACGGAAGGCCTCGGAACTGAACTGAACTTGAACCGGACTGGACTCGACTCGGAACTTCGGAAACTTCGGAAAACTGGTGGGCCTCTGTATACCTCGGATCTTGCTCTCTCAGCTAGGCTCTGGTCGGGATACTTCGCACTTCTCACCGCCTCGTCTGGGTGTTGATCGCAGCCTCAGTTACCCCCGCTCGGCAGGAGGGAGATACAGGAAATCCTGTGGGTACGCGTTGTTGTCCGTCCAGCTGTGACAGGAGACCGGGCCTGCAACGCACCGCCGGCGCGTGAGATGAGAAAGTGTCCCTGTTCGGGCGCCATTTATGTGGTAAATAATTTAATTACCGGGACTTAATTTGATGCGGAAAATCTATAACAATAGCTCAGTAAAATAAGAGGCAGAATCCGTGGTATTAGAGGTTCGGAACGGGCTTTATTCCATAATCAATTTAAATCGATGAGCTCCATATTCCATCACCACGAAGGTTCAGGAAGTGAAGACCGTACTTTATTGATAAGTAATCATTTTTATACAATAGGCATTACAGTGAAACAAATGCAGGAGGCGTAACAATTGATAGTAAAGATAAAACATACATGCGTAGCAAAAGTGGGTGTAACTGGGTGTAACTAAAGAACGTCATCAGGTATGATGTCATAATAGGGTGGTTCCATGAAAGAATTTCGCAATGTCAGCAGAAATACTTGGCAGAAATGCGCGCGCAGCAGCATGACGTGTGATTGACGTGCAACTAGGGGGTGAAGGGGACTTGACATTTAGCTCCACATGTGGCGACAGAAGTCTGGAGGGTCAAGTCAACCTAATCCCAAATCATATCTAACATCCTATGTTTAAAGAACTGTGTTATCCAAAAGAGAGGCCTTCTTAGAGTAGAATCTTATTCTATACTGACTATACTGACTGTGAGTGCGTGTACAAGCGTCTAAGTGTCTACACTAGATGCGAGGGCAGGAATCTTCCATAGTAACAGGGCTATGAATTACTTGCATAAAGACAGAGAAGCCGGGCCTTTTGCTCGGTAGCTGGAAGAATGTTTACTTAAACTACTAGACAGGAATGCATTGGGTAGGGAGCGGAGCAGATAATTTCGAAGGTGAAATACAGTTTTTGGCAGGCAACAGGCTGATGTCAGGCACCGTTAGCTGCGCAGAGAATGAGGACAAAGTTCATGGATACAGATGCGAGCTCAGACTGAAGCTTTCAGAGGCAGAAGGCAAGAAAAGGCTTGATGGCAGAATCAGGGCCTACTTGCCTGGACTGTAAAATGGCATAAGTGAACCATATAAAGCCGGTGGCCTTCCATACTTAGGAATGGAATATCCGGCCCATTCATGGCGAATCTGAAAGAGGACATGTTGGCGGTGGACGCACATGTGTTTGCGTCTTCATAACTGGAACTGGAGGGAACATACATGTACTTGTGATTTATACATGAAACCGTTGGGGTCCAAGATAGGGGACATTACTGATCATAAAAATCCATATTTCCACAGTTCTCCATCTCGTCGAGGGTCCCCTTCATCTCTGTGAGGCTCGACACTACCTGGCTGATGCCCCTGGTGTCACGCCGGTATGTGTGACATACCGGTTCCCTCAGCTGCCTGGTCAGGTTCTCGCCTCCGCCTGCCTCCACTCCCACCACCCCTGCCCACACGAGCCTGTCCTGCTGTTGTGGGCACATCGGGTCTACGGGACCCCTGAGGGATGGCATTAGCGGGGTTGTCTGCCTCCTCCTGGGTTCTGGGAGAACCTTGTACCTCCTGGTCAGACTGGCTCTGTTGTTCAGTGCGAGCAGGGCTCCTGGGATGTGGCAGGAATGGGGGTAGGGGTTGGCACAGACGTACCTGACGCAGGTGCTGCAGGGGCTTGGGCACCAGAGGGGCCAGGTTGGTCGGGGTCATCCACGGAGTGGTGAGAGTCGTCACTGCCGGTGGGATCATCTTCACGCTGAGCCTGGGACTGTGATTGTTCCCCCCCATTGTTGGGGGGAGGTCGATGACGTTGACCTGTGTGTGAGAGAGAGACAATGTTAATGCTGTTTCCTGCCACATCAATGTTTCATACATATTCAAGTTGTCACAGTTCCTCCAGGTAGTTGGATGTGCCTAGCATTCCTCTCAATGTACACTTGGGGATGGGTATGTTGCGGGGGACAGATTGATATGTTCTCCTGAGTGTTTTACCAGTAGAATTTTGGCTAGGATGCTTATTTGGCTATGGATTGGTCTTGTTGTGTCACATGTCCATTGTGAGAGTGGGTAAATCCGTTGCCTGCCCCGGGGGTGTGTGCTTGTGTGAGGGGGGGTGTTTGACCGGGCCTGCTGTTGGGTGTAGTGTGTTTTGTCATTGGGTCTCCCAGGTGATGTGTCTGTCCCCTCATGGTGCATGCTGGCATGACAGTGAGTGTGAGTTCCTGTGCTTGATATCTGAGCTTGTGGAGTTGGTGTTTGTGTGTACAGTGGTCACAGGAGGGCCTTGTGCTGCATACAGCAGGGCCAAGTGTCAGCTACCTTGAAAGTACTTTGCCAGTCCCTGTGCATTGGGCATGGTGCATGGGTATGTACCTAGGCCATATGGGCTGATGGCATTGGTGTCTGCTTCTGAGTTGCACAATGTGTTGTGTGAGCCCCACCCTCCCAGCATCCCGGACATCCAGTCTTGGGTTTGTGGTTGGTGTGGTCTGTGACATGGCATTGCCTTTATTTGTGAATGGGGCATGGACGTTAGTGGCATGAGCGTGGTTTTTGAGTGTGGTTGTGTGCGGTGAGGGCTTGGGGGAATTTGCATGCATTTGGTGTATTTGTGGTGTGGATGCCATTCCCCCCATGTTACGTGAGTTGTTTGTGTACTCACCAGGCTCTGCGACTCCTTCGACTCCGTGTACTCCCACCGGCGGAAGCATGGCCATCACCTTCTCCTCCCAGGGATGGTAATGTACGGGTCTGCGGGGCAGCCCACCTCCAGTGATGTTACTCTGGGCGTATTCCTCGTTCATTTTCCTCTTGACTGCCCTGCGCAGATCGTACTACCTGGCTTGGCATTCATGCCTGGTCCTTCGGATGGGCGCAACAGCATTCACCTTATTGACGATCCTCTGCCACAGGCTTGTTTTTTGGGCTATTCTGGTCTGTCTGACCAATGTTCCAAACAGCTGTGGCTTGACTCTGATGACTTCGTTGACAAGGAGGTCCAGCTCCGCCCTTGTGAACTTTGGATTCTTGTCTGTGGGCATGGTGTGGGTGTGGATGGTTGTGGGTGTGAATGTGACGGTGTGTGTGTGAATGTGAAGAGGGGTGTTTGTGAAGGAGGTTGTGTGAAGGTGTGTAAGTTAAGGTGTAGTTAAGGTGTAAGTAAGGTGCAGTTGTTTGTCTGTGGGGTCTGGCAGCAGTGGGTCTGTTGCAAAGGCTCATGGGTTGTGTGTGTGGGCCCTCTTTATTGGTCCATTTGTAGGTGTGGCTGGGTTTGAATTTGTGGTGGGTGTGTTATAAGAGGTGGCTGTGTGCTTTAGGGCCTCTGTTTGCCTGTTTGGATGTGCCAGGTCAGTCATTGAGATGTACTTTGTCATGTAGACGTGTTTTGTGGTGTTGTGCGAGTCGAATTGACCCTCCCTTGTGCTGTTTTACAGTGTCCTGGTTCTGTACGAGTATTTTTCGCGTAGGTAAGGTCCGTACATACGCGATGCTGGGTGAGGGTGCTGTGGTACGGTGTTGGGGTACGGTGCGTACAGGTACGGGGCTGGGGTAGGATCCTGGGGTGCGGTGCGTACAGGTGGGGTGCTGGGGTACAGTGTTGGGGTACAGTGCGTACAGGTGCGGGCCTGTGCTACGGTGTTGGGGTATGGTGTGTACAGGTACGGGGCTGGGGTACGGGCCTGGGGTGCGGCGCGTACATGTGGGGGGCTGGAGTACGGTGTTGGCATACGGTGCATACAGGTACGGGGCTGGAGTACGGTGTTGGGGTACGGTGCGTACAGGTGCGGGGCTGGGCTACGGTGTTGGGATACGGTGCGTACAGGTGCGGGCTGGGCTACGGTGTTGGGGTACGGTGCATACAGGTGCGGGGCTGGGCTAGGGGGTTGGGGTACAGTGCGTACAGGTGCGGGGCTGGGCTACGGTGTTGGGGTACGGTGCGTACAGGTACGGGTCTGGGGTATGCACCTGGGGTGTGGCGCGTACAGGTGGGGGGCTGGGGTACGGGCCTGGGGTACGGTGCGTACAGGTGCGGGGCTGGGGTACGGTCCTGGGGTACAGTGCTGACATACGGGGGTACGGTGCTGACATATGCGGGGAGAGGGGGGCTGTACGACTCGTATCCGGGCACAAGTTTACCCGTGTACATGTGTGCTACAGCTTTCGCTCCGTACAGGGCCTTTTACATGCGGTTGTGTATTCGGACGGGCGGTACGGATCGTACTTGCGCGCTCGGACTTATGTTTTACGATTTGCACGTAAAAATGTCCGGCTCCCTATCGTACACTTTTCCCGACGCTATTCGGATGTAAAAATTTCCGGCTCCCTCTCGTACCCTTTTCCCGATGCAATTCGTATGTATTTTTCACGTACGAATCGTACTTCGCAGTTTGTACGGTACTTGTACGATTCGTTCGTGAAAATATACGGATACGATTCGTACACAAATGTTTTTTGCCGGATCGGAATCGGCACCAAAATGTTATATATATATTTAACTGATAATAAATCATTATTTTAATAAATTATAAAATGTTAGGAATATATCACAAATTATAAATACACAAATATATATATCAAAGGGAAATTGGAAACCAGACTTTACCGCAAGAAAACAGCAGGTAACACGTTATTGCATGCTAAGAGCGCACATCCGGCCCATCTGATAGCTAGCATCCCCTACGGGGAAATGCTACGCATCAGAAGGGTTTGCAGTAATCCAGCGGATTTAACCATGGCTCAACTTTCCAGTAGCTTGAGATTCCAAGAGAGAGGTTACTCTAAAAAAGTCATTGATAGTGCCATCAGCAAATCTATGCAGCATACTAGGGAGAAACTATTGAGCTCCTATGCAATCAATCAAAGTACCCTAATTGCAAGCTCAACTCTCATTCCTGACGATGAAAAACATAACACATTCAGGGTTATCACAGGATATAGTAAGCAGCATAGAGACATATACAAAATTATCAATCGTAATTGGCCCATAGTACTCAATGACCCAGTCATTTGTGCTTCACTGCCTACACGAGCATCACTTACTTTCAGTAGAGCTCCCTCAATGAGCGACTCACTGGTTGACACGAATCCTGAAATCATTGAGAAAACATCATGGCTACAGTCCAATTCAGGGTTTTACAAATGCAAAACATGTAAATCTTGTCTCCAAGGTGTAAACACTAAAAATTATCAGGGTGGATTCAGTAGCAAGGATCACCTGATCACTAAACTGCTTACATGTAAAACGGAATTCGCAGTTTATATCCTGACTTGCCCTTGTCCATTAAGGTATGTGGGAAGCACCAAATTACCAGTGCACAAACGCATCCTCCAACATCTGAGGGCAATCAATAATCAAGATAACACATACCCAGTGGCAAGACACTTCAGGGAGTCCCATAACTGTGATAGTCGCCAACTCAGTTTTTATGTCATTGATGCAATAAATGCGAGCAGACGAGGTGGCAACAGGGAGGCAAAATTGCGTAAATTAGAAACCCAATACATATTACGCCTTGATACCAAACATCCGAAGGGGCTTAATACAACCGAGGACCTTTACACCTGCTTACCTTGATTATGTGATGTGATGGTTTATGATGATTCTTTTATTATTATAATCTATTGAAGATTTTATTTCATTGCTAGCAGTGATCCGCTATCTCCTCTATGTTTTCCATTGTGCTTAAGGCTCTACCCTATGATTAGTTTATCAATGAGACTTCTTTAAGAAATATGATCCTGATTAACCTTGTGCGTTTAGCTCTAAGTGTAGTGGTTTTTTATCCAACAATTTATAGTTACACATGTACGTTGGATGAGGCACACCATTTTTAGTCACTTTTTTAAATCTTTCACCACTTGTGCACACACAACTTTATTTATATCTATTTATGAAACCATTTTAGCCCTGATACACATTATGTGAGACCTTCTGATACATGTGTTTTATATACGAATGCTTCTATATACACAGGTTTCCTCCCTTTTGTTGTAGAGACAAACAATTATTTAAATCTACTTACTGGATAGCCCCAACACATACATAATTGGATGTCCACATCTCAGACAATCGATACATTTGGCATTTATGTCATTAATATGATCTTTTAACATATTTATTTGTTTGCATTGTCTGGTTTCAGTTGGGACTATAGGCATATATCAAACAGGCATTTAAGCCATTATTCTAGAATATGCCTTCACCAAAATGAGTGATGTTTAATCATAGAATTTTAATGGATTGTATGTTTTTATTTTAAAAACTTATTTATCTATTTATTGTCTTAAAATATATTATCATGTATTATTGCGACAATTTGCACATTCTAATATTCTGTTCTCTATTTATTATTGGGATCAAGCCATTTGCGTTATGTTGCACAACATTATGTAAAAGAAGCAGTGTTTTCTTTATATTCATGAAAACATAAGCCACATGGTATCGAATGGTGCACTTTGAACTTTGTAAACGGGCTATTTATTGGTCTTTGTAATGTACTGACGTTGTCATGTGATCAAGGCTCCACGGAGCCGAAACGTTATGACGACAGCCTCACAAACTAAATAAATCAAGCACTTTACCAAAGGTCCGTGTCAGTGTTTTTGGAGTTTTGGATGTCTACTACGTCTTCCATGCACCAGCGATTTCTGGATATATATATATATATATATATATATATATATATATATATATATATATATATATATATATATATATTACCTACTGGCGGTCGCCAGTAGGTAGTTATAGTTAGGACCCCTTTTCCATAGGAAAACCTCAACATTCTATTTTGAATAACTTTGGCGCCGGTCGATGAATCCTCGCGAATTTCTCAAAATAGGTGGGGCGCTACGCTCCGCTCCTACCCTGAAAGTCTCGGAGGGATCCGTCAAGCGGGGGCTGAGATAAAAGGGGGGTCCCAAAACGCGTTTTCCCCATGCATTTTTCCATAGGACCTTTAGAACGAGCTACAGCCCGAACGGCTGAACAGAATTACTCGAAATTTGGCAGAGAGGTAGTCCCTAGGTCAAGGAAGTGCCTTTTGTAGGTTTGGTGTAAATCTGTTCAGTGGATTCTGAGAAAATAGCCTTTAAATCAATATATATATCTGAGCCCGCTTACGGTACGCTTACCGTACGCTTACCGTAAGCGTACGGTGGCGTGCGCGAGCGCGATTCTGATTGGCTCTTAGATCTTAGTAAACATTCGAATCGGCCAAAACCAGGAAGCGGCGGCCGCCATTTTGTGTATTTCACTCAGAAAAAAAAGAGTGAAAACAAGAAAAGGGGGCAATGAGGAGAGTTACAGACCCCCTTACATTTGTGAGGGGGTCAAAGAAGGACTGTAAAGTACAAAGAAAACATTTATTGATTTTAAAAAAAATCACGGGGTACGCGTACGGTAAGCTTACGGTAAGCGTACGGTAGAAGAAAAAAAAAAAAAAAAATGAAAATCAGATTTAAGTGTTTAGATATTAGGGGGCTCTAAAAAGAGCCGTTGTGTTTATGAAATGATTTTTTAGTGGTACCTACAAGTAAGTACCGATGCAGAGTCTAAGGTTCAAGAGGAAGACTCTGTTCCCTTCATCATTGAAGTGCACACCATCTCCTCTGTAAATGTCTTGCATGTCATAACGCAAGTTTTTGTGGTAAATGGCACCCATACCATAGTCACGGAGGAAAGCAGAAACAGATTTGTTGACGTGCTTTCTTGCTTTGTCATCGCACCGCGTGCCCACCGTGCGTGCACGGCACTAACTGCGTAAAGTGGGCGCGCGGTGCGCGAAGCGCACCGTGCGCGCACGGAACGAACTGCGTTAAGTGGGCGCGCACGCCACGAATGGCGTAAAGTAACTTAGCATTTAAAAAAACGTACAAATTCACTGAAAAAACCATAGGTTTCACACACGTTATAGTTAGGAATTAGCATTTAAAAAACCTTGCAAATTCACTGAAAAAACCATAGGTTTCACACATGTTATAGTTAGCGGAAATTTTACTGATAAAAAACCAATGAAATTCCCCCGTTATAGTTAGTGCAGGCAACTATAACTCACGCGACCGCAATCTTCTGCTGATGACATATGTGTCTTTATGAAAAAAAAAATATTTGTAATATATGTATAGCTAAAAATGTATGGAAGAAGACATGGGCAAATAAGTGTCTAAATACAGTATTAGCATCAGCAGAGGATTGCGGTCGCGTGAGTTATAGTTGCCTGCACTAACTATAACGGGGGAATTTCATTGGTTTTTTATCAGTAAAATTTCCGCTAACTATAACATGTGTGAAACCTATGGTTTTTTCAGTGAATTATATATATATATATATATATATATATATATATATATATATATTATCTACTGGCGGTCGCCAGTAGATAGTTATAGTTAGGACCGTGTTTCCATAGGAAATCTCAACATTCTATTTTGAATAACCTTGGCGCCGGTTGACGAATCTTCGCAAAATTTTCAAAACTAATGGGGTGCTCCACTCAGCTCCTACCCTGAAAGTCTCAGGGGGATTCGTCAAGCGGGGGCTGAGAAAAAAGGGGGGTCCCAAAACGTTGTAAAATAAATATATTTAAAAAAATTAATACATACATAACTTAGCATTTAAAAAAACGTACAAATTCACTGAAAAAACTATAGGTTTCACACACGTTATAGTTAGGAATTAGCATTTAAAAAACCTTGCAAATTCACGTAAAAACCATAGGTTTCACACATGTTATAGTTAGGTGGATATTTCACTCGTAAAAAACCAATGAAATTCTCCCGTTATAGTTAGTTCAGATAACTATAACTCGCGCGACCGCCACTCTATCACAAGGATGATGTCATCAGTGATGTCATGAGTGATGCCACGGACCATGTCATGAGTGATGTAATATGTAACGTCATGAGCAGGATTGCGGGCGCGCGAGTTATAGTTATCTGAACTAACTATAACGGGGGACTTTCATTGGTTTTTTACGAGTGAAATATCCACCTAGCTATAACATGTGTGAAACCTATGGTTTTTTAAGTGAATATATATATATATATATATATATATATATATACCTGTAACATAAAAATGAATATATATATATATATATATATATATATATTATAAATTAAAATATTAAAATATGTATTACTACATTTTACACTACATTAAGTGCAACAGTAGGGAAAGTGTTGGATAGCGGAGGGGAAAAAATTACTGTTCCCACTCTAGTGAGTTGTTCTGCTTTGGTTTTTGGATTAGGTAGAACCTGTTCTACAGAGCCCTTCTGACCCAAAACAGAACGTTACCCCCTCCCTAGGGCCTTTTTACACCTAAATAAGCACATATATATGTACCACCTAAGGACAGGGAATTCCTATTATATATATATATCAAGACCTCACAGCCTCGCAATCTCAGCACCCACAGTCTCGCGACCTCAGTCAGGTCCAGAATCTCCTACCCATCCGGTAGCGACACACACGATCTCGCGGCCTCAGTCAGGCCCAGAATCTCCTACCCATCCGGTAGCAACACACACAGTCTCGCGACCTCAGTCAGGTCCAGAATCTCCTACCCATTCGGCAGCAACACACACACAGTCTCGCGACCTCAGTCAGGTCCAGAATCTCCTACCCATTCGGCAGCTACATACAGTCTCGCGACCTCAGTCAGGTCCAGAATCTCCTACCCATTCGGCAGCTACATACAGTCTCGCGACCTCAGTCAGGTCCAGAATCTCCTACCCATTCGGCAGCAACACACACAGTCTCGCGACCTCAGTCAGGTCCAGAATCTCCTACCTACACGGCAGCCTTAGCACGAGCTCATCCTATTATTACTGTGGTACACAACAGGGGAATCGGGATTACCATATATCAGATCACACAAAGACTATTAGTTGAGCACAACCTGTTCTCTAGTTCGAGGGGCTTGTTATCCCCCTCATCCAGTTACCACTTACCTGACCAGGATTAACCTCTGTTCATTTTAAGGCAACTCTGACTAAAGAATAGGCTATCCTCCTATACAAAAGTACACAACACATGCTAACGTACAACAAGCTAAATACTTTATTTAAATGCCACATGCACATTCGCAGAATACATTATATATATAGACAACCTGCAAGGAAAGTGAAAGGTTAAGTTGTATACTCTAAAGAAAAAGGGGTCGACTTCACCTTTATGGTACGTAGCCCGTGCTCAATGGTCATCTAGGTTCCCTTCTCGTCTATGCCTCGGCTTCGCATGGAAGTCACCCCTCTACAGTTGTGGGTCTGCTCCCTTCTCCCTCTCCGAGTCACTGGAACCTCTTCCCTGTCGGCTACTCTGTCCTCTTTAGATTCGAGTTCGTCATCCGTCTTCCCTGGAATAAGTAATAGCTTTTCTGCTAACGGCCAAATGCCGCCTATGGTCTAGAAGCAAGTGCCAGTGTCTGCCTCAGACTTTCACTAATATAGATGTGCATTCTCTCATGGAAATTTCCAGCTCGAAACCTGCCGCCCACCAAATTCCTGTACCTCCCCGCACCAAGGACACTTTCCCAGCCGGCCGGCCTGATGTAGTGTCTTCGGCATGAAGAAAAATACAATCCTTCGATAAGGGCCGGCCTGAACCGGTTCTCTCCGAGCGAATAACACCTCATAACTAAAACACTGCCTATGACCTAGAAACTTCCCAAGCTGCCAGAGCAGGAGGAAAGATGGAGTCTCTCCCGTTTAAGGCCTACCAGGCCTGAATGCAGCACAGCTCCATTAGATACCCTCACTACAGAACAGATTACCCCTAATGCTAACGGATCTATCCCCTAGGATATGTATGCAAACCCTGATCTATGGGGAAGGACACAGGATCATGTCGAAGTGAATAATATCTCTCCCGTTTAAGGCCTACCAGGCCTGAATTCAACACAGCTCTATGAAATACCCTCACTATAGGGCAAGTTATCCTCAAGGCTACCGAATCTATCCCCTAGGCTATGTGTGTAGGCCCTGAGCTATGGGTAGGAGCACGGGATTGTGTCAAAAGTGTCTAATAGACAGGCCCTATTCACTACTCCAGTCCTTAGACTTGGATGGAAAGAGACTGAAGTCATATGGATCGCTCTATAACACCGGAAGGCCGGGAAAATCGAGCAGTACATTCCACCCTTGACTTCAGTCTATTATACATACTAAATGGAATTAACATCTGTGGAAGAATAATATGAAACAAAACTAACCGATCTATGTCTAGTACCAGATGTGCAGAATTGAAGCAGTGAAGGGATACACTGAATAAAACAACAGATAGAAATTAAAACAGCAAGAGCAATCAAAATGCCACCTAATGTGTGGCGTAGCATATGCATGTCCGGCAACCAATTAAAGAGCCAGTCAAACCAGCCCTGATCAATGTGTTTCCTAACTTCATTAGTTAAATCATGCAATTTATCTATATGTGCACGAATGGATTGTGTATGATCAGATAAGTTAAAACAACAGAGACCTTCAAAGTCAGAGCAGCCATGTCCATGTTTAAGCAGAAGATAATCAATGGCTGCTCTATTTTGCAAGATGGCTCTACGTTCACCCTGGGCGTCTAATAGCAAGTCAGATAAGACTGTAGAAGTATGATTAATAGATTTGACCATCCAGCAAGCCATTTTCCCAATGGATTTGGCATTGTAAACCGCCAAGGCAGGGACACCAATAATTGAAACAGCTAGACTAAGATATTCAGACTTGGAATATAAATGCAAAGATGAGTCACAATCCTCCTGTAACAGTATTGTATCTCGAAGCACACGAGAGTTGGCATTTGGATGTGAAGAAAACATCAACAAACTTAACCTAGTAATGGCACACGGGCCGCCGGAAATGTTTGCGGGGACATAGGGCCAGGAAGTATTACCACATGAGAAAAGCCATCCGGCAGGTAGCAACATTGCACGATAGTGACTGGGGGTAACTACTAAACTATTGCAAGTCATATTGTTCTGGACGGAGATACATTTCGTCGGTGTCCTCTGGAAACACAAAGTTCGTTCATGAGATGTGAGAGAGGTGGCGCCTCTTAACTTGAGACGTAGACATTCAGAAATTGCATTAGGATTACATGTGAGGAAAAAACATAGGTCGCCTTGTGTAATATTATACGTAGTTATTTGGGATTGGATGGGAAGTTGCTCATTCGGCAGTTCAGTACACAAAGGACAATATGCATGGGTAGCAAAATCACCCAGAATAATATTCGGACGAGCCTTTGAAATGTTGAAGATGCTTATTAAAGTATCCAGCGAGGCGGGGACAGCAACTAGGCAGGTCGCCAGGATATCGTGCACAGATCTCATCGGTGTCAAACAGAAGTGAGGGGCATCAGTCACTCTTTTCGCCAGGAGCGTCCAAAAGTTCGATGACGAATCCCACGCATTGAAGGAATGCAACACTCTAGTTCCCAATTCATCCCGGGTTGATGGGATCCCTTCTCTCTCTCCGAAGTAGTCCGAACGGTGTCCAGTACCGACACATCCTGCAGCAACAATCCAAAGAATGATCTGAAAAAGAACCAAATACAGGCATTAATCATTCTCGTAAATAACATTTATCAGCTGGGACAGCTTCCCAGCTATCTTTCCCTGGCCTCATAACCAAAATGGTATTATCCTGACCGGTGGCAATAACCTCTGCTTGTTCAGGGGGATTCCTAGGCGATTGCACCCAAACCTTGGCCCCAGGGTTATCCGTAGAGCCAAAGCCTTTCTGGCCTCGTACAGTTAGCAAAATTGGGGCAGTGCCTTTCATTATTTCACCACTGAAAACAGGCATAACGAGTAATTGAGCCACCCGGTCGGTGCGGTGTATCAGCAAGTCATTCTCACTGCTATTTAGCAGAAGTACCTTAATCTCTCCCTGATAGTCGCTGTCAATGACCCCTCCAAGTACCTGGATGCCTTTTACAGCCAGCCCCGATCTAGGGGCGATCAATCCAAAATTCCCCGGTGGTATATGAATACCAACACCGGTAGCAATGATGACCCGATTTTTACTTTCCAGAACGGTGTCATCCATAGCATGCAAATCTAAGCCTGCCGACCCTGGGGTCGCTCTGCATGGAGCCAGAGCTCCGGAAGTAATCTCCCAATACATCACAGTTTCATTGATTACATTAGGCATAGTCTCAACCTTTGGGGGAAACAAACGCATAAGTGGAGATTCAGCATTTAAAAAAGGACAATTATTCAGAATCAATAGTGCTTGGGGTAAAAAGTCTCGCCAATTTTTATACTTGTCATCTGTTAATTTACGCAGTTGATCCTTTAGCAGGCCATTCAATCTCTCCACCAGGCCTGAGGCCTGCGGGTAGTAAGGTATATGAAATATCCATTCAATATTATTTTCCACACAGAATTCCTGTACCAATCTTCCACGGAAATGGGATGCGTTATCAGATTGAATTTGGAATGGCACACCATAATACATCATAATCAATTCTAATGTCTTTATGGTATTCAACTGGGTGGCTTGCTTACATGGAAAAGCTACCAGCAAACCACTATATGTATCGACAATTGTACAAACATATTGACAATTTCTACTCATGGGAAGGGGTCCAATGTAATCAATCTGCCAAATTTGAGCGGGCAGTTTCCCACGATGTAAATGACCTCTAACAATTTGAGGTACTTTACGCTGTCTGATATGCTGACAGACGGGACAATGTAGAATAACATTTTTGATTAGATCCAGGGGAATATAAATTCCTCTATCAGCAGCCCACCTGCTAGTGGCCTTCTCTCCAAAGTGTCCTGCCTTCTGGTGTGCCCATTTCGCCAATCCCGCAATATCAGGATCTTGTCTGTCCACCACTGCCTCAGCAATTTTAGATTTCTCATCTGCAATATTATGAAAAAATTTGTCAAGAGAGTCTATTGGGGTGTGAGCATCCACATGGAAGATGGTAACAGTACTCTGTGGGAGCATTTCCCAAATCTCTTGCCATAACTCTTTTCCCCATAACTCTTTGGAGTGTAACCTCCAATTATGGGAATGCCAGGTCGGCAACCAAACAGCCAGTCCATTGGCAGTGGACCAGGAATCGGTGAAAATGTGGCATACGCCAGGTAACTCCTGTTTCAAAACTTGGTAAACGGCATAGAGGTCGGCAAACTGACTACTCTTCCCTTCACCAGTTGTGCTCAACAATTTTTGTGTGATCGGATTATAAGACACCGCCTTCCAGTGCCGTGTCGTTCCAATAAACTTTGCTGACCCATCTGTGAACCACACATGGTTCCTGTCCTCGACGGATAAATCATCAAAAGGTCTACCCCACTTGACAGGAGACTCCTGTTCTAAAGGTACGGAACACTCACTCTCAGTCTCAGTCGATGGTGCTTGTGCCACTTGCTCATGTAAAGACGCAACTCCTTTCGGACCCACACGTGCCCTGTCTTGTATGTACCATTTCCATTTAATCACACTCGCCTCCTGAGCATGCCCAATTCGATGAGTTTTTGGTGAACTCAAAACCCACTGCATAATAGGAATTTCAGGACGCAAGAATATGTCATGTCCCAAAGTCAATTGCTCGGTATCCACTAAAGCCCAATAACAAGCAAGTAGCTGCTTCTCAAAGGGTGTATAACGCTCACCAGCATCAGGTAGCTTTTTGGTCCAAAACCCTAATGGTACTTTACACCTGCCTTGTTTCTGCCACAGACTCCAGTTTGCATAAGGGCCTTGCACAGACACATTCAAATCCACATCACCATCACGTACAGGCCAGAGATCCATAGCATGTTGAATTGCCTCTTTCGCCAGACTAAATGCATCTTGCTGTTGCTTACCCCATTCAAATGCATTCTTTTTACGTGTAACTCGGTACAAAGGGGCCAATATTTGACTCAAGTGAGGAATATGCTGGCGCCAAAAACCGAATAAACCAATGAATCTTTGGGCTTCCTTCCTATTCCTCGGAACCGAAAAATCAAGAATTTTCTGTTTAACTTGAGGGATCACCTCGCGGTGTCCCTCATGCCAATTAATACCTAAAAATTTTACAGCTTGAGACGGACCTTGTAATTTGTCCGGGTTGATCTCCCAACCTTTCCCACGCAGACACTCAATGACTCTATCTAATTGTGTCTGAACATCCTCTTGTGTTTCGCCTTGGATCAAAACATCATCAATATAATGACATATCTGGATTTTGGGATGAACTGGTACCTCAATCAAGTGTTCTGCCACCAGCCGGTGACAAATCGTAGGACTATGCACATAGCCCTGAGGAAGACTTCTGAACGTCATCTGACGCTCATTCCACGTAAAACTGAACTGTTCCTGACACTCAGGGGCAATTGGAATAGAAAAGAAAGCATTAGCAATATCGATGGACGCATACCATGTACCTGGATGTGTTTGGATTCTTTCAATCAGGGTGATAACATCCGGTACTGCAGCAGTCAAAGAGGGCGTGTGTTTGTTCAATTCTCGATAATCAACAGTCATGCGCCAAGAATTATCACTTTTACGCACCGGCCAAACAGGATTATTCCAAGCAGAAGTAACTGGAGTTATAACGCCTGCATCAACCAACTCCTGAATGGTGGTACTAATCTCTTCATGACCAACCGGAATACGATACTGCTTCTGACAAACCACTTTGGTCGCCTGTGGAACTTGTATGGGGGGCATCCTTAAACGACCAACCCGTATAGGTCTGGACGAGATATAATGCGTCGTTCCAAATTGGTAACACCCATCATCAAGATGCAATGTCATTCCCTTCAAAATATCAATTCCAATTATGAATTCTAGAAGTGGCACCACTAATACAGAATATTCCTTTCTAGGGATTCTACCTATTCTCATTTCAAGCAAAGTTTGAACTGCAGGGGTTTCCTTTCCTCCTAATCCGGTAATAGTGAAAGGCTGCCCTGTAAATTTCTTTGATTTTCCATGAATAAGAGTGGCCTCCGCTCCTGTATCAACTAATGCTCGGGCCCTTTGGATATTACGATGTCTCCAAAAAATATCAATATCTACATAGGGTCTATTATCTCTGTGAGCCCATCTGTGTACCGGAGCTTGACCTATTTCCTAGTCATTCTTACTGCATTCTGTGTACCAGGACAAATCAGGATAAAGACTCTCACGTTTCTTAGGTATCGGTACCTCCTGTTCATATCCATCTCTATTACGAAATGGATTCCTGTCCTCGACATTGCACTGCGAGTTTCGATCGGCCAAACTGTATCGATCCTCCCTCCTTCTCAATTCAGGGGATTGATCCCTATCATCTCTACGTCTGCTGTAAGCATGATCATTTCTCCCCCTTTCCTTTTCCCCCTCTCTCTCCCTGTCCCGCTCTCGACGAGGGGACAGATCACGTACAGGACGCCGATCATCACGACGATCAAAGCGCCCACGGCGATCATCATCACCGCTACCATCAGAACAACCACGATCACACTCAGTCGTCCGAACACGCCGGGCACCCTCCTTCCGGTCCAAGCCCCGTTTGCGAAACATTTCCCACAAACGAGCAGTAGTCTCACCATCAATATCCTCCCGACGCACACCATCAGCCAAAAGACCAGTAAAGATATCACGTCTAGTAAATTTATATTCACCAGGAGTACGAGTGTCAGACCGGGACTGACGTTCAGGTTTAAACCACTCACCCAACTCACCGAGTTGGCGTACCGACTCCAACACCGTAGATAGTACATTACCAGTCTGGTTAATCAACAAAGTCATCATGACCTGCTTGTAGGCAACAGGAGAAGAGCGAATGATACGATTCCGCACCGAAGAAGTCAACAACCCATCAAGCAACCTGTCAGCAGTGCCCAGAAAAATAGCCGTTTTCATCACTTCCTCCTTAAGACGTTGCGCAGCATCACGCAAGGTATACCACGGCTTGTCATTGACAGGCCAGTCAGATTCAGTAGGATACTTCAAATTGCAACCTTCAGTCGCCAATTGGAGCAAAGAAATTTGACCACCACCATTATAGTTACGAAAATGATCTTGCACAGTAGAATCCAAACTCAAAGAACAAAACTTCAAACAATCGCCAGTATCCAACATAATACCAGCAGCGCCTAGTTCATAAAGGCGCACCATCCACGTGAGCAAAGCCTCACCAGTCCGCTGCCGAAAGCGTTGCAAAATATCACTAATTTCTTGCTGGGTAAAATCTTCCAAACAGTCCAAAGAAACACCCTGCGGAGCATTGGGAGACTGCTGCAACTTCCGACGAAAAACCGGGTGCGCAGAAACAACGGGACGAGCATCACAAGGAGCCCGAGCAGTACGAGTAGAGGGACAGTCAGTGTGAAAAGTATCAATCCCGCCCGAAGAACGAGCGCAATCGCGGGGTGCACCATCAGAGGTGCGAGAAGTAGACTTACTGTCAGGACGGGAACGAGAAAGCTCATGCATAGCACATTCCTCATCCGAGGAACAAGACGTAGTCGAGTCCCAGATATTACCATCCCATTCATCAGGATTCCAATCCAGTCCAGCTTTCGCCACGACCAGACGCACTTTACGCGACGAAACACGACCACGCCTGTTCTTGTACTTATAACGAGCAATCCGCACAGCCGCCCTTTCGGCAACCGTTTGGTAAGTGTCAAGTTTATCGGAAAGCAACTTATTTTGACACCGCAATAAAGTGTTAGAATTCTGAATCTCAACAAGGTGTGATTCCGCATCCTTAAAAGAGACCTGCAATTTCAGCAACCTCTCATGCAGAATCCGATACGCAGACAGAATAACCCAACCTCTGCGCCCCAAAGCGGGAACCTCCTCACCCTTCAAGACAGGTGCCGTCTGCAAACAAGCAATCACGTCAGCCGGTTCCGCCGACTCCAAAGAAGAATTCCAATTTTCACTCAGACCAGTAGAATCAGCCCACTCTCGGGCCAAGGCACCATAAGGCGTTGAATCCCATCCGGGAATATCAACGGACAATTTAAGAGTAGATTTCGATTTCCTAGAAAACATCGCGAAAAAGAAAGAAAAAGAAACGCAGAGAAAAGAAAGGAAGAGAGAAAGAAAGAGAAAGAAAAAGTATACACGCAAATATATAAAAAAGAAAATCACGCACACGCCGAAAGCAAACACAAGACAACCACAACGCACACAGGTTACGTAAACAGTTCGTGACGCCAAATGTTCTGCTTTGGTTTTTGGATTAGGTAGAACCTGTTCTACAGAGCCCTTCTGACCCAAAACAGAACGTTACCCCCTCCCTAGGGCCTTTTTACACCTAAATAAGCACATATATATGTACCACCTAAGGACAGGGAATTCCTATTATATATATATATCAAGACCTCACAGCCTCGCAATCTCAGCACCCACAGTCTCGCGACCTCAGTCAGGTCCAGAATCTCCTACCCATCCGGTAGCGACACACACGATCTCGCGGCCTCAGTCAGGCCCAGAATCTCCTACCCATCCGGTAGCAACACACACAGTCTCGCGACCTCAGTCAGGTCCAGAATCTCCTACCCATTCGGCAGCAACACACACACAGTCTCGCGACCTCAGTCAGGTCCAGAATCTCCTACCCATTCGGCAGCTACATACAGTCTCGCGACCTCAGTCAGGTCCAGAATCTCCTACCCATTCGGCAGCTACATACAGTCTCGCGACCTCAGTCAGGTCCAGAATCTCCTACCCATTCGGCAGCAACACACACAGTCTCGCGACCTCAGTCAGGTCCAGAATCTCCTACCTACACGGCAGCCTTAGCACGAGCTCATCCTATTATTACTGTGGTACACAACAGGGGAATCGGGATTACCATATATCAGATCACACAAAGACTATTAGTTGAGCACAACCTGTTCTCTAGTTCGAGGGGCTTGTTATCCCCCTCATCCAGTTACCACTTACCTGACCAGGATTAACCTCTGTTCATTTTAAGGCAACTCTGACTAAAGAATAGGCTATCCTCCTATACAAAAGTACACAACACATGCTAACGTACAACAAGCTAAATACTTTATTTAAATGCCACATGCACATTCGCAGAATACATTATATATATAGACAACCTGCAAGGAAAGTGAAAGGTTAAGTTGTATACTCTAAAGAAAAAGGGGTCGACTTCACCTTTATGGTACGTAGCCCGTGCTCAATGGTCATCTAGGTTCCCTTCTCGTCTATGCCTCGGCTTCGCATGGAAGTCACCCCTCTACAGTTGTGGGTCTGCTCCCTTCTCCCTCTCCGAGTCACTGGAACCTCTTCCCTGTCGGCTACTCTGTCCTCTTTAGATTCGAGTTCGTCATCCGTCTTCCCTGGAATAAGTAATAGCTTTTCTGCTAACGGCCAAATGCCGCCTATGGTCTAGAAGCAAGTGCCAGTGTCTGCCTCAGACTTTCACTAATATAGATGTGCATTCTCTCATGGAAATTTCCAGCTCGAAACCTGCCGCCCACCAAATTCCTGTACCTCCCCGCACCAAGGACACTTTCCCAGCCGGCCGGCCTGATGTAGTGTCTTCGGCATGAAGAAAAATACAATCCTTCGATAAGGGCCGGCCTGAACCGGTTCTCTCCGAGCGAATAACACCTCATAACTAAAACACTGCCTATGACCTAGAAACTTCCCAAGCTGCCAGAGCAGGAGGAAAGATGGAGTCTCTCCCGTTTAAGGCCTACCAGGCCTGAATGCAGCACAGCTCCATTAGATACCCTCACTACAGAACAGATTACCCCTAATGCTAACGGATCTATCCCCTAGGATATGTATGCAAACCCTGATCTATGGGGAAGGACACAGGATCATGTCGAAGTGAATAATATCTCTCCCGTTTAAGGCCTACCAGGCCTGAATTCAACACAGCTCTATGAAATACCCTCACTATAGGGCAAGTTATCCTCAAGGCTACCGAATCTATCCCCTAGGCTATGTGTGTAGGCCCTGAGCTATGGGTAGGAGCACGGGATTGTGTCAAAAGTGTCTAATAGACAGGCCCTATTCACTACTCCAGTCCTTAGACTTGGATGGAAAGAGACTGAAGTCATATGGATCGCTCTATAACACCGGAAGGCCGGGAAAATCGAGCAGTACATGAGTGCAACAGTAGAGAAAGCGTTGAATAACGGAGGGGTAAAAATTACTATTCTCACTTCAGCGAGTGCAACAGTAGGGAAAGTGTCGGATAGCAGAGGAGAATAATTTATTATTCCTACTCCGATTAATGCAACAGTAGGGAAAGTGTTAAATAGCAGAAGGGAATAATTTACTATTCCCACTTCAATGAGTGCAACAGTAGAGAAAGTGTTGGATATCGAAGGGGAAAAATTACTATTTCCACTCCAGCAAGTGCAACAATAGGGAAAGTGTTGGATAGCGGAGGGATAAAAATTACTATTCCCACACCAATGAGTGCAACAGTAGGGAAAGTGTTGGATAGCGGAGGGGATAAAATTACTATTCCCACTCCAGGAAGTTCAACAGTAGAGAAAGTGTTGGATAGCGTAGGGGTAAAAATTACTATTCCCACTCCAGTGAGTGCAACAGTAGGGAAAGTGTTGGATAGCGGAGGGAAATAATTTAATATTCCAACTCCAGCAAATGCAACAGTAGGGAAAGTGTTGGATAGCGGAGGGGATAAAATTAGTATTCCCACTCCAGCGAGTGCAACAGTAGGGAAAGTGTTAAATAACGGAGAGAATAATGTACTATTCCCACTCCAAAGAAACAGTAGGGAAAGTGTTGGATAGCGGCGGGGAATAATTTACTATTCCCACTCCAATTAATGCAACAGAGGGGAAAGCGTTGCATAGTGAAGGGACACAAATTACTATTCCCACTCCAATGAGTGCAACAGTAGGGAAAGTGTTGGATAGTGGAGGGAATAAAATTACTATTCCCACTCCAGCAGGTGCAACAGTAGAGAAGGTGTTGGATAGCGGAGGGAAATAATTTACTATTCCAACTCCAGCGAGTGCAACAGTAGGGAAAGTGTTGGATAGGGCAATGGTAAAAATTGCTATTCCCACTCCAATGAGTACAACAGTAGGGAAAGTGTTGGATAGTGGAGGGGATAAAGTTACTATTCCCACTCCAGGAAGTACAACAAAAGGGAAAGTGTTGGATAGCATAGGGGTAAAAATTACTATTCCCACCCCAGTGAGTGCAACAGTAGGGCAAGTCTTGAATAGCGGAGGGAAATAATTTACTATTCCTACTCCAGCAAGTGCAACAGTAGGGAAAGTGTTGGATAGTGGAGGGAAATAATTTACTATTACAACTCCAGAGAGTGCAACATTAAGGAAAGTGTTGGATAGCGTAATGGTAAAAATTATTATTCCCACTCCAATGAGTGCAACAGTAGGGAAAGTGTTGGAAAGTGGAGGGGATACAATTACTATTCCCACTCCAGGGAGTGCAACATTAGGGAAAGTGTTGGATAGCTGAGGGTTAAAACTTACTATTCCCACCCAAGCAAGTGCAACAGTAGGAAAAGTGTTGGATAGCGTAGGGGTAAACATTACTATTCCCACTCCAGTGAATGCAACAGTAGGGAAAGTATTGGATAGTGGAGGGTAATAATTTACTATTCCCACTCTAATGAGTGCAAGAGTAGGGAAAGTGTTGGATAGCGGAGGGGATAGAATCAAACATTACAGCTATTGAACATAAATCCCAAAGCAAAATAAAAACAAAACAATTACCAAAAATATTAATCAATAAATATATGGATATTAAAGATCAACTAATAATTAATTTATTTAAAATAAATTTCTTTCTGCCCTCTACCCCAATGAATACCAAAACACCCCCCCAAAAATGTTTTAATAATTTCCGTAACTAATTTTTCATTAATAAATTAATAACAATTGACAACAAATCATTAATTATTTTTAAAAAATATACTTCCCACCATTTACCTCTATAAACCCCACAACTCACACAGCAAAATTATTACACATATTTAACAATTAATTAATTAATTAGTATTAATTAACAATTGATTAATTAATTATAAATAATTTACCTTTTATCATATTCACCTATAAATGCCACCACCAATTTTGTAAAACATAACACAATTAACATAATTAATTATCAATTAATGAATTAATTGAGAACAATTAACTAGCAAAATATAAATAATTATTAATAAATTAATTCACACAATTAACACTATAAAATAAAATGAATTAAATATTATAATTTAAGAATTAACAAATGTATTCAAATCAAGTACTTCCTACCCTACTCCCCTATCAACCCACAACCCGCTCCTAAAATATGACACAATTAACATATTTACCAATTAATTGATAATAATTGACAACTAACTAATAAAGAATTAATAATACATTAATTACCACAATTAACAATATAAAATATTAAATACATAAATCTTAATTAATAAAACCATTTAATTGAACAATTATAATTAAATTACTTCCCACCCTGCTTCCCTATCAACCCACAACCCGCTTCTAAAATAATTACACAATTAGCAAAATTAGCAATTAATTAATAATAATTAACAGTCAATAAATACATAATAATACATTAATTCCCACAATTACCAGTATAGCATATTAAATACATAAATATTAATTAATAAACAATATGTATTAATTAATTAAAATTAAATTACTTCCCACCCTATTCCTCTATAAACCCACAACCCGCTACAGAACTAAAACGCAAAGTTTAATTAAAATAAAATTAATAAATTCTAAAAAGTATTAATAAATTTATTATAATTAAATTACTTCTCACCCTATTCCCCTATAAACCCACAACCCGCTATGAAAGTAAAACGCAAAATTTACATTAAATAAAATTAATAACTTCTAAGAAATTTAACACATATTAGAAAGCAAATGCAATACTTAGACAAAAAATAGAACACATACATTTAAAATACATTCTAAAATACATAACACCAACTAAAAAAAACTTTATGTTTAACAACTATATTTTTGCAAACGATATTAATGACTTCGATATTTTTTAAAACAATATTAATGACTTAGATATTGTTAAAAGCAATATTACTGACCTTAGACTCAATATTCTTGACAGTCAATATTATTGCATCACAATATTTTGCCCTCAATATTAGTGCAAGTCGACAATAAAAACTCGATATTCTGACTGTTTACAATACAGGAGGTAGGGAGGCATAAGAGTAAGCCATTTTGAGGAGAGTGAGCAATAGTTAAGTTTGAAGAGTTGGGGTGTTGCTCTATTAATATATTTTTCCGAAATGTTATCAAGACCCAGAAAGAGGGGTATAGCAAAGTGGATTCTGCCCATTTAGTCCCTCTTCATTTTTCACTTTTGACTAACTTGTTTTTGAAGTTTAATTGTCAGTGAGTCTCACTAACTGAGTCAAATTCATTGTAAATTCTGTGGCAATGAACTGAGAATACTAGCGTCCAGTGTCCGCTACATAAGATAGGGCTGCAATTACACAGCCAGGATAAGAGGCTCTTGGCTTGTTACATGTGAACCTATGAACCTACACATGTGCACACATGTGAGAGCTGAATGTATGAGACTAACATTTACCTCAGCCCCACAGATAACCTGTTGCAGAAGGAACCAGTCAGGGATTGTTGCTGACCTGGTGGGCATTCATAGTGTACGTGTGTAGTGCTTACTGAAAGGCTGTATGATCATTGCACTATTCCTTAAGGCAGAAGTTTTAACCTCTCAAATTTCCCCATACTTAAGCCTAGATATCCAAGTTAAGTCTAAATTTCAAGGTGGACATGTAGTCATAGGTGCAGATCACTATTGTGTTAACGGTTCTTCATAAGGTGCTTTAAGAATTATCATATTTCCCTGACTCAACCAAAATCAAATTCCAGGACTCGGTGCCCCCTACTGGGCCAAGTTAAGTACTTTAATGTCCAGCAAGAGGATCAAAGCCCTCCGCACACAACAGATCGATGAATGTAACTTAGCCCATTATCTGGGAAAGAAAGTGTATGGGGGAAATCTGCACCTGCTTATTAGCCGCTCACACCGCATGTCGCCTAGACAAGCCCAATCCCACAGAAACAAAGGAGAGGGTTAGACCTCTAGAGCCAAATGCAGGTGGGCCTTTCCTTTAAAGTTTTAGTGGAAGAATTTCAGGCAACTCTCAGGTGAGCACAGAGCTGGAGCTAGCTGGCAAGATATTTGCATAGACCATTTGAAGTCGACAAGTTTACATGTCCCAGAATGCTATGCTTGAGGGTTGGGGCAGGGGTGGAGTTGGGCAGGGCTGGCTTTAGGGCGGTGCGATTGCCCTGGAATCAATTTCCACGCCCAATTTAGGAGATTTATATCTTGTTGGTTAGTAAGCAATGTCCATTTAGAATTTTAATACCAACCTCTTGTCGTAGGTTCAGTGTTACAAATGGATGTGCCATTGATCTTTCAGCACCTTGAAGCCATGTTTCCTGGGACCATGAAGAAGTCCTCCCTTTCCTATTGATCGAGTTCTCCCACACGCTGATTAGGGTGCAATACAGGTGAGCTTCGGCGCCACTATGCATTGTACCCTTTATCTTATCAAATTGATCATAGGGTCTACTCAGTTATTGATTGGTTTCCTTGGACCCTTGTTTTAGGTTGCTCCCATCCTGTCCTGATAAAGACCCCACTGCAAGATTCAGTTGGTCTCCGCCTTTTAGGGGTTGAAACGTCAACATTTTTTCTTTACCAACCTAGAGTGTGTATATTCTCCACTTATAGATAACACAGAGGTGCTGATTCCGATCCGGGTCGGAAAGCACTCCGACCGAGTCGGATCCGGAGTGTTTTCCGACTGAGCCGGAGTCCTGCAGTGCGACCAAGCGAGTACGATGCGGCTGTATGCTGTCGGACTCGGTTCGGTCAGACTCCCATAGAAGTCAATGGGAGCCAGTTGTACGACGCGTACATGCGCTCCCATTGACTGAATGGGTACGTCTCACACAAGTGCGCCACATACAGTGGGTATGCCTCGGTGCCATCCGCACTGTACATGCCTGTGTTGGGGAGACCCTTGGGTCTCCCCCTGTGTCCGAGTTGTAGGGCTGCGGGTGATAGGGGGTCCGACGCGGACCCCCAAAGGCAACCACAAGGACGATTTGTGAGCCGGACATTCCAGCTCGCACAGGCTGCCCGACGCGTGCATCGTACTGGCTCGGTTGTGAATCGCATCCATTGCACGCCGCGGTTAGCTTACGACCTAGATGTACGGAGCGGTTCGGACCCGGAAACGACTCAGTCGGGGAATTTCATGTAGCTCGCATTGTACTTGCTCACTCGTACAGCTGTACGAGTCGGGCAGAAAACACGCGTAGGGCTCGTAGTTTTTCTGGCCAGATCGCGTTCGGTGCCCTTCCGACCCGGATCGGAATCGGCCCCAGAATGTATATGTTGTATCTACTTACTGTGGAAAAATAAATGGCGATAATTGTCTCCAGACAGGCTACATTTGAATTGTACATATGCACTGTACATAATCTCACTTGAATTATCTACTCCTTTATGATCTACCCACGAGCACTCCTATTCACTTTTACTTTTCACTCACTGTGGAGCAACTGTGTCACATGACTTAATGTGTTTTATGAATTTGACTAAATAAGCAATATAAGCAATTTTTTTAATTTGACCCATATAAGTGTTATGTTACCATTGATATAGGCTACATAAAAGTAATGTATTTGGATTGTTCCCGTTGAGACCACTGTGCTTTGTACCACTTTCCACCCAGGTCCTACGATTTACTAAGTCACCCCATTGCTGTGTAAAAGGATTGCCAAATGATGGAAATTGGTGTGGTTCTCATTATATAGTTACACAGAAAAATAGACACCAAAGACGCGCAAGATCCATGCTCCTGAGATTTTGTCAGCTTACATGGCCTCATTTACTATACTTTGATGCACAGCAGTGCACCAAACCTTTCTGCTGTGCTGCCGTACATCAAAATAAAGGAGCTGGCTGTCCTTTCCCACTGAACCAGCGCACAAACAGCAGCTGTGCTTCTAAAAAAGTGACGCACCGGCATCCCAATGGGCTTGTAAATGAGGCCAACAGAGGATAAGAGGATAGTTATGAAGCAGTAAGAAAGCACTCTCCTAACATTTCCTAGTTCACCTAACGAGAGGACTTGGGCATCTACGGTCCAGGATCCTAACAGAGAATGGTTGAGGATTGGGTTTATTCCACAACGTTATCGGGCACAGAAAGACTGAAAATACAAAGAAGTGTGAAAAATACTAGGGCTCTATACCAATAACATCTTCAAGTGTCTTGGTCGTTGATTATTTTTGGCTGAGCTTAAGACTAAGGTCATAATAAGGTCCAAGGTTAAAAAAAATGTGAAAATAATTCAATGAAAGTAATACAAAATTGGAGATCAAAGCGGAGTCTACTAAAAGAAAAAATATAGTTGAGAAAAACTACAAAAGTAGAAGAAATTATGATGGAGAAAATACTTTTCAAAATGAAAAATCCATAAAATGGAAGTCCGTTAAAAAAACAATGTAATTGTGTCAGTTTAGTTTGAAAAGTCAAACAAATGTAAAATCCCCCAGAAATTGGCAGATTTGTCATTACCACTCAAATTTAAATTTGGGCATAAGTGTTGATATCTGTTTTTATAGTGAAACTGTGAGTGGAAGTGAGACCGACTTGAGAGTGAACTTCTGCTCAGCTCCTGCTAGCTATGGTACAAGGAGCGAGCAATGCCCATGGAAATATGTCAAAGGCCCAAACCAAGAACAACAATTTTAAAATCAAGAAAACAACAAAATAAAACCGAAAAACTGTTTGAAAATATAGGTAAAACTTAGTAAGCAGAAAAGGAATCAAAAAGATTACATTTGCTTAAAGTGCCATTAAGAAGTCCTGGTTGTGGCTGATCAACTCAAGATATTCCACCGGATATATTATGACTGTAACCCCTACATAAAATAGGGAAAGGCAGTGTCCCTAATCTGGTTGAGATGTAATGATGTAGTGGGAACATTTTTGCATACACTTTGGAGATGCTCAGTCATTCAAACCTATTGGGCTATGGTAGTGCAGGAACTCCGCAAAATACTAGGAGGCCGATTCCGATCCTGGAAAAACCGGGTACGAATCGTCGGATGGAGCGTTTTCTCCGTCCGACTCGTACCCGGGAAAGATACCTTACAAACATGCAAGTACGATTCGTACGGAAACACCAATTCCGTACGAAGCGTAAAAAATACCGACCGGCAAAAAAAATACATACAAATCGGATCCGGGACACCGCATACGCGACATTCGCACGGAGTCAGGCAGCGTTTTACGGATCAGCAAGTACGATTCGTACCCACAGCACTTCGCACGGCAACATTTTTACGGGACCCAAAAAGTGCCGGAAAAGCTAAGTACGCCGTGATGCACGACGAAAAGTCGGCCCGGTACGCACCGTACCCCCATCCCTACACGTCCGCACCATATCCCCAGCCCCCCGTACGTCCGGAGTGTACCCCCGGCCCCCCCATACATCTGGAGCATACCCCCAGCCCCCCGTACGTCTGGAGCATACCCCCAGCCCACCCCCCATGTACGCGCCGTACCCCCACCCCCGTAGGTACGGAGCGTACCCCCACCCCCGTAGGTACGGAGTGTACCCCCACCCCCGTAGGTACGGTGCGGACCCCCACCCCCGTAGGTATGGTGCGTACCCCCACCCCCGTAGGTACGGTGCATACCCCCACCCCCGTAGGTACGGAGTGTACCCCCACCCTGTAGGTACGGAGCGTACCCCAACCCCTGTAGGTATGGAGCGTACCCCCACCCCCGTAGGTACGGTGCGGACACCCACTCCCGTAGGTATGGTGTGTAACCCCACCCCCATAGGTACGGAGCGTACCCCCACCCCCGTAGGTACCTACGGGGGTGGGGGTCCGCACCGTACCTACGGGGGTGGGGGTACGCTCCGTACCTACGGGGGTGGGGGTACGGCGCGTACCTATGGGGGGGTGGGCTAAGCATACGGCGCGTACCTACATGGGGTGGGCTGGGGGTACGGCGCATATGCGGGCACATGTTTGGATGTCTCCATGGTTGCTATGGGAGTTCGTGCATTCGGACCGATGGGACGGATCGTACTTGCGCGCTCGGACTTCAGTTTCCCGACTCGTACGTAAACGTGTCCAGGGACGTGTCGGACACTTTTTCCGACCCGAGGACTTGTCGGGGAATTTTCCCACTGCGATTCGTACGGATCTTTTTACATACGAATCGTACTTGCCAGTTTGTATGGGACTTGTACGATTCATACGTAAAAAAATCCGGATACGATTCGTACGGGGAATATTTCTAACGGATCGGAATCAGCACCTAGATATCGATATTCCTCTTGAGCCAAAATACATTCTCTTGGGAATTCCGACAGAAGTGGACATTCTGAGTGCCAAAATCCTCTTTAGCAATCTGGGGTTGGTGGTGGCAAAGAGGGACTTGGATAAACATTGGGGGTGAAGTAGATTTCAACTCTGACAATGTGGAGGATGGGGATAGATATGTACAGGGCGTAGGAGCAGGGGGTGTCCACATAGGTTCTTTAAAGCCTTGGGAAACTGGTTACAATATTCTGACCTGGAACCTGCTGATGACAAGACCAGGCCTACAGTGTAATGAACCTAGGGGCATAATTATGAGAGGTTAGCGTCACATTTGCACCATGCAAAGCGGTGCATCCGTGACACAATCCTCTAAGTAGGATTTATGATGCCACGCAAAGCCACATTGCGTGGCTTTGGATGGCTTCATAAATCTAAATTGAGGCAATGCAGCGCAAATCGCTGCATCGCCTTACTCTGCCAACTGAGGCATCCTATGGGCATTGTGGTAGGTTTTTCCATTCATCTCCTATGGTTTTTGACTAATTTCCAGATGTACAAGGACTTGTACACCAGGGAATGCATCAAAATCGTATGCCTCTTAGAGGAGGCGTAACAAGAAAAATATCTATATGCAGCACGCATAGAAAGAGTAAAACGCCTCAATGGATTGTTTTTGTGCTGGTAGATGCTACCTGCTGCTCCTGCCTACAACGCAGGCACTCTTGTACTATTGTGCAAGGATGCTTGTGTTGGTGCTAGGCTAGAAATATTGCAAGCTCAGGAGGAAAGAACAGGAATGCACCATATTGGATAAATATGGCGCATTCCTGCCTTTCCCTTCACCACTATGATAGATTTACCACCTCACCCTGGTCCTAAGTTTTACCTTCAGATTTAGGGACTGATTCTGAGTTTGGCCGACCCGTGGTTGTGGGCCCTCTGCCGTATTACAAATATGGTGTGGGACCACCACAGGACCTCTGCAATCACCGGGGATCCTGGATCCCACGGCTGTGGTGCCACGATCAGAGGCCTTGGAGGAGCCTCTGCGGCACTGACAAGTATATCAGGAGTTTCATGACTGCCTCCCTTTCTATGGTGGTGAGCCTGCCATTAAAAGTGTAGTGATGGGGAAATGTAGGGGCACTACAGGCGCCCCTGTTGCCTCAGTGCCATGGGATGTATAAAGGGGGGCACATGGTGTGCCCTCCTGTCTGTTTGCACCCCCTTTCCTGCACGGCATGAACTTTACAGTCCATGCCATGCAGGTACGGGCTTTTTTATATTTTTTTATATGCACCGCTGTGGGAATGCCAAAGGACTGCCACCAGACCAGGAGAAAGCTCCTGATCTGGCTGCAGTCTGACTATTGGTTTTGCGGTCCTTGAGCATGGCGGCCCGCTCAAGGACTGCCAAATTCGTAATCAGTCCCTTAGTCACATTTTTGGTTTGCACAATCCTCCAGCGGGACAAAGTTGAAAACAGTTGCTGCGCACATCTCCATGTGGTTGGATACCTTTATTATATTTTGTTTTTTATACTCTTTGGGGCATCCTGCCTGGTCAGTTCTCAGCACCATGTTACAGTTTTCCAGAAGGGAAAAAACTAGAATGCCACACTTTTCTCCATCAGCTGGAAAAGTTCTCTCTGGTCACTCCTCCAGTCCCCAGGTCTTCCGGGCTGGGTTTTAGGCACCACGTTGGTTTCCAAGTGTGGCTTCTGTAGAGTACAGTCATAAGTGGTTAGATGGGTCTTGCTGTAATTAGGAGAGCTTCTGCTTTTTATGTTCATTGAGGATGCAAACAGGAGATCAGCTACCTTACCTTTGAGAGCAGTTTCAGTCCCTGGGTGCCAGGAGGAGTCAGGACTTCTTCAGTCCTTTTCATCCAGCCAGCTCTTCTTTTTTTAAATATTGTCTTCCTAGGTCCAGTAGTACTGAGAGGTGGTGGTGGAATGCCAGTCTCATTTCGTTTATCAGTTAATAGTTTGAGAATGTTCCCACCCAATTCTTTCGAACTTCTCATCCTATGCCCATGTTTTTGCAGTAATTGTTGTTTGCTTTGCTGCCACATTTCGCATAAGCCTTAAACCCAAAATGGCTACCCCCCTATTCCTTGAAGGTGCTGTGGTTCTCTGTAACTTACTCCTCTACTTAAATGAGGCGTCGTCCTTCTATCAGGAACAAGACGGATTTGCCCTTCTTGAGCTACATTCAGAAAGTCTACGAGGGCCCTTGGAATGAATGAGAGCAGATCCTGTCAGCCTCATTTGGCATTTCCAAGTCGAAAGAGGTACTGTGAAGGCAGTCATTTGTTCTGGCAGCAGTACTTAGACCCTTGAAGATGGCTGATCCTTGGTAACCACACGCCTGCCTTACTGAGCTCAGAGGCTAGGATACTGTTCTCTGGAAAGCAGAGTCATTAGCTCCAGCCAGGAACAAGTATTGTGCCTCTGTAGATAGGATACGTGGCAACACTGGTTCTACATACAGGCAGCATAATGTAGCACATTTGTATGAAGTTACTTCCCCACTAAAGTTATCAAAATCTACATTCACTAGGAAATTACATTTTTTCAACTGAGTGGAAAAGAACTTTGAGTCAGGTTGAAACTTTTCCAAGCAAAGATATACAGTATTTTCTTTAATTACACCTAGCCCTGTTTGTGGAAAATCTAGCCTAACACGCACAGTAGGAAGGGCTTTCAGACATGTAGTCACTGTGAGAGCACATTATGTAGTATGGCACTTTTTACATGGTAAAGACTAAGCTCCATGGACTTACAAGGTACACTTGAGGGGTTACAATTATCCCACATCAATAGATTTTCCTTTCCACGCGTCATGTAGTGCTTGTAAACTGCAGTTCATCCAGTGCACATTGGTGCCTCTGGCAACCGTATATGTAGTGTTCTATATGTGAGTGTTGTAAATACACACTGCAGCCCATATATTGCATTTAACTTGCTGAGAAGCTTGAACAGTACATTTGTGGCTTTTGTTGAAGTGGGACTTCGTCCCCCTGGTTTAATCTTGCCTTCCACCTTCCTTTGCTTGCCTAGAGGAGAGGCCGTCAGCACTTCACTTCACCCAGCACTACTAAAGCGCCAATGATTTACTGCAGAGCGGGAAATGCCTGGGTGCTTGCCCAGGTAAAAACAGGGCCCAAAGTGGGTCCGTCTGCTGCCATCTCTGGCCGGTTGAGGCTGGGCCACCCCATTTGGTTTTGTATCTTTGACCTTATTCTGACATATTGTCTGTGTGATTTCTAATCATTCAAAGTGAACCTCTCAACAATGAGAAAGAGGAATTCAGTCATTGAGTTGCCCCCCCTAAGGGATCGATCTCTAACTACCGGTATAACCAGCTTCCTCACCAATGCCATGGATGTTCTCAACACAGAAATCAAAAATGTCAAAGAAAGCTTTGGGGTAACCAAGACAGCCTTCTATAGGTCCAAGACCCCTTGTTCTCTACCGGCGCTATGCAACAAATCTAGGAAAGTGTCTGCCAACCCATGTCTCTCTAATGAGGTCTTAGTAATCCATACAAGTAATCCCCCAAATGATAACACTATATGAATTATTTCTCCTCCTTCAAAAAAAAAGGTAAGGGATGCCCATTAAATATGAAATACTCATAGTAGAAAGCTGCTGACCAACACTAAAGAGACCGTCCTGTCCAAAATCGACATTGCTATTTTGCCTTCTTGCGACACTAATAGAGCTGTTACCTTTCCTTCACAGCCAGCCCATGTTGGAAATACCCTCACTCGTGTTAATATTAAAGAGGTAGACACAGTCCTGGCTAGATATCTTGAACTCATTCATGCACAACTAAAAAGCATTGATGCATCACTAAAATTACTGATTGAGGGTGGGCTAAGTAAGACAGCAAAACACACAAGATGATGGACGGAATGTTGCACATTGGCAAAACATTCACTCCCAGTCACAGATCTGGGTTTAATCCATCGTTATTTTGCTCACCACGCCACCCCAGTTCAGACATGGCCATATGCAAATCAGTCTTGACCCTGTGGCTCATGGGAACAGTCCAGCCCGAACTTCCAAGCCATGTCTTCCCTGGACCGGAATCAAGCATCCTAGGACCGGTTTCGGGGTTTCACCCCTCTTCAGCCAGGATAGATTGACTCCAGTGGCGCAGTGAGCACAGGACCCACGTCCGGTCCAAGTAAGACAGGACACGGAACCTCAGGAGCCCCGAGCCCTCCCTGTGTCACTAATGATACCAGTTTCGGGTTGTACGGGGAAAAGAGCACAGCTGTAAAGGGAACAACGGTTCTCGGGTCAAAACATCGATTAACCATACTAGGCAGTCTGCCATTGTCCCATGATTTACAGTCTAGGCAGAACTTCAGTTCACCCGCCAGCCATCCGGGGACAGTTCAGTGCACTCCTACAGCAGGGAACACAGTGACAGGGGAGAGTGGAGCATCCAATCACCCCAAGGAAGGCTCTTCTTCGAGGTTAGGCAACAAAATCTTGCAGCTCCAGCTACAAGCTACCCCACATGTAATAGTGCTTAAGAATGACCCCTTGTTACAAAATAACCAATCTGAGGAGTTTACCCAGTTAAAGAAGAAAGTGGTAAACTGGTTGGGAAGAAGTGGAAAACCTTATACTTGTGACAACCGGTACGCCAATATTATTAATGTGGTAAGAGTTAGTTGGGTTGGCTACAGTCCAAAAAGAGAACCAGGAGACTGCGTAGTCATTAACTTCAGGGACACAAACCTCATAGGTCACATCCTAAACAAGCTGTTGTATGCTGGTCTCTACCAATCTAACATCAAAATGGTCACTTTATGCTACTTCTATAAACCTCACCATATGGAGCACCCAAGACTTACCTGGACTTTAGATCGCAGGGATAATCTTTTCTCCATCCCGACCCACAACTGTTTTTCTTCACTCAGACAGGTAGACTGACTCAGCATTGCGTCTCCCGTAAGAGGTCTGAACCATAAATTCTACCAAGATACTAGGTCAGAGCTCAAGCAGTATGCAGGGGATCATCTGAGCCAACATAGGACTATCTTACCCTGTTAACCCCTCGGTTTGTACAGACAACCCCTTGCAATAGTCCCCTCTAAGTGTGCCACTGCTTCTATTATGGGATTGTATAGGAGTCATTGTTTAACTGTTCAACTTGGGACTGCTTAGTTTGGAATGTAGCAGGGCTCTCTAATAAACTGAAGACAGTAGTCTGCTATGCTCTTCTTATTAGAAGTTGTCATATCATTTGCCTACTAGAGACCTGAACTTGCAACTCATCTTTCATAGAAGGGTTCATATCTGTTTTGACCCTGGCTATTAATGCTAGAATAGGCCATCAAAGGGCTGGTTCATTAACCCTCATCTTCAATTCATTAGATGTCAGGATTCATACAATGCACCTTGACTTACCCCATTTTCAGCTTATTTGTTTGTCATCAGAGTCTATGGGAATGTCCTTTATTATTAATGTCTACCATAATAATGTTGTCCCATCTAATATTGAAATTATAGCTTCCTTGGATCAAGCCCTCACCAAGTTTTTGAATACTTTAAAATGAGACCCACAATTATCTTGGGAAGAGACTTTAACTGTAGGCGCTGCCCTATCTCCAGACCCTCTGTCTGTGATGATGATGGTTGAGCTAAGGAAGATTACGCTCATTTCGACCAAACTCCTGTGGCGATGCCCTTAATGCACTGATCCATAGGCATTGACTCTTATTTGCACTAGACTTTACTCCCTCTACAGCAAGTAAACAGATTACCTTCACGGGGAAAGGCTCTTATTTGATTTTATTAATTTTTCAGAGATATTCAGAAAATAGGTTGTCCACTTTTTGATTCTAGGCGGCTGTGTGAGTGACTGTAAACCCCTGATCCTTTCTCTCTTTGTCGGTCTGCTCCATTATCTCCTTGCCTCTTCCATACTACCCATAGTAGCCAACCAGAATAAAGACATGTGTCGCAAATGGGCCACAGCAAACCCAAAAGCTGGACTTGGCACTTAGAAAACAAAATCAGATGTTAGCATGCCTGTCTGATGAAAAGGAGTCTGTCTGCTTTTTTAATGTGTTTAATTAGATTTGTAGCACCGTATACGAAATGCTAAAATTTGGGAATATTAACCCCCACCTCAAGAAGTGTTTTGATGCCGCATGTTCAGTGGCGCCGAAAAATCTTATTTTGGCTGTTAAGCAAACTATAAGGTTGGTTGGGGAAGTAAGGCAATGAAGGTGTCTGTAGCCAATAGCCAATAGCAAAAAAGGAAGCTGGCCATAAGGAATGCAGCTTGGGAACTGTTCCACGAAGCTAGCACCAGGAGCGATTTCCCCCTTTTTTGTAAGATAATTAATGGCCCTTTTTGGAGACATGTGTAATTGAGCTTCGAGTTTGAACATATCACAACACACGTGGGTGGAGCGCTATACTATGGTCTATGATGGCACCTTAGATTTAGATAATTATACTGATCCTGTGGAGGCTATGCTCCTTCAAGGCACTCAAGAGATGGCTCCATTCATGCTTAAATTGGCACTAAAACGCAGTCTCAACAATAAGGTCCCGACTGATCTTTTTAAAGATAATGTGGCTTTATGGGTTCCCCCCTAATTGTGAACATTTTAAGGATTGCACTGATTGTAGGCCCACCAGAGTCCTGGCCAAACTCAGTCAAAATGCCAGTTTCTAAGAAGGGCAATAGAGCTGACCTTCGGTGCTATTGCCCCATCTCCTTAATTGACTCCACAGCCAAAATATTGGGCAAGATCCTCCTTAACGAGCTGGAGATTAGGGTCACTGAAAGAGGTATCTTCTCTGCTGTCCAGTTTGGTTTCATAAAATGCCTTAGGACCATTGAGCAGTGCCTACGTTTACATTTAATCATTAGCGAATACACGCTGGATAAGACGGGCCATCTGAACTTAGCGTTTATGGACCTGAGTTTGGCCTTTGACTGACAGAGGGCTGGTCTGGGAGAAATGCCAAAGATGGGGGTAGAGCTTCCATTAGTCCAGCTCCTAGCCAAATTGCATGAAGAGGTGACGGGCACTATTAGTTATAGGCTTAATGGGAATGTACCCCTCCAATCAGGATCAAACGTGGGGTAAGACAGGCATGCGTACTTGCCCCGTTCCTGTTTCGCATGTATATCAATGATCTGGATGCATCCCTTTCTGGTGTGGAGGTGGATGTGCCCAGGGTGTGCTCTAGAAGTATCCCCGCCTTATTATACCCAGAAGACTGTGTTCTAATCTGTGGGTCTACCAAGGCTGTTAAACAATTTTCTTCATTCATGCGTGATCTTGGTCTCTCGGCCTACATCGCTAAGTCACACACCATGGCATGCAGGTGCTCCCAAGCTAAATAGATATTTGTTTTATAAATCGAACCAGAATTCTATCTGTCCCCTCCTTTCTGTGTTTAGGGGTACCCTTTGACTCCAAATCTACCTGGTCACACCTTATGAGGAATAGAAAATCTCAGTTTTACAAAAAGATTGAAGCAATCTTTAGCTTTGCGAGGAAGTGGGGCTCCAAGCCCCTGGATGTGCTGATTAACATATACAAGCTCTGTGCTGCTCCGTTTGCACTTATGGAGCTGGCATTTGGGGGCATGCAAACACCTCACATATACAGACCAGTGAGAATGTGCTCTTGCAGAGATTACTTTCTGTCCCTACTTCTGTCTCTACCTATGCCTGCCACTCTGAATTAGGTCTCCCATATCTTGGGGATTTTGTTAAGTTTGTTCCAGTTGTGGCATTCTATCTAGGTCAAGCCGGGAACTCAACTGAACCGGGACATAATCACTGGCTGCCTGCGTCTGGATCATGTTCATCGTGTTCCCCAGCTCAAATACATCAAAGAGCAACTTGCCCTGCTTGAGAGGCAGGACTGTTTGCACAATCCACGGGACAGGGCCGTCATACCTAAGAACTGCTTAAAGGCAGAGTTCATCAACTGCGTCTTTATTTGAGGAGATTTAGGTCTGGCGTAGCACATCTTTCCATTTCTTATCCCAGTACCAGATGTAGCCATTCAGATTTGGCCCCATGCCCCTGAGACTCGAAATCTAACCAATCGATGTTACATTTCCTGTTGTTTTGTCCACTGTATGCTGTGCTCAGGAAGCGATTTCTTTTACCATTGATCAGGCCCCTAAACATCAGAAAGTGTAGACCAGCTTTATTTTATCTTCAGTTACTGCAGTCTGAATATATCTGTATGATGGTACATACGTTTTTACTGGCAGCTGTTAGACTGAGGAATATGATGGGGAAATGATACTTTTTTTCAGGTGCTATTTTTGCTTTTTTTAGTGGTATCTTTTAATATTTTTAAGCTGAGTCTTACACTTTTTTTAATGTTTATGTGTTGTGTTATACTTAGTACACATTAATGAAATTTGTGTGTTTTTCTGTTTTATGGTTTGATATACACAGAATGAATATTTACTACTATTACTGCTTTTAACTTCCATGGCATTGGTGCATTGAGCATACCATGTACTTTAGCCTTGCAGGAAAAGGAAATAGACCAATAGAGAGAATCCAATTTGGCAGTGCCATTTTAGTGCCAGAGCACCGACATTATGGTACAGAATAGCAGTGTATGAGTGCTCAGAATCAACACTGCTAGTACAAATCTGACACAAACATAGCATCCACACAATCTAGAGTGAGCTTGCAGGGAAGAAACATTCTCACAAAAGAGCATGAAAAGTTTTCTTGTGGAAGAAAGTGACTTAGGACTCATTTTTATAGAGCTCACTGTTCACCTGAAGAGATTGTCTCAAGACTTCATCTGGCTAAAGCTACATTTGGCCAGACACTGATTGAGCTATAATGATAAAGAAGGTTGAAGAAAACCTAATTGTTTGATTTAATTCATCTTATGATAGCCTTTGTGCGTGTTCTGCCATTAATGAGCATGGTTTGGTAAAAGAAGGGGAGAAAAAAGACCAGAGGGAGCTTAGTTCTCGGTATTGGGTTGATTTTTCTTCCCGATCACGAATTGTTGCCTTGAAGAAAAGCACATAGAAACCTTCCTTCTCAATGACTATGTTTGCTCGTGTTATTTCTCTGCACGTTTCCGTTTTAAATATGCATTTTCATCTGAGCAATAACTATAACATGTCTTGTGAGTAAAACTGGGTGAGAATATTGTTTGCATGGGATTTTACATCATCACCACTCTCTTCATGAGGCCCGTAGCATGTAGAGGGATGAGATCAGCTAGTATTGTTGCAGGAGTGCTCTGGAGCATTGTTATGTTACCTTGTATGTTATGGTATTTACTAAGCCATGCAAAGCCACCTTGTGTGGCTCTGTGTCATTTAGTAAATCCAAAATTATGCAAGGCAGTGCATATCGCGGTCTCGGGTTACCTTCTCGTAGGGAGGTGTTCTATTGGTGGAGTACGGGCATTCCCACACATCCACCCATGGTTTTTGCCACAATCCCAGATTTACAAAGGCCGGTAAACCTGGGATTGCATCAAAAGGGTGCGCCTCCCCAATCTAGGCCTTACAAGGACAAATATCTTTATTTCTTCTTGTTTCTTCCTCTTTGCATGTGTGTTGCATTCTCCAGTACACATACAAAGAGGAAAATGCCTTTGAAGAGTGTGTTTCTGCAAGAAAGTGTTCTTTCCTACCCATCAACAATCCTGCCCGGAACGCAGGCACTCTTGCACCATGGCTCAAGAGTGGCTGCATTAGCTCTAGGTAGACACAAGTGCACCATCTCTAGGAGACAGCAGAAATGTCCATAGCTCTGTAAATATGGTGTATTTCTGCTCTCTCCCTTTCACGCAACACAGTAAAGCAAGGTGTCTTTCTGGATTGCGTTGCACGAAAGAATAGAAAATCTGCTCCTTTGTTTTACAAACCACTCTTCAGGAGCAAGAGTACAGTGTCATAGGCGGTGATTTTGAAAGTGCCTGGCAGAGTGGATATGGTAGAGAATGAAGAACTGGTGTGCAGATCACAGTAGGTTTCATTTGATTTGTGCAGATCGTTCATGAAACACAGGATAACAGAAATCCACCAGAAGAAATTCATCCCTCCAAAGGCAAGTGGACATTTTAGCCACTCTTAAGAGTCCTCTTGGTAACATAATAACAGCGAAAACATTTACATGAAGAACTTTTTGATTGAGGAATGGGTTTTCATGGCAGTATACTGATAACCAAATGCACATCACAAACTGGGATAATTAGCACAAATAGAAATAGTTTCCAACAGAACATTTCACAGCTGTCAAAGACTCCAGACATACAGGAGCGGTTCCTCCACTATGGCTGAGGAGCGTCGCCCCGCTGCTTTTAAGCAATGGAAAGCAGAAACCTAAAATAATGATCACTTTGCGTTATTGTCATTTTAGTCTGCTTCTTGCTGCTTTGCGGGTGCGTGAGTGGGCGGGGCTGCTCTCCACTTTGAGCAGGGCAGAGTTGGAGGGGTTTGCCCACTCAAATGCATAATGACTGTTTGGTCTGCCCTCTCCGGCTGCCCAAACCAGTCATGCGCACTTTCCCCTTCTCCATGCAGGCGGCATTACAGCCTGCATGGAGAACAAGCCCAGGCTCCCATTCCCTGTTTGAGCGTCAAAGCAGGACACTCAAAATGCTGCTGCAGTGATGTGGTTGGTCAGGGGAGGCTGGGTGCTCACCAATCACGAGGCTACACTGCAGGGTTGTGATTGGTTAGTGGGGTCTGCTTCCTGTTCCTCGATGTGCTCGCGGAGAGCAGGAGCAGAGACACGGGACCTGGACGGCGGCGAGGTAAGTTTATTTGCATTTAAAAAACAAAATTATGTATCCATCCCCCTGTGATCCCCTGTGCGACCCCCCTCCCCGCATTCCCCTGTAAGATCCCCCTACGCCCACCTCACCACCCGCGAGCTATGTCGGCCGCCCCTGCAGAGCTAGCAGTCCTTCAAGCTGGTAAGCACATCTCCAGTAAGGTAATGAAAACAAGCTGAGCACTCTGCTTACCCTGGCAGTAGATCAGGTAGCTCATAGCCCTAAGGTCTGGTAGGCAAGAGCAGTTTGACAGAGACTCTGGTTTGTGAAGAGAGCTTTTCTCTACTTTCTTATTCAGCAAGACATACATTGCTTCCTGAGTAAATGATTCTACCAGGTTTCTAGCGAAGTCTTGGTATGTTCAAAGAGAAAACCGTACCTGCAATGCCGCAGTCTTAAATAATTCAAGGTAAATTGGTCCTATGCTGACTGCTCCCCTTTTAATAGGTTGTGATATGTCTAAGCCTAGGGTGGGATGGCCTTACATTCCACTGCTCAGTTTAATAGACCTGCTCATGCATATGTGTGGAAGGGATACCTTATAATGAAGTATGGAGGGCAGGGCTTTAGAGAATCCCAATGTTCTAGGCAGCAGCATGGCCTTGATCGCTCAGCATCACCTTCCTTAGGAGATCCTGCGACTCTTCTTTTAGGCGCAGTGAGCTGCATTTGCTGCAGCACCAGATGGTACTCGAGTGTACATTCCTGCCAACCTGAGCTTGGAGAGCCAGAGTAGCAGGCTAGTCACTGAAAAGTTTCCGAACACATAAATAGGCGTAGAACATTAGGCGAGTCTCCAGGTAAGAGATCGTTGTGCTTTCTTCTTATGCTCAAGAGGAACATGGTGGATAAGCTCCGCGTCGTAATAAATGGACAATGTGCTCCCTTTGACCTTTGTGCTTTCCAATCTAAAAGAAAAATATCACAATGCAATTCCCCCCAAAAACGTACAACAACATGTGCTCAGGTAATATTTTTACTGAAGAGTAAATTGCCATGGACTTGAAATCTGCACATTTTGCTAACAAGTAGCCCAACCAATTTAAACCAAATTGCAAAGCACTGTGAGCCAGACTTATTAACATTTTGCATGGTTGTTGTGCCACTTTTGTGGTGCAGCCACGATGCAAACTGCTAGTAGATATTTACAAAGCCGCACAAGGGGCGATTTGTGATGCTTCGCATGCCTTTGTAAAGAAATTTAACACAATGTAGAGGCTTGTACTGTATTGCATTACATTTCATTCTTGGAGGCGTTCCATGGTTGGAGTTTGGGCGTTCTCGTGCATCCACCTATGCCGAGGTTACATTTTTTAGAAGGTTTAAAAAAAGAGCGTCATTTAAAAAAAAAAATGGATGATGACATGATTTTAAAAGTAGGTTGTAAGTATCAAAATGAAGGCCAGTCTCTATAAATTAGTGCTATATGAGAGCTGTCTGTATCTGTTTCTGGCGCTACCGTGGGTCTTTTTCAAGCCGGGGGATTTTGTGGGAGGCTGGAGAAAGCTTGTATGCATTTATACGTATTGCAATATTTATTAAATGATACTAACTAAATGTGTGCTACAATGCAAAATGTTGTACCCGTTTTTTAAACATTTGCTTGGGGATATTACCCAGACAAACCATGTGCAAGTGCATTGACAAACCACGTACAAACAATTTTTTTAATGCATGTGGAGACTGGCATTATCTTCTGAGACTGGGAGTGCTGAGAATGCCATTATCCCTAGTTAATGGGCATGCAAACAATGGCATTATCGCTGGATAACAGCCATGATGAAATTAACATTTTCTTCTGTTAATGGACATCAGGAGAGTGCATTTATCTTTTGTCTTGTGGAGATTTGCGTGATCTGATCTGTCACCGACTGTGTGGGCATTGATACTATTTGCTACTCAACACTTTAAGGCATTTTTTACCTTATTATTGAATTTTAAGGTCAGAACGTTATATATGAAGCAGTGTGGAGAATGCGCTTTTTAGGTCTCGCTGAGTCAGCGAGTCAGCGAGTCAGCTGCTGGCTGCCCTAGCGCTTGCGTTCACACGAGCATGCACGCATGGCGCAGCCAGCAGCTTTCAGCTCCCGCGGCGCCCTCTGGAGCTTTCACTTTTTCCTGCCGTCGCACGCGAACCCCTGCTTTCACTTTTGCTGTCCCACTCGCGTGTTTGTCGGCGCGCGCGTGCACTTTCCTTTTGCTTGTTTCTCCAAAAGCCAAGCATCACCCATCTCCAAGCCACCCACAATGTCCCCAGGTTCCAGTGTCAAAGGGCTCACTGATTGGCTGTGTCCTCTCTCCCCAAACAACTTAATTTTGCAGACACACTGTTATACCGCAAGCTTGTTTTTCTTTTGCCACCACTTGTTTTCTAACTTTCATGTTTCACTTTGCTCCCGCCCCCTCCGTTGTCTTATTCCCTTTGCTCCCACCCCCCCTCGCTCGTTTCTTTCTGTTGTTTAATTCCTCCCGCCCCCCCTCCCGTGCTCACCATGCCCACACAGCCGTAACTGCCTGGGGAAGAGGTGAGGCATCTGTCTAGCGGACACAATAATTGCTGTAAAACAATACCCATTTTCACAAATATATTTTCCTTTGCCCTTTATGGAAAAATGGGCTACTGCATTTTTTGATTATCCACCGGGTTTGTGGCATTACTAGAAGTTGCAGGGTAATTTGCACTCCTTTAGCCTTTATGTTCTACTGTGCATTTGACTTTAGTTTGTGGTAGTATTATTCCATGCAGGTCAAATGTATAACTGGGTTGCTATTTAGTCGTGTTTTCAGCACCAGCCCAGCACCACCTCTGCACCACTGCCGCACCTCCACCTCAGCGCACCTCCACCATCCTAGCACCAGCGCACATCACCTCAGCACTAGCGCAGCACCACCTTAGCACCAGCGCAACACCACCAAAAGTGCAGCCTCACCTCAGCAGCAATCAGCACTAACGCAGCAGCAATTCAGCATCAGCACAGCACCAAGTCAGCATTACTCAGTACCACCTGAGCACTAGTGCAGCACCACCACCTCAACATGACTCAGCACCACAGAATCACTGAGTTCCACCTAAGTATCATTCAGCATCACCTAAGCATCACCTCTGCATCAGCACACCAACACCTCAGCATCACCTAAGCATCAGCACACCACCACCTCAGCACCACCTCAGTCTGCCCTTCTTATCTGGAGTATGTTGATTCGCTCCTAAAATCTGCCCACTGCTTGTGTGATAATTCAGGTACTATTTCCCAACTTCCACCATTTCGTTGTTTATGTAACCCCATAACAAAAAAAAACAATAACAAACACACATTACAACAGGCAGGAAGAAGTTGCCAGCATGACCAAGAAAAAAAATGAGAAGACATTTTTTATGTTAATTTTTTAATAGAATAGGGTCGTTCAGTTGTACACATTGTCTTCTTGGTTATATATTTATAAGGTAACAAATGTTTATAACAATTTTTTATTATAACTTTTCAACATGCTAAACAGCAGTCACGATGCTCTACAACATAGCTTAAAGACATTGGCAAAGGCAATTGTCCTGGCTAAACACTTCAAAGGTCCCAAAGGCGAGACCTATTGGCTATGCCAATGCTTGTTTCAGTGGAAGCAAGTGAGTCCCGAGTTTGACAGTTAAAAATGCATCTTGTGGATAGTATGCTGGTGCACTGACATCCACTGGAGAAGCCACCCCACTAAGGTGTGTCTGTGTCACTTTACATGCATCGATCGGCACACCTTCACACCATCGATTAAAGCGTACATGTGGACCGCAGAGCTGGCCAATCATTGGAGTGAGCCTGAAAGGAAAGGTTGCATTTGGTCACGGGAAGTAAGGATTTTTGAGAAAGTGATTGGCTCCCTGCACAAGCTGATTCAAAGTAGGCTAATTCCTGAAATACAATTGTTTTCCACCGTTGATAGCAGCATAAATTAGTAGCCTTGTTCATCACTCGATTTACCTTTTTGCTTGACATTGTTTAATTTTCAGGTTCATACTAGGGACATCTCCAGGGAGTAGGAATTCTGCCTACTCGATGTCCAGGCTATTGTTGCTATAGGCTGTTTGTGCTGGGGCTTCATGCCAATAATAAGTCCTTATTTCATGGTATTGTCGTGTAGGGTATGCCCTGAGGCTTGATACCATTTTCTATGCTCCTTCCGTTTAGTAGTATATCTTTACTTTACCTGTTATAATTACTAATGAGACCTTGTAAGCAATGAGCAGACCAGGACAATGGAAGTTCACTGCTGAACAGAAAATGTCTTTTATTCATAACTAGCTTTCCTTCTATTTAAGTCATAGACAAGAGAACCTTTGAACCCAACACATCTCTCGAACTATAATGCTCAATAAATGTCGAGGGTGGGACTTGGGTGACGCAGTTACTCACAAGGCAGTCTCATGGCTGTACCGCACTGTACTAAACAGAACACAGGGCAACCTTGGGAAGCTACGGGAGAAATGGAAAGCAGATATCAGAGCCATGTAGGACGTGGACTGGAAAGTGCTTCTCATACATCCTAGGGACTGGGCCGGACTGGGAACCAAAACCGGCCGTAGCAAGGTGCTCGGCCAGCCCCCGAGGCGACGGGGGTGCGGCCGAGCTGTTTGCCAGGGCCGGTTTCGGCCAATTTTGTTACAGGGGCCGATATTGCAGCAATGCTGCAAAACGGCCCCCAGGGGCCCAAAATCGGCCCCCACCCTAGGGGCCCACCGGGGAAATGCCTGGTGCCCGCTACGGCCAGTCCGGCCCTGCCTAGGGAAGGGGAAACAGCCACTGCATATACTTAACCACGCATGCGTTACAACGCATGCACCGTTAAAATGTACAGCCTTTACCATGCATGGCTTTACAACTAGTACGTTGGAAAGGTATGTGTGGAAAAGGTCTGTGTGTGATAAGAGTGGTCTATCGGAGTATTAGACTACACGCACGCTTTCCCTTCCTCTGTATGATGTGCGTCGCATCTCAGAAGAGCTGGAGAGGTGAAGTTGTGGAGACGTAAGGGGGATTTTAAATTAATATGTTTAAATGTATTTATTTGAATAAAATTATAAATAATGTTGTTAAATGATTTTAGTGATTTTCAGGGCAGGGGAGGGGTAGTTTTTAGATGGGCTGGGGTCGGGGGGTGCAGGGTAGGGGTCCGCTTCTAGGGTTCAATGGCGGGGCAGTTTGAAGAAGGGTCATGGGGTGGGGGTAGGGGAGTCCCACAGGGGTACATTTTTAGAGTTCAGGGCAGGGAAGGGGTGTTTGTTAGAAGGGTTTGGTGCGGGGTTCGCAAAGGGGTACAGGGGAGGGGTAATTTCTTTAACACACAGGACAAGGGGTGCAAGGGACCGGACTTGGAGAAGGGTCAGAAAAAAACGTAATCACGAATATGCCCTTAACATGCATGCTTTTACAAAGAAATGCGTTCTAAAGGTATGCGTGGTAAAGGCATATTTGTGGCAAAGGTTATACGTGGTAATTGCATCCACATTGTAACGCATGCGTTGTAAAGGCATGCTTTTCAAAGGAATGCATTGCTTGATCCAATTCATCGTCCTCATGCCCTCCATAGCTTATACTATAACAGATCCCATCTCAATAAAATGGGTAGAGCAGAAACCCTGATGTCCCTCCACTGCAACGGAGACGAAGGCATGTTCCATGACAGGAACTCGGACTGCCAGAGGGTGACGGAATATTGGGAATAGATTGACAATCATCTGGAGGCAGTAGTGGAGACTGCCATTCCTTAAACACCCCAACTACATGTTTTGGGTATCATCCCAAAGAAGGAACTACTGTTCTGTATGCTAGGTTTTGTCGTAGCCTAACCGTACCTGGCCAGACTCTAGGGGAAAAGACACACCCATGAGAATCAGGTGGCAGGAGGGGTGGAATCAATGTATGGAGGCAGAGAGAGTGGTATATGAAACCCAGGGATGCCCCACGAAATTTGCAAAGATTTAAGTGAGATGGAAAGTCTACCATGGACTGACATTTAATCGTTACGTCAATCAATCAATCAAACCGCACCGGGGCGATGCCATGGGTGTTTTTCACAATATCAGAAGGGGAGGATGTGTGGCTAGATACAGTTATATGGGACTTTGTATGTGCTTGTGTGCTATCCTGCGTTTTTTACTATTACTCTGTTAAATCAATAAAAATGTATTTCTTTAAAATGTCGAGGGGTGTTGGAAATTTGGTTGCTGGTTGGAGGGGGTTAAGCCCTTCTCAAGAAGCAAACACAGTTCCTGTCAGGGTGGAGTTGGAAGCAAACCCTTAAAATTATCTGTGCTTAACCCTTTGGTAGCTTGGCACAGACCAGTCAACGCTTCACTGAAAGGCAAAGTGTAAAATATTTCTCCAGCAATTCAAACAGTAATAAAGTTCAAACACAATACAAGACAAATCCCACCCCAATTTAGAAAAATAGAGTAACATTTTAGAAATTATTTGAGACCAAAACCACAAATATTGTGTCAGTATAACTGGAGATATACTGTCTAGTGTTGCCGGGCTTCATTGGTGACTGCTGTGGTGCAAAGAGTCGTGTTCATCAGAGCTTCATGTTCGCGGGTAGCACAGCTGGTTAAATCTTGGCACAAACAGGCTCATTTGTGGTTGCAAAGAGACCAAAACGTCAGGATTTCTCCTTTTCTTGAAGAGAGAACTCAACTGATGCCACACCAAGGGTCCTGAACCTGAGGGGCACCTTTTGGGGATAAGACACTTAATCCAGCAGAGGCCAGCAGGGCTTAGGCAGGTCCCATTGCAGGTCCAGGCAGCAGCTCAGCTGGGAAGTTGTAGGGAGCCTCTGGAGCTTGTTATGTCCCTGTATCTCAGAACAGCAGGTCAGTTAGTTGGCCCTTGGAGTCACTTCAGCCTTGGAAGGAGGGTGTAGGTCCAGTCTTTCTTCTCAGCAAACAGGGCAGCAGAGTAACAGGCCAGCAGAGAAGCAGTCCTTCTGACAGCAAAGCAGTATCCACAGGTGCAGGAGTGTACTCAAGAGTGAGTTTGAGGGTCCTATTTTTATACCTGGTGCCTTCTTTGAAGTAGGAGAAGTTACTAGAAAATTCCCTTTGAAGTTCTTGAGGTTTCCTGCCTCCTTTTCCCTGGCTCCAAGATGGTTGCATGAACAATGCAGTGGTGACAAGTAATTTCTGTGAAGGCAGGGTATAGCCTATTCAGTTGTAAGTAGAGCTGTGTTTAACTCCACCCCCATCCTGCCAGCTGAGGTCCATCCAGGCCCACCAAATCTCCCTATTGTGTAGCTGTCTGGGAGGAATAAACTTAGGGGCACATTTACAAGCCCCTATCGCCACCACAGCATAACTTTTTCTGATGTGGTGGTGACAGGGTCTTTGCCTTATTTACAAGGCAGTGTTAAGTCACTTAACGTGGTTTAATGCTGCCTTGTAAATAGGGCATCATTTCATGCTATACTTAGCCTGAAAGAGGTGGGCAATCGGTGTTGTGGTAGGTTTTCCACCAAAACACCCATTGATTTTGATGCTGCCCCTATGTACAAGGGTGGCATACATATGAGGGAGCACAAAAATTAAGTCCAGGTAAAACCTGTTCTTTACCCTGGCACAACGAGGAGAAATGTTTAATTTCTCCTCATTTTTGCTTTTTCCATGTGTGCTGCGTTGTGCAGCACACATAGAAACAGCAATAGGCCATTGATTGTTTGTGTGCAGGAAGGTGTCCCTTCCTGCACATAAACAATCATTTAAAAAATGACATTTTGCAACTTCTATGTGTGCTGCATGTCAAATGACTGTAAAGGGGGAAATGTCAAGGATCCTACTACCAAAGGTAAATCTCCTAAGGGGAAAGTGAGCTTAGTGGGAGGTCTGATATAACTGAATTCCTTGAAGATCCTTCTCACTAGGTTTTGGTCCTCCCCAAGAATCCTTTACAGCCCTGAGCGCTGCTCAGTGAATCTTAAGACCCAGGGAAGCTACATTTTGAAGGAGTTCTAGGATCTGTTATAGCTGTACAGTCTGAGAAACTAGCCCTCTTGCTGTTCACCACCTCCTAAGTGTAGCCCAATGCTTTGTGTAGGCAGATAGAGTGGATCACCTCCTGGATGCCTGAACAGAGAAGGCTACTCTGATAAATAAGCTAATTTTTTAATAACCCTGCCCTCTCAACCATCAGGCATTAACCTGAGTTTGTTCTGTCTGCTGAGCTTAAGCAGGTGAAAGGCAAGGGGGATGAGTGAACTGGAAGCAGCTGTTCCGGGCTGATCTTCATAGTCACACTCAGAGAGAACCAGGCAGATCGAGGCCATGCTGGAGCAATCAAAGTTGCTTCCACCTTCTTGCTAGTCGATATGACATTTCATGAGAAGAGGAAAGGGAGGGAAAGGATACAGGAGACTCTGTGGCTAGGTGCATGACACAGCATCCAGATCCCAAGAGTTTGACTCTTTTGCCCTAGAACACAAAAGAGGCAGCAGAGTGTTCTGTTGAGTAGCAAACAAGTCCTGATTGGTTGACCCTACTTCTGACAGATCTGGGAGAACACCCGGCGATGGAGGCAGAATTTGGTTGAAGGTTAGATCTCCTGGTTTAGTTTGTCCTCAACCACAGTGTCCTTGCCCTGAATGTGAACTGCTGTCAATGAGGAGATATTGGTCTGTGCCAACAGAAAATCTGATCTGAAATTTGAGACGGGAAATTAGACCTTCTTGTTCCCTGTCTCTTAATATATATTTTTGCAGTGCTGTTGTCTGTCCAACAACCTTGTCCTGCAGAAGCTGTGACAAGGCTCTGAGAGCTATCCTGAGTGCATCTATCTCCCTACAATTGGAAGATCTGGTTAGATGTGTCTGTGAGCATGGTCCTTGAACCTGATGTGAGTTGAACATGGCTCACAACTGTTTCGTACTGGCATACTTTGTAATGACCTTTGGTTTCTTGGAGCACAGTGGAACATACCTCAGAATGTTCCATGTTCCACCATTTCAGATCCTGCTTTGTTTTAATAGACATTGTAATTGTTAGTGATAGGTCCTGACATACCAGGGACCAATAAGACAGAATGCATCTCACTAATTAGTTTGAATGAAATCTCTTCCAGGGGACTACAACGTTGGTTGCTGCCAAGTCTCCCTGAAGCCAGGAGGTGGCAGTCAGAGTGACCTGACTCATAAGAATTGTCACATCTATGTGGATCTTTTGAATCCCTTTCCCCATGAGAATGACTAGCCCCTGGCCTATCCTGAACCTGGCACCAATGAATATCTGATCTTGAGCTGGAACCAAATGTGATGTTTGAAAATGTACCTTCAATCCATGGGTTTTTAATGTTGTGAGCACTGTCTCTAGAAGGTTCCTTGATCATCTGCCATGAAAGAGACACTACGAGAAAGCCATCTAGGTAAGTTAGAATTGAAATCTTTTGTTGATCCAGGGTAGCTATCATAGGTGCCAAAACCTCTATCAAGACACAAGATGACCTGGAAATGAAGCTGCCCCGCAGTGAACCTCAGATACTTCTGGTGTGCTGGATGTATAGGGATATGCAAGTAGGCATCCTGTAGGGGTATTGTTGGTAAGAAGTCCCCACCCGACACAAGAAGAATAACTTGCTGCAAAGTCACAATTCTGAAGTGTGTGGTCATAAACCAGGGATTTATATCTCTGAGATCCAGTAATGGTGTGTACTCACCTGATACCTTCTTGATACGAAAGCGTATGGAATAGACTCCCTCTACTTTCTTTTAAAGGAATTGGATGACTTGTTGTTTTATCTAACAGGGCCCAGATATCCAACAGCAAATACTTTTTCTTAATTGAATTGGAAGGGACAGATGTAGGGATGATTCCTGACCTTGTTGGTAAGCTGGCAAAATTGATAAGGTTTCCTGTGCATATTCAATGCCTAAAAATCTCTTATAGACCTCTTCCAAATCCTGTAGAACTTTACCAGTCCACCTCCTACAGTTTCTGAAGTGACAGGGGATAATAATTGATGCTTTGAATTTCCGGTTTGATTTGAACAGTCCTGACTCTTGGCTGCCTTATTGGGCTGAAATCTTTTCTCCTGAGAGATAAAAGATTTGGAGTTTCTTCTAGGATAGTCTCTAGTACCTTTATTCCAACCTCTGGTAGATCTTGAGTAGGAACTCTCACATAGAAGTGTATGCTTGCTATCCTGTTAAGACTTGATAATCATATCTTCCATGCTGGTCCCCAAAGAGCTTCTTACCCTTCAATTGTATCTTGAGAAAGGAGGATTTTTCCAAACTATCCATCCTCCAATCCCTTATCCAAAGGTTGCGATAAGATAAAATAAATGCTCCAGGAGCCAAAGCTGAGGCTTGAATGATATCAGAAGAGACACCAGCAAACATTTTGCCTGCAGTTTATTTGTATAAGGATGTAAGAACAATCTGGTCCCTCCTGAATAGCCACGGATAACATCTCAAAATCTTGGACCAATGATTGTGAAGCAGAGGTTCCATGTGTTTAGGCCTTCATGGTTACTTTTCTGGCTGAAAAAGATATTTTAAGCACGCTGTCAATCTTGCAATCCACTGGCTCTGGAGGTGCACAATCATCCAAGTTTAAGACTGACTGCATATTAACAGAGTTAGAATAAAGTCAACCTTAATGTTGTGTGGAATCACTTCTTCACCCTTCAAAAGGGACTATGCTTTCTGTAAGAATCTAGGCACTAAACTTTGATCAACCTCTTTCCTGTGTCTGAAAACACTGAGGGAGTATTACATTACCCCCCTCACAGACGTCATCAGATCCCGCAGACTCAACATAATCTCCTACGAAGATTACACTCAACTGATCCTCTTGCTCACTGAGGACCAATGAAGACAAATGGATGAGAGACAACCGCCTCCAATTCAACTCTGACAAAACGAAAGTACTGATCTTTGGGAAGAACAGCTCCACATTGGACCACAGCTAGTGGCCTGAAGAATTCGGACCCGCAGCAATCGACCATGCACACAAGCTCAACATCATCCTCGAAAGCCAACTGACCATGAATCTATAAGGCAACACAGTCATCACCTCATGCTTCCACACTCTTTGCATGCTTGACAGACTCTTCAGATGGACCCCAAACAACCAGAAAGACTGTCACTTAGTCCCTCCTCAGCAGCTGCCTCGACCACAGCTTCTCAGAAGACTTCAGACCATACAGAATGCCAGACTCATCCTGGACCTCCCCAAATGAAACCACATAGCCCCCCACCTGAGAGACCTCCACTGGCTCCTCATACAGCAGAGATGCCATTTCAGGAGCCTCACACATGCCTACAAAGCCCTCCATAACCTAGGACCTGACTACATAAACCATTGACTGAACTTCCACCAACCATCTAGACACCTGCGCTCGTCTTCAATCGCCCTCGCACACACCCCCCACATTTGTCGCAGTGGTGGCCGCTTCTTCTCCTACATCACTTACAAGACCTTGACAGACCTTTCCCTCCAGCTCCATACCATGCCCTCTTTGTCAGACTTCAGAAAGAAACTCAATATCTGGCTCTTTGATGGAGACACAGTGCCCATATACCCCTAGGAGTGACAGTGTTGCGCTTTACAAATGCTATGTGGTTGATTGATTGAAAATGAATTCCTTTATCCTCTTAGGTAAAAGAAGAACCATGGAAATCAGCTTGAAATACTAGGCAAATGAAAAATCCTCTTCCTCTTTTTCCTGATGCAGAACTGCCTCATACTCGATATTACTCTGATGTGCTCAAAGGTTTGAGCCAACTCTTCCTTAGCTATATATTTCCTTCACCTGTGGTGTGTAGACCATAACACGCAGAGTTAGTTGAAGACCCTGGGGATATATTCCTATTTAATGCTTTCTTCTTCTTGTGCTCCATAGACTTAGCAGTGAGCGCCTTAGTATCTGCCTCCTCAATCATAGCTTGTACTTGAGAAGCTGAGATGAAAGCAGGACTGTCAGTAATTCACAATATTGACCTAGGTCTGTGCGGACCAACTTCTCTCTACTCACTATATGATGAGGAAATCTTAGCACAGCTACTCTTCTGTGTTCATTTACCCTCCATGCTACTAGACGCAAACTCAACACAATGTGGTGTAAACAGCCCAGACTCTCACACCTGAGGGTATATTTTAGTAATACAATAGTAAATTGGCTACTAGCCACCGCCCTATCAGAAGAGAGAATTGCTCCAAATGTAGTCAATCACCAGCAAATACCCACTTTCAATTAAGTCCTTATAAATTTTTTTAATGGAGGGGCAACACTGCCTCCACTAAGTACTTGCTTCTGTCCCCTGGCTGACATGTGGAAACTCCACCTAACCCAGAAGAAACCATGTGTGCAGGATGAAGATGTTTGGACTCTGTCCAAGCGGCTCTTTGTTGAGGGATCCGTCTGGCGCTCTGCTGCCCGGCAGAACCAAGGTAGTGCATACAACAGAGACCACTGGCTGTGCAAAGCTGTCTCCCAGCCCGATATTAGCTGAAGAAACACATTTCCACAGGAGCCGCTGGTCAGCAGTAACCCTAAGATATATCTTGAAGAGACACAACAATGAATTCACAGTTGGGACGCCCACAAGATGGCCACTGTCTCGAAGAGCTCCCAGTTTCCTTTTCTCTCCTTTGACTGGAGACCCGCCCACCATTCATAAACCACACTAAAATCTGGCTGAATGGCAGGGGTCAGCGGCGGTGAGTGTTTTTCAAGGAATTATGCTCCCATTATCCCAAAAACCATAATACTCCATCGCAGCTCGACGCGGTCAGTTCTTTTCCTGCCATTTCACTCAATGACAGGAATGTAAGCGCCTGCTCGATATTAGTGTGCTACTTTTGTTTCATTTATACCATTCGGCTTGCCTCAAATTTCAGCACTTTTAAATGCACCATTTCCATGCCTGAAGTCTTGAACTGTTGCTCTTTCTATAAACCCTTGGTTGCCTTTAATGTTTGCTGGGCAAGATCGGTTTTTCAAATATTGTTTGCTGCAGGCTATTCATTGTTGTTTTTCTCTGTTTGCTCAATCTTTGGAGGCCTTCTCTCATTACACTTCACTGCTGGTGCTGTTTTGCCCCTTTTTTATTCATTCGTACCATTACAATGGCAAAGGGCAGTAATGTTAAATCAAAAGACATCTCCCATAACAGTTGTGCCTCTGTTTCCCATAAGGAAACTACAGGTGGAGGTGGTAAGCACCTCAAAAAAGACCCAGCTTGTGTAGGTAATTTTTCTACCCCTATTACTATGGAGGACTTAATGGAGGAGTTGCAAATGCTACAACCCTTTATGATGGAAACCGCTTCTATGCTTCAACGTCTGGAAGATAAATGGTCATCTCTTGAGTCACGGTTCTGGGACATTGAGTTACAAATTTCAGAGACATGGGACATCACCTTTAAGGATTCCCACATGGCTCGGGAAATGGCATCCCTCAAGAGACAGGCCGAAGACTTGGAAAATCATAATAAGAGAAACAACTTTCCCGGTTATGGTATTCCTGAGGGGGTGGAGGAGGTGATATCATTGCCTTCTTGCAGTTGAATCTACTAGAGTTTGTGGGCCTTTCCAGTGGTTCACCCTTGAACATTCAAAGAGCTCTTCGTCTTGGCCTTAAAGCTTTCACAACTAACTCTAGCTCTAAACACAGAGGGATGATTATTCTTTTCTTCCAATATATGGATTTGATGCAGGTTTTAGCAGCCTCCAAGCAGTGCAAGCAATTGATCTGGTCTGGGCACAGGATTTTTATTTCACAAGATGTATCTTTCATCATAGCAGCTCACCGCAAAGAATTCTTAAGCACACATCCTACTTTGAGCGCTATGAATGCAAGATATGGTCTTCTTCACCCCTGCACTTTCAATTTTACCTATAAGGATAGAACCACTTCTTTTGACTCTCCTGCAAAACTCAAGGAAACTCAAGGAATTTATTAATCTCCACAAGAATGCCTCCATGGACACTGGTGTCTCTTGAAATTATTTCTTCATTTTAATTTCTTTCTAATCATGTTTCAATTATGAATCATTTGTTTTTGTTGTTCTTCTAAATAGGTAAGATCTTCATTTTTATTTTGGTTCATTGATGTATTTGTGGTAGTAGCTCGTCTGCATTGCTGTCCTTACTCTCAATTCTTATCCTCCGGCCTCTGTTATTTCTTTTCTATTTATCTCCGGATCAGGTTCTATGGTTGGTTCATCTCATATTGTTTCTCGCTGCATTTCAATCCACACTTTTTGTCTTTCTCTCATTTTCTTCAGATGGCTTTGATCTTCTACATCTTTAGTCATCCTTCTACTGCTTCTCTCCTTGTGGGTCTTCTTAGTACTCACACCCCCCGTCACATTTTTCCCTTTACTGTCCTCCCTTTTTCTTTTAAATATATTTAAGTTTTGTTTATACTTCTTGGACACTATACAGATATGATATTTCTTTTTCTTTTTTCATTAATATGAGTTTAATATTTTAAATATATGATGCTTTTATGCATTCAGTATGAATAGTTTTCTGATTATTTATTTGAATGTCAAGGGCCTCAGAAGCTCTATTAAGAGGCAGAGAGTTCTTACTCAGCTCTCTAAATTGTCTTGTTATGCTGCTATGCTCTCAAAAGAGGTATTTATAAGTTGAAGAAAAGTTGGGTTTCTTCTACGTATTGTTCTTCTGCAGTTAATCATAAAAACGGTGTGGTTATTTTGTGCCATAAATCCTTAAATGTTACCATTTTAGGTTTAACTTTTTTCTTATTGACTTTCTGCAGCAAATAAACAACATACACTTCTGTTAACCCCTTCCCAGGTCTCACTGCAACCTCCCGCACCATGACATACATTTCAACGATTGATAGCTTTATGCTGGTGCAGTCCAGCAAGACCCCTCCATGTCTTGTGAGGTACTTCTTAAAGTAGTTATATGCTATGGTGTAACAAGCATTCTCAGATACACAACAATGTCAAAAGGTTAATCAAACCCTTCCTGCCACCCTCCCTTCCCTCCCACGAACTGGTGTTCTTAGGGCCTGTTTCAGTGTTGATGGTGTGCAGGACGAGATCTAGAGTTCAAAGCAGGATTCCATTTTGGCTCCTCCGGAGCTGTGAGTCGAAGGAGGCGAAGGTACTTCAGGCATGTAAGTTTGCTCAATTCAGACTCAACATAATCTCCTACGAAGATTACACTCAACTGATCCTCTTGCTCACTGAGGACCAATGAAGACAAATGGATGAGAGACAACCGCCTCCAATTCAACTCTGACAAAACGAAAGTACTGATCTTTGGGAAGAACAGCTCCACATTGGACCACAGCTAGTGGCCTGAAGAATTCGGACCCGCAGCAATCGACCATGCACACAAGCTCAACATCATCCTCGAAAGCCAACTGACCATGAATCTATAAGGCAACACAGTCATCACCTCATGCTTCCACACTCTTTGCATGCTTGACAGACTCTTCAGATGGACCCCAAACAACCAGAAAGACTGTCACTTAGTCCCTCCTCAGCAGCTGCCTCGACCACAGCTTCTCAGAAGACTTCAGACCATACAGAATGCCAGACTCATCCTGGACCTCCCCAAATGAAACCACATAGCCCCCCACCTGAGAGACCTCCACTGGCTCCTCATACAGCAGAGATGCCATTTCAGGAGCCTCACACATGCCTACAAAGCCAGACAGGACGAGATCTAGAGTTCAAAGCAGGATTCCATTTTGGCTCCTCCGGAGCTGTGAGTCGAAGGAGGCGAAGGTACTTCAGGCATGTAAGTTTGCTCAATTCGGTGGCCAAGAGAGAGAGAGACACTATCACCCACCAAACTTCTCTGAAAACCGCTACAGACTTAGTGAGGGAGGCCTGTATCCACTCCAGCCCTAAGATGTGCCATAATCTGTGTAGCCACCCTGTGTGCTTCGGTCTTGTCTGTGTTCCCCAATGTGATAAGATGTTTTGGAGTGCTGCCCCTAGGACCAGTCCCATCTGTTTCCCCCTTCGAGACTTTAGGGGGTGGGTCAGTAGGTTAGGCAATCCCAGCACGACATAGACTGGGAACCTCTGGATTTGGGTCTCAAATTGTCGGTCCACGTCATCTAGTATCCTGGACCAGTATATTGTTAGTTCCCTACAGTCCCATAGTAAATGCACTAATGTGCCATCTTCCTCACAGCCCCTCCAGCAAGTCGGGCTACGGTCCGGGTTCTCCTTGTTAAGTCGCGCTGGCGTCAAGTACCAGTACGTGGCTATCTTGATGGCGGTTTCCCGGCTGGCGGTGTTGCGAGCCATATGTTTGGCCCTGTAATATATGTCTCTCCATTCTTTCTCTGTGAGATCTTATCCCAGTTCATTCACCCAGCATTTCTGGCTGGCAGTGGGTTGTGTAGGGGTTGGTGGGCACATCATATCATACAATTCAGAGATCATTTTCTTGTTGGTGCTCTTCGCCAGTAGCCATTTCTCATATTTTGTCAGTTTGTTATTCACTTTTGGCTGTATCTCCGGCAGAAGAAGCCAATGACGAATCTGTAGTCAATGGAACATTTCTGTTTCCGGGAGATCGTAGTCTTGTCTTAGGTGAATGAATGAAATAATCTCCTCCAAATCAAATAAGTGCCTCACCGCTTTGCATTCCATCTACCGCCACGTCGCAAACGCTCTCTCGTCAAACCCTGGCGCAAACTCCCTATTGTCGAATAATGGAGTCATGGGGGAGGGGAAGGATGTTAAGCCTCTTCTAGTGGCCACCCCGTCCCAAACCCGTATTAGTGTGTTCGTTATGGGTGATCCTCGGAGATTTAGTGGCCTATCCGCTCTCTTCAGGAAGGGGGCTTTCCACAAGGAGAGATTCGCTAGCTCCCTGTCTTGGAATAGCCATCTCTTTTTAGATTCTGGTCTATTCCACTCCTCCAGGTACCGTAATTGTGCCGCCCTAAAGTATTCCAGCATGCTCGGAATCCCCAGGCCTCCCTCGTTCAGCCGCATATAGCCCAAGTCCCTTTGCATACGGGGGCGCTCTCCTGCCCAAACAAACTGCTGTATCGCCTGATGCAGCTTACGTATTGTTCCTGGTAGGGGCCAGATCGGAATCGTCTGGAATAGGTACAGCGCCTTGGGGAGAATAGACATTTTAATCGTGGCTACCGACCCAGCAGCGACAGCGGGTGTTGCTTCCAGTGCTGTAGCTCTCTAGTGATCTGATTGACTAATTTGGAGTAATTCAGCATGACCGTTTGCAACATGGACGGGGCCAGTTCAAGCCCCAGATATGAGATAGAGTTCATTATCTGTATCCCTGCATAAGAGTCCCTGCCCATCCCTGAGGTTACCCCTTGCTGGCCCAATCGGAGAACCGTTGACTTCCCTACATTTGCAAGAATGCCAGGACAGAACGCTCTGGAGACTCCAGGGCTGCAATAATATCGTCCGTGTAGAAGCTAATTGGATGTCTTTCCCCACCAAAGGGAATGCCCAGGATGTTGGGGTTATCCCTTATCCTCTGTGCCAGTGGCTCGATGTATAAGGCAAAGAGAAGGGACGACAGGAGGCACCCTTGCCTCTTCCCTTGTTGGATCTCGAAAGGGCTAGACGATAGCCCGTTTACCCTAATTGTCGCTGCGGGCGCACTGTAGCAACTTGTCACTCAGGCCCTGAACCGGTCCCCCAAACCAAAATGAACCAGGGTTTTATCCAGAAAGTCCCAGTCCACCCTGTCAAATGCCTTCTCGGCATCCACTGACAACAGAAGGGTGCCCATATTCGTGCGGTAGGCTTTGTCGACCAGATGGAGAATTTGTTTGGTATTATCTCTACTCTGCCTATTATGAATAAATCCAGACTGATCTGGTTCAATAATGCCCGGCATCAAGGGGCCCAACCTCGCTGCTAAAACCCCGGTGAACAACTTCAAGTCGACGTTGAGTAGGGACACTGGCCACATAGGGTTTTATCATTCCCAGATTTGGGGAGAACCACTATAGAGGGCGCCAGCATATCAGGAGGGATTGTCCCGGGCCCTGTGAAAGAATTAAAAAGCCTCATCAGGAGCGGCGCGAGGATGTGGCAAAAAGATTTGTAGAAGCTGACAGGTCCCAGCAATTTCATGAGCTTGAGGCGTGATATCGCCCCTTGACTTCCTCCACCCGGATCGGTGCCTCAAGCGCATCTGCCTGCCCCAGAGCCAGTGCCGTCGTGTTCATGCCCCGTAGGTAGGTGGTGATGTGAGAACCTGGATGGGCATCTCTCTGGTAAAGATCTGTGTAGAACTCCTGAAAAACTCTTGCAATCTCGTTGTTCCTTTCGACCACCTCCCCCTTAGCATTCTTGAGCGACTGGACCTTCGTCTGCTGGGTGCGGGCCTTGAGTTTGCTCACCAACATGTGCCCCGTCTTGTCCCCCGATATAGTAAGAGTGCCGGAGCCGGAGTGCTGCATATTCAGCTCTATTGAGGTCGAGCCCTGCTAGTTGGGCTCGTGCTGCCTTCAACTGGTGCCAGACTCTAGGTGCCCGGTCTTGCTGTGTACCCTTTCTAGCTCTAACACTTGTGCCGTGAGGGGATCCCTTTTGTCCTTAAGTTCTCTATTCTCAGCTGCGGAGATGGCTATCAGTCCCCGTGAACCACTGCTTTGAAGGCCCCCATAAAGTGGACAAGGAGATGTGAGGGGAGTCATTCAGCTTCAAATAGTCTGTAATGCATTTGTAGATCTGTTTTGTCACTGCCTCTCAATGCACAGTGCTTTCCCGAACTCGCCAGCACCCCGTCTGCTTACGTATCTGTGGCACCTGAAGGGTACCCGTCACTGCGTCGTGGTCCGAGAGCGCTGTCGGAGTGATTTCCACTTCCCTTACTAAGTCATTCAGTTCGGGCATGCCTATCAAGTGATCGAGCCAGGCATAAGTGCCATGTGCATGTGAATAGAAAGAAAAGTGAGAGGTTTGTGGGTGTGCCCCCGCCAAAAGTTTATGAGTCCTCTAGATTGTAGCCAACTTTTCCCTTCACTAGGCAATTCCCCAGTCTGGGTGTAGAAGTCTCTTGATCTATCTAGGGCGGTATCCAAGACAAAGTTTAGGTCCCCTCTTTCCAGCATCCATCTCTCCTGCAAATTCAGGACCTCGGAGAGAGCCGCCTTCAAAAATTTCTCCTGCCCTGAGTTGGGCGCATATATTGACCCCACCACCAGAGAGAATACCCCTACCCAGAGCTTATAGGCTAAGAGGGAGCCTTTAACTTCTGCTACTTTATCCCCTACCCTCCCAGCAAATCGCTTATTGACCAATATGGCCACTCCTGCTTTTTTATCTGACGTGGAGGAGAAGAATTGTTCGGGAAATGCCCTTGACCGCATCCGGTGACAGTCTTTGGAGAGGAGATGAGTCTTTTGTAAGAGACACACATCTGCCCCCAGGTTCTCCAAATAGGACAGAATGGATTTTCTTTTAATAGGGTTATTTAAGCCCTTCACATTGAGGGTAATGACTTTTAGTGTGAAGTGTGGCATGGAATAGGATCGGAGCCTGACTCCTTCGCCCATGGGATACCCCTCTCACTGTCCAGTTGTGTGGCCTCCGCCCCCTCTGCTTAAAGCGTCCATGATTCGAGCATTCTCAATGGAGGCCCGGGTTGCAGGACACCAGTTCCCTCCCTCCCCCTCCCTAACCCCAACCTTGAATCCCCAACTCCCCCATATTGTCCAGCGCCTTCAGGGTGTGCACACATGCACCTGGGAAAGAGAAGTATAAGGAGCATATTGTGGCCCAATGTTCCCCGTCTCCCCGCTCCTAGCCACCCCCCACCGGCTCTGCTTATCTCTGTTGTTTGAAGTAGTCCTCTCAGAAATTATGAGCTATCTTGGGTGGCTGTGTCCTTGAGGACTGTCTCCAGAGCTGACTGCCTCTCCTGCACCATGGTTGTGAGGTCTGGCCCCAGCATGTGTTCCGGGAGGTGCCTCCGTCCCACTCCCTGCCATCGCTCTCGTGGGGGCCTGCTTTCCTGATTGGATGTTTCCTCTTGACTGTGCTGCTCCAGGCCCAGTATCTTTCAGGTGTCCTGTAGGGATTTGAGTTGATGAAGTGTGGTGAGGGTGGTGGATTAATTGTAGACATTGCTAAAAGTTAGCACAAGCTTGGTTGCCATGTTGCAGCTTTTGCACATATTCCTACATGACTTTATTTTCACTAAACTCTGCTTGTGCCTGTTCACATAAGAACCGCCTGCTTTTCGCGCTCCTTGCAGTTCTCTGTGGTTTTCGTCTGCACATGATGTACAAGGTCGAAAAACAATGTCCCTTATTATTCTGCTCTGGTCAGTCCCCCGAAATTAGACATAGCACGAAACGCAGCTGCACTGCTGAAAATCGAGTGCTTTTAATATTGCATGCATGGACACACTTGGAGGAAACCTTTCCAGAGAGAAGAGCCATGCTTGTCCGGACATGTAAACCTTTGCATCTAGAGTTGGAGGTATGGGGTCCCCCTGACAAAGCCCATAGGTCTTCTTTTTTTTATAATAAACTAGTTCCTAGCACGGGGAGGGTGGCAAAGCTCAGTAGGCCGTTTTCCACCAGCTTTATAACATGATATCCCTGTTCATATTCTATGGAATTGTAACAATGCTGACTATATTGTGTTACCATTTTAAAACAGGAAACTGATGTCGATGTCAGATTGCTACTTCATCTTGTTAAATTAATGGCTGTCCTTATTCGTTTGGTAATGTTTATGGGCCCACTGGGTTAGATGCTTCCTTTTGGGACTTGCAATGTCTATAATGCATGACAATTCAATTTTGGGGGGTGATTGTAACCAACTTATGGACCGTTAGAGTGTTAGTCTCTGTTTAAATATATCTCAAATAACACACAAAAGGCCTTTCACAGAACCATATCACAGAAAGGACTAGTTGACGCTTGGCGTCTTTATATCCCTGACTTTTTAGAATACTCTTTTTTTCTCCCACCCATCTTTCCTCCTCTAGAATTGACTATATCTTTCTAGATAAACACCTCTCACAAAACCTTATACATGCTGAACTAGGTCTCATTCTTGTCTCTGACCATACTCTGGTGATTATTGATGTAGAGTCTTCCCAATCTTCCACTCGATCTAATAGATGGCAATTCAACAATAGGCAGTTATAAGATCAGCAATTTTTCACAGGTTTCGAGAAATTCATTACTGATTTCTTTTTAGGCTAATATTAGTCTAGATATCAAGTTTCATCATGTTTGGGACTCTTTCAAAGCTACTGCGAGAAGCTATATTATAAACTTTGCATTGAGTATAAAAAAAGACTGCTGCTAGGAAATCCTCCACTCTTTTACAACATATGAATAAACTAGAAAATGCTTATCATTTTTCTCAAAAAGATGTTTAAGACCAACTTAGTCAAGCCAAACTTGATTTCAATAAATCCTCCACATCTAATGGTAGCAATGCTGTACTAAAAATAAATGCAAAGTATGATAGCGCATCTGACAAAGCATGTAAGATGTTGGTCAATTATTTAAAAAGTTTAAAAAAGAAATCTAGGATAAAGGTAATTTATGATACTTCTGGTAATAAATTATTTATAGATCTGGAAATGGTGACCCATTTTGCAGAATACTGCACCCATCTTTACACGGAGGACACTTTACCCTTTTAAGATCCTTTGGGATCCTTTTTAATTTGATTCCAAAGCCACAAACCCTAATGGTTGACTTCTCTTCATTGGAAGCTGATTTTCCCCTTGCCGGCCATTTCTAAGCTCTCAAAAGATAAAGCTCTGGGCCAGAATGGCTACTCAATTGAATTATATTAAACATTTTCTTCTTTTTTAATCCCACACATGTTCTCCTTACAGCACATGTTGATACCAACTGTTGATACCAAGGTCGGCTCTTTTTTGGAAGCCATGATTTGTTTGATCCCTAAGAATTATAGACCAATTTCTCTTATAAAAAAAAAAAATGCAAATTTTTCTCCAAAATTCTGGCTTGCGAGCTAGTGATTTGATCCCTTCTTTAGTTGCCATTAAACAGTCTGGTTTTGTCAAGAGCCGTAATATTTCAAATAACTCTTGCACCTTCCTAAACATCATTCATGGAGCTAATGAATCCAAGATTCATCTGGCTGCAGTCACCCTGGATGCGGAAAAATCTTTCGACCGAGTTACTTGGAATTTATTTTTGGGATGTTAACCAATCGTACTAACTGTAACTCTGATGGGCTGATTTACCTGATCAAGTGCCTCTGTAACTTGATGTACATAGGCATGATGACCTGCAAGGTTAAAACAAAGGTTATCGAACATAGGAGCTCTGTTAAATGTAAGAAATCTAACACCGAACTCACACACCATTTTCGAGATGCTGGACACACGGAAGAAGACATTATGTGGGTGGTCCTGGATAAGCCACACTACTGTAGGAATATGGGCCCTCTAGACAAGGTACTTTTTCTTAGTGAACAACAATGGGTGTTCAGACTAGGATGCCATTGATATGGTTTGAACGGCAACATCCCATGGTGTGCACTATAATATCAGCAAACTACACACTCTGATTATTACATCCAGCTACACTATCTATATCACACTCTATATATGTACCACACCATACTATTGCATTGTATCAAGTGTCTGTCGATATATTATACACAAGTAGATATTATGCATTACTGAGCGTAATCCTTCAATACTTTGCATATAGATATCGATCTATATTTGGTCCTTTACTGTCATGATCCACACTGACAATGAACACTGGTTGCTTTAGGGAGCCCTTTCATCATTTGACCTTTGCTTTGACAATCTGGACCTATGTATATATGCAGGACCTTTGTTTAAGACGTCAGGTCAAGTTTCATTAGTCATTCACATTTTCTCTATTTCGTTTTTTCGTGTTTCCTTTACTATTACTACTGTCAGTTAGTCTTGCGATGGCTTAATATGGTTATTTACAGTAGAAATTCCTAAGGACTACTTTTCCAATAAATGGTTTGTGAAGTCAGGTGCTCCTGACTTTGACAGTCTATAATTACACAATCTCACACACTACAATTCCCAGGTAGGCTTTGCGAAGTCGCGTGCATGCAACTCTGACGTTTTATTAAGCACCCAAGCATCTGACAAACACTTCCATCAGAGTCTCCCTGCAGTGAGGTTGTCTACACGTAAGGTAAGGGTTGTGTTACGAGATGTGTTCCATCTCGTTGTTTTGACTACCGCGGATGCACGCTATATACAATTGACACTCATCTTTTGGGTTCCTGGCCAGTATGCTTGCTCCGTTTTGATTTAGTTTTGGCCCTTTGCTTTGGTCCACAGATGCCCTTGTTAGAACTTACCTCAAATATCATGAGGTAGTTAGTGCAGTCTCCAGGTTAGCGACCTGGTTGGGTGCACATGGGTAGTCAACTCGGCTAACCCGATCCCTTCATCCTTTTGTTTTCCATTCATTTTTTCATTTTATTATATTGCTTCGTAAAGGGTGCACTGGCCTTTTTGTGCTATGATACACTGTGACCTTGTCACGTTTAGTAGATACATTGAGGTCATGGCTTTCTACAATAGTGCATTGACTACTTTTTGCTCCCACATCGTATGAGTAGTTTATATAGTATGTGAAGTTACACATTGAGTTTTCTGAAATGTGTGTGTTTTTATCAGCTTTGTGTTTGTTGACGTATGTCTATATATATTAGTAATGAGCTCTACGTGTGGAGGAACTCTGTTGATGGTCAAGTCGGACCTTATTTAATTTCCTTAGAGTAAGGTTTTGATGGATATTCTTTGGAATATTTACACAATTTACACACCCTGGTTGTGGTGGTAGTGTACTACGGTGATTCACGTTGATAGGTATAATGCTTATGTTTGAAATGTGCTCATTACCATTATTTTCTTTCAGGACCACCTGACCCACTCGAGAATCTGTTGTCACTGCGCACAGTTGGTCAAGAGTACATGCCTGAGTATATCTGAAATACCATATTTTTAGTGATATTATGATTTCTATACATGTTTTTGTAGCAGAGTGACTGAAGATTTTGGTCCTGAAGAATGCCTGGAACATCTGAGTCATACACGGCAGAAACATGTTGACGTTATACAGGGTGAACATCCATAACCCTGGTTCACTATGCTTTTAACCTCTATCCCTTAGGGCATAGGAATTAAGAGGCATATCAACAACAACCGGCAATAATTATCTCTAAGCGCACTTAGCGCTAGGATAATTATCGCCGGCTAGCGTGAATTTTTATCGCTGAGATAGCGTGCTATTAGCAACGCTTATCTCAATAGCGATAAAAATTCTCACGCTAACAGGCTAACGTGAGATTATCGCTGGAAACCCAGCGATAATCTCACATTACCTTGTTGATAGGGACAGACAAACTTAGCCATGATATCCTCCTTCCATAGGATATCATGGCTAAGTCAGAAAAATACCAGACTTAAAAAAGCAGCGTTAACCGCGGTTAGTGCTGCTTTATTTGTCTCTAACAGGGTTAGCGACATTCTTGATAATAGGAGAAATGTCGCTTAACGACATTTCTCCTATTATTTTACTCTGGAACGCCCCCTTTGCATCTCATTAGAGATGCAAGGGGAAGCGTAGAGTAAAAGGGTGCTAACATGCAAATTTGCATGTTAGCACCCTGTTGGTGATAGGGTGCTAGTTTTATCTCTCCTTTTTTGGCTTTTAAAGCCAAAAAAGCAGAGATAAAGCCCTTGTTGATATGCCCCAAAGTTGGGTTGCTCCTATTGAGATAGTTTTAACATACTATTTCCTTTGCACTCTGCCCCTCCCTTTACCCCGGAGGTATTAGTACATGGACGTGCTACATAAAAACACTCCCGCTCCTTTCCTGCCGGAACGTTCTAGCCCACACTGGGTACCTTGCGGTCCCATTATGTGGAGGGATCCTATGATGAAGCATGTCACCCTTGGGTGAGTGAGGGTTCTCGTCCAAACACTTGTAGTGCCCTGCCACCTCTTCGTCTTTCGTTTTACCTTTGTCCTTTTTGCGTTTTGCTACTATATACACTGTGTGAGTTTAGTTAGAAAATACATCATACCTCTCATTCAGCCAATCCTACTCAGACCATGTTTATTTCTATAATAGGTTGCTTCTGATTCATTCCACTTTATTAAAAATGAATCTTTAACCTGATAATAATAATTGTTGGTCTTGCGGCTTCTTAAATTGTGCCTTCTTCACATGTTCTTTCTTTGCCACAAGGTCCCAACTTTTTGTCAGCAAGTGTGGCATAACATTTCTCAGTTATTCTCTATCTTATCTCCTTACCACATAGTTAGTCTTTTTACTGGCAGTTATTCGGATATATGGTCAGGCAACAAGACCAAAGACATGCTGGTGGACCCTCTCCTGGCAGTTGCCTTTCAGGTGATTTCTTCTAACTGGAAAAACGTTTGATTATGTTTCTTACTTCACGTGGTGGAATTTGATATGTCACAGTCATCGGCTGGATACCTCTTCCTCTTTACAGACAGCCAATAAAAGAGATCTAATTTGGTTTTCCTTGACGTCATACCTTTCACGTCATTTCTCTATTAACGTTAGAACTGTTGAAGTTTCTAAACCTCTCTTAACTCAATTATATAATGATATCTCCTTTGTTCACTTCCTATTTCGCTACTTAGCCTTCTGTATAACTTTTGTTCTCACATTACCTTCCTTTTCTTTATTTGGCCATATATCACTAAGTTTCTCCTTTTTGTCTTCTTTACCTCCCCCTTTTTATGAATAAATATGCACAATTTGTAAAATGCCCTTTGTGAAATAATGTTATATTGTTTCTTATTTTCTTCATGAGATTTTTCTTACAGCTTTGGTAATTGAATTTTATACATATTTTATTCTTCTTATATAATTGATACTTTTTCCCTTATGACATGTCTCAATCATAAGCTTATCTACATATTTCTCTGTATTTCTCTTTGATTTTCTTCAATAAGGCATTTTTAAACTGAAAAAAGAGACACAACAATAACCCAAAGGTATTTCTTGAAGAAACACAACAATAACAGAACATGCAGAGGCAGAGAGGAAAAATGTTCAGAATATTTATTTATGGCAAAAGCAACCACAAGTAGGAAATTCAATACTCTGTGGGAAATTCAGTATCTGTTAAATTCATACAGTAGTGTGGATGGGGCAGAAAGATAGGACTTAACCACTTTTTTAATTTGCATGGTCCGTGAATTTTTGGATGAGTTTCAAATAATTCAAAGTGTCCCACAACTTGTTTGAAAAGATTCGAGGTTCATGGAGTTAATCTAAGTTTTGATTTTCTGGCAAACATTTAGGGGGAGATTCTGACCAGTTCAATGGTGTGCTTTGGTATTCTATTTGCAAAAAACCCTTGTACAACTATGGGGCCGATTCCGATTTCGGACGGAAGGGCTCCAAACGATGGTCGGAGCCCTTCCGACCGAATAGGAACGTGTCGGCCGGATTTCTTTCCGACTGAGTCATTCCGATGGGCTCGGTCGGAAAGGAATCCGACTCGGATTTCCGGATGGCTGACGACAGGCTTGGAGAGCCCGTCCGCCGTCCGGAAATCCCTCAGTACTCCCCCGGCCACCTCTTTACGACCGAGGGAGTACAATGGCAGTTTTTCACTGCCTTTTCGTGCTGATCTTTCCAGCATAAAAAAGGCAGTCGGAAACTGCCTTTGGGGGCCCCCAGTAGGGCCCCCATGGATGCGAGACTGCCGAATGGTGGCCTGGGGGCACCTATGGTGCCCCCCTGTGGATCCCTGCACCCGGTGACAGGCCCCTTGGGGTGACGGCCACAGGGTGCAGGGATGAACTACACCCCTGCCTTTTACAATGCAAGCATGCATTCCGCTTGGAATGCATGCTTGCATTGTGAAGTATACTAATGCGACAGAACCCTGTTCGGTCACATCGTACTTGCAGGGCCGTAACCGACGACAGCAGGTCGGTCGGTTACGGCTCATGACCGATGTCGGATGGACCTGAGTTCGTCCGAAATCGGAATCGGCCCCAAAGTGTTGGCAGCAGCGAGAAAGAGAGAAATTAAAGGATTCAGAAGAAAAAACAGAGAAAGGGAAGTGAAAGAGGCTAAGAGGTTAGACACAGTAATAAAACAATATAGTTTTGCAGTGTAGCCTGGTTTTCCCTGGCCATCCAACACAGGAAAAACGTCCATCAGAATGTCTATCCTAAACAGAGTGGGCATTCTAAGGCACTTTGACCCACCCAATGTCAGATTGCTGTTGGTCAAAGGTATCCACCATCCCTGCAGGGGAGGCTTCACCAGCAGAAACATGATGATTCACTCACCTCTAGAGTAGTAAACTGGATTTTAGTGGATAGAGGTACTCTGTCCACCAAAATCTAAATAAGCCCCTTAGAGTTTGAATATTAAAAAAACAGCATTGCCCACTCTTTAGTTGTCCCGTTTCATCAATGGTGCCAGAAACTAGACTGATAGAGTTAAACTATGTTCACTTTTATTTGGCTGGGATGAGGGATAGATTGGGCATATGACTCGGGCAGGGTCATTAGATGCAACATGTCATCGAAATGGATCGCTGGAAATGAGGGGAGCAAGTCCTTACGCAATAATTAGAAGGGGCTGGTAAAAAAACAAGAAGAAGCAGGATTTCTCCTACTGTTAGAAAATAAATAAGGGCCTCTGCTTTTCCCAAAAATGTGTTATATTTCAAGCAATCTATTAAATCAAACAAGATACCAAATCAATGTAGACATGAGCCCTCAAAAAAGGAAATATGATAGAAAGTGATATTGTCCATACTTTACTGTTCTGAAGCAATTCAACTAAAGTGGTGCCAGAAACGAACTCTGAGTTCTAAAATTAAACAACTGTCCCTTTGCACACTTACCTGTCTCATTCAAATCAGTGAGGCTTGAAGTAAAAGTTATAGGGTTAAAAATTGCAACTGTACACACATCTACGTGTCCAACTCAATTCAGAAATGAGATTCATTGGGATGCCTGCAGTATAATATGCTGCTGTATCGACTTTACACATCACTTAGGGTCAAGACTCTGCACATTAAGGGCTACAGGGTGGGGCTCACATGCAGAGAACCTCTATACCTTGATTTGATGCCCTTGTCAGTGACCTTTTCCGCCAAAGAGGCTCCCATATCCATAACAGTGATGGCTGATCCACAAGTAGGATAGCAGGTGTGTTGGCATTGTTTCTTTTCTCAAGGCAGAACTAAAGAGGGAAACCAATTCTTATAAATCCATAACATTGTTCTTGGCATTTATCTTATGTTCCAAGTAGGTAAAGTGTTGGACTTTTAAGGGCTTACTCAAAACATTCCAACTTCTAATTATTTTGTAACAAAAAATAAATACCTACTAACATAAACATATTAGACCATATTATAAAACTACAGATTGTTTAATTTTAAAGTGTCTATAAAACAAAAATAAAAAAATGAAACAAAATTATTACAATACATTTACTTTCCTACCTACGAACAAATAAAAAAATCAAACAGCAAAAAATAAATAAAACATAATTACAATCATATTTTATTTATATTTATTTAAAATGTTACTTATACAAAACCAATCAAATAGAAACAATACATTTTAGAAACTTTAGTATTAAAAACACTTACTACTAAATTAGCACATTATTCAAATAAAACAAATTAGTTGCATGATAAGGTAAACAATTGAAAATGTACAATAATTATGAATTAAGTTATTAAATATGATAAACAATTAATTTAAAACATATTGAATTAACCTTAATATAAAATTAATTGTTATTTAATTTACTTCCCAAACGGATTGCCTACAAACCCAAAAACACACTACTCATATAAAATTAATTACCATAATGATGACATTTAAATATACCTTAGAATTAACAAACTAAACGTAATGAAATTAAACAAGTAAAATATTTACATAATTATTAACGCATAAATATATACCTTACAATAAAAAAATATTAAAACATAAAATAAGTAATTTATAATTTAAGTCACCTTCCACTCACTCCCTTCCAAACCCAACAACCCCTACTAAAATAAAAATTAGTAAGACTAATTGTAAAATGACAATAGCTATAAAAATTAACAAATTAAATGTAATTACCTAATATAACAATCAGAACATTAAATAATTTATGTAAATACTAATGCATTTAATAAATAATTTTCAATAATATTATCTTTTGAATTTAAATTACTTAAAAAACCTAGATCACAACTGGCAGAATTCAGGACCACTGTAACCTTTGCCTAACTAATTCATACTTACCAACCTGGGACTTGCTGGACAGATGTAGAATACAAGGTACACTCCCCTTACACTAGCTGATTTAACCAAACAATCTCTGAGCTGAAGGCTGGATTCAATGATTGAGATGGTGGTTGACATTGAGATTGCGATGAATGCTGAGAGTCACTGTCCTGGGACTGCATTGGCGCATTATTTGAGCTTGAAATCTGTAGAGTCACGTGCAGGCCCACATCAGAGGTTTGGAGTATTCCCTGATGACACTGATATCCCGATGACGAGACTTTCCCTTTTGAGAATAATTGATACTCCTTAGCTTTTTTTGTAGTCACTGTGGTGGTTGTATTACACTGGAGCAGATCTTTCCTCACCTCATACCCCTCCTCTTTTTCCATCAGGACAATTGCTCTGCTGTTATCAATATGACTGCTATTTAATTCTTCTCCTGTCATGGATCTCGCCCTTGAGCTTCCATCGCCTACCACCACTTCTTGAGGGGGGCCTACAGATTCTGGCTCTCCCTCTTTATAGGCTACTAGTAAATCATCTTCTTAACTCAATAGATTAGTTACAAGCCCTTGGCGTGATTGTAAACTATGATCAGCTTTTGCCGCTGCTGATTGCATTTGGGCTGCCCGTGATTTTTCCTTAAGAGCAAGTGTTGAAATGACATCACAGTTCCCCATCAAATTTGTGACTTTTGTGAGTTCCCCCATGTTAAGTCCTTTCTTTTCCTTTTGTTGTTTATATTCTTTACACTTCACTTCCTTTGGTCCCTTTTAACTATTATCTTTTATTTTCATCCATGCAATATGAAATGCCAGTCCTTATTTCCCTGGTTCTACTGGCTCAAACATTTCACCACAGCTTCAAAACTTGCAGCCATGAGACCATGATGCCAAATTTGGGTAGAACCCTCCCAATGACCTACTACCAGGCACTACCCCTGGTGTGAAATCTGGTGATGTTTCCTATCGATTTTCATACAGGAGCCTTCTCAGCTTGTTTACTCCAGCCTGGAGCCACAATACAAGGTTGGGGGAGACTCTTCCTAGCACCCCTCTTCTATGGAAAAAGCATGGCAGTTACCCCTTCGCATGAAACCTAGTGGTTCCCCCATAGCTTTCTGCATCAGTGACTGCCCTCCTGCTAGCAGCGTCCCGAGGGGGCTGGGATTGAGGCAGCAGCGCTCTAAACTTTATTCATGTAGCACGTTTCCTCATCCTATGTCTTGATTCACACTTTCCAGGCTTGAACGGGCCGAGAGTACATCTACTGACATTCTTCACTTTTATGCCTTGCCTTGATAAAGTAGCTGCAAGCCACCTACTACTCTCAGCGGCCGCCGCTAACCCAATTCCTCAATTTCAGGACACACGAAATTCCAGGACCGGCATTGCATCCCCAATTCATGCTGGCAGCTATCGGGCTATCGATCTTGCTGTATCCGCATCTCCGCAGTGCAACCCAGAAGCGGAAGGCAAGGACATTGTGACATGCAGGGAGGAGGAGAAGGAGGTCAGCATCTTAGCAGTGGGGCATCAAGAGTTCATCTGCTGCCTGTTGTTATCTAATGTGGTTGTTAAAATATTTTATTTGTTTGAAGTGAGCTACTTTCTCTCTACTGTTGCACAGACTGGAGTGGGAATAGTACATTTTACCTCTCCACAATCCAACAATTCACTACTGTTGCACCAACTGGTGTGCGAATAGTACATTTTACCCCTCCTGAGTTCATTGCTTTCCCTACTGTTGCACATACTGGAGTGGAAATAGTACACTTTACACCTCCGCAATCCAACGCGTTCTCTACTGTTGCAGCGACTGAAGTGGCAATAGTAAACTTTACCCCTCCGCTACCCAACAGTTTCCCTACTGTTGCAGTGACTGGAATGGGAATAGTATTTTTATTTTTTATTGCAATTCTTTTTTATCTGTTTTTTAAGGCAATTTCTTAACTCTTTTTAATTGTAACCTGCTCCAGTGGTAATACCTATTGTAGGATATTTATCTCTTTGTCACATATTTTACTAGATTTCAGCTGTATTCCGGAATAATCATGTATATATATGTAAAATGCTTTTATGACAAAGTGTTAAATAAAGCTTTTTGGACTGGACTGGACTGGAATAGTAATTTGTATTCCTCCTAAGTCCAACGCTTTCCTTACTTTTGTACTGACTGGAGTGGGAATAGTAAATTCTACCCTTCCTGAGTCCAATGATTTCCCTACTGTTGCAAAGATCGGAGTGGGATTAATGTGTATATGTGTGTGTAAATGAATAAATAAATAAATATATATATATATATATATATATATATATATATATACAGAGACACTTCCTCAGAAGTTACCAGAACCAAACCAGCGGTACAATTTCAGGGTCCAAGGCTCCCTGTCCATTCAATAAAGTTTCACGATGTACCGAAGTACTCATGCACTCCTTCCGAATAAATAGCACAGTCACGGGGCTTAGAAACAGTTTATTCCAAGACTTTCAAGCCGCATATACCCAACGCGTTTCGGCGAAGAACGCCTTGATCACGGGGAAAGTACAATGCTTAAATTTCCAAAGTTATACACATAGATTCTGTGCGTGACGTGAAAAGTTTCAGTGACATAGAAAGAGGACTGAAAATAATACAGTCTTCAAAACCTGGTATTGCCGCCATTTTACTGTGGTAAAGAAAACATACATTTGTGACACATATTTCAATGGAATAGTAATTTCTATGAGATTTGAACGATATTCCACCACATTAATTAAATCTCATATTACTACAACCACTGACATAAATGGATGTAAAAATATAATAAATCATGTTTTTTTCCTTTTTTTTACCACAATTTCGTATTGAGTGAACATATGTGATCTCGTGAAGACAGCATGCCGATACTTGCTTTGATGGTATCTCATCCTCAATATGTATGATACAAAAATCAACTCGCAAAACAACTTCCAATAGTTTCATGATCACAAAAGAAGGACTATAACCTCCCTTGTATAATCTCCATGCTGGTTATCTACAATCACATTTGTATTGCAATATCCACGTTTCCAAGTTGACAGCCATTTAAGGAATGATACAACTATTACTGTTTGTGCATTATATCAATTAAGTAATATTGCATTATAAACATTTATAATGAAATTTTCAAAGCTCCAGTGGGCCAAAAGACCAATTTTATATACAAAGTAAGTCCCGGCGTCATAACTCCTGTTGAGATATCTAACCAAAAATTGGTTACATGACTGCACAATGCTTGATATAAAAACATCAAAATATGCGTATAAACCCCAAGTGGGCCAAAAACATGTAATGTATATATACTTACGTATACGCAAAACAAATCACGCCATTGTTGCTTCTCTTGAGAAATTGAATACCCAAGTGGGTCACAGAAGTGAAGCAGGGATTTGCACAAAAGAATTCTACATAAACATCCCCAGTGGTTGAATCCAATACTAACCAGCTTATGTGATCACAAAAATTATCAACAGTTCTGCAATTTTTTATCATAATCTATCTTAATCAGCAATAGGCAATGTAGATCTTCAATTATAATTGTTTCTTCATATATAAACACCATCTGAAAAAATAAATAAACAAATTGTGGCTCAAAATCAGGTTGAATAATTGTGATAATCATTCACGCCTAGAAAATAGAACAATTAAAAACAGTTTAAAAAGTATGGATGCATTGCTAGACCTACTGTGGGTCAAGTCATACACAATGAATAAGTACAGCGATATAGAGACTCCTAGAAAGGGAACAGCTCACTAAGTTATTCCCCCAGAAACCAAGACAGTTCTTCTTCAGAATTCAAACCGCCTGGGATCTTAGTGTCAAGTTCCATAATGTAATAGGATTCCATTTGCCGCAATCTTCGGATTCTATCTCCTCCCCTTATGTTGGGGGTACTCGGTCTATTACAAAAAATCGCAATAAATTGCGATTGCTCTTGTGGAATTCCTCAAAATGTCGTGCAATTGGAGACAACTTATCCCTGTTTTGTATTGCCCTCATGTGCTCCAAGATGCGTTTTTTGGCAGCAAACATGGTGCTGCCCACGTATTTTTTAGTACATGGACAGATCAACACGTACACACAATGATCTGATAAGCATGTTAGATGTTTATCAATGCTTTTATTGGCATCTACCACAGGGTAGTAGACATTCTTTACATTGGAGCTAAATGTACAGGCTTTGCATGACATGCAGGTATAAAAGCCTTGAATGTCAGCATTGGAAGATTTTGCAAAGCTGACTTCGTTCCTGCAGAGTTTATTGCGTAGAGAGTCTGCCTTTTTGAAAGTAATATTGGGAGAATCCTTGACCACATCTTCCAATGTAGGTTCAGTTTTTAAAACTGCCCATTGTTTCTTTAGACATTTTCTTACATCCATTGAATTTGAATTAAAGGTCGTTATATACCTAATGATCTTATCATTATCCCTGTTAGGTTTATCCATGGGAACCAGGAGATCATTATGTTCAAATTTTGCAGCTCTTAAACGCGCTTGTTCAACAACATGGGGATTATAACCCCTGTCTAAGAATCTCATGCTGGTACACTCACGTTCAAAATCACTATCCGAGCTACAGTTCCTCCGAGCCCGGAGGAACTCTCCATAGGGAATGCTCTTGATTAAAACTTTTGAGTGTCCACTTTCAGCATGCAATAAAGTATTGCCTACTGTTTTCTTTCGGTACAGTTTAGTAGTCAGTTTGTCTTCGACAACCCCAATTTGTAAGTCAAGAAATTCGATGCACGAGCTGCTTATAGTGCTTTCAAATTTTAGATTGACATCATTCTCGTTAAGAGCCCTGATGAAATCTTTAGCAAGTTCTTCACTGCCTTCCCAAACAATAAAAAGGTCATCAATATACCGTAACCAGATTTTAACATGGTCACGGTATTGTTTGTGTACCCTGGGCATCTGCTGCTCCCACCACCCGATAAGGAGGTTGGCATAACTGGGAGCAAAGTGGTGCCCATGGCAGTACCCTGTACCTGTTTATCGAAAACCTCATTGAAAATAAAAAAATTATTTTCCAGGCAAAATCTGATCATTAAGATCAACATATCATTGTGTTGCAAGAAAGAGATGGATCTTGACTTCAAAAAGTGTCTACATGCCTGGATTACATCCTCATGCTTGATGGCGGTGTACAGGCTGCAGACAGCTAATGTAATCAGCAAAAACTTTTTTTGTCAGTTTACATTTTTGATTTTGTTTAAAATATCTCTGCTGTCTTTCAAATAGGATGGTAGACCTTCTACATAAGGTCGTAAGAAATGATCAATATATTTGGAGGTTTTTTCCAACAAGGAATTCATAGAAGAAACTATTGGCCTCCCAGGGGGTTTCAATAGGTCCTTGTGCAATTTGGGCAATAGATATAACGAAGCCACTTTAGGTGTACGATTCAGCAAAAAGAAATATTCATTCCATTCAAGAATCCCTTGTACTTGCCAATTTGTTAACATATCATGATATAAGGTATTGGATTCATCAATCACTGCTTTATCAAATACTTCATAGCATTCTTTAATCTCTAGTTGACGTAACCCTTCCTGAAGGTAATCTTGCACATTCATCAAAACGACATTACCCCCTTTATCTGATTGTCGAATAACTATGCTTTTATCTAGTTGAAGGGAATTGGCTGCTAATCTTTGTTCTTTGCTCATGTTGTCATTGTGCCAATTCCTCTTTCTCTTGGCCAGAGATTTAAGATCAGTAATTACAAGGGTCTCAAAGATATCAATGCCACAAAGAGGCATTGTGGGATTGAAATTGGACTTAGGTGAAAATTCATTGGGAAAACTCAGATCCGTTTTAAAACCCAGTGATTCTGCAGTGATGGGGATAGAGTCGGCATTATCACCTTCAAGTGCTTTAAGAGCAATCAGAGTTTCTACCTCGTTAATAGTGTTTTCTACAGGAGTAATTCTGGTTAAACTACTATGTGGGTGGATGTTTTTAACCTTTAACTTGTGCCATTTATATAAACTTAACTTTCTTGTGAAATGGTACAGATCTACCCTCTCTTTGGGATAGGAGAAAGAGGACGTAGGGCAAAAGGATAAGCCATACTGTAACACATTGAATTCAGCAGTACTCAATGGATGATTCGAAAGATTTACCACATTGTTACATGCTTTCATTTTCCTCGATTTTTTTGACCCCTTGTTTCCACTCCCACTGTGGTTAACGTCGTTCTTCCTCCATCCACCACGCCTGATTTGCTTGCAAATAGTGTCTGTTCTCCTGTTTTTTTTCCTCTTCCTTTGCCTCGTCCGCTGTACCCCCTTCCTCTTCCCCGACCACAATCCTTTTGCCAGCTCTGTTGGTTCTGTGTTTGGTTCATTAGACGAAATTTCTCCCAAAAATTTGCCGGTCTTGGTAAGATATTTTCACTGGGTGTTGTTCCATCATCTGACACATCACTTTCACTTATGTCGCTTCCTCCTCCACCATTGGCTCCAGATTTGTCTTCAATTACACATGGATCTTTCCGTTTAACATTGTCAAACCTACGACTAAAGGTAAAGATTCTGCCTGATTGATAATCAATCTTATCACGTAAGAATTTCCTTTCTTTTTTAGCTATAATCTCCTCCTCATGTTTATCAATCTTTTTGCCAATCTCTTCGATTTTTGTTCTGAATTTCTCCACATTTTCTTCTTTCTGAATTTCTTCCTTGAGATCAGCAATTGATTTTAACAAGATTGCACGTTCCTTCCATGCGAACTTTATTACTATTGACAGCATTCTATTCGAACATTCCATCAAGTTAATTGCCCATTCATTGGCTAACTCCTATTTATTCGGAAGGAGTGCATGAGTACTTTGGTGCATCATGAAACTTTATATATATATATATATATATATATATATATATATATATATATATATATATATATATATTCACTGAAAAAACCATAGGTTTCACACACGTTATAGTTAGGAATTAGCATTTAAAAAACCTTGCAAATTCACTTAAAAAACCATAGGTTTCACACATGTTATAGTTAGCTGGGCATTTTCCTCATGAAAAACCAATGAAATTCCCCGGTTATAGTTAGTGCAGGCAACTATAACTCACGCGACCGTAATCCGCTGCTGATGACGTCAGATATTACATCACTGTATTTACACATTTATATACCCATGTCTTCTTCCTTTTTTTTTTAGCTATACATATATATTTTTTTTTTTTTTCAGAAAGACACATATGTCATCAGTGATGTAATATCTGACGTCATCAGCAGCGGATTACGGTCGCGTGAGTTATAGTTGCCTGCACTAACTATAACGGGGGAATTTCATTGGTTTTTCATGAGGAAAATGCCCAGCTAACTATAACATGTGTGAAACCTATGGTTTTTTAAGTGAATTTGCAAGGTTTTTTAAATGCTAATTCCTAACTATAACGTGTGTGAAACCTATGGTTTTTTCAGTGAATTTGTATGTTTTTTTAAATGCTAAGTTACTTTACGCCGTTCGTGCCGTGCGCGCACGGTGCGCTTCGCGCATGGTGTGCGCACGGTGGGCACGTGGTGCGCTTTGCGCACCGCGCCCCCACTTCACGCAGCTGTTCCGTGCGCGCACGGTGAGCACGCGGTGCGCTGTGCGCACCTCGCGCCCACTTTACGCAGTTAGTGCCGTGCACGCACGGTGCACTTTGCGCACCGTGCATGCACGGTGGGCACGCAGTGCGCTACGCGCACCAGGCGCCCATGTTACGCTTAATGGGCCATGTACGCACGGTGCACTTCGCGCTCCGTCCGCACAAGGAGGACACATGATACGCTTTGTTGTTAAGGGTTGTGATATACTTTGTTGCAGTTGCAATACGCCATGCATACATGCTGTGCTTCGCACATCATGTGCACACAGGGGGGTTGATATTGCAATTTTATTTTAAAGCATATATACCGTGAGCGCACGCTGCGCGAACCTCGCGGAATTTTTTTCATTTTGATAGTGCGCGCACGCTTCGCGCACTCGGCGATTTTCCGAAATTTTTTTTTTTTTTTAATTGCCCTAGGGGGACCTCCTGGGACCCCATGACCGCTGCTAGGGGGTCAGGAACTGTTCAGCTTGCCCCCTTTAAATGTTTTTCTCCTTTATGTTTCAACACCCTCTCAGTGCGAGAGACAAAATGGCGACCGACACTTCCTGGATTAGACCAATTTGAATGTTTACTAGGATGTAACAACCAATCAGAAGTGCGCTCGCGGACGGCCGAGTGCGCGCACTCTGCGCGCACGCTGCGCGCGTACAGATATATATATTGATTTAAATGCTATTTTCTCATAAAATACTGAACAGATTTACACCAAACATGCAAAAGTCACCAAACGGACCTTATGGCTACCTCTCTGCCAAATTTCACGTAATTCTGTTCAGCCGTTCGGGCTGTAGCTGCGACTAAAGTCCCTATGGAAAAATCCATGGGGAAAACGTGTTTTGGGATGCCCCTTTTTTCTCGGCCCCCGCTTGACGAATCGCCCCGAGACTTTCAGGGTAGGAGCGGAGCGGAGCGCCCCATTACTTTTGAAAATTTCGCAAAGATTCGTCAATTGGCGCCAAAGTTATTCAAAATAGAATTTTGAGATTTCCTATGGAAACTCGGTCCTAACTATAACTATCTACTGGCGACCGCCAGTAGATTATATATATATATATATATATATATATATATATACATATATATATATGAAAACAGAACCGCCCGACTTCCTTGCTCTCGACAATGTGGGTGCGCCGATTGCGCGGACGATATCGCAATCCAATATTCCAAGACCATCACGTTCTGAACAAAGACAACGTGCAGCGCACTCCCGGCTCAATCAAAAATCACTTTATTTGTTTCCGTGAAAGCTAACACACGCGTTCCGGCACCCTGGCCTTCGTCAGTGTTAGTTTGTTTACTCAATGAACACACTTAAATAACAAGTTACCTCATTGGACAGTAGGGCTGGCAAGCAAAATAGACAGAGGACTTGCCGCTACTCATGAAAATCAACGTTACCACAGTGGCCATTTTAACATACTTCCTCAAAAAGAATTTATAATGAAAATTCATTACAGAGAGATAACGGCATTTCCATGTCAATTAAATAAAATAAAATACAAAATATAAATTATAAATTATAAGAACGCAATTTCCCGACGCTCTCTAATGAGCATATCAGCATGGCATATTTACACCCACTTATGCGTTCCATTCTTGCAAAATTGAGCCCACCAATGGGCTGTTATCCCGTAGAAGTCGTTATGCAGGTAATGCCATAATGAATAGATTGCATAAAACATATGTATATATAGGGAATGCGCCCAACAAAATCGTGTGTACAGAAAAAGAGGGAGGTTCATCAGATCCGCACATATTATTATATACATTTGTATCAAAGCAAAATAGAAAACATAGTCTCAAGTGACCAATAGTTTAGCCAATGAAGGACCACAATTCCTCCTCCATATTCAGTCCCCCAGGGGTGCGTGTTTGGAGCTCGATAATAAAACGTGCTTCCAATTGGCGCAACTCCTTCACCCTGTCTCCTCCTCTTTCAGTCACAGGGACATGATCTAAACAAAAATAACTAAGTCTGTCACTTCGAGATTCATGTTTTTCTGCGAAATATATATATATATATAATCTACTGGCGGTCGCCAGTAGATAGTTATGGTTAGGACCGTGTTTCCATAGGAAATTTCAAAATTCTATTTTGAATAACTTTGGCGCCGGTTGAAGAATCCTCGCAAAATTTTCAAAACTAATGGGGCGCTTCGCTCAGCTCCTACCCTGAAAGTCTCTGGGTGATTCAACAAGCGGGGGCCGAGAAAAAAGGGGGGTCCCAAAACGCGTTTTCCCCATGCAATTTCCCATAGGACCTTTAGTCGAAGGTTCAGCCCGAATGGCTGAACAGAATTACTTGAAATTTAGCAAAGAGGTAGTCCTCAGGTCAGGGATGTGCCTTTTGCATATATGGTGTCAATCTGTTCAGTAGTTCCTGAGAAAATTGCAGTTAAAAGCACATACATATCTATAGCCGCGCACCGTGCGCGCACCGTGCGCGCACCCTGCGCAAGCGTAATTCTGATTGGTGGATTCATGACAGTCAACATTCGAATCGGTCAAAATCAGGAAGTGTCGACCTCCATTTTGTGTGTTGTGTGTGTGACAGGGAAAAAGAAAGGTGGAGAACGTGAAAAGGGGGCAGGGTAGAGAGTTCCTGACCCTCTAGCCTTTGTCAGGGGGTCCCTGAAGGACCCCGAAGGGTGAAAAAAACATTTTTTTAATCAAAATATCGCAGGGTGCGCGCACGGTGCGCGCACCCCCAGCCACCATTTTGAGTTTTAGAGGCAGAAGAGAGCTAAAAACACAAGTGAAGAACGTGAAAAGGGGGCAGGGTAGAGAGTCCCTGACCCCCTAGGCCTTCTCAGGGGGACCATGAAAGACCCCTTAGGTCACAAAAAAACCAAAAAAAATGTTTTTAAATATCGCAGGGTGCGCGCACGGTGCGCGTACGGCGGCAAAAAAACCATAGAAAAATAGAATTAAAAATCAAGTTTAAGTGTTTAGATGTTGGTTGGCTCTAAAATGAGCCGTTGTGTTCATTGAGTGTTTTTTGGCACCTACAAGTAAGTACCGATGCAGAGTCTGAAGTTCAAGAGGAAGACTCTGTTGCCTTCATCTGTGAAATGAACACCGTCTCCTCTATAAATGCCTTGCATGTTGTAACACAAGTTGTTGTGGTATATAGAACCCATACCATAGTCTCTGAGGAAAGCAGAAACAGACTTATTGACGTGCTTGTCAATCTGTGCACAATATTGGTTGGACCAGTTCCACTTTTGCCTTTGGCATATATTAGAATATACAAAGGTAGTTTGTGGAAAAAGTGACATCATTTGCACAAAGGTGTCCTTAACAAGCATTTCCAGACCTACCCCAGTTAAAGTGCCTAGGTCATTTCCACCACAGTGCACAATTATAAGGTCAGGCTGTGGGAGATGTAGAAAGGATTTCACCAAAGGCATTAATTGGTGCCACTTTAACCCTCTCTGACCAATCCATTTAATGTCTACATTTGGCAAAGCAAGGTCTTTCAAAATACCTCTCTTTTCTGCATACTTTTCACTCCAGAAGACATAGCTATGACCTACAATCCACACTGTGAACATCTTTCAAGGAGATCTGAATGCACTCAGAAGGTGACTTTCAGTAGAATGGCAATATGAAAAGAAAGATAGTTGTAAAATGGAGGCTTACATACTTTTTTTAAATAAAAAGAGCTCATTGGCTGTTTCAGACCATTCTACACTAAAAACTAGGCTGTATGTTTAAATTTTTAAAAGCATGTTTTGTATTGGTTCAGAAAAATGTGTTCCCACAGAACATTACTATGGATTTGCTGTTAGCTTTGAAAAGTCAAGCACTCTTGCTCTTTGGATTAGAAACATTGTGTGCTGAACTTCTGACCTCTCTGCTCACACCAGTGTTCCATGACCCGTTGCTATGGTAGCAGGCAGAAGTCATGTTGGGGGTTGGGATCATTTGGAAAAGGGTTGAAATTTGCAACCAATAGAAATGTGTGTTTCCATTTGAAAAAATGTGGGAAGCACTGTGATTTGAAGTTAACATGTATATGTGTGAAAAAAGAGAGGGAAAGATTGCCATTTACTGGTTCTGCTGAGAGGTGTACAGTTCAGAGATTCTAGCTCTGGTAATCTGCTGTGTGAGTGCCACATTTCTTTCTCAACTAACTACTAAAGGTGAGTTATGACTTTGAGAGGGGATGTATGTGGTGCATTTTGATATGAAAAATATAAATGTGATTCTTGTTTTAAAGTTGTGTTTTACATTTTATGTTTTGGAAGATATTTAACTGCCTTGAACTTGTAAGATATTATGGAGTATGTCTTCACCATAAGTTAAGGTGTACTGGTATCACCCAGGAATACTGTTTTCTGCCTAGAATCACACCATGAGTCTGTGTGCACAAAGGAATTGTTGTCAGAGATTTAATTCGTGGTGGTCTGGTTCTGTAAGACTTGCATTCGTAGGAAAGGGGCAGCTTGTTTTCTTGAAGTGTGATGGCTAGCATTCAGCACAAATCAAGATCTCACAAATGAGAGGCAAATGCTAACACATTTGAACACAACAGGGTAGATTTTCCTTACACTCCTGCAATGGGTGAGGTAGATCCTACATGTTCAAAACTCCGATTAACCCTTTCCCTACATGTACTCTTACATACATCTGTGCAGTCTTCATGCAGTTGTGCAAGCATCCATGCAGATCTCTCTTGCACCTGACAATACACAGTCTCCAGAAGCACACTCTTAGCACACAGGCAGGTGCTTCTCCTGCACTCCCATGCTAAGTATTCAGCACTGTGTGGTATTTCAGATAGCAGTGAGTAACGCTAACACAATCAATATCACTAAGGCTCATTTCCTTTGCTGTAGTCTAATCACTCACCCAGGTTACACATGCTCATGCTCTCAAGTAGCTGTTAGGACATGTGCTCTTTTCTGCCTCTCTAAACTATAAGGAAAATGTGTCAGGCTGTCACAGTAATTATCACTTGCAAAACCACAGTAGTAAATGTGCTTTGAAATTGACAATCAAATATCGTTTTCTGCCTAGAATCACACCATGAGTCTGTGTGCACAAAGGAATTGTTGTCAGAGACTTAATTTGTGGTGGTCTGGTTCTGTAAGACTTGCATTCATAGGAAAGGGGCAGCTTGTTTTCTTGAACTGTGATGGCTAGCATTCAGCACAAATCAATATCTCACAAATGAGAGGCAAATGCTAACACATTTGTAAACAACAGGGTAGATTTTCCTTACACTCCTGCAATGGGTGAGGTAGATCCTACATGTTCAAAACTCCAATTAACCCTTACCCCACATGTACTCTTACATACATCTGTGCAGTCTTCATGCAATTGTGCAAGTGTCCATGCAGATCTCTCTTGCACATGCCAATAAACAGTCTCCAGAAGTATGCTCTTAGCACACAGGCAGCTGCTTCTCCTGCACTCCCATGCTAAGTACTCAGCACTGTGTGGTATTTTAGATGGTAGTGTGTAACGCTACCACATTCAACATCACCAAGGCTCATTTCCTTTGCTCTAGTCTAATCACTCACCCAGGTTCCTCATGCTCATGCTCTCAAGTAGCTGTTAGGACATGTGCTCTTTTCTGCCTCTCTAAACTATAAGGAAAATGTGTCAGGCTGTTACAGTAATTATCACTTGCAAAACCACAGTTGTAAATGTGCTTTGAAATTGCCAATCAAATATCGTTTTCTGCCTAGAATCACACCATGAGTCTGTGTGCACACAGGAATTGTTGTCAGAGATTTAATTTGTGCAGCTTTTATTGTGTAAGACTTGCAGTCGTAGGAAAGGGACAGCTCATATGATAGGTTTTGAAAAGCTCATAAAAAATATAGTAATATATTTAAATTACATAAAGGTATTTTTTTTTAGTTTCTTTCAGGTATTGCTGAACAACACGGAAATAAATTAAAGATGCCTATAAAATCAAGAAAGAGAAAAGAACAGCAACAACATCTATATTTGAAGAAAACTGGACAAAAAAAATTCGTTGAAGAACCTCATGTTGGAAAAAAGAAAAAGCCTTCTGGTAAGCAGACTAAGGATTTTATAAAAAATATCCTCAAGCAAAGAAAAAATGTAAAAAATATATCCACTGGAAATAGTGTTTCAAGTAGAAAACAACAAGACAATCGACAGAATATACTAAATGCAAATGTACAATCAGAAGTAAGAAAGAATGACTTAAAAAGAAAAATAGATTTTAAAAACATTCGTAGAAAAATGTTTTAGAGAAGAGTGATGTTCTATTTGCTAAAAGATGTGAAAAAATATAGGAAGAAAGCCAAATTTTATAAGAAAAAGAAACATATTGAATCAATTGTTGCAAAGGCTTTAGAAAACTATTCATTTTAATTTTGAACAGGATCCGTACATTAGATAAATTAGTGAATGTAATGAAGTCAAAAAGAAAAAGAAAAAGAGAAGTGAAAAAAAAACTTTTGTAAAGTGTTCTTAGAAGAATGGAAACATAGTTCAAGTACTGAACCATTTTTTAATGAAGAGAGTTATCTTCAAAGTAATAGTTTGCTGCATGCAGTTGACACCAGTGGTCAAGCGTATGAAGTTAAGGATGGTTGTGTAATGGAAAAGGAGAAAATGGTTCCAAGAAATGAGGAAGAAGTGTTAGCTGATGAGGTTATGGGGAGACGTCCTAAAGCCCCAGTGTACACTTGGAATTGTAGTAGTATTTGTACTGTACGACAGGAATCTATTGATAAATTTCGTGACTTTCTAAGAGAATATAGTAAAAAAAGTGTTAAACAGAAGATTAAGGTGCTTCAAAGACTAGATCCATGCAGACTGAGAGAGAATTGGTTTGCAAGGACATTCTCTGGCTTGTCTTTCTAGGAAAGTTTTTCAAAGTGTTTTTCACCATTTTAGGATGCTGGCAGTTCATCATACTGAAATGAGAAAGTTTGTGAGAAGATTGTATTTTGCTAAAAGTCCAGCACTAAAGTTACATGAGTTGAATAGTGCTCTGTTCCGTGGATCTGTATCAGATGTGAAGAAGGTTTGTGAGGATATTGAGTTTTGTTACTTTGGTCCAGAGCAAGAAAGTGCAGGAAATGACACAGTTATTGAAGAAAATGTGGAAGAGAATGTAGAAACCACAGTTAGTAAAACATTTGAAGATCAAATGACAAAATTTACTATCATCTCTAATGAAAGACCAAATATTACTTGTATTTGTTGCCGGAGAAGCCATTATAAAACTCAAACAAGGAATGTTGATCTCTATAAAAAAAGTGAAAAAGAAAATAATTATGAGTGGAAGGATTTTGCTACATATTTGTTTCTGGAAAATTGTTTTGAATTGGGTGAAGATCAGCGTATTTGTAAATACTGTTATAACAAGTTAGAAGAAAATAAAATGCCAGCCAGAGCTGTACATAATAATTTAGAATCGGTTGATATTCCTGCAGAACTTAGTGATTTAAATACGTATGAGTCTATACTCATTCAATGTGTCCATCCGTTTCAGACTATAGTTCGTATGGAGCCCAAAACAGACAAATTACCTCCTTCAGATTTACAAAGAGGTTTAAAAGGAAGAGTTGTCTATTTGCCATTAGATTTAAAAAAAAAATATTGAAACAATTGATGCAGATAGTTTTGAAACTGAACCATTAGTTATTCTGGTTAATGGTGTACCTACAAAGAATTAGAAAATTTGGCAGGAGCTGGTAGGTGTACGAAAAGTACAAAGAGCAAATTTATATTTGAAAAGAAATAATAAATGGTATGAATCAATTTATATGGATGAAGATGAAGAAGTTTTACTAGCAGACACAGGAATACCAACTGGGCAAATTGAAAAAGTGGATAAGTCAAAAGAAGAAGAAATTTATGAACATTTCAGCATACATCCTCTTCATTCTAAAGAAGTTATGGGAAACACTATTGATCTGTTTCAGATGAAAAAAGCAAACGGAACTCCTGTGAGTGTATGGGAGGAGAGCTTGGAAGCTCGTTGTTTTCCCCAGCTGTTTCCTACAGGAAAAGGTGGACGATATGATGAACGTCCAGTACAGATTCCTGCTTCTGAGTATCGGACTACAAGATTATATGCAGAAGATCCAAGATTTCGGCAAAGTATTCCTTATTTGTTCCATCTTTTATTTGAAAGTGACTTATCTGCACTATCTTATGCAGTAAATCACATTTTAAAAACTGGAGCACATCTACATAATGTGTCTGCAAAGGATTTGCTGAACAAAGTGCAACAGCGAGATGATCATTTGGAATCACAGTTGATTAATCTGATGGCTTGTCAGCATGGGACTAATGAATATTGGTACCGACGCCATGGAGAATTGAAATGTATGTTACGGATTTTAAGAGCTCCTACATGGTTCCTTACCCTAAGCTGTGCTGAGTACGCTTGGGATGATTTACTGGATTTTCTTCGAGAGGCAAATTCAAATATTGAAATCATCCAATACAAGACAGCAGGAGAATTGTGCTCATTGGATCCGGTTAATGTTTGCAGATATTTCAATCATAGATTTGAGGCTATGATGTCCTTCATCTGCAATAAAACAAATCCACCTCTTGGAGAAGTTGTGGATTTCTTTTGGAGAAAAGAGTACCAAGCAAGAGGTGCTCCTCATATTCATATGCTGTTGTGGATCAAGGATGCCCCAACATTTGGAACAGATTCTGATGATGCAGTTTTATCTTTCATTGAAGGATTTGCAACATGTGCTATACCTAAAAGCACAGAAGAAAAAAACTTAAAAGAGCAAGTTTTACGTTTCCAAAGTCATCGGTGTGGAAAATACTGTTGACGAAAGTACAAGAGTAAAGATAAATTCTACACAAAATGTCAATTTGGATTTCCACGACCTGTTCTTGCAAAAGGAAGAGTAAACAGTTTTATGTCAGCTGTGCCACATACTATTATAAGAAAATCGCCTAAAAATACCTACAACCTAAGAAGAAAAGAAGAGTCAAAATATATAAATGACTACAACCCAGTCATTTTATCCATGTGGAATGCTAACATGGATATTCAGTATGTAGCTGACAATTCTATTGCTGTTGCTCTGTATGTCACATCTTACATCACTAAATCTGAGAAAACGGAATTAAAAGAAATGTGGGAAGAGATTTCTCACGAGAAGACTGTCAGTAAAAAGCTATACAGTTTCAGTTTAAAGATGTTATCGCATTGAGAAATTGGGTCATACGAATGCTCAGATAGGTTATCATCTGCAAGTCTGTACTCCAAATCCGGAAGAATAATTTGGGTAAGTTTAGGCCTTGCAGGAATGCGATATCGGGTATTGAAATCTATTCGAGAAATTGAATATTTAGCAGAGTACGAACCAGAGAGTACAGACATTTTAAGAACAAACATGTTGGACACATATTACCCAAAGAGAAGTCATCATCTTGAGAACATGTGTCTCTATGAAGTGCTGCAGAACTACATTTTTAAACGGAATACCACAGAAGACATCAACAATGGTAAATATAAAGTCATTGGTGAGGAAGGATGTTTGGTAAAACAAACAAAAGGAAGTTTGATTAATCACAGAAAGCTGAGTTGCGACACTACTGACAAGAAGGAATTTTACCACTTAGCACTTTTACAGTTGTTTAAACCATGGCTTTCAGAGGATGAATTACTTGGACATTTTCAGAGCTATGAAGATTCCTTTAATGCATGCAAAGATACCATAGAATGCAGTACTTTCACAACTTATGGACAAATGTTAAATGAAGAAATTGAACAAGAAGCAACAATTGCAGCTGAAGTAGCTAGAGACAGTTCTCAAGACAGTCAAAGTTCTGGGACGCTCAGTCAAGATCCCCTAGGACAACCAATCGTAGAAAATGAAGCTGCAATAGCCATGACTGAAGTGGAAACAGCTATGAATCAAGCTCAGGAAGATTTATTAAACTTACCAAATTTGGAACAGCAACTGAATGATGAACAACAATAAATTTATGAGGAAGTCACAAAACAAATTGATCATGGATTACTACATGAAAATAAAGAGTGCTCATGCACATCATTTGAACCAATCAGAATGTATGTGAGTGGACAAGCTGGAACCGGAAAAAGTTTCTTAATTAAAGTAATTAGAAGCTACCTACAGAAAAAAACTGATTCAACTTTGTCTTGTGTTGTTACTGCTCCAACTGGGTTAGCAGCATATAACATAAAAGGAATTACCCTCCATCGTTTGCTAATGTTACCAGTAGAGTATGAGAACAAAATACAATACCACAAGCTAACAGGAGAAGCATGTTTTGAAGTTTCAAGAGTATTGAAAAAAATGAAAGTTCTCATTATTGATGAGGTAAGCATGGTATCAAACTTAATGCTTGCCTTTGTGCATTTAAGAATGCAGCAAATTCTAAAGACAAATTATGACGTGCTATTTGGAGGAAAACATGTTATCGTTTTTGGGGATCTACTGCAGCTCACTTCAGTTAAAGGACAACCAGTATTTCATACTCTTACACATGAAGACACGAAAAAGTTGTTAGGAAGTATAGGTAATGTGAATATTTGGACATACTTTGAGTACAAAGAACTCATTACCAATATGCGGCAAGCAAATGATGATGGTTATGCAAGTATTCTCAAAGATATCAGAATTGGACTACTCACAGAACATGGCAGAAAAGCTTTACAGAGTTGATTGCTATGTAATTGAACAAATAGTTCCAGAGAAAATATACAAGAAAATTGCTGGAAAAAATACTGTAATCTGCTTAATGCCAACACTACATGAATGCTCTATATTCAATCAAGAACTTTTGAAATTGGAAAATGAAGAGATTATAAAACTGGAAGCTGTGGATAAAATACAGCATGAAGGAATAACTATTAATTGAATTTTTAAAAAGAAAATTTGATCAGATTGAAGAGGTTAAAGACATTAGCCGTTGTTCAGTTCGTTTCTTGCTTGTGAAAGACTTATATGTACGTAGGAAGCAGTTTCCGTTTTCTCTAGCATATGCTGTAACTATTCACAAATCTCAAGGATTAGCTGTAGATAGTGCTTTTGTAAACATTGGATCTACTGTGTTTAAAGAAGGTATGGCATATGTTGCTTTGTCACGCGTGAAAAAATATCTGGTTTATTCATGATAGACTTTGATGAGTCAAAAGTTAGTGCTGATGCAAACTGTGTAAAGGAATATAATAGATTAAGAAAAAGCTATGCTCCTCATTTAGGTCAGTATCCTGTGTTTGAAAAACGTGTTGTTTGTTGGAAAAGAAGAATTGAGAATATCTGTAATGAGGATGTACAGAAGAGTAAACAAATAGAGACTGATGTGATTGCAAGCAAAAAGAAAAAGGACAATGCTGAAGAAGTTGTTGGTTGTCATTTTGAAAATAGCTCTGGTGTCAACTGCTACGCTAATGTAGTGCTGAATGTTGTATTTTATCTTGAAAGTTTGAAAGAGCAGATAATACTAAATCATGAAAAAAGATTCTGTTCTCTGCTGAGTTTCCTTTATGAGAAGCTGAGTAATGATAAAACTAAAATAGAAAGTGCTTCTGCTGTTAGAAATCTTTTAGATGTATGTTCAGGATGTACACAGTTTACTCAAAATGTCAAGCAAGATGCACAGGAATTCTTAATGTATATGCTTATGGTACTGGAAGATGAAGGGGTAGAAATAGAAAATATGTTTGGTCTCTCTTATAAATGGGAACATAGCTGTGAAAACTGTTTGAACACATGCAGCTCTAATGTTGATTCTGAAAGGTTCATATATTTAACATTACCAAAGAGTAAATCAGTGACTTTTAGTAAATTAGTTAAAGATGCAAATCACAACATGGAAGGTTCTCAATGTAAATCAGAAATGTTATCAACGTTATTTTTAAAGAAATATGGACAGTATGTAATTTTAATGATGCAACGTTGTAGAGCTGATGGAACAAAATTGGACACTTTTATAAAGAAGTTTACAGGAAATCAATTATCAATATCAGCAAAAACTTTTGTTGCAGTTGCAATAATTTTCCATGATGGACCTTCTATAACTTCTGGTCATTTCACAGTTTATCTAAAATGTGAAAAAGGCTGGACACTGTGTAATGATTCACAATTGATTTTCAAGCAACGTTTGCCTGCAGAATTACCAAATTCCTACTTAATTTTTCTAAAACCAAAATTTTAGATACAAATTGCAGCATCTGAAGAAACCATTATTTCGATTTTATAGGATTACCATTGGATATTTCACCAAAAAAGAATTTAAAAATTACCATCTGGCCTCATGGAAAGGTAACTGTTTCTATTGTGGACTTTGACAGATAATATTTTGGTGTATGAGCTTAAGTAACAAGATTTACAGACGTTATTTATTGCAAATAGTTATTGTTCTTAGATGATATTTTTAATATATATGTTACATTTCTATCAAGGTATGTTGTACTGAGTAGAGATTCAGGGCTTTTTTTAAACAATCTTTCAGATTGTTAATTTTTTTGCCCGCTGTTAAGTGATGAATGCAATTGATTTCACAATTTGCAGTGAAATTCAATATATTCTGAAAACAGCAAAAAAAGGGCAAAACATTACTTTGTTAAATATGAAAATATGTGTACTGTATTCTAAAATGTATTGTTAAATATTACTACTTTTTTTCTTTTTTTTCAGATCGAGAAAGAACATTTAGGAAATGTAATCCTTTTTTCTAGCAATTAAAAAAACCCATTTATTTATAATTAAGTTAGTTTGTTGGTCAGGTAAGTTTGAAATATCTGTATTTCTCACCCCTTCACTTTCATGCTCCCTTTTCTTCACTTCTCCTCACTCTGCTTTTCTCATTCCCCTTCTCTCTCTCTTCTTCCTTTACTGCTCTTTCGTAACTCCCTCACTCCTTCTTTACTACTCCCCTAGGTTTACTGCCTCCATCACTACTTTTTCAACCATGTATCTCTCCCTGTCTCCATGTGTCTCAGTCATTCTAACTGCCTTACTTCTTCTCAGTTCCTTGCTCTCTGTCTCTGTTTCTGTCTCTCTCCCTTTGTCTGTCATACCCTTAATTTGCTTAACATCTCTGGGGAAGATTAACAAGGCCCCTGCGCCACCACTACGTCACTTTTCATAACGTACTGGTGGCACAGGGAGCTCCTCCATATTTACAAGGAGAGGAAAAGCCAACCTGCGTGACTTTTCCTCTCCACATAAATACAGCCACTTCACAGGCAGCACTGTGCGTTGAAGGCGCGTTCCATGGGTGTAATTGTGGGTGTTCCCACGCAACACACAAAGAACTAGACACATCTCCAGGTTTACGAGAAATCGTAACTCTGGAGATGCGTGTGAATGCTACGCCACCCTAGAGGTGGTGTTGCGAGGCACAACGAGGAGAAATGTTTTTATTTCTCCTCGTTTATTCCTCTTTTAGTGTGTCCTCCATTCTACAGCACGCATTGAAAGAGGAAAAAGCCTCTTTTGATTGTTTTTGTGCAGGAAGGTGTCCCTTCCTGCACAAGAACAATCTCCCCACCACGCAGGCATCCTTGAACCATGGTGCAAGGGAGCCTGTGCCGGCGCATGGCTGCAGTTTGTACGCCTGCGCAGGGGAAGCATAGAGATGCGACAAAAAAATTGTATAAAAAATAGAATGAAAAATAAAGTTTAAGTGTTTGGATGTTGGTTGGCTCTAAAAAGAGTGTTTTTTGGTACCTATAAGTAAGTATCGATGCAGAGTCTAAAGATCAAGATGAAGACTCTGTTCCCTTCATCTGTGAAATGTACACCGTCTACTCTATAAATGCCTTGCCAATCCCCTCACTATTTCTTCTTATTTCGTGGGACAAGGAGCAGAACAGGTATCAATTTTAGTTGTAAATGGCAGAAGAGCAATCTACTTCAGGGAGTGAGGAGGACATCTGGATGCACGCAGAAGCATTGGTTCATAGTAGTTTCTCTTTCGAAATCTTCATACACCATAGCCACTCCCCTCACTATTTCTTCTTATTGCCTGGGACAAGGAGCTGAGCAGCAATCAATTTTACTTGAAAATGGTAGAACAGCAGTGTATTTCAGGGAGTGAGGAGGAGACCTGGATGCACTCTGAAGGTGTCTTTCAGTAGAATGACAAAATGAAAAGAAAGGTAGTTGTAAAATGGAGACTTATATACTTTAAAAAAAAAAAAGAACTCATTGGCCGTTTCAGACCATTTTCCAATAAAAACTAGGCTGTATGTTTAAATTTTTAAAAGTATGTTTTGTATTGGTCCAGAAAAATGTGTTCCCACAGAACATTACTTTGAATTTGCTGTTAGGTTTGAAAAGTTGAGCAATCTTGCTCTTTGGATTTGAAACATTATGTGCTGAACTTCTGACGTCTCTGCACACACCAGTGTTCCATGATCTAATGCTATGCTAGCAGGCAGAAGTCATGTTGGGGGTAGAAATCATTTGGAAAGGGTTAAAATATGCAAAAAAAAGAAATGTGTTTTTCCATTTAAAAGAAAGGTGGAGAACGTGAAAAGGGGGCAGGGTACAGAGTTCCTGACCCCCTAGCTTTTGTCAGGAGGTCCCTGAAGGACCATGAAGGGTGAAAAAAACATTTTAGTTTTTATAAAAAAATCGCGGGGTGCGCGTACCGTGCGCGCACGGTGCGCGCACGGCGGGAAAAAAACCATAAAAAAAATAGAATTAGATTTTTTTTAAGTGTTTAGATGTTAGGTGGCTCTAAAAAGAGCCGTTGTGTTAATTGAGGGACAGAGGAAAAAAAGACATGGCAAAAATGATAGGGTGTCGCACGTGTGCTGCTGTATCTTCCTCTCTATTAGCGGAATGCTGGTGTCCGCATAAGAGATAAGAGCATTGCACGAGTTGCACCGTATATGCACCCTCTCAAACAGAGGGTGTATATCCAGAGGAACCAAAGAAGGTGAAGCTGCCGCCGCAGATGAAGTGCTCTGCTGAGCTTCCGATGATGTGCTCGGCTGAGCTGCTGCGGATGTGCTCGGCTGAGCTGCTGGAGGGATTTCTCTAGCAGCTCGAGCATAAGCCACAGGATGTACATCTCTAACGTGCCTGATCATAGTGAAGATACTAAAAGAGTATTTCTTTTTAGGATCTCCTCTTGATAAGACACAATCACAAAGAGTGCAGGTGACTTTGGGAGCATTCACTTTCTTCTGCCCCAGTGGAAATGTAAAAAATTGCCATATAAAAGAGTCTTTCTGTATCCTCTGTCTCTGTCTCACAAGGATCTCCTGCTCACTCCCAGAAGATGACTGCTGCTCTGCCATTCTGAAGTGCTGAAGTACTAGAAAAGCTGCTCAGCTCCTTCTCCCAGGGAATCAGAAGTAATAATGAGGGGAGTGGGTGTGGTGTTGGAAGTTTCTGGAACTGAAACTACTATAAACCAATGAAAAGTGTTGTTTCTTAATCACATGACATGAAACTACTATAAGTCAATGAAAAGTGTTGTTTCTTGATCACATGCCTTACCGTGCGCCCACCGAGCGCGTACGGTGCGCGCACGGAGCACGCACGGTACAAGCACGCATGCGCGTACGGAGCACGCGTGCAAGCGCGTACAGAGTACGTGCGTACGGAACGCATACGAAGCACGCGTGCATGCGTGTACGGAGCACGCGCGCATGCGCACGCACGAAGTATGCATGCGCACGTGGATCACGTACGCATGCGCACACGGAGCACGTACACATGCAAGCAACGTGCGCGCACCGTACGCGTACGGTGCGTGCACGGTCAAAAACCCTTAAAAAAAAAAATAATGTTTAGAGAAGATATTAACTATGCTGTTCAACTATATCCAAAATAAAAAAAAAAAAGCTTAGCCATTCCATATTGCAGGATACAGTAAATCTATAATTATATACATAGGTAGCATATTGTAAAATAAATAAATAAAAAATATAATAAAACATTCATAAATTAGCATTTAAAAAACCTTGCAAATTCACTGAAAAAACCATAGGTTTCACACACGTTATAGTTAGGAACTATGAATTTAAAAAACCTTGCAAATTCACTGAAAAAACCATAGGTTTCACACACGTTATAGTTAGGAATTACCATTATAAAAACCTTGCAAATTCACTGAAAATACCATAGGTTTCACACATGGATGTGCCTTTTGCATATATGGTGTCAATCTGTTCAGTAGTTCCTGAGAAAATCAAAAGTAAAATCATATATATATGTGGGCGGAGCCTAACGACACATCTCATCCTGAGATCTGATTGGCTGTCAGCACTTCATCCAAGAAGTGTTGGCAGCCATCTTGGGACCAATATACATGATAGCATCTCATTAAAAAGCATTGCAGTTAATAGAAGGTTTTAAGACTTTAGTTACATTATAAATCATTTGTTGATGGTACCATACTCATTTTAGGAATTGTGGTATGTTCTAAGGTGATTTCACCATGTGAAAAAGTCTTCTGCTGGGATATCATGATTGAGAGAAAAATATTTTCTCATGCTTTTCCCACAGAGGTTTGGAAGGTGATCTATAAGCTTAACTGAGAGCTTATTTTCTGTAAATTCACATAATCTTTCTCAGTCATGTGAGAATGAAGTCTGACATTCTCAGTAAAACATGTACATCCAACAAGGGCAGAGACTGTCAGTTGATTCCTTTGTGTTCTACTACAGCTTCCCAGAGTGTTCCAAAGAACAACTAGAGCGCTAACAGTCCTACTTATGATAAACGTATGGCACACCTGAAGCCATCTTGCTTGGATTAAAGTGGTAACTCTTAAAACATTTAATTTAAAAAGGAACAAAATGAGGGGGTTCATTTTCCATGAAAAGTATGATTAGTGCTGCAGAAAGAAAAATTGGGGCACATTTTGAGTGACTTCTAAAATCCTCTTCTATTTCATTAAAAAATTCTGACATGCAGACTGAAACATGCACTTTCAATACCAGCAGCAGTTTTTTTTCCTGGTGAGCAGTAGCTTTACTACAGTGATCTAATGAGCAAAAAGAGTGCTAACATTCTGAATTTATGGCAAATGTGTGACACATCTGAATGCCTTCTTGATGGAATCAAAGTAAAAAACTGAAAGTATTTCCTACTGAGGAGACTGCAGTAAATGAGGAAATTAGGAAACTTCATAACAAATAAATCTCCCAAGATGGCCACCAGAGACAAAAGAGCCCAAATGTAGCCCAAATATAACCAAGATGTAGCCCAATTATAGCCCAATGACAGAATGTCCCAGAGTGTTCTTAAAAACAACTAGAGCGCTTACTGTCTTCATTATGACAAACGTATGGCACACCTGAAGCCATCTTGATTGGAATAAACTGGTAACACTTAAAACATTTAATTTAAAAAGGAACACAATGAGGGGGATCATTTTGCCATAGAAATGATGATTAATGCTGAAGAAAGAAAATGAGGGCACATTTTGAGTGACTTCTCAAATCCTCTTCTATTTCATTAAAAAATTCTGACATGCAGACTGAAACATGCACTTTTAATACCAGGAGCAGACTTCCATGGTGAACAGTAGTTTTACTACAGTGATCTAATGAGCAACTAGAGTGCTAACATTCAGAATTTATGGCAAATGTGTGACATATCTGAATACCTTCATGATGGAATCAAAGTAAAAAACTGAAAGCATTTCCTACTGAGGAGACTGCAGTACATGAGGAAATTAGGAAACTTCCTAACAAATAAATCTCCCAAGATGGCCACCGGAGACAAAAGAGCCCAAATGTAGCCCAAAATCACCCAGATGTAGCCCAAATATAGCCCAATGACAGAAGTGTGCAAAACACTTATTATTTTGTGTTTTTGCAGTGTTATATAGTGCAGACTTGTCAGGTATTGGAGTGCTTTACATGAGCATTGGTTACATCACACAAGAACAAATTCATTTTGGTTGCAGACATGGGGAGACTAAGTGATTTGCCCAGAATCACAGAATGTCGAGCTGAAGCAGAAACTCCAACCTGGTTCCCCAGTTGCAAAGTCTGCAGTTCTGGAGGTAACACCACATCCTCTCCCCTAAGTGCAACATTTAATCAAGTGTTCAACTGGATAAAAAAACATAAAGATAACAAATAATTTAAAAGTGCTTTGTCGCTATTTGAAAACTCAGAAAATATGTCCTTATTTTAGTCTTTTAGAGCACTAACCATAATTTTGATGCCAATAAGACACTCTCATATAAGTAATTTCTAAAGGAAATGCTCTAGGTATTACAGTTTTGATTACATCAAGATGACGTCAGGCGTTCCGCACTTTTGGAATAAATATAGAATGTTAGCAATCTAGTTGTTCATTAGGATACTGTTGAGAGGCAGAGGCCAGGGGCACGGACTCTGAAAATTGAAGGCAGGTAGGAGGGTGCAAAGGCAACAATTTAACCACACTGAGCAGGCAGGAAGGGCCGTGGCAGCACAACAGACTATGGAGGGCAGTGGAAAGGGGGGCTGGGGCAACAAACCAACAATACAGGACTTGCAAGAGAGGCTGTGGCAATGTAATAGACCATTGTGGGCAGAAGGAAGAGGCAATGGTAGTACAACCATACATGCCAACAGACCCGATTCAGCCAGGAAACGTCCAATGTTTTTAAGCTCAAATGGGCTTTATTTGATCTGTCTCCTGTCTTACAATTTCCTCTTTTTCAATGTAACTCAAAGGGGAAAATCAATACCCCAGTTTTTTTTTTAAATCTCCCTCTTACCAAGTTCAAAATGTTCGCAAGTATGGTACATTGGATCATGGAAGGAAATGGGGTAGGGACATGGACTTGGATAACAGAGGACAGGAGAGACATGGAGAGATGCACCAAACTGACCCTGCAGGGCAGGCATCAGTGTTTGCAGCAGCACAATACACCACACAGGGCATGCGGGACGGGAGTGCAGCACAACAATCCATAGAAAGCAAGAGGGAGGGGACAGGACCATGCACATGGACAACAGAGAACAGAGGGGCAAGAGGCAATGGTAGCTAGCTGACCATAATGGACAGATAGGAGAGAAAGCTGCAGAATAACAGACCATAAAGGGCAGGAGGGACGGATCAGGGGCATTACAATGGAACAGACAAGCCAAGAGGGAGGGAGTAGGGGTCTGCACATGTAAACAGAGGGCTGGGGGCAAGGGGGCAGGGCAGGAGCAGCAAGATAGCCATGGAGGTCAGGCAGGATGGGCTCTAAAAGCAAGACACACCATGAAGAGCAACAGTGAGACTGTGATGGAATACACACAGACCATGGAGGGAAGGTGGGAGGGGGTCAGGGGCAGCTAACTGACCACACAGGGAAGGTGGGAGGGGCCATGGCAGCACAGAAGACCATGCATGGCAAGTGGGAGGGTTAGTGGCAGCACAATGGCTATGATGGGCAAGAAGGAGGGTGCAGGGGCATGCACAAAGGACGATGGGGGATAGAAGGGAGGGTCAGGACCTGTGCACAGACAAGAAAGTTCAGGGGAAGGGGCCTCACAACAGACCGCACGGGGCAGGCAGGAGGAGCAGTTGCAGCACAAGAGACCAGGGAGGGCAGAAGGGTGTGGCAGTACAATGGACCATGTAGGACAGGAGGAAGAGGATAGGGGCATGGCATGTGGACAGGCAGGGTGGAGGTGGCAGGGACAGGTTACAGTCATCTGACAATGCTAGGCAGGTGGGAGGGGAGTGGCAGCTCAACAGAACACTCAGAGTAGATAGGAGTGGCAGTTCCATGGAACATGGTGGGCAAAAAGGATGGAGCAGGGGCATGCACAAAGACATCGGAGGGCAGGGGGAAGGAGAATAGGGGCAGCAAGCTAAGCACAGAGTTTAAGCAGGAGGTCAATGATGGTGCATAGAATTGGGCAATGGAGGGCAGGAGGAGTGGACTGGTACATCATACTAAATTGAGGGCAGTGGCAGCACATCAGACCATGCATGGCAGGAGGGAGGAGGCAAGTCCATGGATTCACACAACAGAGGATAGGGAGGAGGGGGATGGGGCAGCAAGCTAACTGTTCAGAGAAGGCGGGTATTAGGAACTTTATTGTTTTTAAAACGTGTGTCTGTGCGAACTACTTAAAATATGAACAAATATGCAGCATAATCTCACTTTTATTCAGGCAGAAGAGGACGTTTGTGACTGTGACTCCGGGCTCACTTGGCAGAAACACCCCCTGACCCTCCACCCCCTATCGCAAAATGTAATGCCCGTGAAAAGGGTAGGTGAACACAGTGTTATATAGAACATAGTCCTGAGAGCACGATTGAAAATGAAAACTAGATATAGTGTATGGTATAAACTATGCACCAAAAAGTGTGATATAAGATGAACCGGGCGTGAAATATAATATGCAATACATTGTGCGCAATGACAGATTCATTGGAGAGCGCGAGATAGCACAGGCACTAGTGCGTGCTATGCGGTATGTGCCTTGGATTGTAATATGCACAGGGCAGTGTTGTGTAACCTAACTAGTCTCTAAAGTTGTAATATAAAATATGTGCTGGGGAGTGTAACGTTGCATATGCACTGTGACAAAGATATGGATCCCAGATTGTAATATGTATGGCATAGCACTGTGTGTGCATCGAGGAAGGCACGTTAGATGGGGCAATATAACCCGTGCGAAGACAAGTGTGGCATGACATATTCACGGGGTGGTGTTACAGTGCACATGGGCTAGAGAGTGTCATAGCATATGCACTAGCTGGTGGAATACAACACAGAGGTGTGTGGCACTCAGCAGGCAATGGTGGGTGTAACACAGCATTGGGCTCTGCCAGGAGCGCGCTGTGACTCTCAAGTGATGTTCGTCCCCTTTCCAGAGAGTAAAATAAAAAGTATTACACATCCGGCAGTGGATGTGTGTTTTATTAACCGTGAGGGTTGTTTCTTGCATAGTTTTGGTCAAATTTTTGTCGAATCCCCTTTGAATGGCTTGGTGTGCATGTGTATTAAATGTGCCTGTCAATAGCTACCCATGTTTGTATAAATAAACAACAAGGGTGTCTACCGGGATTAGGCACGGTAGGGCATCAGACATGTCAGAGCATCACTAGTGGTGTAAATACATTCCTCGTGGATTCATTGTATGCATAGTCGCCTTTTAATGAATATCACGCAAATCGTCATGTGATAGGTACGTACGGTTTGTCAAGCATGTCCTAGGTGTGTCTATAAATATATATTTTTTAAAAATAATAAAAAACAGTGGCCGGCCCTGGGGATTGGGGTCAAAAAAATATAATTAGGAGACAGGCCCTGGGGGATGGGGTCATCAGGGCCAATAAATTAGAATAAGAAGGGGAACCACACAGCCCTCCTTCTTAAAAAATTAAAATAAATAAAAGACCGGCATCGTGCCGGAGGCCACGCCCCCTCCTTGCAGCACTCTGCAAACGCGCCCCCTGGTGAGTTGTAAGTTGGGTAATTAATTCCTCTTCAATACTGAGGATCCCTGAGGGCCAACTAGCCCAACAGGCATCTCCAGTATACGCCAGGGAGCTGCGCTGCAGACAGTTGTTCTGAGGCCAAGCCCCTTTTTACACCTCTCTGCAACGCAGCTCTGTGGCGCTTACTGGAGGTACCTAGTGGTCTAGTTTGACCATAGGGACCCTTAGGATTCAAGGGGACTTAATCTCTCAACTTAGAACAGCCACAGGGGGCGTTTACACAGTGGTGAAGGGAGGGGACGGGGCCTGAGGTGACGTGTGCAAACACGCACTTTGGCACGTTTTAAATTGGGGATAGAATTTCCCTTCAATACTGAGGGCCCCTGGGGGCTAAATAGCCCACCAAGTGCTTCCAGTAAGCACCACTGAGCTGCATTGCAGAGAGGTGGTCCAGGCCGTGCCACTTTTTACACCTCTCTGCAACACAGCTCTGTGGCACTTACTGGAGGTACCTAGTGGGCGAGTTGGACCCTAGGGACCCTCAGGATTCAAATGAACTTAATCTCCCAACTAAAAACGGACACAGGGCGTGTTTACACAGTGGTGAAGGGAGGGGACGGGGCCTGAGTTAACGTGTGCAAAAACGCTCTGTGGCCTGTTTTAAGAGGTAGTTTTAATCCCCCTGCCCTATTATATACTAGGGGCTTACAGAGGAGGTCATGCTAATCACAGGGGGACCCCAACGCATAATGTTCCCTAGTGTATGTAGGTGTTTTCACTGTATTCTAAGTGTCTTTTAACATAGGACTGGCTCTAGGACTGGTTAGTCAGACTCAGTTACCACCAGTATCCGTCTGAAAAAGTTGAGGGTTCTTTCTGCACGTTATCCTTCTTCCTGCACTTTTCTTCGTCTTTGAGGACTTCTGTTGCTTCTTTCTGCACTTCTTTTTTTTCTTTCTGTGCATTTTTTCTTCTTTCTTCACATGTCCTATCTCTGTAGGCATAGTTAGAAATTAGCATTTAAAAAACCTTTGAAATTCACATCAAAAACCATAGGTTTCAGGCACGTTATATTTAGGAATTAGCATTTAAACAACCTCAGAAATTCACTCAAAAAACCATAGGTTTCAGGGGTGTTATAGTTAGCTGGACTTTTCACTTGTACAAAACCATTGAAATTCCCCCGCTATAGTTAGTTCAGCTAACTATAACTCGCGCGCCCGCAATGCACTGCTGATAACGTCACATATTACATCACTCATGACATGGTCAGTGCCATCACTCATGACATCACTGATGACATCTCAAATGACATCACTGATGGCATCACTGATGACATCATCCTTGTGATAGAGTGGCAGACCTCCTCTCACCCTAATATAACCTTTGATACACACATTCAAAAATAGAGACTAAAATTTTCAAAACAATGGACATACCAATACCAGTTACAACAACCTCTTCAGTAATTCTAATATCCACATACACATCCACTCATTCACCAACAGTCCTATACAGTCACTCATACATGTTTTCACTCATCATATGTACTCATACACCTATACATCCTGTTACACAATGCCACTCATCCATAGAGTTACTCACACACATAGTCACTCATGCTAATAAAGAATCAAACATACATTTACTTTCATATACAGTTATACACACACCACCACACTTACTTCTACGGAAACTTACACATACTTAGTCTTTTAAACAATCACTTATAGAAACACATACTTATTCATACAGGAACTCTTTCAATCTCTCACTCTCACATATACTCACTTATATACACCAATAGTCACATATACTAGTTTAAAACATATGTAGTTACTCATAAAGACACTATTGAGACAGTCATTCACTCACTAACACACCCATACACACACTCATCCACCCATACAGTCCTGCACACATGCTGTCTTCAACACATACAAACAGTGAGTCACTCATTCATGCACCTATGCACTACGTAATACCCCCCACCGAACCATGCAGACACTCAGACTGATACTCAAAAAACCAACTAATAACCCATATAGACACCCATGTAGCTACTCACCAACCCATGCAGCCACTTATACACAAAGTGAGAGACTGATACAGATATTTACATATTTAAACAGTACTCACTAAGCCATGTATTCACTATGATACACTTAATCAGTCAGTTACACAATCAATTTTTCAAAAACAAATCATCCATTTAGACACTTATATACCCATTTATTCTTCCATCGACCTTGAGATATACATATATAAAACATATTTAATTTTCAGAAAAACACACATTCACTGGATGATGTCATCAGTGATGTCATCAGTGATGTCATTTGAGATGTCATCAGTGATGTATTGAGTGATGTCACTGACCATGTCATGAGTGATGTAATATGTGACGTCATCAGCAGTGCATTGCGGGCGCGCGAGTTATAGTTAGCTGAACTAACTATAGCGGGGGAATTTCAATGGTTTTGAACAAGTGAAAAGTCCAGCGAACTATAACACCCCTGAAACCTATGGTTTTTTCAGTGAATTTCGGAGGTTTTTTAAATGCTAATTCCTAACTATAACGTGCCTGAAACCTATGGTTTTTGATGTGAATATATATATATATACATATATATATATATATATATATTCAGTGAAAAAACCATAGGTTTCACACACGTTATAGTTAGGAATTAGCATTTAAAAAACCTTAGAAATTCAGTGAAAAAACCATAGGTTTCACACATGTTATAGTTAGCTGGACATTTTACTCGTAAAAAACCAATGAAATTCCCCCGTTATAGTTAGTTCAGCTAACTATAACTCGCGCGCCCGCAATGCACTGCTGATGACGTCACATATTACATCACTCATGACATGGTCAGTGACATCACTCATGACATCACTGATGACATCTCAAATGACATCACTGATGACCTCACTGATGACATCATCCAGTGAATGTGTATTTTTCTGAAAATTAAATATGTTTTATATATGTATATCTCAAGGTCGATGGAAGAATAAATGGGTATATTACTGTCTAAATGGATGATTTCTTTTTGAAAAATTGATTGTGTAACTGACTGATTAAGTGTATCATAGTGAATACATGGCTTAGTGAGTAATGTTTAAATATATAGATATCTGTATCAGTCTCTCACTTTGTGTATAAGTGGCTGCATGGGTTGGAGAGTAGCTACATGGGTGTCTATATAGGTTATTAGTTGGTTTTTTGAGTATCAGTATGAGTGTCTGCATGGTTCGGTGGGGGGTATGACGTAGTGCATAGGTGCATGAATGAGTGACTCACTGTTTGTATGTGTTGAACAGAGCATGTGTGCAGGACTGCATGGGTGGATGAGTGTGTGCATGGGTGTGTTAGTGAGTGAATGACTGTCTCAATAGTGTCTTTATGAGTAACTACATATGTTTAAAACTAGTATATGTGACTATTGGTTTATATATGTGAGTATATGTGAGAGTGAGAGATTGAAAGAGTTCCTGTATGAATAAGTATGTGTTTCTATAAGTGATTGTTAAAAAGACTAAGTATGTGTAAGTTTCCGTAGAAGTAAGTGTGGTGGTGTGTGTTTAACTGTATATGCAAGTAAATGGATGTTTGATTCTTTATTGGCATGAGTGACTATGTGTGTGAGTAGCTCTATGGATGAGTGGCGTTGTGTAATAGGATGTATAGGTGTATGAGTACATATGATAAGTGAGTACATGTATGAGTGACTGTATTGGACTGTTGGTGAATGAGTGGATGTGTATGTGGATCTTAGAATTACTGAAGAGGTTGTTGTAACTGTTATTGGTATGTCCATTGTTTTGTAAATTTTAGTCTCTATTTTTGATTGTGTGTATCAAAGGTTTTATTAGGGGAAGAGGAGGTCTGCCACTCTATCACAAGGATGATGTCATCAGTGAGGTCATCAGTGATGTCATTTGAGATGTCATCAGTGATGTCATGAGTGATGTCACTGACCATGTCATGAGTGATGTAATATGTGACGTCATCAGCAGTGCATTGTGGGCGCGCGAGTTATAGTTAGCTGAACTAACTATAACGGGGGAATTTCATTGGTTTTTTACGAGTAAAATGTCCAGCTAACTATAACATGTGTGAAACCTATGGTTTTTTCACTAAATTTCTAAGGTTTTTTAAATGCTAATTCCTAACTATAACGTGTGTGAAACCTATGGTTTTTTCACTGAATTTCTATGGTTTTTTAAATGCTAAGTCCTAACTATAACGTGTGTGAAACCCATGGTTTTTTCAGTGAATTTGCAAGGTTTTTTAAATGCTAATTGTTTTTTTTTTCTTCTATTTTTTTTAACATATTTTTATTTTATTTTTCTTACCTTTTATAAAGACTATGGTTAAATTTTTAAAATTCTTTAATATGTTTTTTTTTTATATTTTTTTTAAAATAAACATGTAAAATTTATTTGCAGTACTTTTTTTCTATTTTTTTTATTATTTTTTTAGTACGCGTACCGTAAGCTCACGGTAAGCGTACGGTTTACGCTACGTCCGTAATTTATCCACGCTGCTTGCGTATAGTTACGCAATTTGCGTAGCCGCGCGTACTCCGCGTGGGACGCGTACGCGTGTGCGCTACACGCGCACGTTACGCGGAAGTGTCGGGTAGTGTCTGTTATGCGCATGCGCGCAAGCGCGTGTCTTTTTTACGCGCATGCGCACTTTTGCCGTAAGCGTACCGTAAGCGTACCGTAAGCGTACGGTAGGTCATGTGATCATGAAACACAACTTTTGATTGGTTGAAACTACTTTCAGTTCTAGAACTCTCCTACACCACACCCATTCCCCTCATTTCTGCTTGTGATCCCTTAGGAGAAGGAGCTGGTTTGTCTTTGGGATACGATGGCAGAACAGCAGAGCTCTTCTGAGAGTGAGGCTAGCACTAGCAGCACTGTCTTGAGGCAGAGATCGAGGAAACAAAAGCCCTCTTATGTATGGGATTATTTTACTTTTCCTGAAGGCCAGCAAAAGGTGAATGCACCCTTAGTAACTTGCAGGCTGTGTCAGCGTGTACTTTCTAGAGGTAATCCTGACAGGAAGTATTCCTTTGGGAATCACACCATGAAGAGACACCTCAAGGATGTACACAAAAGGACACATGGTCATCTTTTTGGAGGTAACTCTTCAGAAAGACAAGCAAGTACATCCACAGCAGCTCAGCCTGGACCATCATCTGCAGAGCTGACTCCTTCTTCTGCAGGTCAGGTGAGCCCTTCATCTGTGGGGGGAGCATCTCCTTTTGCTGGCCCTCTGGAAATTAACCCTCGGTTTGCGAGGGTTGAAGTACGGTGCGCCACTTGTCACGATCTAATTACTTATAGGGAGACCAGTGTTTCCCTAGTGAACAGTAAAATAGATCAGCACACTTGTCGTACCGTCTAATATTCCCAATCTTTCTTTCCTCTGTCCCTGCATGAACACAACGGCTCTTTTAAGAGCCAACCTTACCTTTCATCTATTTTTTATATATGTTTTTAAAAACTTTTTTTTTTTTTTTTTACCGTACGCGTACTTTTTTTAAATTTTTTTTTAAAAAAACACTAAAAATCAATTATCACATTACAAGGTCCTTGAGAGACTACAATTATTATTATTGACTTACCATACTCACTCAAAAAAATATTTATTCATTTGTTTTTTTAAAAAATAGCTTTAAAAATGGTTCTAGTTTTCAAAAATTTTCTATATGAATCTGAAAAAAAAGAAAAAAGTATTAATATTTTTAAAACATTTTATAATACAGTACACATATTTACATTTTTTTCCCAAAAATATTTTTGCCTTATTTTTGCTGTTTTCAGAATATATTGCATTTCACTATAAATTGTGAAAGCAATTGCATTCATCATTTTACAGCGGGCAAAAAAAAATAACAATCACAAAGATTGTAATAAAAAAGCCCAGAATCTCTTTTTACTTAAACTTAACATTATAGAAATGCATAATATTCTAAAAAAATATCATCTAATACCAATAGTTATTTCTTTAAAATACCGTCTGATATGTTTGTTTCAGAAGTATAATCACAATATTATATCTCAAATAACTCCACAATACATCTGATTCCATTTCCTTTAGGGCAAATAGTAATTTTAAAATTTTGTTTGGAATAAATTTCCAACAGTAATCAAATAAAATTCTAAAGTTTAATTTGTCCAGATCTCACTGATTCTCTGTTACATTTTGGTTCACGAAAATTTTTGGAATAATTTATTAAGTCCACAATAGAATTGGTTACTTTTCCGCATGGCCAAATAGTAATTTTTTAAATCATTTTTGAAAAAAATTCCAATGGCAGTCCAATAACATTCCAAAATTTAAATTGTGCAGATGTTACCGATTATCTCTAAATTATTGGTTTTTCAAAGTTTCATTAAAAATTAAAAAAGTCCACATTACAATTGGTTATCTTTCCATTAGGCCAAATGATAATTTAAAAAATCATTTTTCTACAAAATTGTAATGGTAATGCAGTAAAATGGTAAAATTATTTTGTCCAGATCTTGCCAAATCTGTCTAAAATTTAGGTTTCAGGAAGATTAGATAGGAATTTGCTAAATCAAAAGGCAAACGTTGTTTGAAAATCAATTGGGAATCATTACACAGTGTCCAGCCTTTTTCACATTTAAGATAAACTGTGTAATGTCCAGAAGTAACAGTAGGTCCATCATGGAAAATTATTGCAACAGTTACAAAAGTTTTTCCTGAAATTGATAATTGCTGTCCTGTAAACTTCTTTATTAAAGTATCCAATTTTGAACCATCAGCTCTACATCGTTGCATCATTAAAATTACATACTGTCCGTATTCCTTTAAAATTAATGTTGAAAACATGTCAGATTTACACTCACCACATTTCATGCTATGATTAGCATCTTTAACTAATTTTGCAAAAGTAACTGTTTTACTTTCTGGCAATGTCAAATAAATAAACCTTTCATTATCAACATTAGAACCACATATATTATAACAATTATCACAACTATGTTCCCATTTATAAGAGAGACCAAAAAAAATGTCAATGGGAACTCCTTCTTCTTCCACTACCTGAAGAAAATACATCAAAAATTCGTGTGCATCTTGCTGTTCATTTTGAGAAAACTGTGTTCGTCCTGAACATATATCTAAAAGTTTTCTAATTTCAGTAGCACTTTCTATTTGAGTTTTATCTTTACTCAGCTTAAGAAAAAGGAGACTCAGCTCTGAACAGAATCTTTTTCCCTGATTTACTATTATCTGCTCTTGCAAACTTTCCAGATAAAATGCAACATTCAGCACTACATTTGCGTAGCAGTTGACACCAGAGCTATTTTCAAAATGACATCCTACAACCTGTTCTTCATTTTCCTTTTTCTTTTTGCTTGCAATTACATCACTCCTCTTTTTTTTCCTCTTCTCTACATCTTCATTACAGATATTGTCATTTTTTCTTTTACGAGAAACTACACGTTTCTCTAACACAGGATACTGACCTAAATGAGGAGCATAGCTTCTTCTTAATCTATTATACTCCTTTACACAGTTTGTATCAGCACTAACTTTTGAGTCATCAAAGTCTATCATGAATAAACCTGATAATGTTTTCACTCGTGACAAAGCAACATATGCCATACCTTCTTTGAACACAGTTGAACCAATGTTCACAAATGCACAATCTACAGTCAATCCTTGAGACTTGTGAATAGTTACAGCATATGCTAGAGAAACGGAAACTGCTTCCTACGTACATATAAGTCTTTCACAAGCATGAAACGAACTGTACAACGACAAATGTCTTTAACTTCTTCTATCTGATCAAATTTTATTTTTAAACATTCAATTCCATCTTTTTTCTGATAATTAATAAAACCCACAACTCTTCCCATAGCTCCATTAACTAAACCTTTTTCAACATCCAAATTTCTCCTTAAAAATACTCTACAGTTCATGCAAACATATAGATTTTTTTCTAATCCAGCTGTTTTGGAGATGTTCTTCTCTAGTGAGTCCAATTTATTTTTCAGTTTGCCTGTTACTGTGACAGTAATTCTTCCATCCTCAATTTTGTCCACTGCTTCCAATTTCATGATCTCTTCCTTTTCCAATTTCAAAAGCTCCTCATTGAATATTGAGCATTCACGTAGAGTTGGCATTAAGCAGATGACACTTTTGTTTTCTGCAATGTTCTTGTATATCTTCTCTGCAACTATTTCTTCCTTTGGAAATAAATTATGTAGCAGCCGACTCTGTAATGCTTTTTTGCCAACTTCTGTGAGTAGTCCAATTCTGATATCCTTCAGAATACTTCCATATTCTTCATCGCTTGCTTGCCTCATATTAGTAGTAAGTTCCTTGTACTCAAAGAAGGACCAAATATTTGTATTTCCGATGCTTCCCAATGACTTCTTTGTGTCTTCATGTGTGACAGTACTAAACACTGGTTGTCCTTTAACTGGAGTAAGTTGCAAAAGATCTCCAAAAACTATGACGTGTTTTCCACCAAATAACATGTCATAGTCTGTCTTCAAAATTTGCTGCATTCTTAAATGCACAAAGGCAAGCATTAAGTTTGATACCATGCTCACCTCATCAATAATGAGAACTTGCATCTTCTTCAATACTCTTGAAACTTCCAAGGATGCTTCTCCAGTTAGCTTGTTGAATTGTATTTTGTTCTCATGCTCCACTGGTAACATTAGCAAACGATGTAAAGTGATTCCTTTTATGTTATATGCTGCTAACCCAGTTGGAGCAGTAACCACACAAGACAAAGTAGAATCCGTTTTTTGCTTTAGGTAGCTTCTGATGACTTTTATTAGGAAACTTTTTCCAGTTCCAGCTTGTCCGCTTACATACATCCTGATTGGATGAAATGATGTGCATGAGCACTCTTTTTTTTCATGTAGAAATCCGTGATCAATTTTGTTTTTGATCTCTTCATAAATTTGTTGCTGCTCTTGATTCAGTTGTCTTTCCAAATTTTCTAAGTCTATAAATTCTTCTTGAGCTTGATTCATAGCCGTTTCCACTTCATTCATGGCTATTGATGCTTCATTTTCAACGATTGGTTGTCCTAGGGGATCTTGACTGAGTGTTCCTGAACTTTGGCTGTCCTGAGAACTGTCTCTAGCTATTTCTGCTGCAATTGTAGTTTCCTGTTCAATTTCTTCATTTAACATTTGCAGATAAGTTGAGAATGTACTGCATTGTATGCTGTCTTTGCAAGCATTAAAAGAATCTTCATAGCTTTGAAATTCTCCCAGTAGTTCATCCTCTGTACGCCATGGTTTAAACAACTGTAAAAGAGCCAAGTAGTAAAATTCCTTCTTGTCAGTAGTGTCACAACTCAGCTTCCGGTGATTTATCAAACTTCCTTTTGTTTGCTTCACCAAACATCCTTCTTCACCAACGACTTTATATTTTCCATTGTTGATGTCTTCTGCAGCTTTCCGTGAATAAATGTAGTTCTGCAACACTTCATAGAGACACATGTTCTCCAGATGATGACTTCTCTTGGGATAATAAGTGTCCAACATGTTTGATTTCAAAATATCTGTACTTTCTGGGTCATTCTCGGCCAAATATTCAATTTCTCCTACAGATTTCAGTACCCGATTTCTCATTGCTGCAAGGCCTAAACTTGCCCAAATTATTCTTCTTGACTTCGAGTAGAGACTTGCAGAAGATAACCTATCTGAACATTCGTAGGATCCAATTTCTCGATGCGATAACATCTTCAAACTGAAACTGTACAGCTTCTTACTGACAGTCTTCTCGTGAGAAATCTCTTCCCACATTTCCTTCAATTCTGTTTTTTCTGATTTCGTAATGTAAGACGTTACATATCGAGCAACAGCAATGGAATTGTCAGCAACATACTGTATATCCATGTTAGCGTTCCACATGGATAAAATGACTGGGTTGTAGTCATTTATATTTTTTGATTCTTCTTTTCTTTTAAGGTTGTAGGTATTCTTTGGTGATTTTCTTGTGATAGTATGTCTCACAGCTGACATAAAACTGTTTACTCTTCCATTTGAAAGAACAGGTCTAGGAAATCCAAATCGACATTTAGTGTAGTATTTTTCTTTGCTCTTGTATTTCCGTCGACAGTATTTTCCACACCGATGACTTTGGAAACGTAAAACTTGCTCCTTTAACTTTTTCTCTTCTGTGCTTTTTGGTATAGCACATGTTGCATATTCTTCAATGTAAGATAACACTGCTTCATCAGTATCTGTTCCAAACTTTGGGGCATCCTTGATACACAACAGCATATGAATATGAGGAGCACCTCTTGCCTGGTACTCTTTTCTCCAAAAGAAATCCACTACTTCTCCAAGAGGTGGATTTTTTTTATTGCAGATGAAGGACATCATAGCCTCAAATCTATGATTGAAATATCTGCAAACATTAACCGGATCCAATGAGCACAGTTCTCCTGCTGTCTTGTATTCGATGTTTTTAATGTTTGAATTTGCCTCTCGTAGAAAATCCAGTAAATCATCCCAAGCGTACTCGGCACAGCTTAGGGTAAGGAACCATGTTGGTGTTCCTAAATTCCGTAACATGCATTTTAGTTCACCATGGCGTCGGTACCAATATTCATTTGTCCCACGCTGACAAGCCATCAAATTAATCAGTTGTGTTTCCAAATGATCATCTCGGTGCTGCACTTTCTCCATAAAATCCTTAGCAGACACATTTTGTAAATGTACTCCACTTTTTAAAATGTGATTTACTGCATAAGACAGTGCAGACAAGTCGCTTTCAAATAAAAGATGGAACAAATAAGGAATACTTTGTCGAAATCTGGGATCTTCAGCATATAGTCTTGTAGTCCGATACTCAGAAGCTGGAATCTGTTCTGGACGTTCATCGTATCGTCCTCCTTTTCCTTTAGGAAACAGCTGGGGAAAACATCGAGCTTCCAAGCTCTCCTCCCATACACTCACGGGAGTTCCTTTTGCTTTCTTCATCTGAAAGAGATCAATATTGTCTCCCATAACTTCTTTTGAATGAAGAGGATGTATGCTAAAATGTTCATAAATTTCTTCTTCCTTTGACTTGTCCACTTTTTCAATTTGTCCAGTTGGTGTTTCTGTGTCTTCTTGTAAATCTTCTTCTTCTTCTTCTTCTTCTATATAAATTGATTCATACCATTTGTTATTCCTTTTCAAATACAAATTTGCTTTTTGTACTTTCCGTACATCTACCAGCTCCTGCCAAATCTTCTTATTCTTTGTAGGTACCCCATTAACCAGAATAATTAATGGTTCAGTTTCCAAAGTATCCGCATCAATAGTTTCCATATTTTTTTCAAATCCAAGGGCAAATACACCACTCTACCTTTTAAACCTCTCAGTAAATCTAAAGGAGGTAATTTACCAGTTTTGGGCTCCATACGTACTATGGTCTGGAACGGATGAACACATTGAATGAGTATAGACTCATATGTATTTAATTCAGAAAGTTCCGCAGGAATAGCATCCAATTCTAAATTATTATGTACAGCTCTGGTCGGCATTCTATTTTCCTCTAACTTGTTGTAACAGTATTTACAAATACGCTGATCTTCACCCAATTCAAAACAATTTTCTAGAAATATATATGTGGCAAAATCCTTCCACTTATAATTATCTTCATTTTCACTCTTTCTGTAGAGATCAACATTCCTAGTTTGTTTTCTATAATGAGTTCTGCGGCAACAAATACAAGTAAAATTTGGTCTTTCATTAGAGACTATTGCAAATTTTGTTATGTGATCATTAAATGTGTTACTTACAGAGGGTTCTACATTCTCTTCCACTTCTTCCTCATTTACTGTGTCCTTCTCTGCACTGTTTTGTTCAGGACCAAAGTAACAAAACTGAATTTCATCAACAACCTTCTCTACATCTGATACCGTTCCTCGGAACAGAGCCCTATTCAATTCATTTAACTTTATTGCTGGACTTTTGGCAAAATACAACCGTCTCACAAACTTTCTCATTTCAGTATGATGAACAGCCAGCATCCTAAAATGATGGAAAACACTATTGCACACTTTTCTAGATAGACAAGCCAGAGAATGACCCTGCAAACCAGTATTCTCTCTCACTCTGCATGGATCCAGACTTTGAAGCACCTTAATCTTCTGTTTTATACTTTTTTTACTATATTCTCTTAGAAACTCTCAAAATTTGTCAATAGATTCCTGACGCACAGTGCAAATACTACTACAATTCCAAGTGTACACTGGGGCTTTAGGACGTCTCCCCATTGCCTCATCTGCCATCACTTGTACCTCATCTCTTGGAACCATTATCTCCTTCTCCATTATGCAACCATTTTTTACTTCGTATGAACGACCTCTGGTGTCAACTGCATGCAGCAAACTATTACTTTGAAAATAGCTCTCTTCATTAAAAAAAGGTTCACTACTTGAACTATGCATCCACTTTCCTAAAAACACTTTACAAAAGTTTGTTCTGTTCACTACTCTTTTCCTTTTGCTATGTGATTTCAGTACATTAACCATTTTGTCTAATGTACGCATCCTATTCAAAATAAATATGAATAGTTTCCTTTTTAATTCTAATGCCTTTGCTGCAATGGCTTCAATTTCTTTTTTTCTCTTGTAATATTTTGCCTTTTGCTTATATTTCTTCACATCCTTTATCAAATTGGACATAACTCTTCTCTGAAACATTTTTCTACGTATCTCTTTAAACGCTGTTTTTCTGTTTAAGTTTAACTTTTTAGTTGCAGAAGGTATATTTGCATTAACTAAATTCTCAATTTTTTCTTGTCCTTTTTGTTTGAAATCATTCTTTCCTGTACAGACATTTTGTACATTTTTCCTTTTTTTGAATATATTCCTTAGAAAATCTTTTTTTTGCTTACCAGAAGATTTTTTCTTCCTCCCAACATCAGCATCTTCTACTAACTTTGATCCTCTAGTTGTCTTCAAATATAGTTTTTTTTTAGCGTTTTTTGAACTCTGGATTTTGTAGGCATCTTAAATTTTGTTCACTGCTCTTCAGCAATACCTGAAAAAAATTAAAAAAAAAATTCCTTTATTTTATTTAAATATATTACTACATTTCTTTTCACAATACTCACAAAACGAAATTTCTTTGCCAATTTGAATGCACACTTACTGCTCTTTTTTTTTGGCAAGTGAAAATCACTTTTACAGACTGACACATTATGAAACCACTTTTCAGATTTTTTAAAAAGCCCATGTCCAGACTGCTACACTCCAGCAAGGGCAACCAGCCTTAGTGATGCTGAATGTTTTTGCATTACAGACTGAAACCTGAAAACCCCACTCGCTTGTAAATACTGTGCATGATTATACATGGCAAGCAGATGGGTGTGTGCTAAGAGTCTGCTTCTTCCCCCAAAAAATCGCTCCCCCTTTCCATCTAATGCAACTGTGAAATCACCAGAAAAAAACGCAATAAATCTCTGCCTATAATTCCTCTTTGCACACAGAGTCATGTTTTCACATTAGTCCCAAAACGAAATTTCTTTGCCAATTTGAATGCACACTTACTGCTCTTTTTTTTTTGGCAAGTGAAAATCACTTTTACAGACTGACACATTATGAAACCACTTTTTTGATTTTCTTAAATGCACATGCCCAAACTTCTTTTTCAGACCACCACCATGTGTAACCTGGGTGGCTGCCTACACTCCAGCAAGGGCAACCAGCCTTAGTGATGCTGAATGTATTTGCATTACAGACTGAAACCTGAAAACCCCACTCGCTTGTAAATACTGTGCATGATTATACATGGCAAGCACATGGGTGTGTGCTAAGAGTCTGCTCTTCCCCCAAAAAATCGCTCCCCCTTTCCATCTAATGCAACTGTGAAATCACCAGAAAAAAACGCAATAAATCTCTGCCTATAATTCCTCTTTGCACACAGAGTCATGTTTTCACATTAGTCCCAAAACGAAATTTCTTTGCCAATTTGAATGCACACTTACTGCTCTTTTTTTTTGGCAAGTGAAAATCACTTTTACAGACTGACACATTATGAAACCACTTTTTTGATTTTCTTAAATGCACATGCCCAAACTTCTTTTTCAGACCACCACCATGTGTAACCTGGGTGGCTGCCTACACTCCAGCAAGGGCAACCAGCCTTAGTGATGCTGAATGTATTTGCATTACAGACTGAAACCTGAAAACCCCACTCGCTTGTAAATACTGTGCATGATTATACATGGCAAGCACATGGGTGTGTGCTAAGAGTCTGCTTCTTCCCCCCAAAAATCGCTCCCCCTTTTTCCTACTAATGCAACTGTGAAATCACCAGAAAAAAACGCAATAAATCTCTGCCTATAATTCCTCTTTGCACACAGAGTCATGTTTTCACATTAGTCCCAAAACGAAATTTCTTTGCCAATTTGAAAGCACACTTACTGCTCTTTTTTTTTGGGCAAGTGAAAATCACTTTTACAGACTGACACATTATGAAACCACTTTTTTGATTTTCTTAAATGCACATGTCCAAACTTCTTTTTCACACCACCACCATGTGTAACCTGGGTGGCTGCCTACACTCCAGCAAGGGCAACCAGCCTTAGTGATGCTGAATGTATTTGCATTAACAGACTGAAACCTGAAAACCCCACTCGCTTGTAAATACTGTGCATGATTATACATGGCAAGCACATGGGTGTGTGCTAAGAGTCTACTTCTTCCCCCAAAAAATCGCTCCCCCTTTCCATCTAATGCAACTGTGAAATCACCAGAGCAAAACGCAATAAATCTCTGCCTATAATTCCTCTTTGCACACAGAGTCATGTTTTCACATTAGTCCCAAAACGAAATTTCTTTGCCAATTTGAAACCACACTTACTGCTCTTTTTTTTTGGGCAAGTGAAAATCACTTTTACAGACTGACACATTATGAAACCACTTTTTGGATTTTCTTAAATGCACATGTCCAAACTGCTTTTTCAGACCACCACCATGTGTAACCTGGGTGGCTGCCTACACTCCAGCAAGGGCAACCAGCCTTAGTGATGCTGAATGTATTTGCATTACAGACTGAAACCTGAAAACCCCACTCGCTTGTAAATACTGTGCATGATTATACATGGCAAGCACATGGGTGTGTGCTAAGAGTCTGCTTCTTCCCCCAAAAAATCGCTCCCCCTTTCCATCTAATGCAACTGTGAAATCACCAGAGCAAAACGCAATAAATCTCTGCCTATAATTCCTCTTTGCACACAGAGTCATGTTTTCACATTAGGCACAAAACAAAATTTCTTTGCCAATTTGATAGCACACTTACTGCTCTTTTTTTTTGGCAAGTGAAAATCACTTTTACAGACTGACACATTATGAAACCACTTTTTTGATTTTCTTAAATGCACATGTCCAAACTTCTTTTTCAGACTACCACCATGTGTAACCTGGGTGGCTGCCTACACTCCAGCAAGGGCAACCAGCCTTAGTGATGCTGAATGTATTTGCATTACAGACTGAAACCTGAAAACCCCACTCGCTTGTAAATACTGTGCATGATTATACATGGCAAGCACATGGGTGTGTGCTAAGAGTCTGTTTCTTCCCCCAAAAAATCGCTCCCCCTTTCCATCTAATGCAACTGTGAAATCACCAAATAAAAACGCAATAAATCTCTGCCTATAATTCCTCTTTGCACAGAGTCATGTTTTCACATTAGTCCCAAAACGAAATTTCTTTGCCAATTTGAAAGCACACTTACTGCTCTTTTTTTTGGGCAAGTGAAAATCACTTTTACAGACTGACACATTATGAAACCACTTTTTTGATTTTCCTAAATGCACATGCCCAAACTTCTTTTTCAGACCACCACCATGTGTAACCTGGGTGGCTGCCTACACTCCAGCAAGGGCAACCAGCCTTAGTGATGCTGAATGTATTTGCATTACAGACTGAAACCTGAAAACCCCACTCGCTTGTAAATACTGTGCATGATTATACATGGCATGCACATGGGTGTGTGCTAAGAGTCTGCTTCTTCCCCCAAAAAATCGCTCCCCCTTTCCATCTAATGCAACTGTGAAATCACCAGAAAAAAACGCAATAAATCTCTGCCTATAATTCCTCTTTGCACACAGAGTCATGTTTTCACATTAGTCCCAAAACGAAATTTCTTTGCCAATTTGAATGCACACTTACTGCTCTTTTTTTTTTGGCAAGTGAAAATCACTTTTACAGACTGACACATTATGAAACCACTTTTTTGATTTTCTTAAATGCACATGCCCAAACTTCTTTTTCAGACCACCACCATGTGTAACCTGGGTGGCTGCCTACACTCCAGCAAGGGCAACCAGCCTTAGTGATGCTGAATGTATTTGCATTACAGACTGAAACCTGAAAACCCCACTCGCTTGTAAATACTGTGCATGATTATACATGGCAAGCACATGGGTGTGTGCTAAGAGTCTGCTTCTTCCCCCAAAAAATCGCTCCCCCTTTTTCCTACTAATGCAACTGTGAAATCACCAGAAAAAAACGCAATAAATCTCTGCCTATAATTCCTCTTTGCACACAGAGTCATGTTTTCACATTAGTCCCAAAACGAAATTTCTTTGCCAATTTGATAGCACACTTACTGCTCTTTTTTTTTGGCAAGTGAAAATCACTTTTACAGACTGACACATTATGAAACCACTTTTTTGATTTTCTTAAATGCACATGTCCAAACTTCTTTTTCAGACTACCACCATGTGTAACCTGGGTGGCTGCCTACACTCCAGCAAGGGCAACCAGCCTTAGTGATGCTGAATGTATTTGCATTACAGACTGAAACCTGAAAACCCCACTCGCTTGTAAATACTGTGCATGATTATACATGGCAAGCACATGGGTGTGTGCTAAGAGTCTGCTTCTTCCCCCAAAAAATCGCTCCCCCTTTCCATCTAATGCAACTGTGAAATCACCAAATAAAAACGCAATAAATCTCTGCCTATAATTCCTCTTTGCACAGAGTCATGTTTTCACATTAGTCCCAAAACGAAATTTCTTTGCCAATTTGAAAGCACACTTACTGCTCTTTTTTTTGGGCAAGTGAAAATCACTTTTACAGACTGACACATTATGAAACCACTTTTTTGATTTTCTTAAATGCACATGCCCAAACTTCTTTTTCAGACCACCACCATGTGTAACCTGGGTGGCTGCCTACACTCCAGCAAGGGCAACCAGCCTTAGTGATGCTGAATGTATTTGCATTACAGACTGAAACCTGAAAACCCCACTCGCTTGTAAATACTGTGCATGATTATACATGGCAAGCACATGGGTGTGTGCTAAGAGTCTGCTTCTTCCCCCAAAAAATCGCTCCCCCTTTCCATCTAATGCAACTGTGAAATCACCAGAAAAAAACGCAATAAATCTCTGCCTATAATTCCTCTTTGCACACAGAGTCATGTTTTCACATTAGTCCCAAAACGAAATTTCTTTGCCAATTTGAATGCACACTTACTGCTCTTTTTTTTTTGGCAAGTGAAAATCACTTTTACAGACTGACACATTATGAAACCACTTTTTTGATTTTCTTAAATGCACATGCCCAAACTTCTTTTTCAGACCACCACCATGTGTAACCTGGGTGGCTGCCTACACTCCAGCAAGGGCAACCAGCCTTAGTGATGCTGAATGTATTTGCATTACAGACTGAAACCTGAAAACCCCACTCGCTTGTAAATACTGTGCATGATTATACATGGCAAGCACATGGGTGTGTGCTAAGAGTCTGCTTCTTCCCCCAAAAAATCGCTCCCCCTTTTTCCTACTAATGCAACTGTGAAATCACCAGAAAAAAACGCAATAAATCTCTGCCTATAATTCCTCTTTGCACACAGAGTCATGTTTTCACATTAGTCCTAAAACGAAATTTCTTTGCCAATTTGAAAGCACACTTACTGCTCTTTTTTTTTGGGCAAGTGAAAATCACTTTTACAGACTGACACATTATGAAACCACTTTTTTGATTTTCTTAAATGCACATGTCCAAACTTCTTTTTCAGACCACCACCATGTGTAACCTGGGTGGCTGCCTACACTCCAGCAAGGGCAACCAGCCTTAGTGATGCTGAATGTATTTGCATTAACAGACTGAAACCTGAAAACCCCACTCGCTTGTAAATACTGTGCATGATTATACATGGCAAGCACATGGGTGTGTGCTAAGAGTCTACTTCTTCCCCCAAAAAATCGCTCCCCCTTTCCATCTAATGCAACTGTGAAATCACCAGAGCAAAACGCAATAAATCTCTGCCTATAATTCCTCTTTGCACACAGAGTCATGTTTTCACATTAGTCCCAAAACGAAATTTCTTTGCCAATTTGAAACCACACTTACTGCTCTTTTTTTTTGGGCAAGTGAAAATCACTTTTACAGACTGACACATTATGAAACCACTTTTTGGATTTTCTTAAATGCACATGTCCAAACTGCTTTTTCAGACCACCACCATGTGTAACCTGGGTGGCTGCCTACACTCCAGCAAGGGCAACCAGCCTTAGTGATGCTGAATGTATTTGCATTACAGACTGAAACCTGAAAACCCCACTCGCTTGTAAATACTGTGCATGATTATACATGGCAAGCACATGGGTGTGTGCTAAGAGTCTGCTTCTTCCCCCAAAAAATCGCTCCCCCTTTCCATCTAATGCAACTGTGAAATCACCAGAGCAAAACGCAATAAATCTCTGCCTATAATTCCTCTTTGCACACAGAGTCATGTTTTCACATTAGGCACAAAACAAAATTTCTTTGCCAATTTGATAGCACACTTACTGCTCTTTTTTTTTGGCAAGTGAAAATCACTTTTACAGACTGACACATTATGAAACCACTTTTTTGATTTTCTTAAATGCACATGTCCAAACTTCTTTTTCAGACTACCACCATGTGTAACCTGGGTGGCTGCCTACACTCCAGCAAGGGCAACCAGCCTTAGTGATGCTGAATGTATTTGCATTACAGACTGAAACCTGAAAACCCCACTCGCTTGTAAATACTGTGCATGATTATACATGGCAAGCACATGGGTGTGTGCTAAGAGTCTGCTTCTTCCCCCAAAAAATCGCTCCCCCTTTCCATCTAATGCAACTGTGAAATCACCAAATAAAAACGCAATAAATCTCTGCCTATAATTCCTCTTTGCACAGAGTCATGTTTTCACATTAGTCCCAAAACGAAATTTCTTTGCCAATTTGATAGCACACTTACTGCTCTTTTTTTTTGGCAAGTGAAAATCACTTTTACAGACTGACACATTATGAAACCACTTTTTTGATTTTCTTAAATGCACATGTCCAAACTTCTTTTTCAGACTACCACCTGCCTACACTCCAGCAAGGGCAACCAGCCTTAGTGATGCTGAATGTATTTGCATTACAGACTGAAACCTGAAAACCCCACTCGCTTGTAAATACTGTGCATGATTATACATGGCAAGCACATGGGTGTGTGCTAAGAGTCTGCTTCTTCCCCCAAAAAATCGCTCCCCCTTTTTCCTACTAATGCAACTGTGAAATCACCAGAAAAAAACGCAATAAATCTCTGCCTATAATTCCTCTTTGCACACAGAGTCATGTTTTCACATTAGTCCCAAAACGAAATTTCTTTGCCAATTTGAAAGCACACTTACTGCTCTTTTTTTTTGGGCAAGTGAAAATCACTTTTACAGACTGACACATTATGAAACCACTTTTTTGATTTTCTTAAATGCACATGTCCAAACTGCTTTTTCAGACCACCACCATGTGTAACCTGGGTGGCTGCCTACATTCCAGCAAGGGCAACCAGCCTTAGTGATGCTGAATGTATTTGCATTACTGAGTCCAACCTCAAACCCTTAAACTATTCTTTTTTTTTCCAGTACACCTTAATTTATTGTGAAAACATAGTCCATATTATTTTACATGTTCCTCACATTTAAATTTCTCCCAAAACAGAAAATGATAAACGCAACTTCAACAAAAAGAATTTCCATTTCTATTATTCATTTCTTAATTTACCATATACATCTCCTCTCAAACTCTATCCTCACCTTTAAAATTAGTTAGTTGTGAAAGAAATGTGGCACTCAAACAGCAGATTATCAGAGCCAGGATCTCTGTTGTGTTCACCTCTCTCCTCTCAGCAGAACCAGATAATGGCAAACTTTCCCTCTATTTTTCCACACATATACATGTAAGTTTCAAATCTCAGTGCTTCCCCCTTTTTTTCAAATGTAATCACACATTTCTATTGGTTGAAAACCAACCCTTTTCCAAAAGTACCCTGCCCCCAACTTGACTTCTGCCTAGTACCCTTCCCCCAACTTGACTTCTGCCTGCTACCATAGCAACAGCTCATGGAACACTGCTGTGTGGAGTTAGTTCAGAAGTTCGCCACACAATGTTTCAATTCCACAGAGCAAGACTGCTTGACTTTTCAAACCTAACAGCAAATCCATAGTACTGTTCTTTGGTAACACATTTTTCTGTACCAATACAAAACATGCTTCTATTATTTTACACATACAGCCTAGTTTTTATTCTAGAATGGTATGAAACAGCCAATCAGTTCTTTTTGTTTTGAAAAAAATATGTATGCCTCCATTTCCAAACTGTCTTTCTTTTCATATTGCCATTCTACTGAAAGACACCTCCTGAGTGCATCCAGTTCTCCTTTGAAGATGTTCACAGTGTGGATTGTAGGGCACAGCTATGTCTTCTGGAGTGAAAAGTTTGCAGAGAAAACAGATATGGTGAGAGACCTTGCTTTGCCAAATGTAGACATTAAATGGATTGGTCAGAGAGGGTTAAAGTGGCACCAGTTGATGCCATTGGTGAAATCCTTCATGCAAATCCAACACCCTGACCTCATAATCGTGCACTGTGGTGGCAATGACCTAGGCACTTTGACTGGGGTAGGTCTGGAAATGCTTATGAAGGACACCTTTGCACAACTGTTTTCACTTTTCCCTAAAACTGCCTTTGTGTTTTCCAACATATGCCAAAGGCAAAAATGGAACTGGTCCAATCATTTCTTTCCGCAGATTGACAAAGCAAGAAAGCACGTCAACAAATCTGTTTCTGCTTTCCTCCGTGACTATGGTATGGGTGCCATTTACCACAACAACTTGCGTTATGACATGCAAGACATTTATAGAGGAGATGGTGTGCACTTCAATGATGAAGGGAACAGAGTCTTCCTTTTGAACCTTAGACTCTGCATCGGTACTTACTTGTAGGTACCACTAAAAAATCACTTCAAAAACACAACGGCTCTTTTTAGAGCCCCCTAATATCTAAACACTTAAATCTGAATTTTATTTCTTTTTATTTTTTTTTCTACCGTACGCGTACGGTTAGCTTACCGTACGCGTACCCCGCGATTTTTTAAAAAATCAATAAATGTTTTTTTTGTACTTTTCTGTCCTTCTTTGACCCCCTTACAAATGTTAGGGGGTCTGTAACTCTCCTCATTGCCCCCTTTTCTTGTTTTCACTCTTTTTTTTCAGAGTGAAATACACAAAATGGCGGCCGCCGCTTCCTGGTTTCGGCCGATTCGAATGTTTACTAAGATCTAAGAGCCAATCAGAATCGCGCTCGCGCACGCCACCGTACGCGTACTGTAAGCGTACCGTAAGCGTACCGTAAGCTGGCTCAGATATATATATTGATTTAAAGGCTATTTTCTCAGAATCTACTGAACAGATTTACACCAAACCTACAAAAGGCACTTCCTTGACCTGAGGACTACCTCTCTGCCAAATTTCTAGTAATTCTGTTCAGCCGTTCGGGCTGTAGCTCGTTCTAAAGGTCCTATGGAAAAATGCATGGGGAAAACGCGTTTTGGGACCCCCCTTTTATCTCAGCCCCCGCTTGACGAATCCCCCCGAGACTTTCAGGGTAGGAGCGGAGCGTAGCGCCCCACCTATTTTGAGAAATTCGCGAGGATTCGTCAACCGGCGCCAAAGTTAATCAAAATAGAATGTTGCGGTTTTCCTATGGAAAAGGGGTCCTAACTATAACTACCTACTGGCGACCGCCAGTAGGTAATATATATATATATATATATATATATATATATATATTCACTGAAAAAACCATAGGTTTCACACACGTTATAGTTAGGAATTAGCATTTAAAAAACCTTGCAAATTCACTTAAAAAACCATAGGTTTCACACATGTTATAGTTAGGTGGATATTTCACTCATAAAAAACCAATGAAATTCCCCCGTTATAGTTAGTTCAGATAACTATAACTCGCGCGCCCGCAATCCACTGCTCATGACGCACATATTACATCACTCATGACATGGTCAGTGGCATCACTCATGACATCACTGATGACATCATCCTTGTGATAGAGTGGCGGTTGCGCGAGTTATAGTTATCTGAACTAACTATAACGGGGGAATTTCATTGTTTTTTTATGAGTGAAATATCCACCTAACTATAACATGTGTGAAACCTATGTTTTTTTAAGTGAATATATGTATATATATATATATATATATGCATATACAGATCCTGATATTAGTAGAGGCTGTCTATTTAGGGCGGTCCTCGCTCAGGGTATCGGCACCCTGTAATATGTAATACCCAATTTCCAGTATTTGAAAAAATGCCAGGACACCTTGGAAATGCAGTGTAAATAATACTGACTGCACCAGCAACGCGTTTCAGCTTTCGCCTTGGTCATGCTGAGGATCACGCAGAAACAGTATCTTTTTATTTCTTAAATGCAATAAACATAGTGAAAGGACCAGTGTATTATACAATGAAATTCATTCAAAAAACCATGTCGGCCATCTTAGTACTGTCAAATACTCTTCAGTAATGCTTCTGAAATGCCTGTACATATGTATTCAAAGCAAGGCAAAGCAAAACAACACAAACCAAAACACAATTTCGCCCTAGTGGGCTAATGTATCTTATACATATTCCACATGTGTTTGTTCAATAAACGATTCTGCCCAAGTGGGCGTTGAATTTCACAGTACTCTGTTAAATTTTTGGCCTGAATTTTTGAATTTTGAGAACAATACACCTCACCTGAAAATGTACAAAAAGAAATTTTAGTGAAGATAAAAACTGTTAAAAAGCAGACAATTTCAACAATGATTACAATACTCAAAGAAGAGAAGAAAACTATTCATTTTACACTTCCTTAGCAATCACTCTAGGTTAAAGATAACCACGTTACAGCTTTTACTTTTAATTTTAATTTAGTATCGGAGATGTACCGCTAACTCGTCACTCAAATTTAATCCCACAGGGGTCATAGTATCCAGATCAATAATGTATCTAGATTCTAACTGTCGTAGTGTCAATTGTCTATTTCCACCCCTTACCCCAATTGGGACTGCATCAATGAAAACCATTCTCAACAATTTCTCATTCTGAAAATGATGCTCAAAGAAATGTCGAGCAACTGGATTTTGCCTATTGTTATGTCGTAATGCTCTGACATGTTCTAATACTCGTTTCTTTGCACAATGAATTGTACTGCCGATGTAGATCTTATTACAAGGACAGATCAATGCATAAATGCAATATGTGGTGTTGCATGTTAGGGCCTTCTTGATTTTAAATTCCCTCCCTCTACTTGCCATAGTAAGTGTGGTGCAATCAATACTATTGCTACATGCCTTGCATTTTTTACAACAGCGAAAGCCTGATCGATTAGTGCAGATCTTAACATCCTTACTGGTCACATAGTTAGGGCACATTTCATCTCGAAGTGATTTGCTTTACTGAAAGGTAATCTGTGGACAGCTACTTAGGTATTTTTGAAGGTTAGCATCAGTTAACAAGACATGCCAATTCTTTTTTAGTATTTGTCAAATGTCTTGAGCTTGTCCCGAGTAGGTAGTGATAAACCTCAGTGTTTCAGCATCATTTTGACGAATTTTTTGAATGTAAAAGTTCTGTACGAGTTGCCAATTCTACTCTATTACATGCCTCTGAAATAGTTCTGTTGTTGTACCCTCTTTCTTTAAAATGATGGATCATGGTTACCTTTTCCTCTACATAGGAACTTTCTGAACTACAATTACGTTTGGCACGCAATAGTTCCCCATAAGGGATACTGTAAATAAGTTTTCGAGGATGAGCACTCGCAGCATTTAAAATACTATTCCCTGCAGTGGTCTTACGGAAGAGTCGTGTCTGAATGGAAATATCCACAATTTGTACTATCACATCCAAAAATTCAATTTCAGTCTTACTTATGTTTTCAGTCAGGGCGATGTTATACTGGTTATCATTCTGCCTAGCAATAAATCTTATATTTTGAAAATGTCGTCAATAAACCGGAGCCACAGGGCACAGCGATCAAAATTTGGGATTGATAACACTACCTGCTCCTCCCACCAGCCCATCACCAAATTGGCGTAGCTGGGGGCGAAGCAGGTTCCCATTGCTGTGCCCTGTGACTGCCGGTAAATGACATCGTCAAACATGAAAAAATTATTCGTTAAGCAAAATTGAATCATTGCCAGAATCATCTCAGAGTGTGACCATAGTGAGATTGAACGGGTTTTCCGATAGTATCTGACTGCTTGTAAACCAAACTCATGATGAATGCAAGTATATAAATTGCATACATCCAGGGTGACCAAGATGTAATTAGGTTCCCAATGGATACCAATCAATGATTGTCAGAAAATGAGTTGTATCCCTCAAATAAGTTGGTAAACTAACCACAAATGGTTTCAAATAGTGGTCAACAAAACGAGAAGTATTTTCTAGTAAGGATCCAATCGAAGAGACAATAGGTCTTCCCGGAGGATTCGTTGGATCCTTATGCAGTTTCGGCAACAGGTAAAATATGGGGATACAGGGATATGGGCATCTGAGATAATTATACTCCTCCCATTTCAATAATCCTCGTTCTCTCCAATCCACAAGCAATTCTCCATATTCCATATTTGATTTGGCTATAGGTTCCCTGTCTGAGACACTGTAACAAACTTTATTGGTTAGCCGTCTATAACCTTCCATCAAATAAGCTTGTTTGTTCTGTAACACAACATTGCCACCTTTATCGGACTGGCATATTACTATGTCCTTATCTTGTTTTATATCCTCTAGTGCCCTGATCTGCTCTGGGCTTAAGTTCTTTTTACAAAATGGGGTCTTTTTATATCGTATCCTTTTAAGATCAGCTAACACCCCTCTTTCAAACACATAAATGGCATCACATTCTATTTGTGGCAAAAATACAGACTTGGGCTTGAATCCATTGCCTGGATTTCTATTTGTGTCAATATCAAATTCTTGTGCATTGCTAGATATATCGCCATTTGTTTCAGTTTGCCCATGCTGAGAAGCCATGATGTTTAAAATTTCAACATCATCAACATTAAGATTACTCAAAGCAATTGTTTCAGTTTCAAAACCAGTTGATTTACACTTGGTATCAAACCACTTCTTCAATTTTAACTTACGTGAAAAATAAAACAAATCAATTCTGGTTTGAGCATAATTTAAATTCGTAGTAGGGCAAAAGGACAAACCTAATCCCAGAAGTCGAATTTCTTCCACCGTCAGTGTCCGTGATGAGAGGTTGACTACAGTCATTTCAAAGCCTGTTTTCCCCTTGTCATCATTCCCACTGGGGTTGTTGAAACCTGTCTTCCTCCGTTGTTTGGCTTTCTTATTCCTCTGGTTCTTCCTCTGCCTCCTCGCCCTCTCCCTCTCAGGGCATTTTGTTCGTAGTTCTGTTCTGTCCTTCCCTGATTCATCATTTGGAATTGTAATAAAAAATGTGGCTTCTTATGTTGGATTTCATTCAGAGCCGCAATGGGTGCATCCGAGAGACTGCCATCCGAAATATCACTTTCTGTTACCTCGGTGCTTCTCGGTAACACATTGGGAATGGTTGGTATACTTCCTCCTTTTTCAGATGATCATATTTTCTATGAAAAGTTAAAGTACGACCTTCTTGATAATTTTTATAATCCCTGAGGAATTTTTGTTGTTTTTTAGCTGTAATTTCCTCTTCTAGTTTCTCCATTTTGGTAGCCAAGTCTTTCATGAATGCATCAATCGCCACTTGTGTTGTTAATGTAGCCAATGTTACAAGTAATGAGTCTATCTCTGGCAGCAATTTACTGCGATCCCTTAACGCATATTTTACCAGAATTCGCAGCATAGTTACTGAGCTGGCATTTGAATTGTTGGACCACTATTCCAACATTTCTGGATCAGGGTCTTCTTACGTTGGTATCGTAAAAATGCGTAAACCTCGAGGTACACGTGCCACTTCTATGTACCTTTGTAGTGACTCTGCTTCCCACCGTTTGGCAAGTTCTTTTTTGTGAAGTTTCTCAAGTTGGTTAAATAATGCTTGTATTTTAATCTCCTCCGTTATTGAACTACGTGTGTTCGAATTGTTGCCACTGTCATCTGTTATAGAAAAAAATAATTTGTCTGCTGTATTTTTACGTTTGGCCTCCAAAGCTGCAGCCATGTCGATGAAGATATAAATGTCTTCCTATTCTTGGCCAGCTTATAGTACTGTCACCGTAGATGACTTCAATAAAGATTTAACCTATGTTGATTTGCAATTTGGAAAAACAAGATCATGTGCTCAGATCCACATTTATCATTACAATGCCACCGCTGTCCAATTCACTATCCACACACCATAGGGCATTTACAACGTTCACCAGTCTTGTTTTTCATTCACCAGAATCGTTTATCATTGTTGCAATATACTTGTGATTGTTGTGTGCAGCTCGTTCAAATTTCTCGATTCTCCGCACCGCCTTTCACAAACAAGGATTTACAATGCAATGGTCTCGGCATTGTTAAAGTTAGAGCTATTGGCATTGCTCCTGACATTGTTTTTATTTTTAAAACATTTAAAGAAACTGCATTGTTATTTACAATGTCAATAGCTTAATCACTCTCAAATGCGAGACATATTGCATTTGCACCCACACACAGAGCCACACACACAAAGCCACCCACACACACAGAGCCACTCACATAGCCACCTACACACACACAGAGTTACCCACACACAGACAAAGCCACAACACATAGAGCCACCTACAAATAAAGCCACCCACACAGAGCCACACACACAGAGCCTCCCACACGCACACAGAGCCACCCACACACACACAGAGCCACCCACACACACACAGAGCCACCCCCATACACACACACACACACAACCATCTACGCTCCCTCAGCCGGCTTGTGAGTGTAACGTCCAAGTGCTTGCATCACTAGGATAAGCTAGTCCCCATTGTTTGGTTTGCTGCGCGCGTTAATGACAGCTTTGCGGTAATTGTTCATTGTATGTAAGACATCAGGCCAATCTGAGCTGTTAGCCGAGACCTAAAAAACAGCTTAACGTAATATATCACGTGTGCTTTGTTTACAGCGCGTCTGTTGCAGGTAAAGAAATTGGATTTATATGTAATCGGTGCAATCAGGAAACTCTGTGCTCTAATTGCCAACAGATCATCAATTATAGCGTATTTACGTCATGCCATCAAAATATCACAGCATGCTTAAAAATCAAAGCAGAACCCATGTGCAGGCCATTACATTACTCCTGCGCTAGAATGAACAAGTCCTAAACTTCTTTAGCTGCACAGACATCTTGGCAGCGCTCCAAATTTTGTTTTTGTTGTTGAATTGTATAAAATACAAATATGTAAAACCCTGCATGATGCACGCAAACTTGAACTATCTTCCAAGTCCTCAATGATGCATAGTGCTTGTTGACACAACATGTGTATACTTTTTTTTATTTACATCCCTGCAACGTCACCCTGGGTCTGACCCATCCTTCCCATGCGGTTTGTGGAGGTGGAGGAAGAGGGGGCAGCTCACAGCTGTCCCAGACTCCTAGGCTACTATCAGGGTGGGTTTTGCTGAATCAGCACAGAGCCCAGCACGTTTTATGCGCCTACAGGGCGTTAAGGGATTAATGAAACCAAATTTCTCTCTCAGTCAGTGCTTTATTTTCAGACAGTTCAACTTGGAAAGCAGTGAACAATAATTGCCTCTTCCTGAGATGTGCTGTCTGAAAATATAGTACTAACTCTGAGAGTGGTTTGAATTCACCTTACATCCTGCAGGCGCATAAAACAGGCACTCGGCTCTGAGGTGCCCCAGAAAACTCTAGCAAGGGCCCCTGGTGTCATTCAAAAGCTGGAAATCTCTCGATCAAATCAGAAATATAACATCCGAGCATAGCTGGCAAGGTTTCAGATTGCTATGTGTGACGCTTTCATAATTTCAGTCCAATTATGAGTGACATTTCAATGTCCAGGACTGACACTTTCTCGTGAGCAAAATCACACATTAAAGACGAAGGAAACATATAAATACCAGAAAATACACCCATTTGATTATGGGGAAACTCTAAGAAGAAGATCTTGAAACAGGTGCAAAGCAATCGATTTTTGCAGCATGCATGTTAACCCTGTGTGCTATTTTATGGAGGGTCAAAACTGCTACTGGACAAGTATCTATCGAGCAGGGGCTTTTACACCCATGTTGAAGTCCATCATCCCATCTTCCAAGTAAGGCGCAGGTGTGGCTGAACCACAAGTTAGAAAATTAACTCTGTCGCAAAAGCAATAACTCACTGAGCGGTCTACATATAATACAGTTCCTGATGTCAAGGTACACAGGTCTTCAGCAGGAACTTTTACACCCAAGCACACCACCCCATCTCCCAGCTCACCGCAGGTGCGGCTGGACCACAAGTAAGAAAAGGATTCCTGTGTCTAAAGCAAAAACCCTCTGAGCTGTCTACATAAAATACAGTTTGCGATGTTGTAATGTGAAGGCACACGTTCTTTGGTGTCTGCACTACTATATGGTGAGAGACAACTCATAGCTGCCACTCACAGCCGGCAGCCAGGGCGCTAAGTGGTCAACCAGTATCCTACACCCGTCGGCATCCCTGTGCTCCATTCACTGGTGCATGGTGCACCCATTGCCCCCAGACCATGTGGTCACCCTGTGCCTTGGGAGTCCCCAACACCCTTCCCCCAGTGCATCAGTGCATGGCCCCTCATTACTACCACACCTCCCTGCCCCTTGGGTGTCCCTCACCAGGCCCTGGGACCTCATGTCTCTTGGGTGTCCACCACACCCCCAGTGCATGGTCCACTCATCACCCCAGACCCTGTGGCCTACCTGCCCCCTGGGTGTACTCCACCAGACCCTGTGACCTCCAAACCTCCTGGGTATCCACCACACCCTCAGTGCATGGTTCTTCCATCACCCCAGACCCCTCCCTGCCCCTTGGGTGTGAACCACACCCGTTCCCCAGTGCAGGGTCCACTCATCACCCTCAGACCTCCCTGCCCCATGGGTGTCCACCACACTCTCAGTGCATCGTTCTTCCATCACCCCAAACCCTGTGACCTCCCTGCCCCTTGAATGTCCCCCACCAGACCCTGTGACTTTCCTACCCATTGGGAGTCCCCACAACCCCAGTGCATGGCCCACTCATCACCCTCAGACCTCCCTGCCCCACGGGTGTCCAGCGCACCCCTCGCCCTCCCCGGCCCCTCTCACCTCCAGACCTGGCCCAGCTGCAGCAGGTGGATGATGCTCTGCAGGATCCAGCCGCAGAGGTGGCAGCAGCTGGCGCCGGCCGAGGCCTGAGGCACCGCCGAGATGGTAGTGGGCTGGGCGCTGTCCTTGGTGCCGCCCTCCTTCAGGCTGGGGCCCCCACGGCGGCGCTGGCCGGGCCCGGCCTTGAGTGGTTGTAGACGAACCACCTAAAGCTGAGCATCTGCACCACCAGGGAGGGCAGCAGCACGAAGAGCAGCGTGAGCCCGAACCACAAGCGTTGCCCCCGCAGCAGGTAGTGCGCCGCCAGCCACAGGTCCGAGGCCCTGTCCGAGAAGAAGACCAGCAGCGCCAGCAGCACCCACAGAATGCGCAGGAAAACACGTGCACGGAAAGCAGTTCCGGGTCACAGTCGATCGAGCCCAGAGCTGAGCCAGAGTGTCCAACCTGTTTGGTCATAGAGTTGGAATTCACAGCAAGGAGCGGCTAAGTGGTCGAGGCTCGTTAATGTTAAAAACTTCAGTTCTGTGTGTGTATTTAGAATATTTAGGACGCTACATACAAACGCTGCTTTGGAATACTTTTTTCGACGTAGCCACAGAAAATTAGTGATTAATTGTGAAAATATTTATTGTGTGAAGAACTATGACTGTTGTGAAAGGCTAGCAGCAAACGTTTATGTGCGTTTAAAAACAATAAAATAGATATTTCTTCTGAATAGTGTTTTTCAGATTTCAAATAACCGCACCGATGTTTTTCGGATGTTCTCTGGTATGTCTTGTTCCAAGATGCTTTGAATGGGCCCCCATGCTGCCTGCACGCGCCAGTAGGCTCTCTGATTGGTTGACAAGGTCCACCAATCACAGTGCTTATTTGGTAGTTGCCAACCAATCAGAGAGCCGACTGGAGCGTGTAGGCAGCGTGAGCACGACATGCTGTCTTGTGGGTGTGTATAAAAAAAAACACGACCAGAGAAACATAAAAAAAAAAACACGCCCCCGAATCGCAAAGAGACGGGGCTTGTTTGGAGAGACAAACCTCTTCTCCAATGGCTGACCAGCATTTAGGAGGCCAGCCAATGGAGAAGAGGAGAGAAGAGAGGCGGGTTCAAGCCCCTCTTCTCCAAGTCATTAAATCTCGCCAGCCTGACTGCGCAAGCGCAGCCTTCGCTAGCTGAGACCTAAAAATGACAATTCAGTATTTATAGTATGCAAATCAACATTAATGTTAAACAATCGTAGGAGGAAGTTTAAAAAACTTGTTACCGCACTTCCAATGCCGTCATGAGGAATCCTGTATCCTCCTTTGCTTGACGGCTCCCTTCACTTTCAGACGCGCTGGAAGTCAGTTCGGCAAAACAAAGCCCGGACTGGAATCACACCCCAAACTCAACCGCACACCACTGCGTACAAGTACAACGAGGTAAGCCTGATCCTCAGGACGCAAACCTGCCACCAAGCTTCCTGCTCGCCTCACCGTCCCCAGTAGATGTTGTTTGTGTGCCGGTATTCTTCCGTCGTTATCGTGCCCATACGGCGGTTTTGGTTTCTTTGGAACCAACTCCAAAACGAGGTTCCAGATACAACGGCCACGGCTTTGCCTTGCTTTGAATACATATGTACAGGCATTTCAGAAGCATTACTGAAGAGTATTTGACAGTCCTAAGATGGCCGACATGGTTTTTTGAATGAATTTCATTGTACAATACACTGGCCCTTTCACTATGTTTATTGCACTTAAGAAATAAAAAGATACTGTTTCTGCGTGATCCTCAGCGTGACCAAGGCAAAAGCTGAAACGCGTTGCTGGTGCAGTCAGTATTATTTACACTGCATTTCCAAGGTGTCCTGGCATTTTTTCAAATACTGGAAATTGGATATTATGTATATTATCTACTGGCGGTCGCCAGTAGATAGTTATAGTTAGGACCGTGTTTCCATAGGAAATCCGCAACATTCTATTTGGAATAACTTTGGCGCCGGTTGACGAATCCTCGCGAAATTTTCAAAATAGGTGGGGCACTCCGCTCCGCTCCTACCCTGAAAGTCTCGGGGGGATTCGTCAAGCGGGGGCTGAGAAAAAAGGGGGGTCCCAAAACGCGTTTTCCATAGGGAACTTTAGTCCAAGGTACAGCCTGAACGGCTGAACAGAATTACTTGAAATTTGGCAAAGAGGTAGTCCAAAGGTCAGGCATGTGCCTTTTGCATATATGGTGTCAATCTGTTCAGTAGTTCCTGAGAAAATCAAAAGTAAAATCACATACATATCTGGGCGGAGCCTAACCACACATCTCATCGTGAGATCTGATTGGCTGTCAGTACTTCATCCAAGAAGTGTTGGCAGCCATCTTGGGACCAATATACATTATAGCACCTCATTAAAAAGCATTGCAGTTAATAGAAGGTTTTAAGACTTTAGTTACATTATAAATCATTTGTTGATGGTACCATACTCATTTTAGGAATTGTGGTGTGTTCTAAGGTGATTTTACCATGTGAAAAAGCCTTCTGCTGTGATATCACGAACCATGTTTGAGAGAAAACTATTTTCTCATACTTTTCCCACAGAGGTTTGGAAGGTGATTGTTGGGTGTTCTACCACGTTCCTTGCGCGGAACCTGGAATGTAGGTTCCGTGCAGAGAACGTGGAACGGACGTGGGCAGCAGTTGCTGCCGGGTTGCCTGTTCTGCTGGACTGTAATAAAGAAGCTCCGTGACATCTACCTTGTCGTCTTCTTTTCACTGGCGACGGGCTGGTCCAGCGTCCAGTCTCCCTTCCTGTGGGTCCTGTGTCTCTGCTGCTTTTCCTGCCTGGATCGGCGTTGATGCGGCGGACATGAAGTGAATGAGCTTCGTTGAGCTCCGGTGTCGGTGGACCCAGAACTTTTCCTGTTGCTGTTCCTGCCTGCGATCTTCTTGGGTGAGACGTTTTTGGGCATTCCTCGTCGTTTCCGGCTGTTGTTTCGGCGCGTATATCGACGTGCGGCGTCAACGCGAGCGTCACTGCGTGCCCTCCTCTACTTCTGTTGTTTATCGTCTCCTTGGCAACTGTTGCGCGTTCAAAGCATGCGCTTCAATCAAAGGCTGCATAAGGATTTTACCGCTTAGGCGTTTCAAGCACTACTGTTTATTATTCATTTCAGCTTTTATTGCAAGAGGGCAGCGACATTAGTTGGATATTTGTGGTTATTTCAAGCTGGCATTTGCTGGACGGTGGTTATCTTAAGTGGCAGCAACTCACCCACGCAAGATTAACTATGGATAACATTGCTGCTCCACCTCCATTCTTACAGTCACCTGGTCCTCCTCTTATGCTATGGCAACAATGGAAGGCCACATTTATGGATTATCTGGAGGCAATCGATGGTGATACTTTCACCTCTAAAAAAAAGAAGGCCTTATGTACAATGTAGGTGCTGAAGCCAGGTCGATTTTGCAAACTCTACCTCTGGAGTCAGTGTGGACGTGCACCAGCGGAGGTGAAGATGGTGATTCACTAGTTGTTGATGACTATGCTTCGTTAGTAAAAACTCTTGACAAAAGGTTTAATCCTAAGCGCAACGTAGTTCTGGAACGGCATAAATTTTTGCAGCGCGCACAGATGCCTGGTGAATCTATAGATGACTTTGTTGCTGCTCTCAGAATTTTGGTTGTCAAGTGTAATTATAGGGAATTTCGTGATGAAATAATTCGCGATCAACTTATTGAACGCACATGTGATAAGAAAGTTCAACAGAAACTTTTATCCTCTCATGATCCTGATCTAGAGACTGCTCTTATCTTGGCAAAGAGTGTTGAACATTCTCAACTCTGTATGAAGGAGTTAAATACACCTGTATCAACATCCGAAATCACATCTTCATCTGAAGTCAAGCTGGTTACCACAAAAGCTCCCGTCAAATCGGTCAGGGGCACTAACATTAATGCTTCCCGGTCACCATCTGTGCCAAATTTCCCGAAAACGAGAGCTGAACAACACCCTTCATGTTATCGTTGCGGCAGTGCTTCTCATCTGGGAAATTTCAAGTTTTGTTTTGCCATAAACCAGACTTGCTTCAAATGTGGTAAGAAGGGACACTTGGCACGTATGTGCAAAGCAACTCTAGCCCACAAGGTACCCCCACGTACTGTACGGGCCATAGAAGAGGACTGCGTGTATGAAGATGATGAAAGTTATGAACTATTAATGCTATCTTCGTCATCTATACAAGAAGAGGGGGTCGTAGAAATAGCTTCCATTGGAGAGGGTCAAAGAAGGAAAAATCCTGTGTGTACTATAAATGTGAACGGAAAGGGCATTAAGTTTCTTGCCGATTCCGGTTCCCCTTTTACTCTCATTAATGTCAAGGATTTTAAAGGTTTGGGCGACATTCCGGTAGCTCACTCCAGTATAAGGATTTTTGCTTATGGTGGCAAAAGAGTGGAGGTATTAGGCAAATTTAAGGGGAACTTAGAATTCAAGGGTGATTGTATTCGTGGTACTGTATTCAGCGTGGAAGAGGGTGCGAATTTGCTAGGATGGCATGAACAAGGCGAACTAGGAATCATCCTTGATCCCAATCATGCTGACATGGTTTTATCCAAACGGGAAGCTAAACAATACTATGCTAGCCTTTCGGATGTTGCTCCGGTGCATACTATCACGACTGATGTGTGTGTCGAGAATGATTGGGTCAAAAATTACCCTGAAGTTTTTAATGGAAAGTTAGGCAAACTTAAAGGATTTCAACACCGCATTGTTCTCAAAGAAGGTGCTAGGGCTGTAGTGCACAAAGTACGGAAGGTACCGCTTAGTATGCGCAGCGAGTTGAGACACGAGTTGGAACGGTTATGCGCATTGGGGGTGATTGAAGCTATTGAGGGGTCTGAGTGGTTGTCACCTATTGTTTTAGCGCGCAAAGCCGATAAGTCTCTTAGGATGTGTGTGGACCTGCGCGATCTGAATGCTTGTATTTGGGTGGACCGCCAACCTCTACCGAACATTAATGAGATGTTGTCAACTTTAGAGGGTGCCAAGTATTTTTCTTCTCTTGACATATCTTCTGCGTACCACCAAATTGAACTGTGCAAGGACTCGAGACATCTTACGTCATTTGTGACTCCTGATGGAGCTTTCCGCTATTTACGTATGCCGTTTGGGTTGGCATCAGCTTCCGCAGTGTTCCAACGTCTCATGGGAAACCTGTCCAAGAACACTGCGGGAGTGGTGTTCTTTCAGGACGACATTCTTATTCACGGGAAGACCATACAGGAGCACAATGCAAGGGTCAAGCACGTACTAGAAATTGTCAAGTCTAGTGGTTTGACATTAAGAAGAGACAAATGCAGATTTCTTCAAGAGGGGGTAGATTACCTTGGTCACCATATCTCTGCTAAAGGTGTAGAACCTAAAATGAAGTTACTTGATGCTATTAAGGATGCACCTGAACCTATGAACAAGGATCAATTACGCTCTTTTCTGGGGCTAGTGGAGTATTACGCAAAATTTGTAGCCAACTTTTCAGATAGAACTGTATGTCTGCGTGGTCTTCTCAAGAAAAATGTGAAGTATGTGTGGTCTGATCAATGTGCGTCTGATTTCAAGTTACTCAAAGAGGCTATTGTACATGCACAGCCACTTAAACTTTTCAACATCAATGATCAATGCATTGTTGCCACCGACGCCAGTAATGTTGGTCTTGGTGCCGTTTTAATGCAGAAGAGATCGGATAATAGGGAAGAAATTATTGCTTTTGCTTCTAGAACACTTCGGGGTGCCGAAGGAACCTATTCTACCATCGAAAAGGAAGCTTTAGCACTATGGTGGGGTGTACAGTATTTTCGAAATTTCCTATGGAGGAATGGTTTTGTTCTCAGGACTGACCACAAGCCTCTGGTGGACCTGTTTACCACCAAAGGTGGAGGTAGAGCTACGCCTCGTGGCTGATTGTTTGTCAAGGTTGCCTCTTTCTGAAAATGTTATTGAACCTGCAAATGATCATTTGGAAATGGTGTGTGCGGTCAGCACTGTAGCTGATGCGGGAGCTGCTTTATCTGAAGCTGATTGGAAACTGGCCATTTCTGAGGATGTTGAGCTCTGCAGGGTGATTGACTTTGTAACCCTGGGTTGGCCCAACAGTACTACTATTCCTTCGGAATTAATTCCTTATTTGAGAATTAGTGACGAGTTGTCCCTGGTTGATGGGATTTTGCGCAGGTGTGGGTTGCTGGTAGTTCCCTTGTCATTACGAAAGAAGGTTTTAGACTTAGCCCATGAAGGTCATTTGGGTATTCGGGCAATGAAGCGGAGGGTGAGGGAAGATTTTTGGTAGCCGGGTGTTGATAGGTCCATTGAACATTGCGTTAGAGATTGTGGTGCGTGTGTATTGAGTGACAAAACTCAGGTAACTTGCCCATCCTCGGTCAGTCCCATTCCTGTTAAAGAATCACCTTGGTTTAAATTGGCTTTTGATGTGGCTGGTCCATTTAGTGGTTTAGGGAGTTCTCCCAAGTATGTGCTAGTTCTAATTGATTACATGTCCAAGTGGCCGGAAGTTAGGTTTGTGGATGGAATCAACTCTGGTATCATTATCAAATTTCTTATGGAGGTTTTTCTTCGTGAGGGATTTCCAGAGGAATTAGTAACGGATAACGGTACTCAGTTAGTGTCTGCTGAAATGCAAGATTTTCTGAGGAAGCATGGCATCAAACATATACTCACCTCTCTTTATCATCCACGTAGTAATGGGTTAGTTGAGCGTTTCAATCGTGTTATCAAGGAACAGTTACAGTTGGCCTCCATAAATGGTCTTGATTGGAAGGTTGTGATTTCGGACATGCTGTGGGCAATGAGAACTACTCCACACTGCTGTAGTACTGGAATGTCTCCATTTTCCTTGTTAAGGAGTAGAGTTGCGGGTTCCAAACTCAACAAAGATTGGATGCTAAGGAAGGTGGTAGATTCACAAAGATTAGGGATGGTGGCGGATGTTAGAGCTGCTACTCAAGCCAGGTATGAATCTAATTGTCCCAAGCAGTCTTCTGTGTGTCAAGGAGACTGGGTAAGAATCAAGAAACCAGTGCTCGTTCGTAAAGGTTTTTCTCGGTTTTCTGCCCCTGTTAAGGTCAGTAAGGTGAAAGATCATGTGATTGTTCTGGATAATGGTAAAGTTTGGAATAAGTCTGCTGTTTCGGTTGTGCCTAAGCCAAAAGTTGAGTTTGTGAAGAACAAATTTGGTATCAACACTCATGGTGCAACTCTGGTTCCTAGCGTCAATATTCCTGGGTGTTGCACATCTGGGAGTGATTTTGCTCCACAACAAGGTCTATTGAAGACTAAATTTCTCCCTGCCAGAACTAGGTCATCTCTTGTCAAATTGCAGGACTATGTGAGATTTTAATTAGCAGGGGTTGTGAGTGTTCTTACATGTTGAGTGTTGTAGTTTTGTGAAGGAAGGGGGGTGTGTTGGGTGTTCTACCACGTTCCTTGCGCGGAACCTGGAATGTAGGTTCCGTGCAGAGAACGTGGAACAGACATGGGCGGCAGTTGCTGCCGGGTTGCCTGTTCTGCAGGACTGTAATAAAGAAGCTCCGTGACATCTACCTTGTCGTCTTCTTTTCAGTGATCTATAAGCTAAACTGAGAGCATATTTTCTGTAAATTCACATTATCTTTCTCAGTCATGTAAGAATGAAGTCTGACATTCTCAGTAAAACATGTACATCCAACAAGGGCAGAGACTGTCAGTTGATTCCTTTGTGTTCTACTGCAGCTTCCCAGAGTGCTCTAAAGAACAACTAGAGCGCTAACAGTCTTACTTATGACAAAAGTATGGCACACCTGAAGCCATCTTGATTGGAATAAAGTGGTAACACTTAAAACATTTAATTTACAAAGGAACAAAATGAGGGGGTTCATTTTGCCATATAAATTATGATTAGTGCTGTAGAAAGAAAAACTAGGGCACATTTTGACTTCTGAAATCCTCTTTTATTTCATAAAACATTCTGACATGCAGACTGAAACATGCACTTTGAATACCAGCAGCAGACTTGCCTGGCGAGCAGTAGCTTTACTACAGTGATCTAATGAGCAACTAGAGTGCTAACATTCTGAATTTATGGAAAATGTGTGACACATCTGAATGCCTTCTTGATGGAATCAAAGTAAAAAACTGAAAGCATTTCCTACTGAGGAGACTGCAGTTAATGAGGAAATTAGGAAACTTCATAACAAATAAATCTCCCAAGATGGCCACCAGAGACAAAAGAGCCCAAATGTAGCCCAAATATCACCCAGATGTAGCCCAAGTATAGCCCAATGACAGAATGTCCCAGAGTGTTCTTAAGAACAATTAGAGCGCTAACAGTCTTACTTATGACAAAAGTATGGCACACCTGAAGCCATCTTGATTGGAATAAAGTGGTAACACTTAAAACATTTAATTTACAAAGGAACAAAATGAGGGGGTTCATTTTGCCATATAAATTATGATTAGTGCTGCAGAAAGAAAAACTAGGGCACATTTTGACTTCTGAAATCCTCTTTTATTTCATAAAAACATTCTGACATGTAGACTGAAACATGCACTTTTAATACCAGCAGCAGACTTTTGTGGTGAGCAGTAGCTTTACTACAGTGATCAAATGAGCAACTAGAGTGCTAACATTCAGAATTTATGGCAAATGTGTGACATATCTGAATACCTTCTTGATGGAATCAAAGTAAAAAACTGAAAGCATTTCCTACTGAGGAGACTGCAGTAAATGAGGAAATTAGGAAACTTCATAACAAATAAATCTCCTAAAATGGCCACCAGAGACAAAAGAACCCAAATATAGCCCAAATATCACCCAGATGTAGCCCAAATGTAGCCCAATGACAGAAGAGTGAAAAACACTTATTTTTTGTGTATTTGCAGTTTTATATAGTGCAGACTTGTCAGGTATTGGAGTGCTTTACATGAACATTGGTTACATCACACAAGATCAAATTCATTTTGGTTGTAGACATGGGGAGATTAAGTGATTTGACCAGAATCACAGAATGTTCAGCTGAAGCAGAAACTCCAACCTGGTTCCCCAGTTGCAAAGTCTGCAGCTCTGGAAGTAACACCACACCCTCTCCCCTTGGATGCAACATTTAATCAAGTGGTCAACTGGATAAAAAAAATAAGATTACAAATAATTTAAAAGTTCTTTGTCGCTATTTGAAAACTCAGAAAATATGTCCTCATTTTAGTTTTTTAGAGCACTAACCATAATTTTGAGGCAAATAAAACCTCTCATATATGTAATTTCTAAAGGAAATGCTCCAGGCATTACAGTTTTGATTACATCAAGATGACGTCAGGCATTCCACACTTTTGTAATAAATATAGAATGTTAGCAATCTAGTTGTTCATTGGGATACTGTTGAGAGGCAGAGGCCAGGGGGACGGACTCTGAAAATTGAAGGCAGGTAGGAGAGTGCAGAGGCAACAATTTGACCACACTAGGCAGGCAGGAAGGGCAGTGGCAGCACAACAGACTATGGAGGGCAGTGGAAAGGGGGGCAGGGGCAACAAACCAACAATACAGGACTGGCAAGAGAGGCTGTGGCAATATAATAGACCATTGTGGGCAGAAGGAAGAGGCAGTGGTCATACAACCATACATGCCAACAGACCCGTTTCAGCCAGGAAACGTCCAATGTTTTTAAGCTCAAATGGGCTTTACTTGATCTGTTTCCTGTCTACAATCTTCTCTTTTTCAATGTAACTCAAAGGGGAAAATCAATACCCCAGTTTTATTTCAAAATCTCCCTCTTACCAAGTTCAAAATGTTCGCAAGTATGGTACATTGGATCATGGTAGGCAGGAGGAATTGGGGTAGGGACATGGACTCGGATAACAGAGGACAGGAGGGACATTGAGAGGTGCACCAAACTGACCCTACAGGGCAGGCATCAGGGTTTGCAGCAGCACAATACACCACACAGGGCATGCGGGACAGGAGTGCAGCACAACAATCCATAGAAAGCAATAGGGAGGGGACAGGACCATGCACATGGACAACAGACAACAGAGGGGAAAGAGGCAATGGTAGCTAGCTGACCATAATGGACAGACAGGAGAGAAAGCTGCAGCATAACAGACCATAAAGAGCAGAGGGACGGATCAGCGGCATTACAATGGAACCGACAAGCCAGGAGGGAGGGAATAGGGGTCTGCACATGGAAACAGAGGGCTGGGGGCAAGGGGGCAGGGCAGGAGCAGCAAGATGACCATGGAGGTCAGGCAGGATGGGCACTAGAAACAAGACACACCATGGAGAGCAACAGTGAGACTATGATGGCATACACACTGACCATGGAGGGAAGGGGGGAGGGGGTCAGGAGCAGCTAGCTGACCACACAGGGAAGGTGGGAGGGGCCATGGCAGCACAGAAGACCATGCATGGCAAGCGGGAGGGTTAGTGGCAGCACAATGGCTATGATGGGCAAGAAGGAGGGTGCAGGGGCATGCACAAAGGACCATGGAGGATAGAAGGGAGGGTCAGGACCTGGGCACAGACAAGAGAGTTCAGGGGAAGGGGCCTCACAACAGACTGCGTGGGGCAGGCAGGAGGAGCAGTTGCAGCACAACAGACCATGGAGGGCAGAAGGGTGTGGCAGTAAAATGGACCATGGAGGACAGGAGGAAGGGGATAGGGGCATGGCATGTGGACAGGCAGGGTGGAGGTGGCAGGGACAGGTTACAGTCATCTGACAATGCTAGGCAGGTGGTAGGGGAGTGGCAGCTCAACAGAACACTCAGAGTAGATATGAGTGACAGGTCCATGGAACATGGTGGTCAAAAAGGATGGAGCAGGGGCATGCACAAAGACATCGGAGGGCAGGGAGAAGGAGAATAGGGGCAGCAAGCAAAGCACAGAGGCTAAGCAGGAGGTCAATGATGGGTCATAGAATTGGGCAATGGAGGGCAGGATGAGTGGACTGGTACATCATGCTAAATACAGGGCAGTGGCAGCACATCAGACCATGCATGGCAGGAGGGAGGAGGCTAGTCCATGGATTCAGACAACAGAGGATAGGGAGGAGGTGGATGGGGCAGCAAGCTAACTGTTCATAGAAGGTGGGTATTAGGAACTTTATTGTTTTTAAAATGTGTGTCTGTGCGAACTACTTAAAATAAGAACAAGTATGCAGCATAATCTCACTTTTATTCAGGAAGAAGAGGACGTTTGGGACTGTGACTCCGGGCTCACTTGGCAGAAACATCCCCTGACCCTCCACCCCCATCGCAAAATGTAATGCCGTTGAAAAGGGTAGGTGGACGCAGTGTTATATAGAACATAGTCCTGAGAGCACGATTGAAAATGAAAACTAGATATAGTATATGGTATAAACTATGCACCAAAAAGTGTGATATAAGATGATCCGGGGCGTGAAATATAATATGCAATACATTGTGCGCAATGACAGATTCATTGGAGAGCGCGAGATAGCACAGGCACTAGCGCTTGCTATGTGATATGCGCCTTGGAGTGTAATATGCACAGGGCAGTGTTGTGTAACCTAAGTAGTCTCTAAAGTTGTAATATAAAATGTGTGCTGGGTAGTGTAACATTGCATATGCACTGTGACAAAGATATGGATCCCAGATTGTAATATGTATGGCATAGCGCTGCGCGTTATAACATACACATCAAGGAAGGCACGTTAGATAGGGCAATATAACCCGTGCGAAGGCAAGTGTGGCATGACATATTCACGGGGTGGTGTTACAGTGCACATGGGCTAGAGAGTGTCATAGCATACGCACTAGCTGGTGGAATACAACACAGAGGTGTGAGGCAATCGGCGGGCACTGGTGGGTGTAACACAGCATTGGGCTCAGCCAGGAGCACGCTGTGACTCTCAAATGAGGTTTGTCTCCTTTCCAGAGAGTAAAATAAAAAGTATTACACATCCGGCGGTGGATGTGTTTTTTATTAACCGTGAGGGGGTTTCTTGCATAGTTTGGTCGAATTTTTGTCGAATCCCCTTTGAATGGCTTGGTGTGCGTGTATATTAAATGTGCCCGTCAATAGCTACCCATGTTTGTATTAATAAACGACAAGGGTGTCTACTTGGAGAGGACCCACCGGCGGGGACGCCGGGATTAGGCACGGTAGGGTGTCAGAAATGTCAGAGCTTCACTAGCGGTGTAAATACATTCCATGTGGATTCATTCTATGCATAGTCGCCTTTTAATGAATATCACTCGAATTGTCATGGTGATAGGTACATACGGTTTGTACAGCATGTCCTAGGTGTTTCTATAAATATATATATATATTTAAAATAATAAAAAACAAAGGCCGGCCCCGGGGGATGGGGTCCCCGGAGCCATAAGTGGCCTGAGGAGGGGGGCAACGCAGCCCCTCCTCAAGAATTTAAATTAAAAAAAGGCCATGACCTGGGGGTTGGGGTCCCCGGGGCCGATTAAGGCCTTGGGAGGGCCAAATTTATTTTTTTCAACAGGGCCAGTAAATTAGAAATAGAAGGGGTCCACACAGCCCTCCATCTTAAAAAAATAAAATAAATAAAAGACCGGCATCGCGCTGGAGGCCACGCCCCCTCCTTGCAGCACTCTGCAAACGCGCCCCCTGGCCAGTTGTAAGTTGGGGAATTTCCCTTCAATACTGAAGGTCCCTGAGGGCCAACTAGCCCAACAGGTATCTCCAGTGTGCGCCAGGGAGCTGCGTTGCAGACAGGTGTTCTGAGGCCACGCCCCTTTTTACACCTCTATGCAACGCAGCCCTGTGGCGCTTACTGGAGGTACCTAGTGGGCTAGTTTGACCCTAGGGACCCTTAGGATTCAAGGGGACTTAATCTCTCAACTTAGAACGGCCACAGGGCGCGTTTACACAGTGGTGAAGGGAGGGGACGGGGCCTGAGGTGACGTGTGCAAACACGCCCTGTGGCGTGTTTTAAGTTGGGGAAATAATTCCTTTCAATCCTGAGGGACCCTGGGGGCCAACTAGCCCACCAGGTGCTTCCAGTAAGTGCCACTGCTCTGCGTTGCAGAGAGGTGGTGCAGGCCGTGCCCCTTTTTACACCTCTCTGCAATGGCGCTTACTGGACGTACCTAGTAGGCTATTTTGCCCGTAGGGATCCTCAGGATTCAAGGGGACTTAATCTCCCAACTTAAAAAACGGCCACAGGGCATGTTTACACAGTGGGGAAGGAAGGGGACGGGGCCTGAGGTGACGTGTGCAAACACGCCCTATGGCGCATTTTAAATTGGGGAAATAATTCCCCTTCAATCCTGAGGGCCCCTGGGGGCTAACTAGCCCACCAGGTGCTTCCAGTAAGCGCCACTGAGCTGCGTTGCAGAGAGGTGGCCCAGGCCGTGCCACTTTTTACACCTCTCTGCAACGCAGCTCTGTGGCGCATACTGGAGGTACCTAGTGGGCTAGTTGGACCCTAGGGACCCTCAGGATTCAAATTAACTTAATCTCCCAACTAAAAACGGCCACAGAGCGTGTTTACACAGTGGTGAAGGGAGGGGACGGGGCCTGAGTTAACGTGTGCAAACAAGCCCTGTGGTGCATTTTAAGTTGGGGAAATAATTCCCCTTCAATCCTGAGGGCCCCTGGGGGCTAACTAGCCCACCAGGTGCTTCCAGTAAGCACCACTGAGCTGCGTTGCAGAGAGGTGGTCCAGGCCGTGCCACTTTTTACACCTCTCTGCAACGCAGCTCTGTGGCGCATACTAGAGGTACCTAGTGGGCTAGTTGGACCCTAGGGACCCTCAGGATTCAAATGAACTTAATCTCCCAACTAATAACGGCCACAGGGCGTGTTTACACAGTGGTGAAGGGAGGGGACGGGGCCTGAGTTAACGTGTGCAAACAAGCCCTGTGGCGCGTTTTAAGTTGGGGAAATAATTCCCCTTCAATCCTGAGGGACCCTGGGGGCCCACTAGCCCACCAGGTGCTTCCAGTAAGCACCAAACCGCTGCGTTGCAGAGAGGTGGTCTAGGCCGTGCCCCTTTTTACATCTCTCTGCAACGCAGCTCTGTGGCGCTTACTGGAGGTACCTAGTGGTCTAGTTGGACCCTAGGGACCCTCAGGATTCAACGGGACTTAATCTCCCAACTTAAAACGGCCACAGGGCGTGTTTACACAGTGGGAAAGTGAGGGGACGGGGCCTGAGGTGACGTACGCAAACACGCCCTGTGGTGCGTTTTAAGAGGTAGTTTTCATCCCCTGCCCTATTATATACTAGGGGCTTACAGATGAGGTCATGCTGATCATAGGGGGACCCCAACGCATATTGTTCCCTAGTGTATGTAGGTGTTTTCACTGTATTCTGAGTGTCCTTTAACATAGCACTGGCTCTAGGACTGGTTAGTCAGACTCAGTTACCACCAGTATCCGTCTGAAAAAGTTGAGGGTACAGGATGATTTTGCAACAAGGCTTCTTTCTGCTCTTCTGTTTGTTCTTTCTGCACGTTATCCTTCTTCCTGAACTTTTCTTCGTCTTTGAGGACTTCTGTTGCTTCTTTCTGCATTTCTTTTTTTTTTTCTGTGCGTTTTTTCTTCTTTCTTCACATGTCCTATCTCTGTAGGCATAGTTAGAAATTAGCATTTTAAAAAACTTTGAAATTCACTGAAAAGACCATAGGTTTCAGGCACGTTATAGTTAGGAATTAGCATTTAAAAAACCTTAGAAATTCACTGAAAAAACCATAGGTTTCAGGGGCGTTATAGTTAGCTGGACTTTTCACTCGTACAAAACCATTGAAATTCCCCCGTTATAGTTAGTTCAGCTAACTATAACTCGCGCGCCCGCAATGCACTGCTGATGACGTCACCTATTACATCATTCATGACATGGTCAGTGACATCACTCATGACATCACTGATGACATCTCAAATGACATCACTAATGACATCACTGATGACATCATCCTTGTGATAGAGTGGCAGACCTCCTCTTCCCCTAATATAACCTTTGATACACACATTCAAAAATAGAAACTACAATGTTCAAAACAATGGACATACCAATACCAGTTACAACAACCTATTCAGTAATTCTAAGATCCACATACACATCCACCCATTCACCAACAGTCCTATACAGTCACTCATACATGTACTCACTCATCATATGTACTCACACACCTATACATCCTGTTACACAACGCCACTCATCCATAGAGTTACTCACACACATAGTCACTCATGCTAATAAAGAATCAAATATCCATTTACTTGCATATACAGTTATACACACACCACCACACTTACTTCTACGGAAACTTACACATACTTAGTCTTTTAAACAATCACTCATAGAAACACATACTTATTCATACAGGAACTCTTTCAATCTCTCACTCTCACATATACTCACTTATATACACCAATAGTTACATATACTAGTTTAAAACATATGTAGTTACTCATAAAGACACTATTGAGACAGTCTATCACTCACTAACACACCCATGCACACACTCATCCACCCATACAGTCCTGCACACATGCTGTCTTCAACACATACAAACAGTGAGTCACTCATTCATGCACCTATGCACTATGTAATACCCCCCACCGAACTATACAGACACTCAGACACTCATACTGATACTCAAAAAACCAACTAATAACCGATATAGACACTCATGTAGCTACTCACCAACCCATGCAGCCACTTATACACAAAGTGAGAGACTGATACAGATATTTACACATTTAAACATTACTCACTAAGCCATGTATTCACTGAGATACACTTAATCAGTCAGTTATACAATCAATTTTTCAAAAAAAAATCATCCATTTAGACACTTATATACCCATTTATTCTTCCATCGACCTTGAGATATACATATATAAAACATATGTAATTTTCTAAAAAACACACATTCACTGGGTGATGTCATCAGTGATGTCATTTAAGATGTCATCAGTGATGTCATCAGTGATGTCACTGACCATGTCATGAGTGATGTCATATGTGACGTCATCAGCAGTGCATTGCGGGCGCGCGAGTTATAGTTAGCTGAACTAACTATAACGGGGGAATTTCAATGGTTTTGTACGAGTGAAAAGTCCAGCCCCTGAAACCTATGGTTTTTTCAGTGAATTTCTAAGTTTTTTTAAATGCTAATTCCTAACTATAACGTGCCTGAAACCTATGGTTTTTTCAGTGAATATATATATATATATATATATATATATATATATATATATATATATATATATATTACCTACTGGCGGTCGCCAGTAGGTAGTTATAGTTAGGACCCTGTTTCCATAGGAAATCCGCAACATTCTATTTTGAATAACTTTGGCGCCGGTCGACGAATCCTCGCGAATTTTTCAAAATAGGTGGGGCGCTACGCTCCGCTCCTACCCTGAAAGTCTCGGGGGGATTCGTCAAGCGGGGGCTGAGAAAAAAGGGGGGTCCCAAAACGCGTTTTCCCCATGCATTTTTCCATAGGACCTTTAGACACAGCTACAGCCCGAACGGCTGAACAGAATTACTTGAAATTTGGCAGAGAGGTAGCCATAAGGTCAAGGAAGTGCCTTTTGTAGGTTTGGTGTAAATCTGTTCAGTATTTCCTGAGAAAATAGCATTTAAAAGCATATATATATGTGGGCGGAGCCTAACCACACATCTCATCCTGAGATCTGATTGGCTGTCAGCACTTCATCCAAGAAGTGTTGGCAGCCATCTTGGGACCAATATACATGATAGCACCTCATTAAAAAGCATTGCAGTTAATAGAAGGTTTTAAGACTTTAGTTACATTATAAATCATTTGTTGATGGTACCATACTCATTTTAGGAATTGTGGTATGTTCTAAGGTGATTTTACCATGTGAAAAAGCCTTCTGCTGGGATATCATGATTGAGAGAAAAATATTTTCTCATGCTTTTACCACAGAGGTTTGGAAGGTGATCTATAGGCTAAACTGAGAGCATATTTTCTGTAAATTCACATTATCTTTCTCAGTCATGTGAGAATGAAGTCTGACATTCTCAGTAAAACATGTACATCCAACAAGGGCAGAGACTGTCAGTTGATTCCTTTGTGTTCTACTGCAGCTTCCCAGAGTGTTCCAAAGAACTACTAGAGCGCTAACAGTCCTACTTATGATAAACGTATGGCACACCTGAAGCCATCTTGCTTGGATTAAAGTGGTAACTCTTAAAACATTTAATTTAAAAAGGAACAAAATGAGGGGGTTCATTTTTCCATAAAAAGTATGATTAGTGCTGCAGAAAGAAAAATTAGGGCACATTTTGAGTGACTTCTCAAATCCTCTTCTATTTCATTAAAAAATTCTGACATGCAGACTGAAACATGCACTTTCAATACCAGCAGCAGTTTTCCCTGGTGAGCAGTAGGTTTACTACAGTGATCTAATGAGCAAAAAGAGTGCTAACATTCTGAATTTATGGCAAATGTGTGACACATCTGAATGCCTTCTTGATGGAATCAAAGTAAAAAACTGAAAGTATTTCCTACTGAGGAGACTGCAGTAAATGAGGAAATTAGGAAACTTCATAACAAATAAGTCTCCCAAGATGGCCACCAGAGACAAAAGAGCCCAAATGTAGCCCAAATATCACCCAGATGTAGCCCAAGTATAGCCCAATGACAGAATGTCCCAGAATGTTCTTAAAAACAACTAGAGCGCTTACTGTCTTCATTATGACAAAAGTATGGCACACCTGAAGCCATCTTGATTGGAATAAACTGGTAACACTTAAAACATTTAATTTAAAAAGGAACACAATGAGGAGGTTCATTTTGCCATAGAAATTATGATTAATGCTGAAGAAAGAAAATGAGGGCACATTTTGAGTGACTTCTCAAATCCTCTTCTATTTCATTAAAAAATTCTGACATGCAGACTGAAACATGCACTTTTAATACCAGGAGCAGACTTCCATGGTGCAGTAGTTTTACTACAGTGATCTAATGAGCAACTAGAGTGCTAACATTCTGAATTTATGGCAAATGTGTGACATATCTGAATACCTTCATGATGGAATCAAAGTAAAAAACTGAAAGCATTTCCTACTGAGGAGACTGCAGTACATGAGGAAATTAGGAAACTTCATAACAAATAAATCTCCCAAGATGGCCACCGGAGACAAAAGAGCCCAAATGTAGCCCAAAATCACCCAGATGTAGCCCAAATATAGCCCAATGACAGAAGTGTGCAAAACACTTATTATTTTGTGTTTTTGCAGTGTTATATAGTGCAGACTTGTCAGGTATTGGAGTGCTTTACATGAGCATTGGTTACATCACACAAGAACAAATTCATTTTGGTTGTAGACATGGGGAGACTAAGTGATTTGACCAGAATCACAGAATGTCGAGCTGAAGCAGAAACTTCAACCTGGTTCCCCAGTTGCAAAGTCTGCAGTTCTGGAAGTAACACCACATCCTCTCCCCTAAGTGCAAAATTTAATCAAGTGGTCAACTGGATAAAAAACATAAAGATAACAAATAATTTAAAAGTGCTTTGTCGCTATTTGAAAACTCAGAAAATATGTCCTTATTTTAGTCTTTTAGAGCACTAACCATAATTTTGATGCCAATAAGACCCTCTCATATATGTAATTTCTAAAGGAAATGCTCTAGGTATTACAGTTTTGATTACATCAAGATGATGTCAGGCGTTCCACACTTTTGTAATAAATATAGAATGTTAGCAATCTAGTTGTTCATTAGGATACTGTTGAGAGGCAGAGGCCAGGGGCACGGACTCTGAAAATTGAAGGCAGGTAGGAGGGTGCAAAGGCAACAATTTAACCACACTGAGCAGGCAGGAAGGGCCGTGGAAGCACAACAGACTATGGAGGGCAGTGGAAAGGGGGGCAGGAGCAACAAACCAACAATACAGGACTTGCAAGAGAGGCTGTTGGAGGGAAGATCTATTACGGGTCAAGGAAGCTAGGGGCGGTCCCCAGATCCCCGGGAGCCACCACAGAACTGAGCAGGAGAGTGAGTCAGGGACAAAAGGGGCACCTTAATTTGAGCCGGGGTGCCTAGGAACGCTTGCTCCAAAAATGAAGAAAACAGACATATGAGACATGGAATTGGAGGCAGAATACAATGGCAGTTTAATGAGAAGATGCAACTTCAAAGAAACCGCAGAATAGAGACAAAGTACAAAATACAGAATCCAGATAATCATACAGCTGTCATGATATTCTCTGTATCTCAATTAATGTACTGACAGAGAGAGAGAGAAAACACATCTATAAATGCATCATGAGAAACAAGTTACACCAAGGAAAATGTTACCTAGGAACACTCACGTTTACTCTTAGAGCAAGCATTCCTGCAATTACAATACAAAATCTTTTAAATGCAAAAGTAAAGAGAACAATGGTTAAACATAACATGACATTTCATATAGGTAAAATAGAATAAGATACGCAAAGCAGAGCAAGACATTTTAAGCAAAGGAAGACAAGAGCTCCCAGCTCTTGGGGAAAACCTGCACTGCCTGTTAACCTACATACAGACGGCGAGGTAGTCCGTCGATATCTGTGGGTGCTCCCTTTTTATATCATTTTGTGGGCTCCTTTGCACGCTACATCTACCTACGTATGCTACCCAAAAGCTTCGTCTGCAGATTTTACCAGACATTTCGTCATTTACCCACTTAATGCTGACAATGGACTGGGTGAAAAGGTCAGTCTCTCAGGCCAATCGCTTATCGTAAGTTCCATAGAGCAAGCAGAAAATAATGGGTATTGTACGGGAATTCAATATATTCATGTATAAAATTTCATCAGTTCTCCTAACTTGACGCTCTGCGGTTGCCACTTCCTTAAAAGCGGGAAACCTGCCCAGGAAGCAAGTACCAGTCCAGGATGCAGCCTACTGTATGTCGACAGCTTCAGGGGGATGTTGAACTTTGATACCGAGCACGGAGCACTCGGGTAGGGTGGGGGCTACTAGTTTGGAGCAGAAGGCCTCGCAGACCTGCCTTCAGACTGCTATACACTAAAATTGCAGAGCTATGGTCAATTTAAGAAAGAGGCCTACATATTGAACAGAAGGGCCTACACAGGGGTTTTATGCTGGCTGAGTGGTAAGGATGTCTCAGGATAAATATATAGCAACACAGGACCCGCTGGTCAATTTAATACGGCCTACAAATGCAGCTGGCAGGGCAAGGACAAGGGTCTCATACTTCAGGTGTGGACAGAACGGGCCAGGGGGCCCCTGTGATACAAAATCTACCCTCCTTCAAGGCTGTGGCAATGTAATAGACCATTGTGGGCAGAAGGAAGAGGCAATGGTAGTACAACCATACATGCCAACAGACCCGATTCAGCCAGGAAACGTCCAATGTTTTTAAGCTCAAATGGGCTTTATTTGATCTGTCTCCTGTCTACAATATCCTCTTTTTCAATGTAACTCAAAGGGGAAAATCAATACCCCAGTTTTTTTTCAAAATCTCCCTCTTACCAAGTTCAAAATGTTCGCAAGTATGGTACATTGGATCATGGAAGGAAATGGGATAGGGACATGGACTTGGATAACAGAGGACAGGAGGCACATGGAGAGGTGCACCAAACTGACCCTGCAGGGCAGGCATCAGGGTTTGCAGCAGCACAATACACCACACAGGGCATGCAGGACGGGAGTGCAGCACAACAATCCATAGAAAGCAAGAGGGAGGGGACAGGACCATGCACATGGACAACAGAGAACAGAGGGGCAAGAGGCAATGGTAGCTAGCTGACCATAATGGACAGACAGGAGAGAAAGCTGCAGCATAACAGACCATAAAGGGCAGGAGGGACGGATCAGGGGCATTACAATGGAACAGACAAGCCAGGAGGGAGGGAGTAGGGCTGGGGGCAAGGGGGCAGGGCAGGAGCAGCAAGATAGCCATGGAGGTCAGGCAGGATGGGCACTAGAAGCAAGACACACCATGAAGAGCAACAGTGAGACTGTGATGGCATACACACAGACCATGGAGGGAAGGTGGGAGGGGGTCAGGGGCAGCTAACTGACCACACAGGGAAGGTGGGAGGGGCCATGGCAGCACAGAAGACCATGCATGGCAAGTGGGAGGGTTAGTGGCAGCACAATGGCTATGATGGGCAAGAAGGAGGGTGGAGGGGCATGCACAAAGGACGATGGAGGATAGAAGGGAGGGTCAGGACCTGTGCACAGACAAGAAAGTTCAGGGGAAGGGACCTCACAACAGACCACACGGGGCAGGCAGGAGGAGCAGTTGCAGCACAACAGACCAGGGAGGGCAGAAGGGTGTGGCAGTACAATGGACCATGTAGGACAGGAGGAAGAGGATAGGGGCATGGCATGTGGACAGGCAGGGTGGAGGTGGCAGGGACAGGTTACAGTCATCTGACAATGCTAGGCAGGTGGGAGGGGAGTGGCAGCTCAACAGAACACTCAGAGTAGATAGGAGTGGCAGGTCCATGGGACATGGTGGGCAAAAAGGATGGAGCAGGGGCATGCACAAAGACATCGGAGGGCAGGGGGAAGGAGAATAGGGGCAGCAAGCTAAGCACAGAATTTAAGCAGGAGGTCAATGATGGGGCATAGAATTGGGCAATGGAGGGCAGGAGGAGTGGACTGGTACATCATACTAAATTGAGGGCAGTGGCAGCACATCAGACCATGCATGGCAGGAGGGAGGAGGCTAGTCCATGGATTCACACAACAGAGGATAGGGAGGAAGGGGATGGGGCAGCAAGCTAACTGTTCTGAGAAGGCGGGTAATAGGAACTTTATTGTTTTTAAAACATTGTGTCTGTGCGAACTACTTAAAATATGAACAAGTATGCAGCATAATCTCACTTTTATTCAGGAAGAAGAGGACGTTTGTGACTGTGACTCCAGGCTCACTTGGCAGAAACACCCCCTGACCCTCCATCCCCTATCGCAAAATGTAATGCCTGTGAAAAGGGTAGGTGAACACAGTGTTATATAGAACATAGTCCTGAGAGCACGATTGAAAATGAAAACTAGATATAGTGTATGGTATAAACTATGCACCAAAAAGTGTGATATAAGATGAACCGGGCGTGAAATATAATATGCAATACATTGTGCGCAATGACAGATTCATTGGAGAGTGCGAGATAGCACAGGCACTAGCGCGTGCTATGCGATATGCGCCTTGGAGTGTAATATGCACAGGGCAGTGTTGTGTAACCTAACTAGTCTTTAAAGTTGTAATATAAAATATGTGCTGGGGAGTGTAACGTTGCATATGCACTGTGACAAAGATATGGATCCCAGATTGTAATATGTATGGCATAGCACTGTGCGTTATAACATAGGCATCGAGGAAGGCACGTTAGATGGGGCAATATAACCCGTGCGAAGACAAGTGTGGCATGACATATTCACGGGGTGGTGTTACAGTGCACATGGGCTAGAGAGTGTCATAGCATATGCACTAGCTAGTGGAATACAACACAGAGGTGTGTGGCACTCGGCAGGCAATGGTGGGTGTAACACAGCATTGGGCTCTGTCAGGAGCGCCCTGTGACTCTCAAGTGATGTTCGTCCCCTTTCCAGAGAGTCAAATAAAAAGTATTACACATCCGGATGTGTGTTTTATTAACCGTGAGGGGGGTTTCTTGCATAGTTTTGGTCGAATTTTTGTCGAATCCCCTTTGAATGGCTTGGTGTGCATGTGTATTAAATGTGCCCGTCAATAGCTACCCATGTTTGTATAAATAAACGACAAGGGTGTCTACCGGGATTAGGCACGGTAGGGCATCAGACATGTCAGAGCTTCACTAGTGGTGTAAATACATTCCACGTGGATTCATTGCATGCATAGTCGCCTTTTAATGAATATCACGCAAATCGTCATGGTGATAGGTACGTACGGTTTGTCCAGCATGTCCTAGGTGTGTCTATAAATATATATTTTTTAAAAATAATAAAAAACAGTGGCCGGCCCTGGGGATTGGGGTCAAAAAAATATAATTAGGAGACTGGCCCTGGGGGATGGGGTCATCAGGGCCAATAAATTAGAATAAGAAGGGGAACAAAACAGCCCCCCTTCTTAAAAAACTAAAATAAATAAAAGACTGGCATCGTGCCGTAGGCCATGCCCCCTCCGTGCAGCACTCTGCAAACGCGCCCCCAACAGGCATCTCCAGTATGCGCCAGGGAGCTGCGCTGCAGCCAGGTGTTCTGAGGCCAAGCCCCTTTTTACACCTCTCTGCAACGCAGCTCTGTGGCGCTTACTGGAGGTACCTAGTGGTCTAGTTTGACCCTAGGGACCCTTAGGATTCAAGGGGACTTAATCTCTCAACTTAGAACAGCCACAGGGCGCGTTTACACAGTGGTGAAGGGAGGGACGGGGCCTGAGGTGACGTGTGCAAACACGCACTATGGCACGTTTTAAATTGGGGATATAATTTCCCTTCAATACTGAGGGCCCCTGGGGGCTAACTAGCCCACCAAGTGCTTCCAGTAAGCGCCACTGAGCTGCATTGCAGAGAGGTGGTCCAGGCCGTGCCACTTTTTACACCTCTCTGCAACGCAGCTCTGTGGCACTTACTGGAGGTACCTAGTGGGCTAGTTGGACCCTAGGGACCCTCAGGATTCAAATGAACTTAATCTCCCAACTAAAAATGGACACAGGGCTTGTTTACACAGTGGTAAAGGGAGGGGACGGGGCCTGAGTTAACGTGTGCAAAAACGCCCTGTGGCCTGTTTTAAGAGGTAGTTTTAATCCCCATGCCCTATTATATACTAGGGGCTTACAGAGGAGGTCATGCTAATCACAGGGGGACCCCCAACGCATAATGTTCTCTAGTGTATGTAGGTGTTTTCACTGTATTCTAAGTGTCTTTTAACATAGCACTGGCTCTAGGACTGGTTAGTCAGACTCAGTTACCACCAGTATCCGTCTGAAAAAGTTGAGGGTACAGGATGATTTTGCAACAAGGCTTCTTTCTGCTCTTCTTTTTGTTCTTTCTGCACGTTATCCTTCTTCCTGCACTTATCTTCGTATTTGAGGACTTCTGTTGCTTCTTTCTGCACTTCTTTTGTTTCTTTCTGTGCATTTTTTCTTCTTTCTTCACATGTCCTATCTCTGTAGGCATAGTTAGAAATTAGCATTTAAAAAACCTTTGAAATTCACAGAAAAAACCATAGGTTTCAGGCACGTTATAGTTAGGAATTAGCATTTAAAAAACCTCAGAAATTCACTGAAAAAACCATAGGTTTCAGGGGTGTTATAGTTAGCTGGACTTTTCACTTGTACAAAACCATTGAAATTCCCCCGTTATAGTTAGTTCAGCTAACTATAACTCGCGCGCCCGCAATGCACTGCTGATGACGTCACATATTACATCACTCATGACATGGTCAGTGACATCACTCATGACATCACTGATGACATCTCAAATGACATCACTGATGACATCACTGATGACATCATCCTTGTGATAGAGTGGCAGACCTCCTCTCACCCTAATATAACCTTTGATACACACATTCAAAAATAGAGACTAAAATTTTCAAAACAATGGACATACCAATACCAGTTACAACAACCTCTTCAGTAATTCTAAGATCCACATACACATCCACTCATTCACCAACAGTCCTATACAGTCACTCATACATGTACTCACTCATCATATGTACTCATACACCTATACATCCTGTTACACAATGCCACTCATCCATAGAGTTACTCACACACATAGTCACTCATGCTAATAAAGAATCAAACATACATTTACTTGCATATACAGTTATACACACACCACCATACTTACTTCTACGGAAACTTACACATACTTAGTCTTTTAAACAATCACTTATAGAAACACATACTTATTCATACAGGAACTCTTTCAATCTCTCACTCTCACATATACTCACATATATACACCAATAGTCACATATACTAGTTTAAAACATATGTAGTTACTCATAAAGACACTATAGAGACAGTCATTCACTCACTAACACACCCATACACACACTCATCCACCCATACAGTCCTGCACACATGCTGTGTTCAACACATACAGTGAGTCACTCATTCATGCACCTATGCACTACGTAATACCCCCCACCGAACCATGCAGACACTCAGACTGATACTCAAAAAACCAACTAATAACCTATATAGACACCCATGTAGCTTCTCACCAACCCATGCAGCCACTTATACACAAAGTGAGAGACTGATACAGATATTTACATATTTAAACATTACTCACTAAGCCATGTATTCACTATGATACACTTAATCAGTCAGTTACACAATCAATTTTTCAAAAACAAATCATCCATTTAGACACTTATATACCCATTTATTCTTCCATCGACCTTGAGATATACATATATAAAACATATTTAATTTTCAGAAAAACACACATTCACTGGATGATGTCATCAGTGATGTCATCAGTGATGTCATTTGAGATGTCATCAGTGATGTCATGAGTGATGTCACTGACCATGTCATGAGTGATGTAATATGTGACGTCATCAGCAGTGCATTGCGGGCGCGCGAGTTATAGTTAGCTGAACTAACTATAACGGGGGAATTTCAATGGTTTTGTACAAGTGAAAAGTCCAGCTAACTATAACACCCCTGAAACCTATGGTTTTTTCAGTGAATATATATATATATACACACATATATATATATATTCAACAAAACAACCTCCAAGCACAGGAGCCAGGACCCTGCAGGGCATGCCATTATTATATATATAGCGGAAATACTAACTCTATGGATGCAGAACTGCTCACTGGAAATGAATTGGTAACCCTTGCAACTTTACATTTCCTGGAATCCTCCGACAACATAGACTATGACATCTTTTTAGAAGAAGTAGGGATAACTCAGTCCAGTGGCAGGGGTGGGTTAAAAAACAAATCAAGGACCATCCCACAAACACCGTTCGATGCCATAGATGTCTTCAATGACGCGGTCATGACGGATCTCAAACATCTAGAGAGCAACAAGAAAACAACTACAAAACAGTTCAACATCCCCCTTGTACAATGGCAAGCTATAAAGTCCCTTAAAAATGATGGCTCAATAGTGATAAAACCTTCGGACAAGGGGGGGAACATTGTCCTGTTTTCCAGGGAACACTATCTTAGCGAAGCAGTGAACCAGATACAAGATAAAGAGTGCTATTTACCAGTAAACAGAGCAGAATATTTGAATTATATTTCCATGTTACATCAACGTCTAGCAGCTTGGAGAGCGGACGGGATGCTAGATGTAGATGAGTATAATTTTCTGCTCTGTGAGTACCCAGTTCTCCCGTACTTTTACCACCTTCCCAAGGTGCACAAGGACGAGATGAAACCGCCTGGGAGGCCAATAGTGGCATCGATTAACAGTGTTCTGAAAAATTTCTCAATTTATATTGACTCTTTTTAGAGCCATGGGTAAAAAGTCTCAGCTCATATATAAAAGATAATCAGGATTTCCAGAGACAGATTGAGGGGATAATGTGGAAGGAGGACATGCTACTCATAACGCTAGATATCACAAGTTTGCACACTTGTATCAAACACCAACAGGGTATAAAAGCGGTGAAATGGTTCCTAGATAAACGACCCTAAAGTTCTGACAGCACAACATCATGCTCTTAGAGATTGTGCAATTCTACCTTGAAAATAACATTTTTATCTTTTAAGGCCAGCTCTATAGGCAACAACGGGGGACTGTGATGGGCATGTGCTTCGCCCCAAGGTATGAAAATCTTTTCGTTGGGTGGTGGGAGAAGCATGTGGCCTGGATGGACACACCCAATAATTGGCTTGAGAATGTGATATTGTGGGCCCGCTACATTGATGATTTAATCATCGTGTGGCGAGGCAGCTGTTCCTCAGTGGATGAATACATAACCTTTCTCAATACCAATGACCTAAATCTGGAATTTCAGTGACAGGAAGGTGGGTTATCTCGATCAAGAAGTTTATGTGGCAGACAGACAGATTTTGACCCGGCTGTACTGAAAACCCACAGCGGGCAACTCTGTCACCTAAGTGGCATGATTAACAACATCCCTTACGGGGAGCTTCTGCGGCTGAAACATAACTGCACAACACCTGAAGAATATCTCATAGCCAGAAAAAAATCATTTAGGTGTTTCAAAATCAGGGGATATTCACATCATATTTTGAGTGCAGCCGAAAAGAGAGCAGATACAATAGCTAGATCAGAACTACTGATACCTAAAACATCACACACAGGAACACTGAGTAGTGAAACTAAGCCTGCTAAAATGATTACCCGTTACAACTCTAGGACCCCACAAATGGTGCGCATCTTCAAAAAGAACTGGCACATCTTTAACAGACCCCATCATGAAAGATGTCAGCCCCGCCCAACCGATGATCACTTACAAACGCTGCAAGTCCATTAATGCTATGTACACTCTTTCAAATCCACACGTTAGCAACCACTTTGGAGGGCACTGCTATACAGTCTATGCAAAGCATGGAGTATCTACAGCCACATATGCCTCGAACGGATTGTTACTTTGTAAGCATCTGTTCTTGGCGTCTAGTGCTGTAGATTCACTTGCGTCGACCCTCCTTCCCAGATACCTATTGCCATTGCAGTGACTTTACCTTTTCATATGTAAGGACATATCTTTACTTACACTTACTTTACACTCCATTCTCACCCGCCTGCGGGAAAACAATCTAACAATGCAGTCAATGTCCATACGCATTTTCACCTAGAGGAGTCACCACTCTACCGCATGAATTGAAAAAATTCTTTGAAGAAAAACAATCTGCACAATTATGGACCCAACACTAGATTGCAGGAGTGTGCAAAGCATGTGAGTCTACAGCACTACATGCCAAGAACAGATACTTACAGGGTAAGTAAAATAATCCTTGCTGATTTAGTCTGTACACTTCTGCACCACTTCTCATTCTAGAACAATCATTGGCAAAGCCAGTAGTCCTCGCCTTTGCAAGCTGCTGCCTTCGCCAATGTTTTTGCTAGTGCTGTGTAGTGTCAGCAAATAAAATGGAGGCAATGTGGCCTGATAGCCAGTGTTGCTGACTTTGGAACTGTGGAAGCAGAAGCGAGTCTCTGCATTGCCTCAGCATCTTGTGATTCTAGGCATGCCTAAAGAAATCTGACTTCATGCGCAGTAATCTGTTGTTCAGTGAAAGTGCTCCAATGCCGTTGGGCAGACTTCATCCTATATAAAAAACTGCAAAAGATAAAAAGAAATTAAAAATAGTGTGCCAAAATCAGTAAAGGATCATTTGAATAGCAAAATCTCACTTTTTTCACTAAATGTAACAGGACAATAAAGGATTACTTTTTGTGTGAGAAAGAATTCCTTAATAAGTTGACATTTTCGTTTTAAGGTTGTAAGCCCTTATCTAAGGCTGACATATTGCAAGGGCACATATTCTAGAACAGAAACAATTAGAGTGACACCTGAAACCCCAAAGGTAATTGGGGCCATGGCTGAGAGACTCCTTCTTCAACAGCTGAAGCCATCTAACAAAGAAATGCCTGCCATAAATGTATTTGGGTAATAGGAGTTTGTGGAAAAAAATAACTCCGTGCGCATTACATTCACCTGCCTCAGTGGGGCCATTCAATTAATTTTCATTAGTTGGCCTGATAATACATTGGAGTCATGCTCAAGATTAGCTTTTTTTTTTAATGAAAACAGCATTTCAATGAAAAATTTAAAACACCCTTAAATCTTGTTTATATTGTAAGATGAGAATGACATTTTCACCAAAAACTCAAACGAAAACACCCCCTGTAAGAACAAGAATGCTGATCGGATTCAAATGATTATAATTTGCTTATGATGTGGGAAAAGGTCAAGCTGACACTGTAAACTGAAACCTGATACCATGTGCTGCTAGATAAGAGTACCAAGAGCTGACAGCAGGCCATTGGGGAGGGAATGGAAAAACAAAAAAGACTGGATGAGGATGACAGTAGTGAGGTGGCGATGGAGCGAGAAAAATAGCAGCATGAAGCACAGGGAAATCTGTATTGGGTTGGGGGAGAAGCAGTGGAGGAGAGAGCTAGTAAACACAAGCATTCTCATGGAGTGCTACAGCAAAAAGAAAAAAGTAGTTCCTGAAAAGAACATGGAAGGATAGATACCAGCCTGTCAAGGAGACGGTAAAGAAGCTATGCTCCAGAGGAGGGACAGATATAAGATTGACAAGCTGGGAAAACAAAAGACATCAAATAAGAAGCAAGCAAATGAGTGACCAAGCTTACCAAATGTAGGCAGTGTAATCCCTGGTATGTTCTTGCTAAGTCCACAATAGGTCTTGACTTGCCTTTCCGCCCCCCGATTACACAACAGCTGTCGGAAGTAGTCTCCAAAGGTTTTTTACCATTTGGCAGAACTTCACCTTCGACCAATAGGTGTTGGATATTATTTGGCATGGTTATTGCCCGGAGCTCATTTCCACATCTTCCACCATCCACCTTGCAAACACATTTTCTTCCCAGAAAACTACTTCTCAAAATGGACTAGAGAACCTGTCCCCCATCACTATCAGTGCACAGGAGTGTACTCTCTGTTCTTTTTAATTCCAAAAAAAGACAGTTCCCTCAGACCCATTTTGATTCTCGGGCCCCTAAACGAATGCATCCTCTCAGAGTACTTTTATGTGGTTACTCTTCAATATGTTATTCGGTTTCCGCCACAAATCGACTTCATGACCTCTCTTGACCTGAAGGATGCTTGTTTCCACACACCAATACACCTGCCAATATCTCAGGTTTGTGGTCAGCAGAAGGCACTACCATTTCAAATTGCTCCCTTTTTTTGGGGTCATGACTGCACCCCACGTGTTCACCAAGCGTCCTACTGTTTTTGTGGCTCATCTGAGCAGAAAATGACGTTCATGTCTTCCCCCGAAATGGACGTCTGGCGGATCAAAAGTTCACCCCACCAGCAATTCTGCAAACACACTGAGATTACCATTAAACTTCTGCTTGACCCAGGGTTTACTATCATCGCCAGCAAATCCCACCTGCAGCCTCTCCAGATCCAACCCTATCTAGGCATAATTGTCAACTTTTGAGGTTGGCATGTTCTTTTCAAACCCAGCCAGGATCTAGTCCTTTCAAGTACTAATCCCTCTTTTCCAGCTAGACTGTCATGTGCCTCCTTGGCATGATGGCCTCCTGCATTGCTATAGTACCTCATTACAGACTACATGCACATCTGTTATAGGAGTGCCGGGTGCAACAGTGGCCTCAAGCAGAGAGCCATTGGGACGATGTAGTGTTGATTGGACACCGCACTTGTTGCTCACTGCAACAACCTGTTGCAGGGGCAAACTTTTCTGGACCCTGTTTTGTAGAGGACCATTACAAGGGATGCCTCCCTTACGGGGTTGGGCACCCACTTCTAGGATCTGACTCTCCAGGGCCAGTGAGAGCCCAAACACCAGGGCCTTCACATCAACTGCTTTGAACTTCTAGTTGTTCACCTAGCGTTGAAGGTTTTCCTACCTCACCTGATGGGCAAGATGGCTTTCTTTCGGATGGACAACATGACAGCCATATATTACCTTCAAACCCAGGGCAACACCCTGTCTCCAACTCCCGCAGTTAGCCCAAAGCATTTGAAGGTGGGCTCTCCGCCACAAAGTCAGTCTGCTTGTGGAGTACCTTCCGAGAATAGCCAAAGACTTTGCCGAACTACTTAGCCAGATACAGCAAAAAATCCACAAATGGAAAATCCACCCAAAAGTCCTCCACCACACAAGAGACAACCCAACAAGCCGGACCTTCTCATGCTGAACCATGGAGAAATCTGGCACTGAGACCCCAGGTCTCTCAAACTTGTGATCTGGCTCCTGAGATCTTCCAAACCCCTAAAGAAATATTTATTTTTGAAAAACATGAAAGCCCAATTCATAGAGTTCCATTGTATGGGGATTCAAAAAAGACCGGGAGTGGTACGGCCCAAAAATAGTCAAACTAGGTGCATAGTTTCTAAACTATATAAAGTCAAAAGATAAGAGTTGCCTCAAGTAAATTTCCACTGTGAGCAATTGTGTAACAATCCTGCTAACTCCTGCTTCCCATTATTGGTGGAGCTCCTATGCGCAGGGCAGTCACTCAGAAATCATACCAAAAACAATGTGATATTCGATGTCTTTATCTGACATCTGAGAAAAGTAATGAATCACTTACACTATCCCTTCAAAAACACCCTGATTGTGGCGTATAGGACAGACCCCCGGATAAACATTGAGTGCACACATCACACTGAACATAAAACTAAAAATGTGTACAGGGAACAGTGCCATTGATGTATTTAATTTTAATCGCCCAGATCCTGGCACGTAGTTAAAAACACAAACTTGTGTTCTTACTGGTAATTATTAAAGGCTATGGGGCATATTATCAAGCATGGCGTTAACATTATCGCCGCTTTAGCGGCAGAAAACTGCTGCTAAAGAGGCGATAATGGGCTTGATAATATGCCGCAGAGAATTCCCATAGAAGCCCATGTTGACACCAGTTTCTTGATAATATGAACCTAATATGTTTCATAGCGACCATTTCTTAAGGTAAATTCCACGAGTCCAGAGGGCCAGAAAAACACCCATTTTATACCACAACTAAAAGCAAAAAAAAGAGAGAGTACAAGAAAACAAAATAGGCCAGCTGGGATGATCAAAAAATAGTATAAAAATACATAGAACGTATGCCTCCCCTCCCATGTAACTTACCTGTGTTGCCGGTGGGTCAGCTATATAGTTGGATCCCTGCTACTGCCCGGGAACGGCACTTTCAAATGGAAGCAACGCACTTCCTGTAACCCAAGACTTCACTAGGCACCTAGAGCAGCTCCTGCGGGATGCCATCTTGGGAATAGGGACTGAGTAATAAACGGGTGCCGTTACGGCAAACCATCACCTCGTTATAAGAAGAGGGTAACATGTTATGCATGAATATGGCTAAATCAATGTACATAGTGAACACCTATATTAAAATCTTATCTTAGATTTTAAGTCAATGCCTATTATGACATACAGGGAAACAAGTCCCCATAACAAATCCCTTTTAACTAATACCAGTTAGAACAAGCATTTGCAATGCAATAGGACTCGCATTTACGCGAGACCTATCGCATTGCAAACGGTAGTCATCACGGACAACGGGAGAGAGGGCGGGGAAGGCACAGGCAATGGGAGTGAAGGTGGAAAAGGCACAGACAATGGGAGAGCTGGCGGGGTGTGTAGGCACGGACAACGGGAGAGCGGACGGGGTAGGGGGTGAGAAGGCATGGACAATGGGAGGGAGTGGGGATGTGAGGAGGTGGCCTCCATAACCGATATACCCTTCCTGCCAAACATCATAGAGCAGAACGACAACGATACGCGAAGGCAGGGAGAGAAAGAGTTAATCTCTTCCACTGCCTCCTATGTACAGGGAGGAGCCCCGCCCAGGGTGAACAGGAGCCAATGGAATGCAAAGGAGTTGGGACCCGTTGCGTATGAAGGGAACCCGGAAGAGCAGTAAAGCGTTGTGGAACCGACGAAGCGGAGAGAACAGCAACGACGAGAGGAAGAGAACAGCGGAGAGGAGGAGTACCCAACCGACAGCGGAGGAAATGAGGAACCAAGTCCAGCCGCCGACCCTGAAGACGCACCAGAACCGGGAGAAGCCGAGACTTGGTCCGAAGAGTGGTGGACGCCCCCAGGGGACACTGATAAGCCGCCGCAACTCCGGAGGGTTGCGGCTAGCGCGATACGTGATACAGGAGGGGGGAGGGAATAATTGGGGTCTAGCAGACAATTACGGGGCGATGTAAATGCATAGAGTCTTCTTGTGAGATCGTTTGTCTCGTCACTCGTATCCCTTCACAAACCGAAGCCGCGTTATCACGAGCACATTGGTTTTTAGGTTTTCGCTCCTCTATACTTGGCACATTTCTTTTCCCCACTGAGGGTTTTACAATTCTACCCCTCTGTATTCTCACGTACCCTGTGTTCTTATGAACCACCCCCCTTCCTTCGTTACAAGCCTCGCCGTTCTTATACCCATTCTAAACCTAAACCTACAACACGCCACGACTTTTCCTTCTTGTTGTACAGCACAACGGGTGCATTTAGTTACTCGTGTAGGGTTCTTAGCAGAAACGCCAGAACAGAGAAACTTACTGCCTTCTCTCATTTTCACTTCTGAGGCTACCTGGGGGGAAGTCCAACCACGTCAAGAATCCCCCACCAGCCAGGAAGAAGTCGATGAAGATCTCAGGAGAGAGGAGTCCATCATACCATCCTTGACCTGTTTTACAGAACGTTTTGCTTTGAATAAAACCTAGTCACAATTGATCATCCAATTCGGCCTCCTCATTTTTCCTTTCGCCCCTCCCTCTCACAGGGAAGTAGACAAGGCAATATAACATGTACAGTGTAACACTCAAAGTAAAGGGGCCAGTAACCATGGGAGAGTACAAAGGACGACATGGCCGAAATAAGGAAAGACTAACAAGCCTCTATATTATTCCAAAGGCAGCATTTACAAAGGAAAAAGACACAATGAAAAATATGGGCGGGGCTTCCCTCATGCACTAAACTACATCAGATCTTCACCAGGCTCGACCTAAACAGGGATGTGTAACACATCCCTGTATTACGAGACAGTTACTTGGTACAGGGATCTGTGAGGGGACCCCATAGGTGCACCCACGCCCAAAGAAAAAATTGAGGGGTGAAGGGGGGCTCGCTACGGGCCCCCAATATCCATCCCCACCATCCTAATCTCCCCTTTAATTCTGTTTGCAATTGTTAGAACTATCATCCTTAGGGTCTTTCCCCAGCCTTTGTGTCATTTGCCTCCCATTTTTGCTGATTCCTTTTGTTGGCCTTAGGACTCTGCACACTTTACCGCTGCTAACCAGTGCTAAAGTGCTTTTGCTCGTCCCATATACTTGATGACATTGGTGTATACCTTATTGGCATATGTCTAGTGGCATAGCAAGGTGGGGGTGGGGGGAGCTCTGCCCCATGCAGAATGAGTTTTTGGAGAAGGAGCCTCCTACCGCTCTTACCTCTTGCTGTCGCAGAAATTGCCACCACCCGCTCTTACATGCGTCTGCCGGGTGGCAAACCCAGGGACCGCCACATGCGGCACAACATCTAGCTATGCCACTCCATATTTGTTGTACTGGTAAGTCCCTTGTAAAGTGGTATACCATATACCCAGGGCCTGTACAAATGCTACTAGTGGGCCCAAAGCACTAATTGTGCCACCCGCACAAGTAGCCTTTCAAACCTCTCTCAGGCCTGCCACTGCAATGCTTGTGCATGTAGTTCACTGCCACTTCCACTGGCATTTAAAACCACAGGACAAGCCTTAAACTCCCCTTCTATTAGATGTAAGTCACCCCTTACATAGGCCCTAAGTAACCCTAAGGGCAGGGTGCTATGTAAATAAAAGCTAGGACATACACCGTTATGTTTTGCATGTCCTTCTAGTGACAAATTGCCTATTTAGTTTTTCACTACTTCAAAAAGGCCAGAGTTGGGAATCCCTAATACACTTTTAAGCTGTAATTCTCAATCAGAGAGGAGTAGCTTTTTTACGTGTCATTATCTCTGGAATGGCTTTGATGAATCCTCGCTACTGGTGAAGTTGGTTTAACATTACTGGTTTAGAAATGCCACTTTTAGAAACTGTACATTTCTCCACTCTTAGGTTGCTTGTGCCTTACAGTCTGTCTCCAATACACACCTGTGATAGGAGATAGCTACACTTTTTGCATTCCCTCTAGACAGCCACAAACACCGGAAGGTGAGGTTCATTTGCATTCTGAGTACTTATCTGCATTCATCTGCATTCTGATGGGTCTTCCTGAGCAATGAGGAATGGGAGTGGCCGACACACTTCAATAGGTAGTGTCCTGTCCACAAACACAGCACTGATTTACCACCCCATGGTTAGCCTGGCAGGCAGGACAGGGTTGAAAGGGATCCTTGTGCACTTCAGAGAGCTGCTTTAAAGTCACCCCTTACATCAAAGGAACTTTTGGGTAAAGGTACTGGGCCGCTGACCCCCAAAAAGTCACTTCTGGATCTTGAACTGAACCTCTGCTAGAAGGACTGCTTTGCTACCTAAAGGACTACACTAGACTGCTGTTCTGGAAGGACTGCTGCCTGCTACTCTCTGACTCTGCTGAAGGAGAGCAGGACTCTGCTTTCCCTCCAAGTGATCTCCAGTGGCTTGCTGGCTTGCTTCCTGTTTTTTTGCAGTCTCAGGGATACAAAAGACTTCCTGTAATTCTGCTGGTGAGGCTGGACTCTGCCTTCTGTGAGTCCTACCCTTGCCTGAAATACCCCCTCCAGGTTTTGGGTCTCACAAGTGGATTCTGTAGCTGTCTTCACCAAAATTGGAACCAACGCATGGCCCTTGGACGCAGAGGTTGTTCAACAATAGCGGTTCTACAGGTAGCACGGCCCAGCGACCATGCTCTGCGTGAATCGATGAAAGCACATTGCCTTCACTTCAGTGAAGCTCGTCGACGATGCAGCAGCCCGACAGTATGGAAAATATTGATGCATCGATCCCTCAGCATCGACAATTTGCTCCATTCAAGGTATTTTCTCACTTAGCCCTGCGTTGGGGCTGTAGCCAGCCTGCCCTCCATCATGGTCAGCCTGAACTTTGGATTTTACCAGGTCCCTCGCGACCTCAAGTAATCTTTTGACTGCTAGTGACGTCCAAACACTATTTTCGCATTTAATCTTTAAAAATGAATATCTCGACTTCTACTCTATTCTATTTTCTATTTTCTAAACCTGTGTAGAGTCTTTTTGTGGTGTATTCATTGTGTTACTGTGTGTGTTTGTTGCCAAATAGTTTAGGCATTGCCTCTTTAGATAAGACTGAGTGCTCTGTGCCAAGCTACCAGAAGGTGAGCACAGGTTATCTTTTATTGTTTATCTAGCTTACACTGACTAGACTAAACTGATGGCAGAGGAAATAAATCTGCTGGAAATGGAGGTACAACAAGATTAGACATTTTGGGCTTTTGCTCTTTCAGGAGGCCTTAAGGAAAATGGTTTTATAAAAACAAGTAATGACCAAAGTGTGGTATGAAGAGCTGCAGCCACTCTTTTCAAAGACTTAAATAGTTGAATACTCCCTCAGTCTTTCAGAGGTATACTTGAGTACGGCCTTCTAATGACTGCAACCCAGACATACAAGCTAAACTGATGTCAGAGGAAATAAATCTCCTGGAAATGGAGATACAACAAGATTAGACAATTTGGGCTTTTGCTCTTTCAGGAGGCCTTAAGGAAAATGGTTTTATAAAAACAAGTAATGACCAAAGTGTGGTATGAAGAGCTGCAGCCACTCTTTTCGGAGACTTAAATAGTTGAATACTCCCTCAGTTTTTCATAGGTATGCCTGAGTAGGACCTTCTGATGACTGCAACCGAGACATATTATGTAGTACCTTTGAGTTCAACAGGAGAAACACTGTGAAATGGTACCTATCTACCCCCTGTGGCCCCCCTGTTTTACTTGCTTTTCTATTGTCTCTTAGGTTTGCTTTAGCAAGGGGCTGACGCTTGTGGAATAGACATCAGCTCATATATTTATTTTAAAATAGCATTCTCTTGCTCTCCATCGTAATGACCTGACACTTTGAAAGTAGAGGAAGGAAAAGTTAAACAATATGCCAGTGAAGTCAGTCAAAGCGGGTAAATATGGACATCATTTAGGGGTCACCAGTGGTCGCAGCTGAGATCCCTGGCTTGCCCCTTGTGACCCCTAGCACTGCATGTGTGACCCATGGCCTCAGAGGTGGCAAACTCAGTGCCAGAAGCACAGGCGTCCTTATGGACATCATTTGGGGCTACAATATATTGGGTTTTTTATCATTTTTTAATTACACTAATAGTGAATAATACTGTATTATTCACTATTAGTGTAACTAAAAATGAAGTACAGTTTGCTGGAATAAGACCATCCCTGGCTGCAGAAGTAAGTAAAAATGCTTTTAAATGCATGTTATGTGCATGAGTGCAGGAGCGATTCTGCATATGTAGGAGAGAGTGTGATTGTGTGTGTATGTGTAAAGCATTTGTGTGAGTGAATGTAAAGGTCAAATTGCATGTGATGTGACTTCTGCTGCCACTGGCGTTTGGTGTGACATTAATGGTGGGGAACCTAGCAAGTTGCAAAGAAGAGTGATGTTTCCTGATTTCTCTTGAAGTTAGGTTTCACTTTAAAGGGCCATTCCCTGCAGCTCAATGTATTTCTCAACATGGATGAGGCATCATCCTGCAGGGATCTGGTATTTCCTAGCTGTCATTCTGGACTGAGATTTAGCAATTTAGCAGGGAAACCCCAACAGAGACTGCGTAAAAACATTTTATGCTCCTAGCAATCCCACCCAGTGACTTATTCTACATGGCAACTGAGTGCTATGTGTCATTTCTCCGGCAATTGTAAGTGGTTACTGAGCAACATGTGTATGTCACCCAGGAAAGGCAGGAATGTTTCTTCATTTGAGCGAGGCCTGATATTTGGCCAACTTTGCAAATTCTCTTAGTCCTATTTGCAAGAAAACTAGGCTGTTGTTGTTTGTAAAATATTGAAAATCATTGCACTGCAAACTTATTATAGATGTACATGGTCGGCCTTGTCTGGTCATACATATATGCATTTGTGTTGTAAGGCTGGGGTTTCTCTGTATTTTTCTCAATGTTGTCTTGCATTGTCTCATATGGAGATTGGATGAGAATGAAGGAGCCCATTTTAGTAAAACAGGTTTAATTAAATGTCTTGATCCAGCTCAACCTCAGGAAGTCAAAAGCAATGTTGTGCAGGTTTTAGGAAGATGTGTGGAATATTAAGGAATGGGTGCTAATGAAGAGAACATTTAAAAGAAGCTTGAGGACAGGGAGCTAATAAAGAAGTCTGCAACACTACCTAATAAAAAGGATGAACTGAAGAAGGCATCTAGAAAATCATCTACAGTACCATGAAGCCACCATCATAAAGGTGGTTTTCAACACAGCTGTCAACCCACAGCTTGCCTCTTTGGATGAAAGACGGGAACTTTTATTTTATCAAATGTTAAACATTTTATGATTTGCTGTTGATTTTTTCTTCTTCTAGTGACAATATTTTCACCTGTTTTGTTTTAACCAGAGATCTAATTTTGTTAAAAAGGGCATGTTGTGTTCTCTTCATTTATTCTATCATGAAATTCTCCATGCATCTTTAAAACACAGAACACATGGGACTGAGTGTCTGTTGAGCTGGGAGTTCTGCTAGATTGCTATCTAGGTTTTGCTGTTTTCATTTATTTAATAGCTGTTTACTTCTACTTCAGTATGCATGTGTTATTGTCTTCTTATCAGGATCTTGATTAGTCAAATGTATACAACAATTCCTAGGCCTTAGCCCATAACAGAGAAAGAACAGTATTTAACCAAACATCTACTCACTAAATATAACTGGACCCACAGAATAGGTGTGATTGCACCTCAACATTGACAATTTGGGAGTGAGAACACCCAGATATCCTAATTGAAACAAGGTGGCACATAGGTAAGTGACAATCAAAGCATGCAAAACTCCATAAAAGTTAAAGGCTGAACATTAAAAACTCAAAATGTCTTTTGGCGACAAATTGGACAAAGTGAATTTGTTAATCGCTGTCTTCTATAGAGCCCACTTGTAATGGGGTGGTGGTCTTATTGTCAAATGTTAGGTGCATGACATAGTGTGGCTTTCCCTATGTTAGCCTAACTATGCACGATACAGACTGCACTTGCATTGCACACGTTACTATTTACAAATGTTTATTTTTGTGCCATTCTCTTCTTTCACACAGAACTTGCAGCTGTTTCCATGCTCTGTTCTTTCCTGGAATTTAGTCTGAACACAGCAAACAAGGTCAAACAACAATCTCCCTTGTTATTTTGTTCTAGTTAGGCAGTAAAACCAAAACACAACACATGAGTGCAACTGTTATTTGTGAGCATGTGCGCCTTTTTGTAAAAGTATGTACAGCAATGTTACACACATGGAGAGAGAGATTTTATGGGAAGAATATCACGGCTGTACCTGAGATGTAGAAAATCCATCTGTATGTGCTCAGGTATGGGGCTCGCTACTAATCCCTGAGAGCTTTGTTGTATAATCATTCCGCTTCTGTAGAAGGGGAGGGGGGTTAGGCTTATCTGTCTTATAATATATGGTTTACTAACTAAGCTAACTGTATTTTTGTTAAGCATTTGTTTTCTAATTGTAGCACAAATACTGTAGTCTAGAGCACGATAGTTTAAATAAAGAAAATCCCTTTGTTTGTCTGTTATATTTTATTGTGGACAAGTACAAGTGTGAGAGCGAAAGGGGTTGTCCTATTACCGCGATCCCTGAGAGGGTCAGGAGTGTTGTGTCTGGGGGTGTCAATTCAGTGGTCTCTCTGGATATGATTAGGAGGGCAGGTGAGATACTATAGCTAGGTGGACTTGGGCTCATGGTTACTGAGGTGTTATGGTGACTCAGTCCCTGCCTACTGACGTTCTATGGTCCGAACAAAGCGATACCAAAGGGGATGATGGACGGAGCATTTGAGCTAATCAAACACTCACCCCCAGTCAACTGATCTGGGTTTAATCCATCATCATTCTTTAGCTCACTCCACCAACCCAGTTCAGACATGGCCATATGCAAATCAGTCTCACCCTGAGCCTCATGGGAACAGTCCAGCCCGAACTGCCAAGCCATGCCTTCCCTGGACCCAAAACAAGCATCCTGGGACCGGTTTTGGGTTTATAACCCTCATCAACCAGGCTATCTTGAATCCAGTGGCAAAGTGAGCAAGGGACCCACATCTGGGCATACCCTGCCAACTTAGGGCGAACGAAGCGATACCAAAGGGGATGATGGAAGGAGCGTTTGAGCTAATCAAACACTCACCCCCAGTCAACTGATCTTGGTTTAATACATCATCATTCTTTAGCTCACCTATTTGCAGGAACCCTGATTAGCGCTTGTGCTTGTCCACAATACATTTGCATGTGTCTTGCAGTGATGTCCGTGGTGTTCGTGATTTATCCGCCAAATTTTTTATGGACCACCTCGTCTGCTGGTTTTTCAAGCTTGATTATTAAAAGGTTTATACCCTCTCTCTGCTGCCATTGGCATCCTTTGATATTTGATTGTGGCGTAACCTGTTGTGATTGCGGGTAATTGCCGCCCAGCATTACTCAACACTTACTTCAGCATGGAGTCCCTAATGTGGGAGATCCTGTAGTTTTTGTTATTGAGGAAGACGCAGCATAATGCTTTGAGGTGTTTTATTCCTGGGTTACATTTATGGCTGTGGACTCTAATGTTAATATATGTCATACTTACAATGTACCTGCGGCACTGCAGCTTTATCCTCCCTATGTACTTCTTGAAGTTCCTCTTACAGTCTGGGAACTCCAGACTTGGTTTGATGGCACCCCTCCCAATGCCCCCGGCATTGTTGGTATGGGCCCCCTAAGTATTGACAGGGCCACATGGCCTACTCCAGCAGGTATTACGTTGTACCCAAATTTAGCTAATCTAAATTTGGCAGCAACAAGCTCATTGTATAACACGGTAGTTCGCTTATACAGACGCTTGATACAGTTTTCTTCCCACACTTTTCTGTCTGGCTCTACGGGGGTTGGTGGGCCAGCATAGGCACAACGGGCAGTGGAACTTGTCATTAGTCTGTTCATTGTACATTCCGTTATGAACAAACGTCCTACTAATCAAGAAGACATTCCCTTTTGAATTGCCGAGAAAATTGATTAACTGGATGCTGTGTTACTCCTTAACAGAGTACAAGAAGAACATAGAATGTTAATGATCTGTTTGCCAAATGGTCTGGATCCCCCTTTGGCTGACTGCAACGCTTGGGTGACTGTTTTTGCCACAGTATATACTCTCTGTTATGGCACACCTTTGTAGTGTGTTCTTCTGAATGTTCACAAACAAATACAGAATGAACATGAGGCAGGTCCTGCCCTTAGATTTGGGGAACTTGTTGGTAATTTTCCAGCAGTCTCCGAAATGATTCTTTCTAATGTTAAAGGTGAAGCAGTGTATTTAGCTATATGTCAGCGACTTGCTGCAGTGGCTGTAGTAGACCGCGAACGTGAGTTGCCTATTATCATTGCTCAGGTGTATATGTCCTTGGGATGTAATAGTTAGGGGACCAGATCCTCTATTTCAGCTCTTGGCAAAGCTGTTGCCGACAACGATGTCCGCTCACCAGGTGGCTTTCCTAAAAAGACATGAGATAACTCTAAACAACCATAAGAAAAAAGTAGACCTCGTGGTGGTTCCCCGCCACCTGAGTCATCTGAATGGCGATACGGTGTTCGTGAATGCTCTAAAATCCAGACTCCTGATCCATATCAGATTCCTGGTCCCTGTACTTCACGTTCCTTTCAGGACTTGTCTGACCAGCAGTATTACAGAGGAAGGAGATCTGATTACAGAAAAGGAGAATGCATACAAAACTAAATGGTATACATAATGCTCGTTTGATGTGAAATCAAAGAAAGAGCATCAATCACCTCAGTATGAACCTACTTTTCAGAAAAAGAAAGTTGCAGCTTTGACAGCGAAATATGCCCCAGACGGTGAGAACCCATCTCCTGGACATGAGTTGGGCAGTGATTCTCCTCAACAGCATTGCAGAGGTCCCCATAGTGTGCCAGACACTCCACCAGCTTCTGGAGGTGAGAGCAACTGACACTTTTGTCACTGTAGAGACTGCAGATACCCGCATTGAACCCCAAGATAGGTTGTATCAGTTATGAATTCAGTTAGAAGGTGGCATTAAATGCATCACTAAAGCTATTTTTTGGGACAATATGACTTCTTCATAACATATTCTTTTGGTGGAGGTTGATTGGCATCCTCTTTTTATTCTTGCTTGTCCTCCAGGTGAGGATGTTAGCCTCCCTTCCTTTTCATAACTTGTCCCTCATGAAGTTAATCAAGCCTGTGCTTCTAAATGGCACTTGTTTTAGTCCCTCTGAGGATTCCCCTTTCCAACTTATTCCTATGTGTTCCATTCTACTGCCTCAACCACAATATCTTATTAAACGTGATGCCAAGACATCTATTAAAGACATTCTTACCCAATTAGAGTACCAGGGAGTAATTGAACCGTATGTGTCTTAGATGAATAATCCTCTTTATCCTGTTAGAAACCTGATAACTCCTATTGTATTTTGTTATCAGTGCACATTTGCTGTGTAGAATACACATAGTAAAGCCTGAATTATTAATATTGTTTTTTTCTGTCACAATTTGGCTCCAGAGAGCCGTGATTGGTCTGTGTTTTCAGCCGTCGGCTCTCAGAGGCATTACACTTGTTTGCCCATGGGCTACAAAAGCAACCCAGTGTCTTTGCAGCACGTATTGTGTCAATTCTACATGACATTGACCTGGATGCTCTTTCCTATGTCGATGACTTCTACTTAACAGATGATTAATTGAATCCTCTTTTGGCTAGAGTGGATCTCATTATTACTCAAATTGCTGACCTTGGTTACACGCTCAAGTTTACAAAATCTCACATTGCTTTCCTTAATTTCCTTTTTCTCGGTTATGAATTAACCAATGAGGCTAAAAGCCTTGTCCCTCACTTTTTGAAAAAAGTGTGCAATTGCAATCTCAGAAAACACTTAAAAAGCTACAGTCCCTGCTTGGATCTTTGGATTTTGGCAGGTCTAATATTCCCGATTAAGATCACCGAATCAAACCGATTTATGCTTTGATTTGCCCAGATTTTTCTGTATCCTGTTGGATGCCTGAACACACTGAAATTCTGAGATCTTTACAGTCTTACTTGCTTGAAACACAACATTTGCATACACGAGTTAACTCAACTAATTTGGTAATCCAGATTTTACCGGGTTCCTTTGGTTGTACATATGTCACCTTTAATGTTTAAAGTTCCCTCTCGGAAATGCGTTTTGCTTCCACTGAGAAAATATCGACTGCCATACAGATGGCCATCCTCAAGAAACAGCGCATGCTCAAGGTGAAAGCATTACCCTTTTTTATCCTTTGCCCACCTTGGAGACTTACAAATACTAGCGTTCCTAATTATAAATCTCTTCATTCCCAATGGATTCAATGGGCTATGTCCTTAACAGCCATTGATGTCAGCTTTGTTTTAACCCTTCTTTACAGATGCAAGAATTATTACAATATGAACATGTTTATCCTATGCCCTCTTCAGTTCTTCCACTTGAAAACTACAAGTGTATTATTTACACTGATAGTTCAGCACAACCGTCAATAGGTTCTAAGCAGCAATATTCTGCGGCATGCACCATCGTTTTAGGTACTATTTTAGATGCCGTGCTTTATCCTACACTTACACGCACTCAGTGTCTGAGAGACTGTATGGTTACGTTTACTGAACTGAAAGCTTTGCTTCTTGCTCTTGAACATGAGAATACCGATTCCCCCACACTTGTAGTGTGTGATTCGCTTTACTGTGTGCAATCTTTTAATAATAATTTACATTTCTGGCAGATAAATAACTTCAAGTATTCCAAAAGTAGAACAATTAAGCACAAGATGCTTTTGGTTATAGTGGCAAATCTTAATGGAATCACTGACACAATATCGAAAGACTAAAAATCGACCTACAAATATATCGATACAAAATAATCGATCACATTATTATCGACATCATATACTTATTTAAAACATTACAAAAATATCGAACACACAATTTCGAACTACAGAAATATAGGTACACAAAATATCGGCAACACAAATATCGAAATCCTAAAATATCGATACTCAGTAATATACATATACTTCATAACAAAATATCGTAAACTAAAATATCGACCACTAAAATATCTCCATTTTACTAATATCGACTATATAACATTTAATTAAAACCTAAAATCAAACAACATATACACCTCAAATAATGTCTTTTAACTCTACACAAAATTATTATTAAACAATTATATATTTACTACATTTAAAAATGGATTTAAATAATTAACTCTTTACTAAAACATTATTAAGAACCTTCCTACATTAAACAACTATATTATTAAATTATACTTTATCAATTCATTCATCCAATACATAATATAATGTTTAGAAAAATACATATACAATAATACACCACAAAACCACTAATTAGCGTTTTCCTTATTAGGAAACTAACTACCAGAAAAAAAAAAAAAAAAAAATTCGAACTAACCAATAAAAACACTCCGAATTCAAACTAACCAATAAAACACATATTACAACATCCAAAGCACTATAAAAAGAAGTTCAACTTCATTCACAGTCCAGAACCAAAAAAACGAAATTGAATGAAGAGGAAAATCTACTGGATTGCAACTGCAGATATAAGAAAATCAACATAGAGGAAATATTTAAAACTATCAAAAGTAAGTTAACTATATTATTCTCATGAAGACTCAAATCGAATAAATTGTAATTACAATATACATACACTATAAATAAATTAATGTCTTCTTTCTATTTCATGTTTTCACTACAGGAAACTCAAAAAGAAACTAAGAAAATACAGAACAGCACCAAAAAAGATACAACTAAAAAGTAAGTATTTCACAACCAAAAATCAACTAATAGATTAAAATACCACCCTAATTAAATCCCAATTGCAAATCTCCTAACCATTCCCTATAAAAATATAGAAACAATTATTACAACAAATTTCCTTTTCTTTTCCAGACAAAGAAAATACTAGAAGAAAATTCCACAAATAAAGAATCAAGAGCATTCTACTCAAACACATCAAAACCAACTTTGTAAGTATATAGTAACTAAATCTTGTTTTTTTCTACTGAAAATTAATATAACATCATATATAATAACTATAATATATATTTTTCATAGATAAAGCTACATCAAAATGACTGAAGGAGCTGAATTCATAACAAGCCAGAAGGGAAAAATGTTACTATGCTATATGGGATACACTTACACACAGGAAAAAGTGTATGGTTTAAAGGTTAACTGGAAATGCACTAAATACTACTCTAATAAGTGCTATGGGCGTGCTACAACACGACAAACAACAGTACTATACACTAGAGAACATAACCACCCACCAAACATTACTGAAATCGAAGTCAGATCTGCTTTAGAAACTATAAAGGAAGCTAGCACAAGTTCTCAAAAACCTACTAGTGTAATTTTAAAAGAGCAGCTTCCCAAAATTCCTAAAACTGCTACTACACAAATGCCATCTGTAACTTCACTCAAAAGAACTATAGCACGTACTAAAAAAACCACTACTACTTCAACCCCAATTCCTCACACATATAGTGAAGTTATTCTAAGTCCAGAACAAAGTATAACTTTAAACAAAGAACCATTTGTCATTTTTGATAATAAAAACAATGACAAAAGAATTATAATATTTGGAACAGCTAATAATCTTTGTAAACTACAAGAATCACAGAACTGGATGATGGATGGGACTTTTACCATATGTCCCAAACCCTTTTTCCAACTATATACAATACATGTCCTATATCACAATTGCAATATACCATTAATTTACACATTATTACCAAACAAACATAACTCCACATACACTGAACTATTAAATATAATAAAACAAAAAACAAATAACTTTGCCCCACAAAAAATAATCCTAGATTTTGAACATGCAATGATTAATACTATATTAAAAACACACCCCCATACCTCCATACAAGGCTGTTACTATCATTTTAATCAATGCCTATGGAGACACATGCAAAAATCAGCCCTAAGCATTGAATATGCAACTAATTCATCTTTTGCATATCAAATAAAAAAACTCATAGCACTAGCTTATGTACCTGACACAGACGTAACAGAACATTACAACATTTTAATAGACAGCGCCTTCTACAAACAAAATGAAGAAAAACTAAGTTCACTATTGGACTATTTCGAAGATACATGGGTCGGCAGACTACATAGATCTGGCCACAGAAGAAACCCTAAATTCTTAATTCCCTGGTGGAACGTATACAGAAGCACATTAAATGGAGAATCCAAAACTAATAACGCAGTTGAAGGATGGCATAACGCCTTCCTACAATCAACAGGCAGAACAAAACCAACACTAGAAAGATTTATATCATGCCTACAAAAAGAACAGAGTTATCAAGAGTTCCGAATGGAACAATCCATAACTCAGCTAACTCCAAAAACCTCAAAACAAACTAAACAAATGTATAAATATCTAGAGCAACAAGTAAAATTGTACCCTACTACCAAAGGCCTAGAATACCTAAACATCATAGCTAAAACACTTCTTTAAAGTACAAATACAAATAAATGACTAATTACCCATTTTCAATAATATCAAACACATAAAATATATTTATCTTATTACAAAAATAATTACTGTGTGTAACATATTTATACATATTGTCAAAAATATATTAACACACATTAATAATATTTGTAATAAAATAAAAATAAACAATAATATTAAACAATACCCACCCACAAGAAATAATAATAAATTAACTTACCAAGTTTATTCCAAAGTCAGAAAAATCCATTTCCTGCTTACACAATCCAAACATAAAAAAAAAGGTTCCCAAAAAAAAATGCAAAAATACAACTGCCGATTAAATCCAGAATCCATTCACCAAATATCCTTCGAAAAACCATGAAAAACCCGAAAATAGCTAAAAATATTAAAAAACGATCCATGAAAACCGAAACATTTAAAGAAGTGTAAAAAACATATTGTTCAATAAAACGAACACACACTTCTTTAAAAAAAAAAACGAGTCCATCCGAAACGAATAACCTAGAAAAGAAATTGTAAAAACAAAGCAACATACATTCCCACCCACATAAAACAACACATAAACACTTACTAACAATAATACTAGATTTAAAACAGTTCTAAATATACATTAAACACCTTAAACCTAACTCTCGAAACATGCCTACACATCGTTAAAAACACGTAAAAACACAACACGCAACTCTAACACATAACATTTCCAAATATAACTAATATATGTACAGCTACACTAAACATTATCTAACTAGGCTCAAAATAAAGTTTAAAACCATCTAAAACATATAAAACAAACCTTACCTTTCACGACGCGAAGTAACTCCCAACCGCGAGCTTCCCTTCAAACCAAATGACCCAAAACAACATTACCGGGTTACAAAATAGAGTGCCCAAAACATAATAAAACATTTAACTATACTAAAAAGCCCTAATTAAATCAGGTAAAACAGTAAATTCACACACAAATATTTTATATTATTTAGCAAAAATAGACCTATTTTTTTCATTTACCTACAAATTGTCAAAAAATGTTCCTAATGATTAAAATTATATAAATAAATATTAAAAAATTTAAAATATTTTTTATTATAATTTCTAAAAAGATAATACTACAGAACAATGTATGAAAAATTGTTACAAATTTTTTGCATGAATGCTAAAATTTTATTTATGTTAAAAATATGTTTGTTTTGAAAACATTGTAAAAATAATTAATATTAATATTTTACATATTAATATTAATAAAAAAGGCATAACATGTTTGTACTACAAATATTAAAATGTTTATATATGAAAATATTTGCCAAAAGTTTTGTATAAAGATTTTCAAAACCTATTGCTATGTTAAATTTAATTTAAAACACTACATTGTACAACATTATTAATAATATTTTTAATTTACTAAAAAATGTTAGAAAATATACTAAATGTACATAAAATTTGTTCTCACCTATATTCAATATGTTTGAATTTAATTACAATGTAAATAATGCTATTTCTGAATGATCTTACTCAAATGAATAAACAATAACAAATTTAAAAAACTACAATAAAAACCATGTTCTTGTCTTATTAATTGTGTTTCTCTGATTATTAATATTGATCTTCTATTATGAATATTTAACATATAGAATATTTTTTTTATAAAAAAATAAAAATCAATAAATATTATAAAATTACAGAATGCCATTACCCATTATTCCAATACAAAATATTCATATATTTTTCCTAATAATAATATTAAATATTCCAAACATATCACATTAAAACTTTACATGTATTTATTATCCTAAACTATAAATATTGAATTAATTAGTACAAATCCAATATATAATAATAAAATACAAATAATATTCACTTTTATATATTTTTATTATTGCTATATTAATGTAATTTAATTTCATTAAATACCATACAGATTAGAGTAGTTGCTGGACACTGACCATAAATAATTTACTATTCCCACTCCAATGTATAATAAATTAAAGTAGATGCTTGACACTGACCATAAATAATTTACTATTCCCACTCCAGTCTATAATAAATTAGAGTAGGTGCTGGACACTGACCATAAATAATTTACTATTCCCACTCCAGTCTATAATAAATTAGAGTAGGTGCTGGACACTGACCATAAATAATTTACTATTCCCACTCCAGTCTATAATAAATTAGAGTAGGTGCTGGACAGTGACCATAAATAATTTACTATTCCCACTCCAGTCTATAAAAAATTAGAGTAGGTGCTGGACAGTGACCATAAATAATTTACTATTACCACTCCAGTCTATAATAAATTAGAGTAGGTGCTGGACACTGACCATAAATAATTTACTATTCCCACTCCAGTCTATAAAAAATTAGAGTAGGTGCTGGACAGTGACCATAAATAATTTACTATTCCCACTCCAGTCTATAATAAATTAGAGTAGGTGCTGGACACTAACCATAAATAATTTACTATTCCCACTCCAGTCTATAATAAATTAGAGTAGGTGCTGGACACTGACCATAAATAATTTACTATTCCCACTCCAGTCTATAAAAAATTAGAGTAGGTGCTGGACAGTGACCATAAATAATTTACTATTACCACTCCAGTCTATAATAAATTAGAATAGGTGCTGGACACTGACCATAAATAATTTACTATTCCCACTCCAGTCTATAATAAATTAGAGTAGGTGCTGGACACTAACCATAAATAATTTACTATTCCCACTCCAGTTTATAAAAAATTAGAGTAGGTGCTGGACAGTGACCATAAATAATTTACTATTCCCACTCCAGTCTATAATAAATTAGAGTAGGTGCTGGACACTAACCATAAATAATTTACTATTCCCACTCCAGTCTATAATAAATTAGAGTAGGTGCTGGACACTGACCATAAATAATTTACTATTCCCACTCCAGTCTATAATAAATTAGAGTAGGTGCTGGACAGTGACCATAAATAATTTACTATTACCACTCCAGTCTATAATAAATTAGAGTAGGTGCTGGACACTGACCATAAATAATTTACTATTCCCACTCCAGTCTATAAAAAATTAGAGTAGGTGCTGGACAGTGACCATAAATAATTTACTATTCCCACTCCAGTCTATAATAAATTAGAGTAGGTGCTGGACACTAACCATAAATAATTTACTATTCCCACTCCAGTCTATAATAAATTAGAGTAGGTGCTGGACACTGACCATAAATAATTTACTATTCCCACTCCAGTCTATAAAAAATTAGAGTAGGTGCTGGACAGTGACCATAAATAATTTACTATTACCACTCCAGTCTATAATAAATTAGAATAGGTGCTGGACACTGACCATAAATAATTTACTATTCCCACTCCAGTCTATAATAAATTAGAGTAGGTGCTGGACACTAACCATAAATAATTTACTATTCCCACTCCAGTTTATAAAAAATTAGAGTAGGTGCTGGACAGTGACCATAAATAATTTACTATTCCCACTCCAGTCTATAATAAATTAGAGTAGGTGCTGGACACTAACCATAAATAATTTACTATTCCCACTCCAGTCTATAATAAATTAGAGTAGGTGCTGGACACTGACCATAAATAATTTACTATTCCCACTCCAGTCTATAAAAAATTAAAATACATGCTGGACACTGACCATAAATAATTTACTATTCCCACTCCAGTCTATAATAAATTAAAGTAGATGCTTGACACTGACCATAAATAATTTACTATTCCCACTCCAGTCTATAAGAAATCAAAGTAGGTGCTGCACACTGACCATAAATAATGTACTATTCCCACTCCAATCTATATTGAATTAGGGTTACTATATATTTTTGATTTTTTAAAACAATTACTAATTTGTAAACACTACCCACCCTTATCCCCTATAAATCCTACATCACTCTTATTAAATGAATTATCTTCTTAAAATTGTTAAATGTTAATTCAAAGAACATTTCTAAATGTTAATTATTTTTTATTAATATTACATTTTTTATATATTTCTAAAACACTCCCCACCCTTATGCCCTATAACCCCAAAATACCACTTATGACATTTATTTTATTATTAAAATGATTAAAATTAACTTTTATTACCAAATTAGAAATTTCCATTATTTTTTTCAAATATAAAATATTACATATATTTCGAAAGCACTCCCCACCCTTATCCCCTATAACCCCCAATTCCCACTTATTACATTTATTTTATTAGTATTTTTTTTTATTTTAAATTTTAATACCAAAATTAAATTTTCTTTTTTTTTTTATAAAATATTAAATATTTTTCAAAAACACTCCCCACCCTTATCCCCTATAACCCCAAAATCCCACTTATTAAATGTATTTTATTAGTAAAATGTTTAATTGTAAATTTTAACACCAAAATTTAAATGTAATTTTTTTGTAATTCAATATTAACTAATAAATATATATCTAAAACACTCCCCACCCTTATCCCCTATAACCCCAAAATCCCACTTATTACATTTATTTTATTATTAGAATTTTCACATTTAAATTTTAAAAACTTATTTGAATTTTTTTTATTTGTAAATATAATATTTCAAAAATTATATCATAAATTATTAAATTTTATTAGTAAAATTTTTAATTGTAAATTTTCAGACCAAAATTGAAATTTCATTTTTTTAAATTCAATATTAAATATTAAGGTGCCGATCACGATCCTGCAAAAACCGGGTACGAACCGTCGGACGGAGCACAATCTCCGCCCGACGCGTACCCGGTCGTCAATTTTCACAAACAAGGAATTACGATTCGCACGGGTACACCATTACCGTACGAATCGTAAAAAAGCCCGACCGAACAAAAAAACACCTACCAATGCGATCCGGGAAAGCGCCGACCTGACGTCGGGACGCTCGCAGCCAGCCATTCACGACCCAGGAATCACGATTCGCACCGACGTCACCCCGCACGGTGAATATTTTGCGGCAGCCAAAAACTGCCGGGAAATCAGGACGACGCGAACAAGGACCACCAGTACGCGACGGACAGACGACGACGCGAACAAGGAGGACCAGTACGTGACGGACACACAGGACGACGCCACCAAGGAGGACCCGTACGCGACAGGACGACGCGATCAAGGAGGACCCGTACGCGACAGGACGACGCGAGCAAGGAGTACCAGTACGCGACGGACAGACATGGACCCGAACCTACGAGTCATCCCTGCCCTCATAGCAGTACACCTCCTCTACAGGTTAGGACGCAGACGCCGCAGAAGGTCAGAATAACTAAGGGAGGGGGGAAAGTGGGGTGGGGTGGGGGTGGCACGACCAGGGCAGGCCACAAAACAACCACATAAGTCACACACCACACATGGCCTGGACATACCTGCCTCCCATGCCCTGGTCACCACGAGGGGGTGGGGGCGTGTCCTGATAAGCCAGCGACCGCCACAACGGAAGTCCGTCACCACGCGAACCGGCAACACAACCAGACAGGTACGTCCCGTACCCACGCCTGAAGAGCGTGGGTACGAGTCGGACCACGCCCACACACGTCACCCCAACAATGGCGGGACGGATCGCACCCACGTGGCAAAGGCCTGGGTACGGGCCGCACAAACATCACATAGCGTGGGGACGGATATGTACGGACCCTACCCCCACCCCGTATGCAAGGAGCGTACCCCCCAGCCCAACAGTGCAAGTACGACCCGCACCCCCACCCGCGTATGCATGGAGCGTACCCCCCATGCCAACAGTGCAAGTACGACGCGAACCCTCACCCGCGTATGCAAGGAGCGTACCCCCCAGCCCAACAGTGTAAGTACGACCCGTACCCCCACCCGCATATGCAAGGAGCGTACCCCCCATGCCAACAGTGTTAGTACGACCCGTACCCCCACCCGCGGACGTACGGAGCGTACCCCCACCCCAACAGTGTAAGTTCGACCCGTACCCTCACCCGCGTATGCATGGAGCGTACCCCCCATGCCAACAGTGTAAGTACGACCCCGAACCCCCACCCGCGGACTCACGGACCGTACCCCCACCCCAACAGTGTAAGTTCGACCCGTACCCTCACCCGCGTATGCATGGAGCGTACCCCCCATGCCAACAGTGTAAGTACGACTCGAACCCCCACCCGCGGACTCACGGACCGTACCCCCACCCCAACAGTGTAAGTACGACTCGTACCCCCACCCACGGACTCACGGACCGTACCCCCACCCCAACAGTGTAAGTACGACCCGTACCCCCACCCGCGAATGCAAGGAGCGTACCCCCCAGCCCAACAGCGTAAGTTCGACCCGTACCCTCACCCGCGAATGCAAGGAGCGTACCCCCCAGCCCAACAGTGTAAGTACGACCCGTACCCCCACCCGCGTATGCAAGGAGCGTACCCCCCATGCCAACAGTGTTAGTACGACCCGTACCCCCACCCGCGGACGTACGGAGCGTACCCCCACCCCAACAGTGTAAGTTCGACCCGTACCCTCACCCGCGTATGCATGGAGCGTACCCCCCATGCTAACAGTGTAAGTACGACTCGAACCCCCACCCGCGGACTCACGGACCGTACCCCCACCCCAACAGTGTAAGTACGACTCGTACCCCCACCCGCGGACTCACGGACCGTACCCCCACCCCAACAGTGTAAGTACGACCCGTACCCCCACCCGCGAATGCAAGGAGCGTACCCCCCAGCCCAACAGCGTAAGTTCGACCCGTACCCTCACCCGCGAATGCAAGGAGCGTACCCCCCAGCCCAACAGTGTAAGTACGACCCGTACCCCCACCCGCGTATGCAAGGAGCGTACCCCCCATGCCAACAGTGTTAGTACGACCCGTACCCCCACCCGCGGACGTACGGAGCGTACCCCCACCCCAACAGTGTAAGTTCGACCCGTACCCTCACCCGCGTATGCATGGAGCGTACCCCCCAGCCCAACAGCGTAAGTACGACCCGTACCCCCACCCGCGGACGTACGGAGCGTACCCCCACCCCAACAGTGTAAGTTCGACCCGTACCCTCACCCGCGAATGCATGGAGCGTACCCCCACCACACCAGTGTAAGTAGACTCGTACCCTCACCTCGAATGCATTGAGCGTACCCCCACCGTGTATGTGCCAAGCGTACATATCCTGAAATCGGAGGTGTGTGTGCAGAGTCCACCCAGCAGTGCCCTGAGACAGGAGGGGTGGTTGCCTATCACTCCCAGCAGTGCCCTGAGACAGGAGGGGTGGGTGTGGAGTCCTCCCAGCTGTGCCCAGAGACAGGAGGGGTGGGTGTGGAGTCCTCCCAGCAGTGCCCTGAGACAGGAGGGGTGTGTGCAGAGTCCTCCCAGCAGTGCCCTGAGACAGGAGGGGCGGGTGCCTATCACTCCCAGCAGTGCCCTGAGACAGGAGGGGTGGGTGTGGAGTCCTCCCAGCAGTGCCCTGAGACAGGAGGGGTGTGTGCAGAGTCCTCCCAGCAGTGCACTGAGACAGGAGGGGTGTGTGCAGAGTCCTCCCAGCAGTGCCCTGAGACAGGAGGGGCAGGTGCAGAGTCCTCCCAGCAGTGCCCTGAGACAGGAGGGGTGGGTGCCTATCACTCCCAGCAGTGCCCTGAGACAGGAGGGGTGGGTGTGGAGTCCTCCCAGCAGTGCCCTGAGACAGGAGGGGTGTGTGCAGAGTCCTCCCAGCAGTGCCCTGAGACAGGAGGGGTGTGTGCAGAGTCCTCCAACCAGTGCCCTGAGACAGGAGGGGTGTAACACATGTGTGTGAGTCCAGAATTATCCACATGCATACTGGCTACAAGGGAACATGTCCCCATGAACTCATGTCAACAGACTCCACACACAAGTACAGTGATCATCAAGGATGCCACGATTGTTGCAGGTGGAGACATGGCCCTGCATGCATGGCCAAAGTAGAAGGGCTCCGTCACACACAGCTCATGTAGACACAGCTCTGCGCTAAACATTGGGAACACCCTGCAGGGAAGAAAGCTGGGTACACAGAGGAAGGAATACACCCTGGGACAAGTGCACCATGCAGTAACTGCTTACATGAACAAAGAAAGTTAGCCAACACCTTGTGATGGCACACAGATCCCAGGGTCCCACCAATGAGCAGTACACTACTACATATCCCACACACCCAAACCCTTACACACCACCAAAAACCATGTAGCAGCCCCACCAACACCAATACCAGCATAGCAGTAGTGTGATAATGAAAACAAAATTAAGCTTTATTCAGCATGAGCACAATGTCCATGGATCGCAGGCAGTTCAATCTTCACAAAGCCTATAGGGCAGTCAATGATTCTCAGCTGGATGGGGGACACAGTGGGATGCGTGTCCCCTACCTTGCCTGCACAGTCAAATGGCATCGTCTTCCACACTGGTGAGGGCATCAGGGGGGGGAAGCAACAGGCACCGCAGGGACATCAGGGCAAAGGGGCGGCGTTGTGGGTGCAGGGATGGAGGACTCCACCACAGGGGGTGGGTCAGTGCCAAAGGCGGAGGCCAGGATGGCACTACACACCTTTGCAAGGTCCTCCAGGGAGTCCCCTGCACCCGAAGGGACCTCAGGCCCCAAGGAGGGGGGGGGGGTCAGAGGGATGGGTCGCAGCGCCACCGGGGGAGGGTGGAGACAGGGGGGGAGACTCAACCACCCTGACCGGGGACCTCCTTGACCGCTTGCGTGGTGGTGTAACTGTGGGGCTCAGGGACAGAGCGGCCATGAAGGAGTCCTTGGGGGAGATGTGGCCAGGAGAGCTGAGGGGAGGGGATTTGGAGGGAGTGGACTGGGTGGAATGCGGACTCCCACTATGGCTGCGTGTCACACGTTTGCCCCCCGACCCAGTGGGTGTGCCTACCTCACCCTGTGTGTGCGTGTCAGGAGGAGTGCGGTGGACCTTCCCTGCTGGTGTGGTGCCCGTGTCCGTTGATGTGGGTGCATGCCGACGTCTGGGTGTACGTGGGACAGGCATGGGAGTGGGAAGTGTGGATGGGGCAGGGGTAGGTGGGGGGAGGTCGCGCTGCAGGAGACCCACTGCTGCAGTCAGTGTGGAGTCGATGGACCTCAGCAAGTTGCGTTGGTCAGCCTGCGATGAATGAATGCCCTCCAAGAAAGCCTCGATGTTGGTGAGGGTTTTGCCGTGGGCATGGAGGACATTAAGGATCGCAGCCTGACCAACCTGCAGTTGCCGCTGGATGTCCACAGACTCTGCATTGGCGGCAGCAGTGGAGACAGGGGCAGGGGGTGCGGTGCCTGGCAGGAAGGAGACATGCTGTGACCGGGCACGCTGGGAAGGGACACGAGCAAGTGGGAGGCGGCTGGTGGGAACTGAGGGGGCGGTGCGAGGTGTTGTTCCGCTGTCAGCTGCTGGTGCAGCCACCGCCCACTCGGAGACATCCTCCTCGGACCTGTCAGCTTCGTATTCTGACGTGCCAGTCGACAGGTCCTCGGCCGCACTATCCTCCACCTCTGTCCCACTCGATGTGCCAGCCCCGATGTCACGGCTGGCACTGGTGCTCGGTCCCTCCGCCTTGCCTGTGTCCATGTCTCCCTCTGTGTCCCCCGACGATGCTGTGGGCAGGGTGGAGAGACATAAATTAATCAGACAGCTGTACACATCAGTCACATGAGTACAATCGACATAGGTAACACTGCATAGCCTGAAAAGGAAGATCCCTAACATCTACTAAACAAGGTACCGATGTAGGGCATGAAACACACGGTTGGTTGAGCCACCATGCCACTGAAATACCATGGAGAGCATGAGACAATAGCTAAACACAGGAAACGGAGTCTGACAGAGCACCCAGGCCCTGGGGACAATCCAGCACTGCATCTGCACCACACAGCGTTGGCGAAAATACCGATGACCAGGGACCATATCCATGAACTTGAGACACATGCTGCATAGGTAATGCTGAAAACATGCCCAACATGACTCGGTCACTGCACATTGCGTGTGTGTCCAGACACATCACACACTGCCCAGACCCAGCAAGTAGAAATCAGGATTTGACACATAGGCATTTCCCGCACCAACAAGACCCTACACGAGGCAAATTGTTGAGACACAGGTGGCACCAACATCTCATAGTCTGGCTGATACACACAGGGGCAGGCAAAAAGCAAGAGTGTACGCCAAACAGCCAAGGTGCGCCTGTACAAATAATGAGGTACCAGTGCCCAACCCCAGATGAGTATAACAAGACACACAGGCACTGGCAACTGTGAGTATGAAGAAGGACAATCAGGTCAGGCTGCACAGTGGACACCTGTACAAAATAGCACGTCTATATACATGGTGACAGGGGACAATGGCACAGAGCACAACCTACGCTGTAGACACTGAGATTGTCCACGTTTATGATGACACATACACCACTGAGGAAAAGGTGCCCCAGGGGACAGTAGTGGGCACGCAACTACATGCTACTGAATGTTAATGACTGCAACACACGTCACCATCCCTGCACTATGTGTATCGCACACTCATGCACATCATGTCACAGGCCACTACATAGGACATGCGCGCTGTAAGGCATGACACATGAGAGACCAACTCCCATGTCTGGAGTCAGCATCAGTGCCAACTGACATGGAACCCACATGCAGTGAACTTGACAGTGCACAGGCAAGGTCCCACAACCTGTTACACACCACCCCCACACATGATGCTACAGTCATTGTTCTCGTGGACAAAGCGCCAGCCTACATCACCTTGTGAAGGAGTGACTACACACAGACCAGGGAACACATTGCAAGGAGGGGAAGGGTGGCAGGGGCACAGCGCTATACTGGGGCAAACAGGATCTGCACAGCACCTTTAAACCCTGCCAGTGAATGCATGCTACTGTGCCCTTACAAATGCCGGTGACACACAACAAACACACATGTACCTACCCCCTTCCGGCTGCTGCATCGCCTGTAAGCGCCTCTCCAGGTCTGGAAAGACCACCGGCAGCACACGCCTGTGGAGGTGGCTCAGACGGCGGCGGCCGCGGTTCTTGTGCCTCTCAGGTGAGTCCCCCAGCAGGAGCCGTGCAATCCTCCGCGTCCAGCACCGGATATCCTGCCAGCGTTTTCTCACCTGGGGCAGGCTCCGCCTCCGACCATCCACACCCCTCACGGCACTGACGGCGGTCAGCCAGATCTGCTCCTTGGCAGTGGCGCCTACCTGTGAGGTGGAACAAGTGACACCACATCAATACACCAGCCACATGTCACAGAGAGACATATGGGTACAAATTAGCTGGTTACAACAAGGCATGACATGCAGCCAACGCATTGCACCTTTGTCATAGGGACATCATCCCCTGGTGAGGGAAAAAGCTGTACGTGCCACAGTGGGTACACAGGTGGAATGATGGCAATGTCACAATCAATGATCAAGGCTCACACTGTGCATCACACCCACCCCTCCTGTCTCAGGGCACTGCTGTGAGTGATAGGCCCCCACCCCTCCTGTCCCAGGGCACTGCTGGGAGTGATAGGCCCCCACCCCTCCTGTCTCAGGGCACTGCTGTGAGTGATAGGCCTCCACCCCTCCTGTCTCAGGGCACTGCTGTGAGTGATAGGCCCCCACCCCTCCTGTCTCAGGGCACTGCTGGGAGACATCAGGCACCCCCCCCCTGGGACCCCCCCGACAGTACATGGCATGTGTGTTACACCTGGACGCAATGGCAGAAGTCACAGTCACAACATAGGGACAGTCTGTGGCAGTGGCCTATGCACTCACCTGATACCCTGGTCGCCCATACAGCATGGAGTACTGTGGGAGGATCACATCCAGCAGAGCCATGTTCTCCTCCAGGGTGAATGGCTGTGTCCTCTCCACAGCCCTTGACATGGTTCCAGGGAATCAGTAGCAGCAGCTGGGTCAACGAATGCAAAGATGTGCAGGCAAGTGCTCCCTCATGGGACCTGGCTGCCTTATATGTGCCCTTCTGCCCAGTCTCATGCACAGGAGTACAGAGTGATCGGTCACTCACATTTGCATCCTATGTTTCCACCAATCCCTTCAAACCTAGCAGTCTGTGGGTTCTCTATCGGTTTCATTCTCCTGCATGATGTCAGCCCCACAAACACATTGCAACAAAGTAGAAGAATTCCAACTGACTTCTGCTGTGCACCTTCCAGAACAATTTCGAATTTTGAACTTGGTCTCCATGACAACCAGCATGCATGTAGGCCTTAATACTTGTCCCCTATGTAATTTGGAGCATCACACACAGGTACGGTGCGTTTCGGGGCCCTAGGGCACCCCAAATGCATGGCAACGGCCCGTACATGCATGCCTACGCTCTCCATCACTATGGGTCTGCACGCGTATGCGTACCCGTAGTGTTACGGACCGTACACACGCATGTACGCTCACTATCACTATGGGTCTGCACGCGTATGCGTACCCGTAGTGGTACGGACCGTACACTCGCATCTACGCACACTATCACTATGGGTCTGCACGCGTATGCGTACCCGTAGTGGTACGGACCGTACACTCGCATCTACGCACACTATCACTATGGGTCTGCACGCGTATGCGTACCCGTAGTGTTACGGACCGTACACACGCATGTACGCTCACTATCACTACGAGTACGCATACGCGTGCAGACCCATAGTGATAGTGTGCGTAGATGCGAGCGTACGGTCCGTACCACTACGGGTACGCATACGCGTGCAGACCCATAGTGATAGAGAGCGTACATGCGTGTGTACGGTCCGTAACACTACGGGTACGCATACGCGTGCAGACCCATAGTGATAGGGCCGTACACACGCATCTACGCTCACTATCACTATGGGTCTGCACGCGCATGCGTACCCGTAGTGCTACGGACCGTACAAATGCCTGTACGCTCGCCATCACGATGGGTACACATACGGCAGCACTCCCACAGTGATTTGGGAACATGCACAGGCCCTCTCAGCAGCAGTACGGCGGATTTTACACATCACTGTGGTGATAGGCGACACACATGTAGGAATAGGGCGGACATACTTGTCCATGGATGGACATACTTGTCCAGGAATGGACATCAAGGCATCGTCTGTGCATTACTACATGTGTGGGGCACAGGTGTCACAGGCTGTGATGTGGAACATGCCTCCTGAGTGGAGAAGGCACCAGATGTATGATGAGATGTGTACATGTGTACTGTGTGAGGGTGCAATGTGTGCCAGGCATGCCCTTGACTCCTTTGACATGTGTGCATGTGGGACTGCGCACTTGGGGTGAGCGTCACTGGCATGGCACGGACACCAACACACGGAAGTGTCCCATGATGCCCGGTACAGGGGTCATGACACATGACTTGTCACTACCCACAGTGCACAATGTGACTATGTCATATATGTGTCTGGGATTTACATCAGGTTGATGTTGTAGCACCCTCAAAAGCTGCAGCCGTTGCAGCAACCAACATGTGGCTGTGTGTAGATTGTCATTGCACACTGTTCCCAACACCATGCCACATGTGTTATCGGATGTGAGGTGCACATGTATGCATGGGACACGGAGTAGCGTGACAAGGCCATGTCAGCAAACTCACAAGGAATGTGTGGTGAGTCATGACATGTGCACCTTCATGGCAAGGTGTGTGGGCTGGACTAGTGTAATGTCATGTGACCTGTGGCTCCAGTGTTCCGCTACCAGTCTCTGCAATCGGCATCACACTTCTGCTGATGTGTGGGTGTATGTCACTCCTGTCTTGCGTCGGGCAGTGCACTTGCACTGGGACACAGCTATTTCCATGGCGTGGCATGGGGAGGTTCTCAATCACCGTGTGTAGCTGGGTCTTGGAAGGAGTGTCACCTTGCATCCATACGTGTCCTGGGCATGTAGCACATGCCTGACTCCCTATGTGGCATGTGTGTATTGCCAGATTTATATGTGCTCAGTAGACATGAGTTGTTCTCGTAGTGCACTCACTCTTCCTTGTCACTTCCAAATTACTGCAGAGCGCCTCCTGTTGCCCGAAGAATTCCAGACTTGGCTACCATGCAGGAGAATGACAGGATCCGGCTCTACCGCTTCACCCAACCGTTGATTCTGGAGCTGACGGCGAGACTGGCACCACACCTGCAACCGCAGCACAGGTATCCTACGGCACTGACACCCCAGCTGAAGGTAATGGCTGCCCTACATTTTCTTGCCACGGGTACCTTCCAAAATACCATAGCTCATGTTGGTGGCATGTCCCAGAGCATGTTCAGCGGTGTGCTGCATGATTTCTTGGAGGCCATGTTGATTCACCTGGATGACTTCATCAAGTTCCCAACCCCTGAACAGATGACTGAGGTCAAGCGTGGATTCTATGCCCTGGGAGGGATGCCCCATGTCATTGGGTCCATAGATGGGACACATGTAGGTTTGGTACCACCACACGCACGGGAGGTGGCGTACCGCAATCGGAAGCACTACCACTCCATCAATGCCCTTGTGGTGTGTCTGTCCAATATGGTGATTTCACATGTCTGTGCTCGTTTCCCAGGATCAGCACACGATGCCTAAATCATGAGGCGTAGCGGGATGCCTGATATGATGATGCAGCTGCGCAACGAACGGGCATGTGTTGTTGGTGGGTACAGTCTGTCTGTCCTGTATTCTGCATAGCCGACCAGCACGACCGCTACACCAGTTCTAACGATGTCCATGTGCTTCCCATGTAGGGGACGCTGGCTATCCCAACATGCCTTGGCTGCTGACACCTCTCCGCAACCCCATCACGCCGGCCCAGCTCCGCTATAACACCGCCCATGGCCGGACAAGGCGAGTGATAGAGAGGACGTTTGGCATGCTGAAGAGCCGATTCCGGTGCCTCCACAAGACCGGCGGTGCACTCCCTTATGCCCCGGCGAAGGTCTGCAAGATCTTCATGGTCTGCTGCATGCTGCACAACATGGCAGTTGAAAGAGCTGTGCCACTCATCCTGAATCAACATGACGAGGACCATCCACCCGTGGAGGACGAAGGGCTTGGCAATGGGGCTAGTGATGTGGAGGATGTGGAGCCGCAAGAGGACATCCGGACTCGGCTCATACGCGACTTCTTTGCTTAGTGGTGAGTACCAGGGTCTGAGTGTGCACGCATTGGTCCCCGTGTGACATGCGTTGTGATGTGTGTCTCCACCTGCATGTATGGCACGTGGGTCAGAGGTGTGTGTGGGTGTGTCACTGGAGTGATGGTGGCAGTGATGGTAGTATTTCCCCAGTCATAATTGTGACCTAGCATGTTGTCATCCATACATGTGTCGAGTAACTGCACATGCAAGTAGCTGTGCTTTTTGTGGCTGACTTCTTGTGTGTACCTGCGCATGCCGTTTGCTGGTTGCATTGTTGTGGCACTGCTATTCCTCATGGACATGACATCGTGGGCTGACTCAGCGTTACAGGCACGGACACGTTTGGAAGTCTCCATGGGGTAAGGGATGCATCTGGGGTGTATTGGGTGTGGCAGTTGTTCACGATGTGTGCACACTGCCCCGGTCGGGGTTTGGTTCCTCTGCAGACATGTGGCATCCCCATGGGACACGACATGCAGCTGGGAACACCTGAATAGATGGGCTGCCTGGTTGTCAGTCATCAGTGATGGGATAGTGGATTGTGATGATGGCATCAATGTGTGTGACACTGCCCTCGGACACATACGGTTAACATTGTCTTGACATGGCGTGGGACTTCCACATCAGCGGATGTATGGTGTATGGCAGGCTCTCCGTGAGCAGCTGTGGGTGTTTAGCTGTTAGCCGACGCTTGTGTGCCAGTTCCATGGCTATCACGCATGTGTGCTGCAGAAGGGGGGTGCCAGTGTTGGAGCCACATGTTACTCCACATGATGTGTTCATGTGTACTTCAAGTTGCCTCTGCAATCCCAAAAACATGACTAATAAAGGTGTCCCTATGCCTCCAAGGTGCCTCTTCTCAGTCAATGCTGGTGTGTTGGCACGGTGCATCCTGCATGTCTGGCATGGTATTCCCTGATCGTGGCTATGTGTCAATGTGTCGAGTGGCAAGATGCAAGCTGTGTGTGTGTGCTGAGACTGTGTATTGGGCATGATGTCCATGACTGTGTGGGTATTGTGACATGTGCCATCCCCATGCATCCAACGTTGTCCATGACCCCATTCTCTGCATCCACCGGACTCAAGCTTGCAGGACATGGTTCTGCCACCTGTCTACACATACCTGGGTGCCCCCCAGGACACGGGCCAGGATCCCTGACCTCTGCGCATGACTGTTGCTGTACTCAATGTGTCTGTCAGCACGGTTGTTCGGCCACCCCCTCAGCTGGTTCTGACCATCACGGGTGTGTATGGTGCTCCATGTCTGTCTTGCCTAATAAACTGTGACCCATGTGTCCTGTGCCAGACTCAGGCCCCAGGGTGTGGATGGTTGAAGTGCACAGATGACTCAGGCATGTTTAGACTGTACAAGACACATGTTAGGTAATAATGCTACCAGCAGGCATCTACTCTTAATAGTGTGATTTATTATTGGGGGGGGGGGGCAAAGTGAGGGGCTTTCCGGGATTAGGGAATCCAAAGTTCAGTAGGGGAGTTGGTGTCCTTGCCATTGGAAATCCTCAGAGTCCATGCCACAGTCTTTGTCAACATTGGTCAGCCAGTGACCAGCAGGGCCATGTGGCAGAGAATGTCTCTTGATGCTGTGATGCTGTTGCTCCAGTGGGCCAGGTGCCAGGCCAGGTGTCCTGGGAGATGGTGATGTAGCAGCCACCCTCACGGTCCTTTCCGTGGACGACCCGGCTTCCTGCGGGGAACCTCAGCAGCAGGCCGTGACGACGTCTGGGATGCTCCGTCGGATGTTTCCTCCTCCTCCTCATGATCCCTCCCTGTGGGTGGTGATGTTCTCCGCCTTCTGGCACAGGGAGGGTCGGCCATGGTGTCGGCCATCCGACGGAGTGCAGCGTGAATCCCCTGGGACGCCGTCACTTGCTCAGCCTGTCTGTCCTCCATCCTCCGTTGGTGTACCTGTAGACAGGCTATTAGCTCCGCATGTTGCTGGGCCTGCTGGACCTTGATCCCCTCGAGGACGGACACAACCTGGGCCATGCCCGTGGTGTCCTGCCGGTATGAGTCCAGGATGTTACGGACATGGGAAAATACCGGATCCCCAGCCAACTGGTCAGGCTCGCGCCTCCGCCGTCCTCCACTCCCACCACCCCTGCCCACTTGCGTCTGGCCTGCACTTGTGGGAACATCGGGTCTCCGGGACCCCTGAGGGGTGGCATTGGCGTTGTCGCCTGCCTCCTCCTGGGTGCCCGGGACACCGTGTCCCTCCTGGTGAGCCTGGCTGCATTGTGGTGTTGGGGCAGGGATCCTGGGTGTCTCCTGGGATGTGGCAGGAGTGGGGGTGGTGGTTGGCACGGTTGTACCTGACGCAGGTGCTGCAGGTGGTTGGACACCAGAGGGGCCAGGTCGGTCGGGGTCGTCCGCAGAGTGGTGAGAGTGGTCGCTGCCGGTGGGATCGGTCTCCTGCAGATCCGGGTCCTGTGAGTGTTCCCCCCCAGTGTTGGGGGGTGCAGCACGACGTTGACCTGTGTGTGAGAGAGAAAATGTTAATTTTGATCCATGCAACATCCATGTTTCATCCGTTTCAAAGTTGGCACATTTCCTCTTGGAATTAGGATCTGTCTTGCATTCCACTCACAGTGCACTTGTGCATGGGTGTGTCCCTTGGGCACCAATTTGGCCCCTTTAACTATGTGTGGCACAGTCTTACTTGCTGCGTCAAGTGTGACTGCAGTCAGCAGTGGAGTGTGCAGGTGTGGCGAGCCATGCATTTGCGCCTTCCTTGTAGCACTGTACATGTGCACATGGAGTGGATCCACACACTTATATGATGCAGGTGGCTGTCCTTGTGCTCGTGTACAGGTTGTGACATGGCCCTGCGTTTTGCCATGATGAAGAGGGGGGGTTCTGGCACTGGCCACCCTTGTCTACATGCACGCAGTCCACCTGCTGACGAGCAGACATTCCCACACACCAAAGGACTGATTTGCTCTCCCTGTGTCTCCCTCCTTCTCTGTCCCCCTCTCCCTCCCTCTCTGTCCCCCTCTCCCTCCCTCTGTGTGTCAGCCTCCTCCCTCTGTCCATCTTCCTGTGTCTCCCTCCCTCTCTGTCCCCCTCTCCCTCCCTCTCTGTCCCCCTCTCCCTCCCTCTGTGTGTCAGCCTCCTCCCTCTGTCCATCTTCCTGTGTCTCCCTCCCTCTCTGTCCCCCTCTCCCTCCCTCTGTGTCCCCCTCTCCCTCCCTCCGTGTCACCCTCTGTCACCTTGGCCCAGCTTCCTGGGCACACACTGTTAGCAGATCTTTGAGTGGCCCTTGGCCTGTTGATGTGAGTTTGTTTCTGATCTCCAGGCACCCATTTTGTCTGCTGTGTGTCTGTGCGCTGCTGCTGTGTTGGTGTGTGCTGCCACTCTTTCACAATGTTGGCTGTTCATTAGCTGCTGTCATGTGCAAAACAGTGCCTTCACCCCCATGTGTTGATGCAAGGCGTCCGCCATTTGCTGGCAAGTCATTCCTGTGTTGGGACACAGTGTTTGTCTGGCTGTGACCTAGGCCATATGGGCAGAGGGCATTGTTGTCTGCTTTGGAGTCGCACTATGTGATTTTTGGTGCCCAGCCTCCCGCCATCCGGGTTACCGTGTCATGTGTTGTTGTCTTCTGTGGCCTGTGACTTGACATTGTCCAGCTGGGTGCATGGGGCATGGTGGCAGCAGTGGCATGTGCCTGCTCATGGAGTGTGGTTGAGTCATGCGATGGCTTGTGGTGGTTGCGTGCCTGTTATTAATTTTGGTTGTGGTTGCAGTTCCCCCCATGTGAGGTGCGTTGTTTGTGTACTCACCCGGGTCTCGGAGTCCTTCTACTCCTTCAACTGCCTCCACCGGCAGTATGGCCATCACCCTCTCCTCCCAGGGATGGTACTGTACGGCTCTGCGGGAGGGCCCTCCTCCGGTGGCGTTGGCCTGGTCGTGTTCCTCCTGCCTCTTGGCTCTGACCCTCCTCCGCAGATCGTACCACCTGTTCTGGCAATCCTGCTTGGTCCTCCTGGTGTCCGCAACAGCATTCACAGCATCGACGATGGTCTGCCACATGGCTGTTTTGGCTGCCTGGCTGGTGCTTCTGACCAATGTTCCAAAGATCTGTGGCTCGACTCTGAGGATTTGATCAACAAGGACCTCCAACTCTCGGTGACTGAACTTTGGATTCTTGGTAGTGGGCATGGTGAGGGGTGTGGGTGGGGATGGTGTGGGTGTGGGGGGTGTGTGGATGTTGGGGGGGGGTGTGGATGGTTGTGTGTGTGTGTGAATGTGATGAGAGGGTGTTTGTGAGGGTGGTCGTGTGAAGGTGTGCAAGTGTAAGATGTGGTGTAGCTTGTAGTCTGGTTCTGTGGTGTCTGGCAGCAGTGAGTCTGTTGCAAAGGCTCATGGTTTGTGTGTGTGGGCCCTTTTCATTGGTCCATGGGTGGGTGTGGCAGTGTTTGAATTTTGGGTGGGTGTGTTATAAGGAGTGGTGGTGTATTGGGCCTCTGTTTGTTTTTGACAGTTGCAGGTCAGTGATTGTGTTATTTTAGTGGTTGTTGGCCATGTTTAGTGGCTGTGTGCCTTTCGAATGGTGTATTCTTGTGTTGTTTTGTTTTGTCCTTGTTGTGTACGTGCGTTTTGAGCGTGTGTACGGTGTGTACATGGGCCATTTGGTTGTACGATTATGTCCTTGTGTGTGGCTTTGTACGACTCGTACATGCGGTTGTGATGTTGGGGCATGGGGTGCGCTCCGTACTTAGGAGGTTGTGTTGGGGGTGCGCCAGGAACGTACTGGGGTGTACATGGACGGTGGTATGACACGTACAGGGGTGGGGGGGTGTACATTGACGTTGGTACGACACGTACAGGGGTGGGGGGGTGTACATTGACGGTGGTACGACACGTACTGGGGTGGGGGTGGGGCTCGAACGTACTGGGGTGTAGGTTCACGGTGGTACGACACGTATTGGGGTGGGGGTACGACTGGAACGTACTGGGGTGTACATGGACGGTGGTACGACACGTACAGGGGTGGGGGGGTGTACATTGACGGTGGTACGACACGTACTGGGGTGGGGGTGGGGCTCGAACGTACTGGGGTGTAGGTTCACGGTGGTACGACACGTACTGGGGTGGGGGTACGACTGGAACTTACTGGGGTGTACATGGACGGTGGTACGACACGTACAGGGGTGGGGGGGTGTACATTGACGGTGGTACGACACGTACTGGGGTGGGGGTGGGGCTCGAACGTACTGGGGTGTAGGTTCACGGTGGTACGACACGTACTGGGGTGGGGGTACGACTGGAACGTACTGGGGTGTACATGGACGGTGGTACGACACGTACAGGGGTGGGGGGGTGTACATTGACGGTGGTACGACACGTACTGGGGTGGGGGTGGGGCTCGAACATACTGGGGTGTAGGTTCACGGTGGTACGACACGTACTGGGGTGGGGGTACGACTGGAACGTACTGGGGTGTACATGGACGGTGGTACGACACGTACAGGGGTGGGGGGGTGTACATTGACGGTGGTACGACACGTACTGGGGTGGGGGTGGGGCTCGAACGTACTGGGGTGTAGGTTCACGGTGGTACGACACGTACTGGGGTGGGGGTACGACTGGAACGTACTGGGGTGTACATGGACGGTGGTACGACACGTACAGGGGTGGGGGGGTGTACATTGACGGTGGTACGACACGTACTGGGGTGGGGGTGGGGCTCGAACGTACTGGGGTGTAGGTTCACGGTGGTACGACACGTACTGGGGTGGGGGTACGACTGGAACGTACTGGGGTGTACATGGACGGTGGTACGACACGTACAGGGGTGGGGGGGTGTACATTGACGGTGGTACGACACGTACTGGGGTGGGGGTGGGGCTCGAACGTACTGGGGTGTAGGTTCACGGTGGTACGACACGTACTGGGGTGGGGGTACGACTGGAACGTACTGGGGTGTACATGGACGGTGGTACGACACGTACAGGGGTGGGGGGGTGTACATTGACGGTGGTACGACACGTACTGGGGTGGGGGTGGGGCTCGCACGTACTGGGGTGTAGGTTCACGGTGGTACGACACGTACTGGGGTGGGGGTACGACTGGAACGTACTGGGGTGTACATGGACGGTGGTACGACACGTACTGGGGTGGGGGGGTGTACATTGACGGTGGTACGACACGTACTGGGGTGGGGGGGTGTACATTGACGGTGGTACGACACGTACTGGGGTGGGGGTACGACTGGAACGTACTGGGGTGTACATGGACGGTGGTACGACACGTACAGGGGTGGGGGGGTGTACATTGACGGGGGTACGACACGTACTGGGGTGGGGGTGGGGCTCGAACGTACTGGGGTGTAGGTTCACGGTGGTACGACACGTACTGGGGTGGGGGTACGACTGGAACGTACTGGGGTGTACATGGACGGTGGTACGACACGTACAGGGGTGGGGGGGTGTACATTGACGGTGGTACGACACGTACTGGGGTGGGGGTGGGGCTCGAACGTACTGGGGTGTAGGTTCATGGTGGTACGACACGTACTGGGGTGGGGGTACGACTGGAACGTACTGGGGTGTACATGGACGGTGGTACGACACATACTGGGGTGGGGGGGTGTACATTGACGGTGGTACGACACGTACTGGGGTGGGGGGGTGTACATTGACGGTGGTACGACACGTACTGGGGTGGGGGTACGACTGGAACGTACTGGGGTGAACATGGACAGTGGTACGACACGTACAGGGATGGGGGGTGTACATTGACGGTGGTACGACACGTACTGGGGTGGGGGTGGGGCTCGAACGTACTGGGGTGTAGGTTCACGGTGGTACGACACGTACTGGGGTGGGGGTATGACTGGAACGTACTGGGGTGTACATGGACGGTGGTACGACACGTACAGGGGTGGGGGGGTGTACATTGACGGTGGTACGACACGTACTGGGGTGGGGGTACGACTGGAACGTACTGGGGTGTGGGTAGACGGGGCTATGACACGTACTGGGGTGGGGGTGTGGCTCGAACGTACTGGGGTGTAGGTACACGGGGGGTACGACACGTACTGGGGTGGGGGTATGACTGGAACGTACTGGGGTGTGGGTAGACGGGGCTATGACACGTACTGGGGTGGGGGTGTGGCTCGAACGTACTGGGGTGTAGGTACACGGGGGTACGACACGTACTGGGGTGGGGGTAGAACTGGAACGTACTGGGGTTTAGGTAGACGGGGCTATGACACGTACTGGGGTGGGGGGTCGACTGGAACGTACTGGGGTGTACCTAGACGGGTGGGGGTATACATATACGGGGGTACGTGTCGGACGTACGGGGGCTGGGGGGAGTGTTGGGCGCGTATGCGGGCACATGTCTCCATGGTTGCTGTAGGAGTTCGGTGCGGACGGTGTTTTTTCCATACGGTTGTAACCTCGGACGCACGGGATGGATCGTGATTCCTCGGTCGGACTTGGCTTTTCACGTTTGTAAGGTAAATCGTCCGAGGACGTGTCTGACACATTTTCCGACCCGAGGACGTGTGGGGAATGATTCCCAGTGCGGTTCGTATGGACTTTTTACCATGCGAATCGTGATTGCCAGTTCGTACGGCACTTGTACGATTCGTACGGTAAAAAGACCCGATACGAGTCGCACGGGGGAATTTTTTACCGGATCGTGATCGGCACCTATATATATATCTAAAACCCTCCCCACCCTTATCCCCTATAACCCCAAAATCCCACTTATTACATTTATTTAATTATTACAATTTTCACATTTAAATTTTAAAAACAAATTAGAATTTATTTTTTTTGTTTTTAAATATAATATTTCAAAAATTATATCCTAAAATATTACATTTAATATTTATTTCAAAAACACTCCCCACCCTTAACCCCTATATACACAACATCCCACTAAAAAATTTTTTTTTCAGAATTAAAATTTAAATATTACAATTTTTTACAAAATTTAAATTCAAATTCTACAAAAATGTATTAAAATATTTTATTTCAAATATATATTTTTAAAACACTCCCCACCCTTATCCCCTATAAACCCAACATCCCGCTCCTAAAATTACATATCAAAATTAAAAAAATTATATTAATAATATTTCAAAAATTATATCCTAAAATATTAAATTTAATATTTATTTCCAAAACACTCCCCACCCTTAACCCCTATATACACAACATCCCACTAAAAAATTTTTTTTTCATAATTAAAATTTAAATATTACAATTTTGTTCAAAATTTAAATTCAAATTCTACAAAAATGTATTAAAATATTTTATTTCAAATATATATTTTTAAAACACTCCCCACCCTTATCCCCTATAAACCCAACATCCCGCTCCTAAAATTATATATCAAAATTAAAAAAATTATATTAATAGAAACAAAATTGATATTTTTAATACACTTAAATAAACATTTGCTGACACTTCTAAACAATAATTTTTAACAAATCACAAAATGACTTAATACTATCCGTTTTTCGATATTTTTACTACACGATATTATGTCTGTCGATATACTATACCTCGATATTTTACTACACATAACAATCTCGACATTTTTTACATCGATATTAATGACAGAGATATATTGTTCCATCGATATTTTGACTTCGATATTTCTGTATATCGATATTACATTTCCGATATTTTGTCTACTCACCATCTTGAGGATAGGTTAAAACACACTCATGTTATACATACATCGAGTCATCAACGTGTGAGAGTGTACGCAGTAGTAAATTCTTTGGCTGATGAGGTGGCCAAATATGCAGTAGCCACTTCTAAAATAGCAGCAATTGCACATTCAAAAACACGTATTGATAATGACATTTTGGCTATTGTCCATGCTTTTAAAGCAGGCACCACATTACTTGAAGACTTTCTTTCCAAATGATCCATTTGTGACTATTCAAGGGGTTGATGATCGCTATATCCCCAACCTTGATCGCAGACGCTCTTTAATAATAGCTGCACATGAAAGCGTCACTTCAGCTCATGTGGGAGTGGCGCCCACTATTTCCTTTTTACAACAGTGTTATTGGTGGCAGGGGTCCTACCAGCAAAACAGGAAATATGTCTTATGTTGTGACATTTGTCAGCAAATAAAAAGTTCTACTGTGTCTCGTCCACCATAGACAAGCCTGTTTATTTTTAATGGCTGCATTACCTAGATCATTGCGGTCCCTTGTTTTTTTATACTGCTTTCAAGTTTATTTTGGTTGCAGTTGATTCTTGCTCCATGTTCCTGTGGGTTTGGCCACAGTGCTCAACGTATGCTCAAACTGTTATTAAAGACTTGCAAGTCTTCATCCAGACTTATGCCTGTTGTGCATTCCAATCGCACCAAGGTCCGGCTTCCGCTTCTAAAGCGTACCATGATTCAATGAAGTCCATAATTATGCAAGTGCTTTTTTCTTCTCTGTTTAGACCTGAGGGAAATTCTATTGTGGAGAGAATGAACCGTGACTTAAAGCAGTCCTTAATGGCTAGAGTATTAGGTACACTGCGTCGTTGGTTGAACCATCTCTATGGGGTTCAATGAGCATTAACTAATCTCCCTAAAAGATCTCTGAGTGGACAGACCCGATACGAAATACTATTTGGTATCAAGATGTATGTTCCAGACCTTGATGATCCAGACTTTGAGGCAGCAGCTACAACCTTTGACGTAGATAACCACTGTACTGCCTTACCGGATCTGTGCTGTGACTCCCTGGCTCATACACATTTATCTGTAACTCTCTTGTCGAATCCTCAAACTCAGACTCCTGTATCTGGTTGGCTTCCCAAAGTTGGAAACATTGTTCATGAAAAAGTGGCCATCATGAAAGAATTCAGACCAACGTACCGTGCTCTTGTTCCAGTACTTGGCATGCAGGGTACCCAAACTGTGATTTTACCAACACTTCATGGATATAAAGACAATTACTTTGTCTCAATTGAACATTTCAAACTACACCAAATGGCTGATTCTCCATAGTATGGCAAGGAGTGGTCTCCCACAAAAACTTTTTTCCCAACCCATGAGCACCTCTGTTCCTGCTTCTCCCCAGCTGCGGGGGGGGGGAGGCCAGAACCTCAGTTGATGTAGTACCTGTTTCTACTTTTACATCTTCTACAATGGAGGCTGTTTATACTGATCCGCCATTGGATACTCCTTCTAAGTTACATTTGTTGAATCTGTCTGCTAAATTGCAGCCTCCTCTTTTCTAGTTGAGTTCTGCTGTGTACTATATAGATCATAACCATTTTTCTTCTGAAAGTTCTTCAGTGTCTTTGGTTTTGCATCCACCTTCAACACAGATTTGTGTTTACGTTTCTTGGTTAAAACACACTAATCTGGTCGCTCCTCGGATATATGTCTGGATCACATTTATCTTGATTTTTTATTCATGTGAATTGGAATTGTGAATCTTTTTTTCCTTTTGATTAATGGACATTTCCCATCAGAACATTTCGCTACAGACTGGTCAACGGGGTGTTGGCCCCTCATTCCTCTTCACATAAAATAAAAAGAGACTTGTCCCTTGTCAACATTTCAGCCGTTCCAGTAACTGATGGAATTGTTTGAAATAAAGGGCCCGATTAGGATTTTGGTGGGACCGCCACCGACAGCCCATTGGTGATGGTCTGACCGCCATCTGACTCACCACATCCGCCCACCATATTTCAATGGCGGGCGGATGTGTGGCGGTCGAAAAGATAACCGCCACTCATCCAACAGGATTCTTGAGCCCGCCTGTGCGGTGGAGGGGCTCGTAGTCCCTACAATTGTGGCAGTGCCTACCAGGCATCTCCATAGGTATTATGATGTCCCTTACCACCCGCCTGTTATTTTCAGTTAACCTGCCATGAACAGGCAGGTTGAAAGGGACTTTTGGGGGACTGTAGCGGGTCCCCCTTCCCATCTGGCCCTAAGCTGTAGGCACTGGGAGCCACCTATCCCTTCACGTTGTACCAGGCACTGCATGGTGCCTGCCATGTCATGCAGGGATATGTAAAGTGTCCCATTTTTGCATTGCAGTGGGTGCTGCAGCCAGCAGCACCCGCCGCAATGCAAAATATAGGCATTGTAACCGCTGTGGTAGAAGTCTGATTTTTATGCGGGACCTCCAACAGTCTGTTGGGTGGTCCCATTAACCCGCTATCCTAATCGGGCCCAAAGTTCCTTTTGATATATTCTGTCCTACGGAGACCCTGCAAATACCATATGTGTTCGAAGTTTCTGTGGGCGATGTAATAGTTTCAGGGTTACAGTCAGATGATTGGGATGTTAACACTGTGAGTTCAAAGCTTTGTGAGTTTAGACTGTCATACTGTGTTTGAATCAGAAGATTTATATCTTAATTCTACTAATCACACTGAGATGTTCTGCTACCACTATTATGGACATCATTATCTACATAAGGCAAGTGGACAGTTCCCCCATTACAAGTATACACAATGGAAACTTTGTCCAACACAAATACACATTTTTTAAGAGCTGTGATGTTTCAGACCCGAGGTCATACTATTTCAAATTGGTACAGCCACGCCCAAACAATATCTGTTTACACAGACTGATATATGCGGATTTATTTGTCAACCAACTGGCCTTTTAAGGCTATGATTATTGGAAAGATAATATTGACCTGAAATCAATTTGGGGTACCAGATCCTGGCAGGTGCAGGGCACAGAAACATTATTTTGAGCTTGTCTCAGCCCCACACATATTATTTTCTTAAACAAAACTATCCAACAGACTACTTGTCTGGCACTAGCAAATATTTAAGAAATTAATACCCTGACCAATATGGCCTGCTGTTGATGATTGGCAGTCTTACACAAACTATCCTGAAGCTCAGTTAAATGGTAAGATACAAAAACGTACATTTAACTTGTCATTTTCAAATCTTGGTGGGTGGTTATTGTGGCCAAAGATTTATATATTCAGCTGCTGTATGTCTCAGACAAATTGATCAAGATAATTTGAAAAAAGTACTTGCTTTAGAATACAACAGTATGAACACATTCTCACTCTGTATTTAGAATTTGAACAACATTGTGTCTTCTGTTATTGAAATAGTGCAGAGTGATATATCAACATTGTATCATGGTCAAAGTCAGTTCAGATCTATTATCCAGTTTAGCTGGATGCTTCAGACGCTCAAAAATAGATGCATTCATTGGCATTGCCTGGCCTGTGCTGCTTTGTTCCTGCCATTCAATCTAACACACAAACAACATACAATGGCTACGAAAGGCACCACTTACACTATGTAACATTTAGAAAAGTTAGAACAACTCCCATTTACTAGAGCCGGAACGCCTTCAGCAGTCTGGTTAATACACACTGTTATTTCATTGCCCATCTTGACTTTTCAGTTTACAGCTTGCATGAAGCATTTTCCAATAGGTAGATATGAACCCCTTGGGAGCAGCTACATACATGAGTTGTGGCGTCTGCCCTTTACCTATCGCTGTGAATGTGCTGATAGAAATGTTTTGCTTACGGTAGAGGAATGTGACACTACATTCCCTTGTTTGTCAGCACGTCACCGTTCGCACATGTGATGCTACAGCAATCAATTTTGCTTGTTATTTGAACTCAGTTTCCTGCAATTCTTCCCTTTGTTACAGTACTTTAAAATGGAAGCTGTCTCATACATAACAATCAAGAGTGTTGTGGTATGCGGGAGGGAGTCCGGTGTACTGTATCTATTTCCCAGTTATTCACTTGTAGCAACAACATCTTGTTTCCTCCTCCACATGGAATTGTAGATAGCTCATTGTGGCCTGCCATTCCAACTTTAAAAGCAGAATTTAATGAGCTAAGCAAACTTAAAGCATTGTTGTTGCAACATGAACTGGCTCTCACATCAGCCCACAACACCTTTGAATTGCAGCTGCTTAGAACTTCCAGTGTAATACAATCACTGTTAAATACAATTCTTCCCCTGCAGTTTGAAGAACTGATACATCAAATATTTAATGCCTCTGATAGAGCGGGCCTAGCCCACTTTTTTAAACTTGTAGGTTCCGGCCTCGTGACATCTTCCAGACTATCTTTGGAGTAATTCCGGCTTTTCTAAACTCAATTTCTTCCAGCGTGTTCAATGGTTTTAGGTTACTACTGTTGCTCATTGAAGGCATTCCCATTCTGTTGCTGCTGTTCCATAATGGATGCTCCTTCTGTGCACACCGGGAAGCTGCCATTGCTCCAACACTACCTTGTGCGTATGTTTCAAATCTTTGGGATACTTCCACTGCAAGTATTGGATGAAGATTGGTGCTTAACATTTCGGTATGCTTATTTAACCTGTGAGCACCCTGATTTGTACTGTATCCAGTGACCCTTTCAATGGGCAAGGAACCTATGTCTGGCTTTGCAGATGCCCGATGCCCTGGATTTTTAACTGCTTATGAGTCCCTTAGCCTGGCTGATGAGGGGTGATACCCTGAAACCGGTCCCAGAATGCTTGTTTCCAGTCCAGTGAGGACCAGGCTTGCAGTTCAGCTTGATCTGTTCCCATGAGGCGGAGTGTCAAGTCTGACTTTCATATGGCTGGGTCCAAACTGGAGTGGCGTAGTGAGCAAAAGAACAATGGATTAAACCCAGATCTTTGTGGCTGGGGGTGAATGTTTGCATTTTCAGCATTGCATCCATTCATTGTTCATTTTGCTTGTGTCACCCTATGTCAGAAGGGTATGTCCAGACATGGGTCCCGTGCTCACTGCACCACTGGATTGAAGCTAGCCTGGATGATGAGGGGTGATGCTTCGAAACCGGTCCCAGGATGCCTGTTTCTGGTCCAGGGAGCACCTGACTTGGCTAGTTCGGGCTGGACAATTCCCATGAGGTGCAGAGTCAAGACTGATTTGCAAATGATGGCTCCACACTGGGGTGGCTTGGTGAGCAAAAGAACATAGGATTAAACCCAGATCTTTGTGACTGGGGTGAATGTTTGCATTGTTCAGCATTCCATCTGTCAATTGTTCCTTTTGGATGAGTGCCTTAGTGGCCCATTATCAGGACTGTTCCGTGGGTGTGCGACTTCTGCACATCCAAGTCTGGAGCCAATGGTCAACCGGGATTCCTGTGTAATGAGACAGAGATTAGTAGATCAAAGTTTCATTAAAATCAACGCAGGTTGCCTGGTAACTGTCTCCGTCTTTTATCACCTTCAGCTAGGGGCTCGTAGTCGGCCAGCTTTTGGTGCTCCACCTGAGGGTTCTAGGCTCGTGGTGTGTGGACGACAGTTGGGGCTTGGCTCTGGGAGAGTTGCGGCTGAGAGCCTGAGCGGCAACCTATAATGCTGTATAAATAAACTATGCTTACCTCGACTGACCGCTTGCCATAGCATTCTTCACTATGTTGTATTATTGGTGACAACCTGTGAGCCCACTGCTTCAGGGTGAGCATCAACGAAGTGTGAGCATCGACGTGTTGACGGTGTTGATCAGCGGTTCAGCGAGCCATTCCATGTGCGCTGACTACCCTTGCGGTCGTGATTGCTGTCGAATTTTGTGTTACATGCAGCTGTGGTAACTCTAAGGGCGTCCTTCTGTTACCATACGGAGCTTGTTGCTAAATTCATGCACAGCAGCCATTTTCCTCTGCCTGGAGTTAGAGGACAAGGTCAGGCATTTGTTTTAAGCTCTAATTCCCCTAGAAATAAACCGTTTTGCTCATTGGAGGCCATCTTATTGAACAAAGTTGGATCACAAGGTCAGCCATTTGCTTCAACAGTGGGCATTTTTGCCGTTATTGCCCATTTTCTTTTCAAAAGTGAAGATATCTCATTGGTGACAGGCACACCATACACAACATTCAATCTAGCATCTGACCTGTCTTGCATCACATGTGCCTCAATGGACACAAAAGATTCTACAGTGACAGGCAAACCCTATTGTTCAGCCTGTTATTGTACTTGAGGATATTTTACAAAGGAAGGCACTCCTACATCAGTTTTGTGGTCTCATTTTAATACTTCATCCAAGATATATTGTTTTCTGTGAATTGGATTTCCGTTCATCATGCAGTCTTTTAACCCTCCTCCACCTTGTCTACAGTCACCTTGAGAGCCTACTGTACCTTGGAAGGAGTGGTTTCCAGCGTTTAATGCATTTCTGGGGGCAATTGATGGGTTCAAGTTTAAACCTGAAAGGAAGAGGTGGATGATAGAACATGGAAGGTCAACAAATAATCACACATCTACCTGTATACACACCTCAAGATGATGAAGAATTGGATGAGTATGAGGAAGTTGTCAAAAGGTTGGAGAAGCAGTTTTTCTGAACCACCAAACCTACTAGTAAGAAGGCATACGTTTTTTTCCAGAGAGCAGATGGCCACTGAGTCTGTTGCTAAGTATGTTGCCTCTTTACGTATGTTCTATAAGCCACATGTGAGTTTGGTTATTTTACAGACTAGTTAATCAGAGACCAACTAGTTACCAGGTGCTTTGATAAAAAGATTCAAGAATGATTGCTTGCATGCAAGAATCCACCCTTTGATGAGGCTGTAGAAAGTGTCTATGTTATTCAAGACTTAAAGCATTTGGTTAAGGAGCTAAACAAAACTGATGATACAGTATTGGGGGTAAAGGGCACTAAATCATCTGTAGGCAAAACTGTTGATAAACCTAAAATGATAGAATGGAAAACACCACCTAATAGTGGTAATGTCTGTTCTCGCTGTGGTTTCAAGTTTCCCTCAGCTTCCTACAAGCAGTGTCCAGCTCTCTCTAGAGAATGTAATAAACGTGGTATTACTGGTCACTTTGGAAAAGTGTGCAGAGCAAAGAGGGAGAAAGTGAATGTGGTTATGGAAGAATGTGATCAAAGCCTAACCAACTATATGAATAAAATAACGTATTACTATACGTGTCAATGCATGAGCAAGTTGGAGTGGTAATGCCAATACAGTTTCTGCTGACAAACCTGGGACAGCAGTAATAAGATTCAGTGTGTTAGGATTCATGACACCGATTTACCTCTGTTCAAAGACCCCATTGAGGTATCTAAGGAGGGAACTTTAATGATATCTTTGCTTACAGATTCAGGTTCTAAGATTACTATCACTGTTACTAAGTATAATGTGCAAAATTGACCTTCTGTTTTTTTTAGACAGTCATTGGTTTCAAAGGCCAAGAGATTCAGTGCAAGGTTTATGTGTCATGCACTGGACCAGACATTCTTGGATGGCATCACCAAGCCTGTTTGGGTATTGTTCTAAAACCGGGTGGGGTTCATCAAGTTTTGTCAAATATTGATGATGGATCGAATGCACCAGGAAACAACATGCATGATCTACTTGAGAGTCACAGCAACTTATTAAGTGAGCAGTTGGGTATGCAGAACATACTGAGAGGGGTGCCTTTGAGTGTAAGGGATAGTTTCAAGAGTGTGCTTGACGATTTACACAAGAACGACATTATCAAATCAATTGAGTCTTCCTTATGGCATTCGCCCATTGTGGTGGCAAGGAAAAAAAAAATAACAAAATCAGAATGTGCATTGATTTGAGAAGTTTAAAGCAAGCTATCTGGATGGATGGGTATCCCCTGCCCAAAGTAGAAGGGATGATGTGTACGTTGTCAGGAGCTAGTTTGTTCTCAAAACTTGATCTACATTCTGCCTACCGTCAGGTTGTTTTGGCTGAGCAGTTGAGACATCTTACTGCATTCATAACAGCCTATGGTATGTATCAGTTTCGCAGGATGCCTTTCGGTCTTGCTTCCGCGGCTGCGGTTTTTCAAAGGGTCATGAGTGAAGTGGTGTAGGGGTTGGATGGTGTGCTGGTTTTCCAGGACGATGTTTTGGTTTTTGGTAAAAATGATTCGGAAGACCTTAAGAGACTGAGTGCAGTATTGGATGCTATAAATGAAAGAGGTCTCAAACTTAGGAAGGATAAATGCATGTTTGGAGTGTGTGAAGTATAGTACGTGGGTCATCTGATATCAGGCAAAGGAATTGGTCCCAGGCCAGGATTGTTAGGGGCTATTGAGAAAGCACCTGCTCCCATGGATAAGGAACAGTTTAGAACATTTTTAGGAATGCGCAAGTACTATTCAAAGTTTGTCGAAAAACTTTCAACCGTTGTTGAACCTCTGTTGGCTATGTTGAAAACAAATGCCAAGTTTGTGTGTGGGGAATCACAGATCTTCTCTTTTAACGAGATCAAAGGAAGTTTGACCAATGCTTCTTTGTAAGGTCCTTTTAGTCCTGGTGAAACTCTTACTATAACAGTGGATGCAAGATCAGTAGGCCTTGGAGCTGTGCTGTCTCAGGGTGCAGGTGACTTTGCCCCCACAGTGGCTTTTGCTTCTCACATACTCAAACCCACTGAAAGGCAGTACTCAGTTATTGAGCGTAAGATGCTTGCGTGTGTCTGAGCTGTTGAGCATTTTAAAGTCTATGTGTGAGGCACTAGATTCAAATTAAGATCGGATCGCAAACCATTGACTCCCATTTTAAGTGGTACAAATGTTCACTCTTCGAAGGCTACTGCTAGGTTGGTTAGGCTAAATGTCAAATTGTTGGAGTACAATTTCTTGGTGGAATACATTCAGTGTGGTAACAATAAGAAGGCAGACTGTTTATCTCGGCTGCCTATTGCTGGAGAGGAAGAAGTGCTAGAAGGCCAGGATGATGTTGAGTGTTTAGTGGCCAGCGTTTTCTTTGCAAATCAAATGTGTTAGTGATAGAAAGTGGAGATCTGCCTTGGATCAGGATTTATTATTCAGGAACATTCTGGAATACTCCAAAAATGGGTGGCCAAGAGAAGGTTGCCTGACTGTTGATTTTCAACCTTTTAGTAAGGTTCAATCTGAACTTTCATTGGAAGACTGGTTACTGTTCAGAATGGACACATTGGTACCTCCATGGGTTGTTGGGGAGAGGCTTATCAACATCAGCCATGAGGGTCATCTAGGTATGACTATGACCAAGAAGAGGTTAAGAGAGATTGTATGGTGGCCCAGGATGGACCACGATGTGGAAGAAAGAGTCTATAAATGTTCCAATTGTGTGGAGAATGACAAGGGGCTGAAATGTGTCACGCCACCTAGGAGCATCCCAGAGGTTCCTTGGAAGGTATGGGAGAGGATGAGTATTGATTTTCTTGGACCTTTTCAAATCCTTCCATCAGCTCAAATGTTTGCCTTAGTATTTGTCTAAATGGCTGGAAGTAAAGTTTAATGGTAAACCCAATACAAAGAATGTCATCAGTTTTCCTACTGATGTTTTTGCAAGGGAAGGATTTCCGTCAGAGCTGTTGTCTGACAATGGTGTACAATTTGTTTCCTCACAAGTGGAAGAGTTTTTGAAAGGGGCTGGTATCAAACATAAAAGATGCAGTCTTCACCACCTCAAGGGAAATGGTCAAGTTTAGAGAGAAAACAGAATGATTTTGGATTGTGTGAGAGGGGCTGTACTTGGGGGTGTTGATGGAGGTGATGCTGTACGAGCCATGCTTTGGTCATATTGCAATACACCTCATAGTGTGACTGGAATCTCTCCTTTTACTGCCTTGAGGGGTAGGGGCTCTCAGGATTTGTTGAGGCAGGCCTGGTTGAACAACTTGCCCATGATGAAATCTGTGGAACTTACGGGACATGACATTGAGTTGGCGAGGAGCAGAATCAAAAATAGTCAGATCAGGAGTAAGCAATGATATGATGTCAAAAAAGGAACAAAGAGTGTGATTTTGGAAAAGGGGGATTTTGTGCGAGTGAAACTACCAGCGGCTAGGAGGATCAAGGGGAAATTAAGATATGGTCCTGCACACTGTGTGGAACGTGGTGTGCAAGAATGGGTGTGCTGTGAAATTGCAAAATGGCCAGTGGAAGAATTGTGCCAGAATGGTCAAAGTAAAGGGGTTTGAGATAGTGAGCGGGGAATCCGAGGAAGGTAAAGTGATTCGTCGTCCTTTTCTGTCATCTTCTTTATTGAATAGATGGCCATGCAAAGTTCCGAACAGATTTGAGTATTATGTAATGTTGTAATTATTTGTTTCTGTTCTAAATGCATTGTTTCTGTTCTGTCATTTTTTTGTGGGAAATTCTATGTTTTAGTTGCATTGCTCTTTTTGTGATTATGCATTGTGTTATTTTAATTGTTCTTTTGTTCTTCTAGTGTTTAGTATTTTTTCATGTTGTGGGGGGGAACCTTTATGTTTATTTTCTTTTGTTGTATTGTAAAGGGGGAGGTGGGTTGTGTCTTTTATCATTGTCAGCTAGGGCTGGAAGGCTCATGGTCAGCCAGCTCATGGTGCTCCAACTGAGGGTTCTTCTAGGCACGTGGTGTGTGGAAGACGGTTAGGGCTTGGAGCTGGGGGAGTTACATCTGTGCTCCTGAGCGGCTGCCTGTAATGCTGTACAAATAAACTACACTTACCTCGACTGACCGCTTGCTATACACATGTAAGGGAAAGTCAGGGTGTTTTACTGTTTTCACTGAAGGAACACTCCATTATTCAGCTATGAAGTTGGGGACCACATGGGGTGGTTTCCCCTCCCTAGGGCCTACAAATTCCAGACACGTATCAAAGTACACTGTAGGTGTGTAAAAGTAAGTATTATGCTGAGTTCAAAGCCATATCTGTACTGCTTATAGGTCATCCAGCAATGTTATATTCCTCTGACTCAGCTCATAACCAGAACCTGGCTGGGTGTGACCCTGCCAGGCTGGATTAATGAGTTCCTCCCCAAGCTGGAGCACCAGAGGCCTAGCCATTCACTGCAAGCATTCCAAAGGTAAAGGTCTCCTCTCCAAGAAGGAGAGATGGTGGGTGGAGCTGCAGGTTGTCCATCAGCAGCTGTCACCTGGTGCCAGGCACAAAGCTGCTCTGGAGAGAAGGCAGCTAGGGGGGAAAGGAGCTTTTCAGAGACCATGTGGCATGAGACCCCTGGACAATGCCATTTTGCACTATCCCAGAGGCCTGTGCAGGAAGGAGGGAGCAGGGGCAGAGAGATGATGATAGGGCAGATGAGCCTTCCTGCCGGCCCCCACCAAATTTTTTTACAAAGTCTTGCACAGGAAGAGGAGCTCTCTCTAGGGTGTGGTCGGCTGAGGAAGACTGGTGCTGGAGCCTGGTGCCATGGGCAGTTGTAAGGAAAAACTCCTTGACTGTCCCAGGACCCTGGATTGTGCCAGAAGGGGAGTTCCAGGACCAGTGAGCAGATGCCTGTGAAAGGCTGGTGCAGGGAGCCAGTAAAGACAGCTCCCTGCTGAGTCCACCCTCTTGGAGGCCAGGAGGGTGAAGGAAAGTGCTCCAGATGGATAGAGCTGGTCATCCGGAGCCAGAAGAGGCCAAAATGCTGAAAATCGGCCGCCTCGGGGGCCGAGAAACACCCCCAGGCATTGGGGGCAAGATGCTGTGCATACATGGGAGTGATGAGGGGTGAGAATGTTATTCAGTGTCACAAAGTAATTCCAACAGCTTATATATATTTGTAAATTGTTGCATAGTATTGAGTAGTGTGTGTGTTTAATAAATGTATTCTTCCTTTTATAAAGCAAAGTACAGACTGGACAATCAATTATTGAGTGTTATTTCTGCATACTGGTAAATGGTCATTACTAGCCCATACCACCTCCCTTGAGTAAACCTTAGGCTGCTCTGCAGCACTACCCTCTGAGACTAAAGCACTACAATGGGGTGTCTGGCTCCCAGTGAAGGACAGATGTAGACATGTTATTTGTGCAGGCCTCGTTTTCCAACAACTTTTTTCTCTGGATATGGTTAGGAGGGTAGCTGAAGCACAATAGCTAGTTGGACTCTGTCTCATGGCTACTGAGGTTTTATGGAGACTCAGTCTCTGCCTACTGACGGTCAATGGTCCAAAGCATAGTTCTGATCCTGAGCAGAATCTCTGCAACAATATGTTGATGTTACCAACACAGGGCAGTGATGGAATCTCAGCACATGAGTCAAGAAAGAGAGTAGACTATACTCACATGACCATTAAACAGTACACAATGAACTTTAGGGCTAATACTAAATGATCACACAAATCTTGGAAGGAATGAGATGACATGTCATCATATGTGCACAAACTCACCTTTCTACTCTTGCACACTTGTCGAGAATGATACTCCGAACTCAGAGGAACTAAGCTCATTCCTGGCAGAGAAAGCTGGCAGTGCACTCCGAATGTGGGCACCGGTCGGCGAGGCTTCGATTCTCTTAAGGAAGTTGTACCTGAGTGCAAATTTGAAATGCTTCATATGCATGAAGCCAAGAAATTCTCATGATGTTTTTAAAATATTGGTGGCAATTTTGAAGATATAGAGCATTATTTGCTATGTGGTCCAGAAGGTTCTTAGAAGGCAATCGAGATGCTTTGCTGCTGTAGCCCCAGCGTTGTTATTAAACCTTATGAAAACCTTATTGCTTGCCCTTTGAAAGCAGGATTGGGTATCAAACTGGTTACAGAGAAATAGTTTAAGTTATTATGCAATAGATGCTTGAGTAAATAGCTGACCATACCCAGAGTAGGAAATGCTCCTAAACTGAGAAGCTGGTGGAATTACCACTGTTCAGTCAGACTCTTAGGTCCTCAATTTCAACCTGCCTGAGACTCTTTGCAGGAGCATTTTTTCTTTTAGACATTTGGTGCACATTTACTATTATTTCACACAACACGGTGCAGCAAGGGTGTAGGCGAGTAGGATCTGCTTCACATGGGTACCCCCACTTTTTGCTGGTGTTTCACTGTTTTTCGACTTTAGTCTGGCTGTGGCCCTGCTAATCAGGACCACAGCCTAGCTGCTTCCTCTCTAAAATGGTTTGCATGTACATTAGGTACAAATCTAATTGGATTCTTGAGTGACTTATAAGCCTCTAGTATATGGTATACTACGTACCTAGGGCATAGGTACCTCAGAGGCCTACCAGGGGCTGAAGCATGTATTACTCCAAAATGGCACCACAGGTCTGCTACTGCAGCCTGGGTAAGGGGCTTGCACCCCTTACAGTGGTATAGGCTACCTATATCCACCTATATATGAAGACACATATAAACGTATGAGTCAATCCTATGGCAGGCCTTGACAATCCTGAAGGCAGAGTGCTTGGTTTTGTGTGAGAGGGTGTCCAAGCATCAACTGAGCCCCTCTTCAGCTTTCGGAAATACTTCCTTATGGCTGTTCTGTGATACAGCCATACCATATACTCTTAAGTGCATTATAACCTCACGGTAAATGCTAACTTTGGAATGGCTGCATCAAAACATGTCGTGTTTGGTGTCAAACGCTTTGGAATACTACCCCCCCCCCCCCTTCTAGAGGGAGAGACATGTTCACACTGGTCTAACCTGGTAGGAATTTCCTGAGCCCTGGCATCACAAAATGGATGCCTCTGCCACAGACACGGGTCTGGCCTCCTGCTGCTGACCGAAACTCCGGCAGGGGAGGGCTGGACAATAGGTTTCCTGTCGAAGGGAGGTTTAACCACCCCCCTAGACAGGCAGATGTGTATTGGGGCTGGGCGGGAGCACTCTCTGGTGCTTTGAAGTCCTGCATTGGGGGCACACTTGGTGTCCCTGTGCATAGTCCAGTTTAAACCGGTTGCAGGGGCTACCTGCCCCTGCTCTGGCATGAAACTGGACAAAGGAAATGGGTGTAACCACCCCTCTTTCCAAACCCTCCCATGGGTGGGTCCCTAGAGTATGTCCAACCCCCAAACTTAGTATAAGTATGGGAAACCAGTCCTTGTAACTTTAGCTTACCCTGGACGAAACTCTGCAACATATATCCTGGACCTTCGACTTTCTATCCTGACTAGAAGAATGAAGAAATCTCCCTTGGGGTCAAGGAGTGACTCCCCTGCTTGGCAGGCACCAAAGAAGCAACTGACCAGTCTGCAATTCTGAAGCTCCTGCTGGATGCTGAAGTCTCTGCATCCCCAGAGGTAGATTTCCAGACTTCCCCGAGGCTACCCTGAGTCCACAACAAAGCTGAGGTCCGTGGCTATCATGGGTGACGTGAAACCGTGACGCCTGGACACCATGAACTTTTGCAGCAACACTATCTTCTGGGACTTTCTCAAAGTTGTGCTGTGGGCTCCGAGTAGCCCCAGCGTTGAGCACCTCCTGCACCGAAGATTGCTGGCCTCCACTCCACGAGTGACCCGTGGGCCAGTTTCAAGTGCGACCACTTGAGGCTCCTTTGCGCTCGCTAGCCTGTGGTTAGTTGATCCCCATGAAAGCAAATCCTCTTCTACTTGGGCTTTCCTGATTGCTCCAGACGTGCCCTGAATTACCCTTGCTGGGTGAGTCCTTCAGACCTTGCTGGTCTGCACCGCAGTACTTTCTCTGAATTCCTGTGACTTGCCGTTGCCGAGGCTTGTTGGGTCCAATCTGGTCGCCGACACCGCAGCACTCGACAGACTTTGTGGCACAGCTTGAATCCAGCTTGTGGACTTCGTCAACGCCTCCTGGACCTCGTGGCTGAAGAGTCAAGACACCCATCAACTCACCTGAAGCACCCAACATCTGTGGGCATTGGGCCATCCTGCCCTCGGTCAGTGGCTAGTGACCCAGACTCTGTCCCCTCTGCTTTCAGGTTCCTTCCATCCTAGGTCAAGGCTTGGATCTCTTCGGACACTTCTCCTCTTCACGGCAGCAGCAGTTCTTTGTCAGCTTCCATTGCAATCGACGATTCGACCCGACACCAAAAGACACCTATGCACCCGGCTTCCCTGGGTGAGGTAACTCAAGTACTCTGGTGCTCCCGTGGGTGCTAGCCCTAGAACTTCTTAAGCCCAAAAGTGTTTGGTCCTTTCTCGATTCTAAGTGTCCCTAATCTTTAAATGTTCAACTGCGACATTGCCCTTAGAAGCTAACGGGAACCCGCGGTAGTGTTTACACACTGCACACGGCCCCCGGTGTTCCCCTGTGTCACTACCTTGGGTGGTTCCTTGGGGTCCCAGCAATTCTACAGGCTCTAGGCCTTGTGTCTAGTTCAGTCATGGTTCTTATACCACTTTTTTGGTATATGGTTTGGTACGCCCATAGGGCCCAAACGTGTATTTGTGCTAATATTGTTGATAACTAACTTGTAACCTAAGTACTTCGAACTCCAGTCTCATAAAGAGACTAGAGGGGTGTGTTTGATCTTAAATACATATATTTTAAATATATACCTGGTGTGGTTGTCCTTTCATTTGGTCATTCAAGAAATTATAGACTGGTAAAACAAGCTGCTTTACATTCCTTCAAGACTTAGCCTGAAGGCTGCTCTCCATAGCTACCACTAGGATAGCTTTCAATAAAGGTTGGCTTTAACCAATCACCATAAGGGGTTGTTTGGACTGATACAAGGTGCTCACTAGAACTAGTGGACAGCATATATCAGGCCAACTTCTCACAAAGGGAACTTGCTGCACTGTGTTGTGTGATAGAGGAAGAGCAGAAATGCTACATATTTACAGAGATTTGAAGCATTTCTGCTCTCTACTTGCACAGACACCCTTGCACCATAGTGCCTAGGTGCTCAAACTCTTGTCTTGAGTAGATGTCAGCCTATCTTTGTTTTTTCAAGGCTTACCTCTTTCTTCTGTAACTTTCCCAATGCTACTTATGGAGAGCGGTGGTTTTGAAGACGTTATGTCATGGGTTTGAAATTGAAAAGTATATCAGCGTCTTCAAGGCGGGCAGAGCTTCTTCTGTAAGTTTATGTCTATGTGTTTTTGACCCTACCTCTCCTTGCTATTACTCTCACCTCTGTCTCTGCTTTATTATTCTTGAGGCCATTGATAAACTCCTGCATTTCCAATAGTTATAGAAGAGTTGGAGCCTAATAAATCTCTATTTTGAAAAATGTGTGGTACGACCCTCTGATTAGAACTTAAGTCTATCTATTGTTGAGGCTAATTGGAAATTGAACTATTTGGGCAAATCCAAAGTGCAGGTCCACATTGTAAAAAATATCCCAAGCAGGCTGAAGAGGAAAAGTGGCCAAACACTTTGATAGGAGTCATTGCAAAGTTGTTGTAACACTTATGCCAAAAAATTCATTCTAGTAGCTTTGTCTCACACTTCAGTAGCATTTGGTAAGGTAATGGCATTCTCTAAGGGTCTCAGTCGCCTGCCTAGTAACTCCAAACCCCAGAGTTACCTAGACCGGGGCATCATTAACTAAGGAGAGTGGAATTATAAGGGATTACAAATGGTGCTGTGGTGTCAAGAGAGAGCAATAAGGAATTACTGAGGAATTTATAAATCCGGAACAAATTTCGCTTTGCAAATGTTTTTCCTTATTTTTGTGAATCAGTCCGATTTTGACTTGTGCGCCAACCCAAAGTTTTTTTTTTTAATTGCGCTTAATTGTTTTGCTGAGAATTCTGATCTGCACACTTTTTTTTAGCTCTTCATTAGAACCTGAAATCAAAGTTGTGAAAATCTAATAAAACTCGAAATTTATTCAGGAATAAGTTCAGACCTAGCTCTTAAGTAGTAAGAAAATATTAAACACGTGTTAAAGTCACATAGAGAAAAATATCTACAAAATAACCACTTGCCTAATGCTGGCTATAATATCTGTGACCACTGGCTGTCCTGGCCAGCTGTAATGTGCAAGTAACCTTTTTCCGAGCTCCCCAGAAGGATGCTGTGGCGAGCGAGCCATGCAATGCCCTGCCTCGCTCACCTCGCTCTGTTATAAAATTCTATTAACAAAGAATAAGTACAGGAGAAACATTATTTCCAGTGCGCCTGGCGAGTTCAGTGTTCCCAGCCACTGGAACGAAATAATTGATTGCCTTCTCGCTGAGAATTCAAAATGGTTTTTGATGCTGGGCCATTCATTGTCGTAACGAGTATAATAACACAATTCATTTTAGCTGCAGCCTCACAAATGGATGGGTTTAATAACGGCTAATTTAGGAAGATGAATGTGCTGTTTAGGATGACATTAATGCTGAATAAGAAAATGGGCAGTGGAGGAGGAAGAGGTGAGAGAGAGGGAGTGCGGGGACGGCAGGGCAGAGGTGCAACAGAGAAAGAACTGACATGGATCTTTTAAATGTCATCTTTTGCTTCAGGCTATGCTTGTTTGACGAAAACGAACGATTTATTTGTAGTATTTCCAAAAGGGCATATCATGTTATTTGGAAAAGGAATAGCAGAAAAATCAATATCAGCTTGACTAGCAAAGAGGGTGAAAACAGAAAAGCAAGAGACAGAGGCATTTAGTGTGTGCTAACTTTTAAGTTTGTTGTTTCAACACAGCACAGCTGTAGAAGGGTAGGTTTCACTCTAACAGATTTGGAAGTAGTAAGCATATGCAGTGGCGGCCCTAGGGTTGGTGTCACCCAGTGCGGGTAACTCATGGTTGAATGGGTTCCGTGGAGGGTTTAGTTGGTGAAGGAAGAATGGCGCTCAAACATATCACACCAAGGGTCGAGTTTGAAGAGTAAGTACGGTGCTGCAAGATCAGGGGAAACAAACCCTGGCAAAAAGAACCCCTGCGAGTTTGGGGGTAGGAGACACCCACTAGGAATTGAAACAGGTTCTGCGCACACGTTTGAGGATGTAAACAATGTTGTAAAACCATCGATTAGGTCGACACCAGAAATGTTTTTTGTAATGAAATTTAATAGTGTGCTTCTTCAAATGGTTTGGAAAGGGAAAAGCAACCAGCCGACACGTGTTTCGTCAAGCTCGAGACGAATTCACCCATACCGACCGAACATACGATCGACCCTTGGACCGACGTATCCGTCGTCCTTTCCTATTACGGGCTACCACCCTAAAGTTACTGCTTCTTTGACCGTGGCGTCTCCGCTCATCTACTACTATTGCAGACCACCGTTGGAACATTCGTTTACTGTATACCTTTTAGCCATGGTCATTCTTACACAGCCCTGAAGAGTCACGGGTTGTTTCCCGTTGACGAAACACGTGTCGGCTGGTTCCTTTTCCGGGTAACTCATGGTGTCACCCCCTCACGACTTACCGCATGGACCTCCTCCGCCCCGAGTCCGCCAGTGGACACAGTTGGCAAATAACGGGACCATACAGAATCCTTAAATAACGTTTGTAAATGTAGGTCCTATATTTACAAAATGTGTCTGTTAACAACAGTGTGATAATGATTCATTAATCAGGTTGTACAGTGGGCTACTTGCTAGTCAACAGTTTATTGGAATTTATAATATCATAGGTATGGTACTTTTTACTGGTGTGGTGTTACCACTATCCGGCAACACGATATATCAGTGGTCGAAGTGGGGGGAAAAAAGTAGGGGAACTGTGGGCGGAGAATAAGAGGGCAGGAATAATCCAAGGATTGGATCAGTGGGCAGAGCCAGAGGCGTGGCCAGAATGCGCAAACATCCCAATTTTTTGTATTTGTTTGGTTTCACTGCCCAGTTTTATCAACCAATGGATACACATGATTATTATAGCCTTATAGCCCGCCGTAGCGGGCTATATCGGCTGTTAAAGGCCCGCTGCAGCGTTAAAGGCCCGAGCCGAAGGCGAGGGACTTTAATAACAGCAGCGGGACTTTAAAAGCCAGTATAGCCCTGCTACGAAGGGCTATAAGGCTATTAGAACATTCTGCCACTAGAGAGCAGAATGTTCTAACAAAACGAAGCCTTCAGGGAGCGCGAGGGGATTCAAATCCCCTCCGGCTCCCTGAAGTCTTTGTTCACAGCCAGAGCTGTGAACAAAGACACATTGGAATGTTGGCGCTCCGGGCTTATACCAGCCATTATAAGCACGGAGAACTCCATTGTTTTTAATGGAGCTCCCAACATTCCAATGTTCTAATTAAGGTTATATTGAGTAATTGACAGTAAAATGTGTTCACAAAGTGGGATATGCTTCTAATCACATAATGTCCCCAAATACGAATAAATGTGGAAGCACAAGCCATTTGTCTCCGAGCCATGGAGTTTGTGTCATCAGCACTTCTCCCTTTTCCAAAACAGCAGTTCAAACATGAATGGCTAAAAATCCTAGTTTGCAAATGTTTTCTAAATGATAATGGCTCTACCATATTTGCCTCATAATGCAAGATCTGCAGCATGATCTGACCATTTAAACTAATAAATTGTTTGTAGCTCAAACGTATCAAAAGTTAATAAAAAATGTTACTTGTGTTGCTGCGGAGTAGATGACAGTTAATAGCTCACTGTTCTATGTTAGGATTTTAACCTATAAACTGCAAGTAACAAAAGGATCTCTCTGACAAAAGCAGTAGCCCACTGGCCTATTTACATTATGTGCACTTTGTGATCTGCATGGTATATGTTCTTTGCAGCAGGTACATTAACCCTCTGAGCTACCTTTCCATGAGTCAAATCTTCCATTAGACAAAATTCTGATCTCTCTCTAGGAAGAACATTAATCACCAGAGTCATCATGACATTTTTATTGTTACCGAAAATTACTGGAGGGCAGGAAGGAGGCAGCAAGCGCTTTTAGAACCATAATATACTTGCAAAAATGATGCCTCCACCTAAAGTGAGCACCTGGTGCGGTCATACCGGTTGCACCGCCCTAGAGCTGGCCCTTCTCAAGGGTCCTGTGATCTCAGTGACAGGGTCACTGTTCTAGGGTGTACTGCTTCATAGGCCTGCCCGCAAGACTGGAGGTGAACTTCAGTATGAATAGTGGTGGGCAAGCCTTGAAGGCTAACCTACACTTGTCATGCTAGGGGCCACCTGCTGGTGCTACGACACCGGGGCTTTTAATGTCTTGCGAAGCCTTCTAAGGTCTAGCATGAGATAGTGCTCTCTCGGGAGAGTGGTCTGGCGGACTGGTTATTAAGGCTGAACCTGGTTCCCCAGTTCCAAATTCAGCAGCTCTGGCCATAGTGCCACATCCTCTCCCCCACTGAACACCATACTGCCCCACTGAGAAAATCTCTGACTGCCTTCAACTACAACCCAATTGTTGCCAGCTATAAACACATGGATGCGGCTCAATTTAAATTACGCACTGGGCAAGAGTAATATGTGGCCTACAAAAAAAAGTGACAGCATCCTGGAAAAAGCAAACAATCATAGGGAATGCAAAATTTTGCAAACCATGTGAAATGTAAGCAGGAACAACATAGTTACCTTCACACTTTTACACTCACTGTTCCGAAATCAGTGAGTGCTTTTGCCTGAAAAGTAAAGGACATGACTACAGGGCCCTGAATGGACCCATTTCAATGGCCATTGCTTATATCCTTACAAAACGTAAACAGTATGGTAAAAAAAGTCAACATCCCTAGATACAGTGCAGCACTACAAATTTTGTTTTTCAATCCTCACATTGCAGTACCTCCAGGATTGGTGCCCTAGTTCCAAGCCCAGGGAAACAAAGCCAAGACAACAAAAATAGCGCTTCACTGGCAAACTCTGTAAAAGTGGCACTAATGTGTTTGGGTGTGAATAAAATAAATCTGGACAGTTTGCTACCACTCTGTCTTACTTTATTTAGTTATTTATTTTTCATATTTTTAAACTTTTATTCCCGATGCTGAATTTTGGAATTAAATGTCAGAAAAATACGACATTGATTTCCAGCAAAAGTGATTTTCTTTTTTGGATCCATTTCACAGGGAAGCAAATATAAGAAAGGAGAGGAGACAGTGCGCACTGCGCACAGGCACCTCCTCCTCCTAAAAGGTTAGGTTGCTCTGCGCACACCGGCCCTGTTGGTGTCACCCCATGTGAGGGTGTCACCCGGTGCGGTCCGCACCCCCCGCATCTCCATAGTGACGCCGCTGAGCATATGCCTTATTTGACACAGTTTTTGACTGCGAACTGTCTGAAACCTTCGCTTTAACTCAGAGAAATATGGAGATACATAAATGCATTTTAGATGCTGCAAGCACTAAAACACTGAAGTTTCACTCTGCTCTGTAGAATATATCATGAAAATCTGTGGTGGCTCTGCACAGCGCTGAAAAAGATTTTTTAGGTCGAGCCTAGGCAGCGCACATGTGCTGTCTGGACGACCTTCTGTAATCAATATCCCGCCTGATGCTTGCCATTATTTCAATCAATCAAACATTTGTAGAGCGCACTTTATACCCGTGAGGGTCTCAAGGCGCTGGGAGGGGGGGGGGTGGCGCTACTGATCGAACAGCCAGGTCTTGATTAGCCTCCTGAAGGTCAGCAGGTCTTGGGTCTGTCGTAGCCTCAGTGGGAGGGTGTTCCAGGTCTTGGCGGCGAGGTGGGAGAAGGATCTCCCGCCGGTGGTTGTTCTTCGGATGCTTGGGACGGTGGCGAGTGCGAGGTCAGCGGAGCGGAGCTGGCGGTTGGGGATGTAGAAGTAAAGTCATTTGTTGAGGTAGGCTGGGCCGGTCTTGTGGAGTGCCTTGTGTGCATGGATGAGGAGCTTGAAGGATATCCTCTTGTTGACGGGCAGCCAGTGCAGGTCTCTCAGGTGTGGGGTGATGTGGCCGTGGCATGGTATGTCGAGGATCAGTCGTGCCGAGGCGTTTTGGATGTGTTGCAGTCATTTGATGAGCTTGGTCGGGGCTCCCACATAGAGGGCGTTTCCGTAGTCGAGTCTGCTGCTGACAAGGGCCTGGGTGACTGTTCTTCTTGTATCTGTCGGGATCCACCTGTAGATCTTGCGCAGCTTGCGGAGGGTGTTGAAGCAGGAGGAGGAGACGGCATTGACTTGATTGGTCATGGAGAGCGTTGAGTCGAGGATGATTCCCAGGTTGCGTGCATGGTCGGTGGGTGTCGGGGCTGCCCCCGTGCCATCGGCCACCAGGCGTAGTCCCAGGCTGAAGGGTTGGGGCTGAGGATGAGGACCTCTGTTTTGTCCGTGTTCAGCTTCAGTCGTTTGATATTCATCCAGTCGGTGACGGCCTTCATACCTTCGTGGAGGTTGGCTTTGGCGGTGATGGGGTCCTTGGTGAGGATCAGTTGAGTGTCGTCGGCGTAGGAGATTATGTTGAGGTCGTGCTGTCGGGCGACATGTGCGAGAGGGGCCATGTAAATGTTGAACAGTGTCGGGCTGAGGGAGGATCCCTGGGGCACACCGCAGATGATCTCGGAGGCTTCGGATCGGAATGGGGGGAGGTGGATGCTCTGGGTTCTGCCAGAGAGGAAGGAGGTGGTCCATTCCAGGGCTTTGTCTCGGATCGCTACGGCGTGGAGGCGTGCGCGTAGTGTGCGGTGACAGACGGCGTCGAAGGCGGCGGAGAGGTCCAGGAGGATGAGGGCTGTGGTCTCACCTTTGTCCAGCAGGGTCCTGATGTCGTCGGTGGTGGCGATGAGGACGGTCTCGGTGCTGTGGTTGCTGCGGAACCCTGACTGGGAAGGGTCCAGGATTCTGTTTTCTTCGAGGTATCGGGTTAGCTGTCTGTCGACAATCTTCTCGATGACCTTGGCCAGGAACGGGAGTGGAGAGATGGGCCAGATATTCTTGAGGTCTCTAGGGTCTGCCTTGGGTTTTTTGAGTAGGGTGTTGATCTCTGCGTGTTTCCAGCTTTCTGGGAAGGTCGCGGTCTCGAGGGAGAGATTGATGACGTTGCGCAGGTGGGGTGCGATGGAGCTGCTGGCTTTGTTGAAGATGTGGTAAGGAAATGGGTCTGACGGGGAGCCGGAGTGGATTGTGCTCATGGTCTTGATGGTGTCATCGATGCTCACGCTGATCCAGGCTAGCAGGGGGCCGTGGTCGATGGTGGGCGGAGAGTCTGTTGTGTTGCTGTCTGTTGGGGCTGTCTGGGTGTTGAAGCTGTTGTGGATGTCTGCTATCTTGCGGTGGTAGAAAGTTCACTCTTGTGTTGCTCTTATTTCCTGGCTTTTTATTGGTTGGTGCTCAGATACATCACTTCCATTTCCTGGGAAGGAACACTGGCCAACTACAGTTTACTTATGCTGTAGGCCTATATGTGATTGATTTCGGCACTATTTCTTTAATTGAATGCTTTCATGTTTTTTTAATCACTTTTATGTGCTTTGTTTGAGCACAGCACCCGCTTTCATTTTATTCTTTCACTTTTATAAGGACGGGCGCCGCGCTTCGTTTAAGCATGGCACCCGCTTTTCAAGGAGCTGAATCAAAAATAGCACTAGCCATACCTGCTCAAGTGAGCCAGTTAAATCATGAAAGAAACATTGGGTTGAAAAATCCAGGGCAGGGATAGGAACAACATCTGAAGAGGAGGGATATGAAGGAGGCACGCAATACAATTTTCTGAGAAAGGTGAAAGAATTACACCGTGAACAGATCCTTTGATCTTGGCAAAAACATGTGAATGGGGAGGATAAACAGAGGAGGGACAAGTAACAGCAAGCACAATCACCTCAACTGCTGAGTCAAGTTAACAATAGAAGGAATATAAGAACTAGAGTTGAAGGACTGCAGCCAAGTGAACAAAGGAGGGTCTTGCAGAGAAGACAGCACCAAAAGGCAAAACCTACATGAAAGTAGTGGGCCATAAACTAAGAAGCCCCTGGAACACCCTGCAGCCAATGGGCAGGTACAAATTCAATCACCTGAACCTAACCTGAAGAGACATATGGCCCTATTTAGATGTCGATCGGAGGACACCGTCTGGGTGTGGGAACCAACCAACTGTAGGTAGGCTGTTCCGAACACTGTATTACATTGCAACCACACATGATGGGGTTGCAAACTCCCATTTCTCTATGGGAGCTTGTGGTGCAGGCGGATACTGCCCGCAGCACAAGCTACCATAGAGATATGCGAGTTTGTGTACAAGGGTAGACTCTCGCCTAGGCAGGAACTGATCAGTCTGAATCCAGAGAATACCTATGTATGCGTGCACAAGAAATGAAATAAGGACAATAATAAAGGTGGGTCCGCCCATGAGGTTGCATTAGAGTGTCTGTCTCATACAGGCTTAAAAGAAGGATTTGTAGTTTGTCATCCTTTAAGTATAGGGTGCCCGAAGTAGGGGAGGGACACCCAATTGTGAGGACCCAAGACAGTTTTATTTTGGTGTGCAGTGGAGTGCCTGCATGGAAGTTGCTCACACCTCATGTTTGTAAGGACATGGGTGAGAAAGGAGAAATGGGAGGTAATGAGCTTCTCTATTTTATTCGTCTTTGATATATGGAACGAGCACAACCCACAGAGTTGTTAGAGGTACGAAGCAGGTCACAAGCACAACAGCACACCTCTCAGCAATCCTCGCTGCCCCTAAATGGGGTATTTTTTTCATTGGGCTTCATTATCATTGTTTATTTGCTGTGGTAGTTATAATGGTTCTCATTTGCTGGTAAATATATACATTGTGAAAAATACATTCATAAAGGAGACGTCTCGCGCTCATCCATATTTAAAAGAGTCATTTATGTTCTCATTGATTTTTTTTTATGGATTCCGGTGTTGTTTCAGTGTGTCCCTAAGTTTCAGAAATCAGAATTAATCAGTTGCCACAGATATCCATCAAAAATAAATGCATGTCAAAAATGTTGTTGTTTTGTTGACAAAAACATATGACTGTTCTGCACTGAACTTTTGCTATGCATATTTAATTTAAAGGTGAGATACTTATCATTCTTCCCATCTCAGTGTATGCGACTGACCTAGGGTAGAGAATAATAAGTACATCATTTTGCATGGCTTTATCCATTTCAGACAAATTCTGTGGCTCTGTCTAATGCCCTCTGCCTCCCTCTCTTTGCCATGTGTTCACTTTCGGAACCATGATTTAAAGGATTATTAATAATGACTCAAGACTATTTAATATTATTTTGGAATCCAAACCTCCACATAAATGAAGATAGATAATGTTAATTAGCCTATTTATATCTCTGCATTCTTAACTACCGGGAACCTGATTCTTTCAGGTTGCTCCCTAATTTTTTGCAATCCTTACACCCCTACATCCGCCTAATGCTGCTATTGTGAGGGTCTTAACAGTGGCCAAGTAATCCCATGTTATATGTTATCTTTACATCCCTACATGCGACGGATGCAGCTATTATGAAGGTGTTAACAGTGGCCAAGTAACACCATGTTATATGTTATCTTTACACCCCTATTTGTGATAGATGCTGCTATTGCGAGGGTGTTCACAGTGGCCACGTGATCCCATGTTATATGTGATTCTAACACCCATACATGGGAGTGATGTTGCTATTGTGAGGGTGTTCATAGGGACCACGTGATCCCGTGTTATATGTAATCCTTACACACCTACATTTGATTGATTCTGCTACTGTGAGAATATTCCAGTGGCCAAGGAATCCCATGTTATATGTGATCCATACACACATACATGCAAGTCATACTGCTAACATGAGGGTATTCACAGTGGCCACGTGATCCCATGTTATATGTGGCTCTTACAGATAGTCCTCACCTTTTCACCAACATGGAGTTTATTTCATGGACTTGCATTTTTGATGTTAATTGTTGTATATCAGAATATCAATAGCAAAAATATCATGACAGAAATACCACGTGCTAAAAACCTATTACAAAAAATATTGTCCTGTTGGATGTAGATTTTCTATTATAAACTGAAATGTTGGAATAAGTTCCTAAGTTCTGCTGGGCCTGTGTTGTTAAAGGATTTATGGACAATGCATAGAGCCTTGAATGTAATACATTTGCTTACGGCTAACCAGTGAAGTTTTGAATCCCTTCAGAAACTGATTGAGATCTGGAGACATCAAGAAATACTCTGGCTGCGGCATTTTGAACTAGCTGCAATTTGGCAAGTGAAGTCTTATTAACATCCAGGTGAAGGGCATTGAATAATCGAGCCTGGACATAATAAGTGCCATTACTACATGCTTTTCTGCTTGGAGAGGGATGAAAGGAAACACTTTCCTAAGGGATCTAATCATCCAAGAGCATGTCAAAACAGTCCTGTTGACCTAGAGACTGAAGAAAAGATTTGTGTTGACCAGTACTCCGAGATTTGTAGTGGGGTAATTAAGAATGGTTAAGGATCCCAACCTATCTGGCCTCCACAGATTGAACCAGAGGGGTGGTTGACCCCCAAGGATCAAGACTCCTGTTGTGTTTCCATTGAATTTTAGGTTGTTTTTTTCCATCCATGTGGCCACAACCTGCGTGCAGTTTTTAACATTGGTGGCCGTCGCGTCCATGTCCCTAGAGATTGATACAATGGTCTGGGTGTCATCAGCATTGGACAATGCTTGGAGTCCAAATGATCTTATGAGCTTCGCTAGTGAGGAAACATACAAGTTGAATAATGCAGGACTCAGAGAGGAACTTAGAGGCACATCACATGGCAAACTTATGGACTCCAAGCAAAACTGGTCCACCATAACCATCTGAGACCTGGTGCTCAGAAAAGATGCCAGAAGTCTGAGTGCCAAGTCTGTATTCCCCAGATCCTGGAGCCATTCAACAGGCCGGTTTGGGGAGATGGTATCGACGGCTGCAGAGAGGTCCAGAAGGACTAACACTGCTGCCTCCCCAGCATTAACCATGGAACAGATGTTGTTAACTGCAGCTACTAATGCAGTCTCGGTACCCGGTTTGCTCCTGAACCCAAATCTCAAAAGATCCAGCAATTGAAATTGTTCTAAGTAATTTGTCAACTGGACATTAAGATGTTTCTTTACGATATTAGAGGGGACCGGCAACAAGGAGATGGGCAGATACTTTTTTAGTTCTACAGGTTCCGAATTGGGCTTTTTGAGCAGAGGCTTAATCTCTGCCCTTTTGCAGGATCGAGTAAGGCACCTAGTTGTGATAGCTTTATTCAAAGTTTCAGTGAGGTGGGGCACTATAATCTTAGCTCCTAATTGAAAAACATTTGGAGAGCAGGGTTCAGATGGGGAGCCTGATTTGACATTAAGGAGGTAAGATTCCTTCTGTTCCTGTGTCAACAAGGTAAAACACGATAGACAGGCATTAGGGCAGACTTTAGAGGACAATGTTTCTGTCGCCCCAACACAAACTCCAATTTAGAGGGCTCAGAATTACGCCTATCAAGACCTTTATATATGTCATCAACTTTAGAGTAGAAAAGCTTGGCCATTCGATCATAAAAATCCTGTGATCACTCTATGCTAGAAGGCACTGGGGGGACAGATAAAAGATTGATCAGTTTAAACAGATCTCTAGAAATTTTAGTTGAAGCAAGCTCATTAGTACAGTACAAATACTTTTCCTCCTTGATGGCCAATTTGTGTTCAGCCAGAATAGTCTCATAGGCAATTTTATCAGGAGGGGAATGGGGCAATATTTTCGTAAGCGTTATTTAGAGCACAATATTATTGTCAGAAATATTTTTTAAATGACCTAAAAAAGGGTCCTGCAAAGTGCTTTTAGCTAATGTCCACAACAGGCTGAATGTTTCACAGAATGTTTGGACACATACCTGCTTTGATTATTATTATTACACTATTCTGCTATATGGTAATTTTCCTTTGATGTTTTCATAATTTTTCTTCTTACAGGGTGCCAACATAATTTCCACAGACTCCTGCACTGAATTATTACATCATAGCAGGCTTGGCATGTTCCCTGCTATGGATACCGATTTGGGAGCAAAGGCTATTGTAAATCAGCCACTTTGCCAGACTGAATTCAACACTGACAAAAGATCAGCTATGCAATTATCCCAGTGCCTGTAAAATGTAAAAGGAAAATTGCATCAAACAAAAAGCGTGTAACCCTCAAAAACAAATTCCAAGCGGGCAGGTGGAAGATACACATTTTAGTGACATTGCTACACATTAACAATCAAGCAGGCTATTTGGGGGCAAATTGATGTAGGCCAACCACTGCTCAGAACTAGTTAACAATGCACTGCCAAGAGCATATGCATCTGGTTTTTGTGCAGAGTCTGTCACCTTTCAGAAGTCGATGAGCTGTGCCCTGAGTAACATTGGTGCTTTCTACTTCACCGGTCTAGATAACAAAGCTGTGTTGAATGTCTTCTACCTGAGTCACCTTGTTTCCTTCAACAAGGTGTTTTAGACTGTTAGAAATGGGTTTTCTGGTTGCTTAGGATATGCACCTAAGCCAGGCAGAACCCAATGTTATAGTTAGGGCAAGTAAGTTACACACCAAAGTAAACCTGTGCTTACCCCCTGGTAGCTTGGTGCAGAGCAGTCAGCCTTATCATCAGAGACAATGTGTAAAGCTTTTGCGCAACCCACTCACACAGAGACACAATGACTACACCACAAAAGAGACTCCACACAGGCTTATATGAAAATATAGTATATATTGTACATAAAACATAGACAAAAATGACATGAATCATAAATACTGTGCATACTATGCAAATCCTGAATCAGTACTTGTTATCCTGACAATGCAAGAGATAAAAAAACATACACATTAGAAAACATCAGGGCATGGAATGCAAATCAGGTAATGAACAACACACGAGTCATCACTTTCCACCATAAATCTCCACTAGTATATAAATTAAAATCAGCATATTAGTAAAGGTCATTCAATAACAAAACACCTGAATCTTTAGGAAACAATAGGTCACGACGTGCCTGTGCTCCTATTATGCTTTGTATGGTAATTAGAGCCCAAACTTAGGGCCCAGGGGCACCAGTGTGCCTTCTACCCATGTTACGGTAATTTCAAACAATGCAGCCTGTTCCTTAGGCAATCGTGGGCCTACATTGAGGTTCTACCCCACAATGCCACCTAAAGCTTAAGTGCCCCCAAAGCCCTTATCACAAGGTAAGAAGAGGAGAATGCAAAAACTACTGGATCCATGTGGAGAGCCCTTCCCGCCATCAGTGTTACAAAGGCATGCAGCATTTCTCATGAAGGACAGGGCCGACGCGAAGGAAGCGCTGGACAGCCCTCTCTCCCCTGTGGCTTCCTTTTGTGATCCCCGAGCCACCCAACTTCAACAAAGAAACACCTGGCTACAGTACAAGGTTCAGAGATGTTCTTGGCACTGGCAATCAGCATAGGCTTCCCTCAGCATCACTCAGCAAGCATGCCAGAGGGGAACGGGCTCCGATGAGGGGGGTCTCGCTGTTCGATGTGGCATTTGGTACACCTGTCCATCTGAAGGGGCCGTGAAAGGGTTTCTTACAGTGTGGCAGGTGATGGGCTGCCCGATCATCATGCGCTGAAGAAGCAAAAATGAAGTGTTCACCACATGCTAGCTTTTGACAACAGATACAATGAAAGTTGACACGCTCACCACACCCTAGTTCTTGTCAAATTACAATAACTAGACCCACAAGTCCCATGGCCAATTCTAGGATGTTGAATGGAATCCCTTCAGATCCCTGAACTTCCCAACAAATGAGGCGTGGAGCAACCAACCAGCCCCTGGAGAACACTACAGGGCACAGAGAGGTAGGCAGGCAGCAGGCCAACTCATAAGGTGAGTAGCAATGTGGCAGTCTCTTTTACAGCCCAGCAATCAGTAGACAGCAGACAAGCACAACAAAGCAGGCAGTCCAAATGGTGGTTCCTTGTGGTGGCACAGCAGTCTGAAGAGCCAGCAGCATCTGGCCACAGGTCCATGCAGTGTCTCCAATCCTGGGGTCCGAGCCTCAGTACTTATGCTCAAAATGTACTTTGCTCAAGGGGGAACTTCAGAAGAACCTTTAGAAGTGTGCAAAAATCCCCTTTCAACCCAGTCCTGGCTCTAAACATCAGTAGGGGGTAAATCAGCCCTTTGTGTGAGAGCAGGACACAATCTATACAATTGAATGTTGCATGCAAATGAATGCAGATGTAACCCTGTCACACCCAACCCTTCCATGTGATGGCTGTCTGGAAAGTATGCACAAAGTGGAGCTGTCACCCAGGCCTAGATGTGGATTGGAGTCAGGATGCAAAGTACAGAGGGGCATATTTACAAGGTAATTGCACAACCGGAACAATGCTTTTTTTGATGTTCCGGTGGCGAAATGCCCTGCACCATATTTACAAAGTGGCATTAAGCCACTGCTTGTGGCTTAATGCTGCTTTGTAAATATGATACCCTTTCAAGCAGGTATCTGTGTGAAAGGGGCTTGCAATGGGTGTTGCTGTGGGCGTTCCCACGCAACACCCATTGCTTTTTGATGCTGACCTAGATTTACAAGGAGGTGTAAAACTGAGGCAGCGGTAAAAACTAATACTATGCAATAGCAGGTGTTAGAATGGCACAACGAGGAGAAACACTATTATTTCTCCCCGTTTTTGCTTTACAGGGAACACAATGCCATTAATGATTGTTTATCTGCAGTAGAGTGTCCTTCCTGCACATAAACAATCATTAAATAATGACCATTTGCTACTTCTGTATTGCAGCACACATAGAACTAACAAATCACCATTATTGATTGTTTATGTGCAGGAAGGGAAACCTTCCTGCACATAAACAATAATTCCCTCCAATGCAGGCACCCTTGTACTATGGCGCAAGGATGTCTGCATTGGTGCTAGGCAGCTATTTTTAGTGCCAATGCTAAGGAAAACACAGGCGTGCACCATATTGTTGTAAATACGGTGCATCCCTGGGTTTTGGAATGGCAGAGCTTGCGCTGGTACATTTGCCACAGCTCCAAGCCCTTATACTTCCTTGTAAATATGCCCCAAAAAGTCATAAGCACAGGGAAATGCCCACTTTCTAAAAGTGTAGAAAATGAAAAAAAACTGTTGCACTCGTATTGTTTAACAATTGACAAGTAAACAAAGTGGGCGTAGAGGTGTGAGATACTCACACTATTGTATAATGTTTTTAACATCTACTTGCATGAGTTGAACACCATTATGGTTATGAGTAACTTGTCACATAAGTTTTTTTCTTTCATTGTGATCATTTAGAGAGATGCACTGCAGGTTGTGCTGGAGATAGAATGTTCAGGGTCACATGGTCACGTGCACGTGGAATAGTTCTTTCGGGCACATCTAAGATCTATCTCTTTCTTTCACCATTCTCCTATGACAACTTGTCACATTTTGCATTTTTTGGCTTCTTAAATACCTCATGTTGAAACAGGCCATTGCTAGTTTATTTGTTTTCATGTTTTTATGTGATTATATACATTGATCAGAGTTATTATTTGTTAATAGATTCCACTGAAGAAGGGTGCCTGTAGCACCCGAAATGCATTGGGATGGGATTGAATGATATACGCCCATCATTTGTGATCTTCTTCTGTATGGAATTTTTTCACTAAGAAAGGAAATTCAAGTGAATAAATCAAGATTCAAGAAGCAATGAATTGATGAAATTTTAATTTATCGTTGGATCATTTGTTTACATGTATTATGTAAACTATGTCAGGCAAAGTGTAATTGGATTAAATATAATTAACACAGTGATTAATTTTGGTGTTACACTTTATGAAGCGCAAGAGTAGTGCACACTCTGTCTAAGACTCTCAGTCCTAGTAGTCCCTTTCACTTTCTAAAAGTGGCATTTATTAAATAGTAATGTAAAATCCAACTACACTAATAAGCAGGATTATCCCTTCTTCCTGAAGTTTCTTTTGAGGGTCCAAAGTGTCCAAAACACACTCCAAGAGTCTGCAAATCTCCAAGAGGGTCCTTTAATGGTTAGGACCACAATACCCACAATGCACCTAGACCAAACCCTTACAAATCCACTGGACGCACTCCAGGGAGGGGATTCTTGCTGGTAATGGTCCAGTTGAGGTCTGTCAACCTGTAGCTTGCAGGAAGTTCCCTCTTTATTCCTCTTGAAGCAAGATACATCCAAAGGGCGGTAGTTTCAGATAATGCAGCAGGTGCAGCCTGTCCGAATGCAGGGCACGATGGTGCGAATCAAGTTCCCAGCTTGGCAAGCCTTCTTCTCTTAGTTTCAAGCAGCAGATCTTAGAGTCTCTGCACTTCTCACATATTTATTCAGTGTTCTCTGGGGTGAAGCAGGAGAGCACTTCTGTCCAATGAGGTTCAGGGCAGCACTACAGAGCATAACCACTTCCTTCAAAGTGTGACATAATATTCTCCCAGAAAGCACTATTCCTCCAAAATTCAGTATGTCTGAAATCCCAGCAGAGGAGCAAGAACTAGTTAAACCAACCTCCAGTATGGCTCATTACTATAGCTTACCTCGCCCTACATATGCAAATTCCTGCCTTAAGCCTGCCATCTGGCTAGGTCAGAGGGGCTGGGGATAGATGGACCTCAACACGGTTGGGGATTTGCTTGCAATGTTAAACCATCATTCTGCCTGTGTGATGATATCTCTTGAATCATTTATTTTGAAGCATTGATTGAGAACTAGGCTATGTGCTTTTCTTCCTACAGAAGTAAATTAACAGTGGATCTCCACAGTCCCTCCTTCCCCCCTTGGGACAAGTTGTCCGACTGATTAGGGTAAGTTTGGTAGCAGTAATTACTGCTCCCAGGCTGCAATTGCTCACAAAAAGTGTACACAAATAGAGTGTCACAGAGTTACAAACACTATATTCACTCTTAGAGGTCAATGCATGCATTGTATTCTCTTTTTTTCTCCTTTTCGTTTACAGGTACGTTTGCATCAACTATGTTCTAAATAGGGGAGGAGCCTAGCGCGCATCCAAGATGGTCGCGTGAGCACAGGGCTCCCCGGACCCTCGCTGCTCCTCGGAATTTATCCTGACAATATCCTGATTTGGTTTATGGAATCTGGGAGATGACAACCGGCTGAGCACGTATCTCTTTTCAGGAATTGAATCGACCCGGGAATCCTGAAATATCGTTGTTTGAACTTTTGGGACCCACCCGACGGAGGTGCCCGGGGCGAAGGTGAGCCGTGGGGCCGTGTCGCAGTTGAACAACAACGGCTGTGGCGCGGTGCCAGGGGCCGCTTGGCCACTTTCGGTTTCACTTTCAGACCTCAGGGGGCTGGCCGGTGGAGCGATTGAGGTGGCGGGGTGTTTCCCTGAGCTCTGCACAAAGCTTTGTCTCCACCTGCCACTAGAGTGCCTATCGCCTTGGGTCCCCCCGCACCGCCATACTGTGGCCTCGGGTGAGGCGCTGGTTTCCAGGGCCGGTATCCCAACTACTTTTGATCGGCGGTCCCCCTCGGAGTCCGTGGCCGCATGGGGGGCAAAGGGGGCCCCGAGGGGCGTAAGACTAAATCCTCCCTCCGTGGAGGATCGGTCCAGACCAACAACATGGACCGCTACACTCAGGGCAGAGGCTCTCCTGGAACGGCCGGTCCCCCCTCAGACGTCGCCGGTGGTGGCACATCCGTCTCTTCGGAACTTTCCCTACAGGACATCATGGGCGCCATTGATGGCATCAGGGAGACCATCGCCACGCAATACGAGGCCCTGGCCCGCAAGATCGATACGGTGGCGATTGATGTCACCTTAATACGGGCGGACCTCTCCAAAACAAACGAGAGGGTTCAAACTCTCGATGCGCGGACCTCCACCCTGGGTGCGGATGTGTCGGACCTGCAGGCCGCGCTTGGCGACATCAAGGTGGTCAATGAGCAGATGGCCCGGCGGCTGGAGGACTTCGAGGGACGGGCCCGACGCAACAACATCCGTGTCATCGGCGTACCGGAGTCCTCCGACGACCGCCCGGTTGACCTCCTGGTCGAGGAACTCATCCTCCAACAGCTGACCCCTGCGGGCTTGAGTAAATTTTTTGCCGTTGAGCGGGCACATCGAGTTCCGGGCGGGCGGCCACGGCCGGGGGCCCCCCCGAGGCCTATCGTGGCCAAACTGTTTTACTACAGAGACCGGGATGCGATTCTGCAGGCCTCGCGGGTCCATGGCCCGGTTCGACATGAGAACTCATCCATTAACTTTTATCCGGACTTTACTCAACTTGTCCAGAAGCAGCGGATGGGATTCCAGGGGGTGAAACGTCGTCTTCGTGAGCTGGGCCTAAAGTACTCTATGCTCTACCCTGCCAAACTCCGAGTGGAACATGAGGATCGGACTGCCTTCTTTGACTCTCCTGTGGCCGTGAGTGACTGGTTGGACTCGCTGCCGGACAGAGGTGGCCGTCCCGGGCCCTCTGCGGGTGCCAACGGTGACGGGTCCCCTTTGGGCTGACTTTTGGTCCTTGATTTTGCCAATTTGCACTGCTCAGCTGGGTTGTACTTCTTTGGTTCAGTGTGTTTTGCTAGTACCTGTATGGGGGGCGGGCGGGGACGGGTCCCTTTCCTCCTCCGGGGTCTTTTTGTAGACTGGGGTTAGTTGGGCGACAGGCACACTGCAATTTGGGGGGGTTTTTTGGCCCGCAGGGGTGCAGGGTGGGGGGAGTTGGGTGTTGGGGGGGGGGGTGGGGGGGAAGGAGGGGTTGTTTTGTAGTGTGGTTTTTGTTTGCAGGGCGAGGTATTGATTTTCTTCCACTTTTGGGACTTGTGCTACTTGCGGGGGGACCTCTGATCTATTGGAGGGGATGGGGGGGGACGGGTTGAAGCTGATGTCATGGAACGTCAATGGGTTGGGGGACCGTATCAAACGGGGTGTAGTTCTGCAGTATCTGCGTCGTCTGACTCCTGATGTGGTGTTTCTCCAGGAGACGCATTTGGTTGGCAATGTCTGCCATGCAATGAACAGAGGGGGATACCGCCTAGTGGCTCACTCTGGTTACACAACTGGCTCCAGGGGGGTGGGCATTCTCCTGCGATCCTCACTTCCGTTGGAGATCACGAGGGTGGTCTCAGATGACAGAGGGCGTTATGTTTGCATGACTGGGAGGTGGGAGGGGCATCCCCTTGCCCTGGTCTCAATTTACGTCCCACCGGGCCTCCAGAACTCCACCTTCGCGGACTTGGGTCGAATGCTGCTTGAACTTCCGGATGGCCTTTTGCTTATGGGCGGGGATTTTAATTCGGTGGTCTCGGGTGACCTGGATCGTCACCCACCCAGGGCCCTCCCCGCTGCCCAGGCTTGGCTAGGTGGTCTGTTGGAGACCTTCGGCCTGGTGGATAGTTGGCGATTAATGCATCCGACCCAATGTCAATACACCTTTCACTCTGGGGCACATGGGAGTCTTTCTAGGTTAGACTATTTCCTTATGCCCGCGGCGCAGACGGGTCGAATTCGAGAGGTCAGGCACCTGGCGAGGGGTATCTCCGATCATTCCCCGCTGTGGCTTCTCTTTGACACCGAGTCGCGGTCTGCAGGGCGGATCGCTCCCATTAACCCGTGGTACCTGCGAGACCCTACGACCCGCGAGAGTCTGGTTAAGGCTATGGACCAATACTTTCTTGAAAACGAGGGGTCTGTGTTGTCTGCAATGTCCCTGTGGGAAGCCTTTAAAACCGTAATCCGCGGACACGCCCTCTCCCAGATAGTGGTGGCTAAGAAGCTCAGGAGTGAGGCGGTGGTGAAGCTGGAGACTGACATCTCGGGGCTGGAGTCGGCCTTGGAGGCGGGTGTCACTCCGGACGGGCTCCATGCCCTCAACCTGAAACAGTTTGAATACAGAGCTCTTGTCACCGACGCTGCCAAAACTATGTATAGGGAGCAGCAGGGTCGGTTGTATGATGCCGGGGACAAGGCGGGAAAGCTGATTGCGTGGCTGGATAAGAAGGAGAGAGTGAATCGTGTGGTCCCGGAGTTGCGTGTCTCGGATGGAGTGTGTGTGACTGAGCCTGGTGAGATTGTGGAATGTTTTGCCGACCACCTCCGGACTGTGTACTCCCCGGTGACTGATAGGGATGAGGAAGATTCTCGCCTTCTCCTGAGGGACATTGCTTTGCCTGGCCTTTCTGCCGAGGACCGTGAGCAGCTGGACGCTCCCTTGTCGGTAGATGAAATCGCGACTGCGATCCGGTCCCTTCGCTCGGGCAAGGCCATGGGTCCCAACGGTCTACCTATCGAATTATATAAGTTGCGCCCGGATAAACTAGCGCCCTTCCTCCGTCGTATGTTTCAGGAGTCCCTCGAGGCCGGTTCCCTTCCGGTCGACCAGCGACTGGCCACGATAGTCGTGATCCCCAAGGACGGTAAGCCACGGGACCGCTGTGCCTCTTACAGGCCTATCTCACTGCTAAATGCGGAGCCTAAAATCCTGGCTAAAGTCCTTGCCAATCGTTTGTTGAGCGTCATCTGCGATCTGATTCATCCTGATCAATGCGGCTTCATCCCACACCGCAACACCGCCCTCAACTTGCGGCGTCTCCATGGCGCCCTCGCCAGGGCAGAGTACCTCTCCGAACCGGCCGTGCTGGTTTCTTTAGATGCCACGATGGCCTTTGACACCATCGAGTGGCCATTCCTCTGGGCTGTTTTGACCAAATTCGGCTTTGGGGAGGGATTTCTTGGCTGGGTGAAGCTTCTTTACGCTGGACCAATGGCTCAGGTGGTCGTCAATGGGCGGGTCTCCCGGCCCTTCGCTCTTGGTAGGGGTACGAGGCAGGGGTGCCCGTTGTCCCCTCTGCTCTTTGCCCTCGCCCTGGAGCCACTCGCCGCTTGGCTCCGCTGGGAGCCCTCGATCAGGGGGATCCGGTGGGCCCCGGGCTTTGAGGATCGGGTCTCGTTATATGCTGACGATATCCTCCTGTATCTTACCTCGCCGCGGCAGTCGCTTAACGTTCTCTTCGATGTTCTGACTTCCTACGGGAGAAATTCGGGTCTAACGATTAACTGGTCTAAATCCTGTGTCTATCCTATCTCCGGTGGCCCCCCTCTCCTGCCGCCTCGGCTTCCGATCCAAATATCTCTGTCCGGCTTTAAATACCTGGGGATACACATCTCGTTGGACCCGGTAGCTCGCTATGAGCACAATCTCCTGCTTCCGCTTCGGCGTTTGAGGGAAGACACGGCTCGGTGGTGTAGGCTGCCCCTGTCCCCACTGGGTCGGGCCGCATTGTTTAAAATGATGTCCCTTCCCAGGTTCCTCTATGCACTTCAGAACTCCTTCGACATCATTCCAGTGGCCTACTTTCGGGAAGTAGAGAGCCTGCAGAGGAGACTGGTGTGGGACGGACGGGCGCGTATCGCCCTGGCCAAACTCACTCTCCCCTGGTACGACGGGGGCATCGCGCTTCCCGACATTCGCAGGTATTATTGGGCCTCACAGCTATCAGCCATTAACCACGCCACGTATGCGCCTGGCTTGAACCCGGCGTATGAGATGGATAAATTCCTGCTTCCCGGCGGTAACTATAACAGGGCGCTTTACTCCCGCTCGGCTGGACGGACCCTGACGGGCCCCACTAAGATCGCGGTACGGATTTGGAAGGCGGCCAATGTAGCCATGGGCTGGAGTGAGCGACTAACATGCGCTACTCCTTTATTTGCCTCCGACCGACTGGGAAGCCTCTGGACAACGAAGGGGTTTGACCGTTGGGACACGATTGGCATCAGTAGAGTGGGAGACTTATGGATGAAGGGCGCGGTTAAGACCTTCGCGGCGCTCCAGAGCGAATACGAACTCACGGAAAAGGAGTTCTTCCGATACGCCCAGGTTCGGCACGCCCTGCTCTCTGTCTTTGGGGAGGGGACCAAGATCCCGGCCTCTTCGCCCCTCGAGGACCGCATCCTTGATGGTCATGTTCCCGACAGTACTATCTCCTTAATCTATAAAAAACTCATTAATAATCGGGCTGACCTATTGGTGCGCCTTCGGGAGACGTGGACGGGGGACGGGGTGGAATTAGACGACGAGGACTGGCAGTCCGCACTATCATCCCCCAAGGAAGTTGCCATTCCAGCCCGCCTCCGCCTGGTCCAGCTAAAGATTCTCCACCGGGTGTATGTTACGGGCCCCCGTCTGGTCTCGATGGGATTCTCGGAGGATGGGCTCTGCAGGCGGGGGTGTGGGCTCAGTGCCACCTTTCTCCATATCCTTTGGGAGTGCCGGGAGGTGGCGGAATACTGGCGTCGGGTTCATGGGGTCATGGGACAAGTCACCGGGGTGGCGCTGCTGCCGGAGGTGCGTCGCTGTGTCTTGAATGTGTGGGAGCCCAATGATTATAACGCGGCGCAGACTCGGTGGGCGGCCCTGGGCTACATGATTGCCAAGAGGGATATAGCGCAGCTTTGGGGCGCCCAGCGGCCACCCACCGTGTCAGTATGGAAGGAAAACATGGACTGGTGTATGTTCAGGGAGAAGACTGTATATGTGGCCCGCGGTAAACCCGGGGCATGGGGTAGAATTTGGGGGCAATGGAACGTATATCGTGGGGGTATCTGTACGCCCCCCCTAGTGGACACCGATATTGCTTTGTCCCCCTGACCCTTGATGGTTCCTCGCAACTGATTGTGATAATCGAATATAGATGTTCCTTTCCCGTTACCCCCCCCCGATCTTTCAGTACTCCCTCCTGTTGATAGCTAATTGAAGTCTTGGAGTAAAGTCCCCCGGATGTAGCCTGACCCACGTTTTTTTTTTTTTTTGCCCGTATGCCTCGCCTTTTGTTTTTTGTTGTTATTTATGTTAAATGTATGTCTCCTGCCTCTCTCGAGCTATCCTGAGCCATTTACGGGGCTGGGCCCCAGGTGTCGCCTACTGCCTTGGCTAATGTACGATCCTTTCTGTATCTAGCGGCCGGCCCTGGTGGTTGTAGGCCTACGCTTGTAACTGATTTATTGTTTCAATAAAATTTTTGAAAAAAAAAAAAAAAAAACTATGTTCTAAATAAATTCTGTTTTTACCTTGTTTTATAGGCTTCACCTTTGGAAGCACCATAGGAAGTGAAGTGTGGCCTATGCCACACTCACGCAGTGGTAGTATCTTACCGACACATGGTAAGAACGGAGCCCTCACCTATACTTTGGTCCTGATGAATGCCGCGGACCCGACAGGGCCATTATGGCAGAAACATGTTGACCACACATAGGACGGTTAGGGGACATTAAAACCCTATACACCGTCACACATATTTTTAATATCATATAGTTGTCATTCACATTAAAATCACTTTTGACCACTATCATGATTTTTAACCTCACTCACAATCTCACGGGCCCCCACTTATCCATTTAGAAAGTGCATCCTTGTCGCCAAGTGTATGCCCGCCCTCTATCAAATGAAGGTTTTAGAGGGCGAGGACTGGTCAATGATGAAGCATGACACCAGGTGGTGTGTGAGACCAGTCCGCAACTTTTTGTGAGATGCCCACACTTACGACGTTCCTGTAACTCGTTTTGGGTTATCACACTAGGGGCGGCTTCTTGTGGTAAACAGATAGATGGACCTAGCCTTCTCTGTCTGTCCTATTTTCTTTTGAACCTTCATGTTTTATGATCCCTGCCCCCGCTCTGGCAATCCTATGTAGCAGAGCTCTCTCTTTAAGAGATAGCCTCTCCCTCAGTGAGCCACTTATCACTTAATCAAAGCAGCCTGGCTAATCCTGTTAACACTGATGAATCAGGGAAGATGGCAGAAAGGCTGAATTTGGGCTTGCAGACACGAAAGTCTTCTAACTTATTTTCTGTATACTTTAGGGTATCTTCCACAATAGCATATTGTTGGATTTATCAATACTATTCTCCTAAGTCCTTGAAGTATATTTTATTTGATTTCTATCATTTGTCATGCATTCATAAACTATTGCAATGTTAACCTATGTGGCTGGGGCTCTACAATGGGGAAAATGAATTGTGCAATTTCTCCAAAACCAGGGCATATAAAACATCTTTTATAAGGGTCTTCCTTATAATTATATGACCACCAACCCTGGGACACCTAGGGGAGATCGTGGTGGTACCTAATATGCCACAATATTGTAGTTTCTCATTTTTAAGTGCCCCTACCACTCAAGTTCAGTTTGAGCACAATTTACATTTAAAAGCAGTGCTGCAACACAGGGCTGCTTCATAAATGACCTTGGGCTCTCAGCAGTGCACACATGCATGTGCAGAAAGGGCTGCTGCCCTCTAAACTGTCATGCACTATTATATTCTAGGGGCTTAAAGGTAGTTATAATCCCTCTTTCCTATTATGTTTTAGGTACTAATAGGGTAGGTCATGCCAATCACAGGTGTACCCTAACACATAGTTCTGTAGGTTTGTCTGGGCAAGGTTTATATTTCTTATTCTTGATGGAAACAATTCCAATTCAATACAGATTGATACAAAGGTGAGTAATCATTTATTTGCACTCTCAACATAGGAGTGGGTATGAAGGATAAAGAAAGAGGTGGCACAGCCAACACGTGCTTCGCCCCCTACATGGAGAACTCCAAACAGACCAGAACAGTCGCGTTAGGCATTAGCTACGACCTGAGAATCCCTCGGTATTATTACCAGTTACTTCGTTTGAGATCATTCATTACAGAGACACCCGCCCTGAAGAAGCCCCAGGCCGATCGGCCATGTAGGGGGCGAAACACGTGTTGGCTGTGCCACCTCTTTCTTTATCCTTCATACCCACTCCTATGTTGAGAGTGCAAATAAATGATTACTCACCTTTGGATCAATCTGTATTGAATTGGAATTTTTTCCATCAAGAATAAGAAATATAAACCTTGCCCAGACAAACCTACACAACTTTTGCTCAAATTAGGGGGATAGGGGTCTCCCCCTGTCATCGGGCAAGAACCAGCACCATCATGACATATGCTTAATACCTGGCGAGTAAGGGATCTGGGACCTTTCTCCCCTCTTCTTGAAGAAACTGTACCCTAACACATAGTGTACCCTAACGCCTGTGTATGTTTTCAACATTGCAGTGGGTGTTTTCAACATAGCACTGGCCCTGGACAAACCAGAGACCAGGGTACTCTCAGAGTAAGAAAACCGGCATCCTCGGGGTCTCAAACAGGGCAAACTATAGGGGCACACTGTAAACAGGTCCTGATGTCCAACACCTTCTTTTTACCTTTTGTTCCTTTTACATTTCATTACTTTATGGCTTCTATAATCCTAACATTCACCCATTCATAATTAAACCTTTCCTTCCACCTGTTCACATTTTCATCCTTCCATCATTTCTTTGTACTTTCCCTCCTTCTCCCTTCTTCTCTTCCCTATTTTTATCTAAACATTTTTATAATCCATTTCCTTTCGCCTTACTTTTTCATCTCACTCTCTACCACTCAAGTTCAGTTTGAGCACAATTTATATTTAAAAGCAGCGGTGCAACACAGGGCTGCTTCATAAATGACCTTGAGCTCTCAGCAGTGCACACATGCATGTGCAGAAAGGGCTGCTGCCCTCTAAACTGTCATGCACTATTATATACTAGGGGCTTAAAGGTAGTTATAATCCCCCTTTCCTATTATGTATTAGGTACTAATAGGGTAGGTCATGCCAATCATAGGTGTACCCTAACACATAGTGTACCCTCACTCTCTCCCTCTCTCCAGGTTACTATTTTACTTTGCTTCACTCTGTCCCTTTACCCCCATATTTATAATTTCTCTTTCTGTGTCCCTTTCACTGTGTTTGTCTAATTTGGCATCCATAAACACACATCCCACAGCTCTGTCACTGTTTCTCCACAAGTGTGATTGATGGCCTTTCGTCTGGACCTACAAACAGAATAGTTCCATAAATAACTAATCATCACTTTAGTGGGTGCAGTTGACAAGCTCAACAGGCCCCATCAGCGCCTCCCAATTTAGCTGCTAGGCTGTGCAAATCTTCAAAATAAGCAATGTAGCTTTATGTCCCCTTACTCCTCTGCTCAATGTGCATGAATTAAATTCAGAATTCTGGTACATTGCTCAGGTTGCATTAATTAACGTCCCATGTACTTGACTATATTGGCTTACTATCAAAAATATAAAATGTTTCATTTGAATTGTGTGGCACTATTTAAGTTTGAATGTCTCCCAGCACTCATGGTCCCGAGGATCTGGCGGTTTGCTAACAATGATCGGGGCACAAATAGCCCGAAAAAGATACACAACCCCATTTGCCCTTTACCTGCGAGGTCCTCTGTAATCCCAACATGGTAATACTGCATCCAGACAGAGGTCTTCAATCTGTGGAGCACGATCCCTGGGGGCTGTGGAATCATGGGAAGGGGGCGTGCATTCCCAAGCCTTATTGTCTGCACCCAAAGGATTTATGAAATCCATGCCCCTACTGTTTGGAAAAGACAATCGTCCCAGGAAGGTTAATTCGTGATAGTTAAAATGGTTCAGCTGCCATGTCATTCAGGGAGTCTCCTGTACTGTGAAACCGAAGCCAGGCAGACTGCTAAAACAAGCCTTCTTCCCAGGGTGCCTGCTTGCCTGAAATAAATGCAAACGTGTGCTACTAGTTTCACATGCAAATGTAAAGAGTAAACTGCAAATGTAAAGAATGCTTTATGAGCATGTACTTGCTTTATGTGATGGAATCACTTGAAACGCTGTGATGACAAAGATGTATTCTTTTTGAGCAGAGTCAACAGTTATGTGAAAATATTGCTTTACCTACAGTCTGGGTATTGCTAAAATACATATTTTGGAAGCACCATTTCATTGTAAATGTATTTGTGCATTTTGTAGCAATCTATCTCCTACTGTGTGCAATGCAAGTATAAAATAATGACTTGCACATTCACAGTGCTTTCTGTCACAGGCTGTGACCTTGTAGCACTAAAAATACAAAGGTCACTATTCTTCACTGCACCAACCAAGATTTAATTCTATGGCTCTCTGGTTACAACACAGACCTCTGGAGTGCATTAACTAAAAGAGGTTTCATAATGCCCTATCATGCATTTTTCACTGAGTAACAACTTTTTAAAATGTATTTTTCATTTAAGCTGCCCGTTATTTTATAGGTAGCTAACTCACAGTGAAAGACTTCCAAAAACATACTGAATACAATTTTTAATATTTTTTCCCCACTGTAAAAATGATTTGCTGTGGTAATTGGAGGCATTTATTGTTGTCGATGATACGGAAGGATTACCAGGTTCTAGAACCTTTTGTTAGGTTGGGGGTCCTTACGCCTAACATATTTAGACAGAGTAGGGTTTTTTTCCTGGCTGTGGTATTAGTACACCATTACTTCTCTTACCCTGAGGAAAAGGAAATTACCACATGAATTGGTGTCTCTGCACAGATACGTTTGTTGGTTTTCCCTATTCAGGGCACTATTCTAGAGTTCTAAATTCTGCCCGGTAAACTACATTAACCATATGATTGTGACATGAAATGTCCAAGATGAAAGCATGGTGTTTGGGAGCAACGTGAAGGAACCAAACGTGAGCGACCTTTGCTCACGTGGCATGGGATTTTGCGCTGTTTTAAGCTTAAAATGCATCCACATTTCGAATGGATGTGAGATGCCAGACTGGCATTTTGCATACGTATAATTTGGCGTAATTTTGTGCCTTCCATTTAATTTACCCAAAGGAACACACATTTTTCTTTCTGGCTAAATCAGGATTACTGAGGACCTTGCGGTGAGAGCCTTGGAGGCTGAAGAAGTTCTGAAAACAGCTGCTAGAACAGCAGCTAGTATTTGAGGCACTATAGAACACCCTGCAAATTATATGAGTGGGGATTCTATTGAGCTACGTTGCGGATTGCAGTCAGTATCTCAAATCATTGCAAAAATGCTGTAATACTGGACCTGAGTCAGCAAACCATTTACGTTAGGAAACAATGTTAATTGGTTAAAATGACTCAATTTATGATTGTTATGTATCCAGAAATGGATGCCTTGCATGCAAAATGGTTTAACTACTTCTTAAATCTATGACATTACTGTGTACAATTACGCAGAAAAAAAACAAACGCAAGAGGAGTTACATGGGAGGTTTCAGGTTTGTTTTGACTTTAGGGTTTTTGAGCTCCCCTAAACTTGTCAGTTGCCATTCAAAAACTCACTTCTTCACACCCTGGAAAAGGTCAGGGATTTACTTCGCTGGTGTTATTCCTCTTCCAGGATGTAAAGGTCAACAAAACTCGATGGTATTTGTAGGAAGGGCTTTCTCCACAGGTAACAACGTTTTCCCTGTTAAGAAAAACTAAAGTAAAACAGCAGGCTGCCTATACCTAGCGAGGATTTGTACCCTATGTACAACTCTGCAATGGGAAACACGCAGGTGTCACCTGACTTTCCGAGTTCTAAGCCTGTAAAGCTTCAAGTGGTGTAGATTTCGATGTGAGTTTTCAAGAGTCGCTCAGACACACCCTTGGCAAGGAGTAAGCGTAGTGGTTGCTATACATTTCATTTCAATTTTTTATGAATTCTGCTGTACATTGGGCAAAAAACTCATAGCATAGTCTGTACAATGGGGTGGTTCTGGCATTACTATGGGACAAGACAAACAATTACATTCTTAGAGTGCAGATAGTGAAGGAAGGCATTGTGTACAGAAGCAGGATCTTTTATTCTGGCTGCTTTAATGCACCGAGGCGTCGACTGACATTCAGCTGAAACCCCAAGGCTGCTCTCTCGCACACCCCGATGTAATGTTGTGACATGTGCTGGGCGCTAGGACCAGCACATGAGACTAAGAGATGGGTGGAGAGATGGGTGGCGGAAGAGGAGGAGCGAGGGAGAAGACAGAGCAGAGCAGGGATAGGAACGTAAGAGATGCAAGTGAATAAAGCTCCCTTGAGTAAAGATACTGTCTGCGTCATTTGTGCTGGCGCAGTGACACTACAACTGGCGACGACGGTGGTCGTAACCTGTGCATGCTGCCTACCTATCTCCTGTCATGCGTGCGTGCGCTCCACTGCCTCGGAGCTGTGCTGAGTCGTGGTCTGGGTGCCCACCCCGGTCGCGTTGTGCCCGCTGTGTTGCTGTCCGCACCGCTGCCTCGGAGCTGGAAGGTCCGCTGCCGCGCCCTGGGAGTCCACCTGAGACACGTGCATTCCTGGAGAGGATTTGCCATTACCACGAGCCCACCCCGGTCGCGTGTGCTGAGGAGGCGGTGCTGTGTCCTGATCATGATTCGGGAGCACACCCCGGTAGCGTGCTCAGGGCTGTAAGTGTCCGTGCCCAAGTGCCGCCTGCGGAAGAGTGAGGGATCTGGTGCTGTGCCCGGTGTGTCTGAAGTCATCAGGTATGAATGTCCATCTGTTCCTGAAGATAAGGACGGTGCATCAGAAACGGATTCAAAGAAAACTTCAAATTTATCCAAATATGTCCTTTATTCTTTACATTTTTTTAAATTCAACCACAGTCAACGCGTTTCGTCCCATTGGAACTTCGTCAGGGCTCAAATGTCTCAGTTTAGGCTCAAAATGGTCCTGAACCCATGGGGTCGAATTCGTAAAAGGCCTCTGTAACGACAAGTGAGTAGAATCATGCAGAAACTCCCCGCATGTACAGATAGTATCAAGTGGCTTAAGGTACCGGCCCACACTCCTCCGTATTAATCTGGAGGTTCGCTCAAAGGGGACCGGTCACCCCAAAGTGATAATTGGAAATAACCTGGCCAGTGTAACAGCCTGTCGTCCTCCGTATTAATCTGGAGGTTCACTCGTAGGGAGATAGTCACCCCAAACTGGTAATTTGAAATTGGTGGGCCAGTGTAGTGGCCTACCATCCTCATTAGATAAAGTGCACTCCTCGTATCTTGCTGGAGAGGATTTGCCGTTACCGTGACCTGGGAGCCCACCCCGGTCGCGTGTGCTGAGGAGGCGGCGCTGTGTCCTGATCGCAATCCGGGAGCCCAACCGGGCACATGCTCTGGGCTGTAAGTGTCCGTGCCCAAGTGCCGCCTACGGAGGATTGCGGGGTCCGGTGCTGTGCCCGGTGTGTCTGAAGTCATCAGCTATGAATGTCCATCTGATCCTGCGTTGCTGCTCTCACTGTCAAGTACCTGTCCCAGAACTTAGTCCTCCGCAGGAGCCGATGTTAATTTCACGATTCCCCAACTCCGTTACCTGAGCAATATATACCCTGGCAACTAGAGGGGGAAAGGGGATTGGGAAGAAAAGAGAAACGCCACTTCTTCTTCAACTGCACAGGTCTGCTGCTATTCTCATGTAGCCTTCCTGTAAAATAAAACTTCTTAAACAACTATACTCGACATTTCTAATTTATTCTAAAAGACCCAAATGAATTTTACCTGTCCTAAATAGATGGCTATCTGTTCTCTTGTAGGTTTGCTGCCTATATGATCTCCGTTACTCAGTGGTTCTCTTGGTTGATTAATACTAAATAGATAAGCAACACAAGATTAGATTAATTTCTCTGGTCTATCTTAATAGTTAAATCCTTCTATATTCTTTTCCTTCTATTACCTTGCAAAAACCTTAGGCAGTCTTTTAATCTATTCTCTTTTTCTTTCAGCTGTTGAAGGTCTACTCGTCGATGAAGCTCCAAGGTTCTTTTGTAGGGGGAGAGAACTTGACTATTGTCGGTAAGTATCTTTATACATGTATATATATATAACTACACCTACTTGCAGGTCTTTTCCATTTAACTCTTCTCCCAATAATTGTCTCTCTTGTTTAATAATGTTCTTAAGGGCAAATGTGTGGAATAGAGTTGCCCTAGATATATTCTTTAATTTTTTATCAACAAATGCACAGTCTCAGGAATGATGTCACCAAGCCTGTCGAAGTCTGAATTATAAATTAACACAGGCTTGAGTTCTTGTAAGCCTTCTTCTAAGAACTTGCCTCAAACCAGGTGGACTGTAACATCTTACTCTGACTGAAGTCCCTTCAAATGCCTTATGTAGTATTTAAGGATACTGTCGTTATTTCTAAAGGTAAGGCTTACTCACCGCAGCCGCGGAAGAAGACTTACTGCCAATGCTCAGGAAAACTCACTACCAGGAAACTTTCTTGGAATCGAAAACGCTGCAAGGAGAGTTGCGACCGTTTTCTGAAATGCCTCAGTTGAAGTGCGCAGTTTGCCGCGAGCGTACTCGCGAGCACAGCTGCGCCAGCAAACAGGGACAAAAACTAGACCGGCAACCTCGCTGCTCAATGCCGGCGGCCATCTTGAAATTCCGCTGTGAAGGAATCAGTCTTCCCTTAAATAAATAGGACGACCAGTGGTTTGGGAGCTATTTTATTGGACTGTAATTGTGAATACTTTGGATCTTGAAAATAACTGGAAGGAACTTTAAGCAAATGGGTGGCTTACGCTGGTCAGTCCTGACACTCACCAGCTGAATTAAGCCAGAAATCTCGCAAGGAGCGAGATTTCACCGGCGGCCATCTTGAAGTCAGGTGCCTAACTGAATCCCCTACGAGGTGTGCCTGGTGGCCATTTTGAGGCCAGGCGTCTGCTGCAAATATCAACATGCATTGGCAAAGGACTGTGCAAGGAGCTTTCAGGTGCCTTATAGTAAGTTACAAGGACATATTAAGGGACTGCCTGCTCATCTGGTCGCCTGCCCTTGATGTTTAGTGATACAAGTGGCAATACATACATTTCAAGTAGCTTGTGGACTGCTCTTTTTTATAGGTGCCCTGCTATTGACCCTGCACAATAGTGTAATTAAAGAGTGGCGCTGACGGTGACATTTTGAACCGAGTGGCAGGAGCTGGGAGGCTTCCTGTGATCTGACCATCCTTCACAAAGCATTTCCTCCACCATATTCATACGCGATGTCTGGATCGCCAACATCAAGACAGAGTCATGCCTCTGCCAGCGCCAACACCAGGAAAGAGTCACTTATGTCCACTGTGCAAATGGGTGTACACAGACTTGGCTTGATCGGAGTCCCTTTTCTGCGCCCGCCGGAACCCTTGGTCCTCATATTGGGGGGAGGTATGGGCCTTTGCTGGCAGGAGTGGCTAGAAGACTTTGAAGACTTCATGAAAGGGTCTCATATGACCGAGGAAGAGCAGCAACTGATTGCATTACGCAATTTAATCGGGAAAGATGTTGGTCAGATTATAAAGGAGCTTCCGGCTGACGCTGCTTCGTCCTATGCCAATGTGCGTGACGCACTAAACAGAAAATTTCTTCACAAACGGAACGTTGACTACGAAAGATATACATTCAATTTGGCTTCTCGAGAAAAAGACGAGCCCATGAGTACTTTCATCACGCGACTTAGACGTTTGGCCCACTACTGTGAATTTGATTCTTTCTCGAAGGAAGACGCCCTTCGCCTGCGAATCATAGAAGGATGCCAGTCTGAGTCGTTACGCAGATGTCTACTAAAGAAAAGCAACTCTGTGGATGAGATCGAAGAAATGACGCGAGTACATGATCAGGCAGAAGAACATGCTAAGAAAATGGAAGCTAGAAGAGGCGAAAAACGTGAACAAACATTTAGGCTTCAATTCCGTAACACCAACAGGTCCTCCCCTGCAAAGCAAAGATCATCCAGATCCAAAGTTTAGTCCCATTATACAAGTCGTCGGCATCACAGTTCTAGCCGGACTGATAAACGACAGGAGTGTCAACTTAAATGCTATCGCTGTGGATATGACTTCCCTCACACAGAGACATGACCTGCATTAAGCCAAAAATGCATGAAGTGTGGTCGGGACAACCACTTTAAGAACATCGCAAAGACACCCAAAGAGACAATTACAGACAATCCAGACAGTCTAACACTCACCATCATGCCAAAGCGGTATGAGACTACAGAGATTCTTCCACTGGTTCTTCACAGTCCAGTCATCAGTCTCATGGGACATATCGATCCCATCAATCACAATCTCGTGAGTCAAGGTCGCTGTCACCAATATCGCAAGACAGTGATGAGTACGTCTGCATGGTTGCGGACCCGGACCGGCTGAAGAAATACCTGCAACTAGATATTAAAATGGACACACACTGGGACAAATTTGTTCTGGATAGTGGAGCATCTCTCAACTATCTTTCAGTTGCAGAATACAAGAAAATTAGTCCACCACCACACTTGCAAAAAGCCAACGTGCGGGTGTACACTTGGATGTCAAAGAAACCTCTTCCGTGTTTAGGACAATTCCCGACTAATCTCACGTACAAGGACAGAACTATTCCAGCCCACATTCATGTCATTGATGGTCCTGAAGCGGTTTGTCTTCTTAGCTTGCCCACGGCGGAATGACTTCGACTAGTAGACATTTTGTATAAAGTCGATGACGAACTGGACATAGTTCACAAGTTTCCGAAATTATTCACCGGACTTGGAAAGATGGCTCACTGCCAAGTTCGATTGCATATAAACGAACGAGTGACTCCTATAGCACAACCTCACAGGAAAATTAAATTTCACCTTCAACAGGCTGTAGAGGAGGAACTGCAGGATCTTCTCCAGGTTGACATCATTGAGAGAACGCCAGGACCCACGCCCTGGGTCTCTCCAGTGGTCGTTGTGCCTAGGAAGGGCTCATCTAGCAAAGTGCGCCTCTGGGTAGATATGAGGGCACCCAACACCGCCATTGAAAGAGAAAGACACCTGGGGCCTCACATTAGCGACATGATTGCGTCACTCAATGGTGCGCAAATATTTTCAAAACTAGACCTTAACAAGGGGTATCACCAATTGGAACTTTACGAAAAATCGAGATATATTAGTACATTCTCAACTCAGTCAGTCAGTCAAAGTTACTTTATTCGGTTCATAGCAAAAACCATAAAAGTACGACGAACAGAAAACAATACAACCATTGTAAAAACATTTGACATAAAATTACAGACGTATTAAAAAACAAATACATTTTTAGTCAAAAATTCAGAAATGATATACACTATAACCATGTGATCTTTTTCCTCAATCTCATTGATATTACTAAAAAAGTGGCTATGTTAAATATCTCCCATGGAGAACCCAACATCTGAAGATACATGAGTGCTGGTTTTACCTGTCTGAAACCTTTTTTTTTTAATAGAGGAATAATGTATTTTTTACGGATTAAAGACAGGTGGCCACAAAAGAAGATAAAGTGCATGGTATCTTTAATGGAAAATCTGTCGCATGAACAGATCCCCAAATCCTTCTCCTTAGTCCAACCAGGAGAATCAGTAAGTAAAAGATGGAATTTGTTCATTCTGAACCTAATTAATAAAAAACGGTGGTTCATCATGTTAACAATACCCAAGTAAGGCTCTAAACTGTTAGATGTAGTAATCAACTGATGTGCCTTTACGGTGGGTTTGAGTAATTCCTTTTCTTCCCTTATTAACATTGCCCTCTGTTTATGGGTGACTTTAGCCCATTTTAAATCCCCCTTTACTATAATGCTTGGATTTTCAAATAACTCAGGTTGACCCAGGTACCTGGCTAGATATTTAATATAATTCAACCACGGGATAGTTTTGCCATACTCTAAAGATAGGCAATCTTTTAAAATCGCGTGATTCAGTTCTAGTTCAGGATTTAGCCAAATTGAAATCCATTTCAGGAGTGGGGCAATAGCTATGCGATCAGTTAAGTAGTCAATCCTACACTCTTGGTGGACAATATAGCCCGATGTTGAACAGGGGAGGGATAATAAAGATTTTAAAAATCTATTTTCTACAACCTGCAGATCAAAGATATTTTTAAATCCCCACAAATCAGCACCATACAATGCAATGGAGGTGCATTTGGCTACGTAAATATTCAACATGGCTTGCATGGGCTTCACCCCCAATTTGCGTCCAAACTCCAAGACAGCAAGTGTGGCCCTAGCAAAAGCATTGCGTTTGGCAGCTAATTGTGGGGCCCAGGTGGACTTGTCATCAAAAATGACACCCAAATAAGGGAATCTCGTAACCCGTGATAAAACATGACCTTCACAAAACATAGTCTTTACTCTCTTTGATTTGGCACCCACAATCATCACATGGGATTTGGAGAAATTCACTCCAAGGTCAAGTGCAATCATGAATTTTGCAAAAGAATCTAAAAGATTTTGGAGCCCTACAGCCGTGCGTGCTAAGAGCGCGGCATCGTCAGCATACAATAATGCTGGAATGGCGAATTTGCCTGCCCTGGGAATGTCCTTGCACGACTTAATTAATGTAGAACCCAAATCGTTAATATAAAGTTTAAAAAGCAGGGGGGCTAAAATGCATCCTTGCCTAACGCCGTTAGTGATTCCTATCTTATCCGTGGAATTGCCAAGACGGTCATATCTGACCGTGGCGGTGAGGTCTCTATGCAAATCCGCTAGGAAATAAACAATATTAGCATCTATTCCACATTTAAGTAGTAACCCCCACAATTTTGAACGATTTACTCGGTCAAACGCTGAGGACAAGTCCATAAAGGCCAGATACAAGGCCCCTTTTTTTGCAATGGTATACTTGCCTATTAAAAGTTGAAGGTTCAGGCTCTGGTCTATGGTCCCGCGGCCCTTACGAAACCCATATTGTAGACACGAAAGAGTAGCTGTGTCTTCTAACCAATCAGTTAGTCTGCCCAGGACCACACGCCCCAGAACCTTCACAGCTGAATCAATAAGGGAGATAGGCCGATAGCAACTGGGGTTCCCCCTGTTGCCTTTCTTAAAAATGGGTATGATCACTGATTCGAACCAGGTGTCCGGAATCCCAGCGACACATACCCGGTTAAAAACATTGGTTAGAACTATGGACCAAGTCTCAGGATCAGATTTGAAGAGGTCCGCTGGGACGCCATCGGGGCCAGGAGCCTTATTACTTGTCATTTTGCCGATGGCCTCAACCACCTCTGTCTTAGAGACTAATAAAGTATATGGGTTCACAATAGTGGAAGAGATACTCAATTCACCACAAGTGCCCATTTCATGGACTGATTTAAAATGAGAGTGCCACGATTGTTTCCCGATGCCGCAATCTAGTTGATCATTACCTGTATCACAAAAGAAGGGTTTATTAACCACTGACCAAAACTTTGCACTATTTCTTATAACATCCACACAGGAAAGTTCTTCCCATGCTTCCTCCCTGATCGTCTTTTTCCTGGCATCCAAAGTTTTCTTGCATTCTTTTCTCAACCCCGAGACCAAGATCCTGTTTACTGGCTTAGATTTCAAGGCGGCCTTCAGCTTTCTGTTTGCGGTTGAACAGCTTTTATCAAACCAGCCTAGCTCAGCCTTATCCTTATGTTTTCCAGGACAGCTCAAATCTGCTAAGATCTGACTACAGATAGCTGAATATGCCACTAGAACCTCATCATCCCCTGCTTCGAGGTCCAGGCACGTATTTAACTCAGATCCTACCTTACTTTTTAAGTTGTTGTAAAAGTCGCCTGGAATTACTTTGCTCCATCTAATTCTACGATCCTGATCTGATGGGCCAATATCGGATTTATCCACGGTTGCTGGAGGTTTAACAGGTTTTTTAAGAAGGTGCCAAAGACTAAGGGTCACGGGATTATGGTCACTAAAATGGGTCCAGGTCGTCATGTAACTTTTAATATTAACCCCAAAAGCAGAACTAACAAAAATGTAATCAATGACTGAGTCTTTCCCAGTTCCTTTAAAAGTGGGGATAATTTCGCCCGCCGTAGACGGGAGAAACAAACCATGGTCTGCCAAAATAGATTCGAGAAGATCTCCCGCCACTGTATGTTCAAAATGTGCAACCCCTGATTCAATCGGTCCCAAAGGATCCGAGGAGAAGCATTGAAGTGGACAGCCATGGATGTTAAAATCACCCATCACTATGGTGAGGCAATTCTTACTGTTAAGTTTATTAGTCTCCTTGTGATCAGCTAAAAAACTGTTTAACGCGGCCAGGTGATCGGTCGTGGCAACTCTATCATATGAGTTGTAAAAATTAACTACCAAAAAATCAGATCCCTCATTCATCAAGATAAAAATGGCCAAGCAATTTGACGAGCCCGTTTCTAGTTGAGAGAATGAACCGGGTATAGTTGCTGAGATTAAAGTAACCAGCCCACCCTTCGCCCTCCCAGAACTAGTCGGCGTGGCAGATACGAAAAACTCTCATACCCGTCAATATACAACGTATCCTCTGTGTCCCATGTCTCTTGCAAACCAATAATATCACCCGAGCTGATTAGATCTCTCCAAGCAGGATCATCTAATTTACTTTTTAGACCTGCTATATTCCAGGAGATCAATTCAGATGAAAGACCCGGTGATTCCTGATTTGGTCCTACTGAAATGGAAACATGATTTGGAGGTTTCACAGCTAAAGGGACAGGAACTTGTGTGTCAGGGGTAATAATTTGATCACAAGTCCTTAGTCACTCGATTTCTTCCAGATTGGAAAAGACATCAAATCTATTAGAGACTGGGACAGCAAAGTTATTAATAGGACCGAGTCTATTAGGTTGGATAGAAAACGTTGATCTAATGTGGGATGGAGGATAAAAGAAACCCAAGGGGAGAATATTCACGTAGTCTTTATGGATTCTCACAGACCCTGCCTGTCTTAGAATATCATTTACCAATCCTGGGGATCTAAAGCTTATAACAATACAGTCTCCCTCTAGATGTTTAGCAGTCTTTCCTACCCATGGTACCCTTCTGATCATCATGAAATGCTTATTGAGATGATGACCCAGAACCGTTTTATTAGACAAGTGGTGTAGAGCCTTGTTTTTCAGAGAGGTCCAATGTTACTTTTTGTCACACTCCAGTTTGGGCACATTGGCTAGGATTATAGTGTAGGGGCATGCCTCAGCCGGTAAATGTAAGGAAAAATCCCCTCCTTGCTGAGGTGCAGGAAAATATGGGCCCCCCTCCTTAGTCTGCATTTGCCCTTCCTTTCCTAAGGTCTTACCTAAGTTGTCTTTGGCTGATTGGAAAGTATTAGATCCTGAGCAGTTGGGCACTACAGGAGGGACTGGTTGTTGTGAAGGAGTAATCATGGAACTCAACAAGTTATCTACAGAAGCCGTAATTGTGCTTAATGTATCCCCTACTACAATGTTTGAGCCTGTTTTAAGCACTTTACTACTAAGGTGAGATTCCATAATACCAATACGGTCCTCAATACGCTTCAGAGTAACTATTAGGGGCTGAATAAGTGACGTGAGATGTGCTTCCATAGTTGTAACAATACTAGACATAAGTGTCTCCCTACTCTGGTCCACACCTAAATTGGGACTAACACGCCTGCTCTCACTAGGATCTGCCCTATCTAAGTGAAGAGAGCTAGAATTAACTCGCTCCGACCCAGAAACAGTGGTAATAGTCCTTGGTTGCTTTGCCTGCTTTCGATTTCCCACGGGGTTTTTATTAGCTTTTCTTTTACCCCATTTGAACATAATATCATTTTTGATCCTGGACTGTCTAGTATGAATAGCCACAGGTGAAGAGGCTATACTGTCTGTACTTAAAAGTTTAATAGCGGTAGGATTACAGTCTTCCACAATCGAATCACTAGGAATCACACGGGGATACAATACAGCCGGTGTGGCATTAGGGGAGGAAATGTCATCTGAGGGTAGCGGGATACTTAAATGTCCAGTGGGCTCAAGAGATAGTCGGCGTTCAACCAGTGCGATTTCATTCACTACGGCAGTTTCAGCCTGTTTTAAATAATTGTCCAATGTCCCCATGCCTGCAGCCCTCGTGCTTGATTTAGAATGCCCCCTTGTCATGACTCACACAGGTGATGGATAATATCGTAAAGAGTGCTTTGTAGAACTCACCCCAGAACGGATGACAATGATGGTTCTGACAAGATGTAAGGGGATAGTCCCAACCCGACCTCCTTCGTCCTCTGACGGCCTAAGACGGCCCGCCCTTTGCCCGGGCTTAGCCCGGCGCCCGCCCTCGCGCGTCCCGAGAAGCGGGGGAAGCAGCGATCTTTTATGCGCCTCCGGGCGCTTCGATGTCGTCAGGGAGCGCCGGGGCACCTGGGAGTTGTAGTTTTCCCCGCTCCGGGCAGCGCGATGAAGTGGCAGCCTACACCCAGCGAGGGAGCACCAACAGAGCACCAACAGAGTCAGCGGCGCGAGAGGGAGGGCAAGGACGGCACCCCCGTCAAGAAGCAGGACAGTCTGGTAGGTTTTTCGAATTTCGCGCTTTCCCGCCCCACCAAGGAAGCAGCGATCTTTTATGCGCCTCCGGGCTCTTCGATGTCGTCAGGGAGTGCCGGGGCACCTGGGAGTTGTAGTTTTCCCCGCTCCGGGCAGCGCGATGAAGTGGCAGCCTACACCCAGCGAGGGAGCACCAACAGAGCACCAACAGAGTCAGCGGCGCGAGAGGGAGGGCAAGGACGGCACCCCCGTCAAGAAGCAGGACAGTCTGGTAGGTTTTTCGAATTTCGCGCTTTCCCGCCCCACCAAGGAAGCAGCGATCTTTTTATGCGCCTCCGGGCGCTTCGATGTCGTCAGGGAGCGCCGGGGCACCTGGGAGTTGTAGTTTTCCCCGCTCCGGGCAGCGCGATGAAGTGGCAGCCTACACCCAGCGAGGGAGCACCAACAGAGCACCAACAGAGTCAGCGGCGCGAGAGGGAGGGCAAGGACGGCACCCCCGTCAAGAAGCAGGACAGTCTGGTAGGTTTTTCGAATTTCGCGCTTTCCCCGACTCATCAAGGCCTGTTCAGATACAAAAGACTCAGCTTTGGGGTCTCTTCTGCCGCGTAGATTTTTCAGGAGGCCATCAGAAAGGTAATTAATCACATTCCCAACACTCTAAACTATAGTGACGACATCCTGGTCTATGGAGAAACAATGCAAGAACACGACTCAGCGCTGGACCGAGTCTGTCATGCTCTATTGGAGGCCAATCTCACTTTAAATAAAGACAAATGTGAATTCCACAAATCCACATTAAAATTCTTCGGACACATCTTCTCAGGCGCGGGAATGAAACAAGATCCAGAAAAGATTGCAGCTCTGAATGACCTTCCTAGGCATGGTAAGTTACTGTGCACGCTATATCAAGGACTATGCCACCATCAGCTACCCCCTGAGAAAGCTGACCAAATAAGGACACCCATTTCAAATGGACCACGAAATGTGATCAAGCTTTTCATTAAATCAAAACTGAGGTTGAATCTGCCAACAATCTTACATATTTCAATCTGAGAAGAAAAACTGAAATCACCGTGGATGCGAGTCCCGTAGGACTGGGAGCAATATTAGCTCAATATGACAAAGAGAGTGATCAACGGTATATTGTAGCACTATGCCAATCGGAGCCTCACGGACACAGAGCGAGCCTACTCCCAGCCTGAAAAGGAAAGCATAGCAGTAGTCTGGGCCTGCGAGCATTTTCACATCTTCATCTACGGGAAACACTTCACACTTATCACGGATCACCAGGCCCTAATAATCTTTGGAAATCCCCGGGCCAAAATGCCACCCAGAATAGAGCGCTGGGGCATCCGCCTTCAAGAATACACTTATACTATCATCCACAAACCGGGAAAAGCTGCAAATCCTGCTGATTATATGTCATGACATCCCAAGGCAACGTCCAAATCCAATCCATCATTAGCTGAGGAATATATCCATTTTGTAGTGGCTCAAGCCAAACCACCCGCAGTTCCCATGGAGGCCATCCTTGACGCTACCAATGAAGATGTCACACTACAAAATGTAATACATTCCATTCGGACAACAGTTGGAGGCATTTGGAAGAATCCGGACAGAGTGAACAGATTGACAATCAGGAACTGTTCTCTTTCAGACATGTGAAGGAGGAAATGTCCATCACCTCAGAGGGTCTTGTAGTAAGGGACAAGCGGATCATCATCCCGAAACAGTTGCGCCAAGGAGTCATTAACCTAGCGCTTGAAGGACACAGAGGTATTGTAGCCACGAAGAGAGCGCTGCGGGAACAGGTCTGGTTCCCTATGCTGGATCAGATGGTGGAACTTACACTGAAAGATTGCCCAGAGTGTCAGCAAGTCGAGAGGATCCCCCTGCTCCACTTCAAATGTCTGAACTGCCAGATGGCGTTTGGCATCATGTCGCAGTGGACTTCTTTGGACCGCTACAATCTGGCAAGTATGTCCTGGTCATAATGGACGAGTACTCACGCTTCCCTATTGCACCCCTCATAATGTCAACCAAAGCCGCCACCGTTATACCGGTACTTGATGAGGTATTCGCAGCATGGGGCATACCGAAGGTAGTGAAAACAGATAATGGCCCACCATTCAATGGACAAGACTTCGCTGAATTTGCCAAGCACCTCAATTTCAGACACCGGAAAATCACTCCTTTGTGGCCCCAGGCCAATGGAATGGTGGAAAGATTCATGACCACTCTAAAGAAGACCATCCAGCAGGCTGAACTTTCAAAGTGTGATGTGCAAGTGGCTCTAAATGAAGTATTATGCGTCTATCGAACCACACCGTATACTACCACAGGCAAATGTCCGGCAATCTTAATGTTGGGTCGCACTGTGCACACCAGAATACCAACTTGAGAAGATGCAGCTAGTGGTTTGTCTCAAGACTCTCAGCATGAAGAATTAGCAGCCACAGACAAACTGAAAAAGGAGAAAATGAAGGAATATGCAGACCGACGGAGAAAAGCTGCACAGCCATCCATCCATGTAGGGGTCTGGGTATTGGTGTGACAAGAACAGAGAAAAGCAGACTGTCGATATCATGCATGCCCACTACTAGTGACAAAATAAAAAGGGACCATGATTACAGCCGAGTCGGAGAACAAGAGGGTCACAAGAAATGTGACGCATTTTCAGAAATGCACACCCAATGTCCGAGAAGCGTTGACTGCACCCCACAGTGTGGCAACAGGAGATGCATCTGAGTCAGTAAGTGATCATCGACCTTCCATATCTCCTGACGAAAGGGAACAGGCGGCTCAAGAGGCCCATCTCTGGCCGCAACGAACTCATCGAAGGTCAGTTCGCCTAATTGAAGAACTGTAACTATGTTGTTTTATATTATAGTTTAATCTGACATGCACAGACACATCTAAAATAGTTAAAATTATTTAAGAAGGGGGAAGATGTAATGTAGTGACATGTGCTGGGCGCTAGGACCAGCACATGAGACTAAGAGATGGGTGGAGAGCTGGGTGGCGGAAGAGGAGGTGCGAGGGAGAAGGCAGAGCAGAGCACGGATAGGAACGTAAGGGATGCAAGTGAATAAAGCTCCCATGAGTAAAGATAGTGTCTGCGTAATTTGTGCTGGCGCAGCGACACTACACCCTCAATAACACACCGAGCATGGGCCGAACTTGAGATACACTAATGGAAATTCCCAGAAACAAGAAACAATCAACACAGAAAGCTTCCTCTGCTACGTGGTAATTACAGTATCTCAACATTCAATTTCATTTTTAATTATGCCATGCGTGAAATCACACACATCTGATTTCACTTCAGAAGCTATACCATAATTTCAAAGACAACATGAACTATGGTTAAAATGGAAATGATCTAATCTAAATGTGTTGAATGAACCGCTACATCGCTCTTGGAGTCTATTTTTATTTGCTGCATTATCCCCTTCATGGTAGATATTATTTTTATGCTGACGTGATGTTGTGTGACACGACACAGTGCCAATGTATGGCCTCTAGGAAATTGAACTAACCGTTAAAAATCCATTGATTTCACCCCACACAAAATGCTTTTTCATTCTTAACAATAGAAGCAATCCAGAGAAGAACCAAAATATTAAGCATAAACTATAGCAAACAATATTTTCTATAAGATTGATATTTTCTACAGCTACCAAATTATTCGTTATTTGTTGAGTGTTCATTAATATAGCAAACTTGAAGTCTTCCATATGCTTATTATCACTTGCACAATATGGCTTATAGTTGACCTTTTAATTTCGGAGCCTTTGATGCACAATCTGGAATAATTTCTGTTTCTCCTGTACAGCAGCTTGAAATTAATGAATGGATGACTCCCAACAGAGCTTTAAATAAAACTGCGGGCAGAGGTGTTTTACATTAACCTAAAGAATGCTCATTACGTACCTTCGATACTTTATATATTTTCATTTTGAATGTGTGATAGAACATACTGTTGGAAAAATGATTCTTAAAGACCGATAGCACAATGTAAAACATCTACCTCAACAACAAAATAAATAAAAACATTCACAGGCTAATAACAGAAGCTAAATGTCCTAATGAAAAGAGGTGAATCAGCAATTAAACTCTGGCCTACACTATTTTGTCTTCTCATGAATTTAAAAATACCCTGGGGAAAAAGAGGATCAGAAAACATACACTGTTGAAGGGGGTCTTTTAGTAGGTGCAGGTAAGTACCTACAGCTGGTAACAACATCACAATAACAAATAATGTCTGGTAAAGTCTCAATAAATTAGTCCTTGCACAACCCTTGGCAGCTTGACTCACAAGCAGTCAGGCTTAACTTAGGAGACAGGTGTGTAAAGCATTTAAAAACACCAATAACAGTAAATAAGTAAGAAATAGGACACAATGAAAATCCAACACCAATTTATAAAAGTAGGAAATATGTTTATGATTAATATGACACCAAAAAACAAAAATCCAATGTAGGGAACTGGAGATATGAATTTTTAAAGATTAAATGTAGAAATGTGCTTTCTAGTGCTTAAAAGCATAAAGTGCTAACTGGGACATCAAGTTGCGCTTGACCGTATCCATGTCAAAGTTTCATGCCAACAGCGATGTAGCGCGGGTCGGATAGGATAGAGTGGTTGAGGCTGGTGCAAATATTACCTTTGAACTTAGTTCCTTTTTTGGTTATTTTTCTCTCAACGACTGCTTGCTTCAACACGAGGCCTTGGTGATTCCTGGAGGTCTTGGTTCTCGTAGCTGATGTCGTAGAGCTCTGGAGCTTTCAGCGGGGCAAACCGGAAGTTCACCCTGTGTCACGATTCAACTTGACCCGCTTGACTCTCAAAGACAGGTCGTCAACGTCTGGAGCTTTCTACCAAACAATTGTCCAAATGATTCCAAACTTCTTTGACCTTCTTCTAGAAGGTCCTCTTGGGGTTTTGAAGGGTTCATAACACCAGCCCAGGTTCTAGAAGCTCCGAGATGTCCTTGGAGAGTTGGGAGTTCAATTCCCACATTGTACCTGGGAAAATCCTCAAAAGTCCACTGGATGCTGGTCGGAGTAGAGGATGGTGACTTCTTGAAGCCCTCTTGTACCTGTTGCTTTCGGGGAGTTCACTCCTTAAACTTTTAATGAAGGCAAAGTCCTCATTTGGGAAGCCCAAAGAGTGCAGCCGATACAGACCTTATGAGTTTAGTCCTTCTTGTGCAGACCCGGGGTTCAGCAGGGCAGTCCTTCTTCTTCTTCTTGTTTCCTGGCAGGGATCTGAGTTGCTGCACAGCTCTCCCATATTTATCCAGGTTTCTAGGCTGTCAAAAAGGGGGGTACCACTGACCAATGCGATGCAGAGTGCCACCCTCTCTTCAGGTCTGGCTAACCCAACCCACAGGTGTTGCTAACGTTTTCCTACACTCCCATTCCAGCACCTCTCTGAATTCAATTACAGGGGCTCCCACTTGGCTGTGAGCGCAGGAATTGGGATTGGGCCTGCTTTCTGGCCTCACTGTCTTTCTCCCTATGAAGACCAGTTTGACTCCCCAGCCCCCTTTCTGTCCTGGCTTCTGCTGCTGCAGATCTCCTCTCACTTTGTGGTCTCCTTTGTCTCAGTCCAGGCCACTTCACAGCTCATTAAGCACGCTTGGCTCGGCCTGTCAAAGGCTGGCCATTCAGAAGAATCTGCTACAGGGCTGAATTGGGCAACTTTAGGAAAGCAGTTCTATAACTTCTTTCCTATAACAGTTACAATAAATTAAATCTTGGCAAGTTGTTGGATCCATTGCAACTATACATTTGACACTTTGAATTATTATTTTAGGTAACTGCTGTCAAAAGATAGACTTCATTAATGTTAACTAAAGCCTCCCGATGTTAGCCTATGGAGCTAATGTACTGAAATGGGGAAAATTAATTTGGCAGATTTTCCCTCCTCAGCGCATATAGAACATATGTTATGATGTCCCTGCTTATCTTAGCATGACACGTTCCCCTGGGGGCACCTAGGGCAAACCTTAGGGGTGACGTATATATAATAATAAGGTATTTTAAGACTTTAAAAGTGTCTTTAATGCCAAAGTGGAATTTGGACATAGTTTTATTTTAAAATCAGCCTGCAAGGCAGGGATAGCTTTTGAAATGCCAGAAGGCACCACAGCAGTGCACACTTAAGTGCATTAAATCTACTGGGCCTCTAAACCTACATGACCTACCATACACTAGGGACTTACAGTTAGGTTGACAGTACCAATTGTAATTACACTTAATTACCATATGCCTTTTAAACAGATCACTGGCCCTGGGCCGTGTTTGCAGAGCCTAATGCACAATCAGAGTCAGTAATCACCAGAATCAGTCACAAAATGGGGCTGATCAGCGCAAAAATTATACCATTCTCACACACGTTAATCCTTTCATTTGTAGTACTGATAGCACAAAAATGTCCACATATCACAATACCTTCAATTACCTCTCAATGTCTTAATACTTTTAAACATTATTCGGTGATGGGTGAAGTTTTGTGTTTTCCTGGCTTCTCTGAACTTCATAAGGAAATCTCATAATGTCAACCAAGCAGGGACAACAATCTCTGTCAGGGTGAAACAAAAGCAGACCCCAAATTAACCCCCAGTAGCTTGGTACAAAACCAGTCAGGCTTTACATAGAGACAATGAGTAAAGTATTTATGCAGTATTTCAAGCAGAAATAAAGTGAAAACAGAACACAAGAGAAACTCGACATCAAATTAGACAACTAGAGTTAAATTTTATAAATAATTTGACACCAAAATGACAAAGATCCAATCCGAAGAACCAGAGATGTGCAATTTTAAAGGTTTCTGCTAAGCAAAGCACTGAAAAGCACAATGTCCCTCACGGTCATATGGTCGTGTGTGACAGTGTGAAAGTTACAAGTTTAGATTGACCGCGATGGAGCCCTGGCTGGCTACAGGGACCAGGTTAGACCCGCTGAAAAAATTACTGTCTAAGTCCTCGCAAAGAGTTCAGTTCATGGTGGAAGGGGCCATGAGGAGCTACGCAAGCGTTGTAGATTGGTCATCAAAGTATTGTGTAGAGCCGGCCAGGTGTCGCAGACAGTCATTGCTGTAGCATGAAGATCCTGTCTGGTGTAGTGGCCAGTCACACTGGAGCTTTACATTGGCGGTCACCATAAGCTGTTAATGCTGTGGGGCGAAGTGAAGATCTCACGCTGACAGTCATGGTTGGTGGTTGCTGTGGCGTTAAGAGTTGGGTTCACTGGAGCTTAGCATTGGTGGGTGGCATAGGCAGAAAGATCTTGGCATGAAGGGACCCTTTCAGGCTTGCGAAGTGCCCAACTTCAGGAGAGCTCAATTGAGGCCTCACAAAGGGTCCAGGACCTGAGGGGCACCACTTGGGCAACAGGAATGCACTCCAACAAAGGCCAGCGGGCTCAGGCTGGTCCAATTGCCGGTCCAGGCAGCAGGCCCTGGTGCTAGGCAGTTGCAGGGAGCCTACGGAGTTGGCTATGTCCCTGTAGCCTAAAACAGGAGGTCAGATGGCTGACCCTTGGAGTCTCTTCAGCCTGGGATGAAGGGTGCAGGCCCACTTTTCCTTCTCAGTGAGCAGGACAGCAGGCAGCAAAGCAGCAGAGTAGCAGTGCAGTTGAGTGGTAGTCCTTTTGGCAGCAAAGCAGAACAGTAGTCCTTCATCTGTAGCATCCAAAGGTCCAGGAATGTACTGAAGGGATGGGTCTCAGTGTCAAATATGTATATCTGGTGCCCAATGTTAAGTAAGAGAAGTTTCTAGAGAATTCCCATTGAAGTCCTTAAGGTGATGGAAGAAATACTTGGTTTAATCTCAGCAATTGAGAATCACTTGGCCACATTCTAGACCAACATTTTTCTCCCAATATGCCACTTCAGACAGAGACCTGCCATATGCAAATGAGTTTTAGTGTTGGTCCAGTAGGAACAGTCCAGTCCAAACTGCCAGTTCAGGTCCCTTCTAGGTGGGAATTACAACATCCTCAAACATGTTTTAACATGCTTAGCTTTTGTCAGTGAGGTATAGTTTGAGTCCTTTGGCACAGATAGCATTGTCCCTCTTCTGGGAATACAGCTGCTTTTAGGGTATCCACTGTAACAGACGAAAAGGCAATGGAAGGAATGCTTGGATTAATCTCAGCCACTGGCAATTACTTGGGACACATTCCACACCATCTTCTATTTTGCATGAACGCTGGAAAAAAGATGTGTTCTAAATTTTGGGTGGAATATTTTGCCCTCCTTTGTTCATTTGTATCTTTGACTGATTAAAAATAATTGGATATCAGAGTCCTCCTAACCAATGATGGCAGCTGTCATGTTGGGTGACTTGGTAACTTCAACACTAATGATTTGCTAGTAATTTTCACTCTATATCATATTAAGAAGTCTGAAAAAACATGTTTGGAATGCACAATTTCCAATCATTCTGTGGTAATGACAGTAGTGGTAAAGATGTCTTGTCAAATGGACTATTCACATGAGACACGTTTAATTCTGTGTGACCAACCTATAATTCTGTGTGACCTACCTATTTTGCAAGATGGTTCCAACAATTTTGCATCACATTACAGAACCATACAGGATAGCCCTTCGTTGTCACTATTACAATCAGATATTAGATGCTCCTAATTGCAAAAATGTCAAAGTGGCAATTTGTGGTACCTGCAGATCACAAAGGAGGAACCTGCAAAGAAAATATCCATACAGGCCAATTTTGTCACAGACACAGGAAATAATTTTTTGTTTTCTGAAGCCACCTCAATTTATTGCAGTTTATGGATTTCTAGGCTTATGGACTCCTGGCAATGTGTGCTAAAGTAAGTGCGTTGATGAAATATAGAATACGTTTTGTTCATAGGCTTCTTTCAAACATTTTTATGCTTCATGTTAGCACCTTTGTTAATAATTTATTAATAACGGGACCAGCTTACTGTTTCCTTCTTCCTGCCTGTTTTATATTGTTCATGATTATACATATACGCCCATCCTATAATTTGTGAAAATAAAAAAAAATAAAAAACGTGTAAATAATTGTACTTTTCCCCAAAACATTTATATATAACTATGTCTGTAATTATATGTTGTAAGAAAGTGAATTATTAATAGAGGTGGCTGGAACTCCACCACACGTAATAAAGTCACAAAGCTGTTCGCTCTAGTCAAAGGTTTTAGTAACTTAAACCTGAGCTCAACCCCTCGTAGCTATGGTACAGAGCAGACAGACTTAACTCAAAAACTTTCAAGAGCTTTCAGAAGTACCAAACCAGTTAAAATGTAAAGAACACCACATAATAAAAATCCTGCACCAATTTAGAAAATCAGAGTAAAATTCAATAACATGTTGGAGATTAGAATTCTGCTGTAGTCTGTGTCTGACAACGAGTTCAACAAGGCTGGATTGGGTGGCTGGTCTCCATCATCCGCAGGTTTGGAATTCCCAAAGGTTTCTAAGCCGCAACTTTTCAGCACTTGGGGTTCAAGGCTCACTCCAAATGAGGTCACCAACCGGGTCCGATCAAGGCCCATTTGCTACTGATTCATTGGGCACTCCAGAGAAAGACCTCTTGTACCTTGTACCCTTGAGGTATATATATCCTGGGTACAACTGGGATAAAGTCCAGCCCTTCAGGTCTCCTCACAGGTCTCAATGAGCAGGTACAGTCCTTATTACATTCTTCCACAGGACAAGACTTTGTTCTAAGGAGGTTTCCTTGGGATGCCACTTTTATGGTTGGCAATAGCTAGTAGATAAGGGTGACTCCTACTCGATAATCATTGGGGTAAAAGTTCCCAGGATCAACCCTACCCACTTTTTAGCAATTCCTGTTTGCCCTACTGTAAGAAACTCCACACTGCACCTTATTTCCAAAATCTGAAATGGTGGGACTCTTCTTCCCTTGCGCAGAGCCTGTGTGCTCACACAGATGTGTGACCAATGAAATAAGCAGGCCTCTCCTCTTTGGTGGCTCCAAAACTGTTCAGGGGTAGGTCTCCTCCTACCAGGTTTGGTGCCATCCTGGCTGGAGGATTAAAGGGTTGCCTTCCCCAGGTTTCACCTTAAATTTACTTCTGAAAGGGGTTGCCCCATTACAAGTTAATGAGGTCCTTGTGCCCAAGCTAACTGGTCTTTTACAGTGAAAAAAAGCTTTTGGGGGCCTTTTAATGCAGAGACATGGTAATATTAAGTGTCCGCAAGTCCCACTTTTAAATACCATGTGCCCTTCCTTGTGGACTATAAGGCCTATGTAGGTCAAAGGGATGTATGACGTTACAACGCATGCTTTTACAACGCATGCTGTTACAACGAAAGTTTTACAACGCATGCGATGTTACAACGCATGCTTTTACAACGCAAGTCTTTACATCGACATACACTAAATGGCGTGCTGACATTAGAAATGTGTAATTTACTATTCTAACTCCAGTCCACGTTGCAGTAGGGAAGGTGTTTGGATAGTAAACTACACTATTTCTAATGTTAGCACGCCATCTAGAGCAAGTCGATGTAAAGACTTGCGTTGTAAAAGCATGCGTTGTAACATCGCATGCGTTGTAAAACTTTCGTTGTAATGGTAGTGCGGTGTAAAAGTTGCGTTGTAAAGGTTGTTCCCCAGGTCAAAGGCATTATTTTGCTAGGTCAGGCTGCAGATTAAAGCTGCAGACAGCAGCCTACAATGATAGTGCTAAAGCCATGTTTCCCCTTTTACACTAGTAGATGGCATAATAAGTGCTGAAGTCCAAAGTTGTCATATAACGTTTCCATGCCATGGATGTAGTTTGTAATTTGTACACCATATACTATGGCCTTATAGGAGAGTTAAATGTGCCAATCTAGGATTAGCCAATTTCTAAATGTTTTAGGGGTCAGAACACATGCACTTAGCACTGGACGACAGTGCCCCAGTGTGTGGAAAAAAAGATTTTGCAGATTCTAAAATCAAACAATCAAATTCAGCAAAAATGAGGAGACCACATTAATTGACATTTTCCCACATGCACATATGTATGTGTGTATGTACTTATGTGCATAAGTGGTATCTGTATAATCAGGGCTGGCTATAGCACTTGTGATGCCCAAAGTAACAATCTTTATTGGTGCCCCCCAATGGCCTCCTCCTCCACAGATTTATTCACTACCACCCCCTCATCTCTCCATAGCCCCTTTCTCATATGTATTTCATATAGCGCTACTTATCCCAGTGGAGGGTGTCAGAGCACTTTTCATCCTGCACATTATATTATACAGAGACAATTAATCATATATGTGTAAATCAGCATATATGGAATGTTACTGAAGGCTATAGTGTGTAGGAGTTACCTGTCATCCATACCGGTAGGCAGTATGTTTTAAGAGTACTTGCTTTGGAGAAGCACAAACATAGGATCTAAGACATAAAACTGTGATTGGTGTTAACTTCACTATTCAGAATATAATCCTACCCAAATGAACCCTTTTTATTAATGTTAGGATAATGAAAAACTGGGAGAAAAAATAACATACTAACCTATACCTTGCAGTTTGCGTGCAGCTCTTTAATAACAGTTCATAGTGCACTGTGCTATATTAGCATTGTAAATTATCATTCACAAGTAACAAAAGTATCTATGAGTTAAAACTGTCATAGACCAATATTTCTTCAGCAGGTTCATAATCAGCAGAGTTATCTTGACATTTTTATTTACTGAAAAGTGCTGAACGTACAAGGAACTCTGCAGCAGGTGCTTTTAAATCCGTAAAATATTTCAAAACACAGCACCACCTAGCGCTGGTCCTGTGTATAATGTAAAATTAGTTGAAAGGCAACAGAGCACTGTACAGTGTCAAAGATACACTCAGTGAGTGACTACAGGGGTAGACCGGTCTGAGAGAAAAGTAGATTGTTATTTTGGTTGTAGTGTTCTTTAAAGAGGTGCGTCTTTTGCCCTTTCCTAAATTAGAACAAGGCGGTAGGTCCTGCTACATATGGGGGTGTCATTCTGATTCCTTGCCACACAAAGAAAGCAACCCCTTTCTTGTTTATTTCCTTTATTAACTTCTTTGGTTTCAGTCTTATTGAGCCTTGACTGTAAGTGTATTGAGAGCAACTGGAGTTGATGAGCTTGCCCGCCAGATAAGTGGGGGTGTCGGTATTCAAGGCTTTGTAAATGATGTGTGTGGGTTAAATATGTTGCAGTGGAGCTAGTACAGTTCTATTAGGCCGGTGGTAATGTATTCATATTTCTTTAAGTCTTTGTTGAGGCATGGTACAGAATGCAGGATGGCATTCTGGTGGTGAGTGTACAGTTGTGTGAGGCCATGAAACAAGCCATTGCCAGCTCCCAAACACAACACTTAAAGGATTTGAACAGCTGCTCTTAAATTGTGTTCTTGCAGGAATCATTTCACATCCTTTCATTGCTGATGCAAGGACATCATGGATTTATTGGCAATGTGTTCCTTGAGGGTGAGGTTGGTGTCCAAAGTGAATGCGAGTGTCTTTCCATTGGGTTGAATTGGAGGTTTTGATCTGTACAGGTTCATCTTGTTAAGCCTAGTTTGGATTAATTGTTGCTTATTATTCTTGGCAAATAGTAGGACTTCTTTTTTGGTGTTGCTGAGCTTCAGGAAGGCTCTTAACATCCATGTCTGGATGAGGTCTAGGCAGTATATAAGGTTTTGAATGTCTAAAGTGGAAGAACATTTTAAGTAGTGTTGTGTATCACTGGTGTTTTGGGGAATTGTGATGCTATTATCATTTAGTGGAGTCTTAAGAGCATCATGCAAAGGTTGAAGATGATAGAGGACAAGATTGAACATTGGGGGATGCCACAGTTGATAGGAAGATTCTGGGACATGTACATTGTATCAATCCAAAATAACCAAGTTTTTTTGGGGTACAAGGGCCACCCTTTTAATGCCTCTGCTGGCACCTCCTTGTACCTGAGTATGCAAAACTTTGCATTATATTTCCTTATGCAGCTGCTGAAACACCGGGATGCTTGGAACTCTGGCCAGTTTTTATTGTTTGACAGGCACAGCTAGCAGGATACTTGCTTGCCCAGGACTGTAACTGTCCATGACCAGGAGCATCTTGCACCTGAGTATGCAATACTTTGCTTTATATGTCCTTGTGCAGCTGCTGAAATATCAGAATGCTTGTGTTTCTGGCTAGTTTTTATTGGGAGACAGGCACAGTCGGCAGGCCACTTGCGTGCACAGAACTGTAATTGTCTATGAACAGGAGCCAACCATTCCTACTAGAAAGAGCTTTTCTCTCAGGACTTTGCCTCAATGATTCATTGTAAAGTAGCTTCTAATTATGATCTAGCTGTGCCAGAAAACTGCCCCTGAATTATGCATTGATTTCATTGAGTAATTATGGTATCCTTGTATGAATAAATGCCTGGGCCAAATTCACAAAGGTAAACCTAAGAGCAGAAAGATTTCTGGCCATGCTTAGGTGTAAATAGTCACCTAATTACAATTCAGAAACTCTGGGTATAGATTTTCACCTAGCATTAGGAGTAGGTGGCTCACCTCCTTAGATAAGGTAGTGGGTACAAATACTAATCAAAATACATCAGAAAAAGTTCTGCTAACTGCTTTATAAATGCATTTTAGGTGTAAATCCATGAAATATGCTTTCCTATACCACAAACAGAGATCTCTGCATAACCTATGTAGAATTGTGAATTTAAGAAAAAAGGGAAACAGGCATCACCAAAAGAAAATAACACACACCGTACAAACTTTACGACTAGGAGTACATGAATAGAGTCCATGCCTTGGGCTCCTCCTGCCTACTTCCCCTTGAGCTGTGAGACATTGTGAGCCAGTCACCAGCTAGTCTGGTGCTTTTTGTCATTATGGGTGAGTGTGTGTGTTGTGTTTGAGACATGCAATGTGCTATGATGTGTCCTACATTGTATAAAGTTAGATGTGAAATGATTTGTGTTGTTTTCATAATTTATTAACAAAATACCTATTTCTAATTTTACATATGTGTGCATCTGTTATGCCTACATTTTTGTAGTGTGATTTGTCTAGGTGTGTGCAATGTTTATAGTTATATAAATATTTTGCTTTTTGCATTATGTTTTATATTTTGTATAAAGTGATATGTTTGAGCATATGCAGAATATAGAATGATATAATCCTTTTTTTGTATTAATTTTTATTTTTCTAGAAGTGCTGGTGGTTCAATTTCCTGCCCCAATTCAATTTGTATGTGATTCTTTTGTAGTACCTAAAGGTGGGTGTCTGTAGTGTGTGACTTACTCCAAGGCTTGGCTGGAGTAGACATGAGCCTATTTGGGCTGTAGTACCATTCGAGTAGATTTACGTCTGATATTAGTGAGTTATAAATTCCTTACCCTTTTGTAGGTGTGTATTTGTGTTTTTCTAACACTCCCTATAGTCTTCCCTAATTGTTCTTTCCCTTCTGCCAGCTTATAGTAGATATTGACAATTTTCGTGCCACCGACCCTTGCCACTACCACAATTACTCATAAAATAGAAAACCACCATTAGTGTGTACAATCATGACCAGGACAAGAAATGTTAAACATTTCATAGTGGGATACGTCATGGGGGAATGTTGTTATTAAAATGAGGGTTGTGGGCAGATTGGAGGGTGAGTTGGAAGGAGATGAAGCACTGTGCTCTGCCTAATTGCAATGCCACAGGGGTTCCGTCAGTATGTAGGAACTGAGGTACCACATTACATCCGTTCCTATGAACCTAGCTCATAATGCCTTACGTGCCCTTCTAACCACCCCAGAGTGACAGGTAAGTTGGTACCCCAGACCACAACACTCTAGTCTTTTCAGGGCACCATGGGAATAGATTTTCACCTTTTCATTTTCTCACGCATACATGTCCATATTAAACAAAACAGAGTTTACAATATTTATTGAAACTATCGAGCTGTATTATAAAACAACTGCATTGCAACTATAAAACATATGCATGCCAGTATACAATGAGAAGCCCTACCATTTTGAAAGATATATCTGCCTAAGCCTATCCTCAATACGTTGGCACAGTGATATATCATAGATCACTGGGATTAGAACCAAACCCGATACCTTGTATTTTTGTGAGGTAATCTGCATTTTAGGTTGTGCAAGGCTGGTGTGTTTGTCTTATGACCTGTCCTCTACACGAATTCCCCTTTTTGTTTTCAAATGCCACCCCTCGGTGTATACGATACAAGGTGTCTTTTTGAAAACTGCAGATGTGAATGTATGATGTGTCTAAATGCCAAGCTTCATTGCTAAGTGAGCACAGACAATAGGGCACAATATTGTTTGACCTTGAACGGGATGTTTAGACATAGTCCCAAAGAAAAGAACCAATAACAAAACCATGTGCAGTGTTTTGCTGAAATATTATCATGGCACAATAATAAATGTGCTGAGTGCAACGCATGCAGAGCAACACAGCCTACAAATTGCAGTTAGTCTAAAATAAGGGATAAGTAATTGAGCCCTAAAAGGAACTCGCAAAACCCCCCCATTGGTTGGGAAAGTAACGGAGTGACTAGATAAACACTATATAGAACAAGCTAAGCAAATTCAATGGTTTGCTAATAGGCAGGTTATTCAAAAAAATGACAACAATAATACTAAAAAGCATAACATGTCAATTTGAAAAAATGGGCAGATTAAGGTGTGTTGAAAATAGCCATGATGTCTCCCATGAGTTGAGAAAGTGAATCCAGGATGGGCTCCATCTCCACAGACGTTGAATCTGTCATAGCCCAGTTCAAATCGTCCAGAGAACCGACATGATCCTTGGTATAAGCTGATGATGAGGAACAACTCAGAAAATGGGTGGGTAGAGGGCTCATCACTAGGTTCATGTCCAGAGGAACCAACATTTGCAGAGTCTGGCAAATATCCAATGCCCATTTGAAGTGTAGCATAGGCAATGAAACACAGGTTGGACGCCTGCACAACAGACAGGTTGGAATGTCAATGACCAGTCAAGAACCAGTTCTTGGAGCAGTAAGATTCTGAAGAACCTTATCATCATGACAGAACTGGACAGGGGGTACTTCCAGAGGGCTACAAGATGGAACATCCATTGTGGAATAGAATCAAAATGCCGTAAATGAGTTATGACATCAATGGAATGCCTTCGAACACCCTAGAAAAAAGGGAATGAATAAAGGTGGTATTACTCCAAAGAATGTTTGGAAGGAACAGACTATGGCAGTTACGAGAACTTTGAAAAAGTGAGCAAGGCTGGCAGTATTAGAGGCATTAAAAATGTGATGAACTAATTCATGGAAATGTATTGGGAGGTTGGTGTTTAACAAGGACTGTATTACACTGGATGTCCTTGCAACTTGGAATTCAAAGGTTTCTTGAACATATGTTAGTGCTACTTGTTTTAGAAACAATTGTGCTTTGAGTCTGCTTAGCTTGTTAAAATCTGCCCCCAAAGTTAGAATTGGGGGCCACTATGAACTATCATCTCCTCCTTGCAAAGGTGAGAAGAGCATGTTATTGCAGCAGGTGACAATGCGGAAAAAAAAAAAACTATATGGAAACCCAGCCTTCATTCCACAACATTCATGATCATTTAACATTAGATAGCTACTGTTTGAAAGAACTTGATTAAGAGGAATTATGGAAGGGGCTGGGATTCCTTTTAGAAAACAAACCAAATTTGCTACGAAAGCATTACATGTGCCATGAATGGTAACGTGTTGACGGATGAGTGACTGTCCGACAGAAAAGCCACATTCCTTTACAGGGAGGAAGACCTTCTTATTTGCGTGTTCACAGTGATAAGAAAATGGGAGGAACCATAATTCATGAATAAAGCTCCCTCCAAGGGGCTCATATCTACCAACAGGGAAATGTTTCATGCAAGCTGTAAATTGAAATGGTGAAATTGGCCGAGATATCACTTCATGTATTAACCATACAGCGGAAGGTGTTTCTGCTATAGTGAAAGGGAGCTGCTCTAACTTTTTGTGATGTAAAATTGTCATTGTAGGTTGCTTCTTTTTTGCCATGAGTCGTTGTATATGTGTCAGATTGTAAGGCATGAATGACTGGCTGGAATTAAGGTAATGTCAAGGAATGCAACCATTTTTAAGGGTTTGAAGTGTCCAACTAAACTGCATTATGGATCTAAGCTGGCTTTGCCCGTGGTACAATGAAGACATGTCACTTTGCATGATATCAATAAAAGATGACACAATGTTACTCAAATTTTAAAGGTAAAATATTAATACTATTATCATAAACAGCAAGCATTTTATCCAAATTAACTTGATCAATTTATCTTAAACTTGCAGCAGCTTCCATTTATGACAATTTACAAATTTCATTATATGTAGCATAAATAAATCTTTTAGTATGACGTGGAGATTCAGGACTCAACAGAAAATCAGATAGCTCCATGTCCTTCGAAAGGAGAGACAAATGTTGTTTCACTGCAGATAGTGTAGAGTGTCCTAACCATTGTTGACATAGCTTTCCCACTGAATAGGTAGTAACAATTCCTGAGTGTTGTGATTGGGAATAACGAAGATCAGATCGGATAGCTTTAAACCCCAGTGTGGAGTTAATAAATGGGCATCACAACCATTTGTGTCCATTGACCTCAATAACTACCCATGAGACCTAAAAGTGTGGTGTTGAATGTTCCATTCTGTAACATACTATTGAGTTGTCAGCAATGACATTTTTTAAATGTTGCCAATTTTCAAACTGTGCACAGGAAGGAATGGTTGGTGCATTCATTTATTTAATTTTAGTCATACCTTGACATGTAGCTACTGAACAGTGTCATTCACGAAAATCATTTGGGTTTAAATTAAGCAGGCTTGAATTAAAGTATTCGTACCATGGACCTGCCAGGATTTGGCACCCCAAATGGATTTCAAATCAATGGTGTCTTTCTGATAATCATAACCTTTCACAGCTAATTTTATAACAAATGCATCAGTATAGATTAATTTGGTTTGCAAAGGCATATATTTTTCGATGGTGTAGGGACAAGTTTAAAAAAAAGGACATTGGATCTGACTTGTCATATCCTGAAAAGTATGCACATTTATCTTTGTATGTTTTAGAACTCCCTATTTGGGGAATTGGACAATGTTCCGATTGTGTGTAATTGAAAGGTGTGCCTTGAACTCTAGCTCGATGTAAATAATGATGTCCATAATGGTGATAACAGAACATCTCACCATAGTTAGCAAAATTAAGGTACAAATCCTCTGACTCAAAAACAGTGTAATATTTGATCTCTGAGAGCATGGAGTTTATAGTTTCAACATCCCAAATATTAGAAAATAACCCAAGTACTATCACATCTCCCATAGAAACTCTAAACACATGGTATCTGCAGAATCAGAATAAGTTGTTTATCCCAAACAATTCCATCAGTTACTGGAACAGCTGAAATGGTTACGAGGGACAAGTCTCCTTTTAGCTTATGTCAAGAAGAGTAGGGAGCCAACACCCCGTCGACCAGTTCTGTATCAAAGCATTCTGACAGATAATGGCCATTAATCAGCAAGAAAAAAACGGTCACAAATCCAATACACAGGAATAGAAAGGCCAAGGAATGGGTTAGCCAAACATATATCCAAGGTGGGACCAGATAAGTGTGTTTCATCCATGAAAATAAAACAGATCCAAGCAGGAGAAGTGTCTAAAATGGAAGAATCATCAAAGAATCCCAAAACAATCATCTCTACCTACATAATACCCAGAAGCAGTTCATCAAAAAGTTGGTGCTGCCAGTACGTTTAAATAATTGGTAAAATCCCAAAGTGATGGATCTGTATTAACAACATCAACTGTGAAAGATGCAGTAGTAAGTTCAGTACTCACTTCAGTCAAATTGCTGACAGATTGTTGTGGATGTAGGTATGGATTGAAGTGCCTTCTCTGTCACCATCAGCCGAGGAGAAACGGCTTTGGTGATGCTCACTAGCTGTTGAGCAATTCCTGCATGGGAGCAAGAGGAGTTAGGGAACTACCAAGGTCTCCTCATAGCCAACTGTTGAGAATTGGCCATATGATGTAACTTGATGTTATCAATGGGTATAAAATGTTGTCTTTAGAAGCAGGGAGCAGTGGCAAGGTTACAATTCTTGTACCTTGAATGCCAAAAACTAGCACTGGTGCTCGGTATGATGGACCAAACTCATTCTTTACTCCACCTTCTCTAGAACGAGATCTCCAACTTGTGGATTCCTGCCAGAAAATCCTGGTTTCTCCTTGACTCTCCCAGAGGCAGGTGTCTTCATCTGTTCATTGGATTGGGTGTCACTGAACTTTTGCTGGTCCTGTAGGACGGCACAAAGATAGTTTACGTAAAAGGGTGCAGCTATCGCCACAATGTCTGGACCGTCAAGGTTTGGAACGTGCATTTTATTTAAAGTTCTTTTTATTAAACTTACAGCTGTATGGCAAAACATCACAGATTGTTTACATTCAAAATATTTGGTTCACTTTGGAGGCAACTTTATCACGTACTCCAACCAAGCCCTTATCCCTCTGTCAATTTTATTTGGTTAATAAATTCAGTATCAGTTGGTTTTGATATTGCTCCAGCATTTCCTCACAGCTTGCGTCTACTACCACATTGCAACTTTTCAGGTACTTCTATATTCCACCCACTTACTTTACCCCATTTCTCAAGGTACCCTCGGCTTTGATATACCACTTTTTCAGCCGTGCCACACCAATCTGGATCTTCCTCTCAGTCTGCAACTTTAGGGGGTTGTGCTGCCCCCCAGCCCTGGCCACATTCCTCTTTGCAACTACGGCTGCTAACAGTAACCACAACTTGGTGTACTTTGGCCATTTAGCTTCCCAAGTGACACACAATATATGCCATCGAGCGACTAGTGGAAACAATTGCCTCACCACTGCAGTCATCACCTGTGTGACCTGTGTGACCTTGTTCCAGTATCTCTGTATCGCTGGCCAGCTCCACATTGTGTGGAAAAAGGTACCATCTTCCCCGCATCCCCTCATACATTTACTTGAGTTGCATTTACCCATTCAGTGTAATCTTATTTTGGTTGTGTAGGACCTATGGTGAATTTGGAGTTTTTTAAGGCGGAATCTCTGGGGCTCTGTATAGCCTCCTCCCAGTCATCCTCTTCCAGGATCCCCACTTCACCATCCCATGCCTCCTGCAGGGTCATTAGGGGATCAGGAGTGTTATTCATTATTTTCTTTTATATGAGGGAGGTGGCTCTTTTTGTTATTGGATCTAGGAGTTCTATCTTTTAATAGCGTATATTCGGGTATGTGGTCTCCCAGTGTAATATGTGTTTTCAAGGCATGTTTCAATTGTATGTATCGGTATTGTTCTGTGTATGGCATTTGATATTTTGCCTGCATTCTTGGGAATTCTAGCACCTTTTGCCCTTTCCAGACATCCCCTAGGTACTGTAGCAGCTAAATTGTGGCTGCCACACCTGCATGTGCAAAAGCAACACCTTCATGCACAGCTATCCCTAAATCTAGTTTGAGGTCATGGTTGGCAATCAATCGATCACTAACTCCTGGAAAAATTACAAAGGTAATGTTTTGTTTACTCAAGTGGTAGGTGTATTTAGATGGAACTCCCCTGGGTAAGGGGGTGTCGTCCTAATTAGCATTAACAGCAGCTAAAATATCTGAGTCTATTCTTGTTTTAGAACAAGTAATTGCAGCAACAGTGGCAGTTGCACAGCAGATTTGGCTGCTTCCTCAGCCAAACAGTTCCTTACAACATGTGCTCCCACACTTTGAGGACTCAATTTATGTATAACATGAGCCTGTGCCAACTTATCTCTGAGGTCCGCCACTTTAATGCAAAGCATTTTATGGTTTTATTGTGTTGCCTTTAGAATGTTTGAATCCATTATGACATCAATAATGTAAATTATCATTAAAGGACTGTATACAATAATTTGAATCACTCAATAAGTTTGGGGAATCCAGGATCAGTACGTTTTTAGTGCAAGAAGCAACGCTTTTAGTTCAGCCAACTGTGCAGTGCAGTCCCTAAGGACTGAGTGTAAGTTTTTGAGGTTAGAATTTCCCGCCTAAAATTACACCAGCAATGGTGGCACATGGCGCCAAATACTGCTGTTTAGAGTTCCTAGCAGGCGGGGCTGAATTATCAGTGTAAACAATCTGTTTATACTGTTCAAGAGGTAAGACTGAATTGGGTCATGGGATAAGCATGCTCATACTGCAAGAATTCTTGTGTCTGTAAAGATGGGTCAAAGACAAAGTCTACATCAGCAGCTGTTAAGTGTGTTGCCCATTGTATCCACTTAGGATGAAGGGCTTTAGCATTCAGAATGTTAGCCTTTGTGACAGCCTCTTACACTGGCACAGGAGTAACAACAATAATGTGGTTCCCGTGTGCAAGTGGCCCCTTCTTAAGAATAGCCATCTGCACTGAAGTCAGTACTTTTTCAGTGGAGGCAAAACACATTTGCGCATTCTAAAATAAATGTGATTTATATGCCATCGACATTGTCTCACCTTCATTAAAAGTGATATTGGGGAACCCAATTGCACCTGGTAAAACACGGATGACTAGGTTTGTGGTATTAACATGTGTATGTAAGTGACGCGTGGCAAGCAAGTCAGATTGTATTGATCTGAGTGTATTTGTGTGTTCTGATGTCCAAAGTGTATTGTAAAAATCAAGACAATTAATTCATATTGTGATTTAATGCATTGGGCATAAGCGGGAATTAATGTTTTTCCAAAATTAAGGAATCCTAATAAGGAGAGTAGTTTCTTTAATGTATTTGGAGGGTGCCCACATCTCCAAAAAGTGAGGGGCAAGAGTCTTACCCTCAGGCGTAAGTTCATATCCTAAGAATAGGACACTGAGAAATGCGATACACAATTTCTGAAAGTTGAACCTCTGGTCAAGTGTGGGTTTAACTCATCATCCATCAGCTAGATATCATCTATATTAGAAAATGCATCGGGTCAACATCATGTAGAATTGACACAATGTGGGAAGCAAATAATCCCGGGTTATTCTTATAGACCAGAGGGAGCCTTGCATATCTTCTTTGAAAGCAAAGTGTCAAAAAAGAATTCCAATCTCTAATTTCAGGTGCTAAATTGTGACTGAAAAAAACATTGGAACTATTGAAGGTCATTTTGTAATTTTTACAGACTATATGGTTAATTAGTGCCGTACTCTGTGTATTTTGTATTTCAAATGTGTGTGTATGAATGTTTAAATGTCTGTAGTCTAAGGGCCTGATTACAGGTTTGGCGGAAAGGCTCCGCCGTTGCTTTTTCAGCGGACTTCCCACCTGCTGTCTTGGTGGCCTGACTGACAGATTACGATCCTGGTGGTAACTCAGCTACAAGACCACTGCTGGACGGCCACCACCGCAGAGACTCCTGCTACCGCTTCGACAGCAGGGAGGACAGAGGCAGGACTTGGAGGCAGTCCTGTTAAGGTTTCCGCCGTCTGGATTATGATCTGTCCTTCCTTTGAACTTTTCCTTGCAGGGACATTGTCATACTCGTCGGTGGAAAGGCATAAAAATAGGTGAAAACTCACTTTGGGGTCTCACTTCGGAATCTGTGTTGCACGCCATTTTCCAGGTCCCCCCTGTGCTTCTACCACCAGATCACGATGCTCTGCAACTCCTTTTTTTGTTGGATACAAAGGTACACTTTACCATCCCTACTCCTATATATTGTACTGTAACAATTCATTATATTTAGCATGCAACAAAACATACAGTGCACATGATATACACATACACAACATACATGTGTGTTTCAGATATACAAATGTTGTACTTACCTATCTCTCCAGCAGCTAAACATCACTCCATCGAAACACCGCTGTTAAGAGACCACCAGCCCATCAGTAACATCGTACTTCTTGGGACTGTCGCCTCAGCTTTGATGGTGGTGAGTCCACCAAACTCGTAATCAGGCCCTAAGACTATTCGATATGAATAATTTGATTTCAAAACTGGAAAAGAGGATTATTCATCTCAGAAATAAAGGTTTCGATTACTTCCTGGCACTCCAACTGCAAGAGTATTTCTTGAACGGGTTCCTTAGCATCTCATTTAAGGGGATATTATGGTTGCACTTGTGGGCTGGACCTTATGGGTATAACATGATAAGGAGAGTCCTTATCCCAACCAACATGATGCAGTAGAAAGCCAGAGCTTGTGCAAGAGACCATTCTACTGCATAAGGTTATTTGACCTCATCAGGGACAAGAGCAGAAAATGAAAGATTTACTACATCATCACCCTGTTGGGATCTTTGGACAAAGTGTGGGGGCCAATGTACCTCCTAAAAGGATGTCATAAGACAAAGTTAAATTCTCCCAGAAGATTACTTTAATGGTGCATTGTATGTCACTCTCAATTTGTATATCTACGTCATATAGCCTATCTGGAGGAGCTGCATGTCTATCCAGGATTTCAGTTGTAACAAAGTTATCATTGCTGTCCCTGCCAGAAACTCCTGGAGATTCTGATGCACTATGGAGACTTCTGCTACGTTGTCGAGGAGAGTCACCGCCCAACTCCTGTTCAGGGGCAGGGTTCTCAATGTCTGTGGCATATTTTGCAGTGATAGCACAACTTTTTTGTCTGAAATTGGGATTTAAATGGAGGAGATTTATCCTCCTTCTTTATCTTTATGTCAGATGAGCATTGTGAGTTTCTTTTCAGCATCACATACTCTACTTACTCTCATACTGCTTTTTAGATACGTCCTGCAAGGAAGGAGGAGAATGTGTATCAGAACTCTGATACCTGTCTGTAGCCTTGCTTTTAGGGCGATTACAAAAATTGAAGCATCTCTCAGAGGGTTCCTGGAGTGGAGAACCTCCATGAGGTTTACCTTTCTGTGTTTGTTTGGATTTATCCCATGTTTTTTATTAACAAACTCATGGGTTTGCTTGGTTTCGTTGTCTGTACTAGGTTTGTCAAGAGAAGGTTTCATAGGTCTGATTTCCAAATTATTGTGTCCTGGGGATGTATTCACATCAGCAATAATTTTAGGTAGCTGATGTTCACAGTCGGCTTGCACGACCGCTCTGAGACTCTGGGATATAGCCAGAGACGCTGCTTCTCCCTTAATGTTAGACAGAATCATTGCGGACACCAAAAAGTTGTGGTCATACAGGGTTACAGATATAGACACCATAAAGTTTTCTCCTTTTGAAACCTAGATCTAAGTGGAATCCTGGTTGGTTGGTTTGTGTCTTCGGGATTGTGGAATGGTCAACAAGGATTATTAAGAAATAAATTCTGCCGAAATATGATAAATACAAAAGATATTATGATGAGAGATATGGAACTAGGGACCATATTATTAAGATCAGTGTTAAAATTATCGCCGCTTTAGCGGCAGGAAACTGCCGCTAAAGCGGCGATAATGGGCTTGATAATATGCCCTTGTGAATTCCCATAGAAGCCCATGTTCACACCAGAACATGGGCTTCTATGGAATAAAAAAAGAATAAGGTTTGACAAAAGAGTACAAATATTGAGGACCTTTGTTGGTTAAGATTCTAAGGTAATAGCACATGGCTTTGGAAAAGTTCCTTTTCTTTAAAGGTAGACAGTGCTATTTAGCGAGAGCAGGGATCATTGGGGATCCCCTTCGAAGGTTTAACAGCAGACGAGCTGCCACATTCTGCGCACACTGGAGTCTTCTCAGTGTAGACTGTGAGACTTCCAGATACAAGACATTGCAATGGTCCAACCTGGATATGACCTGGGCCTGGACTACTATCTTTCTACTGGCTTCAGGGATCTATTTTAGGCTTTAAAACTCCGAAACATTTTCTCCCTAAACTTGTAATCTGATTGTCAAACAAGTCTTGCATCGAACCAGATGCCTAGGTTCTTAACTTTTGGCTTAAGGTCAGGTAATTTCCTAAGTGAAGTGGGCCACAAGGCAGAGGACCAGATTGAAGGCTGTTTGCCTAGGATAAGGACCTCAGTTTTCCCTGTGTTCAGCTTAGGGCAACTAAGGTCCATCCACTTAGCCACCTCTGACAAGCAGGACCTTAACAGAACCGCCGTATTGGCTTTATCCTTGGACCTTGTGATAATCAGCCATGTATCATTGGCATACAATTTGATGTTAAAACCGTTGTGCTCGATGATATCAGCTAGGTGATGCATATAAAGATTGAATAGAGTAGGACTCAACGAGGAGTCCTGAGGCACCCCCTGCTGTAATGGAAAAACCTTAGATGTTAAAGGTTTTTGTATCACTTGGCAGGTGCAGTTCTGTAAGAAAGAAGCGAGCCACTGCAGTGCCATATATCCAATTCTGCAGTTCCACAGCTGTTCAAGTAGACGTCTGTGAATATGGTATCAAAGGCCGCGCTAAGGTCCAGCATTAGCAAAGCTGCAGTTTCACCCCCATCAACAACTTGCCGGATGGATTCAGAGACGAGTAGTAACCCAGACTCTGTACTGTAATTGGGACGAAAACCTGATTGAGTGCTCTGGAGAAGTTCCTTTGCCTCAATAAAAATCGAGAACTGTTGGTTAATATGCTTCCTTGCCACCTTCGAGAAAAGGGGAGCAATTAAATGGGCCTGAGGTTTTCTGGCTTAGAAAGGGAACTATAGTGGCATATTCCAGGTCTGGGGAATCTGCCCCAAGTAAAAAAAAAACATTAAATAGATCACACAGCATTGGTAATATTACATCTATCAGCCGTTCCAGGATAGTGGGTGATGCAGGGTAGGTAGGTGCACCTGATTTGACAGCTGTCAAAAGTGGAAGCAATTCCTCAGTTGTGATAGGTTTAAAAATAGGGAACCCCACCCTGTCACATGGGGGTTCAAACCTCACCTCGAGACAAGGAGCGTCTCTTGCTGCCTCAGAAAAGGTGCAATAGATGGAAGAGACTTTATCAGAAAATAACTGAGTCCTAGCATTACAGTGTTCCTCAGACAGTGGAGTGGACGAGTGGATATGTTTGAGGGATGATAGCGATTTTATTATGAAAAAGAGATCTCGAGAAGAAGGTTGAGTCTCCTCTGTTTTACCAGCGTAGAATTCATTTGGGTAGCCCTAATGTTTCTATTTTAGTCCTTCAGGGCCACTCGATAGTTGTCCTTGGCAGTGGGATTCAATTTTCTACTCTGAATGCGTTATAACCATTTGCAATTCTTTTTCAAAACAAGTAGCTCATCGATGAACCATTCTGCCGAGGACTTTGCTCTTCTAATAGTTTGTTCTACCAAGGGTCCAATGTTATCAAGTGCACCCATTATTCCCCCTTCCAGTTGAGAATTAGCTGTATCTGCAGCCATTCAGAATAGGGTGATTTACTGCCAGAACAGAAAGAACAAATGATGGATGCAATGCTGAACAATGCAAAGATTCAACCTCAGTCACAAAGATCTGGGCTTCATCCATCCTTTTTTGCTCACTACGCCACCCCCAGGGAGGATCCGCCACTAAACAATTTGAATTTGAAAAAATAGGGTTCAATGTGTGTTCCTGGCTGGCTCGAAACAAGTTGGACAAACTGAATGGCCTCTCAATCCGCAACCAGCTCATCCTCAAAGTGGAGATTGAGAGCTCCAATAACTATAAAGTTTGTATATCGCAGAGCGAAAGATGGCAATGATCTGCTATGGAAACTATAAAGTTTGAAGTTCAAATTAAAAGTAAAAGTGAGGAAGACAACACATAAACACATTTAAATTAGTGATGGTAGCCGACTCAAGATGGCTTCAAACACGAGTGGAGCCAGGCACAACTCCGAATTCCCTAAAGAGCTGTACAAGGAAAATAAAAAAGTGCAGTCCACAGGCAAGACTGTAGCAGCAAAGAGCCTCGAGAACATCTCACGGGAGCAACAACCCTGTCTTGCCATGTGCGTCACTGCTCCGGTGGTGGAGTTTTGTAGATAGGTGTTTTGCAGGCAGCGTGACAATGAAATAATTCTCCACTGCATAAGTTGTATTATGTTCGTTCTTATGATTGGGGAACAGTGGCAGCACGTCATATCATCGACATATGGCATGTAGGAGCGCTGCTGTTCCCAGAGTCCAGAGTGATCATCAGATGGGCTGTCGAGATTCACTAGAGGGTGTCTGGAGGGACCTCCTCTTCGTGCTTCTCCCCCTCGTTAAGGCAGGGCTGTGGAGTTCTGCCTGTCACTGAAGGTAATATTAATGGCCGTCACATTAACACGTGTAACGCAGAGGCCTATTTCAGTGGAGTCGCCATCGGTCAGCATCTGGCAGGATTACTGGACGGGTCCGAATCGGAGTCATAAAATGAGCGGGGCAGCGATACACACCGTTTTTTAAGGGATTTTTGATTCATGGTGATATATTATTTACCGTCAAGTTAATTAATGCACCTGATACGAAAGCAGGGAAATAAACTTCCGGAGTCCGCAGCAAACACCCAAATAAAAACAGAAAAGTCATTTACAGTCAGAAATGGACAAGGTGGCTTCCTCCGAAGTGCGCTCCCATTCCTGAACCAGATTCGTAAAATCATCTGTAACTTGTATTTTCTACTATTGCACAACCTGTTTTACAACGATCAAAGTCACGCAACACAGCATAAGTGTCATGGTTGTTCGATACAGTTAAAAAAGATAGGATCAGCATTTTGGCCCTTGTGTTTTAAATAAAAACTGATAATTCTTCAGTCGTGACTGTTTTCATTCAATGACTTCTTTACAGTGCACATGGAAGGCCATTTTGAAGACTGCCTCTTTCAAACTCATAAATGTCTCTGCTTGATGTTTAGTGCCTCGTCTCAGCAATGGTCACATCTTACTGAGCGTATACTGAGCCTGGAAAGACAGCAAGGCTTTTCATTGTATGTCTCTAGCCCTACATGGGAGGCCACAACATTGGGCTCAGATGTATTGCTTCGCTGAACCCCAACCCACTCATTCCCCTCTTGTCATTGGCTTAATGTATGGGCATAGGGACCCAGCTGGACTTAAGAAGACATTCTGTTGGGCCTTCAGTCAGATTCAGAGGGGAAGTTTGGGTCCTGGCCGAAGAGTAATGTAGCATCATGATACGGACATTACACCCTTCAGGGAGTGGACCTTATAGAGGGGAGATAGATAGACTACAGTGGTTTCTTTTCTGGCAAAGTGACTATTATTTTATATCCCAGCTGTGTTCCAAAATCATTCGGCACATCAGTTTGGGGAGCTCCAATGGTGACCCACATGAGGGCTGATTACCCAGATCCTGCCTGCATTGCATGCTGGACAGTGGTAGAACTAATATCCTTTCACTTTCTACATTATTCTGCAGAGGGCGGACGAGGACCCCAGGGGAAGGTTTGCAGGGTGGAGAGGGGGAACTGGGCCATGGAACAGCAAATGAAACAGCCTGGCAGAAGCTGGCCCAGCCAATGCAAGAGCGGTGACTGATTACAGCAGTGGGGGTTGGGATGCAATGAACAGAACTGCCCTGGCCTGATTAAAAATGTACTGAACTGAACTGGACAAAGAATGAAACAGAATGGAATGTGGTTGGATGGCCTGGATTTCTTCATGTAAAAAGGAAACACTTTTGTACTATTTTCTGTGGGTAGGACCAAGAGAGGGTGAGACGAAAGTAGCAGGGAGCAATATGTACCACAATGGTACTCTTTATTGTTTATTTTTATGCTGGATTGCATTTCTGTTGCATTAAATGTGCAAGCAGTGTCCGCTCAGTTATGGGTTTAAAAAAAAACGATAAAGAAATGTTTCACAAAAAAGAATGGGCGTGGAGAGATAACATCTGTGTAACGCCCTGAACGTCTCAGGATCGTTTAACAGACACGACAATGAGGACGCAACCACTAGTGAAGGGTTAGTTGTTTTAATGAAGGCAAATATAATACAAAGAATAAACAAGTTATAGTCACTGGAATCCTCCAGGCTAAGTACGTTACCAGCCCACAGCACGGATGGTCCTAACCGTCCTCTGCATATACGCCGGTCCCGGCGTATGCCAACAGAGGGCAGAAATGAAATGGCCGACAATGCCAATCGGTAGGCTGTGAGGGGCACGAAGAGTGTTGGGGAGAATCTGTGGAAATGTGGATTTTCCTGATCAGTTATGTCCCCTATCTTGGACCCCAACGGTTCTATGTGCATGTCACAAGTACATGTATGTTCCCTCCAGTTCCAGTTTCCAAGACGCAAACATATGTGCGTCCACCGTCAACATGTTCTCTGTCAGATCCGCCATCAATGGGCTGGATATTCGATTCCTAAGTATGAAAGGCCACCGACTTTATATGGCTAAGTTACTCCATTTTTACAGTTCAGGCAAGTAGGCCCGATTCTGTCCTCAAAGCCTTTCCCTGCTCTCTGTCTCTGACAGCTTCAGCTTGAGCTCGCATCTGTATCCATGAACTTTGTCCTACTCCCTGTGCAGCTAACGGTGCCTGCCTCGGCCAGTTTCGCCTGCCTGCCAAGAAGCTGTATTTCACCTTCGAATTATCTACTTTGCTTTTCAGCCGATGCATTCCTGTCTAGTGATCTAGGTAAACATTTCCTTTAGCTCCCAAGCAAAGGACTCGGCCTTTCCGTCCTCATGCAAGTAATTCATAGCCCTGTCACCATGGAATATTCCCATCCTCTCGCATTCAGTGTAGACACTTAGACGCTTGTACACACACGCACAGTCAGTATAGAATAGATTCTGTCCGAGAGTCCTTCCTTGTGGATAACATAGTTCTCTAAACATAGGATGTCAGATATGATTTGGGATTAGGTTGACTTGACCCCCCAGACTTCTCGTCTCCACATGTAGAGCTAAATGTCAAGTCCCCTTCACCCCCTAGTTGCACGTCAATTACACGTCATGCTGCTGCGCGCGCATCTATGTTAAGTATTATCTTATAGATCCACCTATGTATGATAATCAGAGCCAATCATGTTTCTTTTTGCTCCTTATTACGCCTAGTTTCGATTACATATTTACTATGTCATTTCTCTTATCAATTGTTACGCCTTCTACATTTGTTTCATTGTAATGTATGACCTATAAAAGTTACTTCTTGTCAATAAAGTATTGTACTTCACTTCCTGAACCCTCGTGGTGACGGAACCTGAAGGCCGCCACTCGAGTCGGCCATTTTGGAATAAAGCCCATTCAGAAAACCTCTTATACCACGGATTCTGCCTCTTACTATTCTGAGCTATTTTACTTTATTTTAGATTCCGTATGAAATTCAGTCTAGGTAAAAGAATATTTACCACATAATGGCGCCCGAACAGGGACACTTTCTCATCTCACGCGCCGGCGGTGCGTTGCAGGCCCGGTCTCCTGCCACAGCTGGACGGACCATAACGCGTACCAGCAGGATTTCCTGTAGCTCCCTCCGGTCAAGCGGGGGCGACTGAGGCTGCGATCAACCCAGACGAGGCGGTGAGAAGTGCGAAGTATCCCGACCAGAGCCTAGCTGAGAGAGCAAGATCCGAGGTATACAGAGGCCCACCAGGTTTTCGAAATCCCGATGTCCAGAGGGTCCGCTGTCCGCAGTCATCGAGTCCCGTCCATTCTCTGAGGCCTTCCGTTTCAAGGAGCTACTCGGTGAGTACCATCGCCGGGGAGGCGTGTTGACGCGCACATAGGTTGTGCCGGTCAAGACGGATTTGGGTACACAAATCCGGTCTGCACTGTTTAGCAGTGTATATGTACTGTTTAGCAGTATATCAAGTATTCCGAAGTATTCAGTTATTGTCAAGAATTCAGCTTGGTGATTAGTTATGCAGACTGTCATCATTGTCGGTCATTTTTAAAATGTTTAATGTTTAATGTTTAAAGTGTTCAAATGTCTTGCATATTGTGGTATGAATGATTGTTCATTGTTCACTGTTCATTATTGTGTTTTTTCGTATTAAGTGAGTTCAAGAGTAAGTATCAGATCAGTTGTCAATATGCCGCTCTTCTCGAAGTTAAGACAGATTACTACCAGAAAAGGGGTGCTTGAAGAAGCAGTTCCTATTCCTCCTAGGGACACTCCAGGGCATTTTATGTATCACAAGCATGGCTTAGATGCCATATTATTTCTTGATTTATGGGTAAATTATACCAAGGGATTGCCGGAAAGTCAAAGGTGGCCCGCAGCGGGAACCTGGGATGCAGAGTGCATCATGAAAGTGGAGGAAGAGTTATGGAAAAGAAAAGTCAGACAGTCACAGAAGGACGCTGTTGAGTTATGGCGTAAAGAATCTCATAGACGTACAGAAAAAGCACGTAGACAAGAAGAGAGGAGTAAAGAAAGTTCAAAGAAAGTTCAAGAAAATCTATTAATTGAGGAAGGTATCCGAGTGAAATCAGAACAAGTAGATAGACAAAGAAATGCTCTTATGAATGGTATGTATCCCCTTCTAGCCGAAGGACTACCTAAGGCTGTTCCAGAGATGCCAAAAGACTTGCCACCCCCATTATTTCCAATTAAGGTACATCCTAAAGGGCATCCCAGAACCGCAGAAGATGTTTTTCTTTCCTCATATCTAGATGACGCAGCTCCCGAGTATGCTAACCCCGCACCACATAGAGCATCTGGCGGAGGGGTTCAGCGTCAGGATCAGGTATCTGTCCCCGTGCAACAGCAAGTCCCGACACAAGCTCCGGCAAGCACATCTGTTTCCGCAACCGTCTCCGCAATCGATTCTACAGTGGTATCGACACCTATAGTTGCTGTGTCACGTTCAACGAATCCATTCACACCCGACGCCCCTGATGGGGCCACGGGAGGTGCTAGCAATACTTTTACGCCACCTAGAATAAATAAACTTGTTTTTCAAGAATCAGCGCATTCACGTACACCCAAATTCGTAAGTGAACGTGCGCTTAAGGAACTCCTTATAGATTGTAGATATGACCCGGTGGTCGGTAAAGAGGACGAAATGGTCCTGGCATCATTACGTATTAGACGAGCCGCAGAGTATTTAGCGAGGTTACCAGGAATGACTACGCATCTAGATAAAATATATCATTTTGTTCAAACAGGGCGAGATCCAGAATGTATTAACAGAGCTATGGAATTCCAGAAAGTAGAGATACAGGGGGAACTGTTACGTTTCCTCATAAACTGTATGATCAGAAATCAAGACCGTCCGGGGGTAGACCCGAATGCAATGCTTATTCTTACAAGATGGAGCCAGAATATATCAGAAGGGAGACACGATAAGAAAAACTGTATAATAGCCATGTGCCGAAAAATCCGTAAAGAAATAGAACGTATTCATGAAGAAAGATTGGAAACAGACGAGTTCGAGCAAGATGAAGTGTCCGAATCAAGGAATTCCGCAAGACAGTCAGAGACCATAGCCTACGTAGGCAGAGGAAGATCCTGTGATAATACTAGATGCTTTTCTGATCCCATACACTCTGTATGTCCAAATAATAGCAGAACGTATCCAACGCCTGTAATAAATCTGAAGTCTCCTGAACATTTGTTTCAAGCCGCAGATAAAATACTACGAGAACGAAGGGGTTACCACCTCCTCGATTCCATGGATGAGCAAGAATTAGCCAGATCAGCCGTTCACTGGATTGACAGTCCTGAAAAATACGGTGATGAGACCGTAGCACACACGTTTTTTAACCTCAGTGCAGATGAACAACGTTTAGCTGGAATCTATATGGTTCAGCAACTCCTTATATTATATAAAAGCCAACATGCTGACCCTGGTCCTTTACCTGATATATTAACGGAACTACTCGCGAACAGATGGAGAGGTTCTAGTAACAAGTTAATTAAAGAAATATTAGTGTCACGTAAACAGTATGTCCTTTTTGTAAGTCCGGATTCTTTCTCGCTGCCCCGCAGAGAAAGAACGCCGTATTATATGGATAGACAAAATCCCTTACGAGAAGTGCACCCAATAAAAGGCGAAGACAATGAGTTTCACCGTGTATTTGTATACACACCCATATCAAAAATTGAATTGTTAGAAATGAAGAAAGTAGTACCCAGTCATGACAAAGACCCAGCGGGTTTCCACCGAGAAATTAAGGACATGTTACTGATGGGAGAGTATACCTATCCTGATATTATGACGATATTAAAGGTGCTCTTACCTGCTGGCATTTATGAAAAACTGAAAGAAAAAGAGTGGGAAGTGGGAGACCAAAAGATAGATTGGACAGCATTAGAAACGGAAGAAAAGGCCCGAACTGCAGGTTCAGGGCTCGGGGATAAAGTTAAAGCATTACCAGGTTTACTAGTACAAGTACTGCCACGTTTATTAACTACGAAAAAGGAAGATTGGGGTGCAATCTCGGCCTGTAAACAAAAGCATGATGAAGACACAAGTGATTATTATGCCCGTTTTGAAAAATGTTTTGGAATAAATAGTGGTATAAAAACAAGTAGTGAGTCGTACCCACATTTATTTGTGACAAAATTAGTAGAAAATGCATTACCTCCAGTAAAGAATAGAATATTGAAATTCGAGAGTACGTGGCAAAGTAACACTCCGTCACAAATGCTACAAATGTTACAGTATCATCACAATAGAATTAGAGATGAACAAGAACACGAACAAAGACGTATGAAAGATACAAAAATGAAAATGCTAGTGTCTCAGACAGTCCCAACTGAAGGACATAAAAAGGGTATGACACATTCCGATTCAGCGGGACCGGTAAAAGGGACATGCAATTATTGCAAAAAGTCAGGTCATTACGTACACGATTGTCCAGTTTTAAAACATAATATCGCCATAGGTAAAACACAAGAAAGACCACGGCCACTCAGACAAGATCAGAATGAACAAGGAGCTATGCCGCATTCCCAGGCCATGCCAGCCGCACAACAACACATACAGTTTGTGCCAGCTGCACCACCGTTGCCTGCTACTGCCACACAAACCACAACACGACAAATGTATCAGACTGCACAGTATGAATATCCTGAGTATCAGCGTTACGCATGAACCAGCCTAGAGAGGGAAGTTGACTTACCCCTTATCGAGATTCCTGTAGATCAAGAAGGACCTTATGTACATAGTGAATTATTAGGTCAAGATAGAAAATTCTTACTCGATACAGGGGCAAGTCGAACAACTATAAAACGTAGTGAAGTTCCAGGGGCACCCCTCTCAGGCTCTCAGAATATCTCCCTTGGTTTTTCAGGAAAACCTATTGTTAATGAAGTATCACAGCCTCTTCCACTTACGATAGGACCTTTGACACGAACTACAGATTTATTACTTACTAAATCATGCCCAGAAAATCTGTTAGGAATTAAAACTCTGAAAGCCCTAGGAGCCATAATATGTTGTTCTCCGGAAGGAGTAAGGTTGTTTTTACGTGATTTTAAAGGTCACTATGTGTCTAGAGACATGGATCCCCGACTACAGACTTTACCAGCACATCTATGGGCACAAGGCCCTACTGATGTTGGTTGCATGAACATTACACCATACCGAGTTACACTCAAGGCAGGAGTGGTATTACCACGAATGCGACAATACAAGTTACCGCAAGATGCTGTAGTGGCTTTGCTGAAAATCATTGATGAGCTAATTGCCCAAGGAGTAGTTGTAGAAACAGACTCCAATGTATGTAATTCACCGATAATTCCGATTCTTAAACGAACTGATCCTACTGCTCCGCCAGTATACCGATTGGTTATTGATTTGCGTGAACTAAACAAGTGCATTGTGCCACAATTTCCTGTGGTCCCCGATATATCATCATTATTGACAGCAATTGATTCCGAAGCAACATTCTTTACTGTAATTGATCTCAAGAATGCCTTTTTCAGCGTCCCAATAGATCCGGAAAGCCAATATTTGTTCGGATTCAGTTTAAATGGGCGCAGCTTTAAATTCTCACGCGCTCCCCAAAGGATTCACAGAAAGCCCCAGCATCTACAGCCAAGCACTAAAACGAGAACTTGACAGTATCCACATGCCAGTCAATACTGCACTGCTTCAATATGTCGATGATCTGCTGATCACCGCGAGAAGCGAACCCGAATGTGAAAAGGCTTCTCTGACAGTTTTACATTTTCTAGCCGACAAGGGGCACAAGGTGTCTCCTTCTAAGCTGCAATTCTGTGTCCAGCGAGTTATTTATCTTGGTCACTCGCTGTCCAAGGAGGGAAGGCAGCTTACACCAGATCGCATCCAGTTAATTGCTAACATGTCAATACCCGAGACACAAAAGGAGGTGCGGGCTTTCATAGGCCTCACTTCATATTGTAGGCAGTGGATCCCTCAGTACGCATTTCTAGCAAAACCACTCATTCAGTTAACCACACAGGAGGCAGCCACATCGACTGTCCTCCCTTGGACTCAGGAACATACACAAGCTTTTGAAAGCTTAAAGAAAGCTTTATGTCAAGCACCTGTTTTAGCAACACCATGTTATAGCAAACATTTTACACTCTTTGTTACAGAACGCGAAGGTACTGCCTTGTCAGTACTCACTCAGGAACAAGCAGGATCACGCAAGCCATGTGCTTATTTTTCCAGTACATTAGATCCCGTAGCTCAGGCTTTGCCTGCGTGCCTGAAATCAGTGGCAGCAACAGCTTTAGCAATCAGACAAAGCGATGCCATAGTGCTAGGACATCCATTGACAGTACAAGTACCACATGCAGTAGAAGTTCTTGTGAACCGAACGCAAACACAACACTTGACCATAGCAAGACTTACCGGTTATGAACTGACATTGTTTCAGCCACACATAGAGATCCGACGGTGTAATACATTGAATCCTGCTACACTGTTACCTGTAATTGGAACAGACCCACTAGCTCATGATTGTGTTGAAATTATTGAAATAAAGACGAAACCTAGACAAGACTTGACAGACGTTCCATTGTTAGATCCAGACCTGACGTTGTATGTAGACGGATCGTGCATGAGAACAAGTACAGGAGATTTAGTGGCCACGTATGCAGTCACAACAGACACTGAAGTTATTGAGACAAACTGTATAGATATTTTGTCAGCCCAAGCAGCAGAACTTATTGCTCTAACACAAGCCTGTATTCAAGCCACAAATAAGAAAGTTAATGTATACACTGACTCACGTTATGCATTCGGAGTTGTACACGACTTCGGCGTGCTGTGGCGAGAGAGAGGTTATTTAACTTCCCATGGTGCCCACATTCAGCACGGATCCCTCATTCATGCCTTATTAGACGCAATACATCTACCCACTGCTATATCGATTATGAAATGTAAAGCACACACGAAGGTTACTGATATCATTTCTCAAGGCAATGATTTAGCTGACAGAACAGCTAAACAGACTGCTCAGACTCGCACGTTCGACATGACAAAGCCAATAGTTCAGACACCAACACATTGTATGACAATTAAGGATCCCGCACTTGACGTAATTGACATACAGACACATGCTACTGCAGAAGAATTAAAGAAATGGACTGAACTAGGAGGGATCCAGACAGATCAGGGATGGATGACGAAGGAGAAATCTGTATGGTTTCTTCCTGACTCTATGGTCCAAGCCATTATAGCTACAATTCACAGCCCGGCGCATTTAGGAGAGAAAGCTATGCTAGATAGCATTCAACACATTTGGTTCAATAAACATTTACGAGCAGCAGCTAAACAAAAAGTCCGTACCTGTATGATATGTTGCCAGTTCAACCCAGGAAAAGGTGTTCCCGTAGAACAGGGTGGATTTCAGACTCCTGATCATCCTTTTGAAGTGCTCCAAATGGATTATATCCAGATGGAACGATGTCGAGGATTCAAATATGTTCTTGTAGTTGTCTGCGCTCTCTCCCGATGGACTGAGGCGTACCCAGTATCAGATTACACGGCCCCGACTACTGCCAAACAGTTAGTCCGAGAATTCTTCCCACGGTACGGTTTACCACGTGTTGTATATTCAGATAACGGCCAGCCTTTCTCATCCGAATTAATGAAACATGTCTCACTTTTGTTGGGATATCAGTGGAAATTCCACTGTGTCCGACACCCCGAGGCAGCAGGTCTCGTGGAACGACATAATCAAATTTTGAAAATCAGATTGTCTAAAATATGTAAGGAGAAAGGTGTTGACTGGATAGTAGCCTTACCAGTTGCACTATTTTACATAAGAATGATAGCACACTCTCGAACAGGGCTATCCCCGTATGAGGTGATCTTCGGAAGACCACCAAATATGTGGGGGACGCCAATACCACGTAAAATAACTGATGTTAATTGTGATATGCTAACAGATTACTTGGCTTCCTTGATGTCTGCACTACAATCTTGTCGTTCACAGGTAGCTGCAGCCTTTCCTGACAACACTGAGGTGAAACCCCATGACGTTGTTCCGGGTGATCTGGTGTTTGTGAGGAATTTCGATCGAAAGACCCAGTTGGAGCCCAGGTGGAAAGCACCGAAGCTAGTCCTGCTGACCACAAGAACAGCCGTGAAAGTTGAGGGCCGCAAGGGCTGGATACATTCCAGCCACATTAAGAAATTTCATGGACTATCCTCGGATATAGACACTGTGCCCTGCACTCCCTCACAGACTGATTCAAAACTTCCCTTTGTTGAGCAGAATGACTCTCAGAACTATAAATTAAAGCTTAGGCCCAAACAGTCGAGCAATTTGATTGTTTAAGTCCTCTCCAAGGTGAAGCGGTTGAATTGTCTCTGACATGTATCCCTTGGACCTGAGTAGAGAAAATACCCGAGAAATGTTGAAACGACAGGCGTATTGTAAATCACTGCGTAGCTACTGTATGAGGACATTATTAATTCTGTTTTTATTGAGTCTTTTAATAATTATTACGAGTGTGATTTTGCACATATATCATCCTATTTCTAGACATGTTTATAATGTTGCTGCTGAACATTCTTTTAGTGACCTACCGCCACATGAATTATCTTATAGACTTGCGCTGCGCAATAACACTTTCATTAGTATGTTACATCATTCCCATCAGACTAGTAATGCCACCAATTGTTGGGTGTGTGGCCGACTCCCTCCCTATCAGAATAACAAAGGAGTTCTGCCTTTCTTTCCACATCCGTTCACACATAATGGCTCCTGTGGAGCATGGTTTAGTTTACTAAATTCCATAGACCCAGACACAGCAGTTTATCAACAACATTGGATATGGGGAAATCTGAATCTAGTTTTATTCAAAGTCTGTCACCCTAATAAGGAGGGTCACCCCAGTAGAACAGGAACTGATCTAGAAAATGAAGTGTATAAATTAGGTAATTTTACACCTAATCTTATGATTCTGAATGTCAAATCCGAAGTTGAACTAATTCTGCCCACTATGTCAGTATTCCCAGTTAAGGGTGAATTATGTGTAAGAAAAGTTGGTTCCATACATATGGGCCATAGCCAATGCATTACTACAGTAGAATATAGTGATCAAGGTAAATCTTCATTTAGAGCTTCTCGCCATTCTTACTTTATATGTGGTCAGACGGCATATATGCGTCTGCCTCTAGATTGGGATGGTACCTGTTACATAGCATTCCTTTTGCCACCTGTTTTCCTAGCTCCTCCTGATTATTATCGAAATGTTCATTTAGTACACAATAGAGAGCGAAGAGATCTCCCAGTTGTCGATTATACTGAGACGGCATGGGACAAGTATGTAGATTTCAATAAAGGTATCTTTCCCTACATAGGTACAATATCAAATAGTAAGCTGATACGTAGATTAACCAAGACTCTTGAAGCTGTAGTAAACGAGACTATAGCCGCCCTAGGCAATCTGACAGAGGAACAATCAGTGATGAGAATTGTTGTTCTCCAGAATCGTCTTGTCCTTGACGTCATCCTGGCCGATAGGGGCGGAGCTTGCAGGGTCATCGGATCCAGCTGCTGCATATTCATACCAGAAAATTCGCCATCTGTATATAAAGCTATAACACGCCTTCATAAGATTGTGAGCCAGATACACGAGAATCCAGGCACTTGGACGTGGTCCGGGTGGTTTTGGAGTGTGATATCGGCATGGGGATGGAGAGTTCTATCCTTCCTAGGTATTGGCCTTCTTATGCTCTTCAGTTGCTGTTTATGCCTGCAATGTGGACCAGCGATTTGTGGTCTGTGTGCCACATCGTGCATTCCATATCAAGGTTTTCGTTCAAAGTGCCGGAAGAAGAAGGAAGAAGAAATGATGCTCCATGAGCAAATCGATGGAATAATGAAGATTGATATCTCTTGAAGGGCAAGTAGGGGACAAGGAGGGAATGTGGAAATGTGGATTTTCCTGATCAGTTATGTCCCCTATCTTGGACCCCAACGGTTCTATGTGCATGTCACAAGTACATGTATGTTCCCTCCAGTTCCAGTTTCCAAGACGCAAACATATGTGCGTCCACCGTCAACATGTTCTCTGTCAGATCCGCCATCAATGGGCTGGATATTCGATTCCTAAGTATGAAAGGCCACCGACTTTATATGGCTAAGTTACTCCATTTTTACAGTTCAGGCAAGTAGGCCCGATTCTGTCCTCAAAGCCTTTCCCTGCTCTCTGTCTCTGACAGCTTCAGCTTGAGCTCGCATCTGTATCCATGAACTTTGTCCTACTCCCTGTGCAGCTAACGGTGCCTGCCTCGGCCAGTTTCGCCTGCCTGCCAAGAAGCTGTATTTCACCTTCGAATTATCTACTTTGCTTTTCAGCCGATGCATTCCTGTCTAGTGATCTAGGTAAACATTTCCTTTAGCTCCCAAGCAAAGGACTCGGCCTTTCCGTCCTCATGCAAGTAATTCATAGCCCTGTCACCATGGAATATTCCCATCCTCTCGCATTCAGTGTAGACACTTAGACGCTTGTACACACACGCACAGTCAGTATAGAATAGATTCTGTCCGAGAGTCCTTCCTTGTGGATAACATAGTTCTCTAAACATAGGATGTCAGATATGATTTGGGATTAGGTTGACTTGACCCCCCAGACTTCTCGTCTCCACATGTAGAGCTAAATGTCAAGTCCCCTTCACCCCCTAGTTGCACGTCAATTACACGTCATGCTGCTGCGCGCGCATCTATGTTAAGTATTATCTTATAGATCCACCTATGTATGATAATCAGAGCCAATCATGTTTCTTTTTGCTCCTTATTACGCCTAGTTTCGATTACATATTTACTATGTCATTTCTCTTATCAATTGTTACGCCTTCTACATTCGTTTCATTGTAATGTATGACCTATAAAAGTTACTTCTTGTCAATAAAGTATTGTACTTCACTTCCTGAACCCTCGTGGTGACGGAACCTGAAGGCCGCCACTCGAGTCGGCCATTTTGGAATAAAGCCCATTCAGAAAACCTCTTATACCACGGATTCTGCCTCTTACTATTCTGAGCTATTTTACTTTATTTTAGATTCCGTATGAAATTCAGTCTAGGTAAAAGAATATTTACCACAAATCGAGGAGTCAGGGAAACACCCAGCCGGGGTCTCTACCTGAAGGGAGCAGCCGCTCAACCTCTTCCTCAGACTGCACCGGGACGCGGAGTCACCTCCTGGTGATGCGTCACCGATACCCCAATCACAAGCAAGAAGACTGAACCGAGAGCAGCCGCTCGATCGATCCTGTGGACTTCCGAGTCTGTAACGTGGCAAACACCTCCTGGTGTGCGTTACAGCTGGCAGTCCCTGTGTCTCTGGTCGGCCTGGGAGTTACGACTCCAACCAGCAAAAGCGCCACTGCGCTTGGACTCAGCCGAGTCAAAAAGCGAAGCTCAATGGTTGACCGGTAGAGCTTCCGGGTCCTTCACAGGTGACGATGGGGCAAGACACGGCCCAGGGAGTAACGACTCGACCTACCTCCGTTCTTGCCTTACTGGAGCACCACTCCGGAACACTGCTCTTCACGAAGCAGGTACGTCGGTGTGAACACAATATCCGACAGCGTTGTACCTCCCGGTTCCTCCCTTTATAGGGCGTGTTTTCCTTGAGTTATGTAACAGCTCTCCTGTTTACATAAGGGTGTGTTTTCCTTGAGTTATGTAACAGCTCTCCTGTTTACATAAGGGCGTGTTTCCCTTGTATGACAGGAATTCTTGACAATCTGCAAGCTTTCTCCTGGCTCCAACATTTAAGAAGGCAGAGCTTTAGAATCATGGTAGTTCCTTAATCAGAAGAAACCAAAATCTCTCTTGCTGGGGAGAGTGGGTCAGGAGAAGGGGGTATAGGAAACCATAACCAGAAATGCCAAAAGGGTAGGCTTATAACTGAAGTGCCTCCAAAGTCATTGATGCATTGTATTCACTCAGTAAGTCATCAAACATGCACTCTACATCTCATCCTTGCATTAATACATCCATTAGTCCACCCACTGACGTATTCTCTCATTCATCTTATGAGAAAATGCTCCTTTTTACATGGTCAACTTCATTTCTTTGCTGAATGGAGATTTGACCCCTTTTCACTTGAAATCCAAGAACATAAAGATCTCCAAGGAGTCTGACCCCTGGGGGCCTCCGGGAAAATAAAGGCAGGGTGTCTACCTGTGATGCAGCGGAGTTTACCAGCTCTACACATTCACACACACAACACTCATTTGGGCCCATATACATTCATACACGCAATGAGCTGGCAAATATCCACTTGTCATCAATTTTATTTTACCCTAGGAATCTTTACACCAGTATTCTTACCATTCCTGTCTCCTGAGTAAATGCACTTAGAATGACCTAGTAGTAGATTAGAATAGGGAGGAAAGACAATAATGCATTTAACTTTATTTTAAAGAACCATAGGCTTAGAAGGAGTTTTAAAGGTTTATCTGAATTAATAATTTTGTGAGTCAAATCGACATACACATGAATATACCAGAAGTCTCCATCAGGAAAAATAATACAGTTAGCTTATAGTCGGTTTGCATTCATACATTCTTGCAATGACAGCACCTGAGGAGAGAAAGGACAGAGAGCAAGTACAGGGCATTTACCCCTACAGATATATATTTACATAGAATGGTGTGAGGACCCCAACATCAGAGAGTCAAGGATTCAGGACAAGTTCGGGACAGGGAAAGGTGACCTCTTCTAGTGCAATGCCAGCGTTACACCCCTCTCAGGTGCTACTCTCTCCGGCTTGGGCTCGTCCGGACCCCTTCTTAGATGTGCCTCCACGGTTGTTCCGTAAATTTTCCCTAGTGTTGGATTCTTCAGTCAGATTGCAGCAAAATCGGGCAGCATCTTAGCATAGCATCAGCATCTCAGCATCAAGAGTCAAGTGTGTCTAACTATCTAGAACTTACCTCTGTTATACCAATTCAAATGTATGATCCACCCCCAAATGTTTCAATTCCATGTTCACCCGCAATTTGATTGGGCCAAGCAGTGGGGTGAGGACATCACACCATACTAAGTGCAATCATTTTCTTTAGTCTATTGTCTAGTTCACCCGCCCCTTATTTTTAATACCCACAAGTTTTATTCCCACAAGCATTTCATATGTGGATCGATAAGTCTCTTTTACAATGTTGCTTCTCTTTCCTCTCGTAGGGTCAAAAGTTGTTTTCCCATGTCCGTGCTGGGCTTAGGGTTTGGCAGCCAGTCAATTTAGTTCACTTGTTCAGAATAAGCAGACGTTTGAGCATGCGTGGAAGTCATATGTTAGAATGCAAACTTAAATGATTTCACTGTATACCACTTACTTCTACTCTAACCCAATTTACTTAATGAATCCTTTGAATTAATAGCTTAGTAGAGCTTGCATGGGTTAGTTTCACCTCAGCATGTGCGTTAGTGCGTTACTTTAAAGTGGCCATTTTAGAAGCTATTGCGCAGCTGCAAAGTTTTCCCCCCAAGCGACAGAAAACGTCATATTACATAGAAGTAGTAGACGCATGCGCATAAGACTTCCCGCGTTTTTCGGTGGCCATTTTAGAAGACTCTGGTTATTCATTAGTAAGGCACATAGAAAAGCGTCCCCTAGATACAATATGTTGAATGTGGTGCACTGTTAGTACTCACTGACAGGTTGATTATAGTGTTACAGGTTATTCGAGAGGATTGCATACAAGCACGTTTCTTTATATGCGAAAACTTGCTCCATCACCTGTCACTCTGAGAGTCTCTAAGTGCTCTTACTGGGGTTCTGGGGTTCTTGGGTGTATACCTGTGATTGTTTGGACACTTTCCTTACACATTTGCTCCAAAGCTTCAAGATGACCCACTGCAAAATCTGACCGGCTGTTTCATGGCATAGGACAGAATTTATCATTTGTCCCTCGAAGAGGAGAGCTTTTCCTCAGAAAGTCCCTTTTCAGATTGAGTCTTCAAAACATTTTTGAACTTTCCTACTTCCAGGACCTTGTGGGGCAAATCTACTTGTTGTATCTGAACAATGCCTCATCGTGGTCTGCCTGGAATCAGGCGTAGCTCCTGGTCTACAGAAAAACATTAACCATAATTGGTGATTTGCACTTCTTGGTGCTATTTTCACTTATATTTTTATCTCTGGTTCCCCTTGATGGATTTTTGTTGTGTTGTTATTTTGCCTACTAACATTTTCTCTATTTTCATCAATTGGATTGAAATTTATATTTTGGTGTGGCTTTGAATTTGAAACTTTTTTGGTACTTCTAAATGCTTTACACATTTTAGTTAAATGAAGCCTTTCTTTTCTGTGCCATTGTTACCAGGGGTAGAGCTCAGGTTTAAAGTATTGAAAACTTTGACTGGACCTGACAGGAAAGTAACTTTATCACTTGTGGTGGACACCAATCTATCCCAACTAATGTATCACTTTCTTACACACCCACTTAAGCCAACCAAAATAAAACAGGCACACTAACTCTCAAAAGCACATAAAAGCTAGATTACAAGAAGAAATGTAGAAGAAAGAAAGCATTCCAACACCTAAACTGGTAGGAATATGCTTACAATGCAAAAACATAGCAGAGGGGGGCTGTCTTGCAATGATATCGGCATAGGGTGTTGTTGTTTGAAAGTTCCAACATAGCTGCCACATTTGGAAGCAACATGTTGGCCTTCTTTGGGTGGTGTAAATAATAATACTCTATGCACAATGCCGTTAAAAGGTTGCGGCTCAGGTAGCATAGCGCTTGCCTTCCAGCTTTGAATACTGTGTAGTGTATCACTGTTGTGCCGAACCAAGATAGCCTACATAATTCTAAAAATGGAGGCCATCTTCGAACTTTAAAACAATGACACACTATGGACAATACCATTTCAAGATGTCTGCCTTGTTTAGAAATCATGGCTACAAAGCATTCAGTGCACTGCAAATGAAATGATTAGCAAGCAAGTGGCATAGTAGGACTATATGGGGAGATGTAGGTTCTAAAAATAGATCAGGTAAGAAATTAAATGAAGGGATAGTCACTAGGATCTATAATGGTTGAACTTCTGGGTCAAAACTTGTATTAAAAATGGAGTTCTATTCTGATGAAGCTATATAAAGGTCTGTATTCAAGAAACATGTGTATACAGTGTCCTATACAAAGAATGACTCACACTTCAGGATTGTGGTCACACAATTAATGTATTTGAATCAACAGCCAATCGTTTTGACCACAAGGTCTTTTTCTAAAGTTTTCTTGAATACTTACATCGGGTCCCGACACCCAATCTATGCACTGACCCCGACTCTCGGAAGTAATCAGATATATATATATATTCACTGAAAAAACCATAGGTTTCAGGGATGTTATAGTTAGGTGGACATTTCACTCATAGAAAACCATGGAATTCCCCTGTTATAGTTAGTTGAGCTAACTATAACTCGCACCCCCGAAATGCACTGCTGATGATGCTATATTCAGACACAGGCAATAGATCTGAAATAATACACAAAAAGATTGTATCATAAAGGGTCCAGCAGTTCTAGTGCACTCAGATAGCCACATCAAAAGCATTCAGCATATGCACAGCCAGTGATAAAGCATGCTGCGAGCGGGCCGTACTAGCAGCAATGTCTGTTGCCGTCAACACGGCATCATCTGCAATAGCGACTCGATCTCAATTGTGAACACTGCTGTTTGCAGTGTAGGCCAGAGAGAGCGGTCAGCAAAGACCCACAGCTACGTAAGGTGGACTTGAGCTACACAGTTTGTTGTACGCGAAGCAAGAAAAAGCATGTGCGGAGCCTGGGATGACGCGTATGCATGGTGCGGACAGAGCGCACTGCAGCAATGTCTTTTCCTACAGGACTGCGTCATCTACAATACCGACTCAATCCAAATTGTGAACACTGCTGTCTGCAGTGTAAATTGAAGGCATTAGTCACACAGACATCCATTAATACCTTTTCTCACTTCCTCTTCCCAAAATACAACAACATAAATTACAGAAAACTCTGCAATAAATAAATCAAAACAATTCGAATTGCGATTTCTACTGTCCACAGTGTAGATTATTCAGCGTTCCTTTGAACTTGCAAGATGAATTTCACCATTGTACTAATCATATAACTCATCTAAAAAAAATTCTTCAAGCAAATATACTAAAATATTATTCTGTATATTTCAAGACAATGTAGTTAGTTGCCTACTGAATTCTGTAATTAAACAATCACAACTCGATCTGAAGTGTGAGCCCTGCTGACCGCAGTGTAAGCCAGAGGCAGTAGTCATTAACACCTCACAGCCACGTGCCATTGGATTCGGATGCACAGAGTTGGCTGCACCTGGTCAGAGGGGGTACACAGAAATCATCACAAACTTTAACTTCTGACATCCTCAATCATATAATCAAGACCCCGTTTCACTCTTCAGACCTTCGGTACCACGGTGTAGTCCTCCGACTACAGTCAACCAAGCCCAATAATCATGTGCAGCAGTTAACTACGGAAGCACAGACACTGACTGATGCACCTCAATGGAAACAGTTCTGTGAAAAGCAAGTAGCAGTTAATATTGGACGCCATCCATTGTGGGATCAATACACCGTTCCACTGTTAGGACCTAGAGTTGATTGCGCCTGTTTGAAGGGAGTACCTTCATCTCCACTCTCAGATGCAGTTCTAACATCGTCCATTGTGGGATCAAGACACCGTTCCACTATTGGGACCTAGAGTTGGTTGCACCTGGTCGAAGGGAGTACCTTTATCCCCACTCTCAGATGAAGTTGTTACATCGTCCATTGTTGGATCAAGACCCCGTTTCACTGTTCGGACCTGCTGTTCCGCGGGGTACTCCAGCCACTACAGTCAGCCAAGCCAAATAATCCTGTGCAGCAATTAGCAGTGGAAGCACAGAGTCTGATGCACCTCAATGGAGGGAGTTCTCTGAAAACCCAGCAGCAGGTAATGTCGGATATCGTCCATTCTGGGATCAAGACACCGTTCCACTGTTGGGACCTAGAGTTGCTTGCACCTGGTCGAAGGGAGTACCTTCATTTCCACTCTCAGATACAGTTCTAACATCGTCCATTGTGGGATCAAGACACCATTCCACTGTTGGGACCTAGAGTTGGTAGCACTTGCTCGAAGGGCGTACCTTTATCTCCACTCTCAGATGCAGTTCTAACATCGTCCATTGTGGGATCAAGACCCCGTTTCACTGTTTGGACCTGCTAAGGCACGGCGTACTCCAGCCACTGCAGTAAGCCAAGCCCAATAATTATGTGCAGCAAATACCTACGGAAGCACAGAGTCTGATGCACGTGAACAGAAGGAGTTCTGTGAAAAACCACTAGCAAGTAATATCGGACATCGTCCATTCTGTAATCAATACACCGTTCCACTATTGTGACCTAGAGTTGGTTGCACCTGCTTCAAGAGAGTACCTTCATCTCCACTCTCAGATGCAGTTCTAACATATTCCATTGTGGGATCAAGACACTATTCCACTGTTGGTACCTGTTCGACTACTGTGTTAGTAGTATACAGAGCACTCCACGCTGCTGGGCCTCAAACTGAACGCTGTGTGCCTGTGTCGCTGTAGCCAGCGTTGATCTGGGGAACCTTCCGACCTCGCAGACCTCACCCCAGGACCTTTCGCCGGCACGTGGAGGGCCCTCTTTCACATAATGCGGTAGCGAAAGGTGAACTGTGGGGCATATGTGTTTTGCAGCGGCCACGGCGGTTTCTGAGTACCAGCAGGCTGATAGCATCATTCATGCAGCCACCTTCACTCACGAGGTCAACCTCATGGCGGTGTAAGCCGCGCAGACCTGGCAGACACATTCGCCATTCCGGAAGAGAACCACACCCAGAGAAACGTGCCTTTTATTCATACCCCTACGCTAGCCTTGCGTACACCGAGCCAGCCCACTACGCTAAAGATTTTGGGGGGGAAAGGGCACTAATGCGCTATGTTTTCAAAATATTCCTTACTGACTGTACTATTATGGTTTCGTCCACTATCTACTTTACTCAATAGATCATAAGTGTATGTTCACATGTACATGTGTGTGCTCTGCAAACTCAAGTCTGTCCGGCACATCCCCTCAACACTTTGCATTGTATACTTTTATAATCGAAATCACTTGTCACCTTCGCACATACTTTGCTCCCATCTCTCCCCGCATTCTGCATTGTGTAAAAGAGGTGCTATGCCATGTTTGCTTTGTGTACATGGCTAGCCACTGTTCCCATAGTACGTAATGTTGTGTCTGATAGGTGTACATGTTGTTTGTCATGTTGTATGCGATTATATAAGGTAGCGTGTTTATTCATGAGCAGTGGTTTCTCCCATTTACATATCGCTGTCTTAAAGAGCATACAGAAGTTTTTCTCACAGGTGCAAACTGTGACCACAATGGCAGTCATTCATTACTATGCAAGAATTTCCACCTGCACGGCACTTCTAAGCTTACAGCCCCCAATCTTGCCTGCTTTCTTGAAAGCACGCCAACTTCCACAATCACACCAACATTCACACAGCTTTCTAACGGCAGTTATCTGCTTCTCAATAACATGATCTCCTACGGAATGTGAGGTGTCATACCGTATGTCCTTACTGTTTCAAACCGAGTAACTTCCTGTAGCAATGTCTATTCCCACCCACACAAGCTAACTCCCAAACTTCAACTTGGCCTTGAATCCCTACTTTTCAAACAGATTTCATTAATCTAACAAAACTAAAGCGCTTTTCTTCAGAACAGAAGTGTCCCTCACTTCTACAAAAGAAATTTATGGCCTGCAGATAGCACAAACTTCCAGTAAAATACAGTCCCTTTTAAAATCGAACCTCCCATTACACTTTGTGAATTGTTACCTAATTTTCAACACATTTCACACTCAAGGTATGGCACACATTTTTAATACAGTCTCCTCCGGCCTTCTCACAGCCTTTCAAACTGTTTTTGGTGTAATACCACACTTCATTCATTTGATCATCTCTGGAATAACAAGAACAGTGCCCAAAATTCTCACTCTCTTTGCGGCCATCCTACAACTATTTTTGCTTGTAAAAAATGACTGCGCTTCCTGTGGTAACAAGCAGAACTACATCAATACCGTGAAAAAATGGAACAACCTTTCGGCTGTCTGCCTCTATCTATTATCGGAGCCAGCTACAACATGACATTTATTTACACATATACAATTTGCGTGCAACCATCTTTCTATTGCAAAACATGCCCATTCGAATGGCGAATGGATGTATGCCTTTCCACATCCCAACAATCGCTCCCGATATCCACCAGGTAATGGAGTATCTTGAAAACCATGAACTTGTTCAGGCAGTAGAGTAATGGCGGATGAAACGCAAAAAGGTATCGTGGCGGAATGGGATTCCTGCGCAGCCGCGAAAGATCTACTGCAATGTACGACCTTTGACAACATCGCAGATTGCCTGCCAATTCAAATTACCACTCCAACATTCGAGGAACATTACTGTCCCTTCGAAGATACAAATTGGATCGCTTCCCTTTTCTCACACGATGGCAACAATGACCTCTTGGAACATTACGCATCTCAAGCCGCTGAAAAACCTCCGGACTGCAATCTCCAAGACTTGTAAGAAATTCACATTCTTCTTGGATTGATTTTTACCAACTTTTTTGAGTTTTTCCTTTCAATTTTTTTAACATACACTTCAATTTAACTATTTTCATATAATAACTTTCTAAGTATGCTCAGGCATTTGAACTCTGTTTTCATTATTGCCCCTTATGTCTCCAGTCTAACCAGGGATGGGTGATGTATGGCCTATCCAAGTACGCTATGTACTTCCTAAATTAGCCTAAACCCGACATCCATTTTGAAACCATCTCTATTCTTTGTGCACATGTCTCTCTGCCTGCCTGTTATCCACAAAGCCCTTTCACACAAATTTACTCATCCTCAGCCTCTACTCACGAGCTGGCGATCAACATCAAAAAACACGACATTGTTTAGGAACTGGTTGGCACAGTGTGCTAAACGTATCCTACCTTTATTTTCATTATAGAATTGAGTCATTCGTGTCTAATAGCTATTGTTTATGTCACATGGAACTGTTACATGTAATGTGGAATTCACTAATGCAGCAGCTTCAGATTTGAATATAACAGAATCGGTTGGAGTTTGCCTTAGCTCGATGCCTTAGCTCTTTGCACAAGATTTTTTTTTGAAAGAGCTGAAGACAATAATGTATGGTTTGACTAGAAGGGTACCTAATGTGCTTCTCAGAAGCACAGTTTTGTGTTCCTCCTCAAAGTTCCGATGTGACTAGAACTATTACCAATTCTGACACGCACCACATTGAATCTACCGTACAAGAGATTGCTGACTGTTCTACTGTTGATAATTTTGTGTTGCAACAAAGGAGTACCAGGGTACCGAAGAAATTTGATGATTACACTTTTCAATTTTTTTTTGTTTCTTTTCTTAAAGGATACATGTGCTAATCGTATCCTACCTTTATTGTCATTATAGAATTTCGAGTCATTCAAGTGTAATAGGTATTGTTTATGTCACATGGAACTGTAACATGTAATGTGGAATTCCCTGATGCAGGAGCTTACGTTTGAATACAGCAGAAGTGGTTAGAATTTGCCTCAACTGAATGCCTTACCTCTTGCACCAGTGGATCCATTTATGGCACTTAAATAAAGATACTCTTTATATAACTTTCAGAATCCATCGCTTTATTACACACAGCCACTTTCTTAGATACACCTGATTTCACCATTTCTCTTCTGTGGCATTGCAACATTCTGCATTATATTCTTCACAATTATTTCTTTATCCCTCCTTCCTATTACACACACCCACTCTCTTAGACACACCTGATTTCACCATTTCTCTTCTGTGGCATTGCAACATTCTGCATTATATTCTTCACAATTATTTCTTTATTCCTGCTTCCTAAAACACTGCATTCAAGTCTTCAGAAAGTAGAGGTGAGTAGTTTTCTTCCCACTCCCTGTATCGTATAAACGCATACTAACACTACTTACACAGATATTCTAAAGCGGCCAGTATCCTACAACGCTCATACACATCACATTTTAGCACGCTTTCATCACTGAGTGTACCGGCACCTCACCTCAGTACCATCTCACTCTGCGCAAAACAGAGCTTTCACACCGGTAGAGATAAATACTTCAGCACATCAGTTTACAGCAATCAGCTCACGGTTTAGGTGCCCGCTTTCATCCCGAGTGTACCAGCACTTCACCTCAGCACCATCTCACTCTCAGAATAACAGCACTTTCACACTGGTAGGACTAAATACTTCGCTTCACACTCCCTGTATAGCACACCCTAAATACCCCACAGACATTAAAGTGCTCCTACCCTCCCCTTTCCTACTTCTTTCACCCTTTTACTCCTTACTTATTTCAACGGAATCACAAAATGGTGGCCAACACTTCATAGTTGCAACCGCTCGCACCGCTCACAGCCAATAAGCAGCAAGCTCGTGCTCGTAACGCTTTAGCCAATCAGATGGCAGAATTCCCAAATATCGATATCTGTAAATTTAGATATTTCTCAAAAAAACTACTGAACGGATTTACACCAAATAAACAAAAGCATGCTTTCTAGACCAAGACACTTCTCCCTGCCAAATTTGGGGCAATTCCGTTCACCCGTTCGACCTGTAGCCTTGTCTAAAGTTTCCTATGGAAATGAACATGGAGAAAACACGTTTTGGGACCCCCGTTTTTTCTCGGCCCCTCTTGACAATTCAACTCCAAACTTCCCACATAGGAGCTGATATGAACAAAGAATTAGTTTGGAAAATTTCATGAAGATTCATCAAACGACACCAAAGTTATAAGCAAAACAATTAGCAACTAACAAGTCCTGGGTGCAATATACTATAGTAATGGGGGGCCCAGAGGGGCCCCCCAGCCCAGGAGACCACCACTCCTGGGGCTTTTCTGAAATTATGTGGGGGGTTTCTCAGCCCCCCAGCCCTGGAGACCACCACCCCTATGGGCTACAAATTGAAATGGGTAGGGGGGCTCAAAGGTCCCCCACGCCCCGGGGACCGCCACCCCCGGGGCTTGTTTAAAGAATTATTAAACTACCTGTGTGGGGGGCTCGAGACTCCCAAGCCCCGGGGACCACCACCCCCGGGGCTTTGAAATAAGTCGGAGGGGGGCCGGGCGCCCCACTGGAGTCAATGATGGCCCTGGGGACCGCCACCCCCCAGGGCCGGCTCCTGCAGTGTCCTGGGGTGCCCTTCCCAGGACACTGTAGTTTGCAATGACAGGGCGGGAGCCTCGCGGCTCCCACCCTGTCATTGCAAACTGCTTTGCTTCATTGAAGCGAGAGCAGGGAAACCCGCTCTCGCTTCAATGAAGCAAAGCAGATTGCTTTTCCACATGGGGAGCAGCATCTTAGCTGCTCCCCATGTGGAAAAGCAATGCCGGCTCCCGCAGGACGCATGGAGCCGGCTGGGACTGTGGGGGGATTGGGGACCCCACCACGGTCCCCAACGGAGAGGGCCAGCCCCGGGGGATGGGGTCTCCGGGGCTACAAGTGGCCCGGGAGGGGTGCAACGCGGCCGCCATCCCCAAAATAAAATTAAAAATTTTTTTTAAAAAGAAAGGCCGGCCTCGGCGGATGGGTCCCCGGGGCCATAAGTTGCCAGACGAGGGGAGCAACGCAGCCCCCCTCCAAAACAAATTTTTAAAAAAGGCCATGCGTCGGGGGATGGGGTCCCCGGGCCGATTAAGTCCTCCAGAGGGGGACCACGCGGCCCCCTTCCAAATTATTTTTAAGTAAGTGCCACGGAGCTGCGTTGCAGAGTATTGTAAAAAGGGGCGGGGTCTCTGAACACCTCTCTGCAACGCAGCTCTCTGGCACATACTGGAGGTACCTGGTGGGCTAGTTGGCCCCCAGTGACCCTCAGGATTGAGGAGGAATTAATTCTCCAACTTAAAATGCACCACAGGGCGTGTTTGCAGACATGTCACCTCAGGCCATGCCCCCTTCCTTCACCATTGTGCAAACGCGCCCCGTGGCGAGTTGTAAGTTGGGGAATTAATTATCTTTCAATACTGAGGGTTCCTGAGGGCCAAGTAGCCCACCAGGTACCTCCAGTATGCGCCACGGAGCTGTGCTGCAGACAGGTGTTCAGAGACCACGCCCCTTTTTACACCTCTCTGCAACGCAGCTCTGTGGTGCTTACTGGAGGTACCTAGTGGGCTAGTTTGACCCTAGGGACCCTTAGGATTCAAGGGGACTTAATCTCCCAAATTAAAATGGTCACAGGGCGCGTTTACACAGTGGTAAAGGGAGGGGATCGGGCCAGAGGTGGTGTGTGAAAACACGCCCTGTGGTGCGTTTTAAGTTGGGGAAATAGTTCCCCTTCAATCCTGAGGGCCCCTGGGGGCTAACTAACCCACCAGGTGCTTCCAGTAAGTGCCACTGCGCTGTGTTTCAGAGAGGTGGCCCAGGCCGTGCCCCTTTTACACCTCTCTGCAACACAGCTCTGTGGCGCTTACTGGAAGTACCTAGTGGGCTACATGGACCCTAGGGACACTCAGGATTCAAGGGGACTTAATCTCCCAAATTAAAATGGACACAGGGCGCGTTTACACAGTGGTGAAGGGAGTGGATGGTGTAGGAAAGTAGCTCTATATGTACTGGAACAAAGTAAGGTACAGTGTGTATAGAGTCCCCAGCCCCAGAGGTTTGGCAGAGGTTAAAGTTAGATATAACCTTACTCTCTAAAGTGGTAGCTTGGTCGAGCAGTAAGGCAGTATCAGAGGACAGTGTAAAGCATTTGTTGTACACACACAGTCAGCAAATGGTCTCACACACTCAAGAACTGAACTCTAGGCCAATTGTTTTGTGTCAAAAGATATAGTTGTTTTATTATAGAACCAACAAGGTATCAAAATAGACTTTCCCAGGATGAGTTACTTTAGTTAAATACTTTTCAAATAGGCAATAGACTTTTTGAATGCAATAGTTACAGTTTGTTGCAATAGGCAACACAATTTCAAACACAATGCAACATTGAGCTCAATGGGAATTTCTGGTTAAATGCAATTAGTTACTTTGTAGATTACTTTTCCAACCACAGGACTGGATCCTAGATTTAGTCCCGGGACATGAGCTGTAAACAGTTAAGGAAAAGCGTTTTGGTTACAGTATTGATTTTTAAGGAATATTATTGTATTTTAAAAGTTGACACTTAGAAACTTTTTCAGTTGGAATTACCAATATTATCCTAAGGAAGGAAATTCAATTTGCAGGTAATGTATGTTCACGTTACTTTTGTAATCCAGGTTCAGCACTGGGACCTCTATCTAAAACAGGCAAGTAATTAAGTTTTTATCGTTAGCACGATTTTTAGAGAATATTTGTAAGTTTCAAAAATCGAAACTCAGAAACTTTTTCAGCAAAATCCAGGCAATGATATCCTATGGAAGGAAATTCAAGTTACTGGTAAGTACGGTTAGAATTACTTTTCAGGATCAGTACTGGGCTCAAAGATGCAGCACTGAGGTCTCTCCTGATAACAGGTGAGTAATTCGGAATTCGTAGTTCGGCTGATTTTAGAGGAATATTTGTAAGTTTCAAAAATCGACACAAAAACTTTTTCAGCAAAAAGCAGGCAATGATATCCTATGTAAGGAAATTCAAGTTACTGGTAAGTATGGTTAGAATTACTTTTCAGGATCAGAACTGGGCTCAAAGATGCAGCACCGAGTTCTCTCCTGATAACAGGTGAGTAAATCGGAATTCGTAGTTCGGCTGATTTTAGAGGAATATTTGTAAGTTTCAAAAATCGACACTTAGAAACTTTTTCAGCAAAAAGCAGGCAATGATATCCTATGGGAGGAAATTCAAGTTACTGGTAAGTATGGTTAGAATTACTTTTCAGGATCAGTACTGGGCTCAAATATGCAGCACTGAGGTCTCTCCTGATAACAGGTGAGTAAATTGGAATTCGTAGTTCGGCTGATTTTAGAGGAATATTTGTAAGTTTCAAAACTCCACACTTAGAAGAATTTCCAAGTGAAACCAGTCAATGTTAGCCTACAGAAGAAAAGTGAGTTATCGGCTTTTAGGTAAGTACTCGACTGGCAGAGTTAAGGTTCTGGGCATAGACTCAGGGGTCTCCCAGGGTCAGGTAGGTATAGTTGGTACACCCTCAGCGGCACAGGGGCAGCCGGGAGCAGAGGTAGTTAGGCCCAATGTTAACCAATGAAAGGCAGGGGGCCTTCGGTTGGTGGCTGCTGGCTAGCAGGCCACGAGGCTGTGGGAGCTGGGCTCCTGGTCACTTGCTCTTGGCAAATGGGGAAGTATGATGGGACAAAGGTTGCACTGCCAGGGCACTCGGGTGGATGGCAGCAGGTTGCTTTTGAGACGTCGGGCGCTCAATGTTATTCAATGGAGATCTTTAAAAGGGAACAAAGGCTGCAGGCTCGGGGACAGTGGATCTTCTGGGGTGACCAACACTACGAGGGGTAAGTTAGGATCTTGGATGGTAGGTAGGCACCCTGAAGTTGGGCACAGGGCCAGGAGCGCCGGGTGCATGGGTGTCTTTGGACGTCGGGTAATCTTACCCTCTGCTGGTCGCGGTTGGAGGGGTCCCTGGTTCTGAGTCTGCAGGCGTCGTCTGGGTCATTGAGGAGTGTCCTTGGGCACTGGATTCCAGGTCAGAATTGCCGGAGGGACGTCCTCAGGGTCTTTGTCCACTTGGGCACAGGCCAGGCTCAGCGGGTGCAGAGTGGGCTGGATTTGAGGTTCCTGGCTGGCACCAGGGGTGTTGCTGTTTGAGCAGAGCCACTGCTCGTGGGAGTCCCAGTCTCTAAGAGGGTCAAGGCAGGCAGGTCCTCCAGGGTTCTCGAGGTTGCTGTTTGCAGGAGACGCCGGGATTTAGCAGGAGCAGGTTCAAGGATCAACAGGCCTGTAGGGCTGGGGCCAAGTCAGTTGGTGTCATCCTCTTGTTAGCAGCTGTACGGCAGGTCTTCTTCTTCTTGGTCTTCTTTCTTGTTTTGAAATTGGGATCTGAGGAAGGAAGGGCAGGGTGCCCCTAAATACTAAATTTAGGGGTTTTACAGGTAGGGGAAGGGCAGGGACCAATAGGTCCCTGTCCTGGGGTGAGTACACCCCCTATCCTGCTCCTCTCCTGTGGGAGGGGGGCAGGAGCCTATCTCTGATTGGGCATGGCTCCCCATCCTCAAGATGGCCGGGGCCCGGAGTTGTGCTTCACCTCGTCTGTCCCACCTGAGGGGTGTAGTTGGCACAGGCTGGCACACCTCCTTTCCTCACTTAGGGTTTCCTGCCAGTCTTCCCGCCAGAGTGGGGGTCAAAACCAGTGGGGGCCAGTTGCTGAGTACAGCAAGTGGTCTGCAGAAGCTCACAAAGGTGGTATGCCTTTGAAGCTTCCCCCTGCCCATCCTGGCGGAGGAGACCTAGCACCTCATGCAGGATGTGCATTGTTGCAGGCCTAGGAGAGTGGGGGGCTCTACACCCAGGGGTCCAGCAACATGTCTGGTGTGTGGCAGCCTAGGCAGCCTCTCAGACAAGACGTGGATTGTAGGTTAGGTTTCAGGAGGCATCTCTAAGATGCCCTCTGTAGTGCATTTAACATCAAATCCCACACTGGCATCAGTGTGGGTTTAATGTGATGAGAAGTTTGATATCAAACTTGTCAGTCTTCAGTGTAGCCATTATGGTGCTGTGGAGTTTGTAATGACAACCTCCCAGCACCATATACTCTTAATGGCATCACTGCGCTTACAGTGCCCAGAAATGGCCCTGGGTACTGTAGGGGCACAGGGCTCATGCACCTGTGCCCACACCACTGGCATAGAGCACCCAGCTAGAGGGGTGACTGATGTATGCCAGGGCATTGGGTTTGTGTGCATGGCACACAGGGATGTGTGCCATGTCAACTCTTTATTTAGTTCTGCACCAGGACACTCAGTCTGCAAAGGCAGTGTGTGGGTGTCAGGTTGCAGGGCCTCTAAGGGTGGCACAATAAGTGCTGCAGCCCTTAGGGGTCTTCTCTGGTCACAGTGCCCTGGGTACCTAGGGTACCATTTACCAGGGGTTGACATGTGGCAAGAGATGCCAATTGGGTTTCAGCTTCAATACAGTTTTAGGGAAGGAACATAGGCCCTGGGCACCTGATTGGCAGGAGCCCAGGGCACACTCAGTCAAAGCAAATCAGCAATTCAGCAAAAAGTGGGGGCATACCATGCAAGAAAGATGGCACTTTCTCACAGATGGGGCCTGAGGTGACGTGTGCGAATACACCCTGTGGCAGGTTTTAAGATGGGGAAATAATTCCCCTTCAATCCTGAGGGACCCCGGGGGCCCACTAGGCCACCATGTACCTCCAGTAAGCGCCACTGCGCTGCGTTGCACAGAGGTGGTCCAGGCCGTGCCATTTTTTAAACCTCTCAGCAATGCAGCTCTGTGGCGCTTACTGGAGGTACCTAGTGGGCTACTTGGACCCTAGGAACCCTCAGGATTCAAGGGGACGTAATCTCCCAAATTAAAACAGCCACAGGGCATGTTTACACAGTGGTGAAGGGAGGGGATGGGGCCTGAGGTGACGTGTGCAAACATGCCCTGTGGCAAGTTTTAAGATGGCGAAATAATTCGCCTTCAATCCTGAGGGCCCCTGGGGGCAACTAGTCCACCAGGTGCTTCTAGTAAGCGCCACTGCGCTGCGTTGTAGAGAGGTGGTCCAGGCCGTGCCACGTTTTACACCTCTCTGCAATGCAGCTCTCTGGCACTAACTGGAGATACATGGTGGGCTAGTTGGACCCAAGTGACACTCAGGATTCAAGGGGACTTTATCCCCCAAATTAAAACGGCCACAGGGCGTGTTTGAACACGTCAGCTCAGCCCCCCCTCCCTTCACCAGTGTGCAAACACGCCCTGTGGCGCGTTTTAAGAGGTAGTTTTAATCCCCCTGCCCTATTATGTACTAGGGGCTTACTGAGAGGTCATTCTAATCACAGTGGTACCTCAATGCATAGTGTTCCCTAGTTTACGTAGGTGTTTTAACTGTATTCTAAGTGTCTATTAGCATAACACTGGCTCTAGGACTGGTTAGTCAGAGTCAGTTACCACCAGTACCCATCTGAAAAAATTGTAAAAACTGCACCAAAACCCAAACACTTATAAATTCACCCAGGCACTCTCCTTGCAGTATTCTAATCATTCAGTCACTACCCAAGTACTCATGCACTGAGCCAGACCTTAGCACATGGACTGCTTCAAACGCCTATCCACTATGCATGCAGTCCTCTAGCCACCTACACACTTGTCTTTCACACCTTCAATTCCCCAGTCAGTATCCATGCACTCCAGCAAACACCCTGTCACTCCTCTTGCACTCCTCTAGTGACCCATTCAGCACCATGTACTAATCCATTCACTGCGCCAAAAGCCAACCACTTATAAATTCACCCAGGCACTCTCCTTGCAGTACTCTAAACATTCAGTCAGTACCTAAGTACTCATGCAGTGAGCCAGGCCTTAGCACATGGACTGCTTCAAACGCCTATCCACTATGCATGCAGTCCTCTAACCACCTACACACTTATATTTCACACCATCAATTCCCCAGTCAGTATTCATACACTTCCAGCAAACACCCTGTCACTCCCCTTGCACTCCTCCAGTGTCCCATTCAGCATCATGTACTTATCCATTCACTGCGCCAAAACCCAAACACTTATAAATTCACCCAGGCACTCTCCTTGCAGTACTCTAATCATTCATTCAGTATCCAAGTACTCATCCAGTGACCCAGGTCTTAGCAAATGGGCTGCTTCAAACCCCTATCCACTATGCATGCAGTCCCCTAACAGTTCTGCACTTATACATTCAACAAAAAAACAATATTTCAGTTTCAAAATTTCAAAAACATTTTTATTTCCATTTATATTGAAAATATATAATGTAATTTAAAAAATAAAATATGTAAAAATAAACAGTTAAACAACTAGAAAATCAGTATAAAGAATACATATAACTATTATTACATTTAAAAATTATCATTTAAAAAACCTTCGAAATTCACTGAAAACACCATAGGTTTCAGACATGTTATAGATAGGAATTAGCATTTAAAAAACCTTAGAAATTCACTGAAAAAACCATAGGTTTCAGGGCTGTTATAGTTAGCTGGACATTTCACTCGTACAAAACCATTGAAATTCCTCTGTTATAGTTAGTTCTGCTAACTATAACTCGCACGCCCGCAATCCACTGCTGATGATGTCACATATTACATCATTCATGACATGGTAAGTGACATCACTGATGACATAACTGATGGCATATCAAATGACATCACTGATGACATCACTGATGACATCATCCACGTGACAATCAGATACACCTCATCATACACTAGTATAACCTTTCATCACTCACTGTATAATACAGAGTACCATATTTGAATCCATTGACACACCAATACAAGTTTCTAAAAACCCACTCAGTGATTCCTAGATCTACACACACATCTAATCACTTACCTATAGATTCACTCATACATGCTGTCAATGATCAATAGAACACTATCAAATATACTTAAACACCTATATCAACATTACACACCAGCACACATCCTATTCACTTATGCAGTCATCCTACTCACTTATGCAATCAATGGATCATACTTACATTTAGTCAGCTACATACTTATACAAACACCACTTCATTTATTCAGATAGATAGTAATTCATACTTAGTGTGTTCTAAAATCACTATTACAAGTATACAGTTATCCATATAGTCACTCATACAATCACGGAGTCTTATGTATACTTATTTATATTCAACAACTGTCACATACACTGCCTTTTATTTTTCTAGTTTGTTGGACATGTACCATTGAGAGATATATTTGCTCATCACCACACCCATAAAGATATTCACTCACCCAAACAACTGTTATAACATGCAGACTTAGCCTCATATACCTACTGAATCAACTATTCACACATCTTTGGGCAGTCACACACCCCCCACCGAACCACACACACATTCACTCTCCCATACAATTACTCAGTTAACGAATCAATAACTAATATAGACTTTAACGTAGCTAGTAACCAACTGGTACAGCAGTTTACACAACAACTGACAAAGTGATACAGATATTCACACACTTTAGTCACTATCCAATATATTTAGTGAGACACTATAAATTAGTCAAGTAAACAGTCAATCACACTGCTACTAAATCCTCCATCCAGATTTTTATATATCCACTCATTCTTCAATGCAGATTGCTATATATATAATACATATTTAAATAACGAACCAAACCACATTCACTGGATGATTACATCAGTGATGTCATTTGAGATGTCATCAGTGACGTCACTGACCATGTCATGAATGATGTAATATGTGACATCATCAGCAGTGGATTGTGGGCGTGTGAGTTATAGTTAGAAGAACTAACTATAACAGAGGAATTTCAATGGTTTTGTACGAGTGAAATGTCCAGCTAACTATAACAGCCCTGAAACCTATGTTGTTATATATATATATACCTTATCTGTGAGGGAGTATTGGTGTTTTATATATATATATATATATATATATATATAAATGTATATATCAAACTTGTATTCACTCCTTCCAGACCAATTGGGACCCATGAAGAGTGGCACGCACGCCGGTGGAGTATACCGGCACGTCAATCCTCTAATTCAAATTCCTCATAAGAGTGATCTCAGAAACTAAAAGACTCTGAAATATTGTAGTCCACTGCTGTTTATTCACAACGTGTTTCGCTTTCAACAATGCTTGATCACGTGAACTTGTGCAACAAATGGCGGTCGCCTAAATAGTAGTCGTGGTTATTGACAATCGGAAATGAAAAGGATGGTGAGAGAGGACTTGCATGAAAAAGAATGGCTGACATGTTGGAAAAGGTGTAAAAGGTTGAATACACATATCTGTTGTCACATACTTTGCAATATATTTCAGCATCCAACATTGTGTAAAATACATTGTCAACATAGATCTGATAAGGGCATACGTGCAGCATACAATAATGTACTGCTAAAATAGTATCGCTAATCACAGTAGGTAAAGATATCATTATACACATGTACCCTAGTATGAGGAAACAAAACACAAATAGCGTATCAATCTAAGTGTCCTACAACTGAAGTCTTCCATGCAACTAGAGACTTGACATAAGTTGCCCTGTGAGCTTCCCCAAAGAATCTCAATAATGTTAAAATATATCGCAAAGTATGTGACAACAGATATGTGTATTCAACCTTTCACGTGATCAAGCTTTGTTGAAAGCGAAACGCATTGTGAATAACCAGCAGTGGACTACAATATTTCAGAGTCTTTTTGTTTCTGAGAGCACGCTTATGAGGATTTTGAATTAGAGGATTGACATGCCGGTATACTCCGCCGGCGTGCGCGCCGCTCTTTATGGGTCCCAAGTGGTCTGGAAGGAGTGAAAACAAGTTGGATATTTACTGAGGACTACGCCTGGACCGGCCATGATGAACTTCAAGTGAGGGAGAAGACAAGTGCAGATCAGAGGAAAAGCGCGGATGTTAAGGTGAGCGGGCATTGGTTTCTTCCGTCCCTAGTGGGGTTGTGGGGGGGTGGCCAACGGCGGCTGGACTTCGCTTCCTGACCTCCCGGGGCAGCGGGGATTACTAAGTACCGCTGTGCCAGTTTGAGCTTCCTTGACATTTGATCTTGGCACAGAAACGGCTGGCCAACGGGCCAAATTCCCAACCTTCTATATACCTCGCAACAGATTGCATTTGCGAATTGGGCAAAGCGGATGAAAGACATTTCCAGCTTTGACAAGTCTATATGTTTACTAGAAGAATAGGACCAGTGGCAAACACAAAAGAATATACTATCCAGATACAGCCCAATGATGAGAAATTACGTTAATATGAGAGACTTAAAAGAAATGAGATGGCAAAATGGTGGGAGGCGACCTCCTTAAAAATTACATGGACCAGGAAATGGTACCCAGGGGCCTAAGGATCTTTACAACACCCACATATGAGAAACCGAACCCCAAAATGTTAGAGGGATGGTCGGCAAATTCATCTCAAAGCTCCAGGAGATTGCTAGAAATCTTAATTAAATATGCGTGGCTGGATCGTGATGTCATCCTGGAAGAAATAAAAGCTCTTTTGGAAGATCTTAAAAAGAACATGAAAGTAGAAGCACTGAACAAAGCCATGGTCACCATAAAGGAACGCCTCAAGAAACATAAAGACGATATAAAGGCACGTAAACAGAGAAAAATGAACCGTGACTATAATGATTATGATAGTGGAAGAATCCTGACATTTAGTCACAAATATGACCAACTTGACAAACAAGGAACGATTGAGAATGAGGAGGACAATACCAACAAAGAAACACCGATGGTGGAGATTGTGGAAGTGAGTCAGATATATCTTTTAACAGTGCAACAACAGAGGTGCGGAACACTCGTCAACTTACTTTTTTAGACGAATATTGGACACTGAGATGTGGTCGACAGATCATGAGAGATACTCCAACACCAAAGGCAAGAGGACAGTGAGGACGGGGACGAGGCAGTGGAAGAGGTTACGTAGAAACCGCCGAGCAAGAATCTGGCAACGGTGGGAGAAGAGGCAGGGTTCGTGGCGCCATGAGAAATACCAAGACACATGCCAAAAGAGCCTACTAATGGATGATACAACGGTCAATAAAACTATAATTAACCTTTCCAACAGACTTATCAGCGGCATAAAGAAAAGGACACTATGTCTTGGACTTTCATTCTGTCCCTCCTACCCCTCTAACTATACCAATGTTTGAATTGATTTATTCAAATTTGGGCGTAAATTAAAACTTAAAAAGTGGCACAAACTGAAAGGGAGTGACAGCAATACAGTTGCCTATAGGTCCACTGAGACTACCAACTGCAATTTTAACATTGTGGACATTGAGGTGTTGAACACTATGGTGACACTAGGCCAGGACAAAGGGGCTAATGACCAAGACATCAACCCCACACAGTTACTGGCACAGTTAGATATTACCACTGATGCATCCACTATCACAAATTTTAAACCTAAGTCCACTTTTTTTCCCATCTCCCCACATGATAACATCGATACTTTTCACGAGTGTGTCAGCAAAGCACTCAATGAATCCAGACACAAGAATAGGAACCATTATTCAAACAGGGATTCAAACCTTACATACAAGCAGAGACAGGCCCTTAAATTCCTCATGGATGATGACAGGATTGTCAATCATCCTGCCGATACAGGGGAGAATATTGTCATCTTTGACTGAGAACAATGTATCAAGGAGGCACACAGACAACTTGAAGACAATAATTTTTATGAACCTGTCAGCACTGACAGATATAACAATAGTATCACTGCCATCTGGGAACTACTCACCACGTGGAAAGATAGAGGCATCCTCACCTGGGAGGAATATGGGTATCTCAAATGAGATTATCCTGTCCTCCCAGTTCTTTATCTTCTACCAAAGATTCATAAGGACCCCATTAGTCCACCGGGGCGCACAATTGTTTCATCTAGAGGGAGTGTAGCGGAGCAATTCTCAAAGTACATCGATAATTTTTTGAGGGAGTATGTCACAAAGCTAACTAGTTACATCCGTGATACCAAGGATTTCCTCAAGAAAATTGACACTCTTGTTTGGGATGACGAGTCCTTGATGATCACTCTTGAAGTCACAGCCTCTATACCATTATTAACCACCAGCAGGGACTGAAGGCATGTGAGCATTTTTTGAGTGACAGACCGATAAGATTCGGCGAACATACCCATATGTTACTGGACATGACAGAACACTGTTTGACCAATAACATCTTTATGTTCAACGGTGCTCGGTTCTGTCAGGTGACCTGTGCAGCCATGGAATCGTGCTTCGCTCCCAGCTTCGTGAATTTGTTCATGGGAAGCTGGGAGGAGAACATACGATGCCTTCCGGCCCTCCAATCTGACTTTGAACACGTGTCGATGTGGCTTCGTTACATCGACAACTTGTTCATCATTTGGATAGGGTTAGAGGAAGGGGCAAAAGAGTTTATCAAAAAACTCAATGAAAATAATCAGAACATCACACTCAGTGGGAACATCAGTAGGACTGAGGCTGAATATCTTGATGTTAAACTGGAGGTTAGAGAAAACAAAGTTCATACCTCCTTGTTCAGAGAATCAACTGCAGGGAACAGTGTCCTCCACGCCCTCAGCAGTCATCCTGAAACCCTGAAATGGAGCAATCCATACGGGGAACTGCTGAGGGCCAAAAGGAATTGCAACACAGAGGATGCATACCAACTAGAAAGTCGTAACATCATCAAATGCTTCAGTGAAAGAGGTTATCCCAAGTGGGTACTTAAGAGAGCATACAACAGAGCAGGCCTCATAGATAGAACCAATATCATTGCTGATAAACCGGTTAATGAGGACTATGAGGAAGAAGAAACATCTATAATGATCATGACATTCAGCTCTGATGCCAACAATATCAAACTCATTCTTTCCAAGAACTGGGACACTCTCAAAAGTGACAATGTCATTGGGGAGTTTATCCCAGACAGACCAAGCATAACTTACAGGAGAGGGAGAAACATCAGGGACATGCTCATACACAGCGACATTACCATCTATCCTCAAATAGAATCACAAGGTTTCAAGGGTTTTTACCCTTGTGGTCACTGTAAAGCGTGCAACCACAGTAAGTTCCAGAAACAGGTCAGGTACAATGGTGTCAGTAAAGAAACTTCTCAATTTCTTACTTGTAGCTCCACCTGTGTGGTATATGCCATTGAATGCACTTGTAAATTGTGGTACATAGACAGCACTACATGTATGGCCAAGAAGCGCATTTTAGAACATGGTAGAGCCATAACCAACTTTGACCCCAAGTACCCTGTAGCACGCCATTTTAGAGAGAAACATTTCTCTAATACCAAGGGCATGAGTTTCCTCATCCTGGAACAGATAGAGAGACATCCCAGGGGTGGGAACAGGGTGCTCACTCTGAGACAGAGGGAGTCTAGATACATCATAGACTTCCAAACTAAACATCCAGGGGGTCTCAACCAGGAGGAGGAACTCTCAGTACATTTGAAAGAATAGCAATACACCGTATGATAAGCAGAGGGAGAGGGGTGTGTTTTTTACATAACCAGGCCCACTTACATTGGGGTTGGTTTGCTCTCCCTCTGTTTTTATTTTCTCTCTTTGTCCAAACCCCCCTCCCTATTTTTTCTTTTTTTCTTTTTTGCTGTGTTTTTTGCTCTCCTTACACATCTAGTGATATTAGCGTCTCCCTTGTTCTCTCCCGTATTTTCTCTTCTCTCTCACCCCCATGGTTACCCCGTGTTTCTCATGCCTCTGTAAAGTGACTAGTATTGAGTTGCATATTGAACCTATTACAGCAGAATCAGTGTTGCGCATTTATACATGATTAGGGTCTATTGATCCTGGTTTTAATTATTGTTTTTCTTTTCCTCTTTTTTGTGTGTTCTTTTCTCCACAGGAGGAAAGGAAGGGGCCCATTCACCAGTATTCACCAGCACAGGCCACCTACCCTTTTCCTCTCTTCAAGAGCACATTGTCACTTTTGGTTTTTTCTGTGGCGGCAGGCCTTTTTGGCCATGGTAATTATACAGGCTATGATTGGACTTTCGGACATTTGTCCAGTTTGTATACTCTTCAATGTTATCAACATTGTTCTGGTGATTACAGCAGATTTGGGGGCATTGCATTACGCCTAGTCAGGTGTTGTAACAATGATGCACATATACCACACACAGGTAAACATAGAATAGTTGGGCACTGGCCCTTAATCACATTTGTGTCTTTTGAATTAGGCACAGACACGGCAGACATGTGCCTTCAATAATTTACTTTGCTATCTAGCTTCATATTTAATTAAGACAATACACCTGTTCGGGCTGGATACACACACCCACGTGACATTGTACATCACGGAGACGTTAATAAAGTTAGCGCAATGCATCTATCCAAACGCGCACAACTTTATTGAGATTCTTTGGGGAAGCTCACAGCGCAACTTATGTCAGGTCGCTAGTTGCATGGAGGACTTCAGGTGTAGGACACTTACATTGATACGCTATTTGTGTTTTGTTTCCTCATACTAGGGTACATGTGTATTATGATATCGTTAACTACTGTGATTAGCGATACTATTTTGGCAGTACATTATTGTATGATGCACAGTATTTCATTACAGCAATATACTTTTTGAAACGTATGCCCTTATCAGCTCTTTGTTGAAAATGTATTTTACACAATGTTGGATGTTGAAATATATCGCAAAGTATTTGACAACAGATATGTGTATTCAACCTTTTACACCTTTTCCAACATGTCAGTCATTCTTTCTATGTAAGTCCTCTCTCGCCTTCCTTTTCATTTCTGATTGTCAATAACCATGACTACTATTTAGGGGACCGCCATTTGTTGCACAAATTCACGTGATCAAGCTTTGTTGAAAGCGAAATGCATTGTGAATAAACAGCAGCGGGCTACAATATTTCAGAGTCTTTTCATTTCTAGTTTTCATAATCCCTGGCCCGAAGGTACAATCGCCTCCTATGTATCCTATTTTGAATTCCTCAGTGGTATTGTTTGGGTTTGTACTCTTTTGGAGTTTCTGATCTCTGGCCAGAAAGTAACTTTGCCTAAATATATATATATTCACTGAAAAAACCATAGGTTTCACACATGTTATAGTTAGCGGAAATTTTACTGATAAAAAACCAATGAAATTCCCCCGTTATAGTTAGTGCAGGCAACTATAACTCACACGACCGCAATCCTCTGCTGATGCTAATACTGTATTTAGACACTTATTTGCTCATGTCTTCTTCCATACATTTTTAGCTATACATATATTACAAATATTTTTTTTTCATAAAGACACATATGTCATCAGCAGAAGATTGCGGTCGCGTGAGTTATAGTTGCCTGCACTAACTATAACGGGGGAATTTCATTGGTTTTTTATCAGTAAAATTTCCGCTAACTATAACATGTGTGAAACCTATGGTTTTTTCAGTGAATTTGCAAGGTTTTTTAAATGCTAATTCCTAACTATAACGTGTGTGAAACCTATGGTTTTTTCAGTGAATTTGTACGGTTTTTTAAATGCTAAGTTACTTTACGCCATTCGTGGTGTGCGCGCCCACTTAACGCAGTTCGTTCCGTGCGCGCACGGTGCGCTTCGCGCACCGTGCGCGCACAGTGAGCACGCGGTGCGCTTCGCGCACCGCGCGCCCACTTTACGCAGTTAGTGCCGTGCATGCACGGTGGGCACGCGGTGCGCTACGCGCACCGCGTGCCCACGTTACGCTAGATGGGCCATGTACGCACGATGCGCTTCGCGCACCGTGCGCACATGGAGGACATATGATGCACTTCGTTTTGAAAGGTAATATTTTAATTTTTCGTATATTTTATAAGCCATGCACAAATGGTGCCCTTCGGGCACCATTTGCACACGGGGTGGAGAGAGTGTGGATAATTTTTTTTTTTATTATTAATTTTTTTTATATTTTAGTTTATCTCATCTCTAATAAGCCATGCACAATTGGTGCTCTGCGGGCACCAATTGCAAACGGGGTGGAGAGAGTGTGGATAATTTTTTTTTTTTTTTAATTTTTTACCGTACGGTAAGCGCAATCGGCGAAATTACCGAAAAAATAAAAATTCCGTTTTTGGCCTTGGGGGATCTTTGGGGACTCCCTCAACATGGCTATGTGTGTGGGAGCTGTCTAAACAGCCCCTTTACATGTTTTTGGGCTTTATATTTTAGAAATCACTCTCAGTGCGAGAGAGAAAATGGCGGCCGCCGCTTCCTGGTTTCGGCCGATTCGAATGTTTACTAAGATCTAAGAGCCAATCAGAATCGCGCTCGCGCACGCCACCGTAGGCGTACGGTAAGCGTACCGTAAGCGCACCGTAAGCTGGCTCAGATATATATATTGATTTAAAGGCTATTTTCTCAGAATCTACTGAACAGATCTACACCAAACCTACAAAAGGCACTTTCTTGACCTGAGGACTACCTCTCTGCCAAATTTCTAGTAATTCTGTTCAGCCGTTCGGGCTGTAGCCCTGTCTAAAGGTCCTATGGAAAAATGCATGGGAAAAACGCGTTTTGGGACCCCCCTTTTATCTCAGCCCCCGCTTGACGAATCCCCCCGAGACTTTCAGGGTAGGAGCGGAGCGTAGCGCCCCACCTATTTTGAAAAATTCGCGAGGATTCGTCGACCGGCGCCAAAGTTATTCAAAATAGAATGTTGCGGATTTCCTATGGAAACGTGGTCCTAACTATAACTACCTACTGGCGACCGCCAGTAGGTAATATATATATATTTATATATATAGATATTTTCAATGAAAAAAACATAGGTTTCAGGGCCATTATAGTTAGAAATTAGCATTTAAAAAAACCTTAGAAATTTACTGAAAAAACCAAAGGTTTCAGGGATGTTTAAAGTTAGTGAGGTTTTTTGAGTGCTAATTTCTAACTATAACGTCCCTGAAACCTATGACATTTTTAGTGAATGTAAAGGTTTTGTAAATGCAAACTTCTATATATGACGTCCCTCAAACCTATGTTTTTTCAGTGAATTGCTAAGGTTTTTTAAATGCTAATTCCTAACTATAATGTCCCTGAAACCTATGGTTTTTTCAGTGAATTCCAAAGGTTTTTTAAATGCTAATTTCTAACTATGCCTACAGAGGTAGGACATGTGCAGAAAGAGGAAGAAAAGCACAGAAAGAAGCAAGAGAAATGCAGAAGTCCAGAAAGCCGAAGAAAGGTACAGAAGATGCAAGAGATATGCAGAAATAACCAACAGAGGTGCAGAAAGAGGCCTTGTTGCAAAGTCATCCTGTCCCCCCCCAACTTTTTGCTTACTGGTACTGGTGGTAACTGCCTCTGACTAAAAAGACGCATAGCCAGTGCTATGCTGAAAGATACTTAGAATGCAGTGAAAACACCTACATACACTAGAGTACACTATTGGTTGGGGTACCCCAGTGATGGGCATGACCTCCCTTGTAAAGCCCTAGTACATAATATGGCAGGGGGATTAAAACTACCTCTAAGTCAGAGGTGCATAAAGAGGCAAGAGAAGTGCAGAATGCAGCAAAAGATGTGCCAAAACAGGCAAGAGGGGTGCAGGAAGAAGCAAGTGAAGTGCAGAAAGAGGCAATAGAGGTACAGAAAGAGGCAGGAGGGGTGCCGAAAGAAGGAGGAGAAGTGCAGAAAAAGGCAAGAGAAACACTGATAGAAGCCGGAGAGGTGTGGAAAGAAGCAGGAGAAGTGCTAAAAGAGGTGGGAAGGGTACAGAAAGAGAAAAATAATTACAGAAATAACCAACAGGAGGTTCAGAAAGAGGCAAAAGAGGTGCAGATCCAGGCAGGAAAGGTGCAGAAAGAGGGAACAGGGGTACAGAAAGAGGCAAGAGAGGAGCAGATAGAGAAAATAGGGGTTCAGAAAGAGGCAAGAGGTGTGCAGAAAGAAGCAAGAGCAGTGCAGAATGAACCAATAGAGGTGCAAAACTATGCAAGAGAAGTGCAGAAAGAGGTAGGAGAGGTGCAGAACAAAGGAAGAGAAGTACAGAAAGAGGCAAGAGAATTGCTGAAAGAAGCAACAGAGGTATAAGAAAAAGCAAGAGAAGTGCAGAAATAGGCAACTGAGGTGCAGAGCGAAGCAAGAGCAGTGCAGAAAGAACCAACAGAGGTGCAATAAGAATCAAGAGGGGTGCATAAAATGGAAGGAGAGGTGCACAAAGAGGCAAGAGAGGTACAGAAAGAAGCAGGAGGGGTGCAGAAATGTCGCGCTCCTTCACTTACCGAGCAGTAGACAGGGATGCACTCAGCGCGTACTCCTCCCCCGAGCGAAAGGGCGAATGTATGAAAGGCCAGGCGACCTCCTGCACTACAAATCCCCGAAGGCCGTGGGCCGCTTCCGGGTGATGACTAGGTTTCCACACCTGCTTCCTGCTACAAAAGCGCTTCCGGGGCAAGGGGGAGGAGCTTTACAATCCTTTCTGGACGAAGGCGACGTGCGGACGCTTTTCTTCCCGCGGATCGGAATCAGCCGATCGCCTGCCTCGGACCTTGCCAGTGCTGCGAGTCGCAGTGAGGACTTCAAAAGAATTTCAGGCACACGCAAAGAAAAATCCACCCGTCCTTTCCTTCACGCAGAGCGGATTACCAAGACCGGCGACAGCGGAGCGGCGAGAGAAACTGGAGCGCTCCTCCGGTGGTCTTTTTCCCTTGGGCGGCGCTTCCCGTTTCCCGGCTGGGGAACGGACAGGTACGGAGATACCCCTCGAGGCGCTCTGTATTACTCCCCCTCTCTTTAACCATAGGGTGTGTTCCTCTCCTTGTAGCCCGCGTGTTTTCCTGGCAACACTTAGAGACCTGTACCTCGGTGAATTCTGGAACCGGGGAGATAAGCTGTGAAATAGATGCTGTGCTACCAAAACAGCATCTGAACACTTTGAAGTGTGCTATCCTGCCTGCTGTGAGGAAACAGCGGTGGAGTGGCACATATTCAGCCTGTTCTGGGGAACTGCAGATAAAAAAGTGACATTCAGGAGCAGATATGCTAAGATAAACCCACAAGCCACGTAACTATCAGGTACTTGTGACTGACCACAAGGGAAAAGGGCAAGTCGGGTGAGGGTGACATTGAAGATTGAGGCTTGATGTTTGATGCTTGTGCTGTGTGTCCCTGTGTCCTCCCTGCAGGTCACTTATGCACACACCTAGACCAGACCCCAGACGCAAGATCTCCAGCAGTGTTTTTGCTTTATCCCTGTCCCTTTTCCCCGGGGTGCTCTCCTCCATAGCTGTGTTAAGCCACACTGTGGGGAGAGGCAGTGTCCTGTGGAGAAGGGAATATTCTCTGCCAAACATCGTCCCTGCTGGCTGCTACGCAGAGGTTAGTGATTCCTTACTCCTTCTTGCGCTGCTGACACCTGACAAGAAAGAAGGAAAAGAAGTGCAGAAAGAAGAAACCGAGGTGCTGAAAGAGGCAAGAGGGTGCAGAAAGAAGGAAGAGAATTGCAGAAAGAGGCAAGAGAATTGCTGAAAGAAGCAACTGAGGTGGAGGAAGACGCAAGAAAGGTGCAGAAAGAGGCAAGTGAGGTGCTGAAAGAAGCAAGAGCAGTGCAGAAAGAACCAACAGAGGTGCAATAAGAGGCAAGAGGGGTTCAGACAATGGTAGGAGAGGTGCACAAAGAGGTAAGAGAGGTACAGAAAGAGGCAGGAGGGCTGCAGAAAGAAGCAACTGAGGTGCTGAAAGAGGTGCAAAGGGTGCAGAAAGAGCATGAGAAGTGCAGAAAGAACCAACAGCGGTACAGAGAGAGGCAAGAGAGGGGCAGAGACAGGCAGGAAAGATGCAGAAAGAGGGAACATGGGTACAGAAAGAAGCAAGAGAGGTGAAGAAAGAGAAAAGAGGGTTGCAGAAAGAAGCAAGAGCAGTGCAGAATGAACCAACAGAGGTGCAAAAAAAGAAGAGAGGAGTGCAGAAAGAGGTAGGAGAGGTGCAGAAAGAAGGAAGAGAATTGCAGAAAGAGGTAAGAGAATTGCTGAAAGAAGCAACAAAGATGTAGGAAGAACCAAGAGAAGTGCAGAAAGAGGCAAGTGTGGTGCAGAAAGAAGCAAGAGCAGTGCAGAAAGAACCAACATAGGTGCAATAAGAGGCAAAAGGGGTGCAAAAAATGGTAGGAGAGGTACACAAAGAGTCAAGAGATGTACCGAAAGGCAGAAGGGGTTCAGAAAGAAGGCAGAGAAGTGGAGAAAGAAGCAACAGAGGTGCTGAAAGAGGTGGGAAGGGTGCAGAAAGAGCACGAGAAATGCAGAAAGAACCAACAGAGGAAAAGAAAGAGGCACGAGAGGTGCAGAAACAGGCAGGAAAGGTGCAGAAACAGGCAGGAAAGGTGCAGAAAGAGGTAACAGGGGAGCAGAAAGAGGCAAGAGAGGTACAGAAAGAGAAAGGAGGGGTGTAGAAAGAGGCAAGAGGTGTGCAGAAAGAAGCAAGTGAGGTGTAGAAAGAGTCAACAGAGGTTCATAAAGACGCAACAGAGGTGTGGAAAGAAACAAGAGAAGTGCAGAAAGATGCAAGTGAGGTACAGAAAGATGCAAGACAGGAGCAGAAAATGGCAAGACAACAGCAGAAAGAAAGAATTGGGATGCCAAAAAGGAAAGAAGGGTGCAGAAATAAGCAAGGGATGTGCAGAAAGAAGCAAGGGAAGTACAGAAACAGGGAAGATTAATGCACAAAAAGGCAAGAGAGGAGAAGAAAGAGGCAAGAGAGGTATAGAAATAAGCAGGAGAATTGCAGAAAGAGGCAGAAGGTGTGCAGAAAGAAGCAAGTGAGGTGCAGAAAGAAGCAATAGAGGTGCAGAAAGATGCAAGAGAGGTGCAGAAACAAGCAAGAGAAGTGCAAAAAGAGGCAAGAGAATAGCTGAAATAAGCAATAGAGGTGTAAAAAGAAGCAAGAGAAGTGCAGAAAGATGCAAGTGAGGTACAGAAAGAGGCAAGACAGGAGCAGAAAATGGCAAGACAACAGCAGAAAAAAAAATTGGGATGCCAAAAAGGAAAGAAGGGTGCAGAAATAAGCAAGGGATGAGCAGAAAGAAGCAAGGGAAGTGCAGAAACAGGCAAGATTAATGCACAAAAAGGCAAGAGAGGAGAAGAAAGAGGCAACAGAGGTATAGAAACAAGCAAGAGAATTGCAGAAAGAGGCAGAAGGTGTGCAGAAAGAAGCAAGTGAGGTGCAGAAAGAGGCAATAGAGGTGCCGAAAGACGCAAGAGAGGTGCAGAAACAAGCAAGAGAGGTGCAAAAAGAGGCAAGAGAATAGCTGAAATAAGCAATAGAGGTGTAAAAAGAAGCAAGAGAAGTGCAGAAAGAGGCAAGTGAGGTGCAGAAAGAACCAACAGAGGTGCAAAAAGAAGCTGTACAGAAAAAGGTAGAAGAGGTACAGAAAGAGGTAAGAGAGGTTCAGAAAGAGGCAGGAGGGGTGCTAAAAGTGGCATGAAGGTTGCTGACAGAGCAAGAGAAAAGCAGAAAGAGGCAACAGAGGTACAGAAAGATGCAAAAGAGGTGCAGAAAGATGCAAGAGAGGTGAAGAAACAAGTCAGAGAAGTGCATAAAGAAGGAACATAGATGTAGTAAGGGGGAGTAGGGTGGAGATGGAGGCAAGAGGGATAGAGAAAGAAACAAGAGAGGTGCAGAAAGAGGGAAGAGGGGTGTAGAATGACGGCAGAGTGGTTTGAAAGAGAAATTGAGGGTTGGAGAAAGAAGCAACAAAAATGTAGAAAGTGGCAAGAGAGGCGCAGATAGAAGCAAGAGTGGTTTTCACACCATTAGTACTAATTTAGTACCCACATTTAGCAATCAGTAACAGGTGACCATTCTAGGTTTCCACAGGGCCTTCCACCACGCTGTAATACCTGTCGCTGCATTTTTGGCAACGTTTGAGCCGTTTGAGCTAGACACATTGTTTTTTTTTGTTCATATCTGCAGATTATGCAGCAGCAGATGGATTATGTGGCAAATGCAGAAATTGTATAATTGTGCAAAAGTCAGTGAAGCAAAACAGTCACATAATTCCAGTGGCCCTGCTCATACCTCTGACTAGGTCCATAAGCGCTCCTCAGTGGTTCCTTCTTTTTTTAGTCTCATTGAGTTCATAGTTTAGCTTCTATGGAAATGGGGAAGACTAACCCTGAGGTTACAACTCCACAACACAGACTATCATACCACACAATTACTCTCCATAACACATAATTCACTCTACATAATTCCTACACACTGAATACCACATACTTTCTATCCACATAATTTCACTGCACAACATACCACATAATTCCACTACACACAACCTACATCCACTCCACTCCAAGAAACATTATTAAAACACTTTAACATTTACAACACCAATAGTTCTAACTGTCACAAATGCAAAACCTATTACATTGCAAATGCTTATTAAACTAGTAGTCATGTTTGCAGAGTGGTGGAGAAAGGTTGCTGGGCCTCCGACCAGCGCATAAGAATAACTCTGCGTAGGACTTACAGGAGGTACCAGGAGGGCTTCTTAGCCCCCGAAGTCCCTCAGGAGTAAAGTGGACTTCATCCCCATCCCGTAGTCTGACAGGAGGCACGTTTGCAGAGTGGTGGAGAAAGTGGGCATGGCCTCCGAAGACGTTTTAGCAATCCCACTGTGTGGGACTAACTGGAGGTAACAAGAGGGGTAGTTGGCCCCTAAAGACATTCTTGGGAGCCAACTACACCTCCTATTACCTCCAGTAAGTCCCACACAGCAGGATTGCTAAGTTTTCATAGCAGGCCACGCCCCCTTTGCCCACCATCCCCCGTGGCTGGCCCTCAAGTTGGGGACTGTGGGGGGAGCCCCAATGCCCCCACAGTCCCAGCCGGCTCCCCACCTACTGGAGGATCCGGCATTGCTTTTGGGCAAGGGGAGCTGCTAACATGAATGATCCATGTCGATTTTCACCAGGATGAATTACAGTTTAAATTATGTGTTAACTTTATATTTACAGGGCTGCATTTGTGCTTTCTGAATTATGATTAAAGAAGGGCACTGTAGCAAAGGAGGGTGGATGGAAAGAGGTAGTTCATTAGCAATCTAGCAGAGGGAGATATTAACTTTACATCATTTCATGAACTGGTGCATGCATGTAGAGGATGGAAGAGGCGTTCCAGAGCAATAGCCTTCAATGTGAAGAAATATTCAGTTGTAATACTAGCACTTTGGTCAACTGGTAGAGAAGAATCAGTAATAGTGGGGAGATGCCCATGCAAAGCCATATATGAGCAGGCATTGCATTTTGTAGTCTACCTTTTGATTGGTAGGGAGCAACGAAAGTGCTTTTATGGCCACAGAGATACCCCCACAGCTTACAAAGAGAAGGTAAGCAGAAAAGTAATTGTAGGCTCATTAGAGCATATGAAATGTTAATGATGTTATGAATAATTAGCAAGGAAAGAAGAAAGGATAGAAGAGAACATGAATACAGGCATCCATTCCTTTAGCAGGAATGCAAAAGGAAATGGAATTATGATCTACTCTGTTGAAAGCTGCACTTAGTTTAAGCAGTATCGGCGGCCAGAACTTCCATCATGTAGTTTGCTGAAGAAGTAATTCGAGACATTGATCAGTGCAATTTCTTGAAATAGGGAGTCATGATAGATGTCTGTGCCAATGCTCTGTTTGCTTTCATACACTTCAGATATCTTGAAATCTAAGGTAGGCTTGTAACTAAACTTTTTTTTATTTAAGGATCAGGGTCACTTTTTAAACATGGGAGTAATGATGGCATGTTTACTTGCACTTTGGGTAGATGCCTGCATAGTTTTGAAGCTTTTTGTAGGAGTAAGTGAACTACAAACATTACAGTGAGTAAGATATTTGTATAGGTTTGAGTTATGGTGAAGAGTTGTGTGATAGGGAATGAAGGGATTACTGCTTCATCATGCAGGACATGGCTTTTAGGACATATGCTGGATGTCTGCTAGCTCTGCTGAATGTTGTTGTGGATCCTAAAGATATGTTTGGTAAACATGTTAGATGGTTCAGTGCAAAATACCTGTTACTGGTTGGGTAAAAACTATACTGCCATTGGCGCTCTTTTATGCTTGGTTTGACAAAATCTTATAAAACAGCTTCCAGATCTAGGTCATTGCCCAATTCGCCTGTCCTCTCCTGTGGACAGTTTGAGCAGGATTGTGAAAAGAGAATGTGACAAATTAATTAGCAAATGTCATATATCATGTACATTATTGGGATTTTTAGGTTGTATGTTGGAATCACACAAGCAATTACAGCACATGGCTTTATAATGCAGTTTTTACAGTCTTTAGAGTGGTATTAATTTAGTATTTCAACTCCAGTCTGCCCAGCATTATGGAAAGTGTTGTATTTCATCAGCGATATCACTGACTATGTCATGAGTGATGTAATATGTGAGGTCATAAGCAGTGCATTGTGGGGGCACGAGTTATAGTTAGCTCAGCTAACTACAACTGCCGATTTTCTCTGGTTTTGTGTGATTGAAACTTGAGCCTAACTAAAATGTCTCTATAACCTTTTCGTTTTTTCAGTGAATTTCTAGTTTTTTTAAATTCCATTTCCTAACTATAACATAATTGCAACCTTTGTTTTTTCAGTGAATTTTTAAGGTATTTTTTAAATGCTAATTTCTAACTAAGTCCTCCCTGTAACCTTTGGTTTATACACTAAATTTCTTTTTTTTTTTTAATTCTATTTCCTAAATATAACGTCCCTCAAACCTTTGGTTTTTCAATGAATTTCTAAGGTTTACAAATTCTAATTCCCAACTATAACGCCAATGTAACCTCTGACTTTTTTATTACTTTTTTTTGTTTTTAAATGGTATTTTCTAACTAAAATGGCTCTATAAGGTGTATTTTTACAAGCTTGTATTTTCTTCAGTGGATTAATAAGAGTAGTTATTTTTTCTATAGATTTTTTATATTCGCAATGATCACAATCATGTCACAAGATCACAAAACAAAAGCAGACATTCAATGACCAGCACCATATTCCCAAAATTTACCTTAAGAAATTCATTATAACTATTACAATATACACATTACTAACTCAAAAAAACATGTTTATACACACATTTTTGTAGTAACTTTTTAAAAAACTGTGTTTGAACTCTACCTCCTGTTTTCACAATTATACAAAGAGGCGCGATGACTCCGGTAACCGCGACGATCGTGGCTTTTTTAGGGGGGTGAAAAACACATTGATGCACACATTTTACAGTATTTTAGACTCTAGGGTTTTATTACTGCACTGCTTAATGTCATATTTTTGTGGGTTGTTTATATAAAAACAACCATTTAATACGTTGTGAAATGACAAAACAATTGTAGACATTTAATAGCCACCACCACATTCAAAACATATAGCTGCAAAATGGATTATAACCAAAAGACTAAACACATTACTATTTAAATAACTGCATAATAGCATGCACAACTCCCTTATATCTCCATACCACAGTGCATAACTTTTTGAGTGTAATCCATAACTGCACACATCACTGTATTGGTAAGTCTCTCATTCACTGTATAACTATTTCTTTGAATCTGTAAACCGGTAAATCAGTCTATCTATGCTTCTGTAACAAACTGCTTGACTGTCTCAGTGCATCTATGAGTGGGTGCAACAGTGTCTCAATGAGTCTGTGATTCGTTTCATGACTCTCAGTCAATCTGTGAGTAGGTGCATGAGTGCCTTTATGCACTTGTAAGTAAGTATACACTTGTCTGACTGGATCTGTGAGTGGGTGCACGAGTGTCCGGGTGGGTCTGTGACTAAGTACATGAGTTTCTCAGTGGGTCTATGACTCGGATCGTGAGTGTCAGAGTCGTTCTGTGAGTGGGTTCATGGGTCTCTGAGTAGGACTGTGAGTGTGTGTGAGTTTCTGAGTGTATGAGTGACTGGGTGCATACATCTCTGAGTGGGTCTGTCAGAGGTTGTGTGAGTGACTGTATGGGTGTGTGGGTGCCGGAATGGGTCTGTGAGTGTATTTATGAGTGTCTGAGTGACTCTGTGAGTGGGTGTTTGTGTGTCACAGTGAGTGAGAGCATAAGTGTCTGAGAGGGTGAGTGAATGATTGCATGCATGAGTGCCTGAGTGGGTCTGTGACTGGGAGGGCGATTGTCTGGGTGGGTCTGTGAGTGAAAGCATGAGCCTTGAATGGGTACGTGAGTGGGTCCCTGTATATCTGAGGGAGTTTGTGAGTAGGTGTGTGATTTTCTGAGTGTATCAATGAATGACTGAGTCCATACGTTTCTGAGAGAGTCTGTGGCTGACTGTGAGAGTGAATGTATGGTTGTGTGAGTGGGTGTATGAGAGTCTGTGTGGATCTATAAGTGGGTGTATCAGTGTTTCAGTGGGTCTGTTAGTACATACGTAAGTGGGTCTGTAAGTGGGTGTGTGAGTCTCTGAGTGGGTCTGTACATGGATGTGTGAATCTCCGAGTGAGTCTGTAAGTGGGTGCATGAGTATCTGAGGGGGTCTGTGAGTGGGTGCATGAGTGCCCAGATGGTTCTGTGAGTGGGTGTAGGAGTCTCTAAGTAGGTATGAAACTGTATGCATGACTCCATGACTGAGTCTCTAAGTAGGTGCCTGAGTCTCTAAGTAGGTATGTAATTGGGTGTGTCACTCTCCAAGTGAGACTGTAAGTTGGTGCATAAGTACCAGGGTGAGTACATGAGTATCTGAGTGGGTATGTGACTGGATGTATCAGTGTGTGAGTGGGTATGTGAATGGGTGAGTTTGTGAGTGCGTACATGAGTGTGTGACAGTGACCATTGAGCATGCACAAATATATATATATTTATTATGTTTCCACCAATATCCACGATGTCACTATGATATTCGTGGTGCCCCTGCGATGGTACATGGAGAGTCACGCTGGCGATCGTGGAGTCATCACGAATATCACATGCAATCAAAAAAATCAATTTGAGACACATAACTTGTGCCACTAACACACCCATTTCTCAAACATGGGGTCAGACTGTCTCCACCCTGACCCCTTATACTAGCTTTCACAGAAATTTCCAGCCCTTGGAACCATTCCTGATCTTTAAAATGGCAGCCGCAAATTTCTGTTAATGTTGCATCCAGCCAATCAGAGCATTCCTGTTGGCGCACGCATCCGCAATTAATCGCGAAACCACAGCAAAATATCCGCAGTCAGAGACATATCTATCATTTTTGGCTTCAATTTCTCAAAAACTACTGAACGGATTTGCACCAAATAACAAAAAGCAGAATCTGCGTAACAACATCTACCTTGTTGCCAAATTTGGTGTCATTCTGTTAAGCGGTTCGGGCTGCAGGTTTGACAATGCGTTCCTATGGGAATTAACATACCAAACACACCTATATATATGCCATCAAAAGCGGTCCTCCTCCACGAACACCTCATGCAGGGGCACATCGAACAGATGGTGTTCAAGTTTCTTTATAAATGTATTATTTTTATTTTTCCATTTACTTTGGTGAACGCCATATTTTCATGTGGCACATATACAAATAAAACAACAACCAACACGTTTCGGCTGACCCCATCAACTGGGCTGGGTCTCACAGTCATCACAGTATGTAGCATTCTTATAATGGTTCTTTTTTCATTTTGATGACCCTCAAACACTATCGCACCAACATTACAAAAAATAGAATGACAAATGTCAGCCTCCATTAATTTCATTAACATTCCTCCCAAGTACTTCTTAGATACATTCTTCATTTGAAAATATTTTGTCTACAACTGAGTGCAAAAATGTCCAATTACTTTCCAATCAATTCATATTTGAATGTGAGAGGTCCCATGAATCTACATTTTGGTTCATTCATTGTGGAAGATACATCATTTATGTATATTACATGTGAGAATTACAAGTAAGACCACATATCAAAATAATATGTATTCTCTCAGGGGTCACAAATACATCTGGTTTGAACCTGCCCTTTGGCTTATTGCTTAATTATTCAATTAGTCAAAGTGCACATTGCCTATAACCTGCACAGTGCCAGGCCCCCATAACCTAAGATATGTAGACCTTCTCACATAATATTATAAAAATAATTATATTCCATATACTAGAATTTCACCCCATTAATTCATATGGTCTCAAATATTACACAATAAATAAAATGCATAACATATGCATAATCATTCCTACAATTGTAGACCGTATGTCTCAAGTTATACATAGTACATAAAAACAAAAGGTGTTATCATGATAACTCCTACAATTGTAGGCCATATGGGGGTATTTCCAAATGCATTACCTAGGTATTATAGAAAATATTCTAGTTCATAGCTATGTAAATCCAATAAACAACCACAAAAATTCTTTATGATGCAAAGAAAGTTCATACCTAAAGTGCATAAGTGCTCCTAAAGTGGATAATGTATGAATATAATTATATTTGCAATTCTACGAGATTTACCATTAGGTCCACCCTCCAAATACTATAAAAATATTTGATTTCTAAGTGCAAATGATCTCATCAATACCTATTCTATATATATATATTCACTGAAAAAACCATAGCTTTCATGCACGTTATAGTTAGGAATTGGCATTTAAAAAACCTTAGAAATTCACTGAAAAAACCATAGGTTTCAGGGGCGTTATAGTTAGCTGGACATTTCCCTCATACAAAACCCTGGAAATTCCCCCGTTATAGTTAGTTCAGCTAACTATAACTCGCGCCCCAGCAATGCACTGCTGATGACGTCACATATTACATCACTCATGACATGGTCAGTGACATCACTGATGACATCTGAAATGACATCACTGAGTTTCTAGGGTTTTGTACGAGGGAAATGTCCAGCTAACTATAATGCCCCTGACATCTATGTTTTTTTCAGTGAATTTCTAAGGTTTTTTAAATGCCAATTCCTAACTATAACGTGCAGGAAACCTATGGTTTTTTCAGTGAATTTCAAAGGTTTTTTAAATGCTAATTCCTATCTTTAACTTATCTCTGAAGATATCATGTTTAATGATTTTGATTGGATTTCTATATTTTTCAAATTCAGTGTGTCAATTTCATTATTCTTTTTTTTTTCAAAAACATACTTTTTGATCACCATTTTTTAAACTTATTTTTTCAAGAATTCTTTTAAAAATAAAAAAATAATTTTTGAATTTAATGGGTTTTTCAAACATATTTTTTTATATTTTTAAAAATATTTTTTTAACTATATGTTCAAAACTTTATTTTATATATTTTTTTCCATGTTTTTGGATCCGCGCACCCTAAGTGCACCGTTCCCGATCCCTACGCGATAGCATCCGCGCATGGTATGCGTTGGGTACATGTTTAGTGCGCGATCGCAATGTGACAGGTACGCGACTCCCAGCCTATACGCGACACGTTCGATGTACGTAACGCGACGTTTACGCGCTTCCGCGATGCATCATCTGCGTCTATGACGCGGTAGGTGCGCGGATCCCGCAAAATATTTAACATTTAAAAAAACATATATATATGTATTTCATGTGAATACTATTTGAAGACAAACTATAAACTAGTCTTAAAATTAATATATTTTTACATCTAATCCTATAATTTTTTTTAATTCAATTACGCGGATGCGCGCTGTGTGCGTGCTGCGTAAGCGCAGGGTGCGCGGATCCCATGTGACCTGCAAAAAAAGAGATTTGATTGGTTCATTACACTTCCTATTCTAACTATTGAAAGACCCCACCCATTTCAATCATTCTTCTTTGACCTTCTTTAGAGCACCATCTCTTTGGAGAGAAGAAGATTTTTTAGACTAAGTTTACACTTAGCTCTAACTTTTTTCAACCAAAAATGGCTTCAGGGCAGCAGGCATCACCTGCATCTCCTCATACTTCTGAGGATGAATTTTTGGAGGAGGCACCACCCAAAGAACGTTTTTCTTCAGTGGTGTGGACATTTTTTACTTTTCCCGAGGGGCAGAATAAGACCAATGCCACCTTAGTCACGTGCAAGATTTGCAAAAGAGTCCTGTCCTAACAAGAAATACTCGTGCGGCACGGCAAGTATGATGAAGCACATGAGGACCCTTCATCCAAATAATCTTGCACGAGAAGAGTGCCGACGGATGAGAAACACTCCTGCTCCTGCGCCATCCACCTCATCGCAGCCGAGCACATCAAGAGTGCATCCATCAGCCCAAACCTTGGACATCCGTCCTCAATTTCAATTTTTAAAAGTGCTCTGCACTAAGTGCAATAAGACTTTGTGCTGAAGTTCATTGTTTGGGTTCTCCTGCTTTGTTTTTTGGGTTTTTTTGCAGAAAAACCCCCAAAAATTAAAAATTGTTCAGAAACCCCCCAAAAAATGATAAAAGAAGAAAGAAGAAAAAAAAGTTCTTGTAAGAACTAGCTTTCCTGGTTTAAAAAAAGAGCGAAATTTCTTTGTTAGTGTTAGTTTAGATGAATGTATGTGTAGTACATAATTGACTGAATGAATGCATTAGTAGCGTATGGTGAATGTATAAGTGCAGAACTATGAGGAAGTGCTGCAGCATCACACAGTAACCTCTTTAACTGCAGTGTGCTGTAGTACTTCCGAAGCACAGGGATGCAACATATGTACATAAATATGTTGCAAATCTATGCTTCTCTCTGCACGGCTGCTTAAACTGCAGCCATGTGGTGACACAGGCACCCTTGCACCATAGTGCAAGGATATCTGTGTCATGTGCTGTTTGTTTTTCTACAGGAAGACACATCTTCCTGCACAAAAACAATAAGAGAATGCATTTTTCTCCTTCAATGTATGCTGAACATTTCAGCATACATTAAAGATATAAAAATGTGGAGAAATTAAAACAATTCTCCTTGTTGTGCTTTCCTACACCAATTTTAGAATGGTGCAGCATTCACACACATATCGACATTTATGATTTCTGATAAATCTAGACATGTGTCTTGTTCTATGAGTATTAAGTGCAATCATGCACAACAACACCTATAGAACACCCTTTCAACACAAAGTGGTGTGCATGTTGAGGTTGTATTTACATGGAGTATAAAAAGTGCACAGAATGCCTTTTCCTTTCTTTGTAAATATGAAAGAGTATCTTGCACAATAACAATGTTACAAAAAGTGACATATTTCCATTTTTAAAATTCCTTGCGAATGATATAAGGTAAGCACAGTGTTTTGTCTGCAAAGATGTTCAAAGAAGAATGATTGAAATAATTACGGTCCTTCAATAGCTAAAATGGGAAATATGATGAACCCCTCAAATCTCTTTTTTTGCAGGTCACATGATATCTGATTATGGTCAGATTTCAAAACTACATAGTGTTAGATCTGGGGGTCTCTAGTTGGCAGGGTAGGTACCACTGTCCAAGTAGGGACCCTTGCTTCTAGTCAGGGAAAGGGGGATAAACTGTTAAGATAACCCCTGCTCACCCTCTAGGTAGCTTGGCCTGAGCAGTCTAGGCTATCAAAGGCAATGTGTAAAGTATTTGTACCAACACTCACAGTAACACAGTGAAAACACCACTGATTTACTCCACACCAGTTTTAGAAAAATAAGGTATCTTTACTAAAAACTTCACAAGACCAAATACTACAGACAAACCAACATATAATTCAAAAAGGTTACTTTAAAGATAGTTCAAGAGTTTGCAGAAAGTACTCCAGGATGTAAAAGTCAGTGTCTTGCACAATGCGACTCTCAATGCACAAAATGCGACACTCTCGTGCCCAACAGTACCTGTAGTTGCGATAAGGTTCCCAAAAGCTATGACAAGGAAGATGGCAAAGGCGATGCGATACTCCTGAGATCCTGGGGAGGCTTTGCAGCAGCCCTGCTTCACGCAGCAGAGGTGGATGCGCCGGCTCCGATCTGTAGGGGGAGGATGCGATGACTTTGGCTTTTGTTGCGTAGGTTTCTTAGGGGGAAGCTTCACGCACAGGTTTGATGCGACACTCTTCGATGTGGCACGATGCGCGGCGCAGCGTTGACTTCCGGCGCCGCAACTCTCGATGCGCCACGGAACGGGACTCTGCGTCGACGCACGCAGCGACTGGATACTTTCACGCACCGGCAGTGGTGCGGCCCGCAAACTGGTTCTGCGACGACCCTCGCAGCGTCAGGAATCTTCTCGCACCGGGACGATGTGCGACGCACTCAGCGATGCGGGGACTCCGGGTGCTGCGATGACGCCGCGATGAAATTCTCCTCGCACTCTCGTTCTTGCGACACGCAATTGGATGATGCGTTGGGTACCAGTTACTCTTTTTCACGCTTCTGCTTCCCAGCTCCCAAACACAGCAAAACGACCTCCTGAGGCCCCAAGACTGGGCAAGCACTCCAAGGCAGGTCAGAACTCCTTCAGCAGAGTTCCAGGGGAGCTGGTGGTGAAGTCCTTTTGTTCCTGGGACTTCTTAACAGGGAGCCAGCTCTTCTCAGGCCCTTGGAGATCAGAATCAAAAGAAGGGGACACAGCAAAGTCCTTCCCCTCTCCTTGGCAGCAAAGCAAAACAGCAAGCAGGCAGTCTTCTCCTCTTCAGTTCTTTTCAGCTTTCTCCTTGGCAGAGGTTTCTTCTTAGTTCCAAAGTGATCTAAAGTTTAGGTGTCTGGGGTCCTCTTCTTATACCCCTCCAAGTCTTTGTCTCTCTTTGTTCCAGTGGGGGGATTCCCCTGCTCAAACCGGTTCCTGGGTGTGCTCTGCTCTGGAGCACCTGGTTCCTTTCAGAGTGAGGGGCAGGGTCGTTAGACGCTCAGCAGGAGGTGGAGCCTTCTTTGTGCCAGCAGAGGCAGAGTCCTCAGCCTGGCCAGCAGGGGGTGGAGCCAGCTTTGTGCTGGCAGGGGTAGCCCTATTCAAACCCAGGGACTACTCCTCCCACCCATCTAAAGCAGATCTCCCTATTCACCCTGCTGCTGACTCATCCAGGCTCCTGGAGCCACCTAGCCCATCACATGACACCAGTCAGCCAACCAGCACACAGGCACACAGGAAGGTTAAACAGGAGAATAGCTACTTTCTAAAAAGTGCTATTCTCACACAGTGAATTTAAAAACCATCTTGCTAAAAAGATGTATAATTAAATTCTGAACACAAAGATACCAAACTTGGAATTTCTATCTTGCCCTTATGGGAAGATAGGCATGTAAACAGCCTTCCCCATTCTATCCTATGGGCAAGATAGCCTCTCAGCAGTGAGAAACGAAAATGGCTGTAATTCACTACCAGGGCATGTTACACACCTCAGTACATGCCCTACCTTTCAGATACACTGCACCCAGCCCAGGGGGGGACCTAGGGCCACCATAGGGATGCCTGACATGTACAGAAAGGGAAGGATAAGGCCTGGTCAGTGGGTGCACTGGCCAGGTCGACATGGCAGTCCTGGACTGCACATAGGCACTGCAAGCAGGCCTAAGACATCATTTTAGCGCTACTCCTGTGGGTGGCACAATCAGTGCTGCAGCCCACTAGTAGAATTTGAATCACCAGCCCTGGCACACGCAGTGCACTTTACTAGGGGCTAACAGGTGAAACAAATATACCAATCAGGGATAACCAATCAATATAACAATTTATACAGAGAGCATATGCACTTTAGCACTGATCAGCAGTGGTAAAGTGCCCAGAGTCTTATTGCCAACAACCACGGGTCAGAAAAAATAAAGGAGGAAGAAGCAAAAAGTTTGGGGATAACCCTGCAAAAAGGGCCATTTCCAACACATAGGTATAAACAGAGTGCTTTTAGAAACGTGTTTCAACTTTGTATCTTCTTGCAGACCTCCTCATTCTGCATATTGAGACTTAGTTAAACTTACCTTCACAGTAATAGGAATAAAAAATGGTATACATTTTTTTCAGAATTTCATTCCAATCTAAATTCATATAAATTGCTTATTTTAAAATTTGGATCTGTGAAAGAAAAGGAAAAAAAAAATTATAACATGTAATAATAATTTTTTTACAACACAGCATAATTTCCACGAAGTAATTTGTTTGCCTTTTTTGCTGTTCTCAGTATATATTAAATTTCACTAAAAATAGTGATTTCAATCCTACTCATCACTTAACAGCGGGCAAAAAAAAAACAATCACAAAGATTGTTAAAATATAAACAACATGCTATTCTCAACAAAATACCACAAGATACAAATCACAGATATATAAAATGCTTACAGCTAACGAAATTTTATAAGTTTAACTTACAAAAACTGGAAATGTTGTCGCTTTAAAATATTCACCAAATCTAACGATGAATTTTTGGAGGACTCACCACGCCCACAACGTTTTCCTTCAGTGGTGTGGAATTTTGTACTGTTCCCGAGGGGCAAACAAAGACCAATGCCACCTTGGTCACATGCAAGATTTGCAAAAGAGTTCTGTTGCAAGGGGATCCTAACAAGAAATACTCGTACGGCACGGCAAGTATGATGAAACACCGAAAGACCCTTCATTCAAACAATCTTGCACGAGAAGAGTGCAAACAGATGAGAAACACTCCTGTTCTTTATCTGTAAAAAAGAATCACACATTAATGTATATTAATAACTTTCAAATGTATACTATTCCATTACTGTACAAACACATTTTATATAAAAACTGACTAAGAAACTATAGCCCTGAACCACAAGTGTGACGATCGTTAAAACACTACATGCATAGGGCATACTACTTTGCAGCAGTTCATGCCCTAAAGCCTACCTCACTAAAAGACTACGGGCCTCATGTAGGAAACCAAATACCGGTCGGTAACGGCCGAAATTCTGTAAATATCCCGTTACCGACCGGTATTTAGGCATTTGCGATGTAGGGGGCTGATTTTCTGGATTCGGTATTTACCGAATCGGAAATTAAGAAATCGGTAAAATACCGATTCGGTAAATGCCGAATCCAGAAATGCAATGTAGGGAGCACTCTAAAGAGTGAAAATTAGTATTAAGAATTCGTTATTTACCACCAAATACCGGTTGGTGATAAATAACGAATACCTTGCAAAAAGCAATATTTTGCAGATTTAAGGGTGCCATGTGGCAGACATACATGCCCTTAGGGCATGTATGTGCGCCACATGTGCACACATGCAAGATTCAGGGGTGCAACAGGGTGTCAATGTGACGCCCTGCCACCCTTGTATATGCTCCCCCCATTACCGAATCGGTATTTACCGATTCGGTAATGAGGCATACCTTCCCATTGATTCCTATGGGCCTGGATATCGATTCATAATTACCGAATTTTTCCGATTAAGTAAACTTTACCGAATCATTACCTACATCACATTTACCGATTCATAAATACCGAATCGGTAAAATTCGGTATTTATGAATCGGTAAATGTGAGGCTACCTACATATGGCCCTACATGCTAACTGACTGAATGACTACAGTACTATAAGGAGACACACTGGGTGAGTGACAGGGTGTTTGCTAGAAGTGTATGAATACTGACTGGGGAATTGAAGGTGTGAAAGACAACTGTGTAGGTGATTAGAGGCCTGCATGCATAGTGAATAGGCATTTGAAGCAGTCCATGTGCTAAGGCCTGGCACACTGCATGAGTACTTGGGTACTGAATGAATGATTAGAGTACAGCAAGGAGAGTGCCTGGGTGAATTTATAAGTGGTAGGCTTTTGGAGCAGGGAATGGATTAGTACTTGGTACTGAATGGGTCACTAGAGGAGTGCAAAGGGAGTGACAGGATGTTTGCTGGACTGTATGGATACTGACTAGGGAATTGAAAGTGTGAAAGACAAGTGTCTAGGTGGTTAGAAGACCGCATGCATAGTGGAGAGGGGTTTGAAGCAGTCCATGTGCTAAGGCCTGGCTTAGTGCATGAATACTTAGGCACTGACTGAATGATTAGAGTACTGCAAAGAGAGTGTCTTGGTGAAAGTGTTTGGGTTTTGGCACAGTGAATGGATTAGTACATGGTGCTGAATGGGTCACTAGAGGACTGCAAAGGGAGTTACAGGGTGTTTCCTGGACGTGTATGGATACTGACTAGGGAATTGAAAATGTGAAAGACAAGTGTATAGTATGTTAGAAGACTGCATGCATACTACATAGACATTTGAAGCAATCTATTTGGTAATGTATGGTTCACAACATGAGTACTTGGAAACTGACTAAATCATCAGACTACTGCTAGGACAGTGCCTGGGTAAAACTTTTACATTTTGAGTTCTGGCACAGTGAAGAGAACAGTACATGGTACTGCACTTTAGTGTCAAACCCTGACTCATGTTATCAATGCATAAGCAAAGAATAGCTTCTAAAGCTACTAAAACTTGACAACATGACTGATTTTAAAACAGTTATCTGTCAGCAAATGCACTATGTTACCAAATGCTTCTCTCACAATGGTTCCCAAATGCACACAGACTCACAGTGTGATTCTAGACAAGCAACATTATCCCTAGCAGCTACCAAAACTCATTCACTACTGTGGAAGGGGTAAGGGGACTGCACACAATCGACATAGTTCAGTACTGCACTTTAGTGTCAAAGCATGAATCATTTTATCAATGCATAACCAAAGACTGGCTTCTAATGCTATTAAAATTTGACAACATGACAGGTTTTAAAACAGTTATCTGTCACCAAATACCCAATGTTACCAAATGCTTCTCTCACAGTGGTTCCCAAATGCACACACACTCACAGTGTGATTCTAGACAACAACCACTATACCTAGGAGTTTACCAAACATCATTCACTACTGTGGAAGTGGTAAGGGAACTGCACACAATCTACATATTTCAGGACTGCACGTTTGTGTCAAAGCCTAACTCATTTAATCAACGCATAAGCAAAGACTGGCTTCTAATGCTACTAAAATTTGACAACATGACAGGTTTTAAAAAAGTTATCTGTCAGAAAATACACGATGTTAGCAAATGCTTCTCTCACAGTGGTTCCCAAATACACACTAACTCACAGTGTGATTCTAGACAAGCACCACTATCCCTAGGAGTTTACCAAAACTCATTCACTACAATGGAAGTGGTAAAGGAACTGCACACAATCTACATATTTCAGGACTGCACTTTTGTGTCAAAGCCTAACTCATTTAATCAACGCATAAGCAAAGACTGCCTTCTAATGCTACTAAAACTTGACAACAAGACAGGTTTTAAAACAGTTATCTGTCAGCAAATACACGATATTACCACATACTTCTCTCACAGTGGTTGCCAAATGCACACAGACTCACAGTGTGATTCTAGACAAGCAACACTATCGCTAGCAGCTTACCAAAACTCATTCACTACTGTGCAAGGGGTAAGGAGACTACACACAATCTACATATTAAAGTACAGCACATTAGTGTCAAAGCATGATTTATTTTATCAATGCATAAGCAAAGGCTGGCTTCTAATGCTACTAAAACTTGACAACATGACAGGTTTTAAAACAGTTATCTGTCAGCAAATACACGATGTTACCAAATGCTTCTCTCACAGTGGTTCCCAAATACACACATACTCACTGTGTGATTCTAGACAAACAACACTATCCCTTGCACTATACCAAAACACATTTCTTCATCTAGAAGGAGTACTACATTTTAATATAGAAACATAACTCATTTCACAAATTCATAAACAATGACGGCTTTCTAATTCTACCAAAATATATAAACAGCACAGTTATCTGTCTGCAAACACATGAAAAACACAAATGCTTATCACAGAATGGTTTCTACATGCACACACACTGTCAATAAGATTGTAGAGAAAAAAAGTACTCCCTACACTTTAGCAGGAGAAATCCATTAGTCTGATTAAAATCTAAATAGTCTACATACATCCCCTCACAATTAAATAACTCACCTTTCAAGTTGTTTTGTAGATTAAGAAGTATATCAGTCACACACCAGATTTTCTTTTACAGAATCTCTGCACTGTGCACCTCTCAGCAAAAACAAAGAATGGAAAAGTTTCCCTTTCATTTCCCACACATATACATGTAAACGTCAAATCACAATCCTTCACACATAAACTCAAAAGCAAACACACATTTCTATTGGTTAAACATTTCAACCCTTTCCAACTGAAATACATTTCAACCCTTCCCCCAATCTGCCCAAACAGGTCATGGAACACTGCACTGAGCACACAGGTCACAAGTTCAGCATACAATGTTACTAAACAAGGCAGCAAGTGTGCTTGACTTTTCAACATATCAGCTTATCATATATAATGTTCCTTACAATCTGTTTTTGTTAACCAATAAGAATCATATCTTTAAAAAACAGAAATATACACCCTACCTTTCAGTGTAGAAAGTAGTCATACAACCAATGATTTCTTGTCTTTTTTCAAATTTGTTTCCCGTGGATCCGCGCACCTAACACGAGAGAATCCGAGCACCCAACGCGATAGGATGCGCGCACCGTGCGCGCATTTTGCCGTTATTTGTTTTTTAAAAAAGGGGGCCTCAAAGGGTCCTTCTGGGACCCCCTAAGCAGGTCTAGAGCGTCAGAGTATTAACACTCTACCCCCTTTATATGTTTTACACACTTATGCCCCTTGCTTCTTCAGCCTCGCTTCTACCGAGGCAGAAAATGGCCACCAACAGTTCCTGGTTTCGAATGTAGAAAGACGCTCGACAGCCAATTAGCATTCAGCGCGCGATCGGGAGGGTGCACGCTCGGTTCGGGGAGGATGCGCTTACAGTGCGGGTAGGGTCCGCGCATCCTCCCCGGCCATAGATATATATGTACATTTAACTCTAATTTTCTCAGAAACTACTAAACGTATTTACACCATTTAAGCAAAAGGCACGAGTCTGAACTGAGGACTACCTCTTTGCCAAATTTGGTGTCATTCCGTTCAGCGGTTCGGGCTGTAGCTGCGACAACAGATCCTATGGGAAACTGCATGGGGAAAATGCGTTTTGGGACCCCCCTTTTTTCTCGGCCCCCGCTTGACAAATCAACACGAAACTTTCAGGGAAGGAGCGGAGCGGAGCTGACCAAAAGTTTGGAAAATTTCGCGAGGAATCATCAACCGGCGCCAGACTTATTGGGAATAGAATGTTGCGGATTTCCTATGGAAAATAGGTCCTAACTATAACTACCTACTGGCGACCACCAGTAGGTAATATATATATATATGCCCAGAAATAGTTTCATTTCACTGGTGGAAACCCATATAGCTCTTTACCACCAACCATGCAGGGATTTTCACCCTAACATGACTTTCCCTATTTTTCTACATATCTGCAGTGGAGCCATGTCTCATCTGGCCTCAAGTGGCTTGTGTAATATTTTTTCATTTATATTGTGTAATATAGAATGGACTAGTAGTCACAGCTGTCGCCTATATGCAGCAGGGGGTGGCAGGGTAGCAGTGGCGGGGGGGGTTGAATTAAAGAAAAAAACTTACCTGATCCTGTGGCCATCTTGCACTTCTGCTACTAATAATAGCCCCTAGGACAGACTCCCCAACCAATCCAGATGCTGCTGTCATACTATGAGTGCAGCACCGGGATTGGCTTGAGTGGGCTGCATAGATGATCCGCTCATGCACAGGGAGTTTGCCACGTTTCTCCACCGGGCTGTAGAATACAGCTGGATTTAGAGAAACCTAACTGCGCAAGTCTATTTAGATGGCCTTAGACGGCGAGACAAACAGACAAGCGCACTTAGAAGTGCAAAAACAATCTTCCCTATGACCCCAGCCTCGCCCCTTCTCTTCACACACTGGCTCGGCCAGCAGCTAGAAAATAAAACAATATTAAAATATAGTTTTGTTTTTCAGCTGCTATCTCTTGAGCCAGTGGGGCGGGAGAGCCGCTGATATGGACTTGACTCAGAGAGTGACAGAGCACTCTGCAGAGAATAAAAAGTACATAGCGAACTAAATGAAATAGTGATCGTTAATTAATCACAATGGAAGGGCACAAAAATAGGGCACTTTACAGTACTGTGGTTGGGAACACTTTGTTGATCCTTCACTATCATCTTGGTCACCAATGTCAACTGTTTGCAAAACAGTGACTTTGCATGCCATTTTCTGATTGCGCAATCTACAGTTACTGCAGTTAATTTTGTAATGATGATTGGTGGCATTTAGAGCAAGTGTGCGTGGGCATGCAAAAAAATTGAGAATGCATAAGTCATTCAAAGTAGGGTTGTATGGCATTTGAAACCACAAACGAAAGGCAAAGTGATATGCTGTACAATCACACAAAAAATAAATGATATATATTTAAACTTGTAACCGAAACATCTAGGGCATCCCGTGTGGACCCAGTCAAAGGTTACACATGGATGAGGTGCTCTTTGGAGAGGACAATCTTCAGTTCATTCATGAGGAGTAAGGTTGATGAGGGTTGCCAGATCTAGGTACCCAGGAAGTTCCGAATCCTATGAGCCTATCAACAGAAGGGATGATATCATGATTAATCAGATGCAACAATTCTTGCTCAGTCATGATTTTCTCAAATTCTGAATCCCTCTTTGTGTGTATGCAAACCTCACAGTAAACGCCTAGTTTGAACACACACTGGTCACTAATCCTGGAAGTATTATGATTTCTAATTATTCCGGTTTGATCCTGCAATGAGCTATAAAAAAGAAATACTAACTTTCCCTTTTCCACATTGGTAGACGGCTGTATTTATTCATACATCATATGTGCATGAAAGTTAAACATTTAAAAATTAGCTTATTCATGTTCTTCACAGCTAATTTAATTGGTATTTTACTTTTAATTCATGTAATCAAAGTAATCGTCGTTAACGATTTTAATCTTCAAGGAACCTAGGAAAACAATTCTGTGATAGTGCTAAACAATCCCAGGGCACTGCTCAGTCATTTTACACTTTTGATTTTAATTGAGAAAAATAACATTCTGGTTCTAACATACTCTCCCTTTTTATTTTGTGACATTGTCTTTTTAAATCAAAACATTGCAATCAATTGGGACAGACATTTATTTTATGAGGATATAAATGACTTGTGAGCGCCACTATTGCTTTGTGAGAATGAATCTATGCTTTGTGAATACCACCTTCTGTGCATGCATGAGTAGACAACATTTTTATAATGTTTTATTCTTATCATTAGAATTATATAGGTAGTCATTTCGATGCAATGTCAGACAGCTATCTCCCTGACTTGCTTTGACATAATTTCAGTGAATCGACATCAGCTTGATAATTCAGGGTTCCACACTTGAAATGGGATTTAATTTCTCTCGTCTTTCTATTTTATTGGCCTTTTGACAACCACATCCCAAAAGCGCATAAAGTAAAGGACATTTGTGACCTTGAAAAGCAAAAGAAAAGTCTGTCAACAAAAACGCAGTTCTAGATTCATCAAAACTTTGAGCCAGTGGAAAGCCATCGCTAAAGACGTTTTGCACTAGAAAAGTGACATTTGTTCAGCACCGAAAAAAATAAAAAAATAGTGCTGCTTTGTGTCACTTTACATTGTGGTGTAACATGGGTGAGTCTACACACACCCATAGGATTTAATGCAAAGCTTGATTGATTAAGACAGCTAGGCAGGGATTTGCATAAAAAACGAACGCCTCCTAGAATCAGTTCCAGCCATGGTTAAATGTTTTCATTTCTCAAAAAAACCCACACGTTGTATGTGTACTGAAGTGGACAGCACATATCCAGTGTGTGGGTGTAATAAGGTACATCCGTGGTACACTAGTGTAGGTTGAAGTAAGATCTTTATTCAAGTACAGTAGGTATCTACTTGTAAGACGTCCTATCCACACAATGTTGGCAGTAACTGAATTCACAGAGTTCTAGAGCAATTTAAACAGATGAAGGCTCTAGAGTGAGGAACTCTGATCACAGTGACAAGCATGAGACAGGACGACTTGGCATAAATAATAATGACACACAGGTCATTACACACCTTCCCTCTTTACACAAGGAAACAGAAAGAAAATAAAGAAAAAGATAAATGCAGAAACAAATAGAGAATCAAGAAAAATATTAATGCATAAAAAAATCATGGCGTGTTGCTGGAATCTTTTCAGCACGAGGACTCTTTCTCAATACAGGTAACTTATCTAGATTTTTTTCCTTAACATACAAATCATGTTGGTATCTACAAGGAGGTGGGATTCTGGCTCCTAAATGGTCTTATATTTGGGACTGTTAAAACTTTTTAAACTTTTTTAATTAGTAGTGTATGGGCCTAGTTTATGGCCATGTATATTGGAAAAAGATTGCGAGATTTCTTTAAACGTAACGTGTGCTTTTTGGTGTACAGGTGTATCATTACCTGCTTGATACGGCGATATCTTGGCCGTGGCAAATCGATTACGAGTGTGTGGATTGTTCGATTCACAAGAAAGAGAACATATGGAATACTGACCTGTTAAGCATTATGACTGAACTAATGAGAAAAGGAGTGGCCCTAGTTCTGATTGAATGAACATGGGGAGAGACTCTGTTTCTCAATGAGGTTAGTTCCTCGTTATGACTCTATGAGCACATAGTGATTTGCTTTAATTCTGGAATATGGATATACTCCAATAAGATCGGGATGACTCTTCTGGTGGTGGCTCTCTACACTTTAATGTTAAACCTTTTCACCGGTTGCACATATATAGTTTTTTTCTAATTTATCTATTGACACTAGCCCCTCATATCTATTGAGTGTCAAGACAAAATGAATTGGTACAATACAAATGTATGTAAATTTGTCTTTTTGGAAGAGGATTTTTAGTACTAATATCGTCTTTTTAAACATTAAATTCTGGACATTAAATGTTTTTATGTGATTTGTAATTTGTATATTTGTATCCATTTGTTTACAGCCTTGAAAAAGTCCGGATGGACGAAACACGTGTCGGCTGTTATGTGTTGTAATGATACTTGGACAATACAAGAAAGAAAAATAAAAAATGAGAATTAATGAAATTCCTTGATCTGTTTGTGGACTTTAAACTCTTATCGACTTTTTGATATATGAAATTTATGTTGGACTAATACCTATAATGTGCCTCAACTGATGGGTAACTAGTGTGGTGACCTCAGTGGGATATCCTTTGGGTTTTTCGACGGGTCTATTCTTCCTCCTAAAAGCAGAGGGGGAGGTTTGGTTTGAGAGCACTATAGGTTAAACAGGAGAGAAAACGTTCAGATAACTGATGTGAAGTCATAACAAAAAACAAGTAATGTGGATGTGCATGTAAATTCCGGCAGACTGCTGCTTAGGTTCATGTGTGTTAAGATACAAATCAGATTGAACCTTGGTGCACATGGGAGCAATCCTATTTAAGTTCCGGATATGATCATCATTTAATTTCACTGCATTTTGGAAGGGTTTCTTTACAACAAAAGGTGTGGAGAACTTAGAGATCCCACTTGATCTCAGGGGAAGATGTACCCTGACTCTCTCACCCACATGCACACGAGTGTAAGAGACAGCGTGCCTGGCGTCAAAATATTCCTTTCTCATGCTAATTTTCACATTTTGATCTTCTCGCCAGGACACCATGTCCAAACCTTGATTAGGGAGCCTCACACCAGCATCAGCTTTCAAGCCCACACTCACATTTTTGTCCTTCATCCACGCTTGGGACGTATGGGTGTTGGGACTCCGCCCCTGAAACAGCTCAAAGGGAACTTTACCTGTGGTGGATTGAGGTGTGAGGTGGTAGACTGTCGCATGTTCTACAACTTCCATTTTCCAATCCTTATTCTGAGCTTTGGCTAGTTGAATGGATTCTTTCAAGACACCGTTAAATCTCTCCACCATTCAATTGGTTTCGGGATGGTAGAATGAGCAACATTAGTGTCTAATACCTCTTTTTGTTAAATATTCCTCCATTTCTCTTGAGACCAGTTGGAATCCGTTGTCAGTTAGAAGACAGTCCGGGAGTCCTTCTCGTGAGAAAATTTCATCTAAAAACTTAGTGACATCCTTAGTCTCGATGTTACGCGTGATCTTAATCTTTGGCCACCTAGAAAACAAGTCTATCAATACCAGGACATAAGACTGACCAGAACTGTTTGAAATGGGACCTAGAAGATCTAAAGCCACCTCTTGCCAACAACGATCAGGGGTCTCTCGCACAAACATGGGTTGGACTCTAGTGTTGTAGACCTTATCACACGCATTACATTTGGTACAAACTCTCACTAAGCGCTCAATGAGAAGATCAATGCCAGGCAACCAGAAATGCATTTGAATCTTCTTTTTAGTCTTGGAGATGCCCTGATGTCCCTTATGAGCTTGGTGAACAATTCTTTGCCTGACGGAGAGAGGAGGAATACGTTTCGTACCCCTCCAAAGCAGGCCAGAGAAAACACACAATTTGTGACGCACATTCCAAAATGTGCGTGTCTCCGGACTGTGATTTTTTTATACCTCCCCACCCTTCAGTTACTAACTTGCAAACTTCAATAATTGTGGGGTCACTTTCCATGTAAGATTTTCACTCACCTTCACTCATGACATCAGTCACGACCTCACACACTTTATAATCGTCATCTTCCCGCAAGTCCCCTGAGGTGACAGGTTCAGAATCAGAATTGCTCTGGGCAAGTCGGGAAAGACAATCTGAGATCTTGCTATGAGCCCCATGTATAGAGTTAACCACAAAATCATAATCTTGAAGGATGACTATCCATTTGGTGATTCTTGAGGATACATCATTCAGACTCTTTTTCCGTGAATAAGTCTTTCAAGTGTTTATGGTCAGACTGCACAACAAATGAACTCCCCCAAAGAAACTTCTCAAGTTTCTTGATCGCCCAAAAGATGCACAGGGTCTCTTTCTCTATGACAGAGTATTGAATTTCTGGTCCCACCAGTGCTCTCGAGAGAAAAATGATAATTATCTTCCTTCCACCCTTCAACTGCTTAAGAACAGCAGGAGGCCCTTGGAGCTAGCATGAGTGACGAGAATGGAATGCGCATTAGCATCAAAACTCTGGATAGAAGGTGCCTCATTCAAGGCTTCTTTAACATCATCAAATTCCACTTGGCATTGCGGTGACCACGTAAATCTTACACCTTTCTTCAGGAGCGACCTCAGGGTGAAGGTTAGGGAAGCAAATTGTGGGACGAATTTTTCGTAATATTCGGCCATGCCGAGAAAGGTAACCAACTCGTTTCTGGATTGGGGGGTGGGAAGTTTCAGAAGGGTCTAGACTAAATGGTCTCTCGGTTTTACACTCTCCTTGGATAACTTATGTCCCAAATAGTCAATTTACACAGGGCTCCCGGGGTCCACGCAGCCTCCTACGATTATCCTGGATTTCATCCTGATATTTTGAAGGAATACTACGGGCGAACCTACGCTGAGGATACTCCTGTTCTCAGAACTCAAATCGGACATTGGGAACTTTACTTCTTCGGTCTTTGGACAAGAGGCCTGCTCCGCGGCGCTGCCCCGGACTCGGGTTGGCATCTTCCCCGTGTCCCAATTGAACAACAACGGATCCGGAGCTTCAGGCTGACCCGTGCCCCCCGGGTTTCACTTTCGCCTTCGACTCTCCTCAGTGCCGTGGAGGGCGGGCGCCTGCGGAGGCTCCACATCTGAGCAGCTCGGAGGCCGGCGGGTGATATCGGTAGCGGGAGCTGTCTACCGCTGATTGCGGTGTGCTCCCCCCAGGGAACCACTACAACACACGGGCATCCAAGAGTTGGTTTCCCCGGCCGTGTAATGGCGGCCCGACTGGATGGGGACAAGCTAAGGCCCAAGGTTACCCGGAGAGGTGGCTATGTGCAGACGAATAATATGGATCGGTATGCCCATCAGAAGGGGTCTCCTGGTCCGAGTGGGCTCGCAGAGGTGGCTCGGGAGGGACCGTCATCCTCGGCGGAACTGACACTCAACGATGTCATGGGTGCCATCGACGCCATGAAGGAGTCGGTTGGCCAGCGGTTTGACTCTCTGGCCCACAAGCTGGACACTGTGTCAATTGATGTTAACCTACTCAGAGCGGACCTTTCGAAAACCAGCGACAGGGTCAATTCACTTGCTCTCACGACTTCGGGCCTTACGAAAGATGTTACTGACCTGCAGACGGAGCTTCACAGTCTGAGGGCCCTCACCGACCTTTCGGTCAAGCGGCTGGAGGATTTTGAAGGCCGGGCACGGCGCAATAACGTGCGCATTGTAGGTGTGCCGGAGAGGTCGGAGGATGGGTCAGTGGATCTTTTTGTGGAGGAACTGATCCTGAACCACCTCGTGCCAAAGGGCCTCAGTAAATACTTCATGGTGGAGCGGGCCCACAGAGTTCCGGGGGGTCGGCCGAAGCCGGGGGCCCCGCCGCGACCCATCATCGCCAGGATCTTTAACTTTAGGGACCGCGACGCCATCCTACAGACCTCCCGTGTAAATGGCCCGCTGAAGTATGAGAACGTGGACGTTAGCTTTTATCCTGACTTTACTCAGGTGGTCCAAAATCAGCGCATGGGGTTTCTGACTGTGAAACGGCGATTAAGAGACATGGGACTAAAGTACGCCATGCTTTTCCCGGCTAAGCTTCGTGTTGAACTGGAGGACCGGACCCACTTTTTCGACCGGCCTGATGCGGTGGAGGAATTTGAATTTAAAATTGAATTGAATTTGAATTTAAAAGCATTTGTTAAGCGCAAGTATACCATGCGGTTTCATGGCGCTTTAAGTGATGCAGTAGCGGTCGGCAGAAGGGCTAGACAGTATAAGCTTGCTCAAATAACAGGGTTTTAAGGTCTTTCCGAAACTGTGTGTATGACGGAGAAGATCGGAGAGCAGGAGGGAGAGAATTCCAGAAAAGTGGGGCGAGAACAGCAAATTTCGCTCCGCCAGATTTCTTTTTCTTGAAACGAGGAATGATGAGGAAAGCCCTATGGGCAGAGCGGAGTTCACGACCTGGGAGGTACGGTTTTATGGCGGCGCAAATGAACTCGGGGGCTGTACCTGATCTAGCCTGAAAGGTAAGGCAACCCAGTTTAAAAAGGGCACGCTCCCTCACCGGGAGCCAATGCAAAGCTTTAAGCAGGGGAGTGGCACGATGGTATTTGGGTAAGCCATAGATCAAACGAGCCGCTTGATTCTGAATGAGCTGCAAACGATGGAACGCATATGCTGGAGCTCCATTGTAAATGATGTTACCATAGTCAACTCTCGACAGTACCATGGCCAGCACAATGATTTTTAAAGCAGGAAGGGAAAAAAAGCGGGATACTTTCCTAATTAGTCTTAAAGAAAAGAAACAAGCAGAGACCACTGAACCCACATGTGAGTGAATAGAGAGTTGTGTGTTCAGAAAAATCCCAAGAGTTTTGACCTTAGAGACAGGAAGAGGGGGAGCACCAAGTGACAAGGGCCAGTGGGCAGAGGTCCATGGACTGCAACCACCTCCGGTCAGGACTAACTCAGTCTTGTCCGGATTGAGTTTGAGGTGGTTGCAGTTCATCCAGTCCTGAATGAATGTCATTACGGTCTGAACATTGGAAGCAGATGAGGGGGAGTTGGAGAGATTAAAGATTAGCTGGAGATCATCAGCGTAGTTAAACACCGTGACCTCCATCTGCTGTAACGAAAAAATGAGGGGATAGATGTACAAATTAAATAAAAGTGGGGAAAGTGATGAGCCTTGAGGGACTCCGCACTCCACTTTGCGAAATTCAGCGGTGAAATTGGCCAAATGGACGGCTTGGGCCCTCCCTGTGAGGAAGGACTCAATCCACGAGAAGGCAGAACCTTCTATGCCCGCCGCCCTGACACGGCTGAGAAGAATGTAATGATCCACCGTGTCAAAGGCGGCGGACAGATCTAATAAAATCAAGGCTTGCGGAAGGTTGGTGTCAATGCCTTCACGTAGCACGTCCATTGCCGAGATCACCACTTTCTCGGTGGAGTGCAATGGGCGAAAGCCGGCTTGACGGGGGGAAAGACAGTGATTGATTTCAACATGAGTGCTTAAGGTGGTTGTGACGTGAGTTTCCAAAATTTTTGCTAGGTAAGGCAGTAGAGAAATGGGACGGTAGTTGGAGGGGGAGGAAGAATCAGCGTCAGGTTTTTTAATAATAGGTATGACAACCGCTGATTTATGTATATCAGGAACGTTTCCCTTCTTTAGCGAGTCATTGAGGAGGGTCAAAGGGGGAGTGGGGGAAGATAAATAGATTTCCCTGAGGATATGGGCGGGGGCAAAATCTAAGGGAGAACTGGATTTGACTCGGTGAAGTAATGAGAAGAAGGTGTCCTCAGTTAAAGGTGGAATAAGGTTAAGTTTGGGGACAGTGGGGGGAGGGGAAAAATTGACAAATGCAAGGGAGGGTGGTGGAATGTTAAGTTTGATTTTGAGTATTTTATCAATAAAAAACTCATTGAGCGAGTTGCAGAAGGACTGCGAGGGGGGAATGGTAGTCGTTGTTTGACTGGATAATGCTAATTCATGGACCGCGGTAAAGATTTCCTTTGAGCGAGACTCAGCTGCCATAATCCTGCTGGTATAGAATGCAGTTTTAGCCGCTAGAATGCCCGCTTTATAAGTTTTTAAAACAGACAGATATATAGTCTTTAGCTCTGGGCTGTAGTCTTTCCTCCAGGCTCGCTCGGCTCTTCTAGCTGCTAGTTTCTGTTCTTTTAGCTCTAAGGTGAACCATCGATTGGCTGCATGGGCCCGCTTGACAGTGAGTCGCCTCATGGGGGCGAATTCGTCGCCTGCCAAAGTCAGCCAATTATCAATGGCGGCCAGTTGCGACGTAGCAGTGAGATCTGTAAGGTCGGGAGCGGTTTTGGCCAAAGTTGAACAGAAGGAGGGCATGTCCGTTTTACCCCATTTCCTGACCCAAATGTTTTTAGGAAGAGGAGGTTTGACCAGTGCGGTCAGTGCAAGGGAAAAGGAAATAATAGAATGGTCGGACCAGGAGCACGGGGAAATTATGGGGGGTGTGGATGGAATATTTAGCGCCCAGATTTGATCCAACATATGACCGTGGGTATGTGTGGGGCCATGAGTGAGCAGAGAGAAGTTCAAGGAAATCATGAAGTCTGTAAAATCTTTGGATTGAGGGCTCTCAGCAGGTTCATTGGGCCAAAAGTTTAGGTCCCCTAGCACTAGTACCGATGAATTGTTAACCACCAAGGTGGCTAAGAGAGCCTGAATGCTAGGGAGAAAGGATGGGGTTAGCTGGGGAGGACGATAAATTAAGACAAAGGTGAATGGTACCTGATGGAGAGTTGAATGAGCTACAAGGTAATCTACCTCAGGAATGGGTAAGGAGGGGAGAATCTGGAAGCAGAAGTCTGTCCGGGCTATTAAGGCTACTCCGCCACCCCGCTTGCCCTCAGGCCGATCTGCTCGAATGGCAGAGTATGATGGAGGCAATGCGGCTAATACATTGGGTAGGGAGTCTGCCTTAAACCAGGTCTCCGTTAAGAATATGAGGTTTGGATTATGGGTGTCAATGTAGTCAAATAGCTCGTATTGATGACTAACCGCAGACCTGGTGTTTAAGAGTATTGCTGAAGTGTTACAAATTGGTGCTGGGGGAGCTGGGGGGGGGCAAGATGGTGCAGGATGGTGTATTGGATAAAGGAAATAAAGGTGGGCTGATACTAGGAGGACGGTAAGGTGGGGAAGAACATAAATCAAGCTGTCTCAGGTGGGTACTGATCGAAGGGTCAACCGTTCCAGGGACCCAATATGAGAGTAGTAATGCAGGTGAGTACGTAAGTAAACGGGCAGCCTTTCGTGCCCCTAGCCCCGGTCGGCCGCGGACGGGCGCAGACGGGCTTAACTCTGGCTCAACTCCGGCGCGCCTACGTCGCGCCCGCTGCGCTCGTCCGCTGCGCTGACACATGCTGCACGATTAAGTAGGGGCGGAGCGGTGGAGGAGGGGCAGGGTTAGGAAGGAAGGCAGCCCGATCTAAGATGGCGCCCGTTGCTGCTTAGAAGCCCGCAAGTCCACCAACCCGCCCTGGCAACCCACCTCTGAAACCGCAAAAGGTAAGAGACCTGCACAAACTTTGAAGATGAGTTAAAAGCAGTAAAATACAATACAAATGTACATCGCCTGCGCTAGTAATCAGCGGGGGCGGAGAGCAGGATGATCGCGACCAGCAATCCAAGCGTCAACCAGCAAGCCCACTGCCACCGGGCTACTGGCAAACACAGTAGAAGGACAGGTCAAGGCTCTTAAATAGGGGCGGAGCGGTGGAGGAGGGGCAGGGCTAGGAAGGAAGGCAGCCCGATCTAAGATGGCGCCCGTTGCTGCTTAGAAGCCCGCAAGTGCACCAACCCGCCCTGGCAACCCACCTCTGAAACCGCAAAAGGTAAGAGACCTGCACAAACTTTGAAGATGAGTTAAAAGCAGTAAAATACAATACAAATGTACATCGCCTGCGCTAGTAATCAGCGGGGGCGGAGAGCAGGATGATCGCGACCAGCAATCCAAGCGTCAACCAGCAAGCCCACTGCCACCGGGCTACTGGCAAACACAGTAGAAGGACAGGTCAAGGCTCTTAAATAGGGGCGGAGCGGTGGAGGAGGGGCAGGGCTAGGAAGGAAGGCAGCCCGATCTAAGATGGCGCCCGTTGCTGCTTAGAAGCCCGCAAGTGCACCAACCCGCCCTGGCAACCCACCTCTGAAACCGCAAAAGGTAAGAGACCTGCACAAACTTTGAAGATGAGTTAAAAGCAGTAAAATACAATACAAATGGACATCGCCTGCGCTAGTAATCAGCGGGGGCGGAGAGCAGGATGATCGCGACCAGCAATCCAAGCGTCAACCAGCAAGCCCACTGCCACCGGGCTACTGGCAAACACAGTAGAAGGACAGGTCAAGGCTCTTAAATAGGGGCGGAGCGGTGGAGGAGGGGCAGGGCTAGGAAGGAAGGCAGCCCGATCTAAGATGGCGCCCGTTGCTGCTTAGAAGCCCGCATGTGCACCAACCCGCCCTGGCAACCCACCTCTGAAACCGCAAAAGGTAAGAGACCTGCACAAACTTTGAAGATGAGTTAAAAGCAGTAAAATACAATACAAATGTACATCGCCTGCGCTAGTAATCAGCGGGGGCGGAGAGCAGGATGATCGCGACCAGCAATCCAAGCGTCAACCAGCAAGCCCACTGCCACCGGGCTACTGGCAAACACAGTAGAAGGGCAGGTCAAGGCTCTTAAATAGGGGCGGAGCGGTGGAGGAGGGGCAGGGCTAGGAAGGAAGGCAGCCCGATCTAAGATGGCGCCCGTTGCTGCTTAGAAGCCCGCAAGTGCACCAACCCGCCCTGGCAACCCACCTCTGAAACCGCAAAAGGTAAGAGACCTGCACAAACTTTGAAGATGAGTTAAAAGCAGTAAAATACAATACAAATGTACATCGCCTGCGCTAGTAATCAGCGGGGGCGGAGAGCAGGATGATCGCGACCAGCAATCCAAGCGTCAACCAGCAAGCCCACTGCCACCGGGCACTGATGCGGTGGAGGAATGGCTTGATACATTGCATCGTCGACGCGGGGGAGAGGAGCGGGCCGAGGACGACGGAGGTGGCTCGGCGGAGCACCCGTGAACTACTGAACTATGGTTCCTGGCTAATCGTGTGTTGAACTCAGACTTTGGTCGGGGGTGACCTAGTACATGGGACTGCATTGCCCTTCCATTTGTGTCGGGGGGCTGCGGGGTATCTGGTGAGACTCTTCCTCCTCTAGTGGGGTTTTCTTTCTTTTCGTAGACTAGGTTTATGTCGGGGCGACAGGCACACTGCGAGTTGGGGTGGCTAGATGTTCTAGTGCAGGGGTGCAGGGTGGGGGGGGTGTGTCACGGGAGTTGGGGGGGTGGTGGTGGGGGATTTGTTGTTGTTTCAGGTTTGTTTTATACCAGGTGATCGATGTTCTGTTTTTTGCTCTCGTAGTGGGTGGGATGATCGTTGTGGTTGGGATGGGGGTAGGGGGTTGCATATTTTAACATGGAATGTCAATGGTTTGGGGGACCGTGTGAAGCGAGGGGTGGTGCTACAATATCTGAAGCGTCTCTCTCCAGATGTCGTCTTCCTACAAGAGACGCATTTGGTGGGCAACTCCTGTCAGGCATTGAATAGACGGGGCTACCGTTTGGTGGCCCATTCCGGCTTTACCACTGGATCCAGAGGGGTAGGCATTCTGGTCCGAGCCTCTCTCCCACTGGAAATTGACGAGGTGAAGCACGATGATCGGGGGCGTTACGTAGTGCTGGTCGGCCGGTGGGAGGGTAAGACTCTGTGTTTGGTTTCAGTTTACGTCCCCCCTGGGTTGCAGACTACCACCTTCGCGGATCTGGGAGGTCTATTGCTCGGGCTCCCTGAGGGCCTGTTGCTGGTTGGTGGGGATTTCAACTCTGTTGTGTCTGGTAGAGAGGATCGACACCCGCCCAGAGACCTCCCTGGGGCGCATTCTTGGTTAGGTGGTTTTATTGACACTATGGGACTAGTTGACTGTTGGAGAGCGATGCATCCGGGGATGGCTCAGTTTACGTTTCACTCTGGGGCCCACGGCTCCCTGTCTAGATTGGACTATGTGCTGATGCCGGCTGCCCAAGCCTCAATGATTGGGGAAGTTAAACATCTTGCTCGTGGAATCTCGGATCATTCCCCGGTGCTGCTCCACTTGGATATTGCCTTGGGGGCTGGGGGGAGGGTGGCACCGATTAACCCCTGGTATCTCCGTGACCCCACAGTTCGTGCCCAATTGGTGAAGTCTCTGGACCGGTTTTTCGTGGAAAACCAAGGTTCCGTCTCATCGGCCTTGACATTGTGGGAGGCCTTTAAGGTGGTGATCCGTGGGCAGGCCCTATCCCTGATCTCCCTTGCTAAAAAGCGTAAAAATGTAGAGGTGGTGCACCTGGAGTCTGACATAACTAGTATGGAAGGGGATCTTGGGCGGGGAGTCACGAGGGAGAAACTTCACGCCCTTAGCCTTAAGCAGTCGGACTATAGGGCGCTGGTTACGAATGCTGCCAAGCTCACTAGTCGGGAACAGCAGGGGCGCTTGTATGATGTGGGTGACAAGGCTGGAAAATTGATTGCGTGGCTGGAAAAGAGCGAAAGAGTGAATCGTGTGGTTCCGGTGATTGTGTGCGCTGACGGTGTGAGTGTCACAGATCCCGGAGAGATAGTGACTTGTTTTGCAGATCATCTGCGTGACGTCTATACGTCGGTCTCGGATAGGCCGGAGGATGACTCTCGCCAATTGTTACGAGATATTACATTGCCATGCCTCTCTGTCTCCGACAGAGAGTCGATGGATGCGGCATTGACGAATGATGAGATAGCACTGGCAATTCGCGCGGTCCGCTCCGGAAAGGCCTTGGGTCCGAATGGTCTGCCGATCGAGCTGTACAAGCTTCGTCCAAAGAAGCTGGCGCCTCATCTCCGTGAGATGTTTAATGCGTCGCTTGAGGTAGGCTCCCTTCCGCTGGACCAACGGCTTGCAACTATTGTGGTTCTCCATAAAGAGGGTAAGCCGCGAGACTGTTGTGCATCGTATAGGCCTATCTCACTCCTAAATGCCGAGCCAAAGATTCTTGCGAAGGTCCTGGCAAATCGACTGATTACTGTAATTGGCGACCTGGTTCATCCGGATCAATCTGGTTTTATTCCGCATCGCAACACCGCGTTGAACCTGAGGCGCCTACATGGAGTTCTTGCAAGGGTCGATTGTATCCAGGAGCCCACCCTTTTGGCGTCCTTGGACGCCACGATGGCGTTCGATACGCTGGAATGGTCGTATCTTTGGGCGGCACTGGCCAAGTTTGGTTTTGGACCCGGATTCATTAAATGGGTGAAACTGTTGTATGTGGAGCCGCTGGCGCAGGTGGTGGTGAATGGTAGGGTGTCGACCCCCTTTGTGCTCGGGAGGGGTACCCGCCAGGGTTACCCCCTGTCCCCGCTTCTTTTTGCTCTTGCGTTGGAACCCCTGGCGGCGTGGCTGCGGTGGGAGCCCTCTATGGCGGGTATTCGGTGGTCTCCGACGTTTGAGGACCGTGTGTCACTATACGCTGATGACATTTTGCTCTACCTCACCTCGCCGCGGAAATCATTGATAGTGTTGTTCGATGTTTTGACCTCCTTCGGCCGCAATTCTGGGCTTGTTATTAATTGGGCCAAGTCCTGTGTATATGTGTTGGTTGGCGACCCCCCTCCTCTCCCTCGCGGCTGTCTGATTCAAATCTCTCAGTCTGGATTTAAATACTTAGGCATTCACGTCTCCTTGAGTTCGGCGGTTCGTTACTCTCTGAACCTGCTGCCACCGCTTCAGCGGCTTCGGGCTGACGTAGTTCGTTGGCGGAGGCTTCCGTTATCGCCGCTGGGCAGGGCGGCCTTATTTAAAATGATGTCTCTGCCACGTTTTTTGTACGCCCTACAGAATACGCTGGACGTGGTGCCTACACGGTATTTTCGGGAGGTGGAAAGCCTGCAGCGACAGCTGGTGTGGGATGGGAGACCACGTATCGCTCTTGCTAAGCTGACTCTTCCATGGTACGATGGTGGCATAGCTCTTCCTGATATCAGAAGGTATTATTGGGCGTCCCAGCTGGTGGCAGTGAACCATGGGACGTATGGCCCAGCTTTGAACCCCGCGTATGAGATGGATAAGTTACTGTTGCCGGGTGGGGATTTCAATCGAATGCTTTACTCCAAGAAGGGACGCACTAAACTTACGGGCCCCACGAACAATGCTGTACGCGCCTGGCACGGCGCCACTGCTGCTACGGGCTGGAAGGGCCGCCTGACTCGTGCGACTCCGCTGTATGGTTCTGAAGAGTTGGGCGGGCTGTGGCGCACTAAGGGATTTGAGAAGTGGGACACGATCGGTATTAGCCGAGTGGGGGACCTGTGGGCGAAGGGCGCTTTTAAAACGTTCGATGTCCTTCGGACCGAATATAGCCTGAGCGATAGGGAATTCTTTCGTTACGCGCAGGTCCGCCACGCCCTGCTTTCTGCCTTTCCGAACCCGGCGGATATTCCTGAGGCCTCCCCCTTGGAGGATTGTATACTTGATGGCTACTTGCCAGACAGCACCATTTCCCTGATCTATAAAAAATTGATTAATACCCGCGCGGACCTCCTCACTCGCCTGCGAGAAGTATGGGTCGCGGATGGCCTAGAATTGGACGACGAGGACTGGGTTGCGGCTATAGCCTCGCCGAGAGAAGTGGCCATACCCGCTCGCCTTAGATTTGTGCAGTTAAAGATATTACACAGGGTCTATGTTACCGGTCCCCGTTTGCTTCGCTTGGGCTACTCGAGCGATGGTTTATGTAGGCGTGGCTGTGGCCTGCTTGGTACCTTTTTCCATATTCTGTGGGAGTGTCCAGTGGTTGTCCGGTTCTGGACTAGGGTGCATGCAGTGATGGAGGAGGTCACTGGTGTGGCTTTACTCCCGGAGGCGCGGCGCTGTGTGTTGAATGTGTGGGAACCGACTGATTGTGACACGGCCCAGGAGCGCTGGGTGACTCTGGGCAATATGATAGCCAAAAGGGACATCGCGCAGCTGTGGGGCTCGGGTAGGTCTCCTACGGTGTCAAAATGGAAAGAAAACATGGATTGATGCATGTTCCGGGAGAAAACCGTGTATGTTGCTAGAGGCAAACCCAAAAAATGGAACAAGATGTGGGGTCCGTGGAATTCTTACCGCGGAGATATATGCACGCCCCCCCTGGTGATCGCCTTCGATGTAGCTCTGTCCCCTTAGCTCGGCTATTCCTGTTCCTTCCTGGAATTGGTACTTGGGTTTTTCCCTGCCCCCCCTCCTACCTCGCCTAATACTAACTTTTGCTTATAGTGCCGCTGAGTGGCGGTTGCCCCCCCCCCCCATGTGAGAGCAAGTTCCTGCTTATGTAGTTTCCATGCCTGGTTTTAGTTTTGTTTTGTTGTTTCTTTTTTATAAAATGTTAATTCGAAACCTTCTTGTTGGATGGAGTCTAGTTGTGGGCCTGTTGGCCACCCTCCCGTGTAGGTTGCTCATTTGTTGGCTGTACTGTGTTTCCTTTTTGCATACTAGCGGCCAGCCTCGGAGGTTGTAGGCCCGTGACTGTACATAACTGCTGTGTCAATAAAGGTTTTTCAAAAAAAAAAAAAAATAGTCAATTTACGGAAGGTTAAACTTACACTTGTTCTCGCGTAAGGTCAATCTACGCGACTTAAAATGTTCTAGGACAGCCCTAAGCCTTTCGTCATGTAGTTTCTGAGAAGAGAAATATACAAGAAAGTTGTCCTGATATCTTAACACCCGGTAACCCCTGGAGAACATCTTCCATAACTCGCTGGAAGACAGAGGCAGCCGAATTCAAGCCGAAGGGAAGTCTTGTAAATTTATATGACCCAAAAGGCGTTATGAACGCAGTGAAATTCATGGAATCTGGGTCAATCTTTGTTTGGTGGTACGGGGTCCTGAGGTCTAATGTAGAGAAGACCCCAGCCCCACCTAGCTGTGTCAGCATCTCTGCAATATTGGGGAGAGGGTACTTGTCAGCTATGACCACAAGGTCACCAGAGGCTTTGAGCGCGAGAACCACCTGGGCTAGCCAATCACTCGCTTCAGTTTCGACTATAAACCCTTCTTTCTGTAACTTTAGTAATTCCTTCTGCATGGACTCTCTCAGAGCTAATGGAACGTTACGCACTGTGCACGTGATACGGGTGGCACCAGGCTTCAGAGTAATTTTATGTGTGTAGCCAGACAAACAACCTAATTTCTCGCTGAAGACCTGTCCAAACTCAGTGCGTAAGTCATCTACTTGGACAAAGTCGGCAGATTCATGTGTACCATTAGTAACAGGAAGTGATGATGGTAGATGTCCCTTCAGAACAATACATGGAACTCCACCAGGAATCAGCATCACACCAAGATCAGCCTGGTGAACCCAGCTCATAATGCTGTCACCTCTGAAGAACCAGAACCTTTTGGGCCTGGCGGCGCAGGGTACGCCCAGAGTCTCCGGAGTTCACCTGCTTCGCTACACAGATACACGGGACACTCTGTCGGCGTTAGAAGATCAGATTTATTTAGCTGCAGCTAGTACAGTTATCCTAGAAGTACACAGAGTAGGTTCTCAGGAAACTGCCACTTCACTCTGTGGCGCACAGCGTTAAATACTATACAAGGTTCAGTCATATTGACCCAAAACCCTCCCAGAACATACAAGAAAGAACCAATAAGGAAAGTTAGAAAACAGGATGGAACCAATAGGAAAAGTTGGAAAACAAAAGTGTCAGATGACTCGAAGAGACCTCTCCTCCAACTATGTTTGTCACCCCTCCCTCAAGCTAATTCATTAACAGATTCATAACTAACTTGCAGGTGGCGAGATACGTTTGTGTGTGTTGGAGGACAGTTGTGAAACGAGAGAATGCTAGCAGGAGACAGTGAAGGCCAGTCGATAAGATAAGGTCAGGAAAGAATATTGTGAATCAACAGATAGTTGAGACAGGGATTAAAAAAGCCAGACAGGGATTAGTGTACTCGGCTAGTTCTATCACCAGCTTTTCAAATAGAGGCAGAAGGCGTATTTCGACACCAGGCTACAGAAAAAGCAGAATAGACTTTGTTCGCCGTGCTGCCTGAGTGATGGCTACACAAAATGGCGGCGGGCCACAAAATGGTGGGTCGATTCGATCGCGATCGAAAATCGAAGTTCATCAGACCCTCCTTTTGCCAGAACTCAGGCAAGATAGACTCATGTTAATCTGAGTCAATGTCGATAGCCATGAGGTCATCGAGTTGTTGCTGTAACATCATTCTTATGTTTTCTGTTACTTGTGGTTTGGGTTTTGGGATGCACATAGTGGCACAAAGATCACAGATAGCGGGACCACTGTGCATACAAAGGCAACAGGAGAAAATAATTGTCAAGATTATACCAAGAAACGTCAATGCTTTCCAACCCCATTTAGACAGTAGTCCCCAAAACCATTCCGTTAAAGACCAATCTCCTTCGTCCTGATGAATAGACTCAGAGATTATGTGCAACTTGAAGATAGCTTGGTATACTGTCGGAGCGTCATTAGGTATGAAAACAACTTGACCCGATCAATTTACATACTCCACCACGATCGGCAAGAACAAAGTCTAAGGCAACTCGATTTTGTAATGTCATAAAACGATCCGCCTGTAGTTCTGCCGTGATGTTACTTAAGGCTCCTACAGTGATGTCTATTGTAGTCTCTACGACACGGACCAATTGCCTTATAGTTCTGCTGTTAGCCATTGGACCCCAGAAGGGAAGAAATCCCTTAAGGAAATCTCCTCCCTCTTGTCCTGCTGTGTCCTGTGAATCAATAATCCCTCTGCTGTATCGGGTTCGGTGATGATTTGCGGAAGCGGTGTAAGTAGGGGGAAGAAGAAAGGCTATATAACAAGTACCAGAGAAACCTGTTGGTAACCAAGTATAAGCTCTGAAATAGGTGCCTTGAGACGGCACTAGAGGAGGCGAGTTCTGAGAGGAATAAACATACGTGTAGGAGCAGTTATTCCTTTGTGTAGTGTCAGAAGAGTGATCATTTATCTGTAAGCAGAAGTTACCCTGATGTGGTATAGTCCAAATCGGCGAGGACATTCCTTTTCCAACTTTACTATTAAGACTAGACATATATTGGGTGACGTTCCAATTAGTGTACGCTTTTCTTTCGTCAATGGAGATTTTACTATTTTCCATGATTTTAGCCATAGCTACCATACCCTTAATCAAAGAACTATGACTAAAATCCGGATAATAAATATGTGAACTAATGGATCGTCTGAATTTGCTTTGATAAGCATTGGAGAAAATGACAAAGTAAGCCCAAGCAGAACCCTCATAAGAAAACCGGAGAACTAAATATGTCATTCCTTTCTCTGTGGTATGTGGCATAAGACCACACACCCAACAATCAGTTGTATTAACCACTAATTGGTGCTGATGTAATAGCTGGATAAAGGAATTGTTATAATATTCGGTTCTTCTGACAAGTTCATGTGAAGGAAGAGTATGAAAGAGGTATGGAGAGATAGTAGAAGAAGGCAAAGAGGAAGAAGGGGAGGCATCTTTTGACTGCAAAGCATACATTATCCAACTAATAAACGTCAAAACAATACACAATGATATAATAACACATAAAGTTATGCTGAAACGACTGTACATTATTTTACAGGATGCTTTCTTCATTTCATCTTTTCCCTCTCTATTACTTAGTGTAGTTTCCATCTTTCTAATGGATGCTCACGGCAATCTTCCTTAATCGCTAAGTCACGATGGTCTACCGTCCTATGACACTGAAGATCCTGCAGGCCTATTGACACCTCTCAGGTCGTGACTTAGACTCCTACCGTGACCCTGCAACCGGGACAGAATACTACACAAGGGAGAAGAGTCTTAAATGTTCTTTGGTCTAGGTCTTAAATTATATCGTTCCTTCCCCGGAACATTCTGGTCTTGGAACAATGTTCGTGGTTTGGTCGTATCCAAGCGACGATGTGATGGAATTGCTTCCTGTAAAATGTCGTCGTCCTCTTTCTCAGACAGTGTCCCACTCAGGTGTGCATCGCTGAAGGGTACGAATTGTGGAACTCTTTCACTTTCACAGTCACCAACGCCTCTGCGTACCCATTGATCGTATGGCAAAGGCAAAGGCACTTTCTTACAATGCACGCCGTGAATCCAATTTTTCTTTCCTTCGACTTTAACTGCTGTCCTCGTGGTGAGAAGGACCATTCGAGGCTCCCGCCATCCAGGTTCCAAATTGCTGGTCTTCTGGAAATTCTTCACACATACCCAGTCACCTGGTCGGATGGAGTGACCTGGGTCTGTGGAAGCCTTCGGCAGAGCACTCTGAACTTGTTGATGAAGAACACGCAATTTAGTCGTAAGGTCATGCAGATAGTCAATCAACATTGGATATGGCAAGTCTGAGTATTTCGAGGGATTCCCCATACGTTAGCCGGACGGCCAAACACCACTTCGTATGGGCTAAGTCCCAAACGAGAGTGTACTGCAGTTCTGGTGGATAGCAGAGCTAACGGCAAAGCATCGGGCCAATTGAGTCCTGTACTTGCTTGAACCTTTGCTAACTTTAACTTCAAGGTTCCGTTGTAACATTCTACTAAACCCGCTGACTGTGGATGATTTGCCGCGTGGAACTTTTGCTTGATACCAAGACCTGCACAAACTTTCTGCATGACTTGGCCAGCAAATTCGCTCCCATTGTCACTCCAGACAATGCGCGGCAAACCAAACCTGGGGAAGAATTCTTTTAGAAGGATTTTAGCTGTGGATAGGGCTGTGTTATCCTTTAGAGGGTATGCTTCTATCCATCTCGAAAAGGCACATACTACCACCAGAACATATTTGAGGTTGTTGCACCGCTCCATATGAATGTAATCGATTTGCAACACCTCAAATGGATATGTCGGAGGAGCAAAGTGACCCGCTGGAGTTGGAGTTCCCTTTCCCGGGTTGTACATTAAACAAACAATACAGTGCTTCACTACATTGTCTGCACATTTTGGGATACTTTTATTCTGCCACACTGGAGCCAGAAGTTTACAAATACCTTTTGCACTTAAGTGGGCTGGACCATGTGCCATAGTAACCACTGGGAGAACATAGGCATCTGGTAACAGCCAACGTTGATGTTCAGATAATTCCACCCAACAACCCATCTCATCTAACATTCCCTTACTTTCTTTCCACTTGCTTATCTCCCTCTCTGAAGCCTCTTTCTGAATCGCTTTTACACTTTCCACTGTATTCTCATACATTCCTCTCTCTCTGACCCAATTTGCAGGTCCTGCCACATACATTCGACTTGTTGAATCTCTCGCTGTCTTCTTTGCTATTTCGTCTGCAAACGCATTTCCCCGACCAACATCATCTGTAATCTTTTGTGTGCACTACATTTTACTATCGCTATTTGGGTGGGTAAGGCAAGTGATTCGAGGAGATCAGTCACCAACTGACCATGGTGTATTTTGGTGCCATGTGAAGTGAGAAAACCCCTTTCCTTCCAGAGACGCCCAAAGTTGAACGCTACACCAAAAGCGTATTGGCTGTCAGTGTATACGTTCACTCTTTTCCCTTTTGATAATACACAAGCTCTTGTTAATGCTATCAATTCTGCTGCTTGCGCTGAATTATGTCTAATGCGTGCAGTTTCCACAATCGTATGTAAAGTAGTTACAGCATAGGCTGAAACTGTATCTCCATTAGGCATTTTAAAACAGGAACCGTCTACCCATAGAGTTCCATCCGGATTCTCTAGCGGTGTGTCTCTCAGGTCAATTCTTCCCTTTGTCTCTTCCTCAGTGCGGAAGAAACAATCATGCTGATCCTCAACACTTTCCTCATTTGGAAGGGGCAACAGAGTAGCTGCGTTTAGGGTATTACATCGTTTGATGTGTATGTGACTAGCCAATAGCGTCAGCTCGTAACCAGTTAGACGAGCACTCGTGAGATGCTGTGTTTTCGTTCTGTTTAGTAAAGTATCCACTGCATGTAGCACCATGAAAATGAGAGTGTTATCCAACACCACTCCAGCAGACTGTCAGATAGAAATTGCTGCTGCTGATGTCGCTTTGAGACAACTGGGCAATGCTTTAGCTACTGGATCTAACGTAGCCGAAAAATAGGCACATGGCCGCTGTTTGTCTCCAAATTGCTGCGCTAAAAATGACAATGCACAACCTTCTCTCTCATGCACATAAAGCGTAAAAGGCTTAGTGTAATCTGGAGTGCCTAGTACAGGAGCAGAACACAGAGCGGTACGCAAGTCAGTGAAACTCTTTTGGCACTCATCAGTCCATGGAAGGGGGTGAGGCGTATCTTTTAAAGTGAGTGCCAACAAAGGTCTGGCAATTAGAGAGAAGTTAGGGATCCACTGTCTACAATAAGAAGTAATACCCAGAAAGGCACGTACCTCCCTTTGTGTGGATGGTACAGACATTCGCGTAATCACCTGAATTCGTTCTGGTGTCAATCGTCGTCCCTCCTTTGATAGGAGATGACCCAAATAGATAACCTCTCGACAAACATATTGTAGTTTGGAAGGTGAAACCTTGTGATTCAGTTTAAACAAGTGGCGTAACAATGCAATAGTGACATCTTTGCAGATATCTTTTGAATCGGCGGCGACTAACAAGTCATCCATATACTGGATAAGAGCAGCACCAGACGGCAAATAAAAAGTATCAAGATGACACTTTAAAGCTTGGCTGTAAATAGAGGGACTTTCACAATAGCCTTGGGGTGCGCGCTTAAACCGGAAGCTTCGGCCTCCAAGAGAGAAACCAAAACTGTCCCTACTCTCTTCTGCAATGGGAATACTGAAGAAGGCATTCTTTAGATCGATAACAGAAAACCAAGTCGCTGTGGAAGGTATCATTGTCAACAAAGCAGTGATATCTGGAACAACAGGAAATTGTGGGATCACAATTTTGTTTACTTCTCGCAGATCAATTACGAAACGGTACACAGGAGGCTGAGAAGGATCAGTGCGTTTAAGAACAGGAAGAATAGGACTATTGCATGTATTACCTCTTGTTTCTTCAACCACACCCTTCTGAATCAAGTCATAAATGATTTCCAAAAGCACTTTCTCACCTTCAGCAGAAACTCTATATTGTGGGATGCGCGGTAATTCAACATTGGGCTTGAGAGTGACAACATAAGGCGGAATCTCAAGACAACCCACATCGTTCGGACCCGTGGCCCAAAGTGCTGTTGGAAGAGAAAGTAATTCAGGTGGAAACTGATCTTTGGACAAATACATTGGGGAGACCAATTTCTGTCCTAAAGTAAGATATACGCCAGAAGGAGAACAATATATAGTAGCATGCATTCTTTTCAATAGGTCTAGACTCAACAGATTCTCACCGCAACCATTCGTCAACAGAAGTGGAGCTTCCAGATCATAAGGACCAACTTAAATAGGCAAAGGGCAAGAAACTGGATTGCGAACAGGGGCACCAGAAAATCCTACGGAAACATTTGTTAAGCCAGACAAAGGTGCCCCAGGGAGTTTAGAATGAATGATAGAACTTCTCATTGCTCCAGTATCCAGAAGAAATGGCTCTGAAACACCCATTGTAGTGACGTTAACATAAGGTCCATTTTGATCTACTGGGATTGGCACAACTCCCTTACTTTGTCCATGGCTGTCCTAGTTAGCATGAAGACTTTCATTCTCACCTTCAACATAATGGTCTTCATTGTAATACTGTGCAGACCTCACATTTTGCTGATCAAAGTAGTTCATGGAATTGGGAGAAGGTAGGGCACGCTGTTCTTGAGTCAACATACCCCGACCTCTACCTCTGTTTGCTGACTGGAGGCCAGCACGACCTCGTGGAGCAGGTAACGCTCCATTGCGCTGCAATAAAACCGGACAACTATTCTTAAAATGACCTTCTTCTCTGCAATAGGCACATTTATTAGGACCTAACAAAGTTCGCGGATTGTATGGCTCAGGTTTTTGATACAACCTCTGAAACTGCGGGGGCTGCTGAATTTGAGGCTGAGCATAACGTGGCGGATAGGCTTGTTGCAAGAGAACCTTCGTTTTTAATTCTTTCGTCTTTTTCTCTTGCTTTTCTTTTTCTTCCTTATCTCTATTCTCATAATATTGCGCAGTTACCAATATCTGAGCAGAAGAAGAAACAGCCCATGAACTTTCTGAATCTTTTAATTTGTGTGACAGCTCGGGAAGCAAATTGAATACAAATTTGTCCACGAATAATCGCTGTCCACCCTCTGTAGCCATATCTTGACTACTGTGGTCGATAAATGTCTCCTCGAAACGAGTAAAGAAGTCAGAGACACTTTCATCTTTCTTTTGTTTGCATGCTGCTAGTTTATCCCAGTTAATTCTCAATGCAGGCATCATAGTTTTCATTAACGTAATGATTCTACCAGGAAGTTCCGAGATCAGAGCGTCAGGCTTTGCGCCACCCACTTGGTCTCTATCTGTATTAGTTATAACATCCCAAGTAGCACCTAGTTCCTGCGCGTGATCCTCTCTACGAATTTTAGCCCATATTGTCTGTGGGACTACATTTCCCATTAGCATGTCAATATCTGCTAGGTTCATAATGCAGGCGTCAACTGTCTGCGATAATTCATTATAATAACCTGCAGGGTTCTTACGAGGATCCGGTAGAGTCTGCTTAAGGGCCAAAACTTCAGATCTCTTCCAAGGGACATGTACCCATATACGTTGGAAATGAGCAGGAATAGCTGCATTAGCACCTACTGCCGCAACCTCTCCCTTCCATACTGGAGGAACCTCTCTCATAGGATAATTTTTCGACGTCAGTCTAACCGACGGATCGGAATCAAGGAAAATCTGAGAAAACAATAAGGATCTATAAGAGATAAGCGTCCTTACAGCTTCCTCAACCTTAGAACCCACAATAAGTCCTTTTTCAAAATTAGTCTGAATATTTAACAGATCCTGTGGGATCGGACTCGAACTCACATCTTCCAATTCTTTAATGTAAGTGTCGCACATTACATTGAAAACATATATTTGCGTAGGCGCATTCCATTGCAAAAAGGTAGGCATAATATCAAGCACACTGTATTGTGGACCCTTCTTGATCCATTTTCGTGCAAGAGAGTCTAACTTCTCTCGTTCCTCAAAATCTGGGAACTGACTACGAGATTGTCTTCGAACAAAAGCCGGAGACACATTTAAAGCTTCAAAGAAAGGAGATAGAATACTAGTGACAGAGTCTGTGAGACGCTTACGCACAGACGGAGAATTAGACATAAGAATTGAAGACAGAGTATTAGGGGAACTGACAGGAGAAGAATGGATAACTGCAGGAGGAGCAGAAGGCAAAGGAGATCTAAGATCAAGAGATGAAGGTAAAGAAGTTGAGACTAACGTTAGAACCGGCAAGGGCGGTAATACTGGAGGAGGCAAATGCAGAAGAGCCGGAACAGGCGGTAGTACCGCTGGTGGCTGAACAGGCTGTAACAATTGGGGTGCATTGGCACTTTGTGCATAGGGCGGAGGCAACCTCAATAAATGGGACATTAGGGGATCTTCTTCTATATCTTTCTTGTTTTCAGAAGGGAAAACAGGCAACACCGGATAGCATTTATCTATCGCCATGCCATGCTGTCTTTCTGAAATTTGGTAAGGGCCATTTTCAAGGTGGCTGTCAGCTAGCAGCTTAGTAAACAACTAAGTAAGGGAAGGAATGCTTGAATTATTCTCAGCCACTGGCGATCTCTCAAGACTGCATTTATGTCCATCTTTTTTACTCACAATGACACTCTAGACACTGCAATAGGAACTCCTAAGCTCTAAAGGGGAACACAAGCATATGGCTGTTCTCTTTCTAGAGTGGCTTATTTGGTGAAACAAAAAATGATGGGCTGGAATGTGGTGCACAGTCAGCACCTCTGACTGAGATTGATTTGAGCATTCCTTTTGTCATTGTTGTCGATAAAAACAAAAGTCACTGGATTGTTTGCCTGCCCATAAGATTCAGAGGGGCATATTCACAAGCCCCTATCCCTACGGAAACGTCACTTTTTTGACGTTCTGGGTGGCAATAGGGCCAGAGCCCTATTCTCAAAGCAGCATTAACCCACTTAACGTGGCTTTGAGAATAGGGCCCCTTTCACCTAAACTTAGCATGAAAGGGGGCGTGCAGTGGGTGTTGCAGTGGGAGTACCACCGCAACACCCATTGAGTTTGACGCTAACACTTATTATCAAGGGCGGCGATAATAGGTGGCAGCACCAAACTTAAGACCTAGAAAAATCAAGTCTTAAGGTGGCTAATCGAGGAGAAAAGCTTTATTTCTCCTTGTTTTTGCTTTTTCCATGTGTGCTGCATGTAGCAGCACACATGGAAAAACTGGCATTTTCGGTTTGTTAATGTACAGGAAGGAACACCTTCCTGTGCATTAACAAACCTACCTGCCTACAGACACCTTTGCTTTCTGGTGCAAGTGTACCTGTTTTGGCGTTAAGTCATGAGACTTAGCGCCGTCGATGGGGGAAACCAGGCTGCACCTCATTCTTGTGAATAGGGTGCAGCCTGGCGTTTCTGAAGTGGCGGTGAGAGGCGTTAAGCCAAGGAGGCTAACGCCTCTCACTGCCACTTCTTTGTATCCCCTATTGTCATTCCATTTAGGTTGCAGACAAAATGATGTTCATTAACCCACTGTACTCAGATTAACATAGGGTCACAGGGAGTAAAGAAAATTCTATTCTGATGTGCAAATGGAAAATGCACAGGGCCTCATTTACAGGGAGGAAACTCCCTGCGCAACAGGGCCATTGTTGATTTGTTACCTGACAACGTTACCTTTTTGGTTCCTGAAAACATAACTCTTTGCAGAGCAGGCTAATTTAACATGGCACCTGTGTGGCACCGGGCCAGTGACTTCGGTGTAAACATTGCCGCGGTGGCCCAACTGACAGCACAGAGATATCTGCTCGCCTGACAAGGAAGTCTAAATCTAGAGGCTGTAGACATTGTCGACCTGGTTGTCTGTCAGAATAACCCCTAACTTTAAATTCGTTTATAATTATGTTTAATCTTTTGCGAGGAGGTGAACTTGACCCTAGTTTTCATGTGTGAGACATTACTCAATTGAGAAATACAGCATAGTCAGTGCCAAGGCTTAACTCAGAAAGCAGGGAGGTGTTATGCCAGCATAAAACGAGATACTGAAATTTGTATTAATTTATCGTGTTTGCATTTACATTTCAAAGAAGGGAGGGTAACTCGTTGAAAGCTGGGGATTAAGTCGGTTTACAATTTTACTGTGAATGGTTTGAAGCAGGGGCAGTAGCAAATGTCTGGGGGGGGGCTTTGTCAGACGTGGGGGAGGTCCAGATCAGTAAAGTATCCATTCAATCTGCAATGTGCCTTTGTTTCTGAATATGACTAGGAGACGACAGGCAGAGTGGAGCAGGGGGAGGGCAGGTGCTGTGGATGTATAATGACGAGGAACCTTGCAGGTGTTTTCATATTATGCATGGCACCCCAATGAGATTTTGGCCTTTATCACTAATTAGTTAGGTGCTAACAAGCTGACTGCTAAGGTGTGCTTATGGCAGATGTATCTGACATTACATATGTGAATCTAAGGAATATCCTTCGAATAAACTCATGCATGAAAGATCAAACATAGGAAGTAGTGGCATTGCATATACTGGTCAGTGTCAACCAACAGCCATATGCCACCGTATCATATCCTTCCTAAAGTTGTTGAGAATGGAGAGGGGAACCTTTTCTGTATCTATACCTGACCAGACGTCAGACCGAAAAGAGTGTCAGATGTTCTCCCTGACGTGGTGGTACCACACACACCAGGTAGGTAGGTCCCTTAAGTCTGGTAACCTGTTTCTCCTAAAGTGTCTTACTTCAACCAGGCAAGTTGCGGATGCGTAACCTTCAGTGTAAACTGACCCACAGCACCGCAAAACCCTGCCCCTATAAATACACTGCGATGCAGATTCGTTCTGTCTTCTTAGAAGTCTGAAGGTGAAAGTGAGCTTTATAAAGAATTAATTAATTAATTAAATAAGCATATACATACATACATCGCATGGCTAGTGAATGTGACAACCTACGGGGATGTAACCAAGATTTCTTAACATAGTGACCATCGGCTTATACTCAATTTCTTGTTTGTCTATGGTATGTGTCTGTCTTCTGTTCATCCCCACGGTGCATGTCCAATGCATTTGACCCTTTCCTGAAACAAAGGGTATAGCTGTGTTTTTTAAACAATTAACAATGATTGTGCTGGATGACACCAGATACATCACGCAGGGGACAAGAATTAAGGAGAAAAATTAATTCTGAAAATCGTAAAGGATAATGTTGATAATGGGTATACATATATGACAGAGGTGTGTGCACAATTATGCACAAAGAAACAGTTATGCTGCTTACGTGGGCCCTGCTGGAGAGTTGGAGAACTGACAGACAGGGCGGTGTCACACCTGGTGGTATTAACTTCTCCTAGCATTACTGAACGTGTTGGAGAGACTTTTGCATGGGGGTTGCTACAAAACATAAAAATAAAGCAACAGGGGCTTGCATAGGTAAACAAGATCTCAGCTACAACAGAAACAAAAGTATGAACTTTTATTAATGGCAAACGTTGGTACCAATGCCTGTCTTTGAATCACACAATCTTTACATATAGAATTCGTGGCGTGATCCACCTTTACAATTTTCACCTTAAATCAGCAATGTTTCGTGGTGGTTGTCTTCACTCGGGGACAGATTTATCAAGTTTGAATGCAACGCAATGCAGCAAGACAATCTGCTGTGCTGTGTGAAAGCGTGAGGGTAGGAATGCACCATATATACCGACATATGGCGCATTCTTACTCTCTGCCTGCGCAGGCGCACAATGTGTGCCATTGCGCAAGCGTCCCTTCCTTTCAGGCAGGATTGTTTTTATGCAAGAAGGGACAACGTCCTGCACAAGAACAATCCTTGGTGGGTTCTGCAGCGCACTTAACCAAACAGAAGAAATAAAGATATTACTACTCATTGTGCCTCCCCTGAGACACATTCCTATGTTTACCACTAATGATAAATCTGGGAATGCACTCCACCCATGGACCGCCTTCCCAGGGCAGAGTAATGAAAGTCAGTGATGGGCGCAGCCTTGCATTACTCGTTGTGTTACTAATTTAGCAAGCAATTCAGGGCCATGCAAGATGGCCTTGTATTGCTTGCTAATTCTACCTTAAAGATTGCGTTGCCCTTGTGACACCCTGCATGACGCAAGGGAAACACAATCCCTTGCTTAAAAGTAAGTCAGAATTGGAATTTTTATTACTACTATGATTATGATTATTATCATCATTATTATTAGTAGAAGTTGTAGTAGTAGCAGAAGCATCGGCAGTAATAATTATATAGTAATATAATAGTAATAAAAAAGGCATTATAATCAATAACCTTATATTTTTCACAAGAAAAATAGCCAAATGGCGATCGGCCTTTCACTAGCAACTAACCATCCATGACCATAAAAATATTCCCTATAGAACTAGGATTACAATGACACCCACGCAGAAGGAAGCATCACCAACTCTCCGTCCTTAGCACGCATTGCACTGCCACCCTCATCTACCTCACGCAGCGCCTCTCAGCGACCCCCTCCATCACACAGATTCGAGGAAAGAAGCAACAATAACCCTCCCTCCTTTTCACACACTGCACTGACACCCCCATCCACCTCACGCAGAGCATCTCAGGACCTTACTACTACCCCCTCCATTCTTTCCTCTCCTGAAGAACATCGACCCCTTCCCTCACCCAGAACCGATGAAAGAATCAACAACCCTCACTCCTTAGCACACACTGCACTGCCACCCTCATCCACCTCACGCAGCACTTCTCAGGACCTTATTACTACCCCCACTACCCTTTCTTCTCCTGAAGAAAATCGACCCCTTCCCACACACAGAACCGATGAAAGAAGCATCAACAACTCTCCTTCCTTAGCACACACCGCACTAACACCCTCACCTAGAACTACCATGAGAACCAACAATACGAATCCCTCAACACCCAATATCCTGTCTCCCCCGCCACATCAGCAGATTGAACAAGACTCACTCAAAACCCAATCATACCGCACCTCCAGAAACCTACAAAATGTCTCCCTAGAAATCAGAACCATTCTACAACTTGCAGAAAAATCTCTTACTAAACTTAAGCATCTTCAAAACTCTCTAGAGACAGACGACAACTTGACAAAAACTATCCCCCTGCCTCTAAACAATCGACACTTGTGCACACTCAAACTCTCCAACTACATAACGGACCAGGAAATACAAACACTGCAACTGCTATACAAAACTCCTTCTTGCCCCATCATAGACAAAAAGGAATACGCTATCCTCCCGGTCTCCATCAACCCATGCAGAACATCCCATCCAATCCATAGAGGAATAAACCGGAATAATCTTCACTCTATAACCCCGAACCACGATAATCAGGAGCCTACTTTAAAGAACTCCTCAAACCAGATCTCTTGCCTTCTACTAAACTGCCGTTCAGCCCCTAAACACACCTCTGACGTTGCCAACCTCATCCTTAGCATGAAAATGGATATAATCATCCTCACAGAAACTTGGTTCAAGGAATCATCCTCACCATGCCTAGACCTTCTTTTTCCTACAGACCACAACATCATTAGATTAGACAGACCACACAAAATAGGCGGAGGCTTAGCCTGCATACATCGATCTTACATCACCATCGCAAAATTTCACTAGGAACCCCTGGACTCCTGTGAATACCTTGGGATTTCTGTGAAATCATCAAGTAACCATTCCCTCAAACTACATATACTCTACTATCTTCCAGGTCAAAACACAATTTTCACAGAACAACTTATGGAAATCATCACTGCAAATTCTTCCCCTCATTCCAATGACATATTCCTTGGCGATTTCAATCTCCACTGGGAGAATCCACTGGACAAGCAGGTTAACGCCCTCAAAACCTTCCTTGTAGACCATTCCCTGATCCAAGCTATCTCAAAGCCTACTCACACAAAGGGTGCTACCCTCAACTGGCTCATTTCAAAACAAAATATAATTGAATCGATCTCAATTACCCCCTGTGACTGGTCAGACCATCACATTATCACCTTCCAAATCCCATCCGCTAACAAGAAATCTCTCACAACAAATCAAGCCGAAACAATGGATGAGCGACACAAAAAACATTAACTGGAACAACCTTGCCTCCCAATGTGAGAATGCTCTTACCCCCCCCCCCCAATAACATGGCAGAAGTCAATGCCCTCACTGCTCATTATAACTCCACGATGACCAAAGTTTTCAACCAAGTCGCTCCGTCAAAACTCAAAAGAATTCCAGACAAGGATAAAAACCAATGATTCAGTAGAGCCCTGAATGATGAGAGACGCAAACTCAGATCAACGAAACAGAAATGGAGGCAACATCCCTCCCCTCTCCATCTTAAACTTCTACGGAAAGCCAGAAAATCATACAATAAAAGTATTCTACAATCAAAAAAAGACTTCTTCAAATCAGAACTAGAGAATGCCAAAAATAAACCTAAAAAACTCTTCGAAATTATGAAACAACTATCGAACAAATTGGCCAAATCCTCACCCTTAACATCAACTTCACAGCTAAGTAGTGAAGAATTCTCCTCATTCTTCACAGCAAAACCAAATTCCCTCCAACTTGAACTTAGAACGGCGGCAATCAACTTAGCCACCCCAAAGATCATTCAAGCCACTAACCTGGTACAACATAAGCTAACTCTGACCAAAAATAACTCTCACTGGTCTACTTTCAAACCCTACGATCTCAATGACATCACCAAAATTCTAGCGACTACCAAACTCAACAACCCCTTCAATAACCCCGTCCCAGCAAATTGTCCACCACACCTCTATTATATCCTCTCCCCTCTTTGGACCAAAATCATTAACGCCTCGCTAACACACGGTCACATCCTGGACTGCCTAAAAACTGGCCAAGTCACCCCTATCCTAAAAAACCCGACAGCTAACACCTCCGACCCCAACAACTTCCGACCAATAACCAACATCCCCATGCTAGCTAAGGTCTTGGAAAAATGTGTTCAGCAACAACTAAATCAACACATTACAAACTTCAATTTATTTAACATCCACCAATCAGGTTTCAGACCTGGCCATAGCACAGAAAAAGCCATCCTACATATAGTAGATGACGCCCTCTTAGCTCTTGACCACAACAAAACATGCCTACTAGTCCTGCTCGACCTCTCATCAGCTTTCGATACAGTCAATCACGACAAACTTCTAAGAGGACTAGAAAACAGGATGGGCTTATCTGGCACAGTCCTTGTATGGTTCAAATCCTTTCTGGAAACAGAAAGCAATCGTTCATGACCGACAAGATTCTTTCTCTCCCCTCACCTAACCTACTAGGAGTACCACAAGGCTCTACCCTATCCCCCACACTATTCAACCTATATGTCGAACTACTTACCGACCTACTACAGCAGGCGAACATCTCCTACCATATGTACGCGGACAACACCCAACTTTACATGAAGATCACCTCCATTGAAGAGATAAAGACAATGAATCTAGTTCTCGAAAAAATACGTCAAATGGTTAACGACCAACTTCCTCAAGCTAAACTCACAAAAAAAGGAATTTCTCCCCCCCACTTGGAATCACACTGGATATGAACCTTAACTTGCAAGCTCACATAAACTTGATGGCTAAAAATGCCCGCTTTCACTTCATCTACCTCAGAAAAATGAAGCCATTCATTGAGAACCCAGACGTCAAAATTGCAGTTCAGTCCTTAGGTATATCGAGGCTGGAGTACGGATGTTCTACCCTCTCAGGGCTTCCCAAAATCTCTACCGCCCCTCTAAAAGCCTGACTTAACGCCGCAGCAAGAATCATAACTGGATCTAGGAAATTTGACCATATTTTGCCACAACTGAAGGTACTCAACTGGCTATGAAGCTCGTATTCACCTAAAGATGGCTTGCATCACTCACAAGGCGTTACACCACAACACCCCCCAGTACCTAGCCAAAAACTTACACTATCTGGAGGAAACAGACATTCTAGGAGGGCAGATAATCTACTCCTGAAACCCTCACGTTTCAACAAGACTAAAACCTCCAACAGAGCTTTTTCTGGAGCGGCACCAAGAATTTGGAACTCGCTTCCACCATCCAACATGAAAAATCACCTTGACACCCCCTCTTCAAAAAGGAAACAAAATCATTCTTGATGAGCAAACTCCTACCTTAAAATCTGCACAAACACCACGCCAGCTTACAACCTCAAACTTGTCTATGTTCTCCGTCCACTGATATTTCGAAGCCAAGACGTGCACAATCTCAAACTGACTCTTTTTGCTCAGAACAGTTCTATACTCTGCTTTTATCCCCCAAACTCTGTTATGCTATGTTGTTACTTTGTATGCGTTGTTTTTTTGTATGCTATGTTTTTACTAAATGTGCTACTCATACCTTGCTCACTATGTAAAGCGCTCTGTTACCCTACCTAGGGTCTGGTTCGTGCTATAGAAAACTCTAAAAAAAAAATTTAAAAAAAATATATATTAATAATCCTCATCATCCTGATAATAATAATGTCTTCTTGAGAGACAAATCTGTTTATTCTGGTGTTAGCTCATTCATTTGGGTCACCACTCTGAGAATGACATGGCACTGTATCAGTGAACTAGGAGTGGAGGAACATATAAACCATTTTCTGCTTCATTTGTGACATCGCAATTCTCTACTCCTTAACTACGTAAAACCCTTCCTGCTGTGAAAGTCATCAATTGAGGACAGATCCTGGGAAGAGGTCTGGGTACCTTCATCTTCGAAGGCCGTCACGAGCTTTGAGCTAGCCAGGATACTAATGATAATAACATGAGTATAATCTCAGGAAATATGGGGCCTAAGGAGGTTATTGAATCTGATTTCACACAATTACTTTTATATGTTTTGAATAGATGCTTGCAAGCGACATGGCTATCTGTCATTTAAGAAAAATCGGTCATTGTAGTAGGTATGGCTGTCCCATTTTGATAGCATTTCAATTAATGTTCAATTGTAAATTGATTGCAACAGGAAGCAACCCTCTACTGCAAATTCTGATATTGAACTTTGAAGTATGTAGTCAGTTCAATCGACTGGATTCAGTAATAGAGTCCTAACTCAACTGATCATTTATCATTAAGTTATTATTGCCAAGGATCTGAATAAGTGATTATTTGTTGGACCTGACATCCTTGGTGTGGTTTTCCCCCAACCTTTGCCTTCCATCCTCCTGTTTTTACTGACATTGATGTTTCTAGCTTTAGGACTTGGCGCACTTTACCACTGTTAACCAGTGCTAAAATGCTTGTTCTCTCTTATTTAAACATGGTAACATTGGCTTGCACTCAGTTGGCGCATTTGATTTACTTATAAGTCCCCAGTAACATGGTACTACCTGTACCCAGGATCTGAAAATTAAATGCTAATATTAGGCCTGCAGCACTCATTGTGCCATCCACTTAAGTAGCCCTTTGAACATATTTCAGGCATGCCTCTGCATCCTGTGTGTGCAGTTTAACCTGTCATTTTGACATGGCAAAATAAACCTTTTGCCAGAGCTAAACCTTCATTTTAAATACATGTAAGTCACCCCTAGGGTGAGCCCTAAATTTCCGAGAGATGCAGTGTATTTAAAAAGTGGACTATGTAATTTACCTTTTTTCTGGTCCTGCTAGTGACAAACATTTTTATGTGTTTTTCACTCAAGGCCTACATCTCCCATAAGACAACATTAGGGTAACAAGGAGTCTTGTGTCTAGTTAATTGCTGGAAACTATTTTTTACAGTTCACTATAAGTATTAAATCATTGTCTCTTTACTGCCCTCAGACACTGTCTGGCTTTGGATTTGTGATGTTTTAATGCCAAGGGGAAGGTACTACATAGTTTTGAGGTTTGATCTGTCTGACTTCTAAAGTCTGTCCCCCTTCTTTGATTGGGGTATCTTGCTAGTATCAATTGGGAGCAGCTAGGAACTGCAAGACTGGTGTATTAATAATTGTAATTTAAATCCCTCTTGTTAGAAATGGGGGTCTCTAGTTGGCAAGTTTGTACCCTATCCAAGTAGGGACCCCTCCTTCTAATCAGGGAAAGGGGATTTAAACTTCTAAAATAACCCTTGCTCACTCCCTTGATAGCTTGGCATGAGCAGTCAGGCTTATCTCAGAGGCAATGTTTAAAGCATTTGCACATAACATACAGTAATAGAGTGAAAACACTACATAAGGACACTACACCAGTTTTTGAATAATAGCCAATATTTATCTGTGTAAAACAAGACCAAAACAATAAAACTCCAATGTACAGTAATAAAGATATAAAAATACAGTTCCTTGAAGGCTATAGCTCCATACAGGGCTATCACAGTGTTGTGAATTAACAAATCCAACAGTTCAGGCTGACCGCGAGGTCGCGAGACAGAGACAGTGTCGGGCAGACCCACAAACAGTACCTTGGAAATGCAGGGTGCTGTGGACCTTGCGATGAGCTCTGACGGGGTGGTGTGTCAGGTTACTTTTTCTTCTGTTGCACCATAAAACACAGAGTTACCAGTGCTGTTGGCAGATGAAGATGAAGTCTTTGATGTTCTTAGAGTTCTAACAGGAGTCAAGCTCTACTTCAGGCCCTTGGAGATACTCAGGAAGTATGTTTGCAGAAAGTTTATTTCAGTCCTTTCACTGCTCGAGACAGAAGCAGCAACTGCAGGCGAACTCAACAAAGCAACACACAGCAAAGGGGTAGTACTCCTCCTGGCAGCTCTTCCAGTTCTTTTTTTTGGGCAGGCTCCTTAGCCCAAAAAAGTTCTAAAGTTCTGGGGTTTTAGGTCTAATACTTATAGCCCTTTTTTACTTTGAAGTGGTTGTTCATTAAGTCTATCTTGCTCACTAAAACCAGTTCTGTCCTTCCTGGTCCAGTTTCACTACAGGAGGTGGAGACAGCATTGTGCAGACTACCCACAGCCTATTCAGGTGTCAGTGACAACTCCTCCCACCACTCTAGCCCAGGATGGCCCACCAGCATATACAGGGCAAACCTGAGCTTCCTTTGTGTGAGTGTCTGGGGAGAATGCACAAATGACCCTTTTGAGGCTAAACCAGATAGAGAATACACAAGTAGGCAGAGGCACAAAATATGGTTGAACAAGAAAATGCCCACCTCCTAAAAATGGCATTTCCAAACACACAAAGTAAAAATCACCTTTACTTAAATATTCATTTTTACATTCTAATTTCAGGCAACCCAAACTCCATTTCTTTATGTTGTCCCAATTGAAAGTTACACTTGTAAAATGTTACAAGTTATCTCCAATGATCACCTACGGGAAAGACAGCCTTCAATAGTGAAAAACGAAATTGGCAGTATTTCACAATCGGGACATGTAAAGCACACCAGCATATGTCTCACCTTCCACATATACTGCACCCCTGCCCATGGGTTACTTTGGCCATACCTTAGAGGTGACTTACATTTAAGGAAAAGGAAGGTTAGGGCCTGGCAAGTGGGGGCACTTGCCAGGTCAACATAGCAGTTGAAAGCTGAGCATGCAGACTATGCAGTGGCAGGTCTGAGACACCTTTGAAAGGGTCACTTGTGTGGGTGGCACAATCAGTGCTTCAGGCGCACTAGTAGCATTTGATTTACCAGCCCTGGGCACACACAGTGCACTTTACCAGGGATTTACCAGTAAATCAAATATGCAAATCATGGATAACCGATCATAACACAATTTACAGTAGGAGCACCTTACCACTGAACAGAATTGGAACAGTGTGCAGAGACACTAAACCAGCAAATACGAAGTCCAGCATACCATCCAAAAACAGGTCAGAAAGCAAAAAGACAGAGGAAAGACACCAAAGGCTTCCAGATCTAATACCTCTTTAATGGTAAAGTTGTATTTTAAGTCACAATTCTGAAAATGCCCCTTTTAGAAAGTAAGCAGTTTCTTTTCCTAACCATTTGGTGCCTGTCCCTGGTTATAGGTGTATCTGACAGTTGGTCTTTTTGTATTACTCCCAGGCCGGGAGACAATGAAAGGCTAGGTTTTGGCAGGATTGCCTTAATGAGAGGGAGGAGATGTCACTACCACACTGGTACATCATATTGGCTCTGCCTGAACACACATAGTGTTTGTCAGTAGTATTTTGTATACCCAGACAAGCTGGGGCCAAGGTGGAGGAAGGGGATGCCTGACACCTCAGAGGGATAAAAGCCTCTAGAAATTTCTCCTACCTTGAAGTGGGCACCAGCTATAAGTATTGGACCCTCAGACCCACTGGACAGTACACCTCTGGACCTGTGCAAGAGTTATTAGGACTGCTGTGCTGCAAAAAGGACTGCTACTCGTTTACCCTGATACCTGAGTGAAGGACAGGGCCTGCATCTCCAAGGGACAGTTGGTAGGCCTCCTGATCAGATGCTTTTGGACAGAACAGGTTCCAACAACCTTAAACCCAGCACCTGTACTTTGAGACCTGCTCCCCAATGTGGTGATAATTCAGTCCTGGACCCTTGGAAGTGGCCCTGATGGAGCTCTGCTAACCCATCTGCAGTCCAAGTGGAACTGACGCAGCAGGATACATCTCCACACAAGGCTCTGCATCAGAAGCACTGCACAATGCAGCCCTAGTGCAAGACTTTGCAACACAACCGACAGACCCTTGTGCAAAGCATCTCCCTCCATCCCTCCATGGACCTCGCATTGCCACCACAGTTTCTCTGATTTGTCGCTGCACAATGCATCTCAATGCACAGACCTCAAATCACCTCTACTGCATGACGCATTCTCGATGCAAGACTTCTGTCCACAGTCCTGAGTTAAGGTACTTTTGTTCAGCGGGCATAACTTGGTCCCTGTAGCCGGTATGTGCTCCATCGTGGTCGGTCTGAACTTGTGAATTTGTTCCGATCCGGCGCAACCAATTAACCACAGTTGAAGCCTTGTGCTTCTAGGCACTATTTTTACCTAAAGTGTTGATCTGGCACCATTGGAGTGGGTCTCCCTTACATTTTTTGCTGTTGCCTCCTGTGTTTTTGCTGTGTGTTGGACTCCGTTTTGCTGGTCTAGATGCTTTGAACACTTTGTCACTGCTGTTCAGTGCCAAAGTGCAAGTGCTCCCTTTGTAAATTGTTGTTATGGATTAGTGGTTCCATGATTGGCATATCTGATTTACTTGTCAGACCCTAGTATAGTGCACTGTGTGTGCCCATGGTCTGTAAATCAAATGCTGCTAGTGGGCTGCAGCACTGATTGTGCCACCCACAGAAGCAGCCTATAAAATGGAACTTTGGCCTGCCATTGCAGAGCCTGCTTGCAGTCTGGGACTGCAATGTCGACTTGGCAAGTACACACACTTGCCAGTCCGTAAACCTTCCCTTTTCTACATGTCAGCCACTCCTAAGGTAGGCCCAAGGTACCCTTGTGGGCAGGGTGCAATGTATGTAAAAGGTAGGACATGCCCTGGTATGTGTGGCATGTCCCAATTGTGAACTACTGCCAATTTTGTTTTTCACTATTGGAAGGCTACCTGTTCATATAGGAAAGAATGCGGAGTTTGTTTATAACATCTTATAAACATAACTGGCCCTAGGAACAAGGTAGACACATACAATTTAGTAGGCCTGAACTCAGAATATTAAAATGCATCTTTTAGTGAGGATGATGTTTACATTCTGTGTTTGAAAATACCACTTTAAGAAAGTGGGTATTTTCTTGCCTAACCATCCAGTGTGCCTCTGCTTGGTTTGTAAATTGCATGTCTTGCTTTTAGATGACCGGGGCTGAAGAGGGGCAGTGGCTCCAAAAGTCTGAGGAGTCAGGGTTGGGCTGAATAGACCTTGGCTGCATGTAGGGTAGGGGGAGGAGATTTCCTTTCACCTGAATGGGCCTGGTCTGTCTTCAAAAATGCTGTCTCCACCTCCTGCCAGAAAGCTGCACCATTGAGGACAGAACTGGTTTTGGCCAGGTACAGACACTCTCTGCCTTCAGAGAACAAAGGATGTGTGTGTATAAAAAGTGGGGCCCAGACTCTTAGATCACTTCTGGGAAATGAAGAGGAACGTTTGCCAAGGAGAAGAGCAGGAGAAGCTGAGAAGGAATACTGCCCCTGTGCTGTTTGCTGTCTGGGGTGGCCTACAGTGGCTGCTTACGGCCAAGGAAAGGATAAAAAGGACTTTGCTGTTTGCTTTGTCACCTGCTTGAGGAAAAGATCTCCAAGGGCTTGAAACTAAATGTGTCTCCTGTTCTGAAGTCTCAGGGACACAAATACTTCACCTGTTCTGGTTCTTTGCATCTGGAACTGCTGTTTCAGCTGCCACAGAAGGAAATTGCAAAACACCGACACTTGGGAGCCATGGCGTATCCTGCACCGAAGCCGTGGGCACCGCTCGTGAAGATCACGACGCATCGCCCTGACTTGAACCGTAGGCCCAACACCTGCTGATGCCGTGCCGCATCGACTCCGAAGCCGACATCGAGGCTGCTGCCTACACCGGAGCCAAGGAAACCGCTCGTGACATCGACTTCACAATGTCCCGACTCGCCCCATAACCCCGACTCGCCCCATAGCCCCGACCTCACCGACGCCGATGCTCCATCAACGCGGAGCCGATCCTCAACGTGAGTGACTCCTGAATCCATCGACATAGCACCATTGTAAGGACCTGACGCATTGCCACTATCTGTGATGTCAGCTCCCTGACACAGTAAGGAATCAACATCCCACCTCCCCTGCGCTGCAGTAAGGAACAGAGGCATCACCTCCCCTGAGGTCGTAAGGAACTGATGCCGCAGGTGCCAACAAAACATCACCTCCGCAACGCCGTGCACGTCTCCGCTTTCATCAATTCCAAGGTACTGTTCTTTGTGGGTCTGCTTGACTCCGGGACCGACGCCTCGCACCTCACAGTCGGCGCCGTTCTTTGGGATTTTTATCCGTCACAACGTCGTAATAATTCCAGGTGGAGTTATTTTTTTGCTAGAACCTTTATTTGAGTGAATAACCTATTTTTAAGGATATTTTCGATACTGTATTGTGGATTTTTGTTGTTTGGTCTTGTTTTGGTTTGGATAAAGATTATTTATGTTTCTAAACTGGTGTGGTATCCATTTGTAGTGTTTTCACTGTGTTACTGTATGTATTCACAAATGCTTTACACACTGCCTCCTAGATAAGCCCGTCAGCTCGTGCCAAGCTACCAAGGGGGTGAGCAGGGGTTATTTTAGGAGTGTATCCCCCTTACCCTGACTAGAAGCAAGGGCCCCTATTTAGACGAAGGTAGCTACCTCTGCCAACTAAAGACCCCCATATCTAACATAAAGCTTTTAAGAAAACAGCATATCCCTAGTTCTACTGATTGGATTTTTGTTATTTGGTCTGAAACAATTTATTAAAATTTACTCTATTCTTCTAATTTGAGGCAGGATTTTACCTGTCTTGTGCTTTCATTTTAATACTGTATGAAGTGCTGCATAAATACTTAAAACATTGCCTGTAACTTAAGCCTGACACCTTTGTGCCAAGCTACCAAAGGGTTAAGTACAGGTTACTTTGGGGTTTGCTTGTGTTTCCCTTTGACAGATATTCTGGTTCCTGCTTGATTCCCATTAATCAACCAGTAACACAATTTCCAGCGTTATTTCATTGTAGTTTCTTGACTGGGCCTTTGTCATTATCATGGCTATCTTTCATCACCAAAACAAATTATGTGCTTGTTACTGCTTCTGTTCTGTGCAACATGCAATCATAATCAATAGTACATAAATCATTATGTACACTTGGGGCCCGATTACGACCTTAGAGCATTTCTGTGCAGACACTTTAGGCAGCTGGGGGAAGAGTATCTGAGTAAAAGCCAAGATGTCGCTTGTCAAGGGAAGCATGAAATGTTTCCCCATGCCTTAGCTGAGAGTCAGCTAGGGGTCAGGAAACAGTCCGGGCTGCAATGTGATCCTTTTCCAAAGCAATTTTACCAGCTGGAAGTTCTGGCTAGTAAGAACAGATTCAGTGTTCCTACACACAGTAACTCCAGGTGCAAAAATATTAGCCAAATTATGATTGAGCACAACGGAATTCCACCCAGGAAATCTGCATCTCTCAACTTTTAATCAGAGCTGTTGAGAAGCGCCAGGATGCCTGTTAGGTGATATTATAAATTGTAGAAATAAATAAAATGAATAAATAAGAAGCGTTGTTTAGCAACATCAGCCTATGCTCAGCTTTAGTGCCATTCATTTGTTATATGAGGCAACAGGATATCATTTACAAAAGAGGGGCCTTATTTACAATATTTTGACTCACGGCAGCTCAGCAAGACTTCCTGTACCACTGCCTTGCATCAAAATAAAAGGGCAGGAATGTGCCATGTCTACAAGAAATGGCACATTCCTATCCTACTCCCCTGCGCACAAAAAGCAGCCATGCACCAATGCAGACACCCTTGTGCCATGATGCAAGGGTACCTGCGTTGCAGGGATGATTGTTTATGTGCAGGAAGGGACACCTTCCTGCACATAAGCAATTATTAAAGGCAATTTGCTCCTTCTATGTGTGCTGCAGAATGCTGTACACATAGAAAGAGGCAAAAATTTGGAGAAATAAAAGTATTTCTCCTTGGTGCCCCACTCCTACTCCTCTCTTTTGGAGGCATAGGATTCTGACACCTTCTCAGGTTTACAACACTTTGTAAATCCTGGGAATGTGTCAGGTTCCATGAATATTGCATGGGAAAACCCACAGAAAAACCCATGGAACGCTCCTTTCACACAGAGTAATCCATGAAAGGGACCCTTATGTACAAGGTCATGAAAAGTCATGCAGGGTGACATTACGTGGCCTTGTAAATATGGGCAGGCACACTGTGCCACTGCTACATCTAAAAAAGTAATGCACCGGTGGTGCAATAGGTTTATAAAAGAGGCGCTAGGACTTTATGTCAGGCCCATTCAGCCACTAGCTTCATTACCAGTCTGTGCCTGGGGATTCAGTCAGTGTGAGCGACAGCATTTTTCTTCCATCTGTGGTTAAGTAGTGAGCAATGTGCAATGAAATACAAAAGAGTCTACCTGGGGAGTATTATGCTTCTTTGCTAATAGTTGCAAAGCTGGCTCATTCATACTCCTGCATGCAGACTGATGTTGCCTGCCTGTGAATATTCTTGTCAAATAAATATCTGGAATCATTAAATTTGCTCAAGGATGCAACTGTAGCCACGTAATATAAGGAGAGTGAGTCACTCTTGCATGCGTAGTGTCACACAATCAAGGTTTTGCTTATTTTTCTCAACACCTCTGAATTTCACAATGTCATTGTTTATATTTAGCATTTTTGTGAGAAAACAAGTTTTTTTTAAACTTGTGAGACTCTTCCAATATGTTGCATTACCCTTTAGAATAACAATTAAGTTCTTCAACAGGTGGCTTTTACTCTGTGATTCAAGAGAGTACAGTACCGTTCTTTATGGGCTCAGTGCTCACAACCAATCAGGTATGTAAACAAATATTCAATTTGAAATGGAACACATGGTAAATTTACTTTGACTGGCAAAGATTTTGCCAGTTGCTGATTAGATGTGGTGCTGAGAGTCTGTGCAGCTTTTTGTCACCTGCTTCCTCTTTCTTTGGTTGTTTTAGTCTGTGAGCTCAGCCAATAGTAGGAGGACCAGGGCTGCGCAGGGATTGCACCACAGCCTCTACTGCAAGCTTAAGTTCTTCTACTGTTTGCTTACTGTGTGAGACCACAGGTTTTGTGATCAGCCCTTCGCAATAGAAGAGGTATTTGCTAGATCTGCTCTCTGGAACACTGGAGCTCCTGCTTGAAGCTGTTCTGTGAGGTGTAGTAACTGTGGCCCAGATTTACTAAGGGCTTGCTTCACGGTTGCATCACGTAAAGTAACACAAGCCCTTATGTCAGATTTACTATACTTCTCTGCGTGGTATAGTAAATCTGGAGTAATGCAAGCTTGTGCAAGTTGCTGTCTTGCCTTACTCTGTGCTTGGAAGGCATTCCATGAGTGGACCATGGGTGTTTTCATGTATCTACCCATGGTCTTTGACACATACCCAGATGCCCTATTAGAACGATGATTCACAAGTGGATTGTAACCCAGTAAATTGAGTTTGCAGGCTATATCCCATTGAGGACAAAGCAACTTGGAATTTACAGATGTGGGGACATGGATATCAGATTTGATTGTAAATTCAGGTCATATGGTATTGCTGTGTCTAAATATGTCTCAGTGGCAATCAAGTCCTTTAATTGACATGTCTCTGGCTCCATTTCGGAGCTTTTCTTTCTCACAGGAGTACCAGGCAGAAGCGAAAGACTGGGAATGATTACTACCAGCCGCGGCCGCTGCAGGTAAGAGCGGTGGGGCCAGCAGGTGGGATTTCGAGAGACGAACACGAGAGAACATTTATTATTTAGTCAATTTTCCCTTGTGGTCGTCTTTCAAAATCCCCTCCAGCAGGCCCCACTACCCACCACACTTTCCTGCAGTGGCTACGACTGATTGTTTCTATTGGTCACTTTTTTAGCACAATCCTATGGAGTTAAATATAGAAGTTTCAACAGTAGGCGACACCGCTTGTTATTGAATTTCAAGGGCAAACTCATTTAAAAGCTGTGATAATCAAAAGAGTAGTTAGTGCGTAGGTCAATCGAACCAAAACAATGAAAAATAATTTGTATAGAAACATAATTAAAAACATTGTAAGGGGTGCAGATGTGACCACCTCAGGGAATAATGCAATGCACAAGCAATTGATTAGGATTAATAATATCAGTAATAGAGATTTGTTGTACATGTTTCTTGTTACTGAAAACAGAAATGGTGCTCTTTGTAAACAGTTCCGCACAGAGGAACTCTGTAAGAACAGCTCTCTGTAAGGCATGGGGCTATATTTGAAATCAACTCACGGCTGCAATTGGACTTCCTCTCTTTTTGAAACAGATGTTTCATTAGTGCATCAAAGCCACTGGTTTAGACTAAAACAGGCCCAGCAAAACAACATTAGCCCTGCCAAAAACATCTTAGTCGGTGTTACAGCACTGGGTTTGTCATCACCTCTGCCAACCCTTGACTGGTACTGTTGTTGCTGACTCTGAATGTTCTCTAGGCTCTGCTAACCAGACCCAAGGCCAGTGCACTGTTTAAAAGGTATTTGGTAGAACTACAATTCTAGTATATGGTACGGTATGTAGGTTTAAAGACCCCAGTGGACTTAATACACTTAAGAGGTGCACTGCGTAGTGTCTGGTGTCGTTTTAAAGTCATCCATGCCTTACAGCCTGTTTTAAAATGAAACTGTGCCCAAATTCGACTTTGGAATTAAAAGTGCTTCCAAAGTTGTAAAACTACCTTTTTATAATGTATACGTCACCCCTAAGGACTGGAGAAGGTGCCCGAAGGGTAAGATGCCTTTTTATAAAAAGCAGACATTATAAAAGATGTTTCATATCCCCAGGTGAGGGAAAAACAGCCAAAGTAATTTTCCCCATTGTAGTGCTGCTAGGCTAACATAACTAACATGGATGGCTTTATTAAACTTCAATAATATCTAACTTTTGACAGGAGTGAACAAGCAACATATTTCAAAGTATCAAAATAATAGCTACAATAAATCCAACAACTAGACAAGTTTGGATTTATTATAACTATTGCAGGAACTACATCTTAGAACTTACTTTTCAGAAGTCACCTAAAGAAGCCCTGTAGCAGCCTCTTCTGATTGGCTAGCTTTTGACAGCCTGAGCCAAGCTGCTTCCTGATTAGGTGTGAAAAGGAGTGAAACAATACATCCATTTAGTGGGAGGAGATTTTGTTCCTAGATAAGCCAGGACAATGGGTAGTGCCCTGCAACATTCAATTCAAAGGCAACTCCAGCTGACCAGCCTCACTTTTACTTTGAGTGAACAGGTGCATAGCGGGAGATGGAGTCCCAGACCCCAAAAGGCAAACTAGAGCTTCTAAACCCTTGGTTCGTGCTGTGGAATCCTTTCCTGTATCAAGGAACCTTCAGAGAAATACTTCTGAAAGTTTAGCAACTTTGGACAAACTTTGTGAAAAAGCTCCATGGAAAGACTGGTATTGACGACGAGAGTGAAGCCGGTGATGTTAAACCGTAACTCGGCCTGATTGCACAGGTTTGCCCCTTTGAAAGCTCTGGAGCTCCTCACCGTTGACGATGAAGACGAAGACTTCCTGGACTCACTGATGAAATGTGCTGCAGTAGGCTGGAGTCATCAAATCGAAATCCCGATCCAAGGACCTAATCACTCAACTTTAGGAGAAAAAGCTCTAAAAAGTGATTAAGCCAGAAGGTAAAAACTTGACAGGGCCCAAACGCTCATCGTATCCAACCCGTGCTCCATTGTGGTCAGCCTGAAAGGTTGATTTTGTCCCAGTCCAGTGAAACCAGAAAGCCACGGTTGGCACTTTACACATTTTGAGGATAGAAAGCACATTTTTATATTTAAACTTTACAAATCCGGATATTCAGTTTCCTACATTGGATGCTTGTCGTTTTGGTGATATTCTTAAAATAAAAGTAATATTTTTTTTATAAATTGGTAATGGATTTTTATTGTGTTGTGTCCTTTACTTATTTACTGTTGTGGTGACATTAAATGCTTTACACACCTGTCTCCCTGGTTAACCCTGACTGCTTGTTAGCTAAGCTACTGTATTTGTAATTGATGTGTTATTACTTGTTGTAGGAACCTATCTGTACCTACTAATAAACCACCTTCCAACACCTACATATTTACATATATCTGGGAGTAGATGTGGAGCACCAAGTACTTCACAGTGAATCCTCTCAGGTTTTGCTATACCCCTATGAGAAGGTAGAAGTATGTACCTTCAGGACTATTTGGCCAATCAAGTTATTGTGCATTAAAAGGACTCTTATCCGGGGGCGTGGCCAAGCCGGCTACGATGGCGGCTGTGGAGTGCTGAGGCTCCGTGATCGGGCCAGTAACTTACCCGATTCCAGGCGTTGCTCGCACCTTGAAAACGAGCACCGGGCACCGGAGCGGATCCTGGGTCTGCCGGAATGCTTGCCAGGAACGCAACGCTGGAGGCAAGCGGCGGCGGAGACCGTTGGCAGTGCGATCGCCAGATCGGAGCTCTGGGCTACAAGATGGCGGACATTCGGTCCGGAGGAGCGGACTAGTGGGTGCATTCGAGGCCCCTCGGACCCGGCGCGGCCCCTGGCTCACCATCCCTCCCACCAGGAAGGCAGACAACACCGACCCCAGTGCGGGGGACGACGGAGGGAGCCGGACTTCTCAGGTGCGTGCCCGCTGCAGGTCCCGGAGCCCGGGAGGGGGACGAACGGCCATTTTGGGACGGGGATCACCCTTCCTCCGGCGGCGGACTCAGACGCGGATCCCGCCTTGAGGTGCCGGTTCGGGGCGGTGCCCCCCCCCCCTCACCCTGTGTCCCGGGACAACGGAGACAGCTGTTCACCCTCAGCCTGGTGACGGGCCCCCACGATCCTCTCATCATAGCCGGTCCGCCTGACCTTAAGATGGTGCCTGACTTTCTGCTGGATGCCGGTGATATGATGCGCAACATGCTGGCGCGGGTGGGGTGAGCTGCGTCCCCGTGTCGGCGCATTCGCAGGGGTGTCCCACAGCTGAGTGGCTCCCCGTATAATCTGCACTGGCACAGACGGTGGCCCAACGCCGGCACGGTGGTATGACACCGGGATAGAGCGTACTTTCGTACGTGGACGGAGAGCCCCTTAATCCCCGGACAACATACGGAGGAACACAGCGGCGTTCCCGGAGGGTGCCCGACCCCCGGGGGCACCACGGCCATCGCCGGCGGCGGAGGCGGACTTCAGTCAAGTTAGCCTCAAAGGGGAACCTCGGAATCAACGACGCGCTCGCCGCCGCTGCCCCGACCGCCAGGATGGGGAAACCGAGGGCGACCCAACACACAGCGGTACCTGAAACAGCCCCAGAGAACATGCCAAAGACTCGGACATGGGTGAACACTGAGGCACCACGGGCCGATCCCGCGATCTCAGCCAAGCTGGATCAGGTCCTCGCGGCCATCGAGCTCTCCAGAGTCTCTATGGAGGAGAGACTTGGGACCCTGGCAACGGACATCAGCCTTATCCGCGACGATCACCGCAAACTGGCGGACAAAGTAAAAGATGGGGAAAAGACGGTGGCCGAGCTGCAACCTATGGTCGGGGCCCACCAGAAGTCGCTACAGGAGGTCCTACATCGGTTGACCATTATGGAGGAACGCGCGGACGATTTGGAAGGACGCTCGAGACGCTGTAACATTCGCGTGATTGGTTTGCCGGAAGGAATCGAAGGCACGACCCCCCTGCAATACATGGAAACCTGGGTAAAGTCCTTCACCCCCGAGAAGGACCGATCTGCATTCTTTTCACTGGAACGGGCTCACAGGGTCCCAGCCCGTAGGCCGCCGCCGGGCGCGGCTCCACGACCGATGTTAGCGAAGTTCCTCCACTACCGGGACAGGGACACGGTGCTGCGTGCGGCACGAGCGGCAGGCGCCCTGCAGGTCGAGGACAAGCGGATCATGGTTTTCCCGGATTACGCGAGAGCGGTGCAGCAGCAACGGTCTTCCTTCCTACACGTGAAACGCCGCCTCCGGGAGAATAAAGTTCAGTACTCTTTGCTCTTTCCAGCCCGCCTCAAGATAATCCATAATGGCTCTACTGTCTTTTTCACCACCGCCTCGGACGCGCAGGATTGGGCGGATCAACACTGCTCGCAGCAGTCTCGAGCAGATACCATAAGAGACCCGAACCCCAAGCTATCCCGACCCAGGAGACGCACTCAGAAGCGCCCACGCGGTGGTGCAAGAGGTGGGACCAAGTTGCGCACCCAAGATTCTCCCGACCTGGACCAGATTGTGAGGGAAAGGAGGGAGGCCCTGCAGGCGGTGATCAATCTGCAGACGCCCTCCCAGCAGGACGACATAGACCGACCCCCGCACATCTTCACATCTGAGGGGGAGAATGACAGCGATGGCTCCCTGTCGGGCGGGGACTCTGTGACACCCCCTCTGGTCACTCCTCAGACAGCGGACCTCATTCTGGATGGACAATCAAGGACTCTTGTACCGTAAGAGGGGTATGCTGGGAAACTGCCTAACGAGGGTGGTTATCTTCACGTATCACTCCCTAGCGTTAGACACCTTGGCCCTTCAATTGACGATGCGAGCAACGCTCACTTATCCTTTAAAGGCCCGACCCGTGTATCGTCTTACGCACCCACACCGCCGCCCCCATCATACATTGTTGTACTTCCCGTCTTAGTGAGCGCAGGTTTGGACGCATCGTCTCTGGCGATGGGTCCTATGCATTGGGAACGTTTCCCGACCCCAGTTCCGCAGTTAGTTCCCCCAGTTCAGCATAATCCCAACTCCCTCCCCAGCACACCGTTTCTTGCCCAGTGCTCGCACACCCCACACGTCATGGCACCAGGCACCCACGTGATCAACAGCCCCAGCGACCGGGATCACTGGTTCGTTACTCAGCAGCGGCGCAGCGTACCCCTAGGTCCCCACATAGCGACCACTCGGACCGACAGCTCCCTCGGCCCGCACACTAGACATACTACCCATGGCACAGAGGACGAGTGTAACGGACGTTAACATACTTACATTAAATGCACGCGGTCTTCACACCCCCCGCAAGCGCTATGCGATCTACGCCTACGCGAAGCGCCAAACGGCATCCATACTCCTATTGCAAGAAACCCACTTTAATGCAGCGGAGGTGGGCAGGGTACAGGCGAAATGGCGGGGCCTCATTTGCGCTACAACCTACTCATCATTTGCCCGCGGCGCGCTGATCTGGATCCGACCAGGTACTCCGTTCCGAGAGCTCCAGCGGGTGGTAGACGGGGAGGGCCGATTTGTCTTGTTGGAGGGGCTGCTTGACGGACAGGCCGTCCTATTGGGCAGCATATATGCCCCGAATGTTGATCAGGATAGGTATTGGGACCGACTTACGAAAATCCTCGCCCAATTCACACACGTGCCCTGGATACTCGGGGGAGACTATAATTGCGTCCTAGATCCCGACATGGATCGCTCCTGCCCCCCCCTACCACGCTCCCCTACTTACAGACACATTGATAGCTTTAAGGCCTGGGTAGCACACTGGTCACTCACAGATGTATGGCGCTTGCACTACCCTCATACACGCATGTACTCCTTCTACTCAGCTCCCCACAACCTTCGTGTCAGGCTGGATCGCTTCTTGTGCACGGCAGCGGTACTCCCTCTGGTCCGCCACACAGATTACCTGGGTAGAGTCATATCCGACCATGATGCACATGTACTAAGTCTTCAATGGAGACCCCCACACCCCCCTGTCCCCACATGGCGCCTTCCGCGCGATTGCCTGGCGGATCCGGTCTTCACCCACGAACAAGAGCGTAGTATCCGAGAATACTTTGCCCGAAACACGGGGTCGGCGTCTTCCGCCCTAGTCGAGTGGGACAGCTTCAAGGTGGTGGCAAGGGGAGAATGCATTCAACAGCGCGTCGGGGTGAAACGCACCCTGGAACAGGCCCTCGATAAAGCCGAGAAACGGCTTGCCAACGTCACAAAACTCACCGACCAATCGGTGGCGGTGGCGACGCAGATCGCACATGCCAAGTCGGAATATCAGGGAGCGTGCGCGGATCTGCGGCGATACAATTTTCGGACATACGCGACTCGAATGCACAAAGACCGCGACAAGACGGGCTCGCTGCTAGCGTGGCTAGCTAAACAAGACACGGAGATTCGACCCATCACGTCCATATATACGCAACACGGCGTCTTGGTACACTCTCAGGACGAGATTCTTCAAGAATTCCGTCAATATTACTCGGTGGTCTACGATGGGCCCCGAGCATGGAGTCAGGGCATGATCGATCGCTTCCTCGACCCTCTGCCTCTCCCACAGATATCTTCTGCAGAGACAACTGACCTGGATACGCCGATACGCACCTCGGAGATCACTCAGGCCATACGCACATTGGCCCGAAACAAAGCCCCGGGCTTGGACGGGTTCCCGCTGGAATACTACGTCACCTTTATTTCCCTGCTGGCCCCCCGTCTATCGACGGTACTGGACACAGCACTGCACGCGGGCGAATTACCCAGCTCCATGAGAGAATCGGTAATAGTCACCTTCCCGAAGCCCAATCGCGACCCACAGCTGTTGGCGTCTTATCGGCCCATAACGCTCCTTACAGCCGACTGTAAAATTTTAGGGAAAATATTGGCTGAGAGATACTCCCGGGTGGTATGTCCGCTAGTACACGCTGACCAATGCGGATTCGTGCCGGGCAGGAATACCTCTCAGAACATACGGCGTCTGTTCCATATCCAGGATCAGATTGGTGACCGCTTCCCCAGAGCGGCGTGCCTGATCTTAGACCTCGAGAAGGCCTTCGACACCCTGACGTGGCAGTACTTGTTCTCGGCCCTCCAGCGTGCTGGCTTTGGCCCCAAGCTCGTTGCGTACACCCGCCTTCTCTACACTAAGCTCACTTCCCGAGTCCGCGTTGGACGTCGTATTTCTTCGGCATTTACAATACACAGGGGCACTAGACAGGGTTGCCCCCTATCGCCCCTGTTATTTGCGTTGGCTGTGGAGCCCTTGGCTATCCGTCTCCGAAGGGAGGGGCAGGACTGGGGCATACCGCTCGCGGACGCCACGCACTGTGTCTCACTGTATGCCGACGATCTCCTCCTGTATATACGGGACATCGCCGCGGATCTCACTCCACTCGGACTCATCCTGACCGAATTCGCGGAAGCTTCAGGCTTGAAGGTGAACTGGGAGAAATCTGTGGTCTATCCCCTCCACCCCGACTCTGCCCCTCGGGAAGTGTGGATTGGTGATCAGCGATTAAACTGGACGGCAGAGGCCCCTCGCTACTTAGGGGTTCGCCTATATCATTCGCCCACTGACATCTTTGAGGGTAACCATCGTAGGGCACTCGCCTCCATGCGTTCCACCGTCGGGTTTTGGCGTCAGCTCCCACTAGCCCCGATCGGCCGCGTGGCTTTAGCGAAAATGGTGCTGGTCCCGCGGCTACTCTATTACTTTACTAACCTTCCAGTGATACCACCTCGTTCTTTCTTCAAAGATCTGGACACCCTCCTTGGCTCCCTAATATGGGGCAAGGGGCGACATAGAATCGCACTGGCAAAACTGAAATTACCCACGACACAAGGCGGTCTCGGAGCTCCCTCATTCGAAGCCTATTTCCTAGCGGCGCAGCTCCAATGGCTTTCCTATTGGACCGCCGGCAGGCACACATCTGAAACATACACGACCGCGGGTCGGATAACGACACCGGAATTATGCCGTTTGCTTGTGCCGGGATCCCGCCCGACGGGGACTTACCCCCTCCAGGTGGAGGTGGCCCGGGGGTGCATCCGGCGCATACACCGACTCGCACCTGATAGGCCCTCGTATTCACCGTTGTTCCCGCTGGTGGGCTGGCCCAAAAACACCCGGTTCTTCACCCCTGCCATGCTTCGGGAGTGGACATCTCGGAAGGTCACCGAGGCAGAAATACTATTCGCGGAGGGACACCTCCGACCATTCCAACAACTCATTGATGAATACGATCTCCCCCCGGGACAATTCTTGCGGCACCGCCAGCTCCTTGGTCATTTTCTGCCGCACTGTGATCTCACACTAGGAGAGCCCCCCACGCATCCAGTCCTCCACACGATACTGCGAATGGGACGGGGTCGTCACCTCACCACCTGGCTGTACAAGTCCATCCGAGAGTTGACGCCCCTATCATTGGCGCCCCTGCGGACCCTTTGGGAGGAGGAGGTGGGACGGGCGTTTCATGACAACGAATGGGACAGGGCACTCGAATTTCCCAAAAAAGTGTCTCGGAACGCCCGTTTCAAAAATATACAATATTACATTCTCCACAGGGCCTACTTGACCCCAGCGCGCCTCCAGCGTTTCTATCCCGATACAATTTTCCTCTGCCCCCGCTGTCAGGCGCAGGATGCGGATTTCCTCCATATGTTTTGGTCCTGCCCGGGGATCCAAATCTACTGGTCGACTATCCACGAGACCCTCCGTGAGCTCACGGGGTTGCCCCATCTAGACACCTGGGAGTACTGCGCACTGGGAATAATGGGTCGGAAGCAGCGGCACAAAGTACCTATACGATTTGTCTCATTAGCACACCTCCTGGCTAAGCGATGCATAGCTATGAATTGGCGCTCCCCTACGGGCCCTCCGTTGGCGGCATGGAGGGGGGCGGTGCTCAAGTGGTCTGCGGCTGAGGAGGACGCTCTGCGGGAGGAGGAGGCGAAGGGCATCCGCAAAACCCCGATCTCCCTGGAGTGGGCGCTGCTAATGCATCAGTTTAAACAATCCCAACCCCTAGCTGACCAGAACACGACCGCGACTACCCAGACTGCCACACAGCCACGCGTGACACCAACCCTCCCAGGTGACGACCCCCCTTAATGCTACACACTCACCTTAGGGGGACCAGGTTCCTCTCCCCGCTGCTACGGGGCCTGCACCCATGCCGTATGTCCACCCGCATGGTCGTACCCCGCCCTGGGGTTCCCAATGCGCTGCTTCACTAGTTGCCCCACAGTCCACCTGAGCTGGAGTCTGGCTGACCATTCTCTGACGGTCCATGGCTGCCCCTAGTTTCCCCTCCCCTCCCTGGTTTGTATTATATAGTATGGCAAACACCGGTTACACTGCACATGAGTGTGGTGAAGGTTATTGTAAACGTGATGATTGATCTTACCTGATTGGACACTTGTACTCTGCGATATTGTCATCCAACAATGATATGTAATGAAATTACTAACAAAAGCCAATAAAAACATGTTTAAAAAAAAAATAAAAGGACTCTTATCCATTGGACACCAGGAGATTATGGTGTAATGAGCTGGGTGAACCACATCTTCAGCAAGTGCATAGATCAGTCTGGAGTCAGTATTAGCCTAGAGACCCCAGAGGAGAGGGTTGTTATTTGAATCCCAAGAGCAAGGTTCCATTGTGAGTTTATGTCCGACCCTTCAGGCCAATACTAGCTCTCCTAAACCTGGATGCCAAATTCATAGTGTGGTAGTACAATTGCTGGATCAAGGAGCCATTGCACACTCTTACAGTCTGCTGATCTGCCTAGTCGCAGGGTCATTCTTCCCTTCTAGAAGACCAGTGGTCAATGCCTAATGTTGCCACCACCACTTGCTGTGTGGAGCCCCACCACCAAATTCAAATGTGACTAGTAAACTAATTTATTAGATCTGGCTTTGTGCCAAACCTATATGTTTTGTGTTGCCGTGCCCCAGACACCCTCTAGCATACATTAATGAGTGGTTTGTGCAAAGAGTTTTGAGCCCCACCCAAGGAGCAATTTTACAGTGCAAACATTGATCAGTTACTGTTGTTTGGTGCATAGCATTCCATAAGCACCAGGGTAATCCTTTAGTAAACCTTGGCCTTAGTTAATTGGTCAGCTCAGACTCTTTTGGTCATCATCTATTCTTCATACACCTCCTGCAGTACTCCAGCCTGCTTACTTGCTTCCACATACATCGCAGAAACCTGGCACATGTCCAGTGTTTTATTTTTCAGTTGACTGTTGTTTCCCTCTTGAACGTGCTTGCTTCATGTCTCTCACCCTGAACCACTTCCGCTAATTGCATGATGGAATTGAGGCAAAAGGGCATAGGAGATCTTATCTTTGTTGTAAGAAGACCCAAATGGTCATCGCAAAACCTGCTTTTGACACCTAGATTAAGTAGACATTTGCCATTGATTTCTGAGGCTCGAAACTCAGTTGTTTAGCAGGTGGATTTGTTTGGGCAACCATTTTTCGTGCTCTCAGTGCAGAATCTTTTTGGAGTGCCTCCTGTTATTCAGAAGCATCCTTCAGGACCCAGGCAGCTGGAGCTAATTAGAGCCTGGTTAGTAGTTACTTTGCCTAAGTCGCATGACTGAAGCTCTGACGTTTAGAGAGGAGATATGAGGCTTTCCACACATACCTAACCTACTTAATTGGCACATACTAGACACCATGATATAGTTGAAGGTTCTGTGCATTATGCAGCACTCAGTTTATGGGAGGAAAACGGGCTTTCTTCAATTTTGATTGATAAGATACCTACCACATTGCTGATTGCCTTCTTGGGTTGTTGTCATTCAATAACATTGAAAATACTGCATTTTTAGAGAACTAGAATTGGGGGTCCTCCTTTGCAATACTAGCTTCACAGCTTTTACTGTCTGCTAGATGTCTTGTAAATAACACACAGAGGGTGGGATTTGGGTCATCTAACAATTTGCTTGTTTGAGTTGGGCCCCCTTCACCTATTGCTTTGAGACACTGTCACTAACATCTTGGAGCAGCATTTTACTCTCACTACCCTCCTGTTGTTTATTGAGTACATTTTACTGCCGCCAAGAGAGTACTGCTACTGTAGTGCATATTTGTTTTCAGAAGCAGCTGCAAGAGAGAAGAAATCTTGTAAAATTATTTATACTGAGTAATTCCTTATATTATAAGCAATGGCAATGCCAATTGCTCTGGCTTATGGATGAAAGTTCCTAGAGTGTCATTGATGGTCTTAGGCACTCAATAAGTCATTATACATGCACTCTCTCACTCATCTTTGCAGTCATGCACCAATCCATTCATCCATCCACTGACTTATTGCTGTATTCTCCCCGTGACACAACCACTATAAGACACACACAAACTCAACTATCTGTGTGAGATAAATAGAAGAATACAAGTACAAAAAGAAAACATTTGGCTGTCTACGAAATTTGGGTATATGCTTGCAAGAATTAGACTAAACATAGCAGCTGGGCTTCGTCCTGCAATGTATTGTAAATATTCTATTGCTTCATGGTCACATTTTTAACCAAAGTATAGGCCGTCTTGGAATGGTAAAACAATGCTACACTATATACGATGGTCAAAAGCATTCCATAATGTACTGCACTGCAGATGAAATGAGCCGCAAGCAAGTAACCAATTAGCACTGCCTGGGGAGGTGTATTATCCTCTTAAGAAACATTAAAATAAAAAGAGGCGTAACAAAGGAATAAAGAGGGCACTATAACAGGAGAACATTGAAAACTAAAGGACCAGTCCGCTATCTTTAAATGCCTATTGATTTTAACATATGCCTTTCACAATCAGTATGTCAAGCCTAATGCGTTTATCATTATTTAAAAAAAATTAAAAAAAGATCATACTTATGGCAATAGATATATTTATTCCAAGTAATCCAATTAGGTCTGCAAGTGTTATTCTTGTCTTTTCACCCTAACCAAATGAGGCCTCCTGTACTGAGTGTAACCTTTCCCACGAGGCAACCATCAGGCATACAGTCATATAATTACAAAGCATTCAAAATATTCATTAGAAAAGCAAAATACAATCTCTCATAAGAGAGGCTTGCAAGAATTCTGAAAGTAGAAATCAACTCCACCCACGGTTTGGAAGAGCAGGTAGCCAGCAAAAAAAACCTTGCCTTCTATGGTAATCTGTAAGATCCAAAGTAGCAAATGACCTGCCTGTCTGCTTTAATGCAGAGTCATAACAATCTCCCCTTAAATGCCTATTGACTTTAACATCTGGTTTTCATAATCAATATGTCAGGCCTAATCATAACTTTTCATTAGACACAATGAGGCGTAAAGCCTTTATCAATGGCTTGTCACCATATCTAAAACAGACCTATTATTTTTTTTGTTAATGTCTTCCCAATAAAAAACAATCAAGTACACCATCATATAATTACAAATACGTTAACACACAGTTGACAAAACAATATACAATCCCTTCTAAAAGAGCCTAACATAGATCATCATAGCGCAAATTGTCTAACTGCATGGCTTGTTCAGGAGGGTCACCAACACCAAATCCTATACTTTCTAATGAAATCTGTGAGATTTCATGTAACAAAACACCTGCCTTCGGCTTTAGCACAATGTAATGATAATCCACCCTCAAAAACCTATTGCTTTTAACATATCTTATTCACACTAAGTAAGTAAGGTCTACTTGCTCTGCCATAACCTTTCTTCATAAACTGATTACACCTAAGGAATCTTAAATACCTGTTGCCAGTGAACCAATAACACCGCTAGCCTTTGCCAGTGGATTGACACCATATAAAGCCCAGGGCTAATGAAGTGCACATGAACTGACAACCACAAAGCATTCAATAATACAATTACAAATTTGTACAAAATTACAGTTGGCAAAACAATATACAACCCCTCTTCATATTGCTTAGCAAGAATCATCCTAGTGAAATTCTACTCCAAGGGTTTGTCAGAGTGGGTGACCAACATCATAACCCTTGCCTACTATAGTAATCTGTGAGATACCTCTCTACATCCTGTAACACATAATTTTCCAACAAGTAGCTCATAAGATTCTGGTAGCTCTCCAGCTACTTATAAGTAGCTCTCCTGAGTGCATCTCAGCCTACTAAATTAGCAACTTTTTCTTATTTGGAATAACATATGTATACCAACATTAAAAAGTGTGTATTTGTGATGCAAATGCCTGCTTTTCATAACTCATAAACTGATGTTTGGATGAAAATGGTAACATTTTAAAAATATATTTACATTACTGCTTGCAACCCTAACTGGTTAACTGAGGTGATGATCACTGCTGGTAATCTTGAATATGGTTACCACTAATGAAATCTTGACGTATGTGGACACTATTACAACACCAATAACATTAGTAGCTTAGGATCATTTTCATTGAACATAAGTAGCTCTTATAACCGTAAAGGTTGGAGACTCTTGCTGTAACAGTCTGATAACAAACAACTGTTAGAAACCTACTGGATTTACCATACGCTTTTCACAAAAAAACAATAGGCCTACTGTACTGAGCATGCGTTTTCCCACAAGGCAACTGTAAGAAAGTGGGGTATCAGTTGAGGAGGGGTGAGTACCCACCTCACGTGATAACCACGACCCTTGACAGGGTGAACCCTTAAAGTCAGTAAATTATTATGAGCTCAATCCCATCGTAGCTATGACATAGAGCAGAAAGGTTTCGTTTAGAAATAATATGAAGCATTTATGCCCAAAACTGTAAAAAACAAAAGTGTATACTCAACGCATAAAAAAACCCAAACCAATATAGATAGAGAAAAAGTCAATTTGAATAAATAAATCACACCAAATTGACAAAAATCCCAAAAAGGAAATTGGAGTTATTCATTTTAAATATTTCATTGTGACAATAGCACCGAAAAGTGTTAAGCCCAAATCATGGTCATCTGGTTGTATTTGACCAGTACTTAGTTGCAAATTAAGGCAGACTCTGATGGAGCAGAGGTCGAATACAGAAACCAGGTTTTACCTGGTCAGATGTTTTACCTTCAGACTCGTGGGGGCGCTGTGAGGGCTGTCTCCTGACCGCCCTATTACAATTAGGGTGGTTAGACTGGCATTGCCCTGCTGCAGCTGTCAGGGGACGGCTGTTCCCTGTCAGTGTTGTGGTGTTCAGAAGGTCACAATATGCTAAGCGGGACTGCCGCGATCCCACCCAGAAAATTACGAGTTTTTTCGCTGCCGGAGGGGTCATGAAGGTTCCTACTCCACCAATGGGAATTCAAGCAAAGGGGAACAACATGTGCTCCCCTGTGTGCAGTACCGTAGTTCCTACACGGCTTTGAGTTTTCAGTTCATGCCATGCAGGAAGTGTTTTTGGCATTCCCATAGTATTGGCCATTCTCTGAGGCACGGCAATGGGAATGTAAAAACTAGCCCACCAGACAGGAGGAAACTCCTAATCTGGCGGGCGGTCTGACTGCGGCTTTGGGCGTGCGGCGGCAGGGCAGACCCGGCACAGCTCCACCAAAATCGTAATCAAGCCCTTAGTCTCTGAATTGGAAGTCAAAAATCTTCAGCTGGCAAGGCAGCAGGCTGTAGTTGAATGTGGCACCACATCATTTATTAGCCACAGGGCCAGGTCTTAATAAATCCACTGACATTTGGCAGGAAAGCACGGAGCAGGATAAATTTGAATTTCACACCCAGAGAAGGTATCCCACTGGCTAGTTCACAGAGGTGTCCCTAACCACGTTTGTGGCATTTTCTGTGTGCTCTACTCCAAACAATTCCTCACAGCCTTTCTCTACCTTAAAAAAAGATGACAGACACTTTCTTTGCCCGTGAAGTGCTCCTGTGCCCTCCCTTGAGGTTGGCCAAGAAAATGTGACAACCACTCTTCTAAGGTCGCTCAGAACTATTTCTGGGGCTTTCTACTCTCCCACTGGGGTTCATGTCTGGCTAACTAGTGGGGCATAGGAGGGGGCAGGCCCAGGTGTTAGTTTCCTGTCCCTGTGACAATGTAAGTTTTATACTTTTATTGCTGCCCCAACTGCAGCCCTTTAAAGAACACATTACATCATGAATGCATTACATCATGAATAACAAAGTTCCAAACAATAATATATAGCGCCATAGCAACAGGTCAACATCCTCTTTCATTCTCTGCTCCTGGACAGTTAAGTATACTTCTCTTTACTCTCTCATTTGATAAACACCTAACTTTTATATTTTTCATTTAGACTATTACAAGTAAGTAACCTTACTATTCAGTAATGCTTACAACCTTCTTGAACTTGTAATTTGTTATTATTATCACTATTTCAGGTAAGTTTCCCACTTAAGACCTTCCCTTCCAATTTATGGTTGGGCTCTCTCTCTCTTTTCGCCTTTATAACAAGATTTATTCAACGAATCGATGGAAAAACTGTTAAATTGTTCGTCTTTCTACAGTTTATATATGCACGCACCACGCAGTGAAGCTACCCGTCTTTGATACTGACAGAGCTGTGTTGTGCCCTCGTTCTCACACTGTCAGGAGAGCGCTCTTTGCTAACGACTCTCCCCGACCGCGCAAAGCTTTTCAAGCGGCATACGGCCGACGTAGTGACCGGAGAGCGTTTTTTTTTTTCCCACCCGAATCTCCCTCCCCACGAGCTCCTCAGACGTCACAAGATTAATCTACACACGGCGCAATGGAGACCTAGAACGGGCTCCGAAAATGACGGGCTGGCGGAGGTCACGTTACAACGCGACCCTGCTAAATCAATTCTAAACACCAATTTCCCATCAAAGAAAGACGGAAAGGAGGAGGAGCCAAGATGGCGACCGGGACGGCAGCGTAGACTCCCGGCTCCGTGAACCTCCGCATCCCGCACGGATATCCTGCCTGAGATCCTTAACCTGTGCTATGTGGTCGTGTTTCTGAAGGAGAGGGGCTCCCGACTGTGTGACTCCGAGGTCTCCAGCAGTGCTATCGCCGGAGAAAACTGCATCTGAACCTTGCGGCCTGTGCGGCCCTGGAGCCGGGACATCGAGTGGACGCCGTGGCCGGGAGGCAGTGCGACAACAGCGGCTGGTGGTGACTGGGTGGAGTCGGCCCACCGGAGCGGTGCCAAACTCGGCCTACATTTCGGCGTGGTCCCTTCTACTGCCCAGTGTAGCTGACAGAGTGCATGACCGGGGGTGCAAATCTTAGATCCTCCGGTGACTGCCCCTGCTTTGCTGGTGAGCTGCCCGGCCGCCGTCCGTATCCTGCCCCGATCATTGCGGGCCGCCCCCGGATTTCTACGGGAGCTGGTCCGTGGTGGGGACGACTGTTGCCCGTGACCACGGATAAGTTTTTGCCTGCCCCCGGAACCCGGTCACCCGCGACGTGGACATCGCGACGCTTGTCCCGGGGTCCCGGCCCCGGTGAGGGTCGGGCATACTTGGCGGCCATCTTGGGTCGATGAAGCCTACCATCCTGTCCGCTGGGCCGCAGCGGGCCTGTGAGCGTATGATTTTTGGGAGTGTGGCGGCGAGATCACAGAGAGCTGAGCTGGGGTACGGCGACCTCCTCGAGGCTCTTGGTACTCTTCACTCCTCCTTGGTTCATGGTTTCGTGATCTTGGGGAGTAAGCTCGATGGTGTGGCGTCGGAGTTGGGGCAGTGGCGGCCCGCCTGTCCACACGAACACAGAGTCTACCCACACTGCGCGCAGGAGGACGCTGTGGCGGCCACCCCTGAGGTTAGTACACGACTGGACGCCCCGGCCAGTATGCTACGGTGTGTTCGACCTTCTGAGGGCCTGATCTGTCCCGGAGGCGTCGGACCTGAGTGGGATGTGGTGGCCTCATCCCGTGCATGCCCTCCTGCGACCCAGAGACAACTCCAGCAACTAATGTCTGCTTTGGCTGCTTCTGCCTTCCTGAACCTTGCGTGCAGAGCAGATCCTGGGGCAGCACTGGGAAGCCTGTTTCCTCAAGCGGCGGACTGTGTTCATGCTCAGAGACTTCCACCCCACCTGTGTGCGTCGCTTCTCTGTTGTTGTTGGACATTCCTCTGCCTAGGAACATTGGGTATGGTGCTGGGTCGAGGGGTTGGCATGGGCAGAATTCCAAAGAGTGGTCAGGGATGAGGCTAGCCCCTCGGGGGTGGTCGCCTAGTGGACGGGCGGGCTTGGGGTGGTGTGCTCTCCTGACATGGCTACTGGCGCAATAGGTGCATAATGCTCCCCATCGTGGTTTGAGAAGATTGTTTTTGTGCTGTTCCTTGTTCACTTTAGGGGAACCTTATCGTGCGGGAGGGAGAAGCCGGGGGTCTGTTATGAAGGCCCTCCTCCAGTTTATAAATACTTTCTCTACCCCCCCGTCCGGTGGGGGTCCTTTCCTACTTCTTTTTCCCTATTCTCCTACATTTCGGGTCTGGTTCCAGGGCGACAGGCACACTGCTGGGGGGGGGGGCCGTACTCATCTGCAGAGGTGCAGGGTGGGGGGTTGGGGGAGGGGATTCTGTATTCTTTCATCTTTTTTTCCATGGCCTCCTTTTTCTTCTCTGATTCTTTTCGTTTCCTTTTCTGGGATCAGCGTGATACACCTCCTTTTGTTATGCCTCGTTGCTGTTCCATGTGTTCACAACTTCCGGGGTGTTATTGGGGAGTCCTGGCGGGTGACTGCGGGCGCAACTGTATACTATGTGTTTCCCCATCCTGATGTTCTTGTGTTTGCGCCATTGACCGAATAGATTGCTGTAACTCGCTAACGTTCAGTACTCCGCATATCCATGATCGTTGGTTTTAAAATTGCTTGTCACCTGATCCTTCTGCTTTGTTTCATCATAAAATGAAAACCTCTTTCTCCTGGTGCCCTACTTACGCTGTCCACAGTATTAGCAGTACGAGTTTGCTCCCCGAAGTGCTGCCGGTGTTTATACTTGTTGTTATTGCTCTGATTGCTTAGCGGCCGGCCCTGGGGGGTTGTAGGCCCATACTTGTTCTTATTGAACTGTCAATAAAGGTTTTAAAAAAAAAAAAAAAAAAAAAAAAAAAAAAAAAAAAGAAAGACGGAAAGAGAGCATTAAACCATAACGAGGATAAAAGCGTTAGGGACCTAACAGGACTTCCGCTGTGCGCTACCATGGTAACACACAGCGCGAGCTCCTAACGGCCATCAAAACACACGCAGGAAAGGGGTAAGAGCTCTTACCTCCCCTATTATAGAGATATTTTCTTCTTCTCCAGTATATCTTTTTTTGCGCTAGAAAATTTAATTTTTTCCACAAATTAAAAAAAAAAAAAAGGGAGGAGAAAAATGGAGAATGAATCAGAATACCATGAGGAAGATGGTAATACCTCACCCAATGAGACCAACCTAATGATTTTCCTAGAAAATCACCTTAAAACCTCCCTAAAAGAGGCTGTTGATTCCATTATGAATAAAAGAAAAAGGGATTTTGTGACTGAAGAGGATTCAATCATCCTCTCTGAAGAATGCAAACCCTCACCCCAAAAGGGAGGCAAGGTCTCTAAAAAACTAAACATATGGAACCACATGGTAGCCTATGCGCTACAAAGGACCAAGCCTTTTCATCAGGTAGCCTAAGCACTACAAAAGATCGCATTTTATCACAAGGTAGCCTAAGCGCTACAAAAGATCAACCTACTCTCAAACCAGGTGCCCAAAGCGACACAATTAGAAAGAGCAGCCTTATTGGCGCAACAAGTTTAGGTTTCCCTCGTGACACAATAAGATATAGGGACCGTTCTGGCACAAATGACCTCAATCTCCATACTGATAACTTTGATTTCGAACGCTCTACTAATAGTTTTGATGGAGATGAAGACGAATATATTTTTGACCCCTTTGAGAGTTTAGACATCGACCTCCTTGACGAGGATCTATTCGAGTGATCTAAGAACAATTCAATTAAAGAGCCCTCAGGGGTAGAGATGTTTAACCCTACCTTAATTACTCACCCAAGAGGATCTGAGTGGTGGCCTTTGGACCATGTATCCAATTTCATCAAGTACTGGATCCGTAAACCCCTTGAAAGTGAAACCAGAAACCTCATGACCTAGCCCTAGACCTTTTATAGAAAATAAGAGTGCACTAACCCCTAACCTGGATCCGGAACTCCTAACCTTTCTCTTCAAAACAGGCAGAGATTCTAGAAAAAGTCTCGAATGTTGTCTCAAACAGTGCCAAGATAGGGTACTCGATATTCTTGGTCCCTAAGCCAAAAGTTTAGGTTTGGCAGAAGAAGCATCCCTGAATGACACCCCAGTAATTCAATTCAATTCAATTCAAATAGACTTTATTCGGATTTCAACAAACCATCCATAAAAGCACAAAGACAAAAAATTTAAAATACACATTAAATACTACAATTTTGGGCCGCAGCTTATTACATGTAAAAATATAATTTATAAAAACAACAATGAAAACACAGATATCCTTCTGGTTGGGCTGTGCATGAGGCCATCATACAACAATATATAAAGTTATACATAGAAAATTAGCTCATATATTTATGATGACAAAAGTAATACGATTTATTAAATTTCAGCAAGGCATGCTTTAAAGTGCAAAGTGAATGTCTAAGCAAAACTAATCAATTTTCAACGACCTGCGTGAGCATACAATGGCTTTAAGAAAGCTACTAACTCTAAAAATTAATTCATCTGATCCTAGCATTAAAAAGTATCTATAGGCGAGGTTGTGGTTAGACAAGTCATATTTCTTACAATATGGGATTAGATAATGTCTTGTGAATTTCATATAAAAACCACAGCCGAAAATGAAATGGGGCATACTCTGGGTTCCACCGTGGTCACAAGGACAATGTAGTTTTTCCGGGTTTTTAATGTAACCCAGTGGAAAGCAGATGAGGTTTATAATGCTCCTATCCCTGAATCTAAATAATAGAAATCTGGTCCATCTACCCAGTTTTTTACGTAAAGAGGGCTGGGGGGACGTCAGGGGTTCAATGTGTGATTCCTGGATTAGTAAATAGTCAATTGTGGATTGTTTCACAGAGTCTGCTCTTTCCCTTTCATTGTGAAAATGCTGATAGAGTGCTCTTCTCACCAAGTTTTTATGGGAGCCGTCAATCCTGTCGGGGTATGTGAAGAGGTGACCGTAGTTGACGCTCACAAGGCTCCTTTCTACCACATTAATCCATGGGATTAGAGCTACATTATCACTTTTCAAACAATCTAAAATAATCTCACGAGTCAGGGAAGCTGCCGGGTTTTGCCATATCCTTAGCCAAAATAATGCAGGTCTCACTCTAATAAAATCCTCAAAATATTGTAGTTTTAATTCATTGTGACATACAAAGGTCGGTGCACTAATAACTCCCCCCAGGATTTTTCGACAGAATCTGTTCCCTTCTCTCTGTATTTCTTTACAGTTCGAAAACCCCCAAACTTCAGCACTATATGTACCAGTTGGGAGACATTGGGTTCGGTAAATTTGTAGTAAACTAAGAACCACATCAGCCTAGCGTGGTTGGCATAGGGAGGTGATGGAATTAATCGATTTTGAAAGTTGATTTCTCCCCATCGCCACGTGTGGTTGCCACGAACCGCTGTTAGAGAATAACAGACCCAGGTAAGGGAAAGTGCAGGTGCTTTTTAGGATGTTTGGGCCTATCACAATCTTTGGGATTTTATAATTTTTAGGGCCGCAAGTCATTATAAAGGATTTGTTGAAATTAGTGCACAACCCTAGATCGGACATATAATTAACAAATCCCGATATTAGGATACGCAGAGCATTCGGGGTGCGGCCCATAAGGACCGCATCATCCGCGTAAAGTAACGCCGGGATAGGTTTCTTATTGATAATTGGAACGTCCTTTGTCAAATTGCATAGGGAATGAGTTAATTCATTGATGTATAAAATAAAAAGCAAGGGGGCCAAGACACAGCCCTGTCTCACCCCCTTGCCGATTAAGATCTCACTCGAAACCTCACCATCATTGTTTAGTCGGACTCGAGCTTTCAGGTTGCGGTGAAGGTTGGCCAGAAAATGGACTAAGGGTTCATCTAAACCATAATTTAAAAGAATGGACCACAAGCGGGAGCGATTAACGAAATCAAACGCTGAACTTAGGTCCATAAAGCCAAAATACAGAGGAGATCGTTTGGCTCTCGTGTATTTGGCCATTATGAGGTTAAGGTTTAAGCATTGTTCCACCGTGCCAAGCTTGCTCCGAAAGCCAAGCTGACAACGATGGATAATGGAGTTTTCGTCTGCCCAGGTACTTATTTTATCGAATAGGACCCTGCCAAGGACCTTCAGGGTGTTGTCGATCAGGGATATTGGACGGTAACACCCCGGGTCCAACCTATTTCCCTTTTTAAAGATGGGAACAATAGTACTACAAGACCATGTAGGAGGGATGGATTCCTTACTTAAGTTATTGAAAAGGTTGCAGAGTAAGGGGGCCCAAAACCATGTGTTTGATTTTATCTGGTCGATGGACAAACCATCCGGGCCAGGGGCCTTATTGCCAGCACTATTCGCGATGGCTTCCTCCACCTCCTCTAATGTAATGACTACGGTATCATCTGGGAAATTATCCTCGGTTGAATTCCCAGCTGTGGCATAAAGCTTTGAGAAATGGCTGACCCATGAATCTCCTGTGATGTTACAATTTATCGGGGTGATGTTGCTTCCCAGGGCTCTCAAGCTTTTCACTTCTTTCCAGAAACCAGTAGTATCTTTTAGGGCAATTGTTTTAGTGAGATTATCCCAATGGCTTATTAAGAGCTCTTCAGTTCTGGTTTTTAAAACCTGTTTATATTTAAAGCGTAATGAACTGACAAGGGATACATCTCGGGGTTTAGCTTCCAAAGCTTTCCTAAGTTCTCTATTAGCCCTCGAACAGTTGGTATCAAACCATCTTTGATTATTTGTATTATGTTCTATTACTGGTCTGGAAATAGCCCTTTTTATAACTATACATAGATCACAGAAGGATCTAATAATATCAGGGCCACCAAATGTTAGGCAGTTGGAAATCAACAGGGGATTATTCTTGATCACATTAGTTAAAATCTCTCGATTATTAATCCCTCTCCAGATAATCCTTAGTCTGTCTGTGGATACAATAATATTTTGAACTCCAACCTCATATGGGCCTACAGGTTTTTTAATAGATTTAAGATAAATTACTAACGGCAGATGGTCACTATATGGGCTGCTGACAACCTCAGACTTAAGTAGCACTTCACTAAGGAGGGAAGAGGTAAACATATAGTCAATCGTGGTTGAGCAACCACGGCCGATATACGTGGGGGCCGGTACCTTTCCCTCGTCGATTCCAAAATGGCCCATAACATCATCTAGGTCTCTACTATGTAAAAGATCCAATAGTTCAGAGCCTCGTCTACAGGGCGGAGATGTAAAATAAATATGAGCATTAAAGTCCCCGCCAACACAAATGCCATCAAATAGACCATATTTTTCACCATCCGCAACTTCGTCGATAAACTTAAACAATTCTAAAAAGGTGGGGTTAGGATGGTTGACAAAATCATTATTATAAAAATTTATAAAACAAATCTTTAACCTTGCAACATATTTTACGGCTACCAGGTTTTTACTAACCACATGTAGAGGTTCAATTTTCGTGTCCTTAGAAATTTTTGCCCAGATAGATAGACCACCACTTGGTCGTCCCAAAGCAGGAGATGGTACAATGAGATTGTGGCAAAAGAAACCCTCCAATAGTTGGGTACATGTACACCATGTTTCTTGTAGCATTACCACATCAAAGTTACTTATCCAGGTAAGCCATTCTTTGATTTTCATCTTACCTGGAAGCCCTGCAATATTCCAACTAATGACAATTAGGGTGTCAGTTGATGGAGTAGTAGTGGAAAGAGTAGGGGCAATGGGACGATCTGAACAAACTACATGTGGAGGGACTAATCTATCTGGGCAAGGTTTGTGGATACGTATGGGATTAGCCGTATCCAGGGGCACTATGCTAACAACCTTATCCAATATAATAGGAGGTGTTGGTGGTTGTCAGTCTAAGCTTCCTAAGTCCGATAAGGCGGAAAATCTGTTAGCTATAGGGATGATATTAGAAACTGTCTGAATTGGTCTGTGGGGGGGCCTATAGAAATAACCCAATGGGTGAAGGCTTATTGCGGTGAATGTACTGACATGGGTGTTATGTGTGTCCATGAAATATCTTACAAAATTCGGATGTCTAAAATTAATCACTATGCAGTCCCCGCTGATGTTTTTCTGTTGTGGCCCCACCCAGCTTACCCTACGAGTTAATATAGTCTCATTTGATGTGTTCCATCTTGCCCCTTTATGTTTTGTCAGCCAATTGATACATTTATTGTGTAGTTGTGCCCATGACTCACTTTGGCCTTCTTTTAGAGCAGGTACGCCTGCTAGCACTAAAACATATGGGCAAGATTCTGGGGGTAAGTTGAGTGGCGGCCCTAAATTATTAGTGGGTCTGTTTCTTACTGATGTGCCTCCACCAGTGCTTATGCCATCCAAAGTAATACCTGTCCTATCTGTTGAGGAGGCTAGCGGGGTCTTAGTATCCGAAATAGAGGTACCAGTCGTTAATATTCCTTCTAAACCAGAGGGGTCGTGGTCGAGGCCCGTAGGCAATGTAGGTAGAATATTGGCTAAAGTACTATTAGATAAAACAGTTTTATCAACAGTTGGGCCTTGCATGTTTACACGGCCGGAATCGGCAGCGGCAGTCTGGCCCCCCTCCCTCAAATCATTGCATAAGGTTTCCAATTTTCTCGCCTCGAGCAACATCTAAGCTAATAGTTCCTTTCCTTTTAATTTCCTCTTTTTTGACAAGGTTTTCGATTTTGTCCAGTCTCTTAAAAACAGTATTAAATTGTTTAACTATTTGAATTTCAACTTGTTTAAAAATAGTATCGACAATAGTTTCTATCAGGTTGCCATTAAATTTAAATAAAGTATTTTGATCGGTGGACTCAGTCTGAGTACTGACTGTATTAACACTACTCTCCTTGGATGACATAGAGACCCCACAAATACTTTTGTCCGTGGTTGGAGACTCTAGTCTTCGTGTGAGAGTGGTAGGTCTCTCAGATCCTTCATCCGATGGTAATGGGGAAAGTAGTAAGTCCTCAGTGGCACTTGATATAACTATTTCACAATCTTTGGCTTTATCTTTGTTCCACATACTCTGTGGCGTCGGTTGATTTCTACAACGACCTGATTGTTTCCTTTTATTTATTATGCATTTCACTGGGCCTCTCTTGCGTTTCTCCCTTATAAGTTTGTTGGAGCATGGCGTTTTATCTAGTACTGGCTCCGCTAAACAGTCTGTTACAGCAATGGTCGGCAAGCTTGATGTTCCAGCGGTCAAAGTTAGAGTGTCGACATTACTAATTGGTTTGATAACCGTTACTGTGGGGGAGAGGGGGAGGCCCAGGTTAGATAAAGCCTTAGGAGATTGAGAACATAGCAAAGTAGTAGTAGTGGTAGGGAATCCAAAAGACATTCTACGTTCGGTATCAGCAATCTCATTGGTGACCATAGTGAGGGCATTGGCCAACAGTGAGTCTATCGATGTGGACGAATCAATAGGGGCGGCAGTGTCACCGCAAGTAGTTTTCGTTGTACGTTTACCCATGCTTCCAGTGATTACCTGTTTAGCCTGTAGATACAAGGGGGGTGGCCCAGCCCGGCCTCTTCCGTCCCCTGACGGCCACAGACGACCCGCCCTCTGCCCGGGCTCAGCCCGGCGACGCCCGCGCGCGTCCCGCGACGCGGGGGAGCCTCGACTCAAGTAGCGCCTCCGGGCGCGCTTTCCGCCGGATGTGGGCGGGTCACTGAGTGGCTGCTGGGGGCTGTAGTCCTCCTGCACGGCGGCCTCGGAGCAACAAGAGGCGGCGAGGGTGACTACCGGTGACTTTGCCCTGAAGCCAGGTAGGGCTGCTGCGTGGCGCTGCGTGACTGTTGCTGAAGGTTTGGTCCCCCCGCTCCACCGGGGGAGCCTCGACTCAAGTAGCGCCTCCGGGCGCGCTTTCCGCCGGATGTGGGCGGGTCACTGAGTGGCTGCTGGGGGCTGTAGTCCTCCTGCACGGCGGCCTCGGAGCAACAAGAGGCGGCAAGGGTGACTACCGGTGACTTTGCCCTGAAGCCAGGTAGGGCTGCTGCGTGGCGCTGGGTGACTGTTGCTGAAGGTTTGGTCCCCCCGCTCCACCGGGGGAGCCTCGACTCAAGTAGCGCCTCCGGGCGCGCTTTCCGCCAGATGTGGGCGGGTCACTGAGTGGCTGCTGGGGGCTGTAGTCCTCCTGCACGGCGGCCTCGGAGCAACAAGAGGCGGCGAGGGTGACTACCGGTGACTTTGCCCTGAAGCCAGGTAGGGCTGCTGCGTGGCGCTGCGTGACTGTTGCTGAAGAATTGGTCCCCCCGCTCCACCGGGGGAGCCTCGACTCAAGTAGCGCCTCCGGGCGCGCTTTCCGCCGGATGTGGGCGGGTCACTGAGTGGCTGCTGGGGGCTGTAGTCCTCCTGCACGGCGGCCTCGGAGCAACAAGAGGCGGCGAGGGTGACTACCGGTGACTTTGCCCTGAAGCCAGGTAGGGCTGCTGCGTGGCGCTGCGTGACTGTTGCTGAAGGTTTGGTCCCCCCGCTCCACCGGGGGAGCCTCGACTCAAGTAGCGCCTCCGGGCGCACTTTCCGCCGGATGTGGGCGGGTCACTGAGTGGCTGCTGGGGGCTGTAGTCCTCCTGCACGGCGGCCTCAGAGCAACAAGAGGCGGCGAGGGTGACTACCGGTGACTTTGCCCTGAAGCCAGGTAGGGCTGCTGCGTGGCGCTGCGTGACTGTTGCTGAAGGTTTGGTCCCCCCGCTCCACCGGGGAGCCTCGACTCAAGTAGCGCCTCCGGCCGCGCTTTCCGCCGGATGTGGGCGGGTCACTGAGTGGCTGCTGGGGGCTGTAGTCCTCCTGCATGGCGGCCTCGGAGCAACAAGAGGCGGCGAGGGTGACTACCGGTGACTTTGCCCTGAAGCCAGGTAGGGCTGCTGCGTGGCGCTGCGTGACTGTTGCTGAAGGTTTGGTCCCCCCGCTCCACCGGGGGAGCCTCGACTCAAGTAGCGCCTCCGGGCGCGCTTTCCGCCGGATGTGGGCGGGTCACTGAGTGGCTGCTGGGGGCTGTAGTCCTCCTGCACGGCGGCCTCGGAGCAACAAGAGGCGGCGAGGGTGACTACCGGTGACTTTGCCCTGAAGCCAGGTAGGGCTGCTGCGTGGCGCTGCGTGACTGTTGCTGAAGGTTTGGTCCCCCCAGTAGATGTAGATCTCTTAAGGGGTTGGAGCCAACGCGCACTATGCTTGCTAGGTAATGCTAACACAGGCCTAACTTCAGAGCGTAGAAGAGGAATTCTTATGAGAATCAACCCTAAGTTGGTGGACCTTGCATCTAAAGAAGTCCAAGGTGACACCAAGGAACTACTATTTGGCGAAAATTTCGTTAAACTTCTAGGCAAATATGTTGCCACGTTTTCGGCCTTTAGTAAGGCACAATTCAATGTGAGAAGGATGTTCGGAGGCAATAGAGTTTTTGGACGGGCTGGCAGGAGGGGACTGGCTGCCAGCCGCGGGCAATGCAGGTCCCCATATTTCCAAAACCAACGTGGATATGGAAGACCCTTCAGAGGTCATAATCCCTCCTTCTTTCCACAATGAGGCAGAAACTTCCGTACCCGTGGTGGTGGCAGAAACCGATCTCAAAACTTTGGAGAACAAGGTAAGTTCTCAAAATCCGCATGTTTTTTCCCATATAAAGGTAGGGGGAAGACTCCGACTTTTTTATCAAAATTGGTTTGCTATAACGAACGACCCTTGGGTTCTGGAAACCGTAAAAGGGTTCAAAATTGATTTTATTTCAACTCTCTTCCAATCACCTCAACCCAGAGAGTTAATTTTGGATCAGGAACAGTCCACCCTGGTAGATACAGAAGTGAATCAGATGTTGTTAAAGAATGCTATCTGCAGGGTGTCAGACTCAAAGCAGGGTTTCTTAAGCACAATTTTCTTAGTAAAAAAGAAAGACAAGGGTTGGCGACCAGTTATAAACTAAAAATACCTGAATTCTTTCCTGGTTTACAGACACTTCAAAATGGAGGGTATTCACCTCCTAAGAGACATCCTTCAAGAGAAGGACTGGCTTGTGAAACTGACCTAAAGGACGCTTATTTCACAATTCCAATGCACAAAGACTCTCAGAGGTTTCTAAGATTCTCCTGGAAAGGTATAACGCACCAATTTCAAAGCCTCCCCTTTGGACTCTCCTCAGCACCTTGGTGCTTCACCAAGATGTTAAGGCCATTAGTCGCAGCATTAAGAAGAAAGGGTGTCCGCTTAATAATCTATCTAGACGATATCCTCTTGATGTCGCAAAGCAAGGAAGTCTTATTGAAACACATGGAATGGACAATAGATCTCTTGAAGAGTTTGGGTTTCATCATCAATATAGAAAAATCTATTCTGACACCCTCTCAAAATTTTGACTTCTTGGGATTCCAAGTAGATACAACTACAAGTCAGTTACAACTCCCCTCCAAGAAACTCGCCCAGATAAAGAAAGAGGTTTCTTACGTGATGTCCAAGAACTTAGTCAGTTTACGCGACTTAGTCAGAATAGTTGGCCTACTATCCTCTTCTATTCAAGCAATTTCTCCCGGCCCATTACATTACAGAGCCCTACAAAGATTGAAATCCTTGGGTTTAAAGAAGGGACTATGGTATTCAGACACACTCCCTCTTTCGGAGGAGGCTCGAGAAGATCTTCTTTGGTGGTGGAAAAACCTAGACAGCTGGAATGGGAAGGCAATCTTCGGAAACACCCCCGAACACATGGCGGAATCAGACGCGAGCAATCTAGGATGGGGTGCCAGGATGGGTTCGTTAGAAACAGGTGGGAAGTGGTCCTGAGAAGAACTCCCTCTCCACATAAATTGCTTGGAGATGTTAGCTTGCCTAAACGCTCTTATGAGTTTCAAAACCACCCTGAGGAACAGTGTTGTCCTGATCAAATTAGACATTTTCACAGCAGTTTCTTATATCAACCGATTGGGGGGTGCAAGATCAAAGATCCTTGTGGATCTAGCCAAAAGGATTTGGTACTTCTGTTAGAACCAGAAAATTATTTTAAAAGCAGATTTTATCCATGGTCATCAGAATACAAGAGCCAACTGGAACTCAAGGTTCCTGAAAGACTTGAGCGATTGGAAACTGAACCCATTTGTATTCAGAAAGATCCAGAACCTGTGGGGTCCTTTTCAGGTAGACCTTTTTGCCAGCAGACTTACCTTTCAGATCGAAGCCTATTACAGTTGGAGACCAGATCCCAACGCACACACAGTGGATGCCCTAGCCCAATCTTGGAACAATTTGAACTGTTATGGCTTTCCCCTTTTGCCCTAATTCAGAGAGTTCTACTGAAAGTCAGAATAGATCAGCGCACGATAGTCCTAATTACTCCCTTCTGGAGTACACAAGTTTGGTTCTTGGGAACAATGGAACTAGCAATAGATGTTCCACGTTTTATCCCCGGGAAGAGTGGTCTTCATCAGGGTCAAAACTGAGAAGAACATCCTCTTCTCCTAGAAGGCAACATGAACCTTTTTGCCTGGAAGATTTCAGGAAATCCAAAAGATACTCAGGGCTTTCAGGAGAGGCTAAAGACCTTTTGGATGAGTCATGGGCACCAGGCACAATGAGAAGATACATCGGAGTTTGGAAAAAATTGTGTAGTTGGTGCCTGGAATGGGATCTGGATCCCGTGAAAGCTCTGATAGTGGATTTAGCAAACTTCCTTGCTAGTTTATTTAATTCAGGTCTATGCTCTAGAACAATCAACTGTTATAGATCAGGCATATCTGCAGAACACTCCTTAATTAATGACTGTTCAATTGGTTCAGACCCACTGATCCGTAGAGTAATGAAAGGAATTAGACTCAAACGTCCCCCTAAGACAAGATATGATTGCTTTTGGAATGTTAACCTCATTTTTTAGCTTTTCTCTTCATGGCCAGATAATCTTTTCCTTTCAAGAAAACAACTAACGACTAAACTAGCAACCTTACTCTGTTTAATATCATTTAAAAGGGTTTCAGATGTTAAGGCCCTAGATATATCTAGTAGATTTTATTACCCAGACGGAGTACATTTTGAAATTTGGAAAAGAACTAAAGCTATGACAGAAAACATCTTGTATCCCTGTTTCCCTGAGTGTAAGAAATTATGTGTAGTTGACTGCATGAAATCCTATGATTCTTTAATGCAAACCCTTGGGCCTATTGATGAAAAACAGCTTTTAATTTCTTTTTTTAAACCTTTCAAAGCAGTTTCCACAGCTACCATTGCTAGATGGGTTAATTTTATAATGTCACAAGCAGGAATAGATTTATCTAAGTTTGGGGCTTACTCTTCTCATGGAGCTATGGCCAGTAAAGTGTTCTGGTCTGGAGGTGCACTCACTGATATCCTAAAAACTGCTGATTGGTCAAGTGTTTCCACTTTTTCTCAATTTTATCTTAGACCTGTGGAACATGTGAGCAATTCAGCATTAAAAAGCTTTAAACATGCATAATGGTAGCCTCCGGTCTTGTAATGAAATGAAGATTCTCCAATTATCATAAAGAGAAAATCTCGATTTCATTAAAGACTACAGAGGCTAACATTATCCCACCCACCACGCCTGGTGGAAATCTAACTATTTGGTTTTTAAACATTTTATCAATGTAACCTTTTTTCTTGTTTTCTAACCTTCTTTCACTCTTTACAGATTAAGATACTTATGTATTTTATGTTCATTTTTCAGATTAAGATACTTTTGTATTTTGTATTCCATTTTAACTCCTTATCTTTCCTTCCTTAATTACAGGCTTTTTAATCCGTTTAAAACGGAACTACCAATTTGATATTCCTTTTCTTTCAGATTCTTCATCTTTGTGAAATACGTCTCTTCATCTATACATCTAAGTTTGTCCGTCGCAGCTCTTGAGGATGTTGACCTGTTGCTATGGCGCTATATATTATTGTTTGGAACTTTGTTATTCATGATGTAATGCATTCATGATGTAATGTGTTCTTTAAAGGGCTGCAGTTTGGGGCAGCAATAAAAGTATATTGCTGTCACGAGTCCGATAACGGACTGCGGACTTTGTTGCCCTTCGATTCTGACCCAGTTGTTTCACCCTTTGTGCAGGAAGGACAAGAGCCCTTTAAGGGAATCTCTCAGGCGGAATCCCCAGGGGTGTGGCCCACGACGTCAAACCCAAGCGGCCTATCGGATGAGCAGCGGGCGCAAACAAGAGGGCCATCCTTCTTTCAGGAGATGGAAACAGGTTTCCACGGAGCAGGAGAGGTTGTGGTGTGGACAGAGAGGAACAGCGGAGGTGGAATAGCAGCAAGAGGAAGCGGAGCCGAAGAAGAGACCGAAGCAAGTACTGCTGTGGCGTGCAGAGACAACAAGCCGGGAGGCCAACGGGACCACGTTTCGCCCAGCCACCCCCCTGGAGGGGGGTGGCTTACTATGGTACGGGCGAAGCTACAGGGGCTTACGGGACACGGGAGGGGGAAGGACGTTGTATAGAGGGAGGAGGGAGGTCACATTGGGGCTCACTCAGTGACGGTCGAAGGTGACTTCTCCCCTCACTCCCCTTCCCTGAGAGAGAAACGCCAGTTTTTCCCTGCGACTCACTCCGGTCTATTTCTTTTGTTGTTTTATCCCCATCCACCCACGCCATTTCCATCAACCTTTGGGAGGTGACGTACCGAATATCCAACCGCAAGTCCAGGGGAAGACCTGGTGAAGAAGGAACCTTTTCCAACCAGGAGTTCGGACCCCTGAAAGACCATAGACTTTGACTTAATTTTTGTGCTCTTGACAAATTGAATTTTGGAATAAAACAAAAATTCCTGAACTTTATCCATCTCTCTTACAAACTTTCATTGGTTTGGCCAGCCTCCCTCTGGGAAAGATTCCGGATTGCGACAATTGCATAATGTTAGCCTCCGTAGTCTTTGATGAAATCAAGATTCTTTCTGTATGATAATTGGAGAATCGTCATTCTCAGAAAACTGTCTGGTAACAGCTCTGTCAAGGCAAAATATAAAAATGAGTCACTTGTTCAACAATCATTAATTTAAAACAACCTCTGAGGAGAATATGTCAGTTTCAAGATAATAACCTTAGTTTTAGAACCATTAATGTTCACTGTTTTGCGACACAGTATCTCTCGAAGTCCTTGATAAAATGATGCTTTGAGAATTTTGTTCATTAAAGTAGTACAGCATCTTTGTCAAATGACATTTCTAGTATTTTTTCGCTGTACGTCTTTGGAGAATAAAGATAAGCTCGATTTAGATGGTTACCCATGTTATCCAATAAAATAAGCTAAAGAAGAGAGATGCAAACAAGCAACCCTGGTGCACTGAGAGCACTTTTGTGCATTCAACGTGTTGACAACAGCATATTCTAGCAAATGTATTGCATAAAGAGCATTCATGGCCAGTATGAAGTATTTATACAGCCCTTGGTTGCCACGCAGACAAGAGTTCCTCTCTGTTCACCAGGTTAAACGCAGATTTTTGATCTATGAAGGCCATCAATTATGTCAGTGATCTGTGAGGGATGCATTTTATAAGCAGTACTGCCATGGCTTTGGCAGCTGCACCAAAGTCCTTCCTAAAGCCTGCCTGTATATTAGAGAGGATAGCTTCTGAATTCTCCATATGTATGTATGTATGATTTAACTCAAAACTTCCCTAGATTTTACCAGTCACATCCATTTCTTCTAAGTTAGCAAGTATAGATGTAAAGATGTCCATATGTTTCTGCTGTGCTCAATTAAACAGAGCACAATGTGGTCCTGTCTTTAATGGGTAACATTTTCAGGAGACACCTTAAATCCCTATAATTTGTCAGCTTATGCTGTCCTCTTAAGATGTAACAACAATGTGAAACTTATTAAACAGCTCCTTATATGTGTATTGTCCAGCTTGATGTCTGTGCCTCGCCCACAGTTATTCACATAGGGCACCTGACAGCTTTTTATTGTCTCAGCGTTTCACTCCTCGCCCATCACTCCTTTTACACTGATAGGGCTTCGCATGACACACTGAGGCAAGGATGGCTCAGCACCAGAGAAGCAGACCTCTGCATGGGATGCCCAAAGTGCTTTTCCCTCCAGCCTGCTATTGGCATTATTTAAAAAGCCTGATTGCTGCATTATTTAAAAAGCCTGGTTCATTAAATTGGCTAAAATGGATGAAGTCGGGCAAAGCCTGTCTAGAAGACATTGATGATGACACTGTTATATCAAAAAAGAAAAACACACTTTTTATTCGCAGTCTTGTACCTGAAGAGAGAAGTCATTTAAAAACACTACGTCTGGAAGAAATTAACCTTCACATTGAGTTCTTGATGCCGGCGAAGGGATTATGGTTCAGGATGACCATGCCACTACCTTAAAAACATTGGATAAAATGCTCAATACTAGAAGGAATTTTGTATTAGAAAGGCCTTAGTTCCTACAACGTGCAGAACATCCACGAGAACATGCAGATGAAACTGTAGCAGCATTGAAAACATTAGCTACTACATGCAGTTACAGAGATTTAAAAGATGACATTGTTAAAGACCCGTTGATAGGAAGAACCAACAGCAAAAAGGTGAAAGAGAGACTTTTGTAACCCGAAGACCCGACCTTAAGACTGCTTTGAAAATTGCACATGGAATAGAATACTTGACTATGTATTTGAACGAATTTGTTATTACTGAAAAACTAGGATTTGGGGTTGATATTGGAGGAAAATACAGTGAAGTGGTCATGGTATTGGAGAAACATTCACCAAATATTCACCTGTAAATATTTATAATGTTGAGTTCATAATTCTGGCTGGCTCTAAACCGCCATAGACATTTATCAGGGGTGAAGAGTTTACATGATTTTCAGGTGTATTACTTTAAGAATCCTGTCTGAAAATCTCTGCACATGGTTGTAAGAGGGTGGAAGTAACTGAGAATGTGAAGCAAGACTCACTTTTGACATGCATATGTGGTTATAGATGGCTTGTGCTCGGTTGGTTGGCAGTACCAGGGTAAATTAGATTGAATCCTAGACCTCAATCATCCTGACCACATTTTTTGTTGGAATCATTTTGGAATCATACAATAAGTTAACTTCATGGTGCTTATAATTGTGTTTGGAAATATCCTTATCCGTTTTGTGACATTAGGTATACTGAAGAGCCTTACAAATAAACTATCCTTAAGAAAGGAGCCAGACCTTGTGTGAGTGAAGTTAGGTTAGGAAGATATCCTTCAGTATGAGATGACTTACAAAAGACACTTTGTGAATTGAATGCAACAGAATAAATGGAAAGTTCTGAAGGGTTGCAATTGTAGTTTTGGTTGGCATCTGGACCACACACTTACAATATGTGTGACCTTCCGCCTTTTTGGATGGACCACCAACCCTTACCCAAAATTCCTTAACCTCTTCAGTGCCCATGACGAGATAGTCTTGTCATGGAGCACGGTTGCGCTGTGCCCATGACGAGACTATCTCGTCATGAACCCCGCCCGCTAATTTAACGCCCGGCACAGGGCGGGGAAAGGGCGTGGCACTGAAGGGGTTAAACGTTGGTGACATTGAAAGCGGGTGTTCACATTTTTGGAAATGTTGGCAGCGTATCAGCAAACAGAACTGCATCAAATCTCCTGACATTTGATGTCTTTTGTTACTCCAGAAGGTGCAGATATTTACTCAGATGCGCTTTGGCTTTCCATATGGGTAAGCTGTTTTCCAGCAGGTAATAGGAGCTCTCTTTAAGGGAATGAGTTGTATAGCATTCTTTCAGGATGATATTTTGATTTATGCCAAAGACTCTGTAGGAAATGTAGTTTTTGATGGAAGGGTGGTGAAGGCCCTTCCCAGGTGATATAGCAGAGATTGATTCTAATGAATTTGATGACAAAAGAAATGATTATGACAGCTTTTACACAAATGATGAGCTTCTTGTGTTGAGTTTCACTTTTTCAAGAAAGACATGCAAATAATTCAGAATATCTGCACCGCAAAAGCATGCAGATGGAAAGATCGGTTGAGACAATTGATGTGCTTAATTTCAATAGATGTGTTTATTAAACAAGTATTAATGGGTTTAATTCTCATGATTTTGAATGTGAAATGAATAAGACTAAAGAAAAAGAATGTGTAGTAGATTGATTTTCATCTGAAAAGTACAAAATTATTATTTCATGTTATAATGTGTGCACCGAAAATGGCAAAAGAAAATTAGGTGCTATGTGAGTATGCTTAAAGATGTCCTTGTGAAGCTCCTTTTAACACATGTTCAATTCATGTAATTATTGAATAACACTCAACCGAAAAGATGAATATGCATTTTTCCTATATGTGTAATGTTGACACTTACAAACAATTTTATGAGTACCCTAAACTTACATGAATTAATTATGATGAGATTGAAATGTATATTAATGTGTTTTTGAAGTTAATATGTTAGTTTCCCTATTAATGTGTGATGAAAAATTTAACATAATCCTGCTGTATATTAGCCATATTTCATGTAGGCCTCATTTTTACTTTCCTTTTCTTCAGAGACTAAAATATTCTGAAGCACATGGGAAAATGTTGTAGACTTGCAAAGCTTATTGAAATGATAACTGTTTCCTTTGAAATCCTTTGGACTGAATAGTGTGATTGCAAAAATTCTGCTACACTCTAGAACAGCTGCTGGGAAAGTGGTACTAGTGAACTTTAAAGTTTTTTTCTAAAAGTACCATTTTTCAACGTGTCCTATGCTTACATGACATTAGGGAGTTGTGCAGTCGATTTACCAACATTTTCTGGATTGTATCTACATCACCCTCATCTCACTTTGGACTGACCAATGGAACTGAGTGGTTTGACATTTTTGGTGATGCCAGGGAGTGTCACCCCAGAAAATGGAGTATAATGGCTCAAATTCTGGGAGACTACATGTCAGCTTGGACAGCAGAGGACAAAAGCAACTTGTGGAGCAACGCCTGGATTTACTCCCAACTGGCGTGCTAACGCAGATTGAACATTTTCAGCTGAAGGGTTCACGTCATGCTGCTGTGGCTCTATTGTTGCAGCGACAGACTGAGACAGAGTACTGTCTTGATGAAAATGGAACTAGCTACTTGGAACTTTGCTAAACCTTCCTGAGGGTCTTTATAAGACTCACCTGGACTCCTATCTCCTATCGACACATACTCTGTATGAGTCTAAATCTGCCTCGGCTAGGAAGATTTTCCTGATCATCCTTCGTATTTCTCCCTGAATCTCAGAGGCTTTGCATATTTCATTACATTTCTTTACTAATTAAATATAAGGGAAGGGCGGTGTCTTATTTTAAATGTTAATGTTCCTTACCTATAAATGAATAACAAAACTTTGGAATATAAACTGATTCCCCTGATTCTGCCTCATAATGCCTTGTGGGTAAATCATTTGGTTTTGAGTTACTAATAGTTAATCTGGAATATTTCTGACTATAATGAAATTAGATTAAAGATAACAACTATCCCATTCCTGATTCTCACTGGATAATTGTCCATCCTCTGAATATTTAGTTCCTTTCAGCACAGAAAAAGATCCATCGGAGGGCCAAGTGAGTGTAATAGGTATTGAGAGTTTAGCGATATACTTGATGTTACAAGTTTATAAATAGTTGTGCCCAGCAGGTGCTACAGCACAAGCAATTACCACAATCCCTCTTAGGGTGAAGCACAAAATGTTACTAAATTAGTCTGTGCTTAACCCTCTGGTTGCTTGGCACAAAAGCAGTCAAGCTTAACTTAGAGGCAGTGTGTAAAGTATTTCTGTAGCACACACACTGTAATAAAGTGAAAAAACAACACAAGAACAATCCAACACCAACTTATACAAATAGAGTGCATTTTAATAAATAAAAGAATTTCAGAACAACAAAAATCAAATCAGTAGAAGTGGAGATATGCAATTTCAAATTTATAGGTGTGTGTAGTGCTCAAAGGTACAAAGCCCCACTTGTGATCATCTGATCATGCAGGACAGGGGGAACGTCACAAGTTATGGCCTACCATGATAGAGTGCTTGTGGGATACAGGGACCAGGTTAGTCCCGCAGGAAAAGGTACCTACTCAATGCCTGGAATTAAGAGTCCAGTTCGTGGTGGAGGATCCATGTGGAGAAGGGAAAACATAGCACATGGTCATTGCTGTAGCATGAAGTGAAGGCCTGGCATCACAAATGGTGTCACTTTAGCGTGAAGATCCTGTCAGGTGTCACAGATGGTTGTTGCTGGAGCTTCGCTTTGGTAGTCACCATGGGCTGTCATTACTATAGCATAAAGTGCTGATCTCGCATTGACGATCATCACTGGCGGTCATTGTAGCATGAAGAGTCAGGATCACTGGAACATTGTGTTGGTGGTCTTTGCTTTCAGTAGAAGAGGCTCGGTGCGAATGGCCCTAAAATTTCAAGATTTCTCTTTTGCTTCCTGAGGAGTGCACTCAGATGCCAGCCAAGGGTACAGAACCTAGGGTGAACCCTAACGTTTATTTTTTCTATGGTGCAGTGCCCAATATTCTAAGATGGTGGTCACATTGGCAGGACAATGTGGTGGTGAGCCTAATTTTGTGGGTAGTAGAGCTTTCCGTTCTCATGGCAGTTTCATGGTAGTTTCTGCAGTGTATTGCGTGTGTTTAATATGCTGCCCTGTTCTAGAAAGCAGTATGTTCCACTGCATGCAGCAGGCCACTTTTTGGGCGGATGAGATACCTGCCTAGAAAGTAGCTGGGTCATGCTGTCTTGACGGGACTTCTTCTCTATACCATCTGAGCTTAACAGTAATAAAGACAGATGGTAGAAGAAAGAGGTAATAGATGACCAGGTATGCCGCAAATGTCAGAACAATCTCATAAGCAAATAAGTGGCTTTTAAAGGCTGTTGTTAAGCTTGTAGGAGCTACAGACACACATAGGTGCCGATAACGATCCTGTAAAAACCGGGTACGAACCGTCGGACGGAGCATATTCCCCGTCCGACGCGTACCCGGTCGGAACAAGATACAAACATGGAAGTACGATTCGCACGGAAATACTATTTCCGTACGATTCGTACAAAACACCGACCGACGAAAAAATACATACAAATGTGATCCGGGAAAGCGCCGACGTGACGTCGGGACGCACGCAGCCTGCCATTCACGAACCAGGAAGCACGATTCGCACCGACGTAATGCCGCACGGAGAATATTTTCCGGCAGCCAAAAACTGCCGGGAAATCAGGACGACGCGAACAAGGAGTACCTGCATGCGACGGACAGACATGGACCCAAACCTACGTGTCATCCCGGCCCTCATAGCAGTCGACCTCCTCTACAGGTTACGACGCAGACGCTGCAGAAGGTCAGAACAACAAAGGGAGGGGGGAAAGGGGGGGGCAGGAGCAGGGGCAGGCCACAAAACCCCCACCCAAGTCACACAGCACACATGCCCTGGACATACCTGACCCCCAGGACCTGGTCACTATGAGAGGGTGGGGGCGTGTCCAGCAAAGCCAGCGTTCGCCACAACGGAAGTGGTTGACGACGCCAACCGGTAACACAACAATACAGGTACATCCCGTACCCTCGCCTTAAGAGCGTGGGTACGAGTCGTACCACGCCCACACCTACCTCACCCCAACAATGGCGGGACGGCTGTACCCACATGGCAAAGGCCTGGGTACGGCTCGCACAAGCATTCCACAGCATGGGTACGGATATGTACGGAAGAAAGTACACAAGAGAGAGTCTGCTGTACCTATACATTTTTAACTTACGCATCTAAGTCAGTTTTTAGAGAAAAAAACACTCTATCTAGACCATGCATATAAATTGTGCTCCAAATCAAAAATGTAATATTTATAATTTTTTTATTTTCAAATTAATTGAAAGAAACTTGCTTTTTAAATGCACAAATCATAAATCACAGAGACAATTCAACAAACAAAGGACATGATGGTCCTATGAACAATAATGCCCATGGAAAATCTAAGATATAAATTATTCAAGCATTCTCATTCATACTTAAATCCATTCACACCATAACAACATATAACACATACATCCTAAAATCTGGAAAGTGAACAATTCAGAGGCCCAACATTGTAGACGTGTCTTTTTTAGCGTGAAACACACAAATTAGTAAGTTGTAGATAGAGATTTACAATCGAGGGTATACAAAAGGGGAAAAAAGAGAAAACAAAAGGTTATTCTTTTGAGATTGTAAGGTCTTAATGGATCTGTGTGACGAACAAATCGGTTCGAGACGCCGACGCGCGTTTCGGTGTGACACCCCCTTTCCTGGGGTAACACCTTCTTCAGGGCGTGAGTTTATTCATGTACGATTTCCATGGGACCTATCAAATAAATAAACACAAAATATAGCGATAATATGCTATTTCTAAGTTGTTGTGTTTAAGGTCCAACATTTTAAACTGCATAAAATATCAAAAAACGGACCATGTATTTAAGATCATATTAAGCACTGGTCTAGGCATATGAGTGGTAGGAATCAGGATACATGATTTATATATGATAGTTGCACACACGAAACAAGTGAAGATTCCCCAGTCAAATAGGAAAAAGATAATAATGAAATCCAAAAGGTGCTAGTCTTGTCAGATAATCATAGTATCTGTGAGATTTCTAAGTGTGAAATTAGGTGGATTTCGTGAAAGAAATTCAGTTGAAAAAAGTGAGACAAAGCCACATATGCTAACCATGATTAGAGAATGGATGTGAGCACCCAGCTCAAAGCTGAAAAATAATTTCAGGCAGTCTTCAGAGCAGAAGAAGAGGACAGTTTAGAGTAAATGTCAGGCTAGAAAGAATAATGAAATAAAATAAGATCACTTATTCCAAATAGAACATATAGCACAGAGATAGGATAGAATAGAAATGCTCACCCTAAGACAGAGGAAAATGTTCGTAAATTCCGTAGAACACCTTCAGAAATTCTTACAGGGGGCGAGCAAAAGGATTAAATAAAGCTCGTCCACTAGAGGGGGTTTTGAATCTAAAAATGAAGACAAAAGGGATTATCATTCTAGTTACTTAGCACGCATTACAGGAGTGATGTATAAAACATGAGGACGGTGATCCAAGAGTACAGATCTACCTGGAGTCAGCAATTCAAGGGTCTCTTTTATGGGTGTTCCAAGCAGGGGAGGAGAGGTTCTAAGCCTAAAAACAAGGAAACACACAGAATGTAATTAAACTGATTTGAGCGAGATTCGTCAATTACGATTAATAGGGTGGGCCACCTACTTTGTAGTTGAAATAGCATCACCTCGCTGCTCTAACTGGGCGTAGAACCAGATTCAAAGTGGCAGTGTGGGTGAAAAAATGGCAAGAGTTTTCCGTTGGGTCTAAAAGCAAACAAGAGGGTGACATTTAGCGTTCGTGATGGACGCATGGAGGTAATTAAGCTTCAATTTGGACCGTCTCACGGGTTTCCAAAGCACTCACCGTAAACGTTGCCTAATAGCCTGATCTTTCGTCTCGTCTCGCTCAGATACACGGACGTGTTTGATAAACGGCAAACGGCTGAATGTGATCCTCTCCCGGTCTTCCTCTCTTCGAAGAAGAGAAACGAAAAACCCAAGAGTACTCAGCTGTTTAAGTACTGCTTGAGGGAGTGTGCAAACTACGTCATAGTGTAAAATATAAGAGGTGGCTGTGGATTCCACCAGAAATATTGGAACGGAGTTCCCTAACATAGGAACGGTAACTGATTGCAATAGATGTTGACACAAACGAGATAAAGAATATCTCTAAAGGGCGTAAGTAATTAAATAGAGTTCAGAGCCCCATGAAAATGGCTCCAAAGGTAGGCAGAAGAAATTTCCATATGGAGTTCGATTAAATACCCCATCAGAATGGTTATAAATGGGGTTAAAGAGTTAACAGGGCACAACGCAGATCAAGATAGAACCTGGTAAGGTGGAGTCGCCTTCAAGGACAGAAAAGTAAAAAACCATGTCGTACTATTTACATGATCGCGTTTTCCCAAGGTGACTCCTCGTTCAAACCCTTAGTTTTAGAGTCCAGAAAGAAAATCCAAAAAACTTCTCGTTTTTTACGGATGTGAGTACTGTCGCTGCCTTTTTGTGTCCGGACCTTTTCTAAGATGGTCCAACGTAGGTCCTTCTCGGTGTGTTTAGCCTCCATCCAGTGTTTAACCATTGGGGCTGTAAGGATGTTTCGCCTGATATTGGACTTGTGTTCCCCTATGCGTATCATGCATTCTCTGCCAGTCTCTCCCACGTAGGGGATATTGCAAGGACATAAGATGACATATATACAGTTGGATGTTTTACAATTTGTCATCTCTTTGAGGTTAACAGTCCGATTGTTGATTACGATATTGTCATCCACAATGGCATTAGGGCATGCCTGGCACCCTCCACATTGATAGTGTCCCAGTACAGGAACATTTCCTGTGATGGATCTCTGTGTCGCGACATTTCGTTCTGGTAGTTTCGCCCTCACCAACATGTTTTTTAAGTTCTTGTTCCTTCGGAATGCGAAAAGAGGCTTGGGGATCCTGGGTGTCTGGTTGTCTAGGTTGAGTAAATGCCATTGTGAGTTGACGATATGTCGTACTTTGTGATTGATGGATGAGTGTTTAATAACACATACCAGTTTGTCCATCTTGTTTTCTTTCTCCTTGGGGATAAATAACGTATCCCGATTAAAGTATCTTGCTCTCTTGAGTGCATCCCTGACAAGCCTGTTGGGATACCCTCTCTGAATGAATTTTTGTTTCATTAACTCGGAATGAAGGAGATAATCTTTGACTGAAGTGCAGTTTCTACGCAATCGTAGAAACTGGCTTAATGGTATACTCGATTTTTGGCTGTTGGGGTGAAAGCTTTCAAAATGGAGCAGAGTGTTTCTAGAGGTAGGTTTCGTGAAGAGTGATACCTGTAGTTGGAGATTTTCATGCTTCACATAAACATCAAGAAACTCTAGTTTTTGGACACTGCTTTGTGCCGTAAATCGGAGATTGGGGTCAGCTAAATTAATCCAAGAGATAAATTCGTTGAGGCATTCTTGGTCACCACTCCAGACGAAGAATATATCGTCAATGAAGCGTGACCAGTGACGAATATTCTCATAAAACGGAGCCACCTCGTTGTAGATGTTTCGATCTTCGAAGTGTCCCATGTACAGACAGGCGACACTGGGGGCACAGGCCGCCCCCATGCTGACTCCCTGTACTTGATGATAAAAGTCGCCATCAAATTCAAAAAAACATTCTTCCAGAACAATTTCCAAACATTGAATCAAGAATATGTTGTTGTGTAATGATGTTACTGATTGGATTTTGTCCTTCACTACTCTCAAAGCATCTCCTTGCGGAATGTTAGAATATAAGGACTCAATGTCCATGGTGACTAATATTTCTCGTTCCGGATCATATTGTAGGCTTTCTATTTTGGAGATAAAGTGTCCCGTGTCCTTAACATAGGATTGGAGCGTGGTGACCAAAGGTTGAAGGAACCGATCAATATATTTTGAAAGTGGTTCTGTCGCCGATCCTATGGTGGAAACAATGGGTCTCATTGGGGGGTTCCTCTGATTTTTGTGAGTTTTAGGAACTCCATAGATAATGGGAATCCGGGTATGTGTGGGGGTGAGATATTCTGCTTCTTTTTCGCAGATTTCTCCCCTCTCTACTGCTGATACAACGACCTGAAGGATTCTACGTTTCAGTCTAGGTTCCGGATTAATGGTGATTTTCAGATAATGTCTGGGTGATCCCAACAGGACATTCATTCTATCTTTATAGTCACAAGTATCCCGGATATGTACGGACCGTACCCCCACCCCCGTTTGCATGGAGCGTACCCCCCATGCCAACAGTGTACGTACGACCCGTACCCTCACCCGCGTACGTATGGAGCGTACCCCCACCCCAACAGTGTATGTACGACCCGTACCCTCACCCGTGTACGTATGGAGCGTACCCCCATGCCAACAGTGTACGTACGGACCGTACCCCCACCCCGTATGCATGGAGCGTACCCCCCATGCCAACAGTGTATGTACAGACCGTACCCCCACCCCGTATGCATGGAGCGTACCCCCACCCATGTATGTACGACCCGTACCCTCACCCGCGTACGTATGGAGCGTACCCCCACCCCAACAGTGTATGTACGACCCGTACCCTCACCCGCGTACGTATGGAGCGTACCCCCATGCCAACAGTGTACGTACGGACCGTACCCCCACCCCGTATGCATGGAGCGTACCCCCCATGCCAACAGTGTACGTACGGACCGTACCCACACCCCGTATGCATGGAGCGTACCCCCACCCCACCCGTGTATGTACGACCCGTACCCTCACCCGCGTATGCATGGAGCGTACCCCCACCCCAACAGTGTATGTACGACCCGTACCCTCACCCGCGTACGTATGGAGTGTACCCCTCCCCCAACAGTGTATGTACGACCCGTACCCTCACCCGCGTACGTATGGAGTGTACCCCCACCCCAACAGTGTATGTACGACCCGTACCCTCACCTGCGTATGTATGGAGCGTACCCCCACCCCAACCGTGTATGTACGACCCGTACCCCCACCTGCGTATGCATGGAGCGAACCCACACCCGTGTAGGTTCTAAGCGTACATATCCTGAAATAGGAGGGTTGGGTGCAGAGTCCTCCCAGCAGTGCCCAAACACAGGAGGGGTGTGTGCAGAGTCCTCCCAGCAGTGCCCAGACACAGGAGGGGTGTGTGCAGAGTCCTCCCAGCAGTGCTCAGACACAGGAGGGGTGTGTGCAGAGTCCTCCCAGCAGTGCCCAGACACAGGAGGGGTGTGTGCAGAGTCCTCCCAGCAGTGCCCAGACACAGGAGGGGTGGGTGTAGAGTCCTCCCAGCAGTGCCCAGACACAGGAGGGGTGGGTGCCTAACACTCACAGCAGTGCCCAGACACAGGAGGGGTGTGTGCAGAGTCCTCCCAGCAGTGCCCAGATACAGGAGGGGGGGTGCAGAGTCCTCCCAGCAGTGCCCAGACACTGGAGGGGTATGTGCAGAGTCCTCCCAGCAGTGCCCAGACACAGGAGGGGTGGGTGCCTAACACTCACAGCAGTGCCCAGACACAGGAGGGGGGGTGCAGAGTCCTCCCAGCAGTGCCCAGTCATAAGAGGGGTGTGTGCAGAGTCCTCCCAGCAGTGCCCAGACACAGGAGGGGTGTGTGCAGAGTCCTCCCAGCAGTGCCCAGTCATAAAAGGGGTGTGTGCAGAGTCCTCCCAGCAGTGCCCAGACACAGGAGGGGTGTGTGCAGAGTCCTCCCAGCAGTTCCCAGACACAGGAGGGGTGTGTGCAGAGTCCTCCCAGCAGTGCCCAGACACAGGAGGGGTGGGTGTAGAGTCCTCCCAGCAGTGCCCAGACACAGGAGGGGTGGGTGCCTAACACTCACAGCAGTGCCCCTGCAAAGAAAATGGTGGAGTACCTACATATCCAATGCACACAAATGTCAGTCAGGTGCACAAAGATCTTGCAGTACATGTACCACATGTGTGCGAGGCTGGGAGTATACACATGCATAGCGCCGAAAAGAAAACATGTCCACATGAAGTCATGACAACAGTCTACATACACAAGTACAGTGACCACCAAGGACGCCACGAATGATGCAGGTGGAGACATCGCTCAGCATGCATGGCCCAAATCTAACGAGTCCGTCACACACCCAGCCAATGTAGACCCAGCTCAGCACCACATATTGTAATGACCCTGCAGGGAAGATGTCAGGTCACACAGAGGAAGGAACACACCTTGGGACGATGTCACCATGCAGTAACTGCTTACATGAACAAAGTTATGTAGCCAACAGCTTGTGATGGCACACAGATACCAGGATCCACCCTATGACCAGCACAAGACTACAATTCCCACACACCCAACACATTATCACCACCCAAAATAATGGAGCAGGTCCACCAACAGCAATACCAGACAGACAGTAGTGTACGAAGGAAAAATAAATTGCTTTATTCAGCATCCAAAAATCTGTTTGTCCCTTGAAAGTTCAAAATGTACAATGCCCATAGGGCAATCCAAAGTTCAAATCCAGGTGGGGGACACAGTGGGACGCGTGTCCCCTAGCTTGCCTGCACAGTCAGACTCCTTCGTCTTCCAGAGGGGGGGGGGCATCATGCACCCAAAGGAACCATAGGCCCCAAGGAGGGGGGGGGGGTCAGAGGGATGGGTCGCAGCGCCACTGGGGGAGGGTGTGGACAGGGGGGGACTCAACCACCCTGACCGGGGACTCCTTTGACCGCTTGCGGGGTGGTGTCACTGTGGGGCTCAGGGACAGAGCGGCCATGAAGGAGTCTTTGCTGGATTTGTGACCAGGAGAGCTGAGGGGAGGGGATTTGGAGGGAGTGGATTTGGTGGAATGCGGACTCCCACTCTGGCTGCGTGTCTTACGTTTGCCCCCCGACCCAGTGGGTGTGCCTACTTCACCCTGTGTGTGCGTGCCAGGAGGTGTGCGTTTGACCTTCCCTGCTGGTGTGGTGCCTCTGTCTGTTGTGGTGGGTGCATGCTGACGTCTGGGTGTACGTGGGACAGGCATGGGAGTGGGAAGTGTGGATGGGTCAGGGGTAGGGGGTCGGACGAAACCCTGCAGGAGACCCACTGCTGCAGTCAGTGTCGAGTCAATGAACCTCAGCAAGTTGCGTTGGTCAGCCTGCGATGAGAAAATGCCCTCCAAGTATGCCTCCATGTTGTTCAGCACTTGGCTGTGGCCATGGAGGACATTAAGCATCGCAGCCTGACCAACCTGCAACTGCCGCTGGATGTCCACAGACTCGGCATTGGCGGCAGCAGTGGAGACAGAGGGGGTGCGGTGCCTGGCAGGAAGGAGACATGTGGTGACTGGGCACGCTGGGAAGGGACACGAGCAAGTGGGAGGCGGCTGATGGCAATGGAGGGGGCGGGGAGAGATGTTGTGCCGCTGTCAGCTGCTGGTGCAGCCTCCGCCCACTCGGAGAGCTCATCCTCGGACCCGTCAGCTTCATATTCTGTGGTTGCACTGGACAGGTCCTTGGCCTCACTCTCCTCTGCCTCAGTTCCACTCGATGTGCCAGCCAAGATGTCACCGCTGGCACTGGTGCTCGGTCCCTCCGCTCCGTCTGTGCTGATGTCTCCCTCCGTGTCCCCCGACGATGCTGTGGGCAAGGTGAAGAGACAGCAATTAATCATACACCTGTATACATATGTCACATGAGTTCAATCTACATAGGTTACAGTGCATAGCCTGAAAAGAAAGATGAGTAGCATCTACAAAACAAGGTACATATGTAGGCCCTGCAACACACAGTTGGTTGACCCACCATGCCACAGAAAAACTATGGAGAGCATGACACAACAGCAAATTACATGAAATGGATTTTGACAGAGGAGCCAGGCTCTGGGGACAATCCAGCACTGCATCTACACCACACAGCGTTGCCGAAAATAGGGATGAGCAGGGACCATATTCATGAACTTTAGGCACATGCTGCATAGGTAATACTGAAAACATGCCCACCATGACTGGCTCACTGCACCTTGAGTGTATGTCCAGACAAACATCACACACTGGCCAGACCTAGCAAGGAGATATCAGGTTTTGACATGTAGGCTTTGCCCGCACCAACCACCCCCTACATGAGACAATTTTTTGAGACACAGGAAGCACTTACATCTCTTAGTCTGGGTGAAATACACATGGGCTGGATAAAAGCAAGATTGGACACAAAATACCCAAGGTGCGCCTGTCCAAATAATCATGTACAAATGGTCATCATCAGATGATTGTAACAAGACACACAGGCACTGGCCACCGTGAGTATGAACAAGGAAAATCAGGTCAGGCTGTACAGTGGACACTTGTACTACATTTTCCGTCAATATACATGGTGCCAGGGGACAATGGCACAGAGCACAACCTATGCTGTAGACACTGAGAGTGTCCACATTTTGTGATGACACACATGACACCTAGGAAAATATGCCCCAGGGGACAGTAGTGGCCACACAACTCCATGGTCCTGAATGGGAATGACTGCAACACACGCCACCATCCCTGCACTATGCGTATCACACACTCATGCACATCATGTCACAGGCCACAACATAGGACATGCGTGCTGTAAGGCATGACACTTGAGAGACTAACTCCCATGTCTGGACTCAGCATCAGTGCCAACTGACATGGAACCCACAAGTACTGAACTGGACAGGGCACAGGCAAGGTCCCAAAACCTGTTACACACAACCCCCACACATGATGCTACAGGCATTGTTCACGTGGATAAAGTGCCAGCCTAGATAACCTTGTGAAGGAGTGACTACACACAGACCAGGGAACACATTGCAAGGAGGGGAAGGGAGGCAGGAGAGCACCGCTATACTGTGGGTAACAGGATCTGCACAGCACCTTTAAACCCTGGCAGTGTATCCATGCAACTGTGCACTTACAAATGCTGGTGACACACAACAAACACACATGTACCTACCTCCTTCCTGCTGCTGCTTCTCCTGTAAGCGCCTGTCCAAGTCTGGAAATACCACCGCCAGCACGCGCTTGTGGATGTGGGTCAGACGGCGGCGCCCGCGGTTCTTATGGGTCTCAGGTGAGTCCCCCAGCAGGACCCGTGCGATCCTCCGCGTCCAGCACCGGGTATCCTGCCAGCGTTTTCTCACCTGGGCCAGGCGCCGCTTGCGACCGTCCGTCCTCCTCACGGCACTGACGGCGTTCATCCAGATCTGCTTCTTGGTAGAGGCGCCTACCTGTGAGGATGAACAAGTGACACTACATCAATACACCTGGCACATGTCACAGAGACACATATTAGAACAAATTTGCTGTTTACAACAAGGCATAGTATGCATCCAACGCATTGCACCTTTGTCATAGGGACATGATCCTCTGGGGAAGGGCAAAAGCAGTACGTGCCATTGAAAGGACACAGGTGGAATGAGGGCAACGACACAATCAATGATCCAGGCTCACACTGTGCATCACAAGCTACACCAGGATTATGTGCAGCACCTCAAAGCAGTCACATGCCACAGGCCACTGACGCTACCTCAGCAGAGTACACAGACACACACAGGCACAGGACATTCACCTGCCATTGCCAAATGCTGCTACAAACCTCACTCTGCACATGTGCCACTAGACGGGGGGGCTCACAGGTGTGGGGCTGGCTCTGCGCGTCAGACACACAGCACTGCTCCCTGCTCACATCACATGGGCAGGGTATATCCATCCCTCATGCAGCTTGGGTGATACAGTCCACATATGCACCCACCCACATGACAGGGGACTTACACACACACCGATGTCCAGGGTACGAACACATCATGTGGACACTCTCAGCACCGGTACACAGAACTAACACACATCTGTGGTTACAGTCACCTGTCACACTGGGCTGACCACATAATCACATGAGGACTGTAGAGGCAACATTCCCAGGAGGATAAGACAGGCAGAATGTGGCATGCACCATGCAGTGATTGTCACAGTAAACACAATGCAAGTGAGGACGGCAGACATGCACCACAGCATGCCCTGGCTGGGAGACATCAGGGATTCCCCCCCTGGGACCCCCCCCTACAGTACATTGCATGTGTGTCACACCTGGACACAATGCCAGAAGTCACAGCCACAAAAAAGGGACACAGTCTGTGCCAGTGGACTCTGCACTCACCTGATACCCTGGTCGCCCATACAGCAGGGGGTACTGTGGGAGGATCACATCCAGCAATGCCAGGTTCTCCTCCAGGGTGAAAGGCTGTGCCCTCTCCACAGACCTTGACATGGTTCCAGGGAATCAGGAGCAGCAGCTGGGTCGTAGAATCCAAAGATGTGCAGGCAAGTGCTCTCTCATGGGACCTGGCTGCCTTATATCTGCCTTGCTGGCCTGTTTCATGCACAGGAGTACAGACTGATTGGTCACTCACATTTGCATCCTATGTTTCCTCCAATCCCTTCAAACCTAGCACAGTCAGTGGGTTTTTATTGTTTATTTTTCTTGAGCATGATGTCAACTCCAGAACCACATTGCAACAAAGTAGATTCATTCAAACTGACTTTTGCTGTGCACCTGCAGAAACAAATTAATACTTTAAACTTGGTCTCCATGACAACCAGCATGCATGTAGGCCTTTATACTTTTCCCTCATGTGTCGCCTATGTAATTTGGAGATTCACACACAGGTACGGTGCGTTCCGGGGCCCTAGGGCATCCCAAATGCATAGCAACGGCCCGTACAGGCGTGTGTACGGTCCGTAGCACTATGGGTACGCATACGCAAGCACACCCATAGTGATAGCGAGCGTACGCGCGTGTGTACGGTCCGTATCACTATGGGTGTGCTGGCGTATGCGTACCCATAGTGATACGGACTGTACACGCGCGCGTACGCTCACTATCACTATGTGTGTGCTGGCGTATGCGTACCCATAGTGATACGGACCGTACACGCACACGTACGCTCACTATCACTATGGGTGTTCTGGCGTATGCATACCCATAGTGATACGGACCGTACACGCGCGCGTACGCTCACCATCACTATGGGTAGGCCTACGGCAGCACTCCCATAGTGATAGGGAACGTACACAGGCCCTCAGAGCAAATGTACGGTGCCTTTCACACATCACAGTGGTGACAGGCAGCACACAGGAAGGAATAGAGCTGACATACTTGTCCATGGATGGACATCAAGGCATTGTCTGGGCAGTACTACATGTGTGGGGCACAGGTGTGAAAGGCTGTGATGTGGCATATTACTCCTGAGTCGAGAAGGCAATAGATGTATGATGAGATGTGTACAGATGTTATGTGTAACGGTGCAATATGTGCCAGGCATGCCCTTAACTCCTTTGACATGTGTGCATGTCGTACTGCACACTTGGGATGAGCGTCACTGGCATGGCACAGTCAACAACACACGCAAGTGTCCCCTGATGCCCGCTACAGGGGTTACCACCCCAGACATGTGACTAACCACGGTGCACGATGCGTCTATGTCATGTATGTGTGGTGTGTTCCCATTAGCTTCGTGTTGGTGTTCCCTCAAAAGCATCAGCTGTTGCAGCAACCAACATGTGTCTGTGTGTAGATGGACATGGCACACTGTTACGCACACCAGGCCACATGTGGTATCGGATGTGAGGTGTGTATGTATGCATGGGACACGGAGTAGCGTACCAAGGACCTGTCTGCATCCTCTCAATGTATGTGTGGTGAGTCATTACATGTACACCTTAATGGCAAGGTGTGTGGGCTGTCCTAGTGTAATGTCATGTGACCTGTGGCTCTAGTGTTCCGCTATCTGTCTCTGCAATCGACATCCTACTTCTGCTGATGTGTTGATGTATGTCACTCCTGTGTTGCATCTGGCTGTTCACTTACACTGGGACACAGCTAATCCCATGCCATGGCATGTGGAGGTTCACAATCTCCGTGTGTACCTGGGTCTTGGTAGGAGTGTCACCTGGCAGCCATACGTGTCCAGGGCATGTGGCACATACCTGACTCCGTATGTAGCATATGTGTATTGACAGATTAACATGTGCTCAGTACATGTAAATTGTTGTTGTAGTGCACTCACTCTTCCTTGTCACTTCCAAATTACTGCAGAGCGCCGCCTCTTCCCCGACCAATTCCGGACTTGGCTGACATGCGGGAGAATGACTGTATACGATGCTACCGCTTCCCCCAACCGTTGATTGAGGAGTTGACGGCAAGGCTGGCACCACACCTGCAACCACTGCACAGGTATCCTACAGCACTGACACCCAAGCTGAAGGTAATGGCAGCCCTACATTTTCTTGCCACGGGTACCTTTCAATATACCATAGCTCATGTTGGTGGCATGTCCCAGAGCATGTTCAGCCGTGTGCTGCATGATTTCTTAGAGGCCATGTTGCTTCACCTGGATGAGTTCATCCATTTCCCAACTCCTGAACTGTTGACTGGGGTCAAGCGTGGATTCTATGCCCTGTGAGGGATGCCCCATGTCATTGGGTCCATAGATGGGACACATGTGGCTTTGGTACCACCACAGGCACAGGAGGTAGCGTACAGGAATCGCAAACACTACCACTCCATCAATGCCCTTGTGGTGTGTCTGTCCAACATGGTGATTTCACATGTCTGTGCTCGTTTTCCAGGATCAGCACACGATGCCTATATCATGAGGCGTAGCAGGGTGCCTGAAATGATGACGCAGCTGCGCAACGAACGAGCATGTGTTTTTGGTGGGTACACTCTGTCTGTCCTGTATTTTGCCTAGACTTCCAGCACGACCGCTTCTCCTGTCCTACTTATGTCCATGTGCTTTCCATGTAGGGGACGCTGGCTATCCCATTATGCCATGGCTGATCACACCTCTCCGCAACCCCAGCACGCCGGCCCAGCTCCGCTACAACACCGCCCATGGCCGGACAAGGCGAGTGATAGAGAGGACATTTGCCCTCCTGAAGAGCCGATTCAGATGCCTCCACAAGACCGGCGGCGCCCTCCCATATGCCCCGGCGAAGGTCTGCAAAATCTTCATGGTCTGCTGCATGCTGCACAACATGGAAGTTGAGAAAGCTGTGCCACTCATCCTGGATCAAGATGATCAGGACCATCCACCCGTGGAGGACGAAGGGCTTGGCAATGGGGCTAGTGATGTGGAGGATGTGGTTCCACAAGAGGACATTCGGAGTCGGCTCATACGCGACTTCTTTGCTTAGTGGTGAGTACCAGTGTCTGCGTGTGCACGCATTGGTCCCTGTGTGGCATATGTTGCAATGTGTGTGTACATCTGCATGTATGCCACGTGAGTCAGAGGTGTGTGTGGATGTGTCACTCGAGTGATGGTGCCAGTGATGAGTGTATTTCCCCAGTCATAATTGTGACCTAGCATGTTGTCATCCTTACATGTGTTGAGTACATGCACATGCAAATGGCTGTGCTTTTTGTGGCTGACTGCTTGTGTGTCTCTCATCCCCAGGTACTTGCGCATGCCGTCTGCTGGTTGCATTGTTGTGGCACTGCTATTCCTCATGGACACGTCATCGTGTGCTGACTCAGCGTTACACGCACGGACAAGTTTGGAAGTCTCCTTAGGGTAAGGGATGCATCAGGGGTGTATTGGGTGTGGCAGTTGTTTACGATGTGTGCACACTGCCCCTGTCGATGTTTGGTTCCTCTGCAGACATGTCGCATCACCATGGGACACATGACATGTAGCTGGGTACACCTGAATAGATGGTCAGACTTGTTGACAGTCATCTGTGATGGGATAGTGGATTGTGATGATGGCATCAATGTGTGTAACACTGCCCTCGGACACATACGGTTTGCATTGGCTTGACATGGTGTGGGACTTCCACATCAGAGGATCAATGGTGTATGGCAGCCTCTCCGTGAGCAGCAGGGGGTGTTCCGCTGTTACCCGACACTTGTGTGCCAGTTCCATGGCTATCACGCATTTGTGCTGCAGAAGGGGGGTTCCAGTGTTGGACCCATATGTTACTCCACATGACCTGTGTATGTGTACTCCGAGTTGCCTCTGCATTCCCGAATACATGAATAATAAAGGTGTCCCTATGCCTCCAAGGTGCCTATTCTCAGTCAATGCTGGTGTGTTGCCACGGTACATACGGCATGTCTGGCATGGTTTTCCGTGATAGTGGCTATGTGTCTATGTGTCGAGTAGCAAGATGCAAGCTGTTTGTGTGGGATTAGACTCTGTATTGTGCATGATGTCCATGACTGTGTGGGTATTGTGACATGTGCCATCCCCATGCATCCAACGTTGGCCAGGCCACCATTCTCTGCATCCACCTGACTCAAGCTTGCAGGACATGGTTCTGCCACCTGTCCACACATACCTGGGTGCCCCCCAGGACACTCCACATGATCCCTGACCCCTGCGCATGGCTGTCGCTGTACTCAATATGTCTGTCGGCACGGTTGTGCGGCCACCCCCTCAGCTGGTTGGGCCCATCACGTGTGTGTATGGAGCTCCATGTCTGTGTTGCCTAATACATTGTGACCCATGTGTGTCCTGTGCCAGACTCAGGCCCCAGGGTGTGGATGGTTGAAGTCATATGAGAACTCAGGCATGGTTAGACTTTACAAGACACATGTAAGGTAATAATGCAAAATGTAGGCGTCATCTCTTTATCGTGTAACTTTTTATTTTTGTTGGGGTACGTGGGGGGGTATGACATGAGGGGCTTTCCGGGTGTGTGGAATCTAAAGTTCACTAGGGGAGTTGGTGTCCTTGCCATTGGAAATCCTCAGAGTCCATGCCACAGTCTTTGTCAACATTGGTCAGACAGTGACCAGCAAGTCCATGTGGCAGAGAATGTCTTTTGCTGATGTGCTGCAGTTGGTCCAGTGGGCCAGGTGCCAGGCCAGGTGTCCTGGGAGATGGTGCTGTTGCGCCGACCCTCACGGTCTTTTCCGTGGACGACTCGCCCTCCTGCGGGAACCCTCAGAAGCAGGCCGTGACGATGTTTGGGATGCTCCGTCGGATGTCTCCTCCTCCTCCTGATCCCTCCCTGTGGGTGGTGATGTTCTTCGCCTGGTGGCACAGGGAGGGTTGCCCATGTTGACGGCCATCCGACGGAGTGTACGGTGAATTCCCGTGAACTCCCTGGTCAGGCTCGCGCCTCCGCCGTCCTCCACTCCCACCACCCCTGCCCACTTGCACCTGGCCTGCCCTTGTGGGCACATCGGGTCTCCGGGACCCCTGAGGGGTGACATTAGCATTGTCGCCTGCCTCCTCCTGGGTGCCCGGTACACCGTGTCCCTCCTGGTCAGCCTGGCTGCATTGTGGTGGTGGGGCAGGGATCCTGGGTGTCTCCTGGGATGTGGCAGGAGTGGGGGTGGTGGTTGGCCCAGTTGTACCTGACGCAGGTGCTGCAGGTGGTTGGACACCAGAGGGGCCAGGTTGGTCGGGGTCGTCCACAGAGTGGTGAGAGTCGTCGCTGCCGGTGGGTCCGTCATCCCGCAGAACCGGGTCCTGTGAGTCTTCACCCCAGGGTTGGTGGGTGATCCACTGCGTTGACCTGTTTGTGAGAGAGTCAATGTTAATTTTGTTCCATGCAACATCTATGTTTCATTCGTTTCTAAGTTGGCACATTTCCTCTGGGAATTTGGATATGTCTTGCATTCCACTCACAGTGCACTTGTGCATGGGTATGTCCCTTGGCCACAGCTTTTGAGACTTTACCTATGTGTGGCACAGTCTTACTTGCTGCGTCAATTGTGACTGCAGTCAGCAGTGGAGTGAGCAGGTGTGGCGAGCCATGCATTGGCGCCTTCCGTGTTGCACTGTACATGGGCACATGGAGTTGTTCCACACACTTATATAATGCAGGTAGCTGGCGTTGTGCTCGTGCACAGGTTGAGACATGGCCCAGTGTTTTGCCATGGAGAAGAGAGGGGGATTCAGGCACTGGCCACCCTTGTCTACATGCACGCAGTCCACCTGCTGACGAGCAGACATTCCCACACCCCACAAGGCTGAATTGGTCTCCCTGTGTGTCCCTTTCTCACTCCCTCTCTGTCCCCCTCTCCCTCCCTCCCTGTGTCAGCCTCCTCCCTCTGTCCGTCTCCCTGTGTCTGCCTCCCTCTATCTCCCCCTCTCCCTCCCTGTGTGTGTCACCCTCTGTCACCTCAGCCCAGCTTCCTAGGCACACACTTTTTGCAGATCTTTGAATGGCCCTTGGCTTGTTGATGTGAGTTTGTTTCTGATCTCCAGGCACCCATTGGGTGTAGTGTCTGTGTCTGCGCTGCTGCTGTGGTGGTGTGTGCTGCCACTCTTTCACAGTGTTGGCTGTTCATTAGCTGCTGTCATGTGCAAAAACGTGCCTTCACCCCCATGTCTTAATGCAAGGCGTTCGCCATTTGCTGGCAAGTCTTTCCTGTGTGGGGACACACTGTTTGTCTGGCTGTGACCTAGGCCATATGGGCAGAGGACATTGTTGTCTGCTTCTGAGTTGCACTATATGATTTTTGGGGCACACACTCCCGCCATGCGGCTTACCGTGTCTTGTGTTGGTGTTTTCTGTGGCCTGTGACTTGGCATTGTCCAGCTGGGTGCATGGGGCATGGTGGCGCTAGTGGCATGTGCGTGTTCATGGAGTGTGGTTGAGTCATGCCATAGCTTGGGGTGGTTGCGTGCCTGATTGTGAGTTTAGTTGTGGATGACGTTCCCCCCATGTGAGGTGAGTTGTTTGTGTACTCACCCGGATCTCGGAGTCCTTCTACTCCGTCCACTGCCACCACCGGCAGTATGGCCATCACCCTCTCCTCCCAGGGATGGTATTGTACGCGTCTGCGGGGCGGCCCTCCTCCAGTGATGTTGGCCTGGTTGTGGTCGTCGGTCATTTTGGCTCGGACCCTCCTCCGCAGATCGTACCACCTGGCTTGGCATTCATGCGTGGTCCTTCTGGTGGACGCAACAGCATTCACAGCATCGACAATCCTCTGCCACATGGCTGTTTTTTCGGAAATGCTGGTCTGTCTGACCAATGTTCCAAAGAGGTGTGGCTCGACTCTGAGGATTTCGTCGACAAGGACCTCCAACTCTTGGCTAGTGAACTTTGGATTCTTGTTAGTGGGCATGGTGAGCGGTGTGGGTGTGGATGGTTGTGGGGGGTGTGGGTGTGGATGGTTGTGGATGGTTGTGGGTGTGTGGGTGTGGTTGTGCAGGTGTGTGTGTGAATGTGATGAGGGGGTGTTTGTGAAGGTGGGTGTGTGAAGGTGTGCAAGTGTAAGGTGTAGTAAAGGTTCAAGTATGGTGCTGTAGGTTGTCTGTGGGGTCTGGCAGCAGTGAGTCTGTTGCAAAGGCTCATGGTTTGGGTCTGTGGGCCCTTTTTATTGGTCCATTGGTGGGTGTGGCTGTGTTTGAACTTTGGGTGGGTGTGTTATAAGGAGTGGTTGTGTTTTGGGCCTCTGTTTGGGATTTTGGCAGTTGCAGGTCAGTGAATGTGTTGTATTTGTGCTTGTTGGACATGTTTTGTGGCTTTGTGCCATTCGAATAGTGTATTCTTGTGTTGTTTTGCTTTGTCGTGGTTGTGTACGTGCGTTTTTAGCGTGTGTACGGTGTGTACTTCGGCAATTTTGTTGTACAGTGCTGTCCTTGTGTCTGGCTTGGTACGACTCGTACATGCGCGATGTTGGGTGAAGGTGCTGGTGTTGGGGCCTGGGGTGCGCTCCGTACTTCGAATGTTGGGGTGGGGGTACGCTCCATACGTACGCGGGTTAGGGTACGGGTCGTACATACACGGTTGGGGTGGGGGTACGCTCCATGCATACGCGGGTGTGGGTACGGGTCGTACATACACTGTTGGGGTGGGGGTACACTCCATACGTACGCGGATGAGGGTACGGGTCGTACATACACAGTTGGGGTGGGGGTACGCTCCATGCATACGCGGGTGAGGGTACGGGTCGTACATACACTGTTGGAGTGGGGGTACGCTCCATACGTACGTGGGTGAGGGTACGGGTCGTACATACACGGTTGGGGTGGGGGTACGCTCCATGCATACGCGGGTGAGGGTACGGGTCGTACATACACTGTTGGGGTGGGGGTATGCTCCATACGTACGCGGGTGAGGGTACGGGTCGTACATACACGGTTGGGGTGGGGGTACGCTCCATGCATACGCGGGTGAGGGTACGGGTCGTACATACACGGTTGGGGTGGGGGTACGGTCCGTACATACACGGTTGGGGTGGGGGTACGCTCCATACGTACGCGGGTGAGGGTACGGGTCGTACATACACGGTTGGGGTGGGGGTACGCTCCATGCATACGCGGGTGAGGGTACGGGTCGTACATACACGGTTGGGGTGGGGGTACGGTCCGTACATACACGGTTGGGGTGGGGGTGCGCTCCATGCATACGCGGGTGAGGGTACGGGTCGTACATTCACTGTTGGGGTGGGGGTACGCTCCATGCATACGCGGGTGAGGTACGGGTCGTAAATACACTGTTGGGGTTGGGGTACGCTCCATGCATACGCGGGTGAGGGTACGGGTTGTACATACACGGTTGGGGTGGGGATATGCTCCATACATACGCGGGTGGTGGTACGGGCCGTACGTACGGGGGTGTACATACACAGGTGGGGGTACGTCTCGTACATACACGGGTGTACATACACGGGTGTACATACACGGGTGTACATTCACGGGTGGGGGTACGTCTCGTACATACATGGGTGTACATACACGGGTGGGGATTCGACTCGTACATAGGAGGGCTGGGGGGAGTGTTGGGCGCGTATGCGGGCACATGTCTCCATGGTTGCTATGGGAGTTCGGTGCGGACTGAGTTTTTTCCATCCGGTTGTAACATCGGACGCACGGGATGGATCGTACTAGCGCGGTCGGACTTCACTTTTCACATTTGTACGGTAAATCGTCCGAGGATGTGTCGGACACATTTTCCGACCCGAGGACGTGTGGAGAATTATTCCCAATGCGATTCGAATGGACTTTTTCCCATGCGAATCGCACTTGGCAGTTTGTACGGCACTTGTACGATTCGTACGGTAAAAAGACCGGATACGAGTCGTACGGGGAAGTTTTTTCCAGGATCGTAATCGGCACCATAATGTTTAAGTTCCATGATTCCCTAAAGACATAGCAGAAAACCTTTGAATCAGGATCAGGGAACTGAGATAGACAAAAAAGAGATTGAACTATGAGGAAGGGGCAGTCTTGAAGAAGAAACCCTTTATCTTCTGTGCAAGTTGGGCTGGATAGGGTAAGATATTTATAACACCAAGAAAATACCATTATCATGGTGAGGTATTTACCTTGTATGGTAACTACCTCTCAACCCAGGTTTTATACTTGGAAATGAGGCATAACGTGCAGAAACAATCTTTTTTTTAAATTTGTTTATTGAACAGCTTGCTAGAGCAGTAAACAGACAGTGGCCCACTCGCAGGTAGGCGGAGCAATTTTCTGAATCAGAATAAACATTACAAGCAAAATGTTTATACAAACCGAAACAGCCTCCCAAGAAAGAACAACCCCTATGCCCCCCAACCTCCCCCCCCCCTCCCTGGCATTAGTTTATACAGTTACGAATACTGGCAAGAGTACATTGCGACACCTCGGAGCCCAAACGAGGGATCCCAGTCCTCCCGGCCCGTATGCAGTGCACACCTAAACAGGGAATTATGTCAAGTCCGGATTTGTAAGGAGATAACCAGAGAGAGGGGCCCAAAAATCCTTAGGTTGAGATGCTTCGGGCAACTCCTCTGCATATATTTCCAATTGATCCCTGCAATATAATAAGGCGTGGGTACAGCCCTAGCACCCCAACATTGTGCCACCGCTCTCTTAGCAAAGAGAGTAGCTATGGCTCCTAGGTGTCTGTTACAGGGTTGAAGCTTCTGCACCCAACCCAGCAGACACATTTCAGGCTAACTTCCAACAGGTTCCGTAACAACATCAGTCAACACCTGCGTGACCCGTACCCAGAATTTGGAAATGCCCACACATGACCAAGCCAAGTGCATGAAGTCTGTGTCAGCCTGGCCACACCGCTCACAACATGAGCTTTCACACAAGCCATACCTGTAAAATTGAGTTGGAGTATAATAAAGCTAGTGTAAATACTTGAAGTGGATTATGCGGAGGTTTCAGTTTGCGGTCAGGCGCCCAGTTAGGGCACAGCTCAGGTCAGGTCAGCTCAGTGGCTGATAGGCCCTTCCATCTATTATACGAGGGAGATGCAGTTATTTCTTGTTCACGAAGAGACACATTATACAACTTGGTGATTAAGCCGCCACGGCCTTCACCTCCCAACACCGCCTGTAAGGCTTGTAATGCTCGCGGTTCATTAGGTAAGTCGGGGTATACATCCCGAATCGCCTGCCGCACACAAGTAAACCCCAACATGAATCCAGTGTCTTGACCTACCTGCAGGTCAAACAAAGTCCGGAAACCGCCCAACTTGTACAAGTCGCCAAGTTGCGTAATCCCCACCGCACTTAATGCCTTCAAGGCTGCCAGTTCCCTAGCGGCCTTTATATCCGGGTGGGCAGCAAGCGGTAATTTAGGGGCATATAAATAGTCCAGCTGTGCTCTACGTGCAAGCGATTTCCATGCCCATGCCGTACAGTGGACTGGGTTTATTTCAGTATGCGGGCCTCCTCCTCCCCCCATCAACGCAGCCGCCTGCAGGGGCATCGGCAGTACAGAGTTCGCCTCAATTGCAGTGTGCGGTTGAAACTTCTGTGGAAAGTACCAAAAGTGCGCGAACTGCGCCTGGGCACATGAATAATATAGCCGCATGTCCGGAGCTTCAAATCCGCCGCGGACAAATGGTAATGTCAGTACAGTCCAGCTACAATGGGGCTTACTATCCCCCCCTAGATAAATGTGAGAAGGGTCGACTGCAATGCAGCAAACAGCGCTTTGTTCAGGCGGATAGGGATATTAATAAATAAATAAAGGAGTGCAGGCAAAAATGACATTTTAAGAAGAAACAGTATTTAACACACCAAATTCTACATTTGTATCCTTTTTTAATGGCCATTACCCCAATATATTTTGGCAGGTTTGACCTGCCAGCAGAGCTGGCCTTGGGCATGGGCAAGCTGGGCCCAGGGCGCCAATATTCTGAGGGGCTCAGCATAGAGCTGTCTGACTTAATTTTATGCAAACAGCAGCTCATCCATTCCACTTGGTCTCAATCGGGTCTCATTAAAGACTTGGAAATCAGCACTTAATGTACCTCAGTGTAATTCTTAGGACCCCACCAACCCTGGCCCTCCTCCTAACTCCTTTACACCCCCTGCTGTCATGCCCCAAAGACCTGCTGCAACAAATACCAAATTTTCTTTCTGCCCAGAGTGCTGTCCCAGTCAATCCGATTTAGGGCCAGCCCTGCCTACCAGAATCTATCAGGGTGAAACTGTGTGGGTTTAATAATTATCACACAACGTATAATTCTGATCCCAGTGCAAACAAGCATTTACATGAAGTTTAGTCTAGGACTTGTAACAAGGGCCTTAATCTATATTTCATAAAATACACACAGCATAACATAATATAACATGGCATGACGTGACATGACACTAAATAACATTAACATGAGCTGTATAAAAGAAAAAGTTATGATAGAGGAATTAAAGGAAAGTGATGGGTGCAGGTGTGTGTCTGATAGAGTAAACAACCCTGCATTGTTAAGAACTGTATATCAAGCAATACTGGTTCAGAAATTTTAAATATTTCAATTTGTTACACTATTATGTCAAAAAGTGATGCACATCCCCTTATTAACTCTTTACAATTTTAGGAGAGATTCTATTTTAAAGGAGTTCTTGGAAGTGAATTGCCTATATCAATAGTCAGTTTTGCAGTAATCGTTCCATCCCCTCACTACAGAGCACTAAGGGGCAGATTTACAAGCCCCTTGTGACACTTTTGCGCCACCGTTGCGTTACTTTCGTGACGCAGTGGCGGCATAAAAAATGTGGCCAATTTACATTGTGACACATCTAGGGAGATGCGTCACGTTGTAAAGCCCTACGTCACATTATACCTGCGTCAGATATAATGTAAGCAGTGTGGGCGTTCCCACACAGGAAAGCCTCGTAAAAGTGACGCAGTGAAATCTATACGATTTCACTGCGTCTCTTCTAGGATGCCATTGTGTTAAAACCTTAAGCCTGCTTGAAGCAGGCGTAAGGAGTGACGCAGTGTAGTGGGAATAGGCCTCAAAATGCATTGCTGTAGTTGCGTTGTGCTTGTGACACGACTCCAGCAATGCGTGACTTTTGCCCCAACAGATGCGTCAGAATTTCTGATGATCTGTCAATCCTTACGCCAGGGTGCGCCGTATTGTAAATACGGCGCATCCGCGGTGGTGCAAGGGTTTCTCTGGGTGGCACAGGGAAAGTGACACATCTCTACAGATCCGTCCCTTTCTTGTAAATCCACCCCATAATACTGCTTCTGATTCCAGTCCATGCATTTGTGAAATATTAATGATGAGAGCTGTGGAACCCAACGTGTCTTTGACTCGTCCTCTTGTTCCACTTTCTTCTTTTCCCCTACGCATTTTCTCATTACGAACATAACGTTACAACCAAATGAATCAGAGAAATGCATCCAGGCTTCAACATAGAAACTTTTAAGATGCTATTTAGAAACAAATGAGGAGTTTTAAGGTCACTGTGCAGAAAGCAGTGGAAATTAAGCTTCCAAGATCCCGCAGATTCCCTTTGTCAAAAGAATATATTTAACAACACAAGTGACAAGAGCTGTAACTTGGACCCACAGGAGATATTTTAGTACAGCGATTATCCGGTGATAGCTCATGAAACAAATACATATTGTAGTGCATCTTACTGCACGACCAGCTCTTATCTTTGCCTTTACTTTGGGTATAATGCATTTTAAGCGCTGTGTTTGATTGTCTGACTCTGCAGGTGCCACAATGATTGTTTGCCACCACTGTGAAAGAATTATATGGTGTCTGTGAAATCAGGTTTCATGCACTTTTGTTTATCAAAATCAATGGGCAGCGAATTCTCTTTAAATGATTTCTTTCTTGTAACCAGGAGACGGGGCTTACACATAAATCAATGAAATTTGTATTCCAATTGTAAGTAGAAAGCTGTTAGCATCTCTCTTGAAGCAATTTCCACAGCGCCATCCTCAAAGTAGGCCTATTAATAACGTAATTGACTTTGTAAAAAGCGAAACCTTCTCCCACTCGCCGCAATCTCCTTGACTAACATGGGGAGCTAATGCAGCTATGTTTTATGCACACTGGCCAAGGTTTACAAACATTTTGCACCAGGTTTGCGTCACAAAAGGGATGGAAACCAGGGCAAAATGTTTTTTGCTTTTACTTTCCAGTGCAAAACTTGATTTCCACTCGACAGTTGCCTTAAAGCAATGCAAAGCAGCACAAAGTGCCGCCAGACTATACTCAAGGGGGTGTTCCATGGGTCATACATGTGTATTCCCTTGAGACCACCCATGGTTTTCGACACAAAACCCTATCTGCTAACAATAGTAGGGGATTTTGCACCAAAAATAGTGCCACTTTGAAGCAGGTATTAAAAATGAGAAATGCTTTTATGCCTCATAACTTTTCCCACTTAGCATGTGTGCAGCAATATAGAAAACACATCCAAAGGGGAAATTGTTTTAAAGTATATCTATTTGTAAGGATTTGCACTGGGAGGTGAGTCTTCCAGTACACAACCTATGCTAGACTCATGCAGACATCTTTGCACTATGGTGGAAAGATGTGTCTGTGGTGCAGGGCAGCCTAATTGTGCATCAGCACTAGGAAGAGAGCAGGATAGTGAATATCTTAGTAGATATGCAGCGCACCAACGTTAGGTGCTTTACTGCTTTGTTTGAGGATTTTGGAAATCTGGGCCTTCATCTCACACCTTCAAAGTTTGCGTTGTAAAATTATTTCACATTATTATTCATCATGAACTTAAGTCAATTTAAAATCATCCCAAATTCACTTGTAATGGAGTTTTGACCAGTTTAAATATACATCAAACCTTAATTGTCATTAGTGTTTGCTTGGGAAAAGAAAGATTGGAAACCTTGCCCTGCTGTTCCCATCATTATGTCACGTAATATGATAGCCGGTAAACAGACATAATATCGAATTAAAAATATCGACAGGACAGAATATCGAGTTTTTAATATAGAATGGACAGAATATCGTATTGCCAAAATATAGTGGTGAAGAATATCGAAAATCAGGTAAGAAATATCGATTTAAATAATATAGAAGTAAGTAATATCGACAGTCATAATATAGTTTTATAGTGTTTTAAGTGTTAGTATATGTGTTAAAAGTATGTATTAATTTTGGAATGTATGTTTGAATATTTTTAAAGTAATGAATTTTAGGTTATTTAATTTTTGTGTAATTTAATTCCGTAGCGGGTTGTGGGTTTATAGGGGATTAGGGTGGGAAGTAATGTAATTATAGTACATTAAATAATAATTTTTAGGAATTATTAATTATTTTTAATTTAATTTTGCGTGTTACTTCTGTAGCGGGTTGTGGGTTTATAGGGGAATAGGGTGGGAAGTAATGCAATTGTTATTAGGTAATTATTAATTGGTATTGAAAATTAATTGGTTGTTGATTAATTATTAATTGGTAAATAATTGTTATTAATTGGTAGTTAATTTGTATTAATTGTTTAATTCATAATTATGTTAATTGTATTAATTTATTATTTGTAGCGGGTTGTGGGTTTATAGGGGAATATGGTGGGAAGTAATTTAATTGTAAATAATTAATTATTGAAATTTTTTTTGTATATTGATAATTAATTTATTATTAATTAACTATTAATTGGTATTCATTGTATTTATTATTTTTTGTTATTGAAAATTAATTGGCTGTTAATTAATTATCAATAGGTAATTAATTAAAAAATAAATTATTGGTATTTATAATTAATTAATTAATAAATATTGTATGATTGGTAATTAATTTTAATACTTTTTTGGTATTAAAAATTAATTTATTTTTAATAAAATATTAAATTATTATTTTCCCTACTATTGCACTCACTGGAGTGGGAATAGTAATTTTTACCCCTATGCTATCCAACGCTTTCCCTACTATCGCACTCACTGGAGTGGGAATAATACATTTTACCCTTCCGCTATCCAACGCTTTCCCTACTGTTGCACTCTCTGGAGTGGGAATAGTAATTTTTACCCCTACGCTATCCAACGCTTTCCCTACTGTTGCACTCTTTGGAGTGGGAATAGTCATTTTTACCCCTACACCATCTGACGTTTTCCCTACTGTTGCACTCACTGGCATGAGAATAGTAAATGTCGCCCTCTCGCTATCCAACGCTTTCCCTACTGTTGCACTCTCTGGAGTGGGAATAGTAATTTTTACCCCTACGCTATCCAACGCTTTCCCTACTGTTGCACTCTCTGGAGTGGGAATAGTAATTTTTACCCCTACGCTATCCAACGCTTTCCTTACTGTTGCACTCTCTGGAGTGGGAATAGTTATTTTTACCCCTACTCTATCCAATGCTTTCCCTACTGTTGCACTCTTTGGAGTGGGAATAGTATTTTTCACCCCTACGCTATCCAATGCTTTCCCTACTGTTGCACTCACTGGAGTGGGAATAGTAAATTTTACCCTCACGCTATCCAACGCTTTCCCTACTTTTGCACTCACTGGAGTGGGAATAGTAATTTTTACCCCTACGCTATCCAATGCTTTCCCTATTATTGCACTCTCTGGAGTGGGAATAGTAATTTTTACCCTCCCACTATCCAACGCTTTCCCTACTGTTGCACTCTCTGGAGTGGGAATAGTAATTTTTACCCTCCCGCTATCCAACGCTTTCCCTACTATTGCACTTACTGGAGTGGTAATAGTAAATTTTATCCACCCGCTATCCTACGCAAAAAATATTGAATATTTGTAATTAATATTACGTTAATATATATGTATTAATATTTTTTTTACTTACATTAATTATTTATTAATGTTAAAGTTATTAAAGTATTTTTAAGTATGTTTCAGTTAATTATATGTATTATTTCATTAATTTTACATTACTTTTAAGACATTAAAAAAATTCGATATTTTGACTAACTATATTTTTTACAACGATATTTTGGATTCTATATTTTTGTACTTACCTGTTTGGAGATAGGCATTCGATATTTTGGCATTCTATATTTTTTCCTCTATATTTTGGTAGGTCGATATTCTCCTCGATATTTTGTCAGTGATCCATGATAGCCATCTCTTTGGGTCTGGTCTTAAAGCTTTATAACCCTGTTGGAGATTTGTAATAAAGGAAAATAATTTTGAAAATACTGGACGCTGGTTGACTCTTTATCTCTTTTATTCCACCAACAAGGCACAGCTGCTCCGCCCACCTCACAGCTTAATTTCTCTGCCTCTACCAACTGCTGTCCAGTTCCCTAGTTGCAATAGACACCACACAAGTCACTAGGTGGAATATGCAGACTCAGTGGTTTCTTAAAGGGAAGCCACAACAAATACTTAATAATAACTAATCATATATGAATGGATTTTGGGTCCACTCCCTTCGGCCACTGATTTGCCGAAGGTGTGCCATTCGCATTCAGGATCAGCCCACAATTAGCATACCAGTGGAGTCATTGGTCAGTCCCCTTCAGACATTGATATTGTTGTTCGCATTTTGGCAGTTAAGGTGCCGATTCCGATCCGTTAAAAAAATTTACCGTCCAACTCGTATCCGTATATTTTTACGTACGAATCGTACAAGTACTGTACAAACTGCGAAGTACGATTCGTACGTGAAAAATACATACGAATTGCGTCGGGAAAATGGTCCGAGAGCGAGACGTAAATTTTTATGTCCGAATAGCATCGGGAAAAGTGTCCTATAGGGAGCCGGACATTTTTACGTGCAAATCATAAAACAGAAGTCCGAGCGCGTAAGTACGATCCCTACCGCCCGTCCGAATACACAACCGCATGTAAAAGGCCCCGTACGGAGCGAACGCTGTAGCCTACATGTACACGGGTAAACTTGTGCCTGAATACGAGTCGTACAGCCCCCCTCACCCCGCACATGTCAGCTCCGTACCCCCGTATGTCAGCACCGTACCCCCCTCCGCACCGTACCCCAACACCGTAGCACAGCCCGCACCTGTACGCGCCGCACCCCAACACCTTAGCACAGCCCTGCACCTGTACACACCGTACCCCAACACCGTAGCACAGCCCGCACCTGTATGCGCCGCACCCCAACACCGTAGCACAGCCCGCACCTGTACGCGCCGCAACCCAACACCGTAGCACAGCCCGCACCTGTACGCGCCGCACCCCAACACCGTAGCACAGCCCGCACCTGTACGCACCGTACCCCAGCACCCTCACCCAGCATCGTGTATGTACGGACCGTACCTATGCGAAAAAGACTCGTACAGAACCAGGACACAGTAAAACAGCACAAGGAGGGTCAATTCGACACGCACAACACCACAAAACACGTCGACATGACAAAATACATCTCTATGACTTACCTGCCACATCCAAACAGCCAAACAGAGGACCAAATCACAACCACCTCTTATAACACACCCACCACAAATTCTAACACAGCCACACCTAAAAATTGGACCAATAAAAAGGGCCTACACACACAACCCATGAGCCATTGCAACAGACCCACTGCTCACAGACACCACAGACAAACAACTGCACCTTACTCACACCTAAACTACACCTTCACTTACACACCTTCACACAACCTCCTTCACAAACACCCCCTCTTCACCTTCACACACACACCGTCACATTCACACCCACACACCCACAACCATCCACATCCACACCCCACACCATGCCCACTGACAAGAATCCAAAGTTCACTACGGCGGAGATGGAGCTCCTTGTCAACGAAGTCATCAGAGTCGAGCCACAGCTGTTTGGAACATTGGTCAGACAGACCAGCATAGCCCAAAAAACCAGCCTGTGGCAGAGGATCGTCGATAAGGTGAATGCCCAAGGGCCAGGCATGAATGCCAAGCCAGGTGGTACGAACGCGCAGGGCAGTCAAGAGGAAAATGAACGAGGAATACGCCCAGAGTAACATCACTGGAGGCGGGCTGCCCCGCAGACCCGTACATTACCATCCCTGGGAGGAGAAGGTGATGGCCATGCTTCCGCCGGTGGGAGTACACGGAGTCGAAGGAGTTGCAGAGCCTGGTGAGTACACAAACAACTCACGTAACATGGGGGAATGGCATCCACACCCCAACTACAACAAATGCACTCACCTACCCCCAAGCCCTCACCGCACACAACCACACCCTAAAAACCACGCTCATACCACTAACGTCTCCATGCCCCATTCACAAATAAAGGCAATGCCATGTCCCAGGCCACACCAATCACAAACCCAAGACTGGATGTCCGGGATGCTGGGAGGGTGGGGCTCACACAACACATTGTGCAACTCAGAACCAGACACCAATGCCCACAGCTCATATGGCCTATGTACATACCCATGCACCATGCCCAATGCACAGGGACTGGCAAAGTAATGACAAGGTAGCTGACACTTGGCCCTGCTGTAGGCAGCACAAGGCCCTCCTGTGACCACTGTACATTCAAACAACAACTCCACTAGCTCACATACCCAGCACAGGAACTCACACACACTGTCAGGCCAGCATGCACCATGAGGGGACAGACACATCACCTGGGAGACCCAATTACAAATCACACTTCACACAACAGCAGGCCTGGTCACACACCCCCCTCACACAAGCACACATCCCCGGGGCAGGCAACGGATTTACCCACTCTCACAATGGACATGTGACACAACAAGACCAATCCATAGCCAAATAAGCATCCCAGCAAAAAATCTACTGGCAAACACTCAGGAGCACATACCAATCTGTCCCCCGCAACATACCCATCCCCAAGTGTACATTGAGAAGAATGCTAGGCACATCCAACCACCTGGAGGAACTGTGACTACTTGAATATGTATGAAACATGGATGTGGCATGAAACAGCATTAACATTGTCTCTCTCTCACACACAGGGCAACGTCATCGACCTCCCCCCAACAATGGGGGGAACAATCACAGTCCCAGGCTCAGCGTGAAGATGATCCCACCAGCACCGACGACTCTCACCACTCTGTGGATGACCCCGACCAACCTGGCCCCTCTGGTGCCCAAGCCCCTGCAGCACCTGCGTCAGGTACATCTGTGCCAACCACCACCCCCATTCCTGCCACATCCCAGGAGACACCCAGCAGCCCTGCTTGCACCAAACAACACAGTCAGTCTGACCAGGAGGGACAAGGTTCTCCGGGCACCCAGGAGGAGGCAGACGACCACGCCAATGCCATCCCTCAGGGATCCCGTAGACCCGATGTGCCCACAATAGCAGGCCCGGCTCGTGTGGGCAGGGGTGGTGGGAGTGGAGGCAGGCGGAGGCGAGAACCTGACCAGCCAGCTGAGGGAACCGGTATGACACACATGCGCTACATCCTGGACACATACCGGCGTGACACCAGGGGCATCAGCCAGGTAGTGGGCACCCTCAAGGAGATGAAGAACCTGCAGGCCGAGCAACATGCCAGTCAACAACAAAACCAAGGATGGATGGAGGCAAGACTGGCTGAGCTCCTGGTGGTGCAAACGGACATGAGCCGTTCACTCCGTCGGATTGCTGACAACATGGGCAACCCTCCCTGTGACACCAGGCGAAGACCAGCACCAGCCACAGGGAGGGAGGAGGAGGAGGAGGAGGATTCCTCCGACGGAGCATCACAGACATCGTCAAGGCCTGCATCTGAGGGTCCCCGGAGGAAGGTGGGTCGTCCACGGAAAAGACCTTGAGAGTCAGCGGACCATCCCCATCTCCCAGGTCACCTGGCGTGGCACCTGGCCCTCTGGCGCAACAGCACCACCTCACCCAATGACATTCTCTGCCACATGGACTTGCTGGTCACAGTCTGACCAATGATGACCAACACTGTGGTCTGGACTCTGATGACTCCAACTGACAAGGATGCCATCTCCCCCTGTGAACTTTGGATTCTATGCACCCGGTAGAGCACCTTACTTCATCCACCAAAAGACTTACCCCACCAAAAATAAATACTTAATTTTGTCATGAGATGTTGCTGTCATTTGGCATTATTCACCAACATATGTGTGTGTAAATGTCAAACTATGCCTGAGTGTTGAACTAACTCCACACATCCATACCCTGGGAACGGAGTCTGGTACAGGACACACATGGGTCACAATGTATCATTCAATGCTGATATGGAGCACAATACTCACCTGTGATGGCCTCAAGCTGCTGAGGAGGTGCTAGGGAAACTGTGAGGACACACCTATTTGGAAGAGTAACATTAAGGCGTGGAGGTCATGCCTCAATTGGAGGTTCCTGGGGAGGGAGTCCCAGGTATGTGTTCCCAGGTGGGAGAACTATGTCCTGCATGCAGGAGTACGGTGGATCAGAAGAATGGTGGCCAGGTCAAGGTTGGATGCACATAGATGGCACTACGGGGTCTCGGATGACAGTGGTACAAGGTTGGTTTTGGGTCAGGGTTGTGGCCTGCCTCCTGAGTGTGGGTGAGGAGTCTGAAGGTCATACTGCAGCACACAGTGATCCATTGCAGCTATCTCTGCTGGATGGTGATGTGGCTGGGGCGCGGGAGGTTGACGCTGAGGTGTGCAGATGCAGCCTGGATGTGGACAAGTGTCCCTGGATTTTGGATGTGGCTGCTCCGTAGAGGGCAGGGCAGTATTTGACATGGATGTTGTCGTGGACCTGGGGGATGATCCGTCTTACCTTGGAGTGGATCTATCTGGGGATCATGTGCATAATGCTGAGGGTGTTGCAGTGTGAGGTACAGATGCTGGTGATTACCATGGCTAATTAGAGCAAGAAATCCATGATGCACAACATCTGGTGTGCGTGGACACTGGGTGCCTGTGCGGGGCTTCTGTGGGTGGGACACACGCAGTTGAGCCAGCTGTAAGGGGACAATCCTCAGATGTTGACCTCAGTCCTGTACAAGTCCAGCCTCAGGTGGCTGCAGTTCTGCCATTCATCTATGGATCCCATGAAATCTTGAATATTGGAACTGGAAATGTCTGCGTCCTTGGTGAGGGTGAGGAGCGCCTGGCTGTCAATGGAATACGAGTTGATGATGAGGGCGTGTGCGCATGTGATGGTGGATAGGGGGTCCTGGACACATTGTAGATTGACATGCAGAAAGTTGATACCTGTGCCATGTGCCTCACGATGAAAGCATACTACATGCAGAAGCCTTGAGTCCCACTCCCATGGCCTTGCAGGGGTACAGATCCGGTGGGGAGTAGGAGGGACATGACCTGGTGGGTGTGACAGGTCCTGGAAGGCGTGGCAGCGCTGTGTAGGCAGTCGGAGTTGCACACTCATCATGCAAAGGTGTTGTGTGTGCGCTCAGTGCATGCCTGAGAGCAGGCGGTAGATGTGTGAATGGACCTTGCTTGGAGGGTGGCTGCAACATCACACTGTAGTGTGATGTGGGTCATGCAAGGTACTGAGGGTCGTGCAATGTGCACGTTGCATGTGCAGACGGTCCAGCCTTTGGTACCGCGTGGCCGCAACTGTGGCACAGACAAGCCGAAAACAGCCAAAGTAATGTGTTGAGGGAGGAAGGGAGGAGCACCTTTGATGTGTGTGTGTTGCCAAAACTGGAAACTACGTGTGCCCTTGCTGCAGTGGCTGCAACAGCAGGCGGCATGTCCTGGGAATTATGCCACAATATCCACACAAAGACTAGGATGTCAGAAAGGACTACTGCAACATTTGTATGTCAATGAAGGAGTTACCGGTTTGCAATGGCACACACAGAGACAAAGGATGCACAATCACCAAAGATGACTGACACCGGATCATGAAACTGAAGGCCGAGCTGCGCACAGGAAACACACCCCATAAGGTGTTGACGGCCCGTGGGGGGGACTAAAATGCCAAAACACATACACAGCCATGAACATCATGCACAATAGAGAATCAAATACATGAAGAACATCATGCAGGTTGCTAATCTACACATAGACTCATATGCACAATCCTTCACAACCATGCCAGAGATGCCGCATACACAGTGGCAAGAGACCTGCATTGACAGAGATGAGGCACCTTGGAGGCTGAGGAACACCTTTATTACTCATGCTCACACCTATGCAAAAGCATCAACATTAACAGACTCACAGGTCTATTGGATTAACATGTGGGACCTACACCGGACACCCCCTTTGCACCACAGATGCTGTAAATCCATTGTACTGGCACACAAGTGAAGGGGTTGAGCCAAACATCCCCTGCTGCACACGGAGAGACTGCAATTCCCCATTGAGCATAATATGGGGATGTCCCGCAATATGTCCACCCGTAACCTCCCATATGTTTTAGAGGGAAGTTGTACACACATTGATGCCTTCATCACAAACCACAATCCCATAACAGATGACTGTCATGAAGTGTGACTATCAATTCATGTGAGTCATGCCACATGTCATGTGCCCCATGGTGAGTCGACATGTATGCATAGTAACAGGAGCAGTGCCCACACATTACAAACAACTACCACACCCAAAAAGCCTTGCTGCAATCCTTACCCAAAGGAGAATTTTCACCATGTCCGTGCATGTAATGCTGATTTAGCACACGTTGCATTACTCATGAGGAATAGCAGGAGCACAACGATGCCACGAGCAGACAGCATGCGCAAATACCTGGGGATGAGAGACACACTAGAAGTCAGGAAAAAAATAGTCAGCCGCATGCATGGTCATGTACTCTACATGAATAAGGTTGACACCATGCCAGTTGTCAATTGAGTGTGTCAGCTAAAATGTGTGGAATAACATCAGCACTCGAGTGACACATCAGCACACACCTCAAAGTCACTTAGCATACAGTCAGCTGGACACACACATTGCAACACATGCCACACAAGGCTCAAAGCGTGCACACTCAGACCCAGGGACTCACCATTATGAGAAGAAGTTGCGTATGAGCTCACTCCGGATGTCATCCTCCTCTTCCTCCTCCTCCTCCTCCTCACTTGCCTCGTGACCAAGGCCATCATCCTCCACTGGTGGATGTTCCTGCTCATCGGGATCCAGGATGAGTGGCAGAGCTTTCTCCACTGCCATGTTGTGCAGCATGCAGCACACAAGGAAGATTTTGCAGACCTTCACTGGTGCATATGGGAGGGACCCGCCAGTCTTGTGGAGGCACCGGAACCGGCTCTTCAGGAGGCCAAACGTCCTCTCAATCACTCGCCTGGTCTGCCCATGGGCGTTGCTGTAACGGTGATCTGCAGCTGTTCTCGGGTTGCGGAGAGGCGTCACCAGCCATGGCATGTTGGGATAGCCAGAGTCCCCTACATGGAAACATCATGTAAAGAAGTGGGTCAGGAGATGCCGTCACATACTAAGATAACGCTGAATACTGGACAAACAGAGTCTACTCACCAACAAGACATGCTCGTTCGTTGTGCAGCTGCAGCATCATTTCTGGCACCCTGCTACGCCTCATGATGTAAGCATCGTGTGCTGACCCTGGAAAACGTGCACAGACATGGGAAATCACCATGTTAGCAAAACACACCACAAGGTCATTAATGGAGTGGTAATGTTTACGGTTACGGAAGGCTACCTCCTGTGCCTGTGGTGGTACCAAATCCACATGTGTCCCATCAATGGACCCAATTACATGGGGCATCCCTCCCAGGGCATAGAACTCACCCTTGATACCTGTCAACTGCTCACGAGTTGGAAAATGGATGAATTCATCCAGGTGCTCCAACATGGCTTCTAAAACATCATGCAGGACACGGCTGAACATGGTCTGAGACATGCCACCCACATCAGCCATGGTCAATTGAAACGTACTGGTGGCAAAGAAATGTAGGGCTGACATCACCTTCATCTTGGGGGTCAGCGTAGTCGGATAACTGTGTCGCGGTTGGAGGTGTGGGGCCAGCCTGTTTGTCAGTCCCACAATTAACCGTTGGGGGAATCGGTAGCGGCGTATGTAGTCACGTTCCCTCATGGCAGCCAAGTCTGGCATTGGTCGGGGGAGAGGCGGTGCCCTGCAGAAAATTGGAAGGAATAACGAAGATTGAGTACATTACTACACCAATGTCAATGAACTGAGCACATGTTCAACAGCTAATACACATATGCCACATACAGAGTCTGGTCTGTGCAATACATCTTGCACACGTATGCCAGCCAGGTGATACTCCTACCAAGAGCCAGCTACAAACATGGATTGTCAAGGTCTACATGACATGCCATGAAAGTAGCTGTGGGCCAGTGTGAGTGAACAGCCAGACACATTACAGGAGTGACATACATCCACATATGTGCATTTGAAGGATGTCATCTCATACAGACAGCTGCCGGCAAGCTTGACGCACAGGTCACATGTCATGGAAAAAGGACAGACCACACACCTTGCCATGAAGGGGTACATGTCAAATATGATCACACAGACTTTGAGACTACGCAGATATGTCCTAAGCTCGCAAGTCCCTGTTAGATGCACACAGACACACGTCACGTGTTATTCCACATGTGTCCTGGTGTGCGTAATAGTGTGACATGGGCATCTACACACAGACACATGTTGGATGCAGCTACAGCAGATGCCGTTGACGGAACACCAACAGCAAGATCATGGGAACACATGACACACACATGACATAGTCACATCATGGCACGCTGGTAGTGAGATGTCAGGTGTCATCATCCGTGTACCTGGCATCAGGGGACATTTGCGGGTGTTGGGGACTGTGCCATGCCAGTGATGCAGGGCTTGACAAGTTTGAAATACATGCACACATGTAAAAGGTGTGAAGGGGAAGTGCGCCACATGGTGCCTCATCACACATGACATGTGTACACAGGTCATCAAACAACTATTGGGTTAAAACATGAGGAGACATGTGCCAGCTCACTGCCTGACACACCTAGGCCCTACACATGATGCACTGCACTGACAATGACTTGATGTCCATCCTTGTGCGAGTCATACACCTCCATTCCTTTCCTGTGCACCTCCTATCACCAGTATAAGCTGTGAAACGCACCGTACACATGCTCTGAGGGCGTGTGTACGGTCGTATCACAATATGGGGTTTGGGTAGGAGTACGCGTGTGTGCAAGGACCGTACACACGTACGTGTACACACTGGTCCTATCCCCATGGTAGTGTTGGCGTAGGCGTACGCCATAGAGATAGGGCTCGTACCCGCATATGTACGGCCCGTGGCACTATGGCGTACGCCTACGGCAACACTACCAAAGTGCTACGGGTCGTACCCGCGCGGGTACGGCCTGTAGCACTATGGTAATGTTGCCGTAGGCGTACGCCATATAGATACGGGCCATACATACGTGGGTATGAGCCCTATCTCTATCAGGGGTGGGAGGAATTTGCGAAAGTGACTTTCGCAAATTATCGCGAAAATGTTAAAAATCTCTGCAAACACGTGGAAATATCGCGAAGATGCGGAAGTTTTTTTCCCGCCCGTTCGCGGTATTTTCTGCGTGGTCGTGGCTCACCAACTTACCCATGCGGTTGCTCGCGGGCGTGGCCATCTTGTTTTCACTCTTCTCGCAGTTCATGATCGCGAGAAGATAGACGTGATTGCACGACCAATGACATTACTGCGGGCGCGAACTGTCGCGAGACAGCGCAAATGGCTACCAACAATCCAACATCTCGTGGAGAACGTGACAGGATCGGGAAAACTTGTCGGCGAACGCGGGGATTCAGGTAAGGCGATCGCGCGTGCGAGAATGTATTATTTACCAACGCGAGCAAGAAAAATTATCACTAAGCTGCGGAATGCGGAAATTTTGACGCGAAAATGTCAAATTATCGCAATTTCCGCGAGCGGAACGGAAATTTAGCCCAGGCCTAATCTCTATGGCGTACGCCTACGCCAACACTACCATAGTGCTACGGGCCGTACCCGCGCTGGTACGGCCCGTAGCACTATGGTAGTGTTGCCGTAGGCGTACGCCATAGAGATACAGGCCATACATACGCGGGTACGAGCCCTATCTCTATGGCATACGCCTACGCCAACACTACCATAGTGCTACGGGCCGTACCCGCGTGTGTAGGGCCCGTAGCACTATGGTAGTGTTGCCGTAGCCGCACACCATAGAGATACGGGCCGTACATACGCGGGTACGAGCCCTATCTCTATGGCGTACGCCTACGCCAACACTACCATAGTGCTACGGGCCGTACCCGCATGTGTAGGGCCCGTAGCACTAGGGTAGTGTTGCCGTAGACGTACGCCATACAGATACGGGCCATACATACACGGGTACGAGCCCTATCTCTATGGCGTACGCCTGCGGCAACACTACCAAAGTGATACGGGCCCTACACACGCGTGTACGGACCGTATCACTGGAGTAGTGGTGCCCTAGTGGCACGTGTGGAACGCACCTTACCTGTGTGTGGATAGTGAAATTACATAGGGGACACATGAGGGACAAGTATAATTTTGCATCAGGTGGCCAGCAAAAGTCGGTTGGAGACAATATACTATGTTGCAAAGTGGTTGTTGACTTGACATCATGCTCAAATTTTGAACCATGCAAAGGCCCTCACTGGGGTAGGTTTAAAGGGATTGGAGGAAACGTAGGATGCAAATGAGATTGACCAATCACTCTGTACTCCTGTAAATGAAACAGCCCAGCAAGGGAGATATAAGGCAGCCAGGACCCATGAGAGAGCACTTGCCTGCACAACCTTTCATTCCCCACCACTGCTGCTGATCGTGATTCCTCTGGCACCATGTCCAGGTCTGTGGAGAGGGCCCAGCCATTCACCCAGGAGGAGAATGAGGCATTGCTGGACGTCATCCTCCCACAGTACCCCAGCCTATATGGGAGACCAGGGGAGCAGGTGAGTGCTGACTCCACTAGCTGTGACGGTGCCCCTTTTTTGTGACTGTCACTTCTGGCATTGAGTCCAGGTGTGACAGACATGCAATGTTGTTCATGGTGGGTCCCAGGGGGGGGGAATGCCTTATGTCTCCCATGCAGAGCCTGATGTGGTTCATATCTGCACTCCTCACTTGCATTGTGCTTACTGTGACAATCACTGCATGGTGCATGCCACATTCAGCCTGGCTAATCCCCTTGGGAATGTTGTTTCCATAGTCCTGATGTGATTCTGTGGTCCCCCCAGTGTGACAGGTGACTGTACCCACAGATGTGTGTGAGTTGAGTGTACCTGTGGTGATAGTGTCCAAATGATGTGTACGGCCCCTGGACATTGGTGTGTGTGTAAGTCCCCTGTCATGTGGGTGAGTGTCTATGTGGAGTGTTGCCCCCCAGCTGCATGGAGTATGCATATGCCCTACCCATCTGATATGAGCAGGGAGCCGTGCTGTGTGTCTGACGTGCTGAGCTAAGCCCACACCTGTGACTCCCCCCAGTCAAGTGGCACATGTGCAGAGTGATGTTTGTACCCGCAGTTGCCAATGGCAGGTGATTGTCCTGTGCCTGTGTGTGTCTGTGTAGTCCGCTGAGGTTGCGTCAGTGGCCTGGGGCATGTGACTGCTTTGAGGTGCTGTCCATTATCCTGGTGTAGCTTGTGATGCACAGTGTGAGCCATGATCATTGTTTCTGTCGCACCCCTCATACCACCTGTGTACTTTAAATGCCACGTAGTGCATTTGATCTTCCCCAGAGGATAATGTACCTATGACAAAGGTGCAATGAGTTTGCTGCATACTATGCCCTGTTCAAACAAGCCCAATTGTTCTAATGTGTGTCTCTGTGACATGGAGCAGGTGTATTGATGTTGTCTCACTTTGTCATCCTCACAGGTAGCCACCTACGCCAAGGGGGAGATTTGGAAGCGGGCCGTCAGGGCCGTGAGGTCGGTGGAGGGTCGCAGTCGGCGCCAGGCCCAGGTGAGGAAACGCTGGCAGGATATCCGGTGCTGGACCAGGAGGATCGCCCGGGTCCTGCTGGAGGACTCACCTCCATGCAAACATGGCGGGCGCCAGCGCCTGACCCACCAAATGAAGCGTGTCCTGGCGGTGGTCTTCCCTGACATGGATAGGCGGCTACAGGAGAAGCAGCAGCAGGAAGGGGGTGGGTACATGTGTGTTTGTTGTGTGTCACCAGCTTTTGGAAGTGCTCAGTCGCCTGGATACACTGCCAGGGTTTATATGTGCAGTGCATATCCTGTTCCCCAAAGTCAACCGGTCCTGTTCTTCCTCCCTTCCCCTACTTGACATGTGTTCCGTGGTCTCTGTGTAGTCACTCTTGCACAAGGTAATCTAGGCTGGCAGGTAATCCAAGTGCCCAATGCTTGCAGCATCATGTGTGGGGGTGGTCTGTGACATGTGTTGGGACCTTGCCTGTGCCCTGTCCAGTTCACTCATTTTGGGGTCCATGATTGTTGGCACTGATGCAGAGTCTCAACATAGGAGTGTGAGGCTTAAAATGAACTGCCTTGCAGCATGCATGACTGATGTTGTGGCCTCAGACATGATGTGCATGAGGGGGAGATATGCATAGTGCGGGGACGGTTGCTCCTGTTGCAGTCAGATCTATCCAGGACCATCGAGCAGTGTGGCAACTACAGTCCCCTGAGACACCTTTTCCTAGGAATCATGTGTATCATCCAACACTGTGGACATTCTCAGTGTCTTCAGCATAGGTTGGCCTCTGTGGCATTGTACCCTGGCCACATTTGTATGTACGTAAAGTGTGCTACATGTGTACACTGTACAGGGTGACCCAATGTGGCTTGTGCATCCTCACACTGGCCAGTGCCTGTGTGTCTGAGTAAAACTATCTGATGATGGTTGTTTGTCAATATTATGTGTGGTCCGCCCCACAAGGGGTAGTTAGAGTGCAATTAGGATTTAATGGAGCCCATTTTTGTGATCCCTGAATAAGAGGTGTAAGTCCTTCCTCTGTCTCAATCACATTGTCTCAGGTAGGGGGGGGTTTGTGCGGGCAAGGCCTACATGTCCAAAGCTTATGTCTCCTTGCCAGGTCTGGCCTGTGTGTGATGATAGTCGGAACAGACACTCAACAAGTATTGACCCAGTCATGTTGTGCAGGGTTTAATGTTTGTGCTTTGCAGCATGTGTCAAAACTTAAAAGACATGGTTCCTGCTCATCCATTTTTGGCAACGGTGTGTGGTCCAGATGCTGTGCTCGACTGTCCAGAGACACTAGCTTCTCTGTATAATTTGATATCAAATTCTTTGCTGTTGTGTCATGCTCTCCATTGTATCAAAGTGGCATGGTGGGTCAACCAACTGTGTAGTGCAGGGCCTACATATGTGCGTAGTATTGTAGATGTTACTCATGATGCTTTTCATGCTATGCACTGTGACCTATGTAGTTTGGACTCATTTGTCATATGTATACAGGTGTCTGATTATTTCCTGTCTCTTCACCTTGCCCACAGCATCGTCAGGGGACACTGAGGGAGACACCGGCACCGACATGGAGGAGGGATCCAGCACCGGTGCCACCAGTGCTGGGGAGTCTGGCGCAGCAAGTGGCACGGAGGGCGAGGGGAGTCAGGCGGAGGACCTGTCCAGTCCCAACACCGACTATGACGCTGACGGGTCCAAGGCTGAGCTCCCAGAGGGGGCGGAGGCTGCTCCCAGCTGAAAGCAGCAGTACATCTCTCGCCGCCCCCTCCATTCCCATCACCGCCCTCCCACTTGCTCGGGTCCCTTCTGTCCATGCTAGGCGACCACATGTCTCCTTCGTGCCAGGCACCGCACCCCCTGCCCCTGTCTCCCCTGCTGCCGTCAATGCCGAGACTGTGGACATCCTGCGGCAGTTGCAGGTTGGTCAGACATCGCTGCTTAATGTCCTCCATGGCCACACCAGACAGCTGACACAGATGGTGTCGTACATGGAGGGCATGTCATCAGCGATGTCTGACCAACGGATGTTGCTGAGGTCCATGGACTCGTCACTGATGGCAGCAGTGGGTCTCGTGCAGCGCTCTGTCCCCCCTACCCCTGCCCCATCCACACTTCCCACTCCCATGCCTGTTCCAAGCACACCCAGACATCACCATGCACGCACCCCACCAGACACAGGCAGCACACCAACAGGGAAGGCCAAGCGCACACCTCCAGTCATGCACACACAGGGGGAAGTAGGCACACCCACTGGGTCGGGGGGCAAACGGCAGCCACAGTGGGAGTCCGCAGTCCTCACGACCCACTTCCTCCAAAACCACTCCCCTTAGCTCCCCTGCCCAACAGTCGGACAAAGAGTCCTTCATGGCCAGTCTGTCCCTCAGCCCGAGTGTGACACCACCCCGCAAGCGGTCGAGGAAGTCCCCAGGCAGGGGAGTTGAGTCCCCCCCCTGTCCACACCCTCCCCCAGTAGCGCTGCAACCCATCCCTCTGACCCCCCCCCTCCTTGGGGCCTGTGGTTCCTTCGGGTGCAGGGGAGACACTGGGAGAGCTTGCAACTGTGTGCAGCGCCATCCTAACCACCACCTTTGGCACTGCCCCACCCCCTGTGGAGGAGTCGTCCGTCCCTGCACCCACAACACCTACCCTTGCCCCTTCTGTCCCTGCTGTGCCTGGTCCTTCCCCCCCACATGATGCCTCCCCCCGTGGATGGAAAGGAACTCTGAACTGTGCAGGCAAGCTAGGGGAGACGCGTCCCAATGTGTCCCCCCCGGAATTCGCATATGGACTGGCCTATGGGCCTTGTATATAGTGTACATTTCAAATCCACTCTTTGTTTATGCTGAATAAAGCATTTTGTTTTTCATTTGCACACAAATGCTTTTCTGGTATTGCTGTTGGTGCTGCTGCTCCCTGAGTTGGGGTGGTGATAATGTGTTAGGTGTCTGGGAAATGTTGTAGTGTGCTGCTCATGGGGAGGACCCTGGTATCTGCGTGCTATCACAAGGTCTCTGCAAGTAATCTTAGGTCATGTAAGCTCTTACTGTATGGTGACATTGTCCCAAGGAGTGTTCCTTCCTCTGTGGCACCTGACTTCTTCCCTGCAGGGTGTTTCCCTTGTTGTGCGGACCTGTGTCTACATTTCCTTGCTGTGTGAGGGATCCCTTCAACTTTGGCCATGCCTGCTCAGCAATGTCTCCGCCTGCATCATCTGTGCCATCCTTGGTAGTCACTGTACTTGTGTATGGAGAATGTTGCCATGGCTTAATGTGGACATGGTCCCTTTTCCGCACTATGCATGTGTGTACTCCCAGCCTAGCACACATGTGTTACTTGTTCTGCAGGGTATTTGGGCACCTGACTGACAATTGTGGGCATTGTATCTGTGGGTACTCCACCCTTTTCCTTCCATGGGAGGCAACAACTTGTTGGCTGCCCCAGCACCTGTACATTCCTATCAGTCCTGGAATGTGGGTGACAGTGTGTGTTCCCTTAGGCTCTCTTAGTTTAGTGGGGTTTCACATGAGGATACAGTCTTGTTGCATGATCTCAGTGTGTGTATTGTGCTGCCACCGCCAGGGGTGGGTATGCATGTGTAATTTGTCATCACATGTGGTGTGTCATGCAGTGGGGGAAGGCCATCCATCCTCATGGGAGTGGGACACTGCTGTCAGTGATGTGTTGTCATGGCACTATCAACATAGTCGCCCATTGTGGATGCCTTCATGCACCCATGGAGTTTTGCTAATAGGAGGATGATGTACACACCCCATGTCTCTGTCCACTGCTGGGAGTCCTCTGCACCCACCCCTCATATGTCTGGGCACTGCTGGGAGTCCTCTGCACCCACCCCTCATATGTCTGGGCACTGCTGGGAGTCCTCTGCACCCACCCCTCATATGTCTGGGCACTGCTGGGAGTGATAGGCACACACCTCTCATATGTCTGGGCACTGCTGGGAGTGATAGGCACACACCCCTCATATGTCTGGGCACTGCTGTGAGTGATAGGCACCCACCCCTCATATGTCTGGGCACTGCTGGGAGTCCTCTGCACCCACCCCTCATATGTCTGGGCACTGCTGGGAGTGATAGGCTCACACCCCTCATATGTCTGGGCACTGCTGTGAGTGATAGGCACCCACCCCTCACATGTCTGGGCACTGCTGGGAGTCCTCTGCACCCACCCCTCAAATGTCTGGGCACTGCTGGGAGTGATAGGCACCCACCCCTCATATGTCTGGGCACTGCTGGGGTTCCTCTGCACCCACCCCTCATATGTCTGGGCACTGCTGGGAGTGATAGGCACACACCTCTCATATGTCTGGGCACTGCTGGGGGTCCTCTACGCCCACCCCTCATATGTCTGGGCACTGCTGGGAGTGATAGGCACACACCCCTCATATGTCTGGGCACTGCTGGGGTTCCTCTGCACCCACCCCTCATATGTCTGGGCACTGTTGGGAGTGATAGGCACACACCCCTCATATGTCTGGGCACTGCTGGGGGTCCTCTACGCCCACCCCTCATATGTCTGGGCACTGCTGGGAGTCATCTGCACCCACCCCTCATATGTCTTGGCACTGCTGGGAGTCCTCTGCACCCACCCCTCATATGTCTGGGCACTGCTGGGAGTCCTCTGCACACACCCCTCATATGTCTGGGCACTGCTGGGAGTGATAGGCACACACCCCTCATATGTCTGGGCACTGCTGGGAGTGATAGGCACACACCCCTCATATGTCTGGGTACTGCTGGGGGTCCTCTACGCCCATCCCTCATATGTCTGGGCACTGCTGGGAGTGATAGGCAAACACCCCTCATATGTCTGGGCACTGCTGGGTGTCCTCTGCACCCACCCCTCATATGTCTGGGCACTGCTGGGAGTCCTCTGCACCCACCCCTCATATGTCTGGGCACTGCTGGGAGTGATAGGCACACACCCCTATGTCTCTGTCCACTGATGTGGATCGTAGCACGACACCCACCCACCCGCCCACACGCTCTGAAGGCCTGGGTACGGACTGTACCACCATTGTTGGGGTGACATAGGGGTACGCGTGGTGCGACCCGTACCCACGCTCTTCAGGCCTGGGTATGGGCCGTACCACCATTGTTGGGGTGACGTAGGGGTAGGCGTGGTACAACCCGTACCCATGCTCTGTAGGCCTGGGTACGGGCCGTACCCCTACGTCACCCCAACAATGGTGGTACGGCCCATACCCACGCTCTTGTTGTGGTGACGGGACGCGTCCACGTCCACTTCCGTTGTGGCGGGACGCAGGCCTTGGTGGACACGACCCCCCCGAGTGACCAGTCCCTGGAGGTACGGTATGTACAGGGCATGTATACATTTTGCCTTGGGTGGGGGTTATGTGTCCTGCCCCTGCCCCCCACCTTTGCCCCTGGGTGTTGTTCTGACCTTCTGCAGCGTCTGCGTCGGTTCCTGTGCACCAGGTCGTAGGCTATGAGGGCCGGGATGACACGTAGGATGGGGTCCATGGCTGTCCGTCGCGTACAGGTGCTCCTTCCTCCCGTCTTCCTCAATTTCCCGGCAGTTTTTGGCTCCCGTAAAAAATGTTACGTGCGGAGTGACGTAGGCACGAATCGAACTTGCTGGTTCGTAAAACGCTGCCTGACTCCGTCCGGACGTCATGTACGCGGTGTCCCGGATCGGAATTGTGGGTATATTTTAGCCGGTCTGTGTTTTGTACGAATCGTACGGAAATGGTATTTCTGTACGAATCGTACTTGCGGGTTTGTAAGGTGGTTTTCCCGGGTACGAGTCGGACGGAGAAAACGCTCCGTATGACGGTTCGTACCCGGGTTTTACAGGATCGGAATCGGCACCTAAGTGTCTATACGGTCAAATAATGTGAGTGACTGCATTTTGCTTGCTTACTACACACTGTAGTAAGCAAGCAAAAAGTAGTCACTCACATTACACATTGGGATGTAGTGTGTACAACAGTCAAACGAGTCCCTCCAGCCACCACCACCACTTCTGAACTTCAGGGAGCTGTTTAGGTCTCATCTAGGCAGCGCATGTGCTGTCTCTTTGAGACATGCTGTATCTACTCTGTGGGCTTACCACATGCCCATTTCTTTTGATTAGGTTCTCGCATGTCCATCCTAAAAGCTTGCTTCTACATGGGCAAGCTGTGTTTTTCCCCTCCTTCTTGTTCTTGCTCCCTCCCATGGAACAGTGACCTATTATTTGTATCCTTTCACTTTTGACTATTTTTTTTGTTTCATTCAGCCGGTGTTTTGGGAAAGTTCCCTTTTGTTTCTTTGTAGTGTTGATGCACCTAGCCCTGTTTCTGTAAACAGCCCTGTAAATCTTGTCCTTATCTTGTCTCTTTTACTGTTTTCTGAGGGTGCCTGTTCCTGCCATCCACCCCCTCCCTGTTTGCTGCTTGCCCTTTCCATTATTGCTGCGCTTACCGTCTCCTCCCCTCTGAGCCCCAATTTAGCTTCCTGACCCCTTGTTACAACTGTTTTGAATGGAGAGCTACATGCACACGTGAGACCACCAATCATCACACAGAGGCACAATGCATTAACAATAATTATCACAAACATATATGCAAACCCAAAATGTTACAGCTATGTATTTTATAAAAACAAAATAGTTCATTTTTGTCAGTTTCCATTCGTATATGCACGGTATGTTTTTTTGTTTCTTTCAACCCCTGTTTTGTTTCTATGTAGTGTTGATGCGCCTAGCACCATTTCTGTAAATAGCCCTGTAAATCTTGTCATTTGTGCTGTTAACAATAATGATCTCAACCATATCTGAAATACAAAAGTTTACAGCTATGTATTTTTTAAAAGGAACTGTTAGTGCAGTCTTTTGGCTACCCTGCGTGTTCCAAAAGGTAATGTTCAGGAGCCAGGTTGTGTGAGCAGTCTACTTATTCTTCTTTGTACTGCGTCTCATGACTCAAGTTCACTGACGGGTTGCGCAGAGACGATGCTGCAACAGGTGATTGATTTACAGACATTGATTCACACTTTTACGTCAAACCGCATCTGCAATACTCAACAAACCAGCTACCACTTTTATCATATATTGTGATGGCTCTGCCTTGACAATATACTGATCTCTGCTGCCTTTCAATTTGGTTAATATTTAAATACCTTATACATACATTTTATGTACTGACTGGAAGCTAAAATAAGACACCCTCTCCTAATGACAGAACCAAGCCTGTGTGTGCTGTGCTATAATGGCTGAACAAAAGCATGTACTATAGCTCGCTGATAACAAGCCAAAAGGAGGCTTATGTAATCTGCAGTAATGGCTTCCAATGCCAATGAGGTAGTGCATGGCATTAATGCTTCAGCATGCTAACATTAACAAAAAACATTTGCAAAGCCAGTAGGTCTACTGCAGCATATAAAACATCCAACGTACATCACGTAATGAGCAAAACATTAAAATCTATTATATTAACACAAACACAATCTACACGTACTATCCACACAACTACTGCAGATTAGAGAAAACTAAAAGTTGAAACCTATTGGCTTTGTCAATGCTTATTTTGTGAAGGCAATGAGGCCAGAGACAGAAGTGCTGCCACCAAAATATGCCCTGTTGTTTGGTCGAGCTACACATAGCAAAGGAATCCCTTATTCTCCTTTATGAAGCGCCTGGTACAGGATGGCAACCTGAGTCTTGCAAGTGCTTATGCGAAACTATGGGAGCTGTTGTTAACAAAGACCATCTGCCTTTCAACAATCGCTTAACAGGGCCATGCAAATTTTCTTTCCTGCACCCTCACACCCTCACTTTTGTCTAGCCAGATACACATCAGCAGCAGCCCATTCTCCACGCCATAATTTGTTGCAATTCCTGTTATGACCTGAGTGGGAGAAAATGGGTTCCACACATAGAGCAATCTGAAAAATGAAGGCGTTACAGACCGTGACCAGGCAGAGCCCTAGCACCTGAGCACCCTTAAATGTGCCAACAATTAAGACAGATGCATGAGAGAAGCAGTGTCTCCTAGACTCAGACAGCACATTTTTCCCAGTAAGATTATTAGGTGTAGTAGTCTCAAGGGTAGCATGCCAATTAGCCTGTTAGTAATTGATTCTTGTATTTAGTACATTTTGCCCCAGACACTGCATATTTTGAAGTCACTTAACAATGTCATCTGTATTTGTTCTGAATTGCTGGGCATAGTTCTGTGGTATCACCTTTTTGTGGCACCTCCCTCTCTCCCTCTCTTTCTCACACTCTGTACCTGTATCTGTCTCCTTCTCTGCTCTCCTATATTACCCTCTTCAACTCTGCATCCTAATACTCCTTAGCCCTTCGATTTATATAGTGAATTGCTAAAATATTGGCCACAAAAATATCTTGGTAAACACATCAAACAGAATATCTCACTTTAAATACTTATAACGTAAAGTAGAAAAATATTGTGGTTCAAAATATCTGCATTATTTAAGTAGCAGTATACTGTTTTTGCTATGTTCATCATTATAATGTAAAGTAAAAAGTTAATATTTTTTTATAACAATATATTGAAAAATATTTAACATTGAAAAAGGCACAGAGCACAAATTAAAACTTGCACAAAGAAAGTGGAGTTTGTTCCGTTTCTGGTTCCAGGTGGCAGGGAACCGGTGTAAAAAAAGATTGATATATTTATATATTACCTACTGGCAGTCGCAGTAGGTAGTTATAATGTAGGACCTATTATCCATAGGAAATTCGTAACATTCTTTTCCCAATAATTTTGGCACCGGATGATGAATCTTCTCAAAATTGTCAAAACTGGTAGGGCGCTCTGGTCAGCTCCTATCCTGAAAGTTTGGGGGTGATTCGTCAAGCGGGGGCCGAGAAAAAAGGGGGGTCCCAAAATGTGTTTTCTCCATGTTATTTCCCAAAGGAAATTTTGGAACAGGTTACAGCCCGAACTGCTGAACGGAATTACACCAAATGTTGCAAATAGGTAGCCCTTGGCTCAGATAGAGACCTTTTTTTCAAATGGTGTAAATCCGTTCAGTAGTTCCTGAGAAAATCAAAAAAAGAGGTAAAAAAATCAATTTCCCATAGGAAAGTTTAGACACAGTTACAGCAAAATCTGCTAACGGAATTACACCAAATTTGGCACAAAGGTACTGCTTGGCTCAGAAACTGTCCTTTTTAAAAATTGTGTAAATCCGTTCAGTAGTTTTCGAGAAATTAAGAAATAAAGATAGTAATATTTATGGCCGCGGTGGATCGGCGCACCCTCCAAATCACGAGCTACATTGTAATTGGCTGTCAAAACCAGGAAGTGTTGGCAGCCATCTTGTGCCTCGGTTGAACCGAGGCACAAGAAAACAGAAAAAGAAACGCGAAAAACAAGAAAAGGGGGCAGGGTAGAAACACCCTGACCCCCTAGGCCTGCTCAGGGGGTCCCACAAGGACCCCCAGGGCCCAAAAAAGCATTTAAAAAAAGAATTGGTGAGATTCGCGCACCTAGCACGAATTCGGCCAGAAAAAAAAAATGAAGCAAGGGCTCCCGCGCTTTGTTTAATTAAGCCCCCTGGTGGGTCAGGTCCCGGGGGCAATCCCCCCACACTGCCCTGGGGACTGTCACCTCCCCGGGACTTGATCAAAGAGGTGCAGGGGGACACACAGCCCCCCCAGCCCCGGGGACCAGCATCCCCCGGGGCAAATTTTTAAATGTGTGGGGGGGGCCTCAAGGGCCCCCAAGCCCCAGGGACCACCACCCTCGGGCTTTCATTAAATGTTTGCTGGGGCACATGGCCTCCTGCAGCCCCAGGGACCGCCACCCCCTGGGTCTTTAAAAAAAAAAAAAATAAGGGAGCCAGGGAGCTGCGTTGCAGAGAGGCGTTCTGAGGCCAAGGCCCTTTTTACACCACTCTGCAACGCAGCTCTGTGGCACTTCCTGGAGGTAGCTGATGGGCTAGTTGGCCCTCAGGGACCCTCAGGATTCAAGGAGACTTAATCACCCAACTTAAAACGTGCCACAGGGCGCGTTGCCACACTTGTCACATCAGGCCCGCCCCCCTCCCTGTACCACAGTGCAAGCGCACCCTGTGGCACGTTTTAAGTTGGGAGATTACTTCCCCTTCAATCCTAAGGGTCCCTGGGGAACAACTAGTCCACCAGGTACCTCTTGTAAACGCCACAAGGCTGCATTGCAGAGAGGTGCTCCGAGACCATGCCCCTTTTTACACTACTCTGCAAACGTAGCTTCTGGTGCACTGCTGATGGGGTGATGAGGTACTCTTGTGTCTTGAGGACCTCAAGACACAAGTGGACTTCATCCTCTGAGCAGCAGTGCGTCAGAAGCTGAGTTTGCAGTGTGGTGTAAAAAAGGGCGTGACCTCAGACACCTCTCTGAAACGCAGGTCTGTGGCGCTTACTGGATTTACCTGGTGGGCTAATTGGCCACCAGGGACCCTCAGGATTCAAGGGGACTTAATAGGGATGTCATATTTAGAAATTAGCATTTAAAAACCCATCGAAATTCACTGAAAAAACCATAGGTTTCAGGTACAATATAGTTAGAAATTAGCATTTAAAAATACCTTAGAAATTCACTGAAAAAACCATAAGTTTCAGGGATGTTATAGTTAACTGGACATTTCACTCTTACAAAACCATAGAAATTCCACATTATATTTAGTTCAGCTAACTATAACTCCTGCACCCGCAATGAACTGCTCATGACATCACATATTACATCATTCATGACATGGTCAGTGACATCACTGATGACATCTCAAATGACATTACTGATGACATCACTGATGAAATTTCCACGTGAAAATCTGATGCACATCCTCATACTCTAATATATCCTTTGATACACCCACTGTAAAATACAGGCTACCATTTTCTGAATCATCGACACACCAATACCAGTTATGAAATACGCACTCTCTGATTCCTAGGTCTACACACACATCCACTCATTCATCCATACAATCATGCATACATGCAGTCACTCATCAATACAACACTATCATATGCACTCATACACCTATACAGACACTCACACACTGCCACTCATCCATGCAGTTACTCACACACCTAGTCAGTCATGCTAAGAATCAATCACAGCAGTTCGGGCTGGACTGTTCCCATGAGGCACAGGGTCAGACTGATTTGCATATGGCCATGTCTGAACTGGGGTGGCAGAGTGGGCTAAAGAACGGTGATGGATTAAACCCAGATTTTTGACTGGGTGTGAGTGTTTGATTGGTTCTGATACTCCGTCCATCACCACCCCCTTTTGTACCGCTTTGTTCGCCATAAGTTGGCAGGGTATACTCAGACGTGAGTCCCTTGCTCACTTTGCCACTGGATTCAAGCAAGCCTGGCTGAAGACGGCTGAAATGCCAGAAACCGGTCCTTGGAAGCTTGTTTCCGGTCCAGGGAAGGCATGGCTTGGCAGTTCGGGCTGGACTATTCCCATGAGGCACAGGGTCAGACTGATTTGCATATGGCCATGTCTGAACTGTGGTGGCAGAGTGGGCTAAAGAACGGTGATGGATCAAACCCAGATCTTTTGACTGGGTGTGAGTGTTTGATTGGTTCTGATGCTCTGTCCGTCACCACCCCCTTTTGTACCGCTTTGCTTGCCATAAGTTGGCAGGGTATGCTCAGACGTGAGTCCCTTGCTCACTTTGCCACTGGATTCAAGCAAGCCTGGCTGAAGATGGCTGAAATGCCAGAAACCGGTCCTAGGAAGCTTGTTTCCGGTCCAGGGAAGGTATGGCTTGGCATTTCGGGCTGGACTGTTCCCATGACGCACAGGGTCAGACTGATTTGCATATGGCCATGATTGAACTGGGGTGACAGAGTGGGCTAAAGAATGGTGATGAATCAAACCCAGATCTTTTGACTGGGTGTGAGTGTTCGATTGGTTCTGATGCTCCGTCCATCACCACCCCCTTTTGTACCGCTTTGTTCGCCATAAGTTGGCAGGGTATGCTCAGATGTGAGTCCCTTGCTCACTTTGCCACTGGATTCAAGCATGCCTAGCAGAAGACGGCTGAAATGCCAGAAACCGGTCCTAGGAAGCTTGTTTCTGGTCCAGGGAAGGCATGGCTTGGCAGTTTGGGCTAGACTGTTCCCTTGAGGCACAGGGTCAGACTGATTTGCATATGGCCATGTCTGAACTGGGGTGGCAGAGTGGGCTAAAGAACGGTGATGAATCAAACCCAGATCTTTTGACTGGGTGTGAGTGTTTGATTGGTTCTGATACTCCGTCCATCACCACCCCCTTTTGTACCGCTTTGCTCGCCATAAGTTGGCAGGGTATGCTCAGACGTGAGTCCCTTGCTCACTTTGCCACTGAATTCAAGCAAGCCTGGCTGAAGACGGCTGAAATGCCAGAAACCTGTCCTAGGAAGCTTGTTTCCGGTCCAGGGAAGGCATGGCTTAGCAGTTCGGGCTGGACTGTTCCCATGAGGCACAGGGTCAGACTGATTTGCATATGGCCATGATTGAACTTGGGTGACAGAGTGGGCTAAAGAATGGTGATGAATCAAACCCAGATCTTTTGACTGGGTGTGAGTGTTTGATTGGTTCTGATGCTCCGTCCATCACCACCCCCTTTTGTACCGCTTTGTTCGCCATAAGTTGGCAGGGTATGCTTAGATGTGAGTCCCTTGCTCACTTTGCCACTGGATTCAAGCATGCCTGGCAGAAGACGGCTGAAATGCCAGAAACCGGTCCTAGGAAGCTTGTTTCTGGTCCAGGGAAGGCATGGCTTGGCAGTTTGGGCTGGACTGTTCCCATGAAGCACAGGGTCAGACTGATTTGCATATGGCCATGTCTGAACTGGGGAGGCAGAGTGGGCTAAAGAATGGTGATGGATCAAACCCAGATCTTTTGACTGGGTGTGAGTGTTTGATTGGTTCTGATGGTCCGTCCATCACCACCCCCTTTTGTACCGCTTTGTTCGCCATAAGTTGGCAGGTTGTGCTCAGATGTGAGTCCCTTGCTCACTTTGCCACTGGATTGAAGCAAGCCTGGCTGAAGACGGCTGCAATGCCAGAAACTGGTCCTAGGAAGCTTGTTTCCGGTCCAGGGAAGGCATGGCTTGGCAGTTCGGGCTGGACTGTTTCCATGAGGCACAGGGTCAGACTGATTTGCATATGGCCATGTCTGAACTGGGGTGGCAGAGTGGGCTAAAGAACGGTGATGGATTAAACCCAGATCCTTTGACTGGGTGTGAGTGTTTGATTGGTTCTGATACTCCGTCCATCACCACCCCCTTTTGTACCGCTTTGTTCGCCATAAGTTGGCAGGGTATGCTCAGACGTGAGTCCCTTGCTCACTTTGCCACTGGATTCAAGCAAGCCTGGCTGAAGACAGCTGAAATGCCAGAAACCGGTCCTAGGAAGCTTGTTTCCGGTCCAGGGAAGGCATGGCTTGACAGTTCGGCCTGGACTGTTCCCATGAGGCACAGGGTCAGACTGATTTGCATATGGCCATGTCTGAACTGGGGTGACAGAGTGGGCTAAAGAATGGTGATGGATCAAACCCAGATCTTTTGACTGGGTGTGAGTGTTTGATTGGTTCTGATGCTCCGTCCATCACCACCCCCTTTTGTACCGCTTTTTTCGCCATAAGTTGGCAGGGTATGCTCAGATGTGAGTCCCTTGCTCACTTTGCCACTGGATTCAAGCAAGTCTGGCTGAAGACGGCTGAAATTCCAGAAACTGGTCCTAGGAAGCTTGTTTCCGGTCCAGGGAAGGCATGGCTTGGCAGTTCGGACTGGACTGTTCCCATGAGGCACAGGGTCAGACTGATTTGCATATGGCCATGTCAGAACTGGGGTGGCAGTGTAGGCTAAAGAACGGTGATGGATCAAACCCAGATCTTTTGACTGTTGGAGGAGAGGTTTCTTCGAGTCATCTGACACTTTTGTCTTCAAATCTCTCCTATTGGTTCTGTCCTGTTTTCCAACTTTCCTTATTGACTCTTTCTTGTATGTGCTGGGTGTATACTTGGTTAATGTATATGTTACCTATATGGTATAAAAGTTTGAGCGCCACAGAGTGAAGTGGCAGTCTCCTGAGAACCTACCTTGTGTACTTCTGGGACAACTGTACTAGCTGAAGCTAATAAATCTGATCTTCTAACGCCTAACAGAGTGTCCCGTGTCTCTGTGTAGCTGAGCAGGAGAACCCAGGAGATTAAGGCGTACCCTGCGCCGCCAGGCCCAAAAGGTTCTGGTTCTTCAGCTCACTTTGCCACTGGATTCAAGCAAGCCTGGCTGAAGACGGCTGAAATGCCAGAAACCGGTCCTAGGAAGCTTGTTTCCGGTCCAGGGAAGGCATGGCTTGGCAGTTCGGGCTGGACTGTTCCCATGAGGCACAGGGTCAGACTGATTTGCATATGGCCATGTCTGAACTGGGGAGGCAGAGTGGGCTAAAGAACAGTGATGGATCAAACCCAGATCTTTTGACTGGGTGTGAGTGTTTGATTGGTTCTGATGGTCCGTCCATCACCACCCCCTTTTGTACCGCTTTGTTCGCCATAAGTTGGCAGGTTGTGCTCAGATGTGAGTCCCTTGCTCACTTTGCCACTGGATTCAAGCAAGCCTGGCTGAAGACGGCTGAAATGCCAGAAACCGGTCCTAGGAAGCTTGTTTCCGTTCCAGGCAAGGCACGGCTTGGCAGTTCGGGCTGGACTGTTCCCATGAGGGACAGGGTCAGACTGATTTGCATATGGCCATGTCTGAACTGGGGTGGCAGAGTGGGCTAAAGAACGGTGATGGATCAAACCCAGATCTTTTGACTGGGTGTGAGTGTTTGATTGGTTCTGATGCTTCGTCCATCACCACCCCCTTTTGTACCGCTTTTTTCGCCATAAGTTGGCAGGGTATGCTCAGATGTGAGTCCCTTGCTCACTTTGCCACTGGATTCAAGCAAGTCTGGCTGAAGACGGCTGAAATTCCAGAAACTGGTCCTAGGAAGCTTGGTTCCGGTCCAGGGAAGGCATGGCTTGGCAGTTCGGACTGGACTGTTCCCATGAGGCACAGGGTCAGACTGATTTGCATATGGCCATGTCAGAACTGGGGTGGCAGAGTAGGCTAAAGAACGGTGATGGATCAAACCCAGATCTTTTGACTGTTGGAGGAGAGGTTTCTTCGAGTCATCTGACACTTTTGTCTTCAAATCTCTCCTATTGGTTCTGTCCTGTTTTCCAACTTTCCTTATTGGCTCTTTCTTGTATGTGCTGGGTGTATACTTGGTTAATGTATATGTTACCTATATGGTATAAAAGTTTGAGCGCCACAGAGTGAAGTGGCAGTCTCCTGAGAACCTACCTTGTGTACTTCTGGGACAACTGTACTAGCTGAAGCTAATAAATCTGATCTTCTAACGCCTAACAGAGTGTCCCGTGTCTCTGTGTAGCTGAGCAGGAGAACCCAGGAGATTAAGGCGTACCCTGCGCCGCCAGGCCCAAAAGGTTCTGGTTCTTCAGCTCACATTGCCACTGGATTCAAGCAAGCCTGGCTGAAGACGGCTGAAATGCCAGAAACCGGTCCTAGGAAGCTTGTTTCCGGTCCAGGGAAGGCATGGCTTGGCAGTTCGGGCTGGACTGTTCCCATGAGGCACAGGGTCAGACTGATTTGCATATGGCCATGTCTGAACTGGGGTGGCAGAGTGGGCTAAAGAACAGTGATGGATCAAACCCAGATCTTTTGACTGGGTGTGAGTGTTTGATTGGTTCTGATGGTCCGTCCATCACCACCCCCTTTTGTACCGCTTTGTTTGCCATAAGTTGGCAGGTTGTGCTCAGATGTGAGTCCCTTGCTCACTTTGCCACTGGATTCAAGCAAGCCTGGCTGAAGACGGCTGAAATGCCAGAAACCGGTCCTAGGAAGCTTGTTTCCATTCCAGGCAAGGCACGGCTTGGCAGTTCGGGCTGGACTGTTCCCATGAGGGACAGGGTCAGACTGATTTGCATATGGCCATGTCTGAACTGGGGTGGCAGAGTGGGCTAAAGAACGGTGATGGATCAAACCCAGATCTTTTGACTGGGTGTGAGTGTTTGATTGGTTCTGATGCTCCGTCCATCACCACCCCCTTTTGTACCGCTTTGTTCGCCATAAGTTGGCAGGGTATGCTCAGACCTGAGTCCCTTGCTCACTTTGCCACTGGATTCAAGCAAGCCTGGCTGAAGACAGCTGAAATGCCAGAAACCGGTCCTAGGAAGCTTGTTTCCGGTCCAGGGAAGGCATGGCTTGACAGTTCGGCCTGGACTGTTCCCATGAGGCACATGGTCAGACTGATTTGCATATGGCCATGTCTGAACTGGGGTGACAGAGTGGGTTAAAGAATGGTGATGGATCAAACCCAGATCTTTTGACTGGGTGTGAGTGTTTGATTGGTTCTGATGCTCCGTCCATCACCACCCCCTTTTGTACCGCTTTTTTCGCCATAAGTTGGCAGGGTATGCTCAGATGTGAGTCCCTTGCTCACTTTGCCACTGGATTCAAGCAAGTCTGGCTGAAGACGGCTGAAATTCCAGAAACTGGTCCTAGGAAGCTTGTTTCCGGTCCAGGGAAGGCATGGCTTGGCAGTTCGGGCTGGACTGTTCCCATGAGGCACAGGGTCAGACTGATTTGCATATGGCCATGTCAGAACTGGGGTGGCAGAGTAGGCTAAAGAACGGTGATGGATCAAACCCAGATCTTTTGACTGTTGGAGGAGAGGTTTCTTCGAGTCATCTGACACTTTTGTCTTCAAATCTCTCCTATTGGTTCTGTCCTGTTTTCCAACTTTCCTTATTGGCTCTTTCTTGTATGTGCTGGGTGTATACTTGGTTAATGTATATGTTACCTATATGGTATAAAAGTTTGAGCGCCACAGAGTGAAGTGGCAGTCTCCTGAGAACCTACCTTGTGTACTTCTGGGACAACTGTACTAGCTGAAGCTAATAAATCTGATCTTCTAACGCCTAACAGAGTGTCCCGTGTCTCTGTGTAGCTGAGCAGGAGAACCCAGGAGATTAAGGCGTACCCTGCGCCGCCAGGCCAAAAAGGTTCTGGTTCTTCAGCTCACTTTGCCACTGGATTCAAGCAAGCCTGGCTGAAGACGGCTGAAATGCCAGAAACCGGTCCTAGGAAGCTTGTTTCCGGTCCAGGGAAGGCATGGCTTGGCAGTTCGGGCTGGACTGTTCCCATGAGGCACAGGGTCAGACTGATTTGCATATGGCCATGTCTGAACTGGGGTGGCAGAGTGGGCTAAAGAACAGTGATGGATCAAACCCAGATCTTTTGACTGGGTGTGAGTGTTTGATTGGTTCTGATGGTCCGTCCATCACCACCCCCTTTTGTACCGCTTTGTTCGCCATAAGTTGGCAGGTTGTGCTCAGATGTGAGTCCCTTGCTCACTTTGCCACTGGATTCAAGCAAGCCTGGCTGAAGACGGCTGAAATGCCAGAAACCGGTCCTAGGAAGCTTGTTTCCATTCCAGGCAAGGCACGGCTTGGCAGTTCGGGCTGGACTGTTCCCATGAGGGACAGGGTCAGACTGATTTGCATATGGCCATGTCTGAACTGGGGTGGCAGAGTGGGCTAAAGAACGGTGATGGATCAAACCCAGATCTTTTGACTGGGTGTGAGTGTTTGATTGGTTCTGATGCTCCGTCCATCACCACCCCCTTTTGTACCGCTTTTTTCGCCATAAGTTGGCAGGGTATGCTCAGATGTGAGTCCCTTGCTCACTTTGCCACTGGATTCAAGCAAGTCTGGCTGAAGACGGCTGAAATTCCAGAAACTGGTCCTAGGAAGCTTGGTTCCGGTCCAGGGAAGGCATGGCTTGGCAGTTCGGGCTGGACTGTTCCCATGAGGCACAGGGTCAGACTGATTTGCATATGGCCATGTCAGAACTGGGGTGGCAGAGTAGGCTAAAGAACGGTGATGGATCAAACCCAGATCTTTTGACTGTTGGAGGAGAGGTTTCTTCGAGTCATCTGACACTTTTGTCTTCAAATCTCTCCTATTGGTTCTGTCCTGTTTTCCAACTTTCCTTATTGGCTCTTTCTTGTATGTGCTGGGTGTATACTTGGTTAATGTATATGTTACCTATATGGTATAAAAGTTTGAGCGCCACAGAGTGAAGTGGCAGTCTCCTGAGAACCTACCTTGTGTACTTCTGGGACAACTGTACTAGCTGAAGCTAATAAATCTGATCTTCTAACGCCTAACAGAGTGTCCCGTGTCTCTGTGTAGCTGAGCAGGAGAACCCAGGAGATTAAGGCGTACCCTGCGCCGCCAGGCCAAAAAGGTTCTGGTTCTTCAGCTCACTTTGCCACTGGATTCAAGCAAGCCTGGCTGAAGACGGCTGAAATGCCAGAAACCGGTCCTAGGAAGCTTGTTTCCGGTCCAGGGAAGGCATGGCTTGGCAGTTCGGGCTGGACTGTTCCCATGAGGCACAGGGTCAGACTGATTTGCATATGGCCATGTCTGAACTGGGGTGGCAGAGTGGGCTAAAGAACAGTGATGGATCAAACCCAGATCTTTTGACTGGGTGTGAGTGTTTGATTGGTTCTGATGGTCCGTCCATCACCACCCCCTTTTGTACCGCTTTGTTCGCCATAAGTTGGCAGGTTGTGCTCAGATGTGAGTCCCTTGCTCACTTTGCCACTGGATTCAAGCAAGCCTGGCTGAAGACGGCTGAAATGCCAGAAACCGGTCCTAGGAAGCTTGTTTCCATTCCAGGCAAGGCACGGCTTGGCAGTTCGGGCTGGACTGTTCCCATGAGGGACAGGGTCAGACTGATTTGCATATGGCCATGTCTGAACTGGGGTGGCAGAGTGGGCTAAAGAACGGTGATGGATCAAACCCAGATCTTTTGACTGGGTGTGAGTGTTTGATTGGTTCTGATGCTCCGTCCATCACCACCCCCTTTTGTACCGCTTTTTTCGCCATAAGTTGGCAGGGTATGCTCAGATGTGAGTCCCTTGCTCACTTTGCCACTGGATTCAAGCAAGTCTGGCTGAAGACGGCTGAAATTCCAGAAACTGGTCCTAGGAAGCTTGGTTCCGGTCCAGGGAAGGCATGGCTTGGCAGTTCGGACTGGACTGTTCCCATGAGGCACAGGGTCAGACTGATTTGCATATGGCCATGTCAGAACTGGGGTGGCAGAGTAGGCTAAAGAACGGTGATGGATCAAACCCAGATCTTTTGACTGTTGGAGGAGAGGTTTCTTCGAGTCATCTGACACTTTTGTCTTCAAATCTCTCCTATTGGTTCTGTCCTGTTTTCCAACTTTCCTTATTGGCTCTTTCTTGTATGTGCTGGGTGTATACTTGGTTAATGTATATGTTACCTATATGGTATAAAAGTTTGAGCACCACAGAGTGAAGTGGCAGTCTCCTGAGAACCTACCTTGTGTACTTCTGGGACAACTGTACTAGCTGAAGCTAATAAATCTGATCTTCTAACGCCTAACAGAGTGTCCCGTGTCTCTGTGTAGCTGAGCAGGAGAACCCAGGAGATTAAGGCGTACCCTGCGCCGCCAGGCCCAAAAGGTTCTGGTTCTTCAGCTCACTTTGCCACTGGATTCAAGCAAGCCTGGCTGAAGACGGCTGAAATGCCAGAAACCGGTCCTAGGAAGCTTGTTTCCGGTCCAGGGAAGGCATGGCTTGGCAGTTCGGGCTGGACTGTTCCCATGAGGCACAGGGTCAGACTGATTTGCATATGGCCATGTCTGAACTGGGGTGGCAGAGTGGGCTAAAGAACAGTGATGGATCAAACCCAGATCTTTTGACTGGGTGTGAGTGTTTGATTGGTTCTGATGGTCCGTCCATCACCACCCCCTTTTGTACCGCTTTGTTTGCCATAAGTTGGCAGGTTGTGCTCAGATGTGAGTCCCTTGCTCACTTTGCCACTGGATTCAAGCAAGCCTGGCTGAAGACGGCTGAAATGCCAGAAACCGGTCCTAGGAAGCTTGTTTCCATTCCAGGCAAGGCACGGCTTGGCAGTTCGGGCTGGACTGTTCCCATGAGGGACAGGGTCAGACTGATTTGCATATGGCCATGTCTGAACTGGGGTGGCAGAGTGGGCTAAAGAACGGTGATGGATCAAACCCAGATCTTTTGACTGGGTGTGAGTGTTTGATTGGTTCTGATGCTCCGTCCATCACCACCCCCTTTTGTACCGCTTTGTTCGCCATAAGTTGGCAGGGTATGCTCAGATGTGAGTCCCTTGCTCACTTTGCCACTGGATTCAAGCAAGTCTGGCTGAAGACGGCTGAAATTCCAGAAACTGGTCCTAGGAAGCTTGTTTCCGGTCCAGGGAAGGCATGGCTTGGCAGTTCGGGCTGGACTGTTCCCATGAGGCACAGGGTCAGACTGATTTGCATATGGCCATGTCAGAACTGGGGTGGCAGAGTAGGCTAAAGAACGGTGATGGATCAAACCCAGATCTTTTGACTGTTGGAGGAGAGGTTTCTTCGAGTCATCTGACACTTTTGTCTTCAAATCTCTCCTATTGGTTCTGTCCTGTTTTCCAACTTTCCTTATTGGCTCTTTCTTGTATGTGCTGGGTGTATACTTGGTTAATGTATATGTTACCTATATGGTATAAAAGTTTGTGCGCCACAGAGTGAAGTGGCAGTCTCCTGAGAACCTACCTTGTGTACTTCTGGGACAACTGTACTAGCTGAAGCTAATAAATCTGATCTTCTAACGCCTAACAGAGTGTCCCGTGTCTCTGTGTAGCTGAGCAGGAGAACCCAGGAGATTAAGGCATACCCTGCGCCGCCAGGTCCAAAAGGTTCTGGTTCTTCAGCTCACTTTGCCACTGGATTCAAGCAAGCCTGGCTGAAGACGGCTGAAATGCCAGAAACCGGTCCTAGGAAGCTTGTTTCCGGTCCAGGGAAGGCATGGCTTGGCAGTTCGGGCTGGACTGTTCCCATGAGGCACAGGGTCAGACTGATTTGCATATGGCCATGTCTGAACTGGGGTGGCAGAGTGGGCTAAAGAACGGTGATGGATCAAACCCAGATCTTTTGACTGGGTGTGAGTGTTTGATTGGTTCTGATGCTCCGTCCATCACCACCCCCGTTTGTACCATTCTCCTTTGCAGTGGGACTGAATTTGTGAGTTTTCCCTGATCTAGCATGACTAGATGACCGGGAGTGGTGCCTTGTGCCCTTTTGGCACTATTTCTGCAAAAACATTGGAAAATTGTATATTTCTAGTTCTACTGAATGGATTTTTGTCGTTCTGATTTCTTTCTTATTTATTAGATTGGGATTTGTCTTGTGTTTCACCTTTATTACTGTTTGTGTGCTGTCTAAATTCTTTATACTCTGCCTCTCAGTTAAGCTTGACTGCTGTGTCCCAGGCTACCAGAGCAATAAGCACAGTTTAATTTAGTTACTTTTGTGGTTCACCTGACAGGGACTGTGGCATTATCAGAGTGGAGTTTCCATCCCTCCAAACCAATAACACAATTTCTTACTTCTTTACTGTGGAAACTATGACCTAACCATAATCACACAGTGGTGAACACCTTGTGCAATATATTACAAAGAGTAGTTATGGTTCAGCAGCACTTTTCATTGAAGAAACATTGAAGATACATTTTTTGATTTGTTTATAGCATTTGTCCCCATGGACTGATTTGCATAAAATTTTGCAATCTGCTAACTCGGTAAGCTAAGTTTTGGCATGCCAGTTTCATAAAGATCTGTCCATGTAAAAAGGGGGCGGAGATCAAGAAGTGAGTCATTTCCATATTTTGTCAACAAAAAGACAAAAATCCTCTGAACATATTTAAACCAAACTTAGCAAGATATTAGAATTTTACCCAGAAGATGTGCTGATCATAAACTGATCTTTTGAGGAAGTTTACTCTTTTGAGTAGGGATGGGCAGAACTTGCAGAGTTTCACTCCGGGAAGTTACCTAAAAAACTCAGGGGCAGATTTACAAGCTCCTTGAGCCGACAGTGCATCACTTTTCCCCATATTAAAAGTGACGCACAAATGGCGCAAGGGGCTTGTAAATAAGCCCCTCAGTGAGATTCCATGGAGTTGGGCGAGTGGTGGAATTTTGGTACTTTGCACTGCTACTGTTGATTTTTAGTGCTGCAAGATTGTCTTGTGCTGTAAAAGTAGTGTGAGCTACTCCACGCGGCATGCCAGATGGTGCTTTTTCTTCCTGCCACTCAAGTAGATTTTCTACTTGGCAGCAGTTTTCTCAGCATGAGCGACAGCTTTCCCAATAGGTGTGGTAGTGACCTGCTGAGATCGCCCGCGTAGAGATATTGTGCCAGGACTCATCCTTTCGCTCAATTTTCCCAGGGTGCAGCCTAGAGCCAATACAGGCACCGATGCGGTGCTTGTGTTGTAAGGAGGATTGATTTTATGCAGCAAGAGACACATTCCTTCACAAAAAACAATCCCCTGAAGCACTGTCCCCATTCTATGTGTACTGCAGAATGCAGCACAAATAGGAAGAGGAAGTAACAAGGAGAAATAAAGATATTTCTCCTCGTTACGCCTTCCCCGGGAAAGCGTAGCATATTGGGCATTCCCAAGTCTACTAGTAATGGTAAATCTGGAAATGCATCAAAATTCATGAGTGTTGCATGGGAACACCCACGCAACCCCTATGGAAGGCCTCCCTGGGGCAGAGTAATGCAACACAGAGATTTTCACTGTGTTGCCCTACTCCAGATTTATCAAGCCACTCAGTGCCATGCAAGGGGGCCTTTCCGTGGCTTGATAAATTGCATTTCAAGGGTTGTGTCGCATTTGGCAAGCAATGCAACCCTTGATAAATATGACCCTTACACTTATAGTAACTTACATTTTGGTAGTAAGTCTAGCACTACACATGGCCAGGCTCTGTTACTGAAACACTCTTCCCTATTAAATAATGGAGGTAAGGACTGACAATAAACCCCATATGGGAAAGAACATTAAGGGACCGATTCCGATCCGGGTCGGAAGTGCACCGAACGCGATCCGGCCAGAAAAATTACGAGCCGTACGCGTGTTTTCCGGCCGACTCGTACAGCTGTACGAGCGAGCAAGTACGATGCGGGCTACGTGAAATTCACCGACCGAGTCGTTTCTGGGTCCGAACTGCTCTGTACGTCTCGATCGGAAGCTAACCGTGGCGTGCAATGGATGCGATTTACGACCGAGCCAGTAGGATGCACGCGTCGGACAGCCTGTGCGAGTCGGAGTGTCCGGCTTGCAAAACGTCCGGGTGGTTGCCTTTGGGGGTCCGCGTTGGACACCCTTACTCTCGCAGCTCTATGACTCGGACACAGGGGGGGACCCATGGGTCTCCCCAACACAGGCATGTATGGTGCAGATGGCACTGAGGCGTACCCACTGTAGGGGGCGCACTTGTCCGCGACATACCCATTCAGTCAATGGGAGCCCATGTACGCGTCGTACGACCGGCTCCCATTGACTTCTATGGGAGTCCGACCGAACCGAGTCCAGCAGCATACGGCCGCATCATACTCGCTCGGTCGGACTGCAGGCCTCCGGCTCTGTCGGAAAACACTCCGGATCCGGCTCGGTCGGAGTGCTGGATCGGAATCGGCCCCTAAATTGCATCACATTATTTAAAATAGTTAAAAATATACATATTTATAAATTAATGTTAAAAAATACATGAAAATAGAACATATTTATTATTTAATTAAAAAATATTTAATAACCTTCCTACCTTCTGTCCAGGTTGACATTGATAGGGAAATGTTGATGATTTCATTCACTGAAATAGCAGCAGAGGACTTATGCAGAATGAATTTCAAAATCTTTGCTGAGCAAAGGTCCACTGGGAAATCAGCCCTGTTTGTGGTTTTGTTTAGTTCACAGTTTTATCTTGCATTAATGGGTTGAATGAGCACATTATGGGTTGAGCTCAATGTACCTTGGTTCATGGCAGAAGACTGTGACAACATAGTTTCGATTTGAATCAGGGGTGAATGTTTGCATTGTTCAGCATTCCCTCCATCATTTGTTCATTTTGCTTTTGTCACCCTAAGTAGGAAGGGTACGCACAGATATAGGTCTCGTGCTCACTGTACCACTGGATTCAAGTAAGCCTGGCTGATGAGAGGTGATGCCCCAAAACCGGTCCCAGGATGCTTGTTTTTGGTCCAGGGATGACCTGTCTTGGCAGTTCGGGCTGAACTGTTCCCATGGGAACAGCGTCAAGGCTGATTTGCATATGGCTGGGTCCAAACTGAATTGGGGTGGCGAGCAAGATAATAATGGCTTACACCCATATCTATGACTGGGGGTGAAAATTTGACAATGTTCAACATTCCGTCCATCATCTTTTTGTGTTGCAGACTCACTAGTAGTATTAAATTTACAGGCCCTGGTATATGTAGTACCACTTGACTAGGGATTTATAAGTGAATTAAATGTGCCAATTAGATGAAGCCGATTTCACCATGTTCAAGGGAGAACACAAGCACTTCAGCACTGATTAGAAGTGGTAAAGTGTGCAGAGCCCTAAAGCCAAGAGAAATGAATTTCAGCAAAAAGAGGAAGAGTGAAGACAAAACATTTGGGGAATACTACCTTAAGGCTGATAGGTTTAATATGTGCCCTTCCCCCTACTGAAAGGGGGGAGGACGATTTAACCTTCTGGGAGTTCTTATAAGTAAAGTGGAAAGGGCCTTGATAGACCATCAGCATTGGCTTGGTAAAACCTAGGGTGATGTTCCAGTATGATGTCCATTCCCTGTACGGAGATGGACCACCTGAACAGTTTGGGAGTTTCACCCTTCATCTGCATTATCCATCTGAGGGGCCTGTGGTCTGTCTGAACCAGGATGTGAGTCCCAAACAGGCCTATTCTCAGCTTTTTCTGTGGCCAGACCAAGGCAAAGGTGTCCCTCTCAATAGCCCTTCACCTCTGTTCCTAGGAAAGCAACCTCCTGCTGCTGATGGCTACTGACTGGACTAAGCCCTCCTCATTCAACTGTGATAGTACAGCCCTATGCAATGCTCTGAAGCATCTGTCAGCACTATATTGTCCTGGGAGATATCAGTGGCCTTGGACACCAGTACTATGCACATGGCCTCCTTGAGGGTGCTAAAGGCTTCCTGGCAGGCCTCTGTCCAGATCCCCTTCTTGGGCTGCTTCTCAAAATAAGTTCAGTTGAGGGGGGAAACAATGGTGCCATAGCCCTCAACAAACATCCTATCTTAACAGGTGAAGCCCAGAAAGGCCCTCACTTCAGTCTGATTTTTAGGGTTTCCCAGGCCAGGATGGTCTCATTCCTGGCCTGGAGGGACAGCACCTTGCCCCCACATATGAAGTGTCCCAGAAAAACCACAGAACCCTGCTCTATCTGGAACTTGCTGGCCTTGTTAGTCATGCCTGCCTGTTGCAGAGCCTGAAGCACCTCTTGAAGTTGGAACAGGTTATCCTCCCAGCTGGTGCTGAAGACAGTTATGCCATCAAAGATAGGCGTCTCTGAACACCTCCCTCCCAGCCATGACCCTGATAACCAACTTCTGAAATTTTGAAGTGGCATTTTTCAATCCAAAGGTTATCACCCTAAATTTGAAGAGGCCCTGGAAAATGCAAACCTCTCTTTGGCTCCCTCAGCCTTACCAAAGAGAATATTGCGGACTATGAAAGCGCTGAGTTTAAAATTACGCTGAACTCCAAATTCACTATGTCCGGTCTTTTAGTTTATCAGCCACCAGGCCCCGTTTATAGTTTTAGGGAAGATTTCCTGAGTAAAGTTGCGCTATATGCAGGTAGGGCTGCTAACTTTACTATCTTAGGGGATCTCAACCTTCATTTGGAGATGTATGAGAAAGCCGAGATTTCGAGCATTTTGGCTTATTTGGAGGCTTTTCAATTGGTGCAACGTGTTCTTGAGAGCATTTATTGGACCCTATATTCTCCAATTTATGCCCTTCAAAGGTATTTCCACCGGTTCCTCAGGTGTGGACGGATCACTTCTTGGTCTCCTTTGTGCTGCAACTGCAGGGGAAAGCTGTTCCTTTCCATCCTGCTCCAGTTCTGAAACATCCATGGCATAAACTGGACTTGGGACAATTTTCTGCTTGCCTGGCCAGCCATAGGCCTTCGTTGCCTCTAGACATGGATTCAGCAATTTCACGCTTCCATGACTGGGTGTTATTGGGTCTGGATACTTGTATTCCTGGTAGACTGGGAGCGAGGAGTCGAGGGTCTTCTAACCCGTGGTTTGACAACTCACTAATGTCAGCTAAAAAGGGGTGTAAGCAGCTCGAACGTGTTTGGAGACGCTCCTATGATGTTACAGCAAAGTTGGAATACCGGGCAGCCATTAAGCAGTATCATCGGCTGTAAGACACAAGCAGAGTACATGGCCATTAAATTCTTGGCTAGCACTAATCCGGCGAAGTCAATTTTCTCTCTGCTCAAAGGTATGAAAAGTGCAGGTTCATCGGTAACCTCCCCGATTGTTTCTAACCGCCAGTGTAATGAGTTGGCACACTACTTTGTGAACAAAGTTGAGCAGATTTATCTTAATCTGCCGGTGGTAGATCTGTGTGCTAGGGTGTAGGCTTTGGGGATCTCTGGTCCAATGGTGGGTAACAGTTTGTTATCCTTTCCACCTCTATTACCCACGGAATTTGATGTACTTTGCTTGAAAATCAAGTCAGGATCTCCGGCAGATCCTCTGACCCCTGCCCTGTTTCGTCAGCTTCACCCCGTGATTTCTCCTTGGGATATTGGTTTGATGAATCTGTCCTTGTCATCTGCAATTGTTCCCAGGGTATGGAAACATGCCAAAGTCATTCCATTGCTCAAAAAATCCTCCTTGGATCCCACGGAACCAGGTAATTATCGGCCAATCTCTCAGCTGCCTTGTTTGGCAAAGGTGGCCGAATCTCACGGTAACTCTGTCCTCTCCGAGTACATCGAACAGAATGCCATTCTGGATTCATCTCTGCATGGCTTCCAAGCGCGGCATGGGACCGAGTCTGCACTACTGGTAGTAATGGAAGCTATCAGTTATAGTCTGGACAGTGGGGATTCAGCGGCCTTGGTCCTTCTAGATGTAAGTGTAGCTTTTGACGCCATTTCCCATGCAATCTTACTAACTCGTCTGCAGGAAATGGGCGTTAAAGATGGGGCCCTGGGCTGGTTTCGCTCCTTCTTAGAGGGGAAGTCCTTTCAAGTGTCTGTGCCTCCATTCCATTCACAGGAGTTTGCTCTGCGTCAGGGGGTACCACAGGGCTCAGTTTTGAGCCCGATTTTGTTTAACATCTACGTTCGCCGGCTGGCTGCGGTAGTGAAAGATAGAGGGTTGCCGCTGGTGTCATATGCCGATGACACCCAATTCGTGATCTCCTTCTCTAAGAACTGTGGCGACAATCTGGTTAAATTCAAGGAGGACCTTCTAGCAGTGGCTGACTGGATGGCGGCCAACTGCTTGCAGCTTAACGCCAGCAAATCGGAGATCTTACTGTTCGGGAAGGACCGTGAATTTTGGTCCGAACAGTGCTGGCCAGAGCGTCTAAAACCCGCCCCCTTACCCAAGGAGGTTGTGAAGAACTTAGGGGTGTGGCTCGATCAGGGTCTGACATTCGAAGCTCAATCTAAAGCAGTGGCAGGGGTGTGCTTTAGGCTTTTGCGGGGTTTAATACCATTGTTGGGCTTTTTTCCTCCTAAAGTGCGACAAACTATAATCCAGGCTTTAATCTTGTCCAGATTGGACTATGGAAACACCCTTTACTTGGGTGCTAATAAGGCCAGTATCAAGCACCTGCAGAGGGTTCAGAATGCTGCAGCTCGTCTGTTAGTAGCACTCCCGAAGTCCAGCTCAGTTGCCGATCTGCTCCCCAAGTTGCACTGGCTGCCGGTTGAAAAGCGAATCCAGTTCAAGGCACTCTGTATGTCACATAAAAATAAAATCTTGTCCTGTCAGGCTCCTGTGGGCTTGTCTAATTTGCACAGTTTTATGTTTCACAATGCCTATTAAGATCGGTGGGCCGTGCCCAGGTTTGTATTCCCCGTGTTTCTAAAGCTAGAGCAGGCGGCCGTTCTTTTCGAAGCCTAGCGGCAAAACTTTGGAACTCATTGCCTATTTCCATTAGAGTAATCCAGAATCACCTGGCTTTTCGTAAAGCCATAAAAACCTAGCTTTTCCCCGGCTGTGTCAATTAACATCTTTTTCAGTTAACATCTCACTTCTGTCTCCTGGGCGTCTGTCTTGGGTTGGGGTCGCGCTGGGACACCCCGTTGCTGGGGCAGCCATGCTCTATACAAATCTGTCTAATAATAATAATAATAATAATAATAATAATAATAATAATAATAATAATATGGAGCCCATTCTATGGTCTCTAGGATAAGCAGAAACACCTTTATTGACATTTTTTCTAGCTTTCTCATGCTGTGGACAGAATTGATTTGACCACTTCCATTTTTGTCTTTGGCATATGTTAGAGTAGACAAAGACAGTTTGAGGCAAGGGCAACATCAATTGTGCAAAGGTGTCCTTCATTAGCATTTCCAGACCTACCCCAGTCAAGGTGCCTTGGTCATTGCCACCACAGTGCACAATCATGAGGTCAGGGGCTTGGAGATGCAAAGAGGTTTTAACCAAAGGCATCAATTGGTGCCACTTTAATCCTCTTTGTACAATCCATTTAATGTCCACATGTTGCAAAGCTAGGTCTTTGTCAATACCTCTACGTTCAGCATACCTTTTGCACCAGAAAACATAGCTGTGCCCAACAATCCATACTGTCAGCATCTTGAAGCGATGTCTGGAAGTAATGAAAAGATGTCTGTAGCTAAGGTAGTCAGTTGGTAGAATGAGAGGTATCTAAAATGGTGGACAAGATGCTGTTTTCTACAAAGTAGTGAATCGATTGGGTGTTTAAGAACATTTTACATTCAAAGTAGGTTGCATTTAACTTTTTTTTAAAAGCATATTTCTTATTGGTTAGTAAAAAATGTTGGAAAGGTACAGAAGAAAGGATAAGGTCATTATTTGGAACTGTCAACCACACCTGCTGTTAGCATTTGCATCATTGAGTGGTGTACTTGAAAATATGGTGAACTTGTGACCTGTGAGTTCAGTTGAGTGTTCCATGAACTGTTACGACGGAAACTGTGATTAAGCAGAATGGGGGTAGGGTTGTATTAAAATGTGATTATGTAATTTATAGAAAAGTAATATGTTATTACAGTGACATTTCCCAAGCCAGTGATATCTTTAAAAGTGGTGTATTATAAAAAATAGTGGTAAACGTATGTGATATATTTTTGAACTCCCGTATAGATTTGGGGTCCCTTCATTTTGCTGCACGGTGGAGTCGCGACTCCCCAAAAAATCCAGAGGCAGTTTGGTTACTTTAAGAAGTCAGTTGGTAAGGGTTGATATGTCTAACCAATAGAAATGTGTTTTAGAATTTGAAATAATCTGGGAAGCAATGTGATTTGTTACTTACATGTATATTTGTGGAAAAAGAGAGGTAAACTTTGCCATTACTGGTTTTCCTTTGCTGAGAGCAGTGCGTTACATTGATTGTGTGCAACAGAAAATCCATTCTGAGTTTCTGATATTTCATATTCTACAAATCAATTTGTAAGGTGAGTTATACATTTGTAAGGTGTTTTATGTGTTACCTTTATTTTTAAAGGAAAAAAAAATATTCATGAACTTTAATGTGTGAAATTTATTATTAACTGTAGAGATGTTTCTTATAGTTTGATGTAATGTAGTTAACTGTTGTTTGAAATCAATTTTGTATAGTATTATGTGTATATTGGAATATGGATTACTGATTATGGTAGTTTGTTTTAATGTGTGGATATTTATATTTGTACTATACCGCATAATTTTAGCTGGTCCTATAAGTTTGGGGGTGGATTCTGACAAATATTAAGGTGTGCATGGAGTTCGGTGTCATTTATGTTTCTACTTATACATTATATGGTGCATGATGTATAAGAAAGAGCTGTTGTTGCTTTTTATGTGGTACTAGTAGAATGGTGTAGATGCAGCACAAAACTGTCCTTTGAAGGATGTACACAAAAGGTATTATTATTAATTAAGCTTCTTTTTTGTAGTTTGTACAAAGGTATAATTGAATGATGCCGCACAATTTTGGATAGAATGGTGAAGATGCTGCACAAATGTGTGCTTTGAAAGATGCATAAATAAGATGTTATTAATTAGGCTTCTTTTTTCTAGTCTGTAGAAAGGTATAGTTGAATGATACCGCATAATTTTAGATAGATTTGTGAAGATGGAGTACAAATGTGTGCTTTCAAAGATGATCATATAAGGTGTTATTAATTAAGCATCTTTTTTCTATTCTGTAGAAAAGTATAGTTGAATGATGCCACATAATTTTAAATAGAAAGGTGATGATGCAGTATAAGAGTGTGGTTTCAAAGATGCTCATATAAAGTGTTATGAATTAGGATTCTTTTTTTTAGTTTATTGAAAGGTATAGTTGAAATATGCCGTATATTTTTAGATGTTTGGCTGAAATTGTAAGTTTGTTTTTTATGTATTCACCTAGGCAGTACTCAATGGCTGATGAATCCCTTCAACTGCTATTTAAACAGTTATGCATGCACTGAATGTGTATGTTTGCACTCATGAAATTAGCCTGTCACTTTTCAGGTTATCCTGCACTTACCCAGTGACTTATAGTTGACTTATGTAATAGTGTGCGCTTTATTTTTGAGTAGGCCGAACTGTCATGCACTTCTAAAAAGACCCAAATACTCACCATGCACTCTTACAATGATGCAGGCACTACATATGCAGTGCTGTAATCACTCAGATATTACTTCAGCACTGATGCAATCATTTAGGCACTATCTATGCACTTATGCAATCACTAAGGTATAACTGATGTAGTTATATAAGCACCCAGGCACTACTGTTGCACTCCTTGAATCACGGAGGCACCACTTTGGTACTCGTGTAATCACTCAGCCAGTAGTCATGCTGTTATGAAATCAGCGCAGCACTACTTTGGCAGTCTTTTATTTACTCAGGCTCGACCTCAGTAGTCATGCAATCACCCAAGAAGAACCCATGCACCTATAAAATCACTCAGCCACTTGCTATGTAGTCATGTAAATTCCCAGACATTATCCCTGCAGTCATGCAATCGCTGATGTGTTACCTATGTAGTCCTTTTATTCACCTGGAACTGTTCCAATCACGGCCACACTTTTCTTTTACCTATGTAATCACTCAGCCGCTAGTCATGTAGTTCTAAATGCATCCAGTCACTACCTTTCCACACCAGTAATGACTCAGGCAGTATCTTACTAGTTCGGTAATCACCCAGGCGGTTCTGAAGAACTTATGAAATCACCCACTCACTTGCTATCTACTTCAGTAATTCCCCCCAGATTTTACCCTTGTAGGCTAGGAATCACTCGGGGTCTAGTTACGTAGTACCCCTACAGTTATGCAATCATGCAGCCACTAGTCATGTACTTCTAAATTCATCCAGTCACTACCTTTCCACACCAGTATTGACTCATTTTTTACTAGGCAGTTATAGAAACACCTAAATACTCACCATGTAGTACCTTATCTTCCTTACCTGCCTTTTTTCCACCTACATTGTCTGTTTCTGCAGTTCTCTTGTATCCTTCTGCACTCTACTTGTCTTTTTCTGTAAGTGTGTTTTTCGGCACCTCTCCTACCCCTTTCTGTAGTGCTGTTACCTGTTTTCCATCTCTGATACTTCTTTCTGCACCTCTTTTCCTTCATTCTGCTCTTCACTTGCCTTTTTCTGTACCACTCTTGCCTGTTTCTGCTCCTATGTTGGTTCTTTCTGCACTGCTCTATCTTCATCCTGCACCTCTGTTCCAAATTTCTTCAGTTCTTTTTCCATTTTCTGCACCTGACTTCCCTATTTCTGCACCTCTCTTGCCTCTTCCCTATTTCTGCACCTCTCTTGCCTCACTCTGCACACCTATTCCTCCTTTCTGTACGTCTTTTGCCTACTTCTGCAACGCTCTTTCATCTTTCTGCACCTCTGTTGCTTTTTTCTGCACTGATCTGCCTTCTTCTTGCACGTCTGTTTCAAATTTCCTTTTCTCTCTTGCCTTTTTTTGCACCAATCACCTCTCTTGACTTACTCTGCTCACCTGTGTCCTCTTTTGTACCTTATCTGGCTCTTTTTGCACCTCTGTTGATTCTTCTACACTACTGTTGCTTCTTTCTATGACCTCTCTTGCAAAGTTCTGCACCTCTCTCATACAGTTATAAAAACACCAAAGTAGTCGCCATGCAGTCTTATAATGATACATGCACTAGATACGTAATTCGGTAATCATTGAGACATTACTGATGTATTTTTTTTCTGCACCTCTTTTCACTTATTGTGCAGCTCAGGTGCAATTGTTACCATTATAAGTTACTCACATATGCATTTCTTTGTAGATTTTAAAATAGAAAGTGTTTCTTTAGTAATAGATAAGTATATATGTATATAATTATTTTAATAATATTAAATTATTTTTAAAATTCTTTTTTTCAGGTATTTTGCATTAATATTAAGCAAGAGTAACCATGACTAAAAAAGCACAAAGAAAAAAACAACAAAGAAAACAGTACTATTTAAAGAAGAAACAAACGCAGAAATTAGATGAACTACAAAATGTGGCAAAAAAGAAAAAGTATTGTGGTAAGAGAACAAAGGAATGTATTAAAAGAATTTCAAGGAGAGAAAAGGATTTTGGAAATGATGAAAATAGAAAGAATACTTGTGGAGTGAAACAGAATTAAATGAAAAAAGACAAATACATGGAAATTCAGGAAATGAGAAAAAAATCTATGTTGATAGAAGAAAGAAAGAAACACTTTTATGAAATTAGGAAACCTATGTATAAAAGTAGAGTACTACAAAATTTCTTGAAACATGGCCAGAAATATAAAAGAAAATCTGCATTTTATAAAAAGAAAAAAAAAGTTGGAAAGTATAGTTGAAAAGGTTTTGAATTTAAAAGAAGATTGCTCATTTTAGTTTTAAAGAGAATGCGAACATTAGATAAACCAATGCATTCTATGAAGAACAAAACTAAAGGGAAAAGACTAATCAACAGAACTAACTTTTATAAAATAATTTGGGGTGAATGGAAGCATACTTCTAGTTCAGAACTATTTTTAAATGAAGGGAGCTATTTTCAAACCAATACATTAGTTCATGCAGTTGATACCAGTGGTCGTGCTTATGAAGTGAAGAACTGTTGTGAAATTGAAAAGAAAAGATGGTACCTAGAAATGTGGAAGAAGTGATAGCTGAAGAAGTTCAAGGGAGACGTACACAAGCTCCAGTGTATACATGGGATTGTAGTAGTATTTGTAGTATACAACAGGAGTCTCTTGATGTTTTATAAAATTTGATACGAGAGTATACAAAAAAAAAATATTAAACAAAAGATTAAGATGTTGCAAGGACTAGATAAATGCAAAGTGAGAAAAAATACTGGCTTGCAAGGTCATTCTCTAGCTTGTCTTTCTAGAAAAGTATGTAAAAGTGTTTTTCATCATTTGAGAATGTTAGCAGTACATCACTCTGCAATGCGGAAGTTAGTAAGAAGATTGTACTATGTAAAAAGTCCTGCAATAATTTTAAGTGACTTAAACACTGCTCTTTTGCATGGGTCAGTATCATTGTAAAAAAAGTTTGTGATAATATAGAGTTTTGTTTCTTTGGTCCTGAACAGGAGTGTAGAGAAAGTGAGAGTTTGATAAGTGTAGGTGTTGAAGAAGAGGTCAAAGATAGTAGTACTGAGAAGTTTCAAGAAGAAATGACGAAGTTTAAGGTAATTTGTTGTGAGAGACCAAACTATGTTTGTATTTGTTGTCGACGTACTCACTATAGAAATCAAACTAGAAATGTTGATCTGTATTTAAAAAGTTAAAAAGAAAACAATGATAAGTGGAAGGAATTTGGAGCTTATTTGTTGGTGGAAGATTGCTTTTAGTTGGGTAGTGATCAACGTATTTGTAAATATTGTTACAGCAAATTAGAGGAGAACTAACTGCCAGCTGGAGCTGTACACAATAACCTAGAGTTGGTAGGTATTCCTCCAGAACTGGTAGATTTAAACATGTATGAGTCCATTCGGATTCAATCTCTGCACTCGTTTCAGGCTATTGTTTGTATGGAGCCGAAAAGCGGTAAGTTGCCTCCCACAGATTTACAAAGGGGCTTAAAAGGAAGAGTTTTGTATTTACCTTTAGATTTAAAGAAAAATATTGAAACTTTTGGTGTAGAGAAAGAGGAAACTGAACCTGTGGTTCTTCTAGTTAATGGTGTTCCTACAAAGAGTCGGAAAATATGGCAAGAATTAGTAGATGTCAGCAAAGTGCAAAAGGCTACGTTATATCTCATCAAAAACAATGTTTATTACAAAAATGTGTATGTGAAAAAAGAAGAAATAGTTTTAGGAGATGATAGCGAAATTTCAAGTGGACAAATTGAGAAAGTGGACATCTCCAAAAGTGAAGAAATGTATGAACATTATAGTGTACATCCTTTACATTCAAAGGAAGTGATTGGAAATACTATTGAATTATTCTAAATGAGGAAAGCAAAGAGAACTCCCATGAGTGTTGGCGAAAGAAGTTTGGAAGCTCGTTGTTTTCCACAGTTCTTCCCCACTGGAAAAGGTGGACGATATTATGAACGACCAGTACAGATTCCATCTTCAGAATATCGTACAACAAGATTGTACTCAGAAGATCCAAGATTTCGACAATGTATTCCATATATATTCAATCTTTTGTTTGAAAGTGACTTGTCTGGACTTTCATATGCAGCGAACCACTTATTAAAAACAGGAGTTCATCTTCAACATGTTTCTGCAAAGGAATTCAAGGACCAAGTACAACAGAGAGATTATTATTTAGAATCTCAATTGATTAATTTGATGGCGTGTCAACGTGGTACTAATGAGTATTGGTATCGTCGTCATGGAGAACTTAAATGTATGTTAAGGAACTTAGGAACCCCAACATGGTTTGTTTACGCTAAGCTGTGCTGAATACTCATGGGACGATTTACTTGAATTTCTTTGTGAAGCAAATTCAAATATTAAAAACATTCAATTCATGACAGCTGGAGAACTGTGTTCCTGGGATCCTGTAAATGTGTGCAGAGATTTTAACCAAAGGTTTCAAGCTATGATGTCTTTTATCTGTCATAAAAACAACCCACCTCTTGGAGAAGTTATTGATTTCTTTTGAAGAAAGGAGTACCAAGCTAGAGGCGCTCCTCATATACATATGCTTTTATGAATCAAGGATGCACCTAAATTTGGAACTGATTCAGATGAGACTGTTTTATCTTTCATTGAAGACTATGTTACATGTAGTATTCCAAAAACAGGAGAAGAAAATACCTTAAGACAACAAGTTTTACGGTTTTAAACTCATCGATGTGGCAAATACTGTCGACAGAAATACAAGTCAAAAGAAAAGTTTTATACAAAATGTTGTTTTTGATTTCCACGTCCAGTAATTTCCAAAGGAAGAATCAACAGTTTCATGTCAGCAGTGAGGCATACTATAACTGGAAAATCTCCCAAAAATACTTACAATTTAAAAAGAAGTGAACATTCAAAGTATATTATTTATTACAATCAAAGTGATTTTGTCGATTTAGAATGCAAATTTGGATATCCAATATGTTGCAGATAATTCGATTGCTGTTGCTCGCTATGTTATGTCATATATAACAAAATCTGAAAAGACAGAGTTGAAAGAAATGTGGCAAGAAATTTTACAAGAGAAGACTCTTAGTAACATATTTGACAGCTTTAGTTTGAAGATGCTGTCCCATCGAGAGATTGGATCCTACGAATGTTCGGATCGGTTGACATCTGCAAGTTTATATTCAAAGTCAAGAGGAATTATTTGGGTTAGTCTTGGTCTTGCTGCAACACGAAATCAAGTATTGAAATCTGTACATGAAATTGAATATTTAGCATTAAATGAACTGAAAAGCATAGATATTGTTAAAACATTTTTTTTAGATATTTACTATCCTAAAAAAACTCCCTATCTTGAGAACATATGTCTCTACGAAGTAATGTAATATTACAGCTTTAAGAGAAATATTACAGAACACATAAATGAAGAAAAATATGAAGTCATTGGCTGTGATGGATGTTTGGTGAAATACCAAAGGAAATCTCATTAATCACAGGAAACTCAGTTGTGAAACACAAGTTAAAAAGGGAATTTTCTTATTTTGCACTTTTGTAACTGTTCAAGCCTTGGCGTACTGAAATGGAATTTCTTGGAGATTTTCAGTGCTATGAAGATTCTTTTAATGCATGTACAGATAGCATTGAATGCACAGTTTTTCAAAATTATCTACAAATGTTGAATGAAGAAATTGAACAAGAAGCTACTATTGCAGCTGAGATTGCTAGATACAGTTCTCAAGATAGTCAAAGTTCTGCTCCACTGAGCCAAGATCCACAACAATAGCCATGACTGAAGTAGAAACAGCAATGCATCAAGCTCAACAGGATATTCCCGAGTTGGGAAACTTGGAAGAACAACTAAATATTGAACAGAAAGAAATATACCAGCAAGTTACACAACAGATAGACCATGGTTTACTTCATGAAAATAAAGAATGCAGCTGCACATCATTAAAACCTATTCAAATGCATATCAGTGGTGAAGCTGGTACAGGAAAAAGTTTCTTAATTAAAGTTTTGACTAGTTATCTATAGAAAACCACTGAATCACATTTATCTTGTGTTGTAACTGCTCCAACAGGGATAGCAGCACACAACATTAAAGGGATTACATTACATTGTTTACTAATACTACCTGTTGAACATGAAAACAAGTTGGAATATCACAAGCTTTCTGGAGACGCTTGTTTGAAAGTTTCAAGAGTACTAAAGAAAATGAAACTTCTGATCATTGATGAGGTGAGAATGGTCTCAAACTTAATGCTTGCCTTTGTGGTACATTTAAGAATGCAGCAAATTTAAAAAAAAAACTTTTTATGATTATTTGGAGGAAAACAAGTGATTGTTTTCAGCGATCTACTGCAACTTACTCCTGTAAAACGGAAACCAGTTTTTAAACCACTTGTGCATAAAGACACCATGAAATCTTTTGGAAGTATTGGAAATGACAACATTTGGTCATATTTTGAATACAAAGAACTTATTAAAAATATGCGACAGGCAAGTGATGAAGATTATGGAAGCATTCTTCAAGATATAGGAATTGGTGTCTTGACAGAACATGGTAAAGAAGCTTTGCAAAGCTACTTACTAACTTGTTTCCAAATGAAAATGTTGCTCCAGAAAGAATATACAAAACAATTGGAGAAAATAAATCTATAATTTACCTAATGCCAACACTGCAAGAGTGTTCTACGTTCAATGAAGAACTTTTAAAGCTGGAAAAACAACAAATAATAAAAATGGAAGCCATTGATGAAATAGAGCATGAAGGAACTACTATTATTTTGTCAGAAAAATGTAAAACAAAATTGGATTCTTTGGAAAAATCTATATCTAAGACTGCTGGTTTAGAAAAAAATTTATATGTATGTGAAAACTGTCGGGTAATTATACGCCGTAATTTGGATGTGGAAAAAGGTTTAGTAAATGGAGTGATGGGAAAAGTTGTTGATTTTAATAATTATCCAAATAGAGATGGAATTGAATTTTTGAAGATTAAATTTGATCAGATTGAATAGGTAAAATAGATTGGATTTTGTACTGTTCGTTTTTTACTTGTTAAAGACGTGTATTTTCATAGAAAACAGTTTCCTCTTATCGCATATGTGGTGACCATTCATAAATCTCAAGGTTTAAGTGTAGACAGTGCTTTGGTAAACATTGAAAGTACTGTGTTTAAAGATGGCATGGTATGTGTTGCATTGTCCAGAGTCAGAACTTTATCTGGATCGTATTTCATTGATTTTGGTGAGAGAAAGATTAGTGCAGATTTAAATTGTGTAAGAGTGTATAATCGGTTAAGAAGACTGTATGCTCCCAACTTAGGCGAATATCCTGTATATGAAAAGCGAGTAGTATGTCGAAAATGAACATATGAGAAACTCTGTAGTGTGGTTGGAAAGAAGAAAAGAAATCAAGAGAATGTCGAGGTTCCAAACAAAAAGAAAAGGGACACAGTTGAAGATATTGTAGGATATGAGTTTGAAAATAGTTCAAGTATCAACTGCAACGCTAATGTAGTAGTGAACGTCATATTTTTTCTAGAAAATCTTCAACAAGAAATTATAGAGAATCAAGAAAAAAGGTTTTGTTCTTTGTTGCATTCTATTTTTGAAAACTTGACAACCGATACAACTAAAATTCAAAGTGCTTCTGCCATTCGGCATCTTCTGGCTATATGTTCTGGTTCTTCACAATTTACACTTAGGTGCCGATTCCGATCCTGTAAAACCCGGGTACGAATGGTCGTACGGAGCGAATTCTTCGTCCGACTCGTACCTGGGAAAACCACCTTAAAAACCCGCAAGTACGATTCGTACAGAAATACCATTTCCGTACGAGTCGTACAAAACACCGACCGGCTAAAAAATACCCACAATTCCGATCTGGTACATCGCGTACGTGACGTCCGGACAGAGTCAGGCAGCGTTTTACGGACCAGCAAGTACGATCCGTACCCACGTCACTCCGCACCGCTCATTTTTTACGGCAGCCAAAAACACCCGGGAAATTGAGGACGACGCGAAGATGGAGCACCGGTACGCGACGGACAGCCATGGACCCCATCCTACGTGTCATCCCGGCCCTCCTAGCCTACGACCTGGTGCACAGAAACCGACACAGACGCCGCAGAAGGTCAGAACAACACCCAGCGGCAAAGGGGGGGGGGACGAGGGGCAGGAAACATAACCCCCACCCAATGTAAAACATATATATCCTGCACATAAATTACCTCCATGGTCTGGTCACTTCGGGGGGCGTGTCCACCAATCCCACGTACCGCCACAACGGAAGTGGACGTGGACGCGTACCCGTCACCACTACAATGGTGGTACAGCCCGTACCCATGCCCCCCAGAGTGTGTGTACGGTCCGTACCACCATTGTAGTGGTGACGTAGGGGTACGCGTGGTACGGACCGTACCCACGCTCTGAGGGCATGGGTACAGGCCGTACCACGCGTACCCCTACGTCACCACTACAATGGTGGTACGGACCGTACCCACGCTCTGGGGGGCGTGGGTACGGGCCGTACCACCATTGTAGTGGTGACGTAGGGGTATGCGTGGTACGGATCGTACCCACGCTCTGAGGGCATGGGTACGGGCCGCACCACGCGTACCCCGACGTCACCACTACGATGGTGGTACGGACCGTACACACGCTCTGGGGGCGTGGATATGGGCCGTACCACGCGTACCCCTATGTCACCACTACAATGGTGGTACGGCCCGTACCCACGCCCCCCAGAGCGTGTGTACGGTCCGTACCACCATTGTAGTGGTGACGTAGGGGTACGCGTGGTGCGGCCCGTACCCATGCCCTCAGAGCGTGGGTACGATCCTTACCACGCGTACCCCTACATCACAACTACAATGGTGGTACAGCCCGTACCCACACCCCCCAGAGCATGTGTACGGTCCGTACCACCATTGTAGTGGTGACGTAGAGGTAAGCGTGGTACGGCCCATACCCATGCCCTCAGAGCGTGGGTACGGTCCGTACCACCATTGTCATGGTGATGTAGGGGCACTGTGGTATGGACCGTACACACCCTATGACTGCAGAGGTACAGTCCGTCTCACCCGCACCCCTACGGCACCAGTACATTATGGATACAAGGCGTACACACGCCACAAATGTCGGACTACGGCCTGGTGCAGCATATTAGCAGTACATTTGTGGGGGGTGTATGGCCAGGACAGCAGTGTACTGCACCAAGGGGGTGGGTGGGTGGGTGGGTGGCTTCAGAGGACTCCCAGCAGTGTCCAGACATATGAGGGGTGGGTGCAGAGGACTCCCAGCAGTGTCCAGACATATGAGGGGTGGGTGCATATCACTACCAGCAGTGCCCAGACATATGAGGGGTGGGTGCATATCACTCTCAGCAGTGCCCAGACATATGAGGGGTGGGTGCATATCACTCCCAGCAGTGCCCAGACATATGAGGGGTGGGTGCATATCACTCCCAGCAGTGCCCAGACATATGAGGGGTGGGTGCAGAGGACTACCAGCAGTGCCCAGACATATGAGGGGTGGGTGCAGAGGACTACCAGCAGTGTCCAGCCATATGAGGGGTGGTTGCAGAGGACTCCCAGCAGTGTCCAGACATATGAGGAGTGGGTGCATATCACTACCAGCAGTGGACAGAGACGTATGAGGGGTGGGTGCAGAGTATTCCCAGCAGTGGGCAGACATATGAGGGGTGGGTGCAGAGGACTCCCAGCAGTGTCCAGACATATGAGGGGTGGGTGCAGAGGATTCCCAGCAGTGTCCAGACATATGAGGAGTGGGTGCATATCACTACCAGCAGTGCCCAGACATATGAGGGGTGGGTGCATATCATTCCCAGCAGTGCCCAGACATATGAGGGGTGGGTGCATATCACTCCCAGCAGTGCCCAGACATATGAGAGGTGGGTGCATATCACTACCATCAGTGCCCAGACATATGAGGGGTGGGTGCAGAGGACTCCCAGCAGTGTCCAGAGATATGAGGAGTGGGTGCATATCACTACCAGCAGTGGATAGAGACGTATGAGGGGTGGGTGCAGAGTGATCCCAGCAGTGGACAGACATATGAGGGGTGGGTGCAGAGGACTCCCAGCAGTGTCCAGACATACGAGGGGTGGGTGCAGAGGACTCCCAGCAGTGTCCAGACATATGAGGAGCGGGTGCATATCACTACCAGCAGTGCCCAGACATATGAGGGGAGGTGCATATCACTACCAGCAGTGCCCAGACATATGAGGGGTGGGTGCATATCACTCCCAGCAGTGCCCAGACATATGAGGGGTGGGTGCATATAACTCCCAGCAGTGCCCAGACATATGAGGGGTGGGTGCATATCACTACCAGCAGTGCCCACACATATGAGGGGTGGGTGCAGAGGACTACCACCAGTGTCCAGACATATGAGGGGTGGGTGCAGAGGACTCCCAGCAGTGTCCAGACATATGAGGAGTGGGTGCATATCACTTCCAGCAGTGGACAGAGACGTATGAGGTGTGGGTGCAGAGTATTCCCAGCAGTGGACAGACATATGAGGGGTGGGTGCAGAGGACTCCCAGCAGTGTCCAGACATATGAGGGGTGGGTGCAGAGGACTCCCAGCAGTGCCCAGACATATGAGGGGCGGGTGCATATCACTCCCAGCAGTGCCCAGACATATGAGGGGTGGGTGCATATCACTCCCAGCAGTGCCCAGACATATGAGGGGTAGGTGCATATCACTACCAGCAGTGCCCAGACATATGAGGGGTGGGTGCAGAGGACTACCAGCAGTGTCCAGACATATGAGGGGTGGGTGCTGAGGACTCCCAGCAGTGTCCAGACATATGAGGAGTGGGTGCCTATCACTACCAACAGTGGACAGAGACGTATGAGGGGTGGGTGCAGAGTATTCCCAGCAGTGGACAGACATATGAGGGGTGGGTGCAGAGGAATCCCAGCAGTGTCGAGACATATGAGGGGTGGGTGCAAAGGACTCCCAGCAGTGCCTAGACATATGAGGGGTGGGTGCATATCACTTCCAGCAGTGCCCAGACAAATGAGGGGTGGGTGCATATTACTCCCAGCAGAGCAGTGCCCAGACATTTGAGGGGTGGGTGCATATCACTCCCAGCAGTGCCCAGACATATGAGGGGAGGGTGCATCTCACTCCCAGTAGTGCCCAGACATATGAGGGGTGGGTGCATATCACTCCCAGCAGTGCTCAGACATTTGAGGGGTAGGTGCATATCACTACCAGCAGTGCCCAGACATATGAGGGGTGGGTGCAGAGGACTACCAGCAGTGTCCAGACATATGAGGGGTGGGTGCAGAGGACTCCCAGCAGTGTCCAGACATATGAGGGGTGGGTGCAGAGGACTCCCAGCAGTGTCCAGACATATGAGGAGTGGGTGCATATCACTACCAGCAGTGCCCAGACATATGAGGGGAGGTGCATATCACTACCAGCAGTGCCCAGACATATAAGGGTGGGTGCATATCACTCCCAGCAGTGCCCAGACATATGAGGGGTGGGTGCATATCACTCCCAGCAGTGCCCAGACTAATGAGGGGTGGGTGCATATCACTACCAGCAGTGCCCAGACATATGAGGGGTGGGTGCAGAGGACTACCAGAAGTGTCCAGACATATGGGGGGTGGGTGCAGAGGACTCCCAGCAGTGTCCAGACATATGAGGAGTGGGTGCATATCACTTCCAGCAGTGGACAGAGACGTATGAGGGGTGGGTGCAGAGTATTTCCAGCAGTGGACAGACATATGAGGGGTGGGTGCAGAGGACTCCCAGCAGTGTCCAGACATATGAGGGGTGGGTGCAGAGGACTACCAGCAGTGTCCAGACATATGAGGGGTGGGTGCATATCACTCCCAGCAGTGCCCAGACATATGAGGGGTAGGTGCATATCACTACCAGCAGTGCCCAGACATATGAGGGGTAGGTGCATATAACTACCAGCAGTGCCCAGACATATGAGGGGTGGGTGCAGAGGACTACCAGCAGTGTCCAGACATATGAGGGGTGGGTGCAGAGGACTCCCTGCAGTGTCCAGACATATGAGGAGTGGGTGTATAGCACTACCAGCAGTGGACAGAGACGTATGAGGGGTGGGTGCAGAGTATTCCCAGCAGTGGACAGACATATGAGGGGTGGGTGCAGAGGACTCCCAGCAGTGTCCAGACATATGAGGGGTGGGTGCAGATCACTCCCACCAGTGCCCACACATATGAGGGGTGGGTGCATATCACTACCAGCAGTGCCCAGACATATGAGGGGTGGGTGCATATCACTCCCAGCAGTGCCCAGACATATGAGGGGTAGGTGCATATCACTACCAGCAGTGCCCAGACATATGAGGGGTGGGTGCAGAGTACTACCAGCAGTGTCCAGACATATGAGGGGTGGGTGCAGAGGACTCCCAGCAGTGTCCAGACATATGAGGAGTGGGTGCCTATCACTACCAGCAGTGGACAGTGACGTATGAGGGGTAGGTGCAGAGTATTCCCAGCAGTGGACAGACATATGAGGGGTGGGTGCAGAGGACTCCCAGCAGTGTCGATACATATGAGGGGTGGGTGCAAAGGACTCCCAGCAGTGCCTAGACATATGAGGGCTGGGTGCATATCACTTCCAGCAGTGCCCAGACATATGAGGGGTGGGTGCATATTACTCCCAGCAGAGCAGTGCCCAGACATTTGAGGGGTGGGTGCATATCACTCCCAGCAGTGCCCAGACATATGAGGGGAGGGTGCATCTCACTCCCAGTAGTGCCCAGACATATGAGGGGTGGGTGCATATCACTCCCAGCAGTGCCCAGACATTACAGGGGTAGGTGCATATCACTACCAGCAGTGCCCAGACATATGAGGGGTGGGTGCAGAGGACTACCAGCAGTGTCCAGACATATGAGGGGTGGGTGCAGAGGACTCCCAGCAGTGTCCAGACATATGAGGGGTGGGTGCAGAGGACTCCCAGCAGTGTCCAGACATATGAGGAGTGGGTGCATATCACTACCAGCAGTGCCCAGACATATGAGGGGAGGTGCATATCACTACCAGCAGTGCCCAGGCATATGAGGGGTGGGTGCATATCACTCCCAGCAGTGCCCAGACATATGAGGGGTGGGTGCATATTACTCCCAGCAGTGCCCAGACATATGAGGGGTGGGTGCATATCACTACCAGCAGTGCCCAGACATATGAGGGGTGGGTGCAGAGGACTACCACCAGTGTCCAGACATATGAGGGGTGGGTGCAGAGGACTCCCAGCAGTGTCCAGACATATGAGGAGTGGGTGCATATCACTTCCAGCAGTGGACAGAGATGTATGAGGGGTGGGTGCAGAGTATTTCCAGTAGTGGACAGACATATGAGGGGTGGGTGCAGAGGACTCCCAGCAGTGTCCAGACATATGAGGGGTGGGTGCAGAGGACTCCCAGCAGTGCCCAGACATATGAGGGGTGGGTGCATATCACTCCCAGCAGTGCCCAGGCATATGAGGGGTGGGTGCATATCACTCCCAGCAGTGCCCAGACATAGGAGGGGTGGGTGCATATCACTCCCAGCAGTGCCCAGACATATGAGGGGTAGGTGCATATCACTACCAGCAGTGCCCAGACATTTGAGGGGTGGGTGCAGAGGACTACCAGCAGTGTCCAGACATATGAGGGGTGGGTGCAGAGGACTCCGAGCAGTGTCCAGACATATGAGGAGTGGGTGCATATCACTACCAGCAGTGGACAGAGACGTATGAGGGGTGGGTGCAGAGTATTCCCAGCAGTTGACAGACATATGAGGGGTGGGTGCAGAGGACTCCCAGCAGTGTCAAGACATATGAGGGGTGGGTACAAAGGATTCCCAGCAGTGCCTAGACATATGAGGGGTGGGCGCAGAGGACTACCACCAGTGTCCAGACATATGAGGGGTGGTGCATATCACTACCAGCAGTGCCCAGACATATGAGGGGTGGGTGCATATCACTCCCAGCAGAGCCCAGACATATGAGGGGTGGGTGCATATCACTCCCAGCAGTGCCCAGACATATGAGGGGTGGGTGCATATCACTTCCAGCAGTGGACAGAGACGTATGAGGGGTGGGTGCAGAGTATTCCCAGCAGTGGACAGACATATGAGGGGTAGGTGCAGAGGACTCCCAGCAGTGTCCAGACATATGAGGGGTGGGTGCAGAGGACTCCCAGCAGTGTCCAGACATATGAGGGGTGGGTGCATATCACTCCCAGCAGTGCCCAGACATATGAGGGGTGGGTGCATATCACTCCCAGCAGTGCCCAGACATATGAGGGGTAGGTGCATATCACTACCAGCAGTGCCCAGACATATGAGGGGTGGGTACAGAGGACTACCAGCAGTGTCCAGACATATGAGGGGTGGGTGCAGAGGACTCCCAGCAGTGTCCAGACATATGAGGAGTGGGTGCCTATCACTACAAGCAGTGGACAGAGACGTATGAGGGGTGGGTGCAGAGTATTCCCAGCAGTGGACAGACATATGAGGGGTGGGTGCAGAGGACTCCCAGCAGTGTCGAGACATATGAGGGGTGGGTGCAAAGGACTCCCAGCAGTGCCTAGACATATGAGGGGTGGGTGCATATCACTTCCAGCAGTGCCCAGACATATGAGGGGTGGGTGCATATTACTCCCAGCAGAGCAGTGCGCAGACATTTGAGGGGTGGGTGCATATCACTCCCAGCAGTGCCCAGACATATGAGGGGAGGGTGCATCTCACTCCCAGTAGTGCCCAGACATATGAGGGGTGGGTGCATATCACTCCCAGCAGTGCCCAGACATTTGAGGGGTAGGTGCATATCTCTACCAGCAGTGCCCAGACATATGAGGGGTGGGTGCAGAGGACTACCAGCAGTGTCCAGACATATGAGGGGTGGGTGCAGAGGACTCCCAGCAGTGTCCAGACATATGAGGGGTGGGTGCAGAGGACTCCCAGCAGTGTCCAGACATATGAGGAGTGGGTGCATATCACTACCAGCAGTGCCCAGACATATGAGGGGAGGTGCATATCACTACCAGCAGTGCCTAGACATATGAGGGGTGGGTGCATATCACTCCCAGCAGTGCCCATACATATGAGGGGTGGGTGCATATCACTACCAGCAGTGCCCAGACATATGAGGGGTGGGTGCAGAGGACTACCACCAGTGTCCAGACATATGAGGGGTGGGTGCAGAGGACTCCCAGCAGTGTCCAGACATATGAGGAGTGGGTGCATATCACTTCCAGCAGTGTACAGAGACGTATGAGGGGTGGGTGCAGAGTATTTCCAGCAGTGGACAGACATATGAGGGGTGGGTGCAGAGGACTCCCAGCAGTGTCCAGACATATGAGGGGTGGGTGCATATCACTCCCAGCAGTGCCCAGACATAGGAGGGGTGGGTGCATATCACTCCCAGCAGTGCCCAGACATATGAGGGGTGGGTGCAGAGGACTCCCAGCAGTGTCCAGACATATGAGGAGTGGGTGCATATCACTTCCAGCAGTGGACAGAGACGTATGAGGTGTGGGTGCACAGTATTCCCAGCAGTGGACAGACATATGAGGGGTGGGTGCAGAGGACTCCCAGCAGTGTCCAGACATATGAGGGGTGGGTGCAGAGGACTCCCAGCAGTGCCCAGACATATGAGGGGCGGGTGCATATCACTCCCAGCAGTGCCCAGACATATGAGGGGTGGGTGCATATCACTCCCAGCAGTGCCCAGACATATGAGGGGTAGGTGCATATCACTACCAGCAGTGCCCAGACATATGAGGGGTGGGTGCAGAGGACTACCAGCAGTGTCCAGACATATGAGGGGTGGGTGCAGAGGACTCCCAGCAGTGTCCAGACATATGAGGAGTGGGTGCCTATCACTACAAACAGTGGACAGAGACGTATGAGGGGTGGGTGCAGAGTATTCCCAGCAGTGGACAGACATATGAGGGGTGGGTGCAGAGGACTCCCAGCAGTGTCGAGACATATGAGGGGTGGGTGCAAAGGACTCCCAGCAGTGCCTAGACATATGAGGGGTGGGTGCATATCACTTCCAGCAGTGCCCAGACAAATGAGGGGTGGGTGCATATTACTCCCAGCAGAGCAGTGCCCAGACATTTGAGGGGTGGGTGCATATCACTCCCAGCAGTGCCCAGACATATGAGGGGAGGGTGCATCTCACTCCCAGTAGTGCCCAGACATATGAGGGGTGGGTGCATATCACTCCCAGCAGTGCTCAGACATTTGAGGGGTAGGTGCATATCACTACCAGCAGTGCCCAGACATATGAGGGGTGGGTGCAGAGGACTACCAGCAGTGTCCAGACATATGAGGGGTGGGTGCAGAGGACTCCCAGCAGTGTCCAGACATATGAGGGGTGGGTGCAGAGGACTCCCAGCAGTGTCCAGACATATGAGGAGTGGGTGCATATCACTACCAGCAGTGCCCAGACATATGAGGGGAGGTGCATATCACTACCAGCAGTGCCCAGACATATAAGGGTGGGTGCATATCACTCCCAGCAGTGCCCAGACATATGAGGGGTGGGTGCATATCACTCCCAGCAGTGCCCAGACTAATGAGGGGTGGGTGCATATCACTACCAGCAGTGCCCAGACATATGAGGGGTGGGTGCAGAGGACTACCAGAAGTGTCCAGACATATGGGGGGTGGGTGCAGAGGACTCCCAGCAGTGTCCAGACATATGAGGAGTGGGTGCATATCACTTCCAGCAGTGGACAGAGACGTATGAGGGGTGGGTGCAGAGTATTTCCAGCAGTGGACAGACATATGAGGGGTGGGTGCAGAGGACTCCCAGCAGTGTCCAGACATATGAGGGGTGGGTGCAGAGGACTACCAGCAGTGTCCAGACATATGAGGGGTGGGTGCATATCACTCCCAGCAGTGCCCAGACATATGAGGGGTAGGTGCATATCACTACCAGCAGTGCCCAGACATATGAGGGGTAGGTGCATATAACTACCAGCAGTGCCCAGACATATGAGGGGTGGGTGCAGAGGACTACCAGCAGTGTCCAGACATATGAGGGGTAGGTGCAGAGGACTCCCTGCAGTGTCCAGACATATGAGGAGTGTTGGACAGGCCTCACAGACGGCTCGCTCCCTCCCCGCTCGACAAGGCCCGAACTCCGGCCCACCTGGCATATCCCCGCGACAAGCACCTGTACTCCGTCTCCCGACGGACCCTCTGCCCTCGGACCCCTACTCATCACGGGGTCCAGCCCCACCGGCTTTCCCGGCCGGGTCAAGCCGCCATCTTGGGCCCTGCACCACGCGGCTGCATGGCCTCCCCTCGACCCTAACCCCGGGCCTGGCCGGCCCCGACATCCCGGCACCACTATCTGCCCAGGAGGTGAGCGGACCACTTGGCAGGTCAATGGGAGACCGAAGTGTCAAGGGCTCTCCCCCGCCAGGTGCCGATCGCCCCCAGCTCCCCCAGGCACTGGCTCCACCCCCTGCTGGGTGTCTGGACACCTTCATCCCGGACCCTCCGACCTCCAAGTGCGAGGGTCCGGACATCAAAGGGCACCAGCCCTATAACTGAGGCAGCTCCGGAGCAAGAAGGCAGTTGTATCCTGGAGTCGAGAGACACCGAGTGAACTCAACCCTGACGGTCTACTGGCGCTGCCGTAGCCCGCTCTTGTGAACCATCGTCCTGCCTGCTGGCGCTGCCGCAGCCTTCTGCAACAAGTCATCTTCCTGGGACCTGCTGGCGCTGCCGCGGCCCGTTGTAACGACCATCCTCACCGGGACCTGCTGGCGCTGCCGCGGCCCTTCTGCAACATTCATCTTCCTGGGACCTGCTGGCGCTGCCGCGGCCCGTTGTAACGACCATCCTCACCGGGACCTGCTGGCGCTGCCGCGGCCCTTCTGCAACATTCATCTTCCTGGGACCTGCTGGCGCTGCCGCGGCCCGTTGTAACGACCATCCTCACCGGGGCCTGCTGGCGCTGCCGCGGCCTTCTGCAACATTCATCTTCCTGGGACCTGCTGGCGCTGCCGCGGCCCGTTGTATCGACCATCCACACCGGGACCTGCTGGCGCTGCCGCGGCCCATACCACCTAACCACCAAGCTCGAGGATTGTGAGCTCATCCTCACCTCAACCGAACTACCTGATTGGTAAATAGACTGTCCCGCTACCCCCTTCCCTACCTTGCGAGACTCTAATCGAGGGGACCCCTGAGTCCAGACCTCCTTGTACCAGTTCACCGTACCTTAAATAAGTGCCTATAAAGATCACTGAACCTTATCCGTGTGTGATATTCGTCTGTGGGGGGGAAGTTACTTGTCTGTACGATCACTGGAGACGGCTCTCCCCGGAGACCTCTCCTCCTGACCCCGGCCGACCCTCCCGGTCCGTCTACCTTTTCTAACATTGGTGGCCAGCGGCGCGATCCGAATCAACGCGTAATCGTACAGAGAGTAGCTCGCCCCACGACAAAGCACGATGTCGACCAAAGATAGCAGCTCCACCGAGAAGTTCCAAATGGAGAAATTAGAAGAATACAACCACCGCGAACTGAGACAATTTTGCATAGAACTTGGCATTGCTACCACCGGCCTGAGTACCAAGGATGATCTGAAGCGCGCTCTTGAGTCGTGGACAGAAACTGGGGTCGCAAGACCCTCCGACCAAAGCAGCGTCACACCAGACCAAAACAGCATCGCACCAGAGGAGAACGCCACGACTCCCGAGGAGCGGGGAACGGGCCTCTCACAGGAGGAGATACGAGAAAGAGACAGAGTCAGACTACACGAATTAGAGATGGCACGACTCAAGATGGATGGGGAGCTCAAGTTAGCTGAACAGAAACTCAACCTCGAGCATATGCGGCTTCGAGAGGAACGAGAAGAAAAGCAGAGACAGAGAGAGCTGGAAGAGAAAAAAATAACGCTCGAGCACGAGCGCCAACTGGCGGAAATAGAACTGCGCAAACAGAATAAGGAACTGGGGGTGCCTGAGCGACCACACACCCCGGGACCAATCGAGAAAAAAGTTCACATCCCCAAGGATGTGGTCCGCGAGTATGTCCGAGAAGACGACATACAACAGTGGTTCAAAGCCTATGAGATCGCAATGACCTCCCACCGGATCGACCGGAGTGATTGGGGAGCCGGACTTTGGGGGAGATTTATCAACGAGGGTCGCGATGCCCTGCTGCAGCTCCCCGATCACCAAATGTCGTCCTACGACCACATGAAGGCTGCCCTCCTCACCCGCTACGGCCTCACGCCCGAGATGTACCGCCAGAGGTTCAGAGATTGCACCCGGATCCCAGGTACAACTTGGGTGGAATACGTGAACTATTTCAGCCGGGCCTTCGAGGGTTGGATCAAGGGAAGTCAGGTCACCACCTACGAGCAACTCTTCAACCTTATGGTATGGGAACACCTGTCAAACAACTGTTTCGTCGAGCTCAGGCAGCACCTACTCGACAGTAAGCTGACTGACCCCCGGCAGCTCGCCGCCGAAGTTGACCGGTGGGAAAGCACCCGGGTGGGCCGGAAAGGGCCACACGACCAGAACAGAAGCCACCAAGGCCAGCACCGTCCTCGGGGAGGAGGAGGGGGCCAGGGGCGAGGGAGAGACGCCTTACCAGCAACACCCGTGGCCAGCACCCCGCCTCCGGCCGGCCGGGGCAACCCCCCGTTGCGGCCTGGGTACCGAGCCAACGTCACGTGCCACCGGTGCCAGCGAGTAGGCCACTACGCCAACGATCCGAACTGCCCGCTGAACCAAACACCCAAGCCCCGCCAGGTAGCTGCCGCTGCCCTGGGGGAAGAGCAGTCGTCGGAGGGACCCGAGGAGTGTGAGCCGGACCAGCAGGGGTGGGAACCGGCCGCCATGGTCCTGGCATGCTTAGGGGGAAGAGACATGGTTCCGCGGGCTCCCCTACCCGCCAACACCAGAAAATACGGTCAGTGGGTGACCATTAATGGACAGAGAGCCGAGGCCTTGCGCGACACCGGCGCCAGCGTGACGGCCGTCCGCTGTCACCTGGTGAAGCCCGAGCAGATCCTGCCGAACATTCTCTGCCCCGTCCGCTCGGCAGATAACTCTGAGAGCATGTGTAAGATGGCCTGCGTCCCGTTTGAATGGGGAGGGGTCTCCGGCCTACTGAAAGTGACGGTCCGGGACGATGCCCCCGTGGACTGCCTCCTGGGGAATGACCTCGAGAGTTCCCCGTGGGCCACCGTCGAGAGAAGAGAGCACTTGGGGATGCTGGGCCTTCCAGACTGGGCCTGCATAACCACCCGATCCATGGCCGGCCGTGCCGCCCCCCGTTCAGAAGAAACCGAATGGCCAGCACCTCTGCCCCCGGTTGCCCCCGTAGAGGACAACGGCGAGTCCGACCTCCCGGACCAGACTACCGAAGAAGACGCGCAACCCCAGGACCTTCCGGATCTGGCTCAGTGGCGGCAAGAAGGGGGGCCCACCCAAGAACAGTTCCACCAGGAGCAAAAGACCTGTCCTTCCCTCGAGGGACTCCGCCAACAAGCCAGTACCCAAAACGCCGGGGACACCACCGGAACCCACTGGGTCTACTGGGATAACGACCTGCTCTACAGCGAGCAAAGAATCGCCGAGCTGGGGGCCGGTCGAGTTCTGGTGGTACCGCTCCGCTTTCGAGACTTTCTGCTCAACCTAGCCCACGATGTCCCCCTGGCTGGACACCTGGGCCAGGATAAAACGTACAGTCGACTGGTGACCCACTTTTTCTGGCCGAAAATGAGGAATGACGTCCTGAACCACTGCCGATCGTGCCCCACATGCCAAGCCAGCGGGAAGAGTGGCCGGAAGCTGAAGGCCCCTCTACAACCCTTCCCGGTGGTCACCACCCCGTTCGAAAGGGTGGGGATAGACATTGTGGGACCTCTGGACCCCCGTACGGCACAAGGACACAGGTTCATCTTGGTACTAGTGGACCATGCCACCCGCTACCCCGAGGCGGTGCCCCTACGGACAGTGACCGCTCCAGTGGTTGGCCGGGCCCTGATGGGGATCTTCTCCCGGGTAGGCTTCCCCCGAGAAGTCGTCAGCGACCGCGGCACGAATTTCATATCAAAATACATGAAGTCCCTCTGGCAACAATGCGGGGTCACCTACAGATTCACGACCCCCTATCACCCTCAAGGGAACGGACTAGTGGAGCGTTTTAACCGCACTCTCAAAGGGATGATTGGGGGATTGGAAGGACCTCTCCGTCGCCAGTGGGATGTACTGCTCCCGTGCCCCCTCTTCGCCTACCGGGAAGTTCCCCAGAAGTCCCTCGGTTTTAGCCCCTTTGAACTCCTATACGGACACCCTGTGCGAGGGCCCCTCAGCCTAGTCAAGGAAGGTTGGGAGATGGCCCCCCTAACGACCCCTCCAGACGTCTTCAAATACATCCTGGCCTTACGAAACCAGACCCGGCGCTTCAGGGAGATGGCCAAGGCGAACCTCGAGGCCAGCCAGGAGGACATGAAGAGGTGGTATGATCACAATGCCTCCTCCGTTGAATTCGAGCCTGGGCAGCAAGTATGGGTGATGTCCCCCACCGAACCGTGTGCCCTGCAAGATAAGTGGACGGGGCCCTTCAAAGTGGTCGAGCGCAAAAGCCCCGTCACTTACCTCATCGACATGGGGTCCTCCCGGAACCCCCTTCGGGTCCTCCACACCAACCGGCTCAAACCGCAGTTTGTGCGCTCCGAACTAAGCCTCTTGATGGCTACAGACAGTGGCACGGAAGAAGACTCCGAGCCCCTCCCGGATCTCCTGAAGGCTCAGGAGAAGGACGGCTCCGTGGACGGGGTCCGGCTCTCTGACGCCCTCACTTCGGAGCAACGCCAGGACTGCCGAAACCTCCTGCTGCAGTTCGCTGCCCTGTTCTCCCTCACCCCCGGGGTCACCCCCTGGTGTTTGCACGACGTAGACACCGGGGACAGTCCCCCTGTCCGGCACCGGGCCTACCGCGTACCAGATCGGGTACGGGCCTGCATACAGGAGGAAGTGGCCAAGATGCTCACGATCGGGGTCATCGAGCCCTCGGACAGTCCCTGGGCCAGTCCGGTCGTACTAGTCCCCAAGGCCGCTGCCCCCGGCTCCGCTCCTGAACTGAGATTCTGCGTCGACTACCGGGGCTTGAACGCTGTCACCCGGACCGACGCTCATCCCATCCCCCGAGCAGACGAGCTGATCGACCGGCTGGGGGCCGCCCGCTACCTCAGTATCTTCGACCTAACGGCGGGCTACTGGCAGATCGGCCTCACCCCCAGGGCTCAGGAACGGTCAGCCTTCTCTACCCCCGATGGCCACTATCAGTTTAAGGTCATGCCCTTTGGCATGAAGAATGCCCCCGCCACGTTCCAACGCCTTGTGAACCAGGTCTTGGCGGGGCTTGAAGAATTCAGCGCTGCCTACCTGGACGATATCGCTGTATACAGCCGCCACTGGGCCGACCACCTCCGTCACCTCCAAGAGGTCCTACAAGCCCTCCAGCGGGCCGGCCTCACCATTAAGGCCGGCAAGTGCCAGATTGGCCAAGGGTCTGTGACCTACCTTGGGCACCAAGTGGGGAGCGGGCTGGTGGCCCCACTACAACTTAAGATTGCTGCCATCCAGTCCTGGCAGCCCCCCGTCACCCAGACCGAGGTCCGAGCCTTCTTGGGGCTCACCGGCTACTACCGGCGGTTCGTGAAGGACTACGGCAGCATCGTGGGGCCCCTCACGGGTCTCACATCCAAGAACCAGCCAAAGCGGGTCAATTGGACTCCTGATTGTCAAGCGGCCTTCGAGGAGCTGAAGGCCGCCCTGTGCACCGCCCCGGTACTCCAGGCCCCCGATTACAGTCGGGAATTTGTGGTGCAGACCGACGCCTCCGACCACGGCATCGGAGCCGTCCTCTCTCAGTTGAACCCCGAAGGTCATGACCAGCCGGTGGCCTTCATCAGTCGACGTCTCCTGGCCCGAGAACAGCGTTGGAGCACCATCGAGAGGGAGGCATTTGCAGTAGTGTGGGCCCTCAAAAAGCTCCGACCCTATCTCTTCGGTACCCACTTCCGGGTACAGACTGACCATCGACCCCTGCAATGGCTGATGCAGATGCGGGGGGAGAACCCAAAACTCTTGCGCTGGTCCATCTCCCTGCAGGGAATGGACTTCACCGTGGAGCACCGACCAGGCCAAGACCACGCCAACGCGGATGGCCTGTCCCGCTTTTTCCGCCTCGACGAAGAGAGTCCCCAAGGAGATGGGTGACTCTCCCCGCCTTCAGCTGGGGGGGACGCATGTTGGACAGGCCTCACAGACGGCTCGCTCCCTCCCCGCTCGACAAGGCCCGAACTCCGGCCCACCTGGCATATCCCCGCGACAAGCACCTGTACTCCGTCTCCCGACGGACCCTCTGCCCTCGGACCCCTACTCATCACGGGGTCCAGCCCCACCGGCTTTCCCGGCCGGGTCAAGCCGCCATCTTGGGCCCTGCACCACGCGGCCGCATGGCCTCCCCTCGACCCTAACCCCGGGCCTGGCCGGCCCCGACATCCCGGCACCACTATCCGCCCAGGAGGTGAGCGGACCACTTGGCAGGTCAATGGGAGACCGAAGTGTCAAGGGCTCTCCCCCGCCAGGTGCCGATCGCCCCCAGCTCCCCCAGGCACTGGCTCCACCCCCTGCTGGGTGTCTGGACACCTTCATCCCGGACCCTCCGACCTCCAAGTGCGAGGGTCCGGACATCAAAGGGCACCAGCCCTATAACTGAGGCAGCTCCGGAGCAAGAAGGCAGTTGTATCCTGGAGTCGAGAGACACCGAGTGAACTCAACCCTGACGGTCTACTGGCGCTGCCGTAGCCCGCTCTTGTGAACCATCGTCCTGCCTGCTGGCGCTGCCGCAGCCTTCTGCAACAAGTCATCTTCCTGGGACCTGCTGGCGCTGCCGCGGCCCGTTGTAACGACCATCCTCACCGGGACCTGCTGGCGCTGCCGCGGCCCTTCTGCAACATTCATCTTCCTGGGACCTGCTGGCGCTGCCGCGGCCCGTTGTAACGACCATCCTCACCGGGACCTGCTGGCGCTGCCGCGGCCCTTCTGCAACATTCATCTTCCTGGGACCTGCTGGCGCTGCCGCGGCCCGTTGTAACGACCATCCTCACCGGGGCCTGCTGGCGCTGCCGCGGCCTTCTGCAACATTCATCTTCCTGGGACCTGCTGGCGCTGCCGCGGCCCGTTGTATCGACCATCCACACCGGGACCTGCTGGCGCTGCCGCGGCCCATACCACCTAACCACCAAGCTCGAGGATTGTGAGCTCATCCTCACCTCAACCGAACTACCTGATTGGTAAATAGACTGTCCCGCTATCCCCTTCCCTACCTTGCGAGACTCTAATCGAGGGGACCCCTGAGTCCAGACCTCCTTGTACCAGTTCACCGTACCTTAAATAAGTGCCTATAAAGATCACTGAACCTTATCCGTGTGTGATATTCGTCTGTGGGGGGGAAGTTACTTGTCTGTACGATCGCTGGAGACGGCTCTCCCCGGAGACCTCTCCTCCTGACCCCGGCCGACCCTCCCGGTCCGTCTACCTTTTCTAACAAGGAGTGGGTGTATAGCACTACCAGCAGTGGACAGAGACGTATGAGGGGTGGGTGCAGAGTATTCCCAGCAGTGGACAGACATATGAGGGGTGGGTGCAGAGGACTCCCAGCAGTGTCCAGACATATGAGGGGTGGGTGCAGATCACTCCCACCAGTGCCCACACATATGAGGGGTGGGTGCATATCACTACCAGCAGTGCCCAGACATATGAGGGGTGGGTGCATATCACTCCCAGCAGTGCCAAGACATATGAGGGGTAGGTGCATATCACTACCAGCAGTGCCCAGACATATGAGGGGTGGGTGCAGAGTACTACCAGCAGTGTCCAGACATATGAGGGGTGGGTGCAGAGGACTCCCAGCAGTGTCCAGACATATGAGGAGTGGGTGCCTATCACTACCAGCAGTGGACAGTGACGTATGAGGGGTGGGTGCAGAGTATTCCCAGCAGTGGACAGACATATGAGGGGTGGGTGCAGAGGACTCCCAGCAGTGTCGATACATATGAGGGGTGGGTGCAAAGGACTCCCAGCAGTGCCTAGACATATGAGGGCTGGGTGCATATCACTTCCAGCAGTGCCCAGACATATGAGGGGTGGGTGCATATTACTCCCAGCAGAGCAGTGCCCAGACATTTGAGGGGTGGGTGCATATCACTCCCAGCAGTGCCCAGACATATGAGGGGAGGGTGCATCTCACTCCCAGTAGTGCCCAGACATATGAGGGGTGGGTGCATATCACTCCCAGCAGTGCCCAGACATTACAGGGGTAGGTGCATATCACTACCAGCAGTGCCCAGACATATGAGGGGTGGGTGCAGAGGACTACCAGCAGTGTCCAGACTTATGAGGGGTGGGTGCAGAGGACTCCCAGCAGTGTCCAGACATATGAGGGGTGGGTGCAGAGGACTCCCAGCAGTGTCCAGACATATGAGGAGTGGGTGCATATCACTACCAGCAGTGCCCAGACATATGAGGGGAGGTGCATATCACTACCAGCAGTGCCCAGGCATATGAGGGGTGGGTGCATATCACTCCCAGCAGTGCCCAGACATATGAGGGGTGGGTGCATATTACTCCCAGCAGTGCCCAGACATATGAGGGGTGGGTGCATATCACTACCAGCAGTGCCCAGACATATGAGGGGTGGGTGCAGAGGACTACCACCAGTGTCCGGACATATGAGGGGTGGGTGCAGAGGACTCCCAGCAGTGTCCAGACATATGAGGAGTGGGTGCATATCACTTCCAGCAGTGGACAGAGACGTATGAGGGGTGGGTGCAGAGTATTTCCAGTAGCTGACAGACATATGAGGGGTGGGTGCAGAGGACTCCCAGCAGTGTCCAGACATATGAGGGGTGGGTGCAGAGGACTCCCAGCAGTGCCCAGACATATGAGGGGTGGGTGCATATCACTCCCAGCAGTGCCCAGGCATATGAGGGGTGGGTGCATATCACTCCCAGCAGTGCCCAGACATAGGAGGGGTGGGTGCATATCACTCCCAGCAGTGCCCAGACATATGAGGGGTAGGTGCATATCACTACCAGCAGTGCCGAGACATTTGAGGGGTGGGTGCAGAGGACTACCAGCAGTGTCCAGACATATGAGGGGTGGGTGCAGAGGACTCCGAGCAGTGTCCAGACATATGAGGAGTGGGTGCATATCACTACCAGCAGTGGACAGAGACGTATGAGGGGTGGGTGCAGAGTATTCCCAGCAGTTGACAGACATATGAGGGGTGGGTGCAGAGGACTCCCAGCAGTGTCAAGACATATGAGGGGTGGGTACAAAGGATTCCCAGCAGTGCCTAGACATATGAGGGGTGGGCGCAGAGGACTACCACCAGTGTCCAGACATATGAGGGGTGGTGAATATCACTACCAGCAGTGCCCAGACATATGAGGGGTGGGTGCATATCACTCCCAGCAGAGCCCAGACATATGAGGGGTGGGTGCATATCACTCCCAGCAGTGCCCAGACATATGAGGGGTGGGTGCATATCACTTCCAGCAGTGGACAGAGACGTATGAGGGGTGGGTGCAGAGTATTCCCAGCAGTGGACAGACATATGAGGGGTAGGTACAGAGGACTCCCAGCAGTGTCCAGACATATGAGGGGTGGGTGCAGAGGACTCCCAGCAGTGTCCAGACATATGAGGGGTGGGTGCATATCACTCCCAGCAGTGCCCAGACATATGAGGGGTGGGTGCATATCACTCCCAGCAGTGCCCAGACATATGAGGGGTAGGTGCATATCACTACCAGCAGTGCCCAGACATATGAGGGGTGGGTACAGAGGACTACCAGCAGTGTCCAGACATATGAGGGGTGGGTGCAGAGGACTCCCAGCAGTGTCCAGACATATGAGGAGTGGGTGCCTATCCAGGGGCGTAACACAGGCCCCCGCAGCCCCCGCGGTGCGGGGGGGCCCCGAGCTGTAGGGGGCCCCCTCAGCACATCCTCAAGCCCAAGAGCTCGGATTACATCCGGAGTGGGGTAGGGGCCCCTCCGTAGATGCGTACTTTCATTATGCCACTGGCTACGAGTTTATAAAAGGGAGCAAACCCTCCATGGGACATGAAGATGAAACCCATTAACATTTTAAAGACTCGCCGTTTGTTATCCCTCACCTTCCAGCGGTTATTGCAGGCGGCGCGAGGCCTTGGCCTACTGAGAGGAGATCGAGGCGGGAGGGAGGGAACTCTACAGGTGGGAGAGGGGTGCGCACAAAGCGCGGGAACGAAATGCAACCCCACAAGGTAACACATTTTTAGATAAACCATTTGAAGGCAGCGGACAACCAAGCCTATACCGTCTGCTCCTCGTACAAATCCGGCCACGAGGACTCCCGTTTTACCCCTCACTTCCCCAGTAATAGTGTTTGTTTCCTGGATCACACTTAGCCATTCAGGGCCCTCCATGCCAGACGTTCTCCAGATCTCATTGGCTGTAGAAAGTACCTTGAAAGTTCAAAGGTGAAACTGCGGTTATTTCTCATGGCTGTGGATAAGAGGGCTGCAGCGTCAGGCAGGGTTGCCGTTGCTACGTATTTCACGCTGATCCTGGACAATATGCAGGGGAACAGAGCCCCCTGAGCCCTGATAATTGCTGTATATATACCCCAACAGCAGTCACATAGGACCGCCCGCGCTGTGGGGCATTTGATGGCTGCCGCCCAATGTGAATTTAATAATGCTGAACCCGGCCCAGGGTGACTGCAGTGGACCTCGCTGGAGTCGTCCGTCACTCTCACGGTACGGTTCATTCAGCGGCCGCCAGGAAGACAGTACTCCCAGGGACAGTCACCTGTTTGTGTAATTTGTGTTGGGGCAGCGCGTCAGAAAGGTATTATGTAAATGCATGTTATTTGGGTTCCATAGCTTGAGGCGTGCGTTTTGGAAAACTTTGTATTTTGAAGTCCATTAGATTGAGCTTATCGACACTCTGTGGAGCAATGGAAATTGTGTCAGTGAGTGCACTTTGTCGAAAAACGGAAAGCTGTCTTTCCCCTGGTTTGTAAATCATGACAGATTAATTGGTGACGTAGAGACCTGTTTGCAAAGGTCGGTGTCAATTGTGGTGCGCTTTACGGCTACTATAAAGCAGCTGTTCACTTCTCCGCATGTTAGCATGTTTTCGCAATATCATTTTTTCGCCGCTTTCCTGCACAAGATGTTGCTGTTTTTCGAGCATGTCTTTGTAAAAAAAGCTTTGTTTCTAACCCCTCTGCTCATCAAGCCAAACACAGTGTTGTACAAATCACGATAAATAAGTGGTAACAACTTTAAAATATGTATGTTTCAAAGAATGAATGTATATAATATAAACTTTAGTTGTACACACTGCTAGAGATAATATGCTGTTGAACTTGAAAGGCACTCTGGGCCTTCACGAAAGTGCATTGTAGCTTATGTATAGCACAGGATATCTGTCACCCTCAGCCTGTGCCACTGCCCGGGCGGGCCCCTAGTAATTGTTGTTGTCGCCTGACATCACTAGAACTCTCCTTCAACACATGCTCTGAGTCCGGGACTCGGAGAGGCTGAGCAGGTGGTGTTTAGGACCGGCTCGCTGCTCACATTAACCGAGCAGTGCCACTATGACCGTTCTGCATAGAGATCTCCTCACCACCAGCGTTGTGACTGGGGACAGACTGACTTGGCTACTGTACAGCAGCAGACACAAGGTATTATTAAATTAAGGCTACCACAGTAATGTCACACTGATGAGGGGTTAAATATACCTGTTGAAAGCATTTGACTGTACCAATGATACAATACATTGCATATTCCCAAAGCTACGATCCATTTGCCAGGGCGCTAGGTTAGTTCCCTTAGATTTCAGGTGATTTGCAGCAAGTTTAAGATTTTCTTAGAGTTTCTTGTTGCTCAAATGGGTGTCATTTCTGATATTTATATATGTTTCCCTCGTCTTTACTGCTTGATTTTGCTCGCGAAAAAGTGTCACTCATAGTGGTTGAAATGTCACTCAATTACACTGACTTTATGAAAATGTCACACATAGCAATCTGAAACCTTGGCAGCTATGAAGCAGCTCTGAGACAAGACCGCGCCAGCCACCCGCATACCAGTGAGGCCCCAAGGAGCCAACCTACCACTAAAACTTCCAGCGTCGCTCTAGTAGTAGGACGTGACGTCCCCTGCAGCGCACCGGCCAATTGTATCAAACAACCTGACTGGGCCCAGCCCAAAGTCAGGTTGTCTGAATCAGAGCTGCATGGCGCCGCAGAATAATCACATAAAGATACATTGTAGCACGGTGAGACTGCAAGCGGCGCCTTAGCTCCGCTGGGAGCCCACAAGCCTATGGGAGCATTGCTCACAGGGCACTAGGCAGGGTGCTGCCACCTACCACACACAGTGCCTTCCATACCGCTTCACAGTGACAGCTGACATATCTGCAGAAATGCGTGGCAATCCATTTCAGTGCGGTGATGCGGAGCACCACACTGAAATGCGTTAAGCGTTTGCATCACGCCTGATGCGTGATACTTGGCAGGATTGCACATTGCTAATTTTACTCGCTTCCTCAATGGCTTGTAGCATCCTTGCTACACTACTGTGTCTGGAGTCAGGGCCTCACTTCTGGTGGGTGGTTGTGGCGAGGTCTGTGTGCACCGGAGTGGATGCAAGGATGGGCTAGAATATCACTAGCAGCCCGGGCAGGATTTGGTTGGGCACCAGTTCCGGAACTTTTATCATATCTTTAGTCATTCTTCAAGCAAACCAGGAGGTGTGGTTGACTCTAAGGGTTGGGAGAGGGAGGGTTATTGATAAGATGAAGGGGAATTTTCAAAACACCATAATCCGCAACGAAGCGCCCCTGGAAGCTCTGATTCAGACATTTAGCTGGGAAGGGTAATGCTCGTGAGTGTAACACAAGATTATCACAATAAACATCGATTTCCAGTCAGATGTTACTCTAATTCTTTATTAAACGTGAGAGTAAAAAACACACAGCTAACCTCTAGTCCATATGGTACCAGAGTTGGGACCCAACAAAGCTCAAACATAGCTCCTAGAAATGTGCTATTTGGCGCAGCATCACCTATAAAGGCCAATATAAAAATTCCGTCTTTGGTGGATGAGTTAGGTACTCGTTCTCATCTGCCTGGAAGTTGCCACCCCAGCAGATTCTAAGAGGTCCAGTGTTCCTGTACTTACATTTAAGGGGTGTATGAATAAAAGTGCTAGTTTTACCAGGTGCAGTTCCACCCCCAGTGCAGCCACATATGGGTACACTGTTTAACCTGCTGATAGATCGTTGAAACTGTCAGAGCAGGAGGGCCAACTATCGGGGATTCACATGCATATTATACATTAGTTTCCGTTCCTGGGCCACTAACTCGTAATGTCTTTTAGCCCTGTCCAGTCCCTCGCAATTGCCTTTACTTAAAAGAAATGAAAGAAGGTGAGCTAAGATAGTGAAGTGGAAAGGCGGAGTCTGAAACCAATACCACCCCCACCACTCCCACACACAGTTCGAAATGTCGTTTTTTTTAGGGTCGAGCCTGGGCAGCGCATGCGCTGCTCTGCGAGGCATGCTGTAGAGTATGGAGTTGAAACTCTGCCCATATTTTTCATTGGCTTTAGTCAATGTCCTTCGTAAATTCTGGTTTCTGATTCGTTAATAGGCTTGTTAGTCCCTCCTTAGTACTGCCTTGTCTTAATGTGTAACCTCTCACGAGGACCGGCCCTTTTACTTCTGTTGTTACGCAGTATGTCTTATTTGGTCTGCAAGCACGATTTTCTTCAATGAGTTTCTCCTTCTGCAGGCACAACATGATTTCCTGCAACGTTCAGTGCGCCATGCGTGCTTTCACTTTCCAAGCAGCCCGTACAATGGCGGCCGCTTCTTTGAGATGAAATAGGTCTTGCATTTACAAGAGTTTCAGCTATTGGCATTGCAAATGACAATGCCTTTTATTTATGTATTAATTATCAAAACAGATAAATAAGTCAATGTCATTTACAATGCCAATAGCTTAAACTCTTGCAAATGGAAGACCATTCACATTGCAAATGCTTGTTTTAAGTTTGGGTCATACCACCAGTAGTCTCACGCAAAAGTGCTGACTGTCAATGAACTAGATTTATGCACATTCGGCACATATCACTCGCACCTAGCGCCATGTTGTCAGAAAAGCGCTCATCCAGCACCTTTCAAACAAACCCTTAAACACAAAGCCGCAAAGCAATTCTTAGTATTATGGAACACCTTCTGCTTCCTTCAGGGCCACTTAACTCAGGCTAGATCCTTTGCAGCAAGGGGTTCGTTTAGTTATCACTCACAAGACTTAGAACTTACCCTTATCCCAGCTAAACAACCCATTCTTTTGAAGCAGAAGCTTCGCTAACCCTCATACGGTGGCTTGGGCCCCGCCACTGATGGGGGCACAACACAGGCCCCCGCAGCCCCCGCGGCACAGGGGTCCCCAAGCTCCAGGGGCCCCCTCACTTACTTCATCATGAATTGAATGGTGCACGGTGCGCAGTGCGCACGCCACCTTTAATAAATGAAATGGTACGCAAGGCATGCATGCCTGGGCCCCTGCCGGGAGGCGGGCCTCAGAAGCTAATCTCTAATTAAATGGTGCAGAGGCTTGCCCCGGTCTGCATGAATTAAATGGTGCACAACAACAACTGCTGCGCACGCTGCAGAGCCAAGGAGAGGTGGGCAGCCTCTGGGTGGGCTCCATTGCAGCAGGGCAGGTGGGCAGTGGCTGCGTTCGCTGCAGAGCCAAGGAGAGGTGGACATCCTCTGGGTGGGCTCCATTGCAGCAAGGCAGGTGGGCAGTGTCTGTGCTGGGTGCAGAGCCCCAGGGGAGGTGGGCAGTGCCTGTGCTGGGTGCAGAGCCCCAGAGGAGGTGGGCAGAGTCTGTGCTGGGTGCAGAGCCTCAGGTGAGGTGCACAGTGTCTGTGCTGGGTGCAGAGCCTCAGGGGAGGTGCACAGTGTTTGTGCTGGGTGCAGTGCCTCAGGGAAGGTGGGCAGTGTCTGTGTTGCCTGCAGAGCCCCAGGGGAGGTGGGCAGTGTCTGTGCTGGGTGTAGAGCCCCAGGGGAGTTGGGCAGTGTCTGTGCTGGGTGCAGAGCCCCAGGGGAGTTGGGCAGTGTCTGTGCTGGGTGCAGAGCCACAGGGAAGGTGGGCAGTGTCTGTTCTGGGTGCAGAGCCCCAGGGGAGATGGGCAGTGTCTGTGTTGGGTGCAGAGCCCATGGGGAGGTGGGCAGTGTCTGTGTTGCCTGCAGAGCCCCAGGGGAGGTGGGTAGTACACAATACTAAGCACAGATTTTTAGCTTGGGTGTTTTTAGCCGTAATTACATCGAACACACACTTTGGAGAGACCCCCTATATTTTACATCCCACTTAAAGCCCCAGAAACAAAACCATGTCGCTGTCACCTCATGGCCTGGCACTGTGCATCATGTATGACTCATGACAACTTTCCAGATTGCCTATGTGCAGAGGCATAGTGAACCCTTCCCCACCGAACCCCGCCCCTTGCTTTAGGAGCTACGGCGAAGTCCTTGATGGGTCTCTTCTGTCTGCAATTCTGCAGACAAAGGCTCAGCTCATAATTAATATGAAAAGGTGGGCAAGTGAGTAGGTGAAGGGATGGGTGGGTGGCTGGATGGATTAGTGAATGGGTGAATGGATGAATGAAAGGTCGAATAGATGAATGAAAGGTTGAATAGATGGATAATGAGAGGATGGATGGATGAGTGAGTGGAAGGATGGGTGAGAGAAAAGGTAAATAGATGGATGTATGGGTAGATGGATGGATGAGTGAAAGGATGTATGGATGAGTGAAAGGGTGGATGATGAGTGGGTGGATGGATGAGTGAAATTATGGATTGATGAATTGATAGGTGAAAGGGTGGATGGATGGATGAGTGAAAGGGTGGATGTAAGGATGGATGAGTGAGTGAAAGGGAGGGTAGATGGACAAAAGGATAGATAGATGAGTGAAGGAGTGAAAGGATAGATGGATGAGTGATAGGGTCAATGGATGGATTAATGAGTGGATGAGTGGATGGATGGATGGGTGGATGGGTGGGTGGAAGGAAGGATGGCTAAGTGAAAGGGTCGATGGAGAGAGAAAGGGAGGATGGATGGATGACAAAGGGTGAATGGGTGGAAGGATGAGACTGGGTGGATGTATGAGTAAGTGAAAGGGTGGCTGGATGGGTGAAAGGGTAAATGGCTGGATGGATGCGTGAATGGATGGATGGGTGGAAGAGTGGATAGATGAGTGTACAGATGGATAGGGTGAAAGGATGGATGGATGGATAATGGATGGATGAGTGAAAGGCTGGATGGCGGGAGGGATGGATGAGTGAAATGATAGATGGAAGGATACATGATGGATAGGTTTGCAAATGGTTGAATATGTTTGGCCATGGATGGGCTTACTTATATACTATTGCATGACCTCCTCTGATGTGTCTGTAAAACTTACCTTTTGTTCCGAAGTTATGTCCTGAATTTTGACCTTGTGTCCTGAATTTTGACCCGTGGTAGGTGGTCGGCTAGGCCGCCAGTGGGGGGCCCCCCTCCATGTGCTTTGCAGGGGGGCCCCCTCAAGTTTCGTTACGCCACTGTGCCTATCACTACAAGCAGTGGACAGAGACGTATGAGGGGTGGGTGCAGAGTATTCCCAGCAGTGGACAGACATATGAGGGGTGGGTGCAGAGGACTCCCAGCAGTGTCGAGACATATGAGGGGTGGGTGCAAAGGACTCCCAGCAGTGCCTAGACATATGAGGGGTGGGTGCATATCACTTCCAGCAGTGCCCAGACATATGAGGGGTGGGTGCATATTACTCCCAGCAGAGCAGTGCCCAGACATTTGAGGGGTGGGTGCATATCACTCCCAGCAGTGCCCAGACATATGAGGGGAGGGTGCATCTCACTCCCAGTAGTGCCCAGACATATGAGGGGTGGGTGCATATCACTCCCAGCAGTGCCCAGACATTTGAGGGGTAGGTGCATATCTCTACCAGCAGTGCCCAGACATATGAGGGGTGGGTGCAGAGGACTACCAGCAGTGTCCAGACATATGAGGGGTGGGTGCAGAGGACTCCCAGCAGTGTCCAGACATATGAGGGGTGGGTGCAGAGGACTCCCAGCAGTGTCCAGACATATGAGGAGTGGGTGCATATCACTACCAGCAGTGCCCAGACATATGAGGGGAGGTGCATATCACTACCAGCAGTGCCTAGACATATGAGGGGTGGGTGCATATCACTCCCAGCAGTGCCCAGACATATGAGGGGTGGGTGCATATCACTACCAGCAGTGCCCAGACATATGAGGGGTGGGTGCAGAGGACTACCACCAGTGTCCAGACATATGAGGGGTGGGTGCAGAGGACTCCCAGCAGTGTCCAGACATATGAGGAGTGGGTGCATATCACTTCCAGCAGTGTACAGAGACGTATGAGGGGTGGGTGCAGAGTATTTCCAGCAGTGGACAGACATATGAGGGGTGGGTGCAGAGGACTCCCAGCAGTGTCCAGACATATGAGGGGTGGGTGCATATCACTCCCAGCAGTGCCCAGACATAGGAGGGGTGGGTGCATATCACTCCCAGCAGTGCCCAGACATATGAGGGGTGGGTGCAGAGGACTCCCAGCAGTGTCCAGACATATGAGGAGTGGGTGCATATCACTACCAGCAGTGGACAGAGACGTATGAGGGGTGGGTGCAGAGTATTCCCAGCAGTCGACAGACATATGAGGGGTGGGTGCAGAGGACTCCCAGCAGTGTCCAGACATATGAGGGGTGGGTGCATATCACTCCCAGCAGTGCCCAGACATATGAGGGGTGGGTGCATATCACTACCAGCAGTGCCCAGACACATGAGGGGTGGGTGCATATCACTCCCAGCAGTGCCCAGACATATGAGGGGTGGGTGCATATCACTCCCAGCAGTGCCCAGACATATGAGGGGTGGGTGCAGAGGACTACCAGCAGTGTCCAGACATATGAGGGGTGGGTGCAGAGGACTCCCAGCAGTGTCCAGACATATGAGGAGTGGGTGCATATCACTACCAGCAGTGTACAGAGATGTATGAGGGGTGGGTGCAGAGTATTCCCAGCTGTGGACAGACATATGAGGGGTGGGTGCAGAGGACTCCCAGCAGTGACCAGACATATGAGGAGTGGGTGCATATCACTCCCAGCAGTGCCCAGACATATGAGGGGTGGGTGCATATCACTCCCAGCAGTGCCCAGACATATGAGGGGTGGGTGCATATCACTCCAAGCAGTGCCCAGACATATGAGGGGTGGGTGCATATCACTCCCAGCAGTGCCCAGACATATGAGGGGTGGGTGCATATCACTACCAGCAGTGCCCAGACATATGAGGGGTGGGTGCAGAGGACTCCCAGCAGTGTCCAGACATATGAGGAGTGGGTGCATATCACTCCCAGCAGTGGACAGAGACGTATGAGGGGTGGGTGCAGAGTATTAACAGCAGTAGACAGACATATGAGGGGTGGGTGCAGACGACTCCCAGCAGTGTCCAGACATATGAGGGGTGGGTGCAGAGGACTCCCAGCAGTGCCCAGACATATGCGGGGTGGGTGCATATAACTCCCAGCAGTGCCCAGACATATGAGGGGTGGGTGCATATCACTCCCAGCAGTGCCCAGACATATGAGGGGTAGGTGCATATCACTACCAGCAGTGCCCAGACATATGAGGGGTGGGTGCAGAGGACTACCAGCAGTGTCCAGACATATGAGGGGTGGGTGCAGAGGACTCCCAGCAGTGTCCTGACATATGAGGAGTGGGTGCCTATCACTACCAGCAGTGGACAGAGACGTATGAGGGGTGGGTGCAGAGTATTCGCAGCAGTGGACAGACATATGAGGGGTGGGTGCAGAGGACTCCCAGCAGTGTCGACTTCCAGCAGTGCCTAGACATATGAGGGGTGGGTGCATATCACTTCCAGCAGTGCCCAGACATATGAGGGGTGGGTGCATATTACTCCCAGCAGAGCAGTGCCCAGACATTGGAGGGGTGGGTGCATATCACTCCCAGCAGTGCCCAGACATATGCGGGGAGGGTGCATCTCACTCCCAGTAGTGCCCAGACATATGAGGGGTGGGTGCATATCACTCCCAGCAGTGCCCAGACATTTGAGGGGTAGGTGCATATCACTACCAGCAGTGCCCAGACATAATAGGGGTGGGTTCAGAGGACTACCAGCAGTGTCCAGACATATGAGGGGTGGGTGCAGAGGACTCCCAGCAGTGTCCAGACATATGAGGGGTGGGTGCAGAGGACTCCCGGCAGTGTCCAGACATATGAGGAGTGGGTGCATATCACTACCAGCAGTGCCCAGACATATGAGGGGAGGTGCATATCACTACCAGCAGTGCCCTGACATATGAGGGGTGGGTGCATATCACTCCAAGCAGTGCCCAGACATATGAGGGGTGGGTGCATATCACTACCAGCAGTGCCCAGACATATGAGGGGTGGGTGCAGAGGACTACCACCAGTGTCCAGACATATGAGAGGTGGGTGCAGAGGACTCCCAGCAGTGTCCAGACATATGAGGAGTGGGTGCATATCACTTCCAGCAGTGGACAGAGACGTATGAGGGGTGGGTGCAGAGTATTTCCAGCAGTGGACAGACATATGAGGGGTGGATGCAGAAGCCTCCCAGCAGTGCCCAGACATATGTGGGGTGGGTGCATATCACTCCCAGCAGTGCCCAGACATAGGAGGGGTGGGTGCATATCACTCCCAGCAGTGCCCAGACATATGAGGGGTAGGTGCATATCACTACCAGCAGTGCCCAGACATATGAGGGGTGGGTGCAGAGGACTACCAGCAGTGTCCAGACATTTGAGGGGTGGGTGCAGAGGACTTCCAGCAGTGTCCAGACATATGAGGAGTGGGTGCATATCACTACCAGCAGTGGACAGAGATATATGAGGGGTGGGTGCAGAGTATTCCCAGCAGTCGACAGACATATGAGGGGTGGGTGCAGAGGACTCCCAGCAGTGTCGAGACATATGAGGGGTGGGTGCAAAGGACTCCCAGCAGTGCCTAGACATATGAGGGGTGGGTGCATATCACTTCCAGCAGTACCCAGACATATGAGGGGTGGGTGCATATCACTCCCAGCAGAGCAGTGCCCAGACATTTGAGGGGTGGGTGCATATCACTCCCAGCAGTGCCCAGACATATGAGGGGAGGGTGCATCTCACTCCCAGTAGTGCCCAGACATATGAGGGGTGGGTGAATATCACTCCCAGCAGTGCCCAGACATTTGAGGGGTAGGTGCATATAACTACCAGCAGTGCCCAGACATATGAGGGGTGGGTGCAGAGGACTACCAGCAGTGTCTAGACATATGAGGGGTGGGTGCATATCACTACCAGCAGTGGACAGAGATGTATGAGGGGTGGGTGCAGAGTATTCCCAGCAGTGGACAGACATATGAGGGGTGGGTGCAGAGGACTCCCAGCAGTGTCCAGACATATGAGGGGTGGGTGCATATCACTCCCAGCAGTGCCCAGACATATGAGGGGTGGGTGCATATCACTACCAGCAGTGCCCAGACATATGAGGGGTGGGTGCATATCACTCCCAGCAGTGCCCAGACATATGAGGGGTGGGTGCATATCACTCCCAGCAGTGCCCAGACATATGAGGGGTGGGTGCATATCACTCCCAGCAGTGCCCATACATATGAGGGGTGGGTGCAGAGGACTACCAGCAGTGTCCAGACATATGAGGGGTGGGTGCAGAGGACTCCCAGCAGTGTCCAGACATATGAGGAGTGGGTGCATATCACTACCAGCAGTGTACAGAGATGTATGAGGGGTGGGTGCAGAGTATTCCCAGCTGTGGACAGACATATGAGGGGTGGGTGCAGAGGACTCCCAGCAGTGTCCAGACATATGAGGGGTGGGTGCAGAGGACTCCCAGCAGTGTCCAGACATATGAGGAGTGGGTGCATATCACTCCCAGCAGTGCCCAGACATATGAGGGGTGGGTGCATATCACTCCCAGCAGTGCCCAGACATATGAGGGGTGGGTGCATATCACTCCTAGCAGTGCCCAGACATATGAGGGGTGGGTGCATATCACTCCCAGCAGTGCCCAGACATATGAGGGGTTGGTGCATATCACTCCCAGCAGTGCCCAGACATATGATGGGTGGGTGCATATCACTGCCAGCAGTGGACAGAGACATGGGGGTGTGTACATCATCCTCAGATGACCACAACTCCATGGGTGTATGAATGCATCCCCAATGTGCGACTATGTTGAGAGTGCCATAACAACACATCACTAACAGCAGTGTCCCACTCCCATGAGGATGTATGTCTTTCCCCCACTGCATGACAAACCACATGTGGGTGTGAGGACAAATGACACATGCATACCCACCCCTGGCGGATGCAGCACAATACACACACTGAGATCATGTCACAAGACTGTATAGTTATGTTAAACCCTACTAAACTAAGAGAGCCAAAGGGAACACACACTGTCACGCACATTCCAGGACTGATAGGAATGTACAGGTGCTGGGACAGCCACCAAGTTGTTGTCTCCCATGGAAGGAATAGGGAGGACTTCCCACAGATACAATGCCCACAATTGTGAGTCAGGTGAACAAATACCCTGCAGAACAAGTACCATATGTGTGCCAGGCTGGGAGTACACACATGGATAGTGCGGAAAAGGGACAATTTCTACATGAAGGCATGGCAACATACTCTATACACAAGTACAGTGACTACCAAGGATGGCACAGACGATGCAGCCGGAGACATTGATGAGCAGGTATGGCCATAGTTGAAGGGATCCGTCACCCACAAGGAAATGTAGACACAGGTTCAGCACAACAATTGTGGAACTCCCTGCAGGGAAGATGTCAGGTGCCACAGAGGAAGGAACACTCCTTGGGACAATGTCTCCAAACACAAAGACCATACACGACCAAAGATTCTTTTCTGATACCTTGTGATGGCACGCAGATACCAGGGTCCACCCCATGAGCAGCAGACTACAACATTTCCCAGACACCTAACACATGATCACCACCCCAACTCATGGAGCATCAGCACCAAAATCAATACCTGAAAACCAATCGTGGTCAAAGGAAAAACAAAATGCTTTATTCAGCATTAAATTAAAAGGTATAAAAGGACAATATTTACAAAGGCCATAGGCCAGTCCAGATGCGAAGTCCTGGGGGGACACATGTCGACGCGTCTCCCCGAGCTTGCCTGCACATACTAAACCTCTGGTTCAGCGACTGGGGGGGGGACATCATGTGGGGAAGGACCAGGCACCGCAGGGACAGGAGCGGGAAGGGTAGGTGTTGTGGGTGCAGGGACGCATGACTCCACCACAGGGGGTGGGGCAGCACCAAAGGTGGCGGTTAGCATGGCGCTGCACACGTCCGCAAGCACATCCAGCGTCTCACCTGCACCCGAAGGAACCACAGGCCCCAAGGAGGGGGGGGTCGGAGGGATGGGTTGCAGCGCTACTGGGGGAGGTGGTGGACAGAGGGGGACTCAACTCCCCTACCCGTGGAGTGCCTTGCCCGTTTGCGTGATGGTGAACCAGTGGGGCTGAGGCCCAGTACAGCCAAGTATGTCTCCTTCTCAGACTGTGGGGCAGGGGAGCCGAGGGGAGTGACATTGCAGGGACTGGGGAGTGTGGCATGCGGACTTGGACTGTGGCTACATGTCTGCCTGTGTGCCCTAGACCCAGTGGGTGTGCCTTCTTCCCCCTGAGTGTGGGTGACAGGAGGTGTGCGCTTGCCATTCCCTGTTGGTGTGCTGCCTGTGTCTGGTGGGGTGCGTGGCTGGGAATGTCTGTGTGTGCTTGGGACAGGCATGGGAGTGGGAAGTGTGGATGGTGCAGGGGTAGGGGGGACGAAGCGTTGCAGGAGACTCACTGCTGCCGTCAGTGACGAGTCCATGGACCTCAGCAACATCCGTTGGTCAGACATCGCTGATGACATGCCCTCCATGTACGACACCATCTGTGTCAGCAGTCTGGTGTGGCCATGGAGGACAGTCAGGATCGATGTCTTCCCAACCTGCAACTGCCGCTGAATGTCCACAGACTCGGCAGTGAGGGCAGCAGGGGAGACAGGGGCAGGGGGTGCGGTGCCTGGCACGAAGGAGACACGTTGTTGCCCTACACGGACAGAAGGGACCCGAGCAAGTGGGAGGGCGGTGATGGGATTGGAGGGGGCGGTGACAGTTGTATTGCTGCTGCCAGCTGTTGGAGCAGCCTCCACCCCCTCAGGGAGCTCAGCCTCGGACCCGTCAGCGTCGTAGTCGGTGTTGGTACTAGACAGGTCCTCCGCCTGACTCCCCTCGCCCTCCGTGCCACTTGATTCTGCCGACTCCCCAGCAGTGGTGGCACCGGTGCTCGATCCCTCCTCCTGGTCCATGCAGGTGTCTCCCTCGGTGTCCCCCGATGATGCTGTGTGCAAGGTGAAGAGACATAAAATAATCAGTCACCTGTGTACATCTGACACATGAGTCCAAACAAAATAGGTCACAGTTGGTTCACCCACCATGCCACCTGAAAAAATGAACATCAGGACACAACAGCAAATAACTCGATATCCAATTATACTGAGAAGATAGTGTCTGTGAACAGTGGAGCAGAGCCAGACTATGAAGGCATGCCACCTCTTGTTCACTGTGAAAGAAACAGTATTGGTGCACCCAAGGCCAAATAACAGACGCCAATGCTGAAGGTGTCCCCACACTCAGAGACCTGTGAGTACTTTGTAAACCCTAAAGAAAGACATTGTGATACCTTGGGAATCACAACACTTTACACAATCAACATGTTTGGAATGTGTGAATGTGCCACTTTTGGAACAGAACACACATGTGCCTGGATAACAGAAGTCACACAAGGAGGTGCACACAAAACTACTTTTACACAGTCATTGTATGAGCTGCCAGCCTAATGCAAATAAGCCACTGTTAAGAAGAAATGTGGTATCAGGAAGTACATATACATGGCACCACAGGGGTCTGGATGACTTGACACCCGTAAGTTGGTATCAGCAATAACCGAGGACTAACCCAAATGCAACCACACTGTGGGAACATGTATATGTATAATCTCTAATCAATTTCATTACAGAACTGTGCCTTTGTTTTAAATGTGCCAGCGTGTCCCCTAAAAGTGTAAAGGTGGTTTCTTGTGCACTTCCTTGGGAGACATCTGTCATGCAGGCACATTATTGTCCTTCCCAACAAAATATCAAAGTCAAGCATATAAACTATTGGGACATGTTGACAAGTGTAGTCAGTGCCAAGGTACAAGACAACTTGACTAACAACTTGAATCATGCCACCTGTCACATGGCCATCCGTACCATGATGACACAGTTGGCAACACATCTGACCCACTACCTGTCATGTGGAGTGGCACACATGTCCAGACACAGGACAATGCATTAGCTAATGGCCCTGCAATTGTATCGGAATAAGGAGCACTTGCACTGAGGAGACACCCTCATGGGAACCAAGAATGTCCACACAGATGTCAGCACACACAGACCAAACTACGTAGCATCTGGAGCACACACCGGTGCCAAAAATGGATGAGCAGGAAACATGTCTTTTAACTTTTGCCACATGCTGCAAAGCACAAACATTACCCCCTGCACAACATGCCTTGGTCACTGCACGTTGAGTGTCTGTCCAGACAATTATCACACACAGGTCAGACCTGGCAAGGAGACATAAGGTTTGGACATGTAGGCCTTGCCTGCACAAACCCCCCCTACCTGAGACAATGTGATTGAGACAGAGCAAGTAGTTACACCTCTTAATCTGTGATTACTGAAATGTGTATCAAGAACTCCTAAATGTACTCAACATCACCTCATGAGTCTGACCACACATATTTGTGACAAACAACCATCAACAGATAGTTGTACATAGACACACAGGCACTGCCCAGTGTGAGGATGCACAAGTCTAATGGGGTCACCATGGACAGTGGAGACATGTAGCACACTTTACGTAAATACAAATGAGGCCATGGAAGAATGCCACAGAGGCCAACCTATGCTGAACACACAGTGAATGGGCACAGTGTTTGATGCCACACATGATTCTTAGGAAAAGGTGTCTCAGGGGACTGTTGTGGGCACACTGCTCCATGGTCCTGGAATGATCTCACTGTAACAGGAGCAACCGTCTGGGCACTATGCATATCTCCCACTCATGCACATCATGTCTGAGGCCACTACATCGGTCATGCATGCTGCAAGTCTGTTTATGTGAAACCTCACACTCCTATGTTGAGACTCAGGACAGTGCCAACAATTATGGACCCCCAAATGAGTGAACAGGACAGGGCACAGGTAAGGTACCAACACATGTCACAGACCACCCACACCCATGATGCTGAAAGCAGTATGCACCTTGATTAACTGGCAGCCTAGATGACCATGTGCAATAGTGATTACACATAGACCAGGGAACACATGTCAAGGAGGGGAACGGAGGAAGAACAGCACCGGTTGACTTGGGGGAACAGGATATGCACTGCACATATAAACCCTGGCAGTGTATCCAGGCGACTGAGCACTTCCAAAAGCTGGTGACACACAACAAACACACATGTACCTACCCCCTTCCTGCTGCTGTCTCTCCTGTAACCGCCTATCCATCTCAGGGAAGACCACCGCCAGGACACGCTTCATTTGGTGGGTCAGGTGCCGGCGCCTGCCATGGGGGCGTGGTGGTGAGTCAGCCAGCAGGACCCGGGCTATCCTCCTGGTCCAGCACCGAATGTCCTGTCAGCGTTTCCTCACTTGGGGCAGGCGCCGACTGCGACCCTCCACCGTATTCACAGCCCTGACGGCCCTCTTCCAAATTCTCCCCTTCTGGTCGGCGGTTACCTGTGAGGATGACAAAGTGAGACTACATCACTACACCTGCTCCATGTCACAGAGACACACATTTTAACATCTTTGATTTGTTGCACAGGGCATAGTATGCTGCCAACTAATAGCACCTTTGTCATAGGGACATTCGCCTCTGTGTAAGTGCCAATGCACTACATGGCATTGAAAGTACACAGGTGGCATGAGGGGTTCGACACACTCCCTGATCATGGCACACACTGTGCATCACAAGCAACACAAGGCTGATGGACAGCACCTCCAAGCAGTCACATGCCCCAGGCCACTGACGCAACCTCAGCAGAGTACACAGACACACACAGGCACACATCTTTCACCTGCCATTGGCAACAGCGGATACAAACCTCACTCTGCACATGTGCCACTTTCCTGGGGGGTGTCACAGGCGTGGGGCTAGCCCAGCAAGTCAGACACACAGCACGGCTTACTTCTCACATCAGATGGGTAGAGCAGTTGCCTCCTCCATGCAGCTGTGGTGCAACACTCCACATAGACACTCACCCACATGACAAGGAACATTCCCACACATCAATGTCCAGGGGGCGTACACATCATTTGGATACTCTCACCACAGCTCCACTCAACTCACACACATCTGTTGGTACAGTCACGTGTCACACCGGGGGGACCACTGATTCACCTCAGGACTATAGAACAAGAATGCCCAAGAGGATTACCCACGCTGAATGTGCCATGCACCATGCAGTGAATGTCACAGTAAGCACAATGCAAGTGAGGAGTGCACACATGAACCACATCATGCTCTGCATGAGAGACATAAGCCATTCCCCCCTCGCTGGGACCCACTCTAAACAACATTGCATGTCTGTCACACCTGGACACAATGCCAGATGTTACAGTCACAAAAAAAGGGGCACAGTCAAAGGTAGTGGAGTCAGCACTCACCTGCTCCTCTGGTCTACCATACAGGCTGGGGTACTGTGGGAGGATGACGTCCAGCAACGCCTCATTCTCTTCCTGTGTGAATGGCTGGGCCCTCTCCACAGACCTTGACATGGTGCCAGAGGAAGACAAGACAGCAGCAGTGGTGACGACTGACATGTTGTGCAGGCAAGTGCCCTCTCATGGGTTCTGCCTGACTTATATATGCCTTGCTGGCCTATTTCATTTTCAGGAGTACAGAGCGCTTGGTCAGACTCATTTGCATCCTATGTTTCCTCCAATCCCTTTAAACATACACCAGTGACAGCATTAGCATCTTTCAAATTTGCAGCAGCATGTCAAGTCAACAACCACTTTGCAACAATGTATAATGTGGCCAACTGCTTTTTCCAGCCCACATGATGGAAAATGTTGATCTTGAAACTCGGTATCCATGACAACCAGCATGCATTTAGGTCCTAATACTTGTCCCTTATGTGTCCCCATTGTAATTTTCAAATCCCCACACAGGTACGGTGCGTTTCACATGTACCCCTAGGGCACCACTACTATAGTGATATGGCCCGTACACGCGCGTGTAGGGGTCGTAACCCTATAGTAGTGTTGGCGTAGGTGTACGCCATAGTGATACGACCCGTACATGCGCGTGTAGGGGTCGTATCCCTATAGTAGTGTTGGCGTAGGTGTACGCCATAGTGATACGACCCGTACACATGCGTGTATGGGTCGTATCCCTATAGTAGTGTTGCCGTAGGTGTACGCCATAGTGATACGACCCGTACACGCGCATGTAGGGGTCGTATCCCTATAGTAGTTTTGCCGTAGGTGTACGCCATAGTGATACGGCCCATACACGTGTGTGTAGGGGTCATATCCCTTTAGTAGTGTTGCCGTAGGTGTACGCCATAGTGATACGACCCGTACATGCGTGTGTAGGGGTCATATCCCTATAGTAGTGTTGGCATAGGTGTACGTCATAGTGATACGACCCGTACACGCGCGTGTACGGCTTGTATCTCTATAGTAGTGTTGCCGTAGGTGTACGCCATAGTGATACGACCCGTACACACGCGTGTACGGGCCGTATCACTATGGCGTACACCTACGGCAACACTACTATGGGGATAGGACCAGTGTGTACACGTACGTGTACGACCAGTGTGTACACCGCGGTGTACACACTGGTCATACACGTACGTGTACTACCGTAGTACACGTACGTGTACACACTGGTCATACACATACGTTTGTACGGTCCGTACACACACGCGTACTCCTACCCAAACCCAATATAGTGATACGACCGTACATACGCCCTCAGAGCGTGTGTACAGTGCGTTTCACAGCTTACACTGGTTATAGGAGGCACACACGAAAGGAATGGAGGTGTCAGATTCGCACAAGGCTGTACATCAAGTCATTGTCAGTGCAGTCCTTCATGTGCAGGGCCTAGATGTGTCAGGCAGTGATGTGGCACATGTCTCCTCATGTTTTAGCACAATAGATGTGTGGTGACCTGTGTACACATGTCATGTGTGATGGGGCACTATGTTGCACACTTCCCCTTCACACTTTGCACATGTCTGCATGTAGTACAAACGTGTCAAGCACTGCATCACTGGTATAGCACAGTCCCCAACACCCTCAACTGTCACCTGATGCCAGGTACACGGATAATTACACCTGACTTCTAACTACCGTCGTGCCACGATGTGACTATGTCATGTGTTCCCATGAGCTTGCTGTTGGTGTTCCATCAACTGCATCTGCTGTTGCTGCATCCAACATGTGTCTGTGTGTAGATGGGCATGGCACACAATTACGCACACCATGCCACATGTGGAATCCCACGAAACGTGTGTCTGTATGCATCGAACATGGTATTTCGACCTGAGGACATATCTGCGTTGTCTCAATGTCTGTGTTATCAGTTTTGACATGTACCCCTTCATGGCAATGTGTGTGATCTGTACTTTTTAAATGACATGTGACCTGTTCATCTAGCTTGCCGCAAGCTGTCTGAATGAGATAAGATCCTTCTAATGCAGCTATGTGGATGTAATGTGTCTGGCAATTCACTTACACTGGGCCACAGCTAGTTTCATGGCATGTCATGTAGATCTTGACAATCAACGTTGTAGCTGGCTCTTCGTAGGAGTATCACCTGGCTGGCATACGTGTCCTGGATGTATTGCACAGACCAGACTCTGTATTTTGCAGATGTGTATTAGCTGTTGAACATGTGCTCAGTTCATTGACATTGGTGTAGTAATGTACTCAATCTTCGTTATTCCTTCCAAATTTCTGCAGGGCACCGCCTCTCCCCCGACCAATGCCAGACTTGGGTGCCATGAGGGAACGTGACTACATACGCCGTTACAGATTCACCCAACAGTTAATTGAGGACCTGGCAAACAGGCTGGCACCACACCTCCAACCTCGACACAGTTATCCTACTGCGCTGACCCCCAAGATGAAGGTTATGGCAGTCCTACATTTTTTTGCCACCGGTACGTTTCAATTCACCATAGCTGATGTGGGTGGCATGTCCCAGACCATGTTCAGCCGTGTCCTGCATGATGTTTTAGAAGCCATGTTGGAGCACCTGGATGAATTCATCCATTTTCCAACTCGTGAGCAGTTGACAGGTATCAAGGGTGAGTTCTATGCCCTGGGAGGGATGCCCCATGTAATTGGGTTCATTGATGGGACTCATGTGGCTTTGGTACCACCACAGGCACAGGAGGTAGCCTATCGAAACTGAAAACATTATCACTCCATTAATTGTGGTGTGTCTACCTAACATGCTGATTTCCCATGTCTGTGCACGTTTTCCAGGGTCAGCACACGATGCCTACATCATGAGGCATAGCAGGGTGCCAGAAATGATGCTGCGGCTGCACAACGAACGAGCATGTCTTGTTGGTGGTTAAACTCTGTTTGTCCTGTATTTAGCGGTATCTTTGTATGTTACGGCATCTCCTGACCCACTTCTTTATGATGTTTCCATGTAGGGGACTCTGGCTATCCCAACATGCCATGGCTGATGACGCCTCTCCGCAACCCCAGAACAGCTGCAGATCACCGTTACAACAATGCCCATGGGCAGGCCAGGCGAGTGATTGAGAGGACGTTTGGCCTCCTGAAGAGCCGATTCCGGTGCCTCCACAAGACAGGCGGGTCCCTCCCATATGCACCGGTGAAGGTCTGCAAAATCTTCCTCGTGTGCTGCATGCTGCACAACATGGCAGTGGAGAAAGCTGTGCCACTCATCCTGGATCCCGATGAGCAGGAACATCCACCCGTGGAGGATGAAGGCCTTGGTCATGAGGCAAGTGAGGAGGAGGAAGAGGACATCCGGAGTCTGCTCATACGCATCTTCTTCTCATAATGGTGAGTCCCTGGGTCTGAGTGTGCACGCTTGGAGCCTTGTGTGGCATGTGTTGCAATGTGTGTGTCCAGCTGACTGTATGCTAAGTGACTTAGAGGTGTGTTCTGATGTGTCACTCGAGTGATGATGTCATTCCACACATTTTAGCTGACACACTCAATTTTCAACTACCATCGTGTCAACCTTATTCATGTAGAGTACATGACCATGCATGCGGATGACTATCTTTTTCCTGACTTCTTGTGTGTCTGTCATCCCCAGGTAGTTGCGCATGCTGTCTGCTCGTGGCATCGTTGTGCTCCTGCTATTCCTCATGAGTATTGCAACGTGTGCAGAATCAGCGTTACATGCACGGACATGGTGAAAAGTCTCCTTTGGGTAAGGATTGCAGCAAGGTATTTTGGGTGTGGTAGTTGTTTGTAATGCGTGGGCACTGCTCCTGTGCAGGTTTTGTTACTATGCATACATGTCGACTCACCATGGGGCACATGACATGTAGCATGACTCACATGAATTGATAGTCACACTTCGTGACAGTCATCTGTAATGGGATTGTGGATTGTGATGAAGGCATCAATGTGTGTAAAACTTCCCTCTGAAACATATGGCATGCTACGGTGGACATAGTGTGGGACATCCCCGTGTGCAGAAGGGGGTGTTTGGCTCACCCCCTTCACTTGTGTACCAGTTCAATGGATTTACAGCATCTGTGGTGCGAAGGGGGTGTCCAGTGTAGGTCCCACATGTTCATCCAAAAGACCTGTGAGTCTGTTCATATTCATGCATTTCCATAGGTGTGAGCCTGAGTAATAAAGGTGTTCCTCCCCCTCCAAGGTGCCTCATCTCTGTCAATGCAGGTCTCTTGCCACTGTGCATGCGGCATCTCTGGCATAGTTGTCAAAGATTGTGCATATGAGTCTATGTGTAGATAAGCAACATGCATGCTGTTCTTCATGTATTTGATTCTCTATTGTGCATGAAGTCCATGGCTGTGTATGTGTTTTGGCATGTTGGTCCCCACAACGGGCCGTCAACACATGCTGAGGGTGTGTTTCCTGTGCGCAGCTCGGCATTCAGTTTCCTGATCCGGTGTCAGTCATCTTTGGTGATTGTGCATCCATTGTCTCTGGGTGTGCCATAGAAAACCGGACACTCCTTCCTTTACATACACCTGTTGCAGTTGCAGTTGTCCTTTCTGACATTCTAGTCTTTGTGTGGAACTTGTGGCATAGTTTCCAGGACATGCCGCCTGCTGTTGCAGCCCCTGCAGCAAGGGCAACCAAAGTTTCCAGATTTGGCAACAAACACACATCAAAGATGCTCCTCCCTTCCTCCCTCAACCCATTCATTTGGCTGTCATCAGCTTGTCTGTGCCACAGTTGCAGCCTCGCGGTGCCAAAAGCTGGACTGTCTGCAGATGCAACGTGCACATTGCATGACCCTCAGGTCCTTGCATGACCCACATCACACTACAGTCTGATGTTGCAGCCACCCTCCAAGCAAATGTCCATCCACAAATCTACCGCCTGCTCTCAGGCATACACTAAGCACACACACAACACCTTTGCATGATGAGTGTGCAACTCCAACTGCCTACACAGCGCTGCCACGCCTTCCAGGCCCTGTCACACCAACCAGGTCATGTCCCTCCTACTCCCACCGGCTCTGTACCCCAGCAAGGCCATGGGAGTGGGACTCAAGGCTTCTGCATGTAGTATGGTGTCGTCGTCAGGCACATGGCACAGGTATCATCTCTCAGCGTGTCAATCTACAATGTGTCCAGGATCCCCCTCTCCACCATCACATGCGCACAGCACCTCATCATCAGCTTGTATGCCATTGACAACCAGGTGCTCCTCACCCTCACCAAGGACGCAGACATTGCCAGTTCTAATATTCAAGAATGCGTGACATCCATTGATGAATGGCTGAACATCAGCCACCTGAGGCTGGACTTGTACAGGACTGAGGTCAACATCTGAGGATTGTCCCCTTACAGCTGGGTCAACTGCTTGTGTCCCACCCGCAAGAGCCCTGCACAAGCACCCAGCGTCCAGGCACAGAAGATGGTGTGCATCATGGATTGCTTGCTCACATTTGCCATGGTAATCACCAGCATCTGTGCCTCAGACTGCAACACCCTCTGCATTATGCACATGATCCCCAGATAGATCCACTCCAAGGAAAGACGGACCATCCCCCAGGTCCACGACAACATCCGTGTCAAATACTGCCCTGCCCTCTACAGAGCAGGCACATCCAAACTCCCGGGAGCGATAGCTGCAATGGATCACTGCCTGCTGCAGGATGACCTTCACACTACACACCCACACTCAGGAGGCAGGCCACAACCCCGAACCAAAACCAACCTTGTACCACTGTCATCCGAGACCCTGTTGGGCCATCTCCGTGCATCCAACCTTGCCCTGGACACCATTCTTCACATCCACCTTACTCCAGCATGCAGGACATAGTCCTCCCACCTGGCCACACATACCTGGGACTCCCTCCCCAGGAACCTCCACATGAGCCATGACCTCTGCGCCTTAATGATACTCTTCCAAATAGGTCTGTACGCACACTATTGCAAGCCCCCCCTCAGCAGCTTGAGGACATCAAAGGTGAGTATTGTGCTCCATGTCTGCTTTGAATGATACATTGTGACCCATGTGTGTCCTGTACCAGACTCAGATCCCAGGGAATGGATGGGTGGAGTTTGTTCAACACTCAGGCATAGTTTGACATTTACACACACATATGTTGTGGACTAATGCAAAATGACAGCAACATCTCATGAAAAAATAAAGTTTTTCTTTACGGTGGTGTTTCGTGTTTTGGTAGATAAACTAAGCTGATCTACCGGGTGCATAGAATCCAAAGTTCACAGGGGGAGATGGGATCCTTTGCTTTGGATGTCATCAAAGTCCAGTCCACAGTGTTGGTCATCATTGTTCAGACTGTGACCAGCAAGTCCATGTGGCAGAGAATGTCATTGGATGAGGTGCTGCTGTTGCGCCAGAGGGCCAGGTGCCAGGCCAGGTGACCTGGGAGATGTGGATGGTCTGCTGACTCTCATGGTCTTTTCCGTGGACGACCCACCTTCCTGGGGGGACCCTCAGATGCAGGCCTTGACGATGCTTGTGATGCTCCGTCGGACGAATCCTTCTCCTCCACCCTACCTGTTGCTGGTGGTGGTCTTCGCCTGGTGGCACAGGGAGGGTTGCCCATGTTGTCGGCGATCCGACGGAGTGAACGGCTCATGTCCGTTTGCACCGCCAGGAGCTCAGCCAGTCTTGCCTCCATCCGTTCTTGGTGTTGTTGTTGACTAGCATGTTGCTCGACCTGCAGGTTCTTCATCTCGTCGAGGGTCCCCTTCATCTCTGTGAGGCTCGCCACTACCTGGCTGATGCCCCTGGTGTCACGCCGGTATGTGTCCAGGATGTGGCGTATGTGTGACATACCGGTTCCCTCAGCTGGCTGGTCAGGTTCACGCCTCCGCCTGCCTCAACTCCCACCACCCCTGCCCACACGAGCCTGGCCTGCCGTTGTGGGCACATCGGGTCTACGGGACCCCTGAGGGATGGCATTTGCGGGGTTGTCTGCCTCCTCCTGGGTGCCCGGAGAACCTTGTCCCTCCTGGTCAGACTGGCTCTGTTGTTCAGTGCGAGCAGGGCTCCTGGGTGTCTCCTGGGATGTGGCAGGAATGGGGGTGTGGGTTGGCACAGATGTACCTGACGCAGGTGCTGCAGGGGCTTGAGCACCAGAGGGGCCAGGTTAGTCGGGGTCATCCACGGAGTGGTGAGAGTCGTCGCTGCTGGTGGGATCATCTTCACGCTGAGCCGGGGACTGTGATTGTTCCCCCCCATTGTTGGGGGGAGGTCCATGACATTGCCCTGTGTGTGAGAGAGAGACTATGTTAATGCTGTTTCATGCCACATCCATGTTTCATACATATTCAAGCTGTCACAGTTCCTCTAGGTAGTTGGATGTGCCTAGCATTCCTCTCAATGTACACTTGGGGATGGGTATGTTGCGGGGGACAGATTGATATGTTCTCCTGAGTGTTTGGCCAGTAGAATTTTGGATAGGATGCTTATTTGGCTATGGATTGGTCTTGTTGTGTCACATGTCCATTGTGAGAGTGGGTAAATCCGTTGCCTGCCCCGGGGGTGTGTGCTTGTGTAAGGGGGGGGTGTGACCGGGCCTGCTGTTGGGTGTAGTGTGATTGGGTCTCCCAGGTGATGTGTCTGTCCCCTCATGGTGCATGCTGGCATGATAGTGAGTGTGAGTTCCTGTGCTAGATATCTGAGCTTGTGGAGTTGGTGTTTGAGTGTATAGTGGTCACAGGAGGGCCTTGTGCTGCATACAGCAGGGCCAAGTGTCAGCTACTTTGTCAGTACTTTGCCAGTCCCTGTGCATTGGGCATGGTGCATGGGTATGTACCTAGGCCATATGGGCTGAGGGCACTGGTGTCTGCTTCTGAGTTGCACAATGTGTTGTGTGAGCCCCACCCTCCCAGCATCCCGGACATCCTCTTGAGTTTGTGGTTGGTGTGGCCTGGGACATGGCATTGCCTTTATTTGTGAATGGGGCATGGAGACGTTAGTGGCATGAGAGTGGTTTTTGAATGTGGTTGTGTGCGGTGAGGGCTTAGGGGAAGTTGCGTGCATTTGGTGTATTTGTGGTGTGGATGCCATTCCCCCCATGTTACGTGAGTTGTTTGTGTACTCACCAGGCTCTGCGACTCCTTCGACTCTGTGTACTCCCACCGGTGGAAGCATGGTCATCACCTTCTCCTCCCAGGGATGGTAATGTACGGGTCTGCGGGGCAGCCCACCTCCAGTGATGTTACTCTGGGCGTATTCCTCGTTCATTTTCCTCTTGACTGCCCGGCGCAGATCGTACCACCTGGCTTGGCATTCATTCCTGGTCCTTCAGATGGGCGCAACAGCAATCACCTTATCGACGATCCTCTGCCACAGGCTAGTTTATTGGGCTATGGTGGTCTGTCTGACCAATGTTCCAAACAGCTGTGGCTCGACTCTGATGACTTCGTTGACAAGAAGGTCCAGCTCCGCCCTTGTGAACTTTGGATTCTTGTCTGTGGGCATGGTGTGGGGTGTGGGTGTGGATGGTTGTGGGTGTGTGGGTGTGAATGTGACGGTGTGTGTGTGAATGTGAAGAGGGGGTGTTTGTGAAGGAGGTTGTGTGAAGGTGTGTAAGTTAAGGTGTAGTTAAGGTGTAAGTAAGGTGCAGTTGTTTGTCTGTGGGGTCTGTCAGCAGTGGGTCTGTTGCAAAGGCTCATGGGTTGTGTGTGTGGGCCCTTTTTCTTGGTCCATTTGTGGGTGTGGCTGCGTTTGAAATGTTGGTTGGTGTGTTATAAGAGGTGGTTGTGATTTTGGGCCTCTGTTTGGATGTGCTAGATCAGTCATTGAGATGTATTTTGTCATGAAGATGTGTTTTGTGGTGTCTTGCGAGTCGAATTGACCCTCCTTGTGCTGTTTTACAGTGTCCTGGTTCTGTACAAGTCTTTTTCGCATAGGTGAGGTCCGTACATACGCGATGCTGGGTGAGGGTGCTGTGGTACGGTGTTGTGGTGCGGCGCGTACAGGTACGGGGCTGGGGTACTTTCCTGGGGTATGGCGCGTACATGCACGGGGCTGGGGTACGGGCCTGGGGTGCGGCGCGTACAGGTACGGGGCTGGGGTACGGGCCTGGGGCACGGTGCATACAGGTACAGGGCTGGGGTACAGACCTGGGGTGCGGTGCGCACAGGTACGGGGCTGGGGTACAGGCCTGGGGTGCGGCGCGTACAGGTGCGGGGCGGGGTATGGGCCTGGGGTACGGTGCGTACAGGTATGGGGCTGGGGTACGAACGTGGGGTGCAGCACGTACAGGCACTACGGGCCTGGGGTACGGTGCGTACAGGTACGGGGCTGGGGTACGGGCCTGGGGTACGGTGCGTACATGTACGGGGCTGGGGTACGGGCCTGGGGTACGGTGTGTACAGGTATGGGGCTGGGGTATGGGCTTGGGGTGCGGCGCATACAGGCACTACGGGCCTGGGGTACGGTGCGTACAGGTACGGGGCTGGGGTACAGTGCGGACAGGGGGGTACGGTGCTGACATACGGGGGTACGGTGCTGACATATGCGGGGGAGGGGGGGCTGTACGACTCGTATCCGGGCACAAGTTTACCCGTGTACATGTGTGCTACTGCGTTCGCTCCGTACGGGGCCTTTACATGCGGTTGTGTATTCAGACGGGCGGTACGGATCGTACTTGCGCGCTCGGACTTCTGTTTTACGATTTGTATGTAAAAATGTCCGGCTCCCTCTCGTACACTTTTCCCGACGCTATTCGGACGTAAAAATGTCCGTCTCCCTCTCGTACCCTTTTCCTGACGCAATTCGTATGTATTTTTCACATACGAATCGTACTTTGCCGTTTGTACGGTACTTGTGCGATTCGTACGTGAAAATATACGGATATGAGTTGTACGCAAATTTATTTTACCGGATCGGAATCGGCACCATAATGTACAGCAAGATGCTCAAGAATTTCTTATGTTTATGCTTGCAGTATTGGAAGGTGAAGGAATACAAATTGAAAATCTGTTTGGAGTACATTACAGATGGGATCATAAATGTTTACCACTGAAATAGACACTGAACGATTCATACATTTGCCAATACCAGATTGCAAAACAGTGTCTTTTAAAAATTAGTAAAATCAGCTAAACAAAATATGGAATGTACTCACTGCAAATCTGAAAGGTTATCAACATTATTTATAGAAAGATTTGGACAATATGTTATTTTAATGCTACAACGTTGTAGAGCAGATGGCATATAATTGGAAACCAAAATAAAAATGTTGTGGCAAGTCAAATGTCAATTTCAGGAAGAACTTTCAAAGCAGTGGCAATTATTTTCCACAATGGAGCTTCTACAACATCTGGACATTATACTGTGTATTTAAAGTGCAATAAAGGATGGACAGATTGTAATGATGCCCATTTGGAATTCAAATGTCGGTTGCCTTATGAATTACCAAATTCATATTATATATTTTTGATGCCAAAGTTCTGAAAACATCATTCTGCCTATTGGGAAGATGTCAACATGAATTAATGAGTTTCTTTTGGATATTTTCAATACTAACGATTTCAGAAACATCGTTTGGCCTATTGGGAAGATGTCAACATGAATTAATGAGTTTATTTTGGATATTTTCAATGGAAATGATTTCGAAAACATCATTCGGCCTATCGGGAAGATGTCAAGAATTACTGTTTCAATTATCGTTTCTGTTCTTTGATATTGTATCTAAATTTTTTTTTTTTTTAAAGGAGCAGTTCATATATTTGATCTTTGTATTATATGCAATGTTATTGAGGGTGTAATTCCATTCAGCAGTTTTTGCTATAACCGTGGCGGTCACCAGTAGGTAGTTAGAGTTAGGACCTATTATCCATAGGAACATTCTATTTCCAATAACTTTGGCGCCGGTAGACGAATCTTCACAAAATTTTCAAAACTGATGGCCCATTTGGGTCAGCTCCTATGCTGACAGTTTGGGGGTGATTCGTCAAGCGGGGGCTGAAAAAAAGGGGGGTCCCAAAACACGTTTTCCCCATGTTATTTCCCATAGACAGCCCGAACTGCTTAACGGAACTTAACTAGCACATTCTTACGTTCTTATGCAATCACTGATACAAGAAAACACTCATCCATGCAGCCACTCTCACAATCTCACTTATAGCCATTTATATACTCTAACACACATATATACTGCCTTTCATATATGTAGTTACTTACACATGTACCAATGACATATACATTCACTCACTAACACACCCATACACACACTCACCCACCCATCACAGATGCACACTTCAAACTATGCACCCAGTGAATCATCTACTCACACATCTATGCAGAGTCACACACACCCCACCCACACAAACACTCAGGCACCCATACAGATACTCAGACAACCAATCAATACCTCATATAAAGACTTATGTAGTTATTCAGAAACCCATGCAGTCGCTTACACACCAACAGACAGACGGATACAGAGATTCACACAGTTTAGTCACTAACCCATGCATTCAGTAAGATATGTTTAACCACTCGCTTATAGAGTCAGTCATGCACCTAATAAAACATCCATTCAGACACTTATACATCCACTCATTCTTCAATATGCCTTTCCATATATATATTAAACATATTTAAACTTTACAGAAACTCACAGTCACTGGATGATGTCATCAGTGATGTCATTTGAGATGTCATCAGTGATGTCACTGACTATGTCATGAGTAATGTAATATGTGACGTCATCAGCAGTGCATGGCGGGGGCACGAGTTATAGTTACCTGAACTAACTATAACGGGGGAATTTCACGGGTTTTGTACGAGTGCAATGTCCAACTAACTATAACTTTCCCTAAACCTATGTTTTTTTCAGTGAATATATCTATAGATATGTATATATATATTATATATATATATATATATATATATATATATATATATATATATATATATATATATATATATATATATATATATATATATATATATATATATATATATATATATATATATATTACCTACTGTTGGTAGCCAGTAGTTTCCATAGGAAAAGCATTTTTTGACTTGGCCATAATTTTAGCGCAGTTTGACCAATCTTCATGAAATTTTCCCCAAAAAACTGTCATGGTAGGTTCTGGTTGTCATGAAAAGTTTGGGGGTTATCCGTGCAGTGGGGAGTGAGAATTTAGGGTGTGAAATAGGGGTGTGTTTGTAATGTTAATTTCAATAGGAACCTTTAGCCACACCTACAGTCCGAACTGCTGAATGGACTTAAACCGGCAGGGATGTAGATGTTGGTTCAAGGAACTGCCTTCTCCCTATTTGGTATAAATCTGTTCAGTTGTTTTTGAGAAATTTAAGCTAAAATGTATAGTGATATCTCTGATCGGGAAGCCTTCATGAACAAAGACGAGCTTGTGCAGGGAAATGCACTGCTCTGATTGGCTGCCAACACTTCAACCAGGAAGTGTTGGCAGCCATCTTGGGACATGGCTTCACTGAGTCCTCCAAAAAATAGGTGAAAATAAATAAAAGGGGGCAGGGAGGAATACCCTGACCCCCAAGCCATGTTGTTGGGGTCCCCTGGTACCCCCGCCACAGCATTAAAGCAATCAAATTTGCTGCAAATTTGTGATATTTGAGAATTCTCAGAAGAAAAAAACATCAAGCGTTGACTCCCATGCCTGCTTTTAAATAACCCCCGGGTGGGCCAGGTCATGGGGGCATGTAATAAATATATGAGGTGGGCACATAGGGACCTCCTCCCTGAGTTTTTGAATGTCCTCGAGACTGCCACCTCCCTGAGGCACTTTTCATTATTAATGTGGGCAGATCCACTGAACCTGCCCGCAGTCCCAGGGACTGCCATCTTCCCGGGGATATTTATCCTTATGTGGGTTGGGTGGCCTTGCTGAACACCTGCCCGGGGGACTGCCACCTCCCCGAGTCACTTTCATTTAGTGAGGGCCTCCCCCACTGCCCCAGGGACCACCACCTCCCTGGGGCACAAATACACTAATAAAGGGATTCCGTTGTGGATCCGTGGCGAGCACCACCTCCCCCGGACAAATTAGAATTTGGGAGGGGGGCCGTGCAGGCCCCCTCAAAGAGCCCTAGATGGCCCGGGAGACAGCCATACCCCAAGGCATGCTCCAGCAATGTCCCAGGGTGCCCAACCCTGGGACATTGCAGTTTCATACAGCATGGCGGGAGCACTGCTCCCATCATGCCATAGCCAGAAGTGTGATTTGCTTGGAGCAATTTGCTCTTGCTTGCTCAAAGTAGGGCACACTTTGCTTTTTACAAACAGGGAGCTGCATATAGCCCCCCTTTAAAAAAAAGAAAACAATCTGAAATAACAAGCCGGCAACTCGTCGTAGGTCCCGCCCTCTTTCTCCACTACTCTCCAACCATGCCACCTGGTTGGGGGATGAAATCCCCCTGGCTGTTGAGGGTCTTTAGAAGCCACAAAGACATCCTGTTACCTCCTGTAAGACCCACACAGTGGGATTGCTGAGAGGTGGTCAGATCCATGGCTCCTTTATGTACCACCCTTCAAACATGCCTCTCGGCACACTGCTTGTGGGTGGATGAGGTCCCCTTGCCTCCTGAGGGCCTCAAGACTAAAGTAAATTTCATCCCTGTTTGCAAAGTGGTGGAGAGAGGAGACCGGGCCTCTGATGACATCTCAGCAATGCAACTATGTGGGTCTTACTGAAGGTAACAGGACTGCTTGTTGGCCCTAAGGACCCTGAAGAGCCAATGGGACTTCATCCCCCAACTAGTAGTGCACCAGGAGACGCATTTGCAAAGTGGTGGAGAAAGGGGGCGTGGCAACCGAAAACCTCTCAGCAAACCCACTGTGTGGGACTTACTGGAGGTTACAGAAGGACTTGTTGGCCCCCAAGGAGCCTCTGGAGCCAAGGGAACATCATCCCCAACTAGTAGTGCGCCAGGAGGTGCATTTGCAGAGTCGTGCAGAAAGGGGGCGTGGCCTCTAACAACTTCTCAGTAATCCTGCTGTGTGGGACTTGCTGGAGGTAGAAAGAGGGGTAGTCGGCCCCCAAGGATCTCCCTGTGGGCCAGCTACCCCTCCTGTTAACTCTAGTAAGTCCTACACAGCGGAATTCCTGAGAGCTCATCAGAGGCCCTTTCCCCTTTCTCCCCCACTCTGCAAATGTGACTACTACTTTACAAACCTTAGAAATTCACTGAAAAACCAAAGGTTACAGGGACATTATAGTTAGGAACTAGCATTTAAAAAAACCTTAGACATTTCCTGGAAAATCCAAAGGTTACAGGGACGTTATAGTTAGGCTGACATTTCACTCATACAAAACCAGAGAAATTCAGCAATTATAGAAGCTGAGCTAACCTCAATGCACTGCTTGTGACCTAACATATTACATCACTCATTACATGGTGAGTGACATCACCGATGACATCGCAAATGACATCACTGATGACATCACTGATGATATCATCCAGTGACTGTGAGTATTTTTAAAAAGTTTATGAGTGTTAAGTATATATATCAAGGTGTATTGGTAAATCAGTGGGTGTATAAGTGGCTATATTGATGATTCAGTGGGTCCACGACTTACTATATATGTGAGCGATTAGGTGTCTCAGTGAATGTGTGGATGAGTGACTAGGTTATGCTCATGTCTGTATCAGTCTTTGAATTGGTGTCTAAGTGACTGTATGAGTTAGTGAGTGGGTACATGTGTGGCTGTATGGGTGATTGATTGGTTGTCTTAGTATCTGTATGAGGGTCTGTGTGGGTAGGTGAGGGGGTGTGACTGCCTGCCTGGATGAGTGAGTGAGTGGGTGAGTCCATGGCTATATGGGTTAGTGAGTACATCTGTGAGGGGCAGTATGGGTGAGTGCATGTGTGTATGGCTGTGTCAGTGAGTGAATTGTTGTGTCAGTGGTATATGGGTGTGTAACTACATATGTGAAAGGCAGTATAGGTGAATGTTGAGAGTATATGAGTGACTGCATGTGTGACTGAATGAATGTGAGAGTGATGTATGGTGAGTGTGTGCTTGTGTCAGTGACTGTATAGGTGAGTATGTATAGGTGAGTGAGTACAACTGAATGAGTGGGTATGGGTATAACTGTATAGCTGTGTAAGTGGCTGTGCAGTTGACTCTATGGGTGAGTGACTAGGTGTGTGAGTAGCTCTATGAGTGACTGACAGTGTGTGATTGGTTTGCTCTCTGAGAAGTAGGACTGGACCCACTCCTTTTATCCCAGACTACTTGAGGAACTGCACGGGTCAGTGGGTTGGCCTCCTGTCTAAGCTACAGGGACACAACAAGCTCCTGAGACCTCCCTGCAACTGCCCGACTAACCTGATGCACTGGACCTGCAACCAGACCTGCCTGAGCCCTGCTGGCCTCTGCTGGAGTGGGTTTCTGATCCCCAAGAGGTACTTCCCAAGGTCCTGGACCTATGGCTGGCATCAGTTGAGCTCATCCAGTGAAGAAAGGTGAAATTCTGCAGTTTTGGACTCTTTTCAACCGTTAAGGGGCTAATTCACGCTGAACCTCTGCCACCTTGGATGACCGTCAATTCAAAGCTCCGATGAACCGGACACTTCTCGCTACAGCAACCACCAGTGACAACCAGCAACGCAAGATCTGCACTTCGCGCTACAGCAATGCCAGCTGGCAGTGACCATCAGCATGAAGCTCCAGTAACAACCATCCGTGATGTCCAACTGGCTCTTCATGCTACAGTGACAACAGCCAGCTCCGGCAATGACCATTTGCAACACTCTCCCTTTTTCTCACTACTACCTCCACCGTGAACAGAACTCTTCATGCCTGACTTTGAGAAGGTAACTTTGTCAGTGGCACTAACCGGGTCCCTGTATCTGGCCATTCTCCTTTGCAGTGGGACTGAATTTGTGAGTTTTCCCTGATCTAGCATGACTAGATGACCAGGAGTGGTGCCTTGTGCCCTTTTGGCACTTTTTCTACAAAAACATTGGGAAAATGGATTTTTGTCGTTCTGATTTCTTTCTTAATTATTACATTGGGATTTGTCTTGTGTTTCACCTTTATTACTGTTTGTGTGCTGTCTAAATACTTTATACTTTGCCTCTCAGTTAAGCTTGACTGCTGTGTCCCAGGCTACCAGAGCAATAAGCACAGTTTAATTTAGTTACTTTTGTGGTTCACCTGAGAGGGACTGTGGCATTACCTGAGTGGAGTTTCCATCCCTCCAAACCAATAACACAATTTCTTACTTCTTTACTGTGGAAACTTTGACCTAACCATAATCACACAGTGGTGAACACCTTGTGCAATATATTACAAAGTGTAGTTATGGTTCAGCAGCACTTTTCATTGAAGATACATTTTTTGATTTGTTTATAGCATTTGTCCCCATGGACTGATTTGCATAAAATTTAGCAATCTGCTAACTCGGTAAGCTAAGTTTTGGCATGCCAGTTTCATAAAGATCTGTCCATGTAAAAAGGGGGCGGAGATGAATAAGTGAGTCATTTCCATATTTTGTCAACAAAAAGACAAAAATCCTCTGAACATATTTAAACCAAACTTAGCAAGATGTTAGAATTTTACCCAGAAGATGTGCTGAATTAAAAAAGTTAATACGTTTGGATATCTTGTCACTTGAAAAGCCATATGTAACTTTGTGTATAAATTTGTCACCATTTGATAAATATGCCTGAATTTAGTGGCCACTTAAGGCCTGATTCATAAACTGATCTTTTGAGTAAGTTTACTCTTTTGAGTAGGGATGGGCAGAACTTGCAGAGTTTCACTCCGGGAAGTTACCTAAAGAAACCCAGGGGCAGATTTACAAGCTCCTTGAGCCGATAGTGTGTCACTTTTCCCCATATTAAAAGTGACGCACAAGCGGCGCAAGGGGCTTGTAAATAAGCCCCTCAGTGAGATTCCATGGAGTTGGGCGAGTGGTGGAATTTTGGTACTTTGCACTGCTACTGTTGATTTTTAGTGCTGCGAGATTGTCTTGTGCTGTAAAATCAGTGTGAGCTGCTCCACGCGGCATGCCAGATGGTGCTTTTTCTTCCTGCCACTCGAGTAGATTTTCTACTTGGCAGCAGTTTTCTCAGCATGAGCGACAGCTTTCCCAATAGGTATGGTAGTGACCTGCTGAGATCACCCGCGTAGAGATATTGTGCCAGGACTCATCCTATTGCTCAATTTTCCCAGGGTGCAGCCTAGAGCCAATGCAGGCACCGATGCGGTGCTTGTGTTGTAAGGAGGATTGATTTTATGCAGCAAGAGACACATTCCTTCACAAAATACAATCCCCTGAAGCACTGTCCCCATTCTATGTGTACTGCAGAATGCAGCACAAATAGGAAGAGGAAGTAACAAGGAGAAATAAAGATATTTCTCCTCGTTACGCCTTCCCCGGGAAAGCGTAGCATACTGGGCATTCCCAAGTCTACTAGTAATGGTAAATCTGGGAAAGCATCAAAATTCATGAGGGTTGCATGGGAACACCCACGCAACCCCTATGGAAGGCCTCCCTGGGGCAGAGTAATGCAACACAGAGATTTGCACTGTGTTGCCCTACTCCAGATTTATCAAGCCACTCAGGGCCATGCAAGGGGGCCTTTGCGTGGCTTGATAAATTGCATTTCAAGGGTTGTGTCGCATTTGGCAAGCAATGCAACCCTTGATAAATATGGCCCTTACACTTATAGTAACTTACATTTTGGTAGTAAGTCCAGCACTACACATGGCCAGCCTCTGTTACTGCAACACTCTTCCCTATTAAATAATGGAGGTAAGGACTGACAATAAACCCCATATGGGAAAGAACATTAAGGGACCGATTCCGATCCGGGTCGGAAGTGCACCGAACGCGAAACGGTCCGAAAAATTACGAACCGTACGCGTGTTTTCCGGCCGACTCGTACTGCTGTACGAGCGAGCAAGTACGATGCGGGCTACGTGAAATTCACCGACCGAGTCGTTTCTGGGTCCGGACTGCTCCGTATGTCTTGATCGGAAGCTAACCGTGGCGTGCAATGGATGCGATTTACGACCGAGCCAGTAGGATGCACGTGTCGGACAGCCTGTGCGAGTCAGAGTGTCTGGCTCGCAAAACGTCCGGGTGGTTGCCTTTGCAGGTCCGCGTTGGACCCCCTGTCACCCGCAGCCCTTTGACTCGGACACAGGGGGGGACCCATGGGTCTCCCCAACACAGGCATATACGGTGCGGATGGCACTGAGGTGTACCCACTGTAGGGGGCGCACTTGTCTGCGACGTACCCATTCAGTCAATGGGAGCCCATGTACGCGTCGTGCGACCGGCTCCCATTGACTTCTATGGGAGTCCGACCGAACCGAGTCCGGCAGCATACGGCCGCATCATACTCGCTCGGTCGGACTGCAGGCCTCCGGCTCGGTCGGAAAACACTCCGGATTCGGCTCGGTCGGAGTGCTTACTGACCCGTATCGGAATCGGCCCCTATATTGCATCACATTATTTAAAATAGTTAAAAATATACATATTTATCAATTAATGTTCAAAAATACATGAAAATAGAACATATTTATTATTTAATTAAAAAATATTTAATAATCTTCCTACCTTCTGTCCAGGTTGACATTGATAGGGAAATGTTGATGATTTCATTCACTGAAATAGCAGCAGAGGACTTATGCAGAATGAATTTCAAAATCTTTGCTGAGCAAAGGTCCACTGGGAAATCAGCCCTGTTTGTGGTTTTGTTTAGTCCGCAGTTTTATTTTGCATTAATGGGTTGAATGAGCACATTATGGGTTGAGCTCAATGTACCTTGGTTCATGGCAGAAGACTGTGACAATATAGTTTCGATTTGAATCAGGGGTGAATGTTTGCATTGTTCAGCATTCCGTCCATCATTTGTTCATTTTGCTTTTGTCACCCTAAGTAGGAAGGGTACGCACAGACATAGGTCTCATGCTCACTGTACCACTGGATTCAAGTAAGCCTGGCTGATGAGAGGTGATGCCTCAAAACCGGTCCCAGGATGCTTGTTTTTGGTCCAGGGATGACCTGTCTTGGCTGTTCGGGCTGAACTGTTCCCATGGGAACAGCGTCTAGGCTGATTTGCATATTGCTGGGTCCAAACTGAATTGGGGTGGCGAGCAAAATAACAATGGATTAAACCCATATCTGTGACTGGGGGTGAAAGTTTGACAATGTTCAACATTCCGTCCATCATCTTTTTGTGTTGCAGACTCACTAGTAGTATTAAATTTACAGGCCCTGGTATATGTAGTACCACTTGACTAGGGATGTATAAGTGAATTAAATGTGCCAATTGGATGAAGCCAATTTCAACATGTTTAAGGGAGAACACAAGCACTTCAGCACTGATTAGAAGTGGTAAAGTGTGCAGAGCCCTAAAGTCAAGAGAAATGAATTTCAGCAAAAAGAGGAAGAGGGAAGACAAAACATTTGGGGAATACTACCTTAAGGCTGATAGGTTTAATATGTGCCCTTCCCCCTACTGAAAGGGGGGAAAACAATTTAACCTTCTGGGAGTTCTTATAAGTAAAGCGGAAAGGGCCTTGATAGACCATCAGCATTGGCTTGGTCTAACCTAAGGTGATGTTCCAGTATGATGTTGATTCCCTGTAGGGAGATGGACCACCTGAACAGTTTAAGAGTTTCACCCTTCATCTGCATTATCCATCTGAGGGGCCTGTGGTCTGTCTGAACCAGGATGTGAGTCCCAAACAGGCATATTCTCAGCTTTTTCTGTGGCCAGACCAAGGCAAAGGTGTCCCTCTCAATAGGCCTTCACCTCTGTTCCTAGGAAAGCAACCTCCTGCTGATGATGGCAACTGACTGGACTAAGCCCTCCTCATTCAACTGTGATAGTACAGCCCTATGCAATGCCCTGAAGCATCTGTCTGCACTATATTGTCCTGGGAGACATCAGTGGCCTTGAACACCAGTACTATGCACACGGCCTCCTTGAAGGTGCTAAAGGCTTCCTGGCAGGCCTCTGTCCAGATCACCTTCTTGGGCTGCTTCTTCAAAATAAGTTCAGTTGAGGGGGGCATCAATGGTGCCATAGCCCTCAACAAACATCCTATCTTAACAGGTGAAGCCCAGAAAGGCCCTCACTTCAGTCTGATTTTTAGGGGTTCCCAGGCCAGGATGGTCTCATTCTTTGCCTGGAGGGACAGCACCTTGCCCCCACATATGAAGTGTCCCAGAAACACAGCAGAACCCTGCTCTATCTGGAACTTGCTGGCCTTGTTAGTCATGCCTGCCTGTTGCAGAGCCTGAAGCACCTCTTGGAGTTGGAACAGGTTATCCTCCCAGCTGGTGCTGAAGACAGTTATGTCATCAAAGATAGGCGTCTCTTAACACCTCCCTCCCAGCCATGACCCTGATAACCAACTTCTGAAATTTAAGTGGCATTTTTCAATCCAAAGGTTATCACCCTAAATTTGAAGAGGCCCTCTGGGGTAGAAAATGCAAACCTCTCTTTGGCTCCCTCAGTCAGGGCAATCTGCCAGTACCCTGAAATCAAGACAAAGTTACCCAGGAACTTTGCAGTTCCCAGCCTATCAATGAGCTCATGCACTGGGGGTGTGGTGAATATCAGTGATAGTAACTAGGATGAGCCTTCGGTAATCCATGCTGAACTGGAGTTCTGGGGTGGTGCTCGGTGTGGCAGCTTTAGGTATCTGCAACACAGTGCTGGACTAGGGACTACTGGAGTACTCAATCACTCCCAATGCAAGCATTTTGGAGACTTCCTCCTTAATACTGTCCCTCACTTTGTCTGACAACCTATAGATTTTGTTTTTCACAGGCATACTGTCTCTAGTATCAATGTCATGGAAACCTAGGTGTGTACATCCTGCAGTAAGGGAGAACAGAGAGGCAAACTGCCCCAACAATTGGCAACAGTCTCTCTACTGCTCTAGGGTCAGAGTAGGGGAGAGGTTGACACCTTCCACAGACCCATCTTGCTCCTTGGAGGACAGGTTCATTCTCCTCTTCCACCTTATCATCTGTCACGAGGAGCATGGTCCCTTTGGATCTCTCATAGTGTGAGTTAAGACGGTTGACATGGAGTACCCATAAGGGGTTTCTTGGGGTCTTGAGGGTCACTAAGTTGGTGACCTTACTTTATATCTCCTTTACCTCATAGGGCCCAGACGAGTCGTTTTGGAGGGCTCTGAACTCCACAGGCTCCATAACCCACACATTTGGCTACATTGACCTACTGGTCATAACCGCTGCTTCATCACATCCAGGCCCGTCTTCTAGATTGGAGGTAGCCTTCTTGCAGAAGTGCTACATTTAGGTCTTGAGAACCAGGATGTAGCTGGCTACATCCTTTGGGGGTTTCTTGGAAGTTTGCAGCCGCTTCTCCTTGACCAAAATGGGAGGTCCACTTACAGGGTGGCCATAGAGGAGTTTTAGAGAGCTAAGTTCAACTCTCTTCTGTCACACTTCCCTGTAGGAAAAAAGCAGGCATGGCAAGAGGATGACCCGCTTACACTTCATGGGCTCAGGTAGCTCCATATTCATGCCTTTGATTGTCTTGTTAAATCTCTCTATAAGGCCATTTGTCTGGGGTTTGCATGGGATAGAGAACTTGTAAGTTACTCCACAGTCGTTCCACATTTGCTACATGCATGCAGACATGAAGTTAATGCCCATGTTGAATACTGCTTTTTAGGTGAACCCCACTCGGCTGAAAATCCCCAAAAAGGTCCGACCCATGGCAGGTGCAGTTACAGACCTCAGAGGTATGGCCTTGGGTATCTAATGTCGTGTTCCACCAAGACCTGCATCCTATCGTAGTCTTGGAATCCAGGGGCCCAACAAGGTCAATGCCCACCCTTTCAAAGGGGGGGGGGGTGACAAAGGCAGGCATGGTAACCAGGAGAGCCTTGAGTTTTCCCTGTTTTCTCACTGGCCTGGCAGGTGGGATATGACCTACAGCATTTATCTGAGGTGTCTTCACCCGGGTCAATAAAATTAGGTGACAAGCCTTGCAAAGGTCTTCTCTCGCCCAGATGTACTGCCAGGGGTACCTCATCAGACAGGCTGAGTAGGGAGGCCCTGCAGCACTAGGGGATGCCCAACAGATGAGTTGCACCAGGCTCAGGAATCTTAGGCTCGCTATAAAGGAGGCAATTCTCCTAATAGATGAGGTGATCTCTAGAGGTGTGACCAGCTGCCTGGGTCTCAGCTTGCTGCCACAAGCCCTCTACAGTTGTGTACTTTTCCTGCACCTTGTAGAATGCCTCCAGAATTGCATCCAGCAAGCATATGCAGGCCTCTCAGGGCAGCAAAGTCTTCCCTAGTAGGCTCCAGGGCAGCCTTCTCAGGCACCCTTTCAAACTAGTCCATTTAAGCTCATGGTACTAGTTTCCCACAGCCCTTTCACTTGCTATTCTCGTCAGCAGCCTGGGCCAATGTTCCAGGGTCCATGCCTCCTTGACTCCGCTCTGGACTGCGTGGTCATGCAGACCCAATCAGGTAACTCTAATATCTCAGGTGTGACCTGAGCTACATTTCCTTCTAGACAATTTGCTCTAGATTGTTGGTTAACAGAAAATCTACCCGCATGGCAGGGCTCACAGATACATTTAGAGAACCTGGGACACTTATCCCTCTAGGGGAACTAGAGATACTGGGTAGTGACTCCCATGGTTGTCTGCAACTATAACATGGTGGGATATATTGTGTATTTCCTGCTCTGAGGACTCCAGGTGACACCTTACAGTAGTCATACTACCTCCTGTCGCCTCTAACCTCTGCCCATTGATGGTGACCCATTGCCAATACTCGGAAGTATTCGAAGTCATGTAAGCTATTAGGCACCATCTCTTTGTCACCAATGGACACTAGGTAACCTCTGCTCTCTCCCTGTGGTAAAATGGACCACCTTCTTCCAAAGTGCTACACTGGTAAACTCCAGTGTCTTCCCAACAATAGTGGAGGGGCAGTGTCCTCTTGAGGCATGTGATGTCTCCCTTTACATGCCTATACTTGTACCATTCCATACACTGGGGGATGAATCTTCCTGTCTTCTTGTCAAAGAACCCCTTCTTCTGCTCAAGTTGGGACTGGTAATCATTCCCTTGGTGACTATTTTGGGTACGTTTACAGAACTCCATATCTTTTTGTTTTTTTCCTCCTCTTTCTTCTGGTGAGAACGTTGAGCACCCTTTTAACAATCCGACCTGATACTCTCTTGTGGACCTGGTGCTGAGCCAGTGGTCCGCCTCTTTAGCAAGCTCCCTGGTGTCAATGAGCTTACTATCCACCAAGTGCAACTCTAGAAAACAATTGCTGAACAAGTGCTCAAGTGATTCACAAAATCCACCCAGGACTGCTGCGGCAACTTCTGGATATCGCTAAACTTCTGCCTACAAATCTTTGGGGTAAGTCCACCCTTTCTGATTGGGGTGTCCTTCATAGGGAGTACTTCATCCGGTCCCCCTTTCCTAGGGCTAGTAGGCCAACCCTCCCCTCACTAGTTATGTGACTCCAGGGACTGCCCCCACAATCCTCTTCAGGGGCCCTGTGCATCTCCATGGCAGCCTCATAAGCTTTAAACCACTTATCTTTATCTATATTGTTCCTAATAACAAAAATAGGTACCAGGTCATTGGGACTGTGACCCTCCTATCTCCATGGAACACTGGGATATCACTGCCACCATTGTTGCTGGACTATGATGCTTGCTGCTTTGCTGAGCTTTAAGGTTCAGCTCTCTTAGGCACATCTCATGAGCTACCCTCTTTTCCTCCAGAGACAGCTTTGCCTCCATTTTTAATTTAGCCATCTGCAACCTGAATTCCCTTTCTGCTTCCCTGTCCACCAGCTCCTTTGCGGACCTGTTGTGGGCTGAGATGCTGCTGCTGGCCCTTGATCTGGCAGGGGCCCCTCTCTCCTCTGGGTCCACAAACAGGTTGTTTTTATTCTCCCCTTCCATCTCCTCTTCCTCCTCAATGTCCACCTCCTCCTCCCCCTCAACATCCATCTTCTCCTCCTCTGCAGCCTGACGGGCCTCCCACCAGGGTCTGAGGGTCTTTTGGAGCTTCTGCTTCTTGGAGCCATTGGTTGCTGGTAGCCCTCTCTTCCACAACAGTTTCGAAAACTAGAGTAACATTTTATAATTAAAATGACACCAAAGTGTCAAAAATCAAATCAATGGAACTGCAGAGAGATTTGGAGGCCATTTTGGAGGGCGGTATATAAATACTGTGCCCAGTTCTCTAAATTCTGATTGGCTTACTGATCTTTGGGATGAGAGGAGCTTCCCCTTCCAGATTCCATCCTCTCCACCCAGTTAGCATTTTCTTCTTCCCAAAGTTCCTGCCACCTTCTTATCACTCCATTGCACCATTGCACCACTGCATCTAAAGACAAAAAAAAAAAGAAATCAGCGTTAAGCCACAACACTTTGAGAGCTACAAAAACTCTTGCAAGGTCAGTGGACTGCATCTTTGTTTTCTACAACATTAAGATATATTGCTTGCAACTCTTTTTGGTAATTTCAGTCAGTAATATAGGCTCACAATAAAAACTCAAAGATTACGAATCTGGGCAATTATCTAGCTTTGTCAGTCTCTTGCTGTATCAGTGAAGATACCTGAGAATGACAATTCGTATTGGTTTACTGAATAAGGAATCAAGATTTTATTAAAGACAATGAGGCTAGCATTATGCATAATCTTTTATTAACTCCTTCTGAGCAGCAAACAAACATTAAAAGCTCCCTGAATGGAACTTAAAACATCACAAACAAAAAATAATGTTCAGTCCAAATATAATCTCCATCTTCTTCTTCTTTTGTTTACATTTCTTTCCGAACATCCTAGAAGTCAATCTTCATATCAATTCTAATTAACTGTATAATAAGACAAAACCACAAAATGAACCCAATCCTTAGGATTCCACAAAAAACAAAATACCCAATAACCTCAATTTAATTAGTTTACAAAAAACTTTGTTTTTAAACAAAAACTTACCACTCCCCATTTTCAACCCAAAAAGGGAAGGGTGGGTGGGATATTGCTTGCCTCCTTGTCTTTATTAAAATATCAATTCTTTATTCAGTAAGCCTATAAAAATTGTCATTATATGTCAAGACAGAAGCTAGCAGTATACATGTTTAAAGATTTTCAAAACACATTTTGAAACATGATTTACTGCCTCAAAGTTAAATTTCCTAAACGTCTCAACCGATGACCAATCCGCTACCTTCAGAATATCCTCAATTTGACCCCCCATCATGCACACTTTACTTGCCATCGCACCTATGGCTGAATGAGCCATCAACTTAGGCATATCCACACCAGCTTCCTTCATAACCGCTTTCACTCATCTTGCAATTGTTGCATTGCTTACAGCTTTAAAAGGTTTCACATATGAAATTAACAACTGATCCACTCCATCACTTCCCTTATCCAATATTCGTGTCTCATACTCTTTTATACAATGAACCACTCAAAGTTTTGGTGAGTTCTCAAATCTTGGGTAAAATATAGATCCAGACATAGTCTTTGTTCATTTACAAACTTCTAAAACCACACCATCTGGTTGGAAAACCTGTCTAGACACCTCCAAAGCTTTAACATCCAAAACCCTTCAAAAACAAATAAGGCACAGCAAAGTAGCCAACTTCCATGATAAATCTCTTACCTCCAAATATTTATAACTTGACCAGTTTTTAAATAACTGTAAAACCAAATCTACATCTCACAAAGTTTTATATTTTGCAAATAAGAGGCGTCTTTAAATGAATACCCTTCATTACTCTGCATACCAAGGGACTTTTTCCCACTGAAAGACCTTAAACTAAAGAATGTCCAGCCTCACTGCCGATCTATAACAATTTACCATTCTTCTCTCAAACAATCGTGCCCAAAAATTTGCAACCTCTACATCATCAGCCTCCATGTGATCCAAATCCCTTTCTAGGCACCGACGAAGCCATATGTTCCATGTGCCTCGGTACCTTCTCCTTGTTCCTGGAGCCCATGACTCATCGATTAAGCTATAAGCTGATTCTAAAAGTCTTAAGATTCTTCCTGAATGGCTGATATCCTCCGAACTGGTAGGTTGAGAGAACCTGATTCCACTATAGGATGTTCCACTCCTTCTCCACGCAACAAAAGACCTTTGACAGCCCATATCAAATATGACTCCTCCACTGCTAACTCAATTATTGCTAAAAACCAAGGTTGAGACCTCCAAAAGTTATTAGAACCAGTCGATATCTCTGCCTCCTCACTTGGACCAATGAAAAAAGAAAAATTGATGGACAGCATGCAGAACAATGTTGTACATTCACCCCAGTGCAGAGATCTGGGCCTAAATCCATCTTTTGTTTGCTCACCATGCCATTCCAGTTTGGACCCAGCCATATGCAAATCAGTCTTGACCCTGCGCCCAATGGTAATAGTCCAGCCCGAACTGCCAGGTCAGGTCTTCCCTGGACTGGAAGCAAGCATCCTAGGAACGGTTTCGGGCTTTCAGCCCTCATCGGCCAGGATAGCTTCGCTTCAGTGGCATGGAGCGCACAGGACCCATGTCTGGGCACACCAGTCCCACTCGAGTGACAAATGCAAAAAAAACAATTGATGGACAGAATGCAGAACAATGTCGTACATTCACCTCAGTATAGAGATCTCGGCCTAATTCCATCGTTTTTTTGCTCACCGTGCCATTCCAGTTTGACCAAGACATATGCAAATCAGTCTTGACCCTGCGCCCAATGGGAACAGTCTAGCCCGAACTGCCAGGCCAGGTCCTCCCTGGGCTGGAAACAAGCAACCTAGGACCGGATTCGGGCTTTCAGCTTCATCATCCAGGATAGCTTGACTCCAGTGGCATGGAGAGCACGGGACCCACGTCTGGGCATACCCATTCCACTCGGGCTGACAAATGCAAAAAGAACAATTGATGGACAGAATGCAGAACAATGTTGTACATTCACCCCAGTACCTCACTTGGACCAGCACCATCTGGATCATCGAGAAAGAAGGAAAATCTTAACCTCTTATTCCCCTCGAATCATGTAAGAAAGCATCTATTGCTATTGCTATCAGATCTGGCCTCCAGCTCACATACTTTGGCAACCTAAAAGTCAGTCTGGAGGCAAACATATCCACACCCAAAGGGCTAAAAGATTTTATTATCTTCTAGAAAAAATTCTCCTTCAACTTCCAATCGCTGTAATATATCACATTCCTGGAATACCAATCTGCTACTACATTAATCTTTCCTGACAAATATTCTGCTTTCATATCTATCTTGTGTACCTTGCGAAATTCCCACATCTCCTTTCCTAATTCTGATAGCCTTTTTGATCTGCTTCCTCCCAACTTGTTTATATAAGTAACTGCAGTTACATTGTCCATTCTCAAAAGAACTGAACTACCCCTCAAGTCTTTCTTGAAACTCTGTTGTGCTAATAAACCTGCCTGAATTTCTAAACAATTTATATGTTCGACCCTTTCTTTCATAGGCCAAATCCACCTGTATTTTGCCTCAGCCATGAAGAACTCCCAACAATATTGCTAGCATCGCTCTCAAAAACAAAATCTTTTTTTGCCCCAGAAATAGCTTTATCGTTCCAAGCCTCCAAATTCTCCTTCCTCCAAATCAACTCTTCATTTGTTTCGTTGTTCAAGTAAATCATATCCCCATACCAAAAAACCTTCTGCTAAGATCTGAGCCTTCAATCATTGAAGGGATCTGTAATGAAGCGGGCCTGGAAAAAAAGCCTTAATAGTAGAAGATAAAAGGCCTATCGCTCGAGCCAACCCCCTTAAATTTCCTGATTTCTTTTTTGACACAGCAAAAACTTCTTGCTTGATCTTTCTTACCTTGTTTTCTGGCAAACGTAAACAGCTCGCTTTCATGTCCACCACAAACCCTAGGAATTCCAAGGTTTGAGATGGCAACATTATAGACTTGTTCACATTTATCACAAAACCCAGGTTTTGTAACAAAACCATTATCCCTTTTAATTTCTTTAGCAACAGATCCATATCCTGATTCATTAATAATATATTGTCCAAATATATTATCAGTCTCATCCCTCTTTCTCTTAAGTAATCTACTACTGGACGCAACACTTTAATGAAACCCCAAGGTGCTGCTGATAGCCCAAACAGATGCCACAGAAATTGATACACCTGATTCTTCCATTTAAACTGTAAATATTTAAGACTCTCCTCTGCCACAGGAATCATTAAATAAGCATCCTTTAGATATATGTTCACCATCCAATCGAGCTCTTGAAATGAGTCCCTCAACAAATGAACCCCTTCTATTTTGAAATGACGATATTTTACATACTGATTCAATTTCTAGAGGTTTATTGCTGGTCTCCAACCTTTTTCCTTTTTTTCTACCAGAAATAAAGTACTTACAAACCCTTTCTCTTCTTCCTTCACTTGTGGAATTGCATTCTTCCCCAACATCTGCCTCACCTCCTACTAAATTATCTGCTCCAATTCCTTTAGAAACACCAATTCGTTTGGCTCTGCCAACTGAACAGCATTTGTGTTGGACTCTACCAGATAACCTCTTATGGTCTGTAAAACCCATGCATCTGGTGGTATAGTCTCCCACTGCTTTCTGAAAAACTTTAACCTTCCTCCCACACCAGATGGGATAGAACCAAACACAATCCTCGTACTCACCTTGTTCTTGCCTCTGACTAGAGGTATGTCCTCTTCCCCGAACTCAACGCCTTCTCTGGTTTCTTCGCCTCTGAGGATAGAATTGGCCACTACCAGGGTTTCCTCTGTATGCACCGTATCCTTGATACATTGAGTTATGGTATTGGACCCTGAAACCTGCCTGACCAGTAGGTTGCCCTCTCCTACCAGCCCTTCCATAAACTCTGTGCATAGAAAATTATGTCTTATCTAGACTTGTAAATGTTTTAACATACTTTGTAAGGATTTGACCAATACGTCACTAAACAATAAACCTTTTGCATCATCAGTAGATTCTCTCCTCGTCATCTCACTTAATTTTGGGTTTATGTTCATCAATAAGGTCCTAAGCCTTTCTGCCAGCAGACTCGCATTGGCATTACCCATAAAACAAATAGCCCTCTGGCACCAACCTCCCAGAAGCAGCAAATCCACCCCGTGCCTCTCAAAAAGGCCTCTTCAACAGAATCACAAATTCTTGCCGAGGGCCCAAGGAAATATAGCAGCTTATCCTGGCAAGTCTTAGGAGACTTATCCAATCCCTTTCTCAGATCTTTCTCCATCTTAAAAATGTAGTTAAAAAGATAGGGATCTAAATTAGGTGTCTGAGTTACCTTTTCCTCAATTACGAGTCTGGAACATTCAGCCAGCATTATATTTTGTTCATCCTTTTCCAAAGCTTTTCATAATCTAGCCTTAATGTATGGGGAGACATGCTCCATAGGCCAGCAATCTTTTCCCCTGGGGTGGTTTATCTCTCTTGGTTCAAATAACGTTTCACCAAAAGGATCCACAATTGTTGAGATATCTTTTCGTCTAGTTCTGACACTCACATTGCTGTCCTCATCCTCCAAATCATCCTTACATTCTAAATCCAGAATATATTCATACAGATTTTCACTGGATCTATCTCTCTGCATCTCAACCTCATCAATGTGAGTATTCCCCAACTCAGCATTCAGCTGACCCTTCCGTGTGCGGCTCTGTGCACTGTTCCATGTGAGGCTCTAGGGCCTCCTTTATTCTTATCTTTGTCCATAAAATGTCTCTTCTTTTTCAGACACTTTCCACTAGGACCTCTATTCACCTTATCCTCTTCTGATACTGAAAAATATTCCTCATCATCATAAACTCTCCTGTCTCTTTTTCCTAAAATCTGCTTCAAGGTCTCCTGAACTGCTGCCTGAACCTCCTCACTTACCATCTTCCTTAATCTCTCTTCCCTGTTATCATCATTATTCTCATTACTACCCATCGCCTCTATTTCCTTCTTTTATTTTTAAATTTTTAATTTTTAAAACCTCTACCTTAATTCAGATAAAACTCCCAACAGAGGACCTAAAGAGAAGCCAACCCCAATCGTTTTCAAATATGATAAAATGTTTTCCCCTCAGATAAGCACTTTGAGTGAAAAAACTGAAGCCGGCAATAGGCGGAGGAGGAAAAATTCCTCCATTACCAGGGTAACGGCTTTACACACCTACAAGCCACAGAAACAAACCAAAATGGTTTGTTTCTTATCTATCGCCCATAAAAAACAGTCTCATCTAAAATTATGTTGACCGCCGACTTCTGCACGTCTATTGTGTGCCCCGCTCATTGCGTCTTACGCGCTACCTCTAGCGCATTAATCTTGGTCTGTTTGCCGTTCTCCTTAGAAACCGCCAAATCATTTAAAGACCTCGAACAGATCCCCAAGCTTGAACTTGGCCTGTGGTAACACGCTCAACGGTTCAAGTAAGCTAATCTGTTTCAATTACATACATGCATATATAAAAACATCTCGCTTTGCGTGTGTACTTAGAATCGAAAAAAATCATTTCAAATCAACATTAAATATATATCTTCCTATCTACACTAATTCACCAATACCCATACATTGGGTAGTTACTCAAACTTTCTTACAAGCCATATCACCCATACACAAAGCGCTCATATACTTATCTGCTCAGAAGCAGCAAACAAAAGAGGAAGAATATGGGGGCACAGAGATTATATTTGGACTGAACACTTGTTTTGTTTGTGATGTTTTATGTTTGCTGCTCAGAAGGATTTAATAAAAGATTATCCATAATGCTATCCTCCTGTCTTGACATAAAACCTAAAACAAGGATAACAATTACGAAAGCCACTCTAGTCTACCCTATACTAGAGTATTGTTCCAGTTCTGACGGGTGAGTTACAGACATAGTAAGATTGCAGTGCTACATAGGCTGCTAATAGTATTGTTAGTGTAATGAGTTACATGATTGTTGCTGATCTTGGAACTGCTTCCTCCATGTGTGCATATTAGTCAAATCCAAGGTGCAATCCTAAAAACAAGATAGAATACGGGCCTCCAACCCAAGTAATCAGAGAAACCAGAGATGAATTGCACCATCACATTCCAGAACCTGAGGGACAGACTTCCAAAACATTCTCTACTGTCTGTCTTTCTCTCTCATGCCCAACCCCCTTTCCCCTGGAAGGTACGCCACCAACACTCATTTTAATTTCAATGTTGGGGGGTGCCAAACTGGAGATTGGGTGGACTTTCAATGCTCCTGCAGAAACTGGCCTTTCAGGTGAGTGTCCAGCAGATTAGGTGAAATTAGTGATACATGAGAATTTAGTGACTAATGAGTCAAACAAGTGATTCAGTATTTGAGAGCTGGCAAGAGGCATGCCATAGTGCTGGATTAATCATCAAGATGTCAAAGTCCCTTAGCATGTACATGGTTTTGTGATCCAAGGTTGTGTCAGCTATTGTGTCTAGTTGGGAATTTGGAAAAGTAGCTTTGAGTGGGGGTTTTCAATATAGAACAGAAGACCCACATTGATTCACATTACAACGTAGTGCAATCCTTGATGTTGGATGTAAGCAGGGTATTTTTGTGAACTCACAACAGTCTTCATATGAAATTGGTTTTTGGGGTGGTTTAGGCATCCCTGACATTTACTTTATGTAGTGAGGGACTCACATCTTCCCCAATCCATTTAATTGATAACTAGAGGTCAAGATTGAGGTGTCCTCAACCAGAAATGTGAGGAATGTGGGTTTTTTGTTAGCAAAGTTTGAGGTTTGCAGAGGATTCTGGGTAAGAAAGCATTGGGGAATCCATGCAAACCACACCTGCCTGGACTCTCTCGGTTGTCTACTTTTCAGAAATGTCTGGGTTTGGTAGGTTTTCCTAGATGGCGGCTGAGCCCAGGAACAGAAATGCAGGTGTCCCCCTTGCAAAATCAGGTCATTTTGTGATAGATAATTTTAATGTCTCCACAATACATTTTGGGTCCCTCCCATGCAAGTGAGCTACCATTATTATCGGCGGACCTGGAGGAACACTGGGTAGTAGGAAATTTGTGTCAGCCCAGTGATCTCACAACTTTCCCACACAGAAATGTGAGGAAAGTGTAAAACTTTTTAGCAACATTTGAGGTATGCAGGGGATTCTGGGTATTATAAACATTGGAAGATCCATGCAAGACACACCTCCTTGGACTCCCCCAGGTGCCAAGCTTGGGACCAAAAGCACATGTGACTCCCTCTCTAAACCATGTCTTTTTTTATTGTGAACGATAATTTATGTCTCAGCAGTAAGTTTTGGGCCATTTCCTGTTGCAGGCACTAGGTCTACCCACAAAAATGAGGTACCATTTTTATTGGGAGACTTGGCTGAATCTTGGATTGCTGGAATTGTGTGGCTACCTGCAGATTCCAGAACTTTGCATCACAGAAATGTTTGAGGTTTGCAAGGGATTCTGGGTAACAGAACCATGTGAGAGCCACACAAGTCACTCCATCCTGCATTCTCCAGGGTGTCTAGTTTTAAAAAATGTACAGGTTTGCTAGGTTTCCCTTTGTGCTGGCTGAGCTAGGGTCCAAAATGCACAGCTAGGCACATTGCAAAAAAAGGGTTAGTTTTCACTGGAAAAAAATTGTGTGTCCACATTGCGTTTTGGGCCTTTTCCTGTTGCAAGGACTAGGCCTACTCACACAAGTGAGGTACCATTTTTATCAGAAAATGTGGGGGAATGCTGGGTCGGAGGAGGTTTGCGGCTCCCCACAGATTCCAGAAATTTCCATCACAGATATGTGAGAAAAATGTGTTTTTTTGTTTACAAAGTGTGAGGTTTGCAAGGAATTCTGGGTAACAGAACCTGGTGACAGGCACACAAGTCACCCCATCTTGGATTCCCCTGGGTGTCTAGTTTCAAAACATTTACAGGTTTGTTAGGTTTCCCTAGGTACTGGCTGAGCTAGGTCCCAAAATCAACAGCCAAGCACATTGCAAAAAAGATTCAGTTTTCTGTGGAAAAATGTGATGTGTTCACGTTGAGTTTTGGGCCATTTCCTGTTGCAGGCACTAGGCCTACCCACACAAGCGAGTTACCATTTTTATCAGGAGACTTGGGGGTATGCTTGTTGTGTGGAAGTTAGTGGCTCCCCACAAATTCCAGAACTTTCCATCACGGAAATCTGAGGAAAATTTGTTTTTTTATACAAAGTTTGACGTCTGCAAGGGATTTTGGGTAACAGAACCTGGTGAGAGCCTCCCAAGTCACCCCATCCTGGATTCCCCTAGGTGTCTAAGCTTAAAAAATATACAGGTTTGCTAGGTTTTCATAGGTGTCGTCTGAGCTAGGGTCAAAAATCCACAGCTAGCCACATTGCAATACAAGTGTACCACATTGTTTTTTTTGGCCATTTCCTGTTGCGGCACCAGGCCTACCCACACAAGTGAGGTTCCATTTTTATCAAGAGACCTGGAGGAATGCTGGGTGGGTGGAATATTGTGGTTCCCTGCAGATTCCAGAACTTTTCATCACAGAAATGTTGGAAAAATGTGTTTTTGTTTTGGACAAAGTTTGAGGTTTGCCAGGGATTTTGGGCAACAGAGCCTAGTGAGAGCCACACAAGTCACCTCACACTGGATTCCCCTGAGTGTTTAGTTTTAAAAAATGTACATGTTTGCTAGGTTTCCAAAGGTGCCGAAAAATGTGATGTGTCCACGTTGCATTTTTTCCTATTTCCTGTTGCGGGCACCAGGCCCAACTACACAAGTGAGGTTCCATTTTTTATCAAGAGGGTGGGTTGAAGTTTATGGCTCTCCGCAGATTTCAGAACTTTCCATCACAGAAATGTGAGGAAAATGTGTGTTTTTTGGACAAAGTTGAGTTTTGGGCCATTTCCTGTCGCAGGCACTAGGCCTACCCACACATGTGAGTTACCATTTTTATCGGGAGACTTGGGGGAATGCTTGGTGTGTGGAAGTTAGTGGCTCCCCACAAATTCCAGAACTTTCCATCACGGAAATGTGAGGAAAATTAATTTTTTTATACAAAGTGCGAGCTTTGCAAGGGATTTTGGGTAACAGAACCTGGTGAGAGCCACCCAAGTCACCCCATCCTGGACTCCCCTTGGTGTCTAAGCTTAAAAAATATACAGGTTTGATAGATTTTCATAGGTGTCGTCTGAGCTATGGTCAAAAATCCACAGCTAGCCACATTGCGATGCAAGTGTCACTTTTCACTGAAAAAATGTAATGTGTCCACGTTGCGTTTTGGGTCATTTCCTGGTGTGGGAACTAGGCCTACCCACACAAGTGAGGTACAATTTTTATAGGGATACTTAGGAGAACACATAATAGTAGAACAAGTGTTATAACTTTTTTCTTTCTATACATTTCTGCCTTCCAAATGTAAGACAGTGCGTAAAAAAGAAGACATTTTGAAAAATGCACCCTAATTCAGATGCCAGTATGGCTACCCACAAATTCAGAGATATGCAAATAACCACTGCTTCTAAACTCCATATCTTGTTTCTTTTTCAGAAATACATAGGTTTCCTTGATACCTATTTTTCGCTCTTTATATTTTACCAAATTAATTGCTGTATACCCTGTGCACAGTGAAAAACCTTTGCAAGGTGCAGCACAGTTATTGGCTCTGGGTACCTCGGGTTCTTGGTGAACCTACAAGCCCGATATATCCCAACACCCAGAAGGTTCCCGCAGACGTAGCAATATATTGCTTTTAAAAATCTAGTAAAATTAGAAGTTGCAGGTGAAAATGTAGTCACAAATAGCTGTTTTCCAACTTTTTCTTTCTCTTTTTTTCAACTGTTACTTTCTATAGGAAAACCTTGAAAGATCTATACAAATAACCCCTAGTCGAAATCAGAATTTTGTCTTCTTTTCAGAAATGTATAGCTTACCAGGATCCATTATTGGTTTCATACCCATTTCTACTACTAACTGGAAGGAGGTTGACAGAACAAAAAATAGGAAAAGTAGACTCCGTCACAGTAAAATGCCAAAACTGTGCAGAAAATGTTTTTTTTTTACAAAAGTCTGTCTGTTCCTGAAAGCTGTTAAGATAGTGATTTCAGCTGTCTTCTGCAGCACTTTTTTCCCATTTTTCCCCCAAAATCCCAAATTTAGATGTATTTTGCCTAATTTCTCAGTCCCCTCCAGGGGAATCCAAAAACCCTGGGTACCTTTTGAATCCTCAGGATGTTGAAAGAAAAAGACGCAAATTTGGCATGGATACCTTATGTGGACAAAAAGGTATGGGGGCCTAAGCACAAAATAATCCAAATAGTGGGTGGCACAGGCGGGGAAAAGGCCTGGTTAAGTTAGGGATATTGTGTTGAGAATCACGCATGATATGTGGCTGCAATAATTCTTGGGCAGTCATGTTGTTTGTGACTGTTTGAGTCCTCTTAAATATTTTACCTCCTGCAAGAAGTAGATGATGGCTTCATTGAAATTTTGTGTAGGGTACATTGCCAGACGGTATATAATTATGTATTTTAAGGATTCATCTAATTGATACTATTACAGTCCTATGGGGTGGGGGAGCGGATGTATTAGCGTTCAGCACCTCATGCTGCTCATGTTGTAGTTTTTGTTGCAGTTCCTGTTGTAGTTGTTGTTACAGCTCTTCTTTTTGCTCCTGTTTCCACTGCATTTCCAGCCAGTTAGGTAGCAGCGGAAGTGAACATGATCTAAGCACACTTCATCAGGCTGCTGCAGAAGACTGATTAGTGACTTTAATGGGGTTTGTGAGAATGAGGAGTGATAAGCATTAAGAGTGTCTTGAGTGGAGCTTGTAAAAAGGAGATTCCGAGAGAAGCTACGAGTAGAATGTAGGTATGAAAGACTTGGAGCGTTATGAATTGCTGGGCAAATAGAAGAGGGTGTGAAGGTAAAAGTAGGCTAAGATTCCTTAGCAGAGCTAAGAGGTTCTGTCTAACCCTGGGCGTAGTACTATGCTACGCTCGAGGAGCGTGCGTAGTTTGCGCTACTACGCAATACGCAAATTGCACGTAGCACAGTGCAGAAAGGCTTAGCGGGCATTTTTTGCTTGCTCGCGGTCCTCAACGTCAAGTTGGTGACTGCGAGCGAGCAAATTCAACATCCGGGTGAGACTTTTTCCTCGTTCGTGATCAACAACATCAAGTTGCCGATCGAGAGCTTGGAAAATAAACCTCCCGGCGAGATTCTCAACGCGGGGAGGTCAGGTTTCTCATTGCGAGTGGTCGCATATGCTCGCGATCGCTAGTGATGAGAAACTACCAGTCCGCGTTGAGGAAGCTGCCGCTCGAGTACAAATCTACTCGAGCGGCAGAAAATGACCGCTTGCACTGTGCAAGATGCTGTTTTCAATGATTGCACAGTGCGGACAAGCATCCGGCACTGTGCAATCAGTGAGAAGAGCATTTCCCTACCGCACTACGCAGTTTGCATAGCTACGCATTGCGTGCGTAGTGCGAAGTGTACTTCGTGTAGCTACGCGTAGCGCTACTAGGCAAACTATGCCCAGGGTTAGTTCTTTCTATAGTCCTAGGTTTGCACCTTTTATGACTGATATGGCAGTTAGGAGCACAGGTGAGTGGAGGTGGAAGTTAGCATCTATTTTGCATTTGTAAGAGAAGATTTACAGCCGCAAAGATAACTTGCACTTTTGAGTAATTTACACTTTGGAGTAAGTTCACCGCTTTTCAGTAATCATGAACTCAGGGCCTGATTCACAAATGTAAACTTATACTTTTGTGCCAGATTATTATTTTTTGTATTCAAAAACTAAGTCTAACTTTGCAAATAGTAATTTTAGGACTGCACCAGATTCCACACTCTTGGAAGCGATTCCGCACATAAACACATGAATCCCCAATCTTTTTATGTCCGAAGTTCTCCGCACAGACTGGGGAGTCTACCAGACACACAGGGCCCATTCACAAAGGCAAGCTTAAACATTTTGGTCTTAACTTAGAACAAATCTCTAAGTTTAAGACTTTGGGAATTCACAAAGGGCATTTACGAGTATTATCTTTATGTCCGCACTCAGTGCGAATATCTGCCCTGAGTGCGAACATAAAGATAGTTCTCTACAGTTCTCAGTCTCAACAGTATTAAGTCTGTGAGGTCTTTCGGAATCAAAGTTAGGGCAGCTGAGAGAAAGATGTAGAACGACATTATGAACTCTATGAGGCCTAACCAGAATTAGGATGACCAATGAGGAAAACTACACACTACAGTAATAGGTCTGTGAGACTTTTGCAGAAGTAGTGTTGTATTAAACCAGGAGGGCACCTGCATATTACAGTAACAGGCCTGTGAAGCCAACCTTGAAATGGAGTTACAGTAACTCATGAGGGCACTCATGGTTCGGCATGTAAGCAGGTTACATCTAGCTATACAACTTGTAGCTTTGAAGACAGGCACTGATTTATATCATTTTCTACCCTCTGCACAAAACCATGAAGAATTTTAAAACTTTGTTCCAGGATGCCTGTCAGTGCTGGCATACTCTGAAGCTGAGTAGCCCTCAGGTCTTTATTAAAACTCTGTGACTTTCTCAGACAGATAATATGAAAACTAGGCAAGGTGATCTGCGGCATGTTACTGTAATGTGGCTCATTTGCCTATGATTCTTCCTGGCAGATATTGTAGTTTAGAGCAAATAAAAATGTGGTATTTTAGTATTGTCCCCCTGTCCGATTTAGGTGGTGCGGAATGATGAAAGGAATGATATTTGTCTTTTTTACTTTCATGTTTGCTCATGGTATATTTGTATTTGTATATATGAAGCACAACATTCATCCTAAGGGATATCACGGCGCTAAGAAGCGTTATCCTGAGAAAGAGGTAATGGTAGTGGAGGACTGACCATCTAGGAGCAGAGGGAGCTATGTTAAGGGGCTGCAGGTCCTAGTATCTATATCTTGGGAAACAGCCATGTTTTCAGCTTCTTCCTGAACAGTATGTATTCGTTCGTAAGGCAAAGGTCTAAGGGAAGCTCATTCCAATGCACAGCTGCCAGATTGGAAAAGGAACTACCCCCTGCCCTAGCTTTCTTAATACATGTGGTTTTGGCCAGGGCACGGTGGCAGGACCTCAGTTTTCCTGTGGGAATGTAAAATTCGATTTTGTCCTGCAATATTTGGGGACCGCATTTGTGTAGCGCTCTGTGTGTAAAACACAGTAGCTTAAACTTGGCCCTTTGACGCACAGGTAACCAGTGGAGCTCCCTCAAGCAGGATCTTGTGTTTTGAGCAAAATCTGGGTTTTTCATGTAGGCCTCCTTAAAGATGAAAAAAGATGAGGGGCTGCATTTTTTAGTCTTCTCCTAATAAAAAGGCTTCCGATTGTAGTAGAGACTGTAGGCCATAACTATGCACAAAGAAGGCTTACTACTCCTCACCAAGAAGATCTGTTTTTTACAGGGAATGCTGGCTAGGACAAGACCTCCCTTGGATCAGGTTGTGGGCGGGAGCTGTCACTGCATTGCTTTCCATTGGGAAATCAGAAGTCTTTCTGTTTTGCCAGCCATTGTGTGGCTTGGTGCATGTTGGGATGTGAACTGTCTTCCACTCAGTGCAGATCATCAATCATCTTCTGATTTGTATTTGTTCATCCTGGATGGCTCAGAGAGACATCCTTACACATATCACCCACAGGTGGAAATACCTTATATCTTAGGAGGGTTGACAGGGATCCCCTGGCCTCAGAGAACATCATTTAAAGTGTTGTTTACTTTAAGGATGATGTGCTGCAGTTCATCTCATCACCACCAGAGCCCTGCCTGGCCTAGGGACTCCATTTGCAGCACTCCTTTACCCAGCACATGCTTGCCAACCTGCCAAGATTTTCCATCTTTGACCCACTCCAGCTACCAAGCTGCTGAGGGTGCATTTAAATAATTTCAAGAAAATAATATAGTTTTAAATAAACCTGCAGAATTAATGTACAATCCTAAATGTACATGGATTTTGTAGTTCATTTATACTTATACTAGGCCTCAAATGGCTGAAGCAACTTTGCTTGAAAAGCAGGCATGGCTAGAAATGTTTAGACACACATAAAATGCTTAATTTTTTACCTCTCCATGAACTTATTTTTTAAAATAAATAACAGTTGCATAAATGTTTTCATCCACATTTTGCAAAATTATCCTATTTAAAAAAAGAACACTGCTAACTGATGATTAGTTTTCGGCATTTTGTGAGAAAATGAAGACGTTTACACATAGAGATGCAGCATTTTTAAATATAAACTTGACCTTTTTTCCAATGAATGGTTTTTATGCTTGATGTTTTCTTTTTGATAATACAGATGGTTCTATTTATACATGGACCATTGTTAACTATTTGAATGATTTGATTTTTAGAAGGTTAGAGATGTAATTTAACAGAGGGAAAGTATTCTTAAATGAGAAAATGACCCATATGAACTTAGAATCGTTACAACGTAGTTACAAATATTACATTGCTGTCTGGGGACTATTGTATTCCTGCGAGACGAAGAGCAGGGATCCTGTTCCCAAGAGAGCACCAAAAGCTGATTGGCTGACTGGAGACTGAAGAAGCAAGATGTTGGAAAGCTCAGAATGTGTTGTCTATAATAATGTGTGTTCCTAGAGTAGGTTATCTCACTTGTCCTTATGACTATTCATTTAGCCCTATTCCACGCTGCTACGAGACTCAACTGAGTTTCTTGAACCTCTCTATGTAGGAAGTACTGCCATGATTGATTTTTGATTATTGAACTGCTTTATATGGCAAAGTTTTATGCTTATATCCTCACTCTCTGAAACTGGAATTCTTTATGGGTTCTGACAGGCACCATTCTCTCCCGGTTCCTAGAATATGGATTCTTTCCTTAATGGAATGTGCCTAATGCTTTATTGCAATTTAAACCTTGCTTATTGATTGATGATTGATTCTAATGACTAAAATGCATGGACTTACTTGTGATCTAATAAAGAGTATCACTAAAACTTTATATTAAAACCCTGTAACTCGTACTAAGCTCTCGTTATTGACTGAACTTAGAATAGAAATTGTGATTATAAGGAGTCATAACTTTACTACTACTAAATGCTTTCTGTAAATACCAAAAGTAGTTAGTTTAGGATTTAATCTCAGATTAGCTCTGTGAATCGGCCCCTTAAACAATGGCAAAGATCCATTGCAACGATTCATATTGGGAATTAGCCCGTGTGATGGTAAACCAAGAACATTTTATATTGATCCCTGCTCCAACACTGCCATGTCTTTCTAGGCTCTGTAGTTTGGCTCAGTCCATGGTAGAGGCTACAAGCCCTAAAGCATTTACTCAGTTCCGATTATGCAATCTCTTTTGACACAGGGCCTAACTGCTCTCTTTAGTACTTTCTTATTTGGGTAGAAGTTCATTGCTGGGCATCATAGAGTTACTAAGACCCAAAGGGACTGGGTACAATTTTGTGCTTGTTTGAATGAACTGCCCTTTCTTCTGACCTATGGATAGTGAACAAGCAGAGTTGGTTCCTAGTGTTTGGACTATGTTGGTCATCTAGAGAGAAATATTTATGGAATTTCTTATGAATGGGGTTGGACTCAGCATGTGATGATAGTCATTCTAGCAACATTTTGTAGAAGATGTAGTCTTTTGCATCAATTTCAATTACTTCATTCTTTGAGCTCTATTTTAGTTTTAGCCAGTGATCACAAGGCTCAGCCATCTTCAAGACAATTGCATGGTTATTGCCAGTCGTTGGAGAACATTATGTTTTTGAAAAGCTGTGGTGTCTGGAATATTGTATGAGAAGTTACTGCTATTAAGTGCCTTTTGGGGTGTGGCCAATCACCAATAAACATCCTAAAAAGTGCAGATGTAGTCATCATGTGGCAGTCTTCCTTCCGCCAGTGTATTGGTATTTAAAAATGTTTATCAAGATAAAATATAACATATTAAATGTTACTGTATTTGAGATATGACATCAGTCACCCAAGCAATGCATTACTGCACATACATCTTTTGACAATCTTTGTTACGTTTTACTTCTGGTACTCTTTTAGTTTCATACAGTGATCATAAACTTCAGATGTCTCCTTACCCAATTACATGCTAGTTAACAATCCTTGGAGAAGACTATTCTCCCAAAGTAGCAGTGCTGAGCAGCAGCTGCAGTCTAACATGCTGGTGCTACACACCCATCCTCCTTTCTCTGCAACATAGGCTGGGCAGAGGGAGGACGAGAGAAACAAAAAATGTAGTCTGGTTATAGTGCTAGACAAACATGATTAAATGAATGGCTTTAAGCAAAGTATTTATTTCCCTGATTCAATAGTCAATGGAAATAACATATCTACTCAGTGTTGCTATTTATTGCTCACTAGCTTAAGCACATTGATCTTCACTAATGTTTTGACACTGTCGGCAGATTTATTACCAAAACATCCAGAGGTTCTCTCTTCAAATGTTAGTTTTCACTGTGATTGAAAGAGGAATGGGTGAAGCTCCAAACCTTACTATTAGAAATTGGGTTTGTGGTTGGCAGAGATATGCACCCTATCCAAAAAGGAACCACCGTCCTACTCATGGTAAGTCAGATAAACATCCTAAATTATCCTGTGCTCACCCTCTGGTAGCTTGGCCCACAGCAGTCAGGCTTAACTTAACAGGTAATGTGTGAAGTATTTGTGTAACCCTTAAAACCTTGAAAACACCATAAAAAGATACCAAACCTGGATAGTAAAATAGAGCTCAATTTATTGAACAAAACAATACCAAAATGTTATAAATCCAATAAGTAGAACAGGATTCATGATTTTTTTGAAGAATATCCTGAAATATAGTGCTTAAAAGCTTAAAGTGCCAACCGGGGCTACCTGGTTACCCTTGACCGGGACAAATCCAAAAGTTCAGGCTGACCGTGATGGAGCACAAGTTGGATACAGGGACCAGCCTGGGCCGGCTGAACCAAGTACCTTGGTTTGGGGTTGCGTCAATGTTAAGGACAAGATGTGAGGGGCAATGAAGCCAATGCATCAACGTAGATCCTGAAGGTGAAGGCGATGTGTCAGTTCTGAGCCACGCAAATATGAGATGCGTCATCATCTAACCCCTCTGATGTAGGCGATGCATCATCGATAAGCCGTGCATCCAGTGATGTGATGTCCACGATCCTGGCAGCAGCATCTATGTGTCAGCATCGAAGGAGATGCGCTGTTCCAGAGCCACGCAATAACAACAATAAATGAGTTTTTGAAGGTGGAGTATCTTAAACCTGCTTCCAAGGACCCCAGACTGGTTTGCACCACTTGCAGGGCAAGATTCCCAGATGGCGGGGCCCACGCACTGTTGATGAGGGGAGTGATGTCTTTGATGTGCCTGAGACTTACACTGGAAGGCAAGCAGACAAACCCTTGGAGCAACACTAGGTTCAAGTGGGGGAGAGATGCAAGTCCAGTCCTTCTCACTCCCAGGCAAGAGGGCAACAGGTTAGCACAGCAGAGCAGGAGTGCAGCAGAGTCCAGTAGAGTGACAGTCCTTTCAGCAGCACAGCAGCTCTTTTTCCTGGTAGAGTAGCCACAGGTCCAGAGGTGTACTGAATTGGTGGTGTTAGAGGTCCCGTACTTATACCCATTTGTGCCTTTGAAGTGGGGGATACTTCAAAGAGAGGCCTTTGAAATGCACAGAGTCACTGTCCTTACTTTCCTGGCTCCAGACTCACTACAGGGATTAAGCACTCCTTTGTGTGGGAAAGGACACAGCCCTTTCAGGTGTAAGTGTCACCTCCTCCCTCCCATCCTGCCCAGGAAGGCCCATCAGGATGTGGATAGCCCATCAGTCACACCTAAGATCCCTTTGTGTGTGGCTGTCTGGAGGGAATGCACAAAGCCAGACTGTCACCCACCCTAGATGTGTATTCAGCAACAGACAGAAGGCACCAAATGGCTAAAGTGTGAAAATGCCAGCGTTCTAAAAAAGACCTGGCTTGGCAGATCGGGCTGGACTGTTCCCACAAGGAACAGGGTCAAGACTGATTTGAATATGGCTGGGTCCAAACTGGGGTGGTGTGGTGAGCAAAAGATTGATGGATTTAACCCAGATCCTTGTGACTGGGGGTGAATGTTTGCATTGTCCAGCATTCCGTCAATCAATTGTTTCTTTTGCATATTTTGCCCTAAGTGGGAAGGGTATGCACAGATGTGGGTCCCGTGCTCACTACACTGGATTCAAGCTAGCCTGGCTGATGAAGGGTGATGCCCTGAAACCGTTCCCAGGATGCTTGTTTCCGGTCCAGGGAGGACCTGGCTTGGCAGTTCGAGCTGGACTGTTCCCACAAGGAACAGGGTCAAGACTGATTTGCATATGGCTGGGTCCCAACTGGGGTGGTGTGGTGAGCAAAAGAATGATGGATTTAACCCAGATCCTTATGACTGGGGGTGAATGTTTGCAATGCCCAGTATTCCCGTCCATCAATTGTTTCTTTTGCATATGTCGCCCTAAGTGGGAAGGCTATGCCCAGACGAGGGTCACGTGCTCACTAAATGACTGGATTCATGCTAGCCTGGCTGATGAAGGGTGATGCCCTGAAACCGGTCCCAGGATGCTTGTTTCCGGTCCAGGGAGGACCTGGCTTGGCAGTTCAGGCCAGACTGTTCCCACGTGGGTCCCGTGCTCACTACACCACTGGTTTCAAGCTAGCCTGGCTGATAAAGGGTGAAGCCCTGAAACCGGTCCCAGGATGCTTGCTTCCGGTCCAGGGAGGAACTGGCTTGGTAGTTCGGGCTGGACGGTTCTGACAAGGAACAGGGTCAAGATGGATTTGCATATGGCTGGGTCCAAACTGGGGTGGAGTGGTGAGCAAAAGGATGACGGATTAACCCAGATCCTTGTGACTGGGGGTGAATGTTTGCATTGTCCAGCGTTCCCGTCCATCAATTGTTTCTTTTGCATATGTCACCCTAAGTGGGAAGGCTATGCCCAGACGAGGTTCCATGCTCACTACACGACTGGATTCAAGCTAGCCTGTCTGATGAAAGGTGATGCCCTGAAACCGGTCCCAGGATGCTTGTTTCCGGTCCAGGGAGGACCTGGCTTGGCAGTTGAGGCTGGACTGTTCCCACATGGAACAGCGTCAAGACTGATTTGCATATGGCTGGGTCCAAACTGGGGTGGTGAGCAAAAGAATTATGCATTTAACCCAGATCGTTGTGACTGGGGGTGAATGTATGCATTGTCCATTATTCCATCTATCAATTGTTTCTTTTGCTTTCTAAAAATGGCATTTGCAGAATGCACATTTTAAACTTCACCATAAGTTAGGATTTTAAAATGTGATTCCAGAGACACCAAACTTGGCGGCCCCATCTCTTGCCATTTTAGAAATGCCACTTGTAAAATGTAATAAGGTAATCCCACTGTTAACCTCTAAGGGATTCAGACCTTGCAGTTATGAAAAAAGAATTTAAGTGTGTTTCACTACCTGAACATGTAAACCTTAAAAGTAAATGTTCAGCTTTTTAAATACACTGCACCCTGCCCTTGGGGCTGTCCAGATCCTACATTAGGGGTGACTAATATGTAGTAAAAAGGAAGGCTTGTGCCTGGCAAGGTTAACTTGCCAGGTCGACATGGCAGTTTTAAAACTTCACATATAAGCTCTGTAATGGCAGTCCTGAGACATGTTTAAAGGGCTACTGAAGTTGGTGGCACAATCAGTGCTGCTGGCCCACTAGTAGAATTTAATTTAAGGCCCTGGGCACATGTAGTGCATTTTACTATGGACTTATAAGTAAATTCAACACACCAATAATGGATAAGCCAATGCTAACATGTTTTAAGCAGAGAGTACATGCATGAATGAATGAAGAAGGTATTTAGTAGAGCGCACTGTGGCCAAGCGGCTTCCTGGCGTAAAAACCTGATCAAGACTCACATAAATCCAACCGAAGAATTAGGGAGAAAAAGCCTGAGAGAAAAGGAAGGTCTTTAAAGCTTTGCGAAAATGGGAATAAATGGGGATAGAGCGAATAGAGAGAGGAAGACTGTTCCAGAGCTGGGGGGCCAAAACCGAAAAGCGAGTGCCCCCGGTTCTGGATTTGCGGAAGCGAGGGATGTACAGGAGAGACAGAGAAGAAGAACGAAGGGTGCGACAAGGGGCAAAGGAAGAGATGAGAGAGGTGATGAAAAGAGGAGCAGAACGGGAATGAGCCTGAAAGGCTAGACAGGCCAATTTAAAAAATGATCGGAAGTGGACGGGAAGCCAGTGAAGGGATTTGAGTACAGGAGTGATGTGAGAAGATTTGGGAAGGGAAAAGATGAGGCGGGCAGCTTGGTTTTGAATGGCCTGGAGTCGGCGAGATTGAGAGGCAGGGATGCCTACATACAGGCCATTACCGTAGTCAATGCGGGAGATGACAAGAGCCAAGACTATAGTTTTGAGGGCATCAATAGAAAAGAACCGTGAGATCTTCCGGATGAGACGGAGGGACAAAAAACAAGAAGATACAACGGAGCTGATCTGACTATGCATCGAAAGGTCATGACTGACTTTGATGCCAAGGGTGCGGACAGAGGAAACGGGTGAGGGAGGGGGACCGAAAGAGAGGGGCCAATGTGCAGGGGACCAGGGATTAGAGGGGCCACCCGTGAGGACAAGTTCCGTCTTGTCAGGGTTGAGTTTCAGATGATTGGCACTCATCCACTCAGAAATGAAAACTAAAGTGGAACAAAATTTGGGAAGGGAGTCAGGAGAGGAGGACAAATCAAAGATGAGCTGAAGGTCATCGGCATAGTTATATACAGAGACCCCCTGCTCAAGAAGGGAAGTGATGAGGGGTTGGATGTAAAGATTGAAGAGTAGGGGGGAAAGAGAGGAGCCTTGGGGAACACCACAGGTAACCGGGCGGGAAGGGGCCGAAAAGCCAGAGAGATGGACCGCCTGGGACCTGTCCTGAAGAAAGGACGCAATCCAGGAGAAGGCCACACCCCGAATGCCAGCTGATCTGACACGGTCGAGAAGGATGGAGTGGTCGACCGTGTCAAATGCAGCAGACAAATCGAGGAGGACCAAGGCTTGGGGGAGTTTGAGATCAGCTTTCCCCTTAAGCTCATCCAGGACCGCGAGGACCACCACCTCCGTGGAATGGCCCGGACGGAATCCGGCCTGGTGAGATGCCAGCAGGCCATTCTGCTCGACATAAGAAGAGAGACAGGAGGTGACATGTGCTTCAAGAATTTTACCAAGATATGGGAGAAGGGAAATGGGGCGAAAGTTGGAAAGAAGAGAGGGATCCAAACCAGTTTTTTTAAGGATAGGAAGGACAATAGCAGATTTGAAAGAGGAAGGGACAGAACCCAAAGCCAAAGAAGAATTGAGACGAGTAAGAGGGGGAACAGGGCAGCTGGTGAATAGAATGTTGAGAATGCGGGCTGGCGCACAATCGGCAGGAGAACCTGACCTGACTTTGGCCAGGAGTTTAGAAAATAATTCAGGAGAAATAGGAGGAAAGGAGACAAAAGAAGAGAGAGGAGGGGGGGGAGAAGAGAGCAGGCAAGGTTGGGGGACAGAGGGGATGTTGGCTTTGATCTTCAAGATTTTGTCAATGAAAAAATCATTGAGTGAGGAACAAAGGGTTTGTGAGGGAACGGGGCCGGGGGTAGAGCGATCGGAAGTGGCTAGGGCGTGAACCAGGGAAAATATTTCCCGAGGTTTATTGGCAGCCAAAGCCACTCTCCCAGTAAAGTAAGAGGTTTTGGCAGCAGTGATCGCTCTTTTGTATTTCGTGAGAAGTGATTTGTATTTGACGCGTCGAGAAGGACTGTAGTTGCGTCTCCAAAGGCGTTCCGACCGCCTGAGATCGAGTTTGAGCGCTTTAAGCTCAGGAGAGAACCATTTATGAGCGTCGTGGGGGCGGACCGTTTTGACCTTTCTGAACGGAGCAACTAGGTCGCAAGCAGAAGCGAGCCAAGTGCGAACGGTCTCAGCTTGGAAATCAAGAGAGAGATCGTTAAGAGCCGGAACAGAAGAGGCCAAAGTGAGCGTGAGGGAGTTGAGATCAATCGAGTTCCAGTTACGGGCTAAAAGATTTTTAGGAAGGGGGGGCTTAGCAGCCATGCCCAGTAAAATGGAAAACGAGATATTAAAATGATCCGACCAAACACAGGGGGAAATATGGAGAGAAGAAATATTAGAACAGGTAGACCAGATTTGGTCTAAGGTGTGGCCCCGAACATGGGTGGGAGCTGTGACATAGGGTGTAAAGTTGAGGCAATGAAGGGTGGCAGAAAAATCTTTAGAGACAGGGTCTTCCCTAATATCGCCTGGCCAGAAGTTAAAATCGCCGAGCAAAAGGACCGAGGAGTTATTGACCACCAAGGTGGCCAGAAGGTCCTGGAGGGAAGGAACAAAGGAAGGCATAGGTTGGGGGTGCGGTACACGAGAACCACAGTGAGAGGCACCGAGAGATTAAGTGAGCGGGCCACCAGGTAGTCCACATTGGGTATAGGAGGATGAGTGAGGATTTGGAATTTAAGAGAGGAGCGAATGAGCATCGCCACTCCTCCGCCGGCTTTGCCTGCCGGGCGATCGGCTCGAAGGGCATAGTGAGAGTCGGGGAGGATGGCCAAGAGATCAGGGAGGGAGTCAGTAGAAAACCATGTTTCGGTCAGACAGAGAATGTCAAGGGAGTTTGAAGTCAAAAGATTAAAGAGGGCCGTCTGATGCTTGACCGCAGAACGGGTATTGAGAAGATGGACAGAAGCAGTGGTGGGAGTAGAATGAGAGGTGAACACGTTGGGGATGGGGCAGGGAGTGATGGGTACCGGATAGGAAGGGGGAGAGAAGAGAATACCATGTGAGTCGAGAAGCTGGAGGAGAGAGGGAGGCGGGGGAAGAGAAGACGATAGCGCTATGAGCTGGGCGGCCGAGTACGCCACTACAGGGGCAGAGTGTGAAGCCCCTGGTCCCGGCCCGTCGCGGACGGGCGCAGACGGGCTTAACTTAGGCGCAACTTCGGCGCGCCTTCGTCGCGCCCGCTGCGCTCGTCCGCTGCGCTGCCGAGGATAGGTGGCCATGTTATAGGGGCACATGAAGGAAAAAGGTCAGTGGGCGTGGCAGGGAGGGAGGAGCCAAACAACAGCGACGCGGCGCCCGGACCCGGCCAAGATGGAGGACCAGCCCGTCCCGCACCGAGAAGCAGGTGAGGAGGGGGCGGTCAGCAGCGGCGGTCTGGGGCGCGCGGGGGCAGGGCTGCAGGGAAGATCCAAGAGCGCTGGGCGCTGGAGCGAGAGCTCGGGAAAGTGCGAGTGCAGGCACAAAGAATTAAAAGCAGCAAAGTCTCGTGAGGCGATGTTGCTCCCGGAGACGCTTCGGGAGATTAGTGGCAGGAAGCAGGAGTGAAGGGACTCTCTAGCGTCCGCCAGAAGTACTTGCCAGGGAGGGAGGAGCCAAACAACAGCGACGCGGCGCCCGGACCCGGCCAAGATGGAGGACCAGCCCGTCCCGCACCGAGAAGCAGGTGAGGAGGGGGCGGTCAGCAGCGGCGGTCTGGGGCGCGCGCGGGGGAGGGCTGCAGGGAAGATCCAAGAGCGCTGGGCGCTGGAGCGAGAGCTCGGGAAAGTGCGAGTGCAGGCACAAAGAATTAAAAGCAGCAAAGTCTCGTGAGGCGATGTTGCTCCCGGAGACGCTTCGGGAGATTAGTGGCAGGAAGCAGGAGTGAAGGCACTCTCTAGCGTCCGCCAGAAGTACTTGCCAGGGAGGGAGGAGCCAAACAACAGCGACGCGGCGCCCGGACCCGGCCAAGATGGAGGACCGGCCCGTCCCGCACCAAGAAGCAGGTGAGGAGGGGGCGGTCAGCAGCGGCGGTCTGGGGCGCGCGCGGGGGCAGGGCTGCAGGGAAGATCCAAGAGCGCTGGGCGCTGGAGCGAGAGCTCGGGAAAGTGCGAGTGCAGGCACAAAGAATTAAAAGCAGCAAAGTCTCGTGAGGCGATGTTGCTCCCGGAGACGCTTCGGGAGATTAGTGGCAGGAAGCAGGAGAGCATGCATGTTAACATTGGCTAGCAGTGGTAAAGAGTCCTAAAGCCAACAGAAACAAATTCAGCAAAAAAGGGAGGAGGAAGGCAGCAGGTTTGGGGGTCACCCTGCAGAAAGGGCAATTTTCAACGATTACCCTTAAAGATGGGTGTAACTGAATAACTTTGCACATTTTACAATTTGTCATGTTTACCAACCCAAATTACCTTTTTTCCCAAACCTTTCAAGTTGAGGAGTATTTTTTTGAACGTGATGTTAAGGAAGATTCCAAATGTTTAAAAGAGCTGCTAAGGCAAAACATTTTCTACTTCACCCAATGTAAATGTATGTATTCTTTCTCGTAATTCCGACCAGCCGCTCCACAACATACAACTGAACAGAAACCTTGCTTTCATACATCATTCAGTGCCAACTTATCAATACACAATTCCCTCCCTCAGCACCACCGCCACTAATCTTACACACCTGTGATCTTGGTTCCCTCACCATTTGCTCTTTCATCTGTTTCGTTGTATGCATGTGGACCCATATCTATCTAAACACATGCACTCACAAATGAAAAACACACATTAACGTTCCTTTGATGCAGCTCATCTAACTGCTGTGCACTTATGCACTTACTTGGTGCTGCTCTGCAATTTCCTGAGAACCTGTCCTTGCATTACCCCAGAGAATGGAGCTGTTAGCAAGTGGATAACATTTCCTCTAATAGCATCCATTTGGGAATATACATCGTGTATGCAAACAAAGAAAATAGGACTAAGATAAAGATCAAAAGTGGGATGATTAAAGCCAAGAAATAATTAATCTTATGTTCTCACGAATCCATCCAACTCTGTTACTCTACTTAAGGCCTACATTTTAAATATTCTTAACAAGCAGATAATTAACTGCTTCTGCCATCACAGATATGCATTGCAAAGACCAATGTGGAAACGTGGGGAGTGCTATCCTCTTTTTACGCAGAGGTTCAGGAAAATCTGAAGTTCGAAAACAGGAGGAGAAGCCTTCATATAGGACCATATAGGACCATATGATCTCACTTAAATACTACATACAAATTAAACTATGTAAGGATAATTGGTACACATTAATAGAAACAATTAGGACGTATTTTAAGAAATTCCATCAGTTTTTGATACAGTATAGAGGGTGCACGGGGGTTTTCTCTGAGCCCATTACAGTTCTCTGTCTTGTAATTGAAATTACAACAATGACAAAGTTGAAGTACCCTTTGGCTGGTCGGTGTAAACATCATGGCAGGTGGGTGTCGTCACTGTGGTCATTCACCCACACGGAGGTTTGATCAAATCAACTGAGAGAATAAGTGAGTGATTGTGACCCTGCTATCTTGATGTGTGCCAGACAATGCTTTCTTGGATTTGTAAGCAGTTCTGATAGTAGGGGACCACTTCAGAAGGCACGATAACAATGATGTTTTATGGTGCCACCACTATATGTAACCAAATCACTAGAAAAATACTCTAAAATGTTTAGAGGAGAGGTGGCGCTCAAGCAGCAAACCACTGTCTTGCTTGGACCACCATAAACCCTTGCACTCTTCCTGTTTGAACACATACGTCCACCGGGGCATACTGGAGCTCATGGGTGTCTTTTTTAACAAGTTTAAAGTCTTCATTGGTGAAAAGAGATGAGGGGCAGATGTGCACTGGTGCAGCAGTTTCTGCTGCGCCAATAGTAGGTTGCAGCAGCATTCTGCAGCAATTAGGAGTGGTAGTAGTACTTGGGATAGTAGAGTGGTAAATTAGGGACCTGCACTTCGCTGCACAGTGCGGGAATGACGACCCAATAGTTCGCTTCAGGTTCTAGTGCTCACTAATAAAGCCAACATTGCAAAACGAAGCCGCATCTGAATCACATGCGTCTGAACTGTGAATGAATGAGTGAATGAATGAATGTGATTTCTAAAGTGGGGTACCACCCCGAAAGGAGAATCCTGGCACTAATGATAGGTGATGAGGCAGAGATGAATCCCTTACTGCTGGAATAACCTAATCTTGAGCTTTTTCCTAGAATTGACTCAAAGAATGTAAAGTGGTAAACTGTTTAAAAGCTTGGGAATCAGGTACCTGCCGGAAGGCACCCATGTTGGGCAAGCTTTATACAAGGAACTATGGCTAGATCAAGATTAGTGGAGGGCAAAGTTCTTGCAGGGAGGTAGCGGGATGAGATGTTGGAGGTAGGTGGGACCTTTCTTAGAGATCGTTGTACATAGCAGAATGCTTTAAACTTGGCTCATTTTGTGACTGACACCCAGTGCAACTCTCTGACATGCTTTTTGATCGACGGATAGTGGGGGGTGTTAAGGAGGAGTATAACTGCTGCATTTTGGATCACCTCAAGCATATGTAATAGATATTGGGGAAGCCCTCAGTATTACCAATTTCTATAGTCCATGCGTGAAGTGAATAATATCTGAACTACTCTCTTTCTGGCAGACATCAGAAAGAAAGGAAGAGTTTTCCTAATAATTCATTGAAGTCCAAAACAAGTGTTACATACATCTGAAAATCGATGGTTATAGGAAATATTAGTATCAAACAAGAAACCCAGGTGTTTGGCTGCTAAGAATGGTTCTAGGTTCGAGCCTAATTCAGAGGGCCACCAGCTAGGTGGCAAATGTTTTGGGTGGTTGCCGAACAGTAGTACTTCCAATTTATCGCCATTACGTTTTAAACATAATGTATTCATGACTTTTCCATGGTTTCAATGCACTGTTGAAAGTTATCCAAGGATTGATTTTCACTGATGGACACGTTAAGTTGAGTTTCATCAGTTAACGGAAGAACTTCAACCCAAATATTCTGACGGGTGTCGTCAACAGAAGACATTAAAAAGAGTGGGGCTTAGTGAAAATCTATTACATACAATGGAGAACTATGGTCATAGACTGTGCCCAATTAGTTAAGAATGAACAGAGCCAATTGAGGGCAGGGTGTCAAATCCCTAAATTTAGAAGTCGGTTAGCCAAATCATAGTGAGACACAGTGTTGAAGGCCACAAACAATTCTAGAAGTATCAGTGCTGCCCTACCTCCCTGATTTATAATGTGAAAGAAGCAATACTCTCTCATAAAAGTAGTCTTTTAGCTACTTGGTTGAAATTATACAGTATTTTTGTTAAATTAGCTTTTCTGGGTGCTGCGGTTCCTCACTAGTGCCAGACCTCTACTCAGTTTTACCTCTGGGGAGCAAGGCTGGCTGATTGTAGATGAAAGTGTACACTCCGTCCTGAATTACACAGCTCGAAAGATGCATGGACTTCTAGAGAGGTCCAATCCAGGCTCCACATCCAACAAAGATCAAGGAAATATCCAATGGGCTGTCCCTTCTGCCCCTTCAAAGCAACCCTGTAAGGATTTATGGGCCTTATTGACAGTAAAGCTGTGCCAGCACTACCATTTTCTCCTTTGTCTCTGAGGTTTCCTTGTGTTTTTCCTTTCTTTTGCTAGACTGAGAGGCACATCTTAGCATGAACTCCTAATCAAAGACACAAGGATACTTTTGGGGTATTCTGAGACAAGCGAAATCTTAGGTTGGTCTGCATACCTTATAGTCTCAGGTGGATAATCGTTCAAGAATCTTTGGGCTAGAGCACAGCTACAGACAGCATATGTGTATTTTTTGGGTGCTGTAGTTGTACCCCTGGGATAATGCTTTAAGGCCATGTAAATTAAGTCATGTGACCTCAATTAAATCAAACACTTTGATATGTATTCGCTTTTTAAGAATATTATTTTTGGAAAAAAAATTCCAGAATGGTCTTACAAAATTGAAGCCAAAAATCTGAATGACTACTGTATCTGCAGTGGGTCTTTGTGTGTTGCTCCCAGACAGTGAGACAAAGGGAAGCTAGGTACTGGCAGGATGGGCCACTCTGAGTTAACAAGGAGGAGGAACTGTCACCTACAAAACTTACACATCGCAAAGGCTCTGCCTGAGCGCTCTCAAAAAGGGTTTGACACTGGACTATTGTGCACCTAGATAAGCTGGGGCCAGGAGAGAGAGGAAGGGGATGTCTGTTATCTCAGCGGGAGGAAATCGTTTGAAGCTTCTTCCACTTCAAAGTAGGCACCAGGTATAAATGTTTGAGTAAACGTCTTGACCTGTGGACTCTGCCAGGAAGAAGGACCGCTGTGCTGCTGAAAGGACTACCTTTCTGCTGGACTGCTGCTCTGAAATGACTGCTGCCCTGCTGTGCTGACCTGCTGTCTGCTGCTCTCTTGCCTATGTCAGAAGCATTGGATCTGCATCTCTTGAACCCAAGAGTAACACCAAGGGCTAGTTGGCCGGTCTCCTGACTAGAGCCTTAGTGACGGAAGGTTCCAACAATCTTGAGCTCAGCACCTGGACTCTGCCATCAGCGAGTCCTACCCTGCCAAGTGGTGCCACCCAAGTCCTGGACCCTTGGAAGTGGGCCTGAAGGTGCACTGCCAGCCCATCTGTGGATCAAGCAGAACCAAAGCAACTCCTCTGCTGTGCAGGCCCCTGCTGTGTGGGGTTTCCTGGTGCAAGGACTTTGAATCGCCTTCGCAGCCCAGTTCTTCATTGAAACCACCGTTGCACGATGCATCCCTAATGCAGGCCCTTGCATTAGAAGCTACTAATCAATGACAGCCTCAATCATGTTTTATAATCACTCCTTCACAATTTTGAGCATTGCCTACTACTGAGGAGGTTTGTTTAAATAATACAACGAGCTCTGGGTACACAATTGATAATAATGTTTTTGCCAGAATGCACAACAGAGTACAGTGAACATAGTAACTCTTACCCCTCATTTATTAATATATAAAGGTTGTATTTCTGCTACTTTATTTCCTTTTCCCCAGTTTACTTGCATCAATAGTTTTCTGCAGAGAGGTTGGTCCTCTCTGTTTATCTTATCTATGTGTACTCTGCACAAACTGTTTGAACTGTAGAGACACATAGACATTGCCCTGATGAATGCCTTAGACTCATAGGCTGACAATAGGCAGAAACATGTTGGCATGAATATTTACTTCCATGCAGTGATGCATACAGTTAATTATACCAATATATGCCTTCTACTTTTTACCATTTGGTAATTTTATTAAACCTTGGACACTACCATATTAAAGGATACCTTTGTGGTTTAATCTAATGTTTTTTTAATCAAAGAACTGGATCAGAGAACTATCCAGAAAAGATAAGAAATATCTAAGAACTCCCTCAGGTCAATCCGCCCCCCCCCAAGTTGAGTCCACTCTGGCAGTACCATTTTACCAGGATGGGATGAGGTGACAAATGATGAAACACGTCACATTACATGAGTGAGCCATCCTCATCCAATTCTTGGAATTGCTTGAAAACTGGAATTATTGGAGGTAGCAAAAAACAAGAACCCTTTGGGTCCTCTTCCTTTTCTCTCTGAGGAGCCAACTGGGCTCAGAGCGAATTCCAAAGGTAGCATGCCTTTTTGTGGTATATGATAGCCTCAATGATGATGCAGGACTCTGAATCGCAAACCCGCAGCTTCCTCGGAACCAGACAGTGAGTGATGCATCCTCGATGCAGGACTTCACATCGTAAAGCCCCACGTCAATGACCTCCCTGACAACAATGGAAGACTTCAGATTACAGCATCACAGCTCCTCAGAATTGATGCTGCATGAACAGGATTTAAGGTGCTCTTGTTCAGTGCATCCCTGTAGCCAGCCCACACTCCATCATGGTCGGCCTGAACTTGTGACTTTGTCTCTGTCTAGCGCGACCAAATAGCCACAATTGGCGCTTTGTGCTTTTGGCTCTATATCCACTGAAATCTTTATAAGTGCATATTTCTATTCTACGTTAGTGTGGGATTTTTCTTGTGTTGCGTTTTTCACTTTATTACTGTTTAAAATGTTTTATAAATACTTTACACATTGCCGCTAAGCTAAGCCTGACTCCTCTGTGCCAAGCTACCAGAGGGTTGAGCACAGGTTAATTTGGGGTTTGTTTGTGCCTTACCCTGACAAGGATTGTGGTTCCTTCTTGAGTAAGGTTTTCACTCCCCTCAGCCAGTAACCCAATTTCTTACACATTGCCCCCCACAATTCTTCTCCTGGTGTGTTTTTGTTTTCTTCTGTGTGAAGAGCATGCACTTGGAATCACTGACAAAATATCGACTACCACAATATCGAGGTACAAAAATATCGTGACAAAAATATCGAAGTCAAGAATATCAACATCCTATCTACATCATGGTAAGTACAAAAATATCCATTTCAAAAATATCGATATCAAAAATATCGTTGTTAACTCCTTCGCTGCCAGGCCTTTTCCCCCTCCTGTGCCAAGCCTTTTTTTGGCAATTTGGGGTAGAGCGCGCTTAGGCCCCTGTAACTTTTTGACCACATAAGGTATCCACGCCAAATTTGCGTCCTTTTCTTCCAACATCATGGGGATTCTAAAGGTACTCAGGGTTTGTGGATTCTCCTAGAGGGGTCACAGAAATGAGCAAAAATACAGCAAAAGTTTGTTTTTTTTCTGAAAAATTGGAAAAACGGGCTGCAAATGAAAGCATCTGGGTTTTTCCCTGTAAATGTTGTCAAAAAAGGGTTTATGGGGATGAAATCACCATTTTCCCAGCTTTTCGGGGATACCAGACTTTTGTCAGAAACCCAACATTTTTTACACAGTTTTGGCATTTTTCTGGGACATAGCCGATTTTTGCTATTTTTTGTGCTTTTGATCTCCTTCCAGTTAATGGCAGAAATGGGTACAAAAGCAATAATGGATCCTGGAAATCTATACATTTTCGAGAAGAAGACAAAATTCTGAATTCAGCAAGGGGTCATTTGTGTAGATCCATCAAGGTTTTTTTATAAAAACAAACATTTAAATATAGGATAAATTGAAAATTAGTTGAAAAAAACAGCCTTTTGTGTCAACGTTTTCACATGTAACTTCTTCTAATTATGACAGCTCTTTGAAAGCAATATACCGTTGCATCCGCTGGGCATTACTGGTTGTGGGGATATATAGGACTTGTAGGTGCACCAAGAACCCGACGAACCCAGAGACAAAAACTGAGCAACAACTTGCAATGTTTTTTTATTATGTACCGGGTATATAGTAATTATTCTGTAAAAATGTGTACATGGAAAAATCAGTATGAAAGACACCTATGTATTTCTGAAATGGGAACAAAATATAGACTTTAGAAACAGTAGATATTTGCACATTTCTGAAATTGGGAATACTCATACTAGCATGAGAATTATCAGTCATTTTTTAGAATGACTTCTTTTTTACACAATATCTTTCATTTGGAAGGCAGAAATGCATCGAAAGTCAATAGATAATAACAGTTACTTTACAAATCTGAATTACCCTAAGTCTCCCGATAAAAATGGTACCTCACTTGTGTGGGAAGGCATAGTGCCCACGACAGGAAACGGCGCAAAACGCAACGTGCTCACAACTCAATATCGCAGTGAAAATTTACCCTTTTTTTGCAAAGTGCCTAGCTCTAGTTTTTGAACCCTAGCTCTGCGGGCACCTTGGGAAACCTAGCAAACCTATACATTTTTGAAAACTAGACACCCAGGGAAATCCAGGATGGGGTGACTTGACTGCCTCCCACCAGGGTCTGTTACCCAGAATCCCTTGCAAACCTAAACAATTGTAAAAAAAACCACATTTTCCCCACATTTCTGTCGTGGAAAGTTCCGGAATCTACGTGGATCCACAAATTTCCACCCACCCCGCTTTCCCCAAAGTCTTACGAGAAAAACGGTACCTCACTTGTGTGGGTCGGCCTAGTGCCCGCGACAGGAAACGGCGCAAAACGCAACGTGGTCACACAATTTTGCAGAGAAAAATGACCCTTTTTTGGCAAAATGACTAGCTGTAGTTTTTGAACCCTAGCTCTGCGGGCACCTTGGGAAACCTAGCAAACCTATACATTTTTGAAAACTAGACACCCAGGGGAATCCAGGATGGGGTGACTTGACTGCCTCGCACCAGGGTCTGTTACCCAGAATCCCTTGCAAACCTAAAAAATTGTCCAAAAAAACACATTTTCCCCACATTTCTGTGGTGGAAAGTTCCGGAATCTGCGTGGATCCTCAAATTTCCACCCACCCCGCGTTCACCAAAGTCTTACGAGAAAAATGGTACCTCACTTGTGTGTGTTGGCCTAGTGCCCGCGACAGGCAGGGCCCAAAACGTAGTGATGTGACATCGCATCACTACGTTTTGGGCCCTTGCCTGCCGCGGGTACTTGTGCCTCCCACACAAGTGAGGCACCATTTTTACCGGGAGATCCAGGGGAACGCTGGGAGGTGGGAAATTTGAGTGAGCCCGGTGATGCCACAACTTTCCCACACAAAAATGTGTGAAAAAAAGTGATTTTTTCAGCTAAAATTGAGGTTTGCAGGGGATTCTGGGTAAGGAAACGTTGGGGCATCCACGCAAGCCATACCTCCCTGGAAGCCCCCGGGTGTCTAGTTTTCAGAAATGTATGGGTTTGGTAGGTTTCCCTAGATGGCCGCGAGCACCGGGCCAAAAACCCGGGTGACCCCCCTTGCAAAACCAGGTGGTTTTGAGATAGTCAATTTTGATGTCACAACACTACGTTTGGGCCCTTGCCTGTCGCGGGTACTTGGGCCTCCCACACAAGTGAGGCACCATTTTTACCGGGAGACCCAGGGGAATGCTGGGAGGTGGGAAATTTGAGTGAGCCCATTGATGCCACAACATTCCCACACAAAAATGTGTGAAAAAAGGGATTTTTTCAGCTAAAATTGAGGTTTGCAAGGGATTCTGGGTAAGGAAACGTTGGGGGATCCACGCAAGCCATACCTCCCTGGAAGCCCCCGGGTGTCTAGTTTTCAGAAATGTATGGGTTTGGTAGGTTTCCCTAGATGGCCGCGAGCACCGGGCCAAAAACCCGGGTGACCCCCCTTGCAAAACCAGGTGGTTTTGAGATAGTCAATTTTGATGTCACCACACTACGTTTTGGGCCCTTGTCTGTCGCGGGTACTTGGGCCTCCCACACAAGTGAGGCACCATTTTTACCGGGAGACCCAGGGGAACGCTGAGAGGTGGGAAATTTGAGTGAGCCCGGTGATGCCACAACTTTCCCACACAAAAATGTGAGAAAAAAGTGATTTTTTTCAGCTAAAATTGAGGTTTGCAGGGGATTCTGGGTAAGGAAACCTTGGGGGATCCACGCAAGCCATACCTCCCTGGAAGCCCCCGGTTGTCTAGTTTTCAGAAATGTATGTTTTTGGTAGGTTTCCCTAGATGGCCGCCGAGCACGGGCCAAAAAGGCAGTTGACCCCCTTGCAAAACTAGATCGTTTTGACATTGTTTGTTTCTACAGCGTGAGAATTTCGGCACAATATTGCATGGAAAATGTGACAGACATTTTGAGGTTTGCAGGATATTGTGGATAAAATAACTTTTTGGAATTCACAAGAGAGACATCACCATGAACTCCCGTGGGTTTACGACAATATCTACAGTTGGTGGTTATTCTTACACGGAACATACACCTTGGCAGAGTAACTAAAAAGACAAAGATTCCTGCACAGCCATCTATTCCTCAAACGCACACACATACTGGTTGGATTTGGCACGAGGGCGAGTGATGGTTCAGTATATTAAATTTTATTAACAAGAGATTTCACAAAAATGAAATGCACTGTCAATAATTAAATGGAGAAAAAACTGAACCAATGACTCACAGCTCGTGAGCTGTACAGCCACGGCAAGGCACCAACCGCTTTACAGGCCATTCACACACCTTTCATACGTGATACACACAAGACCATTCGCACCACCAGGCACAAAAACAACACATTACAAAATTCACAAAAGGGACAAGGTACACCCTGCTTCAGAAAGGAAAATATTACTGCACAGCCATCTAATCCTCAAGCACACACACATACTGGTTGGATTTGGCACGAGGGTGAGTGATGGTTCAGTATATACAATTGTATTAGCAAGTGATTTCACAAAAATGAAATGCACTGTAAATAATTGAAAGGGCGAGAAACTGAACCATTGACTCACAGCTCGTGAGCTGTAAAGCCACGACAAGGCACCAACCTCTTTACAGGCCATTCATACACCTTTCATACGTGTGAGACATACAAAACCATTCACACCGCCAGCCGCGGGCCCATCACATAACAAAACTCTCACCAGCACACAGCGCCATTCAAGGGCCCATCACTTTCACACGCCCACATTCCTGACACAGCAACTACACAAGCTGATGGATTGCGTGGAGTGGCACTCAGCTAGCAGTGTGTGTAATGACCAGCAGCAAGTCACTACTCACACACAGCCAGCCGAGCGCCAGTCCATGCACACTGCTAGCCGAGCGCCAGTCCACGCACACCGCTAGCTAAACACCAGTCCACGCACACCGCTAGCCAAGCGCCAGTCCAGGCACACCGGCAGCCAATCGCCAGTCCAGGCACACCGGCAGCCAAGTACCAGTCCACGCACACCGCCAACCAAGTGCCAGTCCACACACACCGCCAACACATTTAGGATTTGTTTTAGATGAAAATAAAAACACAAACAAATCTCAAATAGATACAAATCTACAAACACAAAATCAGAAACTAAACACATTGCACTAACGCCAACCTTGAAACAGAATCAAATTTTTCAAAGAATACAGACCAGGCAGTTCACTTTACCACTCATGAATGCTCCCAAAAATTCTTTTGCGTGTGGTACGCTCTAAAACAAGCAGGGACACACAGCCCAGGTTTAGATGGACAGTCGGGGCAGTACATACGAATCTCCTTCCGCGTACCTCTTCGCCAACTGACTCTGCATCTCCTAGTGGGAAAATCTTTTGCCGGTGTGGGAGGGATGAAATCAGGAAAGTGGCGATCTTTCAATCAAACCACATCCTCCACCACTCCAAATCTAGGAACACTTGCCTGTTCCACAACAACAAGGCTAGCTATCACAGAGTGCTGAAACTGAAGAAATGTCAACTTTGACGCAGGAGAACACTCCTTGAACACAATAAAAGCATTGAAAATTGCTAATTCGAAGAAATGGATGGCCAACTTCTTATACCAAACATAAGCCTTCCGAATAGCAGAGTAAGGTTACAACCTCTGATCTACACTGTCAACACCACCCATGTGCTTATTGTAGTCTAGAATGCACACAGGTTTGCGCACTTCAGCAACCTGACCCCAAACAGCCACAGGTGAAGTACTCTCATCATGGATGGTAGTCAGCATGTACACATCCCTCCTGTCCACAAATTTTACAGCTAGTAGTTCATCACTACGCAAGGAACTGCACTGCCCCCTCTGAAGTTTTTTGCAAACAAGCTCTTTCAGATAACCTTTACGTTTAGAGCCACATGCAAAAGTGTCCACTTTATACAATTCCTTAAATAATTGCACAGCAGTATAGAAGTTATCAAGGTACAAATGGTGGCCTCTGTTAAACAGTCTTCTAGCAAGATCCCACACAATTTTCTCTGAAACTCCAAAAGTGGACGGACAACCTGGGGGGTCAATAGTAGAATCTCTACCACTTTACACACGAAAATTAATAACATATCCTGTCCTACTCTCAGACAACTTATACAGCTTAATTCCATAGTGTGCCCTCTTGCTAGGGATGTACTGCCTAAAAACCAAACGGCCCTTGAACTAGACCAAAGACTCATCAATAGATATTTCTTTCCCTGGAGTATAGATCTCAGAAAATCGATCTACAAAGTGATCAAGAACGGGCCGAATCTTAAAAAGACGGTCACAGTCAGGGTGATCTCGTGGCAACGCCATAGAATTATCAACAAAATGCAGTATACGTAGCAAAAGTAAATACCGATTACGAGTCATAACTGCAGGAAATATGGCAGTTGCTAACAAGGGGCTAGTAGACCAATATGAAGCCAAGGTTGGCTTCCTTACCACACCCATCAATAAAGTCAAACCCAAAAACTTCTTAATCTCTTCCAGATATGTGGGAGTCCACCGGGTAGCTCTAGACTGGGGCCTAAGTTTGTCGCTGTTGTCCCTCAAAAACTGTTCAGCATACAAATTGGTCTGCTCAACAATCTCACCCAAAAATAGATCATCCATAAACAACTGAAAAAACTGTACAGGCAAAAAGTTTTCACAATCCACTCCATGTTTGGATCAACCCAAAGTTCAGCACTTCCAGTAGGAAGCCTAGCAGCCTCAGACTGCAATCCAGATGCCTCTTGCACCATCGGCACAGTAGTTTCCTCCTCTAAGACAGGCACTTCATCCGCACTGAGAGTTGCTTCATCCACACCAAGAGTACCTTCATCTGCACTGAGAGTACCTTCATCATCCGATGATTCCATGTTGAGTGAAAACTCACTGCCAGAATCTTCCCCTCCCTCCTCTCCCTCAGACGCACTGTCAGTCTCATAATCATGCTCAGAGGAAGAGTCAAGAAGCATACCAACCACCTGCTGAGCAGTCATTCTACGGCTAGCCATAATGCTTATTAATAAAGGTAACTTGTCAAACAAGTCAACAACAACAAACACTTTGTAAAATAAGTAATATACAAAAAGCACCTTTATCAAAAACTCATATATACTCCAAAACAATACCACTCACTTGCCAGAGGCAGCTAAACTACTCACCACCACCTACTCTGTACAGACACAGTATGGATCAACAATATCCCACTAAAAAAGAAAGAGAAAAGCAATTACACATAAGACTATGCAAAACACATCGCAAAGAATTTCATGCACAAACCACTAACTAAGTATGCCGCCATTATGACATCACTTACAAAAAAATTCATTCAGACATTATAATATTACTCATTTGGAGTAAATACAACAAAAAAAAATTCTTACCAAAACAATGCAACTACACAAAACTGCAGAACAACCACTGTCGAAAAGCTTTAGACTAGAATAAAAAGGAGAAAAAAACGTTCTTGACACATATGCATATAATGCTCTAGACCATCACGTACTGCGCAAAATGTATTACTAGAACCTCCCACTTTCAAGAAGGAAAGATCGATGGCCCAATCCTTTACAAGCAACGCGGCGAGAATCTGGATCTGAGCCTCAGCTCCGGACCACCCCCTCCCTCCTCCCAGTCCTTCAAAACTGACCTCAAAGTTCTCCTCCTGCAAAGAGACTTCTAAACTTAATTCACACCCTCTCTATTGTCTGAAGGAAGTCTTTACATTATAGGAAATTCTGTTCTCCATGCCCGTAGAAGTGCCTTCCCAGTGTTTTCCTGTGTTTTGCGTGTCTGCCATTTATTGCACTTTTATACCTCTACTTGTACTTTGTACTCTTTTGTAACCTGCACACATGTCACTTTTCCTCTTGTAACGTATTGTTTGCTACCTCTTGTATTTTGTTTGCTTTTGATACATGCACAATTACCACCATTGCCTCATGAAACATAACGTTTGCTCTTGTTTTCAGAGTGTCTGCCATTTATTGCAGTATTTTACCTCATGTGACATCCATCAGAGAGCTGCGTGAATAATTACCTGAGTCCAGCTCGTCATGGGCACAGAACGGGTTAAAAATATTGTTTTTTATTGAAAAAAAATAATATGAAATAAAGTAAATAATACATATAATTGAAAGAAACATAGTTAAAAATATTTAAACATGTTTAAAAATCATAACTAATACATCTAGGGGCCGATTCCAATCCTGGAAAAAGGCCGTACGAATCGTCGTACGGAGCGTTTTCTCCATACGACTCGTACCCGGTAAACTGTCCGTACAACCTAGGAAGTACGATTCGTACAGAAAGCCTATTTCCGTACGAATCGTACAAAAGACCGTACGGGTAAAAAAAACTACGATTCTGATCCGGAACAGCCTGTACGTGACGTTCGTACGTATGTAAGCAGCGTTTTACAGCCCAGCAAGTACGATTCGTCCCGACGTCACTCCGTACGGCTTTTTTACGGGAGCCAATAACAGACGTAAAAGCTGAGTCCCAAGGAGTACGAGTCGTACAGGAATACACCCCCCGTGCGTTGCGTATGTACGCACCGTACCCTCAGCGCGTATGTACGGTGCATACCCCAGCACGTATGTACGGCGCGCTGGGGGTACGCACCGTACATACGCGCTGGGTGGCCTGTACGACTCGCACCCCGGGAACAACTTTTCCCGGGATACGAGTCGTACAAACTTCGCTTCGTAGTGGGTAGAGTCAATCCCAGTGTACGGGACGTTTTCCATACGAATCGTAAATCGGAAAGCCGTTCCAGATCGTACTTGTACGCTCGGACTGTATTTTTACGATTCGTACGGAAAAGTGGCCGGGTCCGTCTCCTACAATTTTTCGCGCTACGATTCGTACGGATCGGGCCGATCCATATGTACTTTTTCCCATACGAATCGTACTTCACGGGTCGGACGTGACTTGTACGATTTGTACGGTGAAAAAATACGGATACGAGTCGTACGGGAAAAAAAATACAGGATCGGAATCGGCCCCCTAATGTTAAAATAAATTAAACATATACATATAAAATATAATATATACTTACTTAATAATAATCATAAATAATTATTTTATTAACTTATATATTTTAAAATTATTTTTATAAATTATAATTACATATATACACATACAAAAATAATATAAATAAAAATATAAAATATATATATAACACATTAAAAAATTACAATATTTTTAATCTTTTTAAAATAAATAGTACACACAACATTAACTAAAACAATACAGAAAAATATAGGATAGCGGAGGGAATAAAATTACTATTCCAACTACAGAGAGTGCAACACTAGGTAAAGTGTTGGATAGCATCAGAGTAAAAATTACTATTTCCACTCCAGTGAGTGTAACAGTAGGGAAAGTGTTGGATAGCATAGAGGGTAAAATAACTATTCCAACTCCAGGGAGTGCAGCCGTGGGGAAAGTGTTGGATAGCGTAGGGGTAAAAATTAATACTCCCACTCCAGAGAGTGCAACTGTAGGGAAAGTGATAAATAGTGTAGGGGTTAAAATTACTATTCCCACTCCAGTGAGTACAACAGTAGGGAAAGTGTTGGATAGCGTAGGGGTTAAAAAATACATACGTATCAATTAAATAATTGTTTTAATTAAATAATGAATTAATAATAAATTAACAATAATTAACTTATAAATACCAATAAATTAAAATTAATAATTACTTGAATAATATTAAATTACTTCCCACCCTGTTCCCCTATAAACCCACAACCCGCTCTGCGTAAACATTACCTTAATTATTATAATTATCAATTAATCAAGGAATAAAAATTAATTACCAAGAACTCCCTCGGGTCAATTCGCATCCCCCAGGTTGAGTCCACTCTGGCAGTCCCATCTTACCAGGATGGGACGAGGTGACAAATGATGAAGCACGTCACATTACATGCGTGAGCCATCCTCATCCAATTCTTGGAATTGCTTGAAAACTAGAATTATTGGAGGTAGCAAAAAACAAGAACCCTTTAGGTCCTCTTCCTTTTCTCTCTGAGGAGCCAACTGGGCTCAGAGCGAATTCCAAGGGTAGCATGCCTTTTTGTGGAATATTATAGCCTCAATGATGATGCAGGACTCTGAATCGCAAACCCCGCAGCTTCCTCGGAACCAGACAGTGAGTGATGCATCCCCGATGCAGGACTTCACATCATAAACCCCCACGTCAATGACCTCCCTGACAACAATGGAAGACTTCAGATTACAGCATCACAGCTCCTCAGAATTGATGATGCATGACCAGGATTTAAGGTGCTCTTGTTCAGTCCATGCCTGTAGCCAGCCCACACTCCATCATGGTCGGCCTGAACTTGTGACTTTGTCTCTGTCTAGCATGACCAGACAGCCACAATTGGCACTTGTGCTTTTGGCTCTATATCCACTGAAATCTTTATAAGTGCATATTTCTATTCTACGTTAGTGTGGGATGTTTCTTGTGTTGTGTTTTTCACTTTATTACTGTTTAAGGTGTTGCATAAATACTTTACACATTGCCTCTCTGCTAAGCCTGACTCCTCTCTGCCAAGCTACCAGAGGGTTGAGCACAGGTTAATTCTGGGTTTGCTTTTGCCTTACCCTGACAGGGATTGTCGTTCCTTCTTGAGTAAGGTTTTCACTCCCCTCAGCCAGTAATCCAATTTCTTACACATTGCCCCCCACAATTCTTCTCCTGATGTGTTTTTGTCTTCTTCTGTGTGAAGAGCAGGCACTTGGATTCGCTGACAAAATATCGACTACCACAATATCGAGGTACAAAAATATTGTGACAAAAATATCGAAGTCAAGAATATCAACATCCTATCTACATCATGGTAAGTACAAAAATATCGATTTCAAAAATATCGTTTTCAAAAATATCGTTGTTAAAAATTTTGTTTTTTTAATGTTAAAAAAATAATATAAAATAAAGTAAATAAAACATATAATTAAAAGAAACATAGTTAAAAATATTTAACCATGTTTAAAAATCATAACTAATACATATAGGGGCCGATTCCAATCCTGGGAAAAGGCAGTACGAATCGTTGTACGGAGCGTTTCCTCCATACAACTCGTACCCGGTAAAATGTCCCTACAACCTAGGAAGTTCGATTCATACAGAAAGCCTATTTCCGTATGAATCGTACAAAAGACCGTACGTGGAAAAAATACCTACAATTCTGATCCGGAACAGCTTGTACGCGACGTCCGGACGTATTCAGGCAGCGGTGTCCGGCCCAGTAAGTACGATTCGTCCCTACGTCACTCCGTATGGCTCTTTTTTTATGGGAGTCAAACACAGCCGGAAAAGCAGAGTTTGACGCAAACCGCCACGCAACGGAGCCCCGGTACACGACGTACACGCCACGAACCCCATTGTACGTGTCATCCCGGTCCTCCTAGCCTACGACCTGGTGCACCGGACCCGATGCACACGCCGCAGAAGGTGAGAACAACACGAAGGGGCCGGGGTGGGGGTTAGGGGCAGGAAACATATCCCATACCCAAATCCAAACCTATAATATGGAGCCCATACATTACCACCAGGGTCTGGTCACTTGGGGGGGCGTGTCCAGCAACCCCTGCGTACCGCAACAACGGAAGTGGATGTGTACGGTGCGCACCACATGTACCCCTGCGGCACCATTAGAACAGAGATACGGACTGTACAACTGCAATGAATGCGTGGGTACGGTGCATACCACACGTACCCCTACGGCACCATTAGAGCAGAGATACGGAGCATACACATGCAATGAATGCGTGGGTACGGTGCGAACCACATGTACCCCTACGGCACCATTATAACAGAGATACGGACTGTACACATGCAATTAATGCGTGGGTATGGTGCGTGTCACACGTACCCCTATGACACAGTAGAACAGAGATACGGACAGTACACACGCAATGAATGCGTGGGTACGGTGCGTACCACACGAACCCCTATGGCACCATTAGAACAGTGATACGGACCGTACACACGCAATGAATGCGTGGGTACGGTGCGTACCACACGTACCCCTACGACACAGTAGAACAGTGATACGGACCGTACACACGCAATGAATGCGTGGGTACGGTGCGTGTCACACGTACCCCTATGACACAGTAGAACAGTGATACGGACCGTACACACGCAATGAATGCGTGGGTACAGTGTGTGTCACACGTACCCCGTTAATACGAGGCGTACACACGCCAGGAATGTGGGCGTAGAGGACTGGACCAGCATGTTACCTTCATATTGGTGTGTGTAGGTCCAAGCCAAGGGGGTGCGTGGATGGGTGCAGAGGACTCACAGCAGTGTCCATACATATGAGGGGTGGGTGCATATGACTCCTAGCAGTGTCCACACATATGAGGGGTGGGTGCATATGACTCCTAGCAGTGGTCAGACATATGAGGGATGGGTGCATATGACTCCTAGCAGTGGACAGAGATATGAGGGGTGGGTGCATATAACTCCTAGCAGTGGACAGAGATATGAGGGGTGGGTGCATATGACTACCAGCAGTGTCCAGACATATGAGGGGTGGGTGCATATGACTCCCAGCAGTGGACAGAGATATGAGGGGTAGGTGCATATGACTCCTAGCAGTGTCAAAGACATATATGGGGTGGGTGCATATGACTCCTAGCAGTGGCCTGCAATATGAGGGGTGGGTGCATATGACTCCCAGCAGTGGCCTGCAATATGATGGGTGGGTGCATATGACTACCAGCAGTGGACAGAGATATGAGGGGTGGGTGCATATGACTACCAGCAGTGGACAGAGATATGGGGGGTGTACACCATCATCAGATGACCACACCTACATGGTGGTATGGACGAATCCCTAACTTTGGACTCTGATTTTAGTGCCATTGCAACACATCACTGACAGCAGGGTCCCACTCCCAGGACGATGGATGTCTGTCACATACTGCATGACATACCACATGTGGGTGTGAGGACATATAACACATGCATACCCACCCATAGCGGATGCAGCACAATACAAACCCTGATTTCATGACAACAGACTGTATAGTCATGTAACTTCATACAAAACTAAGATAGCCAAAGGGAACACACACTGTCACGCACATCCCAGGAGTGTAAGGAGTGTAAGGAATGTACAGGTGCTGGTCCAGCCACCAAGATGTTGTCTCTCATGGAAGGAATAGGGTTCAATTCCACCACATACAATGCCCACAATTGTGAGTCATGTGCCCAAATACCCTGCATAACAAGTACCATTTGTGTGGTAGGCCGTGATTGCACACATGCATAGTGCTGAAAAGGGCCAATTTGTCCCTGAAGGCATTCCTAAATACCCAAAACACAAGTACAGTGACTAGCAAGTATGGCACAGATGATTCAGCAGGAGACATCAGTGAGCAGGCATGGCCATTATTGAAGGGATCCATCACCAACAAAGGAAATGTGGACACAGGTCAGCACAACAATTGTGCAACTCTTTGCAGGGAAGATGTCAGGTGCCACAGAGGAAGGAACACTCCTTGGGACAATGTCTCCAAACTAAACAAACACACACTACCAATGAATCTTTGCAGGGACATTGTGATGGCACACAGATACCATGGTCCACCTCATGACCATCATACAAAAACATTTCTCAGAACCCTAACACATTACCAGAACACCAACTCCCGGAGCCTCATCACCAACATCAAGTACCTGAAATGCAATAGTGTTGAAAGTAAAAGAAAAGGCTTTATTCAGCACCAAAATTAAATTAATGTAAAAGATACTATGTACAAAGGCCAATGGCCAGTCCATTTCTCAAGTCCAAGGGTGGACGTAGGGGACCGCGTCCACCCCTACCTTGCCTGCACTAAAGAACCTCAAGGTTTGTCGACCGGGGGGGCATCATCTGTGGCAGGACCAGTCACCGCAGGGACATGAGGTGGAGGGTAGGTGCGGTGGGTGCAGGGGTGGACGTCTCCACCACAGGGCGTGGGGCAGCAACGAAGGCGGAGGTGAACATGGCGCTGCACACTGCTGCTTGGGCCTCCATCCTAACCCCTGCACCTGAAGATACCCCAGGGCCAACGGAGGGTGTGGTGGCAGAGGGATGGGGTGCAGCACTCTTGAGGGACGGGGGTGGACATGGTGGGGGACTCAACTCTCGTGCCCGGGGACTTTCTCGCCCGCTTGTGGGGTGGTGGCTCAGTGGGGGCGAGGCCCAACTCAAACATACAGGTCTCCTTAGGTGACAGTTTGGCAGGGGAGCTAAGGGGAGTGGTATTGGAGGAACAGGGTTGTGAGGACTGCGGACTACGACTGTGGCTGCGTGTATGTCGTCTGCCCCCAGCCCCTGTGGGTGTGCCTACATCCCCCTGAGTGTGCATGCCAGGAGGTGTGAGCTGTGCCTTACTTGGGGGTGTGCTGGATGTGTCTGGTGGGGTGCGTGCCCGTGACTGTCTGGGTGTGCGTTGGGCAGGCATGGGAGAGGGCAGTGTGGATGGGTCTGGGGTAGGGGGGGACGGAGCACTGCAGGAGAGAAACTGCCACCGTCAGGGAAGAGTCCATGGACCGCAGAAACCTGCGTTGGTCAGACATCGTAGCTGACATGCCCTCCATGAACGACACCATCTGTGTGAGCAGTTTAGTGTGTCCATGGAGGACAGTCAGCACCGATGCCTGCCCAACCTGCAACTGCCGCACTATGTCCACAGACTCTTCACTGAGGGCAGCAGGGGTGACAGGGGTAGGGGGTGCGGTTCTTGGAACGAAGGAGACATGGTGGGGCTCTGCACGGACAGAAGGGACGGGAGCAACTGGGAGGGCGGAGATGGTAATGGAGGAGGCGGGAACAGATGTGGGGATGCTGCTTGTTGGTGTTGCAGCCTCCGCCTCCTCAGAGAGGTCAGCCTCGGACCCGTCGGTGTCGTAGCTGGTATCGTGCCCAGACAGGTCCTCTGACTGACTCCCCTCGCCCTCCATGCCACTGGGTGCTTCTGATTCCACAGCACTGGTGGCACTGCTGCTGGGTCCCTCCTCCAGGTCCATGCAGGTGTCTCCCTCGGTTGCGGATGATGATGCTGTGGGCAAGGAGAAGAAACCGAAATGCATCAGTCACCTGTATACATCTGACACATGACCACAAGAACAATTGGTCACAGTGCATATTAGGCAACAGCTAGATAACTCTGCACATATGTAAGCCCTGTACTGCCCAGTTGGTAGACCCACTATGCCACTTGGACACCAGGATAAAAGGACACAAAAGGCCACAACTTGACTGAGAAATACACTGAGAAGCTAGTGTCTGTGAACCGGTGAGCACAACAATACAGTGAAGTAATGCCACCTCTTGTTTAACCTGAAAGAAACAGTAGTGGTGCACCCATTGTAAACTGACACACCTCAATACTCAAGGTGTCACCACACTCAGAGACCTTTAAGTACCTTGGAACACAAAACCAAAAAATGTCGCTACCTTGGGACTCACAATACTTTACACAATCTACATGTTTTGAATGTGCCAATTCGCCATTTCATGAAAAGAACACTCACGTGCCTGCATGAAATATGTCGCACAAGGCAATGCACACAAAAGTACATTTACACTGTCATTGAAGAAGATTGCACCTTTTCAAAGAAGCCACTGTTAGAAATTAATGGTGTTGCAGACAGTACATATACATGGGCCCACGGAGGTCTGGATGTCTTGAGACTCGTCAGTTTGTATCGCCAACAACAAAGGAGTCTTACAAAATCAAGAGCACTGTGGGAACATGTATATGGAGAATCTGCAACACCATTTAATTCTAACAGTGGCTTCTTAGAAAATGTGCCGGTGTGTTCCATGAAAGTGGAAATGTATTTTGGTGTGCACTTCCTTGGGCGAATTTTTCCATGCAGGCACATCAGTGTTCTCAACACAAATCATCAAATTCCCACATTTAAAACATGAATAACCGTTGACAAGTGCTGTGAGTGCCAAGGTACAATTTTGTAAGAGTAACAACTTGAATTATGTCAGTTGTCACATGGCCATCCGTCACCTGATTACACAGTTGGCTACACATATGACCTACTGCCTGTCATCTGAAGTGGCACACATGTCCACACCCAGGACAATGCATTAGCTAATGGACCTGCAATTGGGTAGAAAAAAAGCCTAGCTGTACAGTTGGGACACCCTCATGGCAAGCCAGAATGTACACACAGATGTCATCACACAAAGTCCAAACAGCGTTGCATCTGAACCACACACAGGTGCTATAAATGTATGAGCAGGAATCATGTTTATAAAAAACTGACACAGGCTGCAAAGCAGGTAAATTAAGCACTGGCCAGCATCACAGGGGCACTGCACGGTGATTCTTTTTACAGCCAAGTATCACACACAAGTCAGACCTGGCAATGAAAATCAGGGTTGCACATATATGCCTCTCCTGCACACCCCACCCCATGCCTGAGTCAATGTGATTGATACAGATCAAGAAGTGACACCTCTTATTCAGGGTTACAATAACTGTGCTGGAAAAATAGCTTCATTTGCACAACATCACCTCGTGGGGCTGGCAACACATATTTGTGACAAACAACCATCAACAGATTGTTGTGAATAGCCACACAGGCACTGGCCAGTGTGAGTATGCACAAGCAAAATGGTGTATGCCTTTCCAGTGGACACATGTAGCACATATTTGCTAAATACTAACTAGGCCAGGGAACAATGCCAAAGAGGCAGACCTATGCTGAACACACAGAGAATGTGCACAGTGTTTGATGACACACATGATTATGAGGCCTGGGTGTCTCAGGGGACTGTAGTGGGCACACTGCTCCATGGTCCTGGAATGAGCTGACTGTACCATGTTCAACCGTCATGGCAATAGGCATATCTCCCACTCATGCACATCATGTCTGAGGCCACAACATTGGTCATGCATGCTGCAAGGGTGTTCATTTTAAAGCTCACACTCCTATGTTGAGAATCATCATCAGTGACAACAAATATGGACCTCCAACATAGTGAACAGGTCATGGCACAGGCAAGGTACCAACACTAGGCCAGGGCCAAAATTCCATTCCGTTCGCGGAAATTGCGATAATTTGGCATTTTCGCGTTCCGCGGAAAGCGCGAAAATGTCAAAATTTCCGCAGCTTAGCTATCATTTGTTTCTTGCTCGCGCTGTAAAAAAATACATTCTCGCGTGCGCGCGATCACCTTACCTGGATCCCCGCGTTCGCTGACAAGTTTTCCCGACCCGGTCGCGTTCTCCACGAGATGTTGGATGTTGATAGCCATTTTGCGCTGTCTCGCGACAGTTCGGGCCCGCATTAACGTCATTTGTCGCGCGAACACGTCATTTGTCACGCGATAACGTCTTTCTTCTCGCGATCATGCACCGCGAGAGAATGAGATGATTGAGATCTCGAACACGTCATTCTCCACCGCGAGCCAGAGAGTGAGGACGCGGGCACGTCTAATCGAACGCGAAAAGGAGAAAGAGACCCCAAACACGTAATATCCAACGCGACAGGGAGCGAGAGAACGCGATCAAGTCATTTTCGACACGCAATCGACATCCGGCGGAAGTAATGTGAAGCTTGAGAACGCGAACATGTGAAATTTTCAATTTGGAGAAGAATATCAGCTCTAGCAGCATGAAACCATCTGCAAAAGATGATTTTGGATGAAAGCAACTCCACAGATTGACATTTGGCTGTCCTTTTTTGTACAAGGAGCCCTTTTTTAACCCCTTCCCTGCTCATGACGGAACCACTCCGTCATGAGCCACGGTCGCGCTGTGCTCAGGACGGAGTGGTTCCGTCATGCTGCGGCCATTGGCGGCCGCTCCGCCCACACGGTGCCTTTTCCCCGCCTGTGCGGGCGTGTAACGTAAGTGGGCGGCGCCATGATGGAACCACTCCGTTATGAGCACAGCTCACCCATGACTCATGACGGCGTGGTTCCGTCATGAGCACAGCGGCGCCGCGCTCACGGAAAAACCCCCCAGCGCCGCAGCGGAATTCGCGCCGCGGCGAAGGGGTTAAAAAGGTGGGGAGAGGGAGGAAGTGACACAGAATCTCCAACTTCCTGTTCCTGTCCAGCAGACTCCTCCCAGTGCTTTGTCCATCTCCTGCTCTTTCTACCTTTGGATTTTGAGCTGGAAAGATCACTCTTTTTGTCTGCTGCGTCATTGCAATTGGATTTGAGGATTTTTTGATTTGGATATTTTACAAGTAAGTGGTTGTTGTGTCTGTTTGATTGGGGGCATTGCAGTTCTTGTAACTACAATTTATTTTTGGTAACTATCATTATTCCTTTTTTTTAAAATGTTGTGGGTAGTACTAGTCAGTAGTAGGCCCGAGCAGCATGGGCATGGCCTATGGGTGTGTGTGTTCATGATTAAGCAACTGTTCCTTTAGTGTTTTTTGAATTTATTTTATTTTCAAGGATCATTTAAGGGCATGGACGGCATTGGATTGAGTTGGGGAAGTGTGTTTTGGGGGTGGCCTTTGTGATGTTGTTGGGCCTGGCCATGTGGCTGGTGGCCATTTTGAAGCCTAGGCCTGCAAGCTTGCCTGGCATTGTCTGCCAACAGGCCTGCTTTTTCATCCACTAGGATCAGAGCAGGTAACCACAGCTTTATTAATCAAGTGTTTTCTGTGTGGTCTGTTGAATTTAGACATCATTTAGGGCATGGATGGCATTGGATTGAGTTAGGAAAGTGTGTTTTTTGGGGGTGGCCTTTGTGATGTTGTTGGGCCTGGCCGTGTGGCTGGTGGCCATTTTGAAGCCTAGGCCTGCAAGCTTGCCTGGCCTTGTCTGCCAACAGGCCTGCTTTTTCATCCACTAGGATCAGAGCAGGTAGCCATAGCTTTATTAATCAAGTGTTTTCTGTGTGGTCTGTTGAATTTAGACATCATTTAGGGCATGGATGGCATTGGATTGAGTTGGGGAAGTGTGTTTTTTGGGGGTGGCCTTTGTGATGTTGTTGGGCCTGGCCATGTGGCTGGTGGCCATTTTGAAGCCTAGGCCTGCAAGCTTGCCTGGCCTTGTCTGCCAACAGGCCTGCTTTTTCATCCACTAGGATCAGAGCAGGTAGCCAGAGCTTTATTAATTAAGTGTTTTCTGTGTGGTCTGTTGAATTTCATCATTTAGGGCCTGGATGGCATTGGATTGAGTTGGGGAAGTGTGTTTTTGGGGGTGGCCTTTGTGATGTTGTTGGGCCTGGCCATGTGGCTGGTGGCCATTTTGAAGCCTAGGCCTGCAAGCTTGCCTGGCCTTGTCTGCCAACAGGCCTGCTTTTTCATCCACTAGGATCAGAGCAGGGAGCCACAGCTTTATTAATCAAGTGTTTTCTGTGTGGTCTGTTGAATTTATACATCATTTAGGGCATGGATGGCATTGGATTGAGTTGGGGAAGTGTGTTTTTTTGGGGTGGCCTTTCTGATGTTGTTGGGCCTGGCCATGTGGCTGGTGGCCATTTTGAAGCCTAGGCCTGCAAGCTTGCCTGGCCTTGTCTGCCAGCAGGCCTGCTTTTTCATCCAGAAGGATCAGAGCAGGTAGCCACAGCTTTATTAATCAAGAGTTTTCTGTGTGGTCTGTTGAATTTAGACATCATTTAGGGCATGGATGGCATTGGATTGAGTTGGGGAAGTATGTTTTTTTGGGGTGGCCTTTGTGATGTAGTTGGGCCTGGCCGTGTGGCTGGTGGCCATTTTGAAGCCGAGGCCTGCAAGCTTGCCTGGCCTTGTCTGCCAACAGGCCTGCTTTTTCATCCACTAGGATCAGAGCAGGTAGCCACAGCTTTATTAATCAAGTGTTTTCTGTGTGGTCTGTTGAATTTAGACATCATTTAGGGCATGGATGGCACTGGATTGAGTTGGGGAAGTGTGTTTTTTGGGGCTGGCCTTTGTGATGTTGTTGGGCCTGGCCATGTGGCTGGTGGACATTTTGAAGCCTAGGCCTGCAAGCTTGCCTGGCCTTGTCTGCCAACAGGCCTGCTTTTTCATCCACTAGGATCAGAGCAGGTAGCCAGAGCTTTATTAATTAAGTGTTTTCTGTGTGGTCTGTTGAATTTAGACATCATTTAGGGCATGGATGGCATTGGATTGAGTTGGGGAAGTGTGTTTTTGGGGGTGGCCTTTGTGATGTTGTTGGGCCTGGCCATGTGGCTGGTGGCCATTTTGAAGCCTAGGCCTGCAAGCTTGCCTGGCCTTGTCTTCCAACAGGCCTGCTTTTTCATCCACTAGGATCAGAGCAGGGAGACACAGCTTTATTAATCAAGTGTTTTCTGTGTGGTCTGTTGAATTTAGACATCATTTAGGGCATGGATGGCATTGGATTGAGTTGGGGAAGTATGTTTTTTTGGGGTGGCCTTTCTGATGTTGTTAGGCCTGGCCATGTGGCTGGTGGCCATTTTGAAGCCTAGGCCTGCAAGCTTGCCTCGCCTTGTCTGCCAACAGGTCTGCTTTTTCATCCACTAGGATCAGAGCAGGTAGCCACAGCTTTATTAATCAAGTGTTTTCTGTGTGGTCTGTTGAATTTAGACATCATTTAGGGCATGGATGGCATTGGATTGAGTTGGGGAAGTGTGTTTTTTTGGGGTGGCCTTTCTGATGTTGTTGGGCCGGTCCATGTGGCTGGTGGCCATTTTGAAGCCTAGGCCTGCAAGCTTGCCTGGCCTTGTCTGCCAACAGGCCTGCTTTTTCATCCACTAGGATCAGAGCAGGTAGCCACAGCTTTATTAATCAAGTGTTTTCTGTGTGGTCTGTTGAATTTAGACATCATTTAGGGCATGGATGGCATTGGATTGAGTTGGGGAAGTGTGTTTTTTTGGGGTGGCCTTTCTGATGTTGTTGGGCCTGGCCATGTGCCTGGTGGCCATTTTGAAGCCTAGGCCTGCAAGCTTGCCTGGCCTTGTCTGCCAACAGGCCTGCTTTTTCATTCACTAGGATCAGAGCAGGTAGCCACAGCTTTATTAATCAAGTGTTTTCTGTGTGTTCTGTTGAATTTAGACATCATTTAGGGCATGGATGGCATTGTGGCATTGGATTGAGTTGGGGAAGTGTGTTTTTTTGGGGTGGCCTTTCTGATGTTGTTGGGACTGGCCATGTGGCTGGTGGCCATTTTGAAGCCTAGGCCTGCAAGCTTGCCTGGCCTTGTCTGCCAACAGGCCTGCTTTTTCATCCAGAAGGATCAGAGTAGGTAGCCACAGCTTTATTAATCAAGTGTTTTCTGTGTGGTCTGTTGAATTTAGACATCATTTAGGGCATGGATGGTATTGGATTGAGTTGGGGAAGTGTGTTGTTTTGGGGTGGCCTTTCTGATGTTGGTTGTCTTAAAGACATGCTTTTGTTGTATGTGTCTGGTGTGTTGGTGTGCAATGCATGCACCCTGCAGAACTTTTTGGGGCCTGTGAATGTTCGTATTTCCATTTTTTTGCATTAAAAAGGCAGAGCAGTGTGCTTTAGCATGCAGCCTTTACCTGGCTTTTATAGGCCTTTTGTCAGCTCCTGGTGTTTCCCAGGCCCCCTGCTTGTTTGTGTTTTGTAAGTGTCCATGTGGCTGGTGGCCTTATTTTGTGTTTGGACTGGGAGTTATTATTGTCCTGCTTTTGCCATAGGCCTGCATGGTTTTCCTATTTGCTATTTGGCTTACTGCTTCCATCCATTCACCCCCTTTGCCAGCAGCAGCTCCATGGATGCCGAGATGCTCAAAAAATGTAATGGCAAATAGGGTCCACCCCACTTCCATTACATTTTTATTATGGTGGTTATTATTAACTTTCCTATCCTTCCTGAGAGTGTAGTGTGTGACTGTACACAGTAGTATAACATAGCCCTTGTTAAAAAAAAAGTCATAAATTACTAGACTATATTTTTTGTTTGCACTAGTACAGTACTATGTAACTGAATCACAACAACAAATACAACATTTCACTGATGTTCTTCTCCTGGCTTATTTGGTTTTAGGTGCACAAAAGACAGAGGAGGAGGTGTCATCAGCATTACCCGGCTACCCGTTGTACTGCCAGCCAGACAGAAGTCCTGCTGCGCATCACGTCCACGTGTGACCAGAACTTGTTGTGCATCTGCATCCTGCCTGACATCTGAAGAAGATGGCCCCAAAGAAAGCTACCAGGTCCAGTACCAAGAAAGTTGCCGGTGAGAAGAATGAACAGAAAAAGGAAGTGCCATTAACCACGACTGGTGGTGTGCCGGCCAATGTTTTTTTTGGCACCCAAAAAGTTACGCCTGCAGCAGCGTTGTCCGGGAACCAAGCTGGGAGCAACACAGCGGTCCAACCACACCAACCTAGGCCCAAGGGCTTTAGTGTCGCAGAGGTAGCCAGTCTACTAACGAGCAGCGATGTTGAAGAAATGTCATTACCACAAAGTAGTACACAATCAAGTTCAATGCAGGCGCAAACTCAGCAGATAAGTGTGCAGCCGCAACAAGAACAGCAGCAGCCACAACAGCCCACCATAGTAGTTGTTGCTCCTGACGTAGGGGCATTTCAGGAAATCGAGCTTCCTGCAGACAAAGTGGAGCAAAGTCAAACCACTGTTTCAGAAGATCTATTGTCTTCCAGACCACCAGCAAGGAAAAGGAGGCTTAGTCCATTATCTTCTTCTTCAAGCCACGCTTCTGATGATCGTGATGCCACTTGGGCCCCACCAGCTCAGTCTGAGAGTGATATACGCCACAAGACAATGCTTCTGAAAAGGAAGGTCCCAGAAGAACTTAGAGTTATGGAGGTAGATGTAGAAGAGGGGGGTGATGATGATGATGTTGATGAAGACGAGCCAGTCATCACGCACATTACTCCCGCCCCAAAGGGATTGGAGACCAACATTCTCACCCTATCCAGAAAGGCTGCTACTGAGCGGGATGTAGCACGGATATCACCAACACAGCTTACACCACTACTACCTCCAGCTGCCATATTTTCCAAGGCCCGGCAGGGACCTACATCCAGCTCAACCATCTCAGTAGGTAGAGGTAGTAAAAGTCACAGTCTAGGTGCACAGGGTCACATTTCAAGCACACCCTCCAGTTCATCTGTTATTGAAAGTGGCACATCCAGCAGTGCCAGAAAGTTCTCCTCCCCAGTTTGGGACTTTTTTTCTGTTAGCACCAAGGAGGAGAACATTGCTATATGCTCAATTTGTCGTCAAGGTGTTCGGCGTGGTAAGCTTGGTACAAACTATGGTACCGGAGGACAAGCAAGTCATCTCAGAATACACCACACTATTGTGTGGGAGAATCACCTACTTCACTTAAAAGAAAGTAGAAAAACTCACCCCATTGAAGCTAGTCAGGAAGAATCAGGGAGCGATATTATTGCGGTGGAAGGTGAAGAAGAGGGAGGCATTTCTCGCCCTGTCCCCAGTAGTGCAGTGGTATCGCCCACATCCTCCTCAGTAACATCAGAGTGGCACCGCAGTAAGAGCCATACTCTGAGTCAGGCTGAGACACCAAGGCGACCGAGTACTGCAATGATGAGACAATCTGTGTCGTTGAGCTTAAGTGGGTTAATGAAAACAGCACCACAAAGGAAAGTAATCCAGCCTACCATTGAGAGCATGTTTAGGTTGGAGGGGCAGTTCCAACGCAACCACCCAACGGCACGGTTGTACAATGCGAAGCTGGCTAAAATGTTAACGCTGGACCTTCTTCCTTTTTCATTTGTGGAAGGGGTAGGTTTCCTTGAATTTGTGTCTGCCATCTGCCCTAAATGGAAGGTTCCCAGCCGGTCATATTTCGCAAGAATTGCTGTTCCGGCACTACATCATGATGTGCTGGAATTGGTTGGACAAGGTTTGCAGCAGAGTGCTGTTCACAATATCCACCTGACAACAGACATGTGGACCAGTTGCCAAGCCACAGATTACATGTGCATCACTGCACACTGGATCTCTTTTGTGGGGGTTAGAGATAAGCTATCTGCACGAGGTGCTGTTGACACACCTGCGATTTTTGAAGGTACTCGGAAACATGCAACTGTAGCCATGTTCGCCACGGAGAAATCTCATACGGCTGAAAACATTTTACACGAGTTTTGCAGCAAGGTTTTTGAATGGCTGCGGCCAAGAGGGCTTAGTATTGGTTTTGTTGCCACAGACAATGGCAGTAATGTACTCAAGGCTATGGCACTTGGTTCCTATTTCAGGGTTTCGTGTTTGGTGCACTGCATAAACATTATAGTTCAAGACTTTCTGAAAAAAGAACCCATAGTCACGATTTACTGGCAATCTGCCGAAGAATATGCACTAATTTCAGCCATTCTTTTAAAGCTCGGAAGCAGCTGAGGATCATCCAACGTGAACATAGAATGCCAGTCAAGGCACTCATCCAGGAGGTGGCAACACGCTGGAACTCAACGTATTACATGCTTGATCATCTGTATGAGCAGTACAGGTCACTCCATGAATATGTCTGGAAAAGAAAAGGGGATGCTACTGATAAAGGCATGAACCTTGAGCTGGAGCAATGGAGCCTAATTAAATGCCTGACTGAGATGCTTTGTCCTTTTGAGGTCTTCACACGTGAAGTCAGCAAGGAGGACTGTACAATGGGCCAAGCTATCCCATTATTGCAAATGCTAGAGCATCAGCTGAATAATGTGTCTGAATCATACAAAGGTGTAGAGGACAAAAGGGAAGCTCATGACTTGGTGGAGAGCTTATCCCGTCGCTTAGCTGAAAATGTAAGGATACAAAATAAAATGTTGTCACAAGAACATTACATTTGTGCTACAATTCTGGATCCACGTGCAAAATTTGGACTGAAGACATTCTTTGCTTTTTCCGAGATTGATGTTGCCCGCTACAAAACTTGCATAGCTGAAGCGGCCAGTAAGTTGGAAAACGAACGGCTGCTAATTAAAAGACCGCAAGGTCAACCCACAAGAAGTACTGCAGCAGGCCATGCAGGATCAAGTGCAACTTCGTCGGCTGAGGGCAGTGCGTTTGGATCACAAGACTCACCATCACTATCGACCACAGCAACAATAACTGGATCAGTAGGCGGAGTACAATCATTACACGATTGGTATGTAAAGTTAGGCATTAATAAGCACAGTGCTGATGCACAGAGAAAAGAGCCCAAAATCTTACCAGCAGCAACCCTGAACATTGAGCGGATGGTCCAGGCCTATCTGGACGACCCAACAGAGGTGTACATTGATCAAAACCCATTGCAGTATTGGTATAGGAAAAGGTCTGAATGGCCACAGCTCAGCAGGCTGGCGATAAGCTATCTGGCTTGCCCTGTCGCACGTGTCTCTTCCAAACGTGTTGTCAGTGCTGCTGGTTCCATTGTAACATTGAGAAGGACCAGTCTATCGGCAAAAAACGTGGAGAGGTTAACAATGATCAAAATGAATCAGCACTTCATACCACCAAATTACACAATACATGAAGCAATGGAGGAAGATGAGGACAGCGGCTCAGGTGATGGAAGTATTGTGTCACATGATTACCTACTACTGGCTGAACCCCCAGAGTTTGAGGACGAGCTATACTTCCCTGACAATTAGACTTGCACTTACTGTCTTCCTCCCTTTTTTCCCCCTTTGTTTGTGTGTCTGTCGTTCCGGTTACAAACTTGTGAATCACAACAAATCCATTACCACCATCTTCTACTCTTCTAATTTAATATACAAGTTTCAGGTGTCTGCAATTTGACAGTACAGTCCTCCGAATCCAGCTCCTCCGCTCCATCATACTGAATCTCCTGCTCAATTCCATTTCCCTCATGAATGATGATTGGATGATGGTAAAATAATACAACAACAAAGTCAAACTTTCCTAGTCCTTCCAAAAGAAGTGGAGCATAAATCAGATGACTACTATATCTATCCTCCTTTCAGAGCCGAGAGAGACTGGCCATTATCTGAAAATAAGATGGAACAGGTAATGATTGATGCCATGCATTGGACGCAGAGTCGCAGACTGAATGATTTATATTTTGTTGTGTTTATTGTGCATGAATTTATGTAATTGTGCACTGCCACTAATCAACTTTCTACAGAACACACTAAACTTAACTCAAGGTAAATTCAATTTTCCCATTCTTGCAAATATTAAATTTGTACTTCTCCTACAGCTAGGTGATACATTGCTTTTAATTCAATACAGGAAGGGGACTCATTCAATCTGCGCAATGAGTATGATTGACACAACAGCACCGTCCATCATGATGATGGCGAAATAGACGGCCCATTAACTTAAGATGAGAAGGAACAGGTATTGACACTTAATGGCATGCATTGGACACCTGACTCTGAGCGATTGGTCTTTGTGTTTTCGTTGTTTGTTTGTTGTGCACAAAGTGAAGTCAAAGTGTACTAGTAATCTATCTTTCTGTACACACTAAAGAATGACTCAAGTCAGTAATATTTCTACTCTTGTTGTGTAATAAAAATTTTACTTATACTGCAGGCCGATCTTCATAGTCAGTCAGTAAAAGTATCGGAGATGATGATGAAGTCAGGAGGACGTTTCATGAGTGGCATAAAACGTAAAAGCCTAAAGGTAAACACGTCAACAACAACCACAGCAGACCCAAATGTCTGTGTAGAAGTGGAATAGAGTGTTGTGGTGGGATGACTGCGGTGCATTGATTTTACTAACTTAAACTGTAAAATGCTATGTTTGGAATGGATAATGTGCTTTGCGTTTGTCCAACTCTTTAAAAAAAAAAGATTTACTCTAAAGTCTTAACGTAGGATGTGCTACTGCTAAGCACTGTGGGCCTGCTCTCTCCTGTTATTGTTGAAGGTCAATGCTGGAAACAGACTAGAGTAGACTGAGATGATGCATACATGCCACCTCGGAAAGTGTTCTTGTTGCACTACACCATAAGGTATGCATTTGTTTCAACTTTGTTTCTCAATATCCCCTTTGGTTTTCCATCTACAATTACAGGCCGGACCTTGCCCTATACTTTGGAAAACATTACAATGCACACTTACCTTACCAATAAATCAACATTTTTCTTTCAGCCGGGCAGTGGCGAGTGGCGAGGCGACACACCCAAGATTGATGGACGAGAGGAGCAAGAGGAATGCCGAGATGCAAATCCAGTCCACATTTTTTTACCAGGATTACACAGTAACAGTATCCACTTTAATCTTCTTTTAACCTCTTCAATGCCCGTGACGAGCTGGTCTCGTTATGGGCCGCGGTCGCGCTGTGCCCATGATGAGACCAGCTCGTCGTAAACCCCGCCCGCTAATACAACGGCCGGCACAGGGCGGGGAAAGGGGCGGGCACTGAAGGGGTTAAATAATTTGATTAATATTTTGTATACAATCTTTACAACAGTGTGTTCTTGGAGTTGTTATTATCATCATTAGGTTTGCTCTGTGTTTACGATTCTTCCCTACCAATATTTAAAATTTCTATTTGCTATCTGTAAAAGTATTAAGGCCGGAACAACAGAACAAGAACTAGAAGTGTATGTAATCCGGGTCTCTCATCATCATGCATGCATTTCCTTTTTCTCCCTTAACATATGGATATGGTAGTCTTCAATGATTGTCGTTTGTTTGTCCATGCATACTGTTTTTCTATGTCAAACCTTTCCCAAAAAAACCCTTCCCATCCATTCAACAAACCCTAACCCCGGGCTGTGTGACTTATTGTCGAGGTGTGACTAAATTAAATGTACACCAATACTTAATCACACACTTGCTGGGGAGGATGTGTCGAAAGCAACACTACTTCAATTTCAAGGCAGAGCGATGATCTTCTTCTGCTTGCCCAGTTGCCCACCCATGAGTAGGATATTTCAGAGGGTATTTTATTTAACAAAGGAACATATACCTCAGCATGAATTGCTGCCATTGATTGGATTTGTTTGTTGTCATTCCTCATATACAGCACTAACTGTTAGGCTGTAGGCCTAGTCAAGTGACTCGACAACTATAGTTTGTAACTCTGTCTAGTAGGCTATCCCAACCACCATTATGTTTTGTTGTCAATAATTTGAGCATATTATTGTTGCTCGGTACGTTCTGTGCTGTACTTCATTCTACTACTCCTCTAACAGTCTATGAAAGGCGATGGACTGTCTCCTTTTCTTTTTTTGCAAATGCTGCCGCCCTGCCAGTGTCTACTACTACTACTATACTACCACCACCACCACCCCAACCATGGCATGTATGAAAAAGGAAACCATCTTCACCATGCAGCTATTGCTGTGCCACAGTTGGACATAAACATCAAGCACCGGTAAGAGAGAAGTTTGGGGGAGGCAGAATTAATAATGGACATGTTGTCAATGATTTCATTTTCACACACCAGTCCAGATAAAGAATGCATAGAGTAGAGAAAAGACTGAAAGTACTAGAAGGACAAGTCAATGAGTGAGGTGTGTCGCATCTATCTGTTTGTGTCTTATAGTCAGCCAATTATTTAAATCAAACACAGGCTATGGGCGGCCATGTACCAGCAAGGAAACAGTGTGATGTAAAACAGTTACCCCCCCTACAAAACATTAACAACATTGCATGTAACATAGAAAAATATATTTAATTAACCCTAACAAAAATAAACTAAACCCACAAAAGCTGACCCACCCCCCTCACTAACCCCAACCAATGTCCATAGGAGAAAAAGTCTGTAACGCCCAAACAAGCTCCCACCCACCCACCCAAACAAGAATTAAAAAAGGGGCAGAACAAGATGACAGGGACTAAGGTGTGGGGCGGGACTCAAGGAGGACACGCATCTGGTGCTCAAAATGGGCGACGCAGTGTCTGAGTGCGCGGCAGTTGCAGCCACAGTGGGGGGGGGCACCGGAGATGGCACTACGGTGGCAGCGGGCAGCCGCCAGACGGTGGTGCCGTACCGCTGGAGGGCGGTGGCTGGGGCCCGGGGCACTGGCGGAGGCTTGAAGAATTGCTGCCGCAGTCTCCTCCTCCTCCTTGGCTAAGACCACCAGCCGCCGGCTTCCGGCGCCGTGCCTTGGCGGCCAACTCCTTATGATTTAGTTTCGGAGTAGCTGTGTATCAAAAAGAAAAAAACAAGACAATTGTAAAATATACTCTTAGAAAAACAGTAAGACAAGTTAATTATTTATACACATAGTGGCATGGTAGAGTAGCACTGTCTATAAAGCACAGTAGTACATAACATTTTAAATCTCGCCCGTCCTTCTTCCTTCCACCCGTCTTTCACTTTTTAGTTGAACAGTGAGTGCACCAGGTGCTCTTCTCCATAAAACTTTCAAAGCGGAGTTGAAATCAGATAGAAGAGGCCCTTGGTTACTCAATACTCCCGCTCCTATGCCAATTAAAGGGAATTCTAGTCTTCTAGTTCACTCTTCAAACGTCCCCAACAACTCATACTTACTTACGACATCGGATGGCAGGCAGACTTTGTCCGCCCGCCATCCTCACGCTAAAAAGGGTGGGGGTCCCGTGGGGACAATTAATTAGGATGATGCGCCCGGCACAGTGGCGGGCGCATCCTGTTTTTTTTACATTCTGGTTGGCGTTGCCGAAAGCAATGCGAAAAATACATGTTGTGCTGCTTTTCCAAGCACAACATGACGGGCCACGCACGGAGCCTGTCACGTTTTGCTTTGAAAGGCAGGGGGGGTACCATAGCATAGGTAGGTAGTACCCTCCATGGGGGCCCCCAAGCATACTCTGCAATGTCTGCATGCCTTTCCGCGGCGGACGGCAATGCCGCCACGCAAAGGCATTCCAAAATGCAGATTATGTGGCTGGCGGTGTGTTCAGAGAGACACTCATACTTACTTATGACATCGGATGGCAGGCGGACTTTGTCCGCCCACCATCCTCACGCTAAAAAGGGTGGGGGTCCCGTGGGGACAATTAATTAGGATGATGCGCCCGGCACAGTGGCAGGCCCATCCTGTTTTTTTTACATTCTGGTTGGCGTTGCCGAAAGCAATGCGAAAAATACATGTTGTGCTGCTTTTCCAAGCACAACATGACGGGCCACGCACGGAGCCTGTCACGTTTTGCTTTGAAAGGCAGGGGGGGTACCATAGCATAGGTAGGTAGTACCCTCCATGGGGGCCCCCAAGCATACTCTGCAATGTCTGCATGCCTTTCTGCGGCGTACGGCAATGCCGCCACGCAAAGGCATTCCAAAATGCAGATTATGTGGCTGGCGGTGTGTTCAGAGAGACACCACCGCCATATTGAACCCTTTTCCGCCTGGTCGACATGTGGGGATCTGAATATTTTCTACAGGGATGGCGGGAGGTTTGCCTCTGTGGTGTCGGCAGTGAATACCGCCGGCCCGGCGGGGACAATACACCCGCCATACTAATGGGGCCCTAAGTCGCAACTGTACAGTATACATATACATACAGTACACCCTTGCAGTGAGTGTACTGTCAAGTTCAACAATAGTTAGGGATTATGAATCTAACTTACCACCGCCCGCCACTGGTGCTGCCACTCCCCCTACTGCTCCGTTGCTATCTGCAGCAACTGCCGCATCCTCGCCCTCCACGTCATCTTCGCTGGCCCCGGCAATGGTGGTCGGTAGTGCGCCTAGAAAACATTACACATTTATTAGGCGTCATATACACCTCCCCCCTATTGATCAGTAGCAAGGTTGAAAAATGAGTTAATACTAACATACATCACTAGTACAAATCAGGTAGTAGTAGAGTAGACACTAATAGTTATATATGATCATTGTAGCCTTTGCTTAATTAGCCCTAGCCATGCTACCATTTTACCTTTGTGTCTTTTATTTTTGCACATGTGACGTTACCTTGCAGCTTCTTGTATAAGACACCTTTGAGCTCACATGACCTGCCTCACACTGCTACTGTCTAGTCTACGCGCTGCGTACAAGCGGTCAACAAAAACATTAACAAGCCACTTTTTTAGCAAGTACTGGTGTACTGTTAGTCCATATTGCCTATCCATAAATGCTACACTTTTTGGCATGGCTGAGAAATGCTTGCAAGTTGCAATATACTAACGCACACCATTTCATTTTTCGCATTACAGACGGAAGATTCCCTTCTACGAACCAGAGCTTCTGAATGATGCAACAACTACCAGTACTAGGTTCTTCTAAGGTGAGGGGTCCCTTCACTCACATCTTCATTTATAAATTTATATAAACTAAATTCCTAGGGGATGGTGGTGCTGCCTTCCACCACTGTTCAGTTATCATGATTTAATTCCCAACTTTATAAGTGTAACAATGTAAATTGTTTTAATGTTATTGATTTTCCGGTTGGTGCTGCATTTTATAATAAAACAATGTACAGAGCTTGGTTCTCAATTCAAAATAAACATTTTGAACTTACATAGACTTGGTGGTATTTGGTGTGGACTAACTTACACGAGTGAGCAAATTAAAGTAAGGGTGTGCATGTGCATTGCTTCCACGACTGAGAGGTTGGGTGTGTTATGTTCTGGGTTGTCTACTTGTTGGGTATCTTGGGGGGAGGGTTCGGAGACCTAATAGTTATGACAAGACAGTACTATAGTCGAGCAGTGGAATTGTGGTGGGTGCTGAATTTCTGATTGAGGTGTGTGAGGAAGGTCCAACCTACCATCACCAACATCCTATTTTCTGGGGCAAATGTCTGTGTATGTGCAAGATCCCTACAACAGTAGTAGTATGTTCTATAGGCTATCATATCAAAATAGTAATAAATCTGGTTGGGCTTTTGTTGCTGTGAATTTTCAAAGTCTCAAGATTAACAAAGACTCAAGATCAATAAGAGTAGAAGTAGTACAAGACGACGACCCAAAGGATTGGACTCAATGGCTCGAGCTACTGGTGAATATGAGTTTTATATTACAACCTTTCACATAAAGAGTGGCACTGGCCAACTGGGCAAGACTAGCTACTACAGTACAGACAGCCTGATAGTATTAGTAGTAGTAGTAGTACTGAGAGTCATCATAGCGGAGGCAGGGATAAGATTTTTGAAACCGTACAGATCGAAGGATAATTGTTGGTAAAAAAATAGCATTTGGAAACAAACAATAGTTCGTGAAAAATATGGGGCAGTAAAAATTATGGAATAAGAAATATTATTAAAAACAAGAAGACTTACTGGGGCCAGCAGAGGAGCCCTCATTGGTGTCCTCCTGGTGCTGTTCGGACTGTTGTCCCGCCGAACCCCCACTCCCTGCCTGTCTGCCCCTGGGTGCTGAATGATGAACAGGAAAGATATAAGAAAGAGACAAACATTGATGGATGGTGTCTAACAAATACAATATTTTTCAACATCGGTCAAAAAACACTTATGTAAACAACAATTGCAATAACTAAATTGACCGATCTCATCTGGTCAACAAGTAATATCGGGGGATTCGCAGATCGACTACTTAAGTCACTATTTATCAACAGTAATCCAGTCTTCCATTCTGATTCCAGAATATTAAGTTACAACTAAGCCTAAGTACGACGTACCACCCAACCTAGCCCACCTATTCCAGGCATGCCAATTGTACATTAAGTATGCATTTCCACTTTATTCCTCAACAATGCATATGGTCAAATCATGGAGGACACATGACTACATTTTTTGTATACACCAAATTTTCGGTTGATTGATTGATGCTGATGTTCTGCTAGTGCTAAGCCAATTACCACCACTCATTGAACAAACTGGAAAAGGTTCTAAACTTCTAATAAAGACTGCCATACTAGCAGCACGTCACGTAACTGAGGGGGCATCACGCATACCACTAACAAATTAGAAGCTCATACAAAGTACCTAAACCTAAGTATCAATCCGCCCCTATCTATTAGTGACAGGACAAAGTAAGGAGTGGACTAGAGTCACTGTAGCATTACGTAACTTAATTTCTCTAAAATAAACTCGTAAAGAACCACGCTAAGCAAGCGCAAACGCAAAGTTGCAAACAAGTAAGATTAGTAGTAGCACAGAAGAGCACCTTTGTCATAATCACAGGAAGACTTTTAAACGTAATTAACCTGGAATGTAAGCAGCAACATTCTAGCTGGTTGGAAGAAAAAAAAGATATTCACAATATATAACACAGAGCAGAAGAACAGACACAAAGTTGTAATAATTAAATAGGTACTCACCAAGCCCCGGGACCTCCACTCCTAGCAGGTCCAGCAGGTCCTGCTCATGGTCCAGGATGTCGGACCACTGGTGCGTGAGCTGCGCCTGGGTGCGCCAGACCCCAGAGAAGCGCGACACTGCCCAGCGCACCTTCCCCCACCGCTACCGATGCTCCCGGAGGCCATACCCGGACCCAGGCCTGCCACCTGCTGCCAGGACTGAGGGGACGTGGTACTGCACACAGAAAATTAGTGCAGCCAACTCCACCTCCCCAAATAAGGCCCGTGCCTGCACCCCTTGTGGGCGCCGCCTTCCGTAAGGAAGGCGGTCGCGGCTCTGGCTGCGTCGTCCACCAGCCCTACCCTTAGACATGGTTCTGGGGTAAGAAAATGTAATAAAATTAAAGAAGTAAAGGAAATAAGTAATAGCAGGCAATAGAAAGTGAAAAAGTAGCTAAAAAACAAAAAAAGGAGACAAAAACCAAAAATATAGAAGCTAGAAAATAGTAAGATAAATAATAAATAAGAAAGATAAAAAAAAGTGGGTTTAAACCAAGGATTGAAAAGATTTGGAGAGGATTGAAAAACAGGCCCCAGAACCATGCAATAGAGTGAAAAACAAGATGGCCGCGCCCATTGCGACCACGTGCGCACGTTCGCGTGATATTTTCTCCCCGAGCAAGCAAAAAGCAACACGATCAAGTAAAAGCGGTCGCGAACAGGAAATATCGACCGCGAACGGGCGCGAACATGCATTGCGCGAACCGGAACAGGAAGTAAGCATCGCGAGAGGGCGGGACAAGTGAAAACAAGATGGCCGCACCCGTGAGAAACCGCATGGGTAAGTTGGAGACCCGCGATCACGCAAAAAATACCGCGAACAGGCAGGAAAAAAACTTCTGCGTCTTCGCGATCTTTCCGGAATGTTTGCGGAGATTTTTTGCATTTTCGCGATAAATTGCGAAAGTTAATTTCGCAAATTCCGTCCACCCCTACAAATTACACATTGCTTGTTCTATGTATCTATGTGGAGATGATGGCGTATCAGTGATAAACAACTAGTGTTTTCAGCTGCTACATTTTACGAGTGAGTTCTTCGCAGTACCTTTGGTGGATATTGGAGGGGGAGTGGTACGCACACTAATGTGTAAGTTTTTTCAAACATTTGACAATTAGAATCTATGCTGTGCATACAATGTTATTGAGATGGGGTGACATTTTCGAGATTAATTCATTGATGTGCACACTATGGTAGTGCATGTTGTGAAGATCAGTGCTTCTTCAGTGATGTGCACACTGTAAAGTGCATGTTTTGAAAAGTACACATGGGAGGTACTATTCAGAGTGTTACAGTTCTTGCGATATCCGCATATCTTATTTTTAGTTTTTGTTGTTTTTCCTTCAACATATTTTCATAAGAGGTATTTTCGTTTTTCTATATTTGCAAAAATTATATTTGTATTCTTCATCATAAATTGTCATGGCCAATTCACAGTTGTGCAGTCAACCTACCATATTTCTGCAATTACTAGATAAACCTGTGTTAGTTTGGAAGAAATGGTTCAAAACGTTTGAGAACTCTGTACTTGGGATTGATGGCAATGCTTTTTCGGCGGACAGGAACAATGCAATTTTATTTAGTTTCTTGGGCACAGCAGGTATTGGAATTTTTGAAAAAGTACCTCCAGTGACTGCACAGAGGGGTCAAGGTGACGGTTGGAATGTTTTTTAAAAAGCTGTGGCAAGACTGGAAATGCAATTTGTGGATTAACCTAATGTTACAATCGAACAGAAAAGTTTTCACAAGAGGAAGAAATATCCTGAGGAGTCAGTAGAAGAATATGTGGCTGCGTTTAGAGCCCTGGAGGCTAATTGCGAATTTGGAGCGAAAGTGGATAGTTGCATTAGAGATCAATTTGTCTGGAATTGAAAGTCAAAGAATGTTCAAGGGAGACTTTTAGCATGTTGAAGTCCAACGTTAGCTGAGGTACTGGATTTAGCTAAAGGCAAAGAAAGATCTATCCAGTCAGCTAAAGTCTTAACATCAGAAGAAGTTAGGGGCCTAGTAAGACCATGCACCGCTTTTCCGCTGGTCGGATTGCCAACCGGGCGGAAAAGGCAGTTAATATGGTGGTGGTGCCTTGCAGGCACCGCCATCCATATTATGAAGCATGCGGAAAAAGTCCTTTCCATGGCGGCGATGCCGCCATGGAAAGGCAGCGGTCTTTGAAATTGGGGGCCCCCAGGGTGGTGGGGGTGCACTTGGGGGGTACCTATGGTACACCCCTTCATTGGCATACACAAGGTGGCAGGCACCGCGCGGTGCTTGTCACGTTGTGCATGCCAATGCACAACATGCATATTGTTCTTTGCGGCAGGTGCTGCTGACAGCACCGCCCACCGCAATGCATAATATGCATATCCAGTGTGGCGGGCGCATCCTAATTGGCATAGCGGGACCGCCGCACTTCTGGCGGTCGTTCCCGTTTACCGTTACGGTGGCGGGCGGACTTAATGGGCCCCTAAGTGTTTCTTCTTCTGTGTGTTTGGTTCAATCAGTAAATAAACCTTTATATAATGGTGAGGTTTGTCCCGCATTAAGGAGAAAATGCAATGAGTGTAATAGGTATCGTCCCTTCCAAAGCATTTGCAAAGGATTAAGATCTGCATCGAGTGTATACGTAAATACTGATAGTGATGTTGGTGACAGTTTAGAAAATCTGGTTCTCACATTGTATGACCTTTTGACACATTTTTATGTAAATAATATTGGCGTGGCTTTCAAAGCATCTTTGGGAGAAATGCACATTGGACAGGTTGGTTTAGAAGTTATGGCGGATTCAGGGCCCCCTATCACCATTATTCGTGAATTTATTTTTAAGGAGAAGGGGAGTGAGGTCAAGTTAAAGAAGAAGGATGTCAACCCCAATGCATTTGGCAATTCTGATATTGACTTGCTGGGATATTTGGAAGAAAATCTTGAATTTAAGGGACGCAATGTATTCAATAACATTTATGTTAATGTGAATAGGAAGAATATAGTGGGGTGGTATGATCTTAGAAAGTTTGGTACTATGTTGTGTCCAGAAAAAGACTGTTTGATTAAGTTAAGGGATCTGTCTGTGAATAGTGTGAATGTGCAAAAGTCAAATGTGGAGAGCATCATTGAAAAGCACAGTGCTGTGTTTCAGGATAAGGTTGGGCAGGTAAAAGTTTTTACTGATTGTATCAAACTCAAGAAGGGTGCTACACTAGTACAGCATAAAGTATGCAAGGTACTATTAGGTGTTCAGCGACAATTAAGATCTCATCTTGATTTTATGTGCTGATGGTATTATTGAACCCATGGACAGTAGTTCAGAATGGGTTTCTGCTATTGTTATCACTCTTAAAAATAATAAGGATTTAAGGTTATGTGTGGACTTGAGGTCTTTAAACAAGAATATTGTCATTGACACCCATCCTTTGCCAAGGATACAGGAGTTGTTAGCAGTTGTCAACAGTGCAAAATATTTTTCAGTAATTTACCGCAAGTCAGCGTATCACCAGGTGGTACTGGATGAAACCTACAAGGATCTTACAGCCTTTGTTACTCCTTTTGGAGTTTATAGATTCTTGAGGACGCTGATTGGAATGGCCTCAGCAGCCATTGTATTTCAAAAGTTGATTGAGGCTCTGTTTCAATGGTTAAAGGGGGTTCAAGCCTTCCAAGATTACATACTCATATTTGCTGAAACTTGTGAGGAGCGTGATAATTTATTGGACTCAGTGCTGGGTGTATTGGAAACTAGAGGTATGATTGTAAGTAAGGACAAGTGTAGATTGTTAGTAAAAGAGATTGATTATTTGGGGCATAGAATTTTAAGTGAAGGCCTTTTTCCTAAAGCTGATTTGGTTAGTGCATTGGACAATGCAAGTAAGCCTTATGCTAAGGGTTCCCTTCGGTCTGTTTTGGCCTTGGGGACTAGTATGCTAGATTTATAAAGGGGTAGGCCCTTTTGGTGGAACTGTTGAGGCAACTTATAAAAAAAAGGAGTTTCCTTCTGATTGACTACAAAACATGACAACGCTTTTTATCAAGTCAAAGAACTTATTGCGCAGGCTCCGAGTCTTAACACTTTTGATCCCAATGGAAATTCATTTCTTACAGTTGATGCTAGTGCCAATTGTTTGGGGACTGTTTTCACACAGTATGTGTACGGTAGAGAAATAATTATATTGTTTATTTCTAGGACAATCGGAGGAGCTGAACAGCATTATAGTACTATCGAAAAAGCACTAGCTTTTGTTTGGGCTGTGGAAAAGTTAAAGAATATTTTGTGGGGAAGACCTTTTGTATTGGTTACTGACCACAAACCTCTTGTGTACATGATGGCTGGAGTAAGATATGATGATGCTTCATCTAGACTTATAAGACTTATTTCCAGACTACAAAAATTCAATTTTCAAATAAGGCATATTTTGGGTGGTAAGACTGTGACTGCTGACTGTTTATCCAGGTTGCAGCCTAAGGAGATTTCTGAAGAGGCTGTTACTGATCAGCATTAATGCGTAGTAGCCATGGTGGATGTGTTAGATACGTGTATTGCTATCATATCAGAGAGTGAATGGCTTGATATGACTGTCAAGGATGAGTTGTTAGCTAAAGTTAAACAGCATGTCGTGAATGGGTGGCCACCCAGTAGGAATCTTGATCCACGATTACAGAGCTACACGGAAGTTTCCAGTGAGTTAAGTATCAAGAATAATATTTTGATGAGACATGATTTATTTTTTCCTACTGCTGGCTCATTCAGGACATCCAGGGGTATCTGGTACTAAGAAGATACTTAAACAACATTATTTGTTGCCAGGAATGGATGCTAGTGTAGAATTGCATGTTGGTGAGTGTAAAGTTTGCATTCCTTCTGAAAAACACTGCAAGGTTTCATCTGAGCCTTTAAGTTAACAAGATGATCCAGAGAACCCTTGGGAGAAAATATCTATAGATTTTTCAGGACCATATGACTTCATGGGTAGACAAAATAGATTTTTATTTGTTGTGAATGACAATTTTTCTAAATGAATACCATGCTTTTGTTGAACATCCAAATACTGAAAATTTAATTACATTTCTGGGAAGCATTTTTCAAGTTGAAGGGTTCCCCAAAGTACTTAGGTCAGACAATGGAGTACACTATGTATCATCTAAACTGTTGGCATTTCTTTAAAAATGTGGCATTCGCTAAGAGAATGCACCTCTATATTGCCCAAAAGCCAATAGTCAAGTTGAGAGGGCTCACAGATTTATTATGGAGGGTATTCAAACTGCTCTGGAAAATAGGTTAGATGTCTTCAATTTCATAAAAGAAAAGTTGTGGCATTATCATTTTACTCCACATTCTGTTTCTGGAGTGTCTCATATTTTGATGAGGGGAAGACAATGCATGACATATGTAACACCAAGTTTTCAGAGGTCTATAAGAAAGGGTACTCTTAAGGATGAAATATCAAAAGCAAGAGATAATTTGAGTAAAACTCAAGTTAGAGGGAAGTTGTATTGTGATGCATGTCATGGAGCCAAACCCAAGTCTATTGGAGTTTGTGATTGGGTGCGCATTGTCAAACCAACTGCACATGAAAAAGGTGCATCTAAATTCTCTATTTCAGTTCAGGTGGACAGAGTAACTGGCTTTGCTGTTTTATTGAGAACCAAAGGTTGGTAGGACAAGAGCTCAGTTGTGCTACTTAAACCAGGGCAGGAAAAAATGTTTGAACAAGAGGCAGATGAAGGTGACAGCTCGTTGTTCAGTGGTGACACTGAGAGATCTGACCAGGTGCTAGAACAAAAGGAAGAAACAGTGAATAAAACAAATTCTGATGTTGTGAACACTTCTTCACATAAAAGAGTTGAAAGACTTCCAAAGACAATTGAGGATTTTATTTTGGAATTATGTTCTTTCCTATTTTTTCATCTGTTGCTACAGTAATGCATGATTGTCTTTTCTTTAGGAATGGTATGGTGTATTTTTATATTTTTCCACTTTGTATTTGTGTAGGTGTGTTATTTTTAGCATCATTATTGGCACTTTCATGTAAGTGTGCAATATTGCTATGCTTAGCATAATTGTTGCCATCTTTCTTGCGATAAAAAGGAGACATATAGTATGGTTTTTTTGATTGAGGGTGTTGTGATGGAATTACATGTCACTGTTAGAATGGGGGCTATGTCATTTGAGATGTCATTTGGAATGTGGGGTTATAAGCAATTGAATCTGGTGATAGCTGAACGTGTTGTGCTACTCCTCACCAGTGGACTTTGATATCGGCACTTAAATACACTCTGTTTATTTATTGTTCCATGACTCAATAACTTCATTACAATCTGCTCCTGGTGGGGTCCTACAATTTACTCAGCTATAGTCTTAACAAATTCTTCTACCATCTTACTTGAGTCTGTGTGTGCCCCGCCAATACCTCCAGAGCAACAAGGCTTCCCACTAGAACAGACCTTTTGAGAATGTACCTACCTGATGCCTCATAGGAATCAGGCCTTGGAGGCCATTCTGAGATCAGGAACAATCCTGGTATGCCCAGCATCCTCTCGGGGGGAAGGGGGAGAGGAGGGAGAAAAGCAATTTACCCAAACCTGCCTACTTAGGTTTTTAAGCTTCCAGAACCCACTGGCACTTGCGTCTGCCCAACTGTTGATGACTGAGTATATAAACTGGAGACACCCGCCAGCTAAGTGAAGATCTACATCAGCAATTATATGTTTCTATACTCTAGTAAACATGACTTGTTACTGTGTTTTTTAAAGTGCACCTTTCACCTGTAGGCATGAGAGTGCTCTGTGACCTTAGTGGGGTATATTCTCAAGAATGTGTGATAATTATCGCAAAATTAGCTTAACGCAACTTTGCATATTGCAAACAACGCTGCCGTGTTAACGCAGTATTCTCAACCCGGCGGCACCATGCGATAGTCCTACGATAACACGACGATAACGCGCCAAATGACCGCATTAAAATCAACGCGACGCCGCACAAATGCGAAACAAGAAGGTGAAAAAAAGTTGCGATGAGGTCAATCGCGATACAAAAATCATCGATAACCAGCAACAGGCCTGCAATTCCCACGCGTCATGCGGGAAGATGTACTATAAAAGCAGAACAAGAAAAACACACCAAAAACAAAATAAACTGCGTAGCACCATCGATGCACCCGGACCGAGTGCCCAGGTCAACGTGAACCCCACAAGCCCCACAAGCCCCACAGACCACCAGCAAGGAACCTCAGGGTCGGGGAAGGCCAAGGAGAAGAGGAAGAGGGGGTACAGTCCACATGACAACCGGATCGTCGTCACAGAGGTGACAGAACACTAACAACAACTGTCCATCACCTCCACCGTGTCGTTGGCAACACAGACGGAAATATGGCATTCCATCGTGAATACAGTTGGAGTGTCGAGGAAGTCAATGGAGGAGGTCAAGATGCACTTTCATGATGTGAAAAGCCAAATCAAGCAGAAACCCGCTGCCAACAGGAAGGCAGCAACGGCGACTAGAGGTGGAAGTCCTGCGCCACAGGAGGAGCTGGAGGAAATGGTGGCCACAGTCATCAGTGTGGAGACGGTGGCAGGATTTGGGGGTCCGGACACAGCACAACATGACCTGACACAGCATCAACAGGGTGAGTAATGACCAGAGACTAGGAAGATGGGGGGAGATGGGCAGAATGGCACACATACACAATTATGTGTAGCACACCCACAATGACCCTGGATCATGTCCCTGATCGCCATGGCACACTGCAGCACACATACAAACATCAAGAAGACCTCCATCCACCATGTGCCCAAATGGGTCCCACCCCACACATCACCAATTCCACCACACACACATGGACCTGTGTGAAACACAGCAAATATGCATATTTGTGAGCCACACTGACAATGTAAGTGACACTACATGACGATCAGCATGGCTGGAGTACAATCACCATGACATTGTGCACACCACGAGACTGAGGTGGCCCACATCCATAAAGGAGCAGGACACACTCTGACACATCCACGTGCACAAACAACCACTGATGTCAACAATATATCTGCAGAAAAACAATGCACAACAGTACCAAAACCGTCCAAGACTACAAATAACCCAAGTTGCCAACATCACAGCACCTTAAAAGCACAAACTTCCAAGGCACACCCCCTCCAAGGGTTAAGGGACAGCAAAATCACAGCTGCAGGGGTGACTCTCCCACAATGCAGCACACACACATAGCAATAACAGCACATCCACATTGACGACAATGTGGTACACAGTGCAACACTTACACTGCAGAACAGAGGACACAACTGGGTCCGCTTGTGCGTAGAAACTGGCCAATCACATCTGACAAAGCAGGAAACTGTGAGATGAAAATGTACGTGTACAACCTCACCTACATCATGTAGTCCAAATGTCCACCGTCCCGCATCAAATAGTCCGCTCCTCCCAAACAGTCACAATGTACATTGTCATGCAGTCTGAATGTAAATTTGAACAATTTGTCAACATACATGCCAACACAATGTCAAAAAGCATCTCCCCTTCAAAACAACACCTCCAGCAGAGCAGACCAGACAACTCTACAGTGATGCTGAAGAGGACCTCCACACTAGCAACTCCGATGCCCTACAACAGTTCATGGACATCTTAGGCAATCGACCTCCAGGAGCAGGGTAGCCCAGCTGCATCGAGGATACCCCACCCCTTGCACAGACCACACAGCTGGACGCACCCACCACCACGGCTGGCTCCCAGCAGCCCACCAAGGCACACATCGCATTCCAAGGTCAGGTGTCAGACTGACAGAAGGGGGTGGCCGAACAGGTACCGGTAGGGTTCGACCTTATGGAATCCAAACTAGATCACATATGTGGGTGTCTAAGTCTCATCAGGGACCATTCACACTCCCTAACGGAGACCCACACTGTGACAGAGACACATGCCTTTGCACATTTCCAGTACTGAACCATGCCCAGAGCCACGGGATAATCATCCACACTCCTGCACTGGGCTTGTGTACGTTGGCCCATTTCTCTCCTCTTACGTATTGAGTTGGGGACGACAAAGCTACATGTGCAAGGTCTCACCCTCTGCCTGAAGTGACATGGCTGCGTCTGCTGTACACGGCACTATGTAATGTTGTAGGGTCCGGGGCCCTAATGAATACATCATGAGCACACAGACACACTCAGATAGTTTGTTGAACTGGCTATGGGCATGTGCGCTCGACACCTTTATTGCCAGGGTCACATGTACAGTGACGCCTGTGCTGGATGTGTGTGGGGTGAGTGTAAGCCAGCCCTCATGAGTCGTTGGTGCTGGCAACAACTTGAACAGTGATCACAATTAAAGGGGAAACAGAAAACACCAGAATAACAGAAACAACTGTGAAGCATCACAGTGGTAGCCGGAGAAAGTACAGTGTTCACCCAATATGCAACCACAATGGTCCATGAGTTGTGGTGCACTGAGTTAGTGGCACCTGAAGAGCTGAGCAGGGTATCAAGCTGCTGATGGCATCCACGACAGGTGTGAGCAACTCTGATAGTCTAGCAATAAGACTCTTCAGACTCTGGCAGTTGTTGGTTGTAGGTGGTCCTGGCGGTGGTGGCGTGTGCATCCTGCGGCGATGCAACATCCGGGCTGGTCTGGACACGATTTGACGTGTGAGCCCAGGTAGACCGCAATTGAGGCAGCGGACAGCGCAGGGCCACAGATACATGGCGTTGATGGCCCCCAGTCTATCGACCCAGAGGCCATCCAATATTCAATCCAACAGGGACCATGACTTGAGCAGCACAGAGTTAGTGGTCCCGGATTCACTGCAGCCGGCACAGGCACACCGCGACGGGAGGGTGACTTGCGGTGCACTGAGGTAGGGCCACGCGAGCTGAGCAGGTCCTCGTCGATGTCCAAGGTGAATGTCACTGAGGGTTGCGGGGGACAGTGGAAGGTGTCCCTCCAGGGCATGATGCAGAGGGCAGATGCTGCCAGAAACAGGCAAATGGAGGAGTGGAATGCTACAGCCTCATTTTTATCACCAAGTCAGTATCACCTACATGATGATGGAGACAACTCCCAGTCCATAGACTCGCATGCCACCAAAGTTCAACCAGAGAGTGTCCATGAATGTCGGGGGACAGTCTTAGTGGCACTGGAGCTGAAAGGAGATGCAGTGTGCGATGAGGCCTGTACAATGACTTAAAATCAACCATAAATAAATCAAGCTTCAGTTCCAAATGTGTGGCCTACTCGACCGCAGTGTAGGCCGAAGGCAGCGGTCAGCAAGGGCCCACAGCCACGTGTTTTTGGCTAGCATGGAACAGAGTCAGTGGCACCAGAGCAGTTGTCGGTAGTGTTCGGACACCTCCGTAATGATGATCCTTTTTTGCTCCGGACTGAACTGCGTTTTCCTCTTACTCCTCTCCTGGCGTAAATTGATATGAACTCTGCCATTGAGAAATCAAGACTCAGTTCCAAATGTGTGACCTACTTGACCATAGTGTAGGCTGGAGGCAGTGGTAGAGTATGTCAATGAGAAAGGAGTACTGCGGGCCTGTGTCGCGGAGGCCATGATCGTCTGAGGAGGCTGCAAAGGTCGGGGGCCTCAGGCTAGGAGCTTGCGCTGGCAAGTGGTGGGCCCTCTTTGACACACACCGGTGTTGGCAGGTGAGCAGTGAGGCCTGGGTGCACAGGGGCGGGCAAGACAGGTTCAGGGACATGTGGCCCAGGGTGCAGCAGGCGCACAGGATCGCAGGCAACACCGCTCACGGCAACGCGGCGGCCTCATGACGGGGTGGGAGGTGCTGCCCTGGCAGACACGTTGGGCATTCCGGGAGAGAACCATGCCCAGAGCTACGTGCTTTTTATTCACACCCCTATGCTGGCCTGGCGTACGCCGGGCCAACCCACACCACACACACTTACAGGGGGCGACATCACAAGCTGCATTTCCGTGATCTTGCCCACTGGCTGCGTTGACATGGTTGCGTCCACTGTCCACTACACTCCAAACACCAGCAGTGCATGTAGACATGGATATGTCTGTGGTCTGCATACTGCAGTCTGTCCAGCACATCTCCACCACATTTGGCATTGTGTACGTTCTTATTCATGGGTCACTTGCCTCCTTCGCACATGCCTGGTTCCCACCTCTCCCCACATTCCGCTATTGTGTGGCTGAGGTGCCATGCAGTTGATGGCTCATGTACATGGCTAGCCCAGGTTACCACAGTAAGTTGTTCTGTCGTGTTTGGTGGGTGGGCATGTTATTTGGCATGTTGTATGTGAGCCTGTAACATGTGCATTGCCAGAGTTGTAAGTTGCATGATTGTGGAGTTGGGGGGTGTGGTGTGTTCATTTAGTACTTACCAACGAACAGAGCATTTCCGTAGGTGCCATCCTGGAAGCGCCGGTTGATGATGGACTGTCGGAAGATGAAGGAATCATGCACACTGCTTGGGTAGTTGGCGACGACATTGGTGAAGAGTTCCAGGTGCTCCACTATTGCCTGCACATTGATGAGATGTGTGTGCTTTCTGTTGCGGTGATTGTGTGAGTAAGACATGTGTGCAGTCGATTGCCCCCAACACGTGCGGGAATCCAGCTATGACGTAGAAGCCTTGCTTGGTCTCCAGCTGTTCCTGTGCAGTGTGGGGGAAGTATAGGTACTGGGGTACCAAGCTGATGATGGCATCCAAGACAGGTGTGAGGAACTTGGATAGGGATGGCTGTGAGACTCCTCCGACTCTGGTGGGTGTTGGTTGAAAGGTAACAGAGGCGAACAGGTCCAGCACAGCCAGCAACTTTGAGGTGGGATGTTGGTTGTCCGCTGTGTTGGTACCCTCAGCCTGTGGGCAATGATGGTCAGGGTGCGGAGGATGGTTGTCCTTTTAAGCCTGTAGTGGGCAATGACATTCTCTGGTGTTAGGTCTGTGAGGCTGGTGCGTTTCCTGAAGGTCCGCTGTCTTTGCTGCCTCTGTGGTGGTCCGGGAGGGGTGGTGGGGGTCCGGGGGGTGGCGGGCCTCGGGGAGGTGGGTGTTGTGGCCCTGATGGGGCTCCGATGTGCATGATCAGTAGCTCCATGGCATCTGTTGTTCTTCAGGTGTGGCTGTGGGCTGGGCTCTCTTTTCTGGTGCAGGTTGTCGTCCGACTTGACACCAGGTCAGAGCAGGTGTTAATTTCCTGCTGCTAACGCACCTTATCGCCTGTTTTGTGTTCTTATCGCCGATCTGGCTGGTCGTTGAGAATGTTGCGATGTGATGTTATCGCGGCTTTTTGCTCGGGAACGCCTACTCTGCATCTCATTAGCGATAATTGCAGGGTTCATCTGTGGCGATGTTTTTTGCGGGTGCTATCGCAGGTAATCTGGTGATATGGGCTGTTAGCACCAGCTTGTGAATGGGGATATAAATTTATCGCCAGTTTGACTGTGATAAAGTGCTGATAACTTGGCGATAACTCCTTGAGAATATGCCCCAGTGTTAGCAATGCTAGGCCAATGTGGATAAAGGCACGTTTTAAAATTTTTTATGAATATGGTTCATATTGATTTAGATTGAATATAATTCTCTTTCTTATTAAATCTCCACTTGTAGATCTTAATTGGGCTCGAGATTATTCACTTCATAAATGACTTTTGTGTATGTGCAATAAAATATGAGGATTGTTGCTCTTGCCAGTGCCTGAATCATAGTGTGTCCTCTTGGCTCAAAACATTGAATGTTCTTTGAATAGCTAATTAGACAGCACCGTTGCCATTTTTGTTTCACTGTGTGCCCAGGTTCCTCTTCAAGTTGGGTTTCCTCTGTACTATTGATCAAATAAACCATTAGAACATGATCTGTGCATATGTTCTTCAGACGAGTTAGAACCACACCATGAATTTCTACATTCTCAACCCTGTTTATTAATATGGTATGGTTATAGAACTGAACGATGCTAACAGGTTTAATATTAACAAGACAATGACAAAGCCGAAATGCAAGGTACATCAGAGTTCATCAATGGTTGCCACCACCACAATTTCACAAAAGAAAGTTAGGTGGACACCTAAATTAAAGTGACTAGAAGCTTTTCTGAGTTCATAACCTGCTGAGGTTAAGAACACACTGTTTTTCAATATCTTCTACTAAGTATGATAGCTGGAAATTGTGTATATCATTGCTTAATTCATTGAAGTTTAGTGTTGGATTTTTTTAATAAAGGAGTCACAAGGACCTCTTATAATAGGGCCACAGTTGACCATTTTGTCTGGAGACATTTAGCAGGTCTTACATCTCCTGAACAAATAGTGACATTGCTTGAGGCACAATTTTTGCTGTGCCAATGTCTTGGAGTGAACCTGATGGAACAGTGGCTGCATTGTGAAGCACTTTAAAATGTGGACAATAGAATAAATGTTTTATTAGTTTCTGTTATTATTCATTTTAATCGTTGATTTGAGTTGGCTGAAGTATTTAGTCTGAGTGAGGGGGGATTTTACTTGGTCCTTTTTGCTGCTATTGGTGTTTTTTTAATGCTTTTTACCATGAGTGCAGCTCTTGCATGGTCCCTGCTCCCTCAGGACGCTCCATTTCTTCCTGTGATGCCTGTTACATCCTGCAGAATTTCTTTTCGTCAGCCATCTTGTTTGTACTGGGAGCCATGGTGCGGAGCAGGGGAGCACTGAAGCTCCAATGGACATGTGCATTCTGAGGGGCAAAAGGCGCGCCAGTGCACGGATGCTTGCTGCAAGGTGAAGCTCACTGGCGTAGGGGGGGCAGTGGGGGCGGATCGCCCCAGGCAGCATGGATTTTGGGGCCAGCAGCTGGCCCACCCCCTCACCGCTCTTACCTGCGGCCGACGCAGGCGCAAGAATCTGCAGCTCCCCCTCAACCCCCCACTATTAGCGGCGGCCGATGCAGCCGCATTATTAGCCAGCACCCCCTAACCCCCCTGCTCTTCAATCAGGCCGCTACAGGCGGCAAACGCAGGGGCCACGGGTGGCCTAAGGCCTAGCTACACCTCCTAAAGGCATGTTTGGCTCTGACACCACGTCCATAATACAGCATGAGTGCAGAGGCAAACTGATTCCCTCATTTGCATGGGGCCACGACCTCATATAAATGAGAGAATGCCATCTAATGATAACACTGGTGCTACATGTGTGTCAGAGCTATCTGTATTACTGAAGGGGCAACACAAGTGTCTGCAGCCCCTCCTGTAATTCCAAAGTGCTCCAAGGTGCACAAAGCAGGCACACATGCCCGTTGTGCCCCAAAGGCACTCTCGGTAATACAGTCCATGCTAGTTCAACTACTGAATTTCTCTAACCCTTGCATACTTTTGAAAAGCTGTTTTGTTACTTGGAGTGTTATTTTTCGGAAACCTTTAGCTGAAATATTACAAGATGTTTCCACCCAGTAGGGTGAGCACAAAGAGGCCCAGTCAAAACACATAAGAACTTTAGTTACAATGACATCTACAGCAAGTACAAAGAGGAAGGAAAGGCCAAGGAATGCAGGGTGACACAAGAGATGCAACTGCTAGCAAGATATACACCGTTTCCATAATAGCATATCTAGGAGCTGTACACATAAATTCGTTCTCCCTAGTCAGTGATTCCCAAGTCACTTCTGACCAAGCAACAATGCCACACACACATAAGCATGCATGCGCGCACACACACAAAACACACACACAAACAGACACACAGTAGACTTGCTGACCTCGGAATGGTCCTAGACATGAGCGATTTGATGCATCATCAGGTAGAACCTTTAGGACGACTTTTCAACGTGGTGAATGTAACACAGGTATCCCATGAGTACCGTTCACCTGCCACCAACATCCACAGTCATCTCATGGTTGTGAGGCAGGATCATAGTCACACATTTGAACGGTGATTCTTTATTGGTGAACTTCTCTCTCCAACTCAACCGCTCTGCCGAGAAATATTCATTTTACCAGATTACAAACAGTATCTTTTTAGTGACTCTTAACCTGAGTCTCCCTGAGCAGAATAACCTATTAGATATGCAAGATGTCCTCAGGTGCAGAGATGAGCACATTACCCTCTTGCCCCATTAAGCATTATGTCAGATTCAGAGAATACTCCATGGAAGGGGGAAATAACAGCTGAGGGAAGGTGTCGTATGAAATGGAACATGAGACAGAAGTAGGTATTGCTCTTTATAAAAGATGTGCTTTCAGAATTTTGACTGAGCACATACAAACATGGCACAATTTGCTTCACTTTGAGACATTGTGACATCACAATGTAATCCATTATACTGCAGAGGTGAAAACGTCTAACATGGGCATCGTAGAATCCTTTCAGTGTCTCCTCCTAATGTTAATCATTACAATAGTGCCAATATAAAATACGGCGGACCTTCTAAATGCCAGAGTGGTTGGTTGAGGCACGTGTCACTCTGGTACAATAGTTGCTTGAACATCTGCCATACATAATCTAAATTGAAAATCTATACTTCCATATAGGTATCACTTTCAGCTCTTGTACCCTTCAACCTGCTCTGCCACAGTACGGAGAAAAGGTTATCACCCATGTAGATGATGAGATACTTGAATGTTTCCTTACGGTTTTATCCAATTGTGCAACTAGTTTGATTTTATGGAGCCCTGCTATTGCTACATTAAAATATTGAGCCATTCCTCTTCCTCAAACTTGCAGCTGGGCAGTAGACGCTGTTTTTCTCAGTTTCCTATTGTAGTTGTCATATGGGCTCATTAATTGCTTGAAAGTTTATTCTGAGGGTTTGGGCTTTATCCTGGGAGATGTACGTTGCTTTATTTATATTCATTTATGACTCAGTGGGAGGATATGTTTATGTATTTATTGTGGCACCTGTGTTGAGAGCCACATGTTATCTAACCGCCATTGAGGAGAGAAAGGGCCATTAGTATGGCGCATGAGAGCTAAAATAAGGTTTGCAGGTGGGTACACTCCAAGTGAATGAAGGGTATGATTGCATTACTATCATGTATTGCTCAGGTACTGCCAAGGTCTGTGTAGGCCTTCATTCAAACCCCAGGTAAGGGATCTTAGACTGCAGGCTTGGGTTCAAGGCAATCTCAAGGCTGGGGTCTGGAAAACCGAGAGGCTCTGTGGTGGGTCAGTGATAAGGTGTATGGATATTGGTTCCTGTTTGTGGTGTAGATGGGTAACACATTTTTCAAATAGTTACAGATTTTTTTCTAATGGGCCTTTTAAAGAATGCAAAGAGATTCGAATTTGACATCTGAAAAGAAACGTTTGCATTTGTGTGGTGTCTTCTAACATCAAATGCCTCCATTTTCAAAACCTTTTAAATGCAGCCGGTAAATTGTAGTCTAGAATTTCTTTCTCCATACCTGCTGCCTGGTACAGTGAGCGTGGGGACCTTCATAACACAACCTAGCAAACTATCACCTTTTGATAACCATGAGGTGTAAGAAAAATGTTCGTGAATCGTGGCAAATCATGTACATATGTCAATAACAAAATATAAAAATGTTAAGTTTGTCAAAATTCTCAAAAGTAATTTGTGAGGATGTGTTAGCTATGCTCGAATATGCAGCTTGGTTTCAAATTGTAAATCAACAAAACTGTGTGCCATTCATTTACTTGTGAGATCCTGTTCTGTAGCAAAAACCATTGCATTCCACATCGCTGTTTTGTGCAGATTGATAATAAAGAGGGAGTATGCAGAATGGTTGGACATTCAGAGGCATATTTAGCAAATTATCACGCAGCGCAGCAAGTCACCTTGCTGTGCTGCGTGAAAGGGAATGGGCCGGAATGCGCCCTACTTTACAATATACAGTGCATTCCTGTTCTTTCCCAGCACTGGTGCAAAATGTGCTGCTTAGCACCAACGCAGGAATCTTTTCACCATGGTTCAAGGGTGCCTGAGTTGAAACAGGATTGTTTTTGTGCAGGAAGGGACACCTTCGGCCTGAAGCATAGTCATGTGCTGCAAAATGCAGGACACATTGAGGAATTAACGAGGAGAAATAAAGATATCTCTCCTCATTATGCTTCACGTAGCATTCCTCGGTAAAAAAACAATGGTTCAGGTGTGGCCAAAAGGTCCAATAATAAAGTGATCCTAAGGAGAGCACTTATGATTAGAGAGTTGAAGATTAATTACTTTAAAGGAGCAAAAAAATTAATAATGTACATAGGGACATAAGCCAGTTCATGTGAAACATTTATTTCCACAACAATAGAATTCAGGTGCTCACACAATAAGTGAAAGAGGCGTGACGTGCAGAGTGATGGTGAAGTTTAAAATAACGGCATCGCATTTACAACAATAGTGTAAAACTCCTCAAGCAACTTTAAAGAATAGGAAGAGTTTTGTTGTAAATGGTCAACGGCGTTTCGATCTCAACTGTTCGAGATCATCATCAGGATATATAACGGGTGAGCAAGCTGAATTGATGCAATTATTCGTAGTGCAAGGAAGAGCAATTGAGGGCTTCAGAAAACAGCGGAGGGTAGACGAGTTCACCCAGATTACTTCGCTGAAGGTACCAGTATGAGAATATCACATGTGAGTAAACTTGAAGGGCAGAGTCAGCTGTATAAGTTGCGCTTAACGATTTGCTGCCAATATGTTTAGTTAAAGTCAATCCCAGTTCATATTTGGAAAGTCTTGGGAGAGGAGCTCAGCGCATCATGCTGGTTGGGCTGTCCGCATTTAGTCACGTAGCATTCTGACGCATTCCCATGCCTACCATTATTGGTAAATCAGAGAACGCTTCAGAATCCATTAGTGGAAATGCCCATGCTCCACCCATGGAACACCTTCCCAGAGCACAGTAATGCAGTGCAGCGATTTGCGCTTGGTTGCGTTACACTGGATTTAGGAAGCCACTCACATCCATGCAAGGTGGTCTTGTATGGCTTGATAAATCCCACTTAAGTTTTGCGTCTCCCTTGCGCCCCCTTGTGTGGTGCAAGGGCAATGAAAACCTACATAAATATCCCCCTGAGTGCGTTGCCTCCCAGTATTCGAAAGGCTGATTTGCCCATATATACTTTCTGCATAAGAAAGCAGTCCTCATAATTTGAAGGAGGGAAGGGGCAAAACACACATTAAAAAGATGGAATGGCCCATGCACTTTCTTTTTTTTTTGCCCAGCCTCATTTAAGCATTGAAAGCGGACTTCAAGATGGTGAAGCCATCGCCGGCTCTGCCCTGGATTATGCCCATTTGACGGATGTCATGATGACATAAATGGCATAGGACCAGTTGTCCTACTTAAGACTTCCCGTTTGAAGTAATTCTTTCTGTGCTCTGCCCTGGATTATGCCCATTTGACGGATGTCATGATGAGATAAATGGCATAGAACCAGTTGTCCTACTTAAGACTTTCAGTTTGAAGTAATTCTTTCTGTGCAGGAATGTCATTGTAACCATGGGAGTCTTGTACAGAAAACAGAGAAATTCCCCCTGCTGTGATTGGGGAAAAAACATCATGGCAGAGCCATTTCAAATTGGGTCCTCAAAACGTATGGACACATAGTGGCACATTTTCATAACCCACATCAGTCCAAGGTAACGGGCAGAGATAGGGGGGCTAATACTTGGGTGACTGTGTCATAGGGAGGTGACAGGAAGAGGGAGCCTGCCATGCTGCTGTGAGGCACTTTGGGAGATAAAAAGAGAACTAATGTGGTGAGAAAATTAAATGTAGTTATCTCACCATGCCTGTAGTCGATGCTTTCCCTACACCTGTGGTTAGGTGGATGGACTGTCAAAACGTAAATGACGACTAACTACTGAAGGGTACTACATACCATTTTTTCTCTAATTTTGATATTAATTTCATGTGTCTCTCTTCAGTGGTCTCTTGAATTTGTATTAACTCATCCACTTTGAAACATTGGCACGCACACTTTAGTAAGTGCACAATAATTAAGAAAATATAAAGTTACATAATAAACATTTTGGGACTTTCTCCACTCATGATAACTCTTTTTGCAGTTCTAAGTGGAGTTCGTTATAAACACCACCTACCAAACTACCATGCTATCTGTCAGGTATGCACATTTTTTGTCGGATGCTAAAGAGGGCTAATGCTGCACCTTCATCGTCCCAGTCGTTTTCTATACGTTTTTAGATTTAAGAGATATCCTCCTTATATGGAATTATAAGAGGAATATAGCACCTGATATACCATTTTGAATAAGTTTAGGACTGTATGCTATTCACAAAGGTATTTAACTGGTAGTATCTTCTCGACTGTTGAGTCTCAGCATATAAAAAGATACAGCAGTCCTTTAATTTTATTTGCAGAGACACTGAAGTCGTGAAAATACATCTAGTGACATAGATAGGTGAATAGCAAAGATCCATAAACTTGCACACAAGTGTGTTTACCTTTGTGAATCAGGCCCTTAGACTTTACTGTCTTTTACTGCAAAATAAAATGCCTTTACAAGGTGATTTCCCCTGCAGTATGATTGTTAGTTACCGTGTAACGAGACTGCTAGAGACAACTCTGCAAGGATTCTAATTTAATAATTTAATGCGTTATGAGGCAATAAATTATTAAAGTCTTTGGTGTCTATGTAGTGGAAAACAACACATGGCGATCACGTATTCAGTTCAGAAAATTTATTCTTTTTTTCAGACATACAATGCTGGCTCAAAGGTCCAAGGAAAAATTATGACACGGTTGAGAGTCTGAAACAACTGTTTCGAACACACAATTCAAAGTGCTGTCGATTACGGACAAGGGAAAAATATAGGAGTACAATCCATTAGCATCTGTTCTGCTTTTCAAAGACTTGCTGAGGGAAACCCTCATTAGTGACTTAATAGAACTGGCTTTTTTCCTCTCTCATTTATTTCAATAATTGATGAGCAGTCATTTTTCCACCATTGGGACACAGAAATAAACACACCATTCTGTGCAATAGCAATATAGTAATTAGACCTCCCTATTAGTATCACCTCTCACTTCAGTTAGTCCCAAGTTCACAAAGTTTTCATGTTGCTCAATTGAATAAAACCCGTCATGCATGTGTTTTGCGACATACTAATGCTTACAAATTGTGATAGATGGAACGCTTGAAATAATCTCACCCACTGCCGAATCGCAATTCTTTATTATTTTGCACACTATGCCACCTCAGTTTGGACCCAGCCACAATCAAGAGTATTGACCCTCCTCCAATGGGAATAGTCCAGCCCAAACTGCTAGACTTTCTCAACCGGAACACAAGCAACCCATGTCCGGTTTCACCCTAGTTAGGCTCATCGGCGAGGCAGTTCTGGCTTGACTGTACAAAAAGACAAAAATATAGTACAGTGCAAAAGTACTAAACCAAAGTGCCACATTGTCTGGGAATAATCTCAAGAACGTGTGATAACTATCGTAAAATTAGCTTAACACAACTTTGCACATCGAAGTCTATTGTAACAAAATAACACCGTGTTAACGTTGTATTCTCAACCAGGAGGCACCATGCGATAGTCTCACGATAATGCACCAAATGACCGCGTTAAAATTAACGCGAGGCCGAAAAATGCAAAACACGAACGCCCAAAAAGTTGCAATGCCACAAATCGGGATACAAAAATCAGCGATAACCAGCGACAGGCCTGCAATTCCCACACCTCATGCGGGAAAATGCACTATGAAAGCACAAAAAAACCAAAAAAATGAACTGCGTAGCAGCATGGATGCACCCGGACCAAGTGCAGAGGACAACGCGAATCCCACAAGCCCCACAGATGACCAGCAAGGAACCTCGGGGTCAGAGAAGGCCAAGGAGAAGATGAAGAGGAAGATGCGGTTCAGTCTGCAGGAAAACAGGATCATCGTTACGGAGGTGATAGAACACTACCAACAAATGTTTGTCACCTCCAACGTGTCATTGTCAACAAAGACGCAAATATGGCAGACTATCTTTGACCGTGTGAATGCAGTTGTAGCATTGAGGAGGACAATGGAAGAGGTCAAGAGGCGATGGAATGATGTGAAGGGCAAAACCAAGAAGAAACTTGATGCCAACATGAAAGAAGCAACGTGGCACACCAGGAGCTGGATGACATGGAGAAAAGGGTGGCCACAGTCATCAGTCGGGGTACGGTGCCAGGGGTTGTGGATCCGGACACTGCTCAACATGACCTGACACAACATCAACAAGGTGTGTACCGACCAGGGACTGGGTGACTGGGGGAGATGGGCACAATGGCACACATGCACAATTAAGTAGAGCACACTGCACACCCACAACGACTCTGGATCATGTCCCTGATCCCTGTGACACACTGCAGCACACATACAAACACCAAGTAGGCCCCCGTACCCCAAGTCCCCAAAGGGGTCCCACCCCACACATCACCAATCTCACCACCAACACATGCACACGTGAAAAACCCTGCAACGATGCGTATTTGTGAGCCACACTGATAATGCAAGTGACACTACATGACAATTAGCATGGCTGCAGTCCAATTATCATGACATTGTGCAAGCCACGACACTGAGGTGGCTGAGTGTGGACCACATCTGGAAAGGAGTAGGTCACACTCTGACACATCCATATGCACAAACAACCCCTGATGTCAACAGCACATCTGCAGACAAACCATGCTCAAGTGTCACAACTCAACCAAGAGCCCAATTCACCCAAGTCTGCTACATCTCAGCACTGTAGAAGCACAGAAGTCAAAGGCACACCGCCTGAAAGGGATAAGGGGCAGCCAAATCAGAGCTGCAGGGGTGACTCACCCATAATGCAGCACACACACATAAGAATAAGAGCACCTTAACATTGAGAACAATGTGGTAAAAACTGCAACACTTTCACAACAGAACACAGAACACAACTGATGCTGCATGTGTGTCCAAAATGGCCAATCACATCTGGCATAGCAGGAAACTGTGAGATGACAATGTACAAGTAAAACCTCACATCCATGATGTAGTACACATGTCCACTGTCCCTCATCAAATAGGCATCTCCTCACACACAGTCAATGTACATTGTCATGCAATCTGTATGTAAACTTCACCAATGCATCAACATACATGGAACACACTGTGAAACTGCATCTCCCCTTTACATTGCAGAGGGACAATCAACACCTCCTGCAGAGCAGACCCTACATCACATCAGTGATGATGGAGACGACCCCCAGGACATCGACTACGATGAACTTCAACGGTTTATGGACACCCTCTTCACCCCACCTCCAGTAGCAGGTCAGCCCAGCACCATCAAGGTGAGCCCACCCCCTGCATAGACCACACAGCAGGAAGCACCCACCACCACGTCTGGCTCCCAGCACCTCACCGAAGAACACATGGTGTAGGGACAATGCATACATTTGGGGTGAGGGGACAGATTTACTATACTAACTCCTTTCCCTCTAACATTAGGGAAAATACATATGGCTGAGTGGATCTCATGAATTAAACAATAGCATTTTTAATGTTATTATTTATGTATATATATATCTATATATCTATATCTATATTCACTGAAAAAACCATAGGTTTCAGGGGTGTTATAGTTAGCTGGACTTTTCACTTGTACAAAACCATTGAAATTCCCCCGTTATAGTTAGTTCAGCTAACTATAACTCGGGCGCCCGCAATGCACTGCTGATGACGTCACATATTACATCACTCATGACATGGTCAGTGACATCACTCATGACATCACTGATGACATCTCAAATGACATCACTGATGACATCACTGATGACATCATCCAGTGAATGTGTGTTTTTCTGAAAATTAAATATGTTTTATATATGTATATCTCAAGGTCGATGGAAGAATAAATGGGTATATAAGTGTCTAAATGGATGATTTGTTTTTGAAAAATTGATTGTGTAACTGACTGATTAAGTGTATCATAGTGAATACATGGCTTAGTGAGTAATGTTTAAATATGTAAATATCTGTATCAGTCTCTCACTTTGTGTATAAGTGGCTGCATGGGTTGGTGAGTAGCTACATGGGTGTCTATATAGGTTATTAGTTGGTTTTTTGAGTATCAGTCTGAGTGTCTGCATGGTTCGGTGGGGGTATTACGTAGTGCATAGGTGCATGAATGAGTGACTCACTGTTTGTATGTGTTGAACACAGCATGTGTGCAGGACTGTATGGGTGGATGAGTGTGTGTATGGGTGTGTTAGTGAGTGAATGACTGTCTCAATAGTGTCTTTATGAGTAACTACATATGTTTTAAACTAGTATATGTGACTATTGGTGTATATATGTGAGTATATGTGAGAGTGAGAGATTGAAAGAGTTCCTGTATGAATAAGTATGTGTTTCTATAAGTGATTGTTTAAAAGACTAAGTATGTGTAAGTTTCCGTAGAAGTAAGTATGGTGGTGTGTGTATAACTGTATATGCAAGTAAATGTATGTTTGATTCTTTATTAGCATGAGTGACTATGTGTGTGAGTAACTCTATGGATGAGTGGCATTGTGTAACAGGATGTATAGGTGTATGAGTACATATGATGAGTGAGTACATGTATGAGTGACTGTATAGGACTGTTGGTGAATGAGTGGATGTGTATGTGGATCTTAGAATTACTGAAGAGGTTGTTGTAACTGGTATTGGTATGTCCATTGTTTTGAAAATTTTAGTCTCTATTTTTGAATGTGTGTATCAAAGGTTATATTAGGGTGAGAGGAGGTCTGCCACTCTATCACAAGGATGATGTCATCAGTGATGTCATCAGTGATGTCATTTGAGATGTCATCAGTGATGTCATGAGTGATGTCACTGACCATGTCATGAGTGATGTAATATGTGACGTCATCAGCAGTGCATTGCGGGCGCCCGAGTTATAGTTAGCTGAACTAACTATAACGGGGGAATTTCAATGGTTTTGTACAAGTGAAAAGTCCAGCTAACTATAACACCCCTGAAACCTATGGTTTTTTCAGTGAATTTCTGAGGTTTTTTAAATGCTAATTCCTAACTATAACGTGCCTGAAACCTATGGTTTTTTCTGTGAATTTCAAAGGTTTTTTAAATGCTAATTTCTAACTATGCCTACAGAGATAGGACATGTGAAGAAAGAAGAAAAAATGCACAGAAAGAAACAAAAGAAGTGCAGAAAGAAGCAACAGAAGTCCTCAAATACGAAGATAAGTGCAGGAAGAAGGATAACTTGCAGAAAGAACAAAAAGAAGAGCAGAAAGAAGAGCAGAAAGAAGCCTTGTTGCAAAATCATCCTGTACCCTCAACTTTTTCAGACGGATACTGGTGGTAACTGAGCCTGACTAACCAGTCCTAGAGCCAGTGCTATGTTAAAAGACACTTAGAATACAGTGAAAACACCTACATACACTAGGGAACATTATGCGTTGGGGTCCCCCTGTGATTAGCATGACCTCCTCTGTAAGCCCCTAGTATATAAGAGGGCATGGGGATTAAAACTACCTCTTAAAACAGGCCACAGGGCGTTTTTGCACACGTTAACTCAGGCCCCGTCCCCTCCCTTCACCACTGTGTAAACACGCCCTGTGTCCATTTTTAGTTGGGAGATTAAGTTCATTTGAATCCTGAGGGTCCCTGGGGTCCAACTAGCCCACTAGGTACCTCCAGTAAGTGCCACAGAGCTGCGTTGCAGAGAGGTGTAAAAAGTGGCACGGCCTTGACCACCTCTCTGCAATGCAGCTCAGTGGCGCTTACTGGAAGCACTTGGTGGGCTAGTTAGCCCCCAGGGGCCCTCAGTATTGAAGGGAAATTATATCCCCAATTTAAAACGTGCCATAGTGCGTGTTTGCACACGTCACCTCAGGCCCCGTCCCCTCCCTTCACCACTGTGTAAACGCGCCCTGTGGCTGTTCTAAGTTGAGAGATTAAGTCCCCTTGAATCCTAAGGGTCCCTAGGGTCAAACTAGACCACTAGGTACCTCCAGTAAGCGCCACAGAGCTGCGTTGCAGAGAGGTGTAAAAAGGGGCTTGGCCTCAGAACACCTGGCTGCAGCGCAGCTCCCTGGCGCATACTGGAGATACCTGTTGGGGGCGCGTTTGCAGAGTGCTGCACGGAGGGGGCATGGCCTCCGGCACGATGCCAGTCTTTTATTTATTTTAGTTTTTTAAGAAGGGGGGCTGTTTGGTTCCCCTTCTTATTCTAATTTATTGGCCCTGATGACCCCATCCCCCAGGGCCAGTCTCCTAATTATATTTTTTGACCCCAATCCCCAGGGCCGGCCACTGTTTTTTATTATTTTTAAAAAATATATATTTATAGACACACCTAGGACATGCTGGACAAACCGTACGTACCTATCACCATGACGATTTGCGTGATATTCATTAAAAGGCGACTATGCATGCAATGAATCCACGTGGAATGTATTTACACCACTAGTGAAGCTCTGACATGTCTGATGCCCTACCGTGCCTAATCCCGGTAGACACCCTTGTCGTTTATTTATACAAACATGGGTAGCTATTGACGGGCACATTTAATACACATGCACACCAAGCCATTCAAAGGGGATTCGACAAAAATTCGACCAAAACTATGCAAGAAACCCCCCTCGCGGTTAATAAAACACACATCCACTGCCGGATGTGTAATACTTTTTATTTTACTCTCTGGAAAGGGGACGAACATCACTTGAGAGTCACAGCGCGCTCCTGACAGAGCCCAATGCTGTGTTACACCCACCATTGCCTGCCGTGTGCCACACACCTCTGTGTTGTATTCCACTAGCTAGTGCATATGCTATGACACTCTCTAGCCCATGTGCACTGTAACACCACCCCGTGAATATGTCATGCCACACTTGTCTTCGCACGGGTTATATTGCCCCATCTAACGTGCCTTTCTCGATGCCTATGTTATAACGCACAGTGCTATGCCATACATATTACAATCTGGGATCCATATCTTTGTCACAGTGCATATGCAACCTTACACTCCCCAGCACATATTTTATATTACAACTTTAGAGACTAGTTAGGTTACACAACACTGCCCTGTGCATATTACACTCCAAGGCACATATCGCATAGCACGCGCTAGTGCCTGTGCTATCTCGCGCTCTCCAATGAATCTGTCATTGCGCACAATGTATTGCATATTATATTTCACGCCCGGTTCATCTTATATCACACTTTTTGGTGCATAGTTTATACCATACACTATATCTAGTTTTCATTTTCAATCTTGCTCTCAGGACTATGTTCTATATAACACTGTGTTCACCTACCCTTTTCACGGGCATTACATTTTGCGATAGGGGTGGAGGGTCAGGGGGTGTTTCTGCCAAGTGAGCCCGGAGTCACAGTCACAAACGTCCTCTTCTTCCTGAATAAAAGTGAGATTATGCTGCATACTTGTTCATATTTTAAGTAGTTCGCACAGACACAATGTTTTAAAAACAATAAAGTTCCTAATACCCGCCTTCTCTGAACAGTTAGCTTGCTGCCCCATCCCCTTCCTCCCTATCCTCTGTTGTGTGAATCCATGGACTAGCCTCCTCCCTCCTGCCATGCATGGTCTGATGTGCTGCCACTGCCCTCAGTATGATGTACCAGTCCACTCCTCCTGCCCTCCATTGCCCAATTCTATGCCCCATCATTGACCTCCTGCTTAAACTCTGTGCTTAGCTTGCTGCCCCTATTCTCCTTCCCCCTGCCCTCCGATGTCTTTGTGCATGCCCCTGCTCCATCCTTTTTGCCCACCATGTCCCATGGACCTGCCACTCCTATCTACTCTGAGTGTTCTGTTGAGCTGCCACTCCCCTCCCACCTGCCTAGCATTGTCAGATGACTGTAACCTGTCCCTGCCACCTCCACCCTGCCTGTCCACATGCCATGCCCCTATCCTCTTCCTCCTGTCCTACATGGTCCATTGTACTGCCACACCCTTCTGCCCTCCCTGGTCTGTTGTGCTGCAGCTGCTCCTCCTGCCTGCCCCGTGTGGTCTGTTGTGAGGTCCCTTCCCCTGAACTTTCTTGTCTGTGCACAGGTCCTGACCCTCCCTTCTATCCTCCATCGTCCTTTGTGCATGCCCCTCCACCCTCCTTCTTGCCCATCATAGCCATTGTGCTGCCACTAACCCTCCCACTTGCCATGCATGGTCTTCTGTGCTGCCATGGCCCCTCCCACCTTCCCAGTGTGGTCAGTTAGCTGCCCCTGACCCCCTCCCACCTTCCCTCCATGGTCTGTGTGTATGCCATCACAGTCTCACTGTTGCTCTTCATGGTGTGTCTTGCTTCTAGTGCCCATCCTGCCTGACCTCCATGGCTATCTTGCTGCTCCTGCCCTGCCCCCTTGCCCCCAGCCCTACTCCCTCCCTCCTGGCTTGTCTGTTCCATTGTAATGCCCCTGATCCGTCCCTCCTGCCCTTTATGGTCCGTTATGCTGCAGCTTTCTCTCCTGTCTGTCCATTATGGTCAGCTAGCTACCATTGCCTCTTGCCCCTCTGTTCTCTGTTGTCCATGTGCATGGTCCTGTCCCCTCCCTCTTGCTTTCTATGGATTGTTGTGCTGCACTCCCGTCCTGCATGCCCTGTGTGGTGTATTGTGCTGCTGCAAACCCTGATGCTTGCCCTGCAGGGTCAGTTTGGTGCACCTCTCTATGTCCCTCCTGTCCTCTGTTATCCAAGTCCATGTCCCTATCCCATTTCCTTCCATGATCCAATGTACCATACTTGCGAACATTTTGAACTTGGTAAGAGGGAGATTTTGAAAAAAACTAGGGTATTGATTTTCCTCTTTGAGTTACATCGAAAAAGAGGATATTGTAGACAGGAGACAGATCAAATAAAGCCCATTTGAGCTTAAAAACATTGGACGTTTCCTGGCTGAATCGGGTCTGTTGGCATGTATGGTTGTACTACCATTGCCTCTTCCTTCTGCCCACAATGGTCTATTACATTGCCACAGGCTTGAAGGAGGGTAGATTTTGTATCACAGGGGGCCCCTGGCCCGTTCTGTCAACACCTGAAGTATGAGACCCTTGTCCTTGCCCTGCCAGCTGCATTTGTAGGCCGTATTAAATTGACCAGCGGGTCCTGTGTTGCTATATAATTATCCTGAGACATCCTTACCACTCAGCCAGTATAAAACCCCTGTGTAGGCCCTTCTGTTCAATATGTAGGCCTCTTTGTTAAATTGACCATAGCTCTGCAATTTTAGTGTATAGCAGTCTGAAGGCAGGTCTGCGAGGCCTTCTGCTCCAAACCAGTAGCCCCCACCCTACCCGAGTGCTCCGTGCTCGGTATCAAAGTTCAACATCCCCCTGAAGCTGTCGACATACAGTAGGCTGCATCCTGGACTGGTACTTGCTTCCTGGGCAGGTTTCCCGCTTTTAAGGAAGTGGCAACCGCAGAGCGTCAAGTTAGGAGAACTGATGAGATTTTATACATGAATATATTGAATTCCCGTACAATACCCATTATTTTCTGCTTGCTCTATGGAACTTACGATAAGCGATTGGCCTGAGAGACTGACCTTTTCACCCAGTCCGTTGTCAGCATTAAGTGGGTAAATTACGAAATGTCTGGTAAAATCTGCAGACGAAGCTTTTGGGTAGCATACGTAGGTAGATGTAGCGTGCAAAGGAGCCCACAAAATGATATAAAAAGGGAGCACCCACAGATATCGACGGACTACCTCGCCGTCTGTATGTAGGTTAACAGGCAGTGCAGGTTTTCCCCAAGAGCTGGGAGCTGTTGTCTTCCTTTGCTTAAAATGTCTTGCTCTGCTTTGCTTGAAGTATCTTATTATATTTTACCTATATGAAATGTCATGTTATGTTTAACCATTGTTCTCTTTACTTTTGCATTTAAAAGATTTTGTATTGTAATTGCAGGAATGCTTGCTCTAAGAGTAAACGTGAGTGTTCCTAGGTAACATTTTCCTTGGTGTAACTTGTTTCTCATGATGCATTTATAGATGTGTTTTCTCTCTCTCTCTGTCAGTACATTAATTGAGATACAGAGAATATCATGACAGCTGTATGATTATCTGGATTCTGTATTTTGTACTTTATGTCTCTATTCTGCGGTTTCTTTGAAGTTGCATCTTCTCATTAAACTGCCATTGTATTCTGCCTCCAGTTTCATGTCTCATTTGTCTGTTTTCTTCATTTTTGGAGCAAGCGTTCCTAGGCACCCCGGCTCAAATTAAGGTGCCCCTTTTGTCCCTGACTCACTCTCCTGCTCAGTTCTGTGGTGGCTCCCGGGGATCTGGGGACCGCCCCTAGCTTCCTTGACCCGTAATAGATCTTGCCTCCAACAGCCTCTCTTGCAAGTCCTGTATTGTTGGTTTGTTGCCCCTGCCCCCCTTTCCACTGCCCTCCATAGTCTGTTGTGCTTCCACGGCCCTTCCTGCCTGCTCAGTGTGGTTAAATTGTTGCCTTTGCACCCTCCTACCTGCCTTCAATTTTCAGAGTCCGTGCCCCTGGCCTCTGCCTCTCAACAGTATCCTAATGAACAACTAGATTGCAAACATTCTATATTTATTACAAAAGTGTGGAACGCCTGACATCATCTTGATGTAATCAAAACTGTAATACCTAGAGCATTTCCTTTAGAAATTACATATATGAGAGGGTCTTATTGGCATCAAAATTATGGTTAGTGCTCTAAAAGGCTAAAATAAGGACATATTTTCTGAGTTTTCAAATAGCGACAAAGCACTTTTAAATTATTTGTTATCTTTATGTTTTTTTATCCAGTTGACCACTTGATTAAATGTTGCACTTAGGGGAGATGATGTGGTGTTACTTCCAGAACTGCAGACTTTGCAACTGGGGAACCAGGTTGAAGTTTCTGCTTCAGCTCGACATTCTGTGATTCTGGTCAAATCACTTAGTCTCCCCATGTCTACAACCAAAATGAATGTGTTCTTGTGTGATGTAACCAATGCTCATGTAAAGCACTCCAATACCTGACAAGTCTGCACTATATAACACTGCAAAAACACAAAATAATAAGTGTTTTGCACACTTCTGTCATTGGGCTATATTTGGGCTACATCTGGGTGATTTTGGGCTACATTTGGGCTCTTTTGTCTCCGGTGGCCATCTTGGGAGATTTATTTGTTATGAAGTTTCCTAATTTCCTCATGTACTGCAGTCTCCTCAGTAGGAAATGCTTTCAGTTTTTTACTTTGATTCCATCATGAAGGTATTCAGATATGTCACACATTTGCCATAAATTCTGAATGTTAGCACTCTAGTTGCTCATTAGATCACTGTAGTAAAACTACTGCACCATGGAAGTCTGCTCCTGGTATTAAAAGTGCATGTTTCAGTCTGCATGTCAGAATTTTTTAATGAAATAGAAGAGGATTTGAGAAGTCACTCAAAATGTGCCCTCATTTTCTTTCTTCAGCATTAATCATAATTTCTATGGCAAAATGAACCTCCTCATTGAGTTCCTTTTTAAATTAAATGTTTTAAGTGTTACCAGTTTATTCCAATCAAGATGGCTTCAGGTGTGCCATACTTTTGTCATAAAGAAGACAGTAAGCGCTCTAGTTGTTTTTAAGAACATTCTGGGACATTCTGTCATTGGGCTATACTTGGGCTACATCTGGGTGATATTTGGGCTACATTTGGGCTCTTTTGTCTCTGGTGGCCATCTTGGGAGACTTATTTGTTATGAAGTTTCCTAATTTCCTCATTTACTGCAGTCTCCTCAGTAGGAAATACTTTCAGTTTTTTACTTTGATTCCATCAAGAAGGCATTCAGATGTGTCACACATTTGCCATAAATTCAGAATGTTAGCACTCTTTTTGCTCATTAGATCACTGTAGTAAAGCTACTGCTCACCAGGGAAAACTGCTGCTGGTATTGAAAGTGCATGTTTCAGTCTGCATGTCAGAATTTTTTAATGAAATAGAAGAGGATTTGAGAAGTCACTCAAAATGTGCCCTAATTTTTCTTTCTGCAGCACTAATCATACTTTTTATTGAAAAATGAACCCCCTCATTTTGTTCCTTTTTAAATTAAATGTTTTAAGAGTTACCACTTTAATCCAAGCAAGATGGCTTCAGGTGTGCCATACGTTTATCATAAGTAGGACTGTTAGCGCTCTAGTAGTTCTTTGGAACACTCTGGGAAGCTGCAGTAGAACACAAAGGAATCAACTGACAGTCTCTGCCCTTGTTGGATGTACATGTTTTACTGAGAATGTCAGACTTCATTCTCACATGACTGAGAAAGATAATGTGAATTTACAGAAAATAAGCTCTCAGTTTAGCCTATAGATCACCTTCCAAACCTCTGTGGTAAAAGCATGAGAAAATATTTTTCTCTCAATCATGATATCCCAGCAGAAGGCTTTTTCACATGGTGAAATCACCTTAGAACATACCACAATTCCTAAAATGAGTATGGTACCATCAACAAATGATTTATAATGTAACTAAAGTCTTAAAACCTTTTATTAACTGCAATGCTTTTTAATGAGGTGCTATCATGTATATTGGTCCCAAGATGGCTGCCAACACTTCTTGGATGAAGTGCTGACAGCCAATCAGATCTCAGGATGAGATGTGTGGTTAGGCTCCGCCCACATATATATATGCTTTTAAATGCTATTTTCTCAGGATCTACTGAACAGATTTACACCAAACCTACAAAAGGCACTTCCTTGACCTGAGGACTACCTCTCTGCCAAATTTCAAGTAATTCTGTTCAGCCGTTCGGGCTGTAGCTGTGTCTAAAGGTCCTATGGAAAAATGCATGGGAAAAACGCGTTTTGGGACCCCCCTTTTATCTCAGCCCCCGCTTGACGAATCCCCCCGAGACTTTCAGGGTGGGAGCGGAGCGTAGCGCCCCACCTATTTTGAAAAATTCGCGAGGATTCGTCAACCGGCGCCAAAGTTATTCAAAATAGAATGTTGCAGATTTCCTATGGAAACGTGGTCCTAACTATAACTACCTACTGGCGACCGCCAGTAGGTAATATATGCACATGTATTAAATATTTAATTTGTAATAAGAAAAGACATTAATTTGTTAATTTTAAAATATAATACAAAGTAAGATTCAAATAAATATTCATGATAAAAATGAATGTAAACCACATGATTCTCCCAAAAAATTAAACAACTTGTTTTTTATGTATTTTAAAAACAATAACAAATTCTGCACCCCATCATTATTTTTTAAATCTACGATTCAATCAATCACCCAATTAAAATTAAAAGAGTCCAATTATAAATAAATATTTAATGTTAATTAACATGCTTATATAAGGAACACTAGCCAACTAAACCATCCAAATACAAAGACCCATAAATAAATCTATAAATAACTTAACAAATATAGACATGGAAATAATAAATAATTAAAAAATACATGAACATGTAGAAAGCAATTAATATTAATAAACATATTTTATAAAAAAATATATAACAAACCCTTAGTAAACACCATAGATAAAATACTACATACATTTGTAATATATTTGAAAATAATGAAACATTTAAAGCAATAAAGTCATCAAATAATCTTACTTATGGTACCTTGTAAAAAAAACTGCCCGCTCAATCGCTGAATAAACCCCACTACTCAGAAAATGAAAAAAAAACAAATTAAAAATATAGCCTGCAATTAAATATGAAAATGATTTAACAATTCATAAATTTAAAACAATAATGATCAATTTATCTTAAATGCCATATGGTTGAAACAAAAAACACACACTCAATTGCTCAATAAATATTCCTGAAAAATATTTATAACAATTATAATATTTAAACAGTAATTCAATTTCTGTTTCCAAATAAAATAATTTCATAAAAATAACAAAATTCACTACTGTACAGATTAATATTGCTGTTAAAAGCTAAAAAGAAACATTGATATAATCAACATTTGCTTCCTCAATATGTTTTTAGTCACAATATTATGACCCAAAAATGTTGGTCACTCAATATTTTGGAGTCGATTTTTTAAGGGTACCAGCTTTTAGCCCATTTTCAAAAGCTAATGAGTGCATTCTTACTGCTGAAGCCACACTGGTGAGGGTTTTGGAGCTGCCATCACATACATTTATAAGGATAATGAAATAACAGTATAATTATGTACCAAAGATTTAAGAGATGCAGAAAATGTTATTCCACAATAGGTTAGTTTGAATGAGTTTGAGCCTTGAATGTAGAACATTACAGTACATACATTTGGGCTACGTCATTTATTATAAGGACTGACCACAAGCCTTTGTGTTTTTTTCCGCAAAGCAAGAGCACAGGCAGTCTTCATCAAGATTAGTCAGAATTGCTTTGAATTTGAATCTGAATTAAATTCCATGAATAATTGCTGTCAGAGCAGTTTTTGCATGATGGCGAAATTAAAAAATGAGAAGCAGCATTATGTGAAATTGCAGACAAATGAGTAGATGAGTAAATAAGCTTTTATTGTGTATATTTAATAAAAACATTACATTAGGTTTTAAACATAATAATAGTACTTAAAACGAAGATACAAAGAACAGAGCATAGTAAATTTAAAAAGCAAAATTATTTGAAGATATACAAGCAAGTAGATATTTGATCAAATTTACTTTTGAAAATCATCAATGACCTTTAAAAAGTATTATGTTTTTCAAATAGCCTCAGAACAGGAATTTCCCAATAGAGTGCTGCTGGTTTATCAGACAAATGATGTAGATTGTCAAATTCCTCTTGTATGCTCCACATATTTTTGACGTACTTGGAAATCAGCAATCCTTTGGAAGTGGTAAAACAGAGTAGCATTGCCTTCTGCATGTTTGTATTTCTAAATGACTTAAAGTTTCAATTAAAAGAAATCTCAGATCCTCAGCACATTTTGGACAGCACCATATTAGGTGTGCTAGACTTTCCTTGTAGTATTTGCAGAATCTGCAAGTGGGATAGGGTCCTGAGTAAATCCATGTTTGTTTCATTTTCCCAGCTTCAAAGAGTCCAAAACATAGCTGCAGCCATTTTATCCTTAGGAGCCAGGGCATTGGGACTGCATGGGATGATGAGAAGTGTTTCGTGCAACAGAAATCTTTGAGCAGAAAAAATGATCACAGGAGCTGAATTTCTCTATGTCTCTTACACGAGGAAGAAGGGAAAAGTGGTCCCTTAAAACAGTCTTGAATTATGTTTTAGAAATGGGCTGGTCCCATGAGCGTTCCAATGTTCAGATCATTAAAATGCTGGAACACTGAAAATTTGCTTGTAAACTTACACAGCCAAATGTCTGGCACAGGATGCCTCTGAGAGCGTTGGGCTCAGCTTTGGTCATGTCGAACCAATATATATAATTTTGTTTTTTTCAAAGTAGTTCACTATCTGATTTTTGTTACAGTAGGTACATAGATTTTTAAAGTGTGTTCTATGCTGATACTGGTGTGGTTAAGAAGAATCATGTAGTCATCAAATTGGATGGTGAATGCTTGACGACCATTGAGCTTGGGAGGGCATGTCCTCCAGTTTCTCAAGGTCTATTCAATGTCGGCAACATGTAAGTTAAACAATAGTGGGTCAGGGACACAACCTTGTTTTAGACCTTTATTAAAAGCTATTTTTTCGATGATGCGGCAAAGCAAATTTTCACTAGTTTAATTTGAGCCCAGTATGAGGAGTACAAGCTCATGATCATATTTGGGATTTTGTTTGGTAAGCCACCTTCTGCAAGTTTGGTGCAAAGACGTTTTCTATTGATAGAATCACACACTTTTTAAAGTCAAAACAGCAAGTGTGTAGTTTCATGTTTGTCTCAATTGCACTGTGTATTAGTAGATTTTGGACCAGATTTATAGTCAGGTTACTCGATCACAGCGTGACAGAAGTCTTGTTCATCTCCTTATAAATTCCATAGGATATAATGAACTTTTAATAGGGTGGACCGGATATCCGTCCTATTTGGTGAGTAACCTTGCTGCCAAAGTCTAAATCAGGCCCTTACGGTTATGATGTGACCGACGGTGCAGATTTGGTTCCTAAAACTGGTTTGGATCTGGAGAATTAGTTTTTTTCATCAGTCCACATTATTAGGTTTTCAAGGAATAGGTTTGCATAATATTTTGTATATATGTAGGAGGGAAATCAGCCTATGTTTGATGAGATCATGGTGGATCTCTTTTTTATATGGTTTGTACAGATGCGCACCAAACCAGGAGTTAAAAACACGTTCTTTCTCATAGCAGACATTGAATAGATTGCTCATTAATGTTGCACCTTCATCGGCGTTGGATTTAAAAATTGCTGAAGATAGCTCATTTGGCCCCGGAGCTGCGTCTTTTTTGCTTTTTTAAATTATGTTAAGTATCTGAATTGAGGAGGATCAGTGGCTTATATAATATTTCTGTTTTGTTTGTTTATCGAGTTTTAGGGTCGTTGGTCTTGGTATGTCCTTAGAGCTTTTTGATGCTGTTTCTTTTAATGTATGCATGCTTTTAGCTAATTCATTGTTCGAGTCCTCTTGAGTGTAGAAGATGGTCAGCTGTAACACTACTGCTGCCCTCTGAAAATTATTTCATGAAGTTTTGTTTATGTGAGTCCAGTGGTTCCTTTTGTTTTTGGATAAGCAAGTGGTGTGTAGGTTATCCATTTTTTGTCTTCATATAATCTTTTGGCATCCCAGAAACAGTTTTGTCTGTGCTGTTCATCGTCTTTATCTTTTTGTTTCTGTTGGATCTTTCCCTTTTTTATTGTTTCTCTGGTCCAGAGAAGGCCAGGACTTTTTAGATCTACTCTTTTATTGATTTTAGTTTTGTCAGCAATTCATTTTTAGGTGGGTCTTCCTTGTGTCAATAATGTAAACACACTTGGGATTGTAATCTCATTGTGAGAAAGTGAGGCATTGGTGCTAAGTCACTTTAACCAAGCTAGCAAGGTATTTAATTGACATTGAGCCATGATGGACTACCTTATTCTATATGCCTTTTGGACTCAACATTACGCACCTATAATAGTAACAATAACAATAATAATAATTCCTATTTGTAAAGCGTGAACACCTCACTCCTTAAGGGTTTCATGGCGCTGGGAGCCATCAAGAGATTAAGTAAGCTATTGCCCAGAGTCACAGGATGCTGTGCTGAGCTGAGCTACCACAGTTGATTCAACCGTGAGCCCGCTCTGACAGCTGTGCCACAACTCTAGTGCTGAGGATCTATGTACTAGGCAGGTGGTTTAATGCAGGATCATTGATTGTGGAAGATGGTTGCATTTTGTAATGAATGATGCTACTTAAGGGAGGATTATGATGGCGGTGTGACCACACACAGTGGTGGTTCAACCCTCGACAGCCCTTCGGTCCGACTGCCACACTTTAATGCTGGTGGTCAGACCTACAGTGGGCGGAGTCCAGGTCTCCACCTCAAACAGGTCCTCAGATCCCAATGTGGCAGCGGCTGGAGTCGCAGCCCAGAATGGCAGCGGCAGGATTTGGCTATCCCTTCTGACAGCCTGTTCATGGTCAGAACTCTGCCATGTAAGGGAAATTGGGGTCCTTGAACAGGGCACCATCCCTCCCGGGCCTCTGCAAAGTGGTCCTGGGGGCATATGTAGTGCACCCACTCACCTCTATGCACCGTGTGCCATGCACCAAATGGTGCATGGCACATGGTCCATGGATGTGCATGAAGTGCTCCTTTTCAAAGCGGCTTGTGCTGCACCCCATTTTCTGGGCTGCAGCACTAGCTGCCATGAAAAGTAGCACTTTGTGGCCACCAGCCTGGCGGACGCATCCTAGTGGGCAGTTGGATCTCCGACTGCTTGTCAGGTTTGCTTTAAAGGTGGATTCCTATTGAGAGCATCCAGGATGATTTTACTTTGCTGACGTCTATGCCTAATTACAGTTTGGTTAACAGAAGGATTTCCAGGCCTCTTGAGGATCTGCCTTTGGAGGAGGTCAGTGGGTCTGGATTGTCATGAAATTATATTATGGATAATTTAAGGGCTTTTGCTTTCCAAGTTACTTGGGGGCATGTTATGTCATGTTGTGAAACATGATAGTGCATCCAGCCTGCAACAATCTATGAACATATAGATATTTATTTGTCAGCCTTGAGGTAAGTACTGTTGTAAACTACATTAGGGACTATTTTGTGGTTTATATGAGGCAGTAAGTCTTTCTTATGAGCTAGGTTGGGGACTGTTTTCGGGGACAAGAGAATTGGTTCTGCTCCTTTGTATGTTTTGCCATGACATGCAGGGAAGAAACAAGCCATGACCAGTCCCCTTCTTTGTCTGATCGTATTCTTGTGTAGAAAGTAGGGACCCCATTTATTGATAGATAAATTGAAAATGATGGATCAAAAACAGTTTTGTTTTCTGGTTCTTTTGCATCCTTAAGTATCACAGTTTTTTTCTGCTGTTGGTTCATATTTCCTTCCACTCTCTCGTTGGACCACCATGTGGACTCTTGAACTTTATTTACACTATATAATTAGTTACCCGGTATCCAGGAGTTTACGAAGATCCATGGGTAATTTTACCCAACTCTCAAGTAGATGCTTGAGAACAGAGTTCTGTAGTCTTTCACATTAAAAAGGATTAGCTTTGTAGTTTCATTTGGGTTTCATTCTACTTGGCACACATAACACTCTTTCTATAGAAACGTTATTGAAATCATGTGGCTTAAGTAATCTTTCAAGAAGTTTTAAAATATTGCCACATTTCAGTATGTCATGTGGTCCTGTTGATGTATAACCTGATGTTCAGTAGAGTGGCAGGGATTTTGAGGTTTCACAGTTTTTAATGCCTTCTTGAAAAACAGGTTCAAAGGTTGTTTCTTTGAGAACTAAAGAGGGTGCTCTGATGTGTGACCATGAAAACAATATATATGGATGCAGGTTTTAAGTATTAATTGTTATTTTAAAAATTGAGTTTTGACCCAAATGATTAGTTATCACTTTTGTTTTCCTTCCTTCTCCTGTGAAATGTTTTATGACCATGTTAAACTTGAAAAGGATTTTGCAAAGATTATTGTGTCACCTGGGTCAGTTGATTTAGACTGTGGTAGGTCTGTTAGACCTCTGGGCATATTTGGATCTGAATTTGCAAGATGGCCTCCTGCCTCCCTGCAGATTTCTGGGTGAGTTGCTGGATGATGATAAAGGCTTACGTACCCCAGATGCAGTAATTGCTTGTTGCAGAGTCAATGGTCATGGTTTGCTTTGAAACTGAGCATTTGGTGGATGAAATAATCTGCTTTGGGGCAATAGACTTGAAGTCCTCCAACGTATTTGCTATAATTCTGCCTGTTATTTGTGGATTGACGCTTTCTAGTGCTTTGCTTCCTTGGCTAACGAGAGAAGAACGGAAGTGATGCTTGCATTAAACTTGCCTGAGTCAACAGGACTCCAAAAAGTAAGAGGGAATTGGTTATTCTTAGCCTTGTGGTTGAAAGTGGAGAATCTATGGATTTATGTTCATTATAGTGTGTGGTATGTGGGGTATCAGAGGTCCCTTCTTCACAGACTGGGTTTTCTTCCTTCACCGTCCCCCAGCCACATCAACCCCCTGCTTTCCTGGACCCACGTCAATGATGAAGACACCATAAAAATCATGAACACCATCTACTCCGGTTCACCATCCGACCCCTGCCCGCACCACATGTTCAACAATGCAAGCTCCACCATCGCATCCCATCTCCGCAAGATCAACAGCTCCTTCAAGACTGCCACCTTCCCGGAGAGTTGGAAGCATGCCGAGATCAACGCCCTACTCAAGAAACCCAAGCTGACCCCAAGGACCTCAAGAACATCCAGCCCGTCTCCCTCTTCCCGTTCCCAGCGAAAGTCATCGAGAAGATCGTCAACAGGCAACTGACCTCCTTCCTCGAAAAGAACAACATCCTGGACCCTTCCCAATACCGAATCCGCAGCATCCACAGCACCGGAACAGCCCTCATAGCCGCAACCGACGACATCAGGGCAACGATGGACAATGGAGAAACTGCGGCCCTCATCCTCCTGGACCTCTCGGCTGCCATCGACACCATCTGCCACCACACCCTCCGCACACGCCACCACAACGCAGGGATCTGCGACAACGCACTGGACTGGACCACCTCCTTCCTCACCGGCAGAACCCAGAGTGTCCGACTCACCCATTCCTCTCTAAAGACACCAAGATCATCTGTGGCGTACCCCAAGGATCGTCCCTCAGCCCAACACTCTTCACCATCTACATGGCACCGCTCTCCAACATCGCCAGATCACACAACCTCAACATCGTCTCATATGCCGACGACACCCAGCTGATCCTCTCCCTCACCAAGGCCCCCACCACCTCCAAATCCAACCTACCCGAAGGAATGAAGGCCATCGCCGAATGGATGACGATCAGCCGCCTGAAAATGAACTCAGACAAGACGGAGGTCCTCCTCATCGGATCCACCCCCTCCGCCTGGGACGACTCATGGTGGCCGGCTGTACTGGGAGCTGCACTGACGCCCACTAACCAGGCACGCAAACTGGGAGTCATCCTGGACTTCGCATGGTCAATGACCGAGCAATTGAACGCCGTCTCCTCCTCCTGCTTCAACACCCTCCGCATGCCCCGCAAGATCTACAGATGGATCCCCACCGGTACCAGAAGGACAGTCACCCAGGCCCTCGTCAGCAGCAGACTGGACTACGGCAACGCTCTCTACGCAGGAATATCAGCCAAACTCCTGAAAAGAGCACAACGCATGCAGAACGCCGCTGCACGCCTCATCCTTTGACATCCCCCACCACAGCCACATCACAGCCACCTGGAAGACCTACACTGGCTCCCTGTCAACAAGAGGATCACCTTCAAGCTCCTCACCCACGCTCACAAAGCTCTCCACAACACCGACCCAGCGTACCTGAACGAACGACTCACCTTCTACACCCCGAACCGCCAGCTTCGCTTCGCTCTGCTGACCTCGCCCTCGCCACTGTGCCCCGCATCCATCGAGCAACCGCCGGCGGCAGATCGTTCTCCCACCTCACCGCAAAAACCTGGATCACCCTCCCCATCCACCTACAACAGACCCAGGACCTGCTGGCCTTCAGGAGACTCCTCAAGATCTGGCTGTTCGAGCAGTAGCAGCACCCCCACCCCCCAGCGCCTTAAGACTCTCACGGGTGAGTCGTGCGCTCTACAAATTTACTGATTGATTGATTGATTGAGTGGATGCTGTTGGATGTAGTTTGTCTAGGTATTCTTCTTTTGTTTATAAGGACTTTTTAATTTTTTTGTTAGTTTGTTTTAGTTGATCTCGCTTTTTACGATATTTGTAGGTTCAATTTGTTCTTCTTATAAATAATATGTGCCTCTCCCTCACTGTCATAAGTGATTTTTTTTCTTGTCTTATCTTGGGTGTGCTGCCGGCAGATTCTTTTTTTGACACAATCTCTTCCAGGGGGCATAGCGTCACAACTTTTTCTACCTGTTTCTTAGTGCAAATTATTGCTCTTACAACAATTTCATTAGTTTGCACAGTTTCACAAACAAATGTCTGAGGCAGTTTTTTGAGCTGTGGTTTGTTCTAGGTCTTCTATAAGGGATTGAAGAACATGGGGACGTTTTGTAGTCTATCCAAATGATGAGTATAATTACACAATTCCTTAGCTGCATCTACTTCTTTTTGGGCCCATTGGATCGAGAAGTATAATTTCTCAATTTTTGCATCAATTGCTACCACAATCACAATGGTATTGACTTGGTCCACGATTTAGGCTTGGATTTATTGGATGAGTGTCTGATGTCATAGTGCGGATATCATGATGTTTAGAGCTGCTAACATCCTTAACCAATTGCCAAGTGTGCCTGCTCCACCACCCGGTCAGGGCCTCCCGCCGCCCCGGTGCACCACTGCTTGCCACTTCCATTTACCATGGAGGCCCATGCTCTCCAGAAGCACCAGGAGAGCATGGGCCTCCGAATGTTGTGCACTGCAGGTCCTAAAGGTAGATAGGTAGTACAGAAGGCATGCAGTAATAAAGGAAGGCAACCATGAATGGTCATAGGCCTTGAAGGTTATCAAAGGGGGACACCAGACATGCAAACTCTCAGCCACTTCCGCATGGGCCCTTTGGAGACTTGGAAGGCTTCAAAACAATTGCACCAGGCTTGGCCAGGCTGCATTCGAGACCGCTCCTCTGATCTGTTTCTGAACTCCTCCTCTTCTGATGCTCTGATGCTCTGACTAATCACTTCATAGTAATTGAATGTTCATGACGCCATTGGTTTAGTGTCACAGAAAGGTTATTAAGAAGCCTGTAAGGTAGGTATGAAAAGTGAAAAGCTGTTGTTGAAGGTGATACAATCTGGAAGAATAATAGGAAAAAGGAAAGGGTGTTAATCCCAAAACTTTATTGGTATACTAGTTTGAGAAAGGGCTATTCTTTAAAGGTGATGTCAAGACATAAATAGCTTTTGCCTACACTCTCAAGTAGAGGTGCTGGTAAAACTCTGAAGCTGATGAAGGTGCCATACTATGAGAAGATGTTCCCAGAATAATCATGGCAGGAACTTTTTTTCGATTTTTGTGTATTCTTACGAGGCGTTTGGCAGATGTAAGAAATACATCATGGTACTGATTAATAAAAATGTCTTCTGTTTTGCCTCTCACTTAGTCATTTACTTTCAAAATGATGTTTGTTTTAATAAAAGTGACAATGTGCAGTTTTTGTTGGGCAATAAGAAACAAGCTTGAGGTGGGGTAAGAATTCCCCCTGAGACAAACTGCTTTATATACAATATTTAGGACCAAAATCTGTATATCTAACTCTCCATATATGTACCTTGACAGTATATTTATCTTCAAAGTCCGTAGATGTTTAGTTAAGAATAGTTAATCTATACTTACATTTGCGCTCCTGACTTCTCAATATTTACCTTTTATTTTTATTAATTGTATTGTAACCACTCAATAGTCCATCTTTGGTGCTCTTGACTGTAATCGCTCCATTTGAATTACTCAAAGGACATAAACCAATCGCATTCTTGAATCCATTTTGGTTGTGCAGGTATAGGAATGGTCAACCTAATGAGACTATTTATACTGTCTGTTAATGAGAGACAGAGTGTAGATTGTTAACATGGAAGTAAGAGAAAGCCAAGAAATTTGAAAATGAGGGAAGGAGATAGAAATAAAAATGCTATTGAGCTCAAGAATAGTATGTCTCTGTAGGTGGGAGATTTGGTCAGAGGTAATCTTCTAAAGCTGTATAGAAAAGGAGTTCAAAGTGTTCATAGCCTCTCAAGATAGTTATTCAGGCAAAACGTCCATATTGATGGGTGTGTGAGAACAGGTGATGAGTCTAAACCAGTTCTGGAATACATTTTATCCTTGACTTATGAAAACATTCAGCTACACACCCTCTGCCACATCATGATTACCCTCTGCTGCAACTTGTCCTTCACTCAACCGAACAGCAGGCAAGCTACAATAAGGACAATTCTCTACTAGGATTGTCACTACTGCTCCCTCTTCCTGCTAATCTGTCACACACCCACTTACTACACAAACTGGGGGTGGTTTCATGTGACTCATCACCTGTTCTTACACACCAATGTTTTGCCTAAATGGCCCTCTTAAAATGCTTCAAAAACTTTGGATCCTATATGCTAAATCAGTTACTTAATAATGCATTTTTTTGTTTAGTGGGTGTTACGTGGCCCGTAGGACATTGTCGTTTTCACTAAATTAGTATGATCACGTTGCAGCTTGCCTGCGGCTTTTCACACGTTACTACACGTCTTTATTTTTACAATAATTTCAATGACTGCTTTCACATGAGAACTCATCAGTGTGTTCACTCTCTGCATGTTCCTGGGATTTTGACTGAACATTATGTGCAAGGTCGAACAACAATGCCCCTTGTTACTTTGTTCTGGCCAGACCTTAGCCCTTAAACAAAACATACCGATGCAGCTGGACAAATGTACTTGGGTTTTATTAGAATACACAAATAGTTAGCACACGCTTGGAGAGGGACCTTTCCAGGGAGAAGAGCGAGACAGCACCTGTGATGTAGATCTGCCATCTATAGGCTAAGGTATGGGGTCTGCTGACAAAGCCCAAAGATCTTCTATTATATAATAATATTTCTTCTTAGCAAGGGAAGGGAGGTTAGGCACTATAATCTTTTCTCCATTGTCTTTCTATGATGATGTCTCCCTTCATGATATATGAACTAGCTGCTATGCTGACTGTATATGTACTATTCATTTTCCTGCTTGTTGTGGCACGCATACTGCATGTTAGGGCACGTTAGTTGAAATAAATATTTTAAACAGTTTCGTGTCTCTGTCTTGTCTTATTGTGGACAAGTACAAGAGTGCGAGCGAAAGGGTGTGTCTTGTTACCGTGATTCATGAGCGATCTGGGAGTGTTGTGTTCTGGGGAGTCTAATCATGTATTTCTCTGTGAGTGAGTAGGAGAGCAAGTGAGGCACTACAGCTAGTTGGTCTTGGGCTTGTGGTTACTAAGGTGGTAGGAAGACTCAATCCCTATACACCAAGGTCCCATAATCCTGCACATAGTTCTGTCTTTGTGCAGAATCCCTGCAACATGGGAAAATGTGCAGTATCTTGTAAACAATGACTCGTTATTACTTCACCTTCCTTATTTTACAGCAGTTTGGAATGTTACCTGTGTTTTGTTCTGAAAGTTTGCTTGCGGCTTCATTCATTTCAAGCCAGGTCTGCCTTTGACCATTAGTGCGGTTGAAGCAGAGCTGTGGGATGAAGGCAGAGGGGTTGTTCATTTTGAACACAGCCTTTTCTCTACATCAATGAGTAAACGTGAATACCACAAATGGCATAAGTCACCTATTGAACGATTGGTTCACACATTAGCAGTGGGAGTAACTGATTATTTAATTGTGTTCTTGGCCAGCAACTATCATATCCAAGAACTCAAAGTGCTTAAATACCTCCTACAAAGGCACATATTAAAAGACTCATGGTATTTACAGTTACTGTGTTTGTAATTATTCTGTGTACTGCTTTACTATAATGCTAACAACAGTATGAGTTTTTGTATGCTTGTTTGACCTCTTGGGCATATGATGTGTTATTTCTATTTCATGGCAGTTTTCTCTAACAAATTAGCTTGCTGAAACAACATTATTGCTCACTTAAAAAATGCACTGACACCCTTACCCCAGAGCACTGGGTCTTAGCAGGCCTAAAGATGGGGTGTTGCTACACTGAGATCAGTGTATTCATCTTAAGTAATTCGGTACTGATACAACACATATGTTGATTCACTGTTTGCAATATATGTGATTGTTCAACTCAAGATATGCATGCCACCTCATCGAGGTAACCTGTCTCATGAGAAAGGGGTTACTCTTCCTTGTGAGACAGGCTTCCACTTTAGCTTGAATGAACAAAGTTGGAAAATCTCACTTTCTGTTCTGCATAGGGCGGGGGACCTGAACAGTCATTTCTAAAAGTGGTAAAATGCAACTCGAGCTACACAGTATGGATAGTGACGATGCATAAGGGCGGTCCTAACCCCATCGCGGCATGGTCATGTGGCAATATTCCACAACAGGAAAGGCATTAATGTGCCGGATCTTAGTTTATTTTTCCCAAATGCACCATTCAAGTTTTCATTTAGCACAGCAAAGATTCAGGAGTGAGATGAGGGCTTCATTTTAGTATGAGAAGCTTTAAAGCTATATTTAATATGAGTGTGGAACTCGTGTATTTTTAATAAGCATAGCCTGAAACGTTAAAGTGCAGAGCAATAAATGAAACAACTAATACGTTCTGATATGCTAATTTGCTGCAATTGGGATCTTGGAGCTGGGCTAATTTCAGCAATATGCTGGATAAAGGGTTATTTTATTTCTAGTAGTTGCCTATTTGCATTTTGAAGGCTGAGGTGGTCAGATTTTGGTCTGGTCACCAGGCATTGACATCAAGCACAAGGCTGGTTGGCTCATATTGTTTTATGATAAATTCATCTGCATGAATGTTTATGGGCGAGGACGTTATTTCTCGGTTCAGAATAGTTCATTGACATTTTTCTCAAAATGAAAAGACCATACAAAAATGAGCACCGAAAAGCTACATAAATAGTTAGAACATTGAAATACCGGAGTATAGGGATATGTACCTGTAACATTTAAATATATGAGATACTAATGATTGCAAAACAAAAAAAGCTTTATTTCTTATAAGCAGTGCTAGGGTGCTTGCACTGGGGTGTTTGCAACATAGGCTTACTAGGCATGTAGTATTTGCCAGACCTAACCATGCATTGCAACATCCTAATCTGCGAGCTAAGTTGCATTCATTGTATTCTATGCTTGATCTTTCAATCACAACTGCATAATGCCATGAACGGCCAGTGTGCTGAATTGTTTCAAAGGGAATTGAATTGCACTGTTGGTAGGTAAGCCAACGTTACCACGCCATAGTTAATGCCAAGAGAGGACACCAAAGATTAAAATTAGTCTTGAGTAGAAGCTTGAATAAATGTTAGCTACTGATAAGTAGGTAGGGATAACATTCCAGTTCATCTGTTTGTTGCTCACTGCGTCACTTCAGACAGGGAACAACCATATTCTTTGGCCCTGCTCAAATAGTAATGTTTTAATGAACACTTGGCACTCCGGTTGGCAAATCAAGCTCCATGGCTTGTTAACCTGCATAAAAAAGCCTCTGATACATTAACCTCAATTACTTCAACCTTTGTAAAAATCCTCTTAGTGGGTAGGCTTTTAGCCCAAGTTGATGTATCTGTATGCAAGCAAGCGGATGCCACACAACTTTATCTATTGTTTGTAAATTATGAATTAGTGTATGTGCTCTGTCTATCGCAAACTAAACCCAACAAAAACTGCATTCATCCTAATCAGTGGTGGAAAATGCATCAACAGACGGAATCCTGGCTGACCTTATTGACTGCCTCTCTCCTTCTCTAGCCTCAAATGTTAAATCTCTTGACTTTCAAATTGACCTTCATCTCTCCCCCAGCGGCCATGTCAATAAAAAAGCCCCAAAAGCTTGTTTTAAAATCTGTCTTATTCCAGACCTACTAACCTACACCTACATTTCACCATGTGAGGAGGGGGTGTGGCCTTGGAGGGCGAGGCCTCATGGCAAGAGCTACCTAAAAAGTACTCTGCCCTCCCCAAATCCCGCCACATCCCTTCCAAAATAAAAAAAAAACAAAGGGTGACTGAGGCTGCCGACAATCTTCTGTCTGTCGGCTGCTTACAGGCTGCAAAGACAAAATGAAAAGCCACTTTGTGAAGTGGTGTCCAGCTTACATTGTTTGCCACCATGTAATTTCGGCTCCTCGCCGGGTGATCGCATCAATGGAGCCAAAATCATGTAACACACGGTGGCACTGTGTGAATTGGCAGATCTGTTATTTGCTAGATATAACACTTCATGTCATGTGGTGCGTAAAAAACTATTGTACAAGCACTTGTCCTCTCTTATAGTAACCAAAGCAATGCCCATCTAACTGGCTTTTCAACACCCCAATTTTTCCTCTCAATGCTGCCTTCCATGCAGCAGCTTGTCTTATCACTGGAGAGCCAGAATGTTATCACATCGCCCTCCATTCTACTGAACCATCAGTGTCTGTACTCAAGTTAAAATTGTCTGTATAATTCAGAAAACCATATATACCTGCAAACTCACTCAAGATAGCTGTTCCCGCAAAAAATCACAACACCTAACAGATACCGCTAGTAATGCCAAAATCAAAGCAACATGAAACAAAAAAGGTAGCCTCTCTTTTTGTCATCAACCTCTGGAATAATCTCAAAACTCTTATTTCCTCAGGTCACATTCCTCCCTACCAACCCTTATTCTGCCCATCTCTTCTGCTTTAGCTTTTGATGTATTTCTATCATATCCCGTATTTTTTGCATATATTCCACTGGGATGTATGACGTTACAACGCATACTTTTACAACGCATGCACTTACAACGCAATTTTTACAACGCAACATCCACTACAACGCATTCCATTACATCGCATGACACTACAACGCATTTTTAAAAACTACCTTTACAACGCATTCCATTACATCGCATACTACCTTTACAACGCATACCATTACAACGCATTATATTACATTGCATTTAAGGTAAGTGTTGGATAGTATAGGGGTAAAAATTACTATTCTCACTCCAGGGGGTGCAACAGTAGGGTAAGTGTTGGATAGTATAGGGGTAAAAATTACTATTCTAACTCCAGGGGGTGCAACAGTAGGGTAAGTGTTGGATAGTATAGGGGTAAAAAATACTATTCTAACTCCAGGGGGTGCAACAGTAGGGTAAGTGTTGGATAGTATAGGGGTAAAAATTACTATTCTAACTCCAGGGGGTGCAACAGTAGGGTAAGTGTTGGATAGTGTAGGGGTAAAAATTACTATTCTAACTCCAGGGGGTGCAACAGTAGGGTAAGTGTTGGATAGTATAGGGGTAAAAATTACTATTCTAACTCCAGGGAGTGCAACAGTAGGGTAAGTGTTGGATAGTGTAGGGGTAAAAATTACTATTCTCACTCCAGGGGGTGCAACAGTAGGATAAGTGTTGGATAGTATAGGGGTAAAAATTACTATACTAACTCCAGGGGGTGCAACAGTAGGGTAAGTGTTGGATAGTGTAGGGGTAAAAATTACTATTCTAACTCCAGGGGGTGCAACAGTAGGGTAAGTGTTGGATAGTATAGGTGTAAAAATTACTATTCTAACTCCAGGGGGTGCAACAGTAGGGTAAGTGTTGGATAGTGTCGGGGTAAAATGTACTATTCTAACTCCAGGGGGTGCAACAGTAGGGTAAGTGTTGGATGGTGTAGGGGTAAAATTTACTATTCTAACTCCAGGGGGTGCAACAGTAGGGTAAGTGTTGGATGGTGTAAGGGTAAAATTTACTATTCTAACTCCAGGGGGTGCATACTTACCTTAAATGCAATGTAATATTATGCGTTGTAATGGTATGCGTTGTAAAGGTAGTATGCGATGTAATGGAATGTGTTGTAAAGGTAGTTTTTAAAAATGCGTTGTAGTGTCATGCGATGTAATGGAATGCGTTGTAGTGGATGTTGCGTTGTAAAAAATGCGTTGTAAGTGTAGTGCGTTGTAAAAGTTGCGTTGTAAAGGTTGTTCCCCATTCCACTGTCTCTAAATATCTAAAAAGTTATAGGAGCTGCATATTGGTCTGAATGTATATTCTGTTAACAAGCCCTGACTTCCTTTATGTAGGTGTATAGATATACGGTCAGTGCAGGGGTGTCTGCACATGAAAGCACTTTGCTTCAATTTACTCTTGTGAGGGCTTTCCATTTGGTGTTGGAAGGGTTCGCCTAGTTTCTGTAATTGTAGTGGCTCACCACCGCAGAAGTGAGCACCCGGGACGAGACGGAGCGGTGGTGGTGGCTTCCTGTTTTTGAATATATATATACATATATAGTCTTTGAAGTTAAAGGAGGGTGTGGACAGCAAACCCCAGAGTCAAGGGCTGATGCGGCAGGAAGCCGCCTGTGTTTGCATGTGCCAGGAGGGGCTCTACATAATACCCGGAGTGCTCCTGCCGTGCAGGACGTGCAGGGTCGCATCTGGGGCATGCCCTGGCGAAGTCTGGACCAAGAGCCGGCCCATCTGTGTCCGTCCATGGCAGTACGAGGCTGGGCTGGGCCCCTCCTCTTTTGTCCTCCATTCCCTCGGGACTACAAAGGATCCTGGACCCTACCGAGCCTAAAGAGAGAAGAAGGGTCCGGTCTGTGTTGTTTCTTTTAATCCCATTTGAATTTTAAAAGTACAGCATAGATTATGGGCTAACATAAATTAGCCCAGGCAGCTGAGAATAGGATCCCAAAGCCAGTAGCAATCACTAATTATTTAACAAACGCTAGGGGTCTACTGAACAATGAGATCACTAGTGCAGAGGAAAGACTGGCTGAAACTAAATCTGCTCTGCATAATGCGATGATTAAAACCATTGAGAAAGATACTTTATTAGCTCCATTGATCCCTCCCAAAAACAAAATGCCCATGGCACCATGTGTGGTAAACGCTCCTCTCCCGATCAATGAAGACTCTCTGACAAGCGGACTATACTCCCCTCCAGCGAAGAAATGCTGCCAGCTAGTAGACTCATCAGCAATTTACTCAAAAAACGGGAGGCCGACTACAGGGGAAACAGAAATTCTGCCACCACTAAGGTGCCTAGGGCGGCAAACAAAGAAAAGGTGCCAAAACCGACCAAATCAACAGACTTGACATTAAAGAAGCTACACACCAGGTTGACAACATTGGAGGACTCACTAAAGAATGAATTAGAGGTTATTAAACTTGGAGTATCCAAACTTGAGATAGCTGTAAAAGAAATCCTAGCCAAAGTCAAGACACAAAATGAGGTTGTAGGCTACGCCCTGAAAATGCTAGAGGGAACCCCTTGGGCTCTTTATAGGCCAGAAATGTTTTTGGATAGGGGTAGCATGCCCGCACAAATCGAGACACTAGCAAATCAGAACACTGTTTAACACCTAATAAAACCAAACAACAGACCATTGATAACGATTCCAACCGCAAATAAGTTCTCTACCCTCTCGAATTACGACGAACAGGATTAACAACTGGGTGTGGAGGGGAGGAAGGGTAGTAATCCAACTGATACATGCAATGTAGATCATGAACCACAAAAACTAGATAGGTTTTTTCTGACCTGTACAAAAAATGTAAGCACTAATTTCATAATTAAGACCTGGAACATTGTGGGAGTAAAAAACAAACTAGGGAATCCAGAGTTGTGGGAGACTATTAGAAAAACACATTTAGTCTGCCTACAAGAGACATGGGCAACAGACAACTTTCATGTGGAGGGCTTTACCTCCCTACTAACCCGGGCAACCCCCTCAGAGAGAGGGCAAGCCAACGGGGGAAGGGCCGTCTTAATAGCAATAACTATACCATTAAAATTGAAAAAAGACCCTATGCGTCTTCACCATACTTTCAACTCCTTAATTTGCACATGTAGGAAAATCTAAATCTGGTCCTAATTAATTTTTATAACAATATTTTTGATTAAGAAAAAGTTAACATTATCATGGAATTAAGTAGGGAGGTGGAATTATTTATAAATCGTTTTTAGCATGATTATACATCATTATGGTTGGGGGATTTTAATATTAGTGAATGCAACAATAGGGAACCCAAAAGGTGTGCCTACATAACAACTAAAAGCGGTAGTCCGGACGATATCATACCTGCCAGACTTATGCCTATTCTTTCTGGACAACTAGGTCCCATAATTCAAAAGCTTGTTAATTTATCTCTTGACTCGGGTTCTGTCCCCAAGGAATGGAAGCGTGCGCTGGTAAGGCCAATCAGGAAAAATACCACCATCCCTTGGACTGAACTTGCCAATTTAAGACCTATCTCACTGCTCCCTTTTCTGGGGAAATTGACAGAAAAATATGTCAACAGACTTTTGTCCGGCTTCGTTGAAGATGTGGGTGGCCTTGACTATTCACAATCTGGGTTTAGGCCAAAACACAGCACGGAGTCTACTCTTTTGTCTGTGGTAGACGATCTACATATGCTTCAAGATAAAAGTTACTCGGTAATCCTAATTTTGGTTGACTTGTCAGCAGCGTTCGACACCGTGTCACATAACATTTTTGTTGAACGGTTGTCGAACATAGGAGTTAGGAACAAAGCCCTTGCCTGGCTGAGGAGTTTTCTTACTGGCCGTACCCAGACTGTCACCATGGATACTTACCGCTCCAGGGAAGTAGAAATTACGAAAGGGGTGCCACAGGGCTCTTGTCTGAGCCCTACACTTTTTAACATCTATGTGGCACCCCTGGCAAGAGTGATGCGCAAATTTGGTTTTATTCCCGTGTCCTATGCTGATGACACGCAGCTCCTCTTCCCCTTCAAAACCCTCACGACGGAAACTAAGAACTCTTTTTCGGCAGGCATGAAGGCTGTTGGACAATGGATGTCCTCCAACTACCTACAATGCAATGTCAGCAAAACAGAGATTATGTTGTTTGGAGAAGCCAAGATACTGTGGTCCCCCGATTGGTGGCCCCCCGATCTGGGTATGGTTCCCGAGCCTAAGCAGGTCGTTAAAAATCTGGGGATATGTCTTGATCAGGATTTAGTGTTAAAGCAGCATACCCACTACATCACAGGTGTTTGCTTCTACACTATTGGCCTGCTGCGTAAGGTTTTCCCTTTGTTGCCGGATTCCTCCAGAAGGACCTTGGTGCAGGCTCTTGTCTTAAATCGGCTGGATTATTGTAATGGCCTGCTCCTCTCAGCAAATGAGGGAGTATTGGCCAAACTACAGGTTATCCAAAACACTGCAGCTCGACTGGTCCTCAATGCCCCTCCAAGAACAGCTTCAAAACCTCTTTTAGAAAAGTTACATTGGCTGTCAATCCGTCAACGGACTAAGTTTCAAATATGCTGCCTGATTCACAAGAGCTTAAATGGACAAGGTCCCCTTTACTTGGAAAATAAATTCATTCCTTATACTCCTACCAGGACCCTTAGATCCAGCAATAGACATTTGTTGGTAGTGCCTCGTGCCAAGAAGGCTAGACATGGTGGCAAAGCATTATCAGTGGTGGGACCTACATTGTGGAACAGTCTCCCGCTAACTTTAAGACTATGTCCCGAACATTTGAAATTCAGGAAACAACTTAAAACTTTGCTGTTTAAAAATGACATTTAGGCCAGTTCTCCTTGTTTGCTACTGATCAGCTGAAAACCTGACCCAAAGCGCAGAGATACTCCATTGGAGTCGATTCTAGCGCTATATAAACCCGCAAATAAATAAATAAGGAATGACGCACTTTTTGCACAATTTATATGGAGAGCCTACAGTATGGAATTATTACAACACCCTAAAGGACCAGGACTATCACTAGTACCTGTGTACTATGGGAATGGTAGAAGTTCCTCCACTGAACATATTATGGTTACCGAAAATGGGCATTGATTAATAGACTTTTTTGATATTACCACAAGTGTTTTCAGCAATCACTCCATTTTGCAGCGGACTTTTCTACAAATATCTTGAGGGCAAATGGCCCACAAACCACAAATCAAATTGACACGCAGGGCAGAAATGGCATCAGCCTAAAATGGGCAAATATCACGGTACTGCCATTACAGGGAAAATCATGGCAGAAAATCTCAGTGATTTCAATATATGTACGGGTTTCAGGTCTCCACCATTGTGTAGTATGGTAGCCTTTTGTAAAATAATGGTCAAAATATCAGAAAACTTAAGATACTCAATTAGATGTGAAGAAAATAAAAGGCGGGCATGGTTTGATAAAGATTGTTCCCAGACCAATAGAATAATTGAGAAAAGCTGTACAGGATGCCCAGCGAGACAGAGCTAAAATGAGCAGACTGAGAGCTATATATAAATACACCCTGAACAAAAGGAAAGAGAAATTAAATATAAGGTTTGGGATGACTTATTACAGGCTGAGGAATTAAAGGATAATATTATTTTATGGAAAACAATAAATCAGCCATTCCTGAGAGATATAGAGGATCCTAGGGTAGAGGTATTTGTATAACAGGGGGACTGGATAGAACATTTTGGCACTATTTCTAATCCTGATAACTGCCCCATTGAGGTGCCCACCTCAACCGTATATACTACTTATGCTGTAGATATTCCATCTATAAATTTAGAAGAGGTCACTAATGCCCTAAATAAAGCTGCTAATAGTAAGGCTCCAGGCCCGATGGTGTCCCAATAGATACCTTTAAGACATAACAATTAAAGGAGAGTGGACCCAAAATGCTACCGCCCAAACCTTTCCTGGACTCCAGCGCCAAATTACTGGCTAGAATCCTATTGGACGGGCTCAAACAATGGGTAGAGGAGAAACATTCTGACTGACATACAGTATGGGTTCAGGAGAGATGTTGGTGTGATAGAGCAATGTGTTAACCTACATCTGCTTGTCAATAAATACACAGTCATAAAAGAGGGCCATGTTTATCTATGCCTCACAGACCTAGACAAAGCTTTCGATTTCCATAACAAACTATGGGAAACTCTTTCGGACATGGGTGCCCGGATGGGTATTATTAATTATCTGGCCCAATGGTATTCCCATCTGACTGCATGGGTACGTTATGGACCGAAAGAGGAATGAACCCAAAGATTTAAGGTTGTCCTATGTTAGGTGAGAGAGATTAGCCGAGGCCCAAATTTTTTCATATTTAGAAGTTCAAATCACTGCCTCAGGGTGCTGGGAAAGCCAAATAAGTACCTCAAAAATGAAATTCTTGAGAGCCATAGAATCTATTTTTAGATTTGCAAGTAAAGTAGGCATAAACCAATCAGAGAAATACTGATGTTATATAAAAGTAAATTGTGCCCACTTGCAAACTCTAGAGTACCTGTTTTTGGCTCGATTGCTGGATGTGCCAAATACTAGCTCATCCTATATAACCCATAAGGAAGTGGTGGTTCCTTTTATAGAGGATGACTTACAAGCCAGCCCTGTCCTGTTGTGGTATAACATACGGAGCAAAGTAGGGACAGAGTTTACAAAGGCCATTATATCAGGCTGTTTAACTTTAGACGCATGGAGGAAATTAAGATGGCTGACCTATATAGATAGCCACCTAGGAAAAGTGGATAATAGTATTGGAGTCAAGGATACAGTCGAACTTCCAAAATACAGCAAAGCTGAAGTTAAAACTATACTCAGGGTAGAGAAAGAAATAGAAAGAGATACCTGTGAATGTACAAAATTCACGGTGTGTAGATATCTCTCAGGCCTGGTATTAGCGGGCCCGCAAAACTATTTGTTAATGGTAGGCTTGGGAGGTAAATTCTGTTCTTCTCGTGTAATTTGGGTAATTTCGCATTCCGCGGAGAACGTGGAATTGCCCAAAATTCTGCGTTCTGCGGCTCCGCCGAATTTTTTGCAAGTTCACGTTCCCAAAATGCGTGTTCGCGAGATATTTCCCCCCGAGCACGCAAACAGCGTTCGCAAACAGGAAAAAAGGATTGCGGACTTTCTGCGTGCTAGCGGAGATTTTTTACCGTTTTGCGGAGATTTGTGTAGCGCGTCTACTCAAATTCCGCCCACCCCTAGTTAATGGTAAGGAACACTCAACATAGGTTCTATCTCACTAGATTACGCTTAGGAACACTGTATTTAAGGGTTGCCTTTCCAAAAATAGGGGTGTGGACTGATACATTACCAGAAATGCCCATGTGATGGCAGAACTAGTCAGAGCACAATGCACTTTATTCTATTTTTTTAGTTTTTATGAGGACCTTAGAAAACAATTCCTAGCGCCGGTTTTTTAAACTGCCAAATATATCTACTATCAGGATGCTATTAATTAATTATTTGCTTTGGAAAATGTGCATATTTGTTTTTCTGTCACTTCATTCATTATATCTGCCATGGGTAGAAGAAAAAATCTTGCATATCTGGAAGTTTTAACTTATGAGGCTGCATTATAAACCCTTTGAAGATGTTTATAGCTATAACCTTTTATGTGCCTGTTAAAAGGCTCTCTCTCTGGTAGAATTTTCTAATTCTATCATATATCGATATGCAGGCGGAGTGCCAGATGACTATAATCATCAATATTGTAGACCACTAAGTAGACTTCTGTCTTTTTCTTAGGGTTGGAGACCCTATGTTGCTAACCACAAACATTATAGGTTTCTGTTTTGGGGAATGGACATTGAGAGACCAGCTACGTGTCATATTTTAATTTATTGAATGTATTGTTTGTATTGTGTACGTTTATGGTTTTATATATGAAAACCAAATAAAGACTGAATGAATGGATATATACATATATACTCAATCACTGAAAAATCTAAAAGGTTACAGAGATGGTATAGTTAATCTCATATTACACTTCTACATAACTCTAGAAATTCAGCAGTTATAGTTACCTCAGTTAACTATAAATTACGCCCCCGCAATGCACTGCTTATGACCTCACATGTTGCATCAACCATGACATGGTCAGTGACATCAATGAGGACATCATCCAGTAATTGTGAGTGTTTTCTAAAAGTTTCTGAGTCTTAAACATATATACTAAGGTACCTCAAAAGTTACATTATTTTAGTTTTCGAACTACTAATGACTGATTCTATTTTAAAACATAAATTAGGTGAGTATCTGTGTAACTGTATACATCTGTGTGTGAGTTTGTGTTTGTGGCTGTATTGGTGAATAAGTGGCTGTGTGAGTAGCTGTATGGGTTAGTAAGTGGTTGAGTGAGTACCTGTATGGGTGAGTGAGCGGGTGTTTAAGTGGCTGTAAATGGTGAATGACAGGGTGCATGACGGTCTGTATGGGTGACTGAATGGGTGTGTGAGTGGTTGTAAATAGTGAATGAGACGGTATATGAGTGGCTGTATGGGTGAGTGAGCAGGTGCATGAGTGTTTGTATAGGTGAGTGGGAGGGTTCGTGAGTGACTATAGGGATGTGTGTATGGGTGTATAAGTGGGTGTAGAGGTCAGTGACTGGGAGTATCAGTGGGGCATATTATCAAGCCAGGCGATAAAATTATCGCCGCTTTAGCGGCAAAAAACTGTCGCTAAAATGGCGATAATGGTCTTGATAATATGCTCTATGGACTTCCAATTGAAACCCATGTTAGATTTCCTTCACATCTAACATGGGCTTCAATTGGAATTCCATAGAGCATATTATCAAGCCCATTATCGCCGTTTTAGCGGCAGTTTTCTGCCGCTAAAGCAGGGATAATTTTATTGCCTGGTTTGATAATATACGCCATTGTCTTTAGGGGTGAATAAGTGGGTGTGTGAGTGGCTGTATGAGGGAGTGAATGGTTGTATGAGTGGTTGTATGGGAAGGTTAGTGGGTGAATGAGTATTTCTATGCTTTGTATATGGATTTGCGAGTTGTGTGGGTATGTGAGTGGGTGAATGAGAGGTTGCATTTGGGAGTGAGTGGATGTGTGAGTGGTTCTGTAGATGATGTCATCAGTGATGCCATTTGAGATGTCATCAGTGATATCTCTGACCATGTCATGAGTGATGTAATATTTGAGTGCCTTCCGGGGGCACACGTTATAGTTAGCTGAGGTAGCTATAGCTGCTTAATTTCTATGGATTTGTATGACTGAAATGTGAACCTATTTATAAAATCCCTGTAACCTTTGTTTTTTGCAGTGAATTTCAATGTTTTTCCCTCCTAAATGTAACCTGTAACATTTGAGAGTGGGTGTATGAGTGGCTGTTAGGGGTGGGTGGAATTACCGGAAGTGCCTTTCGCCAAATATCGCGTAATGGCACAAAATCTCCGCGATCTCGTGATATTTCGCGAGATCGCGGAGATTAGTGCTTCTGGTTGGGTGCCCTCGAGTCAGCTGTCCGTCATAGTGGGGGAAAGGGCGGGAAGACGATGCCCACTGCTGGTGTGTGTGGCAGGGCTTCCATGCAGTTCACATGCCGCTTGTTTAAAGGGCCAGAGACCGATCAGAGCAGCAGACGAGGAGACAGAACCTCCTGGTGTCAGGAACTACACGGGGATTGCGCTCAAGAAAGTCGTGGATGCAGAGAGCTCCATCGAGGATCAAAGCTAATTTTTGACGGGAGAGATAAGATAACTGGACTCGGAGTACTTTCTACTGGCTAATCAGTAAGTGCTACCTCGTTGGGTAAATGTAAAGGGCTTTTCCTACACTACAGCTGCGTAAAGGGCCAGAAGAGTTGTCTACAGTGACCATGTGTGTCTTTAATGTTGCAACGGCAACGACGGGCCCCGGGGTTCCGTGAGTCAGCTGTCCATCATAGTGGGGGAAAGGGCGGGAAGACGATGCCCACCGCTGGTGTGTGTGGCGGGGCTTCCATGCAGTTCACATGCCGCTTGTTTATAAAGGGCCAGAGACCGATCAGAGCAGCAGACGAGGAGACAGAACCTCCTGGTGTCAGGAGCTACACGTGGGTTGAGCTCGAGAAAGTCGTGGATGCACAGAGCTCCATCGAGGATCACAGCTAATTTTTGACGGTAGATGTGGGGAGAAAAGCACACCTGCCCAGCCTCGACCTAGCTACTCCCGAATGTTTTGTGCTGATTAATGCGTTACTTAATTTGAGCTCCAACTCGGGCACCTGCTTTATTTATATCTGTAAGTGCTTCCTGTTGAGGTTTAATTTTTGTGACAGGAGCATCGTGCCAGAATGAATCCTGTCCTGCACCTGCATATGTCCGTTCCGGTCGCGGATCGAGGAAGTTTCGACATTTTCGCGTTCCGTGCGGAGCGCGAAAATGTCGAAATGTCGCAATTTCCGGGAGCGGAACGGTAAATAATTTAATTACCGGGACTTAATTTGATACAGAAACATAATAAAAATAGCTCAGTAAAATAAGAGGCAGAATCCGTGGTATTAGAGGTTCGGAATGGGCTTTATTCCAATGGACGATTCGAATCGGTGACTCCAAGTTCCATCACCACGGAGGTTCAGGAAGTGAAGCACTTACTTTATTGATAAGTATCACTTTTATACAATAGGCATTACAGTGAAGCAAATGCAGGAGGCGTAACAATTGACAGTGAAGATAAAACATACATACGTAGCAAAAGTAGGCGTAACTGGGTGTAACTAAAGAACGTCATCAGGTGTGATGTCACAATAGGGTGGTTCCATGAAAGAATTTCGCAATGTCAGCAGAAATACTTGGCAGAAATGCGCACACAGCAGCATGACGTGTGATTGACGTGCAACTAGGGGGTGAAGGGGACTTGACTTTTAGCTCTACATGTGGCGACAGATGTCTGGAGGGTCAAGTCAACCTAATCCCAAATCATATCTAACATCCTATGTTTAAAGAACTATGTTATCCAAAAGAGAGGTCTCTTAGAGTAGAATCTTATTCTATACTGACTATACTGACTGTTAGTGCGTGTACAAGCGTCTAAGTGTCTACACTAGATGCGAGGGCAGAAGTCTTCCATAATAATAGGGCTATGAATTACTTGCATAAAGACAGAGAAGCCAGGCCTTTGCTTGGTAACTGGAAGAATGTTTACTTAAACTACTAGACAGGAATGCATTGGGCAGGGAGCGGAGCAGATAATTTCGAAGGTGAAATACAGTTTTTGGCAGGCAACAGGCTGATGTCAGGCATCATGAGCCGCGCAGGGAATGAAACAAGGTTCATGGTCACAGATGCAGGCTCAGACTGGAGCTTCAGCGGCAGAAAGCAAGAAAAGCTTGATGACAGAATCAGGGCCTACTTGCCTGGACTGTAAAATGGCATAAGTGAACCATATAAAGCCGGTGGCCTTTCATACTTAGGAATGGAATATCCAGCCTATTCATGGCGGATCTGAAAGAGGACATGTTGACGGTGGACGCACATGTGTTTGCGTCTTCATAACTGGAACTGGAGGGAACATACATGTACTTGTGATTCATACATGAAACCGTTGGGGTCCAAGATAGGGGACATAACTGATCAGAAAAATCCATATTTCCACATTCCCTCCTTGTCCCCTACTTGCCCGTTAAGAGATATCAATCTTCATCAATCCATTGATCTGTTCATATAGCATCATTTGTTCTTCTTTTTTCTTCTGGGATGAATGAAATCCTGGTGGTGGAATACACGATGTGGCACACAGACCACAGATCGCTGGTCCACATTGTAGACATAGACAGCAACTGAATAGTATGAGAAAGCCAATACCTAGGAAGGATAGGACCTTCCATCCAAAGGTAGATAATACACTCCAAAACCAACCGGACCAAGTCCAGGTGCCTGGATTCTGGTGTATCTGGCTTACAATCTTATGAAGGCGAGTTATGGCTTTATACACAGATGGCGAATTTTCTGGTATGAAAATGCAACAACTTGATCCGATGACCCTACAAGCTCCGCCCCTATCGGCCAGGATGACGTCAAGGACAAGACGATTTTGAAGCACAACAATCCGCATAGCAGACTGCTCTTCTGTTAAATTGCCTAAGGCGGAAATAGTTTCGTTCACTACTGCTTCAAGGGTTCTAGTTAATCTACGTATCAGCTTACTATTAGTAACGGTACCTATATAGGGAAAAAGACCTTTATTGAAATCTGTATATTTTTCCCATGCTGTTTCAGTATAATCGACTATTGGGAGATCTCTCCTTTCTCTATTGTGTACTAAATGAGTATTTCTATGATAATCAGGAGGAGCTAGGAAAACAGGTGGCAAAAGGAATCCGATGTAGCAGGTACCATCCCAATCTAGAGGCAAACGTACATATGCCGTCTGCCACATATGAAATAGGAATGGCGGGAAGCTCTAAATGTAGACTTGCCTTGATCACTAAATTCTATTACAGTGGTGCATCTACTATGGCCCATATGTATGGAACCATTTTTTCTTACACATAATTCACCTTTTACTGGGAATATTGACATAGCGGGCAAAATTGGAGTAACTTCGGATTCGACATTTAGAATCATAAGATTAAGTGTAAAATTACCCAATCCATACACTTCATTTTCTAGATCAGTTCCTGTTCTTTTGGGAAGTCCCTCCTTGTTAGGGTAGCAGACTTTAAGTAAAACTAAGTTCAAATTTCCCCATACCCCGTTGTCTTGATAAACTGCAGAATTCGAATCTAGGGAATTTATTAAACTAAACCATGCTCCACAGGAGCCGTTGTGTGTGAACGGGTATGGAAAGAGAGGTAGAATTCCTTTATAATTCTGATAGGGAGGGAGTCGGCCACATATCCAACAATTTGTAGCATTGCTAACCTGATGGGAATGATGTAACATACTAATAAATGTGTTATTGCGCAGCGCAAATCTATAAGACAACTCATGCAGAGGTAATTCACTAAAAGAATGTTCAGCAGTAACATTATAAACATGTCTAGAAATAGGATAATATATGTGCAATAATATACTTGCAATAATTATTAAAAGACTTAAGAAAAACAAAATTAATAACGTCACTGTGCAATGACTACGCAGTGATTTACAGTACGCAGGTCGTTTCAACATTTTTCGGGTTTTTTCTCTATTCAGGTCTAAGGGATACATGTCAGAGACAAATTCAACCGCTTCACCTTGGAGAGGACTTAAACAATCAAATTGCCTGACTGGTTAGACCTGAGTTTTAGTTTATATTGTTCGTGATTACTTGATTCAACCAAAGGAAGTTTTGAGTCAATGGGTGAAAACACACGAGGTGTGGTATTTACATCCGATGGTAGTCCATGAAATTTCTTGATATGACTTGAATGTATCCAGCCCTTCCTGCCTTCGATTTTCACGGCTGTCCTTGTGGTAAGCAATACGAGCTGAGGCGACCTCCACCTAGGATCCAGCTGAGACTTCCGATCAAAGTTCCGCACTAAGACCAAATCCCCTGGAATTACGTCATGGGGTTTCACCTCAGTGTTGTCGGGAAAAGCTGCAGCTACCTGTGAACGACAAGATTGTAGTGCAGACATCAAGGAAGCCAAGTAATCTGTCAGCATATTACAGTCAATATCAGTTATTTTGCGTGGTATAGGCGTCCCCCACATATTTGGTGGTCTGCCAAAGATCACCTCATACGGGGATAGCCCCGTTCGAGAGTGTGCTACCATTCTCATGTAAAAGAGTGCAACTGGTAACGCTACTACCCAGTCGACACCTTTCTCCCTGCATATTTTGGACAATCTAATTTTCAGGGTCTGATTATGTCTTTCCACGAGACCTGCTGCCTCGGGGTGTCGGACACAGTGGAATTTCCACTGATAGCCTAACAAAAGTGAAACGTGTTTCATTAGTTCGGATGAGAACGGCTGGCCGTTATCTGAGTAGACAACACGTGGTAAACCGTATCGTGGGAAGAATTCTCGGACCAACTGTTTGGCAGTAGTCGGGGCAGTGTAATCTGAAACCGGGTATGCCTCTGTCCAACGGGACAGAGCACAGACAACTACGAGAACATATTTGAATCCTCGACATCGTTCCATCTGGATATAATCCATCTGGAGGACTTCAAAAGGGTGATCAGGAGGCTGAAATCCACCCTGTTCTACGGGAATGCTTTTTCCTGGGTTAAACTGACAACAGATCATACAGGTACGAACATTTTGTTTAGCTGCTGCTCGTAAATGTTTGTTGAACCAAATGTGTTGGATGCTGTCTAGCATAGCTTTTTCTCCTAGATGCGCTGGACTATGTACAGTGTTAATAATGACTTGGACCATTGAATCAGGAAGGAACCACACAGATTTTTCCTTCGTCATCCATCCTTGATCCGTTTGGATCCCCCCTAATTCAGTCCATTTCCTTATTTCGTCTGGTGTAGCATGTGTCTGTATGTCAATTACGTCAAGAGCGGGATCTTTAACCGTCATACAATGTGTTGGCGTCGGGGCTATTGTCTTTGTCATGTCGGATGTTTGAGTTTGAGCAGTCTGTTTAGCTGTTCTGTCAGCTAGATCATTGCCTTGAGAAATGATATCAGTAACTTTCGTATGAGCTTTACATTTCATAATTGATATTGCAGTGGGTAGATGTATTGCATCTAATAAGGCATGAATGAGGGGTCCGTGCTGAATGTGGGCACCGTGAGAAGTTAAATAACCTCTCTCTCGCCACAGCACGCCGAAGTCATGTACAACTCCGAACGCATAACGTGAATCAGTGTATATGTTGACTTTTTTATTTGTGGCTTGAATACAGGCTTGTGTCAGAGCGACGAGCTCTGCGGCTTGAGCTGACAAGGTATTTATGCAATTTGTTTCAATGATTTCAGTGTCTGTTGTGACTGCGTAAGCGGCCACTAACTCTCCTGTACCTGTTCTCATACATGACCCATCTACATACAACGTCAGGTCTGGGTCTGATAATGGGACATCTGTCAAGTCTTGTCTGGGTTTCGTCGTGATTGTAATAACTTCAATACAATCATGAGCTAGTGGGTCTGTTCCGATTACAGGTAAAAGTGTGGCAGGGTTCAATGTGTTACAACGTCTAATTTCTATATGTGGCTGAAACAATGTTAATTCGTAACCCGTGAGTCGTGCAATAGTCAAGTGTTGTGTTTGCGTTCGATTCACAAGAACCTCTACTGTATGTGGTACTTGAACTGTCAACGGATGTCCTAACACTATGGCATCGCTTTGTCTGATTGCTAAAGCTGTCGCTGCCACCGATTTTAGGCATGCAGGCAAAGCCTGAGCTACGGGATCTAATGTACTAGAAAAATAAGCACATGGTTTGTATGATCCTGCTTGTTCCTGTGTGAGTACTGACAAGGCAGTACCTTCGCGCTCTGTAACGAAGAGTGTAAACTGTTTATTGTAACATGGTGTTGCTAAAACAGGTGCTTGGCATAAGGCTTTCTTTAGGCTTTCAAACGCTTGTGCATGTTCCTGAGTCCAAGGGAGAACAGTCGATGTGGCTGCCTCCTGTGTTGTCAATTGAATGAGTGGTTTTGCTAGAAATGCATACTGAGGGATCCACTGCCTACAATATGAAGTGAGGCCTATGAAAGCCCGTACCTCCTTTTGTGTCTTGGGTATTGGCATGTTAGCTATTAACTGAATGCGGTCGGGTGTAAGCTGCCTTCCCTCCTTGGACAGCGAGTGTCCAAGATAAACAACTCGCTGGACACAGAATTGCAGCTTGGAAGGGGAGACCTTGTGCCCCTTTTCGGCTAGAAATTGTAAAACTGTCAGTGATGCTTTCTCACATTCAGGTTCGCTTCTAGCGGTGATCAGCAGATCATCGACATATTGAAGCAGGGCAGTGTTTACTGGCATGTGGATACTGTCGAGTTCTCGTTTCAGTGCTTGGCTATAGATGCTGGGGCTTTCTGTTAATCCTTGAGGTGCACGTGTGAATTTAAAGCTACGTCCATTTAAACTAAATCCGAACAAGTATTGACTTTCCGGATCTATAGGGACGCTAAAAAAGGCATTCTTGAGATCAATTACAGTGAAGAATGTGGCCTCGGAATCAATAGCTGTCAGTAATGACGAGATATCTGGGACCACAGGGAATTGTGGCACAATGCATTTGTTCAATTCGCGCAGATCAATAACCAATCGATATACTGGCGGGGCCTTTGGATCTGTTCGTTTAAGAATCGGAATTATCAGGGAATTACATACATTGGAGTCTGTTTCCACAACCACTCCTTGGGCAATGAGCTCGTCAATGATTTGTAGTAAGGCCACTACAGCATCTGGTGGTAACTTGTATTGTCGCATTCGTGGTAGTACCACTCCTGCCTTTAGTGTAACTCGGTATGGTTTAATATTCATGCAACCAACATCAGTAGGGCCTTGTGCCCATAAATGTGTAGGTAAAGTCTGCAATCGGGGATCCATGTCTCGAGACACATAGTGACCTTTGAAATCACGTAAAAACAATCTTACTCCTTCCGGAGAACAACATATTATAGCTCCTAGAGCTTTCAGTGTTTTTATACCTAACAAATTTTCTGGACATGATTTAGTAAGCAATAAATCTGTAGTTCTGGTCAAGGGTCCTATCGTAAGTGGAAGAGGCTGTGATACTTCATTTACAATAGGTTTTCCTGAAAAACCAAGGGAAATATTCTGTGAGCCTGAGAGGGGTGCCCCTGGAACTTCACTGTGTTTTATTGTTGTTCGACTTGCCCCTGTATCAAGTAAAAATTTTCTATCTTGGCCTAATAATTCACTATGTACATAAGGTCCTTCTTGGTCTACAGGGACCTTGATAAGGGGTAAGTCAACTTCCCTCTCTAGGCTGGTTCATGCGTATCGTTGATAATCAGGATAGTCATACTGTGCGGTCTGGTACAGCTGTCGTGTCGTGGTTTGTGTGGCAGCAACCGGCAGCGCTGGTGCAGCTGGCACAAACTGTATAGACTGTTGTGGAGCTGGCATGGACTGTGCATGCTGCGGGGCTCCTTGTTCATTCTGATCCTGTCTAGGTGGCCGTGGTCTTTCTTGTGTTTTGCCTGTGGCGATATTACGATTCAGGACTGGGCAATCGTGTATGTAATGACCTGGTTGTTTACAATAGTTGCATGTCCCTTTTACAGGTCCTGCTGAATCACCGGACTGTGTCGTACCCTTTTTATGACCTTCAGCTGGAACTGTCTGGGAGACTAGCATTTTCATTTTTGTGTCTTTCATGCGTCTTTGTTCATGTTCTTGTTCCTCTCTAATTCTATTGTGATGATACTGTAACATTTGTAACATTTGTGATGGGGTGTTACCTTGCCAGGTACTCTCGAATTTTAATACTCTATTCTTCACTTGGGGCAAGGAATTCTCAACTAATTTTGTCACAAACAGATGTGGATATGATTCGCTACTTGCTTTTATTCCACTATTTATACCAAAACATTTTTCAAATCGGGCATAGAAATCACTAGTGTCTTCATCTTGCTTTTGTTTACAGGCTGAGATTGCACCCCAGTCTTCCTTTTTTGTAGTTAATAAACGCGGCAGTACCTGTACTAGTAAACCTGGTAGTGCTTTAGTTTTATCCCCAAGCCCTGCTCCTGCAGTTCGGGCCTTTTCTTCTGCTTCTAATGCTGTCCAGTCTATCTTTTGGTCTCCCACCTCCCACTCTTTTTCCTTAAGTTTTTCATAAATGCCAGCAGGCATTAATACCTTTAATATGGTCATAATGTCGGGATAGGTATACTCTCCCATGAGTAACATGTCTTTAATTTCACGGTGAAAACCCGCTGGGTCTTTGTCATGACTGGGTACCACTTTCTTCATTTCTAACAATTCTATTTTTGATATGGGCGTATATACAAATACACGTTTAAACTCATTGTCCTCGCCCTTTATTGGGTGTACTTCTCGTAAGGGATTCTGTCTGTCCATGTAATGCATCGTTCTTTCCTTAATGGGCAGTGAGACATGTTCTGGGCATACAAAAAGAATGTACTGCTTTCTTGATTCTAGTACATCTCTAATTAACTTAGTACCTGAACCTCTCCATCTATTCGTGAGTAGTTCAGTCAATATATCAGGTAAGGGACCAGGATCTGAATGTTGGCTTTTATATAGTATAAGAAGTTGTTGAATCATATAAATCCCAGCTAAACGCTGTTCATCTGGGGTGAGGTTCAGAAATGTGTGTGCTACTGTATCATCACCATATTTTCCGGGACTGTCAACCCAATGAACGGCTGACCTGGCTAATTCTTGTTCATCCATAGAATCGAGTAAATGGTAACCCCTTCGTTCTCGGAGTAATTTGTCAGCGGCTTGGAACGAATGCTCGGGGGACCTTATATTTATTATAGGTGTTTGGAAATTCCTGTTATTGTCTGGACATATCGGACGTATCGGGTCAGTAAAACATCTAGTACTATTACAAGATCTCCCTCTACCTACATAGGCTATGGTTTCTGACTGTCCTGTGGGCAGTCCTGATCCTTCCTCCTCCTCGTTTTGTTCAAACTGGTCTACCGCTAATCTCTCATCGTGTAGGCGTTCTATTTCTTTACGGATCTTTCGGCACATGGCTATTATACATATTTGCCTATCATGTCTCCCTTCTGATATATTCTGGCTCCATCTGGTAAGAGTTTCCATTGTTTCCGGATCTACCCCCGGTCGATCTTTATTTCTGATCACACAATTTATGAGGAAACGTAACAGTTCCCCCTGTATTTCCACTTTCTGGTATTCCATAGCTCTGTTAATACATTCAGAATCTCGCCCTGTTTGGACAAAATGATATATATTATCTAGATGCATAGTCATTCCTGGTAGCTTCCCTAAATACACCGCAGCTCGTCTGATACGTAATGATGCCAGGATCATTTCGTCCTCTTTGCCGGGCACAGGGTCATATCTACAATCTACAAGAAGTTCTTTAAGCGTGCGGGAATTTATGAGTTTGGGGGTACGTGGATGTGCTGACTCTTGAAAAGTGAGTTTATTTATTCTGGGTGGCGTAGAAAAAGTGTTGGTAGCACCTCCGGTAGCCCCGTCTGGGGTATCGGGCGTGAAAGGATTCGTTGAACGTGATACAGCAACTATAGGTGTGGACACAGCTGTAGAAGTAGCTGTAGGAACAGATGTGGAAACAGATGTGCTTGCCGGAACTTGTGTCAGGATCTGTTGTTGTAGAGATACAGATACAGGATCTTGGCGTTGAACCTCCGCGGCAGACAGTCTATGTGGGGCGGGGTTAGCATACTCGGGGGCTGCATCATCTAAATATGAGGAAAGAAAAACGTCTTCTGCTGTTCTAGGATGCCCCTTAGGATGTACTTTTATTGGAAATAATGGGGGTGCCAAGTCTTTTGGTATCTCCGGGGTAGCCTTAGGTAATCCTTCGGCCAGAAGGGGATACATACCATTCATAAGGGCATTTCTTTGTCTGTCTACTTGTTCTGATTTCACTCGTGTACCTTCTTCAATTAATAGATTCTCTCGAACTTTATTTGAATTCTCCTTATTTTTCTCCTCCTGTCGGAGTGCTTTTTCTGTACGTCTATGAGATTCTTTGCGCCATAACTCAACGGCGTCTTTCTGTGACTGTCTGGCTTTCCTTTTCCATAACTCTTCCTCTACTTTCATGATGCACTCTGCATCCCAGGTCCCCGCTGCGGGCCACCTCTGACTTTCTGGTAATTCCTTGGTGTAGTCTACCCATAAATCAAGGAATAATATAGCGTCTAAGCCGTGTTTATGATACATGAAGTACCCTGGAGTGTCCCTAGGAGGAATAGGAACAGCTTCTTCGAGTACCCCTTTTCTAGTTAAGAACTGTCTTAATTTCGAAAAGAGCGGCATATTGAGAACTGATCTGATACTTGATTTTGAACAAACTTAATACAATAAACACAATAATGAACAGTCATTCATACCACAATATGCAAGACGTATTAACACATTTAACTTTTAACATTTAAATGAGCAACAATGATAATGACGATCTAAGGAAACCTTACTCACTAAACATAATACTCGGTATTAACTGAAATATTCGGACTTTATATACTTGATATACTAGATATACTGCTAAACAGTACAGATACACTGCTAAAACAGTGCAGACCGGATTTGTGTACCCAAACCCGTCTTGACCGGCACAGGCTATGTGCACGTCAGAACGCCTCCCCAGTAATGGTACTCACCGGGTAGCTCGGAACGGAAGGCCTCGGAACGGAACTGAACTGAACTGGACCGGACTGGACTCGACTCGACAACTTCGGAAACTTCGGAACATCGGAAACCTCGGAACTTCGGAACTTCGGAACTTGGTGGGCCTCTGTATACCTCGGATCTTGCTCTCTCAGCTAGGCTCTGGTCGGGATACTTCGCACTTCTCACCGCCTCGTCTGGGTGTTGATCGCAGCCTCAGTCGCCCCCGCTTGACCGGAGGGAGATACAGGAAATCCTGCTGGTACGCGTTGTTGTCCGTCCAGCTGTGGCAGGAGACCGGGCCTGCAACGCACCGCCTGCGCGTGAGATGAGAAAGTGTCCCTGTTCGGGCGCCATTCATGTGGTAAATAATTTAATTACCGGGACTTAATTTGATACAGAAACATAATAAAAATAGCTCAGTAAAATAAGAGGCAGAATCCGTGGTATTAGAGGTTCGGAATGGGCTTTATTCAAATGGACGATTCGAATCGGTGACTCCAAGTTCCATCACCACGGAGGTTCAGGAAGTGAAGCACTTACTTTATTGATAAGTATCACTTTTATACAATAGGCATTACAGTGAAGCAAATGCAGGAGGCGTAACAATTGACAGTGAAGATAAAACATACATACGTAGCAAAAGTAGGCGTAACTGGGTGTAACTAAAGAACGTCATCAGGTGTGATGTCACAATAGGGTGGTTCCATGAAAGAATTTTGCAATGTCAGCAGAAATACTTGGCAGAAATGCGCACACAGCAGCATGACGTGTGATTGACGTGCAACTAGGGGGTGAAGGGGACTTGACTTTTAGCTCTACATGTGGCGACAGATGTCTGGAGGGTCAAGTCAACCTAATCCCAAATCATATCTAACATCCTATGTTTAAAGAACTATGTTATCCAAAAGAGAGGTCTCTTAGAGTAGAATCTTATTCTATACTGACTATACTGACTGTTAGTGCGTGTACAAGCGTCTAAGTGTCTACACTAGATGCGAGGGCAGAAGTCTTCCATAATAATAGGGCTATGAATTACTTGCATAAAGACAGAGAAGCCAGGCCTTTGCTTGGTAACTGGAAGAATGTTTACTTAAACTACTAGACAGGAATGCATTGGGCAGGGAGCGGAGCAGATAATTTCGAAGGTGAAATACAGTTTTTGGCAGGCAACAGGCTGATGTCAGGCATCATGAGCCGCGCAGGGAATGAGACAAGGTTCATGGTCACAGATGCAGGCTCAGACTGGAGCTTCAGTGGCAGAAAGCAATAAAAGCTTGATGACAGAATCAGGGCCTACTTGCCTGGACTGTAAAATGGCATAAGTGAACCATATAAAGCCGGTGGCCTTTCATACTTAGGAATGGAATATCCAGCCTATTCATGGCGGATCTGAAAGAGGACATGTTGACGGTGGACGCACATGTGTTTGCGTCTTCATAACTGGAACTGGAGGGAACATACATGTACTTGTGATTCATACATGAAACCGTTGGGGTCCAAGATAGGGGACATAACTGATCAGTAAAATCCATATTTCCACAGTTACTTAATTTGAGCTCCAACTCGGGCACCTGCTTTATTTATATCTGTAAGTGCTTCCTGTTGAGGTTTAATTTTTGTGACAGGAGCATCGTGCCAGAATGAATCCTGTCCTGCACCTGCATATGTCCGTTCCGGTCGCGGATCGAGGAAGTTTCGACATTTTCGCGTTCCGTGCGGAGCGCGAAAATGTCGAAATGTCGCAATTTCCGGGAGCGGAACGGAAATTCTTGCCCATCCCTAGTGGCTGTATAGGTAGATGAGTGTGTGTGTGTGAGTAGGTGAGTGAGTGAGTGCATGAGTGGGTCTGTGAGTGAGTGTGCGACTCTCTGTGTGTGTCTGTGAGTGGGTGCATGAGTAAGTGTGAGTCTCTGAGCGGGTCTGTGAGTCTCTCAGTGGGTCTGTGACTGGGTGAATGAGTGCTTGAATGGATATGTGAGTGGGTTGCATGAGTGTCTCATTGTGTCTGTCTGTGGGTGTGTGAGTCTTTGAGTGAGTCTGTGAGTGGGTGTATGAGTGTATGAGTGGGTCTGTCAGTAGGTGTGCAGTAAAAAAGTAGGGGGGCACATGGGAGCAGGTCCTCGTGCCAGCTGCCCCTATAATAGTTCTCCTGGCCAGCTTGCCTTCAATCCGCTACCCTCTGCTGCCTTCAGTTTTGTACCTCCTTTGCTTGCTCTCTCGTTTTTCTGACTCTTCTCTCCTCGCTCCTCCCCTTTATTGTGCCTCTTTCTGCTTGATCTTCCCATTATTTTGCCTCTTGCTGTTGGTATCTGACCTCTATTATGCCTCTCTCTGCTCACTTCTGACCTCTAATATGCCTATTTCTGCTCACTACTGATCTTTATTCTGTCTCTTGCTGCTCGTTTCTGACCTCTATTTTGCCTCTTGCTGTTCGTTTTGGACCTCTATTTGGCCTCTTTCTGATCTTGCTCGTTGTTTTGCCTCTTTCTACTTTTTCCTAACCTTTAGTTTGCCTCTTTCTGCTCATTTCTGGCCTTTATTCTGCCTCTTCCTGCTCGCTTCTAACCTTTATCCTACCTCTTGCTGCTTGTTTCTGACATCTATCTGCCTTTTTGTGTTTGTTTCTGACCTTTATTCTGCCTCTTCCTGCTAGTTTCTCACCTTTATTTTGCCTCTTTCTGCTCATTTCTGACCTTTATTCTGCCTCTTTTTGTTGGTTTCTCACCTTTATCCTGCCTCTTTCTGCTCGTTTCTGACCTTTATACTGCCTCTTTTTATCTTCTCTGACCTTTATTATGCCTCTTTCTGCTAATTTCAAACCTTTAATGTGTTTCCTGCTGTGTGTTTCTGATCTCAATTTTGCCTCTTTTTGAACGTTTCTGACCTTTATTCTGGCTCTTTCTGCTCATTTATGAGCTTTATTCTGCCTCCTTCTGCTCATTTCTCACTTTTCTCTAGCCTCTTTCCGCTCGTAGCTCATCTTTATTCTGCATCATTCTGCTTGTTTCTGGCCATTATTCTGCCTCTTTCTGCTCGTTTCTCATCTATATCTTGCTTCTTTCGACTTGTTGCTGACCTTTATTGTGTCTCTTCGGCTTTTTTCTGACCTTTACTTTGCCTCGTTCTGCTCATTTCACCTGGGACCGCAGGGATAGCCTCAAAGCCCCAGCTGTCCCAGCTAGCTCCCCACCTCTTGCGAGAGCTGACATTGCTCTTGCATCAAGGGAGCTGCTGGAAATGCAACCTTCTGCATGGAAGAGCAATCTTTTTCATCTTTTTCCCTGCCAAAGAGATAAAATATCTACTTCCGGCAGGCGGTACCACTTTCACTTCTCCCACCCCCTGGAACCGGAGTGTTGTAGGTGGTGGTCCCCCAGGCCCCGGTGTGTCCACATGGCCCGCGCATCAAATTTGACATAAGGAGGTGGTGGTCCCTGGGGCATGAAAATGCCCATGGATGGGGGCTACATGCTCCCCTCTCTTTAATAAAGGAGGCATGCCCTTGGTACCTGGCCCACCAGTGGGACTTAATTAAAAACAAGTGCAGGAGACAGCGCTTGATTTTTTTTCAATTTTCCCACAAATTCATGGATCCTATGATTTTGCAGCATAATTAAAAAATATATTTTTTTTACCCCTAGCGGGATCCCGATGGGATGCCACCACCACACCTAGGGGGTCAGGGTATTGCTACCCTGACTCTTTTTCTTGATTTTAAACATCTTTTGTGAGACTTGGCAGAAGCTGTTTCACAAATGGCTGCCAACACTTCCTGGTTGAAGTGTTAGCAGCCAATCATATGTCAGGACGGGGACTGTCGGATCCGTGGAGGATTCATGACCCTAGATATACATATTTTGATTTTGGTTAATATCTCTCAAACTACTGAATGGATTTACACCAATTCACTAAAAACATGCTTTCTGGACCAAAAGCTACATTTCTGCCAAATTTGGTGCAATTCCATCCAGCAGTCCAGACTGTAGTCATGTTCAAAATCCCTATAGGAAATAGCATGGGGAAACAAGTTTTGGGGCAGCCTCTTTTTCCAAACCCTGCTTCACAGATCACCCCAAAAGTTTCCAGACAGCAGCCAAAGTGAGTGTTGAATTTTTGGGAAAGGTTTGTGAAGATTCATCTAATGGCGCCAAGGATATAGATATGTCAAAAAATGATTTTCCTATGGAAACATGGTCCTAACTATAACTACCTAGTTACCAATAGGTAGTATTATTATCCTTAGAAAGTCACTGAAAAAAGGTTGCAGAGACGTTATAGTTAAGCTCAGATTTCACATATCCTAAAACAGTGAAATTCAGCAGTTATAGTTACCTTAGCCAACTATAACTTATGCCCCCACAATGCACTGCTTATGACCTCATATATTACATCACTCATGATATGGTCACTGACAAACCTGATGACATCTCAAATGACATCACTGATGACATCTTCCAGTGAGTGAAAATGTTTGTAAATATTTCTGAGACTTAAATGTATATAGTAAGCCACTGCATAACTTAAATTAATACTCTTTATAAACAAGTAATGAGTGATACTGCTTCTAACATATGTCATCTGAGTGGGTGCGTGACTGTATCAGTGTGGGAGTGGGTGTCTGAGTGCTGTATTTCGGTGAATGGGTGTGCAAATGAGTGGATGTATAGGTGAATAAGGGTATATCTGAGTAGCTGTATGGGTGTGTGAGTGACTGTGCGAGTTGCTGTATTGGTGATTAAGTTTGATTGGCTGTATGAGTGAGTGAGTGGATCACTTAGTGGTGACTGAGTGGCTGTGTGAGTGGCTCTTTGGGTGGGGGAGTGGGTGTGTTAGTGCCTTATGGGTAAGTTAGTGGCTGTTTGAATAGATGTATGGATGAGTCTGTGTGAAAGAATGTTTTGCACAGCAAGTGTCTGTGTGACTGGCTGTATAGGGTATGGGTATGGGACCGTATGAATGTGTGAATGGGTATTTTAGTGGTTAACTAGATTAGTGAATGAATGTGTGAGTAGCTGTATGGAGGCGTGAATGCTAGTGTGAGTTTATATATATAGTGGCTATATTAGTGAGTGGCTTTATTATTGAATGAATGCTAGTATAAGTGGCTGTTTGGGTGAGTGAGTGGGTATGTGAATGGCTATATGGGTGAGTGAGTAGGTGCGTAAGTGGCTGTATATTGGTGTGAGTGGTTGAATGGGTTTAAAAATGGGTATGTGAGTGGGTGTGAGTGGATGTATGAGATGTTGTATGGGATGCGAATGGGTGTGTGAGTGATTCTGTGGATGATGTCATCAGTGATGTCATTTAAGATGTGATCAGTGATGTCATCAGAGATGTCACTGACCATGTCATGAGTGAGGTAATATTTGAGATCATAAGCAGTGAATTGAAGGGGTGTAAATTATAGTCAGCTCAAGTAACTATAACTTCTGAATTTCACCGATTTTGTATGAGTGAAATCTGACCCTAACTGTAACGTCCCTGTAACCTTTGTTTGTTCAGTGAATTTCGATTTTTTTATTCTATACCCTGACTTTAGCGTCCCTGGCCGGACTGCCTAGGACTTACCCCTATACCTTGTCAGCAGGCAAAAAATCTGGGAGTGGTGTTTGACAGCAAGCTTTCCTTCACGGCCCAGATTAATCGGGTGGTCGGAATCTGCTTCGGCATACTTAAGAGTCTTAGGAAGACTCTCGACTTACTCCCAGTTAGTGCTAGGCAGACTCTTGTTCATGCCTTGGTCACATCCAGACTCGATTATTCAAATCTTTTGTATCTGGGTGTGACAGCAAAATGCCTCAACCGTCTCCAGGTTCTTCAGAACGCTATTGCCCGTTTGGTATTGAGGCTTCCAAGAAGAACATCATCTAAAGTGGCCTTAAAATCCCTCCACTGGCTACCCGTCAGGGAACGGATTATTTTTAAGGCACTATGCCTATGCCACCGCATCATTACGTGTAAGGCACCCACTCCTCTCTGTAATCTCATTATTCCCTACAGACCTGGGCGGTCGCTCAGATCCTCGGGCACTGGACTGGTCACCATCCCCAAAGTTCGAAAGGCTAGAATGGGAGGAAGATCCTTCAGATTTTTGGCGGCAAAAAAATGGAACCTACTCCCGTTGGAGCTGCGACTTGAATCCTCAGAAAGCAGCTTTCGTAAAGCGCTGAAAACACATCTGTTCCGCACCGCACTGGTATGATTTCTTGCACGGTTCGCCTTTTTGCTTCTCTTAGCGCGGGGACACGCCGGGGTGCGTAACCATGCGCTCTACAAAACTCCATAATAATAAAAAAACTCCATAAAACTCCATAATGTAACATTTCTTGTTTTTCATTGAATTCCCACGGGTTTTTAACTTTTTAATCCTAACTGTAACCTGTCACCTTTAAGAGTGGGTGTGTGAGTGGCTGTATGGGTCTTTGAGTGCCTGTGTGTGTGTGAGGTGGTGTCTGAGTACCTATTTGAGAGTGTAAGTGGGTATATGAGTGCCTGTGTGTGTTCTATGAGTAGGTCTGTGAGTGCCTGTGTGGGTCTGTGAGTGGGTCTGTAACTGTCTATGTGGGTCTGTGAGTGCCTGCATGCATCTGTAGGTGGGTATGTGAGTGCCTGTGTATGTCTGTGAGTGGGCATGTGAGTAGTGATATGCATTTTGGGCATTTGCCTACTTAGGTTATTTCAAAGGTAGAACCAATGACTCTGCGCTCACCAGGAGATGACAAGAAACTACACACCAGATTGTGCTCCAATAGATTAATGATGAATTCACCTTAATTAAGACTTTCATATTGATTTTCAATTCTGAAATATGAGAGGAAACACACTTGTTTTGCCTTCACCATGTCCAAGGTGTTAGGATTGTTTGTGCTTTACGGAAGTGAAGCATCAACTGAGGCACCTGCTATGTTAATATTTCTAAGTGCTACCCATTCAGGTTTAATTTCTGTGAAATCAGCACCAGTGTCAGAATCTAACCTAATTTTGTTCCAAAAAGAGTCCCCAGTTTTGCTGAAAATAATTACCCAACTGAAGTACTTTAATTTGGCTAATTAGTAAGTGGTACCTCAGTGGATAAATGTCACATATGTATTCTACATGAGGTGGGCATGTCTTTTTGGCAATGTTATTGTTCCTCGAGCGTCTTTATTCACAAATCTGTGATAATGTTAATCTTCATCAAGAGAAGACAACAAGGCTACAAAGAGGCGAATCTCCGCCTAAGATTGGTACTTTCCATTAACTAAATGATGTAAGTGCTTCATTGTTTGGTGGGGATGTCCTAGTGTTCCTCTGCATTAAAATAAAGCATCACCAAAATCTGTGGAAATACGCTTGCAGGCCTTTTGTTAAGTTGTCAATGAACATACGAAAAGGCGAGAAGACCTTCCCATACTATTAAGGAAAATGGGGCGTGGCCAATCAGATGGAGCTTGGGGATGGTTTGGGGCATTCGCACACTCAGAGTAAATAAAAGGGAGATCATGGACTCGGCTCTCTCCAGGAGACGACGAGAATAAAACCACTCATCACAGTCAAATCAGAACAGATTGCCTTCCAATAGATCACTGATGCAGTCACCCTCATTAATGATTTCAGATTGTTTTTCAATGTGGAATACAATAGAAAACACATTTACTTTGCCATCTCCAAGCCCAAGAAGTTAGTATTTCTTTTTTTTTTATACAAGGGGAGCTGTGTGGCCCCCTCCCTGGGCCAATTTATACCCTTGGGATCTCACCCACCACCAGAGTCCGGTCAAAATTCAACAGGGAAGGGGGGGGCATGCACTTGGCCCCTCTCTCCAAGCCGATTGCTGCCCTGGGACCCATCCCTTGGGGCCTGGCCATAATTCAATAGGAGAGCGGGCCGTTTGTTAGAAATGCAGCTACTTGCATGCTGGAGCAATCATTTCATCTGTTTTCCTACCCACAGAGCATGACAGCTGTCAAAGCTCTCAATAACCAAAAGCAAACAGCTATAGCTCCAGGAGAGGGTGCATTTCATGGACCGGGGAGGTGGTGGTCCCCGGGGCCATATATATGGGCCCCCATGACTATTTATTTAGCCCCAGGGGTCCATGGGCCCTCCCATTACTTTCTATCTAATTCCAGGGAGGTGGTGGTCCCCAGGGCATAGTAAAGCCCCTGAGGGGTCTGCCAGCCCCCTCTCCCCCTAGCCAAGGTGTTCTCCTGGGCTAAAAAGACTGCTAGGAGGTGGGCCCATGCACCCCCCTCCTTTTAGAAAAACATTGCTGCATGCCCCCAGGACTTGGCCCATCTGTGGGCTTTTTTTAAAAGAAGCACAGGAGACTGATCTTGTTTTCTTTAAATTTGTTGCTGCTGATGGGGGCCAACTATCCTTCCTGTTACCTCCAGTAAGTCCCACACAGCGGGATTGCTAAGAGGGCTTCGAAGGCCACGCTTCCTCTTTTCTCCACCGCTCTGCAAAACCCACCTACTTGCACACTACTGGTTAGGGGAAAAAGTCCACTTTACTCCTGCAGGACCTTGGGGGCCAAGAAGCCCTCCTTGTACCTCTTGTAAGTGTTGTGTTGACTTCTATCTGTCCTCGCGACTTGCCTCGCGCTACCTTCTGCCTCGAGCCCTCGCCCAGGGTTCCATGACGTTTCCCCGTTCTATTCTGGAACCTTGGGCGAGGGTGACGGTTGGAGGGACAGTTGACAGCTTGCCTGGTAGATTGTCAGATGCCTCTTGGTGTCAGGGCTTTTCCGGATTAAACTTTATTTAGTCAACCTTACCTGCTTCCGGAATTCATCTTTACAAATTGGCGACGAGTGCCCTGGCGCCACTGCGGACCTGCATGTGTGTTCGTGTCTCGTACACTCCTGGTTCTTTCACGACACTCGTAGACCTTCAAGACGGCGTCGAATTCGGCCACATTGGTGCTGTTCAAGTTTCACGGTGAGATCCATGCCGGCTTGTGTTGTGGCGCTCTCCCACCTGATCTTTGAATTTTGGGCCACTGACTGCTATTCTCTGCTATTGTGCGCTTGATTTCCCTCTACGCCTTGCATCTGATGGGACGTTGCCTCTTCCTGGCGGTTTCCCTTATTCCGACAAAGGCGCTTCACCTCAGGGATCAGTGTGTGCGCACATACCGCGTCACTGGAACGCATTAGCGGACATTTTGAATTGGGCTCACATTTCAATCTCAGCGGCCATTTTAAGAGCGTCCTGTACGCGTTTACACGCTTCATCTGTTTGTTTCTTCACAGTGATGCGCTCACTCAGATTTATTGAAGTGAATTGACGCGCACACTGTCTGCTGCCATTCTAATGATATTGGATGGTTTCTTCAATGCTTAGACCATAAGTGTATTGTACATTGATTGCTACCACTGGGAAATTGGAGTTTTTTCGCATTACTTCACCATTGTTACCACAGTTGGCTCTTCAGTGATGCACACACTACTTTGTGCGTCTTCATAATATTACTATCGTTTCCTTGCGTTGTGTATTAATTTGCTTTGCTTCTTATTTTCGTCTCTATTTTCCTTATTCCTTCTTATTCTACCCTTACACTCTTCTTATTTATTTATTTCCATATTTTTTTTCTCCTTCTTCTTGTGTTTTCTCTCTTCCTTTCGTCTTTTCCATTTTGTCATGGCTTCAGGCAATATTTGGAACCTTTCTCCACCTCAACCCTTCATTCCTGCGCCAGGTGATTCGTCTCTTAAATGGGAAGATTGGCGTGAATACCTCGAGAATGATATCTCTACTTTTGATGAGGAAGGTGAGGAACTTACTCCAGAGAGGAAGAAGAAAATTTTGCTGCACTGTGTGGGAGCGAAAACTATGAAGATTTATAACAGCATTAATAAGAAAGTGAGAGCTGCAGGGTATGATGACATTTATGCTCATGCCTTAGAGGATCTTACGAATTACTTCAAACCTACTGTTTGCGTATCAGTCCACAGATACAAGTTCTTTCATCGCAAACAAAATTCAGAGGAGTCCGTTGAAGATTTTGTCTCTGCACTTAAAAACTTGGCTCTGACCTGCAGATTTGGTGAGCTTCACGATGAATTCATTCGCGACCAGATAATTATGCGTTCTGCGAATCGTGAGATCCAGGAGAACTGTGGGCTAAGGGAGAAGCTCCTCTCCAAGAAATCATTGACATGGTCAAGAGAACGGAATTGACGGGTAGATGCGCCAAAGCTGTTCTTTCTGAAAAAAAACTTCAACATTCAGAGGAGGATAAAACAATTGTAGCCAAAGTGAAACACTTTAGAAATACTACTAAGACAGCTTCTCATGAACTAAAAACAAGGAATGAGTCTTCGTCTAAAGTCATGTTGACCGGGAACAAAAGATGTTTTAGATGTGGTAGCAGATTCCATCTGGCAAACGACAAAAACTGCTCTGCCCTGAAAAAGAAATGTACCAAGTGTGGAATTGTTGGTCACTTTGCCAAAATGTGTCATAGCAAGCAAAGGAAGAACTCTAACGTGAAAGTAGTTGTACCTGATGGAAATGACGTGTCGGATTCCTCTGATGAGGAAGACATGAATCTTTTTGTGCTCCTTGTTGATGATGACGTTTTGAATGTAATGGGCAAAAGCAAAAAACCTATCTGCCATATGAAGATTGGTGGGGTGAACATTGCCATTGTAGCCGATTCGGGATCACCCTATACAATTGTTAACAGAAGTGTCTGGGAGGAAAAATTAATTCCAGTGTTAGGCCGCAAGCTTGCCAGTCCTGAAATTTCACCCAAGACTTTCACAGGAGAACCTATCGATATTTTGGGTTACAGGGAACTGCCTTTCCTATTCAAAGACTGACAAACAGTTAGCAAATTGTACGTTTCTGCCATTGGTCCTTCTGTACTGGGGTGGATGGACCAAGGTAAGCTGGGCATATTCCTAGATCCCAACAGCCCTGATCCCGTCTTGTCTGTGCAATCGGAGGATGCATATGCAAAAAATATCAAGGAGAAGTTTCAAACTGTATTTTCTGGGAAAATAGGGAAGCTTAAAGGATTTCATCATAAAATTGAACAAAAAAAAGATGCTGTTCCGTGTATCAATAAATGCAGAAACATCCCTTTCTCCATCAGGGATGAAGTAAAATCAGAACTCATTAAACTACAAAAGGGTGGTGTTATTGAACCCGTGGAGTCTGCAGAATGGGTCGCACCTTTGGTTTGCGCTAAAAAATCCAACGGCAAGCTCCGTTTATGTGTGGACCTCAGGGACCCTAATAAGAATATCCTTATTGATCAATACCCTTTGCCTAGAATCAGTGAGATGTTTTCTCGTACAAATGGAATAAAATGGTTCTCGACTGTCAACCTTACTGCAGCGTACCACCAGATTGCATTACATCCTGACATCAGAAGCCTCACTACATTTGTGACTCCATTTGGATGTTTTAGGTTTAAGAGAGTCCCTTTTGGACTTGCCTCTGCTGCAGCTATGTTTCAGAGGCTCGTGCATATGCTATTTAAAGATGAGCCCAACCTGTTAATTTTTCAGGATGACATTATGATCATGGGAACCACCAGGGAGGAGCATGATGAAAATTTATTTAGGGTTCTTAAGACTTTGGAACAGTATGGTCTTACCGCTGACATTCTGAAGTGTAAATTTGCTGAGACCAGTGTTACCTATTTAGGTCATGAAATTTGTGGTGAAGGCATCAAACCTAAAAAAGAGTTGTTGTCAGCTATCAAAGATGCCCCTTCCCCAAAAAACAAAGATGAGTGAAGGCCTTTTTGGGGTTGTCTGAATTTTATGCGAAATTTGTCAAAGACTTTTCTTCTAAGACCTTTCCTCTTAGACAGCTTGTTAAACAAGGATGCAAATTCGTGTGGTCTGATGAGTGTGAGAGAGCTTTTGGGAATATAAAAGATGACATTTGCAGAGCCCCACCCTTGCAAGGTTTTAATCCCTCCCTACATTCCATCATTACCACTGATGCTAGCGGGAAAGGTTTGGGGGCGGTTTTGAGCCAAATTGACAGCCTGGGCGTTGAGAGGACTGTTGCTTTTGCCTCACGCTCCATTACACCCACTGAGGAAAGATACTCCGTTATAGAGCGTGAGGCTTTAGCATGTGCATGGGGTTTGGGACACTTTCGGCAGTATGTCTGGGGATTTAACATTACCCTGAGAAGTGACCATAAACCCCTGGTCAAAGTACTTACTACTAAGGGTTTACAAACTGCCTCTCCCCGTCTTGCACGGATTTCTGTGAGAATGTTGGATTATAATTACAATGTACAATATGTTCCTGGATCAAAAAATGTGGTTGCTGACTGTTTGAGTCGTTTACCCTTGCCTTTCACAGATGACTCCGTAGGAGAAATCAAATCTTTTTGTGTTGCTAAGATTCTGGATGAGATTTCTTGTATTTCGCAACATGAATGGTTATCAGCACAAGCTGGAGACACTACTTTGTGCCAGGTTGGGAAGTATATTGTTGAGGGCTGGCCCATAAAGAAAGACTTACCCCACAGTTTGCGTACTTTCTGGGAATTGAGGCACGAGTTGTCATTAGAAGGTGGTCTTATCCTCAGAAATGGTAAAGTCATACCCCCCACTTCCCTTCGATCCAAATTGCTTGATATCTGTCACGAGGGGCATCTTGGTATAGGGAAGACTAAGAGTAGGGTTAAAACCTCTTACTGGTGGCCGGGGTTGGACCTGGAAATAGAGAGGAGGGTGAGGAACTGTCTGGCTTGTGAAAACTCTGATAAGTCACAGCATACCTTGAAACCACCCCTTCAACCACTATCCAATCCTTGTATGCCATGGACAAGACTGTGAATTGACATTTTTGGCCCCATTTGGGAAAAGGGAGAGCAAGTTTATCTCATTGTCTTGGTGGATCATTTTTCTAAATGGCCAGAAGTGGAAATTGTGCAATCTGCTGATGCTAAAGCCATCATCAAGTTCTTAAAAAGTGTGTTCATGAGGGAAGGGTTGCCCAAGTGTATTGTAACCGACAATGGTCCACAGTTCATTTCTGACAGCTTTAAGCGGTTTGTCAATGACAATGGCATTTTTTCACAAGACTACCTCCCTGTACCACCCTGCTGGTAATGGTGCAGTGGAAAGGTTTAACCGTGTTGTGAAAGGGATTGTGCAATTGCCCAATCATAATGATCTCTCGTGGAGGAAGGAATTGACTCACAACTTGTGGGCTTTCCGTGTGACACCCTGCGAGTCTACTGGCTCTAGTCCCTTTGTGTTATTAAGAGGCAGAACACCTATCACAAAAGACTGTATTGGGTGGTCATTCCCTAAGAAAGTTGATTGGTCTGTGGAATCGGTTAACGACAAAATTACACGTACTCAGCAAAAGAGTAAAGACCATTATGACTCCAAGCATGCATGCAAACATGTCAATATTCATGTAGGACAGTGGGTTAGAGTCAAGAGTAGTGGTTTTGTCAAAAAAGGATTTAACCGTTATTCGCAACCCCTTATGGTCAAGGAAATCTTTTGTAATTTTGCACTCTTGAGTGATGGAAAGGTGTGGCATTTGTCGTCTCTGTCATTGTGCCGGGGAGATGGTACCTTGCCCCCACAGTACTCTGATCCAGGGTGGAGGAGTGTTGGCACCTCTTCTAGATATGATTGGATTCTTGACGACGACATCCACCAGGGATATTCCCATGTAGGTAGGGAGGTTCCACCCTTAAACGATCTTGAGGAGGGCACTAGTGGTTGCCCTGTCTTGAGGGAGAATTCCACCAGTCTTAGTGACTCTAGTGTTGTTTTCAATGATCAACCTATTCCTGAGAGTTCCGCTGGGGAGACCATTGTTCGCACGTCATTTGACTCCACTACTCGTAGTGCTGACGATACTCCCCAAGTTGGAATTTCAGACACGCCTCAAAATAGTTTCCCTCCTCATGAGTTCGAAGTTGGTGCTTCCAATGTTAAAGAGTCCACCATTAGTAGACATGGGAGAGAGATAATTCCTCCTAAAAAAATACAAGATTTTGTATGTGATTAATTATATTTTGTTTTGTATCCTTTCACTTATGGCATTCCTGTAATCTTATTTTCCTTACAGTTGCTCACACTACTTTGTGGTTACCACTCATCTTGTTTTATTTTTCTGTAAATGAGGAGATGTGTTGTGTTGACTTCTATCTGTCCTCGCGACTTGCCTCGCACTACCTTCTGCTTTGAGCCCTCGCCCAGGGTTCCATGACGTTTCCCCGTTCTATTCTGGAACCTTGGGCGAGGGTGACGGTTGGAGGGACAGTTGACAGCTTGCCTGGTAGATTGTCAGACGCCTCTTGGTGTCAGGGCTTTTCCGGATTCAACTTTATTTATTCAACCTTACCTGCTTCCGGAATTCATCTTTACAGTAAGTCCTACACAGGGGGATTCCTGAGAGCTGGTGGGAGGCCCGCCCCCCTTTAGCCACCATTCTACAAATGTGACTGCTACTTAAAAAACATCAAAAATCACTAAAAAAACAAAGTTACAGGGATGTTACAGTTAGGAATTAGCATTTAAAGAACCATAGAAATCCACTGAAAAAACAAAGCTTACTGACATTATAGTTAGGCTGAGGCTTCACTAGTACAAAACCAGTGAAATTCAGCAGTTACAGTTAGCTGAGCTAACTATAAATCGTGCCCCCGCAATGCACTGCTCATGACCTCACGTATTACATCACTCATGACATAGTCAGTGACAGCACTGATGACATCACTCATGACATCTTGAATGATGTTACTGATGGCATACCTGATGACATCATCCAATGACTGTGAGTGTTTTTTTTAAAAGTTTCTCAGTGTTAAATATATACCAAGGTGTATTGGCGAATCTGTGGGTATATGAGCTTCTGTATGGATGATTCAGTGGCTGCGTGACTGACTGTATAAGTGAATGAGTACATGTTTGACATGGTTTCTCACCAGATCTTGCTGCAGAGGCTGGAGGAGGCAGGCATTGTGGGCTCTGCCCTGGCTGGTTTGTCTATTTTGCTTCTGATAAGACCTTCCAGGTAACAGCCCTCCCTTTCCCCTCCATGGTCCACACTATTAAGCAAGGTGTGCCACAGGGTTCAGCTCTGAACCCAACGCTTTTCAACCTGTACGTCCAAGCACTAGCAGCTGTGGCCAGGAGTAGAGGGCTTACAGTAGTTTCATATGCAGGCGATACACAGTTGGTAGTTGCACTCTCTGACAATTCCGTGCGGGACGTTCTTAAGTTTTGGGGTGATCTTGCTGCTATCGCTGAGTGGATGACTGCCAATTGCCTCCAGCTCAATCCCAGCAAGTCTTAGGTTCTGCTGGTAGGTAAAGATTCTGAGCTGTGGATTGAACGTTGGTGGCCTGCTACCCTGGGCTGCGCACCCACCCCCAAACAGGTGGTGAAAAATCTAGGTGTTTAGGTGGACTCGGCCCTCAGCTTCCAGGTCCAAACCAAGAAAGTGGCAGGGACCTGTTTTGGTATATTGTAGTGGCTCAAACTGCTTTTGGGCTTTTTCGATCCATCCATCAGTCAGGTTATTGTTCAGGCCTTCGTTTTGTCGAGACTGGATTATGCTAGCTCGCTCAACCTGGGGATGAACAAGACTGAGATTCTGAGATTGCAGAGGGTCCAAAACATAGCTGCTAGAACTCTCCTTGGCCTCCCTAGAACCTGCTCCACTACTAGTGCTATTCGGGGAACAACCTTTACAACGCAACTTTTACAACGCACTACCTTTACAACGCATTTTTTACAACGCATAATCCATTACAACGCATGACATTACAACGCATGACACTACAACGCATTTTTAAAAACTACCTTTACAACGCATTCCATTACAACGCATACTACCATTACAACGCATACCATTACAACGCATAATATTACACTACACTATCCAACACTTACCCTACTGTTGCACCCCCTGGAGTTAGAATAGTAATTTTTACCCCTATACTATCCAACACTTACCCTACTGTTGCACCCCCTGGAGTTAGAATAGTAATTTTTACCCCTATTCTATCCAACACTTACCCTACTGTTGCACCCCCTGGAGTTAGAATAGTAATTTTTACCCCTATACTATCCAACACTTACCCTACTGTTGCACCCCCTGGAGTTAGAATAGTAATTTTAACCCCTATACTATCCAACACTTACCCTACTGTTGCACCCCCTGGAGTTAGAATAGTAATTTTTACCCCTATACTATCCAACACTTACCCTACTGTTGCACCCCCTGGAGTTAGAATAGTAATTTTTACCCCTATACTATCCAACACTTACCCTACTGTTGCACCCCCTGGAGTTAGAATAGTAATTTTTACCCCTATACTATCCAACACTTACCCTACTGTTGCACCCCCTGGAGTTAGAATAGTAATTTTTACCCCTATACTATCCAACACTTACCCTACTGTTGCACCCCCTGGAGTTAGAAAAGTAACTTTTACCCCTATACTATCTAATACTTACCTTAAATGCAATTTAATATTATGCGTTGTAATGGTATGCGTTGTAAAGGTATTATGCGTTGTAATGGAAATGCGTTGTAAAGGTAGTTTTTAAAAATGCGTTGTAGTGTCATGCGTTGTAATGTCATGCGTTGTAATGGATTATGCGTTGTAAAAAATGCGTTGTAAGTGCATGCGTTGCAAAAGTGTGCATTGTAACGTCATACATCTGTGCTATTCATCAGCTACACTGGTTGCTGGTGGCCAGATGCATGGACTTTAAGTCCATTTGCATTGCTTTTAAAATTCTGAATTTCTCCTCTCCTGGCATCTTGGCCAACCTGCTTTCATCATATACACCCACCCTCCAACTCCGCTCGATGGGTCATCATCTGGCGGTTGTTCCCCGGGTAAGGAGGGTGAGTGCTGGTGGGTGCTCCTTTCGCACACTCACAGCCGAACTCTGGAATTCTCTTCCTATACACATCTGCAGCATTAATAACTACCTGGCATTCCTTAAGGCTATTAAAACCCACCTTTTTTCTCCACTATAGGCCCTGCTTGTGTCAGTAGCCTCTGTATTTCTGCTATTAGCACCAGGACGTCCCTTTGTCGGGGCAGCTTTGAGCTTTATAAAACAGTATACCATAACATAACATGTCTCAGTGAATGTATGAGTGAGTGAGTGTTTATGTGAATGTCTGTATCAGTCAGTCAGTTTGTGTCAAAGTGGCTGTAGGTATGCGTGTGTGGGTACATGAGTGACTGTATGGGTGAGTGATTGCTTGCTTGTCTAAGTACCTGTATGGTTGTCTGAGTGTCTGTGTGGGTGAGTGAGGGTATGTGTGACAGCCTGTATGGATGAGTGAGTGGGTAAATCAGTGGCTGTATGGGTTAGAGATTGTGTGTATGGCTGTATTTGTGAGTGAATGGATGTGTCAGAGGTGTATGGGTGAGTAACTGGGTATGTGAAAGGCAGAATAGGTGAGTGATGTGGTCTACAAGTGGGTGTATGAGTAAGTAATTTTGAAGTCTCCACAGTACGATTTAGGCCATTTCCTGTGCAGCCACTATGCCTACCCACACAAGTGAGGTACCATTTTTATTGAGGGACCTGGGGGAACGATGGGTGGTATGAAATTTGGGTCAGCTCGATGATACTACAACTTCCCGACACAGGAATGTGAGAAAAAAATGATTTTTTCAACAAAAATTGAGGTTTGCATGGGATTCTGGGTAGGGAAATGTTGGGGGACCCATGCAAGCCATACCTTGATGGACTCCCCCGGGTGTCTAGTTTTCAGAAATGTGTGGGTTTGGTCGGTTTCTCTAGATGGGCGCCGAGCCCAGGGCCAAGAACTCATGGGACCCCTCTTGCAAAACTAGGCTGTTTTGTGATAGGTAATTTTGATGTCGCCTCAATAGGCTTTGGGCCCTTGCCTGTTGCCAGTACTTGACCCACCCACACATGTGAGGTACTATATTTCTCGTAAAACTTTGGGGAATGAGCGGTGGATGGAATTTTGTGGATCCACACACATTCCAGAACATTCCACCACAGAAATGTGAGGAAAATTTGTTTTTTGTGACAAATTTTGAGGTTTGCAAGGGATTCTGGGTAATAGAACCTGGTGAGAACCAGACAAGTCACCCCATCCTGGATTCCCCTGGGTGTCTAGTTTTCATAAATGTATAGGTTTGCTAGGTTTCCCTCGGTGCCAGCAGAGCTAGGGTTCAAAATCTACAGCTAGGCACTTTGCAAAAAAAAGGGTCCGTTTTCACTGTGAAAATGTGGTGTGTCAACGTTGCATTTTCGGCCATTTCTTATCATGGGCACTTGGCCTACCCACACAAGTGAGGTACCATTTTTCTCGAAAGACTTTCAGGAATGCGGGGTGGGTGGAATTTTGTGAATCCACGCAGATTCCAGAACTTTCCACCACAGAAATATGAGGACATGTGGCTTTTTTTTTTTTTACAAATTTTGAGGTTTGCAAGGGATTCTGGGTAACAGAACCTGGTGAGAGCCAAACAAGTCACCCCATCCTGGAGTCCCCTGGGTGTCTAGTTTACAAAAATGTATAGGTTTGCTAGGTTTCCCTAGGTGCCGGCAGAGCTAGGGTTCAAAATCAAGAAGCTAGGCACTTTGCAAAATAGTGTCAGCTGTCACTGCAAAATGTGGTGTGTCCACATTGCATTTTGGGGCATTTCCTGTCAGGGGCACTAGGCCTACCCACACAAGTGAGGTACCATTTTTCTCTGAAGAATTTGGGGAATGCGGGGTGAGAGGAATTTTGTGGATCCAAACAGATTCCAGAGCTTTGCACCACAGAAATGTGAGGAAAATGTGTTTTTTTGTGTGGTCAATTGCTTAGGTTTGCAAGGGATTCTGGGTAACAGAACTTGGTGATAGCCAGTCACATCACCCCATTCTGGATTCCCCTTGGTGTCAAGTTTTAAAAAATTTACAGGTTTGCTAGGTTTCCCTACGTGCCAGCTGCGCTAGGGCCCAAAATCCACAGGTAGGCACAGTGATAAAAAAGTCAGTGCCTATTGGGCTTTCTGCCGCCTTGGGGGGAATCAGGGGAGGTGGGGTTCACTCTGATATGCCCCCAAGGGGGGCAGAAAGACTGTGGCTACTTTTTTGTGGGGGTGGGGGCATTGGTATGCCCTTTTTGGGCAGCCCCAACGCATAAATAAAGGCAGCGTAATCGCTGGCGCCTCATGGTCTTTCTGCCACCCCTGTGGGCAGATGAGGGGCCACTGCCCGATCTGCCCTCCCAGGGGGGCATAAAGACTGCAATTTCTCTGGGGGTATTGTCATGCCCATTTTGGGCAGCCCCTACACGAATTTTTTAAAAATCCCTAGCGTCAAGTGGGTTTTCTGCCCCTGGGGGGGCAGATTTGGGTCTACTGCCCCAATCTGTCCCCCAGGGGGGCAGAAAGACTGTAATGATGATGGGGGTGGGGGCATTGGCATGCCTGTTTTGGGCAGCCCCCACTCTCATTGAGATTTCACTCAAAAAATCCCTGGCATCCAGTGGGCTTTCTGCCTCCCAGGGGGGGCAGAAAGGCTATAATGGAGGTAGGGGTGGGGGCATTGGTGTGCCCATTTTAGGCAGCCCCCAACCTCATTGAAATTGCACAAAAAAACCCTGCCGTCCAGTGTGCTTTCTGCCCCCCAGTGGGGCAGATTGGGGGCTACTGCCCCCCAGGGGGGCAGAAAGTCTGTAATTGTGGTAGGGTGGGGGCATTGGGATGCTCGTTTTGGGTAGCCCCCACCCTAAAAACAAATGTGCCCCAGAAAAATCCCTGGTGTTTAGTGGGCTTTCTGTCCCCCCGGTGGGCAGCTTGGGGGCTGCTGCCCCATCTGCCCTCCAGGGGGGGGGGGCAGAAAGGCTATAATGGTGGGACGGGTGGGGGCATTGGCGTGCCCATTTTGGAAAATTGCACAAAAAATCCCTGGCGTCCAGTGGGCTTTCTGACCCCCTTTGAGGCAGATTGGGGGCTACTGCCCCCATCTGCCCCTAGGGGGGCAGAAAGGCTGTAATTGTGGCGGGGGTGGGGGCATTGGGGAGCTCATTTTGGGCAGCCCCATCCTAAAAACAAATGTGTCCAAAATAATCCCTGGTCTTTAGTTGGCTTTCTGCCCCCCAGGGGGGGCAGAAAGGCTGTAATGGTGGTGGGGGTGGTAGGGGCATTGGCGTGCCTATTTTGGGCAGCCCCCACCCTCATTGAAATTGCACACAAAAAATCCCTGGCGTCCAGTGGGCTTTTTGCCCCCGTGGGGGCAGATTGGGGGCTACAGCCCCCATCTGCCCCCCAGGGAGGGCAGAAAGACTGAATGTGGCCATTTGTTTGGGGGGGGGGCAAAGGCCCTTGCCCAAGGGGCTGCTCCCCCTCCCTGGTGTCTAGTGGTGGATCCCTGCTTGGGTATCACCCTCCTGGGGCAATCCCCAAGCAGGGATCCACTGGGGAGGGGTACCATTGGAAAGGGGGGATTCTCCCCTTTCCAGTTCCAGTGATACCTCTCCCATTTTTCTACGTGCTCAGGGGGCTGAGATAGCCCCCTGAGAACGTAGAAAGTGAAACTGAAATGAGCCTAAAGGCTCATTTCAGTTTTGGTTTCTATGAAATGACGTCAGCACGATGTGCGCACTTATCGTCATTTCATAGAAACTACGGGTGGGGCCTCGGGAGCTGGGGAAGCTCTTCCCCAGCTCTTGAGGCTTTGGGGATGAAAAAGAAATCCCTCTGGTTCCTGCACCAGAGGGATTTCCGGTGCCATGTGCCAGGACGGCCGGGAGCCGTCCTGAGCACACGCCCACCGCCTCTCAGGACCGCTCCCGGCCGTCCTGAGCACAGAAGGGGTTAGGAAAATGACAAAACAACAGGTACAAAAGGACAAGTTTAATAAGCCCTGAAACCTGAAGTACAATCGAGTAATGAGAAAATGGCCTGACAATGACCAATATGTTATTTGTGGTTCCTATGAGGGTGTCAATATTGTCATCTGGCCCAAAGTAATGTACTTACAAGAAGCATACACCCACTTGAACAATCAAAATTGTTATCGTAACATTTTTTTAAAGATTTTGAAATCCTCAAAGAGAGCTTTTATATAGATCTGAAAGGGTCGAGGAAAGCTAACCTACTCAGCTCTGAGGAATACAATTTCCTACGAATTTCACATCCAAAATTGCCTATGCTGTTTCTTCTGCTAAAAATTCACCTGAACAAGGAATGCCTTCCGGCAGACCGATTATTTCGGCTTTTGTTAGTCTATTAGAAAATGTCTCAAAATGTGTAGACTACCTTTTACTTTTTACAACTTTTTGTACTAGATTTCACTTCCTATATTAGGGACAACACTGATTTTCTGAAGCTGATTTTTTACATACATTGGAAATCTGATTATCTGATGGTATGCCTAGACATCAGCTACCTTTACACAAGTATTAGGCACACTGATGGCATGAATGCAGTACAGCATTTTTTGAAAACCAGATCGATTTGTTTTTACAAGCATAATGAAATGTTATTGAACATGATCGAGTGGTGTTTGAAAAGTAATGTATTCTTTTTCAGCAATGATTTGTTTCAGCAACTACAAGGGTCTGCGATGGGTACCTGCTTCGCCCCAGTTATGTGAATTTGGATATGGGCTGGTGGAGGGAGCAGCTGCTCCGCAACACTGGAGTACGTGAATGGTCATCTAACATCATCATGTGGCTTAGGTACATAGATGACCTTTTTGTATTATGGAAAGGTGACCAGCAATCTTTATCAAAATTTGTTGCACAGATAAACAACAATCGCCTGAACTTATCTTTCACTAGCCATGTAAGTGACAGTAGTATTGAATTCTTAGATATCGGACTAAAGGTAATAGATTCAACCATTACATCAAGCGTGTTTAGAACAGAAACTTCAGGCAATGCAACATTACATGCCACAAGCTCCCATCCAGTAGTTCTTAAAATGAGCATACCATATGGTGAGTTATTAAGAGCTAAGAGGATATATAGTAAACAAAGGGGCATATCAGCAAGGGCCGGCGATAATTATCGCTAAGCGCACTTAGCGCTAGGATAATTATCGCCGGCTATAGTGGAATTTTATCGCTCAGATAGCGTGCTATGAGCAACGCTTATCTCAAAAGCGATAAAATTCCTCGCGCTAACAGCCAAAAGTGAGATTATCGCTGGAAATCCAGCGATGATCTCACACATTTTAGTGTTAGTTGCTGATAAGGCAGGGCATACTTAGCCTTATATCCACCTTACATTGGATATAATGGCTAAGTCAGGGTGAAAGCAGGCGTAAGGAAAGTAGCACTAACTGTGGTTAGCGCTACTTTTCTCCGAAAGCCAGAGCTAATCTGCTAATTAAAAAATCTAAATCAAAAAAAGGAAAAATACATTGAAAAAGAAAAAAATGTACAAAAGGAGTGCAGATTATTCAGGACATACAATAAAGCACACAATAAAGTAAGAAAAATTGTACAAAAACAATGGCATCTGATCCAGCACGATCTTATTGTTGGGACAGATATTGAGACAAAACCTTTGATTAAATATAGGAGGTCATTATCGATCAGGGAAACTTTGGTTATGAACCAGGTCAACATTCAAAGTACCTGGTTAAAACCTCGAAACAGGTTCAGAAGATGCAGAAAATGTAAATCTTGCATCCAGGAAGCCATTATCACATTATACAGATGTGGGAGAAAAAATAGTCATTAAGAAATCTCTTAAAAATGAGTAAATAAGAAATCTCTTAATTGCAAGTCTCATTTTGCAATCTATATGCTAACATGCCCCTGCAAGAAAAGATACATAGGTAGTACTATTTTACAGGTACAAAGATTCATTTTTACAACATATGCGAGCCATAAAGAATGTGGATGAGACATATCAGGCAAGGCATTTCGGGCAACACCATGACTGTAAGTCGAAATATCTAATTTACAGTGTGATTGATCGTAAAAATACTAACACTCACTCGATGATCCATCAGTAAGTTTAATTAGTGATGTCATCAGTGATGTCACTGACCATGTCATGAGTGATGTAATATGTGGGGTCATAAGCAGAGCATTGTAGGAGCGTAAGTAATAGTTACCTGAGGTAACTATAACAGCTTAATTTCACTGGTTTTGTACACGAGAAATCGGAGTCCCTATAGCCTTTGTTTTCTCAGTGGATTTGCAAGGTTTTTTAAAATCTATTTCCTAACTATAACGTCCCTGTAACCTTTGGTTTTTTCAAGGTAATTTCTATGGTTTTTTAACTGGTAGTCGTGTTTGCAGAGTGGTGGAGAAAAGGGGAGGGGCTTCCAACCAGCTCTCAGGGATCTCACTGTAAAGGACTTACTGGAGGTAACAGGAGGGCTTCTTGGCCCCCAAGGTCCCTGAGCATCCATGAGGACATTTTCCCCCAACCATTATGGCACCAAGAGGAGCATTTCAAGAGTGGAGGAGAAAGGGGGCGTGGCCTTAGAAGTCCTCACACTAATTGAGCTCTGTGGAACTTACTGTAAGTAACAGGAGGGATAGTAGGCCCCCAAGGACCCTCAGCAGCCAAGGGGACTACATGCCCCACCAGCATTGCATCTAGAGGCGCATTTACAGAGTGGTAGAAAAGGGGGCATGGACTCCGAAGACCTCTCGGCAATCCCACAGTGTGGGACTTACTGGAGGTAAAAGGAGGGCTTGTTGGCCCCAAGGACCCTCAGCATCCAAGGGGACTTCATCCCTGAATCAGCAGTAGGCCAGGAGGCACATTTGCAGAGTGGTGGAGAAAGGGGGCATGGCCTCCAAAGTCCTCTCAGCAATTACGTTCTGTGGGTCTTAATGGAGGCAACAGGAGTGGTTGTTGGCCCCCAAGGAGCGTCAGCATCTAAGGGGACTTCATCCCCCAGCCAGCAGTGCACCAATAGACTCATTTGCAGAGTGGTGGAGAAAAGGAGTGTGGCCTCCAAAGACCTCTCAGCAATTCCACTGTGTGGGACTTACTGGAGGTAACAGGATGGCTTGTAGGCCCCTAAGGATACTCTAGAACCAAGGGGACTTCATCCCCCAACCAGCAAGTGACTCCCACACCGGTCCCGGGATGCTTGTTTCTGGTCCAGGGAAACATGCCTTGACAGTTCGGGCTGGACTCTTCCCCTAAGGAACAGGGTCAAGACTGATTTGCATATGGCTAGGTCTGAACTGGGGTGGCGAAGTGAGCTAAAAAACGATGATGGATTCAACCCAGATCTCTGACTAGGGGTGTATGTCCGAAAAGTTTCAGCGTTGCGTCCATCATCTCATTGTGTCTTTACAAGATTCTTTTTTTTACATTTATTTTAGCCATAGCAGCGTCTCTGGAAGACCCCTGCACCATGGCCATAGGCTCAGGGTGTACCTACGCTGGCCTCTTTTCTTTTTATTAAACCTTTTTTTTATGGGACTCAGTTTCAAGGCAATTACCAACACCACTACCAACATTTCCTGTTTGAAGTGTTGGCAGCCATTCAAATTTCAGTAGGATTTCAGTAGGATTTTGGGCTTCAAAGGATCTATCTATTTAAACTTAAATATCTCTGAAACTACTGAACTTATTTAAATCAAATCACAATAAACATGCTTTCTGGTCTAACATTTAGCTTTCTGCAAAATTTGGTGTAATTCTGTTAAGCGGTCCAGGCTGTATTCGTGTTCAAATAATGAAAAATCCTGATAGACATGACAAGGGAAAAACATGTTTTAGGATTCACCTTTTTTCACGGCCTTACTTGACAGATCACTGTGAAACTTTAAAGACAGCAGTTGACCCAAATAGGGGAAGGTTTTAAAAACATTTATGAAGATTCGTCAAGCGGCACCGACCTTATTGGCAAAAGAATGCTTTTTCCATCTACTGCCAGTATGATATATAAACTTGTATATATATATATATATATATATATATATATATATATATATATAAATATATATATATATATATATATATATATATATATTACCTACTGGCGGTCGCCAGTAGGTAGTTATAGTTAGGACCACGTTTCCATAGGAAAACCTCAACATTCTATTTTGAATAACTTTGGCGCCGGTCGACGAATCCTGGCGAATTTCTCAAAATAGGTGGGGCGCTACGCTCCGCTCCTACCCTGAAAGTCTCGGGGGGATCCGTCAAGCGGGGGCTGAGATAAAAGGGGGGTCCCAAAACGCGTTTTTCCCATGCATTTTTCCATAGGACCTTTAGAACGAGCTACAGCCCGAACGGCTGAACAGAATTACTCAAAATTTGGCAGAGAGGTAGTCCCTAGGTCAAGGAAGTGCCTTTTGTAGGTTTGGTGTAAATCTGTTCAGTAGATTCTGAGAAAATAGCCTTTAAATCAATATATATATCTGAGCCCGCTTACGGTACGCTTACCGTACGCTTACGGTAAGCGTACGGCGGCGTGCGCGAGCGCGATTCTGATTGGCTGTTAGATCTTAGTAAACATTCGAATCGGCTGAAACCAGGAAGCGGCGGCCGCCATTTTGTGTATTTCACTCTGAAAAAAAAGAGTGAAAACAAGGAAAGGGGGCAATGTGGAGAGTTACAGACCCCCTAACATTTGTAAGGGGGTCAAAGAAGGACAGAAAAGTACAAAAAAAACATTTATTGATTTTAAAAAAAATCACGGGGTACGCGTACGGTAAGCTTACGGTAAGCGTACGGTAAAAAAAATAAAAATAAATAAATGAAAAGCAGATTTAAGAGTTTAGATATTAGGGAGCTCTAAAAAGAGCTGTTGTGTTTATGAAGTCATTTTTTTAGTGGTACCTACAAGTAAGTACCGATGCAGAGTCTAAGGTTCAAGAGGAAGACTCTGTTCCCTTCATCATTGAAGTGCACACCATCTCCTCTATAAATGTCTTGCATGTCATAACGCAAGTTGTTGTGGTAAATGGCACCCATACCATAGTCACGGAGGAAAGCAGAAACAGATTTGTTGACGTGCTTTCTTGCTTTGTCAATCTGTGGACAGAAATGATTGGACCAGTTCCATTTTTGCCTTTGGCATATGTTGGAAAACACAAAGGCAGTTTTAGGGAAAAGTGTAAACAGTTGTGCAAAGGTGTCCTTCATAAGCATTTCCAGACCTACCCCAGTCAAAGTGCCTAGGTCATTGCCACCACAGTGCACTATTATGAGGTCAGGGTGTTGGATTTGAATGAAGGATTTCACCAATGGCATCAATTGGTGCCACTTTAACCCTCTCTGACCAATCCATTTAATGTCTACATTTGGCAAAGCAAGGTCTCTCACCATATCTGTTTTCTCTGCAAACTTTTCACTCCAGAAGACATAGCTGTGCCCTACAATCCACACTGTGAACATCTTCAAAGGAGAACTGGATGCACTCAGGAGGTGTCTTTCAGTAGAATGGCAATATGAAAAGAAAGACAGTTTGGAAATGGAGGCATACATATTTTTTAGAAAACAAAAAGAACTGATTGGCTGTTTCATACCATTCTAGAAAAAAAACTAGGCTGTATGTGAAAATTAATACAAGCATGTTTTGTATTGGTACAAAAAAATGTGTAACCAAAGAACAGTACTATGGATTTGCTGTTAGGTTTGAAAAGTCAAGCACTCTTGCTCTGTGGAATTGAAACATTGTGTGTCGAACTTCTGACCTAACTGAACACAGCAGTGTTCCATGAGCTGTTGCTATGGTAGCAGGCAGAAGTCAAGTTGGGGGAAGGGTACTAGGCAGAAGTCAAGTTGGGGGCAGGGTACTTTTGGAAAAGGGTTGGTTTTCAACCAATAGAAATGTGTGATTACATTTAAAAAAAAGGGGGAAGCACTGAGATTTGAAACTTACATGTATATGTGTGGAAAAATAGAGGGAAAGTTTGCCATTATCTGGTTCTGCTGAGAGGAGACAGGTGAACAGAACAGAGATCCTGGCTCTGATAATCTGCTGTTTGAGTGTCACATTTCTTTCAGAACTAACTAATTTTAAAGGTGAGTTTTCAGTTTGAGAGGGTATGTATGTGGTAACTTAAGAAATGAATAATAGAAATGGGAATTGTTTTTGTTGTAGTTACACATGGTGGTTTCATAATGTGTCAGTGTGTAAAAGTGATTTACATTTGCCCCTGAAAAAATAAAAGAGCAGTAAGTGTGCTTTGAAATTGGCAAAGAAATTTCGTTTTGGCACTAATGTGAAAACATGACTCTGTGTGCATAGAAGAATTATAGACAGAGATTTATTGCGTCTTGCTCTGGTGATTTCACAGTTGCATTAGATGGAAAGGGGGAGCGAATTTTTGGGGGAAGAAGCAGAGGCTTAGCACACACCCATGTCCTTGCCGTGTATAGTCATGCACAGTATGTACAAGCCAGTGGGGTTTTCAGGTTTAAGTCTGTAATGCAAATACATTCAGCATCACTAAGGCTGGTTGCCCTTGGTGGAGTGTAGGCAGTCACAGAGAATGCACATGGTGGTGGTCTGAAAAAAAAAGAGCTTGGACACGTGCAATTAAATAAAGCAAAAATAGTGGTTTCATAATGTGTCAGTCTGTAAAAGTGATTTCAAATTGTAAAAAGAGATTTTCACTTGCCCCTGAAAAAATAAAAGAGCAGTAAGTGTGCTTTGAAATTGGCAAAGAAATTTCGTTTTGGCACTAATGTGAAAACATGACTCTGTGTGCATAGAAGAATTATAGACAGAGATTTATTGCGTCTTGCTCTGGTGATTTCACAGTTGCATTAGATGGAAAGGGGGAGCGAATTTTTGGGGGAAGAAGCAGAGGCTTAGCACACACCCATGTCCTTGCCGTGTATAGTCATGCACAGTATGTACAAGCCAGTGGGGTTTTCAGGTTTAAGTCTGTAATGCAAATACATTCAGCATCACTAAGGCTGGTTGCCCTTGGTGGAGTGTAGGCAGTCACAGAGAATGCACATGGTGGTGGTCTGAAAAAAAAAGAGCTTGGACACGTGCAATTAAATAAAGCAAAAATAGTGGTTTCATAATGTGTCAGTCTGTAAAAGTGATTTCAAATTGTAAAAAGAGATTTTCACTTGCCCCTGAAAAAATAAAAGAGTAGTAAGTGTGCTTTGAAATTGGCAAAGAAATTTCGTTTTGGCACTAATGTGAAAACATGACTCTGTGTGCATAGAAGAATTATAGACAGAGATTTATTGCGTCTTGCTCTGGTGATTTCACAGTTGCATTAGATGGAAAGGGGGAGCGAATTTTTGGGGGAAGAAGCAGAGGCTTAGCACACACCCATGTCCTTGCCGTGTATAGTCATGCACAGTATGTACAAGCCAGTGGGGTTTTCAGGTTTAAGTCTGTAATGCAAATACATTCAGCATCACTAAGGCTGGTTGCCCTTGGTGGAGTGTAGGCAGTCACAGAGAATGCACATGGTGGTGGTCTGAAAAAAAAAGAGCTTGGACACGTGCAATTAAATAAAGCAAAAATAGTGGTTTCATAATGTGTCAGTCTGTAAAAGTGATTTCAAATTGTAAAAAGAGATTTTCACTTGCCCCTGAAAAAATAAAAGAGCAGTAAGTGTGCTTTGAAATTGGCAAAGAAATTTCGTTTTGGCACTAATGTGAAAACATGACTCTGTGTGCATAGAAGAATTATAGACAGAGATTTATTGCGTCTTGCTCTGGTGATTTCACAGTTGCATTAGATGGAAAGGGGGAGCGAATTTTTGGGGGAAGAAGCAGAGGCTTAGCACACACCCATGTCCTTGCCGTGTATAGTCATGCACAGTATGTACAAGCCAGTGGGGTTTTCAGGTTTAAGTCTGTAATGCAAATACATTCAGCATCACTAAGGCTGGTTGCCCTTGGTGGAGTGTAGGCAGTCACAGAGAATGCACATGGTGGTGGTCTGAAAAAAAAAGAGCTTGGACACGTGCAATTAAATAAAGCAAAAATAGTGGTTTCATAATGTGTCAGTCTGTAAAAGTGATTTCAAATTGTAAAAAGAGATTTTCACTTGCCCCTGAAAAAATAAAAGAGCAGTAAGTGTGCTTTGAAATTGGCAAAGAAATTTCGTTTTGGCACTAATGTGAAAACATGACTCTGTGTGCATAGAAGAATTATAGACAGAGATTTATTGCGTCTTGCTCTGGTGATTTCACAGTTGCATTAGATGGAAAGGGGGAGCGAATTTTTGGGGGAAGAAGCAGAGGCTTAGCACACACCCATGTCCTTGCCCTGTATAGTCATGCACAGTATGTACAAGCCAGTGGGGTTTTCAGGTTTAAGTCTGTAATGCAAATACATTCAGCATCACTAAGGCTGGTTGCCCTTGGTGGAGTGTAGGCAGTCACAGAGAATGCACATGGTGGTGGTCTGAAAAAAAAACAGCTTGTACACGTGCAATTAAATAAAGCAAAAATAGTGGTTTCATAATGTGTCAGTCTGTAAAAGTGATTTCAAATTGTAAAAAGAGATTTTCACTTGCCACAGAAAAAATAAAAGAGCAGTAAGTGTGCTTTGAAATTGGCAAAGAAATTTCGTTTTGGCACTAATGTGAAAACATGACTCTGTGTGCATAGAAGAATTATAGACAGAGATTTATTGCGTCTTGCTCTGGTGATTTCACAGTTGCATTAGATGGAAAGGGGGAGCGAATTTTTGGGGGAAGAAGCAGAGGCTTAGCACACACCCATGTCCTTGCCGTGTATAGTCATGCACAGTATGTACAAGCCAGTGGGGTTTTCAGGTTTAAGTCTGTAATGCAAATACATTCAGCATCACTAAGGCTGGTTGCCCTTGGTGGAGTGTAGGCAGTCACAGAGAATGCACATGGTGGTGGTCTGAAAAAAAAACAGCTTGGACACGTGCAATTAAATAAAGCAAAAATAGTGGTTTCATAATGTGTCAGTCTGTAAAAGTGATTTCAAATTGTAAAAAGAGATTTTCACTTGCCCCTGAAAAAATAAAAGAGCAGTAAGTGTGCTTTGAAATTGGCAAAGAAATTTCGTTTTGGCACTAATGTGAAAACATGACTCTGTGTGCATAGAAGAATTATAGACAGAGATTTATTGCGTCTTGCTCTGGTGATTTCACAGTTGCATTAGATGGAAAGGGGGAGCGAATTTTTGGGGGAAGAAGCAGAGGCTTAGCACACACCCATGACCTTGCCGTGTATAGTCATGCACAGTATGTACAAGCCAGTGGGGTTTTCAGGTTTAAGTCTGTAATGCAAATACATTCAGCATCACTAAGGCTGGTTGCCCTTGGTGGAGTGTAGGCAGTCACAGAGAATGCACATGGTGGTGGTCTGAAAAAAAAACAGCTTGGACACGTGCAATTAAATAAAGCAAAAATAGTGGTTTCATAATGTGTCAGTCTGTAAAAGTGATTTCAAATTGTAAAAAGAGATTTTCACTTGCCCCTGAAAAAATAAAAGAGCAGTAAGTGTGCTTTGAAATTGGCAAAGAAATTTCGTTTTGGCACTAATGTGAAAACATGACTCTGTGTGCATAGAAGAATTATAGACAGAGATTTATTGCGTCTTGCTCTGGTGATTTCACAGTTGCATTAGATGGAAAGGGGGAGCGAATTTTTGGGGGAAGAAGCAGAGGCTTAGCACACACCCATGTCCTTGCCGTGTATAGTCATGCACAGTATGTACAAGCCAGTGGGGTTTTCAGGTTTAAGTCTGTAATGCAAATACATTCAGCATCACTAAGGCTGGTTGCCCTTGGTGGAGTGTAGGCAGTCACAGAGAATGCACATGGTGGTGGTCTGAAAAAAAACCAGCTTGGACACGTGCAATTAAATAAAGCAAAAATAGTGGTTTCATAATGTGTCAGTCTGTAAAAGTGATTTCAAATTGTAAAAAGAGATTTTCACTTGCCCCTGAAAAAATAAAAGAGCAGTAAGTGTGCTTTGAAATTGGCAAAGAAATTTCGTTTTGGCACTAATGTGAAAACATGACTCTGTGTGCATAGAAGAATTATAGACAGAGATTTATTGCGTCTTGCTCTGGTGATTTCACAGTTGCATTAGATGGAAAGGGGGAGCGAATTTTTGGGGGAAGAAGCAGAGGCTTAGCACACACCCATGACCTTGCCGTGTATAGTCATGCACAGTATGTACAAGCCAGTGGGGTTTTCAGGTTTAAGTCTGTAATGCAAATACATTCAGCATCACTAAGGCTGGTTGCCCTTGGTGGAGTGTAGGCAGTCACAGAGAATGCACATGGTGGTGGTCTGAAAAAAAAGCAGCTTGGACACGTGCAATTAAATAAAGCAAAAATAGTGGTTTCATAATGTGTCAGTCTGTAAAAGTGATTTCAAATTGTAAAAAGAGATTTTCACTTGCCCCTGAAAAAATAAAAGAGCAGTAAGTGTGCTTTGAAATTGGCAAAGAAATTTCGTTTTGGCACTAATGTGAAAACATGACTCTGTGTGCATAGAAGAATTATAGACAGAGATTTATTGCGTCTTGCTCTGGTGATTTCACAGTTGCATTAGATGGAAAGGGGGAGCGAATTTTTGGGGGAAGAAGCAGAGGCTTAGCACACACCCATGTCCTTGCCGTGTATAGTCATGCACAGTATGTACAAGCCAGTGGGGTTTTCAGGTTTAAGTCTGTAATGCAAATACATTCAGCATCACTAAGGCTGGTTGCTCTTGGTGGAGTGTAGCACTGTGGACATGGGCTTTTTAAAAAATCTGAAAAGTGGTTTCATAATGTGACAGTTTGTAAAAGAGATTTTCACTTGCCCAAAAAAAAGAGCAGTTTGTGTGAATTCAAATTGGCAAAGAAATTTCGTTTTGTGACTATTGTGAAAAGAAATTTAGTAATATATTTAAATACAATAACGGTTTTTTTTTTTAGTTTTTTTCAGGTATTGCTGAAGAACAGTGAACAAAATTTAAGATGCCTACAAAATCTCGAGTTCAAAAAACGCTAAAAAAAAACTATATTTGAAGACAACTGGAGGACCAAAGTTAGTAGAAGATGCTGATGTTGGGAAAAAGAAAAAATCTTCTGGTAAGCAAAAAAACCAATTTCTAAACAAATTATTCAAAACAAAGAAAAATGTACAAAATGTCTGTTCTCGGAAAAATGTAACAAAAAATAGAGAACAGCAAAAAATTGAGAATTTAGTTAATGCAAATATACCTTCTGCAATTGAAAAGTTTAACATAAACAGAAAAACAGCATTTAAAGAGATACGTAGAAAAATGTTTCAGAGAAGAGTTATGTCCAATTTGATAAAGGATATAAAGAAATATAAGCAAAAGGCAAAATATTACAAGAGAAAAAAAGAAATTGAAGCCATTGCAGCAAAGGCATTAGAATTAAAAAGGAAACTATTCATTTTAATTTTGAATAGGATGCGTACATTAGATAAAATGGTTAATGTACTGAAATCACAAAGCAAAAGCAAAAGAGTAGTGAACAGAACAAACTTTTGTAAAGTTTTTTTAGGAAAGTGGATGCATAGTTCAAGTAGTGAACCTTTTTTTAATGAAGAGAGCTATTTTCAAAGTAATAGTTTGCTGCATGCAGTTGACACCAGAGGTCGTTCATACGAAGTAAAAAATGGTTGCATAATGGAGAAGGAGATAATGGTTCCAAGAGATGAGGTACAAGTGATGGCAGATGAGGCAATGGGGAGACGTCCTAAAGCCCCAGTGTACACTTGGAATTGTAGTAGTATTTGCACTGTGCGTCAGGAATCTATTGACAGATTTCGAGAGTTTCTAAGAGAATATAGTAAAAAAAGTGTAAAACAAAAGATTAAGGTGCTTCAAAGTCTGGATCCATGCAGAGTGAGAGAGAATACTGGTTTGCAGGGTCATTCTCTTGCTTGTCTATCTAGAAAAGTGTGCAATAGTGTTTTCCATCATTTTAGGATGCTGGCTGTTCATCATACTGAAATGAGAAAGTTTGTGAGACGGTTGTATTTTGCCAAAAGTCCAGCAATAAAGTTAAATGAATTGAATAGGGCTCTGTTCCGAGGAACGGTATCAGATGTAGAGAAGGTTGTTGATGAAATTCAGTTTTGTTACTTTGGTCCTGAACAAAACAGTGCAGAGAAGGACACAGTAAATGAGGCAGAAGTGGAAGAGAATGTAGAACCTTGTGTAAGTAAGACATTTAATGATCACATAACAAAATTTGCAATAATCTCTAATGAAAGACCAAATGTTACTTGTATTTGTTGCCGCAGAACTCATTATAGAAAACAAACTAGGAATGTTGATCTCTACAGAAAGAGTGAAAATGAAGATAATTATAAGTGGATGGATTTTGCCACATATATATTTCTTGAAAATTGTTTTGAATTGGGTGAAGATCAGCGTATTTGTAAATACTGCTACAACAAGTTAGAGGAAAATAGAATGCCGACCAGAGCTGTACATAATAATTTAGAATTGGATGCTATTCCTGCTGAACTTTCTGAATTAAATACATATGAGTCTATACTCATTCAATGTGTTCATCCGTTCCAGACCATAGTACGTATGGAGCCCAAAACTGGTAAATTACCTCCTTCAGATTTACTGAGAGGTTTAAAAGGTAGAGTGGTGTATTTGCCCTTGGATTTGAAAAAAAATATGGAAACTATTGATGCGGATACTTTGGAAACTGAACCATTAATTATTCTGGTTAATGGTGTACCTACAAAGAATAAGAAGATTTGGCAGGAGCTGGTAGATGTGCGGAAAGTACAAAGAGCAAATTTGTATTTGAAAAAAAATAACAAATGGTATGAATCAATTTATATAGAAGAAGAAGAAGAAGAAGAAGAAGATTTACAAGGAGACACAGAAACACCAACTGGACAAATTGAAAAAGTGGACAAGTCAAAGGAAGAAGAAATTTATGAACATTTTAGCATACATCCTCTCCATTCGAAAGAAGTTATGGGAGACAATATTGATCTCTTTCAGATGAAGAAAGCAAAAGGAAATCCCGTGAGTGTATGGGAGGAGAGCTTGGAAGCTCGATGTTTTCCCCAGCTGTTTCCTAAAGGAAAAGGAGGACGATACGATGAACGTCCAGAACAGATTCCAGCTTCAGAGTATCGAACTACAAGACTATATGCTGAAGATCCCAGATTTCGACAAAGTATTCCTTATTTGTTCCATCTTTTATTTGAAAGCGACTTGTCTGCACTGTCTTATGCAGTAAATCACATTTTAAAAAGTGGAGTACATTTACAAAATGTGTCTGCTAAGGATTTTATGGAGAAAGTGCAGCACCGAGATGATCATTTGGAAACACAACTGATCAATCTGATGGCTTGTCAGCGTGGGACAAATGAATATTGGTACCGACGCCATGGTGAACTAAAATGCATGTTACGCAATTTAGGAACACCAACATGGTTCCTTACCCTAAGCTGTGCCGAGTACGCTTGGGATGATTTACTGGATTTTCTACGAGAGGCCAATTCAAACATTAAAAACATCGAATACAAGACAGCAGGAGAACTGTGCTCATTGGATCCGGTTAATGTTTGCAGATATTTCAATCATAGATTTGAGGCTATGATGTCCTTCATCTGCAATAAAAAAAATCCACCCCTTGGAGAAGTAGTGGATTTCTTTTGGAGAAAAGAGTACCAGGCAAGAGGTGCTCCTCATATTCATATGCTGCTGTGGATCAAGGATGCCCCAAACTTTGGAACAGATACTGATGAAGCAGTGTTATCTTACATTGAAGAATATGCAACATGTGCTATACCTAAAAGCACAGAAGAGAACAAGTTAAAGGAGCAAGTTCTACGTTTCCAAAGTCATCGGTGTGGAAAATACTGTCGACGGAAATACAAGAGCAAAGAAAAATACTACACTAAATGTCGATTTGGATTTCCTAGACCTGTTCTTACAAATGGAAGAGTCAACAGTTTTATGTCAGCTGTGAGACATACTATCACAAGAAAATCACCTAAGAATACCTACAACCTTAAAAGAAAAGAAGAATCAAAAAATATAAATGACTACAACCCAGTCATTTTATCCATGTGGAACGCTAACATGGATATACAGTATGTTGCTGACAATTCCATTGCTGTTGCTCGATATGTAACGTCTTACATTACGAAATCAGAAAAAACAGAATTGAAGGAAATGTGGGAAGAGATTTCTCACGAGAAGACTGTCAGTAAGAAGCTGTACAGTTTCAGTTTGAAGATGTTATCGCATCGAGAAATTGGATCCTACGAATGTTCAGATAGGTTATCTTCTGCAAGTCTCTACTCGAAGTCAAGAAGAATAATTTGGGCAAGTTTAGGCCTTGCAGCAATGAGAAATCGGGTACTGAAATCTGTTGGAGAAATTGAATATTTGGCTGAGAATGACCCAGAAAGTACAGACATATTGAAAACAAACATGTTGGACACATATTATCCCAAGAGAAGTCATCATCTGGAGAACATGTGTCTCTATGAAGTGTTACAGAACTACATTTATTCACGGAAAGCTGCAGAAGACATCAACAGTGGAAAATATAAAGTTGTTGGTGAAGAAGGATGTTTGGTGAAGCAAACCAAAGGAAGTTTGATAAATCACCGGAAGCTGAGTTGCGACACTACCGACAAGAAAGAATTTTACTACTTGGCTCTTTTACAGTTGTTTAAACCATGGCGTACAGAGGATGAACTACTGGGAGAATTCCAGAGCTATGAAGATTCTTTTAATGCTTGCAAAGACAGCATACAATGCAGTACATTCTCAACTTATCTGCAAATGTTAAATGAAGAAATTGAACAGGAAACTACAATTGCAGCAGAAATAGCTAGAGACAGTTCTCAGGACAGCCAAAGTTCAGGAACACACAGTCAAGATCCCCTAGGACAACCAATCGTTGAAAATGAAGCATCAATAGCCATGAATGAAGTGGAAACGGCTATGAATCAAGCTCAAGAAGAATTTATAGACTTAGAAAATTTGGAAAGACAACTGAATCAAGAGCAGCAACAAATTTATGAAGAGATCAAAAACAAAATTGATCACGGATTTCTACATATCAAAAAAGAGTGCTCATGCACATCATTTCATCCAATCAGGATGTATGTAAGCGGACAAGCTGGCACTGGAAAAAGTTTCCTAATTAAAGTCATCAGAAGCTACCTAAAGCAAAAAACGGATTCTACTTTGTCTTGTGTGGTTACTGCTCCAACTGGGTTAGCAGCATATAACATAAAAGGAATCACCTTACATCGTTTGCTAATGTTACCAGTGGAGCATGAGAACAAAATACAATTCAACAAGCTAACTGGAGAAGCATCCTTGGAAGTTTCACGAGTATTGAAGAAGATGCAAGTTCTCATTATTGATGAGGTGAGCATGGTATCAAACTTAATGCTTGCCTTTGTGCATTTAAGAATGCAGCAAATTTTGAAGACAGACTATGACGTGTTATTTGGTGGAAAACACGTCATAGTTTTTGGGGATCTTTTGCAACTTACTCCAGTTAAAGGACAACCAGTGTTTAATACTGTGACACATGAAGACACAAAGAAGTCATTGGGAAGCATTGGAAATACAAATATTTGGTCCTTCTTTGAGTACAAGGAACTTACAACTAATATGAGGCAAGCAAACGATGAAGAATATGGAAGTATTCTGAAAGATATCAGGATTGGACTACTCACAGATGTTGGGAAAAAAGCATTACAGAGTCGGCTGCTACATAATTTATTTCCAAAGGAAGAAATAGTTGCAGAGAAAATATACAAGAATATTGCAGAAAACAAAAGTGTCATCTGCTTAATGCCAACTCTACGTGAATGCTCAATATTTAATGAGGAGCTTTTGAAATTGGAAAAGGAAGACATCAGGAAATTGGAAGCAGTGGACAAAATTGAGGATGGAAGAATTACAGTCACAGTAACAGGCAAACTGAAAAATAAATTGGACTCACTAGAGAAGAACATCTCCAAAACAGCAGGATTAGAAAAAAATCTTTATGTTTGCATGAACTGTAGAGTGTTTTTAAGGAGAAATTTGGATGTTGAGAAAGGCTTAGTGAATGGAGCGATGGGAAGAGTTGTGGGTTTTATTAATTATCAGAAAAAAGAAGGAATTGAATGTTTACAGATAAAATTTGATCAGATAGAGGAAGTTAAAGACATTTGTCGTTGTTCAGTTCGTTTCATGCTTGTGAAAGACTTATATGTACGTAGGAAGCAGTTTCCGTTTTCACTAGCATATGCTGTAACTATCCACAAGTCTCAAGGATTGACTGTAGATTGTGCATTTGTGAACATTGGTTCAACTGTGTTCAAAGAAGGTATGGCATATGTAGCTTTGTCACGAGTCAAAACATTATCAGGTTTATTCATGATAGACTTTGATGACTCAAAAGTTAGTGCTGATACAAACTGTGTAAAGGAGTATAATAGATTAAGAAGAAGCTATGCTCCTCATTTAGGTCAGTATCCTGTGTTGGAGAAACGTGTAGTTTCTCGTAAAAGGAGAAATGAGAATATCTGTAATGAAGATGTAGAGAAGAGGAAAAAAAAGAGGAGTGATGTAATTGCAAGCAAAAAGAATAAGGAAAATGAAGAACAGGTTGTAGGATGTCATTTTGAAAATAGCTCTGGTGTCAACTGCTACGCTAATGTAGTGCTGAATGTTGCATTTTATCTGGAAAGTTTGCAAGAGCAGATAATAGTAAATCAGGGAAAAAGATTCTGTTCAGAGCTCAGTCTCCTTTTTGAAAAGCTGAGTAAAGATAAAACTCAAATAGAAAGTGCTACTGAAATTAGAAAACTTTTAGATGTATGTTCAGGACGAACACAGTTTTCTCAAAATGAACAGCAAGATGCACACGAATTTTTGATGTATTTTCTTCAGGTAGTGGAAGAAGAAGGAGTTCCCATTGACATTTTTTTTGGTCTCTCTTATAAATGGGAACATAGTTGTGATAATTGTTATAATATATGTGGCTCTATTGTTGATAATGAAAGGTTTATTTATTTGACATTGCCAGAGAGTAAAACAGTCACTTTTGCAAAATTAGTTAAAGATGCTAATCATAGCATGAAATGTGGTGAGTGTAATTCTGACATGTTATCAACATTAATTTTAAGGGAATACGGACAGTATGTAATTTTAATGATGCAACGATGTAGAGCTGATGGATCAAAATTGGATACTTTAATAAAGAAGTTTACAGGACAGCAATTATCAATTTCAGGAAAAACTTTTGTAACTGTTGCAATAATTTTCCATGATGGACCTACTGTTACTTCTGGACATTACACAGTTTATCTAAAATGTGAAAAAGGCTGGACACTGTGTAATGATTCCCAATTGATTTTCAAACAACGTTTGCCTTTTGATTTAGCAAATTCCTATCTAATCTTCCTGAAACCTAAATTTTAGAGAGATTTGGCAAGATCTGGACAAAATAATTTTACCATTTTACTGGATTACCATTGCAATTTTGTAGAAAAAAGATTTTTAAAATTATCATTTGGCCTAAAGGAAAGATAACCAATTGTAATGTGGACTTTTTTAAATTTTAATGCAATTTTCAAAAACCAATAATTTAGAGATAATCGGTAACTTCTGCACATTTTAAATTATGGAATGCTATTGGACTGCCATTGGAAATTTTTTCAAAAATGATTTAAAAAATTACTATTTGGCCATGTGGAAAAGTAAGCAATTCTATTGTGGACTAAATAAATTATTCAAAAAATTTTCGTGAACCAAAATGTTACAGAGAATTGGTGAGATCTGGACAGATTAAACTTTAGAATTTTAATGGTTTTCCCTTGGAAATTTATTCCAGGAAAAAAAAAAAAATACTATTTGGCCTAAAGGAAATAAAATCAGATGTATTTTGGAGTTATTTGAGATATAATATTGTGATTATACTTCTGAAACAAACATATCAGACGGTATTTTAAAGAAAAAAGTATTGTTTTTAGATGATATTTTTTTAGAATAATATGCATTTCTGTAATGATAAGTTTAAGTGAGAAGACATTCTGGGCTTTTTTAATACAATCTTTGTGATTGTTAATTTTTTTTGCCCGCTGTAAAATGATGAATGCAATTGCTTTCACAATTAATAGTGAAATGCAATATATTCTGAAAACAGCAAAAATAAGGCAAAAATATTTTTTTGTAAAAAATGTAAATATGTGTATTGTATTATAAAATGGATAAAAAATATTAATACTTTTTTCTTTATTTTCAGATCGATATAGAAAATTTTCGGAAACTACAACCATTTTAAAAACTATTTTTTAAAAAAACAAATGAATAAATATTTTTTTGAGTGAGTATGGTAAGTCAATAATAAAAATTGTAGTCTCTCAAGGACTTTGTAATGAGATAAATGATTTTTAGTGGTTTTTTTTAAAAAATAAAAAAAAGGTACGCTTACCGTACGCGTACGGTAAAAAAAAAAAAAAAAAGTTTTTAAAAACAAGTAAAAAAAAGATGGAAGATAAGGTTGGCTCTTAAAAGAACCGTTGTGTTCATGCAGGGACAGAGGAAAGGAAGCATGGGAAAATCATTCAAAGCTACAAATGTGCTGATCTATTTTGTTGTTCACTAGGGAAACACTGGTCTCCCTATGACAAATTAGACCTTTACAAAATGTGCAATGAATATCAACCTTCCGAAATCGAAGGTTCATTTCCAGAGGGCCAGCAAAAGGAGATTCTCCCCCCACAGATGAAGGGCTCACCTGACCTGCAGAAGAAGGAGTCTGCCCTGCAGATGATGGTCCAGGCTGAGCTGCTGTGGATGTACTGGCTCGTCTTTCTGAAGAGTTACCTCCAAAAAGATGACCATGTGTCCTTCTGTGTACTTCCTGGAGGTGTCTCTTCATGGTGTGATTCCCAAAGGAATACTTCCTGTTAGGATTACCTCTAGAAAGTACACGCTTACACAGCTTGCAAGTAACTAAGGGTGCATTCACCTTTTGCTGGCCTTCTGGAAAAGTAAAATACTCCCAAACGTAAGAAGGCTTTACTTTCCTCGCTCTCTGCCTCAAGACAGTGCTGCTGGTGCTAGCCTCACTCTCAGAAGAGCTCTGCTGTTCTGCCATCGTATCCCAAAGACAAACCAGCTCCTTCTCCCAAGGGATCACAAGCAGAAATGAGGGGAATGGGTGTGGTGTAGGAGAGTTCTAGAACTGAAAGTAGTTTCAACCAATCAAAAGTTGTGTTTCAAGATCACATGACCTACCGTACGCTTACGGTACGCTTACGGTACGCTTACGGCAAAAAGTACGCGTGCGCGTAAAAAAGACACGCGCTTGCGCGCATGCGCATAACAGTCATTTCCCGGCACTTCCGCGTAACGTGCGCGTGTTGCGTAAGCGCGCACGCGTCCCACGCGCAGTACGCGCGGCTACGCAAAGTACGTAACTATGCGCAAGCAGCGTAGATAGATTACGGACGTTGCGTAAACCGTACGCTTACCGTGAGCTTACGGTACGCGTACTATAAAAAAAAAAAAAAAAAAAAAAAAAAATCTGGAAATACATTTTACATGTTTATTTTAAAAAATATATATAAAAAAAATATTTAAGGATTTTAAAAATTTAAGCATAGTCTTTATAAAAGATAAGAAAATTAAATTAAAAATATGTTTGAAAAAAATGAAGAATAAAAGAAAAAAATAGCATTTAAAAAACCTTGCAAATTCACTGAAAAAACCATGGGTTTCACATACGTTATAGTTAGGAATTAGCATTTAAAAAACCTTGAAAATTCACTGAAAAAACCATGGGTTTCACACACGTTATAGTTAGGAATTAGCATTTAAAAAACCTTAGAAATTCACTGAAAAAACCATAGGTTTCACACACGTTATAGTTAGGAATTAGCATTTAAAAAACCTTAGAAATTCAGTGAAAAAACCATAGGTTTCACACATGTTATAGTTAGCTGGACATTTTACTCGTAAAAAACCAATGAAATTGCCCCGTTATAGTTAGTTCAGCTAACTATAACTCGCGCGCCCGCAATGCACTGCTGATGACGTCACATATTACATCACTCATGACATGGTCAGTAACATCACTCATGACATCACTGATGACATCTCAAATGACATCACTGATGACATCACTGATGACATCATCCTTGTGATAGAGTGGCAGACCTCCTCTCACCTTAATATAAGCTTTGATACACACATTCAAAAATAGAGACTAAAAATTTCAAAACAATGGACATACCAATACCAGTTACAACAACCTCTTCAGTAATTCTAAGATCCACATACACATCCACTCATTCACCAACAGTCCTATACAGTCACTCATACATGTACTCACTCATCATATGTACTCATACATCTATACATCCTGTTACACAATGCCACTCATCCATAGAGTTACTCACACACATAGTCACTCATGCTAATAAAGAATAAAACATACATTTACTTGCATATACAGTAATACACACACCACCATACTTACTTCTACGGAAACTTACACATACTTAGTCTTTTAAACAATCACTTATAGAAACACATACTTATTCATACAGGAACTCTTTCAATCTCTCCCTCTCACATATACTCACATATATACACCAATAGTCACATATACTAGTTAAAAACATATGTAGTTACTCCTGAAGACACTATTGAGACAGTCATTCACTCAATAACACACCCATACACACACTCATCCACACATACAGTCCTGCACACATGCTGTCTTCAACAAATACAAACAGTGAGTCACTCATTCATGCATCTATGCACTACGTAATACCCCCCACCGTACCATACAGACACTCAGACTGATACTCAAAAAAACAACTAATAACCTATATAGACACCCATGTAGCTACTCACCAACCCATGCAGCCACTTATACACAAAGTGAGAGATACACTTAATCAGTCAGTAACACAATCAATTTTTCAAAAACAAATCATCCATTTAGACACTTATATACACATTTATTCTTCCATCGACCTTGAGATACACATATATAAAACATATTTAATTTTCAGAAAAACACACATTCACTGGATGATGTCATCAGTGATGTCATCAGTGATGTCATTTGAGATGTCATCAGTGATGTCATGAGTGATGTCACTGACCATGTCATGAGTGATGTAATATGTGACGTCATCAGCAGTGCATTGCGGGCGCGCGAGTTATAGTTAGCTGAACTAACTATAACGGGGCAATTTCATTGGTTTTTTACGAGTAAAATGTCCAGCTAACTATAACATGTGTGAAACCTATGGTTTTTTCACTGAATTTCTAAGGTTTTTTAAATGCTAATTCCTAACTATAACGTGTGTGAAACCTATGGTTTTTTCAGTGAATATATATATATATATATATATATTCCAATACGTGTGCTCTGCACTTGAAGGTGCACTCGGTGAACTGCAATCTGTTCGTTAGGGCACTGACAGCACTTCAACCTCGAGTGTTTGCCTGACGCGTTTCGGATGATTCCTTCCTCATAGGCTCACTCCAATGATTTGCTATCAGCTGACACTCATTTAAATGCTCCAATGAGCTTCTTCACCTTTTCCCAACGCCTGCTGGGACTTGTAGTGTCAGCCGCCGCCTCTTGCTCAAATGAGATTAGGTAAGTGTATAGTCCTTCAGCACAGTTGCGCCGTGATGTGCCGCTGATGCCCATATTAAATTCAGTCCCCCACAACTGGCGACGACATGATTTGCGCGCCGTGGCCCCCTTTGGCAATCCTGGGGTGGTGCTACCTTCCTACGCCTGAGCTGGCGCGACAATATTCCAATACGTGTGCTCTGCACTTGAAGGTGCACTCGGTGAACTGCAATCTGTTCGTTAGGGCACTGACAGCACTTCAACCTCGAGTGTTTGCCTGACGCGTTTCGGATGATTCCTTCCTCATAGGCTCACTCCAATGATTTGATATCAGCTGACACTCATTTAAATGCTCCAATGAGCTTCTTCACCTTTTCCCAACGCCTGCTGGGACTTGTAGTGTCAGCCGCCGCCTCTTGCTCAAATGAGATTAGGTAAGTGTATAGTCCTTCAGCACAGTTGCGCCGTGATGTGCCGCTGATATATATATTATCTACTGGGGGTCGCCAGTAGATAGTTATAGTTAGGACAGTGTTTCCATAGGAAATCCGCAACATTCTATTTGGAATAACTTTGGCGCCGGTTGACGAATCCTCACAAAATTTTCAAAATAGGTGGGGCGCTCCGCTCTGCTCCTACCCTGAAAGTCTCGGGGTGATTCGTGAAGCAGGGGCCGAGAAAAAAGGGGGGTCCCAAAACACGTTTTCCCCATGCATTTTTCCATAGGGACCTTTAGTCCAAGGTACAGCCCGAACGGCTGAACAGAATTACTTGAAATTTGGCAGAGAGGTAGCCCTCAGGTCAGGGAAGTGCCTTTTGCAGGTCTGGTGTCAATCTGTTGAGTAGTTCCTGAGAAAATCAAAAGTAAAATCATATATATATGTGGGCGGAGCCTAACCACACATCTCATCCTGAGATCTGATTGGCTGTCAGCACTTCATCCAAGAAGTGTTGGCAGCCATCTTGGGACCAATATACATGATAGCACCTCATTAAAAAGCATTGCAGTTAATAGAAGGTTTTAGGACTTTAGTTACATTATACATCATTTGTTGATGGTACCATACTCATTTTAGGAATTGTGGTATGTTCTAAGGTGATTTCACCATGTGAAAAAGCCTTCTGCTGGGATATCAGGATTGAGAGAAAAATATTTTCTCATGCTTTTCCCACAGAGGTTTGGAAGGTGATCTATAAGCTAAACTGAGAGCATATTTTCTGTAAATTCACATTATCTGTCTCAGTCATGTGAGAATGAAGTCTGACATTCTCAGTAAAACATGTACATCCAGCAAGGGCAGAGACTGTCAGTTGATTCCTTTGTGTTCTACTGCAGCTTCCCAGAGTGTTCCAAAGAACAACTAGAGCGCTAACAGTCCTACTTATGATAAATGTATGGCACACCTGAAGCCATCTTGCTTGGATTAAAGTGGTAACTCTTAAAACATTTAATTTAAAAAGGAACAAAATGAGGGGGTTCATTTTTCCATAAAAAGTATGATTAGTGCTGCAGAAAGAAAAATTAGGGCACATTTTGAGTGACTTCTCAAATCCTCTTCTATTTCATTAAACAATTCTGACATGCAGACTGAAACATGCACTTTCAATACCAGCAGCAATTTTCCCTGGTGAGCAGTAGCTTTACTACAGTGATCTAATGAGCAAAAAGAGTGCTAACATTCTGAATTTATGGCAAATGTGTGACACATCTGAATGCCTTCTTGATGGAATCAAAGTAAAAAACTGAAAGTATTTCCTACTGAGGAGACTGCAGTAAATGAGGAAATAAGGAAACTTCATAACAAATAAGTCTCCCAAGATGGCCACCAGAGACAAAAGAGCCCAAATGTAGCCCAAATATCACCCAGATGTAGCCCATTTATAGCCCAATGACAGAATGTCCCAGAGTGTTCTTAAAAACAACTAGAGCGCTTACTGTCTTCATTATGACAAAAGTATGGCACACCTGAAGCCATCTTGATTGGAATAAACTGGTAACACTTAAAACATTTAATTTAAAAAGGAACACAATGAGGGGGTTCATTTTGCCATAGAAATTATGATTAATGCTGAAGAAAGAAAATGAGGTCACATTCTGAGTGACTTCTCAAATCCTCATCTATTTCATTAAAAAATTCTGACATGCAGACTGAAACATGCACTTTTAATACCAGGAGCAGACTTCCATGGTGAACAGTAGTTTTACTACAGTGATCTAATGAGCAACTAGAGTGCTAACATTCAGAATTTATGGCAAATGTGTGACATATCTGAATACCTTCATGATGGAATCAAAGTAAAAAACTGAAAGCATTTCCTACTGAGGAGACTGCCCTACATGAGGAAATTAGGAAACTTCATAACAAATAAATCTCCCAAAATGGCCACCGGAGACAAAAGAGCCCAAATGTAGCCCAAAATCACCCAGATGTAGCCCAAATATAGCCCAATGACAGAAGTGTGCAAAACACTTATTATTTTGTGTTTTTGCAGTGTTATATAGTGCAGACTTGTCAGGTATTGGAGTGCTTTACATGAGCATTGGTTACATCACACAAGAACAAATTCATTTTGGTTGTAGACATGGGGAGACTAAGTGATTTGACCAGAATCACAGAATGTCGAGCTGAAGCAGAAACTCCAACCTGGTCCCCAGTTGCAAAGTCTGCAGTTCTGGAAGTAACACCACATCCTCTCCCCTATGTGCAACATTTAATCAAGTGGTCAACTGGATAAAAAAACATAAAGATTACAAATAATTTAAAAGTGCTTTGTCGCTATTTGAAAACTCAGAAAATATGTCCCTATTTTAGTCTTTTAGAGCACTAACCATAATTTTGATGCCAATAAGACCCTCTCATATATGTAATTTCTAAAGGAAATGCTCTAGGTATTACAGTTTTGATTACATCAAGATGACGTCAGGCGTTCCACACTTTTGTAATAAATATAGAATGTTAGCAATCTAGTTGTTCATTGGGATACTGTTGAGAGGCAGAGGCCAGGGGCACGGACTCTGAAAATTGAAGGCAGGTAGGAGAGTGCAGAGGCAAAAACTTGACCACACTGGGCAGTCAGAAAGGGCAGTGGCAGCACAACAGGCTATGGAGGGCAGTGGAAAGGGGGACAAGGGCAACAAACCAACAATACAGGGCTGGCAAGAGAGGCTGTGGCAATTTAATAGACCATTGTGGGCAGAAGGAAGAGGCAATGGTAGTACAACCATACATGCCGACAGACCCGATTCAGCCAGGAAACTTCCAATGTTTTTAAGCTCAAATGGGCGTTATTTGATCTGTCTCCTGTCTACAATCTCCTCTTTTTCAATGTAACTCAAAGGGGAAAATCAATACCCCAGCTTTTTTTCAAAATCTCCCTCTTACCAAGTTCAAAATGTTCGCAAGTATGGTACATTGGATCATGGAAGGAAATGGGGTAGGGACATGGACTTGGATAACAGAGGACAGGAGGGACATGGAGAGGTGCACCAAACTGACCCTGCAGGGCAGGCATCAGGGTTTGCAGCAGCACAATACACCACACAGGGCATGCGGGACGGGAGTGCAGCTTAACAATCCATAGAAAGCAAGAGGGAGGGGACAGGACCATGCACATGGACAACAGAGAACAGAGGGGCAAGAGGTAATGGTAGCTAGCTGACCATAATGGACAGACAGGAGAGAAAGCTGCAGCATAACAAACCATAAAGGGCAGGAGGGACAGATCAGGGGCATTACAATGGAACAGACAAGCCAGGAGGGAGAGAATAGGGGTCTGCACATGGAAACAGAGGGCTGGGGGCAAGGGGGCAGGGCAGGAGCAGCAAGATGACCATGGAGGTCAGGCAGGATGGGCACTAGAAACAAACAAAACACACCATGGAAAGCAACAGTGAGACTATGATGGCATACACACAGACCATGGAGGGAAGGCAGCTAGCTGACCACACAGGGAAGGTGGGAAGGGCCATGGTAGTACAGAAGACCATGCATGGCAAGCGGGAGGGTTAGTGGCAGCACAATGGCTATGATGGGCAAGAAGGAGGGTGCAGGACCATGCACAAAGGACCATGGAAGATAGAAGGGAGGGTCAGGACCTGGGCTCAGACAAGAGAGTTCAGGGGAAGGGACCTCACAACAGACCGCACGGGGCAGACAGGAGGAGCAGTTTCAGCACAACTGACCAGGGAGGGCAGAAGGGTGTGGCAGTAAAATGGACCATGGAGGACAGGAGGAAGGGGATAGGGGCATGGCATGTGGACAGGCAGGGTTGAGGTGGCAGGGACAGGTTACAGTCATCTGACAATGCTAGGCAGGTGGTAGGGGAGTGGCAGCTCAACAGAACACTCAGAGTAGATAGGAGTGGCAGGTCCATGGAACATGGTGGGCAAAAAGGATGGAGCAGGGGCATGCACAAAGACATCGGAGAGCAGGGGGAAGGAGAATAGGGGCAGCAAGGTAAGCACAGAGGCTAAGCAGGAGGTCAATGATGGGCCATAGAATTGGGCAATGGAGGGCAGGAGGAGTGGACTGGTACATCATGCTAAATGGAGGGCAGTGGCAGCATATCAGACCATGCATGGCAGGAGGGAGGAGGCTAGTCCATGGATTCAGACAGCACTGGATAGGTCTGTGCGAACTACTTAAAATGTGAACAAGTATGCAGCATAATCCCACTTTTATTCAGGAAGAAGAGGACGTTTGTGACTGTGAATCCGGGCTCACTTGGCAGAAACACCCCCTGACCCTCCACCCCCCATCGCAAAATGTAATCCCCGTGAAAAGGGTAGGTGGACGCAGTGTTATATAGAACATAGTCCTGAGAGCACGATTGAAAATGAAAACTAGATATAGTACATGGTATAAACTATGCACCAAAAAGTGTGATATAAGATGACTCTGGCGTGAAATATAATATGCAATACATTGTGTGCAATGACAGATTCATTGGAGAGCGCGAGATAGCACAGGCATTAGCGCGTGCTATGCGATATGCGCCTTGGAGTGTAATATGCACAGGGCAGTGTTGTTTAACCTAACTAGTCTCTAAAGTTGTAATATAAAATATGTGCTGGGGAGTGTAACGTTGCACATGCACTGTGACAAAGATATGGATCCCAGATTGTAATATGTATGGCATAGCGCTGTGCGTTATAATATAGGCATCGAGGAAGGCGCGTTAGATGGGGCAATATAACCAGTGCGAAGGCAAGTGTGGCATGACATATTCATGGGGTGGTGTTACAGTGCACATGGGCTAGAGAGTGTCATAGCATACGCACTAGCTGGTGGAATACAACACAGAGGTCTGTGGCACTCGGCGGGCACTGGTGGGTGTAACACAGCATTGGGCTCAGCCAGGAGCACGCTGTGACTCTCAAGTGAGGTTCGGCTCCTTTCAAGAGAGTAAAATAAAAAGTATTACACATCTGGCGGCGGATGTGTGTGTTATTAACCGTGAGGGGGGTTTCTTGCATTGCTTGGTCGAATTTTTGCCGAATCCCCTTTGAATGGCTTGGTGTGCGTGTGTATTAAATGTGCCCGTCAATAGCTACCCATGTTTGTATAAATAAACGACAAGGGTGTCTACTTGGAGAGTACCCACTGGCAGGGGCGCCGGGATTAGGTACGGTAGGGCCTCAGACACGTCAGAGCTTCACTAGCGGTGTAAATACATTCCACTTGGATTCATTGTATGCATAGTCGCCTTTTAATGAATATCACGCAAATCGTCATGGTGATAGGCACATACGGTTTGTCCAGCATGTCCTAGGTGTTTCTATAAATATATTTAAAAATATAATAATAAAAAACAAAGGCCGGCCCGGGGGGGATGGGGTCCCTGGGGCCATAAGTGGCCTGAGGAGGGGGGCAACACAGCCCCCATCCTAAAGAATAAATAAAAAAAAGGCCATGACCCGGGGGTTGGGGTCCCCGGGGCCGATTAAGGCCTTGGGAGGGGGGCCCCCTTCCAAATTTATATTTTTCAACAAAAAAAATTAGGGTGCAGGCCCTGGGGGATGGGGTCCCCAGGGCCAGTAAATTGAAATAAGAGCCCTCCTTCTTAAAAAAATTAAATAAATTAGATAAATTAGATAAATAAATAAAAGACCAGCATCGCGCCGTAGGCCACGCCCCCTCCTTGCAGCACTCTGCAAACGCTCCCCCTGGCCAGTTGTAAGTTGGGAAGTAATTCCCCTTCAATACTGAGAGTCCCTGAGGGCCAACTAGCCCAACAGGTATCTCCAGTATGCGCCAGGGAGCTGCGTTGCAGACAGGTGTTCTGAGGCCACGCCCCTTTTTACACCTCTATGCAACGCAGCTCTGTGGTGCTTTCTGGAGGCACCTAGTTGGCTAGTTTGACCCTTGGGGCCCTTAGGATTCAAGGGGGCTTAATCTCTCAACTTAGAACGGCCACATTGCGCGTTTACACAGTGGTGAAGGGAGGGGACGGGGCCTGAGGTGACGTGTGCAAACACACCCTGTGGTGCATTTTAAGTTAGGGAAATAATTCCCTTTCAATCCTGAGGGACCCTGGGGGCCAACTAGCCCGCCAGGTGCTTCCAGTAAGCGCCACTGCTCTGTGTTGCAGAGAGGTGGTGCAGGCCGTGCCCCTTTTTACACCTCTCTGCAATGGCGCTTACTGGACGTACCTAGTGGGCTATTTTGCCCCTAGGGACCCTCAGGATTCAAGGGGACTTAATCTCCCAACTTAAAACAGCCACAGGGCGTGTTTACACAGTGGGGAAGGGACGGGACGGGGCCTGAGGTGGCGTGTGCAAACACGCCCTATGGCGCGTTTTAAGTTGGGGAAATAATTCCCCTTCAATCCTGAGGGACCCTGTGGGCCAACTAGCCCACCAGGTGCTTCCAGTAAGCGCCACTGCGCTGCGTTGCAGAGAGGTGGTCTAGGCCATGCCCCTTTTTACATCTCTCTGCAACGCAGCTCAATGGCGCTTACTGGAGGTACCTAGTGGTCTAGTTGGACCCTAGGGACCCTCAGGATTCAAGGGGACTTAATCTCCCAACTTAAAACAGCCACAGGGCATGTTTACACAGTGGGGAAGGGGGGGGGGACGGGGCCTGAGGTGACGTGTGCAAACACGCCCTGTGGCGCGTTTTAAGAGCTAGTTTTAATCCCCTGCCCTATTATATACTAGGGGCTTACAGAGGAGGTCATGCTAATCACAGGGGGACCCCAACGCATAGTGTTCACTAGTATATGTAGGTGTTTTCACTGTATTCTGAGTGTCTTTTAACATAGCTCTGGCTCTAGGACTGGTTAGTCAGACTCAGTTACCACCACTATCTGTCTGAAAAAGTTGAGGGTAAAGGATTATTTTGCAACAAGGCTTCTTTCTGCTCTTCTGTTTGTTCTTTCTGCACGTTATCCTTCTTCCTGCACTTTTCTTTGTCTTTAAGGACTTCTGTTGCTTCTTTCTGCATTTCTTTTTTTTCTTTCTGTGCGCTTTTTCTTCTTTCTTCACATGTCCTATCTCTGTAGGCATAGTTAGAAATAAGCATTTAAAAAACCTTTGAAATTCACTGAAAAAACCATAGGTTTCAGGCACGTTATAGTTAGGAATTAGCATTTAAAAATCCTTAAAAATTAATTGGAAAAACCATAGGTTTCAGGGGCGTTATAGTTGGCTGGACTTTTCACTCGTACAAAAACATTGAAATTCCCCCGTTATAGTTAGTTCAGCTAACTATAACTCGTGCGCCCGCAATGCACTGCTGATGACGTCACATATTACATCACTCATGACATGGTCAGTGACATCACTCATGACATCACTGATGACATCTCAAATGACATCATTGATGACATCACTGATGTCATCATCCTTGTGATAGAGTGGCAGACCTCCTCTCCCCCTAATATAACCTTTGATACACATATTCAAAAATAGAAAATAAAATTTTCAAAACAATGGACATACCGATACCAGTTACAACAACCTATTCAGTAATTCTAAGTTCCACATACACATCCACTCATTCACCAACAGTCCTATACAGTCACTCATACATGTACTCACTCATCATATGTACTCATACACCTATACATCCTGTTACACAACGCCACTCATCCATAGAGTTACTCACACATATAGTCACTCATGCTTATAGAGAATCAAACATCCATTTACTTGCATATACAGTTATACACACACCACCACACTTACTTCTACAGAAACTTACACATACTTAGTCTTTTAAACAATCACTTATAGAAACACATACTTATTAATACAGGAACTCTTCCAATCTCTCACTCTCACATATACTCACTTATATACACCAATAGTCACATATACTAGTTTAAAACATATGTAGTTACTCATAAAGACACTATTGAGACACTCATTTGCTCACTAACACACCCATGCACACACTCATCCACCCATACAGTCCTGCACACATGCCGTCTTAAACACATACAGACAGTGAGTCACTCATTCATGCACTTATGCACTACGTAATACCCCCCATCGAACCATACAGACACTCAGACACTCATACTGATACTCATTTAGCAACTCACCAACCCATGCAGCCACTTATACACAAAGTGAGAGACTGATACAGATATTTACATATTTAAACATTACTCACTAAGCCATGTATTCACTAAGATACACTTAATCAGTCAGTTATACAATCAATTTTTCAAAAACAAATCATCCATTTAGACACTTACATACCCATTTATTCTTCCATTGACCTTGAGATATACATATATAAAACATACGTAATTTTCAGAAAAACACACATTCACTGGATGATGTCATCAGTGAAGTAATTTGAGATGTCATCAGTAATGTCATGAGTGATGTCACTGACCATGTCATGAGTGATGTAATATGTGACGTCATCAGCAGTGCATTGCGGGAGCGCGAGTTATAGTTAGCTGAACTAACTATAACGGGGGAATTTCAATGGTTTTGTACGATTGAAAAGTCCAGCTAACTATAACGCCCCTGAAACATATGCTTTTTTCAGTGAATATATATATATATATATATATATATATATATATATATATATATATATATATATATATATATATGTTGCAACAATCACTCCATCAGGAAATGACACGAACTCCTCTTAGGTGGCAAAACGAAATTTATTTTCGGTTCTCACTGCTCTTGGTCATGACGCGTTTCGGCCGTACCGTCGGCCTTGTTCACATAACAACGCCATAGCGGGAAAACTCCAATTTAAATGTTTTTTTCTCTTTCAAACCCAGTGTCACATGATTACTAAACATAGAGAATAGACTGCGACATTTTTACACATACTAGATTTTGGAAAACAGACTAGGTGGTATCTCTCCACATTAATTGCATATTACTACATAAAGTGGAAGGAATAACATATATATACACCTTTAAATACACATTTATGTATAAATAAATAAATAAATACATAAATACATTTCAGTATAAATACAATATAATTCACTATATGTTAAAATCGTTTTCTTAAAATGATGGCATAAATGCGTAATTTAATGAGTCTTAGATGTGTGGTTGTCCACCTGATCTTAATTTCCATCAAAAACTCAACTATGTGTATGTGAAAAGGGATGAAGGTGTCACAGAAAAGACTCTACTTCATAATCAAAATCACCCATAAACCAAGGAAAAGTGTAAAAAACATTAGATTGACCCCTCAAATGTGCAAAGTTGCGAAAAGTGCATAATGCAAATCTTCTAATAGGAATTTAATTTGATGCACCGTCAATGTTAGCAAGTACATATTAGTACATGTAATAGAATGCTTAAAAAACTGTACAATAAAATACCTATTTATTATCACAACTAGTGTAAAGATAAAAATGAAAATTAAAGTGAGAAGTGTCCATAAGTAAATTAAATTAATGGAAACTTCAAAGGGGCATAAAAATCCCAAACTAGATATGTTTTCATTTCAAGTAAGCGGATCAACTTAAATTAAAGGATCCTATTAATACTAGTATTACTTCCTAAGTGTGTAATGTGGGCAAATATCAACATCATTGCAATCAATAAGGCAGGAGACTTGTTCCCGATTTCTCCTGTTAAAGAGGCTCTTGTGAGGTTTCTCCAAGCAGACTTCTAAGCAGATTTAAAGGTAGGTGTGCATATCTTCAGTGGTATTTAACCCATAAGGGGCCTTCGTATCCATTTCCAGTATTAGGCGGGTCTCTAATTGCCTTAGTAGCCTTTCCCTATTGCCTCCTCGACGCAATTTAGGGATGGCGTCAATTACGTAGTAACTAAGACATTTTAAGTCATTGTTATGTTTGTCTTTGAAATGACGAGCCACTGGATAAGTGCTGTCATTATTAACAATGGCTCTCAAATGCTGCAGGATACGAGTATGCACTTGAAGTTTGGTACTACCAATATACGACAGGTCACAGGTACAAGTGAGGACATAGACAGCATATTCTGTACGGCAATTAAAATGCCCTTTGATTGGTGTTTCCTTGGGACTAAAAGGAGTTTTATATGTAGTACGGTTAGTCCCAAATTTACATGCTCTACAAGATGTACACTTGTAAAAACCTTTCTTTGGTTGTAGCCAGGTACTATTAGATACATTCTCTGGGCTGCTTTTAACCAGCTGGCTTCTCATGGATGTAGCACGTCTATATGTAATAGACGGTTTGTCTGACAAGAAAGGCGCCAGTACACCATCGGTTTTTAAAATGGGCCAATTTTTGTTAATAATTGCCCTCAACTGTCTATGTTGTCTATTGAAAGTCATTATGAGACGTGGGGCATTCTCCTCATCTCCATTCTCTCTCGTAGTACATGGCCTAACGTTTGTGCCTAGTAGTTCTTCTCTAGCTTTCAGTGCTGCTTTATCACTCGCTTGTTTGAGAACAGACTCACTATAGCCTCTAGCTCTAAATCTTGCCAGTGCCTCTACCTTGCATTTTGTGAATTCATTTTCTGTACTGCAAATTCTTTTGAGCCTTAATAGTTCCCCATAGGGGATACTCCTAATGAGGTGGCCAGGATGGGAGCTAGTTGCATGTAAGGTGGAGTTACCTGCAGTAGATTTCCTGTATAGTGTGGATTCCAATTTGTTGCCTGATACATAGATAGTAGTATCTAGGAAAGAGACCTGTGTTTGACTAATGTGAGATGTAAATTTCAAATTGAGTTTGTTGATGTTAATCTCATTGATGAATAATACAGCACTATTGGTGTCCCCCCTCCATACCAGGAACACATCATCAATAAATCTTAGCCAATACACTATGTTGTTCTCATATTTGGAACCCAATGAGCCCCTGAGAACCTGCTCCTCCCACCAGCCCACGTGTAAACACGCGTAGCTGGGAGAGAAGCAGGCTCCCATAGCCACGCCTCGCTTTTGACAGTACAATTTGTTCTCAAACAAGAAAAAGTTGTTGTAGAGGCACCATCTAATCATTTGAATAAGCATCTCATTGTGATTGTGAAAAATGAGAGGTCTGGTGTCAAGAAAATGTTTGGTAGCATTCAAACCACTTTCATGATTAATACTCGTATACAAAGATTCAATGTCCAATGTAATGAGCGAAAAGCTCTCATCCCATATTATATTTATGATTTTTTCAAGGAAGTCACTAGTGTCCTTGATATACGATGGGAGAGTCTGCACATGTATCTGTAAAAAGTGATCCACATATTGTGAGATTTGTTCGCTCATACCACCTATTGCAGAGATGATGGGTCTGCCAGGTACTGGACAAGTTCCCTTATGGATTTTCGGGATTAGGTATAATGTAGGAATTATTGGATATTCGTTCATCATGAATTTGAATTCTTGGTTTGATATTAGTCCATTTCTTTTCCAATTCATTAAATCTTTTTTCAGGTTTTCCTTCGCCTTGTTATATTCCCCAATATTACTGATACCATAGCATTCCGAGTCAGATAATTGCTTGTGAGCCTCCTCTATATATTCTTTGCGCGGCCAGATGACAACATTTCCGCCCTTGTCGGATTTATTGATGATAATATCCTTGTTGTTACTTAATTTTTTGATGAGGTTCTCGTATTCAATATCTCTATATTTAAGTCTCGTTTTGCTGTGGTTTGTATTGTAATAAAGTTTTTTGATTTCATCAACAGTTCTTTCGTGGAATATGTCGATTGCATCCTTAGGCATCATTGGAAAAAATGATGATTTGGTTTTGAAAGGGCTGATACCAGCACTGGCTTGCACAAGGTTGAGAGCTGTCAATTTTTCTTGAGTAGATGAATGAACATTTAGACCTGCTTCAGATAAGACATTTTCATCATTCAATTCATGTAGGGCAAGCAATGTAGTGGCATCGGATGCAGAAAGGTTTGGCATACTGGTCATTTCAGTACTTGTGTTATCCGTCGTTTTAGTACTGTTTTTTATCCTGAAGAATTTCTTCAACTTTAACTTCCTGATGTATTTATAGATATCCACTCGGGTTTTACCGTAGTTAAAGTTGCTTTCAGGACAATAGGATAGTCCTAAGGCTAGCAGTTGGGTTTCTGCCTCATTAAGGACTACGTCGGATAAATTAACAATAGTTTTTGGGTCATTTTTTATCTCCTGCGCCATTGTTGTTTTTTGCTCTCCCTCTTCCTGAGTTTGCGCCTTTCTCTCCGGCGCCGATTTCATCTCTGCCGGGTATTTTCGCTGCATTCCCGGTCCGTGGTCTTAGGGTCTGCAGACGATCTGTCACTAAAAAAGTGAGCTCTTCTGAGGGACTGAGTACATTAGTCAGATCCGGGTTACTAGTTCTTGGAATCCCGTCTTCAGATTCATTGTCGCTAGTTAGCGAACCTGTATCAGAGCCTGACGCTTCAGTCGTAGGTCCACTTGCCGTGGTTTCTTTTTCCTTTTCATGAGTATTGGCATTTTGTGTTGCCTTGCCTGAACGATTTCTCCTAGCTTGATCATATTTGCGAGAGAAAGTAAACACTTGACCCATCTCATAGTCGGCCTTATCTCGTGCATATTTAAAAGCCTTGCGTATCTTGATTTTTTCTTCATGCTTCTTCATCCTTACATCGATATCTTTTTTGAATTTTACAATGAAATCTGTTTGTTCCATTTTATTGAGCTGGCCTTCAATATCGTCAATTTCTTTCAGTAACTGGTCCCGATCTACTTGTGCATACTTTATAAGAATTCGAACCAGGTTCATTGATGCTGCCAGATTGTTGGAAGCCCATTCCTTGAGCATTTCCGGATTGGGATTTTCAAAAGATGGCGCCAGCAAAATACGGAGTCCCCGAGGCACCCGTCCCGCTTCCTCATATTTCTGCAATGATTTATACTCCCACCACTTAGTGATTTCATTTTTTATACATTTTTCCATTTTTCTTAATAAAGATTTAACATCCGTTTGAGTATCATTTCCTTGTATATATATATATATATATCAACCACCGCAGTAGTAGCGAAAACGCCTCATGAACAAGGGAGTGTTATCCCGAAATGCGTAGAGTAAGTTGTTTTGCCTTTTGCTCTAATTAAAGACCGTTTTGAAGCTCATTGGTGTCCGTGGTTGCTGGTGATTCGAGGAAGGAGGAATTACAGCGTTGGTTGAATATATATATATATATATGTAGTGAATCCTGAGCTTAACTATAATGCCCTTTAACCTTTGTTTTTTTAGTTAATATTACCTTCTGGCAGTCGCCAGTAGGTTGGTATAGTTAGGACCTAGTTTCCGTAGGAAAAGCATTTTTTACATGCCTATAACTTTGATGTCATTTGACCAATCTTCATGAAATTTCCTGAAACATGTTTCGAAATAGGTTCTGTGTGTCATGGGAAGTTTGTGGGTATCTGTGCAGTGGGGACCAAGAATTTGGGGTGCGAAGTCAGGGTGCGTTTGTAATGGTAATTCCCATAGGAACTTTTAGCCACACCTACAGCACGAACCGCTGAACTGACTTACACCAAATCTGGCAGGGAGGTAGATGTTGGTTCAGGGAAGTGCCTTTTGCTTATTTGGTGTAAATCTGTTTAGTGGTTTTTGAGAAATGTAAGTTTAAAATTATAGTGGTATCTCTGGTCGCGAGTTCTTCGCGCACAAAGACAGCTCATGCAGGGAAATGGACTGCTCTGATTTGCTGTCAGAACTTCAACCAGGAAGTATTGGCAGCCATCTTGGGAGTCGGTTTCACCGAGTCCCTTCCAAAAAAGTGAAAATAAAGAAAACAGATCAGGGTAGGAATACCCTGCCCCCTAAGCCTTGGTCTTGGGGTCCAATAAAAGCCTTTTTTAATGTTGCTGCGGATCCACGATATTCACATGCGGCAAAGTTTTTCTTTTAAAGGCAAGTGTGGGCTCCCACGCTTGCTTTCTAATAACCCCCGGGTGGGCCAGGTCCAGAGGCATATGATTAACATAGGAGGGGGATGCACGGGACCCCCCTCCTAGGGCTTAACAAAGCCCCTGGGACTGCCACCTCTCCCAGGGCACTTTACATCATTAATGTGGGCAAGCCCACTGAGCCCGCTCGCAGCTCCAGAGACCTCCACCTCTCTGGGGATATTGAAAGAATATGGGAGGCCTCGTGTACCCCCCTCCCCGTCCCAGGGACCGTCACTTCTCCAGAGCTATTTTCTGTTATGTGGGGGGGCCTCTCAGACCCCCTGCCCCATGGACCACCACCTCCCTGGGCCTATATACAAGATAGGAGGGGCTCCTGGGACTGCCACCTCCCAGGGCTGGCTCTAGCAATGTTCTGGGGTGCCCACCCCGAGACATTGCAGTTTGCTATGGTTTGGCAGAAGCACTGCTCCCAGCAAGCAATAGCAAACTCTGGTCCGCCTAATGGAAGCGAGAGTATTAAAAATGCTCTTGTTTCCATGAAGCGGAGAAAAATTGCTTTGGACAAAAGCAATGCCAGCTCCCACATTAGGCGGGGAGCCAGCAGGGACCGCAGGTTTTTCAGGCCCCCCCTGTGGTCCCCAACAAGGTTGCCATGTCCCGGGGGATGGGGTACCTGGGGCAAAATTGGCCCATGGAGGGGGGCTGTGGTGGCCTCCCTCCCCAATAAAAAAAGTGTTCAAGGGTCTCAGGGATCTCAGAGGCCCCCTCCCATGTCAAAAAATAAATAAACATTTTAAAAAAGATCAGCCCAGGACTTTCTGGAGGTAACTACCCCTCCTGTTACCTCCAGAAAGTCCCACATGGTGGGATTGCTAAGAGGTCTTCTTTTTTCCACCACTCTCCAAATGCGCCTCCCGGTGCACTACTGATTGAGGGATGAAGTCTACTTTACTCCTGAGGGACCTTGGGGGCCAAGAAGCCTTCCTGGTACCTCCTGTAACTCCTACACAGCTGAATTCCTGAGAGCTGGTTGGATACCCAGCCACCTTTCTCCACTACTCCGCAAACGTGACTGCTAGTTAAACAAGCATTTGCAATGCAATAGGTCTCGCATTACTGAAAGTTTGAGCTATTAGCATTGCATTATTATTAGCAACATCAATAGCTCAAACTTTCAGTAATGCGAGACCTATTGCATTGCCAATGCTTTTATTTTTACTTACAGCCATGTTTCACAGGGAGCGCGCTACTATCCAATATGGCAAAAAGATTTTACATAGCCAATAGATCCCATAGAGGCGAGACAAATTGGCTTTGACAATGCTTGTTTTTGCATACTGTTGCCTGGATAGCTATGAAGCTCTTTCTCTGAGTAATAAAGAAGACCATTTAAATAGCACGGACCACAGACTAAGTTATTTATTCACGCTGTGCTTAACTCGATGAGAAAAACTTGCACGTGAGAAAAAACAAGAACAGTTGAATGGACATGCAAGAATTAAAGCCAATGATGCAAACAATACCCTGACATCTCTGCAGTCTCCCACGCAGTGGCCCAGCTCCTCTTCTATTTGCTGTATTTGCATTTCGAGGCCCCGGCGCTCACCAGCCGCATCCTCTGCGAGGGGTCAATAGATCTGACGTTTAACAGCATTATGGACACAGGGGAGTGCGCCCCGGTGCCCACCGAGCCAAGAAATACACTATGTTTAGACTGCTATGACGGGAAGGGTGCGGAGGACCGGGTTTCGACAGGCTGCTGAAACCAGAGCTCCGTGTCCGCATGGATGGTGGGTGAGTGGTGCGGCAACCTGAGGCAGGGCCTGTTCTTCAGCACTCAATGGGGAAAAGCCAGCACGAGACTGCGGGCCCAAAGTGCCCGCGATGGCGTGCGTGGGGAGTGGTGGGTGGCGCTGAGACGTAAAGAGGAAGCCGAGCCAGGCTCTTTTACTTTCTGGGTTCCTTAACCTATACATGAAGAGGGGGTGTCAAACAACACTTCATAAAAGCACCTGAAACAATTAACTGCAATAAATGTCGCTAGATCACCAAAGAAAATATTACTTTAGCTATAGTTGATCAAATGTTAATAAAGAAGGCAGCAACCATTATACCTCATCCTCCCCCCCAGAGCAATAATGCATTGATCCATTAATCCAGCACCTTCGGTGTAACATAAAGGCCAGTTTCATATTTTCACACTTATCTGACCTCAATCTCACCAAGGGTCATTTTCGTTAGCTCCATTATTTAGCCTAAGTTGCAGGGCTGGTGTGTGCAAGAATCCGAGGGGGCCAGCAAGCTGCCTTAGTAGAAGTTTCGAATTGCAGGGCTCGTAACAGATGGCAGGCGTGGGCTGCATTATTTAATTATTAAAAAATAAACAGCGATCTCGGGGTGGGGAGAGACAAATTAAAAAAATATTACACATGGAGGGGGAGACAGATACAATTAAGAAAACACAGTTGAGACGGACAAATGTAGCATCTGAAACCAAGTACAACAAACGGTGCAAAGTGAAGTGTAGTGCTCATAATGTTTGAACATGGCAGAGGCATACACAGGGTGAACAAGCCACAAGGACAGCAAGTGGAAGAGGAGGAACCTGACGGACAGGAGGGTAGAAGAATGGTTAAACGAGGGGAAAAAAATGATCCACAGAAAAAAACGCACAATCGGCACAATTCTGTGATGCAATGCTGCCACTCTGGTTACAGAGGCTAAAATAACTGCCCAGCGTATAATCCCACAGACGAGATTCTCCAGTTACAGACGCAGTGTGTGATCTCCAAAATAAATAAACAAACGCGGCGTGAGAAACAGATGGCACATTGCACGCAATTAAAGCAAGTGTGAGCGGAGCGGACGAAAACTCGAACTACACGGAAGTTACCATAGGATCAAGAGCCAACATAAAGCAAGATAAGAATAGCAATGCCACAGGTAAACCAATTGCAAGCGGAAAAACAAATTACACAGAGTTTCAGACAACATACAGATTACTTTATGTCTTGCATGCGCTGCCTAGGCGGGACCTAAAAACCTGAGAAATTGTGGGGAAAAAACAAAGGATACAGGGGCATTATAGTTAGCAAATAGAATTTAAAAGCAATAGAAATTCACAAAAAAACAAAGGTTACAGTGACGTTATAGTTCGCAAACAGAATTAAGAAAACCTTAGAAATTCAAACAAAAAACCAAAAGTTACAGGGATGTTCTAGTTAGCAAATAGAATTTAAAAAACCTTAGAAATTCACACTAAAAAACAAAGGCTTCAGGGACGTTATAATTAGGCTGACATTTCACTCATACAAAACCAGAGAATTTCAGCTGTTATAGTTACCTGAGTTAACTATAACTTGCACCCCCGCAATGCACTGCTTATGACCTCAAATATTACTTCACCCATGACATGGTCAGTGACATCACTGATAACATCTCAAATACATCCACATCATCTTTGATACACCCACTCACACCCTGATTGAACCTTTTATACACCCACTGCCACTCCCACACAACCATTCACAAACCCATTGACTGAGCCATACCAGTACTTACACAGCCACTCACTAATTCATAGATCTACACACATATCCACTTGCTCACCCATACTGCCACTCATACACCCGCTCAGTCACCAATACAACCATTGACAGATCCACTCTTATGCCCATACAGGCACTCACACAGACTTTGTGAGTCACCCATAGAACTACTCACACACCTACACACTTACCCATACAGTCAATCACACAGGTATGTATTAACCCAAACAGTTACATACACATACACTTACTTACTCATACAAATAGTAACAGATACTAATTCACCTATACAGTCACTGACAAGCATGTACTCATCCATATAGCCACTCCCTCATTCACTCACTCACGCATCCATTTACTCACATATGCAGTCACTCGCCTACACTGCCTTTCACATACACAGTTACTCACCCATACTGATAAAAGCACTCACCCATACAACTTCTCACACACACACTCACTACCCCATTCAGGCACTGACTGGCTGACTGATACAGGCAATCACACACCTCCTTGTGTGTGTGTGTATGTGTGTGTGTGTGTGTGTGTGTGCATGTGTGCGTGCATGCATGTGTGTGTGTGTGTGTGTGTGTGCGTGTGTGTGCGTGTGTGTGGGTGTGTGTGTGTGTGTGTAAAACACCCTCCCTGGAATACTCTCTTCATCAAGAAAGGAAGTCAGAAGTCATATGCAAAGAGGTGGAAAATCGAATCCAACCACAAACATGCAAAAATGGAAAATTCAAGTTTTTGAAGGAAGCGATTATTATTTATGAGCAGAAAAAAACGCTCATGCGCTTGTCAAGCAATCAAGAGGTATGCTTAATTTATATTAAAGAAAAAAAAACATATGTTTTGCATCTCCTTTTTTACGGTCTATATCCCCATCCCAATCTGGCTCTTTTCATTACTGTTTTCTCTTTGCTCACATATTTTTAATGACTATGAATTATTTGTTTGCTGAAAATTTGACGTTTTGCAGAGAGCAAGTTGGTGCTAATTCTGAAAAGCTTTATTTTCAAAGTTATAGCACATTTTGGTGCCTTCCAGTCATGTGTAAACGCTCACTCATTTCCAAATTTGCCATTGTATTTAAAAGTATGACTCAACATAAACAAAACAACACGTTCGCCTTCACAGTGAGACAAGCGCTCCCTTTCACAGTTAGCCCTACAATCATCCTGCTGGAAGCGGAAATTCACGTGCTCGTGAAAGCAATCTCCTCTATCAAATGGCCATCATAACACTTCCCGCCGCACCTGCCTGCTTAGGGTGGGAGGTATCCAGATGCTTCCAGAGCAAAAGATTTCCTCTCAGTGAATATACAGACATCTGTGCCAAGCACTGAAGGCGAGCACATGTTGAACAGCTCTGCGGCGCCCAAATTTCTCTTCCAAAAGGGACGCGTCCAAGCTAGATGTTTTGCTAGAGTGGATTGCACTGGGTGGATTCCAAGCTGCCTCTACGTTCACGTTAAGTTTCAGGATCGAAGGGTGTTACACAGCAGCATATGGAATTCTACATTTTGCCTGCTTGTAGTATGTCCGATTTGAGCCCACCCAGGTTCCAAACATCTTGCACCTAATATAGATTTTGTAAAGTGTCACGAATGTGCCATACAGAGAAAAAACGCTCACTCTATCAACCCTTGACTGCCATGTTGTGTATTTCATAAGTTGAGCTAGTAGTGGAAACATCCGTTTCAGAGCAGTCGTGCACCTTATTTCCCATCCCCAGCGCGTGCTGCGATTGTTTGCTAGGAGGCAGCCTGATGGAGTAATAGGCTGCATTAGCATGTCTGTGTGGACCTGTGCTCGCATCTCACACGCTCCCCAGCCACTGAGGGAAATGAAGAGGAAGTGCCGAGGATGCTCGGCAAAGCCTGTGGTTTGCTCAGGGCATCATCTGTCAAATTAGTATGTTCGATTAAGCTTCTGCTTTGATTATGTTTTTCTCCTTGGACGGCTCAACCTCTATTACTGGAACGTTAATTAAGAGACGGAGAACCAGGCATTTCCCACAGCTGTGTTTCCATCTTCAGTGACGTCTTTCTTTCTTATCTTAAATTAAAAAGCTATGAATTTTAATATACTATGCATTAGGTCTGGCCATTTTTTCAGTCCACGAGACGGAAACATTTAAGGCATTCGGCACGGGAAAAAGAATCCATACTATTCTATTCTAGAAACATATAGCGCGTGGCTCCCCTAGGCCTCCCAGCGCTATCAGTGCTGCTAAATGGACAGAGCATTACGTCATTCTTAACTCATATGATAGGTTAGGCCTCGATGCGAAGGCTCAGATTTTAACAATTGGATGTAGGGGTTTGGGGCTTCTCGTGCAGTCCCATAGGCAAAGGCAAAACATTTATATACACTTCAATAGTTTTAAATAGAATTTGAAATGGAGGTGAAATTCAAGCAAACCTTTTTTGTTCAGTAAAATAGAAGCAATTGGCATGCCCCACTCAACTATGTATGAAGAGCCATGTGTAATTCATTTTGACACATGCGTCTAATGTATAGAATTAACATTTTGCACCTGTTTTACATGACATAACTGACACAAGCTCGGGCAAAATGTTTATTCAAAATTTCCTTTCCAGTGAAAACCATTATTTGCAAAAAGATACTGATGCTGGGTTGCATTTCGTTGCGTTAAGGGGCCTACTGTGAGTGGCACATAGACATTCCCATCCAACCACCCATTGTCTTATCCACTAAAAACTGAACACTAACACCCAAAGACAAGGCTTTGCTCCAAAAATAGCATATTGGTGTTTAAAAGGAGAAATTTTGTAGCATGGAGAAGCACCCATAGAAGTTACACAACGTCATTTAAAGATTGTTGTTTATGTGTAGGACGGGCCACCTTCCTGCACATAAACAATCTTCCCCTGCACGCAGACACACTTGCGCTATGGTGCAAGGGTGCCTTTGTTGGCGCTAGGCTGCTAAGTTTAGCGCCAGCGCAGGGGAAATGCAGGGCTGCACAATATTCTTGTAAATATGGTGCAGCTCTGCGTTTCTAAAGTGACGGAGCATGTTGTTAGCGTTCTTGGCTTAACAACACGCTTCGCCACTTTACTAGTAAATATGCCCCCAAATCTTCTACAGATCAACACAGTCTTGTTTAAGGCTTCAAGAGGATACCCAAGCAACCCCTTTGGATATTGTACAAGAAGGAGCAAATCTTCTCTTGCTCATTCATCGCATATAAGTGAACTAGTATCTGCTCTGCAGTATAGGAGCACACGAGCAAACAGAACCCCTCACTGGAGCTGAGGTGCAGGCTCCCTTCCTTTAATGCAGTGTTGTTGGGCATTTGTGCTTTGGAAAGAGGACCTATCGTCTCACTTTTTGTTAAGGGTCTGCCAGTGATCTCTGTCTTCAGTCCTGAAGTGTTATTGGTGATTCACCAAAGCCCTATGGGGTTATCCGATTTGCCGTGGCTTTCACCTGTTGCTGATTCCACACAGCTAGAAAGTGAGAATGCTTGTTTCCCTTCTCTAACCAGGGCTCTGTATACTGGGTAATAGGTTTTAGAAAGTCCGCTTGACTCTCCTGGTGTAAGTAGACACGCTGTCAAGGCCTATTCAAAGTAAGGTAGTGTAAATCATTTGCAAATTCAGTACTGCACAGTTATCACAGTTGCAACAAAGATGTGCCTGTCCAGTGAGAATTCTGAGTACAAGAAGCTTAACTCGGGTATTTAAAACCATGGGGCTTATTTACAAGCCCCTTGCGCCTCCGGTGCATCACTTTTAACATGTGAAAAAGTACATACGGCGGCTCAAAAGGATTGTAAAAAAGTCCCTATATTTGGAGTGGAAATGATAAGTGACAGGATAAAAGGTACACAACACAATGCACAATAAATATAGCATAATATTGTCCAAAAACCAGGGGCCTTATTTACAATATTTTGATGCATGACAGCACAGCAAGCCTTCCTGCTGCGTTGCCGTGGGTCAAAAGGGAAGGGCAGGAATGCACCCTATCTACAAGATATGGCACATTCCTGTCCTTTTTCCCTGTGCTAGTCCACAATTATATCACGCAGAATAAATGCGTCAAAGGGGGTCATATTTACGAGGCCATGAAAAGCCACTCACGGTGGCTTAATGTGGCCCTGTAAATATGGGCAGGCACACTGCACCACCGGTGCGTTAAAAAAAGTGACGGTGGCGCAATGGGCTTGTAAATAAGCCCCAAAGTACTTAACTGTGTATATTACATGCTGTTTGTGATCACTGTGGTTGCGACCGTCAGCACAGAGCTGTAATAAAAAGGACACAACTACTAAGAAAGCAGTTACAAAGCTATTTGTAAGATTAAGCAATGTGATTGCAGTTACTTGCTAACCATGAGCAATACCCCCAAATGGAAGATACACAAGGCACCAGCTGAAATGAAGCTACTTCATTACGAGTCATTCATTTTTACTGCTGTAAATCCCAGTCTTCGCAAATAGTTAAAACAATACAGCACTAACTAAAAGCAATAAAAACCCACAGGTATTGAATCTGGCAGCTTTATAAAGACGGGCACGCTTTGTTAGAGTTTGAAAAGTGTGGGTAGGCAGGATGTGAGGTGGAGGTAGCCACAATGTTGATGTCAGCTCTTTACGTGTGCTCCGAAGGCCAACATCTGATCTCAGGACCTGGCCCAATGAAGCGGCTCATTCCTGCTGTGAGAAAGTGGAAGTCGACAAAGTAACCACAGCAGAGGCAAAAATAGTTTGAACAGATCTTCACTCGCATTACGAGGGCCGGAATACTCTATCGCAAATCTATGAGGTCCACCGTCACACGCAGCCTATTCCTGACACTCTCCAGGAAGAACTTTGAGCAAGCCAGATTGAGGCTCTGATTTGCTTCGTCCATTATCCAAACCCTACCGAGAGGTGTGGCACTTGACAACAAAGATGACTTACCCGACTAGTGAGCAGACGAGTGGTCCATGGAGATGGCACATGCACTTCAATGCGTGGAGCCTGGAGCAGTTCCACACCACAGAAGCACATGCCTTCTGGGTGACAACACTCTCTCTTCTCTGTACCTACAGTAGATTTTTCAGAGCAGTGGCAGCTGCAAACACTGTGAAGATGGTCTGTTCTGAAATGCCTTGGAATAAATAGGATTGCACACAGCAACATTTTCACCACCGCATTTGCCATTCAAAGGAAGCTGCCATACTAGAAGTTTGACGCACTATGGGATGCTCTAGCACTCTGATCGCAACCTACCTCCGGCCCCTGCTCATGCACTTCCTAAGGCTGCATGTGCTATTTGGGAGGGAGCATAAAACAAGTGTTTCTGACATAATTGAAAGTTACAGGCTGTTAAGGACAACCTACACTTGACTTAAGGCCCTATTTAGAAGTTGGCAGGTGCTCCACAGGTGCGGTGGAGGTCATGACCTCTACCACATATGCAGATGACCTTCTGCTATGTTTAGAGGTCTCTCCTGCCTGTCACAGATAGCTGTGTCTTTAGAGGAACTGCTGCCACTACGTTTAATGTGTCAGGCCAGCAAAGCGTTTTGTTTTTCACAGCAAACTCCCAAAGTGGAAGTTTATTTATCAAAAACAAAACACAAATGGCCAGACACGCTTGGAGTTTTCTTGTGGGGTCATTCCTATTTTGTCCTGTTCAGGGTCACTAGGCTTTCCCAGTCTTCCTGAGCAGGGGGAGAGTGATATAGAATCTTAAATAAAAGTCATGGAATAGTAGAACCACTCTTATGGATACATAGTCACGTTTTACAGAAAACCTGAGAAAATTGAAAAGCAACTTCTGGGCTTTATAGTCAATCTCTTACAGCAGCTCTTTTTAAAATTTTCCGAACCCCTGCAGTTCCAGAGAGCACACCAGATCCATGCTAGGAATACTACGCTGAACCAGCACCGGGGGTATTAGCGTGCTCCCCGGCACCAAAATGCCAGAAAAGAACTGCAGCATCTAAGAACAAAAAAAATCCCTTTGACTTCATGAAGGGTAAGTCCATAACTGTATCTCTAGATTTGTCCAATGAAATTAGCAAAAACTAAAACTGAAATATGGCTCGAAAACAACATCTGTTACAGTGGAGCAGCCGGCTGCAGCCGTGATTACCCCAATGGATCGCAGAGCAGCATAACACACAGAACAAGACACAAGGGAACACGTTTTTTATGCTCTCTCAATATCACTGCAATGAAGGTAGGCAGAGATACCCCAAAACCATAGCAGATTGCACCCACTGAATTACAGCATGGCTCTCATGCCTCCACTAAAGACTCATGATTCGGGTTCCAAATAGGACCAGTTACTGTCAAACATGGATGATAGAGACTGTAAGAAGCTGGGGTATTAATTTCGAAGGAGATGACTCTTACTAACTTAATAAACCAATATGGTTTGACCAAACCACAGATTTAGTAGATATGGAACAAGCAGTGTACACTCCACACAGACGTGCAGGCTAAGTATTTTTGGCAGAACAGGAATGATATTAGAGGTCGACTCCTATTTGGTCTGCTAGCTCCAACAGGCCCAGTTGACCCCTCTAATACCAATAATAGGGCACATCCTAAACCATGTCATGTATGATCATGGCTTGTTGGGCATATGGAGATTGTTAAAACCTATTGACAACGACTTTAACTGTCGTATGCATGGCCAAATGTCTTGCATAGACTACTTTCTAATTCAACACCAATTATTGTATTCGATCCTGGGGTGAACAATTCTAACGGGTGCATTTAAATCCACTCCACGATAGAATGAGCCCAAGAGTTGGGACACATGCTTCCAGCTCAATTGAGGGCGCGTATGCAGTCTGGTAAGCATAAACTCCCAGAAATTAAAGATAATTTAAATGCAGGACTCATGATGCAGGACTTCACAGTGGTCAACAGTGAAGCAAGCTCAGGCCAATTCAGACTAGAACACATTGACTAGAATCTAGCAAAACAATACAGACTATCGCTCAGTTGAAAGGCCAACCTGAAGAACAATCTTCAATGAATTCCTTACTGCCAAAGCAGATCACTCTCTACCAAACGTGAGTGGTAATACTATGGGGGTGGGGCATTCGGGTATGATATTAATGCTACAACTGCAACAGAGGGAAGCACAGTGAACCATGCTGACTATGAGTAACAGTAAGGGCTGACTACAGACTCACCCCACCGACATGGCAGGGATGTTTGCCTCTTTTAATGACAACCTTTACAGCTCCAATCAATGTGACCTTCATGATGAGGAAACCAAGTTCTTGAAGGAACTGTAGCTCCTCTACATTTGCCATGAAGATGGAGCACTATTGCGAGGTGAGATTTTGATAGATGAAATGCTGACATTGGAGATCTATCTACCTGCAAATCGCTGGGGGAAGATGGCTTCCTCCGTGAATTCTTTCAAATCGGAGCCACTCATTTAGGGCTGATGCTCTATGCGATATTTAAGGAGGCAGAATTCTCTGGTATTCTAGGCGATCTCTCAAACAAGGCTTTAACAAAACTCCTTCCTAAGGAAGGAGAAGACACACTGAAATACAAAAGCCCTATATCTTTTATTAATGTGGATAGCAAAATCTTAAACAGAAATCCGTAGCCCACTTTCTATGGTTCACAAAAGACAGTCCACTAGAAACAGTCTCTCTATCCCTCGAGGTCGAAAAAGTCTTTGATTGTGCAAACAAGGGTATTTTTTAGAATCTTGGAAAAGGCAAGGCCTGGGTATAGCAAATGCATTACTAAGCACAAATGGCTATGAACCTCAACAAAATGTAGGTAAATAGTAGGGGATTTTTGTTGGCACAGGCTACGACAGCCCACTCTCAACCCTCCTATTTTCGTAAGCCCTGGAGCCACTCTGATCAACAATACACTTCGCCAGACATATAAACACCAAACTAGTCATTCCTTTGCTCTACCGCAGAAGCCTACTGACCTACATTGATGTTGGTTATCCTAAGCCTCTCACACTTTTCTGAATATAAACTTAATTAGGATAAGTGCAAGGCCCAACTTATGTCACACCTTACAACAAAAGAATGACAATGTGGATATAAGGTGAGATGAGCACCAAATGATCTCAAGTACATGGCAGTTATCATTAACAAAGGACTGGAAAAAAGAGTGTAAGGCAATTTTACTGCCATGATTGTGAGCACAGTAGATGCAACTCAACTTATCCCTATGGTGGAGGGTCCAAATCATCACCCTTTTGCAACTTTTTCTGAAAGTTACCCCTACTAACACACTCCGTACGTACACAATTTGAGCCTGACATTAAATCATTTGTGTGGGGAAACTCACCCGAGGTTTTATATATTTTATATGCCCACCCGACTTTCAGTGGGCTACATCTTTTTGTCATGCACTTATAATGCCTCATATACCATTTTCTCAATCAACCTATGTTAGATTTGGAACTCTCTAGTAGTCAGTGGCTTGCACTCTGTCCAAGTAGGGACTCCTCCTTCAAGTCAGGATAAGGGAGTTTGACACTTTAGAGAACCCATGCTCACCATTTTGGTTGCTTGGCACGAGCAGACAGGCTTATCCCAAAGGCAATATGTAAAGTATTTGTACCCAAACATACCGTAAAAACACCACAAATGGAGACCACACCAGTTTAGAAAGATAAAGTATCTTTATCTAAACCAAACAAGACATAAACAACTAAATTCCAACATACACAACTCCAAATATGACTTTTAAAAGGTTTCAAGAAATTCTGTCCATAGAAAACTATGGATGCGTGTTGGAAATGGCACTTTTTGCAGGGTTATCCCGAAACATTTTGCTTCTTCCTCCCTTGTTTTTCTTGGCTTGTGGTTGTTGGCAATAGGACTCTGGGCACTTTACCACTGCTGATCAGTGCTAAAGTGCATATGCTCTCCCTGGTTAAATTATTACTGTGATTGGTTATCCGTGATTGGCATATTTGTTTTACCTGTAAAGTCTCTAGTAGAGGGCACCGGGTGTGCCAGGGCTGGTAATTCAAACGCTACTAGTGGGCCTGCAGCACTGATTGTGCCACCCACCGGAGTAGCCCTAAAATGGAGTCTCAGGCCTGCCACCGCAGTGCCTGTGTGCAGCCTCTGAACTGCCATGTTGTCCTGGCCAGTGTACACACTGACCAGGCCTGACCCTTCCCTTTTCTTACACATTGGACACCCCTATGGTAGGCCCAAGTTACCCCCCTGGGCAGGGTGCAGTGTATGTGAAAGGTAGGACATGTACTAGTGTAGGTAACATGTCCTGATAGTGAAATACTGCCAAATTCGTTTATCACTATTGAAAGGCTATCTTGCCCATAGGCTAACATGGGGAATGCTGTGTATCCTATTTACCTGCATATCTTCCCATAGCGGCAAGATAGACATATGGAGTCTGGTATCCCTGAACTCAGAATTTGATAACACATCTTTTAGGAAAGATGGTTTTTAAATTCAGTGTTTGAAGATAGCACTTTTAGAAAGTGGCTATTTTCCTGTTCAACCTTTCTTTGTGCATCTGCCTGTTTGTGTATTGATTGTCTGGTTTGTGAGTGACAGGGGCTGGGGGTGGCTGCAGGAGGCTGGCTGAGTTAGCACTAGGCTGAATAGACCTATCTACACTTAGAGTGGTGGGAGAAGTTGCACCTGGGGCTGAATAGGACTGTGCCTGCCTTCCACAAGGCTGGCTCCACCTCCTGCGGTGCGTCTGATGGCCTGGCCTCACCTCACAAAGGAAGAAGACATGCCCTGGCAGAGGGCACCCAGAACTGGTTGGGACTGGATCCTGGACCCCTCACACATGTAAGAACAAAGACTTTTGGGGTATAAAAGTAAGAGCTGAAACCCCAGTAAGATTAGACTACTTTGGAACCAAGGAGGAACCTCTGCCCAAAAAAAGATCACCTGAAGAAACTGAGGAGAAGTACTGCCCTTGCTGTGTGTTCTGGGGCTGGCCTACAGTTGGCTGATTCTGCTGAGGGCGAGGCTAAAGGACTTTGCTGTGTGCTGTGTCCCCCCTTCTTGAAGTGAAAGGACTTTGCTGTGTGCTGTGTCCTAGGAGTCTCCAAGTGCCTGAGGAGAGCTGGCCTTCAGTTAGCAACTCAGGGACACAAAAGTTGCATAAGGCATCCGCTTGAGAATGCCCAGTGCATGTGGCTGCGCACTGACTGTGGCCCTGTGAACTTTGGCCTCCCTGCCCGTGTCGTAAATCACTCGGTGTGCTTGCCGGCACACATCAGGGTTCTGGGCGCGGTGTGACGTGCCCCCATCGTGAATCCCTGCCAGATTGTCTTGGTGATCGAGAGTGCTTGCCAGTGCACCTCTCGAGATGAAGACTCAGGGGTTAACATCACCGCCACCGACCCGGGATCGACGCACGCACTGAGGGCCGGTATCAGTTCATCACCGGCCCCCGCTTGCCCAGAGAGTTGTTGCGGGCCCTGGATTCACTGTTGCTGGCCCGGGGTCTACAAAAGCTCTGCGCACCTTTTCCCGCCGCTGGTCCCGAGATTGGAGGTCCCGCTGAGCCTGTAATCATTGCCGCCGGCCCAGAAGCCGAGTGAGTACTTTGCCTGCATTCGCCGTCCATTGCTGAGGCCGGGTTTGAGGTGCCAGTAAAACCGGAAGGGTTGCCTGGTAACGAAGACGCTGTGCCGACGTCACCGCTACGAGGACCAGGAAGGCCGAGGGGAGGAAGTCCCATCCCGACCAGCATGTCACCGCTGGACGAGAAAGGCTTCTACCGAAGATCGGCTGGAACGCACCGCCTCCGGTAGAGAAGCACCAGGTAACACGCTCCGGGCCGCGCTGTTGTCTGTGCGAGGCCAGGAGCGGGTGTGAGACCGACGGGGCAGCCTGGGACTGTGCGGGGAACCACGCAACCTGTAAGATAACGTGCTAACCCAGGAGAGTGGTGGTTGCTGCGAAAGGCAGCAGAGACATTTTTGGTGGTATTGTTCCGGTTAGCCCAGCGGGGGCATTGCTGATCGGGGCACACTGCCATACTACCCTTCCCAGCCTTGAAAACCGAGTCCATAGTCTCGTTTCTGCTGCAGGGACGTTGATTTATTCCCTAAAAGAACTGGGAAGTGGCATTTAGACCACACTTTTAAGAGCAGTACTGAGGATTACCGCATTTCTTTCCATTGAAACATGAACTGTGTTGACAACAAAGAGCATTCCTAAAGTGAACTTTAGCCCCCAAGAGACCCCACAAGTTTATTGAGGCTAGAAACTAATACAGAGCATTGCTAAAAAGGAGTCATTATTGTATGTGCACTTTATGTCGTTTTGGTCTGGCCTAAACGAGATAAAGATATTTATATTTTTATAAACCATCTGTGTGGTGTACATTTGTGGTGTTTCACTGTGTTACTGTGTGTGTTAGTGCAAATACTTTACACATTGCCTTGGGGATAAGCCTGTCTGCTCATGCCAAGCTACCAAGGGGTTGAGCAGGGGTTATCAACAGTGTGTGTTTCCCCGTTACCCTGACTAGAGTGGTGGTTTCTGCCTGGCTTTGGCGCAAGCCTCAGCCAACCAGAAATCCCATTTCTAACAATGCGTGATTTCTTTACAAAGTACGTCAAATGCATCAAGATCCATGAGGCAAAACAACTGCAGAGGAGAGAAGCATCAGCAAACAAAGTGATGTATCCATTTCTGAGTCCTTGGGGAGGGGATGCAACAGTTCTGCTGCACACTGGAGAAGTGATGTGTCGAACCAGACTGTATGGGGAAATGTGGCATTGATTCCAGGAGGGTTCTGGTCTGCGGGTGCTGCGATGGTGATGCAGGGTGCACAAGCACGATGCTTGTAAATCCAGGGCACGCTGGAGGACAACGCAGCGGGGGTAAACAGGTGCTGCAGCTATTTCTTCAGCCGCTGTCCCACAATGCGCCATTCTTGTAGCCCAACAGCAGGGTCTGCATTGGAGTTGGTGCAGTGATGCCAGATTTCGGAGGTTGGTGCACTGGACTTGGAGTGCGGTGATTCTGCTGGCCGCTGGCAGGCGATGCATAGATTTCTTCGGCTGCATGGGGCTGTGCAATGAGAATTTCTCCGCACGGTGGTACAGCATCAGAAAAACTGGCACTGGAAGAGTGATAGGTCGATTTCCAGGTTTTCTTTGTTCTTTGCAGTCCCATTGCGGCAAGAGTAACCTCCAAGGGCCGAGTACTTGAGTTGGCACCACAAGGCAGGTCAGAACTCCGAACAATGGAGTTCAAGGTTGCTGCAGGAGAAGTCTTTGTGTCCCTGAGACTTCAGAACAGGAGGCAAGCTCTACATCAAGCCCTTAAAGATCGGTTTAACGCAGGATACCACAGCAAGACATCAGTTTCAGTCCCTTCTCTGCCCACAGACAGAAGCAGCAATTGCAGGCCAACCCAACAAAGTAACATACAGCAAAGGGGCAGTACTCCTCCTGTCAGCTCTTAAGCTCTTCCTCTTGGCAGGGTTCTCTTAGTTATAGAAGTGGTCTAAATATCTGAAGTTTTAGGTCAACTTATTTTATCCCATTTACACTTTGTAGTCTTTGTTTCCAGGGTCTCTGAGCTCAGCAAAAAACAGTTCTGTCCTTCCTGGTCCAGCTTCACTACAGAAGGTAGAGACAGCATTGTGCAGAGCAGACACAGCCTATTATGGTGCTAGTGAAAACTCCTCCCACTACTCTAAACACAGAAAGGTCTATTCAGCCTAGCTATGAGTCACCAGCAAAGGCAGGACACACCGCAACATCCTTGTGACTATCTAGAGTTAATACACATCCCCAGCTACTGTCACTCCAAAACCAGACGGTGATTCACCCAGGAAAGGCAGGACATACCTCATCACCCCTCCTTCTGACTATATAGAGTGATTGCACATCTCCAGAAACGTTCAAATTGCCACTTAAGTGGGTGGCACAACCAGTGCTGCAGACCCACTAGTAACATTTAATTTACAGGTCCTGGGTCGCTCCAAAACCAGACAGTGAATACACAAACAGGCAATGGCACACAGGATGGTTAAACAAGAAAATACCCACAATCTAAAAAACACACTTAATGAAAGGTATGTTATTAAATTCAGAATTCAGAGAGCCTAAACTCCAAATCTCTAGCTTATTCCAATTCAATGTTACATTTGTAAAATGTTACAAGGCAGCTCCAATGATAGCATATGAGAGAGCTAGCCCTTGCAATAGTGAAAAAAGAAATACACAGTATTTCACTATCAGGACATGTAAAACACACCAGTACATGTCATACCTTTAGCATACACTGCCCCCTGCCCATGGGGGTACCTTGGGCCTACCTCAGTGGTGGATTACTTGTAGGAAAAGGGAAGGTTAGGGCCTGGCAAAATGGTGCATTTTCGAGGTCGATATGGCAGATAAAACTGCGTGCAGACACTGCATTTATTGCGCCACTCATATAAGTAGCCTTGTATGAGCGGAACAACAAATGCTGCAGACCCACTAGTATCATTTGATGTACTAGCCCTGGGAAACCGCAGTGCACTTTACTAGCGACTTATCGCGAAATCAAAAATGGCACTCATGGGAAACCAATCTGTTGGACTCGGGCCCTTTTTGCAGGGTCATCCCTAAACATTTTGCTCTCCTCCTAGCCTTTTTGCTCACATGGTGTTGGTGGTTTTAGGACTCCGGACACTTTAGCACTGGCTAGCAGTGCAGAGTGCATGCGCTCTCTGCCCTCCATAGGTTAACATTGAGAACTCCCTCCTTATGGGGCAATTCCTAAATAGAACAAAATACGTATGGCATGTTTGGCATGTGTGGAATGGAAATGATAAATGCTGCGCAATGGTGTGCGCAGATTTACTTTTACTATTTTTGGAATGCCACTTTTAAAAGTTGGCATTTCTGTGTGCTGTATGCCTGCCTGCGTGTCTGTTTCTAGAAGTGACCGGGGCTGGTGAGGAGTGGGTGGCTCCAGGAAGGCAGGGTCAGGCTGAGGGGAAGGTCTGCAACTGGAGTAGTGGGCGGAGAGATCCCCTGTCCCTGACTAGGTCAGTGCCTACCCTGTACAAGGCTAGCTCCGCCCCCTACTAGCACCCCTCCCAGTGCCAGTTGGGACTGGAACTTCCAAGACCCTTCCAGAAACCCCTACCCCTGGACCTTTTCAGAACCTTCTACCTCCTTCCAGACGCAGGGCAGGGAGGTGTATAAATACAGGGGCTGTTAACCCATGTGGTTGTTGTGCTGGTGCTGACTAGGAGGGAATACTCTGCCAGGAAGAACCTTTGCTGTACACTGCATGCTGGCCCCTGTGCCCACCTTTGCCCCGCTACCTTCTACTGGACTGGGAAGGAGCTGCGCTGGAGCCAGGGCTGCTGATCTTCAGGATTGCCATCCTCACCGCGTTTGACTCTCCCAAGGGATTGCTACTCTGCTGGGGAAAAGCTGCCCTGTAGTCTGCTGACCTTTGCCCAGCCCTGCCTGCTTCCCTAGCGCCTCGTGAGCGCTATAATTTTACCCAGGACAAGAAGGAGCGTGGATCCTGCAGCCCTGTGATCACTGACGTGCTTCGAGGAGATCCCAGTGTGGGGGATTTCCCCCTGCGTGGGACCAATAACAGCGGGAGCCCACCCCAGGTTTTCCGTGCTTTTTATGCCTTTGACAACAGTGGGAGTCCACCCCGCATGCTGCCAGGGAGAGCTGCTGCTTTAAAAATACAGAGGGAGCCTACCCCGCGTCTTGCCGATTTCGGCGGGTGCCCACCCCGCTTATTTTCATCTTTAACTGGGTGCCCACCTCACAATTGTTTTTATATGTAAGCAGGTGCCCACCCCGCGTTCCACTGCTAGAAATCACCGCCGCAGCCCGAGCCGCCCAATATTACCGAAGCCGGCGCCCGTGCCTGGTTGTGGGTGGGGCCGGAAGGAGCATTGCAGGAAGCCAGGCGGAAGGACGGCGGAGATCCCGTGGTGACGAGAGAGCCTGCGTCTTGCCCAGAAGCCAGGCGGGAACCTACTCCCACTGGCAAAATGCCCAAAAGACGATGGAGACTTCGCTCCGTAAGTGGGGGCTCCCCGTGAGCCGAGGAGAGCCCTGCACGTGCGGCTGAGTCTGCCGCCACAGAGGAGAAGAGTCCGGAGCCTCGCGATCCTGCCACCAAAGTCCCGGATCCCAGGAGGGGGCCTGGGTGAAGTCAGGAGAGGTCCGGGTGAGTGCAGCTCTGGTGAGTGGGGCCTGAGCTTTGGACACTGCGGGTGGGGATTGGGGCGCACCAGAGACCTGCGAAGAGGAGCCCCACGAAGGAGGGGCTCCCAAAGCGCGGCAAGTGGTTTTTTTTCCCTCCCTCTTTGGGGGCTAGTACCATTGTTCGCACAAAGGCGGGCAGCTGCAACAAGGGGAACAGGCTTTCCTTTGGAGTCCCGGAGTGGGGCCCCCCCACCTGCTTATTAACTGTGCCAGTGTTCTTGTGGGCTACGCAGCGGTGCTGCAGTTGCGGGCCGCTGCAACATTGGGCGCATTTCATGGGTGGCAGAGTTGCTGTGGCTGCATCGGCAGTCCAGGAGGCCAGTATGGGAGTCTCGTGAGGGCCCGGGGGCTCTAGGGGACATGGTGGAATTTGGTGCCCAGGAACCGTGACAGTGATGCCCAGGAGGGATAACGAGCTGTGTGCACCCTCCTGGTGATACTGTGGTGCACAGGGGCGAATTCAGTATTTAGGCCCAAGATATTCATGCCTAAAGGTGTGGTGCACAATGTGTTAATGCCCATGGTTATTTTACATAATGTAGCTATGACAGGGGCCACTGAGGTGCACTGTTAAGGCCGGATGTATGCTTAGGAGGATGCCAAGTGTCATGATGCTGAGATGATGCTTAAAGCATATGAATGCCAATCATTTTTACACTAATAATGGTGCCTAATGCTTCTCCCCTAATGTTTACGCTGCTGGTTTCATGCTTAAGGTGCTTATACCTGATCTAATGGGTTTTACGCCTAAGGAGGTGTATAATGTTTTTATGCCTAATGTCATGCTTCGATGTTTTAGGATGATTATCATGCAAATGTGATTTATGCCCTATGGTTATTGCAGAATGTATTTGTTTATGCCTGACAATGTTGCATTTATGCTAGGGGGATGCCTGGCGTCAGGTCATTAGGTTCATGCCTGATCCAATGTATTTATTCCTCATGTTAATCTGATGCTAAGTTTATGATCTTGCCAGTAGGTACTGGGTGTTCTACACTGATTACTTGTACTTTTGCGATGGTTCTAGCAGCGACCCGATTGGCGCTGCGTTGTACATAGACCCCTGTAAATTGTGACTTGGTGCCGGTTGGCACAGTGTATATATATCTGTGATTTGTGCTTCTAATGTGTGTTTTATAATACAAAGGCAATTTTTATAAAACCTTGTGTGCAGTCTCTTTTGTAGTGTGCCTAGTGTTTCGCCGCTGTGGTTGTGTGTGTTGCGCAAACGCTTTACACATTGCCTCTGGGATAAGCCTGTCTGCTCATACCAAGCTACCAAGGGGGTGAGCAGGGGTTATCCTCAGGTTATCCTCAGGGTGTAGCTCCCTCGCCCTGACTGGACCGGAGGTTTCTGCCTGGCTCTGGCGTGTGCCCTATCCTACCGGGTACCCCCGTTTCTAACACAACCAAAATTACAATTTGTACAGAGAGCACTTGCACTTTGACACTGATCAGCTGTGGCAAAGTGCCCAACGCATCTAACCCAGCCAAAAACAAATCCAGCCCGCAGTCAAAAATACAGAAGGTAAAGGCACAAATTCAAGGGAAACCACACCAAGGATGCCAAGTCTAACACGTGTCCCCTTCAGCTGAAAAGTGGGGACAACTATCCACCCTCCTAGGAGTTCTCATCACTAAGACAGAATAATCTGGACAGACCATAGGCATTGGCATTCTCTGTACCAGGGCGGTGTTCCACCCTAAAGTACATCCCCTGCAGGGAAATGTACCACCTCAACAGTTTTGGATTCTCATCCCTCACTTGCATCAACCATCTAAGGGGTCTGTGGTTTGTCTGAACCCAGAAGTGAGTCCCAAACACGTTCCGGCCTCTGCTTCTTCAGCCCCCAAACCACAGCAAAAAGCTTCTGGCTCAATTGCACTCCATCTCTGTTCCCTGGGAAATAGCCTCCTACTAACAAAAGCTACAGATTGGTCCAGGCCCACATCATTCAGTTTTGAGAGAACTGCACTCCCACAATGCTCTGAAACATCTATTTGCACAACAAATTCTTGGGAAAAATTGGGTGCCTTGAGGACGGGTGCCATGCACATGGCAGATTTCAGGGCATCAAAAGCAGTCTGACAGGCATCAGTCCAGCTCACTTTCCTGGGCTGCTTCAATGGTCCATATTCCTTGACAAACCTCCTGTAGTAGCCGGGGACACCAAAGAAGGCTCTCACCTCAGTCTGGGTCTTGGGGGCTCCCAAGCCAGAAGGGTGTCAATCCCAGGTTGTAGGGGGGCCACCTGGCCGCTTCCTACCTGGTGCCCTTAGTACACCACAGACCCCTGCCTGTATCCGACACTCACTGGCCTTGATCCAGGTAAGTGGCGCTGAATTCCACCAGCTCGGACAACACCTGGTTGACCAGTCTCTCAAAGGTGGCAGGGGGCGTTCTTCAAATCAAAGGTCGTGACACAAAACTGGTAGTGCCCCTCTGGCACTGAGAACACAGACCTCTTCTTGGACCCATCATTTAAGGCAATCTCCTAGTACCCAGATGTTAGAGCAAACATGCTGAGGAACCTGGTAGGTCCCGACTGATCTCTGAGCTCATCAGCTCTGGGGATAGGGTGTGCGGGTAGTCCACACAGAACCAAAGTTCAAGTGTGGCACCAGAGGCAGCAGATTTTGGAACACAGACCACTGGGCTGGCCCAGGGGCTGCTGGAGGGCTCAATCACCCCTAATGCCAACATCTTAGAAACTTTTTCTTTGATGCTGGCTTTGATCCTGTAAATCTTGTTTTTCTTATGAAGGTTGTCCCCAGAGTCAATGTCATGGACGCACCAATGAGTGACACTTGGGGTCAGACAGAAAAGTGTGGTAAACCATCCTAGCACTCAGCAACAGTCCCTCTGCTTCTCTGGGGTCAGGATGAAGGAGAGGTTCAACCCATCCACTGACCCATCTTGCTCCTTGGAAGACAAGCGGTCAAGCAGAAACTCACTCTCTTTTTCTATTCCATCCTCTGTCACCAAGAGCATATTCACTTCAGACCTCACAAAGTGAGGCTTGAGGTGGTTTGCATGTACGACCTGCAACGGCTTCCTAGGAGTCTGCAAGTCCACCATGTAAGTGACATTACTCTTTTGCACCACCACACCAAAAGGCCCAGACCACTTGTTCTGGAGATCACAAGGCTCTACTGAGGCCATGACCCACATTTTTCTATCCAGAGTGGCATTCTGGCCATACCAAAGATCTCCATCAATGCACAGCTCACCACAGGAGCTGTGATTAATGGTGGGCAGAATTTGCGTAGTCGGGCTACGCAAAGCTCCATAGATCCAGACACTCCTGAGGCACAGCCGGGAGCTTAGCGCTAGAAACACGCAAATCAATCAAGCCTTTTTAAAAATTGTAATTGTGTTTTTTTTTATTCTTATTTTGCCCGCCCTTACCTGCTACTTGGGGTTTCATTTTGCTTCCTGACCCCCGCGCAGCCGAGCTGAACGCTGCTGCGGGTCAGGCTTTCCCTCTCGCCGCCATCAGCGAGGCTCCCCCAGGCCACGCCCACCTTTGCTAGGCCACGCCCACCTGCCTATGTAAACGGAGCTGACTACGAGCTCTGCGATAGATCCAGACACTCCTGAGGCACAGCCGGGAGCTTAGCGCTAGAAACACGCAAATCAATCAAGCCTTTTGAAAAATTGTGATTGTGTTTTTTTTATTTTTACTTTGCCCGCCCTTACCTGCTACTTGGGGTTTCATTTTGCTTCCTGACCCCCGCGCAGCCGAGCTGAACGCTGCTGCGGGTCAGGCTTTCCCTGTCGCCGCCATCAGCGAGGCTCCCCCAGGCCACGCCCACCTTTGCTAGGCCACGCCCACCTGCCTATGTATACGGAGCTGACTACGAGCTCTGCGATAGATCCAGACACTCCTGAGGCACAGCCGGGAGCTTAGCGCTAGAAACACGCAAATCAATCAAGCCTTTTTAAAAATTGTGATTGTGTTTTTTTTAAATTCTTACTTTGCCCGCCCTTACCTGCTACTTGGGGTTTCATTTTGCTTCCTGACCCCCACGCAGCTGAGCTGAACACTGCTGCGGGTCAGGCTTTCCCTCTCGCCGCCATCAGCGAGGCTCCCCCAGGCCACGCCCACCTTTGCTAGGCCACGACAACCTGCCTATGTAAACGGAGCTGACTACGAGCTCTGCGATAGATCCAGACACTTCTGAGGCACTGCCGGGAGCTTAGCGCTAGAAACACGCAAATCAATCAAGCCTTTTTAAAAATTGTGATTGTGTTTTTTTTATTCTTACTTTGCCCGCCCTTACCTGCTACTTGGGGTTTCATTTTGCTTCCTGACCCCCGCGCAGCCGAGCTGAATGCTGCTGCGGGTCAGGCTTTCCCTCTCGCCACCATCAGCAAGGCTCCCCCAGGCCACGCCCACCTTTGCTAGGCCACGCCCACCTGCCTATGTAAACGGAGCTGACTACGAGCTCTGCGATAGATCCAGACACTCCTGAGGCACAGCCGGGAGCTTAGCGCTAGAAACACGCAAATCAATCAAGCCTTTTTAAAAATTGTGATTGTGTTTTTTTTATTCTTACTTTGCCCGCCCTTACCTGCTACTTGGGGTTTAATTTTGCTTCCTGACCCCCGCGCAGCCGAGCTGAACGCTGCTGCGGGTCAGGCCTTCCCTCTCGCTGCCATCAGCGAGGCTCCCCCAGGCCACGCCCACCTTTGCTAGGCCACGCCCACCTGCCTATGTAAACGGAGCTGACTACGAGCTCTGCGATAGATCCAGACACTCCTGAGGCACAGCCGGGAGCTTAGCGCTAGAAACACGCAAATCAATCAAGCCTTTTTAAAAATTGTGATTGTGTTTTTTTTTATTCTTACTTTGCCCGCCCTTACCTGCTACTTGGGGTTTCATTTTGCTTCCTGACCCCCTCGCAGCCGAGCTGAACGCTGCTGCGGGTCAGGCTTTCCCTCTCGCCGCCATCCGCGAGGCTCCCCCAGGCCACGCCCACCTTTGCTAGGCCACGCCCACCTGCCTATGTAAACGGAGTTGACTACGAGCTCTGCGATAGATCCAGACACTCCTGAGGCACAGCCGGGAGCTTAGCACTAGAAACACGCAAATCAATCAAGCCTTTTTAAAAATTGTGATTGTGTTTTTTTTATTCTTACTTTGCCCGCCCTTACCTGCTACTTGGAGTTTCATTTTGCTTCCTGACCCCCGCGCAGCCGAGCTGAATGCTGCTGCGGGTCAGGCTTTCCCTCTCGCCGCCATCAGCGAGGCTCCCCCAGGCCACGCCCACCTTTGCTAGGCCACGCCCTGAACTCCCCTATAAAACATGTGCTTCCCACGTACGCGCAGCAGACGAGCGCAGCGGGCGCACCGTTTGCGCGCCGAAGGTGCGCCTAAGGCAAGCCCGTCTGCGCCCGTCCGCGGCCGGCCGGGGCTAGGGGCACGTCACTCTGCCCAATTCATTACTTACACTTCCTCTCAACTCCGTAGCCTCCATGGCACGTGGCCCTTGCCTGCCCCCACTTGCTCTCGCATATCTTCACTTGACTTTTCCCCTGTTTCTTTATCTTCCCACTCTCTCCCTCCCCCTATTTCCCTTCATTTCCCCAGATAAGTTGCCAGCCTAGCATCATCTAGGACTCTCTCGGCCTATTATCTTAACACTCGGTCAGCAGTGGCCCACTCACACGAACTGTCGGTGCTGCTGGACCTTCACGCACCGGATCTTCTCTTTCTAACAGAGACCTGGTTTAGTGATGATTCTCTCCCTATCTTATTGGCCACTCTCCCTGCTCCATACTATGCTCTACGAGCAGACCGCTCTGCTGGTCGGGCTGGGGGTGGCGTAGCGGTCATTACCCGGGCTGACCTCCCCTTCCAACTTCTATCTTTGCCAGATATCGCCACGACAGAGTACCTTGCTATTCGTACTACATCTACCACCCCCCCTCTCACTTGTGTTCTCACTTATCGTCCCCCACAGTCAGCCTTACGGTTTCTCTCTGATTTTCAGGAGGTACTGGCCACACTTACGGTCAATAACTCTTCCATCTTATTATTGGGAGACTTTAATTTCTGGCCTTCAGATCCAGCGGAATGTCCGTCCTCAAGAGAGTTCTCAGTTACCCTTCAATCCCTCAATTTTGTGTCACATGTTCGTTCCCCCACTCATGTCAAAGGTCACATCTTAGATCAGATTTGGTCCCTGAATTGTCCGGTGGACTCTATGTCCATCTTACCCTGCACCTGGTCTGACCATCATTTGATTTCGTTCACCCTTCCTATTAACCCTACTGTTAGGCCCCCGCTCCCAAAGAAGGTTTGGGTCCGCTCATGGAGCCGAGTGGATCCGGAGAATCTATCCGCATTACTAACCTCCTCCTACCCTACCCTACAAGGCCTATCGACCCTCTCTCAGGACATTGCCATTGAACATTGGCTCTCCTCAGGCTGTGATTCCATTGCCCCGCTGAAGCAGGTGACTTCAAAGCGGGAGAAAGATGCCAACTTGTGGTTTAATGAGGATCTTAAGACCATCAAACTAGCGGTACGCCGAGCCGAGCGTGCCTGGCCCTGGAGGAGGAATTATTGTCCCTTACTCAGATCTGAGTTTACTACTATCCTGGCTCAATACAAGAAGGCCATCTTGGCTGCAAAAATGGCCTACTTTTCCTCAAAGATTCTTGCAGCTGAGAATCAACCGAGGGAAATTTTTCCGATTGTCCACAATTTGGCATTTTCCGATAGGACATCTCTTAAGCCCTCCCCTTCCCAGGACCTTTGTCACTCTTTAAATAATTTCTTTATTGAGAAGATTGCTAAGGGACAACTTGATGCCCTTCCCCTCTTGACTAAGGAATCCTTGACCTCGATAATTCCCCGTGTTAAATCGGGCTCTCCACTGGACACTTGCCCCGCGCACATCCTTCGCCACATTTATACAACTTGTCCAGACCCCTTCCTTCACTTCCTTAACAGTTCTCTTTCCCAGGGGGTTGTAGCCAAGTCATTGAAAACAGCTGTTATTGTTCCCATCTTAAAGAAGCCCGCCGCTGACCCTGCGGTCCCCGCCAATTATCGCCCAATCTCCCTCCTACCATTTCCGGCTAAGGTGCTCGAACACCATGTTACCAGTTCTTTGAGCACTTTTGTGGAGGAGTATGGGGCCTTGGCTCCCCGTCAGGCCGGCTTCCGCCCCGCACACTCTACGGAGTCCGTAGTACTTTCGGTCCTTGACAACCTCAGGGAGGGAATGGACACCGACCAGGCCCAGGCTTTGGTCCTCCTCGATCTCTCAGCCGCCTTTGACACGGTTGATCATACCATCTTGCTTTCCCGTGTCAGGGCGGCGGGGATCGCGGGTACCACCCTGGTGTGGTTATCCTCCTTCCTGAGGGACCGCACCCAGGCTGTTCACCTGGGTGACTTTTCTGCGGACTTCCGGAACGTTCAGTGCGGGGTTCCTCAAGGTTCCTCCCTTTCACCTCTGTTGTTTAACCTCTATATTGCCCCCCTTATTTTTTCGTTGCAGCAAATGGAGGTCAGCGTATACAATTACGCGGATGACCTCCAACTTGTTTTCAATCTCTCTTCTTCCTCTGCTTCCATCTTAAATTTCCAGTCTGTTATGATTTTTATCCGGGACTGGATGAACCACAACCACTTGAAACTTAACCCGGATAAGACCGAGTTGGTGTTGACGGGTGGTTCCTCCAGTCCCTGGTCTTCACGTTTTTTGGCCCCCTTCCCTTGGTTCTTCCCCGGTCCCTTCTACCTCAGTTAAAACTTTAGGTATCAAACTTAATTCTCAGCTCACTCTTCACTCCCAGGTTAGCTCTGTGGTGTCTTCTTCTTTTCTGTCACTACGCACCATTCGCAAGGTATCCCGCTTTTTTTCCTTTGATGCCTTAAAATTGATCATCTTGGCGATGGTTATCTCCCGCCTGGATTATGGCAACGCCCTATATGCAGGTATACCTGCATATAGTTTAAGGCGTTTGCAGCTGATCAAGAACCAGGCGGCACGGTTGGTTTTCAATTTTCCAAAATCCCATCACGTAACATCCCTTCTCAAATCCTTACACTGGCTCCCTGTCCGTGAACGCGTCCAGTTTAAGCTTGCTTCTATCATCTTTCTAGCACGACTGGGCGCGGCCCCGGCCTTTATTTCATCTGAGATCGTCCCCTACGTTCCAACTAGGGAACTACGCTCATCCACGCAATCCCTGCTGTCAGTCTCCCGCTTCCGGAGGAAGAAGTGGGGAGGATCGAAGTTTGCGACCCTTGCCCCTGTCCTGTGGAATTCCCTGCCTTTAGAGCTTAGATCTCTAACTTCCTACCCCCAATTCCGGAAAAAGCTCAAAGCTCATCTATTTGCTAAAATTTTTAACTAGATCATTTGCTGTTTTTGTCTTCTTTTTATTATTTTCCGTTATTTCTACTCTGGGGATGTCTGATCTGTTGCAGCGCCATGAAACCGCTGGTGAAAGTGCGCTATATAAATATTTTTAAACTCAAACTCAAACTCAAAGCTCAGCGAAATGGTAAAAAATCTCCCCGAGCACGCAGAAATTCCGAAAACACGTGGAATTGCTTGTTCGCAATGCTTTTTCCCTCTACGCAAATGCTGTTTGTGTGCTCGGGGGGAAATATCTTGTGAACACGCATTTTGAGAACAACAAACAAGCAAAAAATTCCGCGAAGCGCAGAATTTTGGGCAATTCTGCATTCTCAGTGGAACGCAAAATTACCCAAATTCCGTGAGCGGAACGTAATTTGCCGCCCAGACCTAGCTGTGATTGTCCTGAGAGGGATAGTCTCCAGGTACCGGGTAGCATGGTCCACCATGACCATGTTGTACCTGTTGCCTAAGGCAGTCTTGGGGTACATGGGCCCCACAACCTCAATTCACACCCGCTCGAAAGGGGTGCTCACCACTGTAAAAGGCTGGAGAGGAGCCTTCACCTTTCTCCAGCTCTTACTACTTGACTGGCAAGTTGGGCAAGACCTACAGTGTGCATCAGAGTGCCTTCTCATTTGGGGCCAAAAGAAGTAGGTGACAATCCTATGAAAGGTCTTGTCCGGCCCCAAATGTCCTGCCAAAGGCACATCATGAGCCAAACCCAGTAGGAAGGCTCTGAAGCACTGGGGTACCAATAGCACATGGGCCGACCCAGGCTCAGCAACCTTTGGCTCACTATACAGGAGACCATTCTCCCAGTAGATCCAATGTGATCCACACTGATCACCAGCTGCCTGGTCTGAATCCTGCTTTCACAAACCAAATAGAGTAGGGCATTCCATCAGATTTCCTCACTGGGGGGACCAACCTCCTGATGCCAATGGGTCAGGTCAGATAGGTTCCTCAGTTCGGCCACTTGTAGGTTGCAAGGCGTCCCAATGAAGGTCTGCCTCCTTCTTGACTGTGGAAACATCTGGGGCAGGTTTCCCATGCCCCCTGCCCCTGCTTTGTCTGGGAGGGACCTGGGCATCAGGATCCAGGTCCTCTTGATCAACCCTACTGGCTGCCATTGACTGAGTGGTCACACATGCCTTCTCAGGCAGACCCAAAATCTTCAGATGAGCCTGGCGTTCCATCTTCTCCCCAAGTAAACTCGCCAGGTCATTGCCAAGCAGACAATCAACAGGCATGGTGGGACTCACAACTACTCTCAAGGTACCTAAGACTCCCCCTCATTCAAAGGGAATCTGCACCACCTTACACCAGCGCCTAGAGTTATCTGCTGCAACTAAAAGCAAAGAACATTGGGACCCACCTGCTCCTCAGACACCAGTTGAGACCTAACTGATGTCACAGTTGCTCTAGTGTCTCTCAGAGCTAGCACACTGGGCCCATTCATGTTTACCCACTTCCTATATTTTTTAGTATTATTAGTCATAAGGCTCCCCAGGACAATCTCACTGTCCTCTGTTGAGACAAGGTTCATCTCAGCTGGCTCCCGCCCTTCACATGGAACCCACTTCACTAACCAACCCATGTGACGGTGAACCATTGGGTGCAGGTGTGTAGTTGGGACAGTCAGCTTTCTATCAGATGCTTGCGCAGCTCTGGAGCACAAAGACTATACAAGTGCTCCCATGCAATTAAATCATACAACACCTGATAGTCAAGTTACTTTGCTACCCTTATCCAACCAACCAGTGACCTTCAAAAAAGACTCACACATTCAACCAAGGTATCAGACTCAACTTTTCTAAAAGATCAGATTTTCTCCTTGTACTGCATAGGGGTGAGCTCATACCTGAGGCGTGAAGCTTCCTTCATGTTTGGATAATTGAGGGTACTCACCTCCCTCTGTGGTGTCAGGATGTCCCTCCCATTTATCTCAAAGTGTTTTCACAAGCCCCCTCCCCATTGCATCTCTGGGACCTCATTCATGCTGAGAGCTGCCTCATAAACTGCAAACCAAGAATATATGTTCTCCCCCTTCTGAAACTTTTGTACCAGATCCATTGGAATGTACACCTTTCCCACAGTCTGCACTGGCTGCACGCTGCCACCATTTGAACTAGACTCTGCATGCCCGGCCTTGATATCCAGTTCCTCTAAACTCCGCTCATGTGTCAAAAGCAGCTTCTTTTCCTAAACAAAAAAGGGAAGTGTCTGCTCCTTGTCTTTGTCTTCCTGCTTGTGATCCATCTCAAGCATTTTCATCTGGAGTCTCTCAAGCTCCAGTTTGTGATCCCTGGCCCTCTGTCTGTCCTGCAGCTTCTCTGGGGAAATACTTCTAGAGGCTAAACTGCTGCCAGGCCTGAAGGGCACTCCCCCCACAGGTAAATCCTGAGCCAAAAAGTCCCATGGCTGGCTCTGCACTTCCAGCTCCACCTCATCATTCTCAGCCCCTCCAGCTTCTCTTGATGCCCAAAAGGCCATCAGTGCCTTTTGCAACTCCACCTTCATTGAGGAGCTCTTTATTGGACAACCAAGATTTTTGCTAAATTGCTTTATGTCACTCTCAGTGTAGGAATACAACTTCCAAATCTCAAATGCACTTTCTGCAACAACAACTGCTGGGTCACCAAGCTGAGACATGACTGAACTTCAAGGGACGACAAATAACACAAAAAAATGAAAGACAGTATGTAGTTGCATAATCTTCAGTGCTAGATTAGTGATGTACACCAATTACTGTGGGTCAAGTACAAATCCAGGTACAAATCCTCACCTCTGACCACCAGTGTTAGAACTGGGGGTCTCTAGTTGGCAGTGGCTTGCACCCTGTTCAAGCAGGGACGCTTCCTTCCAGTCAGGATAGGGGAGTAACACACTTTAGATATCCCCTGCTCACCCCTTTGGTAGCTTGGCACGAGCAGACAGGATTATCCCAAAGGCAATGCGTAAGGTATTTTTACCCAAACACACAGCAAGTAACACAGTGAATACATCACACATTGAGCCAACACCAGTTAAGACAAATAAAGTATCTTTATCTAAAACAAACAAGGCAAAAATGACAAAAATCCAACATACACTACTGCAAATATGACTTTGAAAAGGTTTCAAGCACTTATGTCCATAGAAAACTATGGATGAATGATTTCTTTATAAAGTACTTCAAATGTGTCAAGATCTACCACATAGCAAAACAGCCACAGAGGAGGAAAGCATCGAAAAACACAGCGATGGGTAATTTCCTGAGTCCTTGTGGAGGTGATGTGACAGTTCTGCTGCACACAGGAGAAGTGATGCGCCGAATCAGGACTGTATGGGGAAGTGAGGCATTGATTCCAAGACGGTTCTGGTGCTGCGATGCGGGGTGCACAAGCATGATGTGTGGAAATCCAGGGTGCTGGTGGTCGATGCAGCAGTAGCAAACAGGCCAGCTTCACTACAGGAGGTGGACACATCGTTGTGCAGAGGAGACAAAGCCTATTCAGGTGCTAGTGAAAACTTCTCCCCCCAATCTAAATGCAGAACGGTCTATTCAGCCTAGCTATGAGTCACCAAGAAAGGCAGGACACAATTCAACCTCTTTATGACCGTCTAGAGTTAATATACAACCCCAGCTACTGTCACTCCAAAACCAGACGGTGAATACACAAATAAGCAGAGGCACATAGGATGGTTAAACAAGAAAATGCTCACTTTCTAAAAGTGTCATTTTCAAACACACAATTTAAAAAACACCTTTACTGAAAGGTGTATTATTAAATTCTGCGTTCAGAGAGCCAAGACTCCAAATACCTAGCTTTCCCAATTGAAAGTTACATTTGTGAAATGTTACAAGGCAGCTCCAATAATAGCCTATGGGAGAGATATTCCTTGCAATAGTGAAAAATGAAATACACTGTATTTCACCATCAGGACATGTACAAAGTAAGTCATTAGAGCACTTTCTAGGATTGCTAGCTGAGTCAGACAAGCCCCCACTCGGCGGTGGTCAGAGAAGACACAGCAGGTACTCCCTCGGTGCTACGACTTTGATGAATGTGTGACTATAAGCCAGCACCACCCTTCAGTGACCGCATAACCTGGAACAAATTAACACATAGGAAATCCCTACATAAGTGCACATGGAGAGCATACTTTAGAAGGCAGGGACTGACTTATTAAGCCCTGACGAAGGCCCCAGACATGATCGGGCTCTTTGTGTGAGCCAAAACATGTTGACACGAATACTAAAGGTTTAATTGAATGATTATATTCAATAAAAAAAACTTAGAACAAGTTTTAATCTTAGAACAAAAAACCTTAGAACAATAAAGGAACCGTTTGGGTATACCTGTGAGTATTTCTAACAGCAAAAATGTCACCTGTATCCTTGCTTATGCAGTCAGATTTAATTTAAGAACTCCCAATACAAAATACTGGTTGAGTCCGCCCTGGTGGTATCATCCTACTAGGGTGTGGACAGGCGCTGATGATGAAGCATGTCACGATAAGTGAGTGAGGCATCTACTTCAATATCTTGGGATATTCAAGAGGTTACCTTCTAGACCTATTCTGACAAAATGTTCAATGAACTGGCCCCCTTAAGAAACATTTTGAATATTCCAGTTGTCCTTTGTGTCTAACTATTTAAATGAGGAGTTTGCAGCTGGTCTATTTTTCTCTCGCTCCCCTATTTGTGGTACAGCCCCAAAACCTTGTCAGTGCCGCCAAATATTTAGAGTGTTACAGCAAACAAATGATGGACGGAATGCTGACCATGCAAACATTCTGCCACAGTCAAAAGATCTGGGTTAAATTCATTGTTCTTTTGCCCACTACGCCACCCCAGTTTGGACCCAGCCATATGCAAACCAGTCTTGACCCTGTGCCCCATGGGAACAGTCCAGACCAAACTGCCAGGCCAGGTCCTCCCTGGACTGGAAACAAGCATCCTGGGACCAGTTTCAAGGTATGTCACCCTTCTTCAGCCAGGCTAGCTTGAATCCAGTGGCACAGTGATCAAGAGACCCACGTCTGGGCATACCCATCCCACTTAGGGAGAAAAGTGTTACAGCAAACATTTAGAAGCAGAGATTTCTTGCACTACACTTCAAAAGGATTTCATTTTACACTGCACATATATGCAGCATTTCTTTTGCTTGTGGCCAGATAGACATTTAGCACATTATGGATTTTAGCTATGCCATTGTACCCGATTGTATTGACTCAGTGCAGTTTCCACAATGGTTAAAGTGAAGGGTATAGTGGGAGGTGTGGAGGAGGAAGATATCATCTTTACAATAAAAGCTAGAGATTTTACCTTTCATAAATAAATGAATACAGTGTTCAGGACACAAAGCATTTTATAGAGCAACATGTTGCTTGAGGAAACAGATTTACAAGCATTCTATTGCTGACTTCTTTCAAATCAAATGAGAGAAAATCCATCTTCCAATATTACCGTGGTACCACATACTAAATCCTACTTGCACAAGGTCACTAAGATGGACTCACATGGAGCTGTAGATCCCATTCTGAAACTTAAAAAGCCTTCATGTACACTCCACTGGCATTCCTTGCACCACTCTTCTCTCAGGAAGATAAGTAATCCCGACCTAGCCACCTAACTATTCCGGATGATAGTAATGCACATGACAATCATTTACTCTTGTTGGATGAAGAATACGATTATGACTATTCATCAGAAGATTCCTAAAAGTGAACCCTTATGATATAGAGATGTGTATCCTTCACGTGTAGGTATAAATGTACCATTTATGGAAAAAAAAGTTCCCATAGGTTTCGAAGTCAAGACATTAGAATAGGTGGAGGTTCTTTAAAGTATTCTGGACTTCTAAAATCCAATGTTTGTTCTAAATGGGCTGCCACCTCAAAGGAACATTCCCCTTTGCTCCCCCTTGATTAAGAGACAATCTGCTTAGTTAAATAATGTACACAATGCTTTTGTTCTGAAAAATAGTATGAATCAAGAAAATCCATTTAAGTGCACAGCCAGCTACTCAGCCTCAAGGATAATTATATGCATAATCACTCCAGGCGTACCATTAGCCAACTAACCAGGCTAGTGGTTTTGCATTTTCCACATGACCTGATCATGACAGCTCATTGAAAGAGCCTCCAGATGAAGAGTTACCATAATTGCAGGGTTTTGAGGCAAACAACTGTACCAATCAACCAAATGGAATATGGCAATGTCATACACAGAACTGTTGGAATTTGTTTAAAGAGTAAATCTTTCGGATTCAAATTTTTTACAGGTAGTGAAAGTTGGCACTTACCGTATACATTTGTAACTAAATATTTCATGCTTAGTAATACATTTTTTAATAGTTTAGAAGTGTATTGCATTAATCCCACAGATTACAATACAAAACAGTGTATCACAATCACCATAAATAAAAAGTAGAAAATAATGGGTAAAAGAGTACTGGACATATATATGTTAAAAAGAAAATGTATGGTTAAAAATGACTGAACACAGGAGAGTTGGGGCCAGATTTACAACCGTTTATTGCGGCCGCAAACGGGAAATTGGACAGTTTGTGATCGCATCAAAGGGTCCTGGCATATACAAACGCTATTTTGCGAGTCACCTTTCTAATACTGAGTGTTAGACCTGTCTGCCCTTGTTCTTACCCCGTTTTTTGCCCTTGTCGCCTCATTTTTGCCACCCCCTTTTTGTTGGACATAGGTCTCTGGGCGCCTTACCACTGCCAAACAGTGCTGAGGTGCAAGTGCTCTCTCCTAATAACATGGCTGCCACAGGCCCCTGCTACTGCGGAGTGGCCATTGCATACAAGCACTAGTAGTTAGGAGCAGGCTGGGACATCTTGATACTGTATCCTTGCCGTCCCGCCTTTTTGTCCCATAGACATATATGTTGGAAGCTCCTGGAACCTTCCAGCCCTGGGAGGGTTTATGCTTTGCCGCCTTTACTGGAGGGTCACCTGACCTAGGGGTATAAGACGAAAGGAGGGAAACCTGACTAGTCAGTTGGGGCACCACTGGACCTGGGGGAACCTCTGCCGGAGCGTAGGCGGTTGGGCCTAGGGGAGGAACCTACACTACTGGGACTGACTGCGTCTAGGCCCTGCTATTCCCAAGTTAGATGAGGGATTCTGCCAGCCTGCTGATCTTGCCCAGTGAGGGGGAACCCCAGGGGACCAACTCCAGTGTGCTGCAGGGAACCATTCTGCCTCTGATGCCTGCCAACTCAACCCCCCTTCTCCCCCTCAAAAGCCTGCAACTGAGACCTGCCATCTTCCTTCCCCCTGAGATAGGCGCTGTACTGAGGATGTGGGCTGTTTGTTGTGAGCCACTGGAGGATCTACAGGTAAAGCGCTGTGCCCACCTAGCGCTGTACTGCCAGAACTGAGCCCACCTAGCACTGCACTGCCAGAACTGTGCCCCCCAGAGGAATAATCCACCCATGCTGCCAAGCGCTGTGTCATTCAAGCGCTATATTGCCCAAATCACAGTCGCAGCCCAGGACTGGTACGAACTGCTGCTGGGCGCCTGCCTGCCGTGACCCCTAAGCGCTTGATTGCCACCAGTAAGGTCTCCCCATTGCGCTGGGTCATCTGCGCACTAAACGGACTGAATCCGCCCCCCTAGTGAGCGCTGAGCCAGCGCGCTCATGTGGTGCCCCTCTGCGCTGAGGAATCGAGCGCGGGCTGCCCAAGATCACCGCCACTGCCCGGGTACCTTAGGGTGGCGCTGGGACTGCTTGGCGTGTTGTCTCGCCACGGTCCCGGGACTGCCACCGACGAAGTTCTGGCGGTACGGTCCGCCTCTGCGGCCCCCGTAGGCTGGGGAGGGCCGCCATGGCATTAGAGGAGGCCGAGGGTGCAAAGAGCACATGTTGCGTGGTAACTGGGGCGCTGGCCGCGCCATAGGCCATGCCCCCGGAACGCCGCGCTCCCATTGGCTGCCGCGCCGGGAGCTGAGGAAGGAGTCCGGAGCCCGGCCGGGCCTCGCCGAAGGCTGCGTGGTGGAGAGCGGTGCCCGGACCGGCCCCGACTGGGCCCCCCAGAGTGAATACCGCCGAGCGAGAGGCCGCCTTCACCAGTCCGGGCTCCAAGGATCAAGGGGAGCTAACTGGTGAGGGGGGCCGCCTCCCTCCATCAGGACCAACGCTGTTGTGGGGCCAACCCCCCTCCGACTTCCACCGACAGAGCGGTGAGTGCGGGGACGCTGGGGCCTGCCCAGGTGCCCCATGCGCTAGATGCACGCTGCAATTACCTCTCAGCCTGGGGGTTGTGTACTGCAATTGAACCCTGCCAGCCCCCTTTCACATTAGACTGGGCCGCAAAAGTCAAGTCATAGTACTGGCATCCCCCCTGCGCCTAGGAAGTGTTGCCCCCTCTATGGGAGATGTGCACAAGTGATGACAGCTGAGTCAATATCCTCTAAGGGATGGTGCCTTTAATGTGTCTCCACCAGGGGAATGTGTTGATATTCTATACATGCCATTGACTTGAATGAATTAACTGTTGTCCTGAGATTACTTGCTCTATTTATCCGTTTGATCTTATTGTTGCCCTGAGAGTCACTGTTCTATTTACGGGAATGAATTCAATGTGCCTTGAGATTCACTGATCCATTGACTTGAATGAATTGACTGTTGTCCTGAGGTTATCTACTCCATTGACCTGAATGAATTTATTGTTGCCCTGAAATTATCTGCATTATTACTGAAATTAGTTTATTCGCCATGACTTTAATTAGATAAAGGATCTTGTCGTTACCAATCAACTTGGTGTGGTGTCCTACATTGTGTGCGCATTACTGAGTCCGGGTGAGTGAGTGCTGCACAACCGCTTTACACATTGCCTTTGGGTGCCTTCTTACCTCGCGCCAAGCTACCACGTCGGAATTAGTGACCCCAGTTCTAACAGTGAGTCACAAAGGAATGTACCATTGTTTTGTGACCGCATTTGCAGCCGCAAAACACTCTCAGTTTACTACCTACTTCAAGTAGGTGGTAAGCCACTCACAAATGGGAAGGGGTACCCAGGGGACCCCTTTTGCTTTGTCAATGGATGTGAAAATATTTTTTAGGAGCAGGCCTTGGTCCCAAGGACCACTGCCTGCCCCTAAAAAATGAAACAGAAATGTTCCATTTTTCTTTTTTAATTGCATCCTTTTTTCCTGTCAGGATAACGGGTTGCATTTAAAACAAAACATGCTTTATTTAAAAAGCAGTCACAGACATGGTGGTCTGCTGACCCCAGCAGGACACCATCCCTGGGAGTGCTAGCCATTCCTAATGGGGTCGCAAATTACACCTGCCTCATGAATATTAATGAGGCATGCAATTTGTGACCCCATTATGAATCTCAACCCCTGTCTGAGACACTGTTGCAAATTCCAATTTGCGAGTCCCAAATTACGAGTCGCAAAACAACCCAAATTGAAAGGGTCGTACATCTGGCCCTAATACTTTTTAGGTATTGTCTAAAAATGTAATTCGTTTTATAATAGCACCATCATCTTTGATTTTAAAACAATATCTAACAGCCTCGATGGTGAAACCTATTTTTGCCTCTTTAAAAGCTGGTTGCAAGTAGAATTTTCTTAAAATACAAAATTTAGGGCATTTACATAAAATGCGAATAGGAGTTTCTGTTGAAAGTCCATAAAGTCGACAAGCACATTTTCTTTTGAGAGCTTGAGTCCATGTCCTCTCTAATTCATAAATGGGGAAATAGAACTGTGTTAATCTTAGGTATTTCAGTTTGAAGTGGAGGCAGATTCGACCTGAAATATTCTTGGTCTGGAGAAACAAGGGTTTCTGAAACTAGATCCATGTGTTTATATTGCTGTAACACAGCCAGGTCATTCTTCCTCCGTCTGCTGAGTAAGGTTCTTCATAACATACATTTTTGAATCACTTGCTTTAGCTTAACCATTGTCTCCAAGTCAGGTCAGTTATACATTTCTAGAGCCTTTTTTGATGATACTAAGTTCAAATCAATATCCGTGTATGATGTTTTCTTAAGTCCCAGGTGGATTAATGATTTTAAGGTAGCAGGATTGGCCCTGCACAATCACATGAATAATTCAAAGTAGCCCTGTAATGGAGTGACGTTAAAGTTTTTATATTCAGCTCTAGCCTGATGACACAGTGAGGATTGCAGTGGGAAGATGCAGAAAATTGCTTACACTCTGCATATAAGTCTTATCAAGATTGGATACAGCCCTGCTATATAAAGCAGGTGACGCGTAAAGTAAAAAAAGAATAAGCTTCATATTTAAAACTTTCAGTGTTGAATTAATTTGTCTACCTCCAAACAATTTGGAAAATCGTGTTATGGATTTAGTGATCATAGTTGATTTGAGCTTTCTTGTCGACAAATGATTGGTCCAAGATAGCCCATTATCAATCATAACTGCAAGATACTTATATTGATTACATGCTTCAATAAGGCACCTAATAAGACCCAGGGTATAAACATGATTTTATTTCCAAATATCATAATTTAGTTTTTTGACAAATTGGTAATTAATCCATTCTCCAAATTAAAATAATGTAATCAGTTTAGTAGATATTGTAGCCCTTTTGGAGACTGCAAAAATATCAGCTGTGCCAGCACAGGCCATATATTCCACCCCCTTCTTTTACAAATTTGGTGGTACTCCATGGTCTGATTATTGAAAATCTGACAAGTTGGCAATACATAAAGAGAATAGTAGTGGAGTCAGAATGCAGCTGGCTTAAGGCGGCGCTCAGAGTTGAATTTATGTGAAAGAACGTTGTCAGTAGAACGCCTTACTTGTAACCAGGTATCTGTCTGCAATTCAACAAGGAAGTGTGATAATGAAAGGTCAATCCCTCAGTTCTGGAGCTTTGTCCATAGGCTTTGGCAATTCACTTTGTCAAAAACAGTGGAATAATCCACATAGCAATAATACATTGTAAAGAAGTATGTTTATTCAAAATGCGTTAAAAAAATCACAAAGCCTTTGAGCTTATTGTAATGCCTAGGGTATCAGAGCTCACAGGAGCACACTTTAAATGGATGGAATGGAATCTGGTATTCTGATTGAGCCCAACATTATCCTTGATTTGTCAGATCCACACTTCTTAGAGGTGACCCTAAAGTGGGGGGGAAGGCTTTTCTAATACAGGCTGAATAAATAATGGGAATCTCTTCGTAAACCTTTTGTCATGGAGTTGGGCCGACTTGTCAAAATATTCTCAGACTTTTGAGGGGCCAAAATCAGTACAGTGTGCATGCTCAGCCATGGTGATTTTATAGGTCCCCAAGGAGCTTGTTCGCCAATAAAATACAGGATACGTCCACGGTCAGTGAAAATGTAACCCTTTTTACCCATGTAGAAGCTTTTAAGGAAGTGGCCAATTTACAAGAGAATCACAGGACAAATAGCAGGTCATATTCTCTGTTGCCTGCTTCCTGCAGACTGTGCAAGTGTTCCAAATAGTCTTTTTGATACTCCAGTTGCAGTCAAGCTGACCAAAGCAAATTATATTTTCAGATAAATAGCAAGTATAGGTCAATCTGGAGATAAAAGACCTATATGTTAAGGACTGGATGCGAACAAAGGTTTCAAGTCTGCATTCCGGTCTGTCCTTTCTAAGGGCAATTCTTTCCTGAAGTCTCAGGGCCCGATTCACAGAACTAACTTAAGACAAAATCCTAAACTTACTACCATTTTGGTATTTACAGAAGGCACTTACTCATTTTGGTATTCACAGAAGACACTTACTCACTTTGGTATTCACAGAAGTTAGGAGTCCTAACTTTAGGACTCCTAAATGCCTTCTGTGAATACCGAAAGTCTTAAATTTAGGATTGTTCTCAGTTTAGGAGTCCTAAAGTTAGGAGTCCTAACTGTACTACTCCTAAACTGAGAAAAATCCTAACTTTAAGACTTTCGGTATTCACAGAAGGCATTTAGGAGTCCTAAAGTTAGTAGTCCTAACTTTACTACTCCTAAACTGAGAAAAATCCTAATTTTACGACTTTCGGTATTCACAGAAGGCATTTAGGAGTCCTAAAGTTAGGACTCCTAACTTCTGTGAATACCGAAATGAGTAAGTGCTTTCTGTGAATACCAAAATGAGTAAGTGCCTTCTATGAATACCAAAATGGTAGTAAGTTTAGGATTTTGTCTTAAGTCAGTTCTATGAATCGGGCCCTCAGTGCCTTTCTACTATATACCTATATTTCATATCAAACGGTGCCTATGTAAAGCATCACACACTGAAATAAAAGCCAACAGTGCTAAACAGTGCCTGTTGGTGACATTTGAAAGTGGTGAGGCCTAAACGTTTGGGATGAGTGCCCTGTGGCGAGCGAGCGCAGTGATTGAGCCTGTCTGCCATAAGGGATGTCTGAAATGTTCTCCTCAGGGAAAATTCTGAAAAAAGAGATGGAAAATTGTGCATTTTCAAGAAAATTTGAGAAAGCAAGAAGGTTAATAAAGCAATTGTGAAAGTGTAGTTACGACATCAATAAAGAGATTTCAGATTTCATATTGCAACTCTAAATGTATGCACTGCTACTTGCTTCCCTTGTACTTTTCAAAATCCCTAAGACGTCAGTCAGGCACGCAACATTGATGACAGCAACCCCATTCTGAAAATTGTTTCAGCACCACTAGAACAAAGTACAGCCCGAGGCAACACGTCGTGCCATCCATGGAATCTGCCACTAGGCAGGCCCTATGTTGTCAGTTTATGTCCTGATAAATGGCTTGAACTGCTTGAATTTGAAAGAGCCTGCTTTCAGCAAACCAGTGGGTTTATTATGTAGGCGGCATGTGAGCCATTTGTCAGGCCACAAAAACAGCACACAGCGCTGATGGCACCCGGTGCGACAATGTTTGCTGGTGTCCCAAATTACCAACTCCACCACTGATACCCTCACTACCACCCTTTAACAGTGCCCCTCAAATCTCCATAACCAATCTCTCAGATGCATTTAATTAGTTTCATAGCACCACTCATACCAGTGTAAGGTGTCAGAGCACTTTACATCTCACACACATTAACTAGAGACAATCAATTATACATGTCTAAATCAGTGTATATGAAAAATTACATAAGACAGAGGACTACAAGATGCAGGAGTCACATGTCATCCATACTGGTAGACAGTATATTTTAAGAGTGCTTGGTCTGGAGAAGCACAAGCTCGTTATTTAAGAGAAACCCCAACCACGGTGTTATGTTTTAAATTCTAAGAACTGATTTATACACAAATGAACCCTTTTTGCAACATAAGGATAATATGTAAACTATACCTTGCAGTTTGCATGCAGCTCTTTGATGACAGTTTATAGATCACTGCTCTATATTAGAATTTTAACTTATGAACTGCAATTTAAAAAACGCATCCCTCTGACAAAACCAGTAACCCACTGAACTATTTACATTACATGCACTTTTTGATCTGCATGGTACAGGTTCTTTGCAGCAGGCATATTAACCCTGTGCGCTACCTTACAATGAGTCAAAACTTCCACTAGACAAAACGCCCATCACTCTCCAGGAAGAACATTAATCACCAGCTTTATCTTGACATTTTTATCGTTGCCTAAAATTGCTGGATGCAAGTAACGCACGCAGGGCTGCGGCCAGTCCTCAGAGGGAGTCAGACGGGCTGTAAACTCTTGGCGAAGGACATGACACAGCAGCCCTAGACCTTTGTGAAAACTGTGAAAAGGCTTGCAGGCTCCACTCTCGCTCACATGTAAATTACATTTTCACAATGTTAGTACACCAGTAAAGCAGCTGTTTTATCAATCCTCATGGAGAGAGAGGGCCGTTTGACGTGCCTGAGGCTGCAATTGCAATTGCTAGCGGCCGTTAGGGGTGATTTATGCCAGCATGCCAATACAAACCATAGGCATAAAACATAACAAAACTTTACATGTGGTGCTTGAATGCCTGCCTTGGAAGACAAAGGGTTGAGGGCGGAGGGCGAGGGACAGGATACGAGAAAGTGCTTGCATGCAGAGAACCACGGATGCTGCTGGAATACACAACAGGCCTTTACTGAGAACCAGCAAGCATACAACCTACTGAAATCTAATTGAGGGAGACATCACATAGCCTGCCTTAACATGTCTCAATGAGCTCTAATTATTGTTATTGGAGAAGGAACCAGCTGAGGAACAGTGCAGATTAAAAGTGTAGCTCATGGAAGATTTAAAACACAACTAAAGTGTTCAATGTGAAGTGAATCATTGTTTACACGCCACTGACTGGTCCTTGAACAAAGGCGTATAAAGGTGGCAACAAAACCTTTTTGTGTAATGCAGGCAATTAGAACTTACCTGCTGCTGATGGAAGCTCATTTCAAACCAAATGTTTGCCGTAGGCCCATAGCAAAAAAAGAAACCAACAATGCCTGTGCCAATTTGCCACTGGATCAAACTCCTCAACCTCCTCACCTTCCCTGTGCACTAAACCAAAGAAGGCCAGGTCCGGGCTTACCTGAGTATCAAGACCCAACGTAGTGGAGAGTAAATTCCCCACTGCCTGCCAGTAAGAGGTTAGGTCCGGGGAGTCCAGGAACATGTGTATCTCATTAGCGTTCTAAAATCTGCAACTTTTACAGCAGCAATTCTCATTTCTCCTAATCCTTGCCATCGTCTGTGGAGTCTAGTAGCAGCTATGCATTGTGAAAAAGTGACTCTTTTTAAGAGTGCCAGATTTAACGGTAGTATACAATAATTTAAGTGATCCTTGCCATAACTCTGTAACTTGGGCTTGAGGTAGATCTCATTTCCAAGATGCTTAGCCCTCCCATCTAATACTGCAGCCAGATATCCACACAACACAGAAACTTCCTTCTTCTTAGGACCAAGGTTTTGCAGTTCCTTTTCCATCGTGTTTGACTCTGACTCAGTGAGAGGACCCTCCTGTAACTTTAGCCAAGATGTTATTTGCATGTACTTAGAGGGTGAAATTGAGCTCTCAGTTCGCTTGGACCATTGTTGCCACGACAGGGGTTTGCTCCCACACCACAAGTCTCCCCACCTCAGGGTGAGTAGTACGGTATAGCAGCGATACCACATGTGTAGGGGTGGTTTGTATTAGGAGGGCATGTAAGGGAGACATTATGGGGGGTTCCTGCAGGAAGCTTGGGGTGAGGTTCTTCACATCCTGTTGCAGCCTAAAATAGAAAAAACGCTCCAGGGGAGTAGGTGGGGTAGTGCCAAAATATTCCTCACTAGTGCAGAATGTACCATTGATATATAGTTTACCCCAGGTCTGGATGGAAAGTTTCTGGAGGAGTTGGCGGCAGCCTCCTTCCTGCGTAACAGGGAGGTCAAGCCTTCTGTGGAGGGGTAACAGTGGGTAGTATAGGATGGTTGCGTAGAGGCGGTTGGCCAGGTCGCTCCAAGAGCTGGTAGTGCAATGTACAGTGGAGGATGCTAGGTGCCGCGGGATGATGGGGGCGCTGAGGCATGCGGAGCAAGGAGTGGGGGCCATATATCTGTCTTCTATTGCCAGATGAGGCATGTAAGGGAGGGTTATCCAGTATGCCACGAAATGAGCCTGGGCAAAACTGAAATATAATTCCAGGTCTGGTATTTCAAAACCCCTGGCACTGAAGGGCCGAGTGAGAGTGTCCCATCATAGCGTTGGCTGTTTCCCTCCCCACGTAATGTGGATGAGTTGAGTTTGGAGGACTTTAAAGAAGTGTCTGCTGGGGTGTGCGGGATATTAATGAAAAGGCAAAGCAGTTTGGGCAATATCACCATTTTAATATGGGAGGTTCTCCCTGCTAGGGAGATGGGCAAGGCAATCCATCTGGTAATTTTTTCAGTGAGGAGGTCAAGCGCCCAACCATAATTGGCTTTCATCAACTCACTACGATTGCGAGTAATGACTATGCCAAGATATGTGATTGTGTCGTCACACCACGTGAGGGGGTAGTTGGGCGTAAACCACGTAGTGGCGTCAGTGAGGGGGTAAATCTGAGACTTCCCCCAATTTATGTTGACCCCAGAGAGGTGACCAAAGAGAATGAGTAGTCTGAGAATGGGGTTGAGACTTTATAGCCAGGGCAAACAGGAGAGGTGAGAGGGGGCAGCCCTGTCTAGTGCCTCTGGCTATTGGAAAAGTGGATCGAGCACCATTGACCTTAATGCTAGCCTGTAGGCCTGTATATAACAGGTTAATCCAGGCTAAAAAAGGGGCGGGAAGCCCATACGCTGCAGGACAAAGGCAAGGTAATCCCACTCTAGGGAATCAAATGCCCTGGTGGCGTCAAGGAAGACAGCCGCTGCATTCGTGTCAGGGTCAATGTCTTGCAGGACAGCAAACAGGGTGCGCAAGGTGTGGGATGTACATCTGCTAGGTACAAACCCCGATTGGTCAGGGAGGACCAGGGCAGTCATGAGGGGGCTAATGCGGTTCGCAATCTGTTTCGCTAAGATTTTAGCATTGAAATTAATTAGGGAGCGGAGCCGATATGAGTCGCATTGTGTAGTCAGTTTGCCCGGCTTCGGAAGGGATATTTTTAGTGCCTCTCGCATTGTTTGGGGTAATATTCCAGGTTTGTGGGCCTCCTCAAAGACATGCCGCAGTACGGGGATAAGTATATGGGGATAGGTTTTATAAAATTCGGCCAGGAGACCGCCTGGTCCCGGGGCCTTACCGGATTGCAATTGCATTATAGCGGTTATGATCTCTTCATCCTCGTGAAGCCGTGGGGAAGAATTCCCTCTGATTGTCCCCCAGCCAAGCAATCGCGGTGTCCTCAAAGAAAGGAGTGAAATCAACGGGTTGTGTCCTATGTGTAGTGTACAGGGTTTTGTAGAAGCGCTTAAAGACGGCCACAATATCTGGGGTATTTCTGTGCAGCTGACCGTGCTCATCTACAATTTCAAGGACGGTGTTGGAGAATCAAGGCGGGCGGATCAGAGACACTAGCGCTTTACCCGGTTTTTCCCCCTCCCCATATCGGCGAGCTGGCTGATATTTCCCCCTGAATTTACATTCTCTCTCTGCTGTCTCCTGATAGTCAGCGAGCAGGTCCCGCAGGCACGCCTTCAATTCTGGGGTGGGCGTAGCCTGTATCTGTGTTTCAGTGTGTTTGAGCTTGAGCTCTAACTTGCGGAGTATGGAACGGTTTGTCCTTCAGGACCTCCCGCTTTTGGCAATGCAGATTCCGCGCACAGTGACCTTAAAGGCCTCCCAGACCTTGGAGTATTGTGTGACCGAAGTGTCGTTGCGGGGGAAGAAGTCAGTGATCTTTTTTTCAAGTTCTGTCTTGAACACAGGGTCTAGCAGGGTCTGCAGGTGAAGGTGCCAGGACAGGTATGGCTATTCTTCATGAGGGGCTGTAAGAGTGATGAGCACAGGTGAGTGGTCGGAGTATGTGCGAGAGAGGTGGGAGGTGAACGACTGCCATGGGGTTAACCCTCTGGTGAGAACGAAGCCAGTTATCTATACGCGACCAAGAGGAGTGGGCAGTGGAGAAGCAGGATCCCTCTCTATCATGCAGGTGAAGGGCGTGCCTGGCGTCGACGAGGTCATGGTCATTGATAATGTGGTTGAGGGTGTGGTGTGAGTTGGAGTAGTGGTGTGGCATCGGGTGCGATCGGTCCAGCGACGGATCAAGGGTAACATTAAAATCTCCCCCCACACTATATGTGTGGAACCAGTATCAAGTATCTTACCCCAGAGGACCCGGAAAAATTTGGGATCATCAATGTTCAGTCCATAGCAGGAGCCAAGTGTAATAGATTGAGCAGGCAATCTGCCCCTAGGATACTGTATCGGCCTTGCGGGTCGGCATAAGACCCGATGGGGGTATAGGGGAGTGTGCGCTTAAGCAGTATGACCGTACCACGGGTGTAAGAGGAGTATGATGAAAAGCACCAGCAGGTCGCCCAATGGGACGCGAATGAAGCAGGGGCGGCGGGACTTAGATATATCTCCTGAAGCATAGCACAGTGTATATTATGGCGATCTAAGTAAGAGAGGATGTGCCAGCATTTACGAGGGTCTCCCAGGCCACATGAGTTCCATGTCAGGAAGTTATAAATAGGGGGACTAGATCGGTTCTCCATGGCAGTGTAGTCGAGTGGCAGTGATGGTTAGTGGGCGTTTACAGCACTAGTCATCTAAATAGGGCATTCATGTGTTGGTCAAGTCAGAAAGAAATAATATAAAACAAACTCGTTCCCCACCCCCTCCCACAACAGCAGCCCAATCCTGCCATGATGAGTGGCCCTCCCTCCCTTCCCAAAGTCCTCCCGCTCCATTCTCCCAACTGGGGAGAGTGGGCACAAGGTGGCCAACATTCCAAACCAGAACAGTGAAGAGATTCCCTCACTGGGTAGCAGAAAGAGGGCGGTCCAAAGACTCCTCACTTCAGCGAGGGCGCTCGGGGGATATCATTAAAGAGTCTTATCAGCCCACTAGGGCTGTGGTAGAAGCTGCAAGCGAGGGCCCAGCAACACCATCCGCAGGAGAGGCCCGGCAGGGACAATGCAGCAGTTCATGGTGCGGGGCACAATGTTCCAAGCTGTGGTTTCAAAGGGGTCCACGGCCATGGGGATGACCGAGTAGAGATAGCAGTAGAGTCCCCGGCGTGGGGCAAAGCCATCACTCTATATCCGATGTACCTCCTTCATCAGCAGACTGGGTGGAAGGGGAGGCACGGCCTGCAGATTCCCTGGGCAAGGTTTTAATACAGTCGTATACATGTTGAGGGTTAGTAAAAACAAAATTGTTTCCCTTGGTGAATGACTTTGAGGTGGGCAGGGAAGAGCATAGCGTATTCAATGTTCAGTTGTTGGAGTTTCTTCTTCACTGGAAGGAACTTCCTGCATCCCTGCTGGATGGCCACAGTGAAATCTGGGTATAGTGAGACTTCTATGCTTTCAAAGACCACCTTCTTGTGTTCCTTGGCAAGCCTCATGGTGGTGTCGCGGTCTCTGTAGTTAAGGAGCCTCGCAATGATGGGGTAAGGAGGGGCACCGGGCACAGGGCGAGGTGCCAGTGAGCGATGTGCTCTCTCATTGGCGAGTACTGATGAAAAGGCCTCTTTTCCAAAGAAGGTAGTGAGCAGGCGCTCCACATACTCTTCCATTTTGCCCGTGGTGGTGGACTCTGGCACCACTAGGATCTGCAAATTGTTGCGTCTTGAGTGCGTTTCCAAGTCCTAATTTTTTGCGGCTATTATCTTCAGGACCTTTTCCACGTCTAGCGCTTTTTTCACGGTCATGGTGGAGGAATCCTCCAGATCAGAGATGCGTTGCTCCGCTTCTTTGATGCATTCATCACGTTTGTCCCTCTTATGCGTGAGAGTATCTATACGGGCATTCATAGCGTCTATTTTGGTTTCTATGGAGGATAGGCTCGCTTGAATAGCAAGGAGGAGAGCCTTCAAGTCATCTGTGGATGTGGACATGGGTTGTTCAGGGGTGCTGGCCTGGTCCCCCTCCATTTCAGCCTGCGTTCGCGTGGATTTACGGGCCTCAAAAGTAAGTTTAGGCTGCTTATCATCAGTCCTTCCCATGGTGGCTCCACGGTGCAGCGGGGAGCAAACGGTGAGCAATCTGTTGGGGTAGCGATTAGGGGTGGGCGGAATTTGCGGAATTAACCTTCGCAAATTATCGCGAGAATGTTTAAAATTATCGCAAACAAGCAGAAATATCGCGAAGATGCGGAAGTTTTTTTCCGGCATGTTCGCGAGATTTTCTGCATGGTTGCGGGTCGCCAACTTACCCATGTGGTTGCTTGCGGGCGCGGCCATCTTGTTTTGAGTTGTTCTCGCGGTGCATGATCGCGAGAAGAAAGACGTGATCGCGCGACGCATGACGTCACTGCGGGCGCGAACTGTCGCGAGACAGCGCAAATGGCTAAAAACAATACAACATCTCATGGAGAACGCGACCGGATCAAGAAAACTTGTCGGCGAATGCAGGGATTCAGGTAAGGCGATCGCGCGCGCGCGAGAATGTATCATTTTACAGCGCGAGCAAGAAACAAATTATCGCCAAGCTGCGGAAACCGGAATTTTTGACATTTTCGCGCTCTCCGCGGAACGCAAAAATGTCAAATTATCGCAATTTCCGCGAACGGAACGAAATTTTTGCCCAGGCCTAGTAGCGATGTGGTGCAGCGAGAGGGCATGTGTGCTAGATGAGGACTGTAATCATGCACAGGTTAATCCAGGAGCCCAGTGGCGCGCCTCTGTGGGAGATGGGAACCAGGGGCACCATGGGGGGTCGCAGGCTGTCGTTTGGGCGAGGAAAGCACTATGCAGGGGCAAGATAGTGCTGGAGCTGGGTCCTCCCACGCTCCACGGTCAAATACATGTGGCAGTTAGTGTGTAGGTGGCTCCCACAGACCTCCTGGGCCGGAGGCCGGCTGAGGTCAGGTGCAGGCACCAGGTGCGGCCCTCACGCCAGGCAGTCAAGGGCTCCGCATCCGCAGCAGAGGGGCCCCCAGGATCTGTGACGGTGGGGCCGGGTCCAGGACTCCGGGCAGGAACAGCAATCGGCAAGTGTTTGGCCCAACGGCGATTGATTCAGAGGCGGCCGGTGCAAACAGTCGCCATTTTAGACAGTCCAGGCGGACCCCACTGAGGTCCCCTCCAGCAGCTGCCAGGCAGCCTCCGCAGGCAACAGCGCTCCGGGTGATGGCACAGAGGGTTCCGCTACCCCGGTACCAAGGTATTCAAGTTGGATGGGCAGAAAATTAGGAGGATAAGAGAAGGATTGTGCCCGAGCCGCAAGAGCCTAACGGAAGTGCAGCAATCTTGCTTGACGCCCTCTAGCGCCCCCCAGGGCTAGTCCCTTCTTAATGTGTTGTCACAGTTTTTCATTGAAAGACTCTGGTGTCCCAGGGGAGCCCACACACTTTCAGAACTTTTCTAATCTCATACCATAACATGGAGGGCTGCCATCAGAAGTCTCAGTCTGACCCTCTCAAAAAACTTGGGTAACCCAAACTTGTACATAAATCCAATACTAGCAATATCTTCCACCATGCACTCTTTCCTCTTGCCAATTGGACTTAGTCGGATGTTTCCAGTGTCATCCTACAGTTTTATAAATTGAAAAGCCCAGATATATAGCACATCTGGTAGACCCAGACCTTCCTTGCTATTTTTCTCCTTATCTTCTTCCATACCACCCTAACTACTCTGGATGCCAATATGAAGCTACTAATGTACTCCTGTTGTTCCTCAAATGCAGTCTTCTCAAAGCTCAATGGGATATTGTCAAATAAGAAAGTTATCTTTGGTAAAATTACTATGTTGACTAATTTGCCTAACCATACACCACTAGGGGCTTGTTCGTCCACTTCTTAAAAAAATTATTTCATTGCTCTTTTTGCCCTTTTTAGGTCTAACCCTGGAATTTTCCTAATGCATAACCACCAATATCCCTAAATATTTGATCACCTCTTTCCTCTTCATCCTTTCCAAATCCAGATTCCAGGTCATTATTTCTGTTTTATTGCAGTCAACTGGATAAACAGAAAATTGCCCAAATGTTGCTATTTCCTGCTGCAGCTGGGACAGAGTGTCACCCTCATTTGCAGTGTAGATAATGATGTCATCTGCATACTGGGCTAACTTCTTATTAAAGTCCTTGCACTCAAAAGGAACTATCTTTGATTTAAACTTAGACTTCGTGCAAAAGCCCCCCTGGTATTCAAATTGACTGGACAGGGGATGAGGGGGCACTCTTGCCTTATCCCTCTCATTATTCTAACTTGATCTGTCAGGTTGCCTTTTAACAGAATTCTAACCTTTGGGGCTGTATAGATTGCCTTGATTACATTACAAAAGAGTCCCTAATCCCATGCAGTTCAATTGCTAGTGGAGTGGAGAGGGTGGATGCTAAATCTAATGACCCTATCAGAGAGTATGTCAACTCATGCAAATAACACCCCGGAACAAATCCCTTCTGAAAATCATGAATTATTAATTTTGCGTATTAGGCTAACCGTTCGGCTACAATTGCTGCAAAGATTTTATAATCACACAATTCAATAGGGATATTGGCCTGTATGAATCACATTCATCAGGGGATTTACCTGGTTTCAGGATTAAAGAGATGATTGTTTCTGCCATGGAGAGGGAAGTTTTGAGGCACCTACCAGGATCTTATAAATCAACACCTTCCAAACAGGAGCTATCTTTTCCACTAGTTTAGCATAAAGCTCCATAGGGATGCCATTGGGGTCTGATGCTTTCCCAGTCTTACTCTTTTTACAGACCTCCCTAATCTCAAGCTCACTGATTTCCCGGCCAAGCACCTCTTGCTGTTGAGTCTCTAACTTATTTATGTAATTCTTCATTAAGCAGGACCTTAACTTAAAAATGCCAGGGGCATTTTTATCTCTATACAAGTTCTCAAAAAAAGTAAAGAAGGCTTTTCCAACCTCCTGATGGAATTACCGCTAATATTAGTGTTACCATCTTTAACACCCTTTATACAGTTTTTCCTCAATTCAGATTTTTGCTGGACACCTTACTGACCTCCCAACTCTTCTTAATCTATCCTTCCTCATATGTTACAAAAGCCTCTCGTGCAGCAAGTAGATCTTACACTAATTACTGTTTCTCTACCACTCCCAAATCTACTACATTCAGGTTGTTTTGAAGACACTCAATTTCCTTCGGGTATCCTCTCTCCTTTTTGTATTTAGTGAGAAACAATCTCTCTTGCCAGTGTTCTAAGAAAAGCTTTATATGTGTCTCAGACTGTATGAATCCCTATTTATTCCAAATGTAACTGAAAAAAGAACTCCGTATCCTCCTTGAGCTTTTAAATTACATCTTTCACTAAAGGAATTCTTCTACCTAGAGTCCATCTAAATTCACTCCCTTGCTTCTCTCTATAAATGAGTTCCATGTGAACGCTGCATAATCCTATCCAGTTCGTTTATATCAACTAAAAAAATATATAACCTGAAATATTGCCCTATTTCGCACAATGGTGGGTATTCCTTCTTGCTCTCCAAGTTTTAATGTCCAGACATGAGGTGAGTTTCCTGCAAAATCATCACTGAAATATTCTGATCATTTAGATACTGAGTGACTAGGAGTTGTTTTTTCTTCATCCTATGCCATTCACATTCAAAGTAAAAAAAGATAGGGGTTTACCTCCTCCATCTACTACTCTAACCCTTCTTATTTAAATGAATTTTCTAAACTTAATTAACTGAAATGTGCAGAAAAAATATGAAAAAAGCTTGAGGACCTTTTTTTCATTTTTCCCCTAAATGCAACCCACCATGTGCACCCACCTCACCTGGGGCTAACCCTCCCTTGTAGTCCATTTGACATTATCCAAATGTCATATTTGAGCTGGTCTACAGGACTTACCCTTACTTTGCACAGTGATTGCCTTTTTGGTTTTCCATCATTCCTTTTCCTTGGGCATCAGGTTGCGGGATGACCTTATCCTCTTCTCAAGGCTCCCTAAAGTTATGCATCTCAATATTATATACGACTTTAAGGAAAGCAGGGAATTTTTCCTGGACTGAAGCCCCCAACTCTTTCAGTTCATCCACGTGTCTCCACATACCTGTCCATTGTAGTACTAGTTGCCAGAGAGATCTGACTGGAACACCCTATGTTTCAAGGCAACCCCCCAGGATCTGCTCTTTTATTGCATATCTTGGAAAATTCACCAAACAAATATGTCCTGGCTCTGTTATGCCCTAAAACTGCCTTAAAGGGGTCACTATGTACCCTCTGAATCTCCTGCTCCAAATTCACTAAATCATCACTGCGGATCACTGCCTCTCTGAACAGAATAACTAAGCTTTTCTGTTTTCAGTTTCTATTTTTTGTAAATTCTGGTTGGGTTTTTTCAGTGTTTTCAATACCTTAAAAAAACAGTGGTTATCAGAGGTTACGCCTTTTTGTACCATTAAAAACAACAGTAACAGTGTTTTTCCAGTGTTTATTGAATGTTTCGCTTTTATTGTTGCTTGATTTCTGCACTGATAGTGCATGGTATATAGATTGTGTATATACAGTGTATATGAGGTCCAAATACATTTTTACAAATCAATCTTATTGTAGTACACCATACTTCTGTGAGTCTTTGGTAATGCTTGCTCGCTCTTTCCCTCAAATGTAAACTCTATTCTGTGAAAAGGCCCTCTCAGCATTGGCACTTGAGAAGGGCAACGCCAAAACAGCCAGTACAAAATGTACTAACTCTGTTCACTGGCATAGCTTTCCATGCCAATGCCAGTGCACCTGAAGATTGCGATTCTCTAGGACATGTTCAGCAACATATGCGTTGAACTGGGCACATATGCCCTCAAATTTATTTAAGCGGTCAAAAATAAACAGTACTTTTCAAAGTCCGGAAAAGATTCCCATTCACTGACGGGATCTATATCTTGTGCAGAGGACCACAGTGAGGCTTCACTGACTTCAAATACCATGGTTGGTGAAGGGGCATTTCTATGCATAATTGCAAGGCCATTTCTAAAGCATAGTGAATAAAAAATTCCTGAATTGCCCCTCCACATTTCTTTGCTTGTAAAAAGTTGCAGTGCCAAAGTCACTTAAAGTGTCGCTCAACTCACTCTCATAGAGATGTTTCACATCTACACTAATTAACGCTGAACACTTGGTAGACAAGGGTGTTTTCAATATCTACATTTTTTGTTTATGTCCACTACAGCAGTCATGTTTTCCTGTAAAAATCTAAGAATGCAGTAGAGTGTACTTTTTCAAATCACAATCAATATGTGACCGAAGATCCTCACATTTCTTGCCTTTGCCATCATCACTAAGCAAATATTCTGTAAACTGTCACCATATGGATAATATAACATTCATGGCCTCTAGGACTGAGAAACACCAGCTAAATGGCACAGTTGGAATGACTAAAATGGACTACAAAGTCAATAGCATTCTTCCTTAACTCAGAAGACCGTAAACATGCTTTCAGCAAACCATCTAGCAATTGGCATGCATCTCTCACAGGGAGGCACTTCAACTCAGATATCGATTTTTGACAGTTCATCACACAACGTTTTCATATACGAAGCTGAATAACTGCAAATGCAAACAATATCACACCAATCGTTGTTGAACTTGGTGTGAACTTTTTGCAGAAGCATTCCAAGTGATACTGCGTTTCATTTTTTACAACAGTCTGGTGTCATGTTTTCACCCCTATCCCAGTTGCTTGTTATGGGCACTCTTTTCACATATACTTGTCACTGCACCTCGTATTGAATGTTTAAAGTATGAAGTGTTTGATAATTCACCTGCTATCAATACTGACTCGCTAGAAAAGGGAGATGATGTATTAAAGGGTTTCACCAATTCCCTGTGGGTAAATGTGATGGTACATACTGGGAAAGATTCTAATCAAAGTAGCCATTTACCTAACAGTGAAAGAATCAAACATAGCCAAAATGTCAAATCAATTTTGATATTTCCTGATTCTATACAGTTTATAAAATAATTAAATAAGACCTATAACATGCTTCTAAACCATGCATCTTTACACCAAAGACCACAAAACTGACAAAAGCAAAAGGAAGAAGAAACAATATTTGAGTGACATCCCTAAAGAACAAAACATAATCAGAATAATGCTAGCCCCGTGTTTTTTGCTGCTACCTTGTATAACAAAGTTACATTGTATTGGCCCCATCAGGAAGAAATAAAAATTACCTTCACTCTCCTTTTCCTTTCTATGAATGGTATTTAGTTTGTGGTTGTGCAGGTGTTTTTTCAGTATTTATATGTTTACACTGGTAAGGGCTATTTTCCTTTTGGTGGGATTTTATCCATTATTATAGGTTTAAACCTAAAACAGGGTAGCCTAAGAATAACCATGACACCTTTAAGGTTTTTGCCTTTCTTCCTTTCCAGAACTTTCAGGATCCTGAGTTTGTTCCTTCTGGCGTTAGTCTTTAATCTCTCCACCCTATCCAGGGCCTCGCTATTCCTTTGCTTCAGCAACTGGATTTCCAAGATATTCGGTTCTATGTCTGTACTCGGTTTCATGACAAGTTTTCCTAGAGCTTCTGTGCACACAGCTAAACCATTCAGTTATTCTTCAGCCTTGTGCAATTGCTTCTCATTTATTTTGGTTAATCTCCAAGATCTGAACACTCCTCCTCATTTCTGCCGAGAGACTTAGCAGCATCTTCTGAATGCTCTCCTCCTGGGTAAGCCCCTAGCTCCCTTGAGATGGAATAAGCTCTCCTGAGCAAGGCAAATACTCAGCACCTGGGATCATGCTGCCTTCAATGTTCCCCTGTTCCAAGACTTCACTGACCAGACTGGTGATGAGTTTGTGCCTGTTTCTAGTTGAGAATGCCAGTCTCCCACTACTGAGAGCACCTGTGGTAGGCTTATTAAGATTCACAGTCAGGTCTCCTGTCATGCACTCACCTGGTCCAAAATGCAAAAACAACACTAGAGCTGATGCTGGACCTCCTATCCCTCTCTGAACCACACAAGATCAAGGGACCAAATCCTTCGGTCACTCATGGCCCCTGGGGAGGAGGGGGGTTGTGATAAAATAAGAGAAGAGATACTTGCGGTATATGATCTGCTCAGCGGCTGTGCGACACTGCATAACAGGATTTGTCACTTCTCAGACCTTCTGCATTTGTGAGGTAGATATGCGCTGGACCAGAACCTCTGGTTTTACAATGAAGCACTGCACTGGAAATAACAAGAGGTGGCAGTTACCATCAGTACACTAACAGGTCTCTACATACAATGACCATGCATTAACTTCAGTGACATACACTTACAGGTTTCATCAGCAGCAAGGCATGAGAGCAGAATAAACAAAATCACTGATTGGAGTATGTCACTCCCAAGGATAAACCTGGAACACAGGTTGCAGTTACTTGCACTTCCAAGAATAAACTCAGTACACATGAATCCCCGCCAACGGAGGCTCAACGGATGAAGTTAGATCATGAGTGGCCCGTGAGACAAATGGCCTTCAGGAAAGTTCTCAAACCCTTGAAGAAAACACTTGTTCGTACAGTCACTTTGAGCTTACAGAATGGGCAGGTGCAGCTTGATGATCAGAACCAAATAAAAGGAAACAAATGATTGTTTTTGCCTGAATGTGCATATTGGAAAACAACACCAAGGCCTCAGTAACAGCTGGTGCAAGGCTTGCTATTGGCTCACTGGATTCTGGGGGATACTAGAAGAGATTTAATAAAAAAACATGCAAAGTCCCTAGTTAACGTGGGAGCAAGATAATCTATTGGTTATTGGGTTCTGGGGTATGCTTGCAGGGAATCAAGTGCAGTGGAATTACAGGTTTTGAGGGACTTTAGTCACGGTCTGATAGTGCGCCATAATGCCCCACAGGGGTAATACAACGTGTGCAATGTGAGCTATACCATTATGCATGGGGCACAGGAAGGGGTCGTGAAAGAGAGTGCACAGGAGGGAATCATGACACCTTCTACCACCTGATGTCCAAGTGGCACTCTCATGCTCTCTCCTTCCATCCTATGCTCTAACTTTGCCTTAAAGAAAGACCTAAGCAACAGAGTTACCTTGGTGGAAGACAATTCTTTGTGCTTGAAGGTCTCTACCACCCAAAGCACTACTTGTCTCCTTGTGCCATTCGGACAATGCACACACTTTGTTTCTGCCCTCCTATATTCCTCCTGCTTTCCCACCCAGCTGCAAGTTTTCAGAGGCATACAAATTTCCTAGTTCCAGTGTGTAAACTCCCGCAGACTGCAAACTGTTCTTTGAATCATACCCTTTACCTTTGCCAGCTGGCAGTCCCAAAGAATCTTTCTTGCTAGTGCCTTGATTGCAACTCACGCTTCACCACTCTCCCTGGTTGTAAAATTCGGGGAGCAGTCGGACCCGGCATCCAAGCAGGCTGCTCGGCCCTGAGTAATCATCCACTTCTGTCAGTGCCCTACCCTGTTCGCTGACTGGGCTGACTCTGCCCTCTCCACTCAGATAAGCAAACGCCCAAAAGCCCCTCTCCCCTTCCGATGCTACTGTAGCGCATCTGGAGACATGCAAGAAGGTACGTTTGTAGCCAGAGAAAAGCAAAGCTGAATTATATTTGCCACAAATCTTCTTGCTTGTTGCACTCCATCACCGCAGTTCTATCACCCAGTTTTGCAATCTTGCATCGCCATAGATGTGCTCACGTCCTGCTGCCTCCGCTGTATGCCATGTTTCCCCACCAATTTCCTCTTGTGTTCGAGGAAAGGGATTTTAGTGGAAATGTCCTAGGTGTTCTGGCTCATTTGCATGAACAAGAAGATTCAATAACAGCTGAATACCTCCTGGAGATGTCGGACATAGTGTTCAATTAACACTCCCACTTTTTTTACCAGATTTTAGTGACTGGCTTACTTATTGCAGAGACATCAATGTCTGCCATGATCATGCACTGATGGCTTACTTATGGCAGAGACCTGTTTACCTCAAGACTGAATATCCAGGTTCTGGTATTCTTCAACTGTGTCCAGATCCAGACGTGGCATTGGCAAACATATTTTCACATGATTTGGTAGGCGGTCTTAGCTATGCCAGTCCCACTTTCATAATGATTCCCACAGTGGCATCCCAGGACTCAAGATAGTATTAGATTTAGTCATCTGGGGGCATATTATCAAGCCAGGCGATAAACTTATCGGCGCTTTAGAGGCAGAAAACTGCCGCTAAAACGGCGATAATTGGCTTGATAATATGCTCTATGGAATTCCAATTGAAGCTCAGGTTAGATGTCCTTCACATCTAACATGGGCTTCCATTGGAATTCCATAGAGCATATTATCAAGTCCATTATCGCTGTTTTAGCAGCAGTTTTCTGCCGCTAAAGCGGCTATAATTTTATCGCCTGGCTTGATAATATGCCCCCATGTTCAGGTGTCAACATGGGCTTCTATGGGAATTCACATCGGCATACTATCAAGCCCATTATCGTCGCTTTTCTGCCGATAAAGCGGCGATAATTTTAATGCCGGACCTTGATAATATGCCCCCAAATTCCATCCGAACGTGCGCCTGAGAGTCATTCTGTGGAAGACAGAATGCTCTTTTATATGATCTTATTTCGAGACTTTCAAGTGATGTTACGTCTTTCCCGTGCAATAATTCACTTGACGGGGACTTCCGTCCCCGTCATTCCACAGAGTCCGCACTCCTAACAGCAGTGGAGGCTCTCCGTCAGGGGGCGGATGAGGGCCACACCATGGCCCTCATCCTACTGGACCTGAGTGCAGCATTCGACACTGTAGCTCATGCCAACTTGCTACAGTGTTTGAACAATGGAGGGATATCTGAAGCGGCACTCCTATGGTTCCAATCCTTCCTGACTGGGAGGAGCTTCCAAGTCCGCCTTGGCGACCACTACTCGAGAGACATGGGTTTGGGACAGGGCGTTCCCCAAGGGTCGTCCCTAAGCCCAACCTTGTTCAATCTCTACATCTCCCCAGTGGCTTCGATTGCCGCAAGCCATGGTCTGGAAATCGTGTCATACGCAGACGACACGCAACTGGTCATCTCCCTATCGCGAGAGCCCGGACTTGCCTCGAACAGTTTCAAGGCCTGCATGCAAGACCTTGCTACATGGATGTCCACCAACTGCCTGAAACTAAATGGAAGCAAGACAGAGGTACTCGTGGTAGGGGGGAGCCCTTCCGCGTGGTCGTCGGCGTGGTGGCCCCCTTGTCTGGGGGAGGCTCCTTTGCCTCGTCAGGAGGTCAAAAACCTTGGCATATGGTTTGATACTGATCTGTCTTTTGGACCCCAAATAAACCGAGTGGCCGGTGTCTGTTTCAGCGTCTTAAAAGTCTTACGCAAGGTCCTTGCCCTCCTCCCCATATCTGCCCGAAGAACACTGGTACACGCCCTTGTGACATCACGCCTGGACTATGGCAACCTACTGTACCTAGGTGCCACCTGTAAGGCAGTAAAACGCCTCCAGGTTTTGCAGAATGCGGCAGCTCGCCTCATCTTAAAACTCCCCAAAAGATCAGATACCAAAGCTGCTCTTCATAGCCTTCACTGGCTGCCAGTAAGAAGCAGAGTGGAATTCAAGGCCCTCTGTACATGTTATCGCATTCTTGCGCGGAAAGCGCCGGCACCACTCCAGAACCTAGCCATCAAGTATGTACCCTCACGCGCTTTGCGCTCTTCTCATACAGGTCTATTGGTGGTCCCTAGGATCAGAAAGGCCCGCATGGGTGGACGCTCCTTTCGCCATCTGGCAGCGAAATGCTGGAATGCCCTGCCTCTTAATCTCCGCCTCGACCCTTCGGAATCAAGTTTCCGGAAAAACCTAAAAACTCACCTTTTTTCAAGGTAACTGAACCCCTCCTCACTTCTGCTTCGAGTTTGCAAATGTAGCGCGGGGACACGCTTCCTGCGTAACCATGCGCTTTATAAACTTCCCTAATAATAATAATAATACCACTGTTGGCTTGTAAGAAGGTCTATTGAGTCTTTTTGCTAGTGAGCAAAAGGCGCAGATCATGCCATTTTCTTTCTTGACCGCATACCGATTATGTATTTTGAAGTTTAGTCGGTTGTATATATACAAACACAGGCACTTATATTTACTGACCACCTCAAACCTTGTATCACCAAGCTTAAATGAGGGTTGCTTTTGCGATTGGTTCCTTATAGTCATAAGTTTTGTTTTTGTTGTATTTATTTCAAGTATGTTTGATTTAGTTAAGACTTCTAACTCGTTAATCGGTCTTTGGAAACCCACTCTCATTTAGCTTAGTAAAACAATATTGTCTGCATAGGAAAGATGTGTTACACATAGTGTTCCCATGCATGGTGGATGTGAGTTTACCTGATCGAGTCTTGGAGAGAGGTCGGCCATTAAAAGATTAAACAAATGGGGGGCTAAGGCACAGCCTTGTTTGAGGCATACCTCAGTATATATTTTCCTTGTGAGTCTAATACCGTCAGCTAGTTTAACTTGAATCCACGTATTTGTATACAGCTGCATTATGGCTCGGTGAGTATTGTCGGGGAGCTCCACATTCTTAATTTTTTTCGGTCAAAGGCCGCTTTAAAATCTATAAAAGATAAATGCAGATTTTTCCGCATGGGCGTGCACTTCTCTGCCATTAGACCAAGTACTAAGATATTTTTTTGGTTCCCGACCCGTGCAGAATTCTGTCTGATTAAATTGAGTTATGTTATCACTATTTGATCATCCTACCAAAACATTGAAAATGATCGATTCACAATATTTTGCTTCTGCCTCTATAAGGGCAATCAGCTAATAATTGGCGGGATCTGTCCTGTCACCTACTTTGTACACCTGAATTATTATTGACCCACTCCAACTCTTAGGAAGCATGTTCGATGTACCCACCTCATTGAACAGCTGTGATAGCAAGGCTGCCCAGTAGTCGGGTTTCAGTTTATGGATGGCATGCAGGATGCCGTTTGGCCCTGTAGCCCCATCCATTCAGCCTGATCTTATTATCTTTGATACATTGTCTACTATATATTGTAATGGGCCCTGCACTACCGGACTGGTCAGAATCAGGGGAGGGACACTTATGTTGGATGTTCTAAAAGCTGAATCCATTGTTGGTTTGAGATCCATTTCTAGAAGAAAGTTGATAATATTCACCACGCTGTCTCGTGTTTGTACATCTTTAGCGAAGGTCTTAATTAGGTGAGCTGCCCACACTGTCTCAGTGACACATGAGACATTTATCACTTTTGACGGTCTTGCGATGTCATTTACTGTTTCCCTGAAGGCCCTGGTGTTAGTTCATTTTGCATTAAAGTGGAGCTTAGTCCAAAGGTATCTGTTTGCATTCTCTTATCTTCCCAAATTTGTTTTTTATACAGCTTCCTGAGATTTTTTATTTTTTGTCAAGTGGCCTTTGAGTTCACAATGTTCCTTGTGGTTCTAACTATTCTTCTTAGTTCTTTTTTTTAATTCTGAGCTTATTTTCGCATGTGTTCGGCCTGCATGTGTGGAGGCCTCCTTGTCTGATTAATCGCCGGAGCATGTCTTAGAAGTTTGGTTAAAAAGGTCACCCAGATCCCTACTTGGGTACCTTTCAAATTGTTGCTACTTGTTTTTAGCTCCTTTGCCATGCTTGCTAATTCAGAGAGTGTTACTTAACCATCTTAGGTGCTTCCAATTGATTTGTGTTCCTTGCTCTAATTTGAGTGGGACTATCAAATGCCTAGGAGGATAGAAGCTCAATTTGAGATGTTGATATGAGTGGTCACTTCTCATAGTATATTTGATGAAAATGTCTTGATGTGTGCAAGCAACAGTAAGGTATGAATTGTATAATCTATTGTTGAGCAGGCATTTGCAACGTAGTAAGTACATCTCGGGGGCCTATCTTGCAAGGATCTACCATTTATAACACTCAGACAAAGATGTTCCAAATCTGTCAAAAACCTTTGTCCATTTAGATAAGGTCAATCAATCATTCATTCAATCAATCAGAGAATTGTGAGGCGCACTACTCACCTGTGAGGGTCTCAATGCACTGGGGGTGGGGAGGTGCAGCTCAGATCAGTCGAAGAGCTAGGCCTTGAGGGTCCTCCTAAAGATGTGCAGAGTAGGGGCGTGTCTGATGTTGATCGGGAGCTCATTCCAGGTCTTTGCTGCGATGTAGGAGAAGGCTCTTCCACCAGTTCTGCCTCTGTGGATACGTGGAGTTTCAGCAAAGGTGAGGTCGGCGGATCGGAGATTTCTCTTAGGTACAAGGAAGGAGATTCTTTCCCTGTGATATTGGGGTCCAGGGTTGTGGAGGCATTTGTAGGCATGGGTGAGTATCTTGAAGGTTACTCTCTTCTTGATGGGGAGCCAGTGGAGGTCTTGTAGGTGTTGGGTGAGGTGTGTCTATCGAGGGATGCCGAGGACAAGTCTGGCTGCGGTGTACTGTATGGTCTGGAGCTTGCGGGGCAGAGATTCGTTGATCCTTGTGTAGAGGGCATTTCCGTAGTCCAGTCACCTGGTTATGAGTGCATGCGTAAGGGTCTTTCTTGATTCAGTGGGGATCCATTTGAAGGTCTTGTGAAGGATGCGGAGGGTGTTGAAGCAGACGGAGGTGACGCCGTTGATCTGTCGAGTCATGTCTGGGAAGAGTTGAGTATGATTCCGAGGTTCTGGGTGTGGTCCATGGGGGTCGGGAGGCTGCAGAGGGCAGTGGCCCACCAGGTGTTGTCCCATGCAGAGGGGGAGTGTCCGAGGACGAGGACTTCTGTTTTCTCCGAGTTAAGCTTCAGGCAGCTGCTTCTCATCCAGGATGCAACATCCTTCATTCCTTCCTGAAGGATGAGTCTGGTGGTGAGGGGGTCCTTAATGAGTGAGAGGATGAGCTGCATGTCATCGGCCTGGGATACTATGCTGAGTCCATGCTGTCTCACGATGGTGGCGAGGGGGGCCATGTAGATGTTGAAGAGTGTGGGGCTGAGCGACGATCCGTGGGGTACTCCACAGTTAATCTCTGTGGGTTTGGAGAGGAAGGGGGAAAGTCTGACTCTTTAGGATCTGCCGGTGAGGAAGGAGCAGATCCAGTCGAGGGCAGTTCCCTGTATACCGGCGTCGTGGAGTCTGGCGATGAGATTACGGTGGGAGATGGTGTTGAAGGCTGCAGAGAGGCCGAGTGGGATCAGAGCCGCAGTATGGCCTTGGTCAGGGAGGGTGCAGATGTCATCTGTAGCAGTGAGTAGGCCGGTCTCAGTGCTGTGGTTGCTGCAGAATCCGGATTGGGAGGAGTCGAGGAAGAGTTCTCTTCGATTAATTTCTTTAGCTGAATGCTGACGTGCTTCTCTGTGGCATTGGCCATGAAAGGGAGGAGAGAGGTGGGTCGGTAGTTCTTGAGGTCCGTCGGATCTGATGAGGGCTTCTTGAGGAGGGGCTTGACTTCTGTGCGTTTCCAATCGTCAGGGAATGTGCCTGCTTTGAAGGTTGTGTTGATGTTGCGTCGCAGCTTAGTTGCTTGAATACTGGGCTCCCTTAGGATTGAACTGACCCTATCGCCTGCTAGATGTTCATCTTCATCTGGTGTATAAATTAGATTGGAATTAAAATCACCTGTCACAGCTATATCCCATGTTGGGAAAGTTAGTTTATTAAATAGCACCATTTTTTTTCCTTTGCTTCGGTGTGCATCAACATTTATCAAAATTATCATGATTGTTGGATATTTGTGCCATGAGTCAAATGTATTTATTTGCATATCTGTTATGGAGTAAGGCAGCTGATTCAATGTGATCTTCAATGCTGTGGAGACGTTTACTGAAAGGCCACCCTTTAGCCTCCCATACCATTGTGATCTTGATGCTTTTACATGGTGGAGAATATAACCTGCCACTTGAACTGAGTTAATTAACCAAGTATCTTAGAGGGTGATGATCTCATATTTTTTCCAGTAGTCTGGTGGAGAGTTGTCCTGCAACTCCTGTTTTGCCCCAGCAATATTCCAGGAAATAAAATTTGGTGATGATTGGTTGCCTTTATTGGATCTATTTTTAACGGGTCATTCCCCTCCAGTGTCATTTAAGGTTGATTCAATCCAGTGCCATTCAAGCTCATTCTGGTCCTCCAACTACATCTTTGATTCTTGCTCGGCTTCTTGCATCTTCAGTTTGGCATTTTGAAGTACTGAGCATACAGGAGTTGTTCCTGGGTTAGAGGTGTGCTCTCTATGCGAAAGTAGCAAGGGTAAAGTATAGCATTGCTTTGTGGGCTTAGAAAGTGTTATGCCTCAAACTGTTGAGCGGTGTTTAGAATTAATGATACAATTGCCTTCATCTTCCAAGTAAACAGAGTTTGTTCCGTTTGCTACTCCCAGAGAGATAAACTTAATTTGTAACAAGTCGGTAGAGGAGAGATGTTTCAGTGTCAATATTTTGGCCATCAGTCTCAGGATGCTTCCTCTATTGAGACAGTCTTTGTGACCCTGCGATATGCACTGAGGTGTTAGTATAATCTGAATATTGGGAGTTTTTTTTACAGACTCTTTGGCCTTTAGCAGGATTGAGGAGTCGGAACCAGGCTCTGCGTGTCCCTGTTGACGATTTTGTATTTGGGTCATCTTATTGTACTTTTGTAGGTTAACATTTATTACTATCTGTCCATTTTGCCCTTTGTTTGAGAGCACCTCTGCCAGGCTTCTTCCCACAGGTATATTGAAGGATTGCACTTTTCAAGGGGATTGTTAGTCTTGGCTTTGATTTAATGTGTTTGTCTCCCTTGTTATTTGTAATCCCCTCAGTTTTAATATGGGTTGTAGCAGCATCAACATGTATTTTGTCCTTTTTTCCAGGAGATGTTCTTATCACTAACTGAGCCCTGTACCCTTTGGCTAATAAGTGTCTTTTTTCTGTCTGCATCCTCTGAGCAGGGCTCCTTACGTTTTGAGCCCTATTCCATGGATTCTGTATGTTGTTTCTCCCATCTTCGTTTTTTGGCATAGAGTCTAATGAGTCCAACAATGTAGAGATTTCCTGGATGTTCTCAGTGTCTTCCTTTGCTACTTGATTTAGTGGGGTACAGACCATTGCTAAATCTTGCTTCTTATGTTTGTGTTCAAAAATAGGATACCATCTATTGCCTTGTTGTCAGTCCTTTCCTCTATGCCGAAGGTTCATTCAAGCTTCTCCTGGATCATTTTTTCTGTCTCTTTGTTTGAACTGGGGTCATGGGGTTATCTTGTTCACTTAGCTGATTTGTTGGTTTCTGTGCCAGCACTAAGTCACTATCTGGTTTGTTTTTGATTGATGATTGTGGTTCCTCTGGTGTCAGTTTTTGTAGGTTGTTACAAAGCTCTTGCACTGGGCCACCTGACAAAATTGACTGTTTGCTCTATTTTCCTTCATTCAGGATACTCATTAGGATGGATTGTAAAGTGCTCCATTTGTCAGCATTTCGTCTGCATGCACACCCTGTTTGGGCAAAAGTAGCATTGGTTCTTGGTCTCTTTGTTATGAAGCCTGTCAGTTTTTCAAGTTTTAATTTTACACTAGTGATATATGTAGCTAATATTTTCATTCAATTTATCTGGATATCCAGTTTATCTGATTGCATAGTAAGTGCAGTAATTGCTGTTTGCAGGGTGTTTATCAACAAATTGTGCAGGTGTAAAATTTCTTCCACTTTTATTTCAGGCCTATCCACGGTCTCCTCAATCAGTGCCCTTGCGATGTGCTCTTTGTTTCCCTTATTGCCTTTGTTGCAGTTATTTTAATGGCATTACCTCCTATGTCCTGTAGTTGAGCCTGTTTTTGTATACATTTCTTCACTTCCTTGGTTCTTGTGAACTTGACTTAGATCCTCACAGTTTAGTTGTTCCGATGCACTTGATATCTCAATCACTGATTGTCGCTGGCCTTCCAGGTGGTCATTGACTAAATTACTAGTCAGATTGGCAACCGGGTTCGTAGTTTTGACCTCTAGAGCCTGCATTACGTCCATTTTACTTGTTGGTGAGATTAAATGGAGCCAATAATTGTTTGCCCCTTCCAAGCTGTGATTATCAGTCCGTAAAGTGCCATTCTGTGTCGCCAATCTTGGAGTAGAATGTATTAGGATTATAGCTTGGGTCACGATTCTATTGCTCCCGAGCTGATCCTTTGTGTCCTTTTTGCCCTGTGTTAAAATTGTTTCTGAATTCTGATTTATGTTGAGATTTAAATCTCCCTTTGGTGCAGTATCTAGCCTAATGGGTTCGTCAGGCCGGTTATTTTATCTGTAGTTGTGTAGATGACAGTTGCTGGATCCTTTCAGAAGGTGACATTTCCATTGGGATTGATTTTCTCAAGTAGCGATTGAATGGGGGATATTAATGTACCTCCTTGGCTTGGATACATTTTGGAGAGTTTTCCAGGGAAGTCTTGGGTTTTCTTGGCCCTTTTTTTTGGTCTGGGTGTTTTTTGGGTTATTTGCTTCTTAACCTTCCCTGATCTCATGTTTCAGGTGACGTTATAACCTTTGCCATGGGAGCATGTCGGGCCTGCGAACCGCACCCCTATTTCAACCCCAGTGGCTATCCTAAATGCAAGTCTGTCAGGATGAGCTCAATTGTCTTTTTAAAGCTTCTCACCAGGGCTTCCTGTGTGTGCTCCGCTAGTTGTTTATTATTCAGTCGAGTCTGCATAAAGATATGCTGTACAATTGGTTGGGTTTTCACTTCCTTTGATCCAGGGTTATATAATAATAGACAATGTTAATGGCAGTGTTTGATTTGGCACTGTGCAAGTCCTGATTGTGCGAATTCTCTTAGTTAGTTTATGCTCGTGTGTACTCCCTCTTAGGTGATACTCTGGTAAACTCTCGGAATTAAACCCCCCTCGCTGCACTGGTTCTGTTTGCACCCTAACTTGTACGGGGGGAAGGGGGGGATGCAATTTAATGGGTGTTACAATTTGACCGTAGATACAGCTGAAGATATGGAGCTCGTGGCTTCAAACCAGCTGCAGCGGTATACACGGCAGGCTCTATCTAGCTCTTTCTTTCTGCTTGTCTCTGAGGCTTTTGCCGTGTATGTGTGGCAATGGACCGTAACTGTTATTTTATGACTAGATTTCACCGCTTTCCTAGTGAATCCTGCTGATGCCCTGTTGTCCCTACATACTAATTGCTAATTTACTTTAGAAAGTCTTTTGCCTCTTTGTCTTCATCCACGCTCCTTATTTGGGTTTGATGCGCAAATCACGAAGATCATTATTTGAACTCGTTCCATTTGGGCCCGAAAATGCCATTTATAAAAATAGATATATAAATCAACCAATAGTGGATTTTTCTACTTATGTGCAAAGTAACCTTTAAAAAAGCATCGTCCTTGCCTGGGGTATGCCATAGGTGATAACATTTCGCTCCAAGTGCAAAGTAAAGTTGCAGTTCTATTAAGAACATGGAGCAGAGGATTCTCTTACACTCGTTCCTGTTGGTGTATATAATTACTTTTATACTCCCTTGTTGAATGGTTTTATGACTTATTATCCCATTTGACATTTTTAGTTGAGAATTACTGCTGCAAATGGCATCATAACCTACTTCCATTTGAAGGAGATGCTCTTTGGGGTGAATTGTTCATTACAGTTCTGTCTTTTTTCATTGCAAGGTGCTTAACAAGAACAGATTTCGATGGAATTAGACGTTTTACATTACTTTGATTTGACGTACCATGGGTGCCATCGAAAGATTTGGAGCTGTTGTACGCCTGAACATTTTCGGGGAATCCAGGAGCACCGGACCCCAAGACGGGGTGTTGTATTACTACCTACAAATGCAGGAGTCGTGTGGAAGCCATAAATCAGCATACAATCTTACAGCTGGAATCTGTCATTTCTAGATTAATTGCGATATTGTATCTGTAGCACAAAATGCATCTACATTGTATTTTTCAAACAAGCAATTCAATCAATGGGAAGGGTATTCCACGAATGTCCTATTGCACTAATAAATGCATAATGCTCCCTATTCTTCATTTTTAGAGTTTGTATTTATTTTTATTTCATTGCACTTCAATGCATTACAGCAAGTTACAGGTCACAACAATTCCCCACAGTCAATAATGGTGCTTTCACAGCTTTGCGATTCAAGTATACAGAGCCCTTTCGTATATGGTTTAAGAATAGCAACCTGAACACAACATAACATATCTCAACCTTTGTCTGATGACACAAATCTTATGCGCGGGTTGATACTGATGCTATGGTTATGTGTACCTGGTTCCTAGTACAGTATAGGTAAGTGTAACTTTGTACAATGGCCTTGGTGAGGGAACATATCCCAGGAGATTTAGGTATCTCCTACTCCAGTCACAGGGGGCGCTCATCTGGATTAGCCCAAGCCACAGGTCCAGATCTTCGACGAGTTTGGGGTCCATCTGAATCAGTCACATCTTAGCCCCTTCAGCTGTGCACCACTCTGCAGCGTTTTTTATAACCAGCTCTCCACTGTCAAAACCATATTACTCAACCAGTCAATCGCCAGTCACCATCTGGCTCACAGTGAGGTGAAGTCAATAAACTTTTTTTTCATCGGGCACTTGGATGGGGGGACCCCAACCCCCAGTAGGACAAGCTGCAGGGTTGCTGGCCGTTCCAGCCTTGGTCTGTGTCTATATATGTTTGCTACCTGATCCCAGTATCCTCGTATCTGTGTACCTGCCCATGTGAGGTGGTGATACGTGCCTCCATCTTGGTTGCACTTAGTACAGAGTAGTGACTTTGGGTTGTCCAGCCTGTGGAGTATGGCTGGGGTTATATATGTGAAGTACACAACATTTAGTTGTATCAGCTGGAATCTGCTATTACAGGATGCTGTTTTAATAAGTGTGAGCCCTTCCTGCCAGTGTTTGTCTTGAAACTGCCCACTCCTGTCCACTGACCACTTGTGTCTTGTATGTAATGGTGGTGCAGTTGTGTCTGCATGGATCACCTGGAAAAGGCGCATTATAACTCATGTGGCCTTATCTGCGTGCAAGATTAGGGTCAGTGAATCCGAGATACTTGGCTCGGTCTCTTGTGAGCTCCATGTTTTATGGGCCACCAATGCATTGTTCGATAAAGTGTAAATTGTCTGTTGCCTACTTGGAAGAGGTCTTGCGACTGGGGCCAAGAGAGCAAACATCCACAGCTCCAAACACACTGGCCAGAAGCCTTATGTTTAGAGCAGTCCTCCTGCCTGGTATATTTTGGCATTTGTTTTTGCTGTTTCCCACCGCATTGGGGGCAGTTCAACCATTTTCTTAGGCCAATCTGACTCAATGGGGGGGTCGGAAAACCACTAGTCACTAGGGACTTTATTTTGTGTATGCTGGGGAGCTGTCTGTTCATCTATTTCATTTAGGATCCTTCAATGCTTACGTTGTTTTCAAAGATCGTTCTCCAGAATTGAAGATTACTCTTGCACAGTTTCAGCAGTATGTAATAGGGAGCCTTGCTGTCTGCCTCCCCACCCAAGGACAGCAAAAACAAAGGACATGTGTGGAAAAAACTGGGGACCAACTCTTGTGCAAGGGGCTGCTCTGCCAAAATATAATTCTAGACTACAACAAGTACATGGGCGATGTAGATAGAGTAGTAGATCAAAGGTTGAAGCCTTGCAATTCTGCTTGAAAGTGCTATACCTGGAACAAGCGGTTGTCTGTTCATCTATTTCATTTAGCATCCTTCAATGCTTATGTTGTTTTCAAAGATTGTTCTCCAGAATTGAAGATTACTCTTGTACAGTTTCAGCAGCCTGTAATAAGGAGCCTTGTTGCTGTTGAGCAGTCAAGTGTTCCTAGAGTTGGAGTGGTGGAGGATTTGGCTTGATTGAAAGATCGCCACTTTCCTGAATGCATTCTTCAAACACCCAAATAATACTTTCATTGGTGGAAATGTAGAGTCTGGGTCTAAAGAGTAATACAAAATGACAGTCATATCTACTGCTCTGAGTGTCTTTATAATCCTGACCTATGTGTGCCCACATGTCTTAAATTGTACCAAACACAACTCTAGTATAGGGAACAAACATGAAAAGAGAACTAACTGTGGTAGGTATCGCTATATATTTTCTGCTTACATATCTGGTATGGAAGTAGTTTGATGTGCTTAGTGACACCTGTTGTGTATGCAGTCATAGATGCTATTTCATATTCTACCAGTAGGTTGGTTCCTTATTAACCGTGATTTCTACATTTTAATTTTTGTGAAATCTTTTGTTATTAAAATTTACATTTTGAACTTATCACTCACCCTCCTGCCAAATCCAACCGCACTGTGTGTGTAGTTGAGTAGTAGATGGTGGTGCAGAAATATTGTCTTTTTTGTCTTTCTCTGGCAGGTTGTACATTGTCTCTAGGGAAAGTCTATCAACCCCAGATATTTTCAAGAACTGGAAAACAGGGGGCTCCAGGGTGGTGTGTCTCGGGTGTATCCCACAAAATTTTCTTACCCAGAATCTCTTGCAATCCTCAAAAATAGGCTAACTCTTTTCTTCATATTTCTGTTACTCAAAGGGGCATATTTACAAGCCCCTATTGACACCACAACGTCTCTTTTCTCGATGTTGTGTTGGTTATAGTGGCTTTGCCTAATTCAATAGGTGGCGTTAAGCCACTTAACGTAGCTTAATGCCGCCTTGGGAATAAGGCACCCTTTATCTCTATAAAGGAAAGGAGCGGCAATGGGTGTTGTTGTCGGCGTTCCACCACAACACTCATTGAGTTTGACGCTGCCTCATATTTACAAGGGTGGCATAAACATAGGTCAGCATCAAAATTAAGACCAGAAAAACCTGGCCTTACCCTGGTGCAATGAGTAGAAACGTTTAAGTCATCTAGCTGTTTTTGCTGTTTCCATGCTGAGTTGTGCAGCACACATAGACACAGCAAAACGGGATTGACTGTTTATGTGTCAGAAGGTGTCCCTTCCTGCACATAAAAAAAATGAAGTTTTGCAACTTCTATGTGTGCTGCATTAAGCAGTACACATAGAAGTTTCAAAATGCCATTTCAGATTGTTTTTGTGCCGGAAGGGACACCTTTCTTCACATAAACAATCATTCCCCTCAATACACGGCAAGGGTATCTGCATTGGTGCTAGACAGTTAAACTAACGCCAGTGCATGGGGAAATGCAAGGCTGTACCGTATTCTTGTAAATACGGTGCAACCCAGTGTTTCAAAAGTAGTAAGAGCATGGTTTTAAGCCAAGGAGGCTAAAGCTGCGCTCCGCCACTTCCCTGTAAATATACTCCAAAGTTTTGGAATCTGCAGGGAGCCGGAACTTTCCACTCAGAATTCCCCCATGTCTCCCAATAAAAATCATAATTTACCTGTGTGGTTGAGCCTAGCGTCGGCCCATGGGCCGAATCCAAGACGGAATGTGGAAATAGCAACAAAAGGTGTCGCTGCAGTCTTAAGAACTGGACTAGGCGGCCACCCAGGGAAACCTGCCAAAACCAGGCATTTCTGAAAACTAGACACCAAGGGGAGTACATGATGGTGTGCCTCTCATGGATCCCACAGCGTTCTCTTACCCAAAATGCCCTGCAAACCCCAACATCTGCCTAAAGTTTTACATTTTCCTTGCTCTCTTTGACATGTTATTCAAGAGTCAGGAGAAATCCACAAAATTCCAGCCACCTAGCATTCCCCTACTTGCACCGATAAAGTTGCTGCCCCACTTGTGTGGCTGTGCCTAGTGTCATCACAGAAACTTATCAAAGTCAGCTCAATGAACGTACTAGCAAAGGGACACTCATTGACCTTTTTATTTTGTTCCTGTCTTGGACACTTATCCCAGCCACACAAGTGAGTTCATTGGAAAGTTTGGGGGAATGGTAGGTACTGAAACAATTGTTGCTCCATGCAGATTGATTCCAGAACTTTCCATCATAGAAATGGAAGGAAAATGTGGTTTTTACTCAAAGTTTGAGGTTTGCAGTGGTGTCTGGGTAAGAAAACCTGATGAGAACCACACAAGTCACGCCACCCTGGATTCCCCTAGGTGTCTAATTGTTTTAGAATTTGCATGTTCACTAGGTTTCCCTAGGTGCTGGCTGAACTAGGGCCCAAAATCCACAGCTAGCCACATTGCAAAAAAGGCAGTGGAAACATGTGATGTGTCAATGATGCGCTTTGGTGCCTTTCCTGTCGTGGCCACTAGCCCCACCTACACAAGTGAGGTAACATTTATATCAGGAGACTTGTGGTGATGGGCAGTGGAAAGAAAATTGTTGCTCCCTGCAGATTGCAGAACTTTCCATCACAGACATTAAAGACATTTTTTTTTGTGTCAAAGTTTGATGTTTGAAAGGGCTTCTGGGTAAGAAAACCTAGTGAAAGTCATGCAAGTCACCACACTGTGGATTCCCCTGGTATTTCATTTTCAAAAAAAGGGTCAGTTTTCAGTGGAACAATGCGATGTGTCCATGTTGCATTTTGGCACCTTTTCTGTCACTGGCACTAACCCTACCCACTCAAGTGAGGTACCATTTTTATAGGGAGAGTTAGGAAAATGCTGGATGGTAGGGGTTTGTGGCTACCTACAGATTCCAGAAGTTGTCCTCACAGAAATGTGAGGAAAATGTGTATTTGTTGTAAACCTTTGAGGTTTTTAAAGGCTACTGGGTAAAAACACCTGGTGGGAGTCACAGAGGTCACCCCTCCTGGATTTCCTTTGGTGTCTAGTTTTCAAAATGTACAGGTCTGTTAGATTTCCCTAGGAGCCTACTCAGCTACGGCCCAAAATCCAAAGTTAGCTACATTGCAAAAATAGGGTTAGTTTTGAACTGTAAAATGTGGTGCAATGTTGTGTTTCCGACAGTAGGCCTACCCACTCAAGTGAGGTACTTTTAATATTGGCATACATAAGGAACTACAGAATAACAGAACATTTGTTATTATTAATTGTATTTTTCTGAAAATGAGCCTTCCAAATGTAAGTCAATGTGCAAGAAAAAACACATTTTGAAAAATACTCACATACTAGAATGGGTATCCACAAATTCAGAGATGTACAAATAACCACTGCTCCTAAACTCTGTATCTGGTGTCTATTTCAGAAATACATAGGTTTTCAGTCTTTATATTTTATCATATGAATTGTTCTATACCCAAAGTGCAATAAAAAAGCATTGCAATGTGCAGTTCAGTTATTGGCTCTGGGTACCTGCAGTTCTTGGAGAAAAAAAAAACCCTATATAGCCCGTAACCAGAAGGATCTAGCGGACACAATATTGACACAATATTGTATTGCTGTTATAAAACAGTGATCGTGAAAGGAAGTTACAAATTAAAAAGTTGTCACAAATGAATGTTCTTTCCTATTCATTTTCAACACTTCTTTTATTTCAAAAGTTAGTTTCTTTGAGAAAACCTTGAAGGATCTACAGAAATAACCCCTCGATTAACTCAGAATTCTGTTTGCTTTTCAGAAATCTATAGCTTTTCAGGATCACACATAGGTTTCACTCCGGCTTCTACCACGTCCTGGAAGTAGGTTGAAAGCCGAAAAAATAGGCTACCGCTTTTAAAAATGCCAAAACTGTGCTAAAAAAATAGTTCTCTTACTTCACCTCTCGATGTTCATGAAAGCCAGGAGAATGGTGACTTTAGCTCAGCAAATCTGTCATTGATGCCATTTTTGCAGAGCTTTTTTTTTACTATTGTCCCCAAAATTCCAAATTGTAGTTATATTTTGGCGATTTTCTCAGTCCCATGAAAAAAATAGGAATTAGTAAAAACTCTTTAATTATTATATTAATACATTCATACACAAAATGTGCATATTGAAGTTAATTAATTAATTAATTTACATGATTATCTAAAACAAAAGGTTTCTCCCATTGTACTCAATTCACTAAGCATACTCTGCACCTTTTCCGATCTTCCCAGAAGAGAAAGAGAGCAAAATACTTATCAACATCAGAAATGGAGGCTCAATATCCATTTGTAGTATTACTCACAGAAAATGTCATTGTACATAGTAAAACAAATGCCATTAGGACTTAAATATACAACCTCATGGCTCTGTACAGAACGCACCACAGCCATTTGTTTCCCTTCCAATATGTCTCTGTCGATTTTTAACTTAGTGTGCACATGACATTCACATGTGAGTTGTCCAGTATCAAAGTTCTGATGATCCAGCACCAATACAGCATGAGAGAGAATCTACATGCCCATTCCACTCTATCCCTCTCTTCCCTGTGTTTTCTGCCTCGATTAAGTAAGATATACTCAAGACTCTTTGTGGTTCATTCGCCCATCTTCTATTTGTATTGATCAAGTCAAGTACCAAACACATATAGGAACAAGCTTTCTCCAGCAATAGTTACTGCAATTATGATGGTTAGCTTTTGAGGATGGTACTGGTAGTTAGTGATCTTCAAATTTAAGCAATGAGTTGGAGCTTGAAGCTACCCTTTTCTGGTATAATTTCTAGTGTAATCATTACCCAGTTTTAAGATTGTCCTGTAGATTTGGCTCCGTTCAGATTTTGGTTGTCCATTTATATAGCAGTTGCAACTTATGTCCTTTTACCTGCTGTTACTTGGTCCCTATGTGGACATATCTGTGGAAGAAGCTCCTCCCACCAGTTGTTCTCCGGACTCTAGCACTTCGAACAAAGAGAACTTCGAACGTCCTGTCCTTCTTTTAGTTTCACTAGTTGAGCTGTGAATGAATGTTTTCCCATTACCTGCAGAAGAAATCACATTCAAAATAATGTTTTCTTACTTCATCGGAGCCAATTACTTTAACCGAGTAGCCCCTATCTATCTTTTTCCACATTGCTATCTCTCCATCATTTTTCTTTTAACTGCCTTAGAGATTCCTGAACATCATGGTCAAAGTATCAATTTTGCTAGACACACAGATCTATCTCATGTTAATGAGTTTCAGCCACTGTTTTGCATTATCATTCAAAATTGGCAGCAATTGGGGTATATTTGCAAACAACATTGCATCACAGTGCAGAAACCAAAGTCGGCTGTTTTGCATTGCATGAATAGAGAGAGGGAGAGAGCAGGACAGTGCCATATCTACAAAGTTCGAGGCACACACATTTGCATCTCTGTGCAAGGCTGTGTGTGTGATATCTAGCATAGGTTTTGTACTGGAAGGACACCCTTTCACTTCAAAATACTATGTTTAGGCTAACTTTTAAACTTTTCCTACTTTGTGCTGTACAGTGCAATAGACATGCAAATTCTAAAAAGATTGGAGAGAGAAATGCATTTGTTTTGATAATGCCAATGTCAAACTAGCATTAATTGCTGATGAAAAACCTTTCTGCTTTTTTATTAGGTAGGTTTTTGCATCAAAAGGCATGGGTTTTCCGTGAGGTGCCCATGTAACACCCAGGGAATGTCCCCTTATTGCTAAGTAATACACAGCAGCACAAAGCCTTGTCTTGCATTACTTTCAGGCAACTGTCCCATAGAAAACTAATTTTGTGCTGGAAAGTAAATTTCATTCAAATATTTTGGGACGAATTGCATTACTTTTGTGACACAAACCCAGCGCAAAATGTAAATAAATATACCCCTCAGAGTTAGTGTCATAGTCGCTATCAATGTCAGCAGCAAATCCATTTGTTCATCACTGCCTGAATGAAAATTTAGAGGCAGGTTTCCAAAAACCTGCCTCTAAATTTTCATCTGCTTAAAATTTACATAGCTATAACAAGTTACCAATAAGCTATAAGTTACTCATGTCTCTCTCATGAGACATGGGTTTATGGGTTGGCCCTTCTCTTAAATACTTTACATTGCAGGTTCATATATTCCTGGAGTTTATTTAGAAGTATCTTGCAGCACTTATGAAATGCTCTGAAATCTGTCCCAAATCTCAATTGATCTTTAAACTGTCAACCTTTATTCTTACGCTGAATTTGTTCACAGATCTGCAAGCTATGACAAAATGACTCCACACGCAGTAGTGCAGGCTAGATCACTGAACAGCTGTATTGACAGGTGCAATGATTTCCTGCCATTTTTTGATTATTTTCCTCCCTCATGGAAAATACATTGTTCATTGCTTTGTAACTGATTACCATGGTTGGCTATCAGTGAAGGAATAGGAAACCCATTATTGTCTCCAGGTGCATGGCATGGAATTGTTGAGTAGGCAACCTTAGTTACTGATGACTGGACCTGGTTGCTTAGAGACCTTTTGCTAAGCAGAGTGGAATGGCAACCACCTATTGCCAATGAATTTGCACGGGGTCATTGCATAAAGTTGTTAGTGAGTCACATGTTGGCTGTGCTTATGGGTCTGGTTATGGACTGTTTGCTTAAGTATTTCACTATGAGAACACAATGTATTAGACACATCATATCAATATACTGATAAGCCGTTGTTAGGCACGATTGGCTTATCTCATTACTATACTTTGTGGTTCACCATTCCATATCACATAATGAAGATGTAATGAATGACGAAAGGCATGGTTCAATTTACCAAAACACATTGTTTAGGAAGATGGCTTGGGCAGAGTGAAATTTTCTCTAACAATGATTGCAAAGGAGGAAAAGGTAAATTAAATATGTGTATCTGAATTAATGGGCACTAACATTTCACTAATATTTACATAGATGTCTATCCACATGTACAGGAGGATACTGAGATAACTATACAACAATAGGTCAATATTATTGTTGTTAATTATGGACATTTTCAAAACAAATCCAACCATGTTTTCAGCAAAAGCCTTTGCTGTGCAGCAAAACTCATTACTAGGAATTACAATACACAAAACTTCTAATGAATTCATCTACAGTCAGCTAATATAACATGATACAAAAAGGATAGTCAAGTAGTCTTCAAAAATAAAAGTCACCATCCATTAGCTCACATCAAATCGAAGAGAAAAAATAATCAAAAAGGTAAAACTGTATGTACATTTGGGGAGCATATGTACGAAAGCATTTTTGCAGTTGAATTGGGCTGCTACCGACTGCAAAAAAAGCTTTTCCATATGTACAGAGTGCAAAGCATGTTACGTGTTTAGGGCTTCCCTTCCAAATACTGAAATGCTGTGCTATGTATGAATGTTTTGCAACTGAATTATGGTTGTAAAACATTCATTTTTATGACAAACATTGTTTAAGAGCAGGCAGTGGTTCCTCGGACCACTGCTTACTCCTGAAAAATGTAACTGAAACACTGATTTTTTTTCATTTTAAATGTGAATACATTTTTTTAAAAAGATTGCTTTATTAAAAAGCAATCACAGACAGGGTGGTCTGCTGACTCCAGCAGGCCATCATCCAAGTGATGGTTGCAATATCTAAAGGGTCGCAACCTGCAAACCTTACTTATCAATATTCATGGGATACGTCGATTGTGACTGATAGGTTTTTGTACAGTAGGGATTGTGATTTCCTAATTTCGATACACAAAGAAATGCAGTTATGAAATCAGCAATCCCTACATCCTTTACATATAGCCTTTGAGTTCTAGCATTATTTTGTTCCCTCGCATCCTTTTCTTTTGAGTTTGATTATATTATGGGTTAGAGATGTGAATGGCCCGCACTAGGCACTACTCACATTATCAGCAACCCTGCATACAGATATATAGGGCCATATGTAGGTAATTTCTATTCACCGATTCCTAAATACCGAATTTTACCGATTCAGTATTTAAGAATCGGTAAATAGAATGTAGGTAAAAAAAATCGGTAAATTTTACCGATTCGGTAATATTCGTTATTACCGATTCGGTATTTACCGAATCGGTAATAAGGCATACCTTCCCATTCATTCCTATGGGCCTGGAGGCCCATAGGAAAGAATGAGAAGCCATTCACTATTACCGATTCGGTAAATACCGAATCGGTAATAGGGGGAGCTTATTCAAGGGTGGCAGGGTGTCACATTGACACCCTGTTGCACCCCTGAATCGTACATGTGTGCACATGTGGCGCACATACATGCCCTAAGGGCATGTATGTCTGCCACATGGCACTTTAAAAAAAGCACAAAATTGCTTTTGAAAAGGTATTCGGTATTTACCATCAACTTGTAGTTGGTGGTAAATAACGAATCCTTAAACCAAAAATGCACTCACTTGAGTGCTCCCTACATAGGATTTAAGGATTCGGTAATTTACCGATTCGGTATTTTACCAATTTCTTAAAATACCGATTCGGTAAATTACCGAATCCTTCAATCCAGCCTCCTACATCTCAAAGGGCTAAATACCGGTCGATAACGGAAAATTTAACGATTTTCGGCCGTTACCGACCGGTATTAGCCCACCTACATATGGCCCATAGTGAGGAAACATATTTTTACACACCAGCGGTGAGCCATTATCAACTACCTATATGTTAATTAACCAATACTCATTCACTCTTTTTGCTTTTTCTTTTATTGAAAAACAGGTTTATTTTAAAATCCTCTTAGTAAAAGCTTTTTTACTTGTCCTACCAGTAACATTCTTACAAAATTTCTTTACAGTGATAACATTTAATCACATTAAAACAAAGAACAAGTCCCATGAATAGTTGTTGATTCTCTGATACAGTCACAGCGTTACGTGGCTCACCAACCTCTTCTTCAGGGCTATGAAAAGTGAGCATTCACAGCACAATAAATATCACTTACTGACAGCATTCAATTTTTTTAAATAAAAATACTACATTGCAGAAAGATCATTGTGTAGCTAAATACAATAAACACATGCTCAGAGTTCTTTTAATCATGAAAAAGGAATACCTCAAATCTAAATAGAGCACCAAACCTCAATACATTATTTTCTATTGTATTGCAAAGGGATTTTCAAACTCTAATCAGCATGACTTTTTTTCTCATGTAACCATTCTACATACATTTATAGGTCCCACTGGGCTTCACTGTATTTATAAGTTATTTAAGGTTCCTCTCCATCATGTCTATATATTAAAATCGAGTTATCTTTCTGGGCGGACTACTACTAAGCAGACAACATGTCAGTATTTGCTCTCTGACCTCATGTGAAGAAAAAAACATTAACAGGTTCAGATGTTTTCAAATGGGTATCATAATCAAAGCAAGATAGATTGTGTCTTTTATCCTCAATGAATTACTGTCATAGTGGCTCTGTACTAAGATGATCTATAAAACATGTAAAATAGAGGCTATTTCCACTATATTGAACTCTAAAAATAAGCAGAATCTCCTAAAACAACCATTTCCTGGTATGTCTTATTTTTCAGCACAAAATAACTGGCAATTTCATTTAAATATATCATATCCACATCATATTGCAGTCCTTCAATCTATATCATGTTTTGAATTTGCACCTTGAATCTGCAAAACCCCACATGTATTGTTTCTAAAGAAATCCAAAACAGTAGCAAAAACAAAACATCTTGCAATCTAATAACAACATGGGTCTTTAAACATGCTTTAAATGTTGAGAAATACTTAAAAGTGAAAATTAATGGTCTATGGTTCAAGAGAATGTTTCAAACCAAAACCCATCACAAATCCCTAAAACATGAGATGTTACTCCATGGGATACCCTTAGCTAAGATGTGGCGTTATAGCATCAACTAATGCACAGAGACAAAAAAATGCATATTTAAGTATAACATATATAACATACTCTCTTATTAAATATTTAAAATGAATATTATTTACAACACCCAGTATTAGGTTTTCACAACACTGCAAACAAAGGTCAAGAATAGTCAACGGTTATAACAGGACAATTTCAAAAGATGTTTGAAGGCAACGTAATCAGAACAATGTCAGTCTCAAACCCCTAGAACCTGGGATGTCATTTCATGTAATACCCATATCTAAAACTTGGTGCTATAGCATCGACTACTGCAATTTTACTGAAAATCACAGATTAAAGGCTAACATACAGACTTATTCAAACCTTAAATAAATATTATTCACAATTCCTAGTACTATATTTTCACTGTACTGCGACTGAAATTCTCTGATAGGATTTCATAGTAGTAAACTTCCAATGTGCATCTTATCTCCACACAAGGTGAACACAGATAACAACTAGGGAGAGAGCTACAACATTGTGTGTAGTTAACTAACTATGTTCAGTCCATAATCAAACGTCCTCAAAGTTTTAAAAAATTGAAGTAAAAAAAACACACTTAGGCAGTAATATATATCACCCAAATAGCTTAAGAGATCAATTAGGACAAGTCCAAAGCACACCTACAGTACTAAAAACCTGCTTCTAAATCTTTGGAGTTCCAGTCACTATATAACAAATAATCCAATAACAATACGTTCTCTAAACAAACACAGTCTAATTACTACCATAGTCACTCCTCTACATTCCTGACTTGCTCAGATGATGTGGCTTTCAACCTCCCATTCCAAGAAGCCAAAAGGTTCCTGCACTTCATCTTTGTGCTTAAATACCCTATTTAATGACATAATTTCCTGTGCATTCACACATCCCAAAAACCACCAAAAATGTCACTTGGATTTGCTCAAGAGCTGCACTTGATTATTTAGATATTGACTCTCAAGACGTCAGTGAAAAAAACAACAAATGCAGAGACTCCGATTTGCCTATCTTTGTCTGACTATTTATTACCTAAATTCTGGTACAAATTCCTAAAGCTCAATCCTAAAATAGTTGCAATCAACTTCCTAATGTGTCAATAAAAAAGCAAAAATAAAAGCTATCACCAGCAGATCATATTTATGTCAGTTTCCAACCCATGATGACTTACAAGTAACAGTTGATGTTATCTATACATACATTCACTGAAAAAAACCATAGGTTTCAGGGGCGTTATAGTTAGCTGGACTTTCACTCGTACAAAACCATTGAAATTCCCACGTTATTGTTAGTTCATCTAACTATAACTTGCGCGCCAGCAATGCACTGCTGATGACGCCACATATTACATCACTCATGACATGGTCAGTGACATCGCTCATGACATCACTGATGACATCTCAAATGACATCTCTGATGACACCACTGATGACATCATCCAGTGAATGTGTGTTTTTCTGAAAATTACATATGTTTTATATATGTATATCTCAAGGTCGATGGAAGAATAAATGGGTATATAAGTGTCTAAATGGATGATTTGTTTTTGAAAAATTGATTGTATAACTGACTGATAAAGTGTATCTTAGTGAATACATGTCTTAGTGAGTAATGTTTAAATATGTAAATATCTGTATCAGTCTCTCACTTTGTGGATAAGTGGCTGCATGGGTTGGTGAGTAGCTACATGAGTGTCTATATAGGTTATTAGTTGTTTTTTTGAGTATCAGTATGAATGTCTGAGTGTCTGTATGGTTCGGTGGGGGTATTACGTAGTGCATAGGTGCATGAATGAGTAACTCACTGTTTTAATGTGTGCAGGACTGTATGGGTGGATGAGTGTGTGCATGGGTGTGTTAGTGAGTGAATGACTGTCTCAATAGTGTCTTTATGAGTAACTACATATGTTTTAAACTAGTTGTTGTAAATAAGTACTCCGAGGCAGAAGTAAGTAGAAGCGTCTTTATTCTGTCATCCACTCTCCGTAACTGACAGCTTGTCAACATTCCAAGGTGAACTCTAGAGGAACGTTCCAAGAGAGAGGAGAGGGCGGGGAAAGAGTGGAAGCTACCACTAGGGAGAAAAGGAGAACACTACAGAGAAAAGTACCAGGGAAAAGAGAGAGAAGATTACAACACATCTCCCTACGGAGGGGAAGGAAAGGAAGACGAAGGAAAACTGGGAGGGAAAGGAGGAAAAAAGGAAAAGAGTACAAAGAACCAGTGAGAACAAAACTAAACGTGTGAACATGGAAACCCCTAGGCGTAGAAGGCGAAGAGCGCCCAGCAAAAAGAGAAAGAAGAACACACCCTGGTTACATTAAAAGAACCTTTTGCAAGAAGGACAACTCAGGAGTGTATATCTTTGGCAATCGGATCTCTTCCCCTGATGGAAAAAAAAGAGTTACTCCCGTTCTCAAAACACTAGATGTATGATATGCCCAAACACTTTCTCGTAACACCTTATGTACATCCCTATTGTTGGTACAAGCTTGATGAGTGAGATTCTTGATCCAAAGTAATGACATCCGAATGGGGTCATTGTCTCCTTGGCGATTTTCAGTAGATTCCTCATGCTCGATGCCCAACTCACCAAGAAATGTCTTCATTTCCATAGATAAGAATTTGATATCATTGTTAGTGACTATGCAAGCTGGCACTCCTTCGCAAGCGAACGAGTCTCTTAAGAAGTCAATTAGAACTTTTGTCGAGACACATGAGACACACTTGTATTTGATCCAGTGAGATGTGTAATCCATGAGAACAATCACAAAACTCTTAGTGGCTCTTGACTGTCCCACGGGACAGATTATCTCCAATGCCAACTTAGTCCATGGAGTTTTAGGAACTGCTGTGATATCAGACATATTACAAATATTCTCTGCAGGCAAACTTTTAACAACATCCATTTCTGATTCTGCATGAACCAACTCTGCCCCCCCCTTTCTACAGAGGTTTTGGCACATTGTTTTGAACTTATGTACTCTCCTGATGGAGGTATGTCGCAGACAATGCTATTTACACTTTGACCTATCCCCGTGAACAACTCAGAACAATTGTATACAACCCTGCTGGTTTCATCCACCTCCTCAGCTATGAGAACTTGATCCTTACTGTTCGGGTCGAGTACAATCCCCAGCTCTCTTTGATGATGCCATCCTAACAGATTTGACCCTTTGATTACCATGTATACTTTGCCCCATGTGGATCTTCCTTTGAATTTGATACAGACACTCATCATCCCAACTAAGGGAATGTTCTCATTGGCGTAGACTACTGTTGAAATGTTAGGTTCCAGCATATTGAGACAGGGATTATTAAACATGTCCTTTACGACATCAATATTTAATAAGGTAACCGGGGCACACGAATCGGCCAACACATCTATGGGTTTATTATTGACAAAGATGGCACATTTAGGATGTTCAATAGGCCTGTGGTCACCGCATTGCTCTTGAAAACTTGAGGAAGCTTGACAGTCCCTAGCTTTTACCTGGAACACATACTTGGGGTCCACATCCCCTTCACTGTGTACTAATTTCACACTATAGTTTTCACTGTTGTTGCACACTCTACCCAGGTGCCCCTTCTTGTTACATCTTACACACGTGACATTTCGGGCAGAACAACGTACATCATTAGCGAGGTGATTGCTACTGCCACATCTATAGCATTTCAACCTTCCTTTTTCACTGACCAATTGGTTATCTTTGACATCCCTGGATCTAACTTTGAATACCTCACTTTCTAAGGAACTTGCCTGTACATCACTGCTATTGCGAACATTGGCAACCAGTTTGTTGGGAGTCTTCATCTCCTTAATACACTTAGCAGTGTGTTCTACAGAGACTGCTATACTAACTGCTTCTTTTAAGGTGGGGTTTTTTGCCAGGAGTTTTTCTTGGATACGACTATTATTTGTGCACCTGACAAGTTGGTCCCTGATGAGTGAATCGGTGAGTTCACCAAAGTCACATAACTGTGTCAGACCTCTAAGTGCTGCTACGTAATTGATAACCGATTCCTGTTTACTTTGGATGCGGGAAAAGAACTTATGTCGCTCCAAAACTACATTTACTCTATCACCAAAATGTGTCTCTAACTTTAACAGTGTGACTTTAAACTCATCCGTGTCATCCTCATCCTCCTCTAGATCTGGTTCAGGAAAGGTGTCATAAATCTTCCTACCTTGAACGCCTAGATTATGTAACAAAATGTGTTGTTTGCGAACCGGTGAATACCTTTCACCGCCTATAGCAAAAAGGTAAGAGGCGAATAAATTTACCCATTCCTTCCAGTGAATTTCCGGCTCCCCGATTTCATTGAGGAACGGAGGAGGTTGGCTCATAGCTTGTCCAGCCATATTTGAAGGAGGTGATATCCAGGCAGGCAGAATAGGAATATCCACTGAACGGAAAGGAAATACCAACAATAGATATACTAGGGGTGGAGGAGCAGGGAACTGACACAAGGACAAGGAAACATAAAATAGCTGGTCTGAAACGAACAAATAAGAAGATAAAGAGAAGGACTGTAGAGATTGTACACTTATAATCTAACTGGAACCTAAGTAAAATGGATCACAGACAACAAATAAGGCAGTCACCTTAAAAGGAACATAGATTGCAACCCCATTAGTAAATCTCTGTAAACAAAGCATATGCTATAGCAACGGCACGTAAGTGAATCTATATGCAAGTAAAGGAAGTACAGACAGTAAGTGGTTCAACATAATTCACCATCAATCAAAATTCATTTGACAGTATTTAAACTCCAGAAGTATACTGGCACAAAGTACGTTACACACACTGCTGAGAGAAAAAGGAAAAGGTGCGAGGCAGATGTGCCCCCCTAAAAGGAGAGGACGATTATGAGAACAGTGCCCCAATGAACGATGTGTCACCGGAACCAGGTGCATACACAGTTGAAACTTGAAAGAGGGTGTGCGTGTCACCGTGTACAGGTACACACAAAATGTACGAATGCGTCAAAACCCCCAGCACATAGCCTTACTGACACCCCTTGCACTCACAGGTCTTACTTGCAAAGCGCCCACAAAGTTCCCCTTGAACAGTCTCTGGGACAACGCACCACACCCAACGAAGCCCCAATTTCTTGACAAATGCCTAGCGAGCACAACTTGGCCTCAGCCACGGAACACTAGAAGGCTCACGCGGACCGCCTGACAGGATTTGCTGACGATCGGCACAGGCACAGCTCTCACGTAGTTGGTGCGCCGGACCTCCGATAGCCGGGAGAGAGCTTTGAGACATCTGGGTAGACCCGGCCCCCAGATGTTGGGAAGTCAGAAATGTGAAGAAAACGAAGTACTCGGAGTCAGCACGGCCCTCTAGTGGCTGAGGCGCCGGACCTCTGACTGCCAGAAGGAAGCAAACGGAAGGAAAATCCCGGTCCACTGGAGTTAAAACGCCGAGCTGAGGAGAACATTTCCCACAGGTTACCCCACTGGAAAGTCCGGGAATACTCTTGCTGACCTCCGATAGCGCCACCACTGCAACGTAGAGACTTAAGGCACGGACCACCTTGGCTCCAGGCGGCAACTACTACAAAGCCCCAGCAGCGATGCCCGTAGCTCATATGGCACCGCACAAAGCAGCTCCTTCAAATGCCACCAGACGCCAGTGGAACCCACACTCGGCTGAGGGCATTCACAGTGGCGTGTGACCATCCACCTCAGGAAACGCCAGGTGACCCGAGTCTCACAAGACCAAGTGCAGACAAGGTAGTAGCGCACACCTCACAACTGTAAAGAGGACTCCACTCGGCGGATCCTGTTCTTAGAGAGTAAGATCCCAACATGTGAGGCAGACAGACTTGCAGGGGTTCACAGAACAAAGAATCTTGGGGCACAGGTGTGGAGGAGGCTTACTGCAGCAATCCCTCGTGACCTGCGAGACCACCAGGCAGGCGAAGAAAGTAACTTTATGCACCACCGCAACATCTCAATGACGAATTTCAGGCAAAGTACACTTTGAATGAGGACGCAGCAAGGATGAAGAAAATATCAACAGGACTTCAGCAGACCAAAAATTCTTCTCATGAACAGCAAAACAGAACAGCAGGACCAGCACGCAGATGTACGGGATGGAGAGAGTAATGAAAAGGGGAGATGACAGAGATGGCCCCTTGCGCCAATCGTCGCCAATCGTCGCCAGCGTCTCCGAGGCAGAAGTAAGTACAAGCGTCTTTATTCTGTCATCCACTCTCCGTAACTGACAGCTTGTCAACATTCCAAGGTGAACTCTAGAGGAACGTTCCAAGAGGGAGGAGAGGGTGGGGGAAAGGGTGGAAGCTACCACTAGGGAGAAAAGGAGAACACTACAGAAAAAAGTACCAGGGAAAAGAGAGAGAAGATTACAACACTAGTATATGTGACTATTGGTGTATATAAGTGAGTATATGTGAGAGTGAGAGATTGAAAGAGTTCCTGTATGAATAAGTATGTGTTTCTATAAGTGATTGTTTAAAAGACTAAGTGTGTGTAAGTTTCTGTAGAAGTAAGTGTGATGGTGTGTGTATAACTGTATATGCAAGTAAATGGATGTTTGATTCTTTATTAGCATGAGTGACTATGTGTGTGAGTAACTCTACGGATGAGTGGCATTGTGTAACAGGATGTATAGGTGTATGAGTACATATGATGAGTGAGTACATGTATGAGTGACTGTATAGGACTGTATTTGTGAATGAGTGGATGTGTATGTGGATCTTAGAATTACTGAATAGGTTGTTGTAACTGATATTGGTATGTCCATTGTTTTGAAAATGTTAGTTTCTATTTTTGAATGTGTTTATCAAAGGTTATATTAGGGGGAGAGGAGGTCTGCCACTCTAACACAAGGATGATGTCATCAGTGAGGTCATTTGAGATGTCATGAGTGATGTCATGAGTGATGTCACTGACCATATCATGAGTGATGTAATATGTGACGTCATCCGCAGTGCATTGCAGGCGCGCGAGTTATAGTTAGCTGAACTAACTATAACGGGGGAATTTCAATGGTTTTGTACGAGTGAAAAGTCCAGCTAACTATAACGCCCATGAAACATATGGTTATGTCAGTGAATTTCTAAGGTTTTTTAAATGCTGATTCCTAACTATAGCGTGCCTGAAACCTATGGTTTTTTCAGTGAATCTCAAAGGTTTTTTAAATGCTAATTTCTAACTATGCCTACAGAGATAGGACATGTGAAGAAAGAAGAAAAAACGCACAGAAAGAAAAAAAGAAATGCAGAAAGAAGCAACAGAAGTCCTCAAAGACAAAGAAAAGTGCAGGAAGAAGGATAACGTGCAGAAAGAACAAACAGAAGAGCAGAAAGAAGCCTTGTTGCAAAATCATCCTGTACCCTCAACTTTTTTAGACGGATACTGGTGGTAGCTGAGTCTGACTAACCAGTCCTAGAGCCAGTGCTATGTTAAAAGACACTCAGAATACAGTGAAAACACCTACATACACTAGGGAACACAATGCGTTGGGGTCCCCCTGTGATTAGCATGACCTCCTCTGTAAGCCCCTAGTATATAATAGGGCAGGGGATTAAACTACCTCTTAAAACGTACCACAGGGCGTGTTTGCACACGTCACCTCAGGCCCCGTCCCCTCCCTTCCCCACTGTGTAAACACGCCCTGTGGAGATTAAGTCCCCTTGAATCCCGAGGGTCCCTAGGGTCCAACTAGACCACTAGGTACCTCCAGTAAGCGCCACAGAGCTGCGTTGCAGAGAGATGTAAAAAGGGGCACGACCTAGACCACCTCTCTGCAACGCAGCGCAGTGGCGCTTACTGGAAGCACCTGGTGGGCTAGCTGGCCCCCAGGGTCCCTCAGGATTGAAGGGGAATTATTTCCCCAACTTAAAACGCGCCACAGGACATGTTTGCACATGTTATCTCAGGCCCCGTCCCCTCCCTTCACCACTGTGTAAACACGCCCTGTGGCTGTTTTTAGTTGGGAGATTAAGTTCATTTGAATCCTGAGGGTCCCTAGGGTCCAACTAGCCCACTAGGCTCCTCCAGTAAGCACCACAGAGCTGCGTTGCAGAGAGGTGTAAAGAGTGGCACGGCCTGGACCATCTCTCTGCAACGCAGCTCAGTGGCACAGCCTGGAAGCACCTGGTGGGCTAATTAGCTCCCAGGGTCCCTCAGGATTGAAAGGGAGTTATTTCTCCAACTTAAAACGCGCCACAAGGCGTGTTTGGACACGTCACCTCAAGCCCAGTCCACTCCCTTCATAACTGTGTAAACGCGCCCTGTGGCCATTCTAAGTTGAGAGATTAAGTCCCCTTGAATCCTAAGGGTCCCTAGGGTCAAACTAGCCCACTAGGTACCTCCAGTAAGCGCCACAGAGCTGCGTTGCATAGAGGTGTAAAAAGGGACATGACCTCATAACACCTGTCTGCAACGCAGCTCCCTGGCGCATACTGGAGATACCTGTTGGGCTAGTTGGCCCTCAGGGACCCTCAGTATTGATGGGGAATTAATTCCCCAACTTACAACTGGCCTGGGGGCGTGTTTGCAGAGTGCTGCAAGGAGGGGGCGTGGCCTCCGGCGCGATGCCGGTCTTTTATTTTATTTTTATTTTTTAAGAAGGAGGGCTGTGTGCCCCCCTTCTTTTTCAAATTTATTGGCCCTGGGAACCCCATCACCCAGGGCCTGCACCCTAATTTTTTTTGTTGAAAAAATAAATTTGGCCCTCCCAAGGCCTTAATCGGCCCCGGGGGCCCCAACCCCCGGGTCATGGCCTTTTTATTTTTTTGTGTTGCCCCCCTCCTCAGACCACTTATGGCCCCGGGGACCCCATCCCCCGGGGCTGGCCTATGTTTTTTATTATTTACAAAAAATATATATTTATAGAAACACCTAGGACATGCTGGACAAACCGTATGTACCTATCACCTGATGATTTGCGTGAAATTCATTAAAAGGCAACTATGCATACAATAAATCCACGTGGAATGTATTTACACCACTAGTGAAGCTCTGACGTGTCTGACGCCCTACCGTGCCTAATCCCGGCACCCCCAAACATGGGTAGCTATTGACGGGCACATTTTATACACACGCACACCAAGCCATTATAAGGGGATTCAACAAAAATTCGACCAAACTATGCAAGAAACCCCCCTCACGGTTAATAAAACACACATCCACCGCCGGATGTCTAATACTTTTTATTTTACTCTCTGGAAAGGAGACGAACCTCACTTGAGAGTCACAGCATGCTCCTGGCTGAGCCAATGCTGTGTTACACCCACCAGTGCCCATATGCACTGTAACACCACCCCGTGAATATGTCATGTCACACTTGCCTTCGCACTGGTTATATTGCCACATCTAATGTGGCTTCCTCGATGCCTATGTTATAACGCACAGCGCTATGCCATACATATTACCATCTGGGATCCATATCTTTGTCACAGTGCATATGCAACGTTACACTCCCCAGCGTAATTTTATATTACAACTTTAGAGACTAGTTAGGTTACACAACACTGCCCTGTGCATATTACACTCCAAGGCGCATATCGCATAGCACGCGCTAGTGCCTGTGCTATCTCACGCTCTCCAATGAATCTGTAATTGCGCACAATGTATTGCATATTATTTTTCACGCCCCAGTTCATCTTATATCACACTTTTTGGTGCATAGTTTATACCATATACTATATCTAGTTTTCATTTTCAATCGTGATCTCAGGACTATGTTCTATGTAACACTGCGTCCACCTACCCTTTTCACGGGCATTACATTTTGCGATGGGGGTGGGGGGTCAGGGGTGTTTCTGCCAAGTGAGCCCGGAGTCACAGTCACAAACGTCCTCTTCTCCCTGAATAAAAGTGAGATTATGCTGCATACTTGTTCATATTTTAAGTAGTTCGCACAGACACACATTTTAAAAACAATAAAGTTCCCAATACCCACCTTCTCTGAACAGTTAGCTTGCTGCCCCATCCACCTCCTCCCTATCCTCTGTTGTCTGAATCCATGGACTAGCCTCCTCCCTCCTGCCATGCATGGTCTGATGTGCTGCCACTGCCCTCCATTTAGCATGAGGTACCAGTCAACTCCTCCTGCCCTCCATTGCCCAATTCTATGGCCCATCATTGACTTCCTGCTTAGCCTCTGTGCTTAGCTTGCTGCCCCTATTCTCCTTCCCCCTGTCCTCCGATGTGTTTGTGCATGCCCCTGCTCCATCCTTTTTGCCCACCATGTTCCATGGACCTGCCACTCCTATCTACTCTGAGTGTTCTGTTGAGCTGCCACTCCCCTCCCACCTGCCTAGCATTGTCAGATGACTGTAACCTGTCCCTGCCACCTCCACCTTGCCTGTCCACATGCCATGCCCCTATCCCCTTCCTCCTGTCCTCCATGGTCCATTTTACTGCCACACCCTTCTGCCCTCCCTGCTCTGTTGTGCTGCAACTGCTCCTCCTGCTTGCCCCGCGCAGTCTGTTGTGAGGCTCCTTCCCCTGAACTCTCTTGTCTGTGCCCAGGTCCTGACCCTCCCTTCTATCCTCCATGGTCCTTTGTGCATTCCCCTGCACCCTCATTCTTGCCCATCATAGCCATTGTGCTGCCACTAACCCTCCCGCTTGCCATGCATGGTCTTCTGTGCTGCCATGGCCCCTCCCACCTTCCCTGTGTGGTCACCTAGCTGCCCCTGACCCCCTCCCACCTTCCCTCCATGGTCTGTGTGTATGCCATCATAGTCTCATTGTTGCTCTATGCTCTAGTGCCTATGCTGCCTGACCTCCATGGTCATCTTGCTGCTCCTGCCCTGCCCCCTTTCCCCCAGCCCTCTGTTTCCATGTGCACACCCCTATTCCTGGCTTGTCTGTTCCATTGTAATGCCCCTGATCACCCCCTCCTGCCCTTTATGGTCTGTTATGCTGCAGCTTTCTCTCCTGTCTGTCCATTATGGTCAACTAGCTACCATTGCCTCTTTCCCCTCTGTTCTCTGTTGTCCATGTGCATGGTCCTGTCCCCTCCCTTTTGCTTTCTATGGATTTTTGTGCTGCACTCCCGTCCCGCATGCCCTGTGTGGTGTATTGTGCTGCTGCAAACCCTGATGCCTGCCCTGTATGGTCAGTTTGGTGCACCTCTCCATGTCCCTCCTGTCCTCTGTTGTCCGAGTCCATGTCCCTAGCCCAATTCCTCCTGCCTACCATGATCCAATGTACCATACTTGTGGACATTTTGAACTTGGTAAGAGGGAGATTTTGAAAAAAAACTGGGGTATTGATTTTCCCCTTTGAGTTACATTGAAAAAGAGGAGATTGTAGACAGGAGACAGATCAAATAAAGCCCATTTGAGCTTAAAAACATTGGACGTTTCCTGGCTGAAACGGGTCTGTTGGCATGTATGGTTGTACTACCATTGCCTCTTCCTTCTGCCCACAATGGTCTATTATATTGCCACAGCCTCTCTTGCCAGTCCTGTATTGTTGGTTTGTTGCCCTTGCCCCCCTTTCCACTGCCCTCCATAGTCTGTTGTGCTGCCACAGCCCTTCCTGCCTGCCCAGTTTGGTCAAATTGCTGCCTCTGCACTCTCCTACCTGCCTTCAATTTTCAGAGTCCATGCCCCTGGCCTCTGCCTCTCAACAGTATCCCAATGAACAACTAGATTGCTAACATTCTATATTTATTACAAAAGTGTGGAACGCCTGACGTCATCTTGATGTAATCAAAACAGTAATGCCTAGAGCATTTCCTTTAGAAATTACATATATGAGAGGGTCTTATTTGCATCAAAATTATGGTTAGTGCTCTAAAAAACTAAAATGAGGACATATTTTCTGAGTTTTCAAATAGCGACAAAGAACTTTTAAATTATTTGTAATCTTTATGTTTTTTTATCCATTTGACCACTTGATTAAATGTTTCACCTAGCGGAGAGGATGTGGTGTTACTTCCAGAGCTGGAGACTTTGCAACTGGGGAACCAGGTTGGAGTTTCTGCTTCAGCTCAACATTCTGTGATTCTGGTCAAATCACTTAATCTCCCCATGTCTACAACCAGAATGAATTTGATCTTGTGTGATGTAACCAATGCTCATGTAAAGCACTCCAATACCTGACAAATCTGCACTATATAAAGCTGCAAATACACAAAAAATAAGTGTTTTGCACACTTCTGTCATTGGGCTACATCTGGGCTACATCTGGGTGATATTTGTGCTGCATTTGGGCTCTTTTGTCTCTGGTGGCAATCTTGGGAGATTTATTTGTTATGAAGTTTCCTAATTTCCTCATTTACTGTAGTCTCCTCAGTAGGAAATGCTTTCAGTTTTTTACTTTGATTCCATCAAGAAGGTATTCAGATATGTCACACATTTGCCATAAATTCTGAATGTTAGCACTCTAGTTGCTCATTAGATCACTGTAGTAAAGCTACTGCTCACCACGGACGTCTGCTGCTGGTATTAAAAGTGCATGTTTCAGTCTGCATATCAGAATTTTTTAATGAAATAGAAGAGGATTTGAGAAGTCCTTCAAAATGTGTCCTAATTTTTCTTTCTTCAGCATTAATCATAATTTCTATGGCAACATGAACCCCCTCATTGTGTTCCTTTTTAAATTAAATGTTTTAAGTGTTGCCAGTTTATTCCAATCAAGATGGCTTCTGGTGGCCATACTTTTGTCATAAGTAAGACAGTAAGCGCTCTAGTTGTTCTTAAGAACACTCTGGGACATTCTGTCATTGGGCTATACTTGGGCTACATCTGGGTGATATTTGGGCTACATTTGGGCTCTTTTGTCTCTGGTGGCCATCTTGGGAGATTTATTTGTTATGAAGTTTCCTAATTTCCTCATTTACTGCAGTCTCCTCAGTAGGAAATACTTTCAGTTTTTTACTTTGGTTCCATCAAGAAGGCATTCAGATGTGTCACACATTTGCCATAAATTCTGAATGTTAGCACTCTAGTTGCTCATTAGAGCACTGTAGTAAAGCTACTGCTCACCAGGGAAGTCTGCTGCTGGTATTGAAAGTGCATGTTTCAGTCTGCATATCAGACTTTTTTAATGAAATAGAAGAGGATTTGAGAAGTCACTCAAAATGTGACCTAATGTTTCTTTCTGCAGCACTAATCATACTTTCTATGGCAAAATGAACCCCCTCATTTTGTTCCTTTTTAAATTAAATGTTTTAAGAGTTACCACTTTATTCCAGTCAAGATGGCTTCAGGTGTGCCATACTTTATCATAAGGTGGACTGTTAGCGCTCTAGTTGTTCGTTAGAACACTCTGGGAAGCTGCAGTAGAACACAAAGGAAACAACTGACAGTCTCTGCCCTTGTTGGATGTACATGTTTTACTGAGAATGTCAGGCTTCATTCTCACGTGACTGAGAAAGATAATGTGAATTTACTGAAAATATGCTCTCAGTTTAGCTTATAGATCACCTTCCAAACCTCTGTGGGAAAAGCATGAGAAAATAGTTTTCTCTCAAACATGATTCATGATATCACAGCAGAAGGCTTTTCACATGGTAAAATCACCTTAGAACACACCGCAATTCCCAAATTGAGTATGGTACCATCAACAAATGATTTATAATGTAACTAAAGTCTTAAAACCTTCTATTAACTGCAATGCTTTTTAATGAGGTGCTATCATGTATATTGGTCCCAAGATGGCTGCCAACACTTCTTGGATGAAGTACTGACAGCCAATCAGATCTCACAATGAGATGTGTGGTTAGGCTCCGCCCTGATATATCTATCTATTTTTTTAACTCTAATTTTTATCAGGAACTACCGAACGGATTTACACCATTTAAGCAAAAGGCATGAGCCTGAACTGAGGACTACTTCTTTGCCAAATTTGGTGTAATTCTGTTCAGCAGTTCGGGCTGTAGCTGCATCAACAGGTCCTATGGGAAAATGCATGGGGAAGACGCGTTTTGGGACCCGCCTTTTTTCTCGGCCCCCACTTGACGAATCACCCTGAAATTTTCAGGATAGGAGCGGACCGGAGCTGGCCAAAAGTTTGGAAAATTTCGCGAAGATTTGTCAATCAGCGCAAACATTATTCCAAATAGAATGTTGCTGATTTCCTATGGAAAATAGGACCTAACTATAATTACCTACTGGCGACTGCCAGTAGGTAATATATAGATAATATGTTATCTATATATATATGTCTTTGTTCTGTCACAGAAGACTGTTGCTGATGCTCATAAATCTAGCTTAAATGATAGGAGTTAAGTTATTTTTCTAACTCAATGGTTTAAAAGATGTTTGAAGCCAGAGTAGTCAGAATAGTGTCTGCCCACCCAGTCTTAAAAATGAAAAGCTTAATGTTCAAGAGAATTTTCAAGAGAATTTTTTAACCCAATATGTGTCTCGAGACCGTAAAACCTATGGTGCTATTACATGGTTTACCCATGTCTAAGACTTGGTAATAAATCATCAACCACTGTAAATGGACAGGAAATCACTGATTCAAGGATAGCATACTCACTTATTTAGTAAGTAAAATTAATAATATTCACAATTCCCAGTACTAGGTTTTCACTGTACTGTAAGCAAAGGTCTATGATTAAATTTCTTAAAAGTGGACTCTCCATATGCCTCTTATCCCCACACAAGATTAACATATAGAACAGCTCTGGAGAGAGCTATAACATAGTATTTAGTTCTCTATTTATGTTCAGTCCATAGTCAACCCTCCTCAAACTCTTTATCTACCAAGTCTCCTTCATACATAATTTGAACATCCTATCTTCTCCTTTATGATGTGCCTTAATGTGGTCTATACAAACAGTTGATATTTTGTTACACTCTCAGATCTGTGTTCACCTTGGAAGAATTGACTAAGTGGGAATTTATTGTCTCCCCTTTTAATTGCATTGATATGTTCTTTTAGTCTTTCTTTCAATGGACGTATAGTTGATCCTACATATTGTTTGCTACTTAGACAAGTGATCATCTATACACTGCAAGTGAAATTACAATTGATGAATGATCTGATTTGAAACTTCTTACTTCCCTTCTGATTGGAGACCTCTTTGTTTTAGCAGCAATATATTTTCAACAAACACAGTTTCTACATTTGAAACAACCACTAACTTTATTCGTAAGCCAATCCCTAGTTTTCTTAGCCTTAAATCTCACAGTATCACTAGTACTAAGAATATTCTACAGTGTTTCCACCCTCCTATAATTAACCAACGGCTTCTCTGTTATGATCTTACTCATGTCTTTATCAACTTTGAGAATATCCCAATGTTTTTTTCAAGGCATTATCTATCTTGCCATTCTTAGCACAGAATTTAGTTATATATATTGAATCTGCACAAATTTGTCGATTTCACTTTTTTTGTTGGTCCTATCCATTATCAAGGTATGTCTTGTCTTAGACATTTTGTACTTTGGTTTTTGATTGTATAAGAACCTTTTGTGGATAACTGCACTCATTGAGTCTCCCTAGTGTCTCACATTCCACCTTCAAATAATCATCATGACTCGCACAATTTCTCTAATCAGTTTGCCATGTAGGATGTTCTTTGTTTGCTTATGACGGTGTCCCGAACTAAAATGCAGAATACTATTGCTAGCTGTCTTTTCTCCATGGGATCTGGTCATTGCTGTTCACAAATCTTTGCTAATTCTTCAATTCCTGTTCTGAACCATTCCAAGCCACTAAGATATCATTAATATAACGTACTTGCAAAGTCACATGATTATAACCCTCATGTAGTGAGTCATCCCAGGCATGCTGACTCTCATACTAACCCACGGAAAGGTTCGGATAAGAGAGAGCAAATCTTGCTCTCTCTTATGCTATTTGATGGAATAACTCTCCTCGATACAAAAAATAGTTGTTCTTTAGCACAGATTCCACAAATTCATTAATCATTTTTACATGTCTAAAAAACTTGCAGATTTGGTGTCAAAGAAATATTTTAAAGCTGTCAGTCCATCCGTATGTCTAATGGTAATGTATAGGCTTTTAACGTGCATTGTGACATACCAAAATTTGCCCTCCAGGGGATATCCTGTAGTTTATTCAGAAGGTCCTTTGTATCTTTAACATAGGATGTAATACTTTCAACTAGTGGGGTCAGAAAAATGCCAACATATTCAGATATTCTTTCAGTGCTAGAGCCAATCTCAGATATTATAGGTCTACATAGTGGAACACTCCCACCTCTATGTAATTTTGGTAAACAATATATAATGGGTATCACAGGATCCTTGATGTCCATATATCTAATTTTCTCAAGATCCAACATACCACTATTATACCACTTCTTCGGCATTGTGGAAGCTTCCGCTTGTATCATACTGTACTTGATATCTTTACATCGCTCATAGTCAGTAGATATTTATAATTGTTTCATCACTTCACAATTGTAATCATCAAAGTCTAATATGACATCATTTCCTCCTTTGTCTACTTGTCTGATAATAATATTCAAATATTTTTTCAAGGAAGATTAAGCATTTTGCTCTTTATTTCTAAGATTGTTCTTAGCTTTAACTCTCTTTGTTACATCTATTTCATGACATACAATCTCAAAGAATATATCAATGACATTATCTTTTAGAAGAGAGAAAACAAAATTGGATTTGTTAGTCAGACAAGTATTCTTAATAGGGCTATCTTCAATCACCATGTGCCTGACAAAATGTTCTATATCTAAAACCTGGCCCTCTCCTAAACTAAATACCATTTGTATATCCTGAAAATCCTTTATCATAGTATCCAAATTAGTTAGATTCAGAACATTTCCTGAAGGGGTTTTAGGTGAAGAGCAAAAATATTTTTTTATTTCAGCTTTTTGGTGTATTTATAAAGATCTGTTTTCAATTCAAATATATCAAAATGCCTAGTTCGAGCAAAGGATAGTCCCTTCTGTAGAATTTCAAGTTCATACTTCGACAAAGGCCTGTCTGAAAGATTCACAACAATATTGTTTCTTTATCTCTTGATTCCTTTAACCTGTGTGCTTCTTGTGCATTTCCTGACAATTTTTTTCCCCTATTCTTTCTTTTGTCTGAACGTTCCTTCATTCCCTGTGCTGTGTAGACTCAACCATTATCATCTTTTTTAACTCCTCTAAAAAAGTTGTAGAGCGATTGCCTCATTTCGCCATACTACCTAGAGTGGAAGCCCTAGAGCCAAAACTAGGTTTATCTGATGAAGTCAGACTCTCTTGAGATACAGTTTTCTCTGCCAGTACTCTATTCCTGAAAGTTGAGTCATATTTTCTGGCATACAACAGGACTCTACCCAGTTTATAATCTCTCTCATCCCTGAAAAGCACCTACCTTTTTCTTTCCTTTACTCTCATCCTGAAATTTGTCAAGTACTCCTTCAAAGGTCTCACAGTTGTTTTTAATCCCATCATCTAACTTCAAATCTGCTATTTCTTGTGGATTGTTTTTTTTATCTCTGTATTGGAATAATCTTTATTTGATTTAAAAAAAACTGTAAAACTAATCATGATAGAGAGTCATCATAAAAGCATATCCCAGCACATAATCTCATGAGAACATACTGAAGCATAAAATACAAAAGTACAATATGCAAAAAGTAAAAAATCCAAGCTGAAAGCTTGCAGACACTAGAAGCTTCTAGATACCATATTGTCTATTTCATTTGGACTATTTAAAATTTCTTATACAGATATGAGTAGATAGAGTACTATAAAGTATCAAGACATCAGGATACATTATCATAAAATACTATTTTCACACAAGATTACTTAGTCTCACACCTGTGTGGATATATTTGACAGTCAAACTTAGTTTGTAAAAGCTGAAGATGAAACAGGCCAGGCCTACACCTCCTGATATTCATGGTTCTGAACAGCGGGATTAGGAATTTCTTCCTGGTCTAAGCGAATAAATTACAAAAGAAGAAAAAGTGCAGCATAAACTGCATTGAGTGTGAGTCACAGGGGGTTGGTTCAAGGGCTGAGGCAGAATAAACATTACTAGGCTAAGAGACTAAAAAGTGGGCAATATTAATCCTGAACCTCACCAAAATAATGTTTTTGGGAATGTTGGAGTGGGAGAAGGAGATAAGGCTCTATACAATCCGTGTTCACTAGTGGGAGATATCAGGTCACTCTTTTCCTTCCCTTCACTAAATCATATTTGCGCATTTTACATAGGGTTAGAAAATCTAGTTTCAATTGGTATTTGGAGACAGCGGAGATATTATGCGGTCAATCAAAACAATCTGAGCTACCTATAGCTATCAATTGCTCCTTTACATATCTTAACCATGGGATCCTATAAGCTTAATCAAGAGATAGAAAGTCACTTATTTCCAGATTGGGCAAAGTGTCCTGTTTGTACAATACTGAATACCATAGCATAAGCGGGGAAAGTTTGGTTCGTTAATCCAGGGTACATAAACCTAGTCTGCATGACAGAGGAATATGGGAAGGCTACTGTATACAGACAATAGCCTTCTCAGGAACACATTTTGTTTAGATTACAGGTATGAGATGGCACAGCAACCCCAAACGCCATCGCTATATATGTGTTCAGGCAGGTCGCTCCCCACGCCGCACAGCTAGCTCCACCTGACTATGCCTGCGCCCTTCCTCCCACTGCTGCCGCGAGTTCAAGCCACCTGTTGCCGCTCTTGTTTCCCACTGCATTTTTGCATTTTGCCCGCACTTCTTGGCTACTGTATTGCCTCCTCCTGTTCTGCTGTATTTTCTTTTCCCCGCTCTGCTGCATTTTGGTTTTGTTCTGTTGTTTTGATTTTGCTCCTGTAAGCCCCTGGCTTCCTTTTCCCCCACTCAGTCTCTTTTTTCCCGCTGCTGCGTTCCCTGTGGCCCTGTCCCCTCGCTCGCTCTTCCCACCCATCTCCCAGCTGCTCCTCCCTCCCTCCTCCCCTTCTTAATGGCGGCTGCGCACCAAAGGCACGCCTAAGGCAAGCCCGTCTGCTCCCGTCCGCGCCCAGCGCCAGACCCCCTGGTCCCTGCAAGTGTCACAACACCAGATGCCATCTACGACACCACCCTCATCCACGCACTCAATGCAGGACGATCTGCCGCCTACTTCCAGGCCACCCTGAAGATCACCCACGGACCCTTCACCTGCCGAAACTGCAGCTTCACCAGCCTACTGGTGCATACTACTCAACACCCGCTCAGTCCACAAACACACCGTCAAACTCTGGGGCCTTCTCGACTCATCCTCCCCGGATGTCACCTTCCTGACATAAACCTGGCTGAACCCCTCATCGGCACCTGACGTTGCCATAGCCATCCCGGACGGCTACAAGATCACCCGCAGGGACAGCACCAACAGACTGGGAGGAGGAATCACCATCATCCACAAGAATACCCTCAGAATCACGACCAGCACCGAAGACACCCTCAGCACCGCCGAACACCTGCACTTCCAGATCCACATCGATCCCAACACCACCCTCAGAGGAACCCTCATTTACAGACCCCCCTTTACCCCAGCCACAGTTCAGCGACTCCATCACCGACTTCATCAGCTCACACGCCGTGGCCTCCACAGACTACATCCTCCTCGGAGACCTAAACATCCGCCTCAAGAAAGCCAACGACAGCAACTCCACCTCCCTGCTCAACAACCTCACCAACCTCGGGCTCAAACAGCTCTTCACGACACCCACCCACTCCGCCGGACACACACTCAACCCCATCTTTTCCGCCAGCAACCACATCATCTTCAACCACACCACCGAACTCCACTGGACCGACCACCGCTGCATGCACTTCTCCTTCAAGAATAATACCACAAACAACCACCTGCAACGAATCCCCCATCGCAGCTGGAACAAGGTCACTGAAGATCAGCTAATCACCACACTCACCCGAGACCCACCTACCAACCACACCAGCACCGACACAGCTACCCGTAACTTCAGGCAATGGATCAACTACTGTGCAAACACGCTTGCCCCGATCAAGAAACCCTCAAACAGGAGCACTGACAGAAGGGCCATCTGGTTCACCTCCGATCTCCGGGCATCCAAGCAGACCTGCCGAACACTCGAGAAGAAGTGGAGCCACGAACAGACACCGGACAACCACACAGCCCTCAAGAACACCACTCGCAGGCACCACCAACTCATTCGAACCGCCAAACGGACATCCTTCAAGGAACGTATCGTCAACAATGCACACAACAGCATAGAGCTCTTCAACATCGTGAAGGAACTTGCCAACCCCAGCTCCAGCACTAACGACATCCCGCCGTCACAAGAACTGTGCAACACCACCTTCTTCCACCACAAGATCAGAGAGCCCAGACCCACTGCCCCCCAGCCACACTGGCCCCCTACTCTCCTGGAACCACATCAACGATGAAGACACCATCAAAACCATGAACACCATCCACTCTGGCTCACCATCAGACCCCTGCCCTCATCACATCTTCAACAAAGCAAGCTCCATCATCGCACCCCAACTCCGGAAGATCTTGAACAGCTCCTTCGACACCACCACATTCCCGGAGACCTTGAAACACGCCGAGATCAACGTCCTACTCAAGAAACCCAAGGCAGACCCAAAGAACCTCAAGAATTTGCAGCCCATCTTCCCGGCAAAAGTCATTGAGAAGATCGTCAACAGACAACTGACCCACTTCCTCAAAGAGAACAACACCCTAGACCCATCCCAATCCGGATTCCACAGCAACCACAGCACCAAAACTTCCCTCATCGCTGCCACCTACGACATCAGGACCCTGTTGGACCACGGCAAAACAGCGGCCCCCATCCTCCTAGACCTCTCAGGTGCTTTCGACACCATCTGCCACCACACCCTACGCACACACCTCCACAACGGAGGAATCCACGACAAAGCCCTGGACTGGATCACCTCCTTCCTCACCGAGAAAACCCAGAGAGTCTGCCTCCCTCCATTCCGATCCGAAGCCACCAAGATCACCTGCAGCATACCCCAAGGATCATACCTCAGCCCGAGTCTTTTCATTGTCTACATGGCACCTCTCGCCAACATCTTCCGATCGCACGACCTCAACATCGTCTCATATGCCGACGACACCCATCTGATCCTCTCCCTCACTAAGGACCCCGCCACCGCCAAAACCAACTTCCACAAAGGAATGAAGGCTGTTGCCAAATGGATGAATAACAGTCGTCTGAATCTGAACTTGGGCAAGACGGAGGTCCTCATCCTCGGCCCCGCCATGCTGGGAGCTGAGCCGACACCCACCGACCACACACGTAACCTGGGGTTCATCCTGGACTCATCACTGTCAATGACCCAGCAAGTCAACGCCATCTATCAATCAATCAATCAATCAAAGACATTTATAGAGCGCGCTACTCACCCGTAGGGTCTCAAGGCGCTGGGGGGAGGGGGGTGCCGCTACTGCTCGAACAGCCAGGTCTTCAGCTTCTTCCTGAAGGAGAGGTGGTCTTGGGTCAGGCGTAGGTCGGTCGGGAGGGAGTTCCAGGTCTTGGCGGCCAGGTAGGAGAAGGACCTTCCTCCTGTAGTCGCTCTTCGGATGCGGGGGACGGCGGCGAGGGCGTGGTTGGCTGATCGGAGGTGGCGTTTGGGAGCGTAGAAGTTGATTCGGTTGTTGAGGTAGCTCGGGCCTTGGTCGTGTAGGGCTTTGTGTGCGTGGGTGAGGAGGCGGAAGGTGATTCTTTTGTTGACGGGGAGCCAGTGTAGGTCTCTCAGATGTCCGGAGATGTGGCTGGTTCGTGGGATGTCGAGGATGAGTCTTGCTGAGGCGTTCTGGATCCGCTGGAGTCTCTTCTGGAGCTTGGCGGTGGTACCGGCGTAGAGGGCGTTGCCGTAGTCCAGTCGGCTAGTGACGAGGGCATGGGTGACGGTCTTCCTGGTCTCGGTGGGGATCCACCAGAAGATCTTCCGTAGCATGCGTAGGATGTTGAAGCATGCCGAGGAGACGTTGTTGACTTGCCTGGTCATGGAGAGGGAGGAGTCCAGGATGAAGCCCAGGTTGCGTGCGTGGTCTGTCGGTTTGGGTGCGGTGCCCAGGGCGGGGGGCCACCAGGAGTCATCCCAGGCAGAGGGTGAAGAGCCCAGGATGAGGACCTCCGTCTTGTCTGAGTTCAGTTTCAGGCAGCTGGTCGTCATCCACTCGGCTACCTCTTTCATCCCTTCGTGCAGGTTGGCTCTGGCGGCGGCGGGGTCGTCGGTCAGGGAGAGGATCAGCTGGGTGTCGTCGGTGTAGGAGATTATGCTGAGGTTGTGTTGGCGTGCGATGGCCGCGAGGGGGCTCATGTAGACGTTGAAGAGGGTGGGGCTCAGCGAGGATCCTTGAGGGACGCCGCAGATGACTTCGGTGGCCTCTGACTTGTACGGTGGTAGGCGGACTCTCTGTGTTCTTCCGTCGAGGAAGGAGATGATCCATTCCAGAGCCTTCTCCTGGATTCCGACGTTGCTGAGGCGCTGCACTAGGGTGCGGTGGCAGACAGTGTCGAATGCCGCGGAGAGGTCTAGGAGGATGAGGGCCGCTGTTTCTCCCTTGTCCAGCAGGGCTCGGATGTCATCGGTGGCGGCGATGAGGGCGGTCTCGGTGCTGTGGTTGGCTCGGAAGCCAGACTGTGAGGGGTCGAGGGATCCGTTCGTCTCAAGGAAGGCGGCCAGCTGCTTGTTGACGGTCTTCTCGATGACTTTGGCTGGAAACGGGAGGAGCGAGATGGGGCGGTAATTCTTGAGTTCGGTGGGGTCCGCTGTGGGTTTCTTGAGTAGAGCGCTGAGTTCGGCGTGCTTCCAGCTCTCAGGGAAGGTGGCGGTGTCAAAGGATGTGTTGATGATGTCTCGCAGGTGGGGTGCGATGACAGCGTCGGCCTTGTTGAAGACGTGGTGGGGGCAGGGGTCGGTCGGCGATCTGGAGTGGATGGAGTTCATCGTGCGGATGGTGTCTTCGGTGCTGATCGGAGTCCAGGCGTGGAGGGTGGTGGTGGGGGGTGGTTGTTCGGTCGTGGTGTGCGTTGGTTGGTTGTTGAAGCTGTTGTGTATGTCCGCGATCTTGTTGTGGAAGTATGAGGTGAGGGAGTTGCAGAGGTCTTGCGATGGGGTGATGTCGTTGTGTCCTGCGCTGGGGTTGGATAGCTCTTTCACGATGTTGAAGAGTTCCTTGCAGTTGTGTGCGTTGTTGTCCAGCCGGTCCTTGATTGCAGTTTTCTTGGCGGCGTGGATCAGCTGGTGGTGCTTCCGGGTGGCAAGCTTGAAGGTGGTCCTGTTGTCCGGTGTTGGTTCCCTTCTCCAGACTTTCTCGAGGGCTCGGCAGTTCTTCTTGGAGCTCTTGAGTTCGTCGGTGAACCATGGGGCTTTCTTGCTGCCGGGTCTGCTGGGCGGGGTCCTCAGCGGGGCGAGCTCGTCCGCGCAGTTGCTGATCCACTTCGTGAGGTTGTCGGCGGCCTGGCTGGGGTTCGCTGAGCTGGCAGGAGGGTGCTGGCTCAGGGAGGTGGCGAGCTGGTCGGCTGTGATCTTGTTCCAGCTTCTGCGGGCAGCCTGTTGCTGGTGGTGGTGGGTCGTCGTTCTTTTGAAGGTGAAGTGGACGCAGCTGTGGTCCGTCCATTGAAGCTCTGTGGCGTGGCTGAAGTCGATGTCTGTGCTGGATGAGAAGATTGCGTCGAGTGTGTGTCCGGCGAGGTGGGTGGGGGTGGACACCAGCTGCTTGAGTCCAAGATTGGCGAGGTTGTCGAGCAGGGTGCTGGTGTTGCGGTCGTTGTTGTTCTCCAGGTGGAAGTTGAGGTCTCCCAGGAGGATGTAGTCAGCGGAGGGGAGGGCATGCGGGCTGACGAAGTCGGCGATGTCCTCGCTGAATTGGGTGCGTGGTCCCGGAGGTCGGTAGATCAGGGTGCCTCTGAGGGTGGTCTTCGGGTCGGTGTGGATCTGGAAATGCAGGTGTTCGGCGGTGGTCAGGGTGTTGTCGGTGCTGGTCGTGAGACGGATGGTGTTCCTGTGGATGATGGCGATGCCTCCTCCCATCTGGTTGGCGGTGCTATCCCTCCGGGTGATCTTGTAGCCCTCTGGGATGGCGATGGCGATGTCGGGAGCTGAAGAGGCGTTCATCCAGGTCTCCGTGAGGAAGGCAACGTCTGGAGCTGTGGTGTCGAGGAGGTTCCAGAGTTCGATGGCGTGTCTGTGGACGGAGCGGGTGTTGAGCAGGATGCACTTGAGGTGGGTGCTGCTGGTGTTCGACTTGGCGGGTGCTGGTGCGAGGCAGGTCCGGATGCAGGAGAACTTGCAGGCGTGGCAGCTGAAGGGTCCGTGGGTGCGTCGTGGTGTGGCTCGGTGGCATCCTGGGAGTCGGCCGGTGTTGAGTGCGGTGAGGGTGGCGGCGGTGTACGTCAGGCGGGTCGGCCGGGGTCCTCGTGGGCCAGGGGTCCTGGCACTGGGCGCGGTCCAGGCGCGGACGGGCGTAGACGGGCTTGCCTTTGGCGCGCCTTCGGCGCACAATCGGCGCGCCCGCTGTGCGTGATCAGTGCGCGTTCGCACGGTCGCCATATATGGCGAAGTGCGCGGGGGGGCGGAGCAGCTGGGAGGCGGGAGCGGGGAGGGTACAGAAGGGAAAAAGGGGCGGGGTTAGCGGCGGTGGCAGAAACGCGAAAACACGGGATACAGAAGGCAAAAAACAGCTAAACAGCAATTCTGAGCAAACAGGCAGCAGGGGCACAGGGCTAAGAAAACACGAGATACAGAAGGCAAGAATATAGTTATACGAACAAATCTAAGCAGTCAGACAGCAGGGGCACAGGGAGAGAAGCGGACCACGCCGCTCGAAGGAGGGGGCGTGGCCACGCAGTGGCAGCCGGGCAACGAGGCACAAATGCAGGGAGGCGCACGCAGCAGCTGGTGGCCGTGCGGCGCGGGGGTGTCCTAGAACTAGGTCACACTCACCTGCGTCGCACGGTCGCCATATATGGCCAAGTGCGCGGGGGGGCGGAGCAGCTGGGAGGCGGGAGCGGGGAGGGTACAGAAGGGAAAAAGGGGCGGGGTTAGCGGCGGTGGCAGAAACGCGAAAACACGGGATACAGAAGGCAAAAAACAGCTAAACAGCAATTCTGAGCAAACAGGCAGCAGGGGCACAGGGCTAAGAAAACACGAGATACAGAAGGCAAGAATATAGTTATACGAACAAATCTAAGCAGTCGGACAGCAGGGGCACAGGGAGAGAAGCGGACCACGCTGCTCGAAGGAGGGGGCGTGGCCACGCAGTGGCAGCCGGACAACGAGGCACAAATGCAGGGAGGCGCACGCAGCAGCTGGTGGCCGTGCGGCGCGGGGGTGTCCTAGAACTAGGTCACACTCACCTGCGTCGCACGGTCGCCATATATGGCCAAGTGCGCGGGGGGCGGAGCAGCTGGGAGGCGGGAGCGGGGAGGGTACAGAAGGGAAAAAGGGGCGGGGTTAGCGGCGGTGGCAGAAACGCGAAAACACGGGATACTGAAGGCAAAAAACAGCTAAACAGCAATTCTGAGCAAACAGGCAGCAGGGGCACAGGGCTAAGAAAACACGAGATACAGAAGGCAAGAATATAGTTATACGAACAAATCTAAGCAGTCAGACAGCAGGGGCACAGGGAGAGAAGCGGACCACGCCGCTCGAAGGAGGGGGCGTGGCCATGCAGTGGCAGCCGGGCAACGAGGCACAAATGCAGGGAGGCGCACGCAGCAGCTGGTGGCCGTGCGGCGCGGGGGTGTCCTAGAACTAGGTCACCATCTCCTCCTCCTGCTTCTACACCCTCCGCATGCTTTGCAAGATCTACAGATGGATCCCTACAGGAACCAGAAGGACAGTCACCCAGGCCCTCGTCACCAGCAGCCTGGACTACGGCAATGCCCTCTACACGGGAACCACAGCGAAACACCATACAAGACTCCAACACATACAGAACACCTCCGCATGCCTCGTCCTCGACATCCTCCGCCACAGCCACATCACTACCCACCTGAGAGACCTGCACTGGCTCCCCATCAACAAGAGGATCACCTTCAAGCTCCTCACCCATGCTCCCAAAGCACTCCATGACGCCAGACCCACATACCTCAACAAATGTCTCACCTTCTACACTCCCAACCGCCAGCTGCGCTCCGCTGACCTCGCCATCGCCACTGTTCCACGCATACACCGAACTACCACCCGCGGCAGATCCTTCTCCCACCTCACCACAAAGACATGGAACACCCTCCCCATCCACCTGCGACAGACCCGGGACCTAATGATCTTCCGAAGACTCCTCAAGACCTGGCTGTTTGAGCAGTAGCTGTCCCCCCCACCCCTTAGCGCCTTGAGACCCTCACGGGTGAGTAGTGCGCTCTACAAATACTTGATTGATTGATTGAAATATATTAAATTGGAGTGACAGCATGCCTCATAGATGTTGATCGGGGAGTCCAGGGTTTTAGTGTTCGACTACCTGCAAATCTAAAGAGGGCCTAGATGGTTTGATCAAACCAATTCTTTCCTACCTTTGTTAGTGTGACCAGTTGCCTTTGCAATTAAATGGTACACCTAGGTAGATGCACGTGGAGACTTCAAGAAGTTTTTCACCATTATTGTAATACGGGCTCAATCCAGTACTAACATTCCTCACAACCATTACTTGTGATTATGCAGAGTTTGTCCTTAAATCTACTCCATTCATGAACGACACAAATTTATTTAGCAGCTTTTGTAAACCCCTGCCAGTGCTTGACATTAAGACGCAGTTCTGTGCATAGAGCAGAGTGGGGGGATTCCTAGAGCTCACCCTCATTGTATATGCCTCTCCTCTGTTTAGCCAAGTATCTAAATTGTTAATATGTAAACAAAACAAAATTTGCACCAACACACAACCCTGCCTTGTGTCATGCTTCATCTTGATGGGAACAGTGCATTCTCCATTCGCTGTATGTCTTACACAAACAGTTACACTTCTGTGTAACTGGGCTAAGAAGAAAACCAGAGGCCCATCTACTCTCATGGCTAGCATTTTATGCCATAACTTGCCCTTTCCCCCAGTCGAAGGCCCAGCTGAGGTTTATAAAAGGTAGGTAGGGATAGCCCTTCTGCGCGATTGTGTATTTACTGATTACAAGATGAAAGTTAAGATATTGATCAATAGGGCCAAGACCTTTTCCGAATCCATATTGGACTTTCAGAAAAACAGCCCTTCTCAGCCACCCAAGATTCAGATCGTTTCTACAAGATTCTCCCCATCAATTTACTTGCCGAGTTGATTAATGATATCGGGCAGTAGCAACGTGCGTCTGTTCTGTTACCCTTCTTAAATATAGGGACTGTGGTAGAGTCTGACTATGATTTTGGAGGCCCTGCCACAACAGCACACCCCAAGACAATAGTGAGTAAAGGCACCCATACATCAAGATTATCCAGAAAAAGATCGACCGGTACTCCGTCGGGTCCAGATACCTTATTTCTGGCACTCTGTGATATTTTTGTAAAAATTTGAATGCTACAAATGTAAAGTGATACTTAATGTGCTGTGTATGCTAACTTTTTACAGCCCTGAAGAAGCGGTTGGTAAGCCGTGAAACGTGTGTTGGCTGTGCCTGTATTAGAGTATCAAGAACTATTCAAGGGCTTTTACTTTGTTTTAAATGTGATTAAAAAGTTATCACTGTAAAGAAATTCGGGAAGAAATGTGCTGGTATAACAAGTAAAAAGGTTTTCGTAAGAGGATTTTGAAAGAAAACTGTTTTTCAATGAAAGAAAAAGTGAAAAGAGTTAAAGTAAATGGGTTAATTTGCACATAGCTAGTTAATAATGGCTCCCCTGTGATGTGTAGGTATGTATCCTCTTCTTTTCGGACGAACACCTTAACAGCAGTGTACTAGCTCAAGTCTGGTACCCTGTACTTGCAACTAGCATGCCACCTCAGTGGTCCACAGCATTTATGGGACATAGATGAGGGGCCAGAAGCATCCAAAAATGATTAGCTCTCGAAGCTGAAGCATATTCCAAGGAACCCTATACCACTAGTCTCCTGCCAGCTGATTTGCTTCGAGCTGTTTTTCATCTCAACCACAAGCATGAGCCCTTGCCATCAGCATAGGCCCTCGATACCGCCTTATTTATTGTCCAGCACCAGCAAAGGGCAGGTTACAGTATTTTGATGCCCTCTTTATAGGTTACTGAGTAATGCCATAGAATGTGAGTGCTCCCTGTCATGGGGTTTGACACAAAGGAACCTTCATGTGCCTATCTAACTTGGAAAAACTCTCATCTAGTGAAGTCTTATGTCTGCGTATTTCTACACAACATTTTGTATCCCAAAAATTGCTACAAGGATTTTCTTGTTGGTCAGTGCCATGTTTTAAGTATTGTGCTTTTATGCGGTATTGTATTTATGGTGCAGTGCGACTCTACATTGCTTGGATTTTTCGTCTCTGTGTTAGTGTCTTTTAAGTTGGAAGGCATTTCCTTTCTCTTCCATAAGGTAGATCTGTGGTGTCCTTATTCCAAGTTACTGAGTTATGTCCTGGAACATCAAGGTTATGAGGTTTCCCTGGAGGACGATTGAGCCAGAGGGACCAGGGCTCAGCATCCAATTTGATCTGTTCCTGGTGGGGCTAATAATGTGCGTATCTAACTTTGAATACATCCTCTTCTCGTCTAGCCTCATGTCTGCATATTTCTACACACCAATTTGTATCCAAACACATATGCTCCAGTTAGGAGCTGAATGCAAATCACATACTCCGGTTTTCCGCAGGCAGTTACCAGCAGCTTGTGGTTAGATGGCACTGCGCATGCAAAACTTTGTCAAACGGGTAACAGCATGGAAGAAAGAGGCGTACTCCCCATCTCCTGTCACTGTGGCCATCCTTAAATGCAAGAACACAACTGATACCTGGTGCTAATGTTATTTGTTCCTGAGTGTTCTACACCTTCTATTAATTCATGGGGCTACATGAAGTCACTAGTGGCTTGCAGAACTATGGCCTTCTTTTCGCGCTGCATTTTTCATATCTTTAAGTAAGTGCTTAGCTTACATTTAGAAACCTTACACTGCTGTCTGTAAGGGATGTAGTCGTTGCATTGCAGTAAAGGTTATCCCTGTACTGTTCGCAAACAGCATCATTTGGTGTAAAGAGAGAGACATCTCTTTTTATTCCTATCAATCCACAGCTTCATAACTACGCTAAGCGGAGCTCGGAAACATGTGAGTTCATTCATTTCTTTAGATTTGGGGGTTTGTGGAAATGATGAGGTGGTGTTAAATGGTCCGTCGATTCTTCTTCTGTCGTCTGCCCAGTGCCGATTCAAAGCAGAATAAGACGCTTCGCGAAGTATTGAAGGAAACAAGCCTCGGTAAAACGTCTGTGAATCTATGTACGCTTCGTGAACTCTCTTAGCAATAAACACACAGGTACTTAAACAGAGAACAAGTATTAAAACCCCCTAGTAATGTGATGAGGAGGATATTGAGGATTTAACGACCTCAGAGGGCGTTTGTAAATGTGACCAGCATCATGAAAATGTTTCAAATAATCAAATGTTCAGAGCGGAAATCTATTTTACATTGATAAGAAAAGGGAGAAACCATTATTTGAAAATGAAGCTAAAGTTAAAAGCTATTCTTGCTGCCTCATCAAACCTTTACCTCCCACGGTAACATCATTACAGGATCCTTGTCCGCCTGCAATGATAAATCTTTTCTCTAAATTGAAAAAGACTGGCTTATTAATTGTCCATTTATTTTAAAGGAAACAAAACACCGTGTGCTCCATGTTGTGGTCTGGTGTTCAATACTAAACGCTTTTCTACTGCAAGATTTGTTTTCAGTGGCGGGTGAATGTCCAATAAATTGTTCCTTTCTTTCTTCCTTTAGAAGGACTACCTCCTATTTATTTCTCGCTAACTCTGCAAGCACTATCAATGTTTCACAAGAGAAGGGTGCGCACCTTATTAATGTCATTCTGCATAATTCACCCTTAGTGAACGGCGCAATCACTCTTTGTCCATATGAACAATCGCGGTCTGCTCTTGTGCACGAGGGTTGTCTAGAATGCTTCACCCGGATTGATTACTTCTCCTTATATCCATTGTCAGTGTGTAGACACCAACTGATTATGTATACAGGTGGATTTGGTTAATTCGCCCAAAATGTATTAATTGTTCTCCTTGGCATAGCACATCTTCAAATTTATGATATTTTATGAACGCAATGTCAAATTCACATACACAAAAATCTCCCCGTTTAGTCTGTGCTTCCGAACCACAGAAAGATTCTTTGTATGGTTAATTAAACCGATTGACAATTGCTAGGACTACAGCAACACATAATTTTCTTACAGTATTTATAGGGTAGATCTCCAAAGGCAGAGGGCTGCCTAGGTCTTGCCTCGGCGGATGCTCCAATCGTTGCTTTCAATCCACACCCTTCCAATGCTTTTAATCCAACACAAAAACACCAAGCCATGGGTTGAAAAACATTGACAACTGAAATGTACAACAGAAAACTTCCATTCAATCAGCTACCTGGCTATTAATTGCCCTTTTCAAAGCTGTTTAATGCTACACTGTGAAACCCTTAGGGGCGAACAGAATATTTCATTCTGCTGGTGGAATTCGCAGAATGTGGCGACTCTGCATTACTTTTGTAACGTGGAGTTCTGGGCAAACTCTGCAATTCACTGCGTGGCGAATAATTTTCCCATGAGGCTCCAGAAATGCAAGCGGGTTCGCGCGAGTGAGATTTGGCGTCCCCTGTTTTCTAACGCCGGCAAATTTGGTTGGTCGCAAGCAGTCGGAGTCATAGAACGGCTTCTTGTGTAGATTTGCTGCTGCTAGAGTAGAAAGTCAACTCGAATGGGCCCGTCCTCTTGCGCACTGCATGGTGTAGTTGCACTAATTTATCAGCGCTGCTCAGGCTACTGGTGCTAACTTGCAGTGCGGGCAACGAGACATGCACATTTGCCTCCCATTGGGGTAAATCCATGGAATCTCGTGGAGTTTTTATGTAACTCGGTGAGTTCCACCCAGCCCTACATAAAAGACAAAATACTGTGGGGCAGATTTACAGGCCTCTTGTGCCACTTTTGCGTCACTTTTCCCATGTTAAAAGTGACGCAAAAGTGGCACAATGGGCTTGTAAATCTGCCCCTGTGTGGTTAAGCAGCACTACTACTCTTGCTCAAACAATCACGGAACCAATATTTTTGCATACTATACTAAAACTCCGTTCTTCGTATTCCTAGATAAAATAATTTGCCACGAATGGTGAATACATTGATAAGTCAAATCTGAGCAATCAATGACAAAGCAAATAGTTCTACTTTTAATGGTTTACGATTCTAAAGCAACATTTATGATGAGATGCATTTTGGCAGTGTTATAGTAAAAGATCAGTAAGTGTATTTATGTGTTTTATTGATATTCATGATGTAACAAACAGGAAAATCAGCAAGTAGACTTATACATCCAGTAAGAAGTAAGTATACATGTGCTTAGATTCTTTACATATTTCGTATGGGTTTTGTAGAGTTATATAGTAAAATATTTTGTATGTATTTTGTAGTAAAACGTTTGTCCATATCTATACGTAAACGTTAATTTGTTAATTTAAGATAGACATTGTAAGTTGAGATAAATGTTTCAAAGATATTTGTATGTTTGAAAAGCTTTATTAGCAAATTAGTTAAAACATAAAGACATCAGCAATATATAAAGAGAATTCAAAGTTAACAGCATAACAACGAAACTGGCTGACATCTAGAACAAAAGAGTAAAAACAGTTTGTGGGAATTATATAAGGTGAAAGCAAGGGGAAAAGGGGAAAGGAGGACAGAAGGGGAGAAAGAAGGGGGAGGAAAGGGGGTGTTGATACTATAGTACAAGAGATAAAACAGAAAGCAAACAGATAAGATTAAATACTGTAAATGAGTAAATATAAATTGTCCAATAACTAAATATATAACTAAGTTTAACATGGTAAATAATGAAGAACAGAGATAAAATCATTCAAGGCGGTTTGAAGTTTTCCGAAGATATATGAGAAGTATTATATAAAGCAATTCAGTCTAGATATGTAGTTAGGGGCAACCGAAAGAGATCCCTATTCATGATTGGTTTGCAAGAGGAGGCAAATGCAACATCAAGTCTATGAAAATGACAGAGGGTATTCTACCAATGTTGTATTGCACATTTTGTGAGAGTTTTCCAGTTAAAGGAGATATGTTGAAAGGCCAAAGCAAGCATTAGGTCAAAAAGGCCATGGTCATGTGTAGAGAGATCTAAAGAGATGCAGAGCGAGAGATTCTTAAAGACCTAGACCAGAGTTTATCCCAAAAAATGATAGACCAATCACATCCTAGATCAGATTCCCAAGAAGTTTCCAGTTTGGATTTAGTGCGATCTGGATTGGGAGCTGAAAAGAATTTGTATATAAGGGAGCCTTTGGGGAGAGTAAGAAGTATTTTGAGAAGAGTCTTTTGGATATCATATGAAGATGAAAGGGTAAGGGAATAATAAACATCAAGAATAAGCGCCATAAGAGTTGTAAACTTCTGTAAAAAGGAGCGAGGACAATGAAATAAGGATTGAAAGTGGGGAAAGGAGCAAGGTGAGATTTCATCAAAAAGTTGCTTAACCCATAAAATACCCCTTAATCTCCACGCTTTCCAAAATATGGGTCTATTGCTGAGGAGGATAAGTGAATTGTGCCAAATAGGAGAGTCTAACAAGGATTCACGGGAAATGGTTGTGGGGTGTACCAAAAGTTTCAAGAGGGAACAGGTATGTCTAAATAGGGGTAGGGAAGTATGAGAAGATTTAGCAGAAACTAAGATGTGCGTTATTTCCCTTGGGAGTAACGTCCCCAAATTTGCACTCCTTGAGTATGCTTCAATAAAGTTTCATACAAATGTTTTCAATAGTTTCTTTGTTTTATTTCATGTTGTTGATCTCTTTTCTTAATTTTGAATAATTTCGTACTATTGCATTCATAGTATAACGTTGATTCTGCCCAATGCATTTCGGGCTAAGCCCTTCTTCAGGGGCCTTACATTCTGAAAGTACAAGAAAAATAAAGTTGCACAAAAAACAATACTCTAAAAAGACAATTCACAATTGTTATTTAAACAAGTGACAGAGAACGTCAAAAAAGCGCATGAACAGATGCCCGTTTTAGATTTACTAACCTGACAGTAAATGCTGAACATATCTTGTGCTTTGGTGCGTTTAACTAAAAAACATGATGCTTCAAACGGTGTTCGTGTGAAGAAAAGATTACAATGTGAAAATGTGTGTGATTATTTTGAAAATTTCAATGGTGCGTGCTATGGAGATAGCTGATCTCTCGAAAAGTGTATTAGCGGCGTGATACATTGTGTTTATAAAAGATGGTGCTGGTAAAAAAACACTTGTGCTGTAGCAAGCTGTGAGTAACATCGAACTTAATAAAAGTGGCACGAGAGAATATAAGTATCTGATCTTGGTTTGAACGCCGTAATGGTCACACGTTTTAGAAAATCGGGTGTGTAAATCGCCTGGGAACGAAACGTGATATTAGATGCTATTTCGTGCCCGCTAAAAGATTTTTTGGGGGATTGCGAAACGGTCCATACAACTAGATGCTTGACGCTTTCCTTCGGTCGCCGGTTGTGTGCTTGTACCGGAAGTGAAGATTCGTGTGTTAGTTCGTGTTTGGCGTGAACCGGCAGTAAATACTGACTTTCAAGTCAGGTGTTGCCCGATAGTGACGAGGTACTACGAGTTCCGTGCGGTGTGAATGAAGAAAACAGACGACGTTTATGCGGTTATTCAAACTGGTGTGAAAATGGGATAAAATGACATTACTTATTGTATTTCATCGTGGTATATGTAATGACTTACAAATACAAAGACCAATTTTTAACTCAAATTTTCACCGGGAGAGAGAAAATACTGCAAATTTAATGCAGTATGTAAGAAGAAAACAGACTGCATTTGTGCGTTTGTGTATACGTATGTGCCGATAAAGTTTATCCTGCTCATTTAGTTCGCAATGTTGAACATAATGGAATAAAAGAAGATGATGGGAAAATGGAAAATGTGCGTGACTTGATGAATTTGTTTAGCCACAGATAATATGTACGGTCATTATAATCGTGTAATAAAAGATGGAGTGGTGCAAAGAAAAAAAGGGGTGGTGCAGAGAAAAAATTTGGATTATTTTTTTCACCCTACTTTAAATTGCCAGACTGTTTGTGACCCTCAATTGCTTATACAAAAGGATAATTGTGAATCCCAAAACAGACATTTTTTACACAATGATTCTGGTGTGTTCATGTTGCAACATTAGCACATGTTTATACTGGTTATCAAAAATCAGGTTTATAAAAAACATCCAAAGTCTAAACGTTCATTCATGCCTTTGGGTTGTAATGTCGATAAATTATTTATCCAGATGGCTTCTCTTCTTAAAAGATGCTGCTGATTATCCCTGCCGGGTAATGTTGGCGCTTTTTCTAAAACGCAGAAGCGTAGCTGACTGGGGTTGTGGTTGAACTGGTTGAAATGCACCCCAACTGTGGATTTGACATTATTTAGTCGAATGTTGCTCTTGTGTTCTATTATTCATGTTTTAATTTTTCTTTGCGTTTTCTCCACATACGCTATTCCACAAGGGCATTTCAACATGGAAATTAAGTTGGTACTGTCGCAAGTTCCTGTTACTTTAAGTTTTATGAGAGTACCCCTTGTTGGATGAGATATTTCATTTCCTTTAATTATCGCATTGCAGTTGCCACAATTATGGCATGGGAGGGTGCCACGATGTGGTTTGGGAGATGTGAACATTTCTTCTTTTTATTTTAATAACTCTTTGATGTTGTTTGTGCATGAATACGCAAATCTGGGATTTGATGAAAAAATACCCTTAAAATCTTCCTCCAGTGTAAGTAGTGGCCAATGTTTTAGAATGGATTTTTTGATTCTGTGACTTCTGCTAGAGTACTTTGAAACAAAAACGGACCTTAGTTCATCACTTTTGGGTTTAGATACGAGTAATTGTTTCCTTTCCAGTTTTTGAACTCTTTCCATGGCATCTGTTAATATGGCTCAGGATATCCTCTCTGTTTGAATTTGTTAAGGGTAATCACTTTGTGTATGTTGTAAATATCTTCTGTAGAGGCAATTCGTTTAATTCGAAGCAATTGTGAGAATGGTAAGTGTTTTTTGAGTGACGGTTTATGAAAGCTATGAAAATGTAATAAGTTGTTTCTGTCTGTGGGTTTGTTGTAGATACTGGTTTGTAATGTGCCGTTATCATTGGTAACTAATACGTCCAAAAAGGATATTTGATGATAACTGATGTTAGATTTGAAAGAGATTCTGTCATTGACTTTGTTCAAGTTTTGGATGGCGGTAATAAGAGTACTCTCTGATCCTTTCCAAAGAATGAAAATGTCATCAATGTATCTTTTATACAAAATCAAATTTTGTTGCCATTCTTATTGTTGTAGTATATGGTCCAATTCGAATCGATACATAAAGATGTTAGCATAGCTGGGTGCGGCACAATTTCCCATCGATATACCAGATGATTGTACATAGAATAGGTTATTCCATTGAAAGTAACTGTGGTAAAGAGTAAAATGATGTAACTCCATCAAAAATAATTTGAGATCTTCAGCCTTGTTACTTGACATCAGAAAACTTTCCACAGCTGTTAATCCCAAATCATGTGGAATCGAAGTGTATAACGATTTGACGTCAATCGTACACATGATCATGTCTTTGGAAAAGTGAATTTTATGATTTTCCAGGACGTTTAAGAAATGTGTGGTATCTTTTATATATGTAGACATGTTACTAACTGTTGATTGCAAGTGTCTGTCAATAAACTTTCCTATGGGTTCATGGATTGAGTTGATTGTTGAGACGATTGGTCGAAATGGTGGTCGAGTTGCATGCCTATGTATTTTAGGGATCATGTAAATGTACGGAATGGCTGGATTTGTCTTGATTAGGTATTCCTTTTCTTAACTGCTGATTGTACCACGGTTAACTACGGAATTGATGATCAGAGTTAGAATTTTTGTAAATTCGTTGGTAGGGTCCGTATTGAGTTTCATGTATGTTTCTGTGTCATTAACGTGTTCGTTAACGTTCATCATGTAAAAATCAGTATCCATGATTATAAGTGCTCCGCCTTTGTCTGCTTGTCGTATGGTGATGTCTTTATTGGAAGCCTGTTGTTTCAGTGCTTGTTTTTCTTTTTGAGTGATGTTGGTGGTTTTAGGACTGGGTTGCTTAAAAATCTGATCCATGTCCTTGAGGACAACCTTTTCAAAAGCATCAAGTACTTTGTGGCTTACTGGTAGTACATATTTGCTCTTATTTCTTAATCCCATTAGGATGTCTTGTTTGGGTTTGTCTTTTTTCTCTATAATGTTGGAGAAAAAATGTCGGAGTCGTAAAGGTCGTAGAAATTTGAATACACAAATTTGTGTTTCCAAAATATTAGAATGGTATGTGGGAACAAACGAGGTTCCTTTCTGTAAAGTCTTCTTTTGAAATTCTGTGATGTGTTGTTTGGAGATGTTGATGACTAGGGTTTCTGGCTTCTCGTGTACTTGGCTACTTGGTCTGTAGTTGGTTTTCTTTTTGTTCCTGGTCCTCCTGGATCTTCTTGTTGTTCTTGGCCTGGTTCTAAAAAAGAGACATTAGTCGATGGTGTTTGTGATTGTAAATTTCCAGACGTGGAAGTATGAGTGTATCAGAGAGTACTCTTATTACCGCCATCCAAAACTTGAACAAAGTCAATAACCGAATCTCTTTCACATCTAACATCAGTGATCATCAAATATCCTTTTTGGACGTATTAGTTACCAACGTTAACGGCACATTACAAACCAGTATCTACAACAAACCCACAGACAGAAACAACTTATTACATTTTCATAGCTTTCATCAACCGTCACTCAAAAAACACTTACCATTCTCACAATTGCTTCGAATTAAACGAATTGCCTCTACAGAAGATATTTACAACAAACACAAAGTGATTACCCTTAACAAATTCAAACAGAGAGGATATCCTGAACCCATATTAACAGACGCCATGGAAAGAGTTCAAAAACTGGAAAGGAAACAATTACTCGTATCTAAACCCAAAAGTGATGAACAAAGGTCCGTTTTTGTTTCAAAGTACTCTAGCAGAAGTCACAGAATCAAAAAATCCATTCTAAAACATTGGCCACTACTTACACTGGAGGAAGATTTTAAGGGTATTTTTTCATCAAATCCCAGATTTGCGTATTCACGCACAAACAACATCAAAGAGTTATTAAAAGAAAAAGAAGAAATGTTCACATCTTCCAAACCACATCGTGGCACCCTCCCATGCCATAATTGTGGCAACTGCAATGCGATAATTAAAGGAAACGAAATATCTCACCCAACTAGGGGTACTCTCATAAAACTTAAAGTAACAGGAACTTGCGACAGTACCAACTTAATTTCCATGTTGAAATGCCCTTGTGGAATAGCGTATGTGGGGAAAACGCAAAGGAAAATTAAAACACGAATAATAGAACACAAGAGCAACATTCGACTAAATAATGTCAAATCCACAGTTGCGTTGCATTTCAACCAGTTCAACCACAACCCCAGTCAGCTACGCTTCTGCATTTTAGAAAAAGCGCCAACATTACCCAGCAGGGATAATCAGCAGCATCTTTTAAGAAGAGAAGCCTTCTGGATAAATCATTTATCGACACTACAACCCAAAGGCATGAATGAACGTTTAGACTTTGGATGTTTTTTATAAACCTGATTTTTGATAACCAGTATAAACATGTGCTAATGTTGCAACATGAACACACCAGAATTATTGTGTCAAAAATTTCTGTTTTGGAATTCACAATTATCCTTTTGTATAAGCAATTGAGGGTCACAAACAGTCTGGCAATTTAAAGTGGGGTGAAAAAAATAATCTACATTTTTTCTCTGCACCACCCCATTTTTTCTTTGCATCACCCCATCTTTTATTACACGATTATAATGACCGTACATATTATCTGTGGCTAAACAAATTCATCAAGTCACGCACATTTTCCATTTTCCCATCATCTTCTTTTATTCCATTCAACATTGCGAACTAAATGAGCAGGATAAACTTTATCGGCACATACGTATACACAAACGCACAAATGCAGTCTGTTTTCTTCTTACATACTGCATTAAATTTGCAGTATTTTCTCGCTCCTGGTGAAAATTTGAGTTAAAAATTGGTCTTTGTATTTGTAAGTCATTACATATACCACGATGAAATACAATAATTAATGTCATTTTATCCCATTTTCACACCAGTTCGTATAACCGCATAAACGTAGTCTGTTTTCTTCATTCACACCGCACGGAACTCGTAGTACTTCATCACTATCGGGCAACACCTGACTTGAAAGTCAGTATTTACTGCCGGTTCACGCCAAACATGAACTAACACACGAATCTTCACTTCCGGTACAAGCACACAACCGGTGACCGAAGGTAAGCATCAAGCATCTAGTTGTATGGACCGTTTCGCAATCCCCCCAAATTTTTTTTACCGGCCACGAAATAGCATCTAATATCACGTTTCGTTCACAGGCGATTTACACACCCGATTTTCTAAAACGTGTGACCATTACGGCGTTCAAACCAAGGTCAGATAATTATATTCTCTCGTGCCACTTTTATTAAGTTCGATGTTACTAACAGCTTGCTACAGCACAAGTGTTTTTTTTACCAGCACCATCTTATATAAACACGATGTATCACGCCGCGAATACACTTTTCGAGAGATCAGCTATCTCCATAGAGCGCACCATTGAAATTTTCAAAATAATCACACACATTTTCACATTGTAATCTTTTCTTCACACGAACACCGTTTGAAGCATCATGGTTTTTAGTTAAACGCATCAAAGCACAAGATATGTTCAGCATTTACTGTCAGGTTTGTAAGTCTAAAACTGGCATCTGTTCATGCACTTTTTTGACGTTCTCTGTTGTTGGAGCCGGCCTCGTGGTGTGGTCCTGTTCCCCCTCGCCAAGCCGCACGAGGTTCCCTGCACCTCGGGGCTCCTCCATTTTGGATTGTACGTGACTCTGCGCACCAGCCTACGTGACCCCGCTCAACCCGGCCTCTGCCCCAGCAAGCCCCGACATCAAGGCACCAACAACTGGCCAGGGGGTACCACGTGAACACTTCCCCACTCCCAGCGGAGGGCAGTATCGATGGGACCCCCAACCGTCCTCCCACACCTAGGTGCGATCGCCCCACAGCTCTCCTCGGCCTGGCGCCTCTCCTGCTGAGCATATGGCCGCTTCCGACCCGGCCTCTCCGCCCCCCCGGGCGCAAGGGTCCGGACATCAAAGGGCTCCAGACCTATATCTGGAGCGACCCTGCAACAGGACAGCAGTTGTATCCCGGAGTCAAGAGCCCTGCTGATCGGATCGCGGCTGACCCTACGGAGAAAGACTCATCCTGGAACCACGCTCTGAACCCTGCTGACTAAGTCGCGGCTCCACCGTGCTTAAAAACCTTCACGAACCCTTGGGGCCCTGCTGACGCTGTCGCGGCCCGACCTTGTTGAACTTGCCATCAGAGCCCAGCTGACCTCGACGCGGCTCGACCGAAGCGGACCTACCACCGGAGCCCTGCTAACTGTGTCGCGGCTCGACCCAAGCGGAACTACCACCCGAGCCCTGCAGACCCCGTCGCGGCTCTCCACGTCCGAGCTGCTTTGAAACCAGCACCTGCCGCTCCGGTCCCCGGAGCCGCCTTCGGCCTAACGCAAGGTCTGGCGCAGAGCTTCCCCGTACCATGCTGGTACTAAGACTGTCCCGCTACCCTGTCCCTACAAAGACATTGAGACTCTTTCTGGATCTCTCGATCCCCCTGTAAATATTTCGAATGTGCTACTATTGATAAAGCACCTAGACAAGCAACTGATACGGAGTCCTGTGTGGTGGTGTTACTGGGCCTAGTACGATCATAGGAGAAAGACCTCTCCTAGGAGGCTTCTCAGCGGCGCTCGGCTATAACTTTGCGGTAGGAAGGTGCCCCGGAGTGGGCCCCCTGACTCCCCGGTGGTCCTCCCTCCAACATTTGGTGGCCAGCGATGGGATCCGAGCCAGACGCAATCGTGCAGGCAAGTAACGCACCCGCTGCCTAACCACACGGAAAAAGGAAGAGAACCATGAGCAGCCAAGAAACAACCGTGGCCGCAACCTTCCAGCAAGAAAGGTTGGAAGAATACACCCACAAAGAATTGAAACAATTCTGCAAGGACAAAGGGATCCCAACCACAGGATTGGGCACCAAGGAAGAAATGCAGAAAGCCCTGAAAGCCTGGGCAGAATCCGAGGCCACTCCACCCCAAGGCGAAGGGACCTCGGCCCGGGACGAAAACCTGCCGCCGACCATGACCCCGGCAGATGGGGGACAAAGCATCCCGGAAGCCGGCCTATCCCACGACGAAATGCGAGAACGGGAGTGGGTCCGGACACACGAATTGGAACTCGCACGACTCCGGCTGGACGGTGAACTCCTGCTGGCGGAGAAAAAGTTGGCCTTGGAGCAACTACGGCTGCAGGAGGAAATCGAAGAAAATAAACGGCATCGAGAACTAGAAGAGAAACGGCTAACCCTCGAGCACGAGAGGGGCCTCAAGGAACTCGAACTGAAATCCAAAACGGGGGAGACCAGCACCCCCGGATCCCGGGACGCTCTGCCACTGACCGAGCCAAAGGTTCATATCCCCAAGGATGTCGTCAAGGAGTACTATAAAAACGACGACATCCAGCAATGGTTCTGAGCATACGAGGTAGCCATGACCTCCCATCGGGTACCCCGGAAGGATTGGGGTGCCGGCCTATGGGGGAGGTTCCTCAGCGAGGGCCGGGATACCCTGCTGCAACTCCCCGACGCGGTGATGACCTCGTACGACCACATGAAAGAGGCCCTACTCACCCGCTACGGACTATCAGCCGAGATGTACCGGCAGCGCTTCCGGGACTGCAAGAAGCTCCACGGTACCACATGGGTCGAATACGTGGACTTCTTCAGCAGAGCCTTTGAAGGGTGGATAAGAGGGAGCAAGGTCACCTCGTACAACGAACTGTTCGACCTCATTGTCTGGGAGCACCTCGCCAACAACTGCTTTGTCGAACTAAGGCAACACCTCCTTGACAGCAAACTGACTGAGCCCCGGAAGCTCGCCACCGAAGCCGACTGATGGGTCAACACCCAGGTCCCCCGGAACCCCGCGGGGGACTACCAACGGAGTACCACGGGACCTCCTCGCCAGCGGGGCGGAGGAGGAGGGTCCCACCGCAGTCGAGAATTCCCGGCCGGGCCGCCCCGAAGCCCGCCACGAGGCCAAGCCGCCAACCACACGTCCCCGACCCTGGTCCGTAGGGGGACCCCCATCGCCAGGCCTGGACCCCGACCAACAGTGACCTGCTTCGGCTGCCAACAGACAGGCCACTATGCGAGCGACCCGGCCTGCCCCGTGAACCGACAAAACGGGACCGCTGGGCCCCCTCCCCGACAAATAGCCCCCGCAGCCCTGGGGGAAGGAGAAGAAGAGGAGGAAAACCGCGACGTCGGGTCCCCTGAGTGGGAACCGGCTGCCATGTCACTCGTATGCCTGGGCACCCGAGAAATGGTGCCCCGAGCCCCCATCCCGAGCAACACCCAGAAGTACCAGCAGTGGGTCACCATCAATGGGCAACGGGCCGAAGCCCTCCGTGACACTGGGGCCAGTGTGACCGCTGTCCGCTGCCACCTGGTGACCCCCGAACAGATCCTGCCGCATGTCCTATGCCCTGTCCGGACCGCGGACAACACCGAAAGCATGTGCCGGATGGCCCGGATCCCCTTCAAGTGGGGAGGAGTGTCAGGCACCCTGAAAGTAACTGTCCGCGACGACGCTCCAGTGGACTGCCTCCTGGGGAACGACCTGGAGAGCTCCCCCTGGGCCCAGGTGGAGCGCCGAGAGCATCTGGGGATGCTAGGGCTGCCCGAATAGGCCTGCGCTACCACCCGGTCCATGACCGCCCAACCAGCCGCTGCAGCGGCCCCCATCGAGCCTGCGGGTCCAGAACTGCCACCCTCCTCCGGCACGGAGGAGCCTGACGATGAGGCCGGGCCATCCGAACTTTACCCCGACGAGGCCGCCTCCCTCAGCGAGATCCCCGAGCTGGCCCAGTGGCGCCACGACGGGGGCCCCACCCACGAACAGTTCCAACAAGAACAGAAGGCCTGCCCGTCCCTCGAGGGTGCCCGACATTAAGCGGCCGCCCAGGCCACGGGGGACCCCACGGGAACCCACTGGATCTATTGGGACAATGACTTGTTATATAGCGAACAGAAAGTCGCCGAACTAGGAGCCGGCCGTGTGTTGGTGGTTCCCCTCCGATTCCGAGAGTTCCTCCTGAACCTGGCGCATGACGTGCCCCTCGCCGGACACCTCGGGCGAGACAAGACCTACAGCCGCTTGGTGACCCATTTTTATTGGCCCCGAATGCGGAGGGACGTGGACCACCACTGCCGGTCCTGCCAGACATGCCAAGCCAGCGGGAAGACTGGGGGTCGAGTCAAGGCCCCCCTCCAACCATTTCCAGCCGTCCACACCCCGTTCGAACGGGTAGGGATCGACATCGTGGGGCCCCTCGACCCCCGAACCGCCCTGGGCCACCGCTTCATCCTGGTACTGGTCGACCACGCCACCCGATACCCAGAGGCCATCCCCCTCCGAACTGTGACAGCTCCAGTGGTGGGCCGGGCCCTGATGGGCATCTTCTCCAGGGTGGGGTTCCCCCGAGAAGTGGTGAGCGACAGGGGTACGAACTTCATCTCGAAATACAGGAGATCCCTCTGGCAACAATGTGGGGTCACCTACAAGTTCACCACCCCTTACCACCCCCAGGGGAACGGACTGGTCGAGCGGTTCAACAGAACCTTGAAAGGAATGATCAAGGGCCTGGAAGAGCCCCTGAGGAGGAGATGGGACGTCCTGCTGCCATGCCTCCTGTTCGCCTATCGAGAGGTTCCACAGAAATCTCTGGGCTTCAGCCCCTTCGAACTGTTGTATGGGCACCCCGTCCGAGGGCCCCTCAGCCTGGTCAAAGAGGGCTGGGAGGCGAGCATCCAAGATGGCCCCCCCGACGTCTACCGGTACCTCTTGACCCTGCGGAACCAGACTCGGAAGTTCCGGGCCCTGGCAAAAGCCAACCTCGAAGCCAGCCAAGAAGACATGAAACGCTGGTATGACGAAAATGCCTCGACCATCGAGTTCGAGCAGGGCCAGCAAGTCTGGGTCATGTCGCCCGTGGACCCCTGCGCCCATCAGGACAGATGGACCGGGCCCTTCAAGGTGGTTGAGAAGAAGAGCCCCTTCACCTACTTGGTCGACATGGAGTCCCCAAGGAACCCCCTCCGGGTCCTACACGCCAACCGGCTCAAGCCCCACTTTGCCCGAACCGAACTAAGCCTGCTGCTGGCTACCGACGATGGGGGCGAAAGCGACTCCGAGCCCCTACCCGACCCCCTGGGGTCCTCGGACCAAGACAGCTCCCTGGAGGGCGTCAAACTCTCCACCACCCTGACCCCAGAACAGCGCCATGACTGCCGGCAGCTGCTGCAACCCTTCTCTGCCCTCTTCTCTCTCACGCCCGGGGTGACCCCCTAGTGCGTCCACGACGTGGATACCAGGGACAGCCCCCCTGTGCGACACCGCGCCTACAGAGTGCCCGACCGGGTCCGAGCCTGCATACAAACGGAGGTCTCCAAGATGCTCGCCCTCGGAGTCATCGAGCCATCCGACAGCCCGTGGGCCAGCCCTGTGGTCTTGGTGCCAAAGGCCGCTGCCCCCGGCACCCCCCCGGAACTCAGATTTTGTGTGGACTACAGGGGCCTAAACGCAGTCACCAAGACCGATGCCCACCCCCTGCCACGGGCAGATGAGCTGATCGACCGCTTAGGGGCCGCCCGCTACCTAAGCACTTTTGATCTCACCACTGGGTACTGGCAGATCAGGCTCACCCCCGGCGCCCAGGAACGATCCGCCTTCTCCACCCCCGATGGGCACTACCACATTCGGGTGATGCCCTTCGGTATGAAGAACGCCCCAGCGACCTTCCAGAGACTGGTGAACAAGGTCCTGGCCGGACTATAAGCCTTCAGCGCGGCCTACTTAGACGACATTGCAGTCTTCAGCAACCACTGGGCCGCGCACCTAGGACACCTCAGAGAAGTCCTGGCCGCTCTCCAAAGGGCCGGGCTCACGATTAAGGCCAGCAAGTGCCAGATCGGTCAAGGATCAGTGACCTATGTGGGCCATCAGGTGGGGAGTGGCCATGTGGCGCCCCTCCAGTTGAAGGTCGATGCCATCCAGGCGTGGGAACCCCCCGCCACCCAAACAGCTGTCCGGGCCTTCTTAGGCCTCACAGGCTACTACCGGCGATTTATCAAAGACTATGGCAGTATTGTGGGCCCCCTCACGGAGCTCACTTCCAAAAAGCAGCCCAAGACGGTGCACTGGACACCCCGCTGTCAGACCGCTTTTGAAACCCTCAAGGCGGCAATGTGCGCTGCCCCTGTACTACAGGCCCCTGACTACGGCAAGGAATTTGTGGTTCAGACAGATGCCTCGGAGTACGGGGTTGGGGCGGTCCTCTCCCAGATGGACACCGAGGGCCTCGATAGACCTGTGGCCTTCATCAGCCACCGACTGCTGCCCCGAGAACAGAGGTGGAGCACCATCGAGCGGGAGGCCTTCGCCGTGGTATGGGCTCTCAAAAAGCTCCGGCCCTACCTTTTCGGCACCCACTTCCGAGTCCAGACTGACCACCGGCCCCTGCGGTGGCTAATGCAGATGCGGGGCGAGAACCCCAAATTGTTGCGATGGTCCATCTTGCTGCAAGGGATGGACTTCACCGTAGAGCACCGGCCCGGCAACGACCACGCCAATGCCGACGGCCTATCCAGATTCTTCCGCCTCGGCGAGGAGAACCCCCAAGGAGATGGGTGACTCTCCCTGCCTTCAGCTGGGGGGGACGCTTGTTGGAGCCGGCCTCGTGGCGTGGTCCTGTTCCCCCTCGCCAAGCCGCACGAGGTCCCCTGCACCTCGGGGCTCCTCCATTTTGGATTGTACGTGACTCTGCGCACCAGCCTACGTGACCCCGCTCAACCCGGCCTCGGCCCCAGCAAGCCCCGACATCAAGGCACCAACAACTGGCCAGGGGGTACCACGTGAACACTTCCCCACTCCCGGCGGAAGGCAGTATCGATGGGACCCCCAACCGTCCTCCCACACCTAGGTGCGATCGCCCCACAGCTCTCCTGGGCCTGGCGCCTCTCCTGCTGAGCATATGGCCGCTCCTGACCCGGCCTCTCCGCCCCCCCGGGCGCAAGGGTCCGGACATCAAAGGGCTCCAGACCTATATCTGGGGCGACCCTGCAACAGGACAGCAGTTGTATCCCGGAGTCAAGAGCCCTGCTGATCGGATCGCGGCTGACCCTACGGAGAAAGACTCATCCTGGAACCACGCTCTGAGCCCTGCTGACTACGTCGCGGCTCCACCATGCTTAAAGACCTTCACGAACCCTTGGCGCACTGCTGACGCTGTCGCGGCCCGACCTTGTTGAACTTGCCATCAGAGCCCAGCTGACCTCGACGCGGCTCGACCGAAGCGGACCTACCACCGGAGCCCTGCTGACTGTGTCGCGGCTCGACCCAAGCGGAACTACCACCCGAGCCCTGCAGACCCCGTCGCGGCTCTCCACGTCCGAGCTGCTTTGAAACCAGCACCTGCCGCTCCGGTCCCCGGAGCCGCCTTCGGCCTAACGCAAGGTCTGGCGCAGAGCTTCCCCGTACCAGGCTGGTACTAAGACTGTCCCGCTACCCTGTCCCTACAAACACATTGAGACTCTTTCTGGATCTCTCGATCACCCTGTAAATATTTCGAATGTGCTACTATTGATAAAGCACCTAGACAAGCAACTGATACGGAGTCCTGTGTGGTGGTGTTACTGGGCCTAGTACGATCATAGGAGAAAGACCTCTCCTAGGAGGCTTCTCAGCGGCGCTCGGCTATAACTTTGCGGTAGGAAGGTGCCCCGGAGTGGGCCCCCTGACTCCCCGGTGGTCCTCCCTCCAACATCTGTCACTTGTTTAAATAACAATTGTGAATTGTCTTTTTAGAGTATTATTTTTTGTGCAACTTTATTTTTCTTGTACTTTCAGAATGTAAGTCCCCAGAAGAAGGGCTTAGCCCAAAATGCATTGGGCAGAATCACCGTTATACTATGAATGCAATAGCACGAAATTATTCAAAATTAAGAAAACAGATTAACAACATGAAATAAAATGAAGAAACTATTGAAAACATTGGTATGAAACTTTATTGAACCATACTCAAGAAGTGCAAAGTTGGGGACGTTACTTCCAAGGGAAATAACGCACATCTTAGTATCATAATCAACCTCGTGCTCAGAAGGGTTACCAAGTCTGCACCCATTATCCTGAAGAACTACAAACAAATTTAATTACACATACACACCAAGGAGTGCGAAGTTTCCACATTCCAATTGGATTCAAGTTTTAGCAGAAAAACATATAACTTTTTTGAAGAAAAAGGGTAGTAAGATTCGTTCAATATCGAGCCAAAGAGGGGTAAAGGGGGAGGCATCCGAAATAAGCCATCTTGAGGCATGACGCAAGGAGAAGGACTTATGGTAGAGGCGAAAATCTGTGAAGTTCACACCACCTTTAGATCTTGACTTCCGAAGGGAAGATAAAGCAATTCTGGATTGTTTATTCTGCCAGAGCAATCTAGAGAGACACAAATCAAAATGTTTAAAATAGATAGAGGGGATGTGAACGGGGAGCATGGAAAGGATATAAATTAAAATTGGGGCAATCATCATCTTGATCAAATCCAGCCAGCCCCACCAGGAAAGAAAAAGAGGGTTCCAAGAGGAGAGTGATTTCTCAATTCGAGATAGAGCAGCAGACATATTCAGTTTAATGGAAGAGGTAATGGAGTTGGAGAACCATATGCCTAGATATTTAATTTTTGAGTCATTCCAAGCAAATCCAGTGGAGGAGAAGAAATGTGGAAGACAACATTTTGTGAGAGGGAGAATCTCGGTCTTGTCCGAATTGATCTTGTAGCCAGAAACCTGCAAAAAGAAATTAAACTCAAGAACTAAAAGGGGGGATAGATGTTTCAGGAGCAGAAATAAATAAAACAATATTGTCTGCATACGCAGTGAGTTTCAATTGATGATCATCATAAGGGAAACCTGAAAAAGAATCATTATTACGGATGGAAGTCAGAAAGGGTTCGAGGGCTAGAACGAAGAGAAGGGGAGATAAGGCACAACCTTGACGAACGCCACGTTGGAGAGGAAAAGAAGATGAAACATGACCATTAACCAAGACCGAAGCTTTGAGGGCAGAGTACAACAGGGAAATAAGTGATATGAATTTAGGACCGAAACCATGCCAGGGCAACAATGAAAACAAAAAGGACCAGTCTACTCTATCAAAAGCTTTCTCCGCGTCAACAGAAATAGCAGCCAGAGGAATAGAAAGAGAGGAGACTTTATTTAAGACATTAAGAAAGAGACAAGAGTTATCGGAAGTGAGTCTACCCTTAATAAAACCACATTGTTCTTTACCAATAAGATGGGGCATGATAGGATCTAGACGCAGAGCAAGCAATTTAGCGAATAATTTATAGTCAACATTAACTAAAGAAATCGGGCGATAATTTTTACAAAATTGAGGATCCCGACCATCTTTAAGAATGAGGCAGCTAGTCGCCCCTTGAAAGGTGTCCTCTGCCTTACCAGCTGAATAAAATGAGTTGAAAAGTATTAAGAGTTTAGGGAGTAATAAGTCAGAAAAATGGAGGTAGAATTCAACAGAAAATCCATCTGGTCCCGGCTTTTCCCTTTAGTAAGGGTAGTTTAAACTTTGGAAAGCTCATCAAGAGAAAGATTGTTTTCAAGGTCAAGAAGATTAAGATGAGAAGTTGAGGGGGAAGGGAGTTTATCAAGATAGGACTGAATGAGAGAAGAAGTGGGAGGAGAGTCTGGTGTGTAGACAGTTTGATTGAAAAGTTTAAATTCATCAAATATTTCCTGATCTTTATATAGAAGAGAATTGTCGGAGGAATAAATCGAATCAATAAGCGTACGCTCTTTACGCGTTTTAAGATAATTTGCTTAAAGCTTTCCTGCTTTATTACAACTTCCATAATAACGAGCACTGCTCCGGAGGAGTATTGCAGAAGCACTGTCAGTAGAAGTTTTGTTAAACTCAAGTTTGGCTCGTATCAATTCTGGTGAAATGGAATTTTGTGAGGATGTATACAATTCATGTTCCAGAAGTTTAATATGAGCTAATACAGTTTTCCGTTTCTGAAGAACCCGTTTTTTTTTTCTTAGTAACAAAGTCAATAATAAAACCTCGCCCAGTAGCTTTAAAAGAGTCCCAAATAATATGAGGGGAGATGTTAGAGTCTCAATTAAGAAGAAATAATTCATTAACAAAGGAACGAAAAGAGGAGGAGAATAAAGGGTCAGTTAGAAGAGAATTGTTGAAGCGCCATCAGGAAGATTTTGGATGTGGAGAGAGTAAATCAAGATCAGTTACAATTGGTGCATGATCAGAAATAACTATAGGTTCAATAGAGGAGAGTACATTTTGAGATAAAGATTGGGAAAGAAAAATGTAGTCTAGACGAGAAAGGGAAGCATGAGAAGGAGAGAAAAAAGAATAGTCAAGAGTATCAGGATGAGAAAGTTGCCAAGAGTGAATGAGATGTGTTTGAGAAATAGTGTCAAGAAAGTGTTTGTGAGACTTATTGGGAATAACACGGACTGTAGACTTGCGGTCCAGAAAAGGGTCTACAATTTGGTTGCAGTCACCACCTAGAATAAACAAATCATCTCGAAATTGAATACATTTTTGTGTAATCAAAGGCCAGAAAGAACAATCAGGCTGTGTAGGACCATAAATATTAAAAACAATTAAAGGAACAGAATTAATTAACAGTTTAGCTAATACCCATCTACCTTCTGCACCATTTTCTTGCGATAAGACTTTACGCTTCAATTTTTTATGGCATAGAATGACACCATTTTTTTTATTCGTAGTTGGAGAAATTAAAACCGTATTAAACACGCTGGGGCAACCACGCAGCGTGTGGGTGGCAGGGCATTAGTCTTGGCTACTCTTCCTGATAGCTTGACATTAGGAATCTTTGTGTTTTTGCACTGTTACTGCTACTTTGGAAAATACTGAACCAGTTTAATCATTTTTAAGTCATATCATTCTTAATACATCTTGAGCTATTTTAGCTATGTTTTAAACGTTGATTTCTGTGCATTGTGGCAGAACTGTAAACCTTACCTGAATTCTTCAAATATTTGCCAATAACTCAGCGTTCGGACCCTGCGGTACCCGGAACTTAGTCGGGACCGCACTGCACTGGGGTTGACGCTCTAGTCTTCCTGCCTACCACCACTATATTAAACACGCTGGAGCGACCACGCAGCGTGTGGGTGGCAGGGCATTCGTCTCGGCTACTCTTCCTGATAGCTTGACATTAGGAATCTTTGGGATTTTGCCCTGTTACTGATGCTTTGGAAAATACTGAACCAGTTTAATCATTTTTAAGTCATATCGTTCTTAATTTATCTCGCGCTATTTTCGCTATGTTCGCTATGTTTTAAACATTGATTTCAGTGAATTGTGGCAGAACTGTAAACCTTACCTGAATTCTTCAAATATTTGCCAAATATGCCAATATGGGGCCGAATATTAGCGTTCGGCCCCTGCGGTACCCGGAAGTTAGTCGGGACCGCACTGCACTGGGGTTGACGCTCTAGTCTTCCTGCCTACCACCACTATATTAAACACGCTGGAGTGACTGAGCAGCGGGCGCGCCAAAGGCGCGCCAAAGACACGCCAAAGGCAAGTCCATCTTTGCCCATCGGCGCCCGGAGCGCGACCAGCGCCAGAACCGCTGGCCAAATCGGACCAAGCACATACGGTAGGCAAACTCTGCTTGATTTAAGAGTAAATACATGTGTTCCCCACAATATGCTTCCACAATATGATGCCGAAACAGAGGCTCGTTGCACAAACTGCTCTTTTAGAATCAATTCTAAATTTGTGCCGGGCCCCATGCCTATAAACAAACCAGGGAAAGGGTGGGAGGTAAAGGAGCTTGCCAATGATAGAAGTAGTGAAAATAGAACTAGAGACAAGGATATGGAGCGGAAAATCAGTAACCCCAAGGCAACATCAGCAGTATGCTAAATGCTTGTTGGTCAATGTCCGCTCTGTAGTTAAACACAAACATGTGTTGGAAGATCAATTCAATTCAAAAGTTACTTTATTTCGAATTTAGTGTGTAAATTCATAAAAAGTCACATACATGCAAAAGTAAACAGCCTGGTTAAAAGATTTAAGAGATCCAATGACAATTTAACAGTCCATAACCGCTCTTGCTTTCAGTATTGATTTTAAAAAGCGGACAATAAAATATATACAATCCGTATTCAGTAATTGTAAAAACATTAAGGCAGGTTTAACTTGGGTAAAATTCATTTTCTTTAGAATCGGTATCAGGTAGGTTTTCCGTGGGACAAGATAAAAGTTACAAAAAAACATGAAGTGTACCAAATTTTGTTGGGACTGTCCATCACAACCACATACCGGTAACGTCTGTCCCAGATGACCCACTTTAGGTCTAGTCAGTAAGAGATGGAATGTACTGCGTCTAAACCTAGTTAATAAAACATTTTCATGAGTTGTGAGGGTAGACATTAAATAAGGTTCAGCAGCATTAGTGGTTATTAAGGCAATATGTGACCATACACTGGGTTTTGTAAGCTCAGTCCCTTCCCTTTCTAGTGTCCTATAGTTCAAAAGGAGGGATTTAACCAATTGAATATCCTTTTTAAGAATCTCTTCAGGCTTGGAGAACAAAGAACCCCTTCCTATTGATTCAAATCCCTTTTTGATATAAGAGAACCATGGGATCCGTGCCTTGTTCTCCAGAGCCAAACAATCCCTAAGTATATCCTGAGTCAGGGGGATGTCCCGATTCAGCCATTCAGGGGCTCGTTGCTATCTGGTCGGCTATGTAAGATACTCCCAATTCCTCATGAACCACCAAATTTGGAGTACTTATCGGAACACATAGAAGTCTTTTTAGGAATTTATTTTCCTCGACCTGTATGGGGTTTATCACAGCACGTCCCCACAACTCACTGCCATAAGTTGCTATAGCAATGCTCTTTGCTCTATATACCTGCAGCATAGCCCCTGTTGGTTTCTTCCCTATTTTGGAGGCAAAGTTAAAAATTGCCGCATTTGCCCTTGCCATCTCCCCCCTTTTTTTGTGTATGGCGGCGTCCCACTTTAGTTTGTCATCAAATAGGACTCCCAAATAGGAGAACACCTTGGTGCTAGGAATTAGATCACCCCCCGTTTTAAAAATAAAAGATTTCCTAGATCGTTTGCCTAAGCTCATGGTATATGACTTTGTGCTGTTTATCTTCAAGTCTAGCTTGGTCATAAACCCATGGAAAGAATTCAACAAGGTCTGAAGACCATTTTCTGTTCTAGCAAGAAGTACAGCGTCGTCCGCGTACAACAGGACGGGAATGCCCCTACCCGCTATACGTGGAAAATCTGCACCAGTCTCTACCAGGGTCCTCTCAAGATCATTGATATAGAAATTAAATAAAAACGGGGCCATGATACATCCTTGCCTAACACCTCTCCTAATGGGGAAGTCAGTCGTGACCTTTAAGTCTTTGCTGTACCTAACATTTGCTCGGGTAGAAGAATGTAGATCCCGTAGAAAGTTAATCAACCCCACATCAACCCCTCTCGCCTCCATGGTCAGCCAGAGCTTCGACCTTTTGACACAGTCAAAGGCTGATGAGAGGTCCATGAAGGCGAGATGGATCGAACCTGGATTTACCACAGTATATTTGTTGAGCAATAGATACAGATTAAGACACTGTGTAGTGGTCGAGCGTCCTGCATGGAAACCATACTGGCAGTCTGTTAAAATATCATTTTCAGCTGCCCAATCCTTTAGCCTAGTTAAAATAGCACGGCCCATTATCTTCACAACCGAGTCTATAAGTGATATTGGTCTGTAACAGCTCGTGTCATTTCTGTTTCCTTTTTTGAACACAGGCACTATGGTAGACAGTGCCCAGCTGTTTAAACATCCTTCCATAGCTGCCGTGTTAAAAACCGGACAGAGTATAGCCGCCCAGAAATGGGGGTCTGATTTGTATAGGTCCGGAGGAATCCCATCAGGCCCCGGGGCTTTGTTACTTGTCAGACCCTTAATGCCATCCAATATCTCCCGTTCAGTAAATCTCATGATAGGAGCAGCTCTACAACTCACTCTCCTGTCATTAGGTTCAATCAGACAGTCAAACATTGCTTTGAAGTGATTGACCCAATCACGTTCGCCAATGTGGGCCACCAAACCATCACCTCCCTCTTGATGGAATAAGGGGCCATTTACAGTTTTCCAAAACCTAGCACTATCTTTTAGAGTGCTACTGTCTACTAATTCTTCCCAGACCTCTTCTTTTAAAGTGGACCTCCGGTGTGCTAAAGTATCTCTATATGACCTTCTCAAGCCACGTACTGCCACTGAGTCTCTGGGTTTTTGAGCAAGTGCTTCTTTTAATAATTTGGCAGCCTTGGAACAATTTTTATCAAACCATTTGGGGCCGTGAGTGGCATTATGTCCTGAGCTTGTTAGCAATAAGTCAGATACTTTTTTGGACAAGTTAATAAAAGCATCCAAAACAGAACTAGCCATTATTCCAGCAGTTGTGCAAGTATCTATTTCTCCCAGACAATGGGTCTTTACTTTTTCATTAAAATCGCTAGGCGATATTTGAGTCCATTTTAGCCTCCTTTTCCCATCGGTGGGTCTTAAAACACCAATGACTGGTTTAGAACATATAGGATCGGACAGGATACCTCCAAGGTAAACCGACAGCGGATTATGGTCGCTAAATTCATTGGTTAAAATGGTAAAATCCCCTAAATGGGGAATTAAAGAACATGAAATCAAAATATAATCAATAATAGTTCCATTCCTTTTGCCTATAAAGGTAGGGGTGGTATACAATGTGGACGGGCTCATATAAGACATAGTTGACCCCATATCAAAATCACACAGGAGATTATTTAGTTCCTCTCCACGTAATGTGTGCTCGTAATGTAGACCAGATATTAGCGGGCAACCTAAGTTTGCTAAACAGGTAATAGAGGGATTTCCACATGGGTGGATATTAAAATCCCCGGTTATAATCAGGCTATGCTTGATATTAGCCATATGTTCTTTTATAAATATAGCCAACGACTTAATGTTCCCTCCTTCATCCACTGTAGATGGAGAATTATAAAAATTTATAATTCCCCATACTACGTGCCCCTTCCTTAGTGTGATTGCTAATATTCCGGGATGGGAATGGGTGATTTGACGCACGTCACAATTAAGGTCTAATGAGACATATGTTACAAGGCCTCCCTTAGGCCTGCCACTAGCTGGAGGAGAGGCCGGGACAAAAAAGGCCTGATAGCCATCTAGGTAATGATTGTTTTCCGCATCCCATGTTTCCTGTAGGTTTATAATCATGTACTGGGAAACAAACTCAATCCAGCGCTGATCACTACTTGTCCTGGCCAACCCAGCAATATTCCAGGATAAAATGTTATTCTTAGGGATCAAGGGTTTATCTGCTACATTCTCTTTATTTTGAACCTGTATGGAGATTTGGGGATTTGTTTCACCTGTTGCCTGTGGGGTTAGTCAGTCACACTCATCAATATCTGATAGTGGCTGATATCTGTTCATTAATTCTAATCCTTGAGATAGCGGAGGATTAGCCCTATTCCTCAAGGGTAGAGAACGAATATTTGATCTATAAGAGCGATTCTGTCTCGTGGAGTTCCTTAGGTATGTTTGGTCTTTACTGTTTGAATCGTCTCTGTGCAGCCAGGGTTCCTGAGGGTAGAAGTATGTAAGTGGAAAAATCACTATATTAGAACCGGAATCCGGAGGACCCATTTGAAACTCCTGTAAAAAATTTTGAGCAGTATGAGGATTATCAAAATTCACAACAATACAATCTCCATTGTATGATTTGGTTCTTTTTCCAATCCATTTTGTTCTACGGGCCATAATTATGAATCTGTTAACATCCTGTCCCCTATATAAGTTATTAGTAAACCATTGATTCAGTTTGTTTTTGAGCTGATCAAAATCTTCTGTAACCCCTTCCTTCAGTTGGGGGACATTACTCAGGATTACAGTGTATGGTATGGACTCCCATGGAAGATCAATTGAATGAAATTCCTGCAAGTGATAGTCAGAGGCTGTCCGTTCCTGGTTAATAGTGGGTTTATCAGTGGTACTGTTATGTTTTCTAGATTCCTGTGGCCCCTGAATGGGTATTGAATCAGTCAATGAAGACGACTGAACGGCTATGTTAGCCGAAACTTCTTTTCTTGTTGCTAGGTCCTCCTTATGTGCCTTAGAGTTACCTCCTAAGGACGCTTCTACTATAGTATTTTGTCCACTACCAGATTTCCCCTCGAGATTCCTTTCTATAATTGTCAGTCTGTCCTCTATATTTGTAAGCTTTATTAAAATCGGGTCCAGAAGATTTTTTAATAATGTTTCAAGAGTTTCTGGAGTGCCCTCATATGCCTGGCTACCTTCGGTGGTATTCGTTACCTGTCTCACCCTGATGATGTTAACTCTATCAGTAGTGTCTGGGGTTTGGGCATTGTCAGTTATACCACCCTCGCTTTCTTGTACACCCACAGACTTATTTTCCCTTTTTCCCTTCTTTCTGGGGATTGGGGCCTTAGTTGTCTTATTTTTGCCCTGTTTCCCTCTAGTAGTCATCCCTTTATCTACAACCACTGATTCCTCATCCACCCTAGTAACCGTTTCCTCGATATGCTGAGGTGATGATATATTAATCGGTGAGCCCTCGATGACACCTGGTTCTGGTGGTGAGAGGAATTCCGGCGTTGCAGATAGCCTATTCATAGAACTATGGGGATCTAGGGAAAGTCTACGTTCTGTGTCCAAAATCTCTTGAGTCAATACAGAATTTGCCCTAGATAAAAAAGCATCCAGGGTACCCACCACCCTATTGCCCAAATTACCCTTAACTTTGTTCATTCTCAGGTTATAAGAGGGGGTTATTTTCGGGCAACAGGGATTTCAAAATACACTGCTGGACAGGATATGAGCCAGACGGTCCAGTACAAATGAGAACAGTACCTTGGTAATCGTTCAGCCACTCCACTGATTACTCTTTTGGGGAACTCCAACCAAATAACGTGGCCCAGCCCAGCCTACTCCGGGCGATGACGGGCAAGGACGGGCCCGCCCTTGGCCCGGGCTTCGCCCGGGCGCTGCCCGCGCTCGTCCCGCGCTGCGGAGGCACCTGGCGGCTTTTAAGATGGTCCGGGCCGCCCGGGTGACGTCACGCACTGCGCCGGTTCCGGGGAATGCTGGGTAGTGTAGTCCGATGTAGCCGTTCCCCTCACGGCGTTACTGGGTGCGGCGGCAGCGGCAGGGTTCTCCAACAAGCAGAGCCGTTCCCCTCACAGCAGGTCCGAGGTGCCTGGTAAGTGTTCCTTGGCTTTTAGAGGCGCGTCCCACGCTGCGGAGGCACCCGGCGGCTTTTAAGATGGTCCGGGCCGCCCGGGTGACGTCACGCACTGCGAAGGTTCCGGGGAATGCTGGGTAGTGTAGTCCGATGTAGCTGTTCCCCTCACGGCGTTACTGGGTGCGGCGGCGGCGGCAGGGTTCTCCAACAAGCAGAGCCGTTCCCCTTACGGCAGGTCCGAGGTGCCTGGTAAGTGTTCCTTGGCTTTTAGAGGCGCGTTGGAAGATCTTATCCAACTCTCTTCGCCAGACCTAGTTTTTATGACTGAAACGTGGACAGATAGTACCTCCGCGCCTGACTGAAACACTGCTATTCCAGAGGGTTATGCTTGTTTTTCACAAGACAGAGTGACTGGCAAAGGGGGGGAAGATAGCGATTATTTATCGTGATCATTTCAAAGTACAGTTGGAGATGATTTCTGCCCTCCCGGCAGAAACGCTGCATTTTCGTACTAAGCTAAACAACCTTCAGATCTTCCAAGGGATATTGATATATCGCCCACCGGGCATCAGACTGGCTGTTTCCCAAGCTCTTCTGACACTCTTGGAATCATACACTGACTCTCATTCCCTCACTATTCTAGGAGATTTCAACTACCATTTAGAATCCAACAACAATACAGACACCACTAGGTTGTTAGACAATCTTGAGGTTTTTAGCCTCAAACAACTGGTAACCGGACCCACCCACCACGCAGGTCACACGTTGGATGGTATTTTTACCAGTAACCCTGACATCACCCTTACCAACCTACTAGCTCTGCCATGGACAGACCACAAGGCTATATATTTTAACCTCAAAATCACCCAGATACACCACAGAGCACAGGTCAAACCATCTAAGGTATCAATTAGGTGGTGGGATAAAATCAAGAACGGCGACTTTGAGTCAGCCCTTGACCTTTTCCCTGCCACTTCAGACTCTGACAACAACAGGGCAGTTCTGCAGTTTAACGACTGGCTATTGTCAGCAGACGATAAGGTTGCACCCAAGAAATTAGTGACGGTAAAAAGAGTCAAGACATAATCCTCATGGTACACCCTAGAGCTTAAATGCTTAAAGATCAATTGTAGAAGAGCCGAGCGTCTTTGGAGGCAAGACTATGATAACCAAAAGAAAGTTACCTGCAACCACACTATTTTGCAATATAAGGAGGCAATCATTGCTTCAAAAAAACAGTTTTTTACAGCAAAAATAAAGGAGGCGGGCAATTCCACAACGGAATTGTTCAAATCCGTTAATTTGCTGGCCAAACCCCAGCAAGACAGCGCTTTCAAGCCAGATCAAAATTTATGTAATAAACTGGCGGGGCACTTTCAAGAGAAGGTGCAAGGAATCTACAACGATTTCCCAAGTACTCCTAGACCTTAGGACATGACAGTGCCTGTGATGCGCCCCCAATGCAGGCTGACTTGTTTTCAGCCAATGAACAATGGGGAGGTCTAAAAACTCCTACTCTCTATAAAATCTGGTGCACCTATTGATCCCTGTCCCCCTTTCATCATGCATCAAGCAGCACATAAGATCTGCGAAAATCTTACCTCTATTCTGAACCAAGTCTTAGCCTCTGGTTGCTATCCTAAAACCTGGAAAATGGCAGCAATTACACCCCTTCTAAAGAAACCAAGCTTTGACCCTAACGATCCCAAGAACTATCTCCCCATTGCCGGTCTCCCAATAGTGGCCAAAGTTCTAGAGTAACAACTGAACAGAGTGCTGATCGATTATCTCGATGTAAACAACTTGCTGGACATCTCTCAACATGGCTTTCGCCCACACCACTCTAATGAGTCTGCTTTCATCCTTGCAGTTGGAGAGATCCGCAGGGTAGTGGATGATGGGGGGAAGGCGGTCCTTGTGCTCCTTGACCTATCAGCTGCATTTGACACCATAAACCACACTGTTTTGGTGCAGCAGCTGAGGGACAAAGGGGTAGGGGGACCGCCTTGACCCTGCTGTCCTCCTTTTTGGAGGCAAGGGAGCAGAAGCTGTTCTGAGACGGCATGAAGTCGGACGGTTTTCATCTTCCTTGTAGAGTTCCACAGGGGTCCACCCTATCCCCGACCCTGTTTATTCTTTACGTCACCCCGTTGGCCAATCTCGTTAGGAGACATGGCTTTGCTCTGGTCTTGCACGCTGATGACTCTCAACTTGTCATTTCCATCACTAATCAGCCAGAGACCACAGCAGCCAGGTTCTATGTCTGTCTCACCGAGATTATGGCCTGGATGTGTCAGAGATATCTGAAAATAAATACAGATAATAAAGATAAGACAGAGGTGATGGAGTTTGGGCCAGGCCAGCCCCTGTGGAACCAGTCTTGGTGGCCGACCGAGGCCGGAGAGTGTCCACGCCCAGTGGAGAAGGTCAGAAAATTAGGGATCATTTTTGATAACAAACTAAATTTTAGTGCCCAGGTAAACAGCCTCATTTCATCATGTTTTTTTCTCTTAAAAATGTTGAGAAACATTTTTCCTTTTATACCCCAAGAGCTACAGAAAAAGAGTGATGCTAGCTCTTTTTCTATCTATTCCAATGCACTGTTCCTGGGAATTGAAAAATTCCAAATGCAAAAACTGCAGTCCCTACAAAACGCTGCAGCTAGACTTTTACTGGGCTTACATAGAGGACAGCCAACCTCAGCTGGACTTAGATCACTTCACTGGCTGCCCATTAAACAGCGTATAGAATTCAAATATTTAATTCTTGTGCATAAGGCAATCCATGGGGGCGGTACTGAGGACCTTCAAAAACATTTCATACCATATGTTCCTTCAAGCATTCTTAGATTGGCCAGTCAAGGTCTCATTGAAACCAAGAAGATAAGACGAGCAAGATGAGGGGACAGAGCAATAACACACTGTGCGGCCAAGTTTTGGAACAAACTGCCTCTCCCCATGAGGCTTCAACCCAATCTCCAGCTCTTCAGGAACAGCTTTTTACAGCCGCATAGGTCTTCTTTTACAATCAAATCTTTCTGCCCTTACACCCCAGCGCCAAGACACCTCGGCATTCGAGCGCTATACAAGCACTAATCATAAACATAAACATTGTAAGTAGCAAGGTGAGAAAGGATTCTCTGTCTTTTAATAGGACTGATAAAACCCTTTACATTCCAAGAGATTACTCTGAACGTAAAAACATAAAAAAATTCGAAGAAACAGAGTTTGCAATAATAGGAACATCAACGATAATAACAATGAGTGAAAGATAAAAAGAATAGAGGAGGAAAAGGGAAAAAGCGAGGAAGGAGAAGGAACAGTTGAGAAACTCTTACGGAAAATGAGAGGAAGTGAATGTGGGAAGAGAAAAGCTAAGTATGACCAGTAGAAGAGAGATAAAGGGAAGGAGAAGAGGGAAAGGGAAACAGAGAGAAAATGCAAGAAGAGACAGTACATATCCAAGAAGGATCACTGAAGAAAACATACCTGAGGGAGACAAAAAACAGATAGTCGGTCAGGGAATGCGCACTACAAGATGAACCACCCGAACCTGGGAAGTCCAACCGCCCCGGGAGGAGGGAGAAAGAAGAGGGACCATACGAGTTAAGGAGACAGAAACAAATCTGTATGAATAAAATGAGAGAGATAATTAACATTAAAATAAAATATAGAGAATGGTATAACAACTAGTATATAACAAGAAATATGATAAACATGAAAAATACACTGCATGAGAAACATTGAAAAACATCAGAGAATAAAACTATTACTTAAGAAACAGAGCCATTAAGAAGATATCAACGAGAAAGGATTAGAATGTCAACCATTAGAAGAGGTAGAGGTTTCCATAACATTAGTAGTATGAATAAAATTCTTAAGTTCTGCAGGATCCTGAAAAGTCCACGTTTGGTTCTGATATGTCACTTTGAATATGCATGGGTGAAACAAACCATATCTATCTCCAATAGCGCGTAGAGAACGACGAAGATTCAGGAATTCTTTCCTTCTGGAGGCTGTAGCATTGGAGACGTTTTGAGATAAAAACACCCTCTGACCAAGCCAGGAAAGATGCTTTTTAGACCTAGCTGCAGAGAGAACTGAGAGTAAGTCAGTGAACTTCAGAAAGAGAATGATGTCTCCATGCGGCTTAACTGGAGCTGTTGAAAGAGGTGGACGAGGGCCTAACCTATGAGTTCTTTGAATGCTGAATGAAGTAGTAGAAGGCATATCAAGGAGTTTCGGAAGAAAGGAGCAGAAGAAAGCAACAGGGTCATCACCGTCCAGAGACTCAGGCAGGCCATAAATACGTAAATTGTTCCTCCTATTTCTATTTTCTAAATCCTCCGTATGCTGTTGAAGGCTGTGGACTGTTTTTTCTAAAGAAGATATTTGCTGAGAATTGTCGTGTATCTCTGAAACTTGCTGCTCCATTGAAGACACTCTACTTTCCATTGAAGACCATTTATCTTCGAGAAATTGCATCTTGTTATTGGTTTCTTCCACAAACGGGCGCAAAGCGCGTATCACGTCCAAGAGTAACTCGAAAGAGATGGGAGATGGAGACTTGTCAGGAGATGGAGGATCATGTTTCAAACGTTTCGATGTGGAGGTAGACAGAGAGGGTTTATTTGAAGTAGACTGTGATGATGAGGCACTGTGATTAGAATTTACTCCAGCAATCTGCAACGCAGTAGAGGAGGAGGCTGGTGTAGATAAAGCTGGAGGATTCCCCAACGGGCTATGATGGGATGAGACATTAACAAACTTTGGTTTGCGCAGTTTTCCCATAAGTAACTGTCTCACAGAAAGTAGGGTGGCATGAGTTGTGTGAACCTCCTCAGCACATAATATAAGAAAAAGGAATGGAAAATGCTGACCACGCACTAAAAGATTACTTACTGAAAGATCAGGGGTGCAGCCTCAGTGAAGAAGAAAAAGGGCAAAGAATATCAATCCTGTCACATAAAGCCAGATAGTGTTGCAAGGTATTCAGTTAACAGTCAGTAACTTGGTAGGAAACAGTATAAACCGCAGTGCTCACTTTATTCCACAAAGGTATATGGGCAGTAGATAAGGCTCATGCGTTTAATGCCAGAGTTTGTGAGAAAATTAGTGAGCATAAGTGAAAAATCTGGAAAAATATGAAGATAAAGTTCCAAACAAAAGAAAATGGGGGGCATTCTGAGGAGAAAGACGCATGAAAAAAGGTGTTCAGCATACCTTGGTGAATGAAGACCAAAGTTCCTTGTTGTAGCAGAATAATGCCCCCATAAGTATCAATTTCAAAACGCACATCGTTTTCACTTTCACGCACTATCACCGCACTGTGAAGCTTGAAGGGGGACTCTCGAGCGTGTGAAGTGAAACGCATTCAGGAGCGTTTATCCAAGATGGCGGCCGCGCTGAAGTAAATGCGCCCAGGATAAAAAGAAAGTGAAGCGCAACGCGCCTCAGCCCGAAAGTTGCTTCATTGGAGTCTGGACCTGCTCAGGTGAAGATTGGTGCCAATACCGCCGTAAGTAGAGACATAGAGCGCGCCTACCGGACAAGAACAGGTCCCGGTACAGCGGAGCAGCTCCGTCAGGCGGCCATCTACAGTGGCGTCTAAGCCACGCCCCCCTTGAAAGATATTTGTAAACCTTATTCATACACAGAAGAGGAAGCAAATTTGTATTAGTAGTCAATGCCTGTCCTAACACAGAGAATCTTGTGAAGCTGATGTACATCTTGTACCTCTTATGCACAGGTTGTAGTACCATTTTAGGAGTGTGAGGAAGCCACTTGCCAAAACTTTATCTGCAAACTAAATTTGTGAAGCTTGGTGAAAACCTCTCTACTATTGGTTGTCCAGTGACTTTTGCAAAAAAGTATTTTTATTAGGCTGTTTATAAAAATATGACAATTCTTTTAGGTTTCTGCTACTAATACACTTGGATAGATCTAGCTATCTAAGTCAGTCTGTCTATCTATCTATCTCTACATATGTATATATTGCGACTAAACATTTCTATTGAATATTTGGGAGTGGTTCAAAGCTTGTATTTCACAATGAAGAGATCTTCACTGTGAAGTATTATTCTCAGGACTGACATAATGTCCAAGAAATAAAGCTTTCCTAAACATATAGAAATGTGAATGGATGGTTAACAAAACACTTCTTTCATTCTGTGCTGGAAGCATTATTTAGCATACCTGATAAGCTCACCCTTGCAGGTCATCCAAGTATCTAGCAACAAATCATCCCAAGTGTGTGAAAATAAACAATGTAAACACTGAGTCATGTCAGCAAAAAGTTAAATACCTTGTTCCACACTCCATGCTTTTCCCCATCTTCAGAGTGTTCGTTTTAAAAGGTGTTGCTACATTTTAGGCATCAGGGCTGGCAGCGATGGTGTAACAAATCTATTGTTTTTCTTAAGTCTATGACCAATACCACATCTAAAAATGCTGCCTTGGCAGCTTCCCTCTAATGAACAGGCTTTTCTGAAAAGAGGGCCAATCGTCAAAGTGCCAAACTTGTCAGGCTCTAGATCAGGGGATCTCGTTTTAGGGCCTGGGGGTATTTATGGGCATCTAGTCTTGGTTGGACTGGGAACCCAAAGCAGCCCTGGCAAATTTTGACAGACCAGCCCCCATAGAGTGCATAGCGATTACAGTGAGCGAGCCTGACCACTGTAGGGGACATCTTAGGGAAGCTCTCCTCAGAAGAACATTTGGGGGAAAATGGTGCATTCTACAACACATTTGCCATCATTTATTCAATTGTAATACATGTCTGATCCCATAGTTTTCATGTTTTTGTGTAACACTTTATCCACAAGTTGTGTTTAAATAAAAAATATACAGAATATATTACTTTGTGCCTGACTCCTGATACGTTGTTTTTTAATCAAACAGTTTAGCTTCAGTTTGAGAGTTTGAGTGTGCAGTTATGGCACATTCAGCCAATATGTTGTTTTCATAGATATGCTTTAATTTCTCTAGCCTGGTCTTTCATGCTTGCCTCAATTTAAGTAAATTTTGAAAAAATCACTTTGAGAATTTGGAGATGAACACTGTTGGAAGCTGGCTCTCTATATAGTGTACTAGATGGAGGAGGTTGCAGGAGCCTGGAGACACAAAAACACAGCTGGTTTGTCATTACAAGAGCCGGTGGGGCGAGTGCAGACTAAATGGGTCAGCTGGGGGTCATGCATCTTGAGGTCCTCGTGGTCAGGAATAGGCAGCTTGTGGTGATTTCGAGACATCTGGGTATCAGGTGTCTCGACGTATCCCGATGGGTGCTTACTTCTGAAGTTGTAGGAGTACGAAAGGGACTCGCATTCTCAGTGCTTGCCATAGGGGGTCCAGAACCTAGGGTATTGGAATGCTGCAGCTCCGGAAGGTCCTGTTTCCCCAAACTGGGTGAAGAGGAAGAGATGACCCTCCAGAGCTGCTGCACTTTTTCTTGCTTCGGTGCTGCATTGAGGTCGTCGGGGAGCAGTAAGTCGAAAAACTGGACTTCACAGGTTTGGTGCCAGTGGTGTACAGGGGTGTGGTACCTTCATTGCAAGGAAGCTTCTTGGTGGTTTCTTGAAGGCTGGAGGAGCTCCGGAGTTTTTGGAGGCCTCACAGTTGGAGGACAACACAGCACACCATGAATGTTGAGTCTTCCATGCAGCACACAGGGTTTGGCACCAATTTCTTCTGCAGGAGGCTGTCAGTCTTCAGACAGCAGCTCTTCTTTCTCCTTTTCATTCTCTCGTCCATCAAATGTAATGTTCAGGTCTTGGGGTGCCACCTAGACACTGAATTTAGGGGTGTTTTAAGGAGAGACAGGTAGGAGAGACAATAGGGTACCTACTTTTAGTGTGTACCCCCCAGTGAGCACTTACAGTGGGAAGGTGATGAATACAGGCCCCAGCTAGGCCAACAGGACACAAGGGTTCGCTCTCCTGTAATGGAATCTTTAAGGAAGTTGGCACGGAAACTGCAAAGTACAAAGACAGCATTTATTAACCCTTAAGGGTGGTCCTACAATCCACACAACACTCTTCAGTATTGCATAGAGTAGCACAAAGAACTTACGTACATGGTCCCCTTTTATACACAATAGAGGGGCTCATAAGTGGGTGGGTACAACATGAGGCCAAAGAACATTACCATTTATGGTCATTTTCGATACTGAATCAATATGCGGGCGGAGCTAACACACTCCTTGAGCCCGCGGAAACATGGTCAAGCAAGGCTTAACTGATAACAGATGTGGTCAAGTCTGGGCATGCGCCAGATGGACAAGGAGCTATTTATAGACTGTTACTAGGCAGATTACAAGAGCAACTAACACAGAGGTTGGACTCTTCTCGTGGGGAACACGTGGAAGCATGACAATACAAAATGGAGTCCGAACTTCGGTCAACATAACAGAGAAAACATGATCTAAGGAAGGGAATCAATGTCTTTAGTAAATGCTTAATCACATCGTGGTTTCAATTTACAACAGACGACCCTTTCAGCATTTACTGAAGACATCCGGTTTGTTAGGGTAATCATCATATATGTCAATTGTCATCATTTCTTCGACTTCTTTAGCTAAGCGTTTCTGATGAGCCACATTGGCAATAGCTTTCTTATCGGGGATACAAAATGATACGCATAAGGAGCAGAGCAAGGGACCACATTGAACACAGATACAGCACGAAAACAGAACTGCTACAATAATGCAGAGACCAGTTAAAACCTTCCATCCCCAGGCAGTAATTAACGCCCAAAACCATCCAGAAAAGGACCAAGTGCCGTTTTCTGTATGGATCTCAGCTGCAATTTTATGCAGTTTATTGATGGCATTATAAACTGATGGCGTATGATCAGGGATAAACACACAACAGCTACTTCCAATAATTTTACATGCTCCTCCTCTGTCAGCTAGCATAACGTCTAATACCATACGATTCTGCAATGCAACAATTCTAGTGATTTGCAATTCCTCTGTAAGATTCCCAAGAGCAGCAGCAGTCTGATTTGTCACAGCCTCTACCACTCTTGTTAATCTTCGGATCTTTCTACTGTTCAGAGCAGCTCCAACAAAGAAAAACAGTCCTAAGTTAAAATCAATATACTGTTGCAGACTGGTATCAGTCTGATCTACATCATCAATTGATAAAGTACGTTTATACCTATTTACAGTCACGTTATTCAATAATTTCAGATCCTTATGATAAGATGCGGGTGCTAGGAATACAGGAGGTAATAGGAATGATACATAGCATACCCCAGACCACCCAGCCGGCAGACGGTAATAACCTTTATTCCCGCACACAAAGTACGTGTTATGGGAGGCTAAAAAGGTACTATTGTTCAACCCATCAATGTTCAGAACAGTAATACAATCACTAACACCAACAGGAATAAAACCCACACTCTGGACACACAGATCCGCTTGAGCTTGCGCTACTTGAATCACAAATTTGTCCTTTCCCACAGTGTCTCTTGTGTTCGTGAAGATATAGGGAATGGATTCATTGTCTGGTCGGTACTCTTCCCACTCCCAAATTGTCCCATTCGCTTGTGGATACCCATTTTTATATTGATGGCATTCTTTATTGAGTCTGAAGAGCAATCGTCCCACTGTCGGTTTCCGAGTGGCAAAAAGCAAAGTATACCATGCTCTACAAGAGCCATTATGAGAGAAAGGAAGTGGTATAAATGGCGTTCCTCCTTTCTTCTGATGAGCTGGCATCATCCCACATATCCAACAGTTCGTAGCGTTCGTAGCAACGTGGGTATGATGCAGCATCTGGATGAAAGTGTTGTTCAAGTAAGACTGTCGATGCTTCAACTCTTGATACGGTAATGTATAAAAGTAGTGCTCCTCAGGCGCCGGAGGTGTCAACACCAGAATTTTCCGAGCGGGAGTTACATCCTCCACGAACCATGTGGTTATCCCAACAATGGCTACTGTCAGTGTCAACATGAACCCTAATGCACAAAGGATTTTCTTTTTCTCCATATCAAAGTAAAAAAAAACAATATCTTCCTGAAGCTAAAAGTCTGTCAGAACTCTTCCCCTTGGGCAGCGGTCGATTTCTTCACCAGCGGGCCAAGACGGGTGTCGCTACTCTAATGCAGGGCTGATCCCCCCCCCTTGCCTCATCGGCTCTCCGTTTCACTAACCCAAGGGCCGTTCTGACAGTATGTCCCGGTACTGGAGAACTCACTTTCTTGGTCGAAGATGATATCGCCTTCCTCCAGAAATCGCGTGGTCCGGAAAGAGCTCCTCAGTGGCGTTTGGCTCCGCAGCACAGCCTGTCTCTGCAGCCAGGATTTCTCGTTGATCGGTCAGCACGGCAGGTTCCACCAATCCGGGCGGCACCTTCCTACAGTGCAGGGAATGGATCCAATTCTTTCTGTTGGAGACTCGCACAGCCGTCCTCGTTGCGAGGAGGACCTGCTCAGGACCCACCCATCTCGGTTCCAAGCTGTTTGTTCTGTCAAAGATTTTCACCATCACGTGGTCACCAGGTCGGAGACCATGTCCTTCACCGGTGGACCGATCAGGGAGCGCCTCTCGGACCTGTTGATGAATAGAAACCAAGTTATCCGTTAACTGTGCCAGATAATCGTTCATCATTACACAAGGTACATTATACACAGCTTTAGGTTTTGGTGGACCCCAAATATTCATTGGGCGTCCAAAAACAATCTCGTACGGTGTAAGGCCAGTTCGAGAGTGTGGTACCGATCTAATTGACAATAACGCCAGTGGTAGAGCATCTGGCCAAGTCAAAGACGTCGAAGCTTGAATTTTAGCGATCTTGAGCTTCAGTGTACCATTATACTTCTCGACTAGTCCCGCAGACTGAGGGTGGAATACCGCGTGAAACTTCTGGGTGATGCCCAGGCCCTTCAAGACATACTTTATAACATCCGCTACAAAGTGAGGCCCATTATCACTCCACAGAAGTCTACAAACGCCATATCGAGGGAAGAACTCTTTCAGCAGCAGCTTCGCAGTAGTCATTGCAGTATTGTCTTTCGTAGGGTACGCTTCAACCCATTTACTGAAGGCGCAAACCACTACTAGAACATACTTCAAGTTGTTACAGCGCTCAAGCTGGATGTAATCCATCTGCAAAACCTCGAAGGGTGCAGTGGGTGTCACGAATCCTCCTGTTGGAGTTCGAGTACCCTTTCCTGGGTTATACCTCAAGCAGATCATACAAGTCTGCACCACCCTCTTTGCCGTGCTAGCAATCTCTGGATGCTCCCAGACTTGGGTAAGCAATTTTACAATTGCGGAAGCTCCAACATGTGCTAGCCCATGTGCCATCTGAACCATAGGCTGTACAAAAGCCGTGGGTAATTTCCATCTATCCATCTGCTTATTTCTCCAGCAGCCCTCATCGTCCAGCTCTCCCTCACTAGCCCATTGTTCCCGCTCTTTGTCAGAAGCGGTCCTTTGCATTTCCCGCACTTCCTCCTTCGCATCATGCCATCTCTCCACCTGTGACTTTACTACATACATGGCAGTAGCACCGGGCTGCATCGCAGTCTCCCGTGCTACTCGATCTGCTAACGCATTCCCTTCTCCAACTTTGTCAACTACTTTCCTATGGGCGCTACACTTAACAATGGCAATTTTCTTTGGGTATGTCAATGCAGTTAAAAGATTGTGAACTAACTCTCCATGCATTATCTGTACTCCATGTGACGTTAAAAACCCTCTCTCCTTCCAGAGTAGGCCGAAGTCATGCGCTACTCCGAAGGCATATCGGCTATCTGTATAAACATTCACACATAATCCTGTACTGAGCTCGCATGCTCGTGTTAATGCTATCAGTTCCGCTGCTTGAGCTGAATTCTGTGGTATGCGTGCAGTCTCCACTATCGTTTGCAACGTGGTAATTGCATACGCTGCTGAAGTCGTACCATCTGGTAGCTTCAGACATGATCCGTCCACCCACAGTTCTCCATCTACATCTGGAAAGGGCGTATCCTGGAGATCAATACGACCCTTTGTTTGTTCCTCAGTCACGAGAATACAATCATGTACTCTCCGCGCCTCGGACTGGGTTTCGGGGTATGGCAACAATGTTGCCGGGTTTAACGTTACGCACCTTTTCAACGTAATATGGGGAGCCAAAAGTGTCAATTCATATCCCGTTAAACGGGCACTGGTCAAATGCTGCGTCTTTGTTTGATTAAGCAGGGCATCGACAGCATGGGGGACTAATACCAACAACTTATGAGATAACACAATTCCCTCACTTTGGCGTATTGACACAGCTGTCGCCGCAACCGAGCGAAAACACCCTGGTAATGCTCGGGCGACAGGATCAAGTACAGCCGAAAAATATGCACAAGGGCGCTGCTTATCGCCGTGCATCTGCACTAGAACTGACAATGCACATCTATCTTTCTCATGCACATACAACGAAAAGGGTTTTGCATAATCAGGGGTCCCTAACACTGGTGCTGAACAAAGGGCCTGCCGTAGTTGCTGAAAAGCAGTATCACACTCATCTGACCAAGGGATTGGGATAGGCGTGTCCTTTGTCAAGAGGGCTAACAATGGCTTAGCTATGTGTGAAAACCCCAATATCCACTGTCTACAAAAAGAAACAAGGCCCAAAAATGCACGCACATCCTTCTGTGTGGACGGTCTCGGTGTGTCCAAAATGACTTGGATACGATCCGGTGTGAGTGCACGTCCCTCTTTAGACAAAAGGTGACCCAAATAAGTCACCTTTGGTCTACAGAATTGCAATTTCTTCCTAGATACCTTATGATTGTGGGATGCTAAAAAGGAAAGCAAGGATAACGTACTTTTTTCACACAACTCCAGGGTGTCAGCCGCCAGCAAGATATCATCGACATATTGAATGAGGGCGACCCCCTCGAGCAGAACAAAGGAATCCAATTGTCTTTTCAAAGCCTGACTGTAAATGCTAGGGCTTTCTGTGTAGCCCTGGGGGATCCTACAAAAACGATAAGATCTATTATTTAATGTAAACCCAAAAAGATATCGGCTATCAGGGTGAATGGGAATGGAAAAGAAGGCATTCTTCAAATCGATCACTGAGAACATAGTCGCCGTAGGTGGTACCAAAGTAAGCAACGTCGTGATATCAGAAACCACTGGGTACTGAGGTATCACGATCTTGTTTACTTCTCTCAAATCAATTATAAACCAATAAACTCTGGCGTCCGTATCCTTTTTCAGTATGGGAAGGATCGGACTGTTACAAATGTTGTAGGGGACTTCCTCCACAACCCCTACCGCCATCAAATCCTGCACTATCTGCATGAGAGCCTCCTCACCCTCCTGGGAAATACGGTACTGTGGGAGGCGTGGTAACACCGCCCCCTCCTGGACACTAATGTGGACCGGTGGAATCACCATTTGTCCCACATCAGTATCCGACGTTGCCCACAAAGCACGAGGGAGGGTAGCTAACAGCGCATCCTCTGACATCGCACACATCCGTTCAGACCGGGGGTAATTGTCATTTAATATTACCCGCACACCAGCAGGGGAGCAGCGGATCGTAGCCCTAAAATGTTTTAACATATCAAGGCCCATAATGTTGTCCGGTGTGTACGGGGCAAGCAGAAACGGACAGGGTGCAGAAAAAGAATCAACCTTAAACATGAGGGGCTGCGAAAGAGGGCTTCGGGAGAGTGTACCGTCAAACCCTACCGATGTGACCATTAAGCCGGATGGGGGAGCCCCCGGAACCAATTGCTTAGACAGCGCACTACGTGTCGCTCCTGTATCCACTAGGAACTGATCAGTAGAGCCCAAAACCTCAGCCGATACATAAGGACCCTTCTGATCGACCGGTACCTCAACTGATTCTAACCCCCATCCAACGCATTCCTATGCATGCTGAGAGTCATGGTACCCCGATCGGTCAATCCCCGACACTTGATACTGATGCTGTCGATCGAAAACATTTGATCTATCTCGGTGCTGCCCAGCAGAATCAAAACGAACCTGTTCGTTAGAATTCCCTCTAAAGTTCGAAAAACCCCCTCGACCTCGCGGGCCACCCTGGGTATGCCCCTGACGCGATGCATGCAACACCGGGCAGTCCCTAACCCAATGACCCGATTGCTTACAATACGCACATTGGTTCCTATTCAAATCAGATCGGCCCGAGGGAGGACCATAAGATCCTCCCCTACCTCTATTACTACCCCGTCGGGGCGGGCCATAGACTTGTGCCAACATCACCTTTGTTTTTAAATCTTTCGATTTCTTTTCCTCCTGGCCCTTTGCTTCTTGCTCCTGACGCTCATAATACTGGGCGATAGTCAGGAGGGCCGTCGGTGTTGCGGAAGACCAAGAACTTTCGCTCGCTTTTAAACGGGCCGCAACTGCCGGCAGCAGATTAGCCACATATTTATCCGCAGAGAGGTGGCGACCCGTATCATCAGTAAGCGACTGGCCACTAAAATCATGAAACGTCTCCTCAAAACGCGTAAAGAAGTCCGCAACCGACTCGTCAACTTTCTGTTTACATGAAGCTAACATATTCCAATCAATCTTTTTAGGGGGGATAATTGTCTTCAACTTAGTCAAAATAGCAGTAGGGAGGTCTAAGATACTCTGGGGTGGTTTCTGCGCGGGCTTCCGCTCCCTATCCTCATCCTCAAGGTCAGACCACCGAGCCTTAAAGGCAACTACATCATCTACCTTTCGGACAGATCGCCACATATCCGGTGGTAGAATAAGGCCAAAGAACAGGTCTATATCTGCTAAAGTCATAACGCAAGAATTCAAGGCCCCCTCGACTTCTTCGTAGAAGGCCGCTGGATTCTTGCGGGGATCAGGCAACGCATTCTTTAATGCCATGACGTCAGCCCTGTGCCAGGGAGTATAAACCCAATTATACACAAAATATCCCTTAGCATCGGCGGAGGTAATATCCGAGCTAGTCCCCGCTCCTTTAGGAGGAACATACAAAGGCGCCGCCTCTCGCATTGGTTTAACATGCACTATGTCATCCTTATCTGACTGGGAGGTGGATGAGTGGCCTTCTGCTGTACACGGATCCGACTGCTTCACCTCCCCTGCTTGTTGGCGCGCTTTTCCTTTAAGGGCCAGCACCGCGTCCCGCAAAGCGAACAGCCGCCGAGCCGTGTCAGGAGCCTTAGAGGGAGAGAAAACACCATTATGCAATGCTTTAGCATCCAATGTCACATCATCAGGCTCAAAAACACTGGAATATTTCCGGTAAGCAGCAGTCACTTCATCAGCAAAGTGACCCAAAAAATACAATTTCTCTCTCTCCTGCCACGGCCCCCAAGTATGGAACAATTCATCCAGGGACACCTTGCCCTTAAGCGCACGGAAGGAAACTTGCCGAAGCTCAGCCATTTGCTCAGCCGATAACATGGACCGCGTGTCCACCTTACTCAAACCCGATCCAGAATCTTGCGGCCTCGGGGCAGACACGCCGACATAAGGAGGCGGAGAACGATCTAATAAAGAAAAATCATCGTCATGATTATTAAGGACAGGATAGAGCGGCTGACGAACAGCATATTGACCCGAGACTTGTAACCTATGTTCTTTCTCTTGCTTCTCCGTCTGTTCTCTTTCCTCCCGACGCCTCGCTTCCTGTGCTCGCACATTATCATTCTTCCGTTGTTCTTTATCAAACAGCGCTTTCTCACGCTTCTCTCGCTCCCGCACTTCCTTCACCCACAACCGCACACACTCAAACATATCCTGCCGAGCACGCCGTTTGCACATACACTGTTCCACATACTCAATCTTACGTATATCAAACGATCCATACAAAGGCCATCGCAACTCAGGATCTTTTTTAGTATATTTCCTCCATACTGTGCTGTACATTATGGAAGAAAGACCATGCTTCACATACATATCCCTATTAGGAGTCCCCTCTGGGGGAGCCGGAGCAGAGTCCTCGAGGTTCAACCGGTTTCCAAAACAGCAACACCACTTACGGAGTGCGCTAAAAGCAGGCATGCTCAGGAATAATGCAAAATATGCAATATTATAAGAAAATGGCACTTAATCGTTGCGCCGTTCAAGGTTACACAGCTCCGGAGAAATCTCTCCACATTACCTGCCTATATGTGTTGCAACGCATATATTTTCACAAAGACAAATACAAAATATGACTAGTCATCACAAATCAAACTCAAATAGCCAGACCAGGCTTCAAAAAAAACTCGGAGCAAGTACCGTACAACGGTTCTTACCAATCAAGAGTCCAGATTCCAACTGCCAAGCTCCAAAATCGCCCAAACGGCTTTCACGGCAGGACCGACAGAAGAGGTCTCAGTCGAGGACCGGCGCCACCCAGACGGTCAGCTCGGAAGGGAAGGAAGAAAAAACCCTCGGGATGCCAGGGCTAAGACGCCGCTGGCAGTGATCACGTCCCTGGCCAAATTCCTCACCTTCGTCGCGACCAGTCCTTCGAGCATCCGAGTCGCCGATGAGCCCCACGTGACGGGCGCCAATTGATGAATACAGGCCCCAGCTAGGCCCACAGGACACAAGGGTTCGCTCTCCTGTAATGGAATCTATAAGGAAGTTGGCACGGAAACTGCAAAGTACAAAGACAGCATTTATTAACCCTTAAGGGTGGTCCTACAATCCACACAACACTCTTCAGTATTGCATAGAGTAGCACAAAGAACTTACGTACATGGTCCCCTTTTATACACAATAGAGGGGCTCATAAGTGGGTGGATACAACATGAGGCCAAAGAACATTACCATTTATGGTCATTTTCGATACTGAATCAATATGCGGGCGGAGCTAACACACTCCTTGAGCCCGCGGAAACATGGTCAAGCAAGGCTTAACTGATAACAGATGTGGTCAAGTCTGGGCATGCGCCAGATGGACAAGGAGCTATTTATAGACTGTTACTAGGCAGATTACAAGAGCAACTAACACAGAGGTTGGACTCTTCTCGTGGGGAACACGTGGAAGCATGACAATACAAAATGGAGTCCGAACTTCGGTCAACATAACAGAGAAAACATGATCTAAGGAAGGGAATCAATGTCTTTAGTAAATGCTTAATCACATCGTGGTTTCAATTTACAACAAAGGGGCACTACCCTAGCCCTGATAGTTTGTTTCTCTACCATGCCAAGAAATTGGAATTTCAGGAGAGGGATTCACCTCATCTGACTAACCCTAGGGGGTGTGTAGGCTAAGTGGGGACCAACTCATGTAATAATTTTCCTGCCTTTCCTCCTGCCAAAAGTGGAGCAGGAAAAGAGGCTTAGCCTCCCCACTATCTGGTGGTACCTGAGTTGGATTTCAAAGGCATCATTACCTTTGTAGCTTCCCGCCCAGGAAGGCCATCCTGTCGTGGAAGAGGTGTGAAGCACTTGAGCCCAGAGCAGGCATTGTGTCTGTCCTCTGAGAGCACTAGCTCTCACCCCATGAGGTCAGAATCATATCTGGTGGTGGCAGACTGGGGAAAACAAGTCAGAGACTGCCCCAGTGCTTGGTGGGTTTTCAGGGGGCCCTCTAAAAGGTCTCCTGTGTGAATTTATTAATAAATCCACCACTGGCATCATTGAGGATTTATTAATGCAAGATGTTTGTTGCCAAACATCTTAGAAATCAGTGAAGCCTTCATGAAGCTAGGAAACTCGTTTTGACAAGTATCCAGCACATATACTCTTTACGGTTTGCCTGTGCACTTACAGTATCTCAGAATAGAGTGGACATTGTAGGGGTACATCTGGTCATGCTGATATGCCCACAAATAGGATATAGTACATCCTCTCCTAGGGCTAAAGGCCTGCAGTAGTGGTGACTTACCTATACCTTATGCAGTGTATAGGGGGCATGGCACACAGGGCTGCGTGCCATGTCAACTCTTTAGATTTCTCTGCATCAAGACTTTGACATAATCGGCTTATGGAGCTGCACATTAATCAAAAATACTCCGATTTGCATGAGGTCACGGAAAATAAAGGTAAAGGTTCTAGAAAGGGTGACAGCAATCAACTTACACACTTCTCACAGAAAATCAATGCTAATATTCCCCTTCCTCCTAATTATTTTACAGCCCTTTCCAGTTCATAGTCTTGCAGAGACTCAAAATTGAGATGGGTTGAAATGCGCCTACATTTTAAAACTTGGGAGTTGATTGAAAAAATCCAATTGTGAAATCAACTCATGAAAAATTGAATTTCTCCCTTATAATAAAGGCTCACTTCAACCCCTTATTGTGAAGGAATAAATAATTGATTCACTATGTACTCTGGTGGTGTTCAATGAGTTGAACTCATGCACATTTATTTATACAGTGGCATTATTGTTTTTTTACTGATGTATATTTTTTATTTAAACACAACTATTAGATGAGATGTTACACAAAAACATGAAGCATTTGGGATCAAATACGTATACTGTGAATGTTAGCATTATATGCTGAAACTGTGGAACAAATATATTTACTGTGTATTGTTTGTTTATGTCCCGAGAGTATATGATATATGTCAACTTTTCTTGTTGAAATCATTTATTTAGATTATAGAAAATGGTAAAAAACCTATTTGATCATGTTAATTAATTTTCTGATCATGTGGTAAATAATTTGTGGAGAAATGTTTCGGACAAGGTCTTTTTTTATTGTTTACTTTCAAAACATTGGCATTGTCCAACCTTAGCCAGTTAGTGCCTGCAGCCTGTCTCTGGGTTGCATGACTGGGTGTAGCTAACAGCTATTCTTTGTGTATTCCTCCTAGAAAGCCACACACAATAGAGAGTTTAGGTGTCCCTGGATGGGCCATCACTAGCTGGATGGGAGGGCAGATCTGGGCTCATCCATACTTACATTTGAATGGGTTGTGTCCTGCCTCCACATAAAGTGCAGCATACCCCCTGTAGTTAGTCGGAGCAAAGGCAGAGAAGGAAGAATGCCTGTGTACTTAAAGGAAAACGTCTAGAAGCATCTCTCACTCCAAATGAAGGCACAAGTTTAAATAGTGGACCTCAGACATCAGCTCTTCAGTATATTCAGTATATTTCTGAACCTGTGTATTCTCTGCCAAGAAGATGGACTGCTGAGCTGCTGAAAGGGCTGGCACTAAGCTTAACTGCTCCTCTGATGGACTGCTGCCCTGCTGAGCTGATTTGCTGCCTGCTGCCCACTTGCCTTGGTAAGTGGGACTGGATCTGAATCTGTTGAACCTAGGACCTCAGATTGACTTCATAGGCTAATTGGCTGGCTTCCTGACTAGAGCCTCAGGGAGAGAAGGCTCCAACTAACCTTGAACCCAGCACCCGGACTCTTCAATTTGTGAGACCTACCCTGCCAAGTGGTGCCATCCCAGTCCTGGACCCTGTGGAGTGAGCCGGCAGGTGATGCACCCCTCTGCTGTGCTGCCCAGTCCTGAGCAGAACGCACACATTGTCTCTGCTGCAAGGTTTCTCTCAGCAGAAGGAATCGCTTCAACCTAGCAGTCAGCATCAGTACCACTGCTGTGACAGCTTCACCAGCACAGGGCATCACATTGCAAATCTCTCATTGACAGCAGCCTTGACAACGACACAAGTTCTCATGTTGGAGCCTCACAGATCCTTGGAACTGAGGCATCACCTCAACTGCATTATTCGTCCTTGGCTCTGGACTTTGAATCAAAAACCCTCATCAATGGGATTCTCAACAACGAAACAGGACCTCACAAAGCAGTTCTTCATATCTCTGTCAATGAAATAAAAGGTGCTGAGAAATATTTTAAAAGGGGAATTTCCCAGGAACATGTAATTTGTCACAAGGAGAGGCCAGCATTAATACAGTATCTAACGTCCGCTTCCATAGTTCCCATCTTGCTCATTACACAACAACTAGGGTGTGAGAGGTTCAAGTGAGAGGCTCAGATCCTACTCTCACCAAAGAAATGCAACTGTGCTGTAGAACCTGCTCAGAATCTTAATTCAGAGTTCATAACTAGCAAATGTGTCAAATTGGTAAAGCCAGAATTAAACATTAGGGCATCTATTGCCATGTCTAAAACATTTCCTCTGTATCATTGCTAGCGGTGGAGGTTGGGCGTGTGTGCTTTCCAAATTCAGTGGATTGCATGCCTTGAGAAGGGTGTAAGAAATGGAGTTATTAGTGGAAGGGGGTTAATACCCACCTTAAGAAATAAGCACAGTCCTTATCAAGGTGAACTTCTAAAGTAATGAATTAACATGAGGCCAATTCCATGGCAGCTATGCCACAGGGCAGACAGGCTTACTTAGAGGTAAGGTGTAAAGTATTTATACAGTACCGAAACAGTAATAAATTGAAGGCACAACTCAAGAAAAAACCCAAACCAATTTAGAAAAATATAGTACATTTTAATAAATACCATGAAAAAATCCAATCAGAAGAAGTGGAGATTTACGTTTTTAAAGTTTATATAAACAATAGCTCCAAAATGCATTATGCACCAACCACATTTACCTAGTCATTGTAGACCAGAACCTCTCGGGAATTAGTCTAAAAAATAGAAGCCCAAAATCTTCCGTTGGGCATGGCAACAAGCTGTAGCCGAAGAGGGCTCCACGAGGATTGATTGATGTTGGACAAGGTCTGGGTGAAGCTTTTGGCAGGAATTCTCTGAGTGTGAGAAATTCGAATTGTGCAACCAGGAAGGGACTCCAGCTGGCCAGATTATTTTGGCATCTTTGCCAGGTCAAGATTTCTTCATTTGCACTTAGTCACTTTCTAGGAGCTCAGTTGCCTTCTGTGGGGCATGACTTCATGCTGTAGCAGAGGAGCTCTCCACATGACGAGGTACCATCTCCACAAGGTCCCACCATGGAGGATTTGCAGTTATGAAAAGGCTAAGAAAGACAAAACTTGAATCTGTGTGCCATCTACAATGCACTTTGATTGGACCAGTTTAGGCAGGTTTGTCCGAGTCCTCCAGAGGTCTTTAGAACCAAAAGGTTTTAAAGTCCCAGGTTCTCAGGGGTTGTAGGAGAAATCCATCCAGACACACTCACGGGTTAAAGGACTTCAGGAACAGCACTTCGGGTTTAGGACATACTCCAGAAATGACCAACAGCAGAGTCTATGGCAGGTCCATTTGGAAGTGGTCAGCTGGGAATCTTCAGGAAAGGCCTATTGTAGCTTGTTGTGTCGCTGTGACGGACTAATGACCCTTACAGTCCACTTCTTTGTCTCGTGTACAAGAGCGCACAGGTCCAACCCTGTAGGGCTCAAGTCTTAGGCAGCAGGTTCAGTCCTCTTCTGATTTTCCTCAGGGTCAATAGTGTTCTGTGGAGGGTACTGGGGATTCCACATTTATGCCTGACACCAGCTTGTGGGTAGGGTGACTCCTGATTCCTCCCTCACAAAGTAACTGTTCCCAGGGGTTACCCTATCCACTTTTGCAGAATTTCCTGTGTGCCTTATTGAGAAAAATCCCAGAGGGCCTCTTTTTGCCTAAACGCATCAAGGTGAAAGCCTCAACATGTATATTACCCCGTGGCATTTGCCACTGGGTAGATATAGTTAGGATGACATTTTCGTAGGAAATAGATTTTTTGGTTAGCTAATAACTATGGGGCTGTTTGGTGAATATCCCTGAAACCTACGGAAAATATTCTCATCCACTTCAGCATCTTCCTAGGAAGTTTTGGGGTGATCCGTCAAGTGTGGGCTGAGAAAACTGGGGGTTCAAAGTGTGATTTCCCCACAAACATTTCCAAAGGAAAATTGAACAGTTTTCCATAAAAATGGCTGAACAAAAGTCCACCAAGTTTGCTAGAAAGCTAGATCTTGATCCAGAAAGTGTGTCTTTTTTGACTTTGTTTAGTAGTTTAGAAGTAATTAAGGCTTACAGTGTATGTATATTTCACACTGCAGTTCTAAGCACACAGTGTGATTGGCCGGACACAACCTAAAGGAAAAGTTGCGGCCGCCATCTTAGGTCTTGGGGCTCAGTCCCTGAGTCCTATAAAATTAAATAAAATTAAATTAGATACTAGGTAGCAGGTTAGTGATAACCTGACCTCTGGGCCTTGTGGGGTAGATAGAGGGTCACCCTGGGGCCACATTTAAAAATTATATATTTGGGGAGGGGATTCAGTCTATTTGGTAATCCACCATGCCTCAAAATTTAAAAAAGACAGGCGTACGGGTGCATAATGGGACCATTCAGGATCTTCAAACTAGAAATAACTTGAACTCATGCCCTAACTTTACTAAAGTTACCATCCTTGATATGCACTGCTTGTACCCTCACATATTAAGTCACTTGTGCATGTTCAATGACTGCATTAATGCTATCCTCAATGACATCTCAAATGATATTATTGATAACAACACTGTGTAAGGTGAGGGCACTAGTTATAGTTACTTTAGGGTGCGAGTTCTAGTTACTTGAGAGAACTATAACTGGTTAATTTCAGTGTTTTTGTTAGTTTACAAATATTTTATAACTGACATTTTCACTTAACTTTAATGTCTCTTTAACCTTTGTTGTTTTCAGTGAATTTATATGTTTTTATTTTATTTTAAAGTAAGATAAGGCTAAGATTCCTAACTAAACCATCACTTTACCCTTTGATTCTATCAGCAGCAGGAAATCAGCACCATGGATTAGGGTGCGAGAGAGGTGGGATTTTGACAATGGAATGGGACTTTACTCAAAATAAATCCAACAAAGTAGCTTTAATGGGTGTTACGAGAAAAAAATATATATAAATGAGAGCTGAATTAATTTTCCAACAATCAAGGGTACAGGAATTGTGAAGGAATACATGCATGAAAATTCCTTGCATAGGTGACGTGGTACTTGGAGGATGCAAGTACAAATAGATAGGAAGAGTCTGAATTAACATTTTATCACAGCAGGTGAGACACATAAATCACAATTGATATAACTATATTTGGTTAAGGCACAATGAACATGGGGGATAGTCAAACAAGATGAAAATTAACTGCTGAATGTACATTTTGTGACACATCAAATGTTCACGATAGAAAAGAAACCCATGGACAAATAACAGAGCACCAATACAAAAATTCAAGGAATTGAACAAATCAAGGAAAATGGAATCAAAGCAATGGTGGGAGAATACATCACTTTAAAATTATCTGAAGTGAGGAAGGATACCCAGAGGCTTACACATCATGGTTTTACCCTCCTATGAAGACTTGAATGAGGATTTGATTAAGGAATGGTGCGCAAATATGTAGGATTGTTCCATGGAGTTGACGAATATGCTCATCCTGCATTGCCAACCGTAAAATAGAACAATATACCTCAAAAGTAGAGACCCTAATGAAGGAGTTGGAAAAGAGTAAGGAGAATGAAGAAGTTAAGGAATCATTTTTGAAGATGGAAAAAACATTGGAAACATATTATAAGGAAATAGTGAAAAGAAAATCCAGAACATTTACGAGGGACAAATAGGATTATCAATGCAGAAGAATCTACACTTTTGCAAAGTGATTTCATAAATTTAGAATGAAGGAGAAAATGGAAAAAATACCAAAGGATACAGGAAGTAAAACGGAGTTCAGCCCAGAAGTTGGAACCAGTGCAGATGATGGTCCCTCGGAAAGGTGCATTTTTTCAGGGAAGTACACCACTTGTGAATCACAACACAGCAGGGGGGAAGAGGCAGACATAAAGGCATCGACAAAGAAACTGCAGAATAAGGAGGGGCAAAAGGAGGAAATGGGGCAAAAACATGATGTAGCAGTACCAAGCTTATTGGGAACAGATACAAGCCCACAAGAAATGAAGATTAACGTTTTGTCCCCTGTCAAACCCAGATTTTTCAAATGCCAGGATTGAGATTTTAAAATTCATTAGATGGTTAAAACTACATAAGTATTATGAGATAAAACCAAGAAAAACAACTGAGGAATCCAAACAATTTTTTAAAAATGTCAGATTTCATAATTGGTGATTTAGCAGAGGTATTGGCGATCCATGATTTAACTGAAGAAATATCATGGACACTGGACAAAGAAACATTGCAAATCTTGACATTAAAAACAACGGGATTCGAAACTGACATGTCAATGCTCAGCGGATGCAAATTAAAAAGTAAATTTTACTCCAACTACCAGCAGACAACAAAATTGACCTCTTCCATGGGATTGCAGTAGAAGATCTGAATGACATTAGAAAAAGAAAAAGACAGAAGAGTAAAGGGAATTTTAAGTCCAGAGGCTCAGAGGCAAGCCACAATAGTGGAATGAGCCTTGATAGATGCAGTTCTTATAGATGCAGTTCTTATAGGCCAGTCTCACTCCTCAACCCAGAGATCAAGATCCTCTTCAAACTGCTGACTAATAGACGCTGTCAGGCCAACACCCAGACCGATCTGGATTCATGGCAAATAGGGGATGAGACTTAATTTCCAAAGACATTTTGGGGTGACGGCAGGGGTGGCCGATGACAGGGTCTCTACCATAGTACTGGTCTTGGTTGCTACCATGGCCTTTGACATGCCTGAATGGGATTACATGTTTGAGGTACTAGAGACTGGGGTTCGGACCCAGCTTCAGATGCTGAATACGTATCCTCTATCAGGCCCCTATTGCCCAAGTTAGTGTAAATGGGGTGATGTCCAACAAATTTGCATTGCATCAGCGGACCAGAAAGAGCTGCCCTGTATGCCCATTGATCTTTGCCATGGCCCTTGAACCCCTAGCTAATTATGTCAAGGGGTTACTCCCTTGTACAGGAAATTAACTGAGGGGGAAATGTTGCAAGGAGATCCTTTAAACATGAAAAGTACATACAAAGTTCAAATAAGGTTCATAATAGGTAGTAACGTGCTAAAACCTTCTTATCTAATTCATAAATCATAAATCATTTTAACCCACCACTGATGTAATTCAATTCCAATTTTTCCATATTCTGTTCAGCTTCACTACGGACCACACCCTTTTTGCATATAAAGTTTCCCACCTGAAGATCCTCTGCATTTTAATCAGCTTTTGGGAAATTGTAGATATTGTCTTGGATTTCCAATTGGCAAGAATTAATGATCTTGCTACCAAAGTGTCGATGAAGATGAACTGTCGTCGGCCAGTAGTGAGCTGGTCACGTACCTCTCTTCTGCCTAAAAGAGCAACTAAGACATGGGGAAAGAGATCAACTGACTGACTTCCTCCAATTTCTGCAAAAACATTCTGCTAAAAATTCATTAGGCGGGTGCATGTAAACACCACATGAGTCCAGTCCCCAATTGCTTGTGTGCATCTAAAACACCTGTGGTCTACTGCCATATAGATTTTATGGAGTCTGGCAGGGGTATAGTAAATCATCCATTTACTAAAAAAGGCCATCCTTGTTAAATTAGCTGTTCTTACTGCTTTACAGCTCATTCTGTTAAATCCCTGCCATTGTTGGAGGTTAAGGTGGCAGCCAGTAGCTGTGAAAATTCTTTTTAAGTCATCTGAAACTATTTGCTTATTCTCTACAGATTTAAATAGCCTATACCAGTTCCCCAGCCCGTTACTTCTAAGTATTAAATGGTCCTTCCCAAGTTGAGTGCCATTACAATTTGCTGAGTTTATTAAGCCTGAGCAGAATGTCTTAATCTGAATATAACTGAAAAGGAAAAGCATGTTTGTATTGGTGTTCTGTTCTGTGATTTCCTGCCGGGATAACAAATTCTCATTTTTAAAAAAGTCTTGCAATTTCTGGAACCCGAGTTTAGCCCACTGTCCACAACACTGAGTAGACCACTGAAGCCCCAAGGGGATGCATTCTACTAAAGTCAGTTGAGCATGTAGCCAGGGAATTCCGTGGGCTGCCCATATCTTTTGGGAGTAACGCAATTTGTTTGGTAGTTTATGATTTGTAAGAAAGGAGCAAGACCAATCTCAGATTCCTCAAGCATTAGAGCTGGGAAAAAATTGGCAGATAGCATGTCCTCTAGGATCGTATAATTCAGCAAATTAATAAGTAAAGCTTGATGATATAAACAAAAATTAGGTGAAGCGAGACCACCAGCTTCAACATTCAAATGTAATGTTTGTAATTTCAATCTAGGTTTTTTTGCTTGCCGTATGAAATGTCTTATTTCTGTATTTATCTGATAAAAAAAAATTGAGGAACCTTAACCAATATATTGGAAAATAGGAAAAGAAACAAGGGAAGAATATTCATTTTGATAAGAGGCACTCGTCCCATAATTGTTAAGGAATGATCCTTCCATTGCTCGAAAAGATTACGCATTTTATGAAGTGTAGAGATAAAATTTAGCGAAAATAAGTCCTCCAAGCGAGACGTTATGAATATCCCTAAATACATCATGAGGTGAGTCATTGAATAATGTCCCTGCATTGGGAGGGATAATATATCAGGAGAGCAGTTATAAAGTAGTGCTTCTGACTTTGCGTGATTTATCTTCTATCCCCCAACTGCTGTGGATTCATTTATTTTAGAGATGTCATATCATCCGCAAACAACTTAAGCTTTGCGGATCCAGGGACAGGAGCTAGGATGGCACGGTCCTGCCTAACGACATAAGCCAATGGCTCAATAGACAGGGAGATGAGCGCTGGAGATAGAGGACAGCCTTGGCACTTCCCCCGGCTAATAGAAATTGAGCCGGGCATAGTCCCATGAATAATTATGGAGGCCTGGGCATCACAGTATAGATTCTTCATCACTTGGCAGAATTTAGATGGAATAACAAATGTATTCATAATTGTAAAAATTACATTCCAATGCACTCTGTCGAAAGCTTTTTCGGCATCTAGCATTATTATTACTGCTTTGATTTTATTAGTGGCAAAATAGTCAATTGATTGAAGTAAGTAGTGAGCATTAGAAGCCAAGATCCTACCTTGCAAAAAGCCATTTTGGTCACAATCTATAGGAGTAGGAGCCACTTGTGCTAATCGATTTGCATTTTTTTTTTACAAAGATCTTGTAGTCAACATTCAGTAGGCTTATTGGTCGATATGAGTTTACCTCTTCCTCGGGTTTCCCCTTCATAGCAAAGCTAATCACCACAGCTTGAGGAAAAGTGTGGTGCACTGCGTTTCCTTTTAGAATCCCATTAAATAATGATCTCAAAAAGGTAATCAGTTATAAAGAGAAAATCTTATAGACCTCAATTGGAATCCCATCTAGCCCACATGCTTTGGCAGATGGTGATGTATCCACTGCCTGACTGACTTTTTCAGATGTAATATCAGCTAGTAGGGATTCTCTCTGTACAGTAGATAATATGGGGCAATTAATCCAATTTAACCAGTTTATAGCTTCCTCTGAAGAGGGGTTATGGGACTCTGAATAAACCTCCCTGTAATGATAAACAAAATGGCAGCAATTTCAAGAGGCTAAGATGTAGGTCTCTTAGTGGCTGGGTCATTTTTTTATGCTATTGGTATTGGCTCCACACTTAGCTGCCCGAGCCAGTTGTCTACCGATATGATCATTTTCTTCATATCTTTTTTGCAATACTGAAACATGGGCTAGAATCTCTTTGGATGTGAAAAATTCTTGTAATTTATACTTTGCTTGACAAAGCTCTTTTTCACTTTCCTGGGAAGGTAGGGTTAGATAGCTTGTCATAGCTATTGAGACTTCTTTTTCTAACTGTGATCTTTCTTCATTCTCTTTTTTCCTCTTATAAGTTTTATAGGCAATTACTTCTCCTCTAAAGCACCCCATACTGCTAATTCTAAAGCTGTATTAACATAAAATTTCAAGAACCTCTCAATGCCAAGTGCATATGGGCAATCCACTGCTCATCTACTGGTAGAGACTTGTCAAATACCCATCTGTACCCAGTTTAGGCTTGAGTTTGAACTTTAAATTTAACTGAAATTGACGCATGGTCAGAGAAGGGATTTTTAATTATCTCGTACTGAGTATTTAGGAGAGCGTGGGAGAAAGAAATTAATCTGAGAGGAGGACTGAAACCTCCTTTTTTTCATAAACATTTTATTGCACATTAAATCAGATCTGCAAATACATTTCCTTATGAAGGAGGTGATACTTTGACAACATCTCATCAAGCAACATCGTACATAGTAATATACATGTTACACAGCAGTTATTATTGTGCCTCATCATCCGAATCTCGATTTACAACAGGAGGGGTACATATATGGCTTATATGCATTCCATTTGCCCCACACTTTCCCTCATTTCTTCGGGCACCCTCTGTGAATATAAGTAGCTTTCTCAGCCACCATGTCCATGTCCATGCACCACTCTGTCAGGGTTGGTGCCTGCACTACCCACCATTTCTGAGCAATATTCCGCTTAGCTATCGTCATCCCCGTTGTTGCCCATTGTCTATGCGTGTGGTTGAGGTCTAATGGCCCCCACATGTTCAATAGGCAGCACTTGGGATCAAACGGGACTGTGTGCTTGCTAACCCCTGTGATAGTATCCATCACTGCCGTCCAGTATATGTAACCACCGGACACTCCCACAAAGTATGGTAGAATGTGCCTAATTCTTCACATTGGCGCATGCAGTGCGGGTCAGTGGCTCTACCTATCTTGTGCATTGTCACCCTTGTGTAGTAGGTCCTATGTAGTATTTTTAGGTGTATGAGACACAGCCTTGAGGAGACCGCTACCTCTCTAGGTGATCCGATAGCGTCCTGCCAGTCTGTGTCATCTAAGATTCCAACCTCTGCCCACCAGGCTTCCCGGAGTCATACTAGGGAGTCCGTTTGATTATTGATAATTTTTCGGTAAGTAAGAGAAATTAGTTTGTTGTTTAAGTGGTCTGTCAACAGTCTGTCCGGGACGATTCAAGGAGTTCCTCCGCTGCTGGAATAGCTGCTTCTAGTGCGTGTTTGATCTGCATAGATCGAAACTTTTCACCAGGAGCCATTTCGTAGTGTTCCTGCAGGTAGGTAAAAGGGATGACCTGTCCCTCTTTCCATAGATCCCCCAACCGGGAGATCCCTATCAGGTCCCACTTTTGAAACCCCTTGCTCTTTCCAAGGGTACCCAGCCTGCTGGTGTCCCATAGTGGGGTGTATTGCGTAAGTTTGTCAGCCCATCCCTGGTGCCGCGTCACTGTGTGCCAGACATGAACCGTGTGTGCTGTTGGTCCCAGGAGGCCCGTTGTTTTCCGTTTGTTGTAGAGTACCCTATTTACTCCCCCCCCGTTTCCAGAGCTACTCTGTCTGGGCGGTATGCCGGGTCAGTGTCAGGTGTATGAAGCCACTGATTGACTGCCGTCAGTTGTGAGGCCCAGTAATATTCTCGGATATAGGGTAAAGCAATACCCCATTGTACCAGCTTCTAATCAGTTTGCACGCAGCTACACTTGCCGGCTTGTTATCCCAGAGGAGATTAGTGACTTCTGAGTTTATTGCCCTAAAATACGAGTCGGGACTCGGTAGGGCGTGTTGTGTAGGGCGTATAGAAATTTAGGTAATGCTATCATTTTAAAAAGTGCCGCTTTGCCCAGTAGGGTGAGCCGCAACTCTCACCAATGTTTAATATCTCGTCTCAGCCTTTGTAGTGGTACTTGAAGATTAAGTGCCTGGAATTTGTCTAGTTCAGATGTTACGTATATCCCAAGGTATTTAAAGCTGTCTGTTACTATCTTGACCATACATCTCCTAAGTAATCTGGGAGGTGGTCCATGCAGAATATACAGTACAGATTTCTCCCAATTAATCCTATACCCTGACACCGATTCATGCTCCTCACAGATGTTCAACAGTGCATGAAAGGATCATGTGGGGGAAGCTATGTACACCAGGACGTCATCAGCATATAGGGAGTTATGATCCTCCCATCCCTCCCTCCACTTTAGATCTCGGATTACATGGTCTTATCTAATCCAGGCAGCCAATGGTTCCAGGATCAGTGCGAACAGAAGTGGTGACAGCGGGCAGCCCTGCCGCGTCCCAGAGCAAACTCCCGTGATATGTGTCCATTAGCTACCACATGTGCGATGGGGTTAGCATATAGTAGACGTACCCAGGAACAGAATTTTGGCCCAAACCACAAATGTTGATGCCCATTCCACGGAGTTAAATGCCATTTTTGCGCCAAGAGATAGGACTGCTGCGTCCTCCCGTATTATATGCTTTCGACCCAGAATGCTATGTAGGTGTCGGAGGTTCAGAGCTGTATTTCTGCCAGGCATGAATCCTGATTGGTCCAATTGGACAAATTTAGTAAGGTACAGGGTTAATCTAAGCGCCAGCATCTTGGCCAAAATCTTGGACTCCGCGTTGATCAATGATATCAGCTGATATGATGCGCACTCCTCAATGGGTTTGCCAGGCTTATGAATGGCCACTATGGTAGCTATACACTGATCTTTAGGAAGCTCGCCTTTGGTCTGGTTTGCTTCATACATTCTCAACAGATAGGGGGCCACCTTATCAGCCGTATGCCTATATAGTTCTATTGGGATGCCGTTGGGCCCACTGGCCTTACCCTACTGTAGTTTGTGTATGGCCACCTTGAGCTCCTCTACTGTGATATCAACCTCTAGCCCTTCAGCCTCCTCTGACGTGAGCACCGGCATATGTATGTCCCTAAGGAAGTCAAGTGCTTCCTGAACTGTGGTTGTGTTCATGCAGTTGTACACCCACTCAAAGTGTGCGGCCAGCGCGGTCACAATATCTTGCGGGTCTGTGGTTGAGTCCCTGTTCTCTGACCTGAGTCCCGCCACCCACCTAGTCGCCCGATCCCTCTTATCTAACCAGGCAAGGAGTTTGCAGGCTTTGTTCCCTGCTTCCCAGACCCTATGTTGAACTGCCGTAAAGCGGGTCTTGGCATCCGCCCAGAGGTATTCTTTATATTCCTGTTTCGCACGCAGCCTATGTGTATTATCATTGGAGGGGTCTCCTGCATGTTGGGACTCTAGATGGTGCACTTCCTGTTCTAAGGCTTCTACCTCTTTTTCCTTTTTTTTTATGGCCTTTAATTAGCAAGATGGCTTTCCCCGTAGGACAGGTTTGTACGCCTCCCATAAAATTAGCGGTGAGGAGACCGAAGCTTCATTTTCTTTGAAGTAATGTTTTGTCGTAGTTATCAGACCTTTCCAGATCTGGGGATAGTGTAGGAATCCCAGATATATGGGGTATACACGATCCTCAGTGGGGACATGTAATCTAAACTCCGCCATCACCAGGGAGCGATCAGAGATTCCCCTGGGTAGCTGCAAGACCACCCCAAACCTTCCCATATTGTCCGTTGCTGTAATAATATAATTTATGCGGGAGAGGCTGTTGTGTGCCCCTGAGTAAAAAGTACATTGTCTGGTGTGCAGGTTTTGAAACCGCCAAGTGTCCAGCAAGCTATGTGCCTCTAGAAAATCAGCCAAGTGTGATCTAAGACGGTGCTGTTGTCGGGCAGGCGTATGGTCCATCGCGCCATCTAACGTCATATTAAAGTCACCTCCCAGTACGAAGTCCCCCTCTGGCAATGTATGCAGGAACGCTCCCAACGCTTGGAAGGCCATTGAGTGCAAAGCGGGTGGGATATACACGGTCACTAGGTTAAGCAAACGGCTCTCCCATTGTATTGCGGTCGCCACAAACCGACCCTGGTCATCTTGGAAAGTGCGGTGAACAATAAGAGGGAATTGCTTTCTAACCAGGATTCCCACCCCTCGGGACCCTGATGTGAATTCCGAATGGACTAGGAGCTTAAACCCCCATCGGTCCAGTGCTTTACATGTGGACCCCACTAAATGTGTTTGCTGTAGCAGTGTGACTGCTGGGGCCCTGCGTCTTAAATATTGCATCATCAACCCCCTCTTGACCTTGTCTCTCAGACCATTAACACTCCATGAGATAAACGATAGTGTTGGTGTTATGGTGAGTTGGGTTAGGTGAGGTCTTCCATGGTGTGGGCTCCTATCACAGATCGGATATATGAGGTTATGTGTACATATGGTCTTATTGTTCGCAGTTCTTCAACCATCACAATTCCCACAAAAGAAACTACATTTATAAAACGTTCATCTCCCCTTAAATGATGACTCTCCCCCTCCCTGCCTCCTTGCACAAAGGACTTAAAACTACCCACCTCCCCAACTTTACAGAGCGCTTATGTCCCATACCCAGTGGAGCTCAGACCCTCCTGCTAACCGCCCTATGTCTCATCACGAAGCAATGATTGATTTAATCCTGAACGCAACATCACCAAACAAGTGAGCACGTGGTAATAGTAGTGTCCAGTGAGGTGTCTATGCTAGGACTTCATCCCCTTTTCTCAAGTGTCGGCAGATGAATGTCTTATGTCTTTGGGTGGAGGAACCGCAATTTTCCTTCCAGCTACGGTGCAATCTTAGGTTTTGATCCCTGTCTTGTCAGTGCCGCTCAGGTGAACCGTTTTGAGGTGTGGAAGTAGCATTTGATTCCGTTTGTGCGCTTGTTGCGGAAATTTGTCGCAACCTGCCGTGGTGTTTCCCTGATGCTGCCACTGGGTGCCATCCCTCCAGCCAGTCCTGTGCCTCACCCGGCGCGTGGAAGAGCCACATCTTGCCCTCCGCCTCCATCCTCAGATGCGCCGGGAATAGCATGGAGTACTTCAGCTGCCTCTTCCTGAGTTCTTTCTTAACCTCCAGGAATGTGCGACGTTGTTTGGTGTCTGCTGCCGTGTAGTCAGGAAAGAAGGTGATAGTTTTTTCCTCAAAACGGACTGGTGAAGCAAACCACGCAGGATCGGTCTAGAGGGTGCCCCCGGCTTCGGTCTACCTCCAGGGACTCGGTTTACTCTCTCCACTGAGAAATTATTTGAGAGTCCTTTGGGTTGCAGTCGTTGTTGAATGAGTTCCTCTGCAAAAAGGTTGCCGCTCGTCCCTCTGCCCCCTCCGGTACACCAATAATGAGAACATTGTTGCGCCGAGACCGTCATCAAGTTTGTCAGTAAGTAGCTTAGTTTCAGTTTCTAATATGCGCACTTTCCTTTGGAGTTCTCTGGTCTCGGTACATAAGTTCTCGGTGGTTGTCTCTATCTCTCTGACTCTGGCGCTCATGTTCTTGAAATCAGCTCTGAGCAGGGAAAGTTCAGACGATACTACGCCGATTTTCCCATCCAGGTCCGTATGTACTTTGGGCCCGATTCACAGAACTAACTTAAGACAAAATCCTTAACTTACTACCATTTTGGTATGCACAGAAGGCACTTACTCATTTTGGTATTCACAGAACGCACTTACTCATTTCGGTATTCACAGAAGTTAGGAGTCCTAATTTTAGGACTCCTAAATACCTTCTGTGAATACCAAAAGTCTTTAAATTAGGATTTTTCTCAATTTAGTAGTAGTATAGTTAGGACTCCTAACTTTAGGACTCCTAAATGCCTCCTGTGAATGTCGAAAGTCTTAAAATTAGGATTTAACTCAATTTAGTAGTAGTAACGTTAGGACTCCTAACTTTAGGACTCCTAAATGCCTTCTGTGAATACCGAAAGCCTTAAAATTAGGATTTTTCTCAGTTTAGTAGTAGTATAGTTAGGAGTCCTAACTTTAGGACTCCTAAACTGAGAAAAATCCAAATGTTAAGACTTTCGGTATTCACAGAAGGCATTTAGGAGTCCTAAAGTTAGGACTCCTAACTTCTGTGAATACCGAAGTGAGTAAGTGTCTTCTGTGAATACCAAAATGAGTAAGTGCCTTCTGTGAATACGAAAATGGTAGTAAGTTTAGGATTTTGTCTTAAGTTAGTTCTGTGAATTCTGTTCAGAGTGGTTAGTATGTCCTTGAGCATGACCTCTGGACCGCCTCCCGTGGTTGCCTCCTCTGCATGCCCCATTGGACATTCTACCAAGTCTGGTTGGTCTTTAGTGTAGGCGTACTTCTCCAATTTGGATTGTTGGGTATTGCGTTGTCCACCGCCCCCCATCTTCACTTCTGGCGTTGTGTCGCACTGTTAAGATATAATCGAGCGGTAGTACTCACCGCTGCCAGCCAAGGAGATTCTGCGTCTCTTGCGGCCTTTTGGGTTTCTTACCCCCAATTAAAGAAGCAGCGGTCGTTCCTTACGCCGCAATGCCAGTCTCTGCCCCGCATGGTAGCTTGTGCAGGTTATGTATTGCTGGTAGCCTGCTGTTTTCACCCGGGGGGCCAGCACGTGGGCACCCTACTGCTGTCCAGGCCCAACACCACAGATTGAGTCCTGGTTCCGCACAAGTCAGTTAATACCACCTCCCCCACCAGGCGCTCACCGCTCCAATGACCCTCTGTCACAGTGAGCCAGCACCGATATTGTATAAGTGTGGGGGGACCCTTGCAGCTCACAATCACCCTTTGTACCTGCTGGGGCCGATCGCGCACTGATGTCTGCTGTATTGGGGCTCAGCGTCATGGTCTCAGCTTTGCCGCGGGCTGTGGCAACGTCTTTAACCGTCGGAAGGGGGGGAAGGGAGGTGGGGCCCCTCAGAGGTCCGGCCGTGTCAGAAACCGAAGCCCAGGGGCACTGCTGTCCCAGTCAATGCTCCTGTCGGTCCCCGGATGTCCGAGTTCAATCGTAAAGGGCTGTTCACACAACGCCTTACTCACTCGACACGGGTGCTCTGTGTATTCGAGGCCCCGGTTTCCCCACCTCACGTAGGCTGCAGCTCATCCACTCGGTAGTGCGGCAGTGTAGAACACTTTTGCCCCAATTTGGGACCGGAGCTGTCTGCCAGTCGCGGTCCGATGCCTGTTTCACCGCGCAGCACGCGCCAGGAGATGCAGATTAGTGCCCGGATTGTTAAAGATATCGCAAGGGGTCTCGGAACTCCGTTAGGTAGCGGCCATTTCGTTTGGCTGCTAGCCACACCCCCCTGTTAATCTCCTCTCGTTTGGGAGTTCATTTCTTCAAGTGTCAACTAATGCAAAGTCCCGAATTAAGTCCTGACAAAGCCTTCTTGACTTTTTGTCTGAGTTTTTTGTGCCCATGAGGAAGAAACCCAGATTAAATCATAGCAAAGTCATAAAGAGACTACAGTGCCTCGGGGGAGTCCTCTATAGGACCATAGTGGCTCACAAAGTTAAAGAGTTGGTCAGAGATCCTCGTCTGCACCCAAAGCCATTTAGCACTGTGGTTTCTCAGTACTATTGTAATTTCACACTGCAAATTATTGCTACTAGTATTGCTCCGCCCTTGATGGCTGCATTAGAGGAAGCGTAAAATTCATGTTGAATAAAGCGAGAGGCTTTATCACTTAACAATCCTTCCTTATACTGTGTCTCTTGAAGGAGGATTATATTAACTTGTAGGGCCTTAAACAAGGCCATCATAGATCGTCGCTTCACTCTATTGTTGAAGCTGTTTACATTACACAATACTACCTTTAGCGATCTAAGAAACATCTTTGTACAAAGGTGAAAGCTAAATAAACTATTTTGATCCCTTGAGTTACCTCGCTTCTGACACATTTTACTTTTTCCCCTCCCCCAGTGACCCCAGCCCCCCTTCCATCCACCACCCCCAGTGATCCCTCAACCCCCATTCCATGGACCCCCTTAGCTCCAGAGCCCCCTGTTCAGGGCTCCCTGGGCAGTTCCCTCTATCCACAGTGACCATACCCCCTCCTTCCCTCCCAAACTGTTCCCTCCCCTGCCCTCCCCCCCTCTTCTGAATTGGGGTTCTGTGACATGGCTCCCAAGGCCATAGGTGGGCAGCTGGAGAAGAAAAAAAATAACCCAAAGGAAAACAAGAAAAAAACATTTCAGACACATATATCCTCCATCATTCTGCCTAGGGGCTTGAAACAAAGCTATCTCTTATTTCTGCCCCCGGAGTGCTGTACGGATTGAAGAAACTCCTGTGCCATCTCAACAGACAGGAAGATATGAGCCCTCCCCTTATGGAGGACTTTCAATTTGGATTGCTGAATAATGCCCGCCAGGACTCCTAGCTGCTGAAAGGAGTTTATCATGCCTCTATACTCCTTCCTACACCGTGCAGAAAAAGCATTGATGTCTGAAAATACTTTGCGAAAAGTTATCAGGAGTCTGATATACTCTGTCCCAAATGACACATGCTAAGATCTTATCCTTAATCCTGAAGAGGTTGCAATAACAGTTCTCGGATTTCTGGCATTGGGATACTGAACTGCAGGTACACGATGGGACCGTGTAATGGTAGGGTCTGTCTTCTGTTCTGCGACTTCGAGGCATACATGTTTGGAAATAAGGTCAGAGATGCCTTCTATCACTGATCGACGATTTTTTCTGCCTTCAGGAACCCCGTCATGTGGAGGTTGGATCTTCGTGACCAATTTTCTGCATCATCCACCTTAATTTGCAGATTAACAAACTCGGATTGCAATTTGGTGACTTGATCTATTTGCCGAGGCACCTTCTCTTTGAGGTCTGAGATGCGCTGTTCTGCATCAGTGATGCATGGTGAAAGGTGCCTGATAAAAGATTGAATTGAATCCAGCTGAGATTCAGTTTTCTTTTGAGCTTCTTCCTGCAACAGTTTAATACTTTTTAGCTCTACCAGTATTTTTTGTAGGAGGATATGTTAGGTGTCCTGTCGCTCAGCCAAGCTCTTTAAAACTCCAGACATGGGGGCAGTTTGTAGAACCGATTGGCTTGATGATGCACTCATGTCTGGAGTTTCATGCGTGTCTAATATGGCAGTGGTTGTCTAGACTTGAAGTTGACTTAGATGTATTCTGACTGGTAATTTATGCTGAGTTCTTGCATTGAGACCTGAAAATAGTGGGTAGGTGACCTGATGCATGCTGCCTGAGAGCGCCTTTGTTACTTCTTTTGGTGCTGGTAGGCTTTCTTCCATTCCTGGGAGAGAGGTATGGCTTAGTGCTTGTAGGGAGGACTTCATGGTGTTACAGGCACCCTTAACTAGCGCTGGGCCCCACGCAGTAGCTGGTTCTTGAGACCCCTGTTGCCCAACCAACTTTTTACGGTTCCATTGCCCCAGGGCCCGTTCAGGAGGTCATTGCTTGGTTCACCACTAAATAACCTGAATTCCATTTCTTTTTCAGAGGGATTCTGGCAGCGGTTCTTTGTAGCCTGTGTAGAATTAGCTACTAACCGTTTTTTAGCGGCATTTTCATTGGAGATTCTTTTCATGATCTTCATGACGTATTTTGTTAATTATGTATTTATTTTTCCTCCTCTTTCTCTCCACCTTTCTTTTTTTTCTTTTTCTTTCTCTTGTTCCTCCCCCCTCTACATAGGGGGAGTGCCCTAAAAGAGTGGGCCAAGCCGCACCTAACCCGGCTAGGCCACTTCTGCGCGCACCCCTGGCCTAAAGTAGACCCCTACGGTACCTTAGTCATAGATGGTAGTCCAGGAGGGGTAGTAGTGCAAGTGGTAAAAGATTGAAGTAGCTAACATAGTAATAACACAATTTAGTAATGTACTCAACAAAGGATATCTTTGACCTGAAAATGCATGTTTTTCAAGCTTGCCAGGCCTCAGAACTGCTCTCGACTGCTGCGTGATGTCTATCCCAGCTCCAAGGGCACCAAATTCAAGATCCAACAGAAACAGACAGGCACCGCAGCAGCTAAAGCATACCTGTCCATGTCCGTGAACTGTCCATGTCTGCCTGCAGATGGTTCAAACTTCCCCATTCAACACGGCCAGCATCCGCCTCCACCACCCCTGCACCATGCCGTCCCTCACTGCCGTGGCCGCACCGGCCAAACATGAAAGCCCCTCACAACGGTGTAAACTTTGCCCTCGTCCTTTACCAGTGGCGGCTCTTCGAGGGAGTGCTGCGGGGCGGTGAGGTGGGGGAGGGGCAGGGTGTGGTGTAGTAAACTCCGGCATACTGCTTAACGGAGGTAAGTTAATAAATAAAACGAATTACATTGCGCGTGCTCCAATGCCAAATGGCATGCAACGTGGGCAATGTAATTTGTTGTATTTATTTACTTACCTCCTTTCGGCCGTATGCCGGAGTTTACTACCCCCCACCCTGCCCCTCCCCCACCCCACTGCCCCGCAGCACTCCCTCGAGGAGCTGCCACTGTCCTTCACAGCAGAAACCATCAGCCACAAGCCGCAGCTGTGTATGAACTCCCACCAGCTGCCTTGCCCATCTTACTTTCACTTGCGGCGCATGATGGGAGCTCCCGCGACCACCATAGGAACTGTTTCCTTAAGACAGATGCCTTGTTCAGACTCCTTCTCTGGGATATTGGACCGGCACACATTGCCCTCTGAAGAATGATGCATGGGATATATGATGATGGGATTGGTCTTCCTGACATACATAAATATTATTTGGTCACTCAACTATCTACAAATATTTATTGGGCATTGACAACCTGGGATGACTGTGATCTGACTGGAGAGGCCGGCTTGCAGACAGCAGGACTACTTTGGGGCGTTACATAAGGGAACAACTGCCGCACTCCAAGACGGTGATAAGCACTTGGAGGGAGACTACTTCCCTTATGGGGTGGAAGGGAAAACTAACTGAAATGTCACCCCTTTGGATGAGCAATGGCCTAGCGGAAGTGGGAAGGCTTCAGGGGTTTCAAAGTTGGATCCTATTGGGATATTCAAACTAGGGGACATGCTGACATTTGTCTACATGCAATATCACTATACACTGGGTCACACAGATGCTCAATGGATGCATATCCCCAGACACACTCTGCTCGAGGACTCCTCGCCTTTGCAAGACTGTATATTGTCAGAGCCACTACGTAAGTAGGCGATCTCACTAATACACAAAAAGCTGCTTAATAACTACTCCAATATCCTGCAACAGCTTAAGAGTAAATGGGAATCTGAGGTAGGGGACTTTGAGGAGCTAGAACGGGAGAAGGCCACTGGAGTATTTAGGGAGACTCCCAAAACGACTGGATTTAGACTAGTACAACTGCATATTTTGCCCTGGAACTAGGGGAGGGGATTAAAGGCATGGACTGGTTTATGGTGACAGGAGAAACGATCTATCACAGCAGAGGGTGCCCCAAAAAATTAGGAAAACTATGTCCCCCATGGGGGGAGTTTTGGTGCACTAACATTAATGGGATTTGACTTGAATCTCACTACTGAGAAGAACCGTTTAAAGGGACAGTAGATGATGGCCATTGTCAGCTGTCTCGAATGCTTGTCTTGATTGTATCTCCTGATATTACCCACTCTGTGATGCCTTGAAACCTGCCAATCGTTGTGTTAATTAAGTTTCATTCTCTTTTTGAAAAAGCAATAAAAAATGTTTAGTTCAAAAAACACTCTCCATATTCTCACCCCAATTGTGTAAGAGAAACGGATGAGTGAAAAAGAGAAACTCAGAGTGAAAGCCCCCTTTTCCATTGATTTTTCAGCATTTCTGGGAAAAGCACATTGCTCTTTTCTTATAGATTAGTGCAATAGGAATAAAGAACTCCCTCACTACCTCTTTTTCTAAAAAGGGAAGCACTCAGCACTTTCAATGTGGATTAGTGCAATAAAATACAGGAATGACCTTCAAACTTTCCTGAACTTGTATAATAGTATTCATCTTCTTTTTCTTTACCTTTAAAGACAGCACAGTGTGATGTATCTCTGGATTAATGTAAGAAACACAAAATTACTTTCTGTTTCTTCTTCTCTGAGTATAATGCAATAGGAATAATAATAAAAAACGTATTAGCCCTCTATCTTAAGGAAAGCACAGTTCACTTTATCACAAATCAATGTAATGAACTATAATACTTCTGTCTTTTCTTTCTTGAAATGAGTGCAATAGAAGTAACTCCCTCTGTTACTCTCTTAAACGAACCATAGAGCACGTTACTCATGGTATAGTATAAAAAAACACGGACCTAATTTCTATGGAGAAGTATACATTAGAGATTGAACTCTCCTACCAATAAAATTACAAATTGGAATATAAATCGTAAGGTGAGTGTGTGAGGACATGGGTAAAACATAAAGTAACAGAGGTAAACTTACTCGACATCTTTCCTAATAAAGCACAGTGCATCTTACATTTTAACTAGTGCAATACAGTATAAGACCAACTTTCATTGCATTCATCCTAAATAGGATACATCATAATACGGGGAGAGAATATATTAAGAATTGAATTTCACATTACTCAGTAAATATGCATATTTTAGGTGGGTGTTTCAGCACCTAGGAATCATTTAAGATTGTTATTTCTTAATAATGTTTTCCAAATTACTTACAACTTAATGAGAAATAATTAAAGATTGTATTGAAATGCTAACACCATAATTGAGAGATATAGCATAATGCACTTTAAGACAGAAGTAGGAATTATGATAATTGTGTACCTTGTGAAGGTGAAGTTGGAAGATGGACTTCAAAAAACCGCACAGTGAAAATATTGTGAATGCTCTAGCTGCTTGGGGGCATTTATATATATTGTAGAAATGATGTTGGAAAATGAACACTGAACGATTCCACAGTGGAAACAAAGTTGATTTTCTAGTTGCTGAAGGGCTGCAAAAAAGTAGGTAAGGACATGAATTTGTATGTACACATATAAAAATGATCCCTCATGAGCTAGGCAGTGGCAGCTGGCACCATTCGAAGGGCGGAGGTGGGGGCTGAGGGAGAGTAAAATAAAAAGAAAAAAATATTACCTGATTGCCGCGTCTTTCCTAGGTTGTCCCTCTGTCTTCTCTCCCGGTCAGAACAGGAAGCAGGAAGCACCAGGCTCCCCATAGCCAATCGCAATGCTGCATGGGGAATGGGAGCCTGGCCATGTTCTCCACCAGACTATAAGGCAGCCTGGGTGGGGAACATGAAAAGTGCGCATGAATGTTTGGCCAGCCCAAGACGGCCAGCCACACTTTCATGCGCACTTGGAGTGGGCAAAACTACTCCTTCCCCTGCTTCTGTGTGAGCCACCCAGCCCCACCCCACCCTCAAATCTGCTGCAGCAGGAAAATATAAAAATGAGAAAAACTTCAAGTTATTATCTTTTAATGTTTTCCTTTACCTCACTGCTGGAAGCACAGAGTGGGGCGACACTCTTCCACCTTAGCGGAGGAGCCGCCACTGAAGATAGGCCTAGTAGATGCCACTCTGTTGAAACATGACAGCCATGACTGTTTTATTTACTTGCACCCTTAATTTATGGCTTATTTCAAATGTACTCATTTGTATAAAATAAATCCTTTCTTTTTAGGATTACATACCGGGTCTCTTTTACCGCTTTGCTTGCCACTGTAATTGCTGGAGAGAAGACCCTGCAGCGTGGAGTGATATATATCTATATATTCACTGAAAAAACCATACTTTTCAGGGGTGTTATAGTTAGCTGGACTTTTCACTTGTACAAAACCATTGAAATTCCCCCGTTATAGTTAGTTCAGCTAACTATAACTCGCGCGCCCGCAATGCACTGCTGATGACGTCACATATTACATCACTCATGACATGGTCAGTGACATCACTCATGACATCACTGATGACATCTCAAATGACATCACTGATGACATCACTGATGACATCATCCAGTGAATGTGTGTTTTTCTGAAAATTAAATATGTTTTATATATGTGTATCTCAAGGTCGATGGAAGAATAAATGGGTATATAAGTGTCTAAATGGATGATTTGTGTTTGAAAAATTGATTGTGTAACTGACTGATTAAGTGTATCATAGTGAATACATGGCTTAGTGAGTAATGTTTAAATATGTAAATATCTGTATCAGTCTCTCACTTTGTGTATAAGTGGCTGCATGGGTTGGTGAGTAGCTACATGGGTGTCTATATAGGTTATTAGTTGTTTTTTTGAGTATCAGTCTGAGTGTCTGCATGGTTCGGTGGGGGGTATTACGTAGTGCATAGGTGCATGAATGAGTGACTCACTGTTTGTATGTGTTGAAGACAGCATGTGTGCAGGACTGTATGGGTGGATGAGTGTGTGCATGGGTGTGTTAGTGAGTGAATGACTGTCTCAATAGTGTCTTTATGAGTAACTACGTATGTTTTAAACTAGTATATGTGACTATTGGTGTATATATGTGAGTATATGTGAGAGTGAGAGATTGAAAGAGTTCCTGTATGAATAAGTATGTGTTTCTATAAGTGATTGTTTAAAAGACTAAGTATGTGTAAGTTTCCGTAGAAGTAAGTGTGGTGGTGTGTGTATAACTGTATATGCAAGTAAATGTATGTTTGATTCTTTATTAGCATGAGTGACTATGTGTGTGAGTAACTCTATGGATGAGTGGCATTGTGTAACAGGATGTATAGGTGTATGAGTACATATGATGAGTGAGTACATGTATGAGTCACTGTATAGGACTGTTGGTGAATGAGTGGATGTGTATGTGGATCTTAGAATTACTGAAGAGGTTGTTGTAACTGGTATTGGTATGTCCATTGTTTTGAAAATTTTAGTCTCTATTTTTGAATGTGTGTATCAAAGGTTATATTAGGGTGAGAGGAGGTCTGCCACTCTATCACAAGGATGATGTCATCAGTGATGTCATAAGTGATGTCATTTGAGATGTCATCAGTGATGTCATGAGTGATGTCACTGACCATGTCATGAGTGATGTAATATGTGACGTCATCAGCAGTGCATTGCGGGCGCGCGAGTTATAGTTAGCTGAACTAACTATAACGGGGGAATTTCAATGGTTTTGTACAAGTGAAAAGTCCAGCTAACTATAACACCCCTGAAACCTATGGTTTTTTCAGTGAATTTCTGAGGTTTTTTAAATGCTAATTCCTAACTATAACGTGCCTCAAACCAATGGTTTTTTCTGTGAATTTCAAAGGTTTTTTAAATGATAATTTCTAACTATGCCTACAGAGATAGGACATGTGAAGAAAGAAGAAAAAATGCACAGAAAGAAACAAAAGAAGTGCAGAAAGAAGCAACAGAAGTCCTCAAATACGAAGATAAGTGCAGGAAGAAGGATAACGTGCAGAAAGAACAAAAAGAAGAGCAGAAAGAAGCCTTGTTGCAAAATCATCCTGTACCCTCAACTTTTTCAGACGGATACTGGTGGTAACTGAGTCTGACTAACCAGTCCTAGAGCCAGTGCTATGTTAAAAGACACTTAGAATACAGTGAAAACACCTACATAGGGAACATTATGCATTGGGGTCCCCCTGTGATTAGCCTGACCTCCTCTGTAAGCCCCTAGTATATAATAGGGCATGGGGATTAAAACTACCTCTTAAAACAGGCCACAGGGCGTTTTTGCACACGTTAACTCAGGCCCCGTCCCTTCCCTTCACCACTGTCTAAACACGCCCTGTGTCCGTTTTTAGTTGGGAGATTAAGTTCATTTGAATCCTGAGGGTCCCTAGGGTCCAACTAGCCCACTAGGTACCTCCAGTAAGTGCCACAGAGCTGCGTTGCAGAGAGGTGTAAAAAGTGGCACGGCCTGGACCACCTCTCTGCAATGCAGCTCAGTGGCGCTTACTGGAAGCACTTGGTGGGCTAGTTAGCCCCCAGGGGCCCTCAGTATTGAAGGGAAATTATATCCCCAATTTAAAACGTGCCATAGTGCATGTTTGCACACGTCACCTCAGGCCCCGTCCCCTCCCTTCACCACTGTGTAAACGCGCCCTGTGGCTGTTCTAAGTTGAGAGATTAAGTCCCCTTGAATCCTAAGGGTCCCTAGGGTCACACTAGACCACTAGGTACCTCCAGTAAGCGCCACAGAGCTGCGTTGCAGAGAGGTGTAAAAAGGGGCTTGGCCTCAGAACACCTATCTGCAGCGCAGCTCCCTGGCGCATACTGGAGATGCCTGTTGGGGGCGCGTTTGCAGAGTGCTGCACGGAGGGGGCATGGCCTCCGGCACGATGCCAGTCTTTTATTTATTTTAATTTTTTAAGAAGGGGGGCTGTGTGGTTCCCCTTCTTATTCTAATTTATTGGCCCTGATGACCCCATCCCCCAGGGCCTGTCTCCTAATTATATTTTTTTGACCCCAATCCCCAGGGCCGGCCACTGTTTTTTATTATTTTTAAAAAATATATATTTATAGACACACCTAGGACATGCTGGACAAACCGTACGTACCTATCACCATGACGATTTGCGTGATATTCATTAAAAGGCGACTATGCATGCAATGAATCCACGTGGAATGTATTTACACCACTAGTGAAGCTCTGACATGTCTGATGCCCTACCGTGCCTAATCCCGGTAGACACCCTCGTCGTTTATTTATACAAACATGGGTAGCTATTGACGGGCACATTTAATACACATGCACACCAAGCCATTCAAAGGGGATTCGACAAAAATTCGACAAACTATGCAAGAAACCCCCCTCACGGTTAATAAAACACACATCCACTGCCGGATGTGTAATACTTTTTATTTTACTCTCTGGAAAGGGGACGAACATCACTTGAGAGTCACAGCGCGCTCCTGACAGAGCCCAATGCTGTGTTACACCCACCATTGCCTGCCGAGTGCCACACACCTCTGTGTTGTATTCCACTAGCTAGTGCATATGCTATGACACTCTCTAGCCCATGTGCACTGTAACACCACCCCGTGAATATGTCATGCCACACTTGTCTTCGCACGGGTTATATTGCCCCGTCTAACGTGCCTTCCTCGATGCCTATGTTATAACGCACAGTGCTATGCCATACATATTACAATCTGGGATCCATATCTTTGTCACAGTGCATATGCAACGTTACACTCCCCAGCACATATTTTATATTACAACTTTAGAGACTAGTTAGGTTACACAACACTGCCCTGTGCATATTACACTCCAAGGCGCATGTCGCATAGCAGGCGCTAGTGCCTGCGCTATCTCGCGCTCTCCAATGAATCTGTCATTGCGCACAATGTATTGCATATTATATTTCACGCCTGGTTCATCTTATATCACACTTTTTGGTGCATAGTTTATACCATACACTATATCTAGTTTTCATTTTCAATCGTGCTCTCAGGACTATGTTCTATATAACACTGTGTTTACCTACCCTTTTCACGGGCATTATATTTTGCGATAGGGGGTGGAGGGTCAGGGGGTGTTTCTGCCAAGTGAGCCCGGAGTCACAGTCACAAACGTCCTCTTCTTCCTGAATAAAAGTGAGATTATGCTGCATACTTGTTCATATTTTAAGTAGTTCGCACAGACACAATGTTTTAAAAACAATAAAGTTCCTAATACCCGCCTTCTCTGAACAGTTAGCTTGCTGCCCCATCCCCCTCCTCCCTATCCTCTGTTGTGTGAATCCATGGACTAGCCTCCTCCCTCCTGCCATGCATGGTCTGATGTGCTGCCACTGCCCTCAATTTAGTATGATGTACCAGTCCACTCCTCCTGCCCTCCATTGCCCAATTCTATGCCCCATCATTGACCTCCTGCTTAAACTCTGTGCTTAGCTTGCTGCCCCTATTCTCCTTCCCCCTGCCCTCCGATGACTTTGTGCATGCCCCTGCTCCATCCTTTTTGCCCACCATGTCCCATGGACCTGCCACTCCTATCTACTCTGAGTGTTCTGTTGAGCTACCACTCCCCTCCCACCTGCCTAGCATTGTCAGATGACTGTAACCTGTCCATGCCACCTCCACCCTGCCTGTCCACATGCCATGCCCCTATCCTCTTGCTCCTGTCCTACATGGTCCATTGTACTGCCACATTCTTCTGCCCTCCCTGGTCTGTTGTGCTGCAACTGCTCCTCCTGCCTGCCCCGTGTGGTCTGTTGTGAGGCCCCTTCCCCTGAACTTTCTTGTCTGTGCACAGGTCCTGACCCTCCCTTCTATCCTCCATCGTCCTTTGTGCATGCCCCTGCACCCTCCTTCTTGCCCATCATAGCCATTGTGCTGCCACTAACCCTCCCACTTGCCATGCATGGTCTTCTGTGCTGCCATGGCCCCTCCCACCTTCCCTGTGTGGTCAGTTAGCTGCCCCTGACCCCCTCCCACCTTCCCTCCATGGTCTGTGTGTATGCCATCACAGTCTCACTGTTGCTCTTCATGGTGTGTCTTGCTTCTAGTGCCCATCCTGCCTGACTTCCATGGCTATCTTGCTGCTCCTGCCCTGCCCCCTTGCCCCCAGCCCTCTGTTTACATGTGGGGACCCCTACTCCCTCCCTCCTGGCTTGTGTGTTCCATTGTAATGCCCCTGATCCGTCCCTCCTGCCCTTTATGGTCTGTTATGCTGCAGCTTTCTCTCCTGTCTGTCCATTATGGTCAGCTAGCTACCATTGCCTCTTGCCCCTCTGTTCCCTGTTGTCCATGTGCATGGTCCTGTCCCCTCCCTCTTGCTTTCTATGGATTGTTGTGCGGCACTCCCGTCCTGCATGCCCTGTGTGGTGTATTGTGCTGCTGCAAACCCTGATGCCTGCCCTGCAGGGTCAGTTTGGTGCACCTCTCCATGTCCCTCCTGTCCCCTGTTATCCAAGTCCATGTCCCTATCCCATTTCCTTCCATGATCCATTGTACCATACTTGCGAACATTTTGAACTTGGTAAGAGGGAGATTTTGAAAAAAAACTGGGGTATTGATTTTCGCCTTTGAGTTACATTGAAAAAGTGGATATTGTAGACAGGAGACAGATCAAATAAAGCCCATTTGAGCTTAAAAACATTGGACGTTTCCTGGCTGAATCGGGTCTGTTGGCATGTATGGTTGTACTACCATTGCCTCTTCCTTCTGCCCACAATGGTCTATTACATTGCCACAGCCTTGAAGGAGGGTAGATTTTGTATCACAGGGGGCCCCTGGCCCGTTCTGTCCACACCTGAAGTATGAGACCCTTGTCCTTGCCCTGCCAGCCGCATTTGTAGGCCGTATTAAATTGACCAGCGGGTCCTGTGTTGCTATATAATTATCCTGAGACATCCTTACCACTCAGCCAGCATAAAACCCCTGTGTAGGCCCTTCTGTTCAATATGTAGGCCTCTTTGTTAAATTGACCATAGCTCTGCAATTTTAGTGTATAGCAGTCTGAAGGCAGGTCTGCGAGGCCTTCTGCTCCAAACTAGTAGCCCCCACCCTACCCGAGTGCTCCGTGCTCGGTATCAAAGTTCAACATCCCCCTGAAGCTGTCGACATACAGTAGGCTGCATCCTGGACTGGTACTTGCTTCCTGGGCAGGTTTCCCGCTTTTAAGGAAGTGGCAACCGCAGAGCGTCAAGTTAGGAGAACTGAGGAGATTTTATACATGAATATATTGAATTCCCGTACAATACCCATTATTTTCTGCTTGCTCTATGGAACTTATGATAAGCGATTGGCCTGAGAGACTGACCTTTTCACCCAGTCCATTGTCAGCATTAAGTGGGTAAATGACGAAATGTCTGGTAAAATCTGCAGACGAAGCTTTTGGGTAGCATACGTAGGTAGATGTAGCGTGCAAAGGAGCCCACAAAATGATATAAAAAGGGAGCACCCACAGATATCGACGGACTACCTCGCCGTCTGTATGTAGGTTAACAGGCTGTGCAGGTTTTCCCCAAGAGCTGGGAGCTCTTGTCTTCCTTTGCTTAAAATGTCTTGCTCTGCTTTGCTTGAAGTATCTTATTCTATTTTACCTATATGAAATGTCATGTTATGTTTAACCATTGTTCTCTTTACTTTTGCATTTAAAAGATTTTGTATTGTAATTGCAGGACTAAGAGTAAACGTGAGTGTTCTTAGGTAACATTTTCCTTGTTGTAACTTGTTTCTCATGATGCATTTATAGATGTGTTTTCTCTCTCTCTCTGTCAGTACATTAATTGAGTTACAGAGAATATCATGACAGCTGTATGATTATCTGGATTCTGTATTTTGTACTTTATGTCTCTATTCTGCGGTTTCTTTGAAGTTGCATCTTCTCATTAAACTGCCATTGTATTCTGCCTCCAATTCCATGTCTCATATGTCTGTTTTCTTCATTTTTGGAGCAAGCGTTCCTAGGCACCCCTGCTCAAATTAAGGTGCCCCTTTTGTCCCTGACTCACTCTCCTGCTCAGTTCTGTGGTGGCTCCCGGGGCTCTGGGGATCGCCCCTAGCTTCCTTGACCCGTAATAGATCTTCCCTCCAACAGCCTCTCTTGCAAGTCCTGTATTGTTGGTTTGTTGCCCCTGCCCCCCTTTCCACTGCCCTCCATAGTCTGTTGTGCTTCCACGGCCCTTCCTGCCTGCTCAGTGTGGTTAAATTGTTGCCTTTGCACCCTCCTACCTGCCTTCAATTTTCAGAGTCCGTGCCCCTGGCCTCTGCCTCTCAACAGTATCCTAATGAACAACTAGATTGCTAACATTCTATATTTTTTACAAAAGTGTGGAACGCCTGACATCATCTTGATGTTATCAAAACTGTGATACCTAGAGCATTTCCTTTAGAAATTACATATATGAGAGGGTCTTATTGGCAATAACATTTTGGTTAGTGCTCTAAAAGACTAAAATAAGGACATATTTTCTGAGTTTTCAAATAGCGACAAAGCACTTTTAAATTATTTGTTATCTTTATGTTTTTTTATCCAGTTGATCACTTGATTAAATGTTGCACTTAGGGGAGAGGATGTGGTGTTACTTCCAGAACTGCAGACTTTGCAACTGGGGAACCAGGTTGAAGTTTCTGCTTCAGCTCGACATTCTGTGATTCTGGTCAAATCACTTAGTTTTCCCATGTCTACAACCAAAATGAATTTGTTCTTGTGTGATGTAACCAATGCTCATGTAAAGCACTCCAATACCTGACAAGTCTGCACTATATAACACTGCAAAAACACAAAATAATAAGTGTTTTGCACACTTCTGTCATTGGGCTATATTTGGGCTATATCTGGGTGATTTTGGGCTACATTTGGGCTCTTTTGTCTCCGGTGGCCATCTTGGGAGATTTATTTGTTATGAAGTTTCCTAATTTCCTCATGTACTGCAGTCTCCTCAGTAGGAAATGCTTTCAGTTTTTTACTTTGATTCCATCATGAAGGTATTCAGATATGTCACACATTTGCCATAAATTCTGAATGTTAGCACTCTAGTTGCTCATTAGATCACTGTAGTAAAACTACTGTTCACCATGGAAGTCTGCTCCTGGTATTAAAAGTGCATGTTTCAGTCTGCATGTCAGAATTTTTTAATGAAATAGAAGAGGATTTGAGAAGTCACTCAAAATGTGCCCTAATTTTCTTTCTTCAGCATTAATCATAATTTCTATGGCAAAATGAACCCCCTCATTGTGTTCCTTTTTAAATTAAATGTTTTAAGTGTTACCGGTTTATTCCAATCAAGATGGCTTCAGGTGTGCCATACTTTTGTCATAATGAAGACAGTAAGCGCTCTAGTTGTTTTTAAGAACATTCTTGGACATTCTGTCATTGGGCTATATTTGGGCTACATCTGGGTGATATTTGGGCTACATTTGGGCTCTTTTGTCTCCGGTGGCCATCTTGGGAGATTTATTTGTTATGAAGTTTCCTAATTTCCTCATTTACTGCAGTCTCCTCAGTAGGAAATACTTTCAGTTTTTTTACTTTGATTCCATCAAGAAGGCATTCAGATGTGTCACACATTTGCCATACAATCAGAATGTTAGCACTCTTTTTGCTCATTAGATCACTGTAGTAAAGCTACTGCTCACCAGGGAAAACTGCTGCTGGTATTGAAAGTGCATGTTTCAGTCTGCATGTCAGAATTTTGTTAATGAAATAGAAGAGGATTTGAGAAGTCACTCAAAATGTGCCCTAATTTTTCTTTCTGCAGCACTAATCATACTTTTTATGGAAAAATGAACCCCCTCATTTTGTTCCTTTTTAAATTAAATGTTTTAATCCAAGCAAGATGGCTTCAGGTGTGCCATATGTTTATCATAAGTAGGACGGTTAGCGCTCTAGTAGTTCTTTGGAACACTCTGGGAAGCTGCAGTAGAACACAAAGGAATCAACTGACAGTCTCTGCCCTTGTTGGATGTACATGTTTTACTGAGAATGTCAGACTTCATTCTCACATGACTGAGAAAGATAATGTGAATTTACAGAAAATAAGCTCTCAGTTTAGCTTATAGATCACCTTCCAAACCTCTGTGGTAAAAGCATGAGAAAATATTTTTCTCTCAATCATGATATCCCAGCAGAAGGCTTTTTCACATGGTGAAATCACCTTAGAACATACCACAATTCCTAAAATGAGTATGGTACCATCAACAAATGATTTATAATGTAACTAAAGTCTTAAAACCTTCTATTAACTGCAATGCTTTTTAATGAGGTGCTATCATGTATATTTGTCCCAAGATGGCTGCCAACACTTCTTGGATGAAGTGCTGACAGCCAATCAGATCTCAGGATGAGATGTGTGGTTAGGCTCCGCCCACATATATATATGCTTTTAAATGCTATTTTCTCAGGAAATACTGAACAGATTTACACCAGACCTGCAAAAGGCACTTCCTTGACCTTATGGCTACCTCTCTGCCAAATTTCTAGTAATTCTGTTCAGCCGTTCGGGCTGTAGCCCTGTCTAAAGGTCCTATGGAAAAATGCATGGGAAAAACGCGTTTTGGGACCCCCCTTTTATCTCAGCCCCCGCTTGACGAATCCCCCCGAGACTTTCAGGGTAGGAGCGGAGCGTAGCGCCCCACCTATTTTGAAAAATTCGCGAGGATTCGTCGACCGGCGCCAAAGTTATTCAAAATAGAATGTTGAGGTTTTCCTATGGAAACGTGGTCCTAACTATAACTACCTACTGGCGACCGCCAGTAGGTAATATGTGTATATATATATATATCCCTGGTAGCCCGCTCAGATCAGTCAAAAACAGGTACAGACTCTGGGCTTCATTTATGAAAAGTGATGCATCGCATCGTGAAAACAGCGATGCATCACTTTTCATTGCACCCTCCTTGCGACACCAATGATGCGTCATATTTACAGTATGACGCATCATGTCGCAAAGAGTTACAGATACGTCAGTACTTCTGACGTATCTGTAGGGCAAAAATGACGCATTGCTGGAGTGTGTCATGGAGAGGTGACATGTGTGCAAACACTCCCTGTGGCCGTTTTCAGTGTAAAAAGGGGCATGGCCTCTGAACACCTCTCTGCAACGCAGCTCCCAGGACGTGCTTGCAGAGTATTGCTGGGAGGGGTGGGGCCTCCGGCACGATCGCACTGTTTTGTATTGTTATGTATTTTTAGAAGGGGGCAGTGTGGCCCCCTCTTCTAATTACTTATTTTGGGCCCTGGGGACCCCATCCCCCAAGGCCTTACCCCCATTTAAAAAAAAAAATTACCATAATGGGAGCCGCGTCGACCCCCCTCCCGTGGCCAATTCAATTCCTGCCCCTGGGACCCCATCCCCCGGGGCATGGCCACATAAATATATAAACATATTTTGGGATGGGGGCTGCGGTGCCCCCCTCCTGAGGCCATCCCCCAGGGCCGGCCTTTATTTTCTATTTTTTGGGGGGAGGCAGGCTGCGTGGCCCCACTCCCGGGCCACTTCTGGCCCCGGGGACCCCATTCCCCGGGGCCTGGCCATTGGTCTTTTATTTATTTTGAGGAGGGGGGCAGCGTGGCCCTCCTCCTCTGGCCAATTATGGCCCCGGGGACCCCATCCCCTGGGGCTGGCCTGCCTTTTTTTAAACAATTTGTAGGGGTGGGGGGCTGCGTGGCCCCCCTCCCGGGCCTCTTCTAGCCCCAGGGACCCTATCTTCCGGGGCTGGTCCTCTCCGTTGGAGACCGGGGGGGAGCCCCAATGCCCCCACGGTCCCTGCCGGCTCCCTGCCTCCTGCGGGAGCCAGCATTGCTTTTCCACATGGGGAGCTGCTATGATGCAGCGCCCCGTGTGGAAAAGCAATCTGGTTTGGTTTTTGGAAGAAAGAACAGGTTCCCTGCTCTCTCTTCCAAAAATCAAACCACAGTTTACTATGACAGGATGGAAGCCGCGAGGCTCCAGCCCTGCCATAGCACACAGCAGTTTCCCAGGAGTGGGCACCCCGGGACACTGAAGGAGCTGGCCCTGGGGGGTGGTGGTCCCCAGGGCTATCACTGGCTCCAGGAGGGGGGGCACGCGATGCCCCTCCCATCCAAACCACAGCCCCGGGGAGTGCTGGTGCCCAGGGCTCGGGGGTCCGTAACGGACCCCTAAATTTGCATTTTAGTGCCCCGGGGAGGTGGCGGTCCCCAGTGCATGTGGGGGGGCTTTGAGGCCCCCCCACACAGTATAAAATTAGCCCTGGGGTGGCAGTCCCCAGGGCTGGGGGGAGCTGCGTGCCCCCCAACTATTTAATCAAGCCCCGGGGAGGTGGCAGCCCCTTTGGCAGTGTGGGGAGGATTGGGCCCCCCCATACATTTTGTTCACTGCACTCGGGACTTGGCCCACCCAGGGGCTTCATTACCATAAAGCACGGGAGCCCGCCCTTTGTTTTTTAAATTTATTTATGGACTATTTCAAATTTACTAATTCGTATAAAATAAATCCTTTCTTTTTAGGATTACATACCGGGTCTCTTTTACCGCTGTGCTTGCCACTGTAACTGCAGCGTGGAGTGATATATATCTATATATATATATGTGTATAAAAATATATATATATATATATATATATATCCCTGGTAGCCCGCTCAGACCAGTCAAAAACAGGTAGACTCTGGGCCTCATTTATGAAAAGTGACGCATCGCTGCGTGAAAACAGCGATGCATCACTTTTCATTGCACCCTCCTTGTGACACCAATGATGCGTCATATTTACAGTATGACGCATCATGTCGCAAGGAGTTACAGATACGTCAGTATTTCTGACATATCTGTAGGCGCAAGAATGACGCATTGCTGGAGTGTGTCATGGAGAGGTGACATGTGTGCAAACACGCCCTGTGGCCGTTTTAAGTTGGGAGAATAAGTCCCCTTGAATCCGGACGGTCCCTGGGCTCCAACTAGCCAACCAGGTACCTCTAGTAAGTGCCAAAGAGCTGCGTTGCAGAGAGGTGTAAAAAGGAGCGTGGCCTGGCCCACCTCCCTGCAATGCAGTGCAGTGGCGCTTACTGGAGGTAACTGGTGGGGTTTTGGGCCCCCAGGGACCCTCTGGATTGAAGAGGAATTAATTGCCCAACTTAAAACGCACCACAGGGTGTGTTTGCACACATGTCACATCAGGCCCCGCCCCCTCCCTTCACCACTGTGCAAATGCGCCCCGTAGCGCGTTTTAAGTTGGGAGAGTAAGTCGCCTTGAATCCTGAGGGTCCCTGGGGTCCAACTATCCCACAAGGTACCTCCAGTAAGCACCACAGAGCTGCGTTGCAGAGAGGTGTAAAAAGGGGCATGGCCTCTGAACACCTCTCTGCAACGCAGCTCCCAGGACGTGTTTGCAGAGTATTGCTGGGAGGGGGCGGGGCCTCCGGCACGATCGCGGTGTTTTGTATTGTTATGTATTTTTGAAGGGGGGCTGTGTGGCCCCCCTTCTTATTACTTATTTTGGGCCCTGGGGACCCCATCCCCCAAGGCCTTACCCCCATTTAAAAAAAACAAAAATTTGAATGGAAAGGGGGCCCCCCTCCCGTGACCAATTCAATTCCAGCCCCGGGGACCCCATCCCGGGGCATGGCCACATAAATATATATTTCTTTTGGGATGGGGCTGCGGTGTCCCCCTCCTGATGCCTCTATTGTCCCCAGGGATCCCATCCCCCAGGGCCGGCCTTTATTTTCTATTTTTTGGGGGGAGAGGAGCTGCGTGACACCCCTCCCGGGCCACTTCTGGCATCGGTGACCCCATCCCCTGGGGCCTGGCCTTTGGTTTTTTTTATTTATTTTGAGGAGAGGGGCAGCGTATCCCCCTCCTCTGGCCAATTATGGCCCCGGGGACCCCATCTCCTGGGGCTGGCCTGACTTTTTTTTAACAGTTTGAGGGGTGGGGGGCCGTGTGGCGCCCATCCCGGGCCACTTCTAGCCCCAGGGACCCCATCCTCCGGGGCTGGTCCTCTCCATTGGGGACCGTGGGGGGAGCCCCAATGCCCCCACGGTCCCTGCCGGCTCCCTGCCTCCTGCGGGAGCCAGCATTGCTTTTCCACACGGGGAGCTGCTACGATGCAGCTCCCCGTGTGGAAAAGCAATCTGGTTTGGTTTTTGGAAGAAAGAACAGGTTCCCTGCTCTCTCTTCCAAAAATCAAACCACAGTTTACTATGACAGGACGGAAGCCGCGAGGCTCCCGCCCTGCCATAGCAAACAGCAGTTGCCCGGGAGTGGGCACCCCGGGACACTGCAGGAGCTGGCCCTGGGGGGTGGTGGTCCCCAGTGCCATCACTGGCTCCATGAGGGGGGGCCACGCGACGCCCCTCCCATCCAAACCACAGCCCCGGGGGTGGTGGTCCCCAGGGCTTGGGGGTCCGTAACGGACCCCCAAATTAGCATTTCAGTGCCCCGGGGAGGTGGCAGTCGCCAGTGCATGTGGGGGGCCTTTGAGGCCCCCCACACAGTTTAAAATTAGCCCGGGGGTGGCGGTCCCCAGGGCTGGGGGAGCTGCGCACCCCCCAACTATTTAATCAAGCCCCGGGGAGGTGGCAGCCCCTGGGGCAGTGTGTGGGGAATTGGGCCTCCCCACACATTTTGTTCACTGCCCTTGGGATTTGGCCCACCCAGGGGCTCCATTACCACGAAGCACGGGAGCCCTTGTGGGACCCCCTGAGCAGGCCTAGGGTGTCAGGGTGTTTCTGCCCTGCCCCCTTTTCTTCTTTCGCGCGTTTCTTTTTCTCTTTTCTTGTGCATCGGTTCTACTGAGGCACAAGATGGCTGCCAACAGTTCCGGGTTTGAAGTGTTGACAGCCAATTAGAATGCAGCTTGTGATCGGCAGGGTGCGCAGATCCACCGCGGTCATAGATATCGAAAAATGTATTTGTTGTTTTTCTCAGCAACTACTGAACGGATTTACACCATTTAAGAAGAAGAGTGCTTTCTGAACCAAGTGCTACCTTTTTGCCAAATTTGGTGTAATTCCGTTCAGCAGTTCGGGCTGTAGTCGTGTCTAAAGTTTCCTATGGTAAATAACATGGAGAAAACACGTTTTGGGACCCCCCTTTTTTCTCAGGCCCGGCTTGGTGAATCACCCTGAAACATTTAGTATAGGAGCTGACCGTAACGGGCCATACGTTTTGAGAATTTCGCGAAGATTCGTCAACTGGCGCCAAAGTTATTGGGAAAACAAAAAATGAGTTTCCTATGGAAAATAGGTCCTAACTATAACTATCTACTGGCGACCGAAAGAATGAGGGGTGCCTCGGTGAAGACATCACACCAGGAGGAGTACACGCACACCACAGCCGGCAGCAGCAAGGACAGCATCCCACAGTACCTCAGACGCAGCCAAACGCATTTCGAGTAATAACTCTTTATCAGAGGCTATACAAAAATACAGAGGCAGCGGTCAGATACTCACCGTATTTATTTAAAAGTCCCGCCCTGTGTGGGCGCTAGGCATCCTGAATGATATAGTCCAAAAATGGCTGCCAGGACTCAGAGTCAAATATAAACCCCAATGGGTGCCGCTTGCTTATAAAACATCTCACCAAGTGGAAAAATATTGTACATATCCCCCAAGTGGGATTAGGTAAGTAGAGTTAGCCATCCAGCTACCTGTATCACCCCGGTTGCCAGGCACTGACACACCATCTGACAGACCCACTCAGACACTCACACACCCACTCACAGATGCACTCAGACAATCACTCAGACTCTCATGCACCCACTCACAGACCCATATAGCCACACACACAGCCACAGCCTGCCACCCCACCAGGGCTTTTGTTGTGTAGAATGCTGGGGGCCATGCAGTGTCCCTGCAGCCCCAGGGACCACCACATCCCCAGGGCAATTAGAAATAAAGGAAGGGACTGCGCACCCTCCTCCTGGAGTCAACATGGCCCTGGGGACTGCCACACCTCAGGCTGGCTCTTGCTATGTCCTGCTTTACTGCTCCCGCCAAGCCACAGTAAACTGTGCTCTGCTTTAAGCAAGGAGAACATTATGCTGAGCACATTTTTGTTTTTACACACTGGCCAGTGTATGTTAGCAGCTCCCTATATGTAAAACAATGTTGGGTTCCGCAGGAGGCAGGGAGAGCGCAGGGAACATTAAGGCCTCCAGACTCCCCCAGTAGTCCCCATCAGTGGCAGTGAGTGCCCTTGGTGGGATCGGGGTACCCACACTAGAGGTCAGGCCCCGGGGGATGGGGTCTCTGGGGGCCACAATCTGCCCAAAGAGGGGGGTCATGCAGCCCCCTACCCCAGTCAAAATTGGCCTGACCCCAGGTGATGTCGTCCCCGTTGCTGAAATAGACCCAGGGAAGGGGGGCAAGCCTCCCCTCCCTGAACATTTTTTAAAAGACCAAAATAATATATTTGTATGATATTGTTGCTACTATCTTCTAACTATCTATAATATATGATTTACTACATATTGTATACTAGCTACATCATCTCCTCCCTTGCCCACCTTTCCTATTTCTTCCTTTCCACGTTTTATGAGTAGCTCAGAAATCGTATCTTTTGATATCTATATTATCTTTTTTGTGTTTAGAAATCTGAGAAGTTAACATTTCATAGTAAATTTACTGTGTGGCCATAACTTGATTTATTATTTATTGTCTTATTTTATGTATTGTTTATAAACTGACATGTGCCTCTCAATAAAAATATACAAAAAAAAACATCAAGTTGCAGGAGGCCATGTCCCCTCAATCAATCAGGGAATTGTGAAGCATGCTACTCACCCGTGAAGGTCTCAAGGCACTGAGGGGGGTAAGCAGCTCCGTTCAGTCGCAGAGCCAGGTCTTGAGTGTCTTCCTGAAGATGTTCAGAGAGAAGGAGCATCTGATTTCCATCAGGGACTCATTCCAGGTCTTGGCTGCGATGTTGGAGAAGGTCCTTATGCCCATTCTGGCTCTGCGGATGCGTGGGGTTTCAGTGAGGGCGAGGCCGGCGGATCTGAGGTTTCTCTTAGGTACTTGGAAGGAGATTCTCTCATTGAGGTATTGGGGTCTGGTGTTGTGGAGGCATTTGAAGGTGTGGGTGAGTAACTTTAAGGTTACTCTCTTCTCAACGGGGAGCCAATGGAGGTCTCATAGGTGTTGGGTGATGTGTTTTTGTCGATGGATGCCGAGGACGAGTCTTTCTGCGGTGTCCTGTATGATCTGGAGTTTGCAGAGCAGACACCTATTGATTCGGGAGTAGAGTGCGTTTCTGTAGTCCAGTCTGCTGGATATGAGTACATGGGTGACCGTTTTTCTTGATTCAGGGGGGATCCATTTGAAGGTCTTGCGAAGGATGCGGAGGGTGTTGAAGCATGCAATTGCGTTGACTTGACGGGTCATGGAGAGGGAGGAGTCGAGTATGAGGCCGAGGTTCCGGGTGTAGTCGGTGGGGGTGGGCGGGTTGCCGAGGGCAGTTGGCTACTAGGTGATGTGCCATATGGTGGAGGAGGGTCCGAGGACATGGACCTCTGTGTTCTCTGAGTTGAGCTTTATCCAGGATGCAACGTCCTTCATTCAAACATAACAGCAATAACAGACTATTACAGTTCTATGGGATAGACAGAGCAATGCCACATCAGAGAGGCGACGATAGAGAGAAACACCTCTGTATCTTAGAGTCAAGACATATTATTGATCTCAATATGAAAAATCCCATTGGGTTAAATAGTGGAGAAGAATTGGCCACCCAGTTGAGATTTAGGATAGTGAGCGTCAACGGCCTTCTTTCAGCAAGGTTTTAAGTTTCACCAATTTTAAATAGGAGGTGATTTAGGAATATGCCCTTAATTATAGAAGCCCTATGGCAGCTACAATATCTAATACGCATAAATCAGTATGCTGGGAACTTCTGAAAACCAGGAATTTATCCTAATTGAGAGATACATCTTTGGACATGTGCCAGATGTTCCTATATGGGTACCTGTGAATGGTCATTACCTCCACTTAAATGTGTCATGAGATTAGAAACACCTTTTCACATTTAACTTTAATTTGATAACTATTACTGTTTCACTCACTAACACGATCACACACTGGTGACCGTCTTTGGATACATTACACCACGTGTATTTATTCCTGTCATAGAATGATAATCTAATGTACAATATTGGGTACCTTACCCAGTAGTAGCAGAGATAAGATTGATACATACACTATGGTGTATTTCTCGTACATGCAGTTGCAGTCTCAATCTAAGAAGAGTGAATATTGCCAACATTAATTAGGCGGATTTGGTTTATTAACAAATTGTGATATAAGAGTTAGTTGTTATTATGACACAAATATCAATAGTCTCAGCCAAAGAAATTACTATGGCTGCTATTAAAGCAAATGAAATATTGTACATTTTTAAGATCAATAATCGCAAATGTGTGGATCATTTGAAACACCCAATAATGTTTATATATTACTGATGATTATCATGCATATATAGAGCGAGAAGTTGTATAAATCTGACTTCATTGCTTTCTGCTATCGCGAACACGCTGCTTTGAGTCATAAGTCAATAGTGCATCTCCCTGTTTTTTCAAAAGAACAGGTCTTGATCGAGTAACTTTATTGACCATGAATGATAATAACATAGTATGCAAACATGAATTGCCAACAATGATTGATCAAATAGCTACAGTGTAAAAACAGTTGTACAATGCCTATTGTAATTACTAATGAAGAATTTTCTCACTTTCCATGAATCATGGGTTGTATTTCTAAAGGAATTTGCACATGCCACTTTACTCGAAAAAGGCTGAAATCAAACGCGTCATCTTGGTGCACCATAAAATTATTGTGCAGTCCCCCGGTGTGCTGCTTTGTTTTCTTTCTGGAATTCCAAATGAGAATACGTAGTGAAAAGTTATTTATGATGGCTGCTGCCGCCGTAGCAGGCACCAACACCGCTGGGAGGTGAATTGCCAAGCGCACCAACTAAGGATATCATACATATATATATAAATATATATATACTAGCCCACCAGGTACCTCCAGTATGCGCCAGGGAGCTCCGTTACAGAGAGGTGTTCAGAGGCCATGCCCCTTTTTACACCTCCCTGCAACGCAGCTCTATGGCGCTTACTGGAGGTACCTGGTGGGCTAGTTGGCCCCCAGGGACACTCAGGATTGAAGAGGAATTAATTCACCAACCTAAAACGCGCCACAGGGTGTGTTTTCACACACGTCAACTAAGGCCCCGCCCCCTCCCTTCACCACTGTGAAAACTCACCCATTGGCATGTTCTAAGTTGGGGGATTAAGTACCCTTGAATCCTGAGGGCCCCTGGGGTCCAACTAACCCACTAGGTACCTCCAGTAAGCACCACAGAGCTGCGTTGCAGAGAGGTGTAAAAAGTGGCTTGGCCTGGACTACCTCTCTGCAAAGCAGCCCTGTTGCGCTTACTGGAGGTACCTGGTGGGCTAGTTGGCCCTATGGACCCTCAGGATTGAAGGGGAATTAATTCCCCATTTTAAAACGCGCCACAGGGTGTGTTTGCAGAGTGTTTCTGGGAGGTGGTGGGGCCTCTGGCATGATCACGGTCTTTTTTTTAAATTTGTTTTTATTTTTTTAGAAGGGGGGCTGTGTGTCCCCCCTTTTTCCCCTTTTTTGGGCCCTGGGGACCCCATCCCCAAGGACCTGATCTCTTTTTAAAAAAAAATAAAAATAATGAAACGAAAGGGGGCAACGTGGGCTCTCCTCCCAATGTGTATTCCGGCCCCGGGGACCCCATCCTCCAGGGCATGGCCAAACATATTTTTTTTATAGGAAGGGGGCAGCCAATAGAGGCCACACTCCTAAGGCCTCTATTGGCCCCAGTGCCCCCAACCCCCGGGACCCGCCTTTAAATTTTATTTTTGGGAGGGGGAGGGGGGCCACATGGCCCAGGGGACCCCATTCCCCAGGGCCTGGCCTCTCCTTTTTTTATTAAATGGCCCCATCCCGGGCCACTCTTAGCCCCGGGGACCCCATCCCCCGGGGCTGGCCCTCTCCTTTGGGGACCGTGGGGGGAGCCCCCACGGTCCCTGCCAGCTCCCCGCATCCTGCAGGAACCGGCATTGCTTTTCCACATGGGCAGCTGCTAACATGCAACTCCCCATGTGTAAAAGCAATCTGCTTTGCTTCATTGAAGCGAGAGCAGGTTTCCCTGCTCTCGCTTCAATGAAGCAAAGCAGTTTGTAATGACAGGGCAGGAGGCGCGAGGCTCCTGCCATGTCATTGCAAACAGCAATGTCCTGGGGTGGGCACCCTGGGATACTTCAGGAGCTGGCCCTGGGGTCCTTAACAAACCCCCAAATTTACATATTAGAGCCCCGGGGAGGTGGCAGTCCCTAGGGCGTGTGGGGCGGCTCGAGCCCCCCACACAGGTATTTTTTTTTTTAAAAGAAGCCCCGGGTGTGGCGGTCCCCGGGGCTGCGAGGAGGGCAGTGTACCACCCCTGCAAATAATTAATCAAAGCCCCAGAGGGTGGCGGTTCCTGGGTCTGCGGGGGGGCTGTGTGCCCCCTGCAAATATTTATAGAAAGCCTCAGGGGTGACAGTCCCCGGGGCTGCGGGGGTCCCCCTGGGCCCCCGCAATTATTGTTTGTGCATGCCCCCATGACTTGGCCCACCCGGGGGCTAATTAATATAGAAGTGCATGAGCCCGCGCTTCGTTTTTTTAAATTTTTGCGTCCGGATCCGCGGATCCTCCGTGCATCTCGTGATTTAAAAAAAATAATGCTTTTTTTGGCCCTGGGGTTGCTTGTGGGACTACCTGAGCAGGCCTAGGGGGTCAGGGTGTTTCTACACTGCCCCCTTTTCTTGTTTTGCACCTTCGTTTTTCTGTTTTCTTGTGCCTCGGTTACTGAGGCACAAGATGGCTGCCAACACTTCCTGGTTTGGAGTGTTGACAGCTAATTAGAATAAAGCTGGTGGTCAGGAGGGTGCGCGGATCCACTGTGCCTCTATATATCGAAACTTTTATTTTTTCATTTTCTCAGCAACTACTGAACGGATTTACACCATTTAAAAAAAGGGCACTTTCTGAACCAAGCCAAATTTGGTGTAATTCCGTTCAGCAGTTCGGGCTGTAGTCGTGTCTAAAATTTCCTATAGGAATTAACATGGAGAAATCACGTTTTGGGACCCCCCTTTTTTCTTGGCCCCAGCTTGCCGAATCACCCCGAAACGTTCGAGATAGGAGCTGACCGAAGCGGGCCATAAGTTTTGAAAATATCACGAAGATTCGTCTACCAGCGCCAAAATTAGTGGGAAAACAAAAAATGCTTTTTGAATAGAAACTAGGTTCTAACTATAACTACCTACTGGCAGCTGTAGGTAATATATATATATATATATATATATATATATATATATATATATATATATATATATATATATATTAAATATCCGATTATTTCTCTCCAGAAAAATCACGCAGCACACCAAAGGATTCTTTTCAAACGGGTCTCCTTTATTTGAACGAGACGCTTTGTCAATGCGTTTCGATAGCTTCACGCTACCTTGCTCACGACATTGCTTTTTCGTTTGTAATTGGTTTAAAAAACATTTAAACAGCAACAAGGGACTACTTGAAATGGCATATACATTCACCTTTGTTTCATTTATATTCAAATGCGGCGCCATTTTGGAGTGGCTTCATTATTGTGTTTTGTTTTATGCTAGTGCTAAAAAACAATCATTTACTACACAAGTAAAACCTTTTAGTTTTATATTTTCTCAAACTCTCCCTTGAGAGTAATTAAATCTCAATTACTTCTATTATAAAGTGCAAGTGCATTATTTACAAAAAATCAAGGGCTAGTTGAAAAATAAAACTATTTCTCAAAATTAGGCGAAGTTCATGTTACATTTCTATAACAGTCTATGTTTTTAATCACATAACCGTTCTTTATATGTTTCTTTTAGTTGCAAAGTGCAAGTGCTTTTGTAAATTAACATTCAATAATCCATACAAAGTGCAAGTGCTTATGTAAACAATTTCTGAATTTAAACAGTACTACAAACAGCCTTCGTTTTAATCACATGACTGTTTATATTTCTTTTGGTAATAAAGTGCAAGTGCTACTGTAAACCAACATTCAGTAATCGTTACAAAGTGCAAGTGCTTATGTAAACAATTTCTGAATTCAAACAGTACTCAAACAGCCTTCATTCTAATCACGTGACCGTTTATATTTCTTTTGGTAACAAAGTGCTAGCGCTCATGTAAACCAACATCCATTAATCTTTACAAAGTACAAGTACTTTTGTAAACAATTTTTAAATTCATAAAATATTTGACACTTACGCATTACTTATCTTTAAAAAAAGGGGGGAATTTTTTGTTTAACATTTTTAAAAAAAATCTTTAAACTTGTTCCACTCCTTTACCACAGTCCCTCATTAGGCTTACTTTAAATTTTTTTAAACAAATCTTATTTTGACGGCACTTTCTTCAATAGGCAATGACTGACTTCTAACTGCAATAAATGTCAATACATTATTCATTTATCATTCTTCATTTGTCATTTTCCATTTTTCTTTTTCAGAGACAAGTAAACAGATCCTCATCCACATTAAGTCCATAGGGCTCTTTACAATCAAATTCCAGTATATAGTAGGTTTCTAATTTTCTAAGTTCTTTCTCCCTGTCTCCTCCTCGTTTCTTTTTAGGGATTTCTGCTATACAACTGTACTTCAGCCCTTCAGGATTGCTCTGATGGTATCTCTCAAAGTGTCTAGCAATAGGATACGTTCTATCCTTATTCACTATTGCTCTTCTATGCTGAAGTACTCGTTTAAAAACTGATAGAGTGGTGCTCCCTATATAAATCTTCTTACAGGGGCACTGTAGTTGATACACTACAAAACTTGATCTACAAGTTAAATGCCCTTTGATTTTTATAATTTTATCAAAGCTAGTTTTAAATTGCGTGCAATTCACTCCGTGTTGACACGCCTTACATTTAAAGCATTTAAAGAATCCCACTTTACTTAACCAGCTTATTTGCCCTTGTTTCTTTTGTTCTGTGAATTCACTGCTAACTATTCTGTCCTTCAATGACTTGGACTTACGAGATGTAATATCTGGATGTTTCTTCATCATAGGGCCTAATACGGAGTCACATTTAATCAATTGCCAATGTTTACTCAGGATTTTCCGCACTTCTACATGGCTTGTATTAAAAGTGGTTATAAACCTACAATTATTTGTGCCATCTTCACTGTTCATTCTCCTGCTTGTTTTTGAGGCTTCAAATAATGTGTTTCTCCTATTTATTTTTCTAGCTTTCAGAGCGGCCTTCTTAATCACACTCGATAAGTACCCTCTTTGTACAAATCTTTCAGTCATCTCCCCCTCAATGATCAGATATTCTTCCTCATTACTGCATGCTCGGCGAGCTCGGTAAAACTCCCCAAAAGGAATACTCCTAATAAGTGGGGCTGGATGGGCACTATCTGCGTGTAGGATTGTATTCCCTGCGGTAGTCTTCCGGAAAATTGTTGTCTCTAATTTCCCTTTGTTCACCTTTACCCTAATATCCAGAAAGTCTATACATGTTTTGCTGTAATTTCCGGTGAATGTTAGGTTCAACGTGTTATCATTTATATCTTTCATAAATTGCTCGACTTCAATCTCCGTGCCCTGCCACAGCACGAAGATGTCGTCTATGAACCGTACCCATAGCAAAACATGTTCCAGCCAATGTTCCAAATTTGGCCCTTTGAGTACCTGCTCCTCCCACCAGCCTAGATGTAAATTAGCATAGCTGGGGGCGAAGCAGGTACCCATTGCTGTCCCCCTCTCCTGTTGGAACAGCTCTTCCCCAAATAAAAACATATTCTTAGTAAGACACCATTGCATCATTTCCAAAAGCATGCAGTTATGCCTCGCAAATCTCAAAGGTCTCTGATTTAGATAAAATTCCGTAGCTCTAAGACCATCTTCATGTCTTATGCTGGTGTAAAGGGTTGTTATATCTAGTGTCAGTAATAACATATTATTCTCCTCCCAACTCACATCATATATATATTTCAAAAAATCTGTTGAATCCTTAATATATGAGGCTAGGGTCTTGACAATAGGATTTAAAAAATAATCTACATATTTGGATGTATTTTCGAATAAACTACCACACGAGGAAATAATAGGTCTCCCTGGTGGTGTGGTGGCATTTTTGTGGACTTTGGGAAGCATATAAAATACAGGTAAATCAGGATTGTGTTGTTTTAAGAATTTAAATTCATCCCAATTAATTAATTCTTCCTGTTTCCCCACATCTAACCTTTCATGATATTGTTCTTTGACCAAAATAAAATCTTTCATTTCCATTCTCTTATAGCATTCCATATTATTTAATTGGTTAAAGGCTTCTTTCTTATACAGATCTCGTCCCCAAAAAACAACATTACCGCCTTTGTCAGACGGTTTGACTATGACACCACCATCCTTGTGTATTCTCTCCACTGTTCTTTGAATTTCCCCTTTACGGGAAGCTATTCCTTTCCTTTTTTTATTATTCATGTTTTCCGCCAATTTACTATACAGATTTTTAAGGTCTCTAGTAACATTGTCTGAGAATATATCAACATTATCCCGTGGTGTCTGCGGTATATATTTAGACTTCAGTCTATATGGGGTATGGTCGCTATTTTTCAATTTGAATGGAGTGTCTATACTTGACGCGATTTCATCAGTAGGTATCCCATTGTGACTGATTTCATCCTCTTCACAAAGGCCCAAAAGGTTTTCTAGGATTGGTGCATCCAATACCATCAGTTGATTTGCTTCATCCACTCCTACGGGGGGAACAAGATTTTTCTTATTAGCAAACATTTTGGCTAGTTTTAATTTCCGCACATATTGATACAGGTCCATTCTACTGTGAGGATAATTAAAATCATTGTCATCACAGTAAGTTAATCCCAAATTTAGCACACACTCTTCTTCTTCACTCAGGGAAATCGTGCTTAAATTAATAACGGTTTTATTGGGATTTATTTCCTTGTTACTTTCTTCACATTGGACCGCATTGAGCGTTTTGTTTGCTTTTCTTGTGCTTCTCCTATATCCTTCTCCACCCCTTCTTTGCCTCCTCTTCCTCGGCCTCTTCCTCTTCCACGACCTCTCGAGGGTTGAAAGTCCGTTTGGCGTTCCAACTGTAAAAAACGGAACTCATCTGTTACCCCTAAACGGACATCTTTTGGATCTCTGCGAATCTCTTGCTCTTGTTCAGATCCAGTATCTGAACTTATTTCACTCATTTCATTTTGAGAAACATCTTGTTGTCTAAGTATTCCACTTTGGATTTGTTGTCTCCTTACTGAATCGAATTTTTTGGCGAACGTATAGATGCGTCCTGTTTCATAGTCAAGCCTATCCCGTGTAAACTTGGTGGCTTTCCTATCCTTTATACGTTTTTCATATTTTTCTAGTTTTAATCTTAATTCACTCTTAAATTTTTCAATCTTCCCTTTTTCCACATGATCATCCAATATTTTGTTTAATTCTTTAATTCTTTCCAGTACCTCTTCTCGTTCCAGTCCTGCAATTTTCATATATATATATATATCACAGCACCGTCCCGATAAAGATGAAGGCTGTCTGGCAGGTCGGTCCATGCAGGGGTAATCGGCAGCCCCAAATATGAAACGCCACACTTTCCAATACAAAAGTTCACGGACACCAAGGAGATTTGCAGTTTGAAATTGGTTTATTTAACTGCAAACACGACGCGTTTCAGCTTTTGCCTTGTTCATTCATATATTCATATATATATATATATATATATATATATATATATATATATAAATATATATATATTCACTGAAAAAACCATAGGTTTCACACATGTTATAGTTAGCGGAAATTTTACTGATAAAAAACCAATGAAATTCCCCCGTTATAGTTAGTGCAGGAAACTATAACTCATGCGACCGCAATCCTCTGCTGATGCTAATACTGTATTTAGACACTTATTTGCCCATGTCTTCTTCCATAAATTTTTAGCTATACATATATTACAAATATTTTTTTTTCATAAAGACACATATGTCATCAGCAGAAGATTGCGGTCGCGTGAGTTATAGTTTCCTGCACTAACTATAACGGGGGAATTTCATTGGTTTTTTATCAGTAAAATTTCCGCTAACTATAACATGTGTGAAACCTATGGTTTTTTCAGTGAATTTGCAAGGTTTTTTAAATGCTAATTCCTAACTATAACGTGTGTGAAACCTATGGTTTTTTCAGTGAATTTGTACGTTTTTTTAAATGCTAAGTTACTTTACGCCATTCGTGGCGTGCGCGCCCACTTAACGCAGTTCGTTCCGTGCGCGCACGGTGCGCGAAGCGCACCGTGCGCGCACAGTGCGCACGCGGTGCGCTTCGCGCACCGCGTGCCCACTTTACGCAGTTAGTGCCGTGCCCACGTTACGCTAGATGGGCCATGCACCGTGCGTACATGGAGGACATATTATGCGCTTCCTTGTGATAGGTAATCTGTTGAAATTACCGCCAGTAGGTAATATACATATATATATATATATATATATATTCATATATATATATATATATATATATTCACTGAAAAAACCATGGGTTTCACACACGTTATAGTTAGGAATTAGCATTTAAAAAACCTTAGAAATTCACTGAAAAAACCATGGGTTTCACACACGTTATAGTTAGGAATTAGCATTTAAAAAACCTTAGAAATTCAGTGAAAAAACCATAGGTTTCACACATGTTATAGTTAGCTGGACATTTTACTCGTAAAAAACCAATGAAATTGCCCCGTTATAGTTAGTTCAGCTAACTATAACTCGCGCGCCCGCAATGCACTGCTGATGACGTCACATATTACATCACTCATGACATGGTCAGTGACATCACTCATGACATCACTGATGACATCTCAAATGACATCACTGATGACATCACTGATGACATCATCCAGTGAATGTGTGTTTTTCTGAAAATTAAATATGTTTTATATATGTATATCTCAAGGTCGATGGAAGAATAAATGGGTATATAAGTGTCTAAATGGATGATTTGTTTTTGAAAAATTGATTGTGTAACTGACTGATTAAGTGTATCTCTCACTTTGTGTATAAGTGGCTGCATGGGTTGGTGAGTAGCTACATGGGTGTCTATATAGGTTATTAGTTGTTTTTTTGAGTATCAGTCTGAGTGTCTGTATGGTACGGTGGGGGGTATTACGTAGTGCATAGATGCGTGAATGAGTGACTCACTGTTTGTATGTGTTGAAGACAGTATGTGTGCAGGACTGTATGGGTGGATGAGTGTGTGTATGGGTGTGTTAGTGAGTGAATGACTGTCTCAATAGTGTCTTCAGGAGTAACTACATATGTTTTAAACTAGTATATGTGACTATTGGTGTATATATGTGAGTATATGTGAGAGGGAGAGATTGAAAGAGTTCCTGTATGAATAAGTATGTGTTTCTGTAAGTGATTGTTTAAAAGACTAAGTATGTGTAAGTTTCCGTAGAAGTAAGTATGGTGGTGTGTGTATTACTGTATATGCAAGTAAATGTATGTTTTATTCTTTATTAGCATGAGTGACTATGTGTGTGAGTAACTCTATGGATGAGTGGCATTGTGTAACAGGATGTATAGATGTATGAGTACATATGATGAGTGAGTACATGTATGAGTGACTGTATAGGACTGTTGGTGAATGAGTGGATGTGTATGTGGATCTTAGAATTACTGAAGAGGTTGTTGTAACTGGTATTGGTATGTCCATTTTTTTGAAATTTTTAGTCTCTATTTTTGAATGTGTGTATCAAAGCTTATATTAAGGTGAGAGGAGGTCTGCCACTCTATCACAAGGATGATGTCATCAGTGATGTCATCAGTGATGTCATTTGAGATGTCATCAGTGATGTCATGAGTGATGTCACTGACCATGTCATGAGTGATGTAATATGTGACGTCATCAGCAGTGCATTGCGGGCGCGCGAGTTATAGTTAGCTGAACTAACTATAACGGGGCAATTTCATTGGTTTTTTACGAGTAAAATGTCCAGCTAACTATAACATGTGTGAAACCTATGGTTTTTTCACTGAATTTCTAAGGTTTTTTAAATGCTAATTCCTAACTATAACGTGTGTGAAACCCATGGTTTTTTCAGTGAATTTCTAAGGTTTTTTAAATGCTAATTCCTAACTATAACGTGTGTGAAACCCATGGTTTTTTCAGTGAATTTGCAAGGTTTTTTAAATGCTAATTCCTAACTATAACGTGTGTGAAACCCATGGTTTTTTCAGTGAATTTGCAAGGTTTTTTAAATGCTATTTTTTTTTTTTATTCTTCATTTTTTTCAAACATATTTTTAATTTAATTTTCTTATCTTTTATAAAGACTATGCTTAAATTTTTAAAATCCTTAAATATATTTTTTATATATATTTTTTAAAATAAACATGTAAAATTTATTTCCAGATTTTTTTTTTTTTTTTTTTTTTTTTTTTTATAGTACGCGTACCGTAAGCTCACGGTAAGCGTACGGTTTACGCAACGTCCGTAATCTATCTACGCTGCTTGCGTATAGTTACGTACTTTGCGTAGCCGCGCGTACTGCGCGTGGGACGCGTGCGCGCTTACGCAACACGCGCACGTTACGCGGAAGTGCCGGGGAGTGACTGTTATGCGCATGCGCGCAAGCGCGTGTCTTTTTTACGCGCACGCGTACTTTTTGCCGTAAGCGCACCGTAAGCGTACCGTAAGCGTACGGTAGGTCATGTGATCATGAAACACAACTTTTGATTGGTGGAAACTACTTTCAGTTCTAGAACTCTCCTACACCACACCCATTCCCCTCATTTCTGCTTGTGATCCCTTGGAAGAAGGAGCTGGTTTGTCTTTGGGATACGATGGCAGAACAGCAGAGCCCTTCTGAGAGTGAGGCTAGCACCAGCAGCACTGTCTTGAGGCAGAGAGCGAGGAAAGTAAAGCCTTCTTATGTTTGGGATTATTTTACTTTTCCAGAAGGCCAGCAAAAGGTGAATGCACCCTTAGTTACTTGCAGGCTGTGTCAGCGTGTACTTTCTAGAGGTAATCCTGACAGGAAGTATTCCTTTGGGAATCATACCATGATCAGACACCTCAAGGATGTACACAAAAGGACACATGGTCATCTTTTTGGAGGTAACTCTTCAGAAAGACGAGCCAGTACATCCACAGCAGCTCAGCCTGGACCATCACCTGCAGGGCAGACTCCTTCTTCTGCAGGTCAGGTGAGCCCTTCATCTGTGGGGGGAGAATCTCCTTTTGCTGGCCCTCTGGAAATTAACCCTCGGTTTGCGAGGGTTGAAGTACGGTGCGCCACTTGTCACGATCTAATTACTTATAGGGAGACCAGTGTTTCCCTGGTGAACAGTAAAATAGATCAGCACACTTGTCGTACCGTCTAATATTCCCAATCTTTCTTTCCTCTGTCCCTGCATGAACACAACGGTTCTTTTAAGAGCCAACCTTATCTTTCATCTTTTTTTTACATATGTTTTTAAAAACTTTTTTTTTTTTTTTTTTACCGTACGCGTACGGTAAGCGTACCTTTTTTTTTATTTTTTAAAAAAAACACTAAAAATCATTTATCACATTAGAAGGTCCTTGAGAGACTACAATTATTATTATTGACTTACCATACTCACTCAAAAAAATATTTATTCATTTGTTTTTTTAAAAAATAGTTTTTAAAATGGTTGTAGTTTCCGAAAATTTTCTATATCGATCTGAAAAAAAAGAAAAAAGTATTAATATTTTTAAACCATTTTATAATACAGTACACATATTTACATTTTTTACCAAAAAATATTTTTGCCTTATTTTTGCTGTTTTCAGAATATATTGCATTTCACTATAAATTGTGAAAGCAATTGCATTCATCATTTTACAGCGGGCAAAAAAAAATAACAATCTCAAAGATTGTATTAAAAAAGCCCAGAATCTCTTCTCACTTAAACTTATCATTACAGAAATGCATATTATTCTAAAAAAATATCATCTAAAAACAATACTTATTTCTTTAAAATACCGTCTGATATGTTTGTTTCAGAAGTATAATCACAATATTATATCTCAAATAACTCCAAAATACATCTGATTTCATTTCCTTTAGGCCAAATAGTATTTTTTTTTTTTTCCTGGAATAAATTTCCAAGGGAAAACCATTAAAATTCTAAAGTTTAATCTGTCCAGATCTCACCAATTCTCTGTAACATTTTGGTTCACGAAAATTTTTTGAATAATTTATTTAGTCCACAATAGAATTGCTTACTTTTCCACATGGCCAAATAGTAATTTTTTAAATCATTTTTGAAAAAATTTCCAATGGCAGTCCAATAGCATTCCAAAATTTAAAATGTGCAGAAGTTACCGATTATCTCTAAATTATTGGTTTTTCAAAATTGCGTTAAAAATTAAAAAAGTCCACATTACAATTGGTTATCTTTCCTTTAGGCCAAATGATAATTTTAAAAATCTTTTTTCTACAAAATTGCAATGGTAATCCAGTAAAATGGTAAAATTATTTTGTCCAGATCTTGCCAAATCTCTCTAAAATTTAGGTTTCAGGAAGATTAGATAGGAATTTGCTAAATCAAAAGGCAAACGTTGTTTGAAAATCAATTGGGAATCATTACACAGTGTCCAGCCATTTTCACATTTTAGATAAACTGTGTAATGTCCAGAAGTAACAGTAGGTCCATCATGGAAAATTATTGCAACAGTTACAAAAGTTTTTCCTGAAATTGATAATTGCTGTCCTGTAAACTTCTTTATTAAAGTATCCAATTTTGATCCATCAGCTCTACATCGTTGCATCATTAAAATTACATACTGTCCGTATTCCCTTAAAATTAATGTTGATAACATGTCAGAATTACACTCACCACATTTCATGCTATGATTAGCATCTTTAACTAATTTTGCAAAAGTGACTGTTTTACTCTCTGGCAATGTCAAATAAATAAACCTTTCATTATCAACAATAGAGCCACATATATTATAACAATTATCACAACTATGTTCCCATTTATAAGAGAGACCAAAAAAAATGTCAATGGGAACTCCTTCTTCTTCCACTACCTGAAGAAAATACATCAAAAATTCGTGTGCATCTTGCTGTTCATTTTGAGAAAACTGTGTTCGTCCTGAACATACATCTAAAAGTTTTCTAATATCAGTAGCACTTTCTATTTGAGTTTTATCTTTACTCAGCTTTTGAAAAAGGAGACTGAGCTCTGAACAGAATCTTTTTCCCTGATTTACTATTATCTGCTCTTGCAAACTTTCCAGATAAAATGCAACATTCAGCACTACATTAGCGTAGCAGTTGACACCAGAGCTATTTTCAAAATGACATCCTACAACCTGTTCTTCATTGTCCTTTTTCTTTTTGTTTGCAATTACATCACTCCTCTTTTTTTTCCTCTTCTCTACATCCTCATTACAGATATTCTCATTTCTCCTTTTACGAGAAACGACACGTTTCTCCAACACAGGATACTGACCTAAATGAGGAGCATAGCTTCTTCTTAATCTATTATACTCCTTTACACAGTTTGTATCAGCACTAACTTTTGAGTCATCAAAGTCTATCATGAATAAACCTGATAATGTTTTGACTCGTGACAAAGCTACATATGCCATACCTTCTTTGAACACAGTTGAACCAATGTTCACAAATGCACAATCTACAGTCAATCCTTGAGACTTGTGGATAGTTACAGCATATGCTAGTGAAAACGGAAACTGCTTCCTACGTACATATAAGTCTTTCACAAGCATGAAACGAACTGAACAACGACAAATGTCTTTAACTTCCTCTATCTGATCAAATTTTATTTTTAAACATTCAATTCCATCTTTTTTCTGATAATTAATAAAACCCACAACTCTTCCCATCGCTCCATTCACTAAGCCTTTCTCAACATCCAAATTTCTCCTTAAAAACACTCTACAGTTCATGCAAACATATAGATTTTTTTCTAATCCTGCTGTTTTGGAGATGTTCTTCTCTAGTGAGTCCAATTTATTTTTCAGTTTGCCTGTTACTGTGACAGTAATTCTTCCATCCTCAATTTTGTCCACTGCTTCCAATTTCCTGATGTCTTCCTTTTCCAATTTCAAAAGCTCCTCATTAAATATTGAGCATTCACGTAGAGTTGGCATTAAACAGATGACACTTTTGTTTTCTGCAATATTCTTGTATATTTTCTCTGCAACTATTTCTTCCTTTGGAAATAAATTATGTAGCAGCCGACTCTGTAATGCTTTTTTCCCAACTTCTGTGAGTAGTCCAATCCTGATATCTTTCAGAATACTTCCATATTCTTCATCGTTTGCTTGCCTCATATTAGTTGTAAGTTCCTTGTACTCAAAGAAGGACCAAATATTTGTATTTCCAATGCTTCCCAATGACTTCTTCGTGTCTTCATGTGTCACAGTATTAAACACTGGTTGTCCTTTAACTGGAGTAAGTTGCAAAAGATCCCCAAAAACTATGACGTGTTTTCCACCAAATAACACGTCATAGTCTGTCTTCAAAATTTGCTGCATTCTTAAATGCACAAAGGCAAGCATTAAGTTTGATACCATGCTCACCTCATCAATAATGAGAACTTGCATCTTCTTCAATACTCGTGAAACTTCCAAGGATGCTTCTCCAGTTAGCTTGTTGAATTGTATTTTGTTCTCATGCTCCACTGGTAACATTAGCAAACGATGTAAGGTGATTCCTTTTATGTTATATGCTGCTAACCCAGTTGGAGCAGTAACCACACAAGACAAAGTAGAATCCGTTTTTTGCTTTAGGTAGCTTCTGATGACTTTAATTAGGAAACTTTTTCCAGTGCCAGCTTGTCCGCTTACATACATCCTGATTGGATGAAATGATGTGCATGAGCACTCTTTTTTTATATGTAGAAATCCGTGATCAATTTTGTTTTTGATCTCTTCATAAATTTGTTGCTGCTCTTGATTCAGTTGTCTTTCCAAATTTTCTAAGTCTATAAATTCTTCTTGAGCTTGATTCATAGCCGTTTCCACTTCATTCATGGCTATTGATGCTTCATTTTCAACGATTGGTTGTCCTAGGGGATCTTGACTGTGTGTTCCTGAACTTTGGCTGTCCTGAGAACTGTCTCTAGCTATTTCTGCTGCAATTGTAGTTTCCTGTTCAATTTCTTCATTTAACATTTGCAGATAAGTTGAGAATGTACTGCATTGTATGCTGTCTTTGCAAGCATTAAAAGAATCTTCATAGCTCTGGAATTCTCCCAGTAGTTCATCCTCTGTACGCCATGGTTTAAACAACTGTAAAAGAGCCAAGTAGTAAAATTCTTTCTTGTCGGTAGTGTCGCAACTCAGCTTCCGGTGATTTATCAAACTTCCTTTGGTTTGCTTCACCAAACATCCTTCTTCACCAACAACTTTATATTTTCCACTGTTGATGTCTTCTGCAGCTTTCCGTGAATAAATGTAGTTCTGTAACACTTCATAGAGACACATGTTCTCCAGATGATGACTTCTCTTGGGATAATATGTGTCCAACATGTTTGTTTTCAATATGTCTGTACTTTCTGGGTCATTCTCAGCCAAATATTCAATTTCTCCAACAGATTTCAGTACCCGATTTCTCATTGCTGCAAGGCCTAAACTTGCCCAAATTATTCTTCTTGACTTCGAGTAGAGACTTGCAGAAGATAACCTATCTGAACATTCGTAGGATCCAATTTCTCGATGCGATAACATCTTCAAACTGAAACTGTACAGCTTCTTACTGACAGTCTTCTCGTGAGAAATCTCTTCCCACATTTCCTTCAATTCTGTTTTTTCTGATTTCGTAATGTAAGACGTTACATATCGAGCAACAGCAATGGAATTGTCAGCAACATACTGTATATCCATGTTAGCGTTCCACATGGATAAAATGACTGGGTTGTAGTCATTTATATTTTTTGATTCTTCTTTTCTTTTAAGGTTGTAGGTATTCTTAGGTGATTTTCTTGTGATAGTATGTCTCACAGCTGACATAAAACTGTTGACTCTTCCATTTGTAAGAACAGGTCTAGGAAATCCAAATCGACATTTAGTGTAGTATTTTTCTTTGCTCTTGTATTTCCGTCGACAGTATTTTCCACACCGATGACTTTGGAAACGTAGAACTTGCTCCTTTAACTTGTTCTCTTCTGTGCTTTTAGGTATAGCACATGTTGCATATTCTTCAATGTAAGATAACACTGCTTCATCAGTATCAGTTCCAAACTTTGGGGCATCCTTGATCCACAGCAGCATATGAATATGAGGAGCACCTCTTGCCTGGTACTCTTTTCTCCAAAAGAAATCCACTACTTCTCCAAGAGGTGGATTTTTTTTTATTGCAGATGAAGGACATCATAGCCTCAAATCTATGATTGAAATATCTGCAAACATTAACCGGATCCAATGAGCACAGTTCTCCTGCTGTCTTGTATTCGATGTTTTTAATGTTTGAATTGGCCTCTCGTAGAAAATCCAGTAAATCATCCCAAGCGTACTCGGCACAGCTTAGGGTAAGGAACCATGTTGGTGTTCCTAAATTGCGTAACATGCATTTTAGTTCACCATGGCGTCGGTACCAATATTCATTTGTCCCACGCTGACAAGCCATCAGATTGATCAGTTGTGTTTCCAAATGATCATCTCGGTGCTGCACTTTCTCCATAAAATCCTTAGCAGACACATTTTGTAAATGTACTCCACTTTTTAAAATGTGATTTACTGCATAAGACAGTGCAGACAAGTCGCTTTCAAATAAAAGATGGAACAAATAAGGAATACTTTGTCGAAATCTGGGATCTTCAGCATATAGTCTTGTAGTTCGATACTCTGAAGCTGGAATCTGTTCTGGACGTTCATCGTATCGTCCTCCTTTTCCTTTAGGAAACAGCTGGGGAAAACATCGAGCTTCCAAGCTCTCCTCCCATACACTCACGGGATTTCCTTTTGCTTTCTTCATCTGAAAGAGATCAATATTGTCTCCCATAACTTCTTTCGAATGGAGAGGATGTATGCTAAAATGTTCATAAATTTCTTCTTCCTTTGACTTGTCCACTTTTTCAATTTGTCCAGTTGGTGTTTCTGTGTCTCCTTGTAAATCTTCTTCTTCTTCTTCTTCTTCTATATAAATTGATTCATACCATTTGTTATTTTTTTTCAAATACAAATTTGCTCTTTGTACTTTCCGCACATCTACCAGCTCCTGCCAAATCTTCTTATTCTTTGTAGGTACACCATTAACCAGAATAATTAATGGTTCAGTTTCCAAAGTATCCGCATCAATAGTTTCCATATTTTTTTTCAAATCCAAGGGCAAATACACCACTCTACCTTTTAAACCTCTCAGTAAATCTGAAGGAGGTAATTTACCAGTTTTGGGCTCCATACGTACTATGGTCTGGAACGGATGAACACATTGAATGAGTATAGACTCATATGTATTTAATTCAGAAAGTTCAGCAGGAATAGCATCCAATTCTAAATTATTATGTACAGCTCTGGTCGGCATTCTATTTTCCTCTAACTTGTTGTAGCAGTATTTACAAATACGCTGATCTTCACCCAATTCAAAACAATTTTCAAGAAATATATATGTGGCAAAATCCATCCACTTATAATTATCTTCATTTTCACTCTTTCTGTAGAGATCAACATTCCTAGTTTGTTTTCTATAATGAGTTCTGCGGCAACAAATACAAGTAACATTTGGTCTTTCATTAGAGATTATTGCAAATTTTGTTATGTGATCATTAAATGTCTTACTTACACAAGGTTCTACATTCTCTTCCACTTCTGGCTCATTTACTGTGTCCTTCTCTGCACTGTTTTGTTCAGGACCAAAGTAACAAAACTGAATTTCATCAACAACCTTCTCTACATCTGATACCGTTCCTCGGAACAGAGCCCTATTCAATTCATTTAACTTTATTGCTGGACTTTTGGCAAAATACAACCGTCTCACAAACTTTCTCATTTCAGTATGATGAACAGCCAGCATCCTAAAATGATGGAAAACACTATTGCACACTTTTCTAGATAGACAAGCAAGAGAATGACCCTGCAAACCAGTATTCTCTCTCACTCTGCATGGATCCAGACTTTGAAGCACCTTAATCTTTTGTTTTACACTTTTTTTACTATATTCTCTTAGAAACTCTCGAAATCTGTCAATAGATTCCTGACGCACAGTGCAAATACTACTACAATTCCAAGTGTACACTGGGGCTTTAGGACGTCTCCCCATTGCCTCATCTGCCATCACTTGTACCTCATCTCTTGGAACCATTATCTCCTTCTCCATTATGCAACCATTTTTTACTTCGTATGAACGACCTCTGGTGTCAACTGCATGCAGCAAACTATTACTTTGAAAATAGCTCTCTTCATTAAAAAAAGGTTCACTACTTGAACTATGCATCCACTTTCCTAAAAACACTTTACAAAAGTTTGTTCTGTTCACTACTCTTTTGCTTTTGCTTTGTGATTTCAGTACATTAACCATTTTATCTAATGTACGCATCCTATTCAAAATTAATATGAATAGTTTCCTTTTTAATTCTAATGCTTTTGCTGCAATGGCTTCAATTTCTTTTTTTCTCTTGTAATATTTAGCCTTTTGCTTATATTTCTTTATATCCTTTATCAAATTGGACATAACTCTTCTCTGAAACATTTTTCTACGTATCTCTTTAAATGCTGTTTTTCTGTTTATGTTAAACTTTTCAATTGCAGAAGGTATATTTGCATTAACTAAATTCTCATTTTTTTGCTGTTCTCTATGTTTTGTTACATTTTTCCGAGAACAGACATTTTGTACATTTTTCTTTGTTTTGAATATTTTGTTTAGAAATTGTTTTTTTTGCTTACCAGAAGATTTTTTCTTTTTCCCAACATCAGCATCTTCTACTAACTTTGGTCCTCCAGTTGTCTTCAAATATAGTTTTTTTTTTAGCGTTTTTTGAACTCGAGATTTTGTAGGCATCTTAAATTTTGTTCACTGTTCTTCAGTAATACCTGAAAAAAACTAAAAAAAAAATCCTTTATTGTATTTAAATATATTACTACATTTCTTTTCACAATAGTCACAAAACGAAATTTCTTTGCCAATTTGAATGCACACAAACTGCTCTTTTTTTTGGGCAAGTGAAAATCTCTTTTACAAACTGTCACATTATGAAACCAAGCTGTTTTTTCAGACCACCACCGTGTGTATTCTCTGTGACTGCCTACACTCCAGCAGGGGCAACCAGCCTTAGTGATGCTGAATGTATTTGCATTACAGACTTAAACCTGAAAACCCCACTCGCTTCTAATTACTGTGCATGACTATACATGGCAAGCACATGGGTGTGTGCTAAGCCTCTGCTTCTTCCCCCAAAAATTCGCTCCCCCTTTCCATCTACTGCAACTGTGAAATCACCAGAGCAAGACGCAATAAATCTCTGCCTATAATTCTTCTATGCACACAGAGTCATGTTTTCACATTAGTGCCAAAACGAAATTTCTTTGCCAATTTGAAAGCACACTTACTGCTCTTTTTTTTTCGGGCCAAGTGAAAATCACTTTTACAGACTGACACATTATGAAACCACCATGTGTAACTACAACAAAAACAATTCCCATTTCTATTATTCATTTCTTAAGTTACCACATACATCCCCTCTCAAACTGTAAACTCACCTTTATAATTAGTTAGTTGTGAAAGAAATGTGACACTCAAACAGCAGAATATCAGAGCCAGGATCTCTGTTGTGTTCACCTCTCTCCTCTCAGCAGAACCAGATAATGGCAAACTTTCCCTCTATTTTTCCACACATATACATGTAAGTTTCAAATCTCAGTGCTTCCCCCTTTTTTTCAAATGTAATGACACATTTCTATTGGTTGAAAACCAACCCTTTTCCAAAAGTACCCTGCCCCCAACTTGACTTCTGCCTAGTACCCTTCCCCCAACTTGACTTCTGCCTGCTACCATAGCAACAGCTCATGGAACACTGCTGTGTGCAGTTAGGTCAGAAGTTCGACACACAATGTTTCAATTCCACAGAGCAAGAGTGCTTGACTTTTCAAACCTAACAGCAAATCCATAGTACTGTTCTTTGGTTACACATTTTTTTGTACCAATACAAAACATGCTTGTATTAATTTTCACATACAGCCTAGTTTTTTTTCTAGAATGGTATGAAACAGCCAATCAGTTCTTTTTGTTTTGTAAAAAATATGTATGCCTCCATTTCCAAACTGTCTTTCTTTTCATATTGCCATTCTACTGAAAGACACCTCCTGAGTGCATCCAGTTCTCCTTTGAAGATGTTCACAGTGTGGATTGTAGGGCACAGCTATGTCTTCTGGAGTGAAAAGTTTGCAGAGAAAACAGATATGGTGAGAGACCTTGCTTTGCCAAATGTAGACATTAAATGGATTGGTCAGAGAGGGTTAAAGTGGCACCAATTGATGCCATTGGTGAAATCCTTCATTCAAATCCAACACCCTGACCTCATAATAGTGCACTGTGGTGGCAATGACCTAGGCACTTTGACTGGGGTAGGTCTGGAAATGCTTATGAAGGACACCTTTGCACAACTGTTTACACTTTTCCCTAAAACTGCCTTTGTGTTTTCCAACATATGCCAAAGGCAAAAATGGAACTGGTCCAATCATTTCTGTCCACAGATTGACAAAGCAAGAAAGCACGTCAACAAATCTGTTTCTGCTTTCCTCCGTGACTATGGTATGGGTGCCATTTACCACAACAACTTGCGTTACGACATGCAAGACATTTATAGAGGAGATGGTGTGCACTTCAATGATGAAGGGAACAGAGTCTTCCTCTTGAACCTTAGACTCTGCATCGGTACTTACTTGTAGGTACCACTAAAAAAATGACTCCATAAACACAACAGCTCTTTTTAGAGCTCCCTAATTTCTAAACTCTTAAATCTGCTTTTCATTTATTTTTTTTTATTTTTTTTACCGTACGCTTACCGTAAGCTTACCGTACGCGTACCCCGTGATTTTTTTTAAAATCAATAAATGTTTTCTTTGTACTTTTCTGTCCTTCTTTGACCCCCTTACAATTGTTAGGGGGTCTGTAACTCTCCTCATTGCCCCCTTTCCTTGTTTTCACTCTTTTTTTTCAGAGTGAAATACACAAAATGGCGGCCGCCGCTTCCTGGTTTCGGCCGATTCGAATGTTTACTAAGATCTAAGAGCCAATCAGAATCGCGCTCGCGCACGCCACCGTACGCTTACCGTAAGCGTACGGTAAGCGTACCGTAAGCTGGCTCAGATATATATATTGATTTAAAGGCTATTTTCTCAGAATCTACTGAACAGATTTACACCAAACCTACAAAAGGCACTTCCTTGACCTAGGGACTACCTCTCTGCCAAATTTTGAGTAATTCTGTTCAGCCGTTCAGGCTGTAGCTCGTTCTAAAGGTCCTATGGAAAAATGCATGGGAAAAACGCGTTTTGGGACCCCCCTTTTATCTCAGCCCCCGCTTGACGGATCCCCCCGAGACTTTCAGGGTAGGAGCGGAGCGTAGCGCCCCACCTATTTTGAGAAATTCGCGAGGATTCGTCGACCGGCGCCAAAGTTATTCAAAATAGAATGTTGAGGTTTTCCTATGGAAACGTGGTCCTAACTATAACTACCTACTGGCGACCGCCAGTAGGTAATATATATATATATATATATATATATATATATATATATATATATATATATATATATATATATATATATATATATATATATATATATATATATATATATATGTGTGTGTTAGAATTGGGGGTCTCTATGGTCTATAATAAACCCTGTTCATCCCCTTGATAGATTGGCATGAGCAGAGAGGCTCATCTCAGAGGCAGTGGGTACACACATGCAGTAATACAGTGAAAACACTACACATGGACACCACACCAGTTTAGAAAAATAAGTAATCTTTATCTTAACCAAACAATACAGTAATAAAAATATGACTTTTAAAAGGTAGAAACAGTTCTGTCCATAGCAAACTATCGAAGCAACACTTTCAACACAAAGTACCTTGGATGTGTCAAAACCATGAACAAAAACAGCCCCAGGAAAGGTGATGCGTCGGTTCCTTACCCACAGGGGAGGTGATGCATTGGTTCCTTATTCCAAGGGAGGGGATGCTTCGGTTCCTTACTGCCATGCGTGGAAGGTGATGCATTGGTTCCTTACTGGAGGGGAGGTGATGTGTCCTTTTCTTACTATGAGGGGAGGTGATGCATCGGTTTCTTACTGGGGCCCCACCATTGATGTCGACTTCACGTCCCAGTGCGATGCGTGATGATCGAGAATGCGTCAGTTCTCCATGCTGCGGCGGCAACGGCGCTGCGTTGTTTTCTTCAGCTGCGGTTCCATTATGCGTTGGTTCTTGCAGCTGCACAGCAGGGCCTGCTTCAGAATTGGTGAGGTGATCTCGGCCTTCGTAGATCGTGCACATGATGCTGCGTGCCGCAATTTCTCGAGCAGCAGGCAGGCACTTCTTCGGTTTCTTCACAATGCTTCAGAAACAGGTGCGGATGCATCACGCTTCTCCTTGTTGCGTTACCTTACCAGCTCCCAACAGCAGGAACAACCTCCATAGGCCCAGAACAGCAATAGGCACCACTCAGAATTATCTGCAAAAGAGTTCAGGGGTGCCGGGGGTGAATAGAAGGCAAGCTCTACTTCAAGCCCTTGGAGATCTTTCTAAATCAGGGGACAAAGCACACAGCAAAGTCCTTGTCCTTTTCTTTAAAAAAACAGCCACTGTCGGCCAACCCCAGATAGCACACAGCAAAGGGGCAGTACTTCTCAGTTTCTCCAACAAAGGTTCCTCTGAATTCCAGTAGGAATCTAAAGTTCAGGGGTCTGGGTCCCACTGTTTATAGCACAAATTCCTTTGTTCTCTAGTGGCAAAGATGGTCTTTGCCCAGCCCAAACCAGTTCTGTCCTCTCTGGTGCAGCTGCCCGGCAGGAGGTAGAGACAGCATTGTTTAAGGCAGACCAGGCTCATTCAGGTGATGTCATTTGAGATGTCATGAGTGATGTCATGAGTGATGTCATGAGTGATGTCATGAGTGATGTCACTGACCATGTCATGAATGATTCAATATGTGACGTCATCACCAGTGCATTGCGGGCGCAGGAGTTATAGTTAACTCAACTAAGTATAAGGGGCGAATTTCTCTGGTTTTATACAAGTCAAATGTCCAACTAACCATAACGTCCCTGAAACCTATGTTTTTTTAGTGAATTTCAAAGGTTTTTTAAGTGCTAATTCCTAACTATAACGTCTGTAAAACCTATGGTTTTTTCAGTACATTTTTTTGTAATATTTTGGAACTCTATTATCCTTTTTTGTAATTAAAAAAATTATGTAATGCTTTATATCTTCAAAAAAAGTATGTATATATTTTTTTTTTGTTGAGAAAACTGGAGTCCCGTACCGATAGTGTACCAAGATCCATCAGCGCACGACTCCTATCTGCCATATTGCTAAACTCGTAAAGGATGTGCATTCCGTATCCGACGGTTTCGTGGCACCGCATCCCGCCTAACATCATATATGTATGAGGTCGCGCCAGCTGCTAGTTTGGTATGCGACGGGTGCACGGTATCCCACCCGCGCATTACGTCATATACGTATGGGTTGTGCCGGCTGCGTGTTCCGAATGCGATGAGTGCACGCTGCCAGGCCCTGTGTTACATCATAGACGTGTGATGTCGCGCCGGGTACGCCATTCCCTCATTTTTAGGTTTCGCCTAGGCAGTGCATGCGCTGTCTGAGCGAGAGATGCTGTATGCTGTATTGTGGGGGAAGCCCCACCCACTTTCTGCGCATGCTTTTGATTGGCTCAAATCTGAAATGCTGCATTCTCATTGGTTGCCGGTGTATTAGTCCCGCCTCCTTACTGCCATGACGTTATTTTTATCCTTCCATGGCTATCAGCCCCTTTACTTCAGCAACTCTTTTGTTCCCCTGCCCCCTCCCAAAGTCTGTGACTTCTTTGACCACAACCACCCCCCACCCACTCTCGTTCCTGCCTTCTTCAGCGCCCGCATTTTTATTTACAATGCAATAGGACTCGGGTCAATCCGAGTCCTATTGCATTTGTAAATGCTTTTTTTCATGATTGGCTGCCTGCATTCGCACTTTCTTTTGCCTGACCTGTCCAGACTCTCGCATGCGCACAATGCTTTACATCGTGTGCATGCGTGCCAAAAGTGTTACTCTGTAGTACAGCGGCTGCCTCCGGACCGGCACGCAGTGACTTGAACCACGCTCGGCCGGCTGGCTGAAGGATGCAGGCGTGTTTGCCTCACTTAATCTCTTCAAAGCAGATGCCGAGGACCTGTGAACAAGCCCCTGTATAACCAGCTGCCCTTTGATACCAGACACTCGGCCCGACTGTGCAAACAGAGGTTTAATCTCTCTCGCATGGGCGGAGGCCGCAGGTGACGGATAAGAGATCTGAAAAGGTGGCTGGAGGGGTTAGTTTGGGGACAGCGGGGCCAGGCTCTGGTGATAAGAGAGGTAAATAGGTCCAATGAAAGAGCTGCCATCTCTTATTGGGTCTTCAGTTAAAGGACAGACCCCCACCTCTTCATAGCGCAGTACGACGCACTCTTAAACACGGGCGGTCAACCATTTATTGATTGCTCTAAACACGCTCCTAATACAGTTGAAATCAGTTTTGCCTTTCTTTTAAGAAATACGTCCTAAACGATGACAGTGTGCCAGTTTCTTTATGTCTCAAAACTATATCTAAATAACTTTAAAGTGTATATGAGAGCAAGCGATAATCTAAAATATTTTAAACATTTATATATTTCTAACTGTAATAAACTTATATTATGGTAAATATATTTTCTCAAAATCACACCGGGTGTGGTCTCCTTGCGTGCTGGGTGCGCGATTGCCATGTGACCTTAAAAAAAAACATTTGATTAGTCCATAACATTTCCCATTGTAGCAGTTGGAGAACACCACCCATTTTAGTCATTCGCTCTACAGCTTTTGATGAGACACACCTCTTCTGCTTAGAGAGCTTTTTTGAAAACTTTTTGCTACTTACAACATGCAACCATCATCTTTATCAATATTCATGGTCTGTAAAGTAGCCTTCCACCTGTGATAGCCATGCACCTAAAAGTTACATAACCGAAGTTTTCCCCACTGCCAGAGGTAACATGGTTGCATACGCTGTCTACAGCACAATGTAATGTGGTACGGCCCAGGGGCAGTATCATGCATGGATAATGAACACACGTTCACAGATAGATAGTGGAAGTGGGTACTGGCACGTGCGCTCGACTCCTTTTTATTATCAGGGTCACAAATCCAGTGACGTATGTGCTGAATGCGTGTGGGGTGAGTGTAAACCAGCCCTCAGGAAATGGTTGCTGCTAGCATGAACTACAACAGTAATCATTGGATCACACACAGAGATTCAATAATAAAAGGGTCAATAGTTTGTGCTGCAGTAAGGTAGGGACAGTAGATGTGAAATAATACACAAAAGATTCTATCGTAAAAGAACCATCACTTGTGGTATACTGAGATACAGGCAGTATATCTGAAATAATGCGCAAAAAGATTGTATCATAAAGGGTCCATCAGTTCTAGTGCACTCAGATAGCCACATCAAAAGCATTCAGCATGTGCACAGCCAGCGATGATCCGTGCTGCAGGCTGGCCGTACTAGGAGCAATGTCTGTTGCCTACAGGACTGCATCATTTGTAATAGCAACTCGATCTGAATTGTGAACACTGCTGTCTACAGTGTAGGCCAGAGAGAGCGGTCAGCAAGTGCCCACAGCCACGTGGCGTTGACTTGAGCTGTCCTGTTTGCAGTACACGAAGCAACAAAAAGCGTATGCGGAGCCTGCGATGATGCGTATGCGTAGTGCGGACAGAGCGCACTGGAGCAATGTCTTTTGCCTACAGGACTGCGTCATCTACAATAGCGACTCAATCTGAATTGTGAACACTGCTATCTGCAGTGTAAATTGAAGGCAGTAGTCAGCACAGACATCTATGAATACTTTTTCTCACTTCCTCTTCACAAAATACAAAAACATAACTTACAAAAAACTCTGCAATAAATAAATCAAAACAATTCGAATTGCGATCTCTGCTGTCCACATTGTCGACTGTTATTCAGTTTTCTTTTCCACTACCAAGAAGAATTTGGTTATTGTACTAAACCTATAACAAATCCAAAAAAAGTTCTTCAAGCAAGTACACTAAAAGGATATTGTGTATGTTTCAATAGACGTTGTAGTTAGTTGCCTACTGGATTCCGTAATTTAACAATCACCACTCAATCAGAATTGTGAGCCCTGCTGACTGCAGTGTAGGCCAGAGTCAGTGGTCATTAACGCCTCACAACCACGTGCCGTTGGATTCGGAAGCACGGAGTTGGTAGCACCTGAACGGAGGCGGTACACAAAAATCATCGCCGACTTTAACTTCTGACATCCTCAATCATAGAATCAAGACCCTGTTTCACTGTTCGGACGTGCTGTACCGCATTGTAGTCCAGTGACTACAGTTAACCAAGCCCAATAATCATGTGCAGCAGTTAGCTACGGAAGCACAGAGTGTGATGCACCTCAACGGAGGGAGTTCTGTGAAAACCAAGCAGCAGGTAATATCGGACATCGTCCATTGTGGAATCAAGACACCGTTCCACTGTTGGGACCTAGAGTTGGTTGCACCTGGTCGAAGGGAGTAGCTTCATCTCTACTCTCAGATGCAGTTCTAACATCGTCCATTGTGGGATCAAGACACCGTTCCACTGTTGGGACCTAGAGTTGGTTGCACCTGGTCGAAGGCAGTACCTTCATCTCCACTCTCAGATGCAGTTCTAACATCATCCATTGTGGGATCAAGACACCGTTCCACTGTTGGTACCTGTTGGACTACTGTTTTAGTAGAATACAGAGCACTCCACGGTGCTGAGCCTCAGGCTGGGCGCTGTGTGCCTGTGTCACGGTAGCCAGGGTTGATCTCAGAAGCCTTCCCAGCTCAAAGACCTCGGCCCAGGAGCTTCCGCCGGCACGTGGTGGGCCCTCATACACATGCGACAGTGTCGAAAGGTGAACTGTGGGGCATATGTGCATCACAGCAGCCATGACGGTTTCTGGGTACCAAAGCAAAAGACACACAATTGATGGACGGAATGCAGAACAAATCAAAACATTCACCCCCAGTCAAGAGATCTGGCTTAAATCCATCATTCTTTTGCTCACCATGCCACCCCAGGTTAGACCTGGCCATATGCAAATCAGTCTTGACCCTGTGCCTCATGGGAACAGTCCAGTCCGAACTGCCATTCCGTTCATCAATTGTGTATCTTTTTGTTTCTGGGTACCAGCAGGCTGAGAGCATCATTCACACACCCACCTTCGCTCACGGCGTGAGCCTTGTGGCGGTGTAAGCTATGCAGACCTGGCAGACACGTTCGCCATTCCGGAAGAGAACCACAACCAGACAAACGTGCCTTTTATTCATACCCCTACAATAGCCTTGCGTACGCCGAGCCAGCACACTTCGCTAAAGATTTGGAGGGGGAGGGGGACGTACGTGCTATGTTTTCGTAATCTTCCCTACTGACTGTACTATTATGATTGCGTCCACTGTCTACTTCACTCAATAGACCCTCAGTGTATGTTGACATGTACATGTCTGTGCTCTGCATACTCAAGTCTCTCAGCCACATCCCCTCAACGGATCACTGACATAATATCGACTACAAAAATATAGACTTACAAAAATATCGATGCCAAAATATAGAATACCAAAATATCGAACCCCTATCTTCAAACAGGAAATTACAAAAATATCGAATCCAAAATATCGTTGTAAATAATATAGTTAGTCAAAATATCGAATTTTTTAAATGTTTAAAAAGTAATGTAAAATTAATGAAATAATACATAGAATTAACTGACACATACTTAAAAATACTTAAATAACAGTAAAATTAATAAATAATTAAAGTAAGTAAAAAAACAAAATTAATACATATATATTAACGTAATATTATTTAAAAATATTCAATATTTTCTGCGTAGGATAGCGGGCGGGTAAAATTTACTATTACCACTCCAGTAAGTGCAATAGTAGGGAAAGCGTTGGATAGCGGGAGGGTAAAAATTACTATTCCCACTCCAGAGAATGCAACAGTAGGGAAAGCGTTGGATAGCGGGAGGGTAAAAATTACTATTCCCACTCCAGAGAGTGCAATAATAGGGAAAACATTGGATAGCGTAGGGGTAAAATTTACTATTCCCACTCCAGAGAGAGCAACAGTAGGGAAAGCGTTGGATAGCGGGAGGGTAAAATTTACTATTGCCACTCCAGTGAGTGCAACAGTAGGGAAAGCGTTGGATAGCGTAGGGGTAAAAATTACTATTCCCACTCCAGAGAGTGCAACAGTAGGGAAAGCGTTTGATAGCGGGAGTGTCAAATTTACTATTCCCACTCCAGTGAGTGCAACAGTAGAGAAAGCGTTGGATAGCGTAGGGGTAAAAATTACTATTCCCACTCCAGAGAGTGCAACAGTAGGGAAAGCATTGGATAGCGAAGGGGTAAACATTACTATTCCCACTCCAGAGAGTGCAACAGTAGGGAAAGAGTTGGATAGGTGGAGGGTCAAATTTACTATTCCCACTCCAGTGACTGCAACAGTAGGGAAAGCGTTGCATAGCGGGAGGGTAAAAATTACTATTCCCACTCCAGAGAATGCAACAGTAGGGAAAGCGTTGGATAGCGGGAGGGACAAAATTACTATTCCCACTCCAGAGAGTGCAACAGTAGGGAAAGCGTTGGATAGCGGTAGTTCGAAATATACTTTTCCCACTCCAGTGATTACAACAGTAGAGAAAACGTCAAATGGCGTAGGTATAAAAATTACTATTCCCACTCCAGAGAGTGCAACAGTAGGGAAAGCGTTGGATAGCGGGAGAGTAAAATTTACTATTCCCACTCCAGTGAGTGCAACAGTAGGGAAAGCGTTGGATAGCGTAGGGGTAAAAATTACTATTCCCACTCCAGAGAGTGCAACAGTAGGGAAAGCGTTGGATAGCGTAGGGGTAAAAATTACTATTCCCACTCCAGAGAGTGCAACAGTAGGGAAAGCATTGGATAGCGTAAGGATAAAAATTACTATTCCCACTCCAGAGAGTGCAACAGTAGGGAAAGCGTTGGAAAGCGGGAGGGTCAAATTTACTATTCCCACTCCAGTGAGTGCAAAAGTAGGGAAAGCGTTGGATAGCAGTAGGGTAAAAATTACTATTCCCACTCCAGAGAATGCAACAGTAGGGAAAGCGTTGGATAGCGGGAGGGAAAAAATTACTATTCCCACTCCAGAGAGTGCAATAATAGGGAAAGCATTGGATAGCGTAGGGGTAAAAATTACTATTCCCACTCAAGTAAGTGCAATAGAAGGGAAAATAATAATTTTTTTTTTTTTTGTAAAGTAATTAATTATTAATACCAAAACAAGTATTACAATTAATTACCAATCACACAAGATTTAATAATTGATTATTTATAAATACGAATACAATTTGGTTTAATTAATTAACTATTAATAATTAATTAAAAACCAATTGTTTTTCCATAACAAACATTAATAAATGCAAATAATACCAATTAATAATTAATTTATAATGTATTAATTAACAATATACACAAATTATTAAAAAAAATAATTATTTACAATTATATTACTTCCCACCATATTCCCCTATAAACACACTACCCGCTACAAATAATAAATAAATACAATTAACATAATTATCAATTAAACAATTAATACAAAGTCATTACCAATTAATACTAATTATTTACCAATTAATAATTAATCAACAACCAATTAATTTTCAATACCAATTAATAATTAACTAGTAACAATTAAATTACTTCCCACCCTATTCCCCTATAAACCCACAACCCGCTACAGAAGTAAAACGCAAAATTAAATTAAAGATATATTAATTAACAATATACACAAATTAATTAAATAATTATTTATTTACTATTATATTACTTCCCACCATATTCCCCTATAAACACACTGCCCGCTACAAATATTAAATGAATACAATTAACATATTAATCAATTAATACAAATTAATTACCAATGAATACAAATTATTTACCAATTAATAATTAATCAACAACCAATTAATTTTCAATACCAATTAATAATTAACTAATAACAATTAAATTACTTCCCACCCTATTCCCCTATAAACCCACAACCCGCTACAGAAGTAAAACGCAAAATTAAATTAAAAATAATTAATAATTCCTATAAATTATTATTTAATGTACTATAATTAAATTACTTCCCACCCTATTCCCCTATAAACCCACAACCCGCTACAGAAGTAAAACGCTAAATTAAATTAAAAATAATTAATAATTCCTATAAATTATTATTTAATATACTATAATTAAATTACTTCCCACCCTACTCCCCTATAAACCCACAACCCGCTACGGAATTAAATTACACAAAAATAAAATAACATAAAATTCATTACTTTAAAAATATTCTAACATACATTCCAATATTAATACATACATTTAACACATATACTAACACTTAAAACACTATAAAAAATTCGATATTTTTAACAACTATATTATGACTGTCGATATTACTTACTTCTATATTATTGTAATCAATATTTCTTACCTGTTTTTCGGTATTCTTCACCACTACATTTTTGCTATTCGATATTCTGTCCATTCGATATTAAAAACTCGATATTCTGTCCACTCGATATTTTTGTTTCGATATTATGTCTATTTACCCCCCTCAACACTTTGCACTGCATACTTTTATAATCGAGAATCACTTCCCACCTTCGCACATACTTTGCTCCCATCTCCCCCTGCATTCTGGATTGTGTTTCAGAGGTACCATGCCATGTTTGGTTTGTGTACATGGCTAGCCACGGTTCCCACAGTACGTAGTGTCATTGTGTCTGCTAGGTGTACATGTTGTTTGTCATGTTGTATGTGATTATATAAAGTAGTGCATTTATTCACGAGCAGTGGTTCTCCCATTTACATATCGCTGGCTTAAAGAGGATACAGAAGTTTTTCTCACAGATGAAAAGTGTGACCACAATGGCAGTCATTCATTATTATGCAAGAATTTCCAACTGCACAACGCTTCTAAGCTTACAGCCCCCAATCTTGCGTGCTTTCTTAAAAGCACGCCAACACACACAATCAGACCAACATTCACACAGCTTTCTAACAGCAGTTATCTAGTTCTTAATAACATGGACTGCTACGGAATGTGAGCTGGCATACCGTATGTCCTCACTGTTTCAAACCGAGTAACTTCCTGTGGCAATGTCTATTCCTACCCACATAAAGTAACTTCCACTGTTCAACTTGGCCTTCAATACCTACTTTGAAAACAGATTTCATTAAACTGAGCAAACTGAAGGTGCTTTTGTTTCAAACAGAAGTGTCCTTCACTTCTGCAAAAGAAATTTATCGACTGCAGATAGCACGAACTTCAACTAAAATACAGACCCTTTGAAATACAAACCTCCCATTACACTTTGTGAATTGTTACACAATTTTCAATAGATCTGACACTCAAGGTCTGGCACATTTTTTTAACACTGTCTCCTCTTGCCTTGTCACAGGCCTTCAAACTGTTTTTGGTATAATACCAGACTCATTCGATCATCTCTGGAATAACAGGAACAATGCCCATAATTCTCACTCTGTTTGCGGCCATCCTACTACTATTTTTGCTTGTAAAAAATGGCTGCGCTCCCTGTGGTAACAATCATGTACGACAGAATACGCCTCTACGAGAAGCTACATCAATAACGTGAAAAAACTGAAGAACTTTTTGGCTGCCTGCCTCTATCTATTATCGGAGCCAGCTACAACATGACATTTATTTACAAATATGCAATCTACGTGCAACCATCTTTTCATTGCAAAGCTTGCCCATTCGACTTACCAACATCCCAATCTCGCTCCCGATATCCAGCAGGTAATGGAGTATCTTGAAAACCATGAACTTGATTGTTCGGGCAGTGGAGCAATGGGGGATGCAACGCAAAAAGGTATCCTGGCGGAATGGGATGTCTGCGCAGCTGCGAAAGATCTCCTGCAACCTGCGACCTTTGACAACATCAAATTCAAATTGTCACTCCAACATTCGAGGAACATTACTGTCCCTTCGAGGATATGAATTGGATCGCTTCACTTTTCTCACATGTTATGTTATGTTATGTTAAAAGATATTTATACAGCGCACTATCACCAAACGGTTTCTTGGCGCTAAGCAGAGTCAGACAGTTGAAAAGAAAAAGGAAGATAGGAGAAAAAAAAAAGTTAATTATAAGCTTGAATGAACAGCCAGGTTTTAAGAGCGGATCTAAACTGAGCATAAGAAGAGAATGAACGAAGATTGGAAGGAAGAGTGTTCTAGAATTGAGGCGCCAAGAATGAGAAACAAAGACCACCGTGTTTCTTGCGCTTAAAGGAACAAGGCCTCAAAAGGTTCATGTTTGAAGAGTGTTGTACACGGGAGGGGGTATAGCGTGATAGTCTAGACCCAATAAAAAACGGACCAAGATCCCAAAGGGCTTTAAAAATGGTGCATCCTAATTTGAAAAGGCAGCGTTCAAAGACAGGGAGCCAATGAAGATCCTTCAAAATGGGTTTCACATGGTGAAATTTAAGCTGACTGTATACAAGACGAGCAGCATGGTTCTGTACCAATTGAAGTCGGTGTAGTTGATAGGCGGGAATGCCAGCGTAGAGGGAACTGGCAAAGTCAATACGCGACATCACCAAAGCAAGGACAGCCTGAATCTGAGCCTCAAGAGTCAAAAATCTGGAAATGTTGCGAATTCTTCAAAGATGGAAGAAACAAGCAGATACCACCGATTTAATCTGTGCTTTCATCGAGAGATCGAAGCTGATTACAATTCCCAGACTCTTGACTGATTTCGCTGGAGAAGGAGGACGGCTCAGGGCGTCAGGCCAGAAATTGGAATTCCAGGGGTTACCCGGAACCCCCGTAAGGATCAGTTCAGTTTTGTCTGGGTTTAACTTAAGCTGACTGGCACTCATCCAATTGCTAATAAATAGCATAACCGATTGAAAATTTTCAGTAGAGGAAGGAGAGGAATCAATGTGAAAAACTAATTGAAGATCATCGGCATAGTTGAAGACTGTCAGCTCTCGTTTTTGGAGAGCTGAGATCAATGGGTGGATGTACAAATTGAAAAGAAGGGGGGAGAGGGCCGAGCCCTGGGGGACACCACATATCAGTCTCTTTTTCTGAGCCAGAAAACTGGCCAGACGAACCGCTTGAAAGCGGTCACAGAGAAAAGAGGAGATCCAGGCCAACGGGGTGCCCCGAATCCTGGCGCTCTCGACACGGTCGACCAAAAGAGCATGGTCCACCGTGTCGAAGGCCGCAGAGATCTAAAAGTATCAGGGCTTGCGTGGAACTGAAGTCGGCCCCTCTACGAAGTTCATCAAGAACTGCCAAAATAACGGTTTCCGTAGAATGTTTGGGTCTGAACCCCGCTTGATGGGGGTCCAAGTATGATGACTGTTCAATAAAAGTACTGAGACAGTCGGCAACATGAGTCTCCAAAATTTTGGCCAAAAAGGGCAACAATGAGATGGGGCGGAAATTGCTAAGGATGGAGGAGTCGGAACCAGGTTTTTTTAAGATAGGAACCACCTCCGCAAATTTAAAAAGATTAGGAACGATGCCCTGAGAGAGGGAATTGTTAAGGAGAGTCATGGGTGGTACTGGACAAGAGAGAAAAACTTCTCGAAGAATGGAAGAAGGACAACTGTCTGAGGGGGATCCAGACTTCACTCTTTTAAGTAGAGAAAAAAAGGCTTGTTGCGTGATAGGAGGAAAACAATCCAAACAATGGACATTTATGTAAGGAGCAGGAGAGGTCACAGACGCAGGAGGATGGTGAATGCTAAGTTTGATGTTAGCAATTTTCTCAATAAAATAGTCATTCATTGAGTCACACAAAGTTTGAGAAGGGGTAGGTTTAACAGCAATACGATCGGGTGTGACGCGTTCGTCCACTATAGCGAAGATGTCTTTGGACCTATTAGATGCCAAAATTTTTGATGAGAAGTATTCAGATTTGGCATTAATAATAGCGTTTTTGTAATCCTTAAGTGCGGCAGTGAATAAGAGCTGCTTGTGGGGGCAGTAATTCTGTCTCCACTTGTGCTCAGTTTGACGCAGAGCCAGTTTCATGGTCTTCAACTTGTCCGAGAACCAATGCTGTGCGTCATGAGCTCTTTTGATTTTAATGATGCGGAGCGGAGCGATACTATCTCTAGCTGATTCTAACCAGGTGTTGATGTTTTCAGCCTGGGAGTGAAGAGAGGACACTGAGCTACAAGGTTGGGATGTGATTAACATGGAGCTATAATCTTTGATGTTAGCTTGACTCCAGTTTCTAGCAGAAAATGAACCTGCAGGAGGAGATTTAGCAACGGGAAAACTGAAAATGGAAAAGGTAATAAACGAATGATCTGAGCAGGAACAAGGAGAAATACTTAGTTTGCCCAGTTCCAGGTTAGATGTCCAGACCTGATCTACCCCTTGACGTGGGTAGGGACTTTAATGTGCTGGTAAAAATTTAGTCCTGTCAACAAGTCTGTGAACTCAGGAGAATGTGGACTTTCCTGTAAACTATTAGGCCAATAGTTAAAATCGCCAACAATCAATATCTTTGCATGATTGATGGTTAAGGTGGCAGTAACTTCACTGAGTGATTGCACAAAGGTGGGCATGGACTCAGGAGGACGATAGAAAAGAGCACAGACAAAAGAGGAGTGATCAGATTCAAGTTTAAACAAAAGATAATCAACAGAATGGATACACTGGGTATGAAAAGAGATAAATTTGTGTTTATGAGAAATAATGGCTGCCACACACCCTCCATTTCTATTCCCCAGTCTATTAGATTGGAGAATGTAATAGTTGTCTGGAAGGGCGGCTAGAATGTCCGGGCTAGAGTCTTCCGTCAGCCAAGTTTCTGATAAGAGAAGAATGTCCGGTCTATTGGACTCCAGGAAGTAAAAAATCTCGAGTTGGTGTTTCACCATCGATCTGGTATTAAGATAGCAAATAGACAACTGCTCTTGTCCCGAATGTAAGGAATCAGAAGAGGGGATGGGGGAACATTAGTGGTACAAGGGGTATGCAATACAGAGGAAATAGAAGGTAAAGTATAGGTAGTGCAAATAGTGCAGGAAATTTTCAATAAGTCTAGCCGTAGTTGAATATGAGGGTTGAAAGCCCAGTTTCCCCAGAGGGCTCTAAGGCAAGAGGAAGAATAAACCTGGCGGCACGCAGAGTCCTGGGCCCTAGGCCCCGGCTGGTCACAGACAGGCGCAGACGGGCTTGCCTTTAGCGCGCCTTCGGCTCGCTGGCGGTGCGCCCACTGCGCGCGTCCGCTGCGCGCTCGCCCTTGCATTCTGATTTTATGCTTTCCCACCCGGAAATGAGGGCTTTCCCCAGCAAGGCGCCTGCCACCACCAAGATGGCGCCGCCCAGCGTGAGCCCAGAAGCAATTGCAGAGTGAAAGCAAACCCTCTCCCCACAACCGGAATAACCGTGGCGGAACGGAGGGTGCAAACAGGATTAGTGCAACAGGTAAGAAATAGTCACTTTCCAACACAGGGTAAAATCGTTTTAGTATTTTTAAAATTAAGAGCAAATACAACACGAAAGTAGCAGCAAAAGTTATAAACTTGTTAAAAAATAAGAGGTTATAGGCATTAGGTTTCGTCAAAGTAAGGTAGCGTTTCAGCAGCTGACTATCCGCTGCGCGCTCGCCCTTGCATTCCGATTTTATGCTTTCCCACCCGGAAATGAGGGCTTTACCCAGCGAGGCGCCTGCCACCACCTAGATGGCGCCGCCCAGCGTGAGCCCAGAAGCAATTGCAGAGTGAAAGCAAACCCTCTCCGCACAACCGGAATAACCGTGGCGGAACGGAGGGTGCAAACAGGATTAGTGCAACAGGTAAGAAATAGTCACTTTCCAACACAGGGTAAAATCGTTTTAGTATTTTTAAAATTAAGAGCAAATACAACACGAAAGTAGCAGCAAAAGTTATAAACTTGTTAAAAAATAAGAGGTTATAGGCGTTAGGATTCGTCAAAGTAAGGTAGCGTTTCAGCAGCTGACTATCCGCTGCGCGCTCGCCCTTGCATTCCGATTTTATGCTTTCCCACCCGGAAATGAGGGCTTTCCCCAGCGAGGCACCTGCCACCACCAAGATGGTGCCACCCAGCGTGAGCCCAGAAGCAATTGCAGAGTGAAAGCAAACCCTCTCCGCACAACCGGAATAACCGTGGCGAAACGGAGGGTGCCAACAGGATTAGTGCAACAGGTAAGAAATAGTCACTTTCCAACACAGGGTAAAATCGTTTTAGTATTTTTAAAATTAAGAGCAAATACAACATGAAAGTAGCAGCAAACGTTATAAACTTGTTAAAAATAAGAGGTTATAAGCGTTAGGTTTCGTCAAAGTAAGGTAGCGTTTCAGCAGCTGACTATCCGTTGCGCGCTCGCCCTTGCATTACGATTTTATGCTTTCCCACCCGGAAATGAGGGCTTTCCCCAGCGAGGCGCCTGCTACCACCAAGATGGCGCCACCCAGCGTGAGCCCAGAAGCAATTGCAGAGTGAAAGCAAACCCTCTCCGCACAACCGGAATAACCGTGGCAGAACGGAGGGTGCAAACAGGATTAGTGCAACAGGTAAGAAATAGTCACTTTCCAACACAGGGTAAAATCGTTTTAGTATTTTTTAAATTAAGAGCAAATACAACACGAAAGTAGTAGCAAAAGTTATAAACATGTTAAAAAATAAGAGGTTATAAGCGTTAGGTTTCGTCAAAGTAAGGTACCGTTTCAGCAGCTGACTATCCGCATCATGGCAACAATCGCCTCTTGGAACATTACACATCTCAAGCCGCTGAAAAACTTCCGGACTGCAATCTCCCAGAGTTGTAAGAAATTCACGTTATCCTTGGATTGATTTTTTCCAACTTTTTTGACTTTTTCCTACAATTTTTTTTAATACACTTCAATTGAACTATTTTCATATAATAACTTTCTAAGTATACTCAGGCATTTGAACTCTGTTTTCATTATTGCCCCTTACGTCTCCAGCCTAACCAGGGATGGGCGATGTATGGCCTATGCAAATACGCTATTTACTTGCTAAATTAGCCTAAATCCGACATCCATTTTGAAACCATGTCTATTCTTTTTTCACACGTCTCTCTGCCTGCCTGTTATCCACGAAGCCCTTTCACGCAAATTAGCTCATCCTCAGCCTCTGCTCACAAGCTGGCGATCAAGATAAAAAAACACAACATTGTTTAGGAACTAGTTGGCACAGTCTGGTAATCGTATCCTACCTTTATTTTCATTATAGAATTTACTCATTCATGTCTAATAGCTATTGTTTATGTCACATGGAACTGTAACATGTAATGTGCAATTCACTGATGCAGCAGCTTAGGTTTGAATACAGCAGAAGCGGTTGGAGTTTGCATCAGCTCGATTCCTTAGCTCTTGCACAAGAATGTTTTTTTGAAAGGGCTGAGGACAATAATGTATGGTTTGACGAGAAGGGTACCGAATGTGCTTCTGAGAAGCGCAATGTTTGTGTTCCTCCTCAAAGTTCCGATGTGAGTAGAACTATTACCAATTCTGACACACACCAGATTGAATCTACTGTAGAAGAGATTGCTGACTGTTCTGCTGTTGATAAATTTGTGTTACAAAACAGGAGTACCAGGGTACCTAGGAAGTTTGATGATTACATTTTGGAATATATATATATATATATATACATTTTTTTTTTTTCTTAAAGGATACATGTGGTAATTGTATCCTACCTTTATTTTCATTATAGAATTTAGAGTCATTCATGTCTAATAGGTATTGTTTATGTCACATGGAACTGTAACATGTAATGTGGAATTCACTGATGCAGGAGCTTAGGTTTGAATACAGCAGAAGCGGTTGGAGTTTGCCTCAGCTGGATGCCTTAGCTCTTGCACCAGTGGGTCCATTTATGGCACTTAAATAAAGACACTTTCTATATAACTTGCAGACTCCATCGCTTTAATACACACAGCCACTTTCTTAGACACACCTTATTTCACCATTGGTCTTCTGTGGCATTGCAACATTCTGCATTATATTCTTCACGATCATTTCTTTATTCCTGCTTGCTAAAACTCTGCTTTCGAGTCTTCACAGGGGTGAGCAGTTCGCTTCCCACTCCCTGTATAGTATAGACGCATACTAACACTACTTACACAGGTATCCTACAGTGCCCACAGCACATGACTTTACAGCAATCTGCTCAAGGCTCACGGTTTGATCCCCGAGTCTTCAGACTGGTAGGGGTGAGTAGTTTGCTTCCCACTCCCACTATAGTCTAAACGCATACTAACACCACTTGCACAGCTATGCGACAGCGCCCAGAGCACATCAGTTTACAGCAATCAGCTCACCGTTTAGGCTCATGGTTTCATCCCTGAGTGTACCGGCACCTCACCTCAGCACCACCTCACTCTGGGCAAAACAGCACTTTCACACTGGTAGGGGTGAAAACTTCGCTTCACACTCCCTAACCACCCCACAGAGCTCACACGCTCCTACCTTCCTCTTTCCTTCTTTTTATGCCCTTTTTTCCCCTTACTCGCTTCAACGGAATCACAAAATGGCTGCCAATACTTCCTAGTTGCAACCGTTCGCAGCCAATAACCAGCAAGCTCGTGCTCGTAACGCCTCAGCCAATCAGATGGCAGAATTCCCAAATATCAATATCTGTAAATTTCGATATTTCTCCAAAACTACAGAACGGATTTACACCAAATAAACAAAAGCGTGCTTTCTAGACCAAGGCCCTTGTCCCAGTTAAATTTGGGGTAATTCCGTTCACCCGTTCGACCTCTAGCCTTGTCTAACGTTTCCTATGGAAATGGCATGGAGAAACATGTTTTGGGACCCCCCTTTTTTCTCGGCACCCCCAAACTTTCAACAGCTCCTACCCTGAAAGTTTTGCGGTGATTCTTCAAGCGGGGGCCGAGAAAAAAGAGGGGTCCCAAAACACATTTTCCCCATGCAATTTCCCATAGGACCTGTTGTCGCAGCTACAGCCCGAACTGCTGAACGGAATTACACCAAATTTGGCAAAGAGGTAGTCCTCAGTTCAGACTCGTGCCTTTTGCTTAAATGGTGTAAATCCGTTCAGTAGTTCCGGAGAAAATTAGAGTTAAAAGTTAGTGATATCTATGGCCGGGGAGGATCCGCGCACCCTCCCCGCACCCTCCCCGAACCCTCCCGAGCACGAGCTGAATGCTAATTGGCTGCCAACACTCTGAATCAGGAAGTGTTGGCAGCCATCTTGTGCCTAGAACCGAGGCACAAGAAAACCGAAAAAAAGGATCAAAACGCGACAAGGGGGCAGGGTAGAAACATCCTGACCCCCTAGGCCTGCTCAGGGGATCCCACAAGGACCCCAAAGGCCCAAAAAAAAAATATATTTTTTTTAAAATCGCGGGGTGCGCGTAGGGTCCGCGCATCCCGCTAATGAGAAAAAAACCCCGCTTTGTTTTGATTTAGCCCCCGGGGGGCCAAGTCCCGGGGGCAATATGGTATTATAATGGTGGGCCCAGAGGGGCCCCCCATCCCCGGGGACCGCCACCCCCGGGGCTTTTGTAAAATACGTGGGGGGGCTCTCAGCCCCTCCTAGCCCCGGGGACTGCCACCCCCGGCGCTTCAATTTGTTTGTTGGGGGGGGCTCTCAGGCGCCCCCAGCCCCGGGGACCACCACCCCCCGGGGCTTAAAAAATGAATGGGGGGCTCACAGCCCCCCCGCGACCCCGGGGACCAGCACCCCCGGGGCTTTTTAAAAATTAAAATATACCCTGTGTGGGGCGGCTCAAGCCCCCCCACATGTCCCGGGGACCGCCACCTCCCCGGGGCTCTAAATATGTAAAATGGGGGGTCCGTGAGGGACCCCCAGCCCCGAGGACCACCACCTCCTGGGGCTTTGAAAGAGGTGGGAGGGGGCAGTGTGGCCCCCCACCTGGAGCCCTCGATGGCCCTGGGGACCGCCACCCCCCAGGGCCGGCTCCTGCAGTGTCCCGGGGTGCCCACCCCCGGGACACTGCCGTTTGCAATGACAGGGCGGGAGCCTCTTGGCTCCCACCCTGTCATTGCAAACTGCTTTACTATTTGGAAGAGAGAGCAGGAAACCTGCTCTCTCTTCCAAATAGCAAAGCTGATTGCTTTTCCACATGGGGAGCAGCATGTTAGCTGCTCCCCATGTGGAAAGGCAATGCCGGCTCCCGCAGGAAGCGGGGAGCCGGCTGGGACCATGGGGGGATTGGGAGATGGCCCAACGAGATGGCCAGGCCCCGGGGAATGGGGTCCCCAGGGCCATAAGTGGCCCGGGAGGAGGCCACGTGGCCCCCCTCCTAATTTTTAAAAAAAATAAAATATAAAAAAATGGCCCGGGGGATGAGGTCCCCGGGGCCTTAAGTGGACACAGGAGGGGGGCTACGCAGCCCCCCTCCCTAAAAATATGTAGTTTTTTTTAAAAAAGGCCCATGCCCCGGGGGATGGTGTCCCCGGGGCAGATTAAGACCTCGGGAGGGGGGCAACGCGGCCACAGGCAGGCCCTGGGGGATGGGGTCCCCAGGGCCAAAAAATAAGAAAAAGAAGGGGGGCTACACAGCCCCCCTTCTTAATAAGAACTTTATTTTTTTAAATGGGTTCGGGGAGGAGGCCACGCCCCCTCCTTTCATCACTCTGCAAACGCGCCCCCTGGCGCGTTTGCAGAGGGGGAACAAATTCCCCTTCAATACTGGGGGTCCCTGGGGGCCAACTAGCCCACCAGGAACCTCCAGTATGCACCAGAGGGCTGTGTTGCAGAGAGGTGTTCTGAGGCCACGCCCCTTTTTACACCTCTCTGCAACGCAGCTCTGCGGCGCTTAATGGAGGTACCTGGTGGGCTAGTTGAACCCCAAGGGTCCTCAGGATTCAAGGGGAGTTAATCTCCCAACTTAAAATGCGCATCAGGGCGCGTTTGCACAGTGGTGAAGGTAGGGGGCGGGGCCTGAGGTGATACTGTGCAAACATGCCCTGTGGCGCGTTTAGTAGGGGAATTCATTCCTCTTCAATCCAGAGGTCCCCTAGGGGACAACTAGCCCACCAGGTACCTCCACTAAGCGCCACGGAGCTGCGTTGCAGAGTGTTGTAAAAAGGGGTGTGGCCTCTTAACACCTCTCTGCAACGCAGCTCCCTGGTGCATACTGGAGGTACCTGGTGGGCTAGTTGGCCGCCAGGGAAGCTCAGGATTCAAGGAGACTTAATCCCCCGACTTAAAACACCCCACGGGGCGTGTTTGCACAGTAGTGAATGTAGGGGGCGGGGCCTGAGGTGATGTGGGTGCAAACACGCCCTGTGGCATGTTTTAAGTTGGGGAATTAATTCCTCTTCAATCCTGAGGGTCCCTGGGGACCAACTAGCCCACCAGGTACCTCCAGTAAGCGCCACGGAGCTGCATTGCAGAGTGTTGTAAAAAGGGGCGTGGCCTCTGAACACCTCTCTGCAATGAGATTTACTCACCTGTTATCAGGAGAGAACCAATGGCTGCATCTTTTAGCCCAGCACTGACCCAGAAAAGTAATTGTAAGCATACTTACCAGTAACTTGTATGTCCTTCCATAGGAATCCATTGTGTGGTTTTCAGCAGAAAATTTTTTGTGTCCAATTTTGAAATGTACAAATATTCCTCTAAAATCAGCCGAACGATGAATTCCGATTTACTCACCTGTTATTAGGAGAGAACCCAGGGCTGCATCTTTTAGCCCAGCACTGACCCAGAAAAGTAATTCTAAGCGTACTTACCAGTAACTTGTATTTCCTTCCATAGGAATCCATTGTGTGGTTTTCAACAGAAAATTTTCTGTGTCCATTTTTGAAACGTACAAATATTCGTCTAAAATCAGCCGAACTACGAATTCCGATTTACTCACCAGTTATCAGGAGAGAACCCATGGCTGCATCTTTTAGCCCAGCACTGACCCAGAAAAGTAATTTTAAGCATACTTACCAGTAACTTGTATTTCCTTCCATAGGAATCCATTGTGTGGTTTTCAGCAGAAAATGTTTTAAGTGTCCAATTTTGAAATGTAAAAATATTCCTCTAAATGCCCCTGAAACCTATGGTTTTTTCAGTGATATATATATATATTAACCCTGGGCGTAGTGGGGCTACGTGGAGCAGCGCGTAGTGTGGCAAAATCTATGCACACTCGCGGGCGTCCGCGCATGTGCATTTTTTTTGTGAAGAAGTTGCCATCAAGCAGGAAGAGGGAGCCCCGGGACGCCGCACTGCAGGTAAGGTATTTTATTTACTTTTAACATTCTTTAAATTATTTTAAAATGAGGACGGGCGGGCAGGCGGGCGGCGGGTGGCGGGCAGCTCTGCTTCGCCGCGGCTTGTGCGTAGCGCTGCCTGCTTTGCCTACTTCATAAACGGCGAAGCAGGCAGCGCTACGTGCACTCCGTGGGCGAAGCAGAGCACGACGCCCAGGCTTAATATATATTACCTACTGGCGGTCGCCAGTAGGTAGTTATAGTTAGGACCTATTATCTATAGGAAAATCATATCATTCTTTTCCCAATAACTTTGGCGTCAGTTGACGAATCTTCGCCAAATTTTCAAAACTCCTGGGGCGCTCCGGTGAGCTCCTATCGTAAAAGTTTTGGGGTGATTCGGCAAGCGGGGGATGAGAAAAAAGGGGGTCCCAAAACATGTTATTTCCCATAGGAAACTTTAGACATGGCTACAGCCCAAACTGCTGAACGGAATTACAACCAAATGTGGAGAAAAGGTAGCTCTTGGTTCAGAAAGATCCTTTTTTGTTAAATGGTGCAAATTCGTTCAGTAGTTCATGAGATATTTGAAAAAGAAAAAGTTTCAATATCTGGGCGGAGCATAACAACACATATCATCGTGAGATCTGATTGGCTGTCAGCACTTCATCCTGGAATTGCTGGCAGCCATTTTGGGACCAATATACATGATAGTACCCCATTGAAATGCATTGTAGTGAATCGAAGATTTTGAGGGTTACCAAAAGGAGAACTATAAAGGGTGATAACAGACTTTAGTTACCTTAGAATTCATTTGTTAATGGTACCATAGTAATTTCAGGAATTGTGGTGTGCTCTAAGGTGATTTTACCCTGTGAAAAACCTTCTGCTGGGATATCATGAATCATGTTTGAGAGAAAACTGAAGCTAAAATGAGAGCATATTTTCTGTAAATTCACATTATCTTTCTCAGTCATGTGAGAATGAAGTCTGTCCTTCTCAGTAAATCATGTACTTCCAACAAGGGCAGAGCCTGTCAGTTGATTCCTTTGTGTTCTACTGCAGCTTCCCAGAGTGTTCTAAAGAACAACTAGAGCGCTAACAGCCTTACTTATGACAAAAGTGTGGCACACCTGAAGACATCTTGATTAGAATAAACTGGTAACTCTTAAAACATTTAATTTAAAAAGGAACAAAATGAGGGGGTTCATTTTGTCATAGAAATTATGGTTAGTGCCGTAGAAAGAAAAATTAGGACGTTTCAAGTGTGATCCCAAATATCTTCCTGTTATATTTCAACAGGAGCAGCCTGTCAGTTGATGCCTTTGTGTTCTACTGCAGCTTCCCAGAGTGTTCTAAAGAACAACTAGAGCTCTAACAGTCTTACTTATGACAAAATTATGGCACACCTGATGCCACCTTGATTGGAATAAACTGGTAACTCTTAAAACATTTAATTTAAAAAGGAACACAATGAGGGGGTTCATTTTGCCATAGAAATTATGGTTACTGCTGTAGAATGAAAAAATAGGACATGTTTTAAGTGAGTACTCAAATATCTTCCTGTTATATTTCAACAGGAGCAGCCTGTCAGTTGATGCCCTTGTGTTCTACTGCAGCTTCCCAGAGGGTTCTAAAGAACAACTAGAGAGCTAACAGTCTTACTTATGACAAACCTATGGCACACCTGAAGCCATCTTGATTGGAATAGACTGGTAACACTTAAAACATTTAATTTAAAAAGGAACGAAATGAGGGGGTTCATTTTGCCACAGAAATTATAGTTAGTGCTGCAGAAAGACAATGTAGGGCATGTTTTAAGTGAGATCTCAAATCCTCTTCTATTTTATTAGAAAATGCTGACATGCAGACTGAAACAATCACTTTCAATATCAGCAGTAGACTTCCAGTTAACTCCCTGGTGAGCAGTAACTTTACTACAGTGATCTAATGAACAACTAGAGTGCTAACATTCTGAATGTATGGCACATGTGTGACACATCTGAAAGCCTTCTTGATGGAATCAAAGTAAATAACTGAAAGCCTTTCCTACTGAGGAGACTGCAGTAAATGAGGAAATTTCATAACAAATAAGTCTCCCAAGATGGCCACCAGAGAAAAAAGAGCCCAAATGTAGCACAAATATCACCCAGATGTAGCCCACATATAGCCCAATGACAGAAGTGTGCAAAACACTTTTTATTTTTAGTTTTTCTGCAGTTTTATATAGTGCAGACTGGTCAGGTATTGGAGCATTACATCTTACTTCGACCCCTTATTGCATATTTTCAAACCAGGAAGTGTTGGGAGCCTTCTTGTATCTCGGACCGAGTGAAATTGAAAAAGCTGAGAGAAACATAAAAAAACAAGAAAAGGGGAGGGTGAAAACACCCTGACCCCTCCCCCCCAAAGCCTGCTCAGGGGGTCCCACAGTGTTGTGTGTAGATTTAGATTCAGTATATAGGTTTCCTGATTTATGCCCTTATATACATACAATTCATATTGCCCTTATTTAGGCATAGAAAATCCAGCCCTTATTTAGGCATTGTCCATGCTAACCAAATACAGGCATGGTCTCCTACATCTGTTCATCCACGTCACAACGAGTTCTTGGAAAACCAGACTCTTAAGCCTTTAGGAATTTCCCTTGCTTGGATATTGACTTATCCAAGAACTCATTTAGTATGCATGAACATCTATTCCTTAGGGGTTCATTCATGACGTTCCGATGCCCGACTTTTACGTCAATACAGGAATTCCTAAACACCTTCAAGGTATAAATATAACTGCACTTGCCCTGGCAAACCACGGATCCGGCAAGATCCAGCTCGACTGCCTACTTGCGGTTTGCCACGGCAAGTTCGGAAGAAGATCGAGTTCCAGCCTGATGCACTGACCAGACGCTGTCATCTTCCTCGCAGAGAATCCAGCTCCATTGTTTCTGATTCCCCTTGCGGGGTGTTAGATATTGAGTCCCGGAAAAGAGATTTCAACCTCGCACATTCTAAGGTATGGAGCAGACTAGAACTTAGAGAAACTTTTGGCAACTCTTGGCAAAACTAAAACTATAGCTATAGCTTACCTAATACTACACTTAGTTTAGGTACACTGGGGTAGAACTATTTAGAAGCATCAGATGAGTATCCACATTTTAGCCTGTCTTATTTATGTATGTATTTTATGAATATATGTCTTAGCTACAAACCATGCTATTGCAGTATTATTTTATCTTACTGCTAACTCTGTACATATTGTACTTCGCAGCCTGTCTTACGATTGTAGCAGTTCATATCTCTTGCATGAGAAAAAAGACTGTTCAATAAACCCTTTTTATTGAAACGCCCGTCTCTCTATTTCTGTGCAACTCTGTAGAAACGAAGCATGCACGATTGACTGAGTGAAACTGTTATCTATTGTTTCCACGGTTCTGAGATTGTTCTGACTGTAAAGGAAACAAAGTTGTCATGTTTATGCGGTTGTCAGAAACTAATCCCTTCTTGTATTTTCGAGAAGTTTCTAGTGACCTCTGAGTTAGCTGGCACACACAAGTAATTAAGTTTAATGTACTCGATAGAGACATACTGACCTCAGTCCTATGTCCAGTGTGTATTATTCCAATGCACAGAGCCTATCAGGGATATAGGAACTACACTACAACAGGGAAACTTTTGGCCGGGTCGTGCTGGGTGCGCAAACCCTACCAAAAATGAAAAAAACACGAAGCGCCAGCTCCCGTGCTTCATTTTTTAAAGCCCACAGGTGGGCCAGGTCCAGGGGGCAATCCTCATTTATGTAGTGGGACCCCGGCAACCCCAGGGACCGCCACCTCCCCGTGGCTTTATTAGAAGATGCTGGGGGGGCCTCGTGGGCCCCCCAAGCCCGGGGACTGATCGAGCAGGTTACCAACCTCAGGTACACAACTACCATATACTCACCTGGGCCCATAAACACACACTCATTCACATAGGCTAGTAGATACCGCTGGGGTCAATTTATTGTACTAATACCTATAAGATGAATTTATCTAACCATTTCTTACCAAACCTTTCTGATCCAATGTACTTTCCTCTGGTCAATGGACATTTTAGTTAACTGAATAGGTAAAAATTTACATAACATAACCTTCTTTAACCCCTTAAGTGCCACGCCCTTTCCCCCTCCTGTGCCGGGCATGGCACTAGTGGGTGGGGTTCATGACGAGATAGTCTCGTCATGGGCACAGCGCAACCATGCTCCATGACGAGACTATCTCGTCATGGGCACTGAAGAGGTTAAATAATCACAGACTCAGGAGGGTTTTTTACTGTTTTTCTAGTAAATTAATGTGAGCCAAGAACCAGAATACAGTTAGAACACCGTCATCTCCAAGGAGAGGAAGGGAATAAAATGTAATTAGAATAATTGTCAAACAAATTATTACGATAACAGAACTTGAATAGAGAGGAAACAGAGAGACCAGTACAATGACATACTACATCAAATTAGAGTTACCTAGAATGGTGTGGAAACCAACCCCTTGGACAAGGAATTGGAAAGGGTCCCCTGGGACAGATCAGGTGACAAAGGCTCAGGACAGGATTCAGGACAGGATAGATGACCTCTTCTAGATACAACACCTGCGTCGAACCCCTCTCTGACACTATCTTCCTCCTCTATTCTTCCACGATCTTCTTTTATTATGTGCCTCCTCGATTCTTCTGTGATGTTCTTTTAATTAATTAGCTCAAAAGTTCTAAATCTGTAAATAGATCTTCTTCAGTATTCTTTAATTCTCGGACAGCACCTCAGTCTCTCAGCATTCTCCGTCTTGCTGTGTGTCTGACTAACTAAACTACCTCAATTATACTTTTCTAATGGCATGTACCACCCCTAAATGTTTAAAATCTATGAAACTTCTAACTCTGATTGGACAGGGAAAGGGGAGATGATCATCACACCATTCTATGTTTAATATTTTTCTTTAAGCTCATTGTGCTATGTTCCCGCCTGTTAGACCTGTCAGCCCTTTGGGTGGTCCCTCCTCATCATTATTTATTTTGTCCCACTTTTGCCTCAAACCCTGTTAGTATTTTTTCCTTTTTGGGAACCACCAGACTTTTTAGTATTGATGCCGATTCAGGGAGCCATTTTATCTACCCCTGGAACTTCTGTCTGAGGGCCTGGAGCACAAAATGGTGGCCACCTGTGACATCAGCAGAACCCACTGGAACCTACTAGAACCTTCTGCAACATTCTGGAACCCTGTGACAGTTGGAGGCGGTTTAGAATGTTGAGAAGCTAAAGCCAGAGTTGACAGTTGGAGTTGGCAGTTGGCACCTGACTGGTGAAGAGAGAGGAGCACAGAACTGAAGGAGGAAGGAGTGAGGCAGCAGGGGTGGAAACTTGTGCCTGGAGTGGGGTCCATAAACCCACCCTTGATACTAGTCCCTACTGACTGAGCCCAGCCTGGAGCCCTGTGTGGGAAAAAGCAAGAAAAACCATCTTAAGGACCTGGACAGCAGGAACAGGCCTTAGAAGTAAAGAAAAGCAAGAATCTGACCTGTTTATTGGTTTCCCTGGAGTCCGACGTCGAGAAGCCTGAGACCTGGAGCCCGAGGTGGAGAAGCGGCGCTGACTGGTGAGCAGACGTCGTACCCGGAGCCGCCAGAGGTCGAGAGAGGGCGCCGACGGAGGTCGTGGAGAGTACCAGAGGTCGAGGAGGAAGTCACCCGAGGTCGAGTGAGCGGCGTCGACGGGGGAGTGAAGTCCGCCCTCCGGAGTCGCCGGAGACCGAGGTGAAGCGTGCCGGAGGTCGGGAGTAGAGATTGCACTCCGGAGTCGCCGGAACCTGAAGAGAATCGTGCCGGAGGTCGGGAGTGGAGGTCGCACTCCGGAGCCGACGGAAGTCGACATCGAGCCAAGACAGCCCGTCGTCATCGAACCGGAGGCCGACATCGAGCCGAGGCCGCCGACATCGAACCGGAGCTGCCCGAAGTCGACATCGAGCCAAGACTGCCCGACGTCATCGAACCGGAGATCGACATCGAGCCGAGGCCGCCGACATCGAACCGGAACCGCCTATCGACGTCGTCAAGAACTGACATAGCGCCGAGGCCGCCGACATCGAACCGGAACCGCCTCACGGCGTCGACACGACTCCAGTGGCGTCGGAGCTTCATAAAAAGGGCAGTAAGTGGAATAGAGGGCGCCTAAGGCCCTGTGGAGCCCTGAGAGACTATCCTAGGGGCTAGAGAGGTGCTGGAACCAGCTTGATTGTGCCAGGGGTGAGCTGAGACTAATACAGAGGGGTTGTGTAGTGTGGGAGAGCCAGATCTCTAGATTCCCCCTTGATCTACCTCAGTTTAGGCCTCAGCCTTGTCCAAGCCAGGGAGTATACCCCTCAGGCCATCCACCTAACCACAAGCTGTGACTGGGCCAAATCAGCCCATAGTATTTTCAATGTGATCTGATTTTACAAGTGTCACTGTTGGCTTTTATTATTTATTGAGAGCACTGTATTTATTGTATTTATCCTATTTATTGCCTCACAGTATTTATTGTTTCACAATATTTATTGTCGTACAGTATTTATTGCCTCATAATATTTAATTGCCTGTAATGTAATGCACTTATATTTATGCCTTGATTATTTATGATCTACCTTATTTATTGAATCGTTAAGACAGTATTTATTTGACGTACCATTCCACAGAAAAAGCCTTGTGTACTGTGATTGTCTTATTATTTATTTATTTAATCAGCAACTAAGAGAAAAGAAGATAAAGAGATATATTTTCAGTATAATTTTTAAGGTGTAGTGTCGTTTTTGGAACGGATGCACGCATGGTTATTGTGTGGGTATGTCGTAGGCTTAACACGGTGCCTGACCCCTGACCACTCGAGCCAAGCTACCACTGTGTATGTCTGGAAAAATCCCGTTACCACCACCCTTTCCGGTGTGGGAGTGGGGTTTTTCTAACATAATTGGTGTTCAGCGGCGGGATTGAGCTGTGCCTACGCATACTCGACAATAACTGTGGGTAGTCCATAGGCCTACACCTGGAGTTTTCTCAAAGCGGCCTTCCTAATTGTGAGTTTTTGTTTTTTCCAAATTTACTCTGGTGGTGGGAGGAGGTATTATTAAAGGTACCCCCCTGCATTGCTTCTGTAAAAACCTGTCTTCTGACCTGAGTGGGCAAAATGGAGTTTGTGCTAGAAGACCTGGAAACCTATACTGTGGCCCAACTCAGGGAGTTTTGTCAGCGGGAGGGGGTGTACTGTCCCCCAGGAGCAAAGAAGGGTGCACTCCAAACCAGCTTAAGGGCTTGGGGGGAGGCACGACGAGAAAGCAAGGCTGAGGAGGAAGACAGGGATGGAGAGCCTGACAGCGAGGGGGCTGGGATGTACCAACCTGAGGTGGGGAACCTAGTAGCGGGGCCCAGAACCATTTCCAGGAAGGGCAGCACTGTCTCTAGCGGTGGCTTATCTGAAGTGGAGTTAACAGACCGGAGGGAGAAAAGACAGCTCACATGGGACTTAGCAAGGCTGGAGAAAGAGAAGGAGGAACAGAGGATGGCTCATGAGCTAAGGCTGAAAGAGATAGATCTTCAGATCCTAAGAGTCAGGGCACACACTGTTCCTAATGGTGGCAGCAAAGACCAAGAAAGAGAGTTCACTAGGGAACCCAAACCCTACCTGCCAAAGGACATAGTAGCTAGCTATGGAGTGGGCGACGATATTGCCAAGTGGCTAGCGGCCTATGAGGTCTCGTTAAGGGCCCATGGGGTTCCAGAGAAGTACTGGGGAGCGGGATTGTACAAGTACATGCCTCCAGCTGGTAGGGATGCATTATTGGCCCTAGAGGAGGATGAGCAGACCCACTACCCCACCATGAAGGTGGCGCTCATAAGGAAGTTTGGACTAATACCCTAAAAGTACAGACAGAAGTTCCGGGGTAGTCACAAACTGGGCACACAGAATTGGGTGGACTTCCTGGACTATGCAAAGAAGGCACTAGAGGGTTGGATTCAGGGCAGTGAAGTGAGGAACTACGAGGGGTTGTTTGATTTAGTACTGAAGGAACACCTGCTCGAAAAATGTTTCCCTGAACTGCGTCAACACCTGGTGGATAGCAAGCTGACCAATCCCCGGAAGCTTGCTGAGGAGGCGGACATTTGGGCTAGTACCCGGGTGTCCACAAGGGGGACTGGAGGGGATACTCAAAAGGCCAGACAGGGCGCCCCCCAGAAGAAAGAGGGAGGGGAAAAGAAAAAGGAGTTCTCCAAAGGCCCCCAAAATAACTTCCAAGGGAAGGGAACAGGATTCACCCCTAGGGCTAACCCACCCAGAAACCCTAATCCTGGCCAGAGTCAGCAGCCAAGGGTTGTCCATTGCTACGAGTGCGGTGGCGTTAGACACTACAAGGGAGACGCGAAGTGCCCGAAACGACCACCCCCTCCCATTGGAGGAAAGACCCCCGGAGTAGCTAGTGCAGTGCTCGGGGAGGAGATGCCCTTAACTAAGGGAAGGGAGTGGGCGGGTGTCACTTTAGTGTCCCTGGGAGAACGGGAGATGGTTCCTAAGATCCAGGTGCCCGCAAATACCGTAAAGTATGGGCAGTGGGTCACCATCAACGGCCAAAGAGGGGAGGCTCTGAGAGACACAGGAGCCAGTATGACTATGGTACGTAGCCAACTGGTGTCTCCAGAGCAGTTAATTCCCGATGTACTCCACCCAGCCGCGATGGCTGACGGCAGAACAGGCCACTATCCGGTGGCCGAGGTTCCCTTTGAATGGGAGGGGGTTGCAGGTTCACTTCGAGTTGCCGTAAGCCCTGCCGTGCCAGTTGATTGTCTGCTGGGGAATGACATGGAGCACAATGCTTGGAAGGAGGTGGAATACCGGACTCATACTGAGATGCTGGGTACACCTGACTGGGCCTGTGTGAGCACAAGGTCCGCGACTACCCGGAGAGGGAGTTCGTTTCGGCTGGAGCCTGGAACAAAGGCCCAGCCAGCTGCCAGTCAAGGGAAGAACCGAGGACAGGAGGAGCCTGCCTCGGCGTCCACACCCCGTAGGACGGATAGGCCACCGGAGGTGGTGGACCAGGAGTCTGCGGTGGGGGATGTTACCAAACTGGAGGACCTACCCATCCCGGCCGAGTGGCACGTGGAGGGAGGCCCGTCCAGGGAGGAATTCTGCCAGGGCCAGAGGGAGTGCCCTACCCTTGAGGGGCTGAGGCATCAGGCCGAAGCCCAGGCAGCAGGGAACGTTGAAGGGAACTACAGTGTTTACTGGGAGGATGGCCTCCTCTACAGTGAACCCAAGGCACCCCTACATGGATCGTCACGAGCCTTGGTAGTCCCTCAACGTTATCGAGCCTTCCTTCTGGAGTTGGCTCACGAGATCCCCCTTGGCAGGACACCTGGGGCAAGACAAGACCTTCGCCCGTCTTGTCCCACACTTTTATTGGCCTCAAATGAAAGTGTCGTCCGATACCTACTGCCGGACATGTGTGTCTTGCCAAGCCAGTGGGAAAACAGGGGTGAAGCTGAAAGCTCCCCTGGAACCACTTCCTGTCGTTAGCACCCCCTTTGAAAGGGTGGGCATCGACATTGTGGGTCCGTTAGATCCGCCTACTACAGCTGGTCACAGGTTTATCCTGGTTCTGGTGGATCATGCCACACGGTACCCAGAGGCAATACCTCTGAGGACCATAACAGCACCTGTTGTGGCTAGGGCCCTGATGGGAATCTTTACCAGAGTGGGTTTTCCCAAGGAAGTTGTGTCCGACAGGGGGACCAACTTCATGTCAGCGTACATGCGGGCCATTTGGAAGGAGTGTGGAGTGACCTACCGGTTCACAACTCCTTACCACCCCCAGACCAATGGTCTGGTGGAGAGGTTTAACAAAACCTTGAAAGGCATGATCAGAAGTCTGCCTGAAAGCCTGCGGAGGAAATGTGACGTCCTCCTACCCTGTCTACTCTTTTCTTACAGGGAAGTGCCACAGAAGGGAGTGGGCTTCAGCCCCTTCGAGCTTTTGTATGGGCACCCTGTACGTGGACCTCTCAACCTGGTGAGAGACGGATGGGAAAGAACTCCCAGAAAGCTTCCCCAGGACGTGGTGAGCTACATGCTGGCCTTCCGGAGCCAAATGGCTAAGTTGTGGAAGCAAGCTTCTGACAACTTGGAGGCCAGCCAAGCAGTAATGAAGGCGTGGTATGACCACAACGCTCACCCGGTGGAGTTGGAGCCTGGCCAGAAGGTGTGGGTGATCGAACCAGGAGAGCTTAGCGCCCTCCAGGATCGCTGGTCAGGACCCTTTGAGGTATTGGAGAAGAAGGGTAAGGCTACCTACTTGGTGGATCTTAAAACCCCTCGTCAGCCCCTACGGGTGCTGCATGCCAACCGCCTCAAACCCAACAACGAGAGGCCCGAAGTCATCTTGATGATGGTGACTGACGGAGCAGAGGACGCGGAAAGCGAGCCTCTCCCAGATTTGTTTGCGTCTCAAGAGAAGGATGGGTCGGTGGAGGGAGTGATTCTCTCCCCATCTCTAACTCCTGAACAGCAGGAGGACTGCCGCCAGGTCCTGGGGCAGTACTCTTCGTTGTTCTCCCTTGTTCCGGGTAGGACTCACCTGTGCGTCCATGATGTGGACACAGGATACAGCCCACCTGTGAAGTCCAAGATCTACCGGATGTCAGACAAGGTGAAGGCCAGCAATAACGGTGAAGTCACTAAGATGCTGGAGCTAGGAGTGATCGAACCTTCCAGCAGCCCCTGGTCCAGTCCGGTGGTGTTAGTACCAAAAGCTGCACCACCGGGTGCCCAACCGGAACTGAGGTTCTGTGTGGACTACCGGGGACTGAATTCAGTAACCAAAACTGATGCTCATCCGATCCCTAGGGCGGATGAATTGATTGACCGGCTGGGAGCTGCCCAATATCTAAGTACCTTTGACCTTACTTCTGGGTACTGGCAGATCTCTTTGACTGATGGAGCAAGGGGAAGGTCAGCCTTCTCCACGCCCAATGGCCACTACCAGTTCTGTGTGATGCCCTTTGGGCTCAAGAACGCACCTGCCACGTTTCAGCGCCTGGTAAACCAGATCCTCACCGGAATGGAGAGTTTCTCTGCTGCTTATCTGGATGACATAGCCGTCTTCAGTAACAGCTGGGGGGATCACTTGCGTCACCTGCAAGCTGTTCTCCAGGCCCTGAGACAAGCTGGATTAACGATCAAGGCCAGCAAGTGCCAGATCGGGCAGGGGTCGGTAGTGTACCTTGGACACTTGGTGGGTAGGGGAGCGGTGCAACCCCTCCAGGCTAAGATCGAGGCCATCATGGCCTGGGAACCCCCCAAGACACAGACTGAGGTCCGAACTTTTCTGGGCCTCACGGGATACTACCGCCGCTTCGTGAAGGGATACGGTACCATTGTGGCCCCCCTCACGGAGCTCACGTCCAAGAAACAACCTCGACGGGTAGTCTGGACGGAGGCTTGTCAGCAGGCCTTTGTGAAGCTGAAGCAAGCCATGTGCGAGGCCCCGGTCTTAAGGGCCTCAGACTTTTCCAAGAAGTTCATTGTCCAGACAGATGCATCAGAACATGGCATTGGGGCAGTGTTATCGCAACTCAATGAAGAGGGTCTGGATCAACCCGTGGTCTTCCTATCCCGGAGACTACTTCCCAGGGAACAGAAGTGGAGTGCAATAGAGCGTGAAGCCTTTGCAGTGGTATGGGCTCTGAAGAAGTTGCGGCCATACTTGTTTGGCTCGCACTTCCTAGTTCAGACCGACCACAGACCCCTTCGTTGGCTGATGCAGATGAAGGGGGAGAATCCCAAGTTGTTGAGGTGGTCTATCTCCCTACAGGGAATGGACTTTCAGGTGGAACATCGGCCTGGAGTGGACCACGCCAATGCAGACGGTCTCTCAAGGGATTTCCGCCTTAGTGATGAGAACTCCCAAGGGGTTGGGTAGCTCTCCCCACTTTCAGCTGGGGGGGACGCGTGTTAGACCTGTCAGCCCTTTGGGTGGCCCCTCCTCATCATTATTTATTTTGTCCCACTTTTGCCTCAAACCCTGTTAGTATTTTTTCCTTTTTGGGAACCACCAGACTTTTTAGTATTGATGCAGATTCAGGGAGCCATTTTATCTACCCCTGGAACTTCTGTCTGAGGGCCTGGAGCACAAAATGGTGGCCACCTGTGACATCAGCAGAACCCACTGGAACCTACTAGAACCTTCTGCAACATTCTGGAACCCTGTGACAGTTGGAGGCGGTTTAGAATGTTGAGAAGCTAAAGCCAGAGTTGACAGTTGGAGTTGGCAGTTGGCACCTGACTGGTGAAGAGAGAGGAGCACAGAACTGAAGGAGGAAGGAGTGAGGCAGCAGGGGTGGAAACTTGTGCCTGGAGTGGGGTCCATAAACCCACCCTTGATACTAGTCCCTACTGACTGAGCCCAGCCTGGAGCCCTGTGTGGGAAAAAGCAAGAAAAACCATCTTAAGGACCTGGACAGCAGGAACAGGCCTTAGAAGTAAAGAAAAGCAAGAATCTGACCTGTTTATTGGTTTCCCTGGAGTCCGACGTCGAGAAGCCTGAGACCTGGAGCCCGAGGTGGAGAAGTGGTGCTGACTGGAGAGCAGACGTCGTACCCGGAGCCGCCAGAGGTCGAGAGAGGGTGCCGACGGAGGTCGTGGAGAGTACCAGAGGTCGAGGAGGAAGTCACCCGAGGTCGAGTGAGCGGCGTCGACGGGGGAGTGAAGTCCGCCCTCCGGAGTCGCCGGAGACCGAGGTGAAGCGTGCCGGAGGTCGGGAGTGGAGATCGCACTCCGGAGTCGCCGGAACCTGAAGAGAATCGTGCCGGAGGTCGGGAGTGGAGGTCGCACTCCGGAGCCGACGGAAGTCGACATCGAGCCAAGACAGCCCGACGTCATGGAACCGGAGGCCGACATCGAGCCGAGGCCGCCGACATCGAACCGGAGCTGCCCGAAGTCGACCTCGAGCCAAGACTGCCCGACGTCATCGAACCGGAGATCGACATCGAGCCGAGGCCGCCGACATCGAACCGGAACCGCCTATCGACGTCGTCAAGAACTGACATAGCGCCGAGGCCGCCGACATCGAACCGGAACCGCCTCACGGCGTCGACACGACTCCAGCGGCGTCGGAGCTTCATAAAAAGGGCAGTAAGTGGAATAGAGGGCGCCTAAGGCCCTGTGGAGCCCTGAGAGACTATCCTAGGGGCTAGAGAGGTGCTGGAACCAGCTTGATTGTGCCAGGGGTGAGCTGAGACTAATACAGAGGGGTTGGGTAGTGTGGGAGAGCCAGATCTCTAGATTCCCCCTTGATCTACCTCAGTTTAGGCCTCAGCCTTGTCCAAGCCAGGGAGTATACCCCTCAGGCCATCCACCTAACCACAAGCTGTGACTGGGCCAAATCAGCCCATAGTATTTTCAATGTGATCTGATTTTACAAGTGTCACTGTTGGCTTTTATTATTTATTGAGAGCACTGTATTTATTGTATTTATCCTATTTATTGCCTCACAGTATTTATTGTTTCACAATATTTATTGTTGTACAGTATTTATTGCCTCATAATATTTAATTGCCTGTAATGTAATGCACTTATATTTATGCCTTGATTATTTATGATCTACCTTATTTATTGAATCGTTAAGACAGTATTTATTTGACGTACCATTCCACAGAAAAAGCCTTGTGTACTGTGATTGTCTTATTATTTATTTATTTAATCAGCAACTAAGAGAAAAGAAGATAAAGAGATATATTTTCAGTATAGTTTTTAAGGTGTAGTGTCGTTTTTGGAACGGATGCACGCATGGTTATTGTGTGGGTATGTCGTAGGCTTAACACGGTGCCTGACCCCTGACCACTCGAGCCAAGCTACCACTGTGTATGTCTGGAAAAATCCCGTTACCACCACCCTTTCCGGTGTGGGAGTGGGGTTTTTCTAACACCGCCCCTCAATTTACTTTCCCATGCTTTATTTCCCACAGAGTTCACAGTTTTATCAATCAAAAATATACAATTTAATAACTGCTTCATTCATCGGTCATGAAGATGATTTTGTTCCCAGGACAAACAGAGGTTGTGGCCTTGGATGAGTTTCAATTCATTTGTCATGGTTCCTGAAGGGTTACAAATACACATGTGCAGGGGACACATGGGGTATGGACATCTGTCATCCTTTGAGGCCCAAAATACGAACTAATAAAGAAGTCAGAAAGAGACATATTAAATTAAAAATAAAATGATTTCACTGTATACCACCTATCTCTCGTCTAACCCCCTTTACGTATATAAATCTTTTGCATTAGCATTTTTTAAAATTTGCAGGGTTTAATTTCAGCTCAAGCATGCGCATTAACATGTGAGTTTCAAGCGGCCATTTTGAAAGCGATTGCGTAGCTGCAAAGATTTCCCTCCAAAGCATAGGTACGTCATTACTACGTAGATGTACTTGACGTATGCTCAGTAAAGATTCCCGCATTAGCAGACATTTTTAATCACTCTCGGGTTACTTGTTAGTATGACACATAGGTAAGTTTCCTCTAAGCAAAAGTGTATGAATTTTCGATGCATTATTAGCATTTACGAACACAATTATTACGGTATTACGAGTTATCTGAGATTATTGCATTCGAGCAAGTCTCTTTTATACGAGTCCTTGCTCCATCAGGACCACCACCTCCCCGAGGCACTGTTATTTAAATTTGGGGGTCTGTTATGGTCCCCTGGCCCCCAGGACCACCACCTCCCCAGGGCTTTACTACCAATGGGAGGGGGGCCCAGCGGCCCCCCTCCAGGAGCCCTTCATGGCCCTGGGGACTGCCACCCCCAAGGCCAGCTCCTGCAATGTTCTGCGTTGCCCACCTCGGGACATTGCTGTTTGATATGGCAGGGTGTAAAAAGGGGGGTGGCCTCTGACCACCTCTCTGCAATCCAGCTCTGTGACTCTTACTGGAGGTACCTGGTGGGCTAGTTGGCCCCCAGGGACCCTCAGTATTCAAGGGGGCTTAATCTCCCAACCCAGAATGCTCCAGGAGGTGCGTCTGCAGAGTGGTTGAGAAAGGGGGCATGGCCTGGTATGAGAAGTTAGCAATCCTGCTGTGTGGGACTTACTGGAGGTAATATGAGGGGTAGTTGGCCCCCAAGGTTGATGTTTGGGGCTAACTACCCCTCCTGTTACTTCCAGTAAATCCCACACAGTGGGATTTTTAAGAGATATTTGGAGGCCCGCTCACCTTTCTCCACCACTCTGCAAACACAACTGCTATGTTATAGTTAGAAACTAGCAGTTAAAAAACCTTGGAAATTCCCTGAAAAAACCTTAGGTTTCAGGGACGTCTTAGTTAGAAATTAGCATTTAAAAAATATTTGAAATTCACTGAAAAAACCATAGGTTTTAGGGACGTTATAGTTAGAAATTAGCATTTAAAAAACCTTAGAAATTCAATGAAAAAATGATAGGTTTCAAGGATGTTATAGTTAGCGCACATTTCACTCGTATAAAACCAGAGAAATTCGGCCGTTATAGTTAATAGAGCTAACTGTAACCCGCTCCCCTGCAATACACTGCTGATGATGTCACAAATGACATCACTGATGTCATCACTGATGACATCATCCACGTGATCATCTGATGCACCTCCTTACACCCTAATAAAACCATTCCTACACCCACTCTAAAATACAGACTACCAATATCGAAACCTTAGACAGACCAATATCAGTTAGTACATACCCGCTGAGTGATTTATCTGTCTACACATACATCCACCCACTAACACATACAGTCACTCATACACGCAGTCATTCATCAATAGAACCACTGATATATCCACTCATACACCCATATAGACACTCACACACTGCCACTCACCCAAAGAGTTACTCAAAAACCTAGTCAGTCACCCAAAGAATTATTTACACAGCCATTTCCTCACCTATACAGTTATACACACACCACATCACTTATTCATACAGATACGTACCGTCTTCAACAATTACAGACATAAGCACACACTTATCCATGCAGCCACTGTCACAATCACTCACTGTCACATATACTCCCTTATATACTCCAACACTCACAAATACTGCCTTTCACATATGTAGTTACTTACACATATACCACTAAGACATCCATTTGCTCATCAACACAGCTATACGTACACTCACCCACCCATACACTCCCTAACACACGCACTCATAAATGCATACAGCCAGCGAATCACACACTCACACATCCACGCAGGGAGGCACAACCCCCCACCCACACAGACACTCAGGCACCCATACAGGTTCTCAGACAACCAATCATTCTTCAATATACCTTGGCATATGTAGATATAACATTCTTGAACTTTTTAGGAAAACTCAGTCACTGGATGATGTCATCAGTGATGTCATTTGAAATGTCATCAGTGATGTCACTGAGCATGTCATGAGTGATGTAATATGTGACCTCATCAGGAGTGCATTGTGGGGGCGCGAGTTATAGTTAGCTCTACTAACTATATCAGCCAAATTTCTCTGGTTTTAGACGAGTGAAATGTCCAACTAACTATAACATCTTTGAAACCTATGTTTTTTTCAGTGAATACATATAATACACTGGGAAAACATATGTAAATATATATATATATATATATATATATATATATATATATATATATATATACACTGGAAAAACATATATATAAAACATACCTGACTAACTGAATAATATGAAATAATCATGTACTCTATATTGATCACCATGTTGATCACCTTGTATGATCATTCGCAATGCAATCGCAGTAAAAATGAAAAGACAGCCTAAACTAGTAATGTGATGCAATGATAACCATAACATTCTAACTGCCTAATAGGAACCATGACTCTAATGCTTATATCCTCATACATCGCTGCCCTGCTATGAAATAATTATGGCATTAAAATGGAATCATCCCAAGATATGAATTTGATGAAATTGCCAAGTGAAACAGTACGCCGGGAAATGGGCAATCGAGAAGGCAATTTGCACATATTCATGATGAGGCAATTTAATATTCACAAGGATGGTACTGGCTGAACGTTAAACACAATTGATTAACTAATTTAGTTAGTCCGACATCAGTTACTGAATTCACCTCATAGCAGAGCGCAACTAATGAATTTAGAAGGAAATGTCCAATAAATAATTGACCATTAATGAGGCTGCAGGCTAATGAGAACTGTTTTACTTGACAATCAATAAAAATCATAATTTGATAACCAGACGGGCTCCGGCCTCTGTGATACATAAAATGTTGTAATATATGATGGCAAGTGTGCTCTTACTGGCGTTCGACATAGAACAATGTTTTTAAATGGCGATTGCACATTGGTAATGCTACAATAGTAGTGGTGTAGTTGTTTTAATGAACAAAAACGATAATTTGTTTTAAAAGTTCGGCTGACTATTAAACTCTATGGTCCAATAGAAGGGTAAGGAAAGTTGAAACGTGTCGGACCTTTCTTTACGTGCACAATTTACAAATTATTGAATCTTGACACAAATGTAAACTTGCTCTACATACAATAAATAGAGTGACATTCTTTCATATAAGTATATGTACACACACGTATATATATATATATATATATATATATATATATATATATATATATATATATATATATATATATATATATATATATATTATCTACTGGTGGTTGCCAGTAGATAGTTATAGCTGGGACCTATTTTCCACAGGAAATCTGCAACATTCTATTGGGAATTTCTTTGGCGCCGATTGACGAATCTTCGCGAAATTCTCCAAACTTTTGCCCAGCTCCGCTCCACTCCTACCCTGAAAGTTTTGTGGTGATTCGTCAAGCGGGGGCCGAGAAAAAAGGGGGGTCCCAAAATGCATTTTCCCCATGCAATTTCCCATAGGATCTGTTGTCGCAGCTACAGCCCGAACCGCTGAACGGAATGACACCAAATTTGGCAAAGAGGTAGTCCTCAGTTCGGACTCGTGCCTTTTGCATATTTGGTGTGAATCTGTTCAGTAGTTCCTCAGAAAATTAGGGTAAAAAAGTTAGTGATATCTATGGCCGCGGAGGATCCGCGGACCCTACCCGCACCGTACGCAAACCCTCCCCGAACCGAGCGCGCACCCTCCCGATTGCGCGCTGAATGCTAATTGGATGTCGAGCGTCTCTCTACATTTGAAACCAGGAACTGTTGGTGGCCATTTTCTGCCTCTGTAGAAGCGAGGCTGAAGAAGCAAGGGGAATAAGTGCGTAAAACATATAAAGGGGGCAGAGTGGGAATACTCTGACCCTCTAGAGGTGCTTAGGGGGTCCCAGAAGGACCCCCTGGGGCCCCCTTTTTAAAAAAAAAAGCGGCGAAATGCGCGCACGGTGCGCGCATCCTATCGCGTTGGATGCACGGATTCTCTCACGGTGGGTGCACGGATCCTCGGCAACGTTTTTTGAAAAACGACAAGAAATCATTGGTTGTATAACAACTTTCTACACTGAAAGGTAGGGTGTATATTTTTGTTTTTTAAAGGTATGATGGTTATTGGTTAACAAAAACAGATTGTAAGGAACATTATATATGATAAGCTGATATAGGAACATTGTGTGCTGAACTTGTGACCTGTGAGCTCAGTGCAGTGTTCCATGACCTGTTTCTATGGTAACAGGCAGAAGGCAGATTGGGGGAAGGGTTGAAATGTATTTCAGTTGGAAAGGGTTGAAATGTTTAACCAACAGAAATGTGTGTTTGCTTTTGAGTTTATGTGCGAAGGATTGTGATTTGATGTTTACATGTATATGTGTGGAAAATGAAAGGGAATCTGTTCCATTCTTTGCTTTTGCTGAGAGGTGCACAGTGCAGAGATTATAGAAAAGAAAATATGGTGAGTGATTGATATACTCCTTAATCTACAAAAGAACTTGAAATATGAGTTATTTAATTGTGAGGGGATGTATGTGGACTATTTTGATTTTAATCAGACTAATGTATTTTTCCTGCTAAAGTTCAGGGAGTACTTTTTTTCTCTACAATGTGTGTGCATGTAGAAACCATTCTGTGATTGGCATTTGTGTTTTTCATGTGTTTGTAGAGAGATAACTGTGCAGTTTTTATATTTTGGTAGAATTAGAAACCAGTCATTGTTTATGAATTTGTGAAATGAGTTATGTTATGTTTCTATACTAAAATGTAGTGCTACTTCTTGATGAAGAAATGTGTTTTCATATAGTGCAAGGGATAGTGTTGTTTGTCTAGAATCACACAGTGAGTCTGTGTGCATTTGGGAACCACTGTGAGAGAAGCATTTGGTAATATCGTGTATTTGCTGACAGATAAGTGTTTTAAAACCAGTCAGGTTGTCAAGTTTTAGTAGCATTAGAAGCCAGTCTCTGCTTATGTGTTGATTAAATGAGTCAGGCATTGACACTAAAGTGCAGCTGTGAAATTTGTCGATTGTGTGCAGTTCCCTTATCACTTCCAGTGTAGTGAATGAGTTTTGGTAAACTCCTAGGAATACTGGTGCTTGTCTAGAATCACACTGTGAGTCTTTGTGCATTTGGGAACCACTGTGAGAGAAGCGTTTGGTAACATCATGTATTTGCTGATAGGTTTTAAAACAGTTTTCTATCAGCAAATACATGATGTTACCAAACGCTTCTCTCACAGTGGTTCCCAAATGCACAAAGACTCACAGTGTGATTCTAGACAAGCACCAGTATTCCTAGGAGTTTACCAAAACTCATTCACTACACTGGAAGTGATAAGGGAACTGCACACAATCGACAAATTTCACAGCTGCACTTTAGTGTCAATGCCTGACTCATTTAATCAACACATAAGCAGAGACTGGCTTCTAATGCTACTAAAACTTGACAACCTGACTGGTTTTAAAACAGTTTTCTGTCATGTTGTCAAGTTTTAGTAGCATTAGAAGCCAGTCTTTGCTTATGTGTTGATTAAATGAGTCAGGCATTGACACTAAAGTGCAAACGTGAAATATGTAGATTGTGTGCAGTTCCCTTATCACTTCCAGTGTTGTGAATGAGTTTTGGTAAACTCCTAGGGATACTGGTGCTGAAGCTCCTCCTTCACTGCAAGGAAGGAGGAGCTTACGGATTTCGGAGTGCGGAGTGGGAGATTGAGCTTGAGCTTGAGCAGGACAGCCCCGTGTGCTCGCTCGCCCTGGCTGACCCCCTGGCTGGCCGGCCACCTCTCTGCTCAACTCCGGTGCGGCTCTCTCTGTCTCCCGCGTCCGTGTCTCGGTTCCCTGCTCGCTTCCGCTTGGTGCCTCGGGGCACGGTGGGAGTCGTGAGGGAACATTGATTGCGCCGCTTGGTCCTGGAGGGCTGTCGGAGTCGCGAAGGAGCGGTGATTCGCAGCGGTTGCCGCTGGAACATTCATGTACGCGGCCGGAGCCGCAAAGGGCTATTTACATGTTGTAACGCCGTTTAAACATTGAGCAGAGTCGCAAAAGGACACCGGTTACCGCTCAAATATAGAAACACGGCCAAAGCCGTGAGTGAAGAGAAGAAGTGGTAATTACCTTCAAACACTGTATGTGACTGACAACTTGGGAACTGCCTGTTCAGCCCAGTCAGTGGTGGCCCCTTCACTTGGGAGGCAAGTAGAGGCTGGAGGCAGGAGCTCTATCGACACAACGCTCCTCCGACACAGCTCACACCATTCTACAACGTGGGGGCATTAACAGTGAGAAGGAACAAAGGTACAAAGGCGCAAAGGTGAGCCCAGCAGGTGAGTGTGCCCGTTTTACTTTTGTTGTACCAACCGGAATTCCCTGAGCGGGATACAGTGGGACAGAGGTAGAGCATATAAGTTTGAGATTGAAACGCAAATAAGTGAAAAGCTGTTATGTGCTCTGTTGAAGTGTAAAGCAATGTTTTAGTGTTACTACTCGGGACACACTGGCAGCACTACCGGCAGCATTTATACGTATTTCCATTAGTCCCAGCTCGCCAGCTTCCTGTTCCTCTCCCACTTTCTCTCCCCCCTGCTCCTTGACTGTTGGGTGCGGGTGTGGGTGCGGGTGAGGGTGAGGAGGTGAAGCCTGTGCAGGGTGGGCGAATGAGAGGAGGAGCTTAGGAGGAGCATTAGGGGAACAAAGAAGAAAAGGGGTTGCAAGACCCCAGGGAGTTGATCTGAGAAGTGCGCCACTTGACAGAGAGGACAGAGTGCACCTCCTTGGTTGGTTTAGAGGCTCTCAAATTTGGTCTTGGATCTTGGACTTGTGACTGCCCTCTTGGTGCTAGTGCCCGGTAGGCCCAGAGGGTTTCTCACGAGAGACTGTTGCTCAGAAGGAAAGAGGTGACGAGTGATGTAAGGAGGAGTAAAAGATTGAAATAGAGGAAAAAGTGGTGAAGAAGAAAGTAATTGGAAATAAGTTGGTCTGGATAAGCGGAAAACGTAAGCAGCTTAGTCCATTTGACCTCATCGGACAACTTTAATTAAAATTTAAAAACTCAACAAAAAAAAAAAAAAATATATATATATATATATATATATATATAAGAGGAGAATGAGATCTGGCAAAGTCAGGCAAACCCCAACACTGAAGTCTAAGAATGAAGGAAAAAAAAGTAAACAAAAAAAGCTTATAATAAAAAACGAAGTTCGAGACATAAAGAGTCCACTAATATCCCCTATAATAACAATGTTTCGGAAAAAAGAGGACGAAAACAAAAGAAAGTCAGTCTCGGATGCAAGATTCTCCTTTCTTAAAGACCCAGGATCAGCTATTTATTCAACATCAGCAGAGATGCAAGGTCTTACAACACCATTAGCGCCTCAAAAAACTACCATAGTCTCAAATAAGATACTTAATTTACAAAAAGAACTATCGCAAGATATAATAAACACAGCCCAGTCATGGAGTACGCAAACAATGATTAAGGAAATCGATAATCTAAATTTAAAAACAGAACACCCAGAAGAGGAATCCATAGAAGTTATGACGGATAATATCAAAAAAAAAGGAGAAAGAGCTCCTAAGTAACGAATTATCCTCAAGTGAAATGATAAAAATGTTAGACAACATAATAGAGAATAAGGCAGAGAGAATGACATATGACAATATTTTATTGGGCATGCCAGACACACATCAGTTCTTTCAAAAAGAAATTGAACTTGGGAAAAATCCTGATTATTCAACCACGGACTTGACACTTCATCAAGTTAGCTTAATGTCCTCCACGCCTAAGTCCGAAAAAATAAATTCTGAGACGACTACAAGACTAAAAATATGGGCTCAAATTCACCATAAGGACCAAGACTATGAGCAAGAAGTCCTTAAAGGGCTGATGAGAAGAAGCCAGAATGCCAATAGATCGGCATCAACCAAAAACTTGTCGCAAGTATCTGTTAACGAGTTAATTATTACGCAAGAGTAAACTACAAAGTATAATATTCAAAATCAATTGGATCCTCAAGGTCAAAAATTCACTCAAAAACACATCAACAATAACTTTATTAGGCTGATAATTGATACAGGTGACTCAGAAAACGAAGCACAAGTGTTAAGACAGGATAAAAAAACGCAGTCTTTACAAGAAGAGACGAGTGATCAAAGTAGTCTCCTTGAACTTTTTAAAACATTATTACAAACATTACAGACAACTACAGATAAAATGGACATTCAAATTGATTTAATGAATATAATTGCACAACAAATTGCAGGAATAAACATAAATCTGGATAATATGAACAATTTTATATTAAGAGCACAATCCAAATATTCAGCTCAGTGTGCCTGCAGCCCAATAATTGACAAACTGAGTCTGCAACCATCACTTCTAGAACAGATAATACTATTTAATAAATCAAACTTAGCAGTGAGAGATCACAAAGCTGAAGTCCAAGAAAAACAAACAGTTAATACTAGGCACCTTTGTAAATCTCCACTTAAAGAGGAATTGGACCAAATTGAAATCGACCAAAAGCTGGAAGAAATGCAAGATCAAACAAGAAAGGATCATCAAACATCAGATAGCAAAAACGATATAATGGAAGGTACTGAAACTTCGAGTCCAGAGAAAAAAAAAAAAGAGTTCCAAAGCTATCACGGAAACAAAAAAAGCGAGATAGGAAAGCAAGGAATAAAACGGCTGTAATAGCAAATCAACAGACAACCAAGGTTTATTCAATCTTCTGCCCAACCGGGATAAATAAGGCCGTAACTGGCAAAGTTAATCCAGCATCATGTTCAGAAGAAGTCCTGATCAGTCTCAGAAGTGTAGAAAAGTCGGATAAAGGCAAAGTAGAGGTCGAACATTCATCTGGAAAAGGATTAGTTATAAAACAGGAACAACATACTGAACCTGGGGGGTGCCAGGAGAATATAAATAATAAGGAAAAAATAATAACACATGATTCAGGAAAAAAAAACAAATACATTGAGAATAAAATAGGAAATAAACAATTGACTCAGACAAAAGAATCAGGTGAGATGCAGCCACAGAAAAAAGGTAGGCAGGAAACTGATCCCAAAATTGGAGATCGGAAGATGGGGGAACAAATAAAAAAGAATAAAGAGAGAAATCGACCGGCTCAAAAGACGCCTACCCAAAATATTGCTGATAACAAGGCTGCAAAACGGCAAAGAAGTCCAGGCAACGAACAAGTCCTAAAAGGACCACAGGAGAAAGAATTGTATGAATTAAAAAAGGACCAGGAAGAAACAGAGAAACTAAATTACGAAGATCTCAGGTCTAGCATTCCTTTAGGAAAGAAAACAGATTCCTCTGCGGCCTATGAGTTCGACGAAGAAGACACTGACATATTTGATAAAAGTCAACCAAAAACACAACTGGTCAATAGCAGAGGGAATGATCAAGGAAATTATGGGCAGGAATCTGCCAGCAATATTAATAAAGAGATCAGTCAAGAGAACAAAACATTATTGGAAATTTCAACTCAAAATAACAGATCGGCAAACCCGAACCATTATGTAAATTTAAGAATTCAAATATACGACGAAAAAAAACAAATTACAGCCGTCGAAGAGATCGATGACCCTGAGTTACAAATAGAGCAACCGCATCAATCACGGAGACAGCAAATTCTTATGACACCGGAATTTGACTCTAAAGGCCCACAAGATACGCTAAATAGAGGGAATATATTGAAATTGACGGCAAGTGTACCAGCCCTAAAACATCTGCATTCGTCGAACTTACTGGCTATAGAATTTATAACAAAGGGAAATAATAAAGACATAGAGCAAACTTTAACTACATAGCAGTCAGAAGAAGATGTCCAGCTAATCATGAAAAGTATTTTGCAATTTGAAGCTTGGGGAATTAAACTGTCAAGGCCAATAGCTCCTCGTTACCCAGGCTCTTTGATCTTAAATTCTGCTTATAATAATAAGAACGGCTCAAACCAAAAAGAATCTAACGAGCATAAACAGACAGTTCTCAAAGTAGCAATAGGGAGCAAACTTCCAGTTTTATTAAAGAGAGAAAAACCGAAGGAACAAATAACCGAAATTACTCCATGCCAGGATAAATGGGGTTGGCTTCCAGGAGCGTTAAGCTTAGAAAAAGGACGCTGACCACAGGAGGTTACAACAATTAAGCAAGATCAAGGAAACATTCAGCTGCTTTCATGGAATATTGCGGGGGCAAAAAAATGGTTAGGTAACGGCTGTCAACCCAATAATTGGGAAAAGTGCGACATAATAGCTCTGCAGGAGACATGGGCACAGGAAGACTTTCCCCTGCCAAAATATACACATTATACAGTTCCAGCAATAAAAAATAAAAACTATGGGCGACCTAAAGGAGGACTTGCAGTATATATATCTGTAGCATTAAAAATTGAATCAGAGCACTTAACTACAACAGATCCAAATGTACAGCTGATAAAACTTACTGCAGGGACAAACGGCAGAACAAAGACTGTTCTGCTGATTAATACATATGTGCATCCATCAGCACGATGTAAAAAAGTGCAAAACGCCCAGCTGATTAATATAATCACTGATATAAGGAGTACACACCCCACATGGGATTTGATACTGACAGGGGACTTTAACTCCAATTTAATACACACCCCGGATGAAGATGACAAGTTAACCGCGGACAATACATACTGGAATGTCCCGCAGCAATACCAGCAAAAGAGCACAACACCAGACCTTGAAGGCCGGCGCCTAGTCAACGCTTTGGAATATCTTGGTATGAGAATAATAAATGGGCGAACATCAGATGATTTCCCCCCAAAGCAAACTTTTCATGGAGGAAAGACTAGATCAAGACTGGATTATACAGCTATCTCAGTTTCTTTGATACCATACCTCATACACTTTTCCATAGAGTACACCACTAGGAGTGATCACTCCTATCAGCATATAAGTTTTGGGCTGAACATTGGCAAATACCAAGCGAAAACGGAAATAAAAGGCAGTATCTATATAACTGACCTAAAACGCTTAAAATGGTCAACCGAAACAATGGAAACATTACAGTCCAGCTTAAAGCGGAGGATAATGGCTGGCGAACTGGAAGCCCCGAATAAAGTCCTAGCCTGGGAAAGATTCACTTTTGAGCTTTCAAAACTGATGATAGTGAGACACCAACCCAAGGAAAAACAAAGAATCAGTCATGAAATAATTCAGAGACCATCGAAAGGGCTAAGAGTTTTGAAAGGGGAACTTTAAAAGGCCATCAGGAGACTAAAAAGAACTAGTCACGACCAAATAGCCTGGGACAAGGTACGCCAATTGTGAAAAACTTATAAAAAGCAACAGTGGGATGAAAAAAGAACAAGCAAGGATACATTCTGGGCCGAATTACTTAGTAGCGCTAAGAAAACAAATTCAAATGCATTCTGGAGAATTATAAACAAACTGCAAAGACCGGTAAACGAGTTATCATCAAACATACAGGAATTTGAGTGGGCGAAATTCTTAACCGCAAAATTTACAGAAACAGTAATTCATGAAACGTTAGGGGCAAAGATCAAGTTGCATCCGGTGAAAAACAACACAATGGAAATCACTACACAGCGAGACAGTGAAAGAATCAATATAGGAGAGGATGATAAACAATATAAAAGAAAAAGAAAGGCCCCAGATCAAAAACCAGGGGAAATTAAACCAAAAACCCCTAAAAACATAGGCACTACCCCATCAAAAGCAAGGGAAAATATGTTGTTAGATGGAATAAAACGCATTATAAAGACGAGCAGAGGTGATGGGGCGCCAGGACCTAATGGAATTCCGCAAATCATTTTTAAAAACGATCCAACATTTTGGAGCGAGCACTTATTCAAATTATACAATGAAATAGAGCTCCTAAATTGCATTCCATTGAATTGGCAGGGTTCAATACTGACTCCCATCTATAAAGGTGGAGACAGACAGAACCCATCAAACTACAGGTTAATCGCCCTCCTGGATGTCGAAGCGAAATATCACGCCGCACTTATTCTGGAAGATCTTCAGGAATGGTCATACAGTCATAATTTAATCCCAGTGAATCAGACTGGTTTTAGGCAGGGTATTGGGACAATCTCAAACATTTTAGCTCTATCTATAATGGCAAATAAATCTAAACAGAGGAAACAACAACTCTACCTCTGCTACATAGAACTAAAGGCTGCATTTGACAGTGTAGACCGCCACCTCCTCTGGAAAAAACTGCGAACGTGGAATATTCCCGAAAGGATAATGCGGGGAATACAATTATTTTATTCAAACACATGGATAAGAATTAAAATTGGTGATGGCAGCAGATTATCAAGAAAGCTGATAACAACAAAAGGCCTTAAACAGGGGTGTGTATTGGCACCACACCTTTTTAATTTGTTTCTATCCGACCTTGCACAGAGGCTAGACGGTACTAACTCTCACCCACCGAAATTGGGCGAGCTAGCACTCACACACCTCTCGTATGCTGATGATGTGGTGCTAATGAGTCTAACAAAAGTCGGTCTACAAAGACTTCTAAATGAAACATCAGACTTTATCTCAGAGAACAACTTAGAGATAAACACATTAAAAACAAAAACAATGGTCATTGGTAGTCGGCAGAGAAGCAAACAAATCATCTGGCTTAACGGCAGTCAATTAGAGGAAGTTAAGATCTACAAATACTTGGGATTCTACATAGATAACCTCCTAAATCACTCAGAACAGAAAAAATATATGACTCAGAAAACTAGTGCACTCATATTCGCCTTTAGCCAATTGGCAAAGAAGTTGAAAGGTCCTTCATATATACCATTGCTAGCAGTGATTACGGCGAAAATTCTCCCTACAATAACATATGCTAGTGCAACCTTTCATGGCAGAGATGTAGAACTATTAAATCAACTAATAGTTTCTACGTACAAAAAAGTTTTTCAGGTAGATCGGTCAGCTTCACCAGCCCAGGTGCGTCTTGAATTTGGCCTATTAAACGAATCAATAGGAAGAATGTATGCGGCCATAAAGCTCTGGTATAGACAAACTGAACTTGGGAGAATCACCAATTAACAAAGCACTTTGGACTGAAGTTGAACACAACAGGAAATCACCCTACAACCAATATCTAAACAATTCCCTGACATTAACCTGTACAAAAGATTTATGGAATAAAAACTTGTCCTATTTAAGCTTCAAACAAACACTAAATAAAGTAGCAAAAATTCATTCAACACTAATTGATAAAAACATCTTCAGGACAAGGTCGCACGCTTGGATGGTGATTAACAACTACAAGATACTGGCACCAGCTCATTATTTGAATGTGACATTTTCCACTTACTTGAAAAAGCAACTGATGGATATACGATTTGGAAAACTACCATCAGCTGCGGATCAGCCCACTTGGTTATATAAAGGGTCAAAATCATGTCGACTTTGCGGCTACCATAAAGAAGATTTTATTCACATTATTTGCATATGTAATCAACTTCATAATGCTCGAGTCGCTCTTCTTAGACGCATTTTTAACGATAGAGGTGTCAGATCCTGTAGAGCTGCTGTAATAGCAAGCTTAAATCCATCGGACACACAACTAAACTGTAAGCTGATCAAATTTTTGAAAGCTTTTGATCAGGCCCACAAAAGTCACCAGGTCTGACATCTGAAAAATGGATAATAATGTGGTAAACTATCTGTGAAACAATATCATTTTAAGATCTTGTTTTTAATTCTCTTTTTTTTTTATTGATGTACAGTGAGTTTTCTTTTTTTTTTTGTTGTTGTTATTTTTCTTTTATATATTGTTAAGGTTTTAATTGACCAAACAATAAAATTTACTTACTTACTGGTGCTGGTCTAGAATCACACTGTGAGTCTTTGTGCATTTGGGAACCACTGTGAAAGAAGCATTTGGTAACATTGTGTATTTGCTGACAGAAAATTGTTTTAAAACTTGTCATGTTGTCAAGTTTTAGTAGCATTAGAAGCCAGTCATTGCTTATGCGCTGATTATGTGTTGATTAAATGAGTCAGGCATTGACACTAAAGTGCAGTCGTGAAATATGTAGTTTGTGTGCAGTTCCCTTACCACTTCCACTGTAGTGAATGAGTTTTGGTAAGCTGCTAGGGATAGTGTTGTTTGTCTAGAATCACACTGTGAGTCTGTGTGTATTTGGGAACCACTGTGAGAGAAGTGTTTGGTAACATTGTGTATTTGCTGACAGATAAGTGTTGTAAAACATGTCATGTTGTCAAGTTTTAGTAGCATTAGAAGACAGTTATGGCTTATGCTTTCAATATATGAGTCAGGCATTGCCAGTAAATTGCAGTTGTGAAATATGTAGATTGTGTGCAGTTCCCTTACCACTTGCACTGTAGTGAATGAGTTTTGGTAAGCCCATAGGGATAGTGGTGCTTGTCTAGAATCATACTGTGAGTTAGTGTGTATTTGGGATCACTGTGAGAGAATCATTTGGTAACATCATGTATTTGCTGACAGATAACTGTTTTAAAATATGTCATGGTGAGAAGTTTTAGTAGCATTAGAATCCAGTCTTTGCTTATTTGTTGATTAAATGAGTCATGCTTTGACACTGATGTGCTGTACTTAAATATGTAGATTGTGTACAGTACCATTAACTCTTCCAGACTAGTGAATTAGTTTTGGTAAACTCCTAGGATAGTGTTGCTTGTCTAAAATCACACTGTGAGTCTGTGTGCATTTGGGTAAGGATTGTGAGAGAAGCATTTGGTAATATTGTGTATTTGCTGACAGATAAGTGTTTTAAAACCAGTCAGGTTGTCAAGTTTTAGTAGCATTAGAAGCCAGTCTTTGCTTATGTGTTGATTAAATGAGTCAGGCAATGACACAAAAGTGCAGTCATGAAATATGAAGATTGTGTGCAGTTCGCTTACCATTTTCACAGTAGTGAATGATTTTTGTTAAACTCCTAGGTATAGTGGTTGTTGTCTAGAATTACACTGTGAGTCTGTGTGCATTTGAGAACCACTGTGAGAGAAGCATTTGGTAACATCGTGTATGTGCTGACAGATAACTAATTTAAAACCTATCATGTTGTCAAGTTTTAGTAGCATTAGAAGCTAGTCTTTGCTTATGCATTGAAAAAATGAGTCAGGATTTGACACTAAGGTGCAGTACCATGTACTATTCTGTTCACTGTGGCAGAACTGAAAATTTAAAAGTTTTACCTAAGCACTGTCCTAGAAGTAGTCTGATTATTTAGTCAGTTTCTAAGTACCAAATAGATTGCTTCATATTAAAGTGTTCTGACATACTATACACTTGTCGTTTACACCTTCAATTCCCTAGTCAGTATCCATACACTTCCAGGAAACATCCTGTCACTTCCTTTGCAGTCCTCTAGAGACCCATTCAACAGCATGTACTAATCCATTACAATTCAGACGCTGTCCTGCCTGGAAGGAACTACGAGCATTTTACTCCTACCTACCATATCGCCCCTGGGTCCCTGACGCTGTGTGTCTCCCCTGCAGCCGCTGTCTGACATCGCGCGGCCATCGCAGGGGGAGACTACAGCTCCCAGAGGGCTGAGCGCTCCCCAGCTGATGAGAATCTTCGCGCCCGGAGGCGCTTAAGAGAAGGAGGCTCCCTCGGTGGAGCGGGTTACAATTCAGACGCTGTCCTGCCTGGAAGCAACTACGAGCATTTCACTCCTACCTACCATATCGCCCCTGGGTCCCTGACGCTGTGTGTCTCCCCTGCAGCCGCTGTCTGACATCGCGCGGCCATCGCAGGGGGAGACTACAGCTCCCAGAAGGCTGAGCGCTCCCCAGCTGATGAGAATCTTCGCGCCCGGAGGTGCTTAAGAGAAGGAGGCTCCCTCGGTGGAGCGGGTTACAATTCAGACGCTGTCCTGCCTGGAAGGAACTACGAGCATTTCACTCCTACCTACCATATCGCCCCTGGGTCCCTGACGCTGTGTGTCTCCCCTGCAGCCGCTGTCTGACATCGCGCGGCCATCGCAGGGGGAGACTACAGCTCCCAGAGGGCTGAGCGCTCCCCAGCTGATGAGAATCTTCGCGCCCGGAGGCGCTTAAGAGAAGGAGGCTCCCTCCGTGTCGCGGGACGCGCGCGGGCGGCGCCGGGCTAAGCCCGGGCAAAGGGCGGGCCGTCTGTGGCCGTCAGGGGCCGGAGGAGGCCGGGCTGGGCCAGCCCCCTGACATCCTGTGGGAACCGTGAGTATCATCTAAACTTAGTTCCCAATACCAATATCTGAATATTATGGCCACCAGAAGGGGTGTGAAACCGACACCAATAGGGCTTGTAGCCGGGACTCTAGACCAATTCATTACGAGAGCATCATCGGTGTTGGAACGCGAAATTGTTATGACGCAACGTCGTCTGTCCCAAGATCCGGTCTTCTTAAGGAGATCCTCCCTGGGCCACGCTGCACAGGCACGCTCACCAGACCCTCCCCAGTTAAACGCAGCTATTGAAGAGCTCCCTACTAACTCCCATCTTACTGGAAACAATACAGGAGATCAGGTGGATGGGTTAACCCAACTACCAGGTGGACAGTCTACAAACATAATAACTGCCCAAACCGAAGCGAGTACAAACAACCAGATTAAGACAAGACTTAAAGAGGGTGCAATCTTGAAAAGGAAGAAGGCTGGCACTCCATCTCGGGGTAGAAAACCTAAACAGTCCAAACCTAATAACCAATCGGAACCCCTGAACACGGATCAATCAGAGATATGCCCTTCTGTGACTCTTATAGATAGTCCTGCTAAGAATGGTACAGACTCCGTAACCATATTCCCCCTCGATGTAGATCTATTGGTGGGGAAACTAAGTATGGTTGTATCTTCTCTTATCCAGCCTGTGGAGCAAAAATTGAAATACTTAGATGATAGATTGGAAAAAATGGAGGCACTGTTCGTGGAAAATATGGGTCTTAGAATTGATCTTCTTGCTACCAAAGCCCAAGTTAAAGCTTTGTTTACACCAGAGAACGTTTCACAGTCACAACACAAGTTAACACCTACTATTGCAAATGATCAACCTACATTGTCTACCACACAGGGGCCGATCCTGGGCTCTAGCACAACTGGCCCAAAAATCAATCCAACAGCTGCGAACAAGGCACAACCCTTGCAATTGGCAAACTCTGCAAATATCGAAACTCTAGGGAAGGATTTCCCAAATCAATCTGGGGAAAACGATGCCTCTCGAGACCTACCATTCATCAACTTACCCCCGGACTGTGCCCCATATGTGGTTATTCTAACCGGGGTCCCAAAGTTGATGAATACTAAACATGAATCATATGAGGAACTCAAAAACAAGACAATGCATTGGTTGAACACCCATAGACCCCTGCCTAGATCAATCCAAAGCAAAATTTTGTTTGTTAGAAGGGTGGGGTTGGTGGGTTCCAAATAAAAAAATGTGGGTGGGGACTGTGTAATTATTAATTTTGAGGATTACAGGGCAGTCGATTACGTATGCAGCAGGCAAAAGATAAGTCCCAATACAATGATTAAATCTTTAAAGTTAGACTATTTTTATCAAATAGATCATGCTCATTATCTTCCCGATCATAGGAGCTATGATTCATGGCGCCAGCAAGAGGACCCTTGGCATTATGTACACAGAAGTAGGGGTGGACAAGTTAGGGGTGAAGTGTTGGGAGTTCCAACAAGCAATACATATAGCTTGTTGGATCAAGTGGATTGACTCCCCATGCCCCCCAGCCCCCATTGGTCTATCGAACAGATGTTAATAAAAGGGAAGGAGGTTCGAAGATTATCAGAAGGGATCTTATGGGGTGGTAAACACCGCAATTAACTCTCTGTCCCCTACAGAAGTAAGAATGATGTACAAGGAAAAGCCTCATGCAACCATAGGGGAGTTAGGGGATGGTCCATCTCCCCCGTGATTGATAAATCTATTTTTGTGCCACAATTTCGGACTGCTCGCGTGCACACAGATCGGCATTCAGTCGGTCTTGGGGTGCACGGCCTTGCTGGGTCTTGTCACGAGGGAAACTTGGGAAATAAGCAGGCAACGACAAAAGGGACCTTAAAAATCTTATCTTGGAATATAGCGGGCCTCACATCTAATTTAGATATCCCGGATTGGTGTAAATTCGTGGATTCTCATGGGATCTGCTTATTCCAGGAAACGTGGGCGGTAGGTCCTATCCATAGATTGGGCTATGTAACCTTTGCGGAATCTGCAATAAAAGACTCGAGAGGCAGACCGTCAGGGGGGTTGTGTATATGGGTGGGTATCCATCTTGGATTCATGTTGAAAAGGCTAGATACAAGTAGTCCTGATCTTACGTGCATCCTGATGTCTCATAAAGAAACACCAAAACTGGCTCTGATCAACATATACTCACGGCCAGTGCGATCGGGCGGAACATCCAAAACTTTGGATTCATTAACCACCCTATTGCACTCGCTTGGGGGTGATGTTGCCTTGTTGATCGGAGGAGACTTCAATTGTCATTTTGAACCATTACAAGGGGTCCCGCCGATCACAATGGAAGAAGATGAAACTTGGTCAGTTCTGCCCCCCAATGCTTATCCTGTTAAAAATTGGACAGCTTTAGTCCTTCAGTTGACTTCCCTTACCTATACGTTTTCTATTAGAGCCTGTAACGGTCGATTCCAGAGTGATACCCCAGCCCAGCATACTTATAGTGGCATGGGGCATACATCTGTGATAGATTATTTCTTGGCGAGTTTGGCTCTGTGGCCAAAAATTTTAGATTTTAGCGTTCCTTTTCGTATTGAAAGTGACCATAATCCCCTGATAATTGAGATGGATTTCCAACTAATCAGGGGGGGATAGTGCTACTGTCAGCACCCTAAGTAGTGATCTAAGAATAGTGCAAGGTGGGAGAAGAATCCGATGGGCGGACGCGAAATCATCTACCGAATCCATGGCAAAATTATATCGAGACGTAACCCCCCTGCTCGAAAGGGCAAATCCCACCCTCACTAATTCTTTGGACATTGAGATGGGTAAAATTATGGATATCCATAGTGAAATGGTCGCAATACTAAAGTACACTTTCTATAAGAAAGGTTCTGTTAAGCCTAAACCACGCAATGACGAGAATCCATGGTTTAACAGGTGTTGTAGGGACGCGAAAGCTTCATTATTGTTGCCCCTAAGCCAAGGTAATAGATCTCGTGTCACAGAAGCCAGACAAGCATATAAGAAAATGCTAAAAAATGCAAAATTAGAATGGGAGGCAGACCGTTGGGCTGCTATTACATCTGCACTCGTGGCAAAGGACCCAAGGACCTTTTGGAACCTTGTCCACACTGGAAAATCTGAAGGCAGGTCCACAATCGCTCCAAATATATCTGAAGAAGCATGGTCTTCTTATTTTAAAGATCTGTACTCTCTTTCTCCTACATGTACAAGTGAAGCCCCTCCGAGCTTATTGGCCCCGAATCCTATGTGGTCAGTGCAACCATTTACATTGGTGGAAGTACAGTCGGCCATCTCAAGTATCCAGCCTAACAAAGCACCGGGACTCAATAGGATCCCAGGTGATTTATATAGAGAAGAACCGATAGTTTGGGGCCCATACCTATGGGTATTATTTAATGCGATATTGCAGGGGTTACCATTCCCAAGTACCTGGCTGGGGGCGGAGATAATTCCAATTCACAAGAAGGGCTCTCCGCTCCAACCTTCTAATTATAGGCCGATTAGCCTTATTGATGTGACCCAAAAAAATCTACGCCAGGCTATTGTTACAACGATTACAGATTTGGTCCAGCGATAATAACATTCTGACGCCGCTTCAGGCGGGATTTAGGGCCAAAACATCAACAATTGACCAATTATTCCGGTTGCAAGTTCTTTACTGGAAGCATGTGGTCTTGGAAGGGGGTAGCCTGTATCTTACATTCGTCGACCTAAAGTCCGCATTTGATATGGTGGACAGGAACCAGTTATGGACCATTTTACTAACAATGGGGGTTCCGCCATACCTATGCTATCAGCTTAAGATCTTACATGGAGGTACTTTTGCGAGAGTTCGTTTTGGCAGACAAGGTCAGCTAACTGGACCATTCCCGATTGAGAAAGGCGTTAGGCAGGGCTGTGTGCTTGCCCCGACCTTGTTTTCTCTCTTTCTCAACGGGCTTATTGAAGATCTCTTAGCTATAAACGACATTGACTCCCCCAAATTGGGTGCCCGAAGATTTCCCGCTCTAATGTTTGCGGATGACACGCTGCTGCTTTCAAAATCCCCAATGGGGATGCAGCGGGTGTTGAACCAGTTTTCCAAATTCTGCATTAAAAGGAACCTGGTGGTCAATATAAATAAGACTAAGTATATGGGTTTAACGCCAATACTGTTAACTGCCCCCATCCAATGATGGAAGGCAGACCCCTTGAAAGGGTCCCGACTTTCGAATACCTGGGTTTGACTTTGAATGATAAAATGGGGTGGGGTCCACAAGTGGCCAAGGCCAACCTAAGACTATCCCAAGCAGCTGGGGGCATCCTGAAAGTACAGAAGAAATGTACCCACAAAATATTAAGTGCCCCCCTTGAAATCATTAAAGTTCAAGCAAGGGCATCATCCCTTTACGGGGCGGAACTTTGGGGACACACACCAGCAAGTAACCTATCAATACCTGAAAATAATTTTATAAGGCAATTATTGGATTTGCCAAAAAGTACTCCCTTGGCTCCGCTCAGATTAGATTTGAATATCTGCCCAATTGCAGACGCTATTACTGTCCGGCCTTTACTTTATTGGAAGCGCCTATGGAGCATTCCTGAGTTGGTGAATTACAAGGAGGAGCTCAAAGTAGTCATGGCTTCATTAGGATCTGGTAGGATCCCTTGGTTAACATTTGTAAGACAGTTACTTACATCGAGCGGGCTTGAGGAACTTTGGTTAAATCCCGAGGCTTCCTGCCCAGCTATTTCCAAGAAAACCATGACAAGCGTTGTAAAAGAATCTAATTTAAGGAATCTCTTTCGCTCAGTAAAAACTTCAAGCTTAACTGATATTTTTTTGGACGTTAAGTCCTCCTATAGCTTTGAGTCTGAGATTGATGCAATACAACCCACTTTAGCAAAGAAGCTCTATTTGCAATTTAGATATGGCACTTTGCCTTTTTATCATAATATTGATAGGTGGAAAGGGGGTCCGGCACGTCCTTGCCCAGGTTGTCGAACTGAGGAAGAAACTCCCGTACATGTTATCCTTTTCTGTCCAGTATATGCTTGCATTAGGAAGAAATGGATAATCCAGCTGTGTAAAAACCTGGGTATAAAGCAATATTTGGCCTTTTTTAGGATATTAAAAACTGACACTAACGCAGTGATTGTTTCTGCAGTAGCTAAATACTTGCATTCAATGTGGATAATTCGAAGGAACTTGATAAAAAATGCTGCTATACATTAGCATTAAGTTTTACGGATATCGAGAGAAAAGATCGTATTTTATACCTTTTATAATGATCATTGTTTAACAATTTTAGAATTCTGGATAATATTTAAATTTTTAAAATTTTTAAGGATATGTTTAACAATCATCTATATAATTGAGATTACATGTATGAATTGAATTGCTTGACCTATTGTACTGTTGTCTTATTTTTATGTGCTTTTATGGTAAATCTAACCGCAATAAAGCTTGATTGACTTGACTTGACTTGACTAATCCATTGACTGTGCCAAAACTCAAACACTTATAAATTCACCTAGACACTCTCTTTCCAGTACTCCAATGATTCAGTCACTGCCTAAGTATTCATGCACTGAGCCAGTTCTTAGCACATGGACTACGTCAAACCCATATCCACTATGCATGCAGTCCTCTAACCACCTACACACTTGTCTTTCACACCTTCAATTCCCCAGTCGGTATCCGTTCACTTGCAGCAAACACCCTGTCACTGCCGTTGTACTCCTCTAGTGACCCATTCAGCATCATGTACTAATCCATTCACAGCGCCAAATCCTAATAAATTCACCCAGGCACACTCCTTGCAGTACTCTAATCATTCAGTCAGTACCCAAGTACTCATCCAGTGACCCAGGCCTTAGTATATGGACTGCTTCAAACCCTTATCCTCTATGTATGCAGTCCTCTAACCACCTACACAATTGTCTTTCACACCTTCAATTCCCTAGTCAGTATCCATACACTTCCAGGAAATACCCTGTGACTCTCTTTGCAGTCCTCTAGTGACCCATTCAGCACCATGTACTAATCCATTCACTGTGCTAAAACCCAAACACTTATACATTCACCAAGATACTATCTTTGCAGTACTCTAATCATTCAGTCAGTGCCTAAGTATTCATACACTGAGCCAGGCCTTAGCACATGGACTGCTTCAAACCCCTATGCACTATGCATGCAGTCTTCTAACCACCTAGACACTTGTCTTTCACACCTTCAATTTCCTAGTCAGTATCCATACAGTTCAGCACTTGTCACTGCCTTTGCACTCCTCTAGTGACCCATTCAGTACCAAGTACTAATCTATTCTCTGTGCGAAAAGCCTAGCACTTATAAATTCACCTAGGCTCTCTCCTTGCTGTACGATAATCCTTCTGTCAGTACCCAAGTAGTCATGCAGTGAGCCAGGCCTTAGCACATGGACTGCTTTAAATGCCTATGCAGTATGGATGCAGTCCTCTAATCACCTACACAGTTGTGTTTCACACCTTCTATTCCCTAGTTAGTATTCATACTCTTCTAGCAAACACCCTGTGAGTCACCAAGTGTTTCTCCTTATACTACTGTAATCATTTAGTCAGTGAGCATGTAGTGTTTTAGTGAGGTAGGCTTTAAGGCATGAACTGCTTCAAAGTAGTATGCACTTTGCATGTAGTGTTTTAATGATCGTCACACTTGTGGTTCAGGGCTATAGTTTCATAGTCAGTTTTTATATAAATGTACAGTAATGGAATAGTATAAATTTGAAAGTTATTAATATACATTTATTTGTGATTCTTACAGATACAGAACAGGAGTGTTTCTCATCTGTTTGCACTCTTCTCGTGGACGATTGTTTGGATGAAGGGTCCTTAGGTGTTTCATCATACTTGCAGTGCCGCACGAGTATTTTTTGTTAGGATCTCCTCGTAACAGAACTCTTTGGCAAATCTTGTGAGTGACGAAAGTGGCATTGGTCTTTGTTTGCTGCTTGAAAAAAGTAAAAAATTTCCTCACCACTTAAGAAGAACGTTGTTTGTGTGGTGCCTTCTGCAAAACATTTTCTTCAGATTCGGTAAATATTTTAAAGCGGCAACATTTACAGTTTTTGTAAGTTAAACTCATAAAATTTTGTTAGCTGTATGCATTTTATATATCTGTGATTTGTTTCTTGTGGTATTTTGTTGAGAATACCATGTTGTTTTTTTTAACAATCTTTCTTATTTTCCAGGTCTGTCGTCGACATCCATTGTCCCCACAGTAGTGTTCCGCCTTATTGTTTTTTATTATTGTTGTTACATTTTGTTTATTAGTTTATTGTTCATATATATGTTAATAAAAAAATAAAGTTTGAAAATATTTTTTTGTTTATATATTTATTATTATAAAAAATAAAGTTTGAAAAAAAAATTAATAACGTTTTTGGTTGTTCTCTTAACTGCTGTGTGACTCTTTCTTGTTCTTATTACTGTTATTTGATGGAGTCCACCATGGTGTTAAATTTTGGGGGACTTATTGCTGGAATACTGGTGATATCTGCAGTTTGCACTAACTTCTGAATAGTATGTTAGATTTATCTCAACTTTACTTCCGTTAAAGTGCTGATAATGAAATGGAGAGTAGCCGTTCCCGTGCAAAAAGACATGAGGTGCACCTTTCCGATTTATTCTAAATACTAAAATTCTGTATTGAATTGCACTGAGGTATTGGCTGCAGTTACAGTGTTCACACAAAATCTATTAAGAAATCTCATTGTATTTATATTGATTGAGAATAGTGCGTCAGGTGCTGGATCTTGATGAGATACACTGCTCAGTTCGTATATTGTTCTGCACACGAAAAAAATCCCATCACAACTTTCACACCAATTGCAATGCGAAACAAATTCTGGCGATAAGACACGTTAGCACCGGGGATTTTACACCTGCTTTCTGCCGGTGTTAAGCAGGACAACTACCTGCACCATGAAAGGGAACACAGTCAAGAGCCACACCAGAACACACCAGAACACCCACAGGTACCATAGAGTCAATGAGCATGATACAGGGATACCCATGAGGGACAGAAGACTCATCTCAACAACTGCAGGACCACCAATGCCCCCCAAACCCACATCTTAGTAAGTGTGTCCCTGTGGTCATTGTCTTAGCATGATAGGCACGAGCCCTGCAACATCACAGTGTGCTGTCACCTCAGCGTTGTCAGTGAGCCTGGATGTGTAGCTACGCACGCATCCTCCTGCATGCACAACTGGCGTGTGCTGGTCTGGGGTTCACAGGTCAGTGCAGGGGTGTGCCTATCCGGCAAGGGGAACGGGGTGTCTCGGACATGTCCGTGTACAGGAAGTGCGGTAAGTGTGTCTCTGTGTTCTAGTGTGGCCTGCTACAAGAGCCGCAGCAGTTGATGTTGTAAACTGACATGCACCACCTCCAAACGGCACTGTGATGTTGTAGTTGGAATGTAGCAGGACATGCGCAAATAGGCATTACAATGGTGTGCTGTACGAGTGCATGAGATACAACAGCGCACCGTACAAAAGTGTGGGGGCTCGTGGGAGGGAGGTGCAGCCGTTTGGCAACCTAACACACAGTGAACTCGACCATGTGCCACATGCTGGGCATCTCATCCATGATGACCACGGTCGCAGACATCCCACAACACCAACGACTGGCCTTTGTACACATCCTGTATGAATGCAGCGTGGTTTTCACTTCTATGCTCGTTCAGTGGTGTGATGTTGGCGGGTTGCGTGACTTGTGCTGCTTGTTGGTGTGTTTCATTTTGGCCATTGTTAGTCTATTTGTGTGTTGTACTTAATTGTGCATGTGTGCCATTCTGCCCATCTCCCCCCCTCCCCCCACTCCCTGCTTCTTCCTCTTCCTACTGCTGTTGTGTCTATAATTTTGTTGCTGCACACATAAATACATGTAAAGAATAAATTAGAATAGTTCCTTGATTCTTTTAGGCTTCAAAACTTTTCTATTGGTTTCTTTTTAATTTTCCATATGAACCGTTTTTTTAATATTGAACAACACATAGAAGTCAGAAGTGCAACGTATTCTATCAACACACTTTCTAGAACATTCTACAACACGTGCAGGTTAAAAGTTCATCAATTTTTTAAAACTTTACGATATTTTTTTGTAACATTTTCTTGAATATTTAACGACACGTGCAGGTTAAAAGTTGACGATTGTTTTAAGTTCGAACAGTGCCTTTCAAATGCAAGTAGCAGGTGTGGTTGATCTGAGCAAATTTTATCCTTTGATATGTACTCCACGTTGAAACTGCTTTTTCCTAACCAATCACAAAGATGCTTTTCCACAAAACTAATGTGCACCCTACTTTTAAAAAAGAAGGCTTTTCATGATATCTTCAGAGATAAGTTATAGATGGGAATTAGCATTTAAAAAAACTTTGAAATTCACTGAAAATACCATAGGTTTCAGGGGCGTTATAGTTAGGAATTGGCATTTAAAAAACCTTAGAAATTCACAGAAAAAACCAAAGGTTTCAGGGGCGTTATAGTTAGCTGGACATTTCCCTTGTACAAAACCCTAGAAATTCCCCTGTTATAGTTAGTTCAGCTAACTATAACTCGCGCCCCCGCAATGCACTGCTGATGACATCACATATTACATCACTCATGACATGGTCAGTGACATCACTGATGACATCTCTCATGACATCTCAAATGACATCACTCATGACATCATCCATGTGATAAATTAGTGCATCTTCTCACACCCTAATATAACCTTTGATGCACCGACTCAAAATTTCAGACGGCCATTTTGAAAATCATAGATACACCAATACCAATAACTACATACCCACTCATTAACTCTTAGGTCTACATACACCTCCACTCACTCACCTGTACAGTCACTCATACTTACAGTCACTCCGTACAAGACTGTCATATGCATTTATACACCTAGATAGACACTCACACACTGCCAATCATCCATTGAGGTACTGACACACCTAGTCGGTCGTGCAAGTAATTAAACACAGTCCAATTTACTCACCTATGCAGTTAAACACACTCAAGTTCACTTACTCATAAAAATAGTACCACATTCTTACGCTCTAATAGAATCATTGATACAAGCACACACTCATCCATACAGCCACTCTCACAATCCCACACTCTCACATATACCCACTTATATACTCTTACACACATATATACTGCCTTTCATATATGTAGTTAGTCACACATGTACCACTGAGATATACATTCAATCCCTAAAACACCCATACATACACTCACCCAACCATACAGTCCATCACAGATGTACTTTTAAAACCATGCACCCATAGAATCACCCACTCACACATCTATGCATAGAGTCACACACACCCTACCCACACAAACACTCAGGCACCCATACAGATACTCAGACAACCAATCAATAACCCATATAGACACTCATATAGCTATTCACAAAACCATGCCACTACTTATACACCTACACACAGACACATACAGACATTCACACAGTTTAGGCACTAGTCTGCAGTAAGATACATTTAATGACTCACTTAAAGAGTCAGTTAAACACCTACAAAATCATCCATTCACACACGTGTACACCCACTCATTCTTCAACAGACCTTTCCCTATATATATTAAACATATTAAAACTGTACAGAAACACATACCTACTGGATGATGTCATCAGGGATGTCATCGGTGATGTCATTTGAGATGGCATCAGTGATGTCATCAGTGATGTCACTGACCATGTCATGAGTGATGTAATATGTGACGTCATCAGCAGTGCATTGCGGGGGTGCGAGTTATAGTTAGCTGAACTAACTATAACAGGGGAATTTCTAGGGTTTTGTACGAGGGAAATGTCCAGCTAACTATAACGCCCCTGAAACCTTTGGTTTTTTCAGTGAATTTCTAAGGTTTTTTAAATGGCAATTCCTAACTATAACGCCCCTGAAACCTATGGTTTTTTCAATGAATATATATATGTATGTATTCACAATCCAAATGGCAATAGACAAAAAATAATCGAGCCCAGGTCCATGAAAGCGTGAAAACTTTATTCAAACGAAAGGCAAGTTAACGCCTTGAATTGTGCATATTGGAGGTTCGCGCCCTCAATCAAGCCCGCTGCCGAGAGAGGCTAAGAGCACACGCGAATTGTGTTTGGGATATATATATGTATATATTAACATGTATATATATGTATGTATATAATATATATGTATCCATATACATATTTAGATAGATAGATATTAATTATGCAGCACTTAAACAATAATAAAATAAAACACCACAAGAAAAATCCCACACAATTTAGAAAAGACCAAAGCACCAACTGCAGATATCAAGTCGTGTGAGACCAGGGCAAAGTAGAAAGTTATGTTCGCCAGAGATGGAGCACGGTTCGGATACAGAAAGTGGATTTGGCCCGGTCTCGCCTTACCTTTGGAATTAGAAGAATTTTTGGAGAAAAATGTCTACGAAGCTAAAGTTCAGCAGGGCACGGCAGCCGGCTGTGTCTGAGGATGAGGTGTCATCGTCGGGTAGCCACAGGAAGAATTTGTTGCGAAGTATTCGAAGTTCCAACTTAGGGGTCCATTAGGATGGCAGGCGGATCTCCCCCGCCGGGCCAGCGATAGCCACCGCTGGCCGGGCGGGGATGATCCACCCACCATCCATACCTGAATGACCCCCGCCATATTAGTATGGCTGGGGGTCTGCGGCACACTGAAAGACCGTCTGCCGCTTTTCCGCCGGTCGACTCGTCGACCGGGTGGAAAAGGGGCATGATATGGTGGCGGTATCTACAAGACACCACCATCCATATCATGTTGCAGGTGGAGAGTAGCCTTTCCAAGGCAGCGTTGCCTCGGAAAGGCATGCGTTTTTGCTGTTGGGAGCCCGTTTCGGGCCCCTAGAGAGTTGGGGGTGCACATGAGTGATTGCTATGCACTACGTGGCAGGCATCACATGGTGCCTGCCATGTAGTGCACGGCAATGCTGTGCACAGTACTTTTACATTGCGAGTGGGTCTGCAGCCAGCAGATCCACCTGCAATGTAAAGGGCCCAGGATGCACCCGCGGGCGGGCGCATCCTAATGCACATGGCGGGACCGCCGCAACTTCGGTGGTCAGTACCTGGCTCCCTTGCGATGGCGGGCGGATCGTAATGGACGCCTTAGTCTCTTTTTTGGAAGTCAAAAATTTCCAGCAGTATGAAGCTGCAGGTAGTAGCCAATCAGTGCTTTAAGAGGCGCTGGATACTTCTCCTGTGTGGAGCCACAGAACAGTATTTGCTGCTGTGGAGAAGAGTGTAGCATGAGCTGCCACGAAGTCAGCTGACCGGCGATGCACCATAGGTGGATCACTGAGCAGGTAGGTCCCAATCTCCTCTCAGTTCCCACAGAACCTTTTGGCAGAACCTTTTCCAAGTTCCCGGTTTTGGATTTGGGCTCTCTGGGCACCTTTGGCATCACTTCCAATGGTCCAAGACTATATGGGCACCACTCGGAGGACCAGGACTCACTCAGGCTAGGTTGAGGTGCGGGTTCACGATAGTTGGAGACTTTTCTCTCCCTGAAGCTCTGATCAGGAGTCCAGCCAACTTACCTTTGGAGTCACTCTAGGCTCAAGAAGGAAAGCAGTTGATGCTTAAAATTCGAATTTACCATTAAAGAGGGTTTTAAATTATAATCGTGAAGATACTAAACATGACCTTTCTACTTGCTTGCAAACATAAGTTATCACATTACATGCAATAAGGAAACCCAATGATATCCTATGGAGAAGGTAGGCCCCCCAGCAGTGAGTTCTTCATTACCAGGACATTTAAAACCTTAAAGTACATGAGCAATTTTTTAATACAATGTACCATGCCCTGTGGACTGTTTAGGGCCTACATTAGGAATGGCTTATATGTAAATAAAATGATGTTTTAGGCCTTCCAAGGGGTTTATTTTGCCAAATCAAATTGGCAGTTCAAAACTGCTTACAGACTGCAATGGCAGGATGCTTCAAGGGGCTACTTAAAAGGGTGCTATTTCCCATGAGAGTCACTGTTTCTATGAAAGAGAGGTAGAGAAAGAAACAATAGCCGTTCTAATATTGTGTTTACTGGGGACAGTTTGTCCTGTTCTTGGTGCCGTCACACACCCGAAGGATGTCATACTACATGTTGCTCCTTGTCGGACGGGCGCTGCAATGCCCTACGGGTCCCCCGAACGGACACTTTAGCGTAGATCTTTTCAGCATGAAGCCGTAAGGGTGCATGGGGGTATGAGTGGCATTGGTGTCCTAAAGGGAATTTTAAAAATGACTGGAGGGATGCCTCGAAAATCTTTTAAAGAAATAGCCCCTCTGTCATTAATAAAACCAAAAGGTAGTGCTGCTATGAGGGAGCTAATGGCCCTCTGTAGCTAAACTCGCAACACACCCCTAGTGGGTATGTTTTTTAGGTCGACATGTTTTGCGCAATTTATCGGTCTCAGGAGGAGATCCCATGCGCTTCTTCAGGACCGAAAAGAGAGTGGTGGTAGATAGGAGAGATGCGTGGCCTTTAACAATAAATCTAGTGCCACATCGAAGGTGAGGAAATAGTATTCTGGAAAGACAAAAGCAGAAATTAAATAAAATGATTATTTATGAGTCCCAATACTAGGGTATCTTAAACAAGGGAAGGCCTGGGTCCTCCATTGGTGACCCAGGTGCTCGTGGACGTAGTCGCCTGCTGTTTACAAAACAAGATGTGAGGCTATGGTGAGCTATAAAGATATAATAACAATACAGGACAAACAAACACATAGGCTTATGTGTAAAAGGTTTTTGAGCCATGGCGTAAATGTCGAATTGTAGTTGCAGGACAAACAAGACATGTAGTACCCAGTATCGTTGTCAGGACCGTTATGGTCACCTTACCCAAGATACATCAGAATGTGATACCACCACCTGGCAGACCCATTGTGTCTGGGATCAATTCCATCCTGGAACTGTTCAGCCAATTTTGTGATCATTTTTTACAACCTTTGGTCCAAAAAACACCATCAGTTCTGAAAGATACGACAGCCACCATCTGCCTCATTGAGAACCTCCCAGAGCCACAAGAAATCACCCTACTTGTCACTCTTGACATAGAAGCACTATATATGAACATCCTGCAGGAAGCCACCAGCAGGGTGGCACCAGGGATTTTACACCTGCTTTCTGCCGGTGTTAAGCAGGACAACTACATGCACCATAAAAGGGAACACAGTCAAGAGCCACACCAGAACACAACAGAACACCCACAAGTACCATAGAGTAAATGAGCATGATACAGGGATACCCATGAGAGACAGAAGACTCATCTCAACAACTCCAGGACCGCCAATGCCCCCCAAACCCACATATTAGTAAGTGTGTCCCTGTGGTCATTGTCTTAGCATGATAGGCACGAGCCCTGCAACATCACAGTGTGCTGTCACCTCAGCGTTGTCAGTGAGCCTGGATGTGTAGCTACGCACGCATCCTCCTGCATGCACAACTGGCGTGTGCTGGTCTGGGGTTCACAGGTCAGTGCAGGGGTGTGCCTATCCGGCAAGGGGAACGGGGTGTCTCGGACATGTCCGTGTACAGGAAGTGCGGTAAGTGTGTCTCTGTGTTCTAGTGTGGCCTGCTACAAGAGCCGCAGCAGTTGATGTTGTAAACTGACATGCACCACCTCCAAACGGCACTGTGATGTTGTAGTTGGAATGTAGCAGGACATGCGCAAATAGGCATTACAATGGTGTACTGTACGAGTGCACGAGATACAACAGCGCACCGTACAAAAGTGTGGGGGCTCGTGGGAGGGAGGTGCAGCCGTTTGGCAACATAACACATAGTGAACTCGACCATGTGCCACATGCTGGGCATCTCATCCATGATGACCACGGTTGCAGACATCCCACAACACCAACGACTGTCCTTTGTACACATCCTGTATGAATGCAGCGTGGTTTTCACTTCTATGCTCGTTCAGTGGTGTGATGTTGGCGGGTTGTGTGACTTGTGCTGCTTGTTGGTGTGCTTCATTTTGGCCATTGTTAGTCTATATGTGTGTTGTAATTAATTGTGCATGTGTGCCATTCTGCCCATCTTCCCCCCTCCCCCACTCCCTGCTTCTTCCTCTTCCTACTGCTGTTGTGTTTATAATTTTGTTGCTGCGCACATAAATACATGTAAAGAATAAATTTGAATAGTTCCTTGATTCTTTTAGGCTTCAAAACTTCTCTATTGGTTTCTTTTTAATTTTCCATATGAACCGTTTTTTTAATATTGAACAACACATAGAAGTCAGAAGTGCAAAGTATTCTATCAACACACTTTCTAGAACATTCTACAACACGTGCAGGTTAAAAGTTCATCAATTTTTTAAAACTTTACGATATTTTTTTGTAACATTTTCTTGAATATTTAACGACATGTGCAGGTTAAAAGTTGACAATTGTTTTAAGTTCGATCAGTGCCTTTCAAATGCAAGTACCAGGTGTGGTTGATCTGAGCAAATTTTATCCTTTGATATGTACTCCACGTTGAAACTGCTTTTTCCTAACCAATCACAAAGATGCTTTTCCACAAAACTAATGTGCTCCCTACTTTTAAAAAAGAATGCTTTTCATGATATCTTCAGAGATAAGTTATAGATAGGAATTAGCATTTAAAAAACCTTTGAAATTCACTAAAAAAAACATAGGTTTCAGGGGCGTTATAGTTAGGAATTGGCATTTACAAAAACCTTAGAAATTCACTGAAAAAACCAAAGGTTTCAGGGGCGTTATAGTTAGCTGGACATTTCCCTCGTACAAAACCCTAGAAATTCCCCTGTTATAGTTAGTTCAGCTAACTATAACTCGCGCCCCTGCAATGCACTGCTGATGACGTCACATATTACATCACTCATGACATGGTCAGTGACATCACTGATGACATCACTCATGACATCTCAAATGACATCACTCATGACATCACTCATGACATCATCCATGTGATAAATTAGTGCATCTTCTCACACCCTAATATAACCTTTGATACACCGAATCAAAATTTCAGACGGCCATTTTGAAAATCATAGATACACCAATACCAATAACTACATACCCACTCATTAACTCTTAGGTCTACATACACCTCCACTCACTCACCTGTACAGTCACTCATACTTACAGTCACTCCGTACAAGACTGTCATATGCATTTATACACCTAGATAGACACTCACACACCGCCAATCATCCATTGAGGTACTGACACACCTAGTCAGTCGTGCAAGTAATTAAACACAGTCCAATTTACTCACCTATGAGGTTAAACACACTCAAGTTCACTTACTCATAAAAATAGTACCACATTCTTACGCTCTAATAGAATCATTGATACAAGCACACACTCATCCATACAGCCACTCTCACAATCACACACTCTCACATATACCCACTTATATACTCTTACACACATATATATTGCCTTTCACATATGTAGTTAGTCACACATGTACCACTGAGATATACATTCAATCCCTAAAACACCCATACATACACTCACCCAACCATACAGTCCATCACAGATGTACTTTTAAAACCATGCACCCATAGAATCACCCATTCACACATCTATGCATAGAGTCACACACACCCTACCCCCACAAACACTCAGGCACCCATACAGATACTCAGACAACCAATCAATAACCCATATAGACACTCATATAGCTATTCACAAAACCATGCAGCCACTTATACACCTACACACAGACACATACAGACATTCACACAGTTTAGTCACTAGTCTGCAGTAAGATACATTTAATGACTCACTTAAAGAGTCAGTTACACACCTACAAAATCATCCATTCACACACTTGTACACCCACTCATTCTTCAACAGACCTTTCCCTATATATATTAAACATATTAAAACTGTACAGAAACACATACCTACTGGATGATGTCATCAGTGATGTCATCGGTGATGTCATTTGAGATGGCATCAGTGATGTCATCAGTGATGTCACTGACCATGTCATGAGTGATGTAATGTGTGACGTCATCAGCAGTGCATTGCGGGGGTGCGAGTTTTAGTTAGCTGAACAAACTATAACAGGGGAATTTCTAGGGTTTTGTACGAGGGAAATGTCCAGCTAACTATAACGCCCCTGAAACCTTTGGTTTTTTCAGTGAATTTCTAAGGTTTTTTAAATGCCAATTCCAAACTATAACGCCCCTGAAACCTATGTTTTTTTCAGTGAATATATATATGTATGTATTCACAATCCAAATGTCAATAGGCAAAAAGTTAATCGAGCCCAGGTCCATGAAAGCGTGAAAACTTTATTCAAACAAAAGGCAAGTAAACACCTTGAATTGTGCATATTGGAGGTTCGCGCCCTCAATCAAGTCCGCTGCCGAGAGAGGCTAAGAGCACACGCGAATTGTGTTTGGGATATATATATGTATATATTAACATGTATATATATGTATGTATATAATATATATGTATCCATATACATAGTTAGATAGATAGATATTAATTATGCAGCACTTAAACAATAATAAAATAAAACACCACAAGAAAAATCCCACACAATTTAGAAAAGACCAAAGCACCAACTGCAGATATCAAGTCGTGTGAGACCAGGGCAAAGTAGAAAGTTATGTTCGCCAGAGATGGAGCACGGTTCGGATACAGAAAGTGGATTTGGCCCGGTCTCGCCTTACCTTTGGAATTAGAAGAATTTTTGGAGAAAAATGTCTACGAATATAAAGTTCAGCAGGGCACGGCAGCCGGCTGTGTCTGAGGATGAGGTGTCGTTGTTGGGTAGCCACAGGAAGAATTTGTTGCGAAGTATTCGAAGTTCCAACTTAGGGGTCAATTAGATGGCAGGCGGATCTCCCCCGTCGGGCCAGGGGTAGCCACCGCCGGCCGGGCGGGGACGATCCACCCACCATCCATACCTGAATGACCCCCGCCTTATTAGTATGGCTGGGGGGTCTGCGGCACACTGAAAGACCGTCTGCCGCTTTTCCGCCGGTCGACTCGTCGACCGGGTGGAAAAGAGGCATGATATGGTGGCGGTATCTGCAAGACACCGCCATCCATATCATGTTGCAGGTGGAGAGTAGCCTTTCCAAGGCAGCGTTGCCTTGGAAAGACATGCGTTTTTCGCTGTTGGGGGCCCGTTGCGGGCCCCTAGAGAGTTGGGGGGTGGGGGGTGCACATGAGGGATTGCTATGCACTACGTGGCAGGCACCACATGGTGCCTGCCATGTAGTGCACGGCAATGCTGTGCACAGTACTTTTACATTGCGAGTGGGTCTGCAGCCAGCAGATCCACCTGCAATGTAAAGGGCCCAGGATGCACCCGCCAGTGTGGCGGGCGCATCCTAATGCACATGGCGGGACCGCCGCAACTTCGGCGGTCAGTCCCTAGCTTCCTTGCGATGGCGGGCGGATCGTAATGGATCCCTTAGTCTCTTTTTTGGAAGTCAAAAATTTCCAGCAGTATGAAGCTGCAGGTAGTAGCCAATCAGTGCTTTAAGAGGCGTTGGATACTTCTTCTGTGTGGAGCCACAGAACAGTATTTGCTGCTGTGGAGAAGAGTGTAGCATGAGCTGCCACGAAGTCAGCTGACCGGCGATGCACCGTAGGTGGATCACTGAGCAGGTAGGTCCCAATCTCCTCTCAGTTCCCACAGAACCTTTTGGCAGAACTTTTTCCAAGTTCCCGGTTTTGGATTTGGGCTCTCTGGGCACCTTTGGCATCACTTCCAATGGTCCAAGACTGTATGGGCACCACTCGGAGGACCAGGACTCACTCAGGCTAGGTTGAGGTGCGGGTTCACGATAGTTGGAGACTTTTCTCTCCCTGAAGCTCTGATCAGGAGTCCAGTCAACTTACCTTTGGAGTCACTCTAGGCTCAAGAAGGAAAGCAGTTGATGCTTAAAATTCGAATTTACCATTAAAGATGGTTTTAAATTATAATCGTGAAGATACTAAACATGACCTTTCTACTTGCTTGCAAACATAAGTTATCACATTACATGCAATAAGGAAACCCAATGATATCCTATGGAGAAGGTAGGCCCCCCAGCAGTGAGTTCTTCATTACCAGGACATTTTAAACCTTAAAGTACATGACCAATTTTTTTAATACAATGTACCATGCCCTGTGGACTGTTTAGGGCCTACATTAGGAATGGCTTATATGTAAATAAAATGATGTTTAAGGCCTTCCAAGGGGTTTATTTTGCCAAATCGAATTGGCAGTTCAAAACTGCTTACAGGCTGCAATGGCAGGATGCTTCAAGGGGCTACTTAAAAGGGTGCTATTTCCCATGAGAGTCACTGTTTCTATGAAAGAGAGGTAGAGAAAGAAACAATAGCCGTTCTAATATTGTGTTCACTGGGGACAGTGTGTCCTGTTCTTGGTGACCTCACATACCCGAAGGATGTCATACTACATGTTGCTCCTTGTCGGACGGGCGATGCAATGCCCTACGGGTCCCCCGAAGGGACACTTTAGCATAGATCTTTTCAGCATGAAGCCGTAAGGGTGCATGGGGGTATGAGTGGCATTGGTGTCCTAAAGGGAATTTTAAAAATGACTGGAGGGATGCCTCGAAAATCTATTAAAGAAATAGCCCCTCTGTCATTAATAAAACCAAAAGGTAGTGCTGCTATGAGCGAGCTAATGGCCCTCTGTAGCTAAACTCGCAACACACCCCTAGTTGGTATGTTTTTAGGTCGACATGTTTTGCGCAATTTATCGGTCTCAGGAGGAGATCTCATGCGCTTCTTCAGGACCGAAAAGAGAGTGGTGGTAGATAGGAGAGATGCGTGGCCTTTAACAATTAATCTAGTGCCACATCGAAGGTGAGGAAATAGTATTCTGGAAAGACAAAAGCAGAAATTAAATAAAATGAGTATTTATGAGTCCCAATACTAGGGTATCTTAAACAAGGGATGGCCTGGGTCCTCCATTGGTGACCCAGGTGCTCGTGGACGTAGTCGCCTGCTGTTTACAAAACAACATGTGAGGCTATGGTGAGCTATAAAGATATAATAACAATACAGGACAAACAAACACATAGGCTTATGTGTAAAAGGTTTTTGAGCCATGGCGTAAATGTCGAATTGTAGTTGCAGGACAAAGAAGACATGTAGTACCCAGTATCGTTGTCAGGACCGTCATGGTCACCTTACCCAAGATACATCAGAATGTGATACCACCACCTGGCAGACCCATTGTGTCTGGGATCAATTCCATCCTGGAACTGTTCAGCCAATATTGTGATCATTTTTTACAACCTTTGGTCCAAAAAACACCATCAGTTCTGAAAGATACGACAGCCGCCATCTGCCTCATTGAGAACCTCCCAGAGCCACAAGAAATCACCCTACTTGTCACTCTTGACATAGAGGCACTATATATGAACATCCCGCAGGAAGCCACCAGCAGGGTGATTGAAGAGATCCTCAGAACTACCACAACCATGACACCTCTAACTACTAATTTCATCATGGAGTGCACAGAACTGGCATTAAAAAACCATGTCTTCAAATTCCAAAACCAAATCTATCACCAGATCCATGGGACATGCATGGGCAGCACCTTTGCACCTAGCCTGGCATGTCTGTATATGGCACACTTTGAGGAATTACACATACTACCTGAGACCAACTCCTTCTTCAAGGACAAAAAGGAGTGGAAACGCTACATCAATGACATTCTGGTGTTCTGGACGGGCACAGAGGAATGATGTACTGAATTTCACGATTGGATCAACCACCAGGACCCTATTCTGAATTTCATGTTATCAAATTCACCTAAAGAAATCCCTTTCTTGGACTTACTGATCACACTGGATAATAGCAGCCTTACCACAAAGAGGTACAGGAAGCCCACCGATCTCAACAGTCCCCTGCCGCTCAACAGCCACCATTCCAAGGCCCTGAGGGAAAATCTCCCTTATGGACAATTTCTAAGGTTAAGAAGAACCTGCAGTATCATTCAGGATTATGAACTACAAGCTGACAGACTTAGTGTGAACCTAGAGAAGAGGATCTACCCCAAACAAACTGTCATAAATGCAAGAAAAAGAGCACGCAATAACCTTCACGATGCCCTTTTGGAAACTCACACAAAACCAAAGGAGGACAATGTTGCCTGTGTAACCACCTTTACACCGAAGTCCAACAAAGTGAAATACATAGTGCTGAAGAATTGGCACATTATCGACACAGATGACCTCAACCTGGAACGTGTCAGGATTGCCTTCAAGTGCGCACAGAATTTGAAAGACCTGCTAGTACACACTAGACCTCAAATAAAACAGTCTGATGATCAAAACACTCTTTGGAGCCTCCCAGCGGTAAAAGGACACTACCCTTGGGATAATTGCAACGTATGCACCCTGACCACCCACAGCAAGGAACTCCATTTGGGTGACATAAAATGGACACAACGCAGACACACAAACTGCAACACCAAGAACTGCGTATACCTCATTAAGTGCCCCTGCAATCTCTTCTATGTGGAAATTACAACCAGAGAGGTCAGGATTAGGATGAATGAACACAGAAGCAATGTACGCTGCAGGGCAGCTCTACTAAAATGAGCACACACTACATAGGCAAAAAACATACAACCGAACAAATCCATTGGATAATTTTGAAACCCAATCCCCAGTGGAACACAACAACACTGTTCCAGAGAGATCAGAGATGGGTCCACTAATTTCAGACAAACATATGGGGTCTTACTCTTAATGATGAGATCCCATGGATAGAACTCCAGTAATACCTTCAGGCTTCCTATGTCATACCCTTATCCTTACCACACTAGTACTGCACATATGAACAACATCAAACCAGCATGACTTAATGGCCATGACAACTACCAGTGACGTAACACCATTCCCTGGTGTTAACACTCCAATTTGGCACTCTCTTTCTGCACAGTCATACAACATTGTTCATGATCTGTACAACTCTTGAGTGTTTTATTAACTGGTTATAATTTTTCATCACATTTTTTTATTATACCTACTTACGAACAAGTTATACCATCCTGAACTGAGGCATTTCAGGTTCACTGATGACGCCCTGTGTTCCTATCACTATGCTACTATGAAATATTTACACCACTAGCACGGGATCGACTATACTAGAAGCCTTGGTATTTTCATGCTATATTTACTTCGCTATTTATTAGTCCATTTTACCACTCAAAGGAATGTTTATATAGATACCCAGTTAGTTTTTTAAGGCATCATCACTTTGAATAGCCTTTCGTTACTGAGACACCTTAGTTGTATACCGGGCTCTTCACCACTTCAATATGGCTCCCGGCATTGCCTGTTTAGCTGCTGAGCACTTTCTCTATGCTCGACACACTAACACATGACCGTGAAACTGACACGCCCCCACGCCGGTCTCCTGACCACTACAAATATGCAGCAGCAGTACAGCCTCTACAGGGACGGCGTGAGGTCGGGTAGGTGCACAGGCCTCCAATACCTACGAGGAACCGTGAGTGAAGAAGTGCTCCGCCACATTGCTTTTTCAGCGGCCACTCAGTACGGCAGCACTTGCATATCTTCCTTATGCTTTTTTTGCCTAACTTTGTAACTGCTCACAAGAGGTCTCGAGGAAACCCTCTGCCGATTCTCATGGGGATATCTTCCTGTTTCACTTGGGTGAGCTCATTACAATTAGTACTTTGCTTGTCTTTTACACAATGACCTGAGATTTGCGATCAATGGTGGGACCTAGTATAGATCTTATATGTCTCGTACACCGTAGTCTGCCTTTCGACCATGGTGGTCCTGACAACGATACTGGGTACTACATGTCTTGTTTGTCCTACAGCTACAATTTGACATTAACGTCATTGCTCAAAAACCTTTTACACGTAAGCCTATGTGTTTGTTCGTCCTGTATTGTCATTATATCTTTATAGCTCACTATAACCTCACATGCTGTATTTTAAACAGTAGGCGACTATGTCCAGAAGCACCTGGTTCACCAATGGAGGACCTAGGCCCCCCCTTGTTTAAGATACCCGAGTATTAGAACTTATAAATACAAATTTTATTTTATTACTGCTTTTGTCATTCCAGAATCCTATTTCCACACCTTCGATGTGGCACTAGATTAGTTGTTACAGGCCACACATTTCTCCTATCTACCACCACACTCTTTCCAGTCCTGAAAAGGCACATGGGATCTCCTCCTGAGACCAATAAATCTCGCGAAACATGTAGACCTAAAAAACATACCCACTAGGGGTGTGTTGCGAGTTTAGCTACAGAGGGCCATTATCTCCCACATAGCAGCACTACCTTTTGGTTTTTATTAATGACAGAGGGACTCTTTCTTTAATAGATTTTCTAGGCACCCCTCCAGTAATTTTTTTAATTCACGTTAGGACACAGCTGCCACTCATACCCCCACGTACCCTTAATGCCTTATCCTGAAAAGATCTCTGGAAAAATGACTCTTCGGTTGACCCGTAGGGCATTGCAGCACCAGATCGACGAGGCGCAACTGCACAACGATGAAGCTTGACATCCTTCAGGTTGTGTGAGGGCACCAAGAACAGGACACACTGTCTCCAGTAAACATAATATTAGAACGACTATTGTTTCTTTCTCTACCTCTTTTTCATAGGAACAGTGACTCTTGTGGGATATAGCGTAATTTTCGGGAGCATGAGTCACTGGACCGTTTATGTAGCTCCTTATCCCCCACTCTCTCTTATTTTGTGTACTTAAAAGGGTGGACATCAAGTGCTGCGGGCCCATAGGTAGCATGTAATTTATCAACCCTGGGTATAAGGTGTACCACTATAAATGGGTGTTATTATAAGGAAATAAATATGTCAATCAGGTGTAAGCCAATTTTACCATTTTTGGGGAGTGAGCACAAGCACTTTAGTACTGGTTAGCAGTGGTAAAGTGCACAGAGTACTAAAAGCCCACAAAAATGAATTCAGTAAAACAGTAGCAGAGAAGGCAAAATGTTTGTCAGAAGACCACCCTAAGGCTGACAGGTCTAACAGCTAGATTTGGTCAGAAACTGCAATTTGACCTTTGTACTGCAGTACTAAATGTATGAGGAAGCGTAGTTTTACTTTTGCATTAATAACAAAATTAGATTTACATTTCTAAATAACGACAGCCTATTAATCACATAATTTGTAGAGGTGACCACATTTAACCATTATTAGCAGTACCCAAGTTAACACGCTACGTGACTTAATGTTAGCCTAACTTCATCTTGAATGTTGACTTTTACACGTTTATGACTGAGAGGCCTGCACAGTTTGTTTGTTTGTCTTGCACACTGTGATTTTCCATTGCAGATGTTGTTTCCCAGACACCTTTCACTAGCTAGTGAATAGTTTATTGTTATGTATTCGATGACTGATAGTGAGGTTCTCATCAAAAGAAGAAGAAGATGCCAGGATGTGAAAGTGACTCGTGGGAAGAGTTGAATGTACCCCTACAGTCTGTCCTGTGTAGCTATTCAAGGACATAGCCATGCATGGACAATTGTACTGCCCTGAGAAAGACAGGAGTTTACCTGCTTCTAGAGTCTAAAGTAATATAAGTTGTTCCCAAGACTGAGAACGAGCTGTAATGTTGTAATCGACTGTTTTGTGGAATAATAATAGTCTGTGTTCCTCAGACTAGAGAGGAGATGCTTACTCAGTCTGAACTGAGAAGACCCTTCTCACCTCTACCTTTCTCAACTTCCCGACAGCAAAGTTTTAATGTTTAAGCATTCATATTCTCTCATCAGAGACCTTTATTTGGTTTTCCGAAGCTGACACATTATTCTACCTAGTCAAACGCATTTATCAACCAATATTTGTTTAACTTAGAATAGGGGTTTACATTATGGAACACACTTGTTGCACATTTTGTATTCTTTGCGTAGTTATTATAACTAGTCTATTTTTCCTTATCCTGAAATATCGGCTTCTGGACCATTTTAACTTCTAATCATGATGCTTCAATCTGAATACTTAGTGAATTAAAGGCTTGGATTTAACTCAATTTGTTAATAAACCTTCCTAAACTCACTACAATTCTCTTTACTCTTTCTTGTGAAGTTCAAATAGCCTTCACTGTTTATCGAAATCAATGAAAATGATTGCTCCTAGGACTTCCTCCACATCGGCAAAAAACATGTCTATACGACCAGTGGCAGGGTTCATATGATGATTACACTAAACATTTGAGATTTAAGAATTACGGCTTCATCGTGTGTGATTATGTTTTTATTAGCCCTTTTACTCTAAATAATGTGTTATTGGACCACATTTATTTTCACTGCCAGGACACATATAGTCTATGTTTATGGGCCCAGAGAGATGGTGCAGTGTTTATTTAGCCCAGTGACACAAAATATATGTATTTTAGAACAGTAAATGTACACTTAGAGGAAATCAATGGGTTGTAGGAGAGCAGGTTCTTATGGGCCTAGAGGGCAACCAGGTAGTGCCTGGTAGTCTGGTCTGACAGGTGAGTGTCTGAGCCGTTTTCTCGGCTGTTTGTGGGCCTGCTTTATGGTCTGCTGAGATGGTTTTTACTATTGATCTCTCCAATATTCAGTGGTGGCCTGCATGGCTTGCAGGTGGTGGATCCGTCGCGGGCGGGGAGGAACGCACAGGGGGCGCAATGTTAAAAAAAAGTTTAAAGAAGTAAGCACTTACCTTGTCGCTCGGTCCTGTTTCTCTGCTCCTGTTCTCCTCCGTTGGACTCCGGGAACAGGAAGCACAGCTGGGCTCCCCTAACCAATCACAACGCTGCAATGCAGCATTGTGATGGGTAAACACCCAGGCTAGCCTGACCCATCACAATGCCTGAGTGTCTTGGTCCGACGCTCAGTCAGGGAACGGGGGCCTGGGCATGTTCTCCACACAGGCTGTACTGCAGCCTATGTGGAGAACAGGGAAAGTGCGTATGACTGTTTGGCCTGTCCCAGCGGGCCGGCTAAACAGTCATGTGTACTTAGAAGTGGACAAACATCTCCTCTAGTGCTCTGAGAATAGAGCAGTTCCACCCAACCGCCCACAAAGCAGCACGGAAACATAAAATGATAACAACTCAAAGTTATTATCATTTTATGTTTCCTTTATTTGCACTGCTTAGAAGCAGTGGGGCGATGCCCACTACCGATATTAAAGCAAAGGCTGCCTGCAGCAAGCTCAAATCCATCCAGACTGCCAAACCTTGCAAAACATTTATACAATGTGTCTTTTCAAGTTCAGAAATGTCTAAATTTATAAGCATTCGTCACTTTTTTTTAGCTATCTAATTCACTAATGGAGGCCACTCTTATTTTGCTGCCTAGGGCCGATTTTCTGTCCAAGCCCGACTTTGTGGGAGGGGCTTGTTATTCACAACCCTCTCATTCAGCAGTACTATCAGCGGGTTTCCATGGAAAAGTATGGGGCCTTGCACTTTTGTTTTCTACTTATTAAGCACTGGATGCACTTTTACATGTCTACGGACTGTAATCATTTGTAAACATAACTATAAGCAGACATAGGTATTCAAGAGAAAGAAAGCATAGGGCAGCCCATATTTTCTCATTCTGCAGAACATTTGCAAATAATGGCAACTCCCAGCTCTTTCTCGTGGTCCCCTGATACTCCAGGAAAGCCGAGCCATTATCTTTGGATTCTCTGTTTTCACTTTTGGAAAGCGTTACGTTTTTTAATATGGATTTATTTTCTCCCTTGGTAATTCTTCTCGACTGTAACTCATTTTTATAACCTCTCCTATTACTTTTTATCTGCTCTCCTCGGAACAATATCCTCATCTACCTCACACATCTGTTTAGAGCCCATGATTTTCTGTCTTGCTTTTTCCTGTGCTCTGTGTGGAACAGACTGCTGCAAAAGAGTATATTAAAATTTAATACCGGCAATTCATTCTTGTCAGATTCATTGCTGCTTCCTCGAAAGGACTCAGTCCTGCTTCTAGGGTAGGACAAAGCACACACAGTTTCATGGGTAAAATATTTTTAATTTAAAGTGAAATAAAAAAAATAAACAACATTCAATTGCTCCTCTACTTTATAGAATATTGAAAAACATCAATTGCCTAATCTTAAAAGAGAAGGGCATTTGTATTTTCCTTGCCCTAAGGGTTTAGAAAAGCAGGAAAAGAAGTGAATCACTATCACATCCCCTAGGAACTGCTAGCCCTAATTTAAGACAATTTCTGACTGGCGCTATTTTATGTCAATGGTTTTTAGTTCCAATAGGAATGTTTCAGGTACAAATATTGCCCTGTAGCTTGAAGACAGACCAGAAAGTGTTCACCAAGGCCCTCACTCACTGATTGGTCCAGTTTCCTGAGAGTGTGCCGAGGGTGGGTTAAACACACACTTATATCAAACATTGGTTGGTGCAGAATTGTTTCTTCTCAAAAGTGTAACAGACATACAGCTGAGAAGCTGGCCAATGCAGAAACCGTCCTGATATTACCAGGGACAGCAGAGACACCTTCATTGCTTGCCTGGGCAGTAGAGATGGGTGCCTCTCTGGTGATTGAGGAGATATACTCCTGAGTGTTCCCCTGGTGCCTTGCTGCACTGCCCTGAGCGTGGCCTCGGCTCCCCCTTTGGGTCCGATGCGCGCCAACTCTAACTGGGGTCCCGGCCTGTCCAGGCGTTGCCCTGGGCCTGAAGCGCCTAGGCTGGCCTAGCCCCTTGGACTCCGCTGCAGCCATTGATCTCGACAACGCTTCTGCGAGGTGGGCACTCACCCTTTCTGCTTTCAATGTACCAACTCCGATTCCATAGTTCCACAGTTCCCCAACATCCTGTGAGGGGGATATCACCCTTTCCGCTGCTTAGTGACCCTTTCTCGATTCTATACTGCCCCACCCTAGTCAGCATGACTGGACCTGGCCTGTCCGCTACTGGGGAAAATTATTATACTCTTGTGTATCCTCCCAACCTCTCCAAAACTGCTGTGAAATCTCTCAAGCACTCCACCCTGAAATCTCACCCTGAGACCTTGATCACTGATCAATGATACAGCGCTGACAAGGAAACAGTCATAAATTACCTCATTTTCTATTCCAGAAGAACATCCTCATGGCGCAAAACTATCGCGCATCTCCTCAATGTACGCAGAACCAGGAACATACCGTACGGGACCAAACTCACGATAGCGCCTTCCGCAATCTTGCGAGCTGACCTCACCATCACTCTTTACAAAAACGGCATTGTCCTGATCCAAGCTTCAACCAGAAACCTCAATAAATTTGTGGACCTTTTTACCCTCCTCAAAAACATGTGCACAACACCTGCAGGTTAACAAACACCCGCCTGGACGAACCCCCGATTAGCATGCCCAGCCACCCACAAGTCACCGCCCTAACGGCCTACAACTCAGATCAACCTAACCCCTCTATCACCCCACCTGGGCCTACAAACAGATTAGTTCCCAGACCTTTGGTCTCCTCCCCCCAGCTCCTCCCTTTGACTTTGAGTCTGAAACTCTTCCATTGGCCTACGACACAAGTCCACCTGGGCCTACCAACAGAATCATTCCCAGACCTTTGGTCTCCTCCCCGCCAGCTCCTCCCTCTGACTTTGAGTCTGAAACTCTTCCACTGGCCTACGACATAAGTCGACCTGGGCTTACCAACAGAATCGTTCCCAGAACTCTGTTCTCCTCCCCGCCAGCTCCTCCCGCTGACTCTGAGACTCTTTCATTGGCCTACGACACAAGTCGACCCAGCCCCTCTACCTTACCACCAACGCATGTCAAAAAAAACGCTACCAAACCACTGTTCCCCTGCCTTCAAGCGCCTCCCTCCTATATGGATATCGAAACTCTGCATCACAGAGCGGCCAAATTAACGCAGAACATCCATAACTCCATTCTGGATCTAAAAAACCTCCTTCACCTCACTGAACTCGCCTTCACTAAACTCAAACCTCCATTGAACCTCACCCCCCTCCCTATCAATGAGCCCCCACTCACCCACTACTGCTATCCCTAAGACACCTTCGCCCTCGCAAACATTCATGCCACCTCATGGAGGAGGAAATTCTAGCTCTCCTCCTCTCCTACAACTCTACCTTTGCCACCCGAGTCCGCCAGACCTCACTGAAGAGGAAATTCTAGCCATCCTCCTTTCCTGCAACTCTGCCCCAGCAACCCCTATTCCACTAGACGTGAGTGTCGAACATGCTATTCGCACGGTCGCAATCAACCCCAACAGATCAGCTACCCTCCGCAACAGAAGTGTGGTAGCAACCTAGCGCCAGTACTCCTGTCCGCCCCATCGCACGACACTCTCTCCGACCCCCCTTTGTCTGGCCTCCTAATTAACTGCCGTTCATCAGTGAAGCATGCTGCCGATATCGCAGATCTCATAAAGAGCCAAAACATTGACTTAGCAATCCTGACGGAATCGTGGCTCAACAAATCCTCATCTCCATGCCTAGACCTCCTAGTCCCTTCCAACTACCATATTGCAAGGCTGGATAGGCAATCCAGCAAAAAAGGGGGCAGCATTGCCTGCATTTACCGTTTTAATCTCCTTGTCATGGAACTCCTGGCAGATACCACAGACTCCTGTGACTACCTCGTACTCTCCGTATGCAGCAACACCATGCAACTTTGCAATCTGCACATCTTTTATCACCCCCCAGGCACGAATGACGTCTTTACTGACCACCTCATGGAACTCATTACAGCCTAGGTTTCCTCCAACACCAAAGACATTTTCCTTGGTGATTTCAACCTTCACTGGAACGACCCCAATGATCCTCATGTCAACGCCATCAAAGATCTCCTGGCCGACCAAGCCCTAACCAAAGTCTGCTCACTCCCTACACACTCGAAAGGCGCCACTCTAGACTGGATCATTGCCAAGGAATCAACAGTCAAGCTTATTGCAATAGACCCTTGTGATTGGTCTGACCACCACGCTATCACTTTTCTACTACCTGGGACCCCCAAGACAAGAGCTCTGCAACAGGTGATTCCTAAATGCTGTGTTAGAAACACCAAGAACCTTGATCCCAGGGAACTGGCACCCCGCTGCAAGTCTGACCTACCCCCCCCCCATATCACAACGGTCAATGACCTCAACGATCATTACTCTGGGACTTTAACTAACATTCTTAATGACCTTGCCCAGCTAAAACTAAAAAGAACCCAAATCAAAGACAGAAACCCCGGGTTCAATGGGTCCCTTAACAGCGAGAGGAGATCCCTGTGGCAGTCAGAAAGAATCTGGAGACAGCACCCCTCAGCCTCACATTTAAGACTTCTTAAATACATAATACCTAGGCACTCTTAATATGTCTCAAATTGTCACATAATTTGAACAAAGTAATGCATCCAGAATCAATGTGTAGACTCACAGGAAACCAAACCAAATAGTCAGTACACTGTACAATGTTATTTATTGCAAAAGATTTTTTTCTCCCAAAAAGAGACACACAGTTTAAATGCAATAGACAAATCGGGGTGTAATCCAAAATATAAATATAGTCCTTAAGTTTCCACGGAGGTCAAGATCATGTAGCCTCTTTTGTTGGCAATGATGGAAAAATATCTAGTTAACTTGTCACTTTCTGGGGGAAAGGCTGTGATATGCCTCTTCCGGATCAGCGTGTTCCGTGCTCAAAGTCGCGACTTTGACCATATCTTTGACAAGCACACCTAATATATAAATGAAAATACGTCTCATTGTGTTTGGCACCTATGGTGATTCTCAAACCCTGAATGAACTGTGTCTTCATACAAGTTCTCATTATGAGGATACTACGCTTACAAGAATTTTGATACACACGTTCTTTTGAATTGAGGATTATTTCCATATACTTGAAAGGAATAAGAAATAAAATGCGTGGAGATTTTGGAGTATCCATTATATATTCAACTAACACAATTAAAGCCTTGAAGAAGTTTACTTCGTAACGAAACATGTGTCGGCTGTTTTTCCATCATTGCCAACAAAAGAGGCTACATGATCTTGATCTCCGTGGAAACTTAAGAACTATATTTATATTTTGGATTACACCCCCATTTGTCTATTGCATTTAAACTGTGTGTCTCTTTTTGGGAGAAAAAAATCTTTTGGTTTGGTTTCCTGTGAGTCTACACATTGATTCTGGATGTATTACATTGTTCAAATTATGTGACAGTTTGAGACATATTTAGAGTGCCGAGGTGTTATGTATTTAAGCTTTAAATGGGAGCTCTTATGATCTCTCGTTGTTAGACACCAGTGGTAGTGGGGTGTCTTTGTTTGACCACCTTGAGAGGCACTGATACAATTAGTCTTTCTTATACACTGAGTAAGTTAGTCACTTTTTTTAAATTGATGTGCATTCCTGATTGACCATCACTACCATTTGTGTGTTCATTAAATTTAAAAAACTTCTCTGCCAGGCCAGATATGCCTACAACAGAAACATCCTTAACTCGAAAAACATATTCTTCAGATCTGAACTGGGGGAAGCCAAAAACAGACCCCGCAAACTCTTCGACCTGGTCAAACACCAATCAAAAAAACTGGCCAAAACATCGAAAGAAAACCCCAAGTCACTAATATCATTTGAGGAATTCTCCTCCTTTTTCGCTGACAAAATCACAGCCTTAGGAAATGAGCTTAGATTCGCTACTTACTCTCAACCCCTTCCAGATCTACCTCCTCCCTCCGTGCCGCCTCCTCAGGCTTCACCCAAAAACCAAGCACACTGGACCGACTTCAAAATCCACAACGAACACTCCGTCTCAAAAATCCTCTCCACCTTAAACCCAAACAACCACTTTAATGACCCACTCCCCTCTAACTGCCTAGCTGCCGCCTCCCAATCCATCATTCCTGGCTGGACTGCAATAATTAACGCCTCCCTTCTTCAGGGATCCATACCCGACTCTCTGAAAACTGGCCAAGTTCTCCCCATTTAAAAAAAAGTCACTGGATCCTTCCTCCCCTGACAACTTTAGACCTATTTCTAACATCCCACTCTTTGCTAAAGTTCTGGAGAAATGTGTGCAACAGCAGCCGAGCCAACACATCACCAACTTCCACCTACTAGATGACTTCCAATCCGGTTTCAGGCCTGGACACAGCACGAAAACCACCATTCTCCATATCGTGGATGATGCCCTCCAAGCCCTTGACAAGGCAAAACCTGTCTCCTAATCCTCCTAGATCTGTCCTTGGCCTTCAACACGGTCAACCATGAGAAACTACTCGAATGCCTCAAACTCAGGATGGGAATGGATGGCTCTGTTTTTGAATGGTTTAGGTCCTTCCTCCACAACCGATCACAGAGACTCCTAATTAACGGTAACCTGTCTACTCCCTCCCCGGTCATGGTTGGAGTCCCCCAAGGATCAACCTTGTCCCCCACCCTCTGCAACCTTACCTAGAACCGCTTGTCGAAGTACTACACACCGCGAATATCTCATACCACATATACGCTGACGACACCCAGATCTACATCAAGATCTCTTCTGTTGAGGTGATTCTTTCCATGAACAAGGCCTTGAAATTGACTGTCCAATGGCTCTCCTCCAATCAACTCAAACTCTATGCAAAGAAGACAGAATTTCTTCTAATTTCCCCTCCCAAAACCAACCCTGAGACTCAGGTAAGGCCATCACAGCCTTAAACTGCCCTCCGACCATCGTGGACTTGGCCAAATCACTTGGAATAACCCTGGACTGTAACTTGAACATGCGGGACCACATCAACTCAATGGCCAAATCAGCCAGAATCCACCTGAGCTATCTAAAGAAACTGAAACCCTTCCTTGATACTCCCGACCTAAAAATGGCTGTCCAAGCACTAGTCATCTCTAGACTGGAATATGGCTGCTCTACCCTCTCGGGTTTACCCAAGATCTCCCTGGCACCTTTAAAACCCTGCCTCAATGCGGCTGCCAGGCTACTAACAGGTTCTATGAAGTTCGACCACATTTCACCACATCTGAAATTCTGAACTGGCTTCCTCTACAGGCCAGAATCCAACTCAAAATGGCATGTATCACGCACAAGGCATTTTACTCAAACTCCCCTGCATGTCTTGCCAAGAAACTCATGATATCCAGAGGAACCAGAAACTTGTGGTCGTCCAGAGACCTCTACCTCCAACCTGCACGTTTTCGGAAAAAGAAAACTTACAATTGGGCTTTCTCTGGGGCCGCACCATGAATATGGAACTCACTCCCGCCCGCCATCCGAAGAATCCCTTCTCTGGCTTGCTTCAAAAAGGATGCCAAAACCTTCCTAATGGGCAAATTTCCTTGCCTAAATTTTGCCTCTATTTCGCACAGAGACCTTGCTCTATTTCCTTTCTAAAGCATCCCCTGGAGTACACAGACACTATTCTCTGGGCACCCCCAGGCATCCCTACAAAGACCTGGGGACCTTCGTTTCTCGTTAAATGTAAATGCAAATTGTATTTTGTCCCTTTTATCCCTTTGTATCCATCCCCCCACCAAGTCTTTTATATACTACTGCTTGATTCCTGTAAAGCGCTCTAATACCCTAACGCAGTGTTTCCAAAACTGTGGTCCGAGGACCCCCAGGGGTCCCTGACACATTCCTAGGGGGTCCGCAGGCAGCAGTTTTAAAAGCACTGCAAAGTATCTTGTTTGATTAGCAGTTTTCAAAGAACAATAAAAGTGTCAAGATAAAGCAAGTGATTAATGTCCCTGCTGGAGAGAGATGAGTGTTTTGTCCAGTGGCAGCTTTGACTTATCTAATATAGTACAGAGGGTTAATATGCCTACTGCAAAGAACGTGTACCATGCATTTTAAAAAACAGTATTTTATATGCATAGGTCAATAGGTTACTGCTTTTGTCAGAGAGATTCTTTTGTTACTGTGCAGTTCATAAGTGACAATCGTAATCTAGCACAGTGACCTATAAACTGTCATCAAACAGCTGCTTGCAAACTGCAAGGTACAAGTTAGTGACTTATGTTTTTTCCCAGTCTTTCACTATCCTGATACTGCTAAAAAGGTTTATTTGGGTGGAAATACATTTTTATTGTTAAAGGCAATGCTAACCACTGTGTTATGTTGTAAATCCTGAGTTTGTGCTTCTCCAGATCAAGCACTCTTTAAAAATGCCTACCAGTATGAATGAAGTGAATTCTACACCTTGTAGTCCCCTTTGCCTTATGTAACATTTTCTATACACTGATTTACACATGTGATTTACTGTCTCTATATGTGTGTGATGTAAAGTGCTCTGATATCCTACAATGGTATGAGAGATGCTATAAAAAATGAAATACAGGTGACAGAGGGGCTATGAGGAGATGAGAAGCACTGTTGGAGGGTGATAGTGGGGGAATCATTGAAGAACCCCCAGAAAGACTGTTGTATTCTGGTGCGTAGTCAGGTCTTCATTTACTATTCTTTAAAAGCTAATACAATTCAATATATAATGATAAATGTATTGTAGACTGCACCATTGTTTCCTAAATGTTTTGGGGGGGAGAGCCTCCCAAAGCCCCCTTTGTAGTGGTCAGGCTCACTCTCTGCACTTGGTGTGCACTGTATGGGGACTGGTCTGAAATCATTTGCTAGGGCTGCTTTGAGTTTCCAGTCTGGCCCTGGCATGAGCCTCGTACTGCAAAATAAAACCAATCATTGAAAAGTTAGTCACGGAGATGCAGCACCAACCTTCCCATTAACTTTTTTTGTTTTCTTGCATATTCTTTCAATATGAAATACAACAGAAGTGGAGGAGAGTGTCGGTAGCCTCCTTGGCTTAACAACACACTCCGCCACTTCAGAAACGCAGGGCTGCACCATATTTACAAGAATATGGTGCAGCCCTGCGTTTTCCCTTTGCTGGCGCTACACTTAACAGGGGAAGATTGTTTATGTACAGGAACTTAACTTGGCGAAACAAGAAGAAATGCTTCATTTCTCCTCGTTTTTGCAAAACGCCTTGGATTGTTTATGTTCAGGAAGGTGAACCTTCCTGCACATAAAAAATCTTGAAATGTCATTTTGTCACTTCTATGTGTGCTGCTTAATGCAGCACATATGGAAGTTACAAAATGTCTTTTTTTTTTAAAGATTGTTGATGTGCAGGAAGGGTCACCTTCCTGAACATACACAATCCAAGGCGTTTTGCAAAAACAAGGAGAAATGAAGCATTTCTTCTTGTTTTGCCAACTTAAGACCAGGTTTTCCCTGGTCTTAATTTTGGCGCTGCCTCCCATTTACGCTGTCCTTGTAAATAGGGGGCAGCGTCAAAATCAATGGGTGTTGCAGGGGAAACGCCCACCGCAACACCCACTGCCCACCCCTTTCACGCTAAGCATTGGGTGAAAGGGGGTCTTATTTACAAGGCACCGTTAAGCCACATTAAGTGACTTAACGGTGCCTTGTAAATAAGGCTAAGCCCCTATCGCCACGGGAACGTCTCAAAAAGTGATGTTCTCATGGTGATAGGGGCTTGTAAATAAGCACCTAAAATCATTAGTAATTCGAGTATTTGTTTTATGTGCACACATGTTTTAATTTTTTTCGAATTACTGTTTAAATCTTTGAAATTTAAATCCTACAAATTGCTTGGGGGTCCCCGGCTTCCAGTGGTGACTCAATGGAGGTCCTCAGGAGTCAAAAGTTTGGGAACCACTGGCCGAATGCATCAAAAATAAAGTAGTTGTCAATCCCTCTTCTGTGTAACTTAATAAATCCCGGCACTCCTAAAGTTTCTTTTGAAATTACAAATAAGTGACCTTGATAAGTCATATACCAATATGGAAAACAATCTATTTGGTCACAAATAGGAACCCAGAGATAGAATTAGATAAACAATTTATTCCATACAAAAAGGTTTCTCTTTCTTTAAACAAGCAAGCTAAAAAGCATCACTATAACAGTTAATACATTAAGACCAGATGCACTCAAAGTTTGTCCCTCCATAGGTGCAGGTGACAAAACATTTCCTTAGAGATGATGAGCATCGGTTCAGATAAGCAGATATAAAAACAGCCGACACGTGTTTCATCACATCCAGTGACTTCCTCAAGGCTCTGAGTGAGAAATGTACGGTCAATGGAGAGCTGTTTGAAGTAAGGAACTTGTCGAACAAACAGTTTCAGAAGCCCACGTAAATAAGGAAAATTAACGATTGCCCGTAGTCAATTGTATAGAATATGTAGTCTTTAGAGAGATGTTGTGATAAGGAACCCGTCAAACCGATAATTTCAAAAGTCTGCATAAATGCAGAAAATTAATAGTTGTTTATAATCATTCAAATAGAAAATGTAGAGGGCTGTGGACCAATTTTCATAGACAGCTCTCTTTAGAAATTAGTAGGATCTAAGTTTTACGGAAATATTCGGTTTCCCGGAACAAGATGCAGTAAATCGTAACACACAAAGGCTGTGATAGGCCACTGTCATTCAAAAACGATGTCCTCCGTCTCAGACACCCGTCATGATCGCGGCTGTGTACAACTCCTCTTCTGTAAAAGCTGTCCCTGGCGCAATAGAAACATTGTCAGTAAGGAACTAAGCTGCTCCTTGAAGATAGGTTTGTGCTGAATTAAAAAGTAAAAATAAATAAATAAAAGTATGCTGGACACAAGAAAAACTCTATACTGAGTGCGGCTGAGTTCTAGAGTGATGCACAAACTGAATACTAGCCTTGTCCCAGCATACAGACTTCCTCTTGCCTCACTGGCAGCACATTGGCCTCTTTACTAACCCCTTCCTCTGTGTGAGCAATCCACCCTCACCCCTCCCTGATGCGGACTTTAATCCTAATCCCTTCCTGTTTTAGGTTCATTGGGCACTGTTTACATGTACAGTGCAGGCCGCATTCGTTCCCTGTGCAAATAAACAGATCTATTAACAAGTGGCAGTACCGGGCTCCCAGCAACCACCTGAGCAAGGGAGGTCTGTAAAGGAAGCCCTTTGAGCATTTAAAACATATTTCGCAAAAACTAAGACATGAGCACATAATGTGAGCAGTGTTCTATGAGCACAGTAATGAAAGCCCTGCTTAATGTCAATTTAGTTCATGGGACAGCTTTTCTTCCACCTCGTAAAGTATCAGTGGGGGTGGCTGTACGCAGTGCACATAGACAAAGTAACATTTTTGGATTTCTCCACGCAGACTAGATCAACTTCATGGATCAAGAGCTGCCCAAAAGATATATGAACTCAAAAGATAATATGTGTGTCTTCCACGGTAACCACCATATTGAAATGGAAGCAATAATCTGGTTCCCCCAAAAAGTATATGTAACCTTTTTAGGCCACAAACGGTACCGGACCGCAGAACTCCCCCACCAGAGGAGATGGCCCTACGATGACACCGACGAGACATGTAGAACCAAAATGATCCCTACTAGAAATGCCAGCAACACGTTCAACCTCATAGATGGGCTGGCAAGGGGGTAGAGCCGGGCCAAGACAAAGGCACAGTTCCCAAGTAGTGCAGATGAAAAAACTTTACAGTTGAAAGGGACCATGACACAAAGTTTAGGAGCAGATTGTGCCACACGAGTTACCTGGACAACAGTAACATGTACAAGAGGCTCAACCTCTACAATAACAGCTCCAGATACGCACATCCTGATAAAGTCATAGTTGATGTTCGTACCTTGAAACCTATTTGTTTTGATGAGATCTTTAAAATATGTCTGCACCCTGTGCCTGCGCTCTCAATCCCACCGAGAAGCCTGATGAGCAAAACAATAACTTTGTGCATTGCCAGTCTTCTTTTCTTGTGTACTAGAGTTTGTGTACCTGATACACACCTCACTCACTGCCAGTTGTACCTCTTTGATACTTCACACTCACCTCAAACCTGCTCTTATTGACCCCGTACTTCTCTCTCCTCATGGTCCAGCTCTCGGAGTGCGGCGGCTTCGGCCTCCTGTGGCCCCCAGGCTCTTTGTCCACTCTGCACCAGGGCCCGGGAGTACGGACCTCTGCCCACCTCAGGCTCGGGGGGTGTCGTCCACCCTCGCTGTGCCAAGGACTGGCAGCGTACCGGAGTCACACCACAACAAGCCACGTTTTGATTGGCGGAGCATATACCCCTGTCCTGAAAGCTGCCTGCGGGGGGCCGGTGGAGGAGCAGGCAGCATACATACTACACTGTGCTTGTGCAGTCCCGCATCGGGGAGGAGCCACGTCGCTAACAACGGGCATCATTGGGTCAGGCGTAACAAACCGGCAGAGCCGGTGAGTGTGTCTACGTGCTTCTGGCTGCAAACAAAACGGCTCATTCTATGCCTGATCCCTACATGGCTCCTAGTGTTCCTGGATGCTCAAGGCTTTCATGCTAATATGTAAAAGAAGGACTAAAGAACGTTCATCGACCATAAAATAGATCCAACAAGCATTTGCAATGCAATGGGACTTTCATTTATGCGAGACCTATTACATTGCAAACAGGAGTGCAGGCGGGCGGAGAGCAGGGGGAGAGAAGGCATGAACAACGGGAGTGGGGGGAAGGGAGAGAAGGCACGGACAGTGGGAGGGGGGCACAGGAAGAAAATAGTGCTCATGCAACACGAAGTAAAGGGGCCAGTAGCCATGAAAGGATACAAATAACGATATGGCCTTAATACGGAGGGACTAACAGCCTATAAACCAATTGGAAGACAGCATTTAGAAAGGACAAAAACACAAGCCAATAAAAATGTGGGTGGGGGAGTGGGCGTGGCTTCTCCCCCATACTCATCTACCACAGATCAACCCCAGAGCAGCGCTTGCGCACTGGCTCAAGGCTCGACTCGACCTAAAAAGGATACATTTTGAGCTTGGAGATTGTACCAATTGGCATCTTCTTTCGCTTTGCGAAATACCAAAACTAGTTCCAGTAGAAACACACATATCTATAAATATTCAGTGAGGCCTCCAAAGGCTTTAACATTTTTATTAATGGTTTCACATTTCATAAAAGGGCAGCAAATGAGATATCGAAATGTGATGTTTTTTGTTTTATTGATATTTGCAAAGATAAAGCATTTCACTGCAAGCCAATTTCTTGCCATGTTTTTTTAAAAGGCATTTCATTATTTATTAGTAGTGGTTTTATCAGTGTGATTACATCACATTGTCCATGACAGAGGTGCAAAATGCATTAGAGCTGCTTTAAAGTGTAAATGGGATTGTAGTCATCAAATCAATAAGACAGCCAAGCTAAATTCCTCACGTTGTTGTATGTTCTACATAAGCAGCCAGTCTGAGTAGATGGATTTCAGTGCCATAAATCTAACGTTGAGCTCACAAGAAGTACATTCATAGGTCCTAAGGCTATCATATTCTGTCTCTTCGCCAGAACAGAGAGAGAACACACACAATCACAGGAGTCAGCAGTGCAAGCTGTTCTCTCACCGAAACAACACCAACATTGTCATCAACACTGCATACTCCCCCCTCACCGAACAAGTGGAGCATCACTTGCTCGTGTATATCAACCCAATATACACAAATTGGAGATAAGCAGTACATATTTTCCAAGCTCACCAAAGGTGCCCAGCATGGGTATGTTAAAACAGGTAGGACAACATATTTCTGCAGCAAAAGTACAGAGAGCAAACGCACAACCCTAATGATAGACCCACTTCCCAAAGCTTTGCAGTCTTGCCTTGAGTACTTTTCACTTCATGTCATCTTTTTTTGCCTCGTTAAATCGAGTAGATTAGGTCTTCTAATTTGCAAGAATATGTTACTAAAACATGTCTGTATACGAATCTATTTTAAGGGTATTGGATGTTGCAAAAATGTAAACACATTTTTGCAAATGTTTACATTTTGTTCAGCCCGGGTTGTTGACTGCTCCATTTACATGCTTTCTTGACTTTGGGAGGATTATAGATCTCGTGAAGAAATGATCGAAACTATTATTATAAAGGAAATATGTTGACGGTTTTGGTGCGGATCCAGTTATGTAAACTGCTTCCAGTATTTCAATTCAAGGTTCACAGTTTACAAACAGCTTAAACCAAAAAAAATGATGTAAAAAACTTTACATTAAATGCTACCACTAGTATGCATGCCATGTGAACCTTCAGGTAACACCTTCAAGTGACACCATGTAAAGTAACAATATCTTCTGAAAGGGCATATGTAAAGAGAATGATTTGACTGGGATATTGTGCAATTTAAAGGGGGCAGCAAAGAGAGAAATGAGGTGAGTGAAATGAGTGAGTAAGGTAAGTGCGGTGACTCACAAAGGCATTCTTTGCGAGAAGCGCTTTGATTCCAATGGGAGTGGTAACAGAAGCCATCACATGGAGCGGACCTTTAAAAATATGTAAACTAAAGCAAAGTAGTTTCACTAGAGATTTAATTTCACAAAATAGCTTCTCAACCTATCTACCATCTCTTCAATCCCCTCAGTATATTTAGACCTGGGTCATGACTCAGCGGTCGTGGTCTTCCCTGCCTATAGAGCCAGTCTTGTTGATATACTGTGTACATAATAAAGAGGTATCCACCACGCCTCCCTTATGTGTGATCTGTTTCATTCTAACTAGGATGTTCTGCTATATGGCTGCAGCACAATGTTGTATATAGCATAGATATCAACACACTCAGTAAACATGCGAGCAAATGGATACCTCATACATTTAGGGATGTGTAAAATTCAGGCAGTTTTCATTTACATAATCAAGCAAAAATTCAGAAGAATTATGCAATATGAATGTGAAAGGCAAAACGGGCATCTGGCCCTATATTTTGGCCTTATAAGCTTCCTAACAGATGTGGGGATGCATGTATTGCTGTTTGCGTTGTTCCCATGCGTTCACTCTAAATTATTGCAGCAACAGCACATAATTACACGGCGCGCAGTTAATGCAATTACTAGCATGTTTTACCCTAACAAGTGTAACTCAAAATTACCAAAATTATGTGAAATTACCAGCCAGCGTGACTGAAATTTCATCCAGTTCCAGTCAAAATAGCATTTAAAAAATGTTGTGGAACCAAAATGTGGTAAGGAAAATATTTATCTTTAAGGAACGCGAATATGGAGTTAAGAGAAGTGAAATTATACCTACCTATGTGCACTTCTCTTGTCGATATTTTGGTCCTCAATATTTTGTCCACATATTATGGTACCACAGTATGAATGAGATGCTATTCTGGTGGAATACTGGGACAAATTGTTTATAAACCTGTTTTAATTGTTTTAATATGACATATGAAGCCATATACAAATTGCCATGAACCAAATAAGGAATTTTCCCTATTTAATAAATATTGTCCTGGAATCCTGCCAATTACATCAATACCTAAAACATATGAGGGGAGATACATATTATCAGATACATTTTTATTGCATCTATTTGGGTACCATATAAATGGAGACATGTCTCTTCCTCTTTTGGTCGGTCGGATTGTGTCTTTGGAGACAGTGGTTACTGCTATGATTTAAAGCATTTGGAATCAAATCCCATGAATCTTATCTGACATTTAGTAAAATGGCAGCTTCTGCGGTCGGTTTTTTGTGGTCTCGCAAATTCATTATATTATTTTACAAACTACTTAGTTACTGTGTACATAGAGAGAATGTAGAGAGGTCATATTAATTTAAAGGACGTTTGGGCTGTTGTTTCTATTTTCACACATGTAGTAAATAATACGTTGAAAAATCATATTTGTTAACGAATGCTGAATCTACAACAGAGAAACATCTTACTCTTTTTCTCTTAAAATTGTAATCAAAGTACCTCTCTACTTTACATTTTGCGTTTATGATTATTTGTGTGTTACTTATAAGAATGATACTTGATCGTTTGTGCGATTTTGTACTCATTTTATGGGACAATCATGAAATACATTGCATTGGATAACCCAAAAATGTATTTTAGGATTTAATTAAATTGATCTAAATAATTGTTCATACATGACCGACTTAATTAACCTGCAATTGCTCTCATGGGCCCTCAGTGACCTACACAGATCCCCAGGAAACAGTGAAGTGCTCTGTGAGCAAAAATGCAAGATATAGAGAGGAATCTTAGACTGCAAACCTCTCACCTCATCAGCTGCAGGGACTACCTGTACCAGGATTCCTTCCTTCTACCATGAGCCTCCAGGGCAGGAGGAGGGACCCTCCCAGGTTGTTGTATTTAACACTGATTGATGTCCTGCAGCACGATTTGCCGCTGGACATGCTGTGCCCAGGCCAAGCCCTGGCCAAAGGCAGGCCATCTTTGCTCGGAAGAGGCTAGGCTGGATCTCCCCCCTTGTCTAGATCACAGGAGGTCCAGCAGGTTCAGTTTTCACTTTACTGTTCTATTGCAGGTAACTCAAGGGTCCTGGTCAAACCCTGTGAGATTATTTATAATTTCTTTGCTGACATTCGGGGCTTTGTTTTGTCATTCTAGCCGTGTCATTTTTACTCTATACTTGCTTACTATGGGGAAGACAAGTCCATAGCCAATCAAAGCAAGAATACATTAGCTAAACATACTGCTACTGTGTGTACAACTGAATCATAGAAGTGAGATACATACTGTGCACAAGCTGAAGAGCTTCTGGTTAAAATACGAAATAAACCGCATCAACTAAATTATTTGAGGAAAAGGTTAAAGTGCCTTGTAGCCAGCCTTGCAAGCTGGCAGTGTCTCCATATGTCCCAGTAGCATCCCTGACTTTCATTCTTCCATTGATAATCTTTTTCAACATATTAATGTGGTGTGTACAAATAGATTTACCCCTTTGCTGCAGGATGGTACTTGCTCCAGTTGGGAGCTATCTGAACTCCTCAATGTTAATGTGTTGTGTAGAGACCCAAACTGCGAACATGTCTCAGGAATGCTGGAAGCCAATTTCTAATGAAATCGTCACTTTGATTGTGTCTTTGAAAATTAGATTAAGATTTTGAAGCATATAGTAGTTAATCGAAATGATTTACTTACTGAGCATGCTCTTCATATTTTAAGTTGCACAGATCCTGTACCTGTTTCAGCCCCTCAAACTGTAACACCCATTCCACAAGCTATAAGTTACATAGATAATAGGGAGCTGACAAGGATTGATCTAATACTAATGTCCCAAAATCTTGTTACCCCCTTGTTCAAACTAGTGCAGTTAGATCACGCCAAGCTCATATTCAAAGGCACTTTAATTTGCCTATGGGTATTTCGGGAGCTAGTGATAGCACAGCAAGAGGGGGAGAGGAAGAATACATCTTCTTCCACAAATGTTATCTAGCAATTTGAAGGGCCATTTTGCATTCAGGGAGGAGCTGTTCCTGTTGACGGTACAATTAACTTGGGTCCTGCAATATCATCGGCCAGTGCATTTGGAGGTAATGCGGCTCAGGTAGCGTCAGCTCCTTTTATTGCACCTGATATCTTTATGGTTAATGTTCTGAAACTGCACCCTGGATCATGCGAGAATTTTGAAACATTCAAAAATAATGTGTTCCATTGGATTATATTGGTGTGCAAGTGTTACTCAATAGCCCATAAAGATGTAATATATGCAGAATGTCACCCAGACCCTTTTGGCCAATGGAACTATATTGGAATCACACCTAAAGAGGCCTGGATGGTGAAAGGTTTAATAATTCTTGACCTTAGGACCAACCCTCCTCAGGGCTTGTGAGTTCAGCTGAAAAAAGTTGATCAGATGTCTCCCTGGCAGCATAATAAGAGGCAGACGTCACTTGACTTAGTGACCAATTAATCATGCAGTCACTCTGCGCCTTCCCTCTTAACATCAATAATGGAAACCGATGATAAACCTCGGCTGCAGCAGGCTGAACAATTGCTTGTTAAACCTGTCCCGCCCTATTCATTTGAGCAAGCTAGCAAACCCTAAACCACTAGATGAGCACAAGGAATTGCAACATTTATTGGGTACTGGTTTTATCCCTCCAAATAATTTGATTGGAAAAGGAGCAGTATTTATCACAAATTGTGTTGCAGCGAAAAAAAATTCTAAAGGTCTTACAGCTGACGAAACTCAGCTCTCAACCCTCTTTCACATTGTGAAAGATCTGTAACCCTGCTTAGGGGCTGATTACAATGTCATTCGGAAACTCTTCCAACCGAATCGGTTTTGGAATTGCTTCCGACCGAATTGGGTTCTGCGAGTCTGACCAACCGATTACAATGCTTCCCAACATTGTTCGGTCGGACTTGCATTGACTCCAAACGAGAACACAGGCTCCCATTGAAGAAAGGGGTGGTTGGGGAAAAACTTTGCACCCTGTGGGGGGCACCCCATGGTGCCTGCCACACTGTGCATCGTTTAACAGGGGGGTCCTTTGGGTACACCCACAGACCACAACCGAAGGGCTACGGTTGAAGGGGGGCCTGCTACGGTTCCCCAAAGTCAGATTCCGACAGCCGTTTTGTGTGGGCAGAGTGAATCTGAACGGCTGTCTGAATTGGCCATCGTAAACGCTCTCTCAGAAATCGTGCTCATAGAGCTGTAAGATTCAGCTCTGAACTACTAGGGCTGTCCGAATGCCATTCGTAACCGATTCAGACGGCCCGAACGGTTTACTTGAATTGTAATCATTCATCGGGAAAGGTGTACAATTCGGTCGGAAACATAGGTTCCGAATCAGATTTGCTGAATCTGAATCCCGTTTGGAGCCTTTCCGGATGGCATTGTAATCGACCCCTTAGTTGGAATGTTTCAGGTATCAAGCCAAAGCTGGGTGATAAAGATTGGGGGACTTTGGTAGATTCAAGTGTGTCTGTTTCAAGAATCATGGGCTCTGGGTGAGATGTATCAACAAGGTTAGAAATACCAAGTGTTACCTAAAATGTTTACTGCTTGACAGCCATCAAGTGACCTAATAATATGGGTTAAGATGTCCCGTGCTTGCAGTGTAACATGAATTGCCTCTGGATCTCCTGATACACTTGCTCTAAAAGATTACCCTAAGAGCAAGCAAATCATTTTTTGTACTTAATCTTTTATTTTTTTATTTTTATTTTTTAAATTATTTTTATTAGAGCAGGAGAGAACAATAATTACAAACAATTTTAGACATCATCTTGCATATGAAATAACCCGACCGATAAACAATGCAGACATGTTCACAAAAAAAAACGGAATTTCACATTAAAAATGTAAACAGCACTGATAAAGAATCACCCTCCCGCACTCTTCATTTTAGCCAATCTACTTAGTTTAAAAGTTTAGGTTGACCACCGAAAACAGATAAAATGACCAGTGGGTTATAAACAGATAAAGTGCAAAGTGCCATGTGCAAATCATTTTGATTCATATTTTAGATTAACAGACTTAGGTCGTGCAGCCATAGGGGACAAAGAAGCGCCAGATAGCTCTAAATCTTGTTAGCGCTCCTACTCGTTTGGCGTAGGCCTCTTCAAGTTTATATGTCTTAATCAGCTTATTAAACCAATGTTCAATGCTAGGTTGTATGTTGGTTCTTCAATTTTGCAAAACAAGTGATCTAGCAACTGCTATAGCAATTAATATAAAATATTGTTGAAATTTTGTAAAACATTTCACTTCTGCAGAGGACCCAAATAACACCAACATGGCTGACGGACGGATTTCTAAAGTTAAAATCCGAGATATTTCCTCAAAGACCCTTTTCCAGAAATTTTGTAAATCATAACATTCAAAGAATATATGTAACCATCCCCCTGCCCCCAGACTATTACAGCAGAAACATTTATTTGGGCAGGTTGAGAACATTTTGGACAGTTTCAGAGGGGTAAAATATAGTAGCCATCTAGATAGAAAATTCATTCTTTTAAAATTAGCGCCTCTAAGAGCTTTATTGGCTAAGTAATTTAGCTTAGTCCACTCTTTAATATTAAACTTACAGCCCGTCTCTAAATGTATTTTCTGAAGCTCTTTTGTCAGAACCTCTTCTGAATTGGCTTTCTGATGAAGTATCTGATACCAGGAGCCGACTCCTACCAATTTATTTACTATCTGCCTGGCAATTGGTCGTGTTATCTCATCTAAAATTGCATAATTATTCTTTAGAAAATTAGATATTTGTGAAAAACTCAAGGCCAGTGCAGTATTTGGCATATTGGCATGAAGACGAACAGTCTCCCATGTAATTAAAGAATCTAGATTGTAAAAATCCCCCAACTGAAAATATCCCTGTTTGCTGACAAAGCCGATTGGAAAGTTTAAAACCTCCAAATGCTCCGTCCTGTAATGGGGTATATGCATGGAATAAAGGGATGTTCCAAAATTTGAAAAATAGCTGCATTCTATCTGCTAGAGTAAAAATAAACGTATAACGCGTTTTTTTAGGCAATTTTGCCAAGCGTAGAAAAGCCAGAAGTCCAATGGCACTTTCTTTTAACATATGTCCCAAGAAAAATGTGTCAAAAACAGAATTTTCCTTACCCAGTTGAGAAAACAAATCAAGTAAAGAAGCCTGATAGTATGCTAGAAAATGTGGGAGTGCCAATCCTCCTGAGATTACATCCAGTTGTAATATAGAGAGCCTAACCCTAGGTTGTTTATTATTCCATACAAACCTGCTTATTAATTGGTCCAGCTCCTTAAAATAGTAACTTGGAATTTTCAATGGAAGGTTACTAAATAAAAACAGGAATAGTGGAAGTACCGTCATTTTAATCATTGAAACTCTTCCTATCAGGGATAATTGCAGCAAAGACCAACTATTCAATAACTTTTTAACTTTAGTAAGCAAACTAACATAATTCATAAAAAATAATTGTGTATAATCATTTGTAACATAAATTCCCAAATATCTGATTGGATGCGGGGGTTTTAGATGGATAGTAGGTGGAAAATCTAAAGGAGTCGTATTAAATGTCAAAATTTCGGTTTTTGCATGATTAACTTTATATCCACCTACTTGAGTAAAATTTTGAATTTCATCTAGTACGTTTTGTAGGTTATCTACCCCAGGCTTCAAATATAAAATAATATCATCTGCATAAAGCTTGATTTTAGTCATACCCTCTATAGGGGGGACGATATTTATGTTCTTCCGAATCTTCTGAGCCAGGGGTTCGATAAACAACGAAAATAAAAGAGGAGACAATGGGCATCCCTGACGGGTGCCTCTCTTGATAGTAATTTTGCCGTTTGCTACTCCGTTGGTCATAATTGTAGCTTCTGCACCTCTATATATTTTAATCAGCATTTTGGTAAGTTGTTGTGGAAAACCGAATTTTGATAAGATAAAAAATAACACAGTCCAATCCACCAAATCAAAAGCTTTTTCAGCATCCATCATCATAATCACCGCATCTGTCTGATTAATAGAAAAATAATCAATGGCTTGAATTAAAAAATGAGTATTTGATGCCATTAAACGCCCTGGAATGAAACCGTTTTGATCGCTATGAACCAACTGTTGTGCACAGGGAGCAATCCTTTTAGCCCATATTTTGAAAAAAAAATTGTAATCTGTATTTAACAGACTAATAGGGCGATATGAGCTTGGATCAGCAGGGTCCTTATCTTTTTTAAGAAAAACTATTACAACCGATTCCTTAAAGCTCTTAGGGGTATCTATACCATCCTTGGTTTCATTAAACAATTCTACTAAAAAAGGAAGCAGTTCTACATGAAATAGCTTATAAATTTCTACATGAATCCCGTCTGGTCCACTAGCTTTGGCATTCGCCATACTCTTTAACACTACCTGTGCTTATGAAATTCAAATTTGCGAACATAGTGTATTAGAGGATTGTTCTGATAACAAAGGTAAATCCAATAAGTCAAAATATCTCTGAAGAGCTACCTCATCCATTCCCTGCGTTTCTCCATAAATATGCTTAAAATATGAACTAAACCCCTCACCTATTCCCTGCTTACCCTCAACTAAATAGCCAGTTACTGGATTTTTAATTTGAGAGATTAGTTGTGCCGCCTTCTGTGATTTTGTGGACCAGGCCAGAAATTTACCAATCTGCTGGCTCTCCTCATATAATTTTTGTTGGTAGGCCCTGCTGCCTGCAAGTTCCTCTGTTAAAAAAAAATCTTTCAGATTCTCCATTGCCATGGCAACCTCCTGTTGCTGTGCCTCTATTATAGGCGCTAAAGAATCTGGAAGAATTACCTTTCGCCTCGCCTCTTCCACGGCAGCTTGAAATGTGGCAATCTTATATCTCCGTGAGTTATTAACTCTTGCCTTATAAGAGATAACATGCCCTCTAAACGTAGTTTTAAAGGCTTCCCATACCGAAAATAATGGGGCTGTGTATAGGTTGTTTTGAAAAAACTCCTCTACAAACCGTCTTGTTTCTGCTAACCAAGTCATATCTTGTAAAAGAGTTTTATCGAATTGCCATCTAGGTCTATTTTTCACACCTTTATTTAACAATAAAGAAAAAGAGACTAGAGAGTGATCTGAGAAAGAATTACCCACAATTTTTACCGGCCCCTTATCGGCAGATTTGTCAACTAAAAAATAGTCCAATCGTGAAGCTGATCTAAATCTGCCCGAATAGCAGGTATATTGCGAAGAAGTAGGGTTAGCTAATCTCCAGGGATCGACCAAAGAAAAATCTCTTATGAGGCTGCTAATTATCTTTGCAGTTTTGGGTTTCAGTTGACGCTTTGCTTTATTCGAAGAATCCAGAGCTAAATTCTGGATAAAATTAAAGTCACCACCCAAAACTACAAGGCCTTCCATGCTGATTATTAACTGGTAAATTTGAGTAAGTGCCGAGATGTCGTCCTGAATAGGGCCATAATAATTTACCAAATTCTGCATTGTTTCGTGTAGTTTAACCTTCACCCATAGCCATCTACCTTTCCCATCTCGCTGAACTTCATTGACTTGCCAGTTAAGTGTATTAGCAATTAGAATCCCTACCCCTTGAACAGCTAAATTGGCAGAGGAGAAAAATGTCTGTGTATACCTTTTAGGAAATACTATTCTAGGATTATCAGATCTAAAATGAGTTTCTTGTAGAAACACAATCTCAGGAGAAAGAGACGTAACCCAGTTTAAGAAGGCCGCTCTTTTTTTACGTGGGTTAAGTAATCCGTTAGCATTACAGGAAACAATTTTCACAATCTGCATTTGAGCCATCTAACTGTAGATTTGAACAATCCGATTACAATAACCTGTATCAAATAAAGAAAATTCTGTAAAATCAAAAACTCGTACTTGTTTTCCCTGCTCATTTTTCACTACTTTTAAATAACCCCCAGAACCCCCCAACCCCACCCCTTGATCATTTCCCACCCGCAAAATGGGGTCTCAGCTGAGCCCACCAACCACATTTTTCCCCTAACTTTCATTATACGGGGTGCTTTTGAAACTGCACCCTAGGTGAATCCCCCATCCCCCAGACACGAGAGAAAAAAAAAAAAGAAATTGGTGAGAAAAAAGCCCTTCACACATTATATATTATACCTTACATAAATTTCCATCACTATCAATATCAAACTATTTGCCCGTAGAGATATCTCTCAGCAACTCCTGAGCTTCTTCCACCCGAGAGAGCATGTGAAATTTGCCTTTAACCAGTACCCTTAACTTTGATTGTTGTGCGATAGACACATGAGCCCCTTGTGCCTTGAATAGAAACAAAAGCTTAACAAATTCTTTGCATCTGCAGGCAGCTGTTGCCGACATATCCGGAAAAAAACGGCATTTGGCACCCTCATCAATAACAAATTGTCTCTGTTGAATTGCCTTATTTAACACCTTTTCCTTTATTCTGTAATCAGAGAAATGTATTAAGATAGTACGAGGATATTTAGAGTTAGGCATAGGATGCGCCGGTACCCGATGGGCCCTGGTTAGTGTCAGATCTTCCGTAAAATCCGGAAGTACTTTTTGCTTCATAAATGTATCAGCCGTTACCTCGTTGATTTTCTGTACTGTGGAGCTCATCTGGTCTTCCAACCGAGCTATTCTTGATTCTGCTTCCTCAAGCCTTGCGGGAGTGCCTGAGATGGACTCCTCAATCTTTTCAAGCCTTAGATGGAGAATGGCTATCTCTTGAGTCTGGGACTTCTTCATTTCCCTTATTTCCTCTAGTATAAGGTTAAGCAGATCTTTTACTTCCATTTGATGTACGTTAACCCTTGAGGGTGTCAGTTCTGGATTTTCTTGCGGCGGCTCTTGGTCTTGGTCTTTTTTATTCCCATTATTATTTTCGGAGTGATCTAATACTATCTGGGCGTTCTCCAAGAGTTCATGTGGCTGCTGCATACATTCAAGCTGCTGCTCTGAGCTGATGGTTACTGGAGGATTTTGCAATAGTACACCCCCTTCCGTAGGTTCAGTCAGCAAGGAAGACGATGATGTATTCTCCCCTCTAGAATTGGAAAGCACAGAAAATGCCGGAACCGGAGATGAGACCTTGAGAGGAGGGGAAATATGCAATTTTACAAAAGAATCGATTGTTACTACCTCCTCCAATGTTACAGGAAGGGATTTAATTAGCTCTGAGGGAGATAAAGTTGGATAAGGTTGTGTAGGCTGAATATTTTTTTTTACAAACAATGGAAAATCTTTACATTTTCTTATCTCAGTTTTATCTGCTTGCATAGGGGGCTTACTAGACCCTTCAAGAACCTTTTCGGTTTCCGGGACGACTTCTTCCTCCTCCTCATGTAATCCTTGTGCCACAGACAGCTCTTCTATGGAACTTTCTGAACTTGAAATTGCTCCTGAGCGATTTCCGGCGCCAGGGACCTTCTTCTGGGTTAAAACTCCCTTAGCCAGAATAATACGTTTTTTAACTTTCGCTGTCGCCGCCCTAGGCCCCGCACTCGTCTGTCTTAAATGCCTTCCCATCGTGCATCGAAGACTTTTTTATTTTGCTTGAATATATCGGCGTCTGAATAAGTTATTTAGTGTAAGACTACGAACTTTATTTAATCACCGTTGCCTAGCTGCACACTGCCTTGCGTGAGAACATGGTATAGTATAAAATAAGGACATCTCACCCCCTTGATCACCATTAATCACCTCCAGAGTGCTGTAATCCACTAACAGTCCTTAATCCGTCCATTGAATGCCATGCCAATCCGAACTCACAGCAGGCATTCCCCAAAGCCAGACAGGGCAGCCAGTAACAGTAACAGCCAGTAGCAGCCTTATTTCCTGCAGCCACAAAGCATCAAAGAATAAAATAATAACGGATGGCTATGGAGGTTCCCATCGCTCCGTAGTTCAGGTGTGACCTCGCCCCCCAGAGGAGGAGACTGTGGCTGACCCGGTGATGGCGAGGGCTCGAGGCGCGAGTGATGGCGGTGGCGTCGATGCGCTGAGGCTATGAGCGCGATATGGGAACAGAAGGGAAAGAAGATCTGCAGCGTTTGTTTGCCGGTGCTTAACCTCTAATGGGAGATTCTTGGAGAATTTGAAGAAATGTTTAGGCGGCTTTAACCCCGGCTTTAACCTCGTTCGCTGCTGCCTATGTCCGGAGGCTTAAACACGCAAGACTTTGTCAGCTGCTGCTGCCTGAGGCTGCCCGATGCTCGAGGCCCAGGGTTTTTTTTTTCATTTTTTGTACTTAATCTGTATAACAGATGTTCTCCACACTCTACTGAGTCAGTCACTTTAAATTGTCTGAGGAGTGTTATTTATGTGCAGAGAGGGGATTTTGCCCTTAGAATTGGGGATGATTTTAATACTGTTTCTGAACCATCAGGGTGACCTATGGAGTTGTCCAGGGAAGAAAAGGACTATTCGGGAATCCCAGATCTGCCAACTTCGCCGAGAAAAAATCTTTCTAAATCGGATGTGCAACTAGTAGATATTTCCTTATCGTTTAGAGTACATGCTTGTAATGGTGGTACTCTTTCAAATCATCTGGTGACTCCTACATTTAATAGAGGTAACTATTAATTATATATTTATTGATGTTTTTTGTAGCATGCGGTGAAGGATATGAATGTTCTATATTGACAGGAGAGTAACCACAATCCTTTAGGTTGATATTTAAATGGATCCATAGAGATTGACTTGCTTGAGGCTTCTAGTTCACAAGCCGACTCCCTTGTTGTTTTTGTATAGTTGTAAAAATGTTAAATGGGCTAGCAGCTGTAGCAACACAGCAGCTATGAGCTCCATGTCTGATGTAATAAGCATGAATTTGGAAATCATCAGTACTATCTTAGATAATCCCTTATTTTTAGTGCGTATGCATGTTTTATTGTTTCAGGATCTAAAATTGTTTTTGTAAAGAGTGTTAGAACTGACAATGCACTAAGATCTGACAAAGAATGGTTTATTAGGGAATACCACCACAGGAAACTTGAACTTATAGCAGCTATTAGATCAGGCAATAAAGGCAAAATAAAGTTATGCAGAGCTGCATTCTAAACTCCGATCAGAGGGTGTAGGAAAGTAGGATCTGCTTTTATGGTTACCCCCACTTTTTGCCTGGTTCTAAGCTGTTAGTGACTAGTCTGACTGGGATCCTGCTAATCAGGACACCAGTCTATCTGCTTTCTCCCTCAAATTGTTGTGTTCAGTACTTAGGTACATTCCAGATTGGATACTGGGGTACCCTCATCAGTCCCTAGTATATGGTACTGAGGTACGCAGGGCATAGGTACCCCAGAGGTCCCCCATGGGCTGAAGCATGCATTATTCCACCCATAGGAGGCCATTCAAAAATGAAATACAGGCCTGCCATTACAGCCTGTGTAAGATTGTGATAGCACCACTTACTAAAGATTTAGGTTTCCTGTATCTTGAGTCACTGCACTTAAAACCTATAAGTCACCCCTATAGCAGGCCTTTGCAATCCTGAAGGCAGGGTGCTTGGTTCTAAGTGTGAGGGTGCCCCTGCATGAGCAGAACACCCCTACAACCTTCATGAGTCCATTCTCCTGGGTTGTAATTGAAGCAGCCATATACTATATAGAGGTGCATCGCGTAATTAAGCGATGTCCATCTCAAAACTAGCTGCAACAAATCCTATCATGTTTGATATCAAACATGTTGGAATCGTACCGCCACACAGTAAACAGTGTGGGAGGTATAATTCCAAGCATTGGAAGAGCCCTCCGTTAGGCTCTCAGTTTTCCCGGTGCCAGCCTTCTAGACCCGCACAACAAAAAATGGTTCCTGCCGACCGGACACACGATTCTGCCCTCCTGCTCATGAGCCAAGCTCGAGCAAGGGAAGGCAGAACAATACGCATCCTGTCACAGGGAGCTGTGACCACCTTCCAGACAGGATTTAGTTTATTGGGGCCGGGTGGGTGCACTTGGCAGTGCCACTCAGTCTGCATTAGGGGCACATTTGGTGTCCCCATGCATAGTCCAGTTCAAACCAGATCTGGGAGCAATCAACTCCTGCTCTGGTGCAAAACTGGACAAAGAACATGGGAGTGACCTCACCCTGTCCAGACCCTCCCCTGGGATGGTCCCCTGAATCATCCCAACACTTTCCTAAGGGTACTTAAGGGCTTGCCTGTGGGTGGCTCCCTAGATTTATCGTGGGACAAGATTCAGATCAGACACCACTTCTTCTTCTACTGCTTGGGCACTCTGGACTTCGCTGGACTTCTTTTGGGCTCGACTTCATCTCCCTTCCAGTCTGCTGCATCCTCTGTGCCTGTGCACCATACAGGAACCTTTCAAGGCCTGTTGGCATCAAAGACACCTGAAGGAATCTCCCTTGAAGTGAATGAGTCACTTCCCTGCATTCGCAGGCACCACAACTAAGTCAACTGGTCTGCTGATCCCGAGCTCCTCCATACTCTGGGAGGTTCTGCAACACAGGTGGTGGTTCTCCACAGCTCTCTAGGCCTGCCCTCTCACCAAGTATGAGGCCAGTTTCCCTCATGGGGGCTACAATAACTGTGCACCACATCAACTTGCAGTTGCAAAGGCTTGTTGGCTTCCTTGCAAGAAGATATTCAGGCTCCAAGTAGCCCACACCCCTCGCATCTCCAGTGACCAGAATCTTTGGCTACACCGCATCGTTGTGCATCGTGGCCTACATCTTTTGGTGAACTGCTTGAGGTCTTCTTGCGACTCCAGTGACTCTGGCCTGCTGGTCCATTTGAGGGTCAACTTTGTTTCTTGTGGCCTCCCCTGATTGCTCGGGCCTGCCCTGACTCCCCTGCTTGTGGTGAGTCCCCTGGACCTTGCTGCTTGAGGTCCTCTCGCAACTCCAGTGCCTCTGACTCCCCTGCTTTCAGCGAGTCTCGTGGGCCTTGCTGACCCCGACATTTCACCTTATTCGACTTCTGTGTGAGTTGTATTTGCCAAGGCTTGTTGGTGTGCCCTCTGGACACCGGCCCCTCAGCACTCAACATCCAATGTTGGACAGCTCATGCAGAGCTTCTGGTTTTTCTCAGCATTGTATAGTCCTCACAGCTGCTGAGTCAAGGTCCTCGTCAACTCTCCTGCAACTCCTGACATAGGTGGGCATTCGTCATCCAGATCTCCTGGTCACTCCTGAGTGACATATAGTCTGTCCCTTCTGCTTGCAGGTACCACTCAACTTGAATCCACCTTTGGAATACACGTGACACTTTCACCTTCATCAGCAGCGGCACTTACCTGAAGTCCTCCATTGGGTTTGACGGCGGTTTCTGACACCACTACCTATGCACCCAGATTCCTTTTTGTAGGTAACGTGGGTACTAGGGTATCCATGTGTGGGTTGGCTCTCCAACCTTCTGTCTTCCACTGGGTTTCTTCAGAGCCCACTGGGAAGGGTCCTTTTTCTTTAAAACTCCAACCGTGACTTACACATTGATTTGTATGGAGCACGCTCTCTGTGGGGTTCCTGGTCACTCACCTTGGGCGGTCCCATGCGTCCCCAGCACTTCTACGTCCTCTCAACATTGTCTTGACACAAGTCATGGCTCTTTTTCCACTTTCCTAGTATATGGTTTGGTCCCCCCTGGGGCCCACTGTGTATTCTGTGCTATTTACAGTATTTCTATGCAAAGTATTGTGAGCATTGTGTTTACCTCCAGGTAGGAGATATCTAAATGCATTAGAGAGTATTATATAATAAATACATATTTTATAAATACCTTGTGTGGTTCTTTTTCACTTCATCATACTATAAGATTGCATTCTGGTAAAACAAGCTACTTTACACTCCTTCTGGACTAAGCCTGAAGGCTGCTTTCCACAGCGACCACTTAGATAGCTTTCTAAGGTTGTCTAAGGCTTCTTAAATCACAATAAGGGTTGTCAGGACTCGTCCAGGGTGCCCACTTACATTAGTGGGCATCATATAATAGGCCAGCTTCTCACAGAGGGGCTAGGTCAAAATGGGAAGTAGGCTTGTGGGATGATCATCTAGAAGCTGCTTCTTTTTAAAATTCAAATAATTTCCAGAAATCCATTTTCAGGTCAATGAATGTGTTAAGTACTTTGGAGACCTCTATGAAGACCCCCACTTGCTTCATAGAAAGTAGATTATAGCCTAGACAATGCTTGGTCTGAAGTGGCTGCTCCATGTGTTTCAAGAATAAGTTTTACCATAAAGGATACAATGAAAGCTCTAGCATCCCAGAATGCAAGTAAAGCATCTGGCCTTGATAAAATACCGGTAGACAACTTGGCTGCTAGAAAAAGTTATCATTAGACAATATCAAGGTGGCTTTAGAGAAGATATAAGTAGAGATGGCCCAGTTTTTCATTTTTTCCGATAAAATGGAAGACAGTGGATTTCTTGGGTTGTAGTCTTTATGTTGGCTTTGTTTAGCTCCATGCAGCTTTTGATATGGTCCCAAGGGGCAACTTGTGGGATGTTCTGTGAGCCCTAGGAATTCCTTAGGACCCCTTACACTTACTCAGGTTATTTTGATCTCCAAGGGTGAAATTACTTCTAGAATTGCAGTAAAGAGTGGAGTTTGACAGGGGTGTGTTTTGGCTCCTACCTTGTTCTTAATTTTATTAATAGAAATGAAATGAAATGAAATTAAATTAAATGAAAAGGCAATTTATAAAGCGCGAAACAATCACCCGAGGGTGTCAAGGCGCTTACTCTTTTGGCTAGGAAATACACAGATCTCAATGATTATACAGCCAGGTCTTTAATGCCTTCCTGAACACCAACAGATTGTTCTTATGCCTTAAATAAGACAGAAGTGAATTCCACAGCCTAGCAGCACCTACCAGAAAACTTCTTCCTCCCCAAGAGCATCTTTTTACCTTGGGGACAACCAGGTCATTGGACAAGGAGGAGCGAAGATTTCATGCTGGGATACAGCGTATCAGATTCTGTTTTAGGAAACCTGGTCCTATATCATGGATGAATTTAAAAACAATACAGAGGGCCTTAAACTCTATACGTTTCTTTATTGGCAACCAGTGGAGGTCTTTCAATGCCGAAGAGACTGATTTATACTTCGGGAAGTTCAATAGAAGCCTGGACGCGGCATTTTGAACAACCTGAAGTTTGGCCAGACATTTTATACGAAGATTAATAAAGAGCCCAATGCAATAATCGGCTCTCGAAAGAACAAGTGCTTAGACCACCAAATTACGAAGCTCGGCAGGAATGAAAGGGAGAACTTTTTGCAGAATTCGTAATGTATGAAAGGAAGAAGAAGTAACCTGATTAACATGATGCTCAAAAGACAGTTTGGTGTCAAAAATGACTCCCAAATTCTTAACCTTGGTCACTGGTTTAGGAAGTGGACCCAGCTCTAGGGGCCAGAGATCTGGTGACCAAAATTTAGCATGAGCCCCGAACAGTAGAACCTCCGTCTTACTAGAGTTCAGCTTTAGATAGTTAGAAGCCATCCATTTCCCTACCTGACGTAGGCAAGAATGGAAACGCTTCACAGTGTCGGTGGGAGCTCCGGACACTGAAACAATGATCTGCGTGTCATCCGCATAGGAGATAGCAGAGAACCCCAGAGATCTGATAAGTTTCGCCAGGGGTGCAACATAAACATTAAAAAGTGTGGGACTCAAAGATGATCCCTGCGGAACCCCGCAGGGTAGTGTAAAATTTGGTGACCTAAAATTATCTAATGCCACAAACTGCTCTCTATCAGACAGAAATGACTTAAATAGCATAAGAGCCTTCCCTTTGACGCCGATCCAACTCAAAACTTCCAAGAGTTTCTTATGGTTTACATATATAGATGTATAGATGTTTTATTAAACTGTACTAACCATTCCCCCGTCTTTGCAGGAAATAACGTGCCAGCTCTCCTTTTCAAAGATGACTTTCAAAAACTGAAAAAGGTCTACAGGTTCTGCTACAAAAGTTCCTATTGTTTCGTTCTGCACATACTATGGAGATAAATCCACACAAAAGACAATTAATGCTTTTTAAACCACATTAGAACAATCATCAGAAAATTACTTTAGGTGGGTGTCCTTGGGAGAGAGTCAGGGAATTAGATTATTTTGGAATTCGGATCTCTGACTTTAGCTCCTGGTTAAAACAAATTGATAAAAGTACTGCTCTACCTAACCATAGGGCATTTGCCATAATTAATTTTGCTAAGAGAGCCACTAACCCTAGAGATATATAGCCACAAAATCGTAAATTCTCACAGGAGAAACTCCCCAAGTTCCTGAGGAATCTCAAGACCTGGCTCTTCGGCAAACCACCGTGAACGTCCAGGAGCTGCGCCCCCCCCCCCCTCAGCGCCTTGAGACCCTTTTAGGTGAGTTGTTGTGCTTAACAAACCCTTGATTGATTGATAAATTATTTACCACCATTTGTTATCCCAAACACACCCAAACACACAAAAAATATGTTTTGGGGTGCCAACTAAATACATTTTGGAAATATTGATTAAACATTTTTTTAAATAATAAGTCCAATTGTTGACGTTGTTTTATTTCACTTTGCATTTTTCTTCCAACGAAACACAAGAAACAGTTGTCAACATCACAAAGATATACAAACATTCATTTTCCACATTGTTAGAAAAGGTGCTTTTTGTAGGGCTATTCCCAAACTTGTTGCCTTCTTTCTCCTATTTTTCTGACCCTCTTTTTATTAGCTTTAGGACACTGTACACCTTACCACTGCAGTGCTAAACGTCATGTACTCTCTCACTTTAAACATGGTATGATTGGATTACACCTGTACCGCATATTTAATTTACCTGTAAGTCACTTGTACAGTGGTATCTCATATGCCCAGGGCCTGTAAATTGATTTATACTAGTGGGCCTGCAGTGCAGATTGTGCCACCCAAAGTAGTAGCCTTTCAAACCTATCTCGGGCCTGCCACTGCAGTGTCTGTGTGCACAGTTTACTGCCAAAATGACTTGGCATTTAAAACTACTTGCCAAGCCTTCAACTCCCCTTTTACTACATATTGTCACCCCTCAGGTAGGACCTAGTTGGTCTTTTGGGCAGGGTGTTGGGTAAGTAAAAGGTAGGGCCTTCCTGTGGCATGTCCTGATAGTGACAAACACTCTAATTTGTTTCTCACTACTGTGAGGCCCACTCCTCTCATAGGATAGCATTGGGAATTACCATATATATCTTTAAGTGGTAATTCCTGATCTGAAAGGAGGATCGTTGCCATGTTTGGTATGTTTGGAATGGTAGTGAAAAATCATGCTTACGGGTGTAGTTGGATTTTTTTACTACTATTTTAGAAATGCCACTTTTAGAAAGTGAGCATTTCCCTATGCTCCTAGCTCTAGTGCTTTGCAGCCTGACACCAATCAATATCTGGACCTGGTTGACAGTTATACCTTGTGCATACTTTCCAGACAGCCACAACACAGAATAGGCTGTGTGTAACAAGAGAGGCATCTGCATTAGGCCTGGGAGGAGCTCTCAAAGTTTCACTCTGTGGAATTCTGCGGAGTTGCCCCAAAAAACAGCAGGATTCCGCGGAGTTCCGTGAGCAGGTGGAGTTTTTTACTCTCTTGTAATCCTTTCAGTGTAACCTGTTTAAAGGGCATGTGTTCCCTCCTCCTCGCTTTGAGGACTGCTTGCCTTTCATATGGGGCATTCCCATGGTGTTATATTTCATTTCCTTTGCAAATCCTGTCAAAGGATTCGGTTCTATTTATTGTCAGCATGTGATTGTCCCCCCAGAACAAGCCAGTTCATTGTAGTCGTGAGGCACCCTGGCCTCAGCTTTCACATTTCCACTCACAGCTTGGTTCGAGCTGCATTTCTGCGGTGATGTGAAAACATCGGAAAAAGTAGGCAATAGCATTACTTCAGCGTACATAACTTAGCCAATCAAGAAGCCAAGCCAGGACGGGGTAAATGCTGGCCCCAAAACACATTAAGTAAATCATAATACTCAAGATACAATTGTGGCTCTTAGACTGCCTCTTCAGTGGCTGCGATGCCCCGCTACCCCAACACAACTATAGCAAAGCAAACCAGGAAATTCAGTATTTAACATCCCCATACCGCCAGCTGCACTGACTCTCCAGCTCCGCCATCTTACTGCAGTTTGTCACACATGTGTAGTCCGTAATCAGCAAGTTGGGATTGGGAATTGAATGTTTGTGTATCTTCGTGGTGTTGATAACTGTTTGTTGTATTTAGGAACATAAAATAGCACGAACAATTGGGCTTGAAAAGATATGGTCTAAATATTTAAAAAAAATTGAACCAATGTAGCAATAATTTAGTTCGCACCCCAAACAGTTTTCTTGTGTTTTGGATAACAAATGGTGGTAAGTATGTTCTCCTGAACTCATTTACTTTTTTTGTGTGGATATTTAGCTTCCCCGAGAGCTGCAGTGAATATTGGGCTTCCCCCTATTCTCTTAGGCAAGAGACATACAAAGCACAAGCAGCAAGCACAAGCAGCAAGCACAGCTTTGTATGGCTCAACAATGTGACTCTAATATTCTTGAAAAAATGGAGGATATCTTTCTCTTTTCTCTTTTGACGCCCCCCTCCCCCAGAGCTCCCCTATGCTGCCAATTTGACTAGACCTGGTCCTGAAATATATAGTAAATCATGTGAAATTGCAGCCAATTCTGTGCTGGGTTCGAGTTTGGATGATAGAAAATCTCTCACCTTATACAGAGAGTTTGATACATGTTCTCGAGTACTTGGGTGCTTCAAAAATACCTTGGTTAGATTATGTAAAGAAGTCCCTTAATGAGTTGGGATTTTCAGCCTATTAGCTACACTAAGGCTTTTTGCCTGTCAACTCCAAAAAAGTTGTAAAGGATAGGTTCTGGTATTGGAATTATGGAAAATATCTTTCCCAATCTTCCCGGGGTTGACTGACCAGTGATTTACTCTTAATTAAATGGGACTACAAATTTGAGGCTTTTTTAGATTCTATTCAGCCAAGGTTAAGCAGAACCATTTTATATAAAGTTCAGGTTGGGAACTTTACCAATAGCCTTCTTTTGCAGTAATTTGCAAACTGAGGGTCAAATCTCCAGAACTTGTCCATCCTGCACGACCCAGAATGAAACAGAAAATCATATTTAATTTTTTTATAAAGCATATAGTAGAGCAAGATCCAAATGGGGAAAGCTGCTTTGTAAAGTAAGCGGGATAAGGCAGTATCTTGTGGCATTAAAAATGTGTAATACTAATACCGACCCTACAGTTTTCGGTGCAGTAGCCAAATGTTTATACTCAGCTCGGATCATTCGATGTAAAGACTCTAAAATGATTCCTAGATATTTCCCTTATTTTTTACAGACTTTTGTACATTGCACGATTACAGTTTATTGATGCTCAGACACCAGGGACACCAGGGATGAGGTGCAGGCGGGTGCCTGCAGGTGGAGGAGGGCCTCGAACGCGCGAACAGCAGCGTAGGCGGGGGTCAGGGACACGGGCACAGCTAGGTGGTGCTGCGCGCGTGGGGGAGTGAGCTCCTAACCAAAGGCAGGTCAGAGGTCACTCACCAGCGACGCGCAGCGACTGCCATTAAGAAGGGAGGAGGGAGGGAGGAGCAGCTGGGAGGTGGGTGGGGAATGCGAATGGGGGCGCTAGGTGGGCGGGGCCGCAGGGACGCAGCGGCGGGAAGGCTGAGAGCGGCTCAGGGAGAGCCGGCAAGGGGAGCGCAAAAGGGGAGAAAATGGCACAAAAGGCACAAAATTAAAAACAATCGCAATGGCAGCATAGTAAAAGCAAGGCACAATAAAACAAGGCACAATCAAAACAAGGCACGAATACACGAGTCTAGTAACGTTTACAAGCAGCCCACTAGACACCAGGGATGAGGCGCAGGTGGGTGCATGCGGGTGGAGGAGGGTCTGGGACTTAGAAGACATTTTGACAAAAAGTTTCTGAGAATGTAGAGTCTAGCAAGGCAAGGCTGCAGGAGGTGTCCATGGAGGAGGCGTCATCATCGAGGAGCCACTGGACAAAGTTGTGGTGTAGATTTTCACCTTGTGAATTAGTCTTTTTTTCTGAAGTTGAAAATGTCCAGCAGGATAAGGATAGAGGCTGTAGCCAATTGGGCATTCCATGAGGCCAAATAACCCTCTGGCAAAGCACCAATTAACAGGATTTGCTACTGCGAAGAAGTTAGTGGGAGCTTCCATGAAGTCCAGGCAACAGGCAATGCTCTTGGGCCGATAGACTAGCAGGTTGGTCCTGGACTCCTCTCAGTTCTCAGATCAGTTTTTAGCCAAACTCACTCAGGCTGGGTCCAGGTGCAGGTTCAAGATGGTTGGAATCTTTTCTGTCTCTGAGGCTCTAATCAGGGGACCAGCCAACTTGCCCTTGGAGTTACTCTGATAATCCTGCTTTCAAAAAGTGGAACAGGGCTTAAGCAGCAGGCCAGGCATCTGAGGGTTCAAGGCATGCTCCAACCAGCAAAGCAGTCCTTCCAAGTGCAGGAAGGCAGGCTTGTAAAGTACACAGCAGGCCACAGCATCAGGCAGTCCTCTGAGAATCCTTCCGCAGGTCCAGTAAGGAAACTGAAGAATGGTCCGAGGGTCCTATTTTTAGACCTGGCACCTTCTTTGAAGTAGGAGAAGTTTCCTGTTTCCCCTGCCCTGAGAGCTGGCTGTCTGCATGAACAATGCATGAACAAAGTCCTTCGTGTGAAGGCAGGGTACAGCTTATTCAGTTGCAAGTGGGGCTGGGCCCAGCTCCGACCTCATCCTGCCGGTGATGGCACACCTATTCCCTCTATTGTGTGGCTATCTAGGAGAAATAAAAAAAACTGTCCAGCTACCCTCAGTGATGTGACCAAGGAACAGACTTTAGGCACTAAATAGGGTAGGAAAATACCAACATTCTAAAAGTGGTATTTTCAAAATTGAAACTTATCATCGAACTTTACCATTAAGGAGGGTTTTAAATTGCAATTTGTCAGACACCAAACACAAAGGGAACAATCATGATGACGGTCAGAAAGGCTCCGAGCGGCATCCGGATTATTCTAACCTGTGTCAGAACCCATGTTTCCGACTGACTGAGAAACATTTCTGACTGACCGATTACTATAGAAGTCAACTGTTCAGTGTTTCTGACTTTGTTCCGACCGGCATTCGGAGTCCCTGAGTCAGTCAGAGCCGAATCATACATCTGTATGGCCTGCATTTCCAACCGACCTATTACAATGTTGGATTCGGACAGTCTTTCCGAATCGGTCTGTCTGACATGGAACGGCTGTCAGAAACAGACTTTGTATGCCCATAGCAGGCCCCCCTTCACCCGGAGGCCTCCGGTTGGGGCCCGTGTGGGTACCTACGGGACCCATTTTCACAACCATGCAGAATATGGCAGGCACCATGGGGTGCTCACCACAGGGTGAAAAGTTTTCTGCAACCATCCCTTTTTTCAATGGGAGCCTGTGTTGTCGGTCGGAACGCAGGCTCCCTTTGAAGTCAATGGGAGACCGAACGAACGGTGTTCGTAAACATCGCCGAACCCGAGTCAGTTGGAAAAAGAGTCGGTCGGATTGGTTTTTGACCGACATAGTAGGGAGGCCCGAAAGTTTACATGTACCCAATCAAAAGTTAGCAATTGTTAAATGTAATAAGCAACCCAATGTTATCCTATTGGATTGGAGGACCTCACAGTAATGAAGAATGAATTTAGGAGTTTTTCACTGCCAGGACATGTAAAACTTAAAAGTACATATCCAACCTTTTAATTACAAAGCATCCTGCCCTTGGGCTACCTTGGGCCTAGTTTAGGGGTGACTTATATGCAATAAAAGGGGAATTTAAGGCTTGGCAAGGGGGTTATATTGCCAAGTCAATCTGGCAGTTAAAAACTGCAGTCAGGCTGCAATGGCAGATCAGAGACATTATTTAAGGGGCTACTCAAATGGATGGCACAATAAGTGCTGCAGGCCCACGAGTAGCATTCAATTTAAGGTCTTTGGTTTATAGTATGCCACTCTACAATGGACATATAAGTAAAATAAACATGACAATCAGGTGAAAGTCAATTCTACCATGTTTAATGGAGATATTACAGGCACGTTAGCACTGCTTAGAAGTGATAAATTACACAGAGTCGTAAGGCCAATAAAAACACTTTCCGCTAAAATAGGAGGGGTGAAGGCATACAGTTTGGGAGTGACCCTGCCAAATCAATCAATCAATCAATCAGAACATTTGTAAAGCACACCACTCACCCGTGAGGGTCTCAAGGCGCTGGGGGGGTAAGGGGGGGTGCCGCTACTGCTCGATCAGCCAGGTCTTGAGTAGCCTCCTGAAGGTTAGTAGGTCCTGGGTCTGCCATAGGAGGATGGGGAGGGTGTTCCAGGTCTTGGCCGCGAGGTGGGAGAACGATCTGCCACCGGTGGTCGCTCTTAGGATGCGGGGGACGGTGGCGAGGTCGGCGGAGCGGACCTGGCGGTTCGGGGTGTTGAAGGTGAGTCGTCTGTTGAGGTATGTCGGTCCGGTGTTGTGGAGTGCCTTGTGTGCATGGGTGAGGAGCTTGAAGGTGATCATCTTGTTGATGGAGTGACAGTGCAGGTCTCTCAGGTGGGGTGTGATGTGGCTGCGGTGAGGGATGTCGAGGATCAGGTGTGCAGAGGCGTTCTGTATGCGTTGTAGTCATTTCAGGAGTTTGGCTGAGGCTCCTGCGTAGAGGGCGTTTCCGTAGTCTAGCCTGCTGCTGACGAGAGTTTGGGTGACCATTCTTCTTGTTTCGGTGGGGATCCACCTGTAGATCCTGCAGAGCATGCGGAGGGTGTTGAAGCAGGAGGACGAGACAGCGTTGACCTCCTTGGACATGGAGAGTGTTGAGTCGAATGGTCCCATTCCAATTCCAATTCCAATTCCAATAAATACTATAACATGTATTACTGTATTCAGAAAAGGTTACATAAAATTAGAATAAGAACTCACAGAGGAAGTGTCAGATACAGCATCATACATTATATCCCAAAAAGGGAAGCATTTATTAAGTTATCGAGGATATATTTATCATAAGGAGAGTACTGCCAATGAGAGAAAACACTAAATATTTCTGTAACACATGCTATGGCAGGGCTATCACAAACAATTACATTATATGACAACCACAAAAATGATAAATGAATGATAATGTATGCTATTAAAACAGTACACTGTCCTTAACACAATGTAACACATCAGTGGTTGATTGCACATTTAAGTTGTACCCCCAGCCATTCAATCAAATAACCAGATTACTTGGTCAATACGAAAATGCAACATCTCATTAGTGTATGCACAAATGCCTAACAAATAAAGTGAAACTTTACAGGAGTCTATTTACAAGCTGGTTTGTGTCGCGTTTGCATCACGTAACGTGGTACATGCATGCCATAAACCTTAAGTGATTTTATTAAGCCACACACTGTCACTTTGCGTGGCCCTGAATGGTTCAATAAATCTGGAGTAGAGCAACGCAGTGCAAATCAGTGCACTGTCTTACTCTGCCATGGGAAGCTGGTTCCTGGGCATTGCTTGGGTGCTCCCATGCAACTCCCATGGATTTTGATGCAATACCAGGTTTACCAGAACTGGTAAATCTGGTACTAGGCCAAAATGATGCACCTTCCCAAGTGACGCGTAATGAGGAGAAATATCTTTATTCCTCCTCATTACTTACTCTTTCTATGTGTGCTACATATTGCAGCACACATAGATAGGGGAATATGCCTCTCAGGATTGTTTTTGTGCAGGAAGGTGCACAAAAGCAATACTAGGCTGCCAAAAGTGTGCCAGTGCATGGTAATAGGCAGGAATGTGCAATATTGCCTTAGATACGGTGCAGTCCTGCCCTTTCCCTGTCATGCAGTGCAGCACAGTGCAGCAAGGTGACTTGCTGCACTGCACTGCACTTCGAGGCCTTCATAAATAGGCACCGTAATGTTAAACACCTTCAAAAATCATCACAGAGTTTGAGCATGCAATGATTTCCACTATAGTAAACACCTACCCACACACTAAAATTCAGGGATTCTACTATAATTTCAACCAACCACCAACAAAGATCCACCCTCATTATAGAATACAAAAAGAAAAAATATTTTGCACATGAAATTAAAAAAACTATTAGCGTTAGTATTTTTCCAAATAAGCGAAGTACCTAAACATTTTGGCCTGCTAATTGAATCCCCTTATTTCCAAAAGCATGAAACAAAACTGGTCCCACTAATGGATTATTTTGAAGATATCTGGGTCAACTGCACTTAACAGGGCACAGACTTCAACCTAACTATCACATTCCATGGTGCAATGTGTTCGACAGCATATGTCCCAAGAAGCAAATGCAAATAATGCTGGGGAAGGGAGGAACAATTAATTCCATGGATCACTTGGAAAAAGAACTCTACACATTTTTAGAAATATTTAAAAAGAGCAAAGCTACCAGGAACTAAGAACAATCTTTAATTCAAATTAGGACAACAAAAATAAAGACACTAAAGATGTGCATCAAATCCTAGCAAGCAAAGTAAGACTCTTTGTTAACAGCAAAGGGCTACATTATTTGGATATGCAAGAACCCTAATTAATACTAAACAACACAATTTAAAACTTCCCAAATCCAAAAACATCTGAAACAATATTCAAAACACAAATATTCATACTGATATTAAAAAATGCAATTAAAAATTATAACAAAAGCAACAACACAACCTGGATTAATTAAGTCTCTTTCTGTTACCTATATGCATATCTAATAACAATTTAAAAAAAGCAGATAATACATTATGAATTAAAAAAACATTAACTAATTGATATTACTGACATAACAAAATGAATAATCAAATAAAATAAAATAGCACAATTTCCCTGCTGAAGTTCTGGTAAGTGAAATGATGATCAAAAAAATAATCAAGAACAAGTATAAATAAAAACACACAATAAATGCCAAAATAAACAACACAAAAGTAATACACACAATATGATTAAAATATTCAACGGAATCCACCTTAAACCTGAACAAATATAAAAAACAGAAATCAATGCTTCAGGAAAACCAATAAATCTAGAACAAAGTAAAAACTAATTTGGTTAAAAATTAACCAACTGTTTTCCATACAAAATGCATCCAGGTCAAAAATAAAGTCAGATGTCCAAAGTAACTAACCTTTAAGACCTCCCCATAACACTTAACGCTTAGAAAGTACCTTATATTAATAAATAAATTAGTAAAAACAATTACTTGTATGCCATAGAAACTATGAAAGAAAATGGGTACAAAATTCAATATTGGTTGTCAATTAATCAAAAACATGATGAAAAATAATTTATTCACATGTTGAAACTCTTTTATAAAATATATTATATATATATAATATTCATTTGAACTCACAATTACAGCTTGATATTCATCTGTGGTGCATTCTGGGACTATGATCAGCGTGAGCTCACGAGTAACAGCTGTAGTGCTTTTCTATGATTAAGACTATTGGTTGAAACGCATTAGATTGTTGCTGCCTTGTGACTAATAAAGCATGTTGAATTTCTAGTGGTGCTTCAGCAGTTTTCTGTTTGTGATAGCAAGTTGGCAGGATGCTCCGTACCTGCTGTAGCTGAAGCTGCCCAGTAGGGTCGGGGGCTCCCATTATGGAGGTGTTTGGTGTGCATTGACTTTGGGAGCATGACCCGCTCACCCTAGAGGATCTTACCTGGTAATTAATTGAAACATGGGCGAGCAAGAGAGGTAAGTGGGGTACTCAGACCACCTCTTACGTACTGGAAATGAAGGGGCAGATTATACTTTAAATGATTGCAGCAACAATGAGCACAATTATATAATTTTAAAGCACCATGGACTACTTATAAATGCGATTGAAGTTTTTTAATGAAATGGATAAAGCACTGGACTGTGACAAAGAACAATTTTACAATTGAACTCAGAATTAATGCTTTATATTTATCTATGGTGCTTTCTGGGCAATTGAGGACCCCGGGACTATGATCTATGATCAGCGTGAGCCCACGAGTAACAGCTGTAGTGCTTTTCTATGATTAAGACTATTGGCCGAAATGTGTTTGTTGCTGCCTTGTGAATAATAAAGCACGTTGAATTTCTAGAGGTGCTTCAGCAGTTTTCTGTTTGTGATGGCAAGTTGGCAGGATGCTCCGTTCTTGCTGTAGCTGCCCTGTAGGGTCAGGGACTCCCATTACGGAGGTGTTTTGTGTGTATATATATTTGTATTACCTACTGGCGGTCGCCAGTAGGTAGTTATATTTAGGACCTATTATCCACAGGAAATCCGCAACATTCTATTTGGTATGACTTTGGCTCCGATGACGAATCTTCATGAAAGTTTCAAAACTGGTGGGGCGCTCCGGTCTGCTCCTATCCTGAAAGTCTTGGGGTGATTCGTCAAGCGGGGGCTGAGAAAAAAGGGGGGTCCCAAAACGTGTTTTCCCCATGCAACTTTCCATAGGAACCTTTAATCGCAGCTACAGCCCGAACTGCTGAACGGAATTACACCAAATTTGGCAAAAAGGTAACCCTTGATTCACACTCGTGCTGTTTGGTTAAATGGTGTAAATCCGTTCAGTAGTTCCTGAGAAAATCAAAAGTAAATTCATAGATATATCTGGGCTAAGCCTAACCACACATCTCATCGTGAGATATGATTGGCTGTCAGCACTTCATATGAGAAGTGTTGGCAGCCATTTTGGGAACAATATACATGATAGCACCTCATTAAACAGCATTGCAGTTAATAGAAGGTTTTAAGACTTTAGTTACATTATAAATCATTTGTTGATGGTACCATACTCATTTTAGGAATTGTGGTGTGTTCTAAGGTGATTTTACCATGTGAAAAAGCCTTCTGCTGGGATATCATAAATCATGTTTGAGAGAAAACTATTTTCTCATGCTTTTCCCACAGAGGTTTGGAAGGTGATCTATAAGCTAAACTGAGAGCATATTTTCTGAAAATTCACATTATCTTTCTCAGTCATGTGAGAATGAAGTCTGACATTCTCAGTAAAACATGTACATCCAAGAAGGGCAGAAACTGTCAGTTGATTCCTTTGTGTTCTACTGAGGCTTCCCACAGTGTTCTAAAGAACAACTAGAGCGCTAACAGTCCTACTTATGACAAACGTATGGCACACCTGAAGCCATCTTAATTGGAATAAAGTGGTAACTCTTAAAACATTTAATTTAAAAAGGAACAAAATGAGGGGGTTCATTTTGCCATAGAAAGTATGATTAGTGCTGCAGGAAGAAAAATTAGGGCACATTTTGAGTGACTTCTCAAATCCTCTTCTATTTCATAAAAAAATTCTGACATGCAGACTGAAACATGCACTTTCAATACCAGCAGAAGACTTCCCTGGTGAGCAGTAGCTTTACTACAGTGATTAAATGAGCAACTAGAGTGCAAATATTATGAATTTATGGCGAATGTGTGACACATCTGAATGCCTTCTTGATGGAATCAAAGTAAAAAACTGAACGTATTCCTACTGAGGAGACTGTAGTAAATGAGGAAATTAGGAAACTTCATAACAAATAAGTCTCCCAAGATGGCCACCAGAGACAAAAGAGCCCAAATGTAGCATAAATATCACCCAGATGTAGCCCAAGTATAGCCCAATGACAGAATGTCCCAGAGTGTTCTAAAGAACAACTAGAGCGCTAACAGTCTTACTTATCACAAAAGTGTGGCACACCTGAAGCCATCTTGATTGGAATAAAGTGGTAACACTTAAAACATTTAATTTGCAAAGGAACAAAATGAGCGTGTTCATTTTGCCATAGAAATTATGATTAGTGCTGAAAAAAGAAAAATTAGGGCACATTTTGAGTGACTTCTCAAATCCTCTTCTATTTCATTAAAAAATCCTGACATGCAGACTGAAACATGCACTTTGAATACCAGCAGAAGACTTCCCTGGTGAGCAGTAGCTTTACTACAGTGATCTAATGAGCAACTAGAGTGCTAACATTCAGAATTTATGGCAAATGTGTGACACATCTGAATGCCTTCTTGATGGGACCAAAGTAAACCAGCATTGAAAATGCAATAGGTCTTGCCCTCGTTTAAGTTAAAGCAATTCTGTTTGTAATTAGGTGGGTTTTTAGCTTTGCTTTTATTAGTGTTTTTCAAACTTTCATGTGCTTAACATGCATATGTATGCATATATGTATATGTATATGTATGCATGCATTTATATTTGTATTTATATAGATATGCAGATTATATATATGTTTATATATGTATGTGTATATATACACATACATATATATAAATGCATTTGCATTTATATGAATATATATATATATGTGCATATGTGTGCGTGTAGAGAGAGGTAGAGAGAGGTAGAGAGGTAGAGGTGTAGAGGTAGAGAGGTAGAGGTAGAGAGGTAGAGAGTAGTAGAGAGAGGTAGAGAGAGGTAGAGAGGTAGAGAGTAGAGGATGTGTAATAGAGAGTAGAGAGTAGAGAGTGAGTAGTAGAGAGTAGTAGAGAGTAGCAGAGAGAGTAGCAGAGAGTGAGTAGTAGAGAGTAGTAGAGTGAGTAGTAGAGAGTGAGTAGTAGACAGTAGTAGAGAGTGAGTAGTAGAGAGTAGTAGAGAGTGAGTAGTAGAGTGAGTAGTAGAGAGTAGTGGAAAGTGAGTAGTGGAGAGTAGTAGAGAGTGAGTAGTAGAGAGTGAGTAGCAGAGAGAGAGTAGTAGAGAGTAGTAGAGAGACAGTAGTAGAGTGAGTAGTAGAGAGTAGAAGAGAGAGAGTAGTAGAGAGTGAGTTGTAGAGAGTGGTAGAGAGTAGTAGAGAGTGAGTAGTAGAGAGTGAGTAGTAGAGAGTGAGTAGTAGAGTGAGTAGTAGAGAGAGTAGTAGAGAGAGAGAAGTAGAGAGAGAGTAGTAGAGCGTGAGTAGTAGAGAGTAATAGAGAGTGAGTAGCAGAGAGAGAGTATTAGAGAGTAGTAGAGAGACAGTAGTAGAGTGAGTAGTAGAGAGTAGAAGAGAGAGAGTAGTAGAGAGTGAATTGTAAAGAGTGGTAGAGAGTAGTAGAGAGAGAGTAGTAGAGAGTGAGTAGTAGAGAGCGAGTAGTAGAGTGAGTAGTAGAGAGAGTAGTAGAGAGAGAGAAGTAGAGAGAGAGTAGTAGAGCGTGAGTAGTAGAGAGTAATAGAGAGTGAGTAGTAGAGAGTGAGTAGTAGAGAAAGAGTAGTAGGGAGTAGTAGAGTAGTAGAGAGTGAGTAGTAGAGAGTGAGTAGTAGAGAGTAGTGGAGTAGTAGAGAGTGAGTAGTAGAGAGTAGTAGAGAGTGCGTAGTAGAGTGAGTAGTAGGGAGTAGTAGAAAGTGAGTAGTAGATTGAGTAGTTGAGAGTAGTAGAGAGCGAGTAGTAGAGAGCAAGTGGTGGAGAGTGTGTAGTAGAGAGTGAATAGTAGAGAGTAGTAGACAGTGAGTAGTAGAGAGAATATTAGAGAATGAGTAGAAGAGAGAGTAGTAGAGTAGTAGAGAGTGAGTAGTAGAGAGAGTAGTAGAGAGTAGTAGAGAGAAAGTAGTAAAGAGTGAGAAGTGGAGAGTGAGTAGTAGAGAGAAGTAGAGAATGAGTAGTAGAAAGTAGTAGAGAGTGAGTAGTAGAGAGTGAGTAGTAGAGTGAGTTGAAGAGAGTGAGTAGTAGAGAGAGAGTAGTAGAGAGTAGTAGAGAGTGAGTAGTAGAGTAGCGGAGAATTAGTGGTAGAGAGTAGTAGAGAGTGAGTAGCAGAGAGTGGGTAATAGAAAAAGAGTATAAGAGAATAGTAGAGAGTGAGTAGTAGAGTGAGTAGTAGAGAGTAGCAGAGAGTGAGGTAAAGAGAGGTAGAGAGGTAGAGGATGAGCAATAAAGATTAGAGAATAGAGAGTGAGTAGTAGAGAGTAGTAGAGAGTAGTAGAGAGAGTAGCAGAGAGGGAGTAGTAGAGAGTAGTAGAGTGAGTGGCAGAGAGAGATAGTAGTAGACAGTAGTAGAGAGTGAGTAGTAGAGAGTGGGTAATAGAAAGAGAGTAGCAGAGAATAGTAGAGAGTGAGTAGTAGAGTGAGTAGTAGAGAGCAGTAGAAAGTGAGTAGTAGAGAGTAGTAGAGAGGGAGTAGTAGAGAGTGAGTAGCAGAGAGAGAGTAGTAGAGAGTAGTAGAGAGTGAGTAGTAGAGTGAGTAGAATAGTAGAAGAGAGAGAGTAGTAGAGAGTGAGTAGTAGAGAGTGAGTAGTAGAGAGTGAGTAGTAGAGTGAGTAGTAGAGTGAGCAGTACAGAGAAGTAGAGAGAGAGTAGTAGAGAGAGAGTAATAGAGAGTGAGTAGTAGGGAGTGAGTAGTAGAGAGAGAGTAAGAGGGAGTAGTAGAGTAGTAGAGAGTGAGTAGTAGAGAGTAAGTAGTAGAGAGTAGTCGAGTAGTAGAGAGTGAGTAGTAGAGAGTAGTAGAGAGTGAGTAGTAGAGTGAGTAATAGGGAGTAGTAAAGAGTGAGTAGTAGAGTGAGTAGCAGAGAGTAGTAGAGAGCGAGTAGTAGAGATCAAGTAATAGAGAGTGTGTAGTAGAGAGTGAATAGTAGAGAGTGGTAGAGAGTGAGTAGTAGAGAGAGTAGTAGAGAGTGAGTAGAAGAGATAGTAGTAGAGAGTAGTAGAGTAGTAGAGAGTGAGTAGTAGAGTGAGTAGTAGAAAAGTAGTAGAGAGAAAGTAGTAAAGAGAGAGTAGTGGAGAGTGAGTAGTAGAGAGTAGTAGAGAGTGAGTAGGAGAGAGTAGTAAAGAGTGAGTAGTTGGGAGTGAGTAGTATAGAGGAGTAGAGTGAGTAGAAGGGAGTGAGTAGTAGAGAGAGAGTAGTAGAGAGTGAGTAGTAGAGTAGTAGAGAATGAGTGGTAGAGAGTAGTAGAGAGTAGTAGAGTTAGAAGTAGAGAGTAGAAGAGTGAGTAGAAGAGTGAGTAGTAGAGATAGTAGTAGAGAGTAGTAGAGTAGTAGAGTGTGAGTAGTAGAGAGAGAGTAGTAGAGAGTGAGTAGTAGAGAGTGAGTAGCAGAGAGAGAGTAGTAGAGAGTAGTAGAGAGACAGTAGTAGAGTGAGTAGTAGAGAGTAGAAGAGAGAGAGTAGTAGAGAGTGAGTTGTAAAGAGTGGTAGAGAGTAGTAGAGAGAGAGTAGTAGAGAGTGAGTAGTAGAGAGTGAGTAGTAGAGAGTGAGTAGTAGAGTGAGTAGTAGAGTGAGTAGTAGAGAGTAGTAGAGAGAGAGAAGTAGAAAGTGCGTAGTAGAGAGTAGTAGAGAGTGAGTAGTAGAGAGAGTAGTAGAGTAGTAGAGAGTGAGTAGTAGAGTGAGTAGTAGAGAGTAGTAGAGAGAAAGTAGTAAAGAGTGAGAAGTGGAGAGTGAGTAGTAGAGAGAAGTAGAGAATGAGTAGTAGAGAGTAGTAGAGAGTGAGTAGTAGAGAGTGAGTAGTAGAGTGAGTTGAAGAGAGTGAGTAGTAGAGAGAGAGTAGTAGAGAGTAGTAGAGAGTGAGTAGTAGAGTAGCAGAGAGTGAGTGGTAGAGAGTAGAAGAGAGTAGTAGAGTGAGTAGTAGAGAGTAGTAGAGATTGAGGTAAAGAGAGGTAGAGAGGTAGAGGATGAGCAATAATGATTAGAGAATAGAGAGTGAGTAGTAGAGAGTAGTAGAGAGTAGTAGAGAGAGTAGCAGAGAGGGAGTAGTAGAGAGTAGTAGAGTGAGTGGCAGAGAGAGATAGTAGTAGACAGTAGTAGAGAGTGAGTAGTAGAGAGTGGGTAATAGAAAGAGAGTAGCAGAGAATAGTAGAGAGTGAGTAGTAGAGTGAGTAGTAGAGAGTAGTAGAAAGTGAGTAGTAGAGAGTAGTAGAGAGGGAGTAGTAGAGAGTGAGTAGCAGAGAGAGAGTAGTAGAGAGTAGTAGAGAGTGAGTAGTAGAGTGAGTAGGATAGTAGAAGAGAGAGAGTAGTAGAGAGTGAGTAGTAGAGAGTGAGTAGTAGAGTGAGCAGTACAGAGAAGTTGAGAGAGAGTAGTAGAGAGAGAGTAATAGAGAGTGAGTAGTAGAGAGTGAGTAGTAGAGAGAGAGTAAGAGGGAGTAGTAGAGTAGTAGAGAGTGACAGCTACCCTTGAGGCGGAAAGCCGGGGGTGTTACTCTTTTTAAAACTTGCTAATCGTGCTATTTTGCACATTCATTTTAATTTGCTGCATTAGCTTCCTATCGCTTACCTGTGCTCTGTGGTCTCTGGCTGAGAGGACACTCCCCTACACAGCTGACATAGCGCTGTTGGGAAGGCGAGTTCTCGGACGCCATCGGCCCCCACGAGACACTGGGCCACGCCCCCTCCAGTTAGCCACGCCCCCTCCCGGACGCTCATAAAGCCTGCTGAATTACGAGCCGGCATTCTGTGACAGCTACCCTTGAGGCGGAACGCCGGGGGTGTTACTCTTTTTAAAACTTGCTAATCGCGCTATTTTGCACATTCATTTTAATTTGCTGCATTAGCTTCCTATCACTTACCTGTGCTCTGTGGTCTCTGGCTGAGAGGACACTCCCCTACACAGCTGACATAGCGCTGTTGGGAAGGCGAGCTCTCGGATGCCATCGGCCCCCACGAGACACTGGGCCACGCCCCCTCCAGCTAGCCACGCCCCCTCCCAGACGCTCATAAAGCTTGCTGAATTACGAGCCGGCATTCTGTGACAGCTACCCTTGAGGCGGAAAGCCGGGGGTGTTACTCTTTTTAAAACTTGTTAATCGCGCTATTTTGCACATTCATTTTAATTTGCTGCATTAGCTTTCTATCGCTTACCTGTGCTCTGTGGTCTCTGGCTGAGAGGACACTCCCCTACACAGCTGACATAGCGCTGTTCGGAAGACGAGTTCTCGGACGCCATCGGCCCCCACGAGAGACTGGGCCACGCCCCCTCCAGCTAGCCACGCCCCTCCCGGACCCTCATAAAGCCTGCTGAATTACGAGCCGGCATTCTGTGACAGCTACCCTTGAGGCGGAAAGCCGGGGGTGTTACTCTTTTTAAAACTTGCTAATCGCGCTATTTTGCACATTCATTTTAATTTGCTGCATTAGCTTCCTATCGCTTACCTGTGCTCTGTGGTCTCTGGCTGAGAGGACACTCCCCTACACAGCTGACATAGCGCTGTTGGGAAGGCGAGTTCTCGGACGCCATCGGCCCCCACGAGACACTGGGCCACGCCCCCTCCAGCTAGCCACGCCCCGTCCTACACCGTTTAACCATGCACACTTCTAGGAAGCGCAGCGGACGAGCGCAGCGGTTGCGCCCTCAGCACGCCGAAGACACGCCAAAGACTAGCCCGTCTGGGCCCGTCCGGGCCAGTACGGGTCATGGGGCTGAGGATTATGCTCCCCCCGTCCAGAAAAAGCTGGTAATATCCCCAAGGGAACTAAGAGCCTTACGCCCAACTATCAACGCTAGATGCACTACACTTAATCTCCACAAAATAGGAGTTACCTCCTGTAAAAACTGTCATCTTACCACCACCATTCACCAACCACATCCCGATGCTGCAGGGAGACACAGGAAATATAAACGGCCCCTCAAAGCTGAGGCACAAAAGCACGTACTTTACAGCACTAACTGCCGCTCACTACCGAAACATAAACTTGACATTTTCAACTTACTTTTGGATGATAAACCCAGTGCTCTCTTCCTGACAGAGACATGGCTGCACGAGAGCTCTGGCCCGGATATCGCTACTGCACTTCCCGCTAACTATGCTATCACTAGAATTGACCGTGATAAGCAGCTAGGTGGGGGAATAGCAATTATTTTCAACAGAGACGTGAAATGCTCACTAGAACCAATTGACATCCCCGACTGCGAAGCAGGCTTTTTTAAAATCTCCCTGAATCCAAACTTTACAATGTCAGGCATATTGATGTACCGGCCCCCCGGAATTTCTTCCAAATGGGCATCTAATTTAGCTTATTATATAACTCCTTACCACATCGCATCTTCCAATTTCTCACTCATTGGTGATTTAAACTTACACCTGGACGACCCCTCCATTCCTTATTGCTCCAATCTGTTAGAGGACCTGAAGGCTCTCAACTTGACCTTACTCAATACCGGACCAACCCATAAAGGGGGCCATCTGCTCGACCCCATCATCTCTAATATTAACGAGCTAAAATGGCTCAACTCTACTCCCACTTGCTGGTCAGACCATCACCTAATAAAATGCAGCATAACTCTTCCCTCCACCTGTAACACGCAACCGGATATCTCAGCCACGTCTAGAAAAAATTGGAAACTACTAGACCTGGCCAAACTCAACTCTGCACTACTTGATAACCCTCCTAAGAACAGCCAAAATTTGGAAAACTTGGCGGCAGCCACTAACAAATGCCTTAATGATGCCGCTGATCTCTGTTTACCTACTACGACTACCAAAGTAAACAGACACCGCTACCCTGCCCCTTGGTTCAATGACCTTCTAAAAATTGAAAAATCTAAATGTAAGGCATTGGAGCGCAAATGGCGTAAAGACTACGCCCCTGACGCTAAAAAAACTTATCATGAAGCCAGGAAGTTATATCACTCTGCCTGTGCAAGAACACGCGCCTCTTTTGTATCAAACACGATTACGGAAGCAACTAACAAGCCGAAAACCTTGTTTAATTTAGTCAAGGAATTAGCTGGCGCCCATACCACAGCCTCGGCTCCCCCTCTGGATACTCAACAATGTCAAAATCTGGCTTGCTTCTTCTCTGAGAAAGTTGTGAAAATCATTAGGGACATTAACACCAACAATAACGTACCACCTTCCCCCTCTGTCCCGGAACAGACCTCCTCATGTGAAAATACCCTGGAAGTATGGCCTCCCATCTCAGTAGAATCACTGAAAATTATACTTAAAAACATCAAATCTGGCTCTCCCAGAGATCCCATCCCGATTAGAATTATCAAACAACTGGATGATTTTTCCCTTGGAGTCATCGTTGACACACTTAACGCCTCATTTGAATTCTCCACAGTCCCTTCCTGTTGGAAACACGCCATGATTACACCACTGCTAAAAAAGCCCACAGCTGACCCGGAATGTCTGGCTAATTACAGACCTATATCCCTTCTTCCCGCCTTCTCTAAATGCTTGGAACGTCACGTCCATGCAGTCCTATCCACCTTTGTAGAAAAAAACTCGCTCTTGCACCCCTCTCAATCGGGTTTTCGAGTAGGTTACTCGACAGAAACCACTCTTCTCGGAGTTACGGAACACATCCGACATCTCCTCGATAATAGCCAAACGGTCGCGCTCGTGCTTTGAGATCTGAGCGCGGCCTTTGACACCATATCCCACGAAATCCTCATCAAGGCATTATTCAGAAATGGCGTACGTGGAAAAGCGCTTGACTGGTTTCAATCTTTCCTAGACAAAAGGACCTTCCAAATAGCATCCTCATCGGCGTGCTCCGACACCTTCAATGCCCCTCATGGCGTGCCACAGTGATCCATATTGAGTCCCCTACTCTTCAATCTTTACCTCAGACCCCTAGCTGATTTAGCCGAAGAATCTGGACTCACCCTTATGACCTACGCGGACGACTCCCAAATCATCTTCTCCCTATCTGAAGCCGATCCGACATCCCCTTCTCCCCTTAAATTAGGGCTTCAAAACATCCTTAACTGGATGACAAGAAACCAACTAAAACTTAACGGAGATAAGACAGAGATTCTACTCTTAGGGAAACATCAAGATCTTTGGACTCCTTCACACTGGCCCGACCAGATGGCCACTTTCCCTACCCCAGTGACACAAGTTCGCAATCTGGGAGTCATCTTGGATAGCTCCCTGTCCATGAGCCAACAGGCAAATAAAGTTGTGGGTCTATGCCTCACCATCATCAAATGGTTGAGGAAAGTAATTTGGATGTTGCCCGTTTCCACCCAAAAGACCGTTGTTAATGCCCTCATAACATCACGGCTGGACTACGGCAACATCATGTACCTCGGCTCTAACAAAACGGTAGTCAATCGACTACAACTTGCCCAGAACGCTGCTGTTCGTCTACTGTGAAGAATCCCTAGAAACATCGGGGTCTCAAGCTCTCGTCGGGAACTCCATTGGCTCAGGGTGGAAAGCAAAATCCGCTTTAAAGCCCTGAATTATATGTTTAAAATCAAAGCAGGTACAGCTCCAAAGTACCTTCAAGACCTGGCCCGTCCTTACATTCCCAAACGTAATCTTCGTTCGCTTGCAGCGTCTAACTTCTGTGTACCAAGATTTAAACTAGCAAGAGTGGGTGGCAGATCTTTCACCCACCTTGGACCATTCATCTGGAATACACTCCCCCTTTTCATCCGAAAGGAAGAAAACCACGTCAGGTTCCGAAACTTTGTTAAGACCTGGCTATTCGAACAATAACATGAATAGATTGCAAATTTTCTCCTGACAGGTCCTGCTGTACCTATGCGCCGGGAAACCCTTTTTGGGTAGCTGTTGCGCTTTACAAATCTAAAAAATAAATAAATGAGTAGTAGAGAGTAAGTAGTAGAGAGTAGTAGAGAGTAGTAGAGAGTGAGTAGTAGAGTAGTAGAGAGTGAGTAGTAGAGTGAGTAATAGGGAGTAGTAAAGAGTGAGTAGTAGAGTGAGTAGCAGAGAGTAGTAGAGAGCGAGTAGTAGAGATCAAGTAGTAGAGAGTGTGTAGTAGAGAGTGAATAGTAGAGAGTGGTAGAGAGTGAGTAGTAGAGAGAGTAGTAGAGAGTGAGTAGAAGAGATAGTAGTAGAGAGTAGTAGAGTAGTAGAGAGTGAGTAGTAGAGTGAGTAGTAGAAAAGTAGTAGAGAGAAAGTAGTAAAGAGAGAGTAGTGGAGAGTGAGTAGTAGAGAGTAGTAGAGAGTGAGTAGTAGAGCGTAGTAGAGAGTGAGTAGTCGAGAGTGAGTAGTAGAGAGGAGTAGAGTGAGTAGAAGGGAGTGAGTAGTAGAGAGAGAGTAGTAGAGAGTGAGTAGTAGAGTAGTAGAGAATGAGTGGTAGAGAGTAGTAGAGAGTAGTAGAGTGAGAAGTAGAGAGTAGTAGAGAGTGAGTAGTAGAGATAGTAGTAGAGAGTAGTAGAGTAGTAGAGTGTGAGTAGTAGAGAGAGAGTAGTAGAGAGTAGTAGAGAGTGAGTAGCAGAGTAGCAGAGAGTGAGTGGTAGAGAGTATTAGAGAGTAGTAGAGTGAGTAGTAGAGAGTAGTAGAGAGTGAGATAAAGAGAGGTAGAGAGGTAGAGGAGGAGCAATAAAGAGTAGAGAATAGAGAGTAGAGAGTAGTAGAGAGAGTAGCAGAGAGGGAGTAGTAGAGAGTAGTAGAGTGAGTGGCAGAGAGAGATAGTAGTAGACAGTAGTAGAGAGTGAGTAGTAGAGAGTGGGTAATAGAAAGAAAGTAGCAGAGAGTAGTAGAGAGTGAGTAGTAGAGTGAGTAGTAGAGAGTAGTAGAAAGTGAGTAGTACAGAGTAGTAGAGAGGGAGTAGTAGAGAGTGAGTAGCAGAGAGAGAGTAGTAGAGAGTAGTAGAGAGTGAGTAGTAGAGTGAGTAGGAGAGTAGAAGAGACTGAGTAGTAGAGACTGAGTAGTAGAGAGTGAGTAGTAGAGAGTAGTAGAGAGTGAGTAGTAGAGAGTGAGTAGTAGAGTGAGTAGTAGAGTGAGTAGTAGAGTGAGCAGTAGAGAGAAGTAGAGAGAGTAGTAGAGAGAGTAATAGAGAGTGAGTAGTAGAGAGTGAGTAGTAGAGAGAGAGTAATAGGGAGTAGTAGAGTAGAAGAGAGTGAGTAGTAGAGAGTAAGTAGTATAGAGTAGTCGAGTAGTAGAGAGTGAGTAGTAGAGAGTAGTAGAGAGTGAGTAGTAGAGTGAGTAATAGGGAGTAGTAAAGAGTGAGTAGTAGAGTGAGTAGCAGAGAGTAGTAGAGAGCGAGTAGTAGAGATCAAGTAGTAGATAGTGTGTAGTAGAGCGTGAATAGTAGAGAGTAGTAGAGAGTGAGTAGTAGAGAGAGTAGTAGAGAGTGACTAGAAGAGATAGTAGTAGAGAGTAGTAGAGAGTGAGTAGTAGAGTGAGTAGTAGAAAAGTAGTAGAGAGAAAGTAGTAAAGAGAGAGTAGTGGAGAGTGAGTTGTAGAGAGTAGTAGAGAGTAAGTAGTAGAGAGTAGTAGAGAGTAGTAGAGAGTGACTAGTCGAGAGTGAGTAGTAGAGAGGAGTAGAGTGAGTAGAAGGGAGTGAGTAGTAGAGAAAGAGTAGTGGAGAGTAGTAGAGAGTGAGTAGTAAAGTAGTAGAGAATGAGTGGTAGAGAGTAGCAGAGAGTAGTAGAGTAAGAAGTAGAGAGTAGTAGAGTGTGAGTAGTAGAGAGAGAGTAGTAGGGAGTAGCAGAGTAGTAGAGAGTGAGTAGTAGAGAGTGAGGAGTATAGAGTAGTGGAGTAGTAGAGAGTGAGTAGTAGAGAGTAGTAGACAGTGAGTAGTAGAGTGAGTAGTAGGGAGTAGAAGATAGTGAGTAACAGATTGAGTAGTAGAGAGTAGTAGAGAGCGAGTAGTAGAGAGCGAGTAGTAGAGAGCAAGTAGTAGAGAGTGTGTAGTAGAGAGTGAGTAGTAGAGAGTAGTAGAGAGTGAGTAGTAGAGAGAGTAATAGAGAGTAGTAGAGTAGTAGAGAGTGAGTAGTAGAGTGAGTAGTAGAGAGTAGTAGAGAGCGAGTAGTAGAGAGTGAGTAGTGGAGAGTGAGTAGTAGAGAGTAGTAGAGAGTGAGTAGTAGAGAGTAGTAGAGAGTGATTAGTAGAGAGTAGTAGAGTGAGTAGAAGAGAGTGAGTAGTAGAGAGAGAGTAGTAGAGAGTAGTGGAGAGTGAGTAGTAGAGTAGTAGAGAGTGAGTGGTAGAGAGTAGTACAGAGTGAGTAGTAGAGAGAGTAGCAGAGAGTAGTAGAGTAGTAGAGAGTGAGTAGTAGAGAGTGAGTAGTAGAGAGTAGTAGAGTAGTAGAGGGTGAGTAGTAGAGAGTGAGTAGTAGAGTGTAATAGAGAGCGAGTAGTAGAGAGTGAGTAATGTAGAGTGAGTAGTGGAGAGTAAATAGCAGAGCGTGAGTAGTAGAGAGAAAGTAGTAGAGAATGAGTAGTAGAGAGTGAATAGTAGAGCGTGAGTAATAGAGAGAGAGTAGTAGAGAGTGAGTAGTAGAGTAGTAGAGAGTGAGTGGAAGAGAGTAGTAGAGAGTAACAGAGTGAGTAGTAGAGAGTAGTAGAGAGTGAGTAGTAGAGAGTAGTAGTAGAGAGTAGTAAAGAGCAGTAGAGAGTGAGTAGTAGAGAGTGAGTAGTAGAGAGTAGTAGCGAGTGAGTAGTAGAGAGTGAGTAGTTTAATTTAAAAGGAACATAATGAGGGGGTTCATTTTGCCATAGAAATTATGATTAGTGCTGAAAAAAGAAAAATTAGGGCACATTTTGAGTGACTTCTCAAATCCTCGTCTATTTCATTAAAAAATTCTGACATGCAGACTGAAACATGCACTTTCAATAGCAGCAGCAGACTTCCCTGGTGAGCAGTAGCTTTACTACAATTATCTAATAAGCAACTAGAGTGCTAAGATTCTGATTTTATGGCAAATATGTGACACATCTGAATGCCTTCTTGATGGAATCAAAGTAAAATCTGAAAGTATTTCCTAATGAAGATACTGTAAAAAATGAGGAAATTAGGAAACTTCATAACAAATAAGTCTCCCAAGATGGCCACCAGAGACAAAAGAGCCCAAATGTAGCACAAATATCACCCAGATGTAGCCCAAGTATAGCCCAATGACAGAATGTCCCAGAGTGTTCTAAAGAACAACTAGAGCGCTAACAGTCTTACTTATTACAAAAGTATGGCACACCTGAAGCCATCTTGATTGGAATAAAGTGGTAACACTTAAAACATTTAATTTGCAAAGGAACACAATGAGGGGGTTCATTTTGCGATAGAAATTATGATTAGTGCTGCAGAAAGAAAAATTAGGGCACATTTTGACTTCTCAAATCCTTTTCTATTTCATTAAACAATTCTGACATGAAGACTGAAACATGCACTTTGAATACCAGCAGCAGACTTCCCTGGCGACCAGTAGCTTTACTACAGTGATCTAATGAGCAACTACATTGCTACCATTCAGAATTTATGGCAAATGTGTGACACATCTGAATGTCTTCTTGATGGAACCAAAGAAAACAAGCATTGAAATTGCAAAAGGTCTTGCCCTCGTTTAAAGCAATTATGTTTGTAATTTGGTGGCTTTTTAGCTTTGCTTGTATTAGTGTTTTTCAAACATTCATGTACATAACATGCATATGTATGCATATATGTATATGTATATGTATGCATGCATTTATATTTGTATTTATATAGATATGCAGATTATATATATGTTTATATATGTGTGTATATAAATATATATACACATACATATATATAAATGCATATGCATATATATATGTACGTATGTGTGCGTGTAGAGAGAGGTATAGAGGTAGAGGTGTACAGGTAGAGGTGTAGAGGTAGAGAGGTAGAGGTAGAAAAGTAGAGGTAGAGAGGTAGAGTTAGAGAGGTAGAGACGTAGAGAGTAGTAGAGAGAGAGGTAGAGAGAGGTTGAGAGAGGTAGAGAGTAGAGAGTGAGTACTGGAGAGTACAGAGTGAGTAGTAGAGGGTAGTAGAGAGTAATAGAGAGAGTAGCAGAGAGTGAGTAGTAGAGAGTAGTAGAGTGCGTAGTAGAGAGTAGAGAGTAGTAGAGAGTGAGTAGTAGAGAGTGAGTCATCGAGAGTGAGTAGTAGAGAGTGAGTCATCGAGAGTGAGTAGTAGAGAGTGAATAGTAGAGTGAGTAGTAGAGAGTAATAGAGAGAGTAGTAGAGAGTGAGTAGTAGAGAGTGAGTCATCGAGAGTGAGTAGTAGAGAGTGAGCAGTTGAGTGAGTAGTAGAGAGTAGTAGAGAGAGTAGTAGAGAGTAAGTATAAGAGAGTAGTAGAGAGTGAGTAGTAGAGAGTGAGTAGTAGAGTGAGTAGTAGAGAGTGAGTAGTATAGAGTAGTAGATAGAGAGTAGTAGAGAGTGAGTAGTAGAGAGTAGTAGAGAGTGAGTAGTATAGAGAGAGTAGTAGAGAGTGAGTAGTAGAGAGTAGTAGAGAGTGAGTAGTAGAGAGAGTAGTAGAGAGAGAGTAGTAAAGAGTAGTAGAATACTAGAGAGTTAATAGTAGAGAGTGAGTAGTAGAGAGTAGTGGAGTAGTAGAGAGTGAGTAGTAGAGTGAGAAGTAGAGAGTAGTAGAGAGTGAGTAGTAGAGTGAGTTGTAGAGCGTAGTAGAGAGCGAGTAGCAGAGAGAGTAGTAGAGAGTGAGATGTATAGAGAGTAGTAGAGAGTGAGTAGTAGAGTGAGTAGTAGAGAGTAGTTAAGAGGAGTAGTAGAGAGTGAGTAGTGGAGAGTGAGCAGTAGAGAGTAGTAGAGAGTGAGTAGAAGAGTAGTAGAGAGTGAGTAGTAGAGAGTAGTAGAGAGAGTTGTAGAGAGTAGTAGAGAGTAGTAGAGTAGTAGAGAGTGAGTAGTAGTGAGTGAGTAGTAGAGAGTGAGTAGTAGAGAGAGTAGTAGAGAGTAGGAGAGTAGTAGAGAGTGAGTAGTGGAGAGTGAGTAGTAGAGAGTAGGTGAGAGTGAGTAGTAGAGAGTGAGTAGTAGAGAGTGAATAGTAGAGAGTGAGTAGTAGAGAGAGAGTAGTAGAGAGTGAGTAGTAGAGAGTGTTAGAGTGAGTAGTAGAGAGTGAGTAGTAGAGATACAGTATTAGAGAGTAGTAGAGAGTGAGTAATGGAGTAGTAGAGAGTGAGTGGTAGAGAGTAGTAGAGAGTAGCAGAGTGAGTAGTAGGGAGTAGTAGAGAATGAGTAGTATAGAGTGAGTAGAAGAGCGTAGTATTAGAGAGTAGTAGAGAGTAGTAGAGAGTGATTAGTAGAGAGTGAGTAGTAGAGAGTAGTAGCGAGTGAGTAGTAGAGAGTGAGAAGTAGAGAGTGAGTAGTAGAGAGTAGTAGAGAGTCAGTAGTAGAGTGAATAGTAGAAGAGAGTGAATAGTAGAGTGAGAGTAGTGGAGAGTGAGTAGTAGAGAGTGAGTAGTAGAGAGTAGTAGAGAGTGAGTAGTAGAGAGTGAGTATTAGAGAGTATTAGAGAGTGAGTAGTAGAGAGTGAGTAGTAGAGAGAGAGTAGTAGAGAGTGAGTAGTAGAGTAGTAGAGAGTAGTCAGTCAGTGTCAGTCAGTGTCCGTCAGTGTCAGTCAGTCAGTGTCAGTGTCAGTCAGTCAGTGTCAGTCAATCAGTGTCAGTCAGTGTCAGTCAATCAGTGTCAGTCAGTGTAGATCAGTCAGTCAGTGTCATTCAGTCAGTGTCAGTCAATCAGTGTCAGTTATTGTCAGTCAGTCAGTGTCAGTCAATAAGTGTCAGTCAGTGTCAATCAGTCAGTGTCAGTCAGTCAGTGTCAGTCAGTCAGTGTCAGCTAGAACAGCTCTGCTGACCTAGTTCTCTGGCTCTAAAGCAGCTCTGCTGACCTGGTTCTCTCCCTCTAAAGCAGCTCTGCTGACCTGGTTTCTCTGTCTCTACAGCAGGTGTGCTGACCTGGTTCTCTGGCTCTAGAGCAGCTCTGCTGGCCTAGTTCTTAGGCTACAGAGTATCTCTGCTGATCTGGTTCTCTGGCTCTACAACAGCTCTGCTGACCTGGTTCTCTGGCTCTAAAGCAGATCTGCTGACCCGGTTCTATGGCTCTAAAGCAGTTCTGCTGACATGGTTCTCTGGCTCTAGAGCAGATCTGCTGACCTGGTTCTCTCCCTCTAGAGCAGCTTTGCTGACCTGGTTTCTCTGGCTCCAAAGCAGCTCTGCTGACCTGGTTCTCTGGCTCCAAAGCAGCTCTGCTGACCTGGTTCTCTCCCTGTAAAACAGCTCTGCTGACTTGGTTCTCTGGCTCTAGAGCAGCTCTGCTGACCTGGTTCTCTGGCTCTAAAGCAGCTCTGCTGGCCCGGTTCTCTGGCTCTAAAGCAGCTCTGCTGACCTGGTTCTCTCCCTCTAAAACAGCTCTACTGACCTGGTTTCTCTGGCTCTACAGCAGCTCTGCTGACTTGGTTCTCTCCCTCTAAATAAGCTCTGCTGACCTGGTTCTATGGCTCTAAAGCAGCTCTGCTGACCTGGGTCTCTGGCTCTAGATCAGCTCTTCAGACTTGGTTCTCTCCCTCTAAATCAGCTGTGCTGACCTGTTTCTCTCCCTCTAAAGCAGCTCTGCCGACATGGTTTCTCTGGCTCTAGAGCAGCTCTGTTGCCTGGTTCTCTGGCTCTAAAGCAGCTCTGCTGACCTGGTTCTCTCCCTCTAAAGCAGCTCTGCTGACGTGGTTCTCTGCCTCTAGAGCAGCTCTGCTGACCTGGTTCTCTGGCTCTAAAGCAGCTTTGCTGACCTGGTTCTATGGCACTAAAGCAGCTCTGCTGACCTGGTTCTCTGACTCTAGAGCAGCTCTGCTGACCTGGTTCTCTGGCTCTAAAGCAGCTCTGCTGACCTGGTTCTCTCCCTCTAAAGAGCTCTGCTGACCTGGTCCTCTGGCTCTAGAGCAGCTCTGCTGAGCTGGTACTCGGCCTCTAGAGCAGCTCTGCTGAACTGTGTCTCTGGCTCTAGAGCAGCTCTGCTGACCTGGTTCTCTGGTTCTAGAGCAGCTCTGCTGACCTGCTTCTTAGGCTCTAGAGCAGCTATGCTGACCTAGTTCTATGGTTCTACAACAGCTCTGCTGACCTGGTTTCTCTGGCTCTACAGCAGCTCTGCTGACCTGGTTCTCTGCACTCATGATGCATGCACCTGAATTCGCAAAAATATATTTAAAAATAAGTTTATTATAAGCACAAATATATTATTTTTATGAATATCTAATAACCCTAATATGTATATTAAAGACACATACATATCATTTTGTAACATAAGATTTTTTTGCGGGAGTCGCGCACCCAGCCTGCCCCAGCATGTATATGACATCATGCGGGACCCGCCACCGCGCAAGCATCTCGTACCGTAATGCCCATGTGTCGCAAATGTGCGGGAGCAGGAGTCGCGGACTGGTTGCATACCAATCGCGCACATCACGTAATATTAAATGTGTATGATGTAACAGAAAAATACGCAGCTGTCGCACACCGTACGTGGATCCTTCACGACTTTTCTAAAATGGTGGCTAGAACCCGCGCACTCACCGTGATGTGTATGCTTTGAGTGCGCGACTCCGAAAAAAAATTTGAAACATTTTTTTAAAAACAAAATAATATAAATATATTAAAAGAAAAAAAGAAAACAAAAAAATTAATCCATATTTCAGTTTGAATTTTTTTTGCAATTTTCAGAAAAATATATTATGTTATTTAATGCATAAATATTTATAAATAAACAGTTAAAAACTGTCGAAAATCTGTACAGAAATATAGGTATAAGTACTAGCACATTTAGAAAACGTTTGAAATTCACTGAAAAAAACCATAGGTTTCAGAGACGTTATAGTTAGAAGTTAGCCTTTAAAAAAGCTTTGAAATTCACTGAAAATACCATAGGTTTTAGAGACGTTATAGTTAGAAATTAGCATTTAAAAAACCTTAGAAATTCACAGAAAAAAAACATAGGTTTCAGGGGTGTTATAGTTAGCTGGCCATTTCACTCTTACAAAACCATAGAAATTCCTCTGTTATAGTTAGCTCTGCTAACTATAACTCGCGCGCCCGCAATGCACTGCTGATGATGTCTCATATTGCATTATTCATGACATGGTCAGTGACATCACTGATGACATCTCAAATGACATCACTGATGACATAACTGATTACATCATCCAGTATATCTATTTATATATTCACTGAAAAAACCATAGGTTTCACACACGTTAAAGTTAGGAATTAGCATTTAAAAAACCTTGCAAATTCACGTAAAAAACCATAGGTTTCACACATGTTATAGTTAGGTGGATATTTCACTCGTAAAAAACCAATGAAATTCCCCCGTTATAGTTAGTTCAGATAAATATAACTTGCGCGCCCGCAATCCACTGCTGATGACGTCACATATTACATCACTCATGACATGGTCAGTGGCATCACTCATGACATCACTGTCACGGCCGCGTGAGTTATAGTTATCTAAACTAACTATAACGGGGGAATTTCATTGGTTTTTTACGAGTGAAATATCCTCCTAACTATAACATGTGTGAAACCTATGGTTTTTTAAGTGAATTTGCAAGGTTTTTTAAATGCTAATTCCTAACTATAACGTGTGTGAGACCTATGGTTTATTCAGTGAATTTGTACGGTTTTTTAAATGCTAAGTTATGTATGTATTATTATTTTTTTTATATATATATTTATTTTACAATAAACTACGTATTAAAAAAAAATTCAAATTTTTTTGGGGGGGTTTTAACCGTGCGCGCACCCCCGCGATTTAAAAAAAAAAATTAAAATGTTTTTTTCTGCCTTCAGGGTCCTTCAGGGACCCCCTGACAAAGGCTAGGGGGTCAGAAACTCTCTACCCTGCCCCCTTTTCACGTTCGCCACCTTTCTTTTTCAGTCTCGCATTGAAAACAAACAAAATGGCGGCCGACACTTCCTGATTTCGACTGATTCGAACGTTGACTAACATGTAACCACCAATCAGAATTACGCTCAGCACGTTAGGGTGCTGGCACGGTGCTTTTAACTGCAATTTTCTCAGGAACTACTGAACAGATTGACTCCATATATGCAAAAGGCACATCCCTGAGCTGAGAACTACCTCTCTGCCAAATTTCAAGTAATTCTGTTCAGCCGTTCGGGCTGTACCTTGGACTAAAGGTCCCTATGGAAAATTGCATGGGGAAAACGCGTTTTGTGACCCCCCTTTTTTCTCAGCCCCCGCTTGACAAATCCCCCCGAGACTTTCAGGGTAGGAGCGGAGCGGAGCGCCCCACCTATTTTGAAAATTTCGCGAGGATTCATCAACCGGCGCCAAAGTTATTCTAAATAGAATGTTGCGGATTTCCTATGGAAACACGGTCCTAACTATAACTATCTACTGCCGACCGCCAGTAGATAATATATATATATATATATATATTCCAAACGTCACAGATGCAATTCAGAAAAGATCCATGAGCCCACTCAATCAGGTAAGATATTTATTCTGCTTAAAGACAAAAAATACGCGTTTCGACCTCGTCCGAGGTCTTGTTCACTGACACCATCCTGGGTCATACACCATTATGTAAGTTTGTTTTGTGGTCACACCCACACCATGTGACATCATGATAGAAATAGAAAAAATACATATGTTAACATGTGCAGTTTTTTTGTTTTTACCAGTAAATGACATTAAACATAAATTCAGCTTGAAAATAAAATAAAAAGCATTGTAATTGCCATGCCCAGTGATGGGATGTTATTCTCACATCTCATTAGTTAAGTTCATTTTTACTTGTGATTATGTCTGTGCTCTGTAGTGACATGGATCACGTTGTTTACCGCAAGCGGTGGTCAAGCGTGTGTTTGTATCGGTATAGGACCATTTGGTAGATGCATTAGTGCCGTGTTGGTGTAGTCAGAATGGGCCCCATGGTTGCTGTCATGCTCGGTGATTGTCTCGGTATAGTACCGTGTGTAGTGAGCTCTGGCGCCTACATGGTATTGTCACCGGGGGACTCCTTGGGAGTGACGGTTTAGAACCCTTCAGTGTCATGATAACTCAAGACTACATTATCAAGGAGTCTGAAGGATACTGAAGTCATCCATCAACTCTGGGTGCACATACATTAATCGTGGGTGAATGGGCCACATGTCCATCAATGACGTAAATTCCCTGTAACAGAAAGACACAAAGCCATGTGTTAGTTATTGTTCTTCTTACTTACTTCCCAACTATGGTAGTCGATAGCAGCCAGCTCATATCCAGGACATACTACTGTTTGCCTTTGACACTTTGTTATAGATAACTACTTATGGTGTTTCTGACAAACCAATGCTATTTTAAACATATGTTATCATACAAGTGCTCATACAAATGTGCCTGTGACAAAAATGTTGAAATTGTTCCCCTAAAAGGATACATAGAGGGATTTGAAGGGAAGGGAACGGTTGGGAAGGATGGGGCGATAGTGGAGCGTGAGGCTTGCTAAGATAGCTCTTTGACTTGTTCCTAATATTTCTACAAATGTGAATGCATCTCTTCGTCTAAGTTCAATCCTCCTGGGAAATTACTACCAGCTTGTAGGATAAATCATGACTCTAGTCTACGTAGGGCTCCTACTCACCTCTAGGATTCAGATTTACACAGTCAAGGCCAAAGAATTTCACCTTAGTCAAATCTCCATTGTGTGCGGATGTAAAATGCCTGGCTGTATTGTAACTGTGGTCTTTATTTGTTATGGCTCTCCAGTATTCCAAAATTATTTTCTTCACGGGGAATGTGGTGGAGCCGATGTACCACAGGTTACATGGGCACACTACTGCATAGACCATGAAATCAGTGTTGCAGGTTATTAAATTGGGTATTTTCCATGGGGCCTTGATATTATTGAGGGTGACTTCCATTACATTGTTGCTGTGCCTGCAGGCCATGCAATTACCGCATTTGCAGAAACCTTTGGCTTGTTTGAGCCAATTGCATTCCTTTGCTTGTAGGTGGCTGTGCACTAGCATGACCTTAAGTGACGTGCTTCTCCTGTAGGAAATGGATGGATTGGGGCCTAACTTATTTCTGAGAATGGGGTCCTGCTTTATGATACCCCATCTGTGTTTAGGATTTTGCGGAGTTGTTCCGCCTGGCTGCTGTATCTAGTGATAAATCTGACTGGTTCAGTGGTCTTGCAGATGTTGGCATCTGGGGAGCTTGCCCTGGGCAGGATCTCTTCTTGCTGGAGTTCCTTCATTCTAGTTTCTACCTGTTTCAGTGCCTTGGCTGGATAACCCCTCTCCCTGAATCTTTCTTTTATGGCTTGTGTTGTTCGCTCAAGTGCTGTGGCTGTGCTGCCAATTTCTCTTAGACATGAGAAATTCACTATATGGGATCCCCCATCTTAAGCTAGGCGGGTGACTGCTAGCTGCGGGCAGGACAGAATTCCCTGCGGTTTTCTTCCTAAAAAGATTGGTACAGATAGTGCCTCCCTCAATAGACAATTTCAGATCCAAGAAATCTATTGTTTCTTTACTGTAGTGTCTAGTGCATTTCAAGTTGACATTGTTGACATTCAGTGCATCAATAAACAGGTTCAATTCGATTTCACTCCCTTCCCACACAAACAACACATCATCGATGTATCTGAGCCATTTCTTGACATTGTAAATCCATTTCTCAGTGAGGTCATTCCAGAGCACTGGCTTCTCCCACCAGCCTACCATGAAATTGGCATAGCTGGGGGCAAAGCAGGTGCCCATGGAAGTCCCCTGCAGTTGTTTGTAATATTTCTTTAAAAAATAAAAGCATTTTCCTTTAGACATGTGTCAATCATCTCTAAAAGCATGTGTGTATGTTCATGTATTTGGATATCGTGTGTTTTAAGACAGAATTTACATGCCTTGAGACCGTCATTGTGTCTGATGCAAGTGTATAATGACTCCACATCTAGACCTACTAGCCACTTGTTGTCCCTTATGACGATGTCATTAATCTTTTCAAGGAAGTCACTCGTGTCTCTTAAGTATGAATTCAGATTGGTCACATAGGGGAATAATAAATGGTCAACAAAGGAGGATGTTTTTTCAACCCGGCTGTTTTTTGACGAGACTATTGGTCTACCTGGGGGTTCTTGTGCATTTTTGTGGACTTTGGGCAGGAGGTTAAATGTGGGTGTTGTTGGTGTCTTGTTTTTAAGAAATCTCATCTCGTCCCATGATAGCAGTCCTCCCTGGTGCCAGTTGTCTATTCTGTCATGGTACCTATGTTGTAGTTCACCCAAGTATTTGTTATCCACTTTGCAGTAGCATTCAGTATTATTTAGTTGTCGGTAGGCTTCCTAGTGTACATGGTTCTGGTCATAAGGACCACATTACCTCCTTTATCTGAGGGTTTTATTATTAGATTGGGGTCAATTTGTAGGTTTCTGATGGCTTCCCATTGGGTTTTGGTTATATTCCTATTGCCTGTTGTGTGTATCAATTTTTCTAAGTCTTGTGCGACTAGGTTACTGAAGATGTCGATGTTGTCCTTTGCTGTCATGGGTACAAATTTCGACTTGGCTCAAAACTCAGTTATTAGAGTTTCTTTGGTTTCTATTCCGAATCTAAGTGTGAGATCATGTACATGAGAGGGGTCGAATGGGTCGACCTCTTCGTCTCAGTCACCTGAGTCAGGGCCATCCCCTAGACTTGTTATCATTTACAGCATGGGTATGTCACCTATTGCTAGTCCGATTTCTGCACCGTGTTTTCTAGGTTGTCTTACCGCCCCCGATGTACTACAGATTTAGTCATGGTGTAATTTGTACAATTTTCGTTTTCTTTTGAATTTGTATAGGTCCACTTTGGTCTTTTGCGCATATATATATACATATGCCGATTGACTCGAAAGAATAAACCTGCTTTAACCATATCCCTCAGCGTGTGGTGGTCTGTACCTGTTCCAGTTATCTGCTGGAGTTTGGGAACTCTTCGCCTTATATATATATATATATATATATATATATTCACTGAAAAAACCATGGGTTTCACACACGTTATAGTTAGGAATTAGCATTTAAAAAACCTTAGAAATTCAGTGAAAAAACCATAGGTTTCACACACGTTATAGTTAGGAATTAGCATTTAAAAAACCTTAGAAATTCAGTGAAAAAACCATAGGTTTCACACATGTTATAGTTAGCTGGACATTTTACTCGTAAAAAACCAATGAAATTGCCCCGTTATAGTTAGTTCAGCTAACTATAACTCGCGCGCCCGCAATGCACTGCTGATGACGTCACATATTACATCACTCATGACATGGTCAGTGACATCACTCATGACATCACTGATGACATCTCAAATGACATCACTGATGACATCACTGATGACATCATCCAGTGAATGTGTGTTTTTCTGAAAATTAAATATGTTTTATTTATGTATATCTCAAGGTCGATGGAAGAATAAATGGGTATATAAGTGTCTAAATGGATGATTTGTTTTTGAAAAATTGATTGTTTAACTGACTGATTAAGTGTATCTTAGTGAATACATGGCTTAGTGAGTAATGTTTAAATATGTATATATCTGTATCAGTCTCTCACTTTGTGTATAAGTGGCTGCATGGGTTGGTGAGTAGCTACATGGGTGTCTATATAGGTTATTAGTTGGTTTTTTGAGTATCAGTCTGAGTGTCTGCATGGTTCGGCAGGGGGTATTACGTAGTGCATAGGTGCATGAATGAGTGACTCACTGTTTGTATGTGTTGAACAGACCATGTGTGCAGGACTGCATGGGTGGATGAGTGTGTGTATGGGTGTGTTAGTGAGTGAATGACTGTCTCAATAGTGTCTTTATGAGTAACTACATATGTTTTAAACTAGTATATGTGACTATTGGTGTATATATGTGAGTATATGCAAGGGTGAGAGATTGGAAGAGTTCCTGTATGAATAAGTATGTGTTTCTATAAGTGATTGTTTAAAAGACTAAGTATGTGTAAGTTTCCATAGAAGTAAGTATGGTGGTGTGTGTATAACTGTATATGCAAGTAAATGTATGTTTGAATCTTTATTAGCACGAGTGACTATGTGTGTGAGTAACTCTATGCATGAGTGGCATTGTGTAACAGGATGTATAGGTATATGAGTACATATGATGAGTGAGTACATGTATGAGTGACTGTATTGGACTGTTGGTGAATGAGTGGATGTGTATGTGGATCTTAGAATTACTGAAGAGGTTGTTGTAACTGGTATTGGTATGTCCATTGTTTTGTAAATTTTAGTCTCTTTTTTTGAATGTGTGTGTCAAAGGTTATATTAGGGTGAGAGGAGGTCTACCACTCTATTACAAGGATGATGTCATCAGTGATGTCATCAGTGATGTCATTTGAGATGTCATCAGTGATGTCATGAGTGATGTCACTGACCATGTCATGAGTGATGTAATATGTGACGTAATCAGCAGTGCATTGCGGGCGCGCAAGTTATATTTATCTGAACTAACTATAACGGGGGAATTTCATTGGTTTTTTACGAGTGAAATATCCACCTAACTATAACATGTGTGAAACCTATGGTTTTTTAAGTGAATTTGCAAGGTTTTTTAAATGCTAATTCCTAACTTTAACGTGTGTGAAACCTATGGTTTTTTCAGTGAATATATAAATAGATATATTGGATGATGTAATCAGTTATGTCATCAGTGATGTCATTTGAGATGTCATCAGTGATGTCACTGACCATATCATGAATAATGCAATATGAGACATCATCAGCAGTGCATTGCGGGCGCGCGAGTTATAGTTAGCAGAGCTAACTATAACGGGGCAATTTCATTGGTTTTTTACGAGTAAAATGTCCAGCTAACTATAACATGTGTGAAACCTATGGTTTTTTCACTGAATTTCTAAGGTTTTTTAAATGCTAATTCCTAACTATAACGTGTGTGAAACCCATGGTTTTTTCAGTGAATTTGCAAGGTTTTTTAAATGCTAATTTTTTTTTTTTTTTTTTTTTTCTAACATATTTTTAATTTAATTATCTTACCTTTTATAAAGACTATGATTAAATTTTTTAAATTCTTTAATATGTTTTTTTAAATATATTTTTAAAAATAAACATGTAAAATTTATTTGCAGTACTTTTTTAAAAAAAAAAATATTTTTTTTAGTACGCGTACCGTAAGCTCACGGTAAGCGTACGGTTTACGCAACGTCCGTAATCTATCTACGCTGCTTGCGTATAGTTACGCACTTTACGTTGCCGCGCGTACTGCGCGTGGGACGCGTGCGCGCTTACGCCACACGCGCACGTTACGCGGAAGTGTCGGGTAGTGACTGTTATGCGCATGCGCGCAAGCGCGTGTCTTTTTTACGCGCATGCGCACTTTTGCCGTAAGCGCACCGTAAGCGTACCGTAAGCGTACGGTAGGTCATGTGATCATGAAACACAACTTTTGATTGGTTGAAACTACTTTCAGTTCTAGAACTCTCCTACACCACACCCATTCCCCTCATTTCTGCTTGTGATCCCTTGGGAGAAGGAGCTGGTTTGTCTTTGGGATACGATGGCAGAACAGCAGAGCTCTTCTGAGAGTGAGGCTAGCACTAGCAGCACTGTCTTGAGGCAGAGATCGAGGAAACAAAAGCCCTCTTATGTATGGGATTATTTTACTTTTCCTGAAGGCCAGCAAAAGGTAAATGCACCCTTAGTGACTTGTAAGCTGTGTCAGCGTGTACTTTCTAGAGGTAATCCTAACAGGAAGTATTCCTTTGGGAATCACACCATGAAGAGACACCTCCAGGATGTACACAGAAGGACACATGGTCATCTTTTTGGAGGTAACTCTTCAGAAAGACGAGCCAGTACATCCACAGTAGCTCAGCCTGAACCATCATCTGCAGGGCTGACTCCTTCTTCTGCAGGTCAGGTGAGCCCTTCATCTGTGGGGGGAGAATCTCCTTTTGCTGGCCCTCTGGAAATGAACCCTCGATTTCGGAAGGTTGATATTCATTGCACATTTTGTAAAGATCTAATTTGCCATAGGGAGACCAGTGTTTCCCTAGTGAACAACAAAATAGATCAGCACATTTGTCGCTTTGAATAATTTTCCCATGCTTCCTTTCCTCTGTCCCTGCATGAACACAACGGTTCTTTTAAGAGCCAACCTTATCTTTCATCTTTTTTTTACATATGTTTTTAAAAACATTTTTTTATTTTTTTTTAACCGTACGCGTACGGTGCGCGTACTTTTTTTTTTTTTTTTTTAAAAAACACTAAAAATCATTTATCACATTACATTGTCCTTGAGAGACTACAATTATTATTATTGACTTACCATACTCACTGAAAAAATATTTATTCATTTGTTTTTTTAACAAAAAAGATTTAAAAATGTTTGTAGTTTTCGAAAATTTTCTATATCTATCTGGAAAAAAAGAAAAAAGTATTAATATTTTAAAAACATTTTATAATACAGTACACACATTTACATTTTTTTCCCAAAAATATTTTCGCCTTATTTTTGCTGTTTTCAGAATATATTGCATTTCACTATAAATTGTGAAAGCAATTGCATTCATCATTTTACAGCGGGCAAAAAAAAATAACAATCATAAAGATTGTAATAAAAAAGCCCAGAATCTCTTTTTACTTAAACTTAACATTATAGAAAAGCATAATATTTAAAAAAAATATCATCTAATACCAATAGTTATTTCTTTAAAATACCGTCTGATATGTTTGTTTCAGAAGTATAATCACAATATTATATCTCAAATAACTCCAAAATACATCTGATTTCATTTCCTTTAGACCAAATAGTAATTTTAAATTTTTTTTGGGAATAAATTTCCAACGGTAATCCAATAAAATTCTAAAGTTTAATTTGTCCAGATCTCACCGATTCTCTGTAACATTTTGGTTCACGAAAATTTTTTGAATAATTTATTAAGTCCACAATAGAATTGGTTACTTTTCCACATGGCCAAATAGTAATTTTTTAAAACATTTTTGAAAAAATTTCCAATGGCAGTCCAATAATATTCCAAAATTTAAAATGTGCAGAAGTTACCGATAATCTCTAAATTATTGGTTTTTCAAAGTTTCATTAAAAATTAAAAAAGTCCACATTACAATTGGTTATCTTTCCATTAGGCCAAATGATAATTTAAAAAATGTTTTTTTTACAAAATTGCAATGGTAATCCAGTAAAATGGTAAAATTGTTTTGTCCAGATCTTGCCAAGTCTCTCTAAAATTTAGGTTTCAGGAAGATTAGATAGGAATTTGCTAAATCAAAAGGCAAACGTTGTTTGAAAATCAATTGGGAATCATTACACAGTGTCCAGCCTTTTTCACATTTAAGATAAACTGTGTAATGTCCAGAAGTAACAGTAGGTCCATCATGGAAAATTATTGCAACAGTTAAAAAAGTTTTTCCTGAAATTGATAATTGCTGTCCTGTAAACTTCTTTATTAAAGTATCCAATTTTGAACCATCAGCTCTACATCGTTGCATCATTAAAATTACATACTGTCCGTATTCCTTTAAAATTAATGTTGAAAACATGTCAGAATTACACTCACCACATTTCATGCTATGATTAGCATCTTTAACTAATTTTGCAAAAGTGACTGTTTTACTCTCTGGCAATGTCAAATAAATAAACCTTTCATTATCAACAATAGAGCCACATATATTATAACAATTTTCACAACTATGTTCCCATTTATAAGAGAGACCAAAAAAAATGTCAATGGGAACTCCTTCTTCTTCCACTACCTGAAGAAAATACATCAAAAATTCATGTGCATCTTGCTGTTCATTTTGAGAAAACTGTGTTCGTCCTGAACATACATCTAAAAGTTTTCTAATGTCAGTAGCACTTTCTATTTGAGTTTTATCTTTACTCAGCTTTTGAAAAAGGAGACTCAGCTCTGAACAGAATCTTTTTCCCTGATTTACTATTATCTGCTCTTGCAAACTTTCCAGATAAAATGCAACATTCAGCACTACATTTGCGTAGCAGTTGACACCAGAGCTATTTTCAAAATGACATCCTACAACCTGTTCTTCATTTTCCTTTTTCTTTTTGCTTGCAATTACATCACTCCTCTTTTTTTTCCTCTTCTCTACATCTTCACTACAGATATTCTCATTTTTTCTTTTACGAGAAACTACACATTTCTCCAACACAGGATACTGACCTAAATGAGGAGCATAGCTTCTTCTTAATCTATTATACTCTTTTACACAGTTTGTATCAGCACTAACTTTTGACTCATCAAAGTCTATCATGAATAAACCTGATAATGTTTTGACTCGTGACAAAGCAACATATGCCATACCTTCTTTGAACACAGTTGAACCAATGTTCACAAATGCACAATCTACAGTCAATCCTTGAGACTTGTGAATAGTTACAGCATATGCTAGAGAAAACGGAAACTGCTTCCTACGTACATATAAGTCTTTCACAAGCATAAAACGAACTGTACAACGACAAATATCTTTAACTTCATCTATCTGATCAAATTTTATTTTTAAACATTCAACTCCTTCTTTTTTCTGGTAATTAATAAAACCCACAACTCTTCCCATCGCTCCATTAACTAAACCTTTCTCAACATCCAAATTTCTCCTTAAAAACACTCTACAGTTCATGCAAACATATAGATTTTTGTTCTAATCCAGCTGTTTTGGAGATGTTCTTCTCTAGTGAGTCCAATTTATTTTTCAGTTTGCCTGTTACTGTGACAGTAATTCTTCCATCCTCAATTTTGTCCACTGCTTCCAATTTCCTGATCTCTTCCTTTTCCAATTTCAAAAGCTCCTCATTGAATATTGAGCATTCACGTAGAGTTGGCATTAAGCAGATGACACTTTTGTTTTCTGCAATGTTCTTGTATATCTTCTCTGCAACTATTTCTTCCTTTGGAAATAAATTATGTAGCAGCCGACTCTGTAATGCTTTTTTGCCAACTTCTGTCAGTAGTCCAATCCTGATATCTTTCAGAATACTTCCATATTCTTCATCGTTTGCTTGCCTCATATTAGTAGTAAGTTCCTTGTACTCAAAGAAGGACCAAATATTTGTATTTCCGATGCTTCCCAATGACTTCTTCGTGTCTTCATGTGTCACAGTATTAAACACTGGTTGTCCTTTAACTGGAGTAAGTTGCAAAAGATCTCCAAAAACTATGACGTGTTTTCCACCAAATAACATGTCATAGTCTGTCTTCAAAATTTGCTGCATTCTTAAATGCACAAAGGCAAGCATTAGGTTTGATACCATGCTCACCTCATCAATAATGAGAACTTGCATCTTCTTCAATACTCTTGAAACTTCCAAGGATGCTTCTCCAGTTAGCTTGTTGAATTGTATTTTGTTCTCATGCTCCACTGGTAACATTAGCAAACGATGTAAGGTGATTCCTTTTATGTTATATGCTGCTAACCCAGTTGGAGCAGTAACCACACAAGACAAAGTAGAATCCGTTTTTTGCTGTAGGTAGCTTCTGATGACTTTTATTAGGAAACTTTTTCCAGTTCCTGCTTGTCCGCTTACATACATCCTGATTGGATGAAATGATGTGCATGAGCACTCTTTTTTTACATGTAGAAATCCGTGATCAATTTTGTTTTTGATCTCTTCATAAATTTGTTGCTGCTCTTGATTCAGTTGTCTTTCCAAATTTTCTAAGTCTATAAATTCTTCTTGAGCTTGATTCATAGCCGTTTCCACTTCATTCATGGCTATTGATGCTTCATTTTCAACGATTGGTTGTCCTAGGGGATCTTGACTGAGTGTTCCTGAACTTTGGCTGTCCTGAGAACTGTCTCTAGCTATTTCTGCTGCAATTGTAGTTTCCTGTTCAATTTCTTCATTTAACATTTGCAGATAAGTTGTGAATGTATTGCATTGTATGCTGTCTTTGCAAGCATTAAATGAATCTTCATAGCTTTGAAATTCTCCCAGTAGTTCATCCTCTGTACGCCATGGTTTAAACAACTGTAAAAGAGCCAAGTAGTAAAATTCTTTCTTGTCAGTAGTGTCGCAACTCAGCTTCCGGTGATTTATCAAACTTCCTTTTGTTTGCTTCACCAAACATCCTTCTTCACCAACGACTTTATATTTTCCTTTATTGATGTCTTCTGCGGCTTTCCTTGAATAAATGTAGTTCTGCAGCACTTCATAGAGACACATGTTCTCCAGATGTTGACTTCTCTTGGGATAATATGTGTCCAACATGTTTGTTTTCAATATATCTGTACTTTCTGGGTCATTCTCGACCAAATATTCAATTTCTCCTACAGATTTCAGTACCCGATTTCTCATTGCTGCAAGGCCTAAACTTGCCCAAATTATTCTTCTTGACTTCGAGTAGAGACTTGCAGAAGATAACCTATCTGAACATTCGTAGGATCCAATTTCTCGATGCGATAACATCTTCAAACTGAAACTGTACAGCTTCTTACTGACAGTCTTCTCGTGAGAAATCTCTTCCCACATTTCCTTCAATTCTGTTTTTTCTGATTTCGTAATGTAAGACGTTACATATCGTGCCACAGCAATGGAATTGTCAGCTACATACTGTATATCCATGTTAGCATTCCACATGGATAAAATGACTGGGTTGTAGTCATTTATATTTTTTGATTCTTCTTTTCTTTTAAGGTTGTAGGTATTCTTAGGTGATTTTCTTGTGATAGTATGTCTCACAGCTGACATAAAACTGTTTACTCTTCCATTTGAAAGAACAGGTCTAGGAAATCCAAATCGACATTTAGTGTAGTATTTTTCTTTGCTCTTGTATTTCCGTCGACAGTATTTTCCACACCGATGACTTTGGAAACGTAAAACTTGCTCCTTTAACTTGTTCTCTTCTGTGCTTTTTGGTATAGCACATGTTGCATATTCTTGAATGTAAGATAACACTGCTTCATCAGCATCTGTTCCAAACTTTGGGGCATCCTTGATCCACAACAGCATATGAATATGAGGAGCACCTCTTGCCTGGTACTCTTTTCTCCAAAAGAAATCCACTACTTCTCCAAGGGGTGGATTTTTTTTATTGCAGATGAAGGACATCATAGCCTCAAATCTATGATTGAAATATCTGCAAACATTAACCGGATCCAATGAGCACAGTTCTCCTGCTGTCTTGTATTCGATGTTTTTAATGTTTGAATTGGCCTCTCGTAGAAAATCCAGTAAATCATCCCAAGCGTACTCGGCACAGCTTAGGGTAAGGAACCATGTTGGTGTTCCTAAATTCCGTAACATGCATTTTAGTTCACCATGGCGTCGGTACCAATATTCATTTGTCCCACGCTGACAAGCCATCAGATTGATCAGTTCTGTTTCCAAATGATCATCTCGGTGCTGCACTTTCTCCATAAAATCCTTAGCAGACACATTTTGTAAATGTACTCCACTTTTTAAAATATGATTTACTGCATAAGACAGTGCAGACAAGTCGCTTTCAAATAAAAGATGGAACAAATAAGGAATACTTTGTCGAAATCTGGGATCTTCAGCATATAGTCTTGTAGTCCGATACTCTGAAGCTGGAATCTGTTCTGGACGTTCATCGTATCGTCCTCCTTTTCCTTTAGGAAACAGCTGAGGAAAACATCGAGCTTCCAAGCTCTCCTCCCATACACTCACAGGAGTTCCTTTTGCTTTCTTCATCTGAAAGAGATCAATATTGTCTCCCATAACTTCTTTCGAATGAAGAGGATGTATGCTAAAATGTTCATAAATGTCTTCTTCCTTTGACTTGTCCACTTTTTCAATTTGTCCAGTTGGTATTTCTGTGTCTTCTTGAAAATCTTCTTCTTCTTCTTCTTCTTCTTCTATATAAATTGATTCATACCATTTGTTATTTTTTTTCAAATACAAATTTGCTCTTTGTACTTTCCGCACATCTACCAGCTCCTGCCAAATCTTCTTATTCTTTGTAGGTACACCATTAACCAGAATAATTAATGGTTCAGTTTCCAAAGTATCCGCATCAATAGTTTCCATATTTTTTTTCAAATCCAAGGGCAAATACACCACTCTACCTTTTAAACCTCTCAGTAAATCTGAAGGAGGTAATTTACCAGTTTTGGGCTCCATACGTACTATGGTCTGGAACGGATGAACACATTGAATGAGTATAGACTCATATGTATTTAATTCAGAAAGTTCAGCAGGAATAGCATCCAATTCTAAATTATTATGTACAGCTCTGGTCGGCATTCTATTTTCCTCTAACTTGTTGTAACAGTATTTACAAATACGCTGATCTTCACCCAATTCAAAACAATTTTCTAGAAATATATATGTGGCAAAATCCTTCCACTTATAATTATCTTCATTTTCACTCTTTCTGTAGAGATCAACATTCCTAGTTTGTTTTCTATAATGAGTTCTGCGGCAACAAATACAAGTAACATTTGGTCTTTCATTAGAGACTATTGCAAATTTTGTTATGTGATCATTAAATGTCTTACTTACAGAAGGTTCTACATTCTCTTCCACTTCTTCCTCATTTACTGTGTCCTTCTCTGCACTGTTTTGTTCAGGACCAAAGTAACAAAACTGAATTTCATCAACAACCTTCTCTACATCTGATACCGTTCCTCGGAACAGAGCCCTATTCAATTCATTTAACTTTATTGCTGGACTTTTGGCAAAATACAACCGTCTCACAAACTTTCTCATTCCAGTATGATGAACAGCCAGCATCCTAAAATGATGGAAAACACTATTGCACACTTTTCTAGATAGACAAGCCAGAGAATGACCCTGCAAACCAGTATTCTCTCTCACTCTGCATGGATCCAGACTTTGAAGCACCTTAATCTTCTGTTTTACACTTTTTTTACTATATTCTCTTAGAAACTCTCGAAATTTGTCAATAGATTCCTGACGCACAGTGCAAATACTACTACAATTCCAAGTGTACACTGGGGCTTTAGGACGTCTCCCCATTGCCTCATCTGCCATCACTTGTACCTCATCTCTTGGAACCATTATCTCCTTCTCCATTATGCAACCATTTGTTACTTCGTATGAACGACCTCTGGTGTCAACTGCATGCAGCAAACTATTACTTTGAAAATAGCTCTCTTCATTAAAAAAAGGTTCACTACTTGAACTATGCATCCACTTTCCTAAAAACACTTTACAAAAGTTTGTTCTGTTCACTACTCTTTTCCTTTTGCTATGTGATTTCAGTACATTAACCATTTTGTCTAATGTACGCATCCTATTCAAAATTAATATGAATAGTTTCCTTTTTAATTCTAATGCCTTTGCTGCAATGGCTTCAATTTCTTTTTTTCTCTTGTAATATTTTGCCTTTTGCTTATATTTCTTCACATCCTTTATCAAATTGGACATAACTCTTCTCTGAAACATTTTTCTACGTATCTCTTTAAACGCTGTTTTTCTGTTTATGTAAATCTTTTCAGTTGCAGAAGGTATATTTGCATTAACTAAATTCTCAATTTTTTCCTGTTCTCTTCCTTTTGTAACATTCTTTCCAGTACAGACATTTTGTACATTTTTCTTTGTTTTGAATATATTTTTAAGAAATTGTTTTTTCTGCTTACCAGAAGATTTTTTCTTTTTCCCAACATGAGCATCTTCTACTAACTTTGGTCCTCCAGTTGTCTTCAAATATAGTTTTTTTTTAGCGTTTTTTGAACTCTGGATTTTGTAGGCATCTTAAATTTTGTTCACTGCTCTTCAGCAATACCTGAAAAAAACTAAAAAAAAAATCCTTTATTGTATTTAAATATATTACTACATTTCTTTTCACAATAGTCACAAAACGAAATTTCTTTGCCAATTTTGAATGCACACAAACTGCTCTTTTTTTTGGGCAAGTGAAAATCACTTTTACAAACTGTCACATTATGAAACCACTTTTCAGATTTTTTAAAAAGCCCATGTCCAGAGTGCTACACTCCAGCAAGGGCAACCAGCCTTAGTGATGCTGAATGTATTTGCATTACAGACTGAAACCTGAAAACCCCACTCGCTTGTAAATACTGTGCATGACTATACATGGCAAGCACATGGGTGTGTGCTAAGACTCTGCTTCTTCCCCCAAAAATTCGCTCCCCCTTTCCATCTAATGTAACTGTGAAATCACCAGAGCAATACGCAATAAATCTCTGCCTATAATTCCTCTCTGCACACAGAGTCATGTTTTCACATTAGTCCCAAAACTAAATTTCTTTGCGAATTTGAAAGCACACTTACTGCTCTTTTTTTTTTCGGGGCAAGTGAAAATCACTTTTACAGACTAACACATTATGAAACCACTTCTTTTGATTTATTTAAATGCACATGTCCAAACTGTTTTTTCAGACCACCACCATGTGTATTCTCGGTGACTGCCTACACTCCAGCAAGGGCAACCAGCCTTAGTGATGCTGAATGTATTTGCATTACAGACTGAAACCTGAAAACCCCACTCGCTTGTAAATACTGTGCATGACTATACATGGCAAGCACATGGGTGTGTGCTAAGACTCTGCTTCTTCCCCCAAAAATTCGCTCCCCCTTTCCATCTAATGTAACTGTGAAATCACCAGAGCAATACGCAATAAATCTCTGCCTATAATTCCTCTCTGCACACAGAGTCATGTTTTCACATTAGTCCCAAAACTAAATTTCTTTGCCAATTTGAAAGCACACTTACTGCTCTTTTTTTTTTCGGGGCAAGTGAAAATCACTTTTACAGACTAACACATTATGAAACCACTTTTTTTGATTTATTTAAATGCACATGTCCAAACTGTTTTTTCAGACCACCACCATGTGTATTCTCGGTGACTGCCTACACTCCAGCAAGGGCAACCAGCCTTAGTGATGCTGAATGTATTTGCATTACAGACTGAAACCTGAAAACCCCACTCGCTTGTAAATACTGTGCATGACTATACATGGCAAGCACATGGGTGTGTGCTAAGACTCTGCTTCTTCCCCCAAAAATTCGCTCCCCCTTTCCATCTAATGTAACTGTGAAATCACCAGAGCAATACGCAATAAATCTCTGCCTATAATTCCTCTCTGCACACAGAGTCATGTTTTCACATTAGTCCCAAAACTAAATTTCTTTGCCAATTTGAAAGCACACTTACTGCTCTTTTTTTTTTCGGGGCAAGTGAAAATCACTTTTACAGACTAACACATTATGAAACCACTTTTTTTGATTTATTTAAATGCACATGTCCAAACTGTTTTTTCAGACCACCACCATGTGTATTCTCGGTGACTGCCTACACTCCAGCAAGGGCAACCAACCTTAGTGATGCTGAATGTATTTGCATTACAGACTGAAACCTGAAAACCCCACTCGCTTGTAAATACTGTGCATGACTATACATGGCAAGCACATGGGTGTGTGCTAAGACTCTGCTTCTTCCCCCAAAAATTCGCTCCCCCTTTCCATCTAATGTAACTGTGAAATCACCAGAGCAATACGCAATAAATCTCTGCCTATAATTCCTCTCTGCACACAGAGTCATGTTTTCACATTAGTCCCAAAACTAAATTTCTTTGCCAATTTGAAAGCACACTTACTGCTCTTTTTTTTTTCGGGGCAAGTGAAAATCACTTTTTACAAGTGAAAATCACTTGTACGGACTGACACATTATGAAACCACTTTTGTTGATTTATTTAAATGCACATGTCCAAACTGTTTTTTCAGACCACCACCATGTGTATTCTCGGTGACTGCCTACACTCCAGCAAGGGCAACCAGCCTTAGTGATGCTGAATGTATTTGCATTACAGACTGAAACCTGAAAACCCCACTCGCTTGTAAATACTGTGCATGACTATACATGGCAAGCACATGGGTGTGTGCTAAGACTCTACTTCTTCCCCCAAAAATTCGCTCCCCCTTTCCATCTAATGTAACTGTGAAATCACCAGAGCAATACGCAATAAATCTCTGCCTATAATTCCTCTCTGCACACAGAGTCATGTTTTCACATTAGTCCCAAAACTAAATTTCTTTGCCAATTTGAAAGCACACTTACTGCTCTTTTTTTTTTCGGGGCAAGTGAAAATCACTTTTTACAAGTGAAAATCACTTTTACAGACTGACACATTATGAAACCACTTTTTTTGATTTATTTAAATGCACATGTCCAAACTGTTTTTTCAGACTACCACCATGTGTATTCTCGGTGACTGCCTACACTCCAGCAAGGGCAACCAGCCTTAGTGATGCTGAATGTATTTGCATTACAGACTGAAACCTGAAAACCCCACTCGCTTGTAAATACTGTGCATGACTATACATGGCAAGCACATGGGTGTGTGCTAAGACTCTGCTTCTTCCCCCAAAAATTCGCTCCCCCTTTCCATCTAATGCAACTGTGAAATCACCAGAGCAAGACGCTTTAAATCTCTGCCTATAATTCCTCTCTGCACACAGAGTCATGTTTTCACATTAGTCCCAAAACGAAATTTCTTTGCCAATTTGAAAGCACACTTACTGCTCTTTTTTTTTTCGGGGCAAGTGAAAATCACTTTTACAGACTAACACATTATGAAACCACTTTTTTTGATTTATTTAAATGCACATGTCCAAACTGTTTTTTCAGACCACCACCATGTGTATTCTCGGTGACTGCCTACACTCCAGCAAGGGCAACCAGCCTTAGTGATGCTGAATGTATTTGCATTACAGACTGAAACCTGAAAACCCCACTCGCTTATAAATACTGTGCATGACTATACATGGCAAGCACATGGGTGTGTGCTAAGACTCTACTTCTTCCCCCAAAAATTCGCTCCCCCTTTCCATCTAATGCAACTGTGAAATCACCAGAGCAATACGCTTTAAATCTCTGCCTATAATTCCTCTCTGCACACAGAGTCATGTTTTCACATTAGTCCCAAAACTAAATTTCTTTGCCAATTTGAAAGCACACTTACTGCTCTTTTTTTTTTCGGGGCAAGTGAAAATCACTTTTTACAAGTGAAAATCACTTTTACAGACTGACACATTATGAAACCACTTTTTTTGATTTATTTAAATGCACATGTCCAAACTGTTTTTTCAGACCACCACCATGTGTATTCTCGGTGACTGCCTACACTCCAGCAAGGGCAACCAGCCTTATTGATGCTGAATGTATTTGCATTACAGACTGAAACCTGAAAACCCCACTCGCTTGTAAATACTGTGCATGACTATACATGGCAAGCACATGGGTGTGTGCTAAGACTCTACTTCTTCCCCCAAAAATTCGCTCCCCCTTTCCATCTAATGCACCTGTGAAATCACCAGAGCAAGACGCTTTAAATCTCTGCCTATAATTCCTCTCTGCACACAGAGTCATGTTTTCACATTAGTCCCAAAACTAAATTTCTTTGCCAATTTGAAAGCACACTTACTGCTCTTTTTTTTTTCGGGGCAAGTGAAAATCACTTTTACAGGCTGACACATTATGAAACCACCATGTGTAACTACAACAAAAACAATTTCCATTTCTATTATTCATTTCTTAAGTTACCACATACATCCCCTCTCAAACTGTAAACTCACCTTTAAAATTAGTTAGTTGTGAAAGAAATGTGACACTCAAACAGCAGATTATCAGAGCCAGGATCTCTGTTGTGTTCACCTCTCTCCTCTCAGCAGAACCAGATAATGGCAAACTTTCCCTCTATTTTTCCACACATATACTTGTAAGTTTCAAATCTCAGTGCTTCCCCCTTTTTTCAAATGTAATCACACATTTCTATTGGTTTAAAACCAACCCTTTTCCAAAAGTACCCTTCCCCCAACTTGACTTCTGCCTAGTACCCTTCCCCCAACTTGACTTCTGCCTGCTACCATAGCAACAGCTCATGGAACACTGCTGTGTTGAGTTCGGTCAGAAGTTCGCCAAACAATGTTTCAATTCCACAGAGCAAGAGTGCTTGACTTTTCAAACCTAACAGCAAATTCATAGTACTGTTCTTTGGTAACACATTTTTTTGTACCAATACAAAACATGCTTCTATTAATTTACACATACAGCCTAGTTTTTATTCTAGAATGGTATGAAACAGCCAATCAGTTCTTTTTGTTTTGAAAAAAATATGTATGCCTCCATTTCCAAACTGTCTTTCTTTTCATATTGCCATTCTACTGAAAGACACCTCCTGAGTGCATCCAGTTCTCCTTTGAAGATGTTCACAGTGTGGATTGTAGGGCACAGCTATGTCTTCTGGAGTGAAAAGTTTGCAGAGAAAACAGGTATGGTGAGAGACCTTGCTTTGCCAAATGTAGACATTAAATGGATTGGTCAGAGAGGGTTAAAGTGGCACCAATTGATGGCATTGGTGAAATCCTTCATTCAAATCCAACACCCTGACCTCATAATAGTGCACTGTGGTGGCAATGACCTAGGCACTTTGACTGGGGTAGGTCTGGAAATGCTTATGAAGGACACCTTTGCACAACTGTTTACACTTTTCCCTAAAACTGCCTTTGTGTTTTCCAACATATGCCAAAGGCAAAAATGGAACTGGTCCAATCATTTCTGTCCACAGATTGACAAAGCAAGAAAGCACGTCAACAAATCTGTTTCTGCTTTCCTCCGTGACTATGGTATGGGTGCCATTTACCACAACAACTTGCGTTATGACATGCAAGACATTTATAGAGGAGATGGTGTGCACTTCAATGATGAAGGGAACAGAGTCTTCCTCTTGAACCTTAGACTCTGCATCGGTACTTACTTGTAGGTACCACTAAAAAAATGACTTCATAAACACAACAGCTCTTTTTAGAGCTCCCTAATATCTAAACTCTTAAATCTGCTTTTCATTTATTTTTTTTTATTTTTTTTTACCGTACGCTTACCGTAAGCTTACCGTACGCGTACCCCGTGATTTTTTTAAAAATCAATAAATGTTTTCTTTGTACTTTTCTGTCCTTCTTTGACCCCCTTACAAATGTTAGGGGGTCTGTAACTCTCCTCATTGCCCCCTTTCCTTGTTTTCACTCTTTTTTTTCAGAGTGAAATACACAAAATGGCGGCCGCCGCTTCCTGGTTTCGACCGATTCGAATGTTTACTAAGATCTAAGAGCCAATCAGAATCGCGCTCGCGCACGCCACCGTACGCGTACCGTAAGCTTACCGTAAGCGTACGGTAAGCGTACCGTAAGCGGGCTCAGATATATATATTGATTTAAAGGCTATTTTCTCAGAATCTACTGAACAGATTTACACCAAACCTACAAAAGGCACTTCCTTGACCTAGGGACTACATCTCTGCCAAATTTTGAGTAATTCTGTTCAGCCGTTCGGGCTGTAGCTCGTTCTAAAGGTCCTATGGAAAAATGCATGGGAAAAACGCGTTTTGGGACCCCCCTTTTATCTCAGCCCCCGCTTGACGAATCCCCCCGAGACTTTCAGGGTAGGAGCGGAGCGTAGCGCCCCACCTATTTTGAGAAATTCGCGAGGATTCGTCAACCGGCGCCAAAGTTATTCAAAATAGAATGTTGCGGATTTCCTATGGAAAAGGGGTCCTAACTATAACTACCTACTGGCGACCGCCAGTAGGTAATATATATATATATTACCTACTGGCGGTCGCCAGTAGGTAGTTATAGTTAGGACCACGTTTCCATAGGAAAACCTCAACATTCTATTTTGAATAACTTTGGCGCCGGTCGACGAATCCTCGCGAATTTCTCAAAATAGGTGGGGCGCTACGCTCCGCTCCTACCCTGAAAGTCTCGGGGGGATTCGTCAAGCGGGGGCTGAGATAAAAGGGGGGTCCCAAAACGCGTTTTTCCCATGCATTTTTCCATAGGACCTTTAGAACGAGCTACAGCCCGAACGGCTGAACAGAATTACTCAAAATTTGGCAGAGAGGTAGTCCCTAGGTCAAGGAAGTGCCTTTTGTAGGTTTGGTGTAAATCTGTTCAGTAGATTCTGAGAAAATAGCCTTTAAATCAATATATATATCTGAGCCCGCTTACGGTACGCTTACCGTACGCTTACGGTAAGCGTACGGTGGCGTGCGCGAGCGCGATTCTGATTGGCTCTTAGATCTTAGTAAACATTCGAATCGGCCGAAACCAGGAAGCGGCGGCCGCCATTTTGTGTATTTCACTCTGAAAAAAAAGAGTGAAAACAAGGAAAGGGGGCAATGAGGAGAGTTACAGACCCCCTAACATTTGTAAGGGGGTCAAAGAAGGACAGAAAAGTACAAAAAAAACATTTATTGATTTTAAAAAAAATCACGGGGTACGCGTACGGTAAGCTTACGGTAAGCGTACGGAAGAAACATGGCGTGCGCGAAGGAGATTCTGATTGGCCCATAGATCTTAGTAAACATTCGAATCGGCCGAAACCAGGAAGCGGCGGCCGCCATTTTGTGTGTTTCACTCAGAAAAAAAACAGAGAAAACAAGGAAAGGGGGCAATGAGGAGAGTAACAGACCCCCTAACATTTGTAAGGGGGTCAAAGAAGGACAGAAAAGTACAAAAAAAACATTTATTGATTTTAAAAAAAATCACGGGGTACGCGTACCGTAAGCTTACGGTAAGCGTACGGTAAAAAAAATAAAAATAAATAAATGAAAAGCAGATTTAAGAGTTTAGAAATTAGGGAGCTCTAAAAAGAGCTGTTGTGTTTATGAAGTCATTTTTTTAGTGGTACCTACAAGTAAGTACCGATGCAGAGTCTAAGGTTCAAGAGGAAGACTCTGTTCCCTTCATCATTGAAGTGCACACCATCTCCTCTATAAATGTCTTGCATGTCATAACGCAAGTTGTTGTGGTAAATGGCACCCATACCATAGTCACGGAGGAAAGCAGAAACAGATTTGTTGACGTGCTTTCTTGCTTTGTCAATCTGCGGACAGAAATGATTGGACCAGTTCCATTTTTGCCTTTGGCATATGTTGGAAAACACAAAGGCAGTTTTAGGGAAAAGTGTAAACAGTTGTGCAAAGGTGTCCTTCATAAGCATTTCCAGACCTACCCCAGTCAAAGTGCCTAGGTCATTGCCACCACAGTGCACTATTATGAGGTCAGGGTGTTGGATTTGAATGAAGGATTTCACCAATGGCATCAATTGGTGCCACTTTAACCCTCTCTGACCAATCCATTTAATGTCTACATTTGGCAAAGCAAGGTCTCTCACCATACCTGTTTTCTCTGCAAACTTTTCACTCCAGAAGACATAGCTGTGCCCTACAATCCACACTGTGAACATCTTCAAAGGAGAACTGGATGCACTCAGGAGGTGTCTTTCAGTAGAATGGCAATATGAAAAGAAAGACAGTTTGGAAATGGAGGCATACATATTTTTTTCAAAACAAAAAGAACTGATTGGCTGTTTCATACCATTCTAGAATAAAAACTAGGCTGTATGTGTAAATTAATAGAAGCATGTTTTGTATTGGTACAGAAAAATGTGTAACCAAAGAACAGTACTATGGATTTGCTGTAAGGTTTGAAAAGTCAAGCACTCTTGCTCTGTGGAATTGAAACATTGTGTGTCGAACTTCTGACCTAACTCTACACAGCAGTGTTCCATGAGCTGTTGCTATGGTAGCAGGCAGAAGTCAAGTTGGGGGAAGGGTACTAGGCAGAAGTCAAGTTGGGGGAAGGGTACTTTTGGAAAAGGGTTGGTTTTCAACCAATAGAAATGTGTGATTACATTTGAAAAAAAGGGGGAAGGACTGAGATTTGAAACTTACATGTATATGTGTGGAAAAATAGAGGGAAAGTTTGCCATTATCTGGTTCTGCTGAGAGGAGAGAGGTGAACAGAACAGAGATCCTGGCTCTGATAATCTGCTGTTTGAGTGTCACATTTCTTTCACAACTAACTAATTTTAAAGGTGAGTTTACAGTTTGAGAGGGGATGTATGTGGTAACTTAAGAAATGAATAATAGAAATGGGAATTGTTTTTGTTGTAGTTACACATGGTGGTTTCATAATGTGTCAGTCTGTAAAAGTGATTTACACTTGCCCCGAAAAAAAAAGAGCAGTAAGTGTGCTTTCAAATTGGCAAAGAAATTTCGTTTTGGGACTAATGTGAAAACATGACTCTGTGTGCATAGAAGAATTATAGGCAGAGATTTATTGCGTCTTGCTCTGGTGATTTCACAATTGCATTAGATGGAAAGGGGGAGCGAATTTTTGGGGGAAGAAGCAGAGTCTTAGCACACACCCATGTGCTTGCCATGTATAGTCATGCACAGTATTTAGAAGCGAGTGGGGTTTTCAGGTTTAAGTCTGTAATGCAAATACATTCAGCATCACTAAGGCTGGTTGCCCTTGCTGGAGTGTAGGCAGTCACAGAGAATACACATGGTGGTGGTCTGAAAAAACAGCTTGGACATGTGCATTTAAATAAATCAAAAAAAGTGGTTTTATAATGTGTCAGTTTGTAAAAGTGATTTCCAATTGTAAAAAGTGATTTTCACTTGGCCCGAAAAAAAAAGAGCAGTAAGTGTGCTTTCAAAATGGCAAAGAAATTTCGTTTTGGGACTAATGTGAAAACATGACTCTGTGTGCATAGAGGAATTATAGGCAGAGATTTATTGCGTCTTGCTCTGGTGATTTCACAGTTGCATTAGATGGAAAGGGGGAGCGAATTTTTGGGGGAAGAAGCAGAGTCTTAGCACACACTCATGTGCTTGCCATGTATAGTCACGCACAGTATTTAGAAGCGAGTGGGGTTTTCAGGTTTAAGTCTGTAATGCAAATACATTCAGCATCACTAAGGCTGGTTGCCCTTGCTGGAGTGTAGGCAGTCACAGAGAATACACATGGTGGTGGTCTGAAAAAACAGCTTGGACATGTGCATTTAAATAAATCAAAAAAAGTGGTTTCATAATGTGTCAGTCTGTAAAAGTGATTTCCAATTGTAAAAAGTGATTTTCACTTGGCCCGAAAAAAAAAGAGCAGTAAGTGTGCTTTCAAAATGGCAAAGAAATTTCGTTTTGGGACTAATGTGAAAACATGACTCTGTGTGCATAGAGGAATTATAGGCAGAGATTTATTGCGTCTTGCTCTGGTGATTTCACAGTTGCATTAGATGGAAAGGGGGGCGAATTTTTGGGGGAAGAAGCAGAGTCTTAGCACACACCCATGTGCTTGCCATGTATAGTCATGCACAGTATTTAGAAGCGAGTGGGGTTTTCAGGTTTAAGTCTGTAATGCAAATACATTCTGCATCACTAAGGCTGGTTGCCCTTGCTGGAGTGTAGGCAGTCACCGCGAATACACATGGTGGTGGTCTGAAAAAAACAGCTTGGACATGTGCATTTAAATAAATCAAAAAAAGTGGTTTTATAATGTGTCAGTCTGTAAAAGTGATTTCCAATTGTAAAAAGTGATTTTCACTTGGCCCGAAAAAAAAGAGCAGTAAGTGTGCTTTCAAAATGGCAAAGAAATTTCGTTTTGGGACTAATGTGAAAAAATGACTCTGTGTGTATAGAGGAATTATAGGCAGAGATTTATTGCGTCTTGCTCTGGTGATTTCACAGTTGCATTAGATGGAAAGGGGGAGCGAATTTTTGGGGGAAGAAGCAGAGTCTTAGCACACACCCATGTGCTTGCCATGTATAGTCATGCACAGTATTTAGAAGCGAGTGGGGTTTTCAGGTTTAAGTCTGTAATGCAAATACATTCAGCATCACTAAGGCTGGTTGCCCTTGCTGGAGTGTAGGCAGTCACCGCGAATACACATGGTGGTGGTCTGAAAAAACAGCTTGGACATGTGCATTTAAATAAATCAAAAAAAGTGGTTTTATAATGTGTCAGTTTGTAAAAGTGATTTCCAATTGTAAAAAGTGATTTTCACTTGGCCCGAAAAAAAAAGAGCAGTAAGTGTGCTTTCAAAATGGCAAAGAAATTTCGTTTTGGGACTAATGTGAAAACATGACTCTGTGTGCATAGAGGAATTATAGGCAGAGATTTATTGCGTCTTGCTCTGGTGATTTCACAGTTGCATTAGATGGAAAGGGGGAGCGAATTTTTGGGGGAAGAAGCAGAGTCTTAGCACACACTCATGTGCTTGCCATGTATAGTCACGCACAGTATTTAGAAGTGAGTGGGGTTTTCAGGTTTAAGTCTGTAATGCAAATACATTCAGCATCACTAAGGCTGGTTGCCCTTGCTGGAGTGTAGGCAGTCACAGAGAATACACATGGTGGTGGTCTGAAAAAACAGCTTGGACATGTGCATTTAAATAAATCAAAAAAAGTGGTTTCATAATGTGTCAGTCTGTAAAAGTGATTTCCAATTGTAAAAAGTGATTTTCACTTGGCCCGAAAAAAAAAGAGCAGTAAGTGTGCTTTCAAAATGGCAAAGAAATTTCGTTTTGGGACTAATGTGAAAACATGACTCTGTGTGCATAGAGGAATTATAGGCAGAGATTTATTGCGTCTTGCTCTGGTGATTTCACAGTTGCATTAGATGGAAAGGGGGGCGAATTTTTGGGGGAAGAAGCAGAGTCTTAGCACACACCCATGTGCTTGCCATGTATAGTCATGCACAGTATTTAGAAGCGAGTGGGGTTTTCAGGTTTAAGTCTGTAATGCAAATACATTCAGCATCACTAAGGCTGGTTGCCCTTGCTGGAGTGTAGGCAGTCACCGCGAATACACATGGTGGTGGTCTGAAAAAAACAGCTTGGACATGTGCATTTAAATAAATCAAAAAAAGTGGTTTTATAATGTGTCAGTCTGTAAAAGTGATTTCCAATTGTAAAAAGTGATTTTCACTTGGCCCGAAAAAAAAAGAGCAGTAAGTGTGCTTTCAAAATGGCAAAGAAATTTCGTTTTGGGACTAATGTGAAAAAATGACTCTGTGTGTATAGAGGAATTATAGGCAGAGATTTATTGCGTCTTGCTCTGGTGATTTCACAGTTGCATTAGATGGAAAGGGGGAGCGAATTTTTGGGGGAAGAAGCAGAGTCTTAGCACACACCCATGTGCTTGCCATGTATAGTCATGCACAGTATTTAGAAGCGAGTGGGGTTTTCAGGTTTAAGTCTGTAATGCAAATACATTCAGCATCACTAAGGCTGGTTGCCCTTGCTGGAGTGTAGGCAGTCACCGCGAATACACATGGTGGTGGTCTGAAAAAAACAGCTTGGACAAGTGCAATTAAATAAATTAAAAAAAAAGGTTTCATAATGTGTCAGTCTGTAAAAGTGATTTTCACTTGCCCCGAAAAAAAAAAGAGCAGTAAGTGTGCTTTAAAAATGGCAAAGAAATTTCGTTTTGGGACTAATGTGAAAACATGACTCTGTGTGCATAGAGGAATTATAGGCAGAGATTTATTGCGTCTTGCTCTGGTGATTTCACAGTTGCATTAGATGGAAAGGGGGAGCGAATTTTTGGGGGAAGAAGCAGAGTCTTAGCACACACCCATGTGCTTGCCATGTATAGTCATGCACAGTATTTAGAAGCGAGTGGGGTTTTAAGGTTTAAGTCTGTAATGCAAATACATTCAGCATCACTAAGGCTGGTTGCCCTTGCTGGAGTGTAGGCAGTCACAGAGAATACACATGGTGGTGGTCTGAAAAAACAGCTTGGACATGTGCATTTAAATAAATCAAAAAAAGTGGTTTCATAATGTGTCAGTCTGTAAAAGTGATTTCCAATTGTAAAAAGTGATTTTCACTTGCCCCGAAAAAAAAAGAGCAGTAAGTGTGCTTTAAAAATGGCAAAGAAATTTCGTTTTGGGACTAATGTGAAAAAATGACTCTGTGTGCATAGAGGAATTATAGGCAGAGATTTATTGCGTCTTGCTCTGGTGATTTCACAGTTGCATTAGATGGAAAGGGGGAGCGAATGTTTGGGGGAAGAAGCAGAGTCTTAGCACACACCCATGTGCTTGCCATGTATAGTCATGCACAGTATTTAGAAGCGAGTGGGGTTTTCAGGTTTAAGTCTGTAATGCAAATACATTCAGCATCACTAAGGCTGGTTGCCCTTGCTGGAGTGTAGGCAGTCACAGAGAATACACATGGTGGTGGTCTGAAAAAACAGCTTGGACATGTGCATTTAAATAAATCAAAAAAAGTGGTTTTATAATGTGTCAGTCTGTAAAAGTGATTTCCAATTGTAAAAAGTGATTTTCACTTGGCCCGAAAAAAAAAGAGCAGTAAGTGTGCTTTCAAAATGGCAAAGAAATTTCGTTTTGGGACTAATGTGAAAAAATGACTCTGTGTGTATAGAGGAATTATAGGCAGAGATTTATTGCGTCTTGCTCTGGTGATTTCACAGTTGCAGTAGATGGAAAGGGGGAGCGAATTTTTGGGGGAAGAAGCAGAGTCTTAGCACACACCCATGTGCTTGCCATGTATAGTCATGCACAGTATTTACAAGCGAGTGGGGTTTTTAGGTTTAAGTCTGTAATGCAAATACATTCAGCATCACTAAGGCTGGTTGCCCTTGCTGGAGTGTAGGCAGTCACCGCGAATACACATGGTGGTGGTCTGAAAAAAACAGCTTGGACAAGTGCAATTAAATAAATAAAAAAAAAAGGTTTCATAATGTGTCAGTCTGTAAAAGTGATTTTCACTTGCCCCGAAAAAAAAAAGAGTAGTAAGTGTGCTTTAAAAATGGCAAAGAAATTTCGTTTTGGGACTAATGTGAAAACATGACTCTGTGTGCATAGAGGAATTATAGGCAGAGATTTATTGCGTCTTGCTCTGGTGATTTCACAGTTGCATTAGATGGAAAGGGGAAGTGAATTTTTGGGGGAAGAAGCAGAGTCTTAGCACACACCCATGTGCTTGCCGTGTATAGTCATGCACAGTATTTAGAAGCGAGTGGGGTTTTCAGGTTTCAGTCTGTAATGCAAATACATTGAGCTTCACTAAGGCTGGTTGCCCTTGCTGGAGTGTAGCACTCTGGACATGGGCTTTTTAAAAAATCTGAAAAGTGGTTTCATAATGTGACAGTTTGTAAAAGAGATTTTCACTTGCCCAAAAAAAAGAGCAGTTTGTGTGCATTCAAATTGGCAAAGAAATTTTGTTTTGTGACTATTGTGAAAAGAAATGTAGTAATATATTTAAATACAATAAAGGATTTTTTTTTAGTTTTTTTCAGGTATTGCTGAAGAACAGTGAACAAAATTTAAGATGCCTACAAAATCTCGAGTTCAAAAAACGCTAAAAAAAAAACTATATTTGAAGACAACTGGAGGACCAAAGTTAGTAGAAGATGCTCATGTTGGGAAAAAGAAAAAATCTTCTGGTAAGCAGAAAAAAGAATTTCTTAAAAAAATATTCAAAACAAAGAAAAATGTACAAAATGTCTGTCCAGGGAAGAATGTAACAATACGAAGAGAACAGCAAAAAATTGAGAATTTAGTTAATGCAAATATACCTTTTGCAACTTAAAAGTTTTACATAAACAGAAAAACAGCGTTTAAAGAGATACTTAGAAAAATGTTTCAGAGAAGAGTTATGTCCAATTTGATAAAGGATGTGAAGAAATATAAGCAAAAGGCAAAATATTACAAGAGAAAAAAAGAAATTGAAGCCATTGCAGCAAAAGCATTAGAATTAAAAAGGAAACTATTCATATTAATTTTGAATAGGATGCGTACATTAGATAAAATGGTTAATGTACTGAAATCACAAAGCAAAAGCAAAAGAGTAGTGAACAGAACAAACTTTTGTAAAGTGTTTTTAGGAAAGTGGATGCATAGTTCAAGTAGTGAACCTTTTTTTAATGAAGAGAGCTATTTTCAAAGTAATAGTTTGCTGCATGCAGTTGACACCAGAGGTCGTTCATACGAAGTAAAAAATGGTTGCATAATGGAGAAGGAGATAATGGTTCCAAGAGATGAGGTACAAGTGATGGCAGATGAGGCAATGGGGAGACGTCCTAAAGCCCCAGTGTACACTTGGAATTGTAGTAGTATTTGCACTGTGCGTCATGAATCTATTGACAGATTTCGAGAGTTTCTAAGAGAATATAGTAAAAAAAGTGTAAAACAGAAGATTAAGGTGCTTCAAAGTCTGGATCCATGCAGAGTGAGAGAGAATACTGGTTTGCAGGGTCATTCTCTGGCTTGTCTATCTAGAAAAGTGTGCAATAGTGTTTTCCATCATTTTAGGATGCTGGCTGTTCATCATACTGAAATGAGAAAGTTTGTGAGACGGTTGTATTTTGCCAAAAGTCCAGCAATAAAGTTAAATGAATTGAATAGGGCTCTGTTCCGAGGAACGGTATCAGATGTAGAGAAGGTTGTTGATGAAATTCAGTTTTGTTACTTTGGTCCTGAACAAAACAGTGCAGAGAAGGACACAGTAAATGAGGAAGAAGTGGAAGAGAATGTAGAACCTTCTGTAAGTAAGACATTTAATGATCACATAACAAAATTTGCAATAGTCTCTAATGAAAGACCAAATGTTACTTGTATTTGTTGCCGCAGAACTCATTATAGAAAACAAACTAGGAATGTTGATCTCTACAGAAAGAGTGAAAATGAAGATAATTATAAGTGGATGGATTTTGCCACATATATATTTCTTGAAAATTGTTTTGAATTGGGTGAAGATCAGCGTATTTGTAAATACTGTTACAACAAGTTAGAGGAAAATAGAATGCCGACCAGAGCTGTACATAATAATTTAGAATTGGATGCTATTCCTGCTGAACTTTCTGAATTAAATACATATGAGTCTATACTCATTCAATGTGTTCATCCGTTCCAGACCATAGTACGTATGGAGCCCAAAACTGGTAAATTACCTCCTTCAGATTTACTGAGATGTTTAAAAGGTAGAGTGGTGTATTTGCCCTTGGATTTGAAAAAAAATATGGAAACTATTGATGCGGATACTTTGGAAACTGAACCATTAATTATTCTGGTTAATGGTGTACCTACAAAGAATAAGAAGATTTGGCAGGAGCTGGTAGATGTGCGGAAAGTACAAAGAGCAAATTTGTATTTGAAAAAAAATAACAAATGGTATGAATCAATTTATATAGAAGAAGAAGAAGAAGACGAAGATTTTCAAGAAGAAACAGAAACACCAACTGGACAAATTGAAAAAGTGGACAAGACAAAGGAAGAAGAAATTTATGAACATTTTAGCATACATCCTCTTCATTCGAAAGAAGTTATGGGAGACAATATTGATCTCTTTCAGATGAAGAAAGCAAAAGGAACTCCCGTGAGTGTATGGGAGGAGAGCTTGGAAGCTCGATGTTTTCCCCAGCTGTTTCCTACGGGAAAAGGAGGACGATACGATGAACGTCCAGAACAGATTCCAGCTTCAGAGTATCGGACTACAAGACTATATGCTGAAGATCCCAGATTTCGACAAAGTATTCCTTATTTGTTTAATCTTTTATTTGAAAGCGACTTGTCTGCACTGTCTTATGCAGTAAATCACATTTTAAAAAGTGGAGTACATTTACAAAATGTGTCTGCTAAGGATTTTATGGAGAAAGTGCAGCACCGAGATGATCATTTGGAAACACAACTGATCAATCTGATGGCTTGTCAGCGTGGGACAAATGAATATTGGTACCGACGCCATGGTGAACTAAAATGCATGTTACGCAATTTAGGAACACCAACATGGTTCCTTACCCTAAGCTGTGCCGAGTACGCTTGGGATGATTTACTGGATTTTCTACGAGAGGCCAATTCAAACATTAAAAACATCGAATACAAGACAGCAGGAGAACTGTGCTCATTGGATCCGGTTAATGTTTGCAGATATTTCAATCATAGATTTGAGGCTATGATGTCCTTCATCTGCAATAAAAAAAATCCACCCCTTGGAGAAGTAGTGGATTTCTTTTGGAGAAAAGAGTACCAGGCAAGAGGTGCTCCTCATATTCATATGCTGTTGTGGATCAAGGATGCCCCAAAGTTTGGAACAGATACTGATGAAGCAGTGTTATCTTACATTGAAGAATATGCAACATGTGGTATACCAAAAAGCACAGAAGAGAACAAGTTAAAGGAGCAAGTTTTACGTTTCCAAAGTCATCGGTGTGGAAAATACTGTCGACGGAAATACAAGAGCAAAGAAAAATACTACACTAAATGTCGATTTGGATTTCCTAGACCTGTTCTTTCAAATGGAAGAGTAAACAGTTTTATGTCAGCTGTGAGACATACTATCACAAGAAAATCACCTAAGAATACCTACAACCTTAAAAGAAAAGAAGAATCAAAAAATATAAATGACTACAACCCAGTCATTTTATCCATGTGGAACGCTAACATGGATATACAGTATGTAGCTGACAATTCCATTGCTGTTGCACGATATGTAACGTCTTACATTACGAAATCAGAAAAAACAGAATTGAAGGAAATGTGGGAAGAGATTTCTCACGAGAAGACTGTCAGTAAGAAGCTGTACAGTTTCAGTTTGAAGATGTTATCGCATCGAGAAATTGGATCCTACGAATGTTCAGATAGGTTATCTTCTGCAAGTCTCTACTCGAAGTCAAGAAGAATAATTTGGGCAAGTTTAGGCCTTGCAGCAATGAGAAATCGGGTACTGAAATCTGTTGGAGAAATAGAATATTTGGCCGAGAATGACCCAGAAAGTACAGATATATTGAAAACAAACATGTTGGACACATATTATCCCAAGAGAAGTCATCATCTGGAGAACATGTGTCTCTATGAAGTGTTGCAGAACTACATTTATTCACGGAAAGCTGCAGAAGACATTAATAATGGAAAATATAAAGTTGTTGGTGAAGAAGGATGTTTGGTGAAGCAAACCAAAGGAAGTTTGATAAATCACCGGAAGCTGAGTTGCGACACTACCGACAAGAAAGAATTTTACTACTTGGCTCTTTTACAGTTGTTTAAACCATGGCGTACAGAGGATGAACTACTGGGAGAATTTCAAAGCTATGAGGATTCATTTAATGCTTGCAAAGACAGCATACAATGCAATACATTCACAACTTATCTGCAAATGTTAAATGAAGAAATTGAACAGGAAACTACAATTGCAGCAGAAATAGCTAGAGACAGTTCTCAGGACAGCCAAAGTTCAGGAACACACAGTCAAGATCCCCTAGGACAACCAATCGTTGAAAATGAAGCATCAATAGCCATGAATGAAGTAGAAACAGCTATGAATCAAGCTCAAGAAGAATTTATAGACTTAGAAAATTTGGAAAGACAACTGAATCAAGAGCAGCAACAAATTTATGAAGAGATCAAAAACAAAATTGATCACGGATTTCTACATGTAAAAAAAGAGTGCTCATGCACATCATTTCATCCAATCAGGATGTATGTAAGCGGACAAGCTGGCACTGGAAAAAGTTTCCTAATTAAAGTCATCAGAAGCTACCTAAAGCAAAAAACGGATTCTACTTTGTCTTGTGTGGTTACTGCTCCAACTGGGTTAGCAGCATATAACATAAAAGGAATCACCTTACATCGTTTGCTAATGTTACCAGTGGAGCATGAGAACAAAATACAATTCAACAAGCTAACTGGAGAAGCATCCTTGGAAGTTTCACGAGTATTGAAGAAGATGCAAGTTCTCATTATTGATGAGGTGAGCATGGTATCAAACTTAATGCTTGCCTTTGTGCATTTAAGAATGCAGCAAATTTTGAAGACAGACTATGACGTGTTATTTGGTGGAAAACACGTCATAGTTTTTGGAGATCTTTTGCAACTTACTCCAGTTAAAGGACAACCAGTGTTTAATACTGTGACACATGAAGACACGAAGAAGTCATTGGGAAGTATCGGTAATACAAATATTTGGTCCTTCTTTGAGTACAAGGAACTTACAACTAATATGAGGCAAGCAAACGATGAAGAATATGGAAGTATTCTGAAAGATATCAGGATTGGACTACTCACAGAGGCTGGCAAAAAAGCATTACAGACTCGGCTGCTACATAATTTATTTCCAAAGGAAGAAATAGTTGCAGAGAAGATATACAAGAACATTGCAGAAAACAAAAGTGTCATCTGCTTAATGCCTACTCTACGTGAATGCTCAATATTCAATGAGGAGCTTTTGAAATTGGAAAAGGAAGAGATCAGGAAATTGGAAGCAGTGGACAAAATTGAGGATGGAAGAATTACTGTCACAGTAACAGGCAAACTGAAAAATAAATTGGACTCACTAGAGAAGAACATCTCCAAAACAGCTGGATTAGAAAAAAATCTATATGTTTGCATGAACTGTAGAGTGTTTTTAAGGAGAAATTTGGATGTTGAGAAAGGTTTAGTTAATGGAGCTATGGGAAGAGTTGTGGGTTTTATTAATTATCAGAAAAAAGAAGGAATTGAATGTTTAAAAATAAAATTTGATCAGATAGATGAAGTTAAAGATATTTGTCGTTGTACAGTTCGTTTTATGCTTGTGAAAGACTTATATGTACGTAGGAAGCAGTTTCCGTTTTCTCTAGCATATGCTGTAACTATTCACAAGTCTCAAGGATTGACTGTAGATTGTGCATTTGTGAACATTGGTTCAACTGTGTTCAAAGAAGGTATGGCATATGTTGCTTTGTCACGAGTCAAAACATTATCAGGTTTATTCATGATAGACTTTGAAGAATCAAAAGTTAGTGCTGATACAAATTGTGTAAAGGAGTATAATAGATTAAGAAGAAGCTATGCTCCTCATTTAGGTCAGTATCCTGTGTTGGAGAAACGTGTAGTTTCTCGTAAAAGAAAAAATGAGAATATCTGTAGTGAAGATGTAGAGAAGAGGAAAAAAAAGAGGAGTGATGTAATTGCAAGCAAAAAGAAAAAGGAAAATGAAGAACAGGTTGTAGGATGTCATTTTGAAAATAGCTCTGGTGTCAACTGCTACGCAAATGTAGTGCTGAATGTTGCATTTTATCTGGAAAGTTTGCAAGAGCAGATAATAGTAAATCAGGGAAAAAGATTCTGTTCAGAGCTGAGTCTCCTTTTTCAAAAGTTGAGTAAAGATAAAACTCAAATAGAAAGTGCTACTGACATTAGAAAACTTTTAGATGTATGTTCAGGACGAACACAGTTTTCTCAAAATGAACAGCAAGATGCACATGAATTTTTGATGTATTTTCTTCAGGTAGTGGAAGAAGAAGGAGTTCCCATTGACATTTTTTTTGGTCTCTCTTATAAATGGGAACATAGTTGTGATAATTGTTATAATATATGTGGCTCTATTGTTGATAATGAAAGGTTTATTTATTTGACATTGCCAGAGAGTAAAACAGTCACTTTTGCAAAATTAGTTAAAGATGCTAATCATAGCATGAAATGTGGTGAGTGTAATTCTGACATGTTTTCAACATTAATTTTAAAGGAATACGGACAGTATGTAATTTTAATGATGCAACGATGTAGAGCTGATGGTTCAAAATTGGATACTTTAATAAAGAAGTTTACAGGACAGCAATTATCAATTTCAGGAAAAACTTTTGTAACTGTTGCAATAATTTTCCATGATGGACCTACTGTTACTTCTGGACATTACACAGTTTATCTAAAATGTGAAAAAGGCTGGACACTGTGTAATGATTCCCAATTGATTTTCAAACAACGTTTGCCTTTTGATTTAGCAAATTCCTATCTAATCTTCCTGAAACCTAAATTTTAGAGAGACTTGGCAAGATCTGGACAAAATAATTTTACCATTTTACTGGATTACCATTGCAATTTTGTAAAAAAAAGATTTTTAAAATTATCATTTGGCCTAATGGAAAGATAACCAATTGTAATGTGGACTTTTTTAATTTTTAATGCAATTTTGAAAAACCAATAATTTAGAGATTATCGGTAACTTCTGCACATTTTAAATTTTGGAATGTTATTGGACTGCCATTGGAAATTTTTTCAAAAATGATTTAAAAAATTACTATTTGGCCATGTGGAAAAGTAACCAATTCTATTGTGGACTAAATAAATTATTCAAAAAATTTTCGTGAACCAAAATGTTACAGAGAATCGGTGATATCTGGACAAATTAAACTTTAGAATTTTATTGGATTTCCGTTGGAAATTTATTCCCAAAAAAAAAAAAAAAATACTATTTGGCCTAAAGGAAATGAAATCAGATGTATTTTGGAGTTATTTGAGATATAATATTGTGATTATAGTTCTGAAACAAACATATCAGACGGTATTTTAAAGAAATAAGTATTGGTATTAGATGATATTTTTTTACAATATTATGCATTTCTATAATGTTAAGTTTAATTAAAAAAAGAATCAGGGCTTTTTTAATACAATCTTTGTGATTGGTATTTTTTTTTGCCCGCTGTAAAATGATGAATGCAATTGCTTTCACAATTTATAGTGAAATGCAATATATTCTGAAAACAGCAAAAATAAGGCAAAAAGATTTTTTGGTAAAAAATGTAAATATGTGTACTGTATTATAAAATGTTTAAAAAATATTAATACTTTTTTCTTTTTTTCCAGATAGATATAGAAAATTTTCGAAAACTACAAACATTTTTAAAACTATTTCTTAAAAAAAGAAATGAATAAATATTTTTTCAGTGAGTATGGTAAGTCAATAATAATAATTGTAGTCTCTCAAGGACAATGTAATGTGATAAATGATTTTTAGTGTTTTTTTTAAAAAATAAAAAAAAAGTACGCGCACCGTACGCGTACGGTAAAAAAAAATAAAAAAAAAGTTTTTAAAAACATATGTAAAAAAAAGATGAAAGATAAGGTTGGCTCTTAAAAGAACCGTTGTGTTCATGCAGGGACAGAGGAAAGGAAGCATGGGAAAATTATTCAAAGCGACAAATGTGCTGATCTATTTTGTTGTTCACTAGGGAAACACTGGTCTCCCTATGGCAAATTAGATCTTTACAAAATGTGCAATGAATATCAACCTTCCGAAATCGAGGGTTCATTTCCAGAGGGCCAGCAAAAGGAGATTCTCCCCCCACAGATGAAGGGCTCACCTGACCTGCAGAAGAAGGAGTAAGCCCTGCAGGTGATGGTCCAGGCTGAGCTGCTGTGGATGTACTGGCTCGTCTTTCTGAAGAGTTACCTCCAAAAAGATGACGATGTGTCCTTCTGTGTACATCCTGGAGGTGTCTCTTTATGGTGTGATTCCCAAAGGAATACTTCGTGTTAGGATTACCTCTAGAAAGTACACGCTTACACAGCTTGCAAGTAACTAAGGGTGCATTCACCTTTTGCTGGCCTTCTGGAAAAGTAAAATAATCCCAAACATAAGAAGGCTTTTGTTTCCTCGATCTCTGCCTCAAGACAGTGCTGCTAGTGCTAGCCTCACTCTCAGAAGAGCTCTGCTGTTCTGCCATCGTATCCCAAAGACAAACCAGCTCCTTCTCCCAAGGGATCTCAAGCAGAAATGAGGGGAATGGGTGTGGTGTAGGAGAGTTCTAGAACTGAAAGTAGTTTCAACCAATCAAAAGTTGTGTTTCATGATCACATGACCTACCGTACGCTTACGGTACGCTTACGGTACGCTTACGGCAAAAAGTACGCGTGCGCGTAAAAAAGACACGCGCTTGCGCGCATGCGCATAACAGTCATTTCCCGGCACTTCCGCTTAACGTGCGCGTGTGGCGTAAGCGCGCACGCGTCCCACGCGCAGTACGCGCGGCCACGCAAAGTGCGTAACTATACGCAAGCAGCGTAGATAGATTACGGACGTTGCGTAAACCGTACGCTTACCGTGAGCTTACGGTACGCGTACCAAAAAAAAAAAAAAAAAAAAAAAAAGAACTGGAAATAAATTTTACATGTTTATTTTAAAAAATATATTAAAAAAAAAATATTTAAGGATTTTAAAAATTAAAGCATAGTCTTTATAAAAGGTAAGTAAATTAAATTAAAAATATGTTTGAAAAAATTGAAAATTAAAAAAAAAATTAGCATTTAAAAAACCTTGCAAATTCACTGAAAAAACCATGGGTTTCACACACGTTATAGTTAGGAATTAGCATTTAAAAAACCTTTGAAATTCAGTGAAAAAACCATAGGTTTCACACACGTTATAGTTAGGAATTAGCATTTAAAAAACCTTAGAAATTCAGTGAAAAAACCATAGGTTTCACACATGTTATAGTTAGCTGGACATTTTACTCGTAAAAAAACAATGAAATTGCCCCGTTATAGTTAGTTCAGCTAACTATAACTCGCGCGCCCGCAATGCACTCCTGATGACGTCACATATTACATCACTCATGACATGGTCAGTGACATCACTCATGACATCACTGATGACATCTCAAATGACATCACTGATGACATCACTGATGACATCATCCTTGTGATAGAGTGGCAGACCTCCTCTTCCCCTAATATAACCTTTGACACACACATTCAAAAATAGAAACTACAATGTTCAAAACAATGGACATACCAATACCAGAAAAAACAACCTTTTCAGAAATTCTAAGATCCACATACACATCCACTCATTCACCAACAGTCCAATTCAGTCACTCATACATGTACTCACTCATCATATGTACTCATACACCTATACATCCTGTTACACAATGCCACTCATCCATAGAGTTACTCACACACATAGTCACTCATGCTAACAAAGAATCAAACATACATTTACTTGCATATACAGTTATACACACACCACCACACTTACTTCTACGGAAACTTACACATACTTAGTCTTTTAAACAATCACTTATAGAAACACATACTTATTCATACAAGAACTCTTTCAATCTCTCACTCTCACATATACTCACATATATACACCAATAGTCACATATACTAGTTTAAAACATATGTAGTTACTCATAAAGACACTATTGAGACAGTCATTCACTCAATAACACATCCATGCACACACTCATCCACCCATACAGTCCTGCACACATGCTGTGTTCAACACATACAAACAGTGAGTCACTCATTCATACACCTAGGCACTACGTAATACCCCCCACCGAACCATGCAGACACTCAGACTGATACTCAAAAAACCAACTAATAACCTATATAGACACCCATGTATCTACTCACCAACCCATGCAGCCACTTATACACAAAGTGAGAGACTGATACAGATATATACATATTTAAACATTACTCACTAAAACATGTATTCACTATGATACACTTAATCAGTCAGTTAAACAATCAATTTTTCAAAAACAAATCATCCATTTAGACACTTATATACCCATTTATTCTTCCATTGACCTTGAGATATACATATATAAAACATATTTAATTTTCAGAAAAACCCACATTCACTGGATGATGTCATCAGTGATGTCATCAGTGATGTCATTTGAGATGTCATCAGTGATGTCATGAGTGATGTCACTGACCATGTCATGAGTGATGTAATATGTGACGTCATCAGGAGTGCATTGCGGGCGCGCGAGTTATAGTTAGCTGAACTAACTATAACGGGGCAATTTCATTGTTTTTTTACGAGTAAAATGTCCAGCTAACTATAACATGTGTGAAACCTATGGTTTTTTCACTGATATATATATATATATATATATATATATATATATATATATATATATAAATATATATATATATATATATTACCTACTGGCGGTCGCCAGTAGGTAGTTATAGTTAGGACCCTGTTTCCATAGGAAAACCGCAACATTCTATTTTGAATAACTTTGGCGCCGGTCGACGAATGCTTGCGAAATTTTCAAAACTAATGGGGCGCTACGCTCCACTCCTACCCTGAAAGTCTCGGGGGGATTCGTCAAGTGGGGGCTGAGAAAAAAGGGGGGTCCCAAAACGCGTTTTCCCCATGCATTTTTCCATAGGACCTTTAGACACAGCTACAGCCCGAACGGCTGAACAGAGTTACTTGAAATTTGGCAGAGAGGTAGTCTACAGGTCAAGGAAGTGCCTTTTGTAGGTCTGGTGTAAATCTGTTCAGTAGTTCCTGAGAAAATAGCATTTAAATCAATATATATATCTGTGGCAGCTTACCGTGCGCTTACCGTGCGCTTACGGTAAGCTTACCGTACGCATACGGTGCCGTGCGCGAGCTCAAATCTGATTGGTTGTCACATGACTGTAAACATTCGAATCGGACGAAATCAGGAAGTGTCGGCCGCCATTTCGTGTGTTTCACACAGAAAAAAAAAGGGAGATAACTTGAAAAGGGGGCAAGGAAGAGAGTTACAGACCCCCTAACATTTGAAAGGGGGTCAAAGAAGGACAGAAAAGTACAAAAAAAACATTTATTAATTTTAAAAAAAAATCGCGGGTACGCGTACGGTAAGCTTACCGTACGCGTACGGTAGAAAAAAAATAAAAAAAGAAATAAAATTCAGATTTAGGTGTTTAGATATTAGGGGGCTCTAAAAAGAGCCGTTGTGTTTATGAAGTGATTTTTTAGTGGTACCTACAAGTAAGTATCGATGCAGATGCTAAGGTTCAAGAGGAAGACTCTGTTCCCTTCATCAGTGAAGTGTACACCATCTCCTCTATAAATGTCTTGCATGTCGTAACGCAAGTTGTTGTGGTAAATGGAACCCATACCATAGTCTCGGAGGAAAGCAGAAACAGATTTGTTGACGTGCTTTCTTGCTTTGTCAATCTGCGGACAAAAATGATTGGACCAGTTCCATTTTTGCCTTTGGCATATGTTAGAATACGCAAAGGCAGTTTTAGGGAAAAGTGAAAACAGTTGTGCAAAGGTCTCCTTCATAAGCATTTCCAGACCTACCCCAGTCAAAGTGCCTAGGTCATTGCCACCACAGTGCACTATTATGAGGTTAGGGTGTTGGATTTGCATGAAGGATTTCACCAATGGCATCAATTGGTGCCACTTTAACCCTCTCTGACCAATCCATTTAATGTCTACATTTGGCAAAGCAAGGTCTCTCACCATACCTGTTTTCTCTGCATACTTTTCACTCCAGAAGACATAGCTGTGCCCTACAATCCACACTGTGAACATCTTCAAAGGAGATCTGGATGCACTCAGGAGGTGTATTTCAGTAGAATGGGAAAAAGAAATGAAACACATTTTGGAAATGGAGGCATACATATTTTTTAAAAATAAAAATAACTCATTGGCTGTTTCATACCATTCTACACTAAAAACTAGGCTGTATGTGTCAATTTATAGAAGCATGTTTTGTATTGGTACAGAAAAATGTGTTACCAAAGTACAGTACTATGGATTTGCTGTTAGGTTTGAAAAGTCAAGCACTCTTGCTCTTTGGAAATGAAACATTGTGTGGTGAACTTCTGACCTAACTCCACACAGCAGTGTTCCATGAGCTGTTGCTATGGTAGCAGGCAGAAGTCAAGTTGGGGGAAGGGTACTAGGCAGAAGTCAAGTTGGGGGAAGGGTACTTTTGGAAAAGGGTTGGTTTTCAACCAATAGAAATGTGTGATTACATTTGAAAAAAAGGGGGAAGCACTGAGATTTGAAATTAACATGTATATGGTGGAAAAAGAGAGGGAAACATTGCCATTATCTGGTTCTGCTGAGAGGAGAGAGGTGTAGAGAACAGAGATCCTGGCTCTGATAATCTGCTGTTTGAGTGCCACATTTCTTTCACAACTAACTAATTTTGAAGGTGAGATATGAGTTTGAGAGGGGATGTATATGGTAAATTAAGAAATGAATAATAGAATTGGAATTCCTTTTGTTGAAGTTGTGTTTATCATTTTGTGTTTTGGGAGAAATTTAAATGTAAGGAACATGTAAAATAATATGTGCTATGTTTTCACCATAAATTAAGGTGTACTGGTATAAATGAGGAATACTTTTAGGGTTTGAGGTTGCAGTCAGTAATGCAAATACATTCAGCATCACTAAGGCTGGTTGCCCTTGCTGGAGTGTAGTCAGTCACCCAGGTTACACATGTTGCTGGTCTCAAAAAGCTGTTTGGACTTGTGCTGTTTTCAGAATCTGAAAAGTGGATTCAAAATGTGTCAGACTGTAAAAGTACTTATCACTTGCCAAAAAAAGAGTAGTAAGTGTGCTTTCAAATTGGCAAAGAAATTTTGTTTTCTGACTCATATCAAACCATGACTCTGTGTGCAAAGAGGAATTATAGACAGAGATTTATTGCGTATTACTCTGGTAATTTTACATTTGCATTAGTAGGAAAGGGGGAGCTATTTTTTCTGCAGAAGCAGACTCTTAGCACACACCCAGCTGCTTATCCTGTAGAATCATGCATAGTATTCACAACCGAGTGGGGTTTGCGGTTGCAGTCAGTAATGCAAATACATTCAGCATCACTAAGGCTGGTTGCCCTTGCTGGAGTGTAGTCAGTCACCCAGGTTACACATGTTGCTGGTCTTTAAAAGCTGTTTGGACATGTGCTGTTTTCAGAATCTGAAAAGTGGATTCAAAATGTGTCAGACTGTAAAAGTACTTATCACTTGCCAAAAAAAGAGTAGTAAGTGTGCTTTCAAATTGGCAAAGAAATTTTGTTTTCTGCCTAATTTCAAACCATGACTCTGTGTGCAAAGAGGAATTATAGACAGAGATTTATTGCGTATTACTCTGGTAATTTTACATTTGCATTAGTAGGAAAGGGGGAGCTATTTTTTCTGCAGAAGCAGACTCTTAGCACACACCCAGCTGCTTATCCTGTAGAATCATGCATAGTATTCACAACCGAGTGGGGTTTGAGGTTGCAGTCAGTAATGCAAATACATTCAGCATCACTAAGGCTGGTTGCCCTTGCTGGAGTGTAGTCAGTCACCCAGGTTACACATGTTGCTGGTCTTTAAAAGCTGTTTGGACATGTGCTGTTTTCAGAATCTGAAAAGTGGATTCAAAATGTGTCAGACTGTAAAAGTACTTATCACTTGCCAAAAAAAGAGTAGTAAGTGTGCTTTCCAATTGGCAAAGAAATTTCGTTTTCTGCCTAATTTCAAACCATGACTCTGTGTGCAAAGAGGAATTATAGACAGAGATTTATTGCGTATTACTCTGGTAATTTTACATTTGCATTAGTAGGAAAGGGGGAGCTATTTTTTCTGCAGAAGCAGACTCTTAGCACACACCCAGCTGCTTATCCTGTAGAATCATGCATAGTATTCACAACCGAGTGGGGTTTGAGGTTGCAGTCAGTAATGCAAATACATTCAGCATCACTATGGCTGGTTGCCCTTGCTGGAGTGTAGTCAGTCACCCAGGTTACACATGTTGCTGGTCTCAAAAAGCTGTTTGGACATGTGCTGTTTTCAGAATCTGAAAAGTGGATTGAAAATGTGTCAGACTGTAAAAGTACTTATCACTTGCCAAAAAAAGAGTAGTAAGTGTGCTTTCCAATTGGCAAACAAATTTAGTTTTCTGACTAATATCAAACCATGACTCTGTGTGCACACAGGAATTGTTTTTAGATATTTAATTTGTGATGGTGTTATTGTGATTTTCACTTGTAGGAAAGGGGTACATAGTATTTTAAGATTTGAAAAGATCATAAAAAATGTAGTAATATATTTAAATAAAATAAAGGAATTTTTTTTTTTGTTTTTTTCAGATATTGCTGAAGAGCAGTGAACAAAATTTAAGATGCCTACAAAATCCAGACTAAGGAAAAACCACAAAAAAAATCTATATTTGAAGACAACTGGAGGACCTAAGTTAGTTGGAGATGCTCGTTTTGGGAAAAAGAGAAAGTCTTCTGGTAAGCAGACAAAAGATTTTTTAAACAATATCTTCAAAAAAAGGAAAAATGTACAAAATGTCTGGACTGGAAAGAATGTTTTAAATAGAAAACAACAGGAAAAAATTGAGCATTTAGTTAATGCAAATATACCTTCAGAAACAATAAAGATTAACTTAAAAAGAAAAACAGCGTTTAAAGAGATTCGTAGAAAAATGTTTCAGAGAAGAGTTAGGTCCAATTTGATAAAGGATGTGAAGAAATATAAGAAAAAAGCTAAATTTTATAAGAGAAAAAAAGAAATTGAAGCCATTGCAGCAAAGGCTTTAGAATTAAAAAGGAAACTATTCATTTTAATTTTGAACAGGATGCGTGCATTAGATAAAATGGTCAATGTACTGAAATCACAAAGCAAAAGGAAAAGACTAGTGAAAAGAACAAACTTTTGTAAATTGTTTTTAGGAGAATGGATGCATAGTTCAAGTAGTGAACCTTTTTTTAATGAAGAGAGTTATTTTCAAAGTAATAGTTTGCTGCATGCAGTTGACACCAGAGGTCGTGCTTATGAAGTGAAAAATGGTTGTATAATGGAGAAGGAGAAAATGGTTCCAAGAGATGAGGAACAAGTGATGGCGGATGAGGCTATGGGGAGACGTCCTAAAGCCCCAGTGTACACTTGGAATTGTAGTAGTATTTGCACTGTGAGTCAGGAATCTATTGATAAATTTCGTGAGTTTCTAAGAGAATATAGTAAAAAAAAGTGTTAAACAGAAGATTAAGGTGCTTCAAAGTCTAGATCCATGCAGAGTGAGAGAGAATACTGGTTTGCAGGGACATTCTCTGGCTTGTCTATCTAGAAAAGTGTGTAAAAGTGTTTTTCATCATTTTAGGATGCTGGCTGTTCATCATACTGAAATGAGAAAGTTTGTGAGACGATTGTATTTTGCTAAAAGTCCAGCAATAAAGTTATATGAATTGAATAGGGCTCTGTTCCGTGGATCGGTATCAGATGTAGAGAAGGTTACTGATGAAATTCAGTTTTGTTACTTTGGTCCAGAACAAGAAAGTGCAGAAAAGGACACAGTAAATGAGGAAGAAGTGGAAGAGAATGTAGAACCCTCTGTGAGTAAGAAATTTAATGATCACATAACAAAATTTGCAATAATCTCTAATGAAAGACCAAATATTACTTGTATATGTTGCCGCAGAACTCAGTATAGAAAACAAACCAGGAATGTTGATCTCTACAGAAAAAGTGAAAATGAAGATAATTATAAGTGGAAGGATTTTGCCACATATATATTTCTTGAAAATTGTTTTGAATTGGGTGAAGATCAGCGTATTTGTAAATACTGTTACAACAAGTTAGAAGAAAATAGAATGCCGACCAGAGCTGTACATAATAATTTAGAATTGGATGCTATTCCTGCCGAACTTTCTGAATTAAATACATATGAGTCTATACTTATTCAATGTGTTCATCCGTTCCAGACCATAGTACGTATGGAGCCCAAAACTGGTAAATTACCTCCTTCAGATTTACTGAGAGGTTTAAAAGGTAGAGTGGTGTACTTGCCCTTGGATTTGAAAAAAAATATGGAAACTATTGATGCAGATACTTTGGAAACTGAACCATTAGTTATTCTGGTTAATGGTGTACCTACAAAGAATAAGAAGATTTGGCAGGAGCTGGTAGATGTACGGAAAGTACAAAGAGCAAATTTGTATTTGAAAAGGAATAACAAATGGTATGAATCAATTTATATAGAAGAAGAAGAAGAAGATTTACAAGAAGACACAGAAACACCAACTGGACAAATTGAAAAAGTGGACAAGTCAAAGGAAGAAGAAATTTATGAACATTTTAGCATACATCCTCTTCATTCAAAAGAAGTTATGGGAGACAATATTGATCTGTTTCAGATGAAGAAAGCAAAAGGAACTCCTGTGAGTGTATGGGAGGAGAGCTTGGAAGCTCGATGTTTTCCCCAGCTGTTTCCTACAGGAAAAGGAGGACGATACGATGAACGTCCAGAACAGATTCCAGCTTCTGAGTATCGAACTACAAGACTATATGCAGAAGATCCAAGATTTCGACAAAGTATTCCTTATTTGTTCCATCTTTTATTTGAAAGCGACTTGTCTGCATTATCTTATGCAGTAAATCACATTTTAAAAAGTGGATTACATTTACAAAATGTGTCTGCTAAGGATTTTATGGAGAAAGTGCAGCACCGAGATGATCATTTGGAAACCCAACTGATCAATCTGATGGCTTGTCAGCGTGGGACAAATGAATATTGGTACCGACGCCATGGTGAATTAAAATGCATGTTATGGAATTTAGGAACTCCAACATGGTTCCTTACCCTAAGCTGTGCCGAGTACGCTTGGGATGATTTAATGGATTTTCTACGAGAGGCAAATTCAAACATTAAAAACATCGAATACAAGACAGCAGGAGAACTGTGCTCATTGGATCCGGTTAATGTTTGCAGATGTTTCAATTATAGATTTGAGGCTATGATGTCCTTCATCTGCAATAAAAAAAATCCACCTCTTGGAGAAGTAGTTGATTTCTTTTGGAGAAAAGAGTACCAGGCAAGAGGTGCGCCTCATATTCATATGCTGTTGTGGATCAAGGATGCCTCAAAGTTTGGAACAGATACTGATGAAGCAGTGTTATCTTTCATTGAAGAATATGCAACATGTGCTATACCAAAAAGCACAGAAGAGAAAAAGTTAAAGGAGCAAGTTTTATTTTCCAAAGTCATCGGTGTGGAAAATACTGTCGACGGAAATACAAGAGCAAAGATAAATACTACACTAAATGTCGATTTGGATTTCCTAGACCTGTTCTTTCAAATGGAAGAGTAAACAGTTTTATGTCATCTGTGAGACATACTATTACAAGAAAATCACCTAAGAATACCTACAACCTTAAAAGAAAAGAAGAATAAAAAAATATAAATGACTACAACCCAGTCATTTTATCCATGTGGAATGCTAACATGGATATACAGTATGTAGCTGACAATTCCATTGCTGTTGCTCGATATGTAACGTCTTACATTACTAAATCAGAAAAAACTGAATTGAAAGAAATGTGGGAAGAGATTTCTCACGAGAAGACTGTCAGTAAGAAGCTGTACAGTTTCAGTTTAAAGATGTTATCGCATCGAGAAATTGGATCCTACGAATGTTCAGATAGGTTATCTTCTGCAAGTCTCTACTCGAAATCACGAAGAATAATTTGGGCAAGTTTAGGCCTTGCAGCAATGAGAAATCGGGTACTGAAATCTGTTGGAGAAATTGAATATTTGGCCGAGAATGACCCAGAAAGTACAGATATTTTGAAATCAAACATGTTGGACACATATTATCCCAAGAGAAGTCTTCATCTAGAGAACATGTGTCTCTATGAAGTGCTGCAGAACTACATTTATTCACGGAAAGCCACAGAAGACATCAACAATGGAAAATATAAAGTCATTGGTCAGGAAGGATGTTTGGTGAAGCAAACAAAAGGAAGTTTGATAAATCACAGGAAGCTGAGTTGCGACACTACTGACAAAAAGGAATTTTACTACTTGGCTCTTTTACAGCTGTTAAACCATGGCGTACAGAGGACGAACTACTGGGAGAATTTCAAAGCTATGAAGATTCCTTTAATGCTTGCAAAGACAGCATAGAATGCAGTACTTTCACAAATTATGTCCAAATGTTAAATGAAGAAATTGAACAGGAAACTACAATTGCAGCTGAAGTAGCTAGAGACAGTTCTCAAGACAGCCAAAGTTCAGGAACACTCAGTCAAGATCCCCTAGAACAACCAATCGTTGAAAATGAAGCTGCAATAGCTATGACTGAAGTGGAAACGGCAATGAATCAAGCTCAAGAAGAATTTATAGACTTACCAAATTTGGAAAGACAACTGAATGAAGAGCAGCAACAAATTTATGAAGAGATCAGAAACAAAATTGATCACGGATTACTACATGAAAAAAAAGAGTGCTCATGCACATCATTTCAACCAATCAGGATGTATGTAAGCGGACAAGCTGGAACTGGAAGTTTCTTAATAAATGTCATCAGAAGCTACCTACAGCAAAAAACGGATTCAACTTTGTCTTGTGTGGTTACTGCTCCAACTGGGTTAGCAGCATATAACATAAAAGGAATCACCTTACATCGTTTGCTAATGTTACCAGTGGAGCATGAGAACAAAATACAATACCACAAGCTAACTGAAGAAGCATGCTTGGAAGTTTCAAGAGTATTGAAGAAGATGCAAGTTCTCATTATTGATGAGGTGAGCATGGTATCAAACTTAATGCTTGCCTTTGTGCATTTAAGAATGCAGCAAATTCTAAGGACAGACTATGACGTGTTATTTGGTGGAAAACATGTCATAGTTTTTGGGGATCTTCTACAGCTTACTCCAGTTAAAGGACAACCAGTGTTTAATACTGTGACACATGAAGACACAAAGAAGTCATTGGGAAGCATTGGTAATGCAAATATTTGGTCCTTCTTTGAGTACAAGGAACTTACTACTAATATGAGGCAAGCAAACGATGAAGAATATGGAAGTATTCTGAAAGATATCAGAATTGGACTACTCACTGAAGCTGGCACGAAAGCATTACAGAGTCGGTTGCTACATAATTTATTTCCAAAGGAAGAAATAGTTGCAGAGAAGATATACAAGAACATTGCAGAAAAGAAAAGTGTCATCTGCTTAATGCCAACTCTACGTGAATGCTCAATATTCAATGAGGAGCTTTTGAAATTGGAAAAGGAAGAGATTAGGAAATTGGAAGCAGTGGACAAACTTCAGCATGAAAGAATTACTATTACATTAACAGGCAAACTGAAAAATAAATTGGATTCACTAGAGAAGAACATTTAAAAAACTGCTGGATTAGAAAAAAATCTATATGTTTGCATGAACTGTAGAGTATTTTTAAGGAGAAATTTGGATGTTGAAAAAGGTTTAGTAAATGGAGCTATGGGAAGAGTTGTGGGTTTTATTAATTATCAGAAAAAAGATGGAATTGAATGTTTAAAAATAAAATTTGATCAGATAGAAGAAGTTAAAGACATTTGTCATTGTACAGTTCGTTTCATGCTTGTGAAAGACTTATATGTACGTAGGAAACAGTTTCCGTTTTCTCTAGCATATGCTGTAACTATTCACAAGTCTCAAGGATTGACTGTAGATTGTGCATTTGTAAACATTGGTTCAACTGTGTTCAAAGAAGGTATGGCTTATGTAGCTTTGTCACGAGTGAAAACATTATCTGGTTTATTCATGATAGACTTTGATGATTCAAAAGTTAGTGCTGATACAAACTGTGTAAAGGAGTATAACAGATTAAGAAGAACCTATGCTCCTCATTTATGTCAGTATCCTTTGTTGGAGAAACGTGTAGTTTCTCGAAAAAGGAGAATTGAGAATATCTGTAATGAGGATGTAGAGAGGAGAAAAAAAAAGAGGAGTGATGTAATTGCAAGCAAAAAGAAAAAGGAAAATGTTGAAGAGGTTGTAGGTTGTCATTTTGAAAATAGCTCTGGTGTCAACTGCTACGCTATTGTAGTGCTGAATGTTGCATTTTATCTGGAAAGTTTGCAAGAGCAGATAATAGTAAATCAGAGAAAAAGATTCTGTTCTGAGTTGAGTCTCCTTTTTCAAAAGCTGAGTAATGATAAAACTCAAATAGAAAGTGCTACTGAAATTAGAAAACTTTTAGATGTATGTTCAGGACGAACACAGTTTTCTCAAAATGTACAGCAAGACGCACAGGAATTCTTGATGTATTTTCTTCAGGTACTGGAAGAAGAAGGGGTACAAATTGAAAATATGTTTGGTGTCTCTTATAAATGGGAACATAGTTGTGAAAACTGTTTCAATACATGTGGCTCTAATGTTGATTCTGAAAGGTTTATTTATTTAACATTGCCAGACAGTAAAACAGTCCCTTTTGCTAAATTAGTTAAAGATGCTAATCATAGCATGGAATGCGGTGAGTGTAAATCTGACATGTTTTCAACGTTAATTTTAAAGGACTACGGACAGTATGTAATTTTAATGATGCAACGATGTAGAGCTGATGGTTCAAAATTGGATACTTTAATAAAGAAGTTTATAGGACAGCAATTATCAATTTCAGGAAAAACTTTTGTAACAGTTGCAATAATTTTCCATGAAGGACCTACTGTAACTTCTGGACATTACACAGTTTATCTTAAATGTGAAAAAGGCTGGACACTGTGTAATGATTCCCAATTGATTTTCAAGCAACGTTTGCCTTTTGATTTAGCAAATTCCTATCTAATCTTTCTGAAACCTACATTTTAGAGAGAATTGGCAAGATCTGTACAAAACAATTTTACCATTTTATTGGATTACCATTGGAATTTTCAAAAAAAAAGATTTTTCAAATTACCATTTGGCCTAAAGGAAAGGTAACCAATTGTATTGTGGACTTATTTAATTCCCAATGAATCTTTCAGAAACCAAAAATTTGGAGAGAATCGGTAACATCTGTACAATTGAAATTTTGGAATTTTATTGGATTACCATTGGAAATTTAATCAAAAAAGATTTTTAAAATTACCATTTGGCCATAAGGAAAGGTAACCAATTGTATTGTGGACTTATTTAATTACTAATTAATCTTTCGGAAACCAAAATTTTAGAGAGAATCGGTAACATCTGTACAATTTAAATTTTGGAATTTTATTAGATTACCATTGGAAATTTAATCAAAAAAGAATTTTAAAATTACCATTTGGCCTAAAGGAAATGTAACCAGATGTATTGTGGAGTTATTTGAGATATATTATTTTTGTGATTATGCTTCTGTAACAAAATTGTCAGACGGTATTTTAAAGAAATAGTTATTGTTATTAGATGATATTTTTTTGGAATATTTTGCATTTCTATAATGTTATGTTTAAGTGAAAAGAGATTCTGGGCTTTTTTAAAACAATCTTTGAGATTGTTATTTTTTTTTTGCCCGCTGTTAAGTGATGAATGCAATTGCTTTCACGATTTATAGTGAGATGCAATATATTCTGAAAACAGCAAAAAAATGGCAAAAAATTGTTTTTGGAAAATATGTAAATACGTGTACTGTATTATATAATGATTTATTAAATATTAATACTTTTTTCTTTTTTTTCAGATTGTGAAAGAAAATTTTCGAAAAAAAAAACATTTTTACAAGTAATTTCAATAAAATTTTAATTAAAAATTAAATTGTTGGGTGGGTCAGGTAAGTCAGAAATTAGATGGTCCCTTTCTTCCACTTCTCCTCAAACAGATTTTCAGTATTTAGTTATTAATCCCTCAAGGACCTTGTAATGTGGTAATTGTTTTTTAGTGTTTTAAAAAAAAAAAAAAAAAAAAATACGCTTAAAAAAAAAAAGTTTTTAAGAAAAAATTTAAAAAAGTTGAGAGGTAAGGTTGGCTCTTAAAAGAGCTGTTGTGTTCATGCAGGGACAGAGGAAAGGAAGAATGGGAACATTAGCTGGTAGGACAAATGTGCTGGTCTATTTTGTTGTTAATGAGGGGAAGACTGGTCTCCCTATGAACAATTAGACCATGGCAAAATGAGCACCGCATTGTAACCCTCGCAAACCGATGGTTAGTTTCCACAGGACCAGAAAAAGGTGAATCTGCCCCCACAGATGAAGGGCTCAGCTGAGCTTCCGAAGATGGACTCGGCTGAGCTGCTGTGGATGTGCTTGCTCAACTTACTGAAGGGTTTCCTCTAGTATGTCGTGCATGTGTCCTAGGGTGTACATCCTCAAGGTGTCGTAACATAGTGTGATTCCCGAAGGAATACTTCTTGTTAGGATTACCTCTTGAAAGTACACGCTGGCACAGCTTACAAGTCACCAAAGCAGCATTGACTTTTTTCTCGCCCTCAGGAAAAGTAAAATACTCCCATATAAAAGAGCTCTTCTGTTTCCTCTTTCTCTGCCTGATGGTGGTGCTGCTAGCCTCACTCTCAGCAGAGGAGTGCTGGTCTGCCATCGTATCCCAAAGACAACTCAGCTCCTTCTCCTAAGGGATCACAAGCAGAAATTAGAGGGAATGGGTGTGGTGTAGGAGAGTTCTAGAACTGAAACTACTTTGAACCAATCAAAAGTTTTGTTTCTTGATCACATGACCCACCGTGCGCGTACGTTACGCTTACGGTACGCTTACGGAGCGCTTACGGTAAAAGTACGCATGCGCGTAAAAAAGACACGCGCTCGCGCGCATGCGCATAACAGGCACGCCCCAACACTTCCGTGTAACGTGCGCGTGTAGCATACACGCTTACGCGCCATGTACGCAGTACGCACGGCTACGTAAATTGCGTAACCATACGCAAAAAGAGTAGAAATATTACGAACATTACGCAAACCGTACGCTTACCGTAAGCTTACCGTACGCGCACGTAAAAAAAATAAAAGGAAAAAAAAAAATCAGTATGTTATACTAATATATCTTACCTGTTTGGTAAAAAAAAAAAAAAATAAGAAATAATAATATATTGCAGAATTTTTTTAAATTAAGCATAGTTTTTTAAGAGAATATAAAGTAAAAAAAAAATTAAAAGTAAAAAAGCTTGCAAATAAAAAATAAAAAAAAACACGTTTAATATAAGAATTTGTATTAAAAAAACCATACAAAAACAATGAAAAAACCATGGGAATCACACATGGTATAGGTAAGAATTAGCATTTAAAAACCATACAAATTCACTGAAAAAACCATGGGTTTCACACACGTTATAGTTAGGAATTAGCATTTAAAAAACCTTGCAAATTCAGTGAAAAAACCATGGGTTTCACACACGTTATAGTTAGGAATTAGCATTTAAAAAACCTTGCAAATTCAGTGAAAAAACCATAGGTTTCACACACGTTATAGTTAGCGGACATTTTACTCATAAAAAACCAATGAAATTCCCCCGTTATAGTTAGTTAAGCTAACTATAACTCGTGCACCCGCAATCCACTGCTGATGACGTATATTACATCACTCATGACATGGTCAGTGACGTCACTCATGACATCACTGATGACATCTCAAATGACATCACTGATGACATCATCCTTGTGACAGAGTGGTAGACCTCCTCTCACCCTAATATAACCTTTGATACAAACATTCAAAAATAGAGACTGAAATTTTCAAAAAAATGGACATACCAATACCAGTTACAACAACCTCTTCAGTAATTCTAAGATCCACATACACATCCACTCATTCACCAACAGTCCTGTACAGTCACTCATACGTGTACTCACTCATCATATGTACTCATACACCTATACATCCTGTTACACAATGCCACTCATCCATAGAGTTACTCACACACATAGTCACTCATGCTAATAAAAAATCAAACATACATTTACTTGCATATACAGTAATACACACACCACCACACTTACTTCTACGGAAACTTACACATACTTACTCTTTTAAATAATCACTTATAAAAACACATACTTATTCATACAGGAACTGTTTCAATCTCTCACTCTCACATATACTCACTTATATACACCAATAGTCAAATATACTTCTTTAAAACATATTTAGTAACTCATAAAGACACTATTGAGACAGTCATTCACTCACTAACACACTCATACACACACTCATCCAACCATACAGACATGCACACATGCTGTCTTCAACACATACAACCAGAGAGTCAATCATTCATGCACCTATGCACTACGTAATACCCCCCACCGAACCATGCAGACACTCAGACTGATACTCAAAAAACAACCTAATATCCTATATAAACACCCATGTAGCTACTCACCAACCCATGCAGACACTTATACACAAAGTGAGAGACTGATACAGATATTTACATATTTAAACATTACTTACTAAGCCATGTATTCACTAAGATACACTTAATCAGTCAGTTACACAATCAATTTTTCAAAAACAAATCATCCTTTTAGACACTTATATACCCATTTATTCTTCCATCGACCTTGAGATATACATATATAAAACATATGTAATTTTCAGAAAAACACACATTCACTGGATGATGTCATCAGTGATGTCATTTGAGATGTCATCAGTGATGTCATGAGTGATGTCACTGACCATGTCATGAGTGATGTAATATGTTACGTCATCAGCAGTGGATTGCGGGTGCGCGAGTTATAGATAGCTTAACTAACTATAACGGGGGAATTTCATTGGTTTTTTATGAGTAAAATGTCCGCTAACTATAACGTGTGTGAAACCTATGGTTTTTTCACTGAATATATATATATATATGTATATATATATATATATATATATATATTCTCTGAAAAAAACATAGGTTTCAGGCATGTAATATTTAGGGATTAGCATTTAAAAAACCATAGAAATTCACTGAAGAAACCATAGGTTTCAGGGGCGTTATAGTTAGCTGGACTTTTCACTCGTACAAATCCATTGAAATTCCCTTGTTATAGTTAGTTCTGCAAACTATAACTTGCGCGCCCGCAATGCACTGCTGATGACATCACATATTACATCACTCATGACATGGTCAGTGACATCACTCATGACATCACTGAATTATTTCCCCAACTTAAAAAACGCCACAGGGCGTGTTTGCACACGTCACCTCAAACCCCGTCCCCTCCCTTCACCACTGTGTAAACGCGCCCTGTGGCCGTTCTAAGTTGAGCATTTAAGTCCCCTTGAATCCTAAGGGTCCCTAGGGTCAAACTAGCCCACTAGGTACCTCCAGTAAGCGCCACAGAGCTGCGTTGCATAGAGGTGTAAAAAGGGGCATGGCCTCAGAACACCTGTCTGCAACGCAGCTCCCTGGCGCATACTGGAGATACCTATTGGGCTAATTGGCCCTCAGGGACCCTCAGTATTGAAGGGGAATTAATTCCCCAACTTACAAGTGGCCAGGGGGCGTGTTTGCAGAGTACTGCAAGGAGGGGTCGTGGCCTCCGGCGCGATGCCGGTCTTTTATTTATTTAATCTTTTTAAGAAGGAGGTCTGTGTGGCCCCCCTTCTTTTTCTAATTATTGGCCCTGGGGACCCCATCCTCCAGGGCCTGCACACTAATTTTTTTTAAAAATAAATTTGGAAGGGGACCGTGTGGCCCGCCTCCCAAGGCCTTAATCGGCCCTGGTGAGCCCAACCCCCGGGTCATGCCCTTTCTTTTTTTAATTCTTTAGGAGGGGGGCTGCGTTGCCCCCCTCCTCAGGCCACTTATAGCCCCGGGGACCCCATCCCCCGGGCCGGCCTTTGTTTTTTATTATTTTTTTTAAAAGTATATTTATAGAAACACCTAGAACATGCTGGACAAATCGTATGTACCTATCACCTTGACGATTTGCGTGATATTCATTAAAAGGCGACTATGCATACAATGAATCCACGTGGAATGTATTTACACCGCAAGTGAAGCTCTGACGTGTCTGACACCCTACCGTGCCTAATCCCGGCGCCCCCGCCGGTGGGTACTCTCCAAGTAGACACCCTTGTTGTTTATTTATACAAATATGGGTAGCAATTGACGGGCACATTTAATACACACGCAAACCAAGACATTAAAAGGAGATTTGACAAAAATTCAACCAAACTATGCAAGAAACCCCCCTCATGGTTAATAAAACACACATCCACCGCCGGATGTGTAATACTTTTTATTTTACTCTCTGGAAAGGAGACAAACTTCACTTGAGAGTCACAGCGTGCTCCTGGCTGAGCCCAATGCTGTGTTACACCCACCAGTGCCCGCCGAGTGCCACACACCTCTGTGTTGTATTCCACCAGCTAGTGCGTATGCTATGACACTCTCTAGCCCATGTGCACTGTAACACCACCCCGTGAATATGTCATGCCACACTTGCCTTCGCACGGGTTATATTACCCCATCTAACATGCCTTCCTCGATGCCTATGTTATAAGGCACAGCACTATGCCATACATATTACAATCTGGGATCCATATCTTTGTCACAGTGCATATGCAACGTTACACTCCCCAGCACATATTTTATATTACAACTTTAGAGACTAGTTAGGTTACACAACACTGCCCTGTGCATATTACACTCCAAGGCGCATATCGCATAGCACGCGCTAGTGCCTGTGCTATCTCGTGCTCTCCAAAGAATCTGTCATTGCGCACAATGTATTGCATATTATATTTCATGCCCCGGTTCATCTTATATCACACTTTTAGGTCCATAGTTTATACGATATACTCTATCTAGTTTTCATTTTCAATCGTGCTCTCGGGACTATGTTCTATATAACACTGCGTCCACCTACCCTTTTCACGGGCATTACATTTTGCGATGGGGGGGTTGAGGTTCAAGAGGTGTTTCTGCCAAGTGAGTCCGGAGTCAAAGTCACAAACGTCCTCTTCTTCCTGAATAAAAGTGAGATTATGCTGCATACTTGTTCATATTTTAAGTAGTTCACACAGACACACATTTTAAAAACAATAAAGTTCCTAATACCCACCTTCTCTGAACAGTTAGCTTGCTGCCCCATCCACCTCCTCCCTATCCTCTGTTGTCTGAATCCATGGACAAGCCTCCTCCCTCCTGCCATGCATGGTCTGATGTGCTGCCACTGCCCTCCATTTAGCATGATGTACCAGTCCACTCCTCCTGCCCTCCATTGCCCAATTCTATGGCCCATCATTGACCCCCTACTTAGCCTCTGTGCTTAGCTTGCTGCCCCTATTCTCCTTCCCCCTGCCCTCCGATGTCTTTGTGCATGCCCCTGCTCCATACGTTTTGCCCACCATGTTCCATGGACTTGCCACTCCTATCTACTCTGAGTATTCTGTTGAGCTGCCATTCCCCTCCCACCTGCCTAGCATTGTCAGATGACTGTATCCTGTCCCTGCCACTTCCACCCTGCCTGTCCACATGTCATGCCCCTATCCCCTTCCTCCTGTCCTCCATGGTCCATTTTAATGCCACACCCTTCTGCCCTCTCTGGTCTGTTGTGCTGCAACTGCTCCTCCTGCCTGCCCCGCGCGGTCTGTTGTGAGGCCCCTTCCCCTGAACTCTCTTGTCTGTGCCCAGGTCCTGACCCTCCCTTCTATCCTCCATGGTCCTTTGTGCATGCCCCTGCACCCTCCTTATTGTCCATCATAGCCATTGTGCTGCCACTAACCCTCCCGCTTGCCATGGATGGTCTTTTGTGCTGCCATGGCCCCTCCCACCTTCCCTGTGTGGTCAGCTAGCTGCCCCTGACCCCCTCCCACCTTCCCTCCATGGTCTGTGTGTATGCCATCATAGTCTCACTGTTGCTCTCCATGGTGTGTCTTGCTTCTAGTGCCCATCCTGCCTGACCTCAATGGTAATCTTGCTGCTCCTGTCCTCCCCCTTGCCTCCAGCCCTCTGTTTCCATGTGCAGACCCCTATTCCCTCCCTCCTGGCTTGTCTGTTCCATTGTAATGCCCCTGATCCGTCCCTCCTGCCCTTTATGGTCTGTTATGCTGCAGCTTTCTCTCCCATCTGTCCATTATGGTCAGCTAGCTACCATTGCCTCTTTCCCCTCTGTTCTCTGTTGTCCATGTGCATGGTCCTGTCCCCTCCCTATTGCTTTCTATGGATTGTTGTGCTGCACTCCCGTCCCGCATGCCCTGTGTAGTGTATTGTGCTGCTGCAAACCCTGATACATTGAAAATGAGGAGATTGTAGACAGGACACAGATCAAATAAATCCAATTTGAGCTTAAAAACATTGTACGTTTCCTGGCTGAATCGGGTCTGTTGGCATATATGGTTGTACTACCACTGCCTCTTCCTTCTACCCACAATGGTCTATTATATTGCCACAACCTCTCTTGCCAGTCCTGTATTGTTGGTTTGTAGCCCCTGCCCCACTTTCCACTGCCCTCCATAATCTGTTGTTCTGCCACAGCCCTTCCTGCCTGCCCAGTGTAGTCAAATTGTTGCCTCTGCACCCTCCTACCTGCCTTAAATTTTCAGAGTCCATGCCCCTGGCCTCTGCCTCTCAAAAGAATCCTAATGAACAACTAGATTGCTAACATTCTATATTTATTACAAAAGTGTGGAACGCCTTAAGTCATCTTGATGTAATCAAAACTGTAATACCTAGAGCATTTCCGTTAGAAATTTCATGTATGAGAGGGTCTTATTTGCATCGAAATTATGGTTAGTGCTCTAAAAAACTAAAATGAGGACATATTTTCTGAGTTTTCAAATAGCGACAAAGCACTTTTAAATTATTTGTAATCTTTATGTTTTTTTATCCAGTTGACCACTTGATTAAATGTTGCACTTAGGGGAGAGGATGTGGTGTTACTTCCAGAGCTGCAGACTGCAACTGGGGAACCAGGTTGGAGTTTCTGCTTCAGCTCGACATTCTGTGATTCTGGTCAAATCACTTAATCTCCCCATGTCTACAACCAAAATGAATCAGTTCTTGTGTGATGTAACCAATGCTCATGTAGAGTACTCCAATACCTGACAGGTCTGCACTATATTAAACTGCAAAAACACAAAAAATAAGTGTTTTTCACACTTCTGTCATTGGGCTATACTTGGGCTACATCTGGGTGATATTTGGGCTACATTTGGGCTCTTTTGTCTCTGGTGGCCATCTTGGGAGATTTATTTGTTATGAAGTTTCCTAATTTCCTCATTTACTGCAGACTCCTCAGTAGGAAATACTTTCAGTTTTTTACTTTGGTTCAATCAAGAAGGCATTCAGATGTGTCACACATTTGCCATGAATTCTGAATGTTAGCACTCTAGTTGCTCATTAGATCACTGTAGTAAAGCTACTGCTCACCAGGGAAGTCTGCTGCTGGTATTCAAAGTGCATGTTTCAGTCTGCATGTCTGAATATTTTTATGAAATAGAAGAGGATTTGAGAAGTCAACATGTGCCCTAATTTTTCTTTCTGCAGCACTAATCATAATTTCTATGGCAAAATGAACCCCCTCATTTTGTTCCTTTGTAAATTGAATGTTTTAAGTGTTACCACTTTATTCCAATCAAGATGGCTTCAGGTATGCCATTATTTGTCATAAGTAAGACTGTTAGCGCTCTAGTTGTTTGTTAGAACACTCTGGGACATTCTGTCATTGGGCTATACTTGGGCTACATCTGGGTGATATTTGGGCAACATTTGGGCTATTTTGTCTCTGGTGGCCATCTTGAGAGATTTATTTGTTATGAAGTTTCCTAATTTCCTAATTTACTACAGTCTCCTCAGCAGGAAATACTTTCAGTTTTTTACTATGATTCCATCAAGAAGGCATTCAGATGTGTCACACATTTGCCATAAATTCAGAATGTTAGCACTCTAGTTGCTCATTAGATCACTGTAGTAAAGCTACTGCTCAGCAGGGAAGTCTGCTGCTGGTATTGAAAGTGCATGTTTCAGTCTGCATGTCAGAATTTTTTAATGAAATAGAAGAGGATTTAAGAAGTCCCTCAAAATGTGCCCTAATTTTTCTTTCTGGAGCACTAATCATACTTTCTATGGGAAAATGAACCCCCTCATTCTGTTCCTTTTTAAATTAAATGTTTTAAGAGTTACCACTTTATTCCAATCAAGATGGCTTCAGGTGTGCAATACGTTTGTCATAAGTAGGACTGTTAGCACTCTAGTTGTTATTTAGAACACTCTGGGAAGCTGCAGTAGAACACAAAGGAATCAACTGACAGTCTCTGCCCTTGTTGGATGAACATGTTTTACTGAGAATGTCAGACTTCATTCTCACATGACTGAGAAAGATAATGTGAATTTTCAGAAAATATGCTCTCAGTTTAGCTTATAGATCACCTTCCAAACCTCTGTGGGAAAAGCATGAGAAAATAGTTTTCTCTCAAACATGATTCATGATATCACAGCAGAAGGCTTTTTCACATGGTAAAATCACCTTAGAACATACCACAATTCCTAAAATGAGTATGGTACCATCAAAAAATGATTTATAATGTAACTAAAGTCTTAAAACCTTCTATTAACTGCAATGCTTTTTAATGAGCTGCTATCATGTATATTGGTCCCAAGATGGCTGCCAACACTTCTTGGATGAATTACTGACAACCAATCAGATCTCACAATTATGATGTGTTGTTAGGCTCCACCCAGATATATCTATCTTTTTAACTCTAATTTTCTCAGGAACTACTGAAAGGATTTACACCATTTAAGCAAAAGGCACAAGTCTGAACTGAGGACTACCTCTTTGCTAAATTTGGTGTAATTCCATTCATCAGTTCGGTCTGTAGCTGCGTCAACAGGTCCTATTGGAAAATGATGCATGGGTAAAACGCGTTTTGGGACCCTCCTTTTTTCTCAGCCCCCTCTTGACGAATCACCGTAAAATTTTCAGAATAGGAGCGGACCGGAGCTGCCCAAAAGTTTGGGAAATTTCGCGAAGATTCGTCAATCGGCGCCAATAGAATGTTGCGGATTTCCTATGGAAAATAGGTCCTATCTATAACTACCTACTGGCGACTGCCAGTAGGTAATATATATATATATATGCGCAACAGAAATTCGTCTTCCTCACACGATCCTGGGAAAAAGAGCCAGCCACTCCAGAGTTGTGTTGGAAATAGCAATTTATTTTCAGGCAAACTAAAGCAGATAAGGCGTTTCGACTCACCAGATTCTTGTTCACATGGCCACAACAATTCATTTTGTCCTTTTAATAATACGTCAGTGCGATGACTAATTTAATAAACACAGAAAACAGATGCGTGTTCAAACTTCATGAGCGTGTGATAAAACAGTGAGCACCTGCGGTAGCCAGAAAAAATATATAAAATGTATCACTCAATCAAACATATATAGAATATTAATGTGAATGATAAACCAACAAATATATAAGAAAATATATTGTACTATGCTTTTTAGTTTTTTTTGTCTTTCTGTCACGCTAGCATTCAAAAAGACTCTATTTTTCATAGTGCTTTATAACATTCGCTAAAATGACAGTCTTACTTTATCCGTTGAGTTTCAGTTTCCATACTTATCATATGGGTATGTGGGCTGAATAGATATTAATAATATTCATTAAATCATCCTACCTTGTGGCAATGGATACCCATAGGTTTTGATTATTATACAGATATAGAAAGATGTATAAAGGGTCTAGAGGGCACACACAATGTTTAATTGCTCTATTGTCTGGGAATAAATAAATAAATCATGTTAATCCGTCATGTGGATCTGCACGAGATAGTCACACATCATATCAACTAAATAACTCTTAAAGAATTCGGCTGTAGCAGCCAGACATTCCAAAGAAGAGGTTCCACAATGGTATTACTTCTTCGTGCAGTTTATCCCTGAGTCTGTGGTGTTCCTCCATGCAACCGTGGGCAAGTAAAACATCGAAAAATAAACATAATTACATAAACAGTTGATTTAAACTGCTTATCTATATCTAATACATCATTAATTAATACTCTATATCCTCAAAACTTTTTTTTACACTAAATATAAGCCCACCATCTCTTGACTCAGTGAACAAAATTGGAAGCACTAGGGAATGGGGAATGAGGATGCAACCCAAATATGCTTGATAAATAGCAGACACAAAAGGCATATATTATTGTAACAGTCAGCAGTTTCCTAACTTCTCATAGATACCCCAGGCCTCCTATCATACAGTGAATCTGTAGTCCAGATATTACAAAGATAAAACAAAACCCAGACTACAACATTTATTAAGAAAACTGTGTGTGGTGAAGAAGTAAAAAGAAGAAAAAGGGAGAATAAGGAAAGATAAAAAGTCAAAATGTAGGTTGGATGATAAATAAAGTAGGCTCACAAGTGTGAGTGTAATTTCTCATCGTTATTAATCCCATCTGGGAAAAGACATCTAGCTTGCAAAATGAATCTTGATTCGAGTCTGCAGAGAACGCTTACATCCTCTGGGGTGTTTCACTACAGTTTCCACGCCAAAAAAAGGTTGGCTTTGGTCCAATCACTTGATGTACCTCACAAAAATGTCTAGCTGTACAGTAACTCATATCATTTTTGGAAATAGCCCTCCAGTGTTTCAGAATTCTTTTTCTGTACAGGGAAAGTGATTGATCCAATATACCACTTGGCACAGGGGCATGTTATGACGTAAACCACAAAATCGGTCTTACATGTGATCAGTTAGGGGGTTTTCTAGTTATCTATTCTCTCAAGTCTGACATCTGATACATTGCAGCTGACTCTGTATGCTTTGCAGGTCCCACTTCGCTTGAAATGTTTAATCCCTTGCAGCCAGTTGGTATGTTTAGGTCTCAAGTGGCTTTGGACTATCTGAAAGATACATCTCTTTGATAGGCAATTATCGGTGTTGTTTCTATTTTACTCTTCAACACTGGGTCCTGAGACAAATTTCTCCATCTTTACTTGAAGATACTTCTCAGTGTAACAAAACATACTACACCACACTTTTCTGAATCTTCATCTGTTGTGGTGCAAAATAATGTCTGCGTTCTGGGCCTGCATTCTTGGGGTGTTATCCGCTTTCTTTTTGGACAAATCAAGTTTATCTTGAGGATAGTCCCTAGCACAAAATCTTTTCATCATCTCTGTTCTTGTATGTATGTAGCTCAGCTCTGAGCTACAATTCCTCCTGGCTTGAAGGAACTCACTATATGGATCACTCCATCAATGGCAGAGTGCAGGACAGAATTTCCTGCCATAGAGTTTCTAAAAGGTTCCGTTTGCAAGTTGCAGTCTGCAATGCTTATTCTTGTTTCTAGAATTTCAATACTTTCCTGGGCATGATGCATCGTAAACTTCAAATTCACATCATTGATGTTTCACTTCTCTACAAAACTAAGTAAATCTCTTTCATTTCCTCCACACACAACGAAAACTTCATAGATGCATCATAGCCATATATTGATTCTCTCTGTCCATTCTGCCATATTACTGCTCCAGAGCACCTGCTCCTTCCACTAGCTTAAGGCCACATTTGGCTAACTGTGGGCGAAAAAGGTTTCCATTGCAGTCCCTTGTGTCTGTTTGTACAGAACTCTTTCAAAAAGAAAAACATTTTCACACCGACATATTTCATTCAAACTTAATAGCATGTTTGTGTGTGTGTTCTAACATGCTGATGTTCCTAGTACGTAGATAGTATTTACATGCTCTTAAACCATCATCATGTCTGATGCTTGTATACAAGCTTTCAACATCCAGAGAAACTAACCAACAGTCCCTGCCCCAGAATAAATTCGGGATCGTTTGTAAAAAATCTTTAATGTCTCTAACATAAGAATTAAGGTTTCGTACAAAGGGAAAGAGAAAGTGGTCTATAAAAATTGAAGTATTCTCAAAATGACTGTTCTTTGAAGAGAAAATCGGTCTCCCCGGAGTATTGATTAGACATTTGTGAACCTTATAAAGCAGGTAGAGGGTTGGTATCGCCGGAGTAGTGTTTTTTAGAAAGTGTAACTCATCCCACGTTAGGAGGTGTGTGTCATACCAACCATGCAATGTTTTATGATATTCTTCCTGCAATTTGACAAGATAGTTCCTCTCAACTTTAACATAACATTCAATATTTCCTAGTTGTAGGGCTTCCTTTACATAGTTTTCTCTACACATGAGGACTATGTTGCCCCATCTTGTCCAAAGATTTGATTACCAAATCGGGGTCTTTCTGTAACGTTTGTATGGTTTCCCATTGATCCTTCCATAAACTATGGTTTGTGTTGGTGTCTTTACTAAGTACAATGATATTGATAGTCACTACTTCACAAAATACGTCAATGTAATCTTTAGGCAGTCCACAGTGGCTCATGTTTTCAAATCATGTGTTAGTCTCAGTTCTCTAAGTTGTCTAGGATCAAATGGGTCATTGTGGTCTCCTAGTATTTGGGTGTCATCCATCGAGTCAAGATGGTGAAGGGTGTGTAACATCTGTATATCATTGATGGACAGGTTAGATTGAGGAGGCATATTGAAAAGGAAGTGATTCTGTTAGTCTTATATTTCTGATGGTGATTGAGTTTACGTGCAAATTTATATAAGTTGATTCTCACCTGAGCATATTCAATCCCCTTGGCAGGACAGGAAGACAGACCTAGTTGTAAAGTTTGGATCTCATTATCTGATAATTTACGTTTTGATAGATTAATTACTGTTAGTTCCGTAGTTTGTCCTCCCATTATTCTTTTTTCTATTCCTGGCCTCTTGTTCCTAAACCAGCGTTTTGCTCTCTTCCTATGCTCTTGTTGTTTATTGATTTCAATTTCCCGCCTCTGTCACAGCCTCTCTGTTTTCCCTTGTTGGCCTGTTCATGTTCTTGTGAAATCATCCGGTATTTCTCGGAAAATGAAGGCCTGCGTTGTTGGTTGATTAAAAGGTCATCAGTTGATCCCAAATCCCAGCTTAGGTCAGTACTTAATTCTCCTCTGTCTCTATAAATTGCTACCATGGTTTTTTCTTTGGTTAATTCTCGTTGGAATTTGTCAATTTTGTTAACGAAGGTTAGAATCCTGCTGCCTGCATGATCATTTTCATTGTGTTGATTATTTGTATTGATTCCTCTGGATAATGTGCTTTTAAACTATTTAAATTCTCTCTCCCATTTTTTTTATGTGACTTCTTCTGCCTCTTGATCATCTTCAATTTTGAACTTATCCAATATCGTTTGAATCTACCTCATTAATTCCTTGTGTTCTTCTCATGCATGTTGGATTCAAATCTCTAGCATTACTTTAAAACAAGCAGTTGTGTTTTCCGACCAATCCCTCAGTAGTTTTGGCCTAGGGTTGGTAAGTGTTGGGATAATAAATATCCACAGGCCTCTGGGTATACGTCCAACTTCCAGATAATTTTACAGTGAAGTTGACTCCCACCAGTGGCTTAACTCTCGTTTCTATAGTCTTTCTAGCAGATAATTTTGCTGCTTAATGGTTGCTGCCATTCCCATTGTTCCGATGAGTAGCGAGATCGACTTTTCTGCACCTCCGCCACTGAAAAAAACAAAGGTTACAGTAATGTTATAGTTAGGTGAATAGGTCAGTAACAACATTACCGTTATGAACTAAACAAAACACAGAAATTCACCAGGTGTAGTTATCCGAGCTAACTATAACTTGCACCCCTGCTATGCACCGTTTATGATCTCACTCATTACATCACTCAAGACATGTTGTATGACATCACTGATGACATCTCAAATTACATCATTGATGAAAAAGCTTGCAGTCAACTACCTGGAGGCAGCCAACCCCCCCTTTCAGGCAGCCATCCTTATGCTGCACACGCCCCTTTGTCACATGCAGTGTGTGTTTGGCCACAAGGCTTGGCTTGCAGCAAGGCCCTGCCTCCAACCCCAAGCATGCAGCTACCTGGAGGCAGCCAACCCCTGCTGTGCAGGGCCTTTGCTTGTGCGTGGAAGCCTGTGTTGCAGCCATACGGCCACTATCCCCAACTCACAGAAGACACTGGAGACTCCATCCCCCAGGGCCATATTATCTTAAAAGTGGATAGGGGGCAACGTGCCCCCCTCCCCAAACCTCATTAGGTCCTGGGAACCCCATCCCCCAGGGCTGCATTTTTTTAAAGGGGAGGGGCCAAATGACCCCACTTCCTGAGCCTTATCAGACCCTGTGGACCCTATCCTCCTAGCCCACCTATTTTTTTAAAAAGGAGACAGGCCTCATTATCCCACTTCCCAAGACTCATTAGGCTCTGGGCACACCATCCCCCAGGGCCTTTGGCCATCCACCTGGAGGCAACTAATTCCCCAACAGGCAGCCAACATCATGCTGTGCATGGCATTTCATTGCCCGCAGTGTGGGGTTGGCCAGAGACATCAATCTCCCAGCAGGCAGCCACTCACACCACACACAGCCTTCGCTCAATGCATTATGTGGAGTTAGTCACAAAGCCCTCCTCCCCAACCGCATTTGGCCCTTGGCACCCCATGCCCCTGGGCTGTATTTATTTTAAAGGGGATAGGGGCCGAAAGGGCCCCCTCCCTGAGCCTCATAAGGCTCTGGGGATCACATCCTTCAGGGTCTTGTATATTTTTAAGGAGAGGGGAGCCGCAGGGCCCTCCTCTTTGAGCCCCATTAGGCACTGGGCCATACCTCAAGGCTGTCATATATATATTTAATGGGAAGGAGGACTATGTGGCCGCCGGGTCTCATCAGGCCCTTCGGACCCCATCCCCAGGGCTGTATCTAAATTAAAGGGGAGGGAGCCTCATGGCCCCCATCCACAACCCTATTTTGCCACAGAAACCCGATCCCCAAGGGCCTTTATTTTAGTTAGGTGGGTGCCTACCCAGGGCACCCATACACACGTTGAGGGCCATGAGAATAGACCCAGGGTCCTTGTGGCCCCAGTCTGCTCCCCGCATGCTGTGGGAGTTGGCATTGCTCCTGTCCGGAGGAGGATCTATTTATACTGATCCCTTCGGTGAGAGCAATCTATTATCCTGTTGCCCTGCCCCCATTAGTGCGAGCAGGGAAACTAATCTCAAATCAGCTCCCAGCCGATGGGAGCATTTTTAAAGCCTCCTCCGATTGTGGGGAGGCTTTGTGTTTGCTCCTGTTTGGCAGAAGATTAAAAACTGCTCATGCCAGACAGAAACAAACACATGTTTTCCTGCCTGCGCCAGTGCAGGAAGTGAAACTACTGTGTTAGGGGGGCTCCCCAGGACACAGCAAGTGAGACCGCCGGGGAATGGAGTCCAAAAAGCAAAAAGCACTACTCATGGTTATCCAGTCAGTCTGGACAAGGTCAAAGTCATAAGTTTAGGACAACTACTATGGAGCGTGGATTGGATACAGAGACCAGGTTTGTCCCTATGAAGAGTTTAGCTTCTCACACTGTCAAAACCCACTTGAGGGACTTCAGCCAGAGCTTCACATTGATGGAAGCCGCAAAAGAGATAATTTACTGCATGAAGAGCAGGTCTCCGGTGGGGTTTTGAGTTGGAGAGAGACAATAAGTTGGCATTGCTGACGTGAAGAGCAGGTCGATGTGGGAGACGTGCCTGTCATTGCTGATGCGAGGTGCAGGTCGTCGTTGTACCTTTGCATTGCTGGGTGTCGCCTGTGGACATTGCAGTCACAGAGTGCTCAAAACATATTGACTTTCACCTGAAGTTAAGTTCTTGCAGATTCGAAGCAGAAATAGTACATTTTGACAATAGCTAAGGCTCCAGGACCTTTTGAGGTACCTCTTGGGGGTCAGAACTCACTCCAGCAGAGGCCAGCAATAGAGCTTAGGCAGGTTCAGTTGGTGCTGACATCTGAGCAGTTGCAGGGAGGCCTTCCGTAGCTTGCTGTGTCACTGTAAATCAAACAGGAGGTCAGTCAAATGACCATTGAAGTCACTGATGGTTTCCTAGGTTCAAGGCAAGCTGGTCCGAGGTTCCTTCTTCAGACAGCAGGGCAGCCCTTCATATGCAACTTCCAGCTGTCCAGGAGTTTTCTGATTAAATGTTTTGAGGGTGCCATTTTTACACACAGTACTAGTCTGTGTGTGGTGATACTTCTCTTTTTCTACCTCTCAACTGGTTCTAACAGCTCTGACCCTTACACAGGGTAAGCCGAGGTATTAGCTGCATTTGCCAATGACAGGCAGCCATCTTCATGCTTCAATTAGGAAGTAGGCCCAGGCCTCGCACTACCCTTTGAAGCTCAGGAAGATCTGAGTACAATCCCACAGGCAAACCTGCTCAGGAGAGGATCAGCGTTCCCTACACCCAAAGCCCCATTGTTCCTTGTCTGGAAAGAATACACATCACTCCACAGGAGAGCAATTATCATTCATGTGATCCTAGACACAGGCAGAAAGGCGCATTTGGTTTAGGGGTGAAAATGGCAACTTTCTAATATTGGCATTTTAGACTAGTAACTTAAAATCCGACTTTACCAATAAAGAGAATTTTAAATTACAATTCAGATTTGTGGAAGAAGCATTTCTCTATATGCTATTAAACTGAAGTGATCACTTATTAAATGTCATAAAGTAACTGCATGTTAGTCTAAGGTAGAAGAAGGCTTGCTACAGTGAAAAATTACTTTAGGAGTTTTTCACTGCCAAGACATGTTCAACATAAGTATACATGTCCTAATTTTTAAATACCATGCACCCTGCCCTAAGAAACCTTCGGGCCTACTAATGTTTATTTTTTTCAGATCAAAATAGCAGTTTAATGGGAGGCCTGAGACATGCTTTATAGGGCTACTTTAGTGCAATGATTGATGCAGCCCAGTACTGGCATTCCACTTATGGACCTGAGTACATGTAGTACCATACACTAGGGACTTACATGTATATTAAATATTCTGATCAAATGTATACCAATGTTATGACATTTAGAAGGCAGAACACAAGCACTTTATGACTGGTTAGCAGGAGTAAAGTGTACAGAGTCCTAAAAGCCAATAAAAGTATATTCAGCAAAGGAAAGCAAAACTTTGAGGCAGCCTAGCAAAAACAGCCAGGTCCAGCACACACTACTAGGCCACACTGCCCAAGTGTTAGCTATATGGCTGAACCAGGTACATCATCTTTTCTTTGTATCATGTAATTTGTGGGGTTGACTTTCTCCTGTCTCTCGGATCAAATCTCCCAGCTTGAATCCTTCCAACTTCAAACCCCTAGAGACACCTTTGCTTACCACTTAAATGTAATCTTTCATTCCTCCCTTAAAGGGATTTTTGTTTTGAAAATTACATTGAAGTTATTGAGTTTTGCAAGTATCTTCTGTTAGCGGTTACCGATACATAAATCTTCGTAAAAAAACATTTTTATATCTCCTACGTACACAATATTATTGACTTGCGTTGTGTCACATAAACTACTTGTGTCTTTTCAATGCTTTGAATACATTTGTAACAAATGCGTGAGTCATACTGTTAGGCGCAAATTACTTGCCGCTTCTCTATGTGGATTTCGCATTGCTTGATTGCTCTATAAATTGGTACAATGTTACATACTATTTCATTTTCTCAGGATGTCACGCACAATGAGATTACCGCAGACAAAACAAAGCCCTCAGTATTATCTGTGATCCGATCCAACCCTTAACAAAACACTTCCCGTCATACTTTTTGTATGTAACTCACACATAAAAAACCTGAACTCAGAGAAGGAGATGCAAAGGATTTTCATGGGAGGCTTTAACTTAGCCTAGTCAGCAATTTTTATGCTTTTATACGCATTAATACAAAAACGCAAGCTTGTTGAAAATGCAGTCATTCTGCCTAAACTCATTAATGTCCCAAGCCGCTAACGACTTCAGATCACACTCTTGTGATAAGGGTAAATCAAAGGATCGTTTAACTGTTGAGCTGAAAGCAGTCCCCCGGGCCGTGATGTCAAAGGCTCTGCCGTGGGCCATAACATTTACTGTACTAATCCTTTCTTTGCTTTATCAATGGAATGTTTGAAGACAGAACAATGAGCTGTTCCAGATGTTTACTATGAGGCTTAGGGCGTTTCCTGCAGACTGACATGATTTGTTTGACATTCACTTGTGAGCAAATGCTCCCTGAATTATTAGTTCTGCTCAAACATCTATGAAGAGCTATTATATCACCCATATGTTTTTGAAGAGTAAGGAAGAGTAAGGATATTGAGTGCCTTATTTACATTAAAGCGTCTCAGCGCGGTGCCTCAAGCCATTTTGCTGCACTGCACTGTCACTTACAAAGCACAGGGATGCATCATATCTACACCGATATGACAGATCCCTGTGCTCCCCCCTGTGCTGGCGCACAATTGGCTGCCATGCGCTGACGCAGGCACCCTTTGCACCATGGAGCAAGGGTGCCTACATTTCTTTTGTGCACATAGGGATACCTTCCTGCACAAAAACAATCACAAGAGATAATTTCCTCTTTCTATGTGTGCTGCAGATTACCGCACGCATAGAAAGTGGAAAAACAGGACAAACGAAAACATTTTTCCTTTTTGCGCCTCCCTGACACATTCCCAGGTTTACAATTTCTCGTAAATTTGGGAATGCTTCATATTCCATGAATGTTGCATGGGAACACCCACTGCAACACCCATGGAACTCCCCGGTTACGCAATGTGCTGCGTGTAAAGGGGCCATATTTACAAGGACACACGTGGCTTTTCCTGTCCTTGTGTAAATATGGCGATACCAAAGGGGATAATGGGCGGAGCGTTTGAGCAAATCACTCACCCCCAGGCAGTTCGGGCTGGACTGTTCCCATGAGGCACAGGGTCAGACTGATTTTCATATGGCCATGTCTGAACTGGGGTGGTGGAGTGAGCTAAAGAATGATGATGGATGAAACCCAGATCAGTTGACTGGAGGTGAGTGTTTGATCTGCTCAAACGCTCCATCCATCATGCCCTTTGGTATCGCTTTGTTCGCCCTAAGTTGGCAGGGTATGCCCAGACGTGGGTCCCTTGCTCACTTTGCCACTGGATTCAAGATAGCCTGGCTGATGACGGTTATGAACCCGAAACCGGTCCAGGGAAGACATGGCTTGGCAGTCCGGGCTGGACTGTTCCCATGAGGCACAGGGTCAGACTGATTTGCATATGGCCATGTCTGAACTGGGATTGTGGAGTGGGCTAAAGAATGATGATGGATTAAACCGAGATCAGTTGACTGGGGGTGAGTGTTTGATTTGCTCAAACGCTCCGTCCATCATCCCCTTTGGTATCTCTTTGTTCGCCCTAGGTTGGCACGGTATGCCAAGATCTGGGTCCATTGCTCACTTTGCCACTGGATTCAAGATAGCCTGCCTGATGAGGGTTATGAACCCGAAACAGGCCCAGTGAAGACATGGCTTGGCAGTTCGGGCTAGACTGTTCCGATGAGCCACAGGGTCAGACTGATTTGCATATGGCCATGTCTGAACTGGGGTTGTGGAGTGAGCTAAAGAATGATGATGGATTAAACCCAGATCAGTTGACCGGTGTGAGTGTTTGATTTGCTCAAATGCTCCGTCCATCATCCCCTTTGGTATCGCTTTGTTTGCCCTAAATTGGCAGGGTATGCCCAGACCTGGGTCCCTTGCTCACTTTGCCACTGGATTCAAGATAGCCTGCCTGATAAGGGTTATGAACCCGAAACAGGTCCAGGAAAGACATGGCTTGGCAGTCCGGGCTGGACTGTTCCCATGAGGCACAGGGTCAGACTGATTTGCTGATGGCCATGTCTGAAATAGGGTGGTGGAGTGAGCTAAAGAATGATAATTGATTAAACCCAGATCAGTTGACTGTGGATGAGTGTTTGATTTGCTCAAACGCTCCATCCATCATCCCCTTTGGTATCACTTTGTTCGCCCTAAATTGGCAGGGTATACCCAGACCTGTGTCCCTTGCTCACTTTGCCACTGGATTCAAGATAGCCCGGCTGATGAGGGTTATGAACCCGAAACCAGTCCCAGGATTCTTGTTTCCGGTCCAGGGAAGACATGGCTTGGCAGTTCGGGCTAGACTGTTCCCATGAGGCACAGGGTCAGACGGATTTGCATACGGCCATGTCTGAACTGGGGTGGTGGAGTGAGCTAAAGAAGGATGATGGATTGAACCCATATCAGTTGAGTGGGGGTGAGTGTTTGATTTGCTCAAAGCTCCGTCCATCATCCCCTTTGGCATTGCTTTGTTCGCCCTAAATTTGCAGGGTATGCTCAGACGTGGGTCCCTTGCTCACTTTGCCACTGGATTCAAGATAGCCTGGCTGATGAGGGTCCCAGGATCCTTGTTTCCGGTCCAGGGAAGACATGGCTTGGCAGTTCAGGCTGAACTGTTCCCATGAGGCACAGGGTCAGACTGAACTGGGGTGGTGGAGTGAGCTAAAGAATGATGATAGATTAAACCCAGATTAGTTGACTGGGGGTGAGTGTTTGATTTGCTCAAACGCTCCATCCATGATCCCCTTTGGTATCGCTTCTAAATACGGCATCAAGATGCGCCAGCAGTGCATCACAAAAAGTATCAAATGGGATATTGCCAATGTGCACTAAAGTTACTTTCCTTTTCATATTGCCATCCATTCTTATGCTAATATTCTATTTACAGAGCCTCACACATTATTTTATGGATATTTGGGATCCAGAGAAAGACATATTTATGGCCCCTTGTTTGGAACAACAATGATTTTTTTTTGCAGATTTCATCTTTTAGAACGGGGCAGGTAAAAACAATGGAACCTTCAAGCTGTCCTGCATCTGGTAGACAAATAGTACCAGATGAAAGCCTGAATAAGCATTACTAAAGACCTTTCTTTTTGCGGTTGTATCGATTTCTTGGTTTGCATTAACAAGGATTTACAGTCTGTCCGTTCGACTGTAAGCAAGGATGACTTGATGTTTCATGAACTAGTGCATTATTTAAAAATAAGATATTTGGTATATATGGTATAGCACGTGATGTTGTAGCTTTAATTTCCAGATATTCGGAATTACAAACTCGCATTCTCGCTACAATACAGAAAGTCAAAGCATTGTTGCATGGCTTTTCATCGTATTGTCGGGTGAAATTAGATAGTTGTCAACATAATGTTTTCCCCTTCCTTGTCCCTTTTTCCTCTTTCCAAGTGTACAGTTCTGTGGCTAGATCGTGACCAGATTATACTAAGTAAAAAAAGAGGGGCAAGCAGAAGTAAGAGAGGTAAAAAGAGCACTTCAGGTAAAAAGAGCACTTTGTGAGAGAGGTGAATTCGTAGTAGAGATGAGTTAGAGAACTAGGGGGCATATTATCAAGGACAGTGTAAAAAATTATCGCCGGTTTAGCGGAAGAAAACTGCCGCTAAAGCGGCGATAATGGGCTAGATAATATGCCCTTGAAAATTCCAATAGAATCCCATGTTCTGGTGTGAACATCGGCTTCTATTGGAATTCTCCAGGGCATATTATCAAGCCCATTATCGCCGCTTAAGCGGCAGTTTTCTGCCGGTGATAATTTTAACACCGTCCTTGATAATATGCCCCCAGGAGAGGTATACAGAGAGGTAATGAAAGAAACAAAGGTGAGGAATCCAGAAATAATGATACAGTGAGTTTAAAATAGGTGAGGTAGCGAGAGAAATAGAGGTAAAGAGATTGGTTATAATTTAGTCTTCTACAGAGCTAGATGAAGATATACGGAGAAGGAAATGTAGAGAGAAAAAGAGGGTTGGGGTACTTTGAGGAATCAGGTTGTGACATGTGGCAGAAGCAGAGGTAAGAAAGAGAGAAATTAAGCAAGATATTCATTGGCATATCTTAAGTTCCGTTAGAGAAATTGTGTATGGTGTAGAAACTGTACCCATGAAAATTAAATGTCACTTCAGGACTGCATCACATATTGACTCATCCACTAGTGTGACAAGGAAAACATGGTTTCAGGCCTACCAATGTCTCCTGAGCGCTGCATGTAAACCTGAAATTTAACTTATTTAAATAACCCTAAGACAGGGAAAACACCTCCCTTTTAAATATTAGTAAGTCACTCCTAAGTAGACCTCGTAGCCCACATTGTAGGGAGTCTAGTGTTAAAAAGTGTGACGTGTAGAAATTTTATGTTGATATGTCCCTGTAGTGACAAACCATCAAAAAGCCATTTTCATTGTGGAAGGCTCTGATTGCTCTATGTGGAGAATAAGCATGCATATTAGTCGATTAAAAATGCTATCTCAGGTTCAAACTAGAGAAATGTTTCAACCACAATTTTAGTACATATTTTGTATATATTAAAAATCAGTCTCCATTAGTTGGGTATATTTGTTCGCCCTCTTAGACCGTCTCAACATGGGCCCGCACTTCCTGTCATATTTAAGGTTGCTATACAAGGACCTCACGGCGTCAGCGCGAGTTGCGGGATCTACCTCCTCCACATTTTTCATCGGCAGGGGCACCCCCAGGGGTGTCCCCTATCGCCATATCTCTTTGATCTAGCAATGGAGCCTTTGGCGGCGTAGGTGCGGATGGATGCGCAGGTAGCGGGCTTTGAGTGAGCTTATGTGCTCTCGGATCGCACTCTATGCGGACGATGTTCTATTCTTTTTATACAACATAAACAAGACGGGACCAAGGCTTCTTTGCATTATGCAAATCTTTGGGGAATCCTCGAGCCTCTTCATGAATCCGTGTCAATCCACTCTGTGAGTGCTGGGGGGCACTGCTGGCCTGGGGCCTTGGGCTTTGGCGGTACAGGTGACGATGTAGGGAGTGAAATAACTGAGAGTCTTTCTGTCGGATCTGACGAGTGTGGCATGGGACAGAAATGTTGTCCCGATAAGGGCACGAGTCTGTGAGGAGATAAAAACCTGGTCACATATGCCCCTTTCTATTTATGGTAGATCAGCGACTTTTAAAATGGTGTCGTTGCCGCGTCTGCTCTACTAATTGGGGAACCATCCATACCCGATACGTCCTATGTGGTTTTGCCAGGTGAACGCGGCACTAGACCAGTTTCTGTGGGTAGAGGGTGCGTCCAGAGTGGCGCTGCGGACTTGCCTTCAGTCGACGTACTGTGTGGGGTTGGCCACATCGGATGTCCCATCTTATTACATGGCATCACATCTCTTGGCGCTGAGCGAATGGTGGTATGGGGATAGGATGGACCCCGCTTATGCAGTAGAGCAAAGGTGTATGGGAGAGTTCACCCTACATACCATATTGTATTCGGCACCACTACACAACTCCTTACCACCAGCCTCTTGAGTGGTATTCTAGGTATGGAAACAATCCCTCCGCAAGATGGGGTGGTGGAATAAGCTGACTGGGGAAACCCCACTGTGGCACAATGACCGATTGCCACAGCTAGCTGCATTATCCGGATTTCGAGGGTGGGATAACAGAGGAATCTCAACATTGGCGAGGCTCTGTTCTGAAATCATTCCAAGATCTTCAACGAGAGTACTAGATGCCTAAAACGCAATTCTACAAATACCTCCAATTCCGGCATGCCATCCATCCTAGTATCTTGAGTTAGAGGCTCTCCCCGAATTCAGTCCAATAGAAGCCAAAGTATTTATGGGTGATCTGCAGGACCATAAAATCTAGAAAATCTTATCAGTCACTGGTGACCAATAGTTCTACGACATTGGATAAACTTAGAGAAGCATGGTCAGGTGACCATGGCCAAATAGACGGGGAAGATTGGATGGATGCACAGGCCCCCCCTCGGGGAGCAGCGATAGCAACACGGCTGCGTCTTATTCAATTTAAATACCTTCACTGGGTTTACTATACACGGCTCAGGTTGTGGAGGGCGGGCCTAGTGTCATCCCCGATGTGTCTGCGGTGTGGTTGGGAGGAAGGGTCCCTGATACATACGATCTGGCATTGCACAGCACTCACTAGCTTTTGGCCTGGGGATCTGGCCTGTCTTGCAGAAGTGTTGGGGTGGGAGCTCCCCTCCTCACCAAGGTTAGCAATTTTACACATCATGGAGGGAATAGGAGGTAACATATACAAGAGGCACCTGTTACTTTTCGGGCTGACACTGGCTAAATGGGACATAGCAAAGCTGTGGAAGACATCGGCCCCACCTTTACTCTTGGCATGGAAAAATGGGCTAGACTTCTGCATTGGGCTAGATATTCCAATAATCAAGGCCAGGTGATGCCCACAAAGCACCCCAGGATCTGGAAAAGATGGACGGACTAATGAGGAATCGACTTAGACCCGATACCCCCAGTAGATGCATCTATATCTATGTTGTCATGCGGGCCTCTTGGGTAGAGGACCAGTTATATGGTGAGGGAATTTATTTGTTGGGGTGGGTGATGTGGTGGCAAAGGAGGTGCAGTAATGGAACAGTGCAATGGGGTGGAAGTCAATGTGTTTATGTTGTATTGTTCTACTTAATTATGATAAGGATAATGTATAAACTGATTGTCAACAACAATAATCTGCAATGTTTAATATGGCAGATGTCCCCTTGGTTAAGGAGCTCTGCACTGTACTTGACCATTGACACGTTAATGTCCTTATCCGAAGCTCCTGCATAATATTTTGCATTAGCCTGCCAGTATTTGATGTTGCCAGTGCTAAATCAAGATAAGGTGACAGAACAGCTCCCACAGCATGGGAATTGGCTTACCCCTGGCAACCGGATGAACTGGTGGTGAGATATGTGACTCCAGTCTGCCCAGGAATAGCAGCGGGGAGGGTTCTGATTTTTAATTTACTTCAAAGTAGAAATAGTGAGTCCAGTCCATTCATAGTTTAGTGTAAGGAAAGACCAGGGAGGGGTACAAGTCTTTGACTCCAGTACACATGGTAATCACCCTGACATCACCCCAGTGGGAGAGGAATCTGGTCTCAGAACTAGTTTGGTGTAGCTTAGGAGGAGGGCTATGCTTATTTTCCTAAACAAACCATGACTGGCATGCAAGCTGCCTCGAAGGTGGAAGGCCTGTGCCATCTTGGATTTTCTTTAGAACACTATACTCTGGGATAGTTTGCAGTAAGGTACACAGGATGTGCTGCAAAAGTGGGTAGGGTTGCTTTCAGGAACAGGAACCTCATAGGTTAGTGCGTGCCCAGGACCGATTGCCAACCACTGGTTACTGAGCTTTACAAAAATAGACCTCGCCACCAGCTCATCAGAACACTTTCTGAAGTTGAAGAAGGAAGAAAAGAAGAGGACTGAACCTGCTGTCTGAAATCTTTGAGTAGACCGAAACTGCTGGACCTGTTCCCACATGTACCCAGGAAAATCTGTTGGGCTTCAAGGGTCAGTTGGCTGACTTACTGTGTAACTACAAGCTACAAGAGTCTTTTTTCCATAAGTGCCCAGCTTCCCAATAACAACTGGGACTGTACCACGCTGGTAGCCTCTGCCTCAGTGATGTGTGGCCCCTAAAGGCTGTCTCTGAGGTCCTGGGAGCCTTTGAAGTGACCAAGAGTAGTTTCTCCAGAAACTCTGAAATGCTGAGACTTCCACAGCCTCCACATCATCATTGGGACCTCACTGCAAAGGTGTCCAATTTTTATTTAAACAGAAGGTTCTTTAGCTCACTTCACCACCCCAGTTAAGACCCAGCTATATGCAAATCAGCTTTGACCCTGTGCCTCATGGGAACAGTCCAGCCCGGACTGCCAAGCCAGGTCTTCCCTGGAACGGAAACAAGCATCCTGGGATGGGTTTCAGGGTAACACCACAAACCAAATTGCTCCGATCATGGGGGGGTGTAGGATGGGTTAAGCGAAGCCATATTTACAACAGTACGGTTTGTATAAACAAGCGCGGGCTTATGTGCTTCATTGTGACATTTGCCAGCAGATTAAACCTTCTTCTGTTGCGCGTCCACCTCCAACGCAGCTGCATATATCTAATCAACCACTTGCGTGTGTTTATTTAGATCCCTGCGGTCCTTTTACCTCTGATACTGCGTACAAGTACATCTTGGTTGCAGTGGATTCGTGCACACGTTTTCTGTGGGTGTGGCCACAAAGGAATGCTGATGCCAGGACTGTCATCAAAGTATTGCGTGTCTTTATAGGGAGTTTTGCATGTGGTACCCTTCACTCTGATCAGGGCCCGGCGTTCGCCTCTAAGGCGTACAAAGAAGCTATGAGCAGTTTGGGGGTCCAAGTCAAATTTTCGTCTCCATACCGGCCTGAGGGCAATAGTGTTGTGGAACGAATGAACCGTGACCTAAAGCAATCGTTGACAGCCAAGGTATTAGGTACAGGCCGGAACTGGCTTGCCCACTTGTATGACGTCCAACGTGCACTTAATAACCTCCCTTGAAGGTCTCTGGGTGAGAGGACCCCGTACATGATGCTCTTTGGAGTGAGAATGTTTGTTCCAGACCTTGATGGTCTAGACATGGTGGCGGCTGCCGCGCCTTTTGACCTAGATGACCACTGTGCTGTATTGCAGAATCTACAAGAAGCCAGAGACACTCTAGCAAAGGAACACGTGCCCTCTACATCCGAAGAAGCGCTCCTGATTCCGGTAGTCGGCTGGCTACCTCGAGTTGGTGACCTGGTCCGTGAGAAGGTGGAGAACAAGAAGGAGTTTGGCCCCTCTTATCGTGCACCAGTCCCAGTGCTTGGAGTACTGGGTACACGCACAGTTGTTTTGCCTCCACTTCCTGGTCGCAAGGATAACAGGTACATTTCAATTGAGAATGTCAAGCTACACAGGGTGGCCGATTCTCCATAGTATGACACCTTCGGTTTCCTGCCCTTTGATGCTGAGAAACTCTGTTGTGGTGCCACCCTCTATCATCGTGCCTGAGGTTTCCATTGAGATGCTCACAGTTGCTGATCTGCCTGTGCCACCTACAGCTGGTGGTTTGCCTGATGATCCTGAGTATGCTTATCCTGCAGAAGTCCCTTTGCCCCTATTACATACCACAGCACTTACCCAGTCCCATTCTTCCTTTGAAACTGAATCATTGACTTCCACTGCCCCTTTCAAAATTTCTATATTTTTTGCCTGGTTCAAGAGACATTTTTTGGTTGCATCTTGGACTTACATCTGGCTGGTGCTGATTTGTATTTTTTTATTCATGACAATTGGCTTTGTGGTAGTGATTTTTAGACTTATCAATGGACACTACCTGAATGAACGTTCTACAATTCGATTAATTGATGGAACTTTGGCCCCCCATTCCTCATCACACATCATGAAAAGAGACCAGACGTTTGTGAACATCACCGCCTGGCCTGTACGTGATGGGATTGCTTGGGATGCAGTGAACTTTCAAATTCATGGTCCCACCGAAGTTATTAATGTGCCAACTGTTTTTCGTGTTTCTATGGGTGATGTAGTTAAACAAAACATCTGATCGGATGATTGGGATGTACAAGCAATAGAAGCACTTTTTTCTGATTTAAAGTATTATGCTGCATTTGATGCTGAAGATCTGTATTTAAATACTGCAAACTATGATGAGCAATTTTGTTTTCAACACTATGGCACACATTTCCTACACAGAGCAAATACTTTTCGAAATTTTGTTAATTTCACTCAGTGGGAACATTGTCCTGTCCCTATGCCTGGCAGCTCTGCCACTTTATTAAAAAAATTCACATACTTTTCGGATTTTAGTGTGTCGGACCCTGCTTCTTTTTATTTTAAGGTGGCGGTAGAACCCACTTCAAAGGTTAGATTGACACACACAAAATTGTTATATTCCAAATCCTTTATGGATGAATTGGCTATTGGAGGTTATGAGGTATGGAAAGCTACTATCGATCTTAAATCGGTTTGGGGAACTAAACCGTGGCAAGTACAGGGAACGGAGGCATTGCATCGTGCCTGTCTTATCCCAAACCATATATTATTTTTGAATTCGTCTATTTTTCAGACCACCTGTTTTGGATTGGCTATATCTAAAAAATTAATTTCCCCCTCGATCCCGGATCTGGGTGCTTATCCTGGTTGGGAGAATCACTCAGATCTTTCCGTTACTATGTTGCAGTCCCTTGTTTCCAATGGCACCTTCAATATTTCAACATTGAATCCTGAGGGTTGGTTGGTTTGGCAAACAAGCTCAGACTCCTGTCAACGTCGGTTTTTGGATTTGGCTCCGGGGTATACACAACTTAGGGTTGACCCTCGTTTTACATCTTCACACACAGTGACTACTTACTCTGTAGGTAAGTTATGTCAGTCGTGGCTGCAACATTCCACGTTAACTTCAGTTAAGCTTCATTTATCACGATTAAATGACAAAATAGATTTGAATGATTTTATTAAAGGTCCTGCGAATGGCAGGTCCAAAAGATGGGCTTATGCTATTTACAATGAAATTTGGAAATTGTCGCAAATTGAAGCTGCTTCTAGATTACGTGCTATTGACCAGGCCAATATGGAAAAAGTATTGGCTGTGATAGATAATAGTATTAATACTTTGTCTTCTAGAATTTATACATTAGATAATATTGTTTCTTCTGTCGTAGACATTGTGCAAGATGATGTATCTGTGTTGTATCATGGCCAAAATCAGTTGCGTTCAATTATGCAGTTTGCATGGACATTACAAACGTTAAAGGCAGGGAAAGTCCCTTGGGATTACATGAATATTTCTTTGTTGTTCCTTCCTTTTAATTTGACAGCAAAACAGCAGTTCATGTCCATGAAAGACGCAACTTACGCATTGTTGCACATTGAAAAATTAGAACCTTTACCTTTTTCTGTTGCTGAGTTGAATTCAGCTGTGTGGCTTATACACGGATTGGTCACTTTACCTTTTAGTCTGTTTAAATTTAGTTTGTGCGTGAAGCATTATGCCATTGGCAGATATGAACAACTTGGTGATGCGTTCCTGCACGAAGTTTGGTCACTTCCGTTCACTTACAGATGCGTAATGGATGGCAAGGAGGTTTACTTAAAAGGTGAAGAATGCACTTCCGCTCCTGATCATTCTGTGGTTTGTAGACATATACAATTACATGGCGCTTGCAATATACACGCTCCTAATTTAGCTTGTGTCCTAAAGGGGATTCCAATGCCAGTTATAACGTCTTCTTTTAAGCTGCTTGCCAACGGTAGCTATTTGCTTTTAAATAGTGAAGCTTGCTGTGGGATGCTAGTGGGTATTCCTTACATAGTCACTGTTTCGCAAAAAGTGGTTTGCTGTAATAACGTCCTTTTCCCACCCCCGCAAGGCCGACTCGATATATCCATCTGGCCGGCGATTCCAACCTTGAACGCAGAGTTCAATAGGATGAGCAGAATAGAGGCTCTTTTGTCTAAGAAAGAAGTTGCGTTGACTTCGTCCCGTGAAACATTTCTTCTTAATGTGGCGAACACACGCACTGAGGTACAAGCTCTTTTAAATACTGACCTACCCCTCCATTTTGGAACCTTGATTCAAACTATCTTTAATGCTTCGTCTACGACTGGCCTTGTTCATTTTTTTAAAATTGTGGGCTCGGGCCTCGTGACATCTTTCCAGACTGTTTTTGGTGTGATCCCCGCATTTTTACATTCTATTTTTTCAAGTGTCTTCGGAGGGTTCCCCTTGTTCCTCGCTTTGGTGGCTGGGATCCTCTTGTTGATTTGCGCACTTCGATATGGCTGCACACCAGGAGTTGCAAGACAGCATGCTCCGCCTGCTCCATCTTCGTAGCCGGATGCTTGATTACTACGGCACCTTACCTCTGGCGGTCTTAAGCGTCAAGTATGGATTGTCTTTCCGGTTTCCCTTTTTTACGTGTGTGCAACCTGTCTTTCATTGCCTAGATTGTCCCTTCCAATGGGCTCTGGACTTGTGCCTGTCAAACTTGGCGTCCCTGACCCGGATTTTGATGAACTAATGTGTCCCTTAGTGGCTCATGAATTTGATTGTTCTGGTGTCGGGATTATGGCTTTGGGTGCTGCACACGGAGTCCTTGGTAACTGGGATATCGGAGAGGCGGCTATTGAATTCAATGAAAGGAGTTATATCGAGGATGCTGACAGTTGTTCTATCATGGTGCTGGATCATGGTGCTGGATGCTCCGATAATTGATGCACACGTGTGTTCCTTTCCCTTGTTAAATTGGATGGCAGATACTTTTGCGGAACGCTCCAATGATTTCCTCTTGGAAGCTGTTGCAACTTACGGTGCATATACCTTTATGGATTGACTGATTGACATTGTCACTCCAGGATGCATCCAGGGCTGTTAAGTTTTCATCGAAATTTTTTTTTTACTTTTTTAACGATTTTTTCTTTTTTTTATCATTCTCGGACTTTACACTTACCTTATATGGACTTATAGTTCATGCCCTTGGTTCCGTTCTATATCACTTGAACTCTGCGTTCTTGATAAGTGTATCCCTATTGGTTCGTTCTCCGATCATGGGGGGGTGTAGGATGGGTTAAGCCACGCCCTATTTACAACACTAAGTTAGCATAACCGAGGTAATTGTTAGCAAGCCAGCTTGTCGTTTCTGCTGCGCTGCACACGACACTGTTGTTATGTGTTATCCATTTTAGAAATGCTGACTCGACTTTGCCTTACAGGATAACAAACTGTTGTTTCACATTCTTAACAGTGAAATGTGCCCTTGGTCTGTACATCATGTAAAGAACGAATCTTAACAAATAACACATAATCTAATCTAAAAAGCAGTCTCACTCGGACCATCATAGACCTCCTCACATTTATTACACTATATGTGAGTCTTGTGATTCTGACACTTTGCCCTCTAACCTCTGCCAGATTCTGTTTGACATTAACTCCCCTACCCCTGTTTATCATTATAACTTGTCCCACAACAGACATTATTTCCTAGCAGTCTATCAACGGATATGAGGTTAATAAAGTTTTTTCAAAAAATTTTTTTCAATTCTTGTCCCAGTCCGCCGTGGCCGCTCCCTTTTGCGAATGCACTACTCCCGTGGATCAAGATCTCCATACATGAGACATCATTTCCTTTTGTAAGTTAATATTTATATCTCATCTCACCATAACTCATAGTCCTTTCAGACACCATCATGTTGTCCCTTTATACTTTTTGAAAAGTCGCCCCAATCCAATATGGCTGCCCCTGGAGGGTCTCCGATCATGAGCCCTTCTTCGCTTTCGATTCAAGTATTTCCTTTCATAACCAGCACCACACCGGAGACACGCCAGAATGCGGTCCGGTAGGTTTTGGCCCCAGTAGGTGTTCAGGAGTGTGGCTGTCCATGTACAAGTAAGTGAGAGCTCTAGGACACCCCTTCTACCCTACCCGCTATACGGAGAACATCCATTCTTCCCGTTTTCTCTCCCAATAGGGTGAACCATTACTACGAAGCACGCCACAGCCTTAACGGCCCCGTTTACATTTTTCCCTTAGATGTACGAGATCGCCACACCCCCTCCGTTGACCATGAGGCACATTGTTGTCTTTTAAAAAGTATGTAATGCTTATTTTCGTCATTTGTATGTTTGTGTATGTGTGTTAGATGTTGTGTCAGACACGTTAGTTTTGTGTATAACTTGTAAAATTTCCAATCACTTTTCAGCACAAACGCCGGCATGGAGAAAGTGATTTATTGTTCCTTTCTTTTTTAAACCCACATAGAGGCACATCAGAGACTAAAGTGTATGAACACTTGGGTGTAGTGTGCTCACAAGTATGATGGATAACAGTACATATGACCTTTTTTTCTCCAATTAACATTTGTTTTATTATATCCTACAGAAATTGCCTGACGTACATTACGTATGTATTAACTGTTACGCATGCCTTATAGTTGCAGCGTCTCACATTTTGCACCTGACTTAGGTTAACTAGGAGTGGCACTGTCACACTGGGCTGGTCCCGGTGTGGTCCTGGGGAAGCTCGAAACTAGTTGACCAGACCATATGCTAGGCACACCTATCCATTATAGCTAGGGGCTTTTAGCATATCACCCCATTTTTAAACCTATCAGCTAAGAGCATCAATAAAGTTTATTTGGCCCACTAGCTGATAATTTTAATTTTTCCTAATCCCACTCCACTTTTTCACTTGCACTACACATATTCTGATTTTTAGTGCTCCTACGTAATTCGCAAGTCGCAGCACGCCTCCGTTCGTAGAGGACTGGGAGGACCCCAATGTTGAAGCATGTCACCGTGGGGAAACCCTGGTGAGTGAGGGGACTCAAGAAAAGGACAATCTTTTCCTTTCTTTTCAAATTGGTGTATTTCAGAATTGAGTTGATTTCTGGCACCTCCCATCCCCCTAGGTTAGGTTCTTTTGACTTGACTAGCTCAGGTTGTTGTTTGATACATGTACTGCTGGAGGGTGAACCTAACCGTGAACCTCTAATTCCCCCCATTTTTTGATAACACCACAAACCAGCCAGGCTACATTAAATCCAGTGGGAAAGTGAGCAGGTGACCCACTTCTAGGCATGCCCTGCCAACTTAGGATGAACAAAGCAATTTTTATGTGAATTAATTGGATACAATGTTAGATTTGTACCACTGGAGGATTTTGAACTCCAGAAGAGGGATGTGATTGAAGGTGCACTGGCCCTAAGGCTAGTATGGATGTTTCACCACTGCAGGGGGAGGCATGGCCTCTTGACCCGGGACCTAAAGAGTTAAAAGGTTGTAATTTGATCTTGTGGAACATCGTAGGGCTTGTGAGCAAGACTGAGGATCCAGCCTGATTACTCTTCCTTAAACACTTTGACGTGACATGCCTTCAGGAAAAATAGGCTGTGGAGAATAGATTTCACTTGGGAGGCTACAAAACATTCTTCTTCCCAGTCCCCCCCCCCCTCTAGCGTAGGATGAGCCAAGGGGGTCTTGTAACGTTTGTCTCAGTAGCAGTTTGAGGCAGCTCCATCGTCTCGCTTAACACTTCTTCCACCTTACATGTGATGCTGCTTTCGAGCGGAAAGAATAAGCTTTTGCTCTTAAACTTTTATAATGCCGGAGCTGCCCACAGGGAAGAATGCAATATAAAGATACAATCGCAATGGACCGCACTCCGCTAGCCCCTCCTCCGGGTCGCCCCAAGGGAAGCTGGTACATGAAGTTCTTGAGTGGTTCACCCCAGTGGGTGCAAGTAAGTACTTGTTGAACTGATGATCTCTGATGGAGTTCTTGCGTGGTTCACCCCAGTGGGTGCAAGTAAGTACTTGTTGAACTGATGATCTCTAGACCCGATACATGTCCCGGGTTTTAAAATATCGCCCGAGACATGGCTCGGGTTTCGGGATAACTTCCCTCATCAGTAGAGAAAATAGTTAGGGGTGGAAGAGAGGGCCGCCAAGCAACCGTCAAAGGCCTCAGTGCCCGCACAGGCACCCAGGTGCGTCGTCCAGGAGCTCGTCAGCTCAAAGCTCGAGGGAGCCATATTTAGATACAATCGCAATGGACCGCACTCCGCTAGCCCCTCCTCCGGGTCGCCCCAAGGGAAGCTGGTACATGAAGTTCTTGAGTGGTTCACCCCAGTGGGTGCAAGTAAGTACTTGTTGAACTGATGATCTCTGATGGAGTTCTTGCGTGGTTCACCCCAGTGGGTGCAAGTAAGTACTTGTTGAACTGATGATCTCTAGACCCGATACATGTCCCGGGTTTTAAAATATCGCCCGAGACATGGCTCGGGTTTCGGGATAACTTCCCTCATCAGTAGAGAAAATAGTTAGGGGTGGAAGAGAGGGCCGCCAAGCAACCGTCAAAGGCCTCAGTGCCCGCACAGGCACGCAGGTGCGTCGTCCAGGAGCTCGTCAGCTCAAAGCTCGAGGGAGCCATATTTAGATACAATCGCAATGGACCGCACTCCGCTAGCCCCTCCTCCGGGTCGCCCCAAGGGAAGCTGGTACATGAAGTTCTTGAGTGGTTCACCCCAGTGGGTGCAAGTAAGTACTTGTTGAACTGATGATCTCTGATGGAGTTCTTGCGTGGTTCACCCCAGTGGGTGCAAGTAAGTACTTGTTGAACTGATGATCTCTAGACCCGATACATGTCCCGGGTTTTAAAATATCGCCCGAGACATGGCTCGGGTTTCGGGATAACTTCCCTCATCAGTAGAGAAAATAGTTAGGGGTGGAAGAGAGGGCCGCCAAGCAACCGTCAAAGGCCTCAGTGCCCGCACAGGCACGCAGGTGCGTCGTCCAGGAGCTCGTCAGCTCAAAGCTCGAGGGAGCCATATTTAGATACAATCGCAATGGACCGCACTCCGCTAGCCCCTCCTCCGGGTCGCCCCAAGGGAAGCTGGTACATGAAGTTCTTGAGTGGTTCACCCCAGTGGGTGCAAGTAAGTACTTGTTGAACTGATGATCTCTGATGGAGTTCTTGCGTGGTTCACCCCAGTGGGTGCAAGTAAGTACTTGTTGAACTGATGATCTCTAGACCCGATACATGTCCCGGGTTTTAAAATATCGCCCGAGACATGGCTCGGGTTTCGGGATAACTTCCCTCATCAGTAGAGAAAATAGTTAGGGGTGGAAGAGAGGGCCGCCAAGCAACCGTCAAAGGCCTCAGTGCCCGCACAACACATACTGTTCTCTATACATCGTGGCACAGGCGTACCCGCCGTCGCCACTACATCTACCACAGTCCCTTGGGGCAACTTGCTGGTGTGACGAGCAGTGTGCGACCAACTTTTGCATAATTTATTACGGCTCCCTTGAGCCAACGGGCTGACGAGCCTTGGATCTGCACCTGCGCGCCATGAGAGGTACTTGACCTGTTTTAATTACATTTTGGCGGTCCACGCGGCACCCCTTTACACTGACCTGCTCCCTGCTGACGAGAGGCAACTACCTCGAAACACGTGTCCAGGGATGGCTAACGCAAACACATACTGTTCTCTATACATCGTGGCACAGGCGTACCCGCCGTCGCCACTACATCTACCACAGTCCCTTGGGGCAACTTGCTGGTGTGACGAGCAGTGTGCGACCAACTTTTGCATAATTTATTACGGCTCCCTTGAGCCAACGGGCTGACGAGCCTTGGATCTGCACCTGCGCGCCATGAGAGGTACTTGACCTGTTTTAATTACATTTTGGCAGTCCACGCGGCACCCCTTTACACTGACCTGCTCCCTGCTGACGAGAGGCAACTACCTCGAAACACGTGTCCAGGGATGGCTAACGCAAACACATACTGTTCTCTATACATCGTGGCACAGGCGTACCCGCCGTCGCCACTACATCTACCACAGTCCCTTGGGGCAACTTGCTGGTGTGACGAGCAGTGTGCGACCAACTTTTGCATAATTTATTACGGCTCCCTTGAGCCAACGGGCTGACGAGCCTTGGATCTGCACCTGCGCGCCATGAGAGGTACTTGACCTGTTTTAATTACATTTTGGCAGTCCACGCGGCACCCCTTTACACTGACCTGCTCCCTGCTGACGAGAGGCAACTACCTCGAAACACGTGTCCAGGGATGGCTAACGCAAACACATACTGTTCTCTATACATCGTGGCACAGGCGTACCCGCCGTCGCCACTACATCTACCACAGTCCCTTGGGGCAACTTGCTGGTGTGACGAGCAGTGTGCGACCAACTTTTGCATAAAGAATGCAATATAACACTGCTGGGGTCTGTATTATGGAACAAGAGGCCATATTATCAAGATCAGCGTTAAAATTATCGCCGCTTTGGCGGCAGGAAACTACCGCTAAAGCGGCGCTAATGGGCTTGATAATATGCCCTTGTGAATTCCCATAGAAGCCCATGTTCACACCAGAACATGGGCTTCTATGGAAATTCACAAGGGCATATTATCAAGCCCATTATCACCGCTTTAGCGGCAGTTTCCTGCCGCTAAAGCGGCGATACTCTTAACACTGATCTTAATAATATGGCCCATCATTCTAAGGGGGCAGAGCTACCATAACATCTTTCTAACAGGGGATTTTAACATTCATATGTGCGGAAATATCAGGCTTGGGGGGTGAAAGCCGTGGGCTGTGTGCGAGAGACTGGTTTGCACATGGAACATTCCCCTCAGGGAATAAAATTTAATGGATATTGCATGAATCCGACTTAACATCGGCAATGAATAAACTGCCCCTGGAGAAAACTTACATTGTCCCAACATTCATCGGGAGAGGGTGCAAGTCTTTTATTGATTTTGCCTTTGTCTCCGTGCCAGTTTTTCTCTGTTTAAGGCCTTTTCTGTAAAGGTGAGTACCCTAAGTGACAACAATCCCATATGCATCTAAATAGAATGGCCCCAGGTTAACAAGTCTACCAAGGAGGCCTTGGGGGCACCTCTAATAGCCGTGGATGGTGAGAGGAGATTAACGTAGGGTCAAATTGTTCCGGAGCAGTTTCATGAATACCTTTTAACGCAGTGTCACAAGGAGGTTGCCATCTGCCTAGATAGCGAGGCCACCCCAACAGACATTATGGATGCCTTTGGAAGTATTTCCAGTGGCATAGTGAAGTTACTATGGGCCACAGTGGGGTGCCCCACGCATTTAGTAGCGAGATGGTTTGACTCTGAGTGCACTCGTGCCTCCAGAAAACTGAAACAGGCCCTGGGAATGATGCCTCATGACCAGGTGGCTGTTAAGAAACTTCATAAAGTCTACAAGATTGCCTTAGCAAAGCGCAAGTCTGACCTGAAGGAGGAGGCCTGGTCAGAGCTAGTAGAGGCCATTGCCCTGAGCAATAGCTCCTTGTTTTGGAGCATCATTAATAGCCCATTTTTAGCAGGAGACACTCGTAAACTAATGGATGCCAACATCCTAGAGGAAGACTGAGTAAACCACTTCAAGGGCATTTTTCAGACCAATACCGTGCCAATAGAAGGGCAGGAAAGGGAGGAAGGCAAGTCTGAGGTTGTTTTTTCAGCTCAAGAGGTAAGAGCCGGTATTATGGGACTGTCCAAAAACAAGGCCCCTGGCCCTGATGGGATTCCTCCAGACCTTTACATCGCGACAAGTGGAAACCTTGGTGCCTGTACTGACAGCAGTCATTAACGCATTGGTTCAGGCTGGCTGCCATGATTCTTGGGCACTACCAACCATTGTCCCAGTTTTTAAAAAGGGAGTTTGGAATAGTACTCTTTGCTATAGGTCTATCTCTCTTCTGTAGTAAAGGTTGTGGGTCGTATGGTTTTGGACAGACTTGAAACCTGGGTGGATAAAAATTACATATTAACCGAGGTGCAATACGGTTTCCACCCAGGAAGTTCCACAGTGGAACAATGTTTAAACCTGAATATGTTTTTGAACAAGTACACTGTGGCTCGCTCCGGCTCTATCCATCTAGCCTTTATGGATCTGTCTTCAGCTTTTGATCGTGTTAATAGATCAAAGCTCTGGCAGATGATGTCCTCTATTGGCATTGACGGACATTGTTTTGTTTCTGAAGGACCTCCACAGAGACTTAAAAGCGGTTGTCCACTACTCAAAAGATCTTAAGGTAATCCGCAAGTTTGATATTAGGAGAGGGGTGCACAAGGGGTGTATCCTGGCCCCCTTCCTTTTTAATTTATATATTAACTCTTTGGAGAAGGCCCTCCTGGAGACAAGAGCTGATTGCCCACAGGTGGGCAAGCGCAGCCAGCCGGTTCTCCTATATGCAGAGGATGCTGTCCTCTTGGCGAGGACAGCCAGGAGGCTACAGCATCTGTTGAACTCCTTCGTCCACTTCATGGCGAACCTGGATCTGCTGGTTAATCACAGCAAATCATTTGTCATGCATGTGGGACCTCATATAGCAAAGCAGTTTATTTTTAAGATGGGAACCTTGTTAATCCCGATGACAAATGTCTTTTCTTACCTGGGAGTAGTCTTTGACGACACTCTGAGTTGGTCTCCCCTGATTACCCGGAAGAAGGGGGATCTGGTCAGAGCGACCGCAGCTATTTTTAACTTTGCTTCTAGCGTGAGGGGGAAACCCATAGGGGCCCTTTTGAAGATTTACAGAGCCAAATGTATCGCAAAGGCTAGTTATGGGAGCGAGATATGGGGCCACACTGGGCTGGAGGCTCTGCAAGTTGCAGAAAACACTCTCCTGAAATGGGCACCCTCATTACCGCAGAGTGTCCCGTCCTATGTTGTGCACCAAGTTCTGGGGATGGCTTTTCTCTTAGATGAACTGGCATTTTCGCACATTAGCACTGTGGTTAAAGATTTGGGCCAAGGAAAAAAATGTCCTTGGTAAGGATTTGCTAAAGGATTGTCTTTCTCTTGGCCAATTTAATGGTATCCGTTTGATAAAGTATGTAGGAGATGCCCTCCACAGCCTGGGAAGGGCAGATCTATCTGACAACCCAGATGGTATATGTAAGAGGGATTTTACTTGCATAAAAAAGTGTTTTCTTACAAGGCGATGTTGCGATAGAGAAGCAACAGAGCTGAGCAAGCCCAGTGTGCGAAGGTGCATTGGATTAAATACTGTGCCAACCACTGAACCATATCTTTTAGGGATCAAAAGCAACCATGATCGCTTCTTACTGACCAGATTTCGGCTTGACTTCTTTCACTACCTCCTGGCTCAACCCCGTGGCACTCATAGAGGTCAGTTCCTCATGCCCTGTGGCTTTGATGGTCGGTCTCCTCAGGACATGCTGCACTTTTTAATGTTTTGTAGTTTTTATGAGGTTCCTAGAAAGTATTTTATCATTCCTATTCTTAAAAAGGCCTGTTTTAGGCAGGTGAGACCTGCTTTTATTTTTTACATCTTCTTTCAAACAATACTGTACTGTATACACTCAGCTTTTTAAGGGCCGTCATCCTACTTAGGTCAAGCTGTGATTAACTTTGATAGCGGGATTTATTTTTAAACTGTAATTAGATCGCACTGGCCGCATTGTTTGGTTATTCTGTACATATGTGGAGTTTTATTGATGTTTGTATGACTTTTATGGTTTTATCTGAAAAAAACGAATACAGTTTGATTTTATTTGATTTGAACCCCATAAAAAAGAACAAAGGTAATGCTCTTAGCTTTTCTTATTAAAAATTAAGGGCCCAATTCACAAAACTAACTTAAGACAAAATCCTAAACTTACTACCATTTTGGAATTCACAGAATGCACTTACTGATTTTGGTATTCACAGAATGCATTTACTACTTTTGGTATTCACAGAATGGATTTACGACTACTAACTTTACGTCCGTACTCGGGCCGGAAATTCCGGCCCGGAGGCGGGGCTTCCGGGCCGGAGGCGGGGCTTCCGGCCCAGAGGTGGAGATTTTGGCCATGGCTAAATCTCCGCCACTGGCCGGAATCCCCACCTCCGGGCCGGAAGCTCCGCCTCCGGCCCGGAAGCCCCACCTCCGGGCCGGAAGCTCCGCCTCCGGGCCAGAATTTCCGGCCCGAGTGTGGACGTAAAGTTAGTAGTCGTAAATCCATTCTGTGAATACCAAAAGTAGTAAGTGCATTCTGTGAATACCAAAAGTAGTAAGTGCATTCTGTGAATACCAAAAGTAGTAAGTTTAGGATTTTGTCTTAAGTTAATTCTGTGAATCGGGCCCTAAGTGCTTCAGTGGGACCTCGTCTAGCAGCTATCTGGCTTCGAGAGAACTTCTGTACACATGACTGCAACCTTGCCCTTTTGGAGGATTTAGACTTCCATTTCAGAGAATATTGGCCTAAAGTAGTTATGGTGGACTGCCTGTTTCTCCTTCAGGATGACAGAATAAAATACTCCATTGCCGTAATGGAGAGGCATCCCCCAAATTTCAAAATGACTGCCAAGCTGGCAGTCATTTCGAAAGCGTTTGCAGGGACCACCACCACAGCAGTTCCAGTCAATACAGTTTATTGTTTGGTGTAGGTTTCCATCAACATAATTAAACCTCAGGTCCGCCTGCATCTAAATTTGTCAGATGGATCACAATCTTGGCGGTAAGGATACTCTGTTGCCATTGTGATGGGCTATACATAGCACCAAATCCTTAAATCGGGCCCTTAGGCAGAAGATAAAATCTTTTACCAGGACTAACCCCCCTAGTGTATCTGACGAGCGCTTCCTTGCTTTCAGCATGAAATCATGCCTAGGTCCTGGTCAACTGCAAAAAATGACTGCGATGGGCACTTTACTTATTTTAAGCACTTGGCATTAAAACTCATATCTCCGGTTCCCCTTATTGATTTTTGTTATTTGGTGTAATTTTCTTTATTACATTTTATTTGCATACATTGGAGTCTAATCTTTATTGTGTTGTGTTTTTTTACTTTTTCCTCTTATAAATGCTGCAGTACGACGATTTCCCCCCCTCCACCGACTGCGGAGTCTCCCTATAGTAAAGTATAGGGAAAAGTAAATAAAGTTTATTAAACTTGAAAAATGTTCCTAAAATATTTTTATGTTAAATATTAATTTAAAGTAATTTCATATACTTATTGTAAATGTAGAACTTAAGAACAACATGCTACAACACTAGTAAATTAATTTATAATTAAATATTTTATTAATGTAAGCATAGATTATAAATCCAAACTTACACAATATATATATTATTATACATTAATAATTATTAGAAGTAATGCCTTGAATGTTTTAACCTAATGTGCCATTTGTATACGTTTTTCAACTTTAAATTATATTTCTTTATATTTTAAGCTATTTCAATTAATTTATTTTAATTCAACAATATTATTTTAATGAGACGGTCTTGCAATACAAGTGGTTGGCCATGTCAATCAATCAATCATGGAACTTATATCGCGCACTACTCACCCGTAAGGGTCTCAAGGCGCTTGGGGAAGGGGGTCTGCTACTGCTCGAACAGCCAGGTCTTGAGCTGTTTCCTGAAGGCCAGGTGGTCCTGGGTCATCCGCAGGTGGACGGGTAGGGAGTTCCAAGTCTTAGCTGCCAGGTAGGAGAATGACCTTCCTCCAGCGGTGGCTCTCTGTCCGTCGGTTCAGGTGCGGTGCCTAGTGCCGGGGGCCACCAGGAGTCATCCCATGCGGAGGGTGATGGTCCCAGGATGAGGACTTCTGTCTTGTCCGTGTTCAGTTTCAGGCGGCTGATGTTCATCCATTCAGCGACGTCTGTCATCCCTTCGTGCAGGCTGGCTTTGGCGGTGTCGGGGTCTCTGGTGAGGGAGAGAATTAGCTGGGTGTCATCGGCGTAGGAAATGATGTTGAGGTTGTGTTGGCGTGCGATGGCAGCGAGGGGTTTCATGTAGATGTTGAAGAGAGTGGGGCTGAGCGACGATCCTTGCAGGACGCCGCAGATGACTTCGGTGGCCTCGGAGCGGAACGGAGGGAGGCGTACTCTCTGTGTTCTGCCGGAGAGGTATGAGATGATCCATTCCAGAGCCTTCCCTTGGATGCCGGTGTCGTTGAGGCGTTGGACTAGTGTGCGGTGGCAGACAGTGTCAAATGCTGCGGAGAGGTCTAGGAGGATGAGTGCCGCTGTTTCGCCGTTGTCGAGCAGGGCTCGGATGTCGTCGGTGGCTGCGATGAGGGCGGTCTCGGTGCTGTGGTTGGCTCTGAATCCGGACTGTGATGGGTCGAGGGATCCGTTCGTCTCGAGGAAGGCTGCCAGTTGCTTGTTGACGACCTTCTCGATGACTTTGGCGGGGAAAGGAAGGAGCGAGATGGGGCGGAAGTTCTTGAGGTCGGTCGGGTGCGCTGTTGGTTTCTTCAGCAGAGCGCTGAGTTCGGCGTGCTTCCAGCTCTCCGGGAAAGTTGCTGTGTTGAAGGAGGTGTTGATGATGTCTCGGAGGTGGGGTGCGATGGTAGAGGCTGCCTTGTTGAAAACATGATGGGGGCACGGGTCGGTCGGAGATCCGGAGTGGATGGTGTTCATCATGCGTGACGTGTCTTCGGGGGTCACCTCGGTCCATGTCTGGAGGGTGGCGGCGGGGTGCGAAGGTACGACCGATGGGTGCGGGGGTGAAATGTCAAAGCTGTTGTGGATGTTGGCGATCTTGCGGTGGAAGTACGAGGCGAGGGAGTCGCAGAGGTCCTGTGAGGGAGTGATGTTGTTGTTGCCGGTGCTGGGGTTGGAGAACTCCTTGACGATGTTGAAGAGCTCCTTGCTGTCATGGGCGTTCTTGTCCAGTCGTTCCCGCAGAGATTTCTTCTTGGTGGTGCGGATGAGCTGGTGATGTCTGCGAGTGGCGAGTTTCAGTGCTGTTCTGTTGTCGGCGGTCTTGTTGAGGAGCCAGGCCTTCTCAAGGGTGCGGCAGGCCTTCTTGGAGTCCTTAAGTTCGTCGGTGAACCAGGGGGCCTTCTTGCTTCTGGGCCTGGTGAGGGGGTTCTTCAGTGGCGCGAGGTCGTCGGCACAGGAGGTCAGCCACTGCGTGAGGTCGAGGGCAGCTGTGTTAGGGTCCGTGGACCTGACAGGTGGGCTCTGGCTGAGGGAGGTGGCGAGCTGGTCGGCGGTGATCTTGCTCCAGTTTCTGTGGGGAGCCTGCTTCGGGTGATGGTGGACCGTGTTCTTTCTGAAGCTGAAATGGACGCAGCTGTGGTCGGTCCAGTAAAGTCCGGTGGAGTGGCTGAAGGTGACGTGCTTGCTGGACGAGAAGAGTGGGTCGAGCGTGTGGCCGGCGAAGTGGGTGGGGGTGTTGACCAGTTGCTGAAGTCCGAGGTTGGCGAGGTTATCCAGCAGGGCGGTGGTGTTGCGGTCATTGTTGCTCTCCAGGTGGAAGTTGAGGTCCCCGAGGAGGATGTAGTCGGCGGAGGGGAGGGCGTGAGGGCAGATGAAGTCGGCGATGTCTTCGCAGAACTGTGCGCGTGGTCCCGGGGGTCTGTAGATGAGGGTGCCTCTGAGGGTAGTCTTGGGGTCGGTGTGGATCTGGAAGTGCAGGTATTCGGCGGCGTTGAATACGTCGATGGAGTTAGTCGAGATGCGAATGGTGCTCTTGTGTACGATGGTGATGCCTCCTCCGGTCTGGTTGACGCGATCCTTCCTGATGATCTTGTAGCCGTCCGGGATGGCTATGGCGATGTCGGGGGCTGAAGAGTCGTTCATCCAGGTTTCCGTGAGGAAGGCGACGTCTGGAGATGCAGTGTCGAGGAGGTTCCAGAGTTCCACGGCGTGTCTGTGGACGGAGCGGGTGTTGAGCAGGATGCACTTGAGGTGGTTGCTGTTGTCCGTCTTGGTGGGCGTGGTGCTTGTTTGGAGGCAAGAGAAGTTGCAGGATCGGCAGGCGAAGGGTCCATGGGTGCGTCGCGGGGACGCTCGGTAGCAACCGGGGGCTCGGGCGGTTTTGAGTGCGATGAGCGTAGCGAAGTCGTAGGTCCTGCGGGGGGGCTGGCGGGCGCGGGGACCAGGGGGTCTGGCGCTGGGCGCGGTCCAGGCGCGGACGCTGAGGGGGCGTCATAAGTAAGGAGCCGGGAGGGAGGGTCAGCGGGAGGCGGGAGCGGGGTGGCCAATGGGCAGGGAGGGGGGGCGGGACTGAAGGAGGAGGCGGGAGTGGGAGTGTGCGCCTGGGGCAGCGGCGCCGAGAAAACGGCGGGAAAATCGGCGGGAAGCGACGGAGCCCAAGGAGTGACCAGGTAAGTGGCGGTGGTCAGCGGGCGTGAGGAGTGAAGGTAGCGGCGTGGGTGGCGACCAGGAAGCAGCAGGCGGTACCTGGGAGGCGGAGGCGAGATGCAGGCAGCGACGTCAGGTAGGTGGTGAGGAGCGGCAAACAGGCGTCAGGCAGCGGAGGCAGGTAGGTAGCAGCAGTGGGAGGGAGCGTCCGTCTGTGCAGGCACAGGGGGTCGCACTGACCAGCCCGCGGGGGCCCCTTAAATAAGGAGCCGGGAGGGAGGGTCAGCTGGAGGCGGGAGCGGGGTGGCCAATGGGCAGGGAGGGGGGGCGGGACTGAAGGAGGAGGCGGGAGTGGGAGTGTGCGCCTGGGGCAGCGGCGCCGAGAAAACGGTGGGAAAATCGGCGGGAAGCGACGGAGCCCAAGGAGTGACCAGGTAAGTGGCGGTGGTCAGCGGGCGTGAGGAGTGAAGGTAGCGGCGTGGGTGGCGACCAGGAAGCAGCAGGCGGTACCTGGGAGGCGGAGGCGAGATGCAGGCAGCGGCGTCAGGTAGGTGGTGAGGAGCGGCAAACAGGCGTCAGGCAGCGGAGGCAGGTAGGTAGCAGCAGTGGGAGGGAGCGTCCATCTGTGCAGGCACAGGGGGTCTAGACTCATTTCAGCTCTGAGCTACAGTAATGTATTACTGTTTTGGGTCTATTTCTGGTTGTAGTAGCTTCAGAAGTGCAGTCTGTAAATTGCAACGGAATTACTCTTTTTTGGGTAAAGTAAACACCTCTCCCTAAACCCCATCCTGCCCTTCCTTAACCCCTCCTTACACCTCCGTTTTCCCATCCCCTGTAGTAGTAAATATTCAGCATTTTCAGCCGCTCTTTCCTGTTCCTCCCACATCTACTATTAAAAGGTATAGGTACATGTGCGGAGAAGCTGCACTGTGAGCGGAGACCTCCACACATTAAAAGATAGGAGAGGCAGAGGTGCAAACTCTGCATGTAGGTTTATGAATACAAAACGTGCTACAAAAACCAATGTGTGAATAAGCCCCTAAGTCCAAAGGTAGAATTCATAACTGGGTGAAGGCATGAAAAATGTTAGCCCGATGAGAGTACCATGTCAGGCACTAAATTTGAATGTCTCCCGCTGACAATACCAACAGTTTCAGCCATACCTTAGCCAGCACCTATCTGGCTTCAATAGACCTTCTACTGCTGAAGGATTTTGACATCCATTTCAGAGACTAAGGGCCAAATTTATTTCTTGGCAGATGGAGTATTCTTCCTTGTCCTGGCAGAATACTTTACATCCGCCAGGCCCAAACTACTCCATCTGCAAGATTTATAAATGACCACATAGCTGGCAGTCATTTATATAGGAATTGGCAAGAACCACTGTCACAGCTGTTCCTGTCAATGCATTTTACTGTTTGCTAGAGGGCTGCAACAGAAGAATGCAGCCCTGCAACAAATAGTGTTCCTTTTTCTTTTCAAAAAAGAAAATCTCGAAATGGGATTACATTTTTGAAAAAGAAAGAAAGCAATACTCTCCTCACCATTGGAGACTCTTCCCATTGCAGGGGAGCATTCGATTTTTTTTACTGTTGCTTACTGGATGTAAATGCGGGTTGTGGACTGCTTTCTTGGTAATAAGGATACCCCATCGCCATTGCAACAGAGTATCCTTACTGCCAAGAAATGCATCGGGCCCTAAGCTAGAAGGTAAAGATTTTCACAGAAACAAATCCGCTCAGTATATCTGACCTAAGCTCCATTGCAATCAGGTTGAAATTGAGTTTAGGTCCAAGCCCCTACAGATTGGCATTACTGTTTTATGGTGCTTTTGTCTTAAATCTTTAAAAAAATCAGATCTCTGGTTTTCCTTGTTGTATTTCTCTAATTTTTGTGTCATTTTATTTAATACATTTTGCTCTAATATCAACATTTTTATTATGTTGTGTTTTTTGCTTTCTAAATGTATTGATAATTCTAAATTCTTTACACATTATGGTTTGTACCATTTCTACAAGGAGTTGAGCTCAGTTTAAATTATTCAAACCTTAGTCTGGACCTAACAGGTTTGGGACTTTATTCCTTGTGATTGACTACAATCCACCTTAATAAATAACCTGTTTTCCTACAGTAGAGGAAGGAGGTAGTGAGAGAGGTTAGTAGGAAAGAAGTGAGCGATAATGAAATGGAGATATAGATGGTGAGAGATACAAAGTTAAAGTAAAGCAAGAGATGAAGATGAGAAATAGGTGAAGTAAATGGAGAATATATCCAGAGAGGTGATGTGGAAACAGAGCAGTTAGGTGCAACGAATGGGGTTAGATAGAGAGAGTAGAAGTAGAGTGGATAGAGATTTAGAGGTAGGCACAGTGACAGACAGAGAGAGAAAGATGTGAGGTGGTGATAGAGAGGTAGAGGTAGAGGTGGGTTTGCATTAGATGTATTGGTAGAAAGGTGAGTTAGACATAGATGGTGTATAGAAAATGGACATAAAGAGAAAAGAAATTTGATAAGGTAAGATGGGACATGAGACACAAAGATTATTTTTTTGAAGACATACAAGCTGATTGCATGAGAGTGTGATGATTATGTTTGGGAAACCCAGACTTGGAAACTAAAAAGTTGAAAAAAAACCTGTTCTTTCTTTTGCACGCTGTTATATACGGAAAGAGTTCAGACAGAGGACCCTGGAAGGTGGAAGGTCTTAGCAATTTCCCACTTTGCTCATGCCATAAAATGGCACAGTACTCACAAGTATGTTTGTTGCCATATGATTGACTTATAACTGCAGAATCATGCATCAAAGTCCAAAATCAGCAAATCAGGTTTTGATTATTTTCAGTAAAATCTGACTTATCGTGGTTGAAAAATCTTTACGGTTAGCTACTGTCACATGTGCTGTTCTCAAGGAAGGGCATGACTAATCATTGTAATTGTGACAAAAATCCACTAAGACATACCTTTGCATTTATTGACTGGCAGTCCCAAAATATGTTTCCACTTTATTTACACTCTTAAAGACTTAAGTGCTTTAGACTTTTGTAAACTCCCCAAAAGTCATAAATGAGGACAATCAGCTGGTCTGGCCCTCGTTTAAGCTTCGGAACAAGACACCCAATGTGTTCTTAGTATTGAAAGGGCTGCAGAATCAGTACAGATATCTTGAGTGACAGTTTTTAAATCAAACTTGACATGAATTTAATCATATATTGGCCTTCTTCCTTGCACTCTGGAAAACCCTCCATCCAGAGATTGGATTTTCCAATACCGGTGTTCCAAAACCTCCAATTTATTTTGCAATGCACTCAGATCATTTGTAATGCATAATCTCTGGGACTGAGTTTGTTAATGGGTGTCTTCATTGCTGACGCATGATTTTCAGTCTCTTCAATGCACCTAGGAAAGCTTTCTGACTGATTGCTAATGTTGTCAATTGGTATTTAAATGACAGAAAGTGTCTGTGGTCGGTTTGATTTAATTTCTTAGATCTACTGCAGTAGTTTGTAATATAGTTACAAGACTTGTGTCTCTGGAACCATGGTGTCAGTTATTAGCTGGCTTCCCCCTGCAGAACCAGACCCAACTTAAAGATTAGACACAGCATTTACATCTTTATTCATTCGATTTGCCATTATTCCTGTACTTATATTGCTTGGAGTATCAGCCTTTGTATCAAGTGCCTCATTGGCTGGGTTAAATACATTTATTGTTTTAAGAACATGGATTTTTCTAGTAAGGAATACTTTCATGTACTTCCTTCTGGAAAAATCAGTTTGTTTAATACACAGGATGCTGCAGAGATGTTTTATGGATCACCTTTCATTGTCTCTATCTTGCAACCCCATTAACCATTGTTTCCTATTAAGAGGCTTTACTTCTGGGCCCACAGTAGAATCCACTGCAATAAACGTTTTCCCTCTATCTTTGATACTTGAGTCCTCCAGAGCTATAACATTGTCCACTGCTGTGTTCCCTTCTGCTCCTAATGAAGGGAAATGGCTAACATGGAATGAATCCATTTCCATGAGTGCGCTCGGTGTTACATAATGGGGTCACTTCCAATTTTTAGATCTTGCATAGGCAGCGCATGCGCTGCCTATACGAGGCAGCAAGTAATTAGTATAACTAGTGAAACTCCACCCATTGCGTTTCTCTTTGTTTTGTTGCTTGCCATTGGTGGAATCTGGCATTGCTGTTGTTATCTTGCTCATTGTTGGCTGGTGGTCTGATACATCACTTCCGTTTTCTTCCGTTTCTGGGGAAGCAGCATTGACCAACTACAGTTAACTTACGCTGCTGGCTGTTATGTTTTTATTTAGGGACTACTTTTTTTCTTTGCTGGTCGCATTTCCACATCTGGCAGCTTCCTGCCCTCACCCAACGCCGTTTATTTATTAACGTGATCTCGGTTTATTTATAGTTAAATGATGCAGCCCATGCTGAGGTTCGAACCCTGTTCTCCTGCTCCAAAGTCAGCAGCGATATATGTTGAGCCACCTCCTTGCACCGTTTGTTTTACTTGGTTTCAGATGCTTCATTTGTTCTTACTATTAACCCCTTTGCCGCGGCAGGAATTCCGCCGCGGTGCTGGGGGGGGTTTGGGGGAAGGTGCGGTGGCGCTGTGCTCGTGACGGAACCACTCCGTCACGAGCCACGGTTGAGCTGTGCTCATGACGGAGTGGTTCCGTCATGTCTCCGCCCACTGCGCTAATCGCTTGCACAAGCGGGGAATTAGCGCCGCGTGGGCGGAGCGGCCGCCAACGGCCGCAGCATGACGGAGCCACTCCGTCATGAGCACAGCGCAACCGTGGCTCATGACGGAGTGGTTCCGTCATGAGCGGGGAAGGGGTTAAACAAAAAGTGCTCACCCACACGTCGCGCTTTAACTTTAATTATGTTTATTTTTCCTTAATGGCCGCTCCCCCACGTTGACTAGAGCTGCTTTGGAGGTTGCTTTTTTTTCGTGCAGCCCTCCCACCTTGCTGGTTATCAGGGGCACATGCTCTGTCTTCAGAAGGGCCGGGTGAATACTGCTCTTAGAACCTGCCGCTGACCAGTAAAAGCCCTGTGTGTTGTTTACATTTATTTTTGCTTTTTTTATATAGCGCAAGCTCGATCAGCAGATATTGGAGTGCTTTACATGCATACATTAGAGAAGAACACATACATTTATGGTAGGTGCGCGGAGATTAATTTATTCATGCAGTCAGAGTGGGCGGAGTCAAAGCTGCTCTTGTTACTTCTGTGACTCCGGTTGCCGCTCCTGCTCGATTATTGCTTGTTTTTCTTCCTTTCTCCGCTATTCACTTCTTCTTATTTGGCTATGGTTCGCCAGTTGCTCCACTCTCCCCCTCCTCCTCCTGTGACAGGCTGCCATTTCCTGGATGCTTCCCTGCCTCTTCTCTGTAGGGGGGATGGCTCTCGTCTGAAGGGACACATGGTCATGCGATGCTTGCGATGGGCTGTGTTTGTTTTGGCGGTGACCTGGGGGTAGAGCTGTGCTGAGGGAGGGTGGGCTCCTCCTCCGATCCACCTCTCACTTGTGTCAGTGTATTTGGGGGGAATCCAGGGAGTTGGGACTAGGAACCCTTGTTGCAAGCATCTCCGTAGTGCATCTTACTGTGGGTGCATTGTCCCCCGAGTGGTGAAATGGAATAAAACAGCGCATGATGCCTTTTACTGTGCTATACTGGGCACCTACCTTAGCCCTTTACATTTGAATTTTCAAGTATTTGTAGACTTGTTTAACTCGATGTTGCTACTCCTGAACAGCTAAACTGGAGAACACAGGCTTGTAAAACGTTTTTTTTGCTTTATAGGGGTAAGGAATACACTAAAGAAATGTGGTCTATTAACCCTTCCTAGACTGCGGCGTAATTTTAGCCCACCCTTCTCTTTTTCTTACTCCGCGCTGTAGTAATTGGCACACATTTTAGAGACCTTGGACAAAACGTTCTAGGGTGAGTGAAAGGATTGCACACATTCGCGTGAGCTGCACTTCAGGACAGTTTAGCTCAGGCTGGGCGATTGTTGCTTCAGCCGGGAGCCCAGCGGTTGGTTTATGGGTCTGTGGCACCTACGTGCAGCGAATGCACATACCCAGGGCATCATCATCGTGCACCGCTATTACTGGGCAGCAAGATCTTCCCGGCAGTAGCACTGTCACAGGCACTTAACTCTACCCCCTTCAAAGGAACTGCGCCCCCTCCTCTCGAAAGGATGCCATCCTAAAACAAACACTGATTAAAAGTGCGCAGAGTAAAAACTCAGTGCCGTACATGTGTACTTTTATTCTCCTGTCACTTCGTGTCTCTTGTCGCCATGGTACCCAGACATGCAGTATATCACACAGCTCACAGTGGTGTAAATGGGGAACATCAGTGAGACAGCACAGTCATAGGAGTCAGACGTCAACCTAATGCACCACAGACCCCCTTCCGCTTGCGCTTTTTACTCACACTGCATGCCATAATGAACAGGCAAGTGATTAGCACATTATACAGACAAGGATTGTACCCCAGCCAGCGATACAGCAACAAACCGGTTAGATATAGTGCCAAATGTAGCACCTGACACATGTCCACTGTCTGCTCAACTTACCCTGCCTCTCCTTCCTCTTCTCAATTTAATTCCAGCGTGAACCGATACGAGTTGTCTATCATTTGAGATGTGTCTTTGTACATCCAATGGGAGGAATAGGCATGCAGGATGTAGAGGCCTTGAGGATTTTTTACACTTGATTAAGTTGACCTGCAGGGGGCTGGTGCTCTCGGTTCAGAGGAGGGAGTGCAGCGCAGCGTAGGTCTGAAGTCTCAATGCTTAGCTGCATCAGCTGTTCATGGCAGAACAAAATGTCTTTCTCTACCAAGCTCACCATGGACATGGTTGATGGAGTAAATAGGAGATTTGTGATCAGGTTAGCGTTGGAATTTTGGTGGATGGGGTGTTTACCGCTACAGTACACCATGAACTTGTCACTGCCTAGGTAAGGTGATTTCGAGATGCAGTGCTCTAGTGTTGCTCTTGTCATATACAATGTATTGTTTTTAGCTTAGTTACAATGGGTAAACTGGAGTAAGCTAAGACTTCAACTACCAGAATGCATTTTTTGAATGGAGATCCAGGACTGGAGCAATTTGTTATATGGTGTAATGGAGCCATCTGATACCCTTATACAGAGGGGGGCTGGTGTGGCTGCTGCATTAGGGCTGCAAGGTGGGAAGGGCACGCAGTCTTCTGGCTGGAAAGAGCATAGTTGCATTGTTTTTACTCCCTTCTTAAGGTAGATCGGCAAGTCGGTGGTTTAAACTACGAAGCTGGCTGGAAAATGGGATAACTACAGTGTTGGTTCATGGAAGCTGCAGCCTAAAGCTGGTGTTGGCTCTAAATGACAAAGGGCTGCTGGCTCTTAAGGGCATGGTCTCTGCTGGCTCGTAGAGCATTGAGGTTTGCAAGATAGGAAGAGCACAGTGCTGAAAACAGCCTGGCCCCTCCCTCAAATATCCAGAGGCGCTGCAGTCGGTTTCAATGGAGAATTAAGCATTGATATCGACACACAGCCCAAAAATTATTTCACCCACCTTTTTTGGTGGTGATGTGAACAAGGGCCACATATCATAGTGTTTTAATGTAAATATTATCTTAGGGAGGAAAAAAGCATTTGTCATTCAAGAAAAATGATTCATGGGCAGGATCATCAGCTGTGGGCAGATCACATCCTACCTGCATCTCTGTTCTTGTAATGTTTTTACTTAAATCAATGCCATTCTTTTTGGATATTCATTTTTATAGACCTCTTTCTGGAGGGTTGACTGGGTTTCAGCAATTGCATTACAATGGCAGCATCAGCCTTATTTTTTAGTTTTCAAACTTGTAAAGACGCACCAAAACGGCTGAGAAAATGAGCATGCGTGACACAGAGGCCCTAAATTTAGCAAGCCTCACCAACCCATATGAACTCAGCCTTGCCATAACCGAAGAATGCAGCACGTTTCCAGATATTAAGCACACAAATTATGCATCATCCTTTTTAAACTTGGCATCACAATGCACATAAATACACTCCACACCATGCCACATAATTCTAATCGTTAAACAAATAATGGGGTAACCCAGTATCCCTCAGAACCTGGGCAGTATGTTTATAAGGTAAACAATGGTTCCGTTGGGTGAAAGAATTACTTTACATATTAGGCATAGTCAAGCATTATTCAAGAAATGTACAGTATTCTACTGTAAGCAACACACAAGACAGTTCATTATGCAAATTCTTTATATATAAATTACGTCATTCATATATGTATGCAATGATATTTCATGGAAGGCCGTCAAACAATAGTGTGATGATACAAGTGACACAGTGAATAAGTGCTCGGTGACAGTGTGCGTGATATGTACAGTTGTTTAAAATCGAGAATATTCGAAAGTGGCCAGAAGGTTCTATAGTAAAGCTGCGTAATGGAAGAGTTCCTATTTGGCGCAGATCCTATGTAAAGGTCCACATAATAGTCGACGTTTCAACCCTAATACTGCACTCTTGAAAGGTCAGTGCGGGTCTTCATCAGGACTTGGATAGAAGATGACGGCCTTAGTTAGAGAGAAAATCAATTCTATTCAGTTGGCGAGGGGCCTATGTTGATACAATGATCCCGTGGTATTCGGTGCTCCACAGCAGTAACAAGTCGCATCTATATTGATGCGCAGTGCTGTCTAAAATCCAAGCGTTTCTAATCCATTAGTGTGGGTGATGTTGGCTCTTCAAACGAAGTTTAACTCCTTCGGAAGATCGGACGGCAGGCCTGGGGGTCCTGGCTCATCTGATTGAATCGGCCCAATCAGATGAGCCAGGACCCCAAGGCCTGCCGTCCGATCTTCCGAAGGAGTTGTATCAACATAGGCCCCTCGCCAACTAAGTGGACCCCATCCGGCGACCCACACTGAATAGAATTGATTTTCTCTCTAACTAAGGCCGTCATCTTCTATCCAAGTCCTGATGAAGACCCGCACTGACCTTTCAAGAGTGCAGTATTAGGGTTGAAACGTCGACTATTATGTGGACCTTTACATAGGATCTGCGCCAAATAGGAACTCTTCCATTACGCAGCTTTACTATAGAACCTTCTGGCCACTTTCGAATATTCTCGATTTTAAACAACTGTACATATCACGCACACTGTCACCGAGCACTTATTCACTGTGTCACTTGTATCATCACACTATTGTTTGACGGCCTTCCATGAAATATCATTGCATACATATATGAATGACGTAATTTATATATAAAGAATTTGCATAATGAACTGTCTTGTGTGTTGCTTACAGTAGAATACTGTACATTTCTTGAATAACGCTTGACTATGCCTAATATGTAAAGTAATTCTTTCACCCAACGGAACCATTGTTTACCTTATAAACATAATTCTAATCAGCATACTTTCCCTGAGCGTCACACACTTCCACACCACACAATTCATATCTTCACGTTTCCATTCCATGCCACATAATTCAACAGCAAGCCACATAAATCAACTCACCACATACATCCAATCCACACAATTCCACATCATGCCACAAAATTCAACAGCACACCATATAATTAAACAAAACTACATACCCCTCCACAACACAAAATACAATTTCACATAATTACATTCCATAACACACAATCCCACTCCAAATAATTCCAGTACACTCACTACTACATAATTACTCTCCACACAATTCCACTACACAATGCCACATAATTCCACTACAAAAAACCACTCCACACAATTACAATTCAACCTACATAATTCCACTCCACACTACATACATCCACTTCACTCGAAACCAAAACACATGGGTAAAACACATTGTCATTTACAACGCCAAAAGCTCTAATTCCCAGAAATGCGAGACCTATTGCATTGCAAATGTTTGTTTCTTTTTACTTTCCATGTAATTTAGAGGAAACAAGTGCTTTTGTCAATTCAGACAATTTATTCAATTTTATTGCTCTAGCCATTTTTGAAGGAGGCTTCATGTCAATATATCAGGTGCCACTGTCCGAGGTGCCTCTCACCTACTCTCCAACACCCACCTTAGAGCCTTTTATATTATCAAGCAGTAGCTTACACCTGTACTTCTGTGAAAGCTCTTGGAGAGGTCCATGTTCAAATGATGTTAATGGGCTGTTCCCAACTGTGAGAAACTGAGTTATTGGTTGAATGGGGTGTTAATCCTTCTCAAGTAGCAAACACATTCCTTGTCAGGGTGAACAACAACAGTCAATAAATTAACCTGTGCTTAACCCTCTGGTAGTCTGGCACAATAGCAGTCAGGCTTAAATCAGAGGCAATGTGTAAAGTTTTTATGCAGCACACAAACAGTAATAAAGTGAATACAAAACCGCATTTTGCTGCAGACATAGAAAGGGGAAAAAGCCTCTCAGAATTGTTTTTGTGCAGGAAGGTGCACTTTCCTGCACAACATAATCCTGCATGCAATGCAGGGTGCAAGGCGGTCTGCATTTGCACTTGACTGCCAAAACAGTGCAAGGGAAAATGACAGGCAGGCACCTAATTGGATAAATACAACACATTTCTGCCCTTTCCCTGTGATGCAGGACAACACATCAAGGTGACTTGCTGGGATGATCTGAGCCACAAGATTCATAAATATACATCATGGTCTTGTACGTGCTACTCTGCACTGACCTAAAGACTGTGATGGCACCTGAACTTACTGCTTGCATTCATTCACTCACTCGCTCGCTCACCCTGACATGTAGGCAGCACTAGACAGGGAGACTGCTGCATTATCTTTCACTATTGTGCTGCGTCCTGTAAGTCTGACACTCACAGGATGTTTCCCCATTAAACCCAGTATACTGTGATGTTTCACTCTCTCCTGTCTGGATTCCTCAAACTGTTGGCTCTCACACCATTACCTGACTGGCATACCAGGGTCCTCTCCTATCTACTCTTGCCATGCCTTCTTGCTCTCATCTCCCCACTACCTTTTCTGCTCCCTCCCGTCTTGCAGGAACCCTTAAGGCACTCCCGTTAAGTGCTATCATTCAGTCTAGTGTGGTCACTGCATTTTGGGAAAGCTGGCTTTATTAAAATTATTGTATTTCCCTACAGCGTCTAGAATTAGGGATGGGCGGAACTCTGCAGAATCTTGCGCAGTTTTTTGTAACTCTTTGATATTCTTTGGAGTAAAACTCTGCGAGTTCCACCCACCCCTAGGCATGAGCACACCATGAGAGTTCCACAAGCAAATGTTGTCATATAATGGTATATCGTTTTTTCCAGTCTGCGGAGTGCTAAATACAAGGACAAAACACTTTCTTTCCTTAAGCTCCATTCTCATGAGCATTGATCAGTAAACAAGCAGGAGATACCACAACTACAGATTTTGTATTCTATTTCACTTAAGAGTTTACAGCTCATTCATAACTCATCCAGCATAACTTAAGCTAAGCGTTGCAATAACAGATACATAAAACAGAGTTCAGAATAATGAGACAATGTTTCCAGCTCCATGGAAAGCTTCTGTTTACAGCCAGTGCAAAGCCAAGTGAAAGCAGTTGTGACAGTTTATGCTGCCTACTGATCTCTTGAGAAAGCTGCCACCTTCTCCTTCAGAATCTCACTTGACTACATGCAGCACATCTTTATTTATTTATTTATTTTAAAAGTCTTATATAGCGTGAACAAGATCCTTGCGGATATCAGAGCGCTTTACATAACGACAACTGTTAGTTGGAACAAACAATAGTGTGCAGATAACAGTCATATAAAAACAACATTGGGAGCAGGAAATAGTAGGAGGATTAGTCAGGTAGTGTATTTTAACCAGGCTCTAAAGAGCTCGGGCATGGATGGCAATTGTTCATGTAAATTTTGCAATGAGCAAAGCTTTAACTTCTTTTTTGAACGATGTGAAGAGTCATTCAGTCTGGTTTCAGGGGGAAGAGAGTTCCATATTTTGGGCGCCATCCCTGAGAAGGATCGTTTATAGGTTTACTTCTTGTTGAACCTTTGTGGTTTCAGTAGAAGTTTTCCAGCATTTCTAGAGGACCTTAGACCACCAGAGATAGTAAGTTTATTCGCGAAATAGCTGGGAGTGTTGTGATGTAGGGCTTTATGAGTCATGGCACGCAATTTTTAGATGGATTCTAGCTTCAAATGGTAACCAGTTCAGGGCTTTAAGGTCCGAGGAAATGTGAGCACTTCTTTTCGAGCCAGTGATGAGTCTAGCTGCCGCGTTGATAGTTGCTCGTAGTGGGGCTGTAGCAACTTTTGGGAGGCCACATAAGGAGACCCTTCCATACTCGACATGAGGGATAACTAGAGCTTGAACTGCCAGTTTGAAGTCCTCAAGAGGCAGGAAGGGTTTCAGCTTCCTCAATGTGTTTATCTGGAAGTTAGCTCCCTTTGTAGCGTTACTGATGTGTTTTTGCATCAAAAGGTTGCTGTCGTGGGTAATTCCCAAGGATTTTGCAGAATCCACGATGGTTGGTTGTACGTTGAAGGCGGTAAGCTGTTTGATCAGGTCGTGCATTAAAAGGACTTTGACCTGTGGTGCAATGAGGAGGAATTCTGTTTTTAGCTCGTTCAGTTTGAGATGATTATCTGAAAGCCAGGACTGGGTGGTCCTGAGAGTGGAGTTAAGCATATTAATGTCTTCTAGGGAGTTAATCTTGAGATATAGTTGTGTGTCATCCGCGTACATATGGAATTGTACGTTAGATGAGTGCAGAATTTCGGTGAGAGGTTCCATGAACAAGTTGAATAAGGTCGGCGAGAGTGAGTCCAAGTGTTACAGGAGAGGAATTGGAGAGCGTGTTGTTAACCTTGAATTTTTGTGTGCGGTTATGGAGGAAGGAGGTAAACCAGTTTAACACTGTGCCTGACATACCCATTCTATGCTCCAGAAGATCAATTAGTTTCTGGTGTTTGACCGTGTCGAAGGCTGAGGACAGGTCTAGCAGGATGAGTAGGCACGAACCGTTCTGGTCCAGGATTTGTAGCGCGTCATCAATAATGTGTGTCATGGCTGATTCTGTGCTGTGACCTGCTCTGAAACCTGATTGGTGTATATTTAGGAGATCAAAGTGATCTATGTGGTTAGTTAGTTGTCGGTGAACACATTTTTCCAGCAGTTTGGCGAGAGTGGGAATATTGGATATGGGTCGGTAGTTGTTAAGGTCTGTAGGGTCAGCAGTGGGTTTCTTTAGAATAGGTGAGACTTGACCTACTTTGAGGGAGTCCGGGATGCAGCCTTGTTGAAGTGAGCTGTTAATGATTTTGGTCCAAAGTGGAAGAAGCCAGGAGGCAAGGTCTTTGACTGCATTGGCAGGGAGGGGGTCAATTATGTGATTGGCCGGGTTCAGGGAACTTAGGATTTTGCCTAGGGCGTGTTCAGTATACAAGTCAAAGGAGGACCATGCTGCCTCGTTTTTAGGGCCCGGCTTATGGTGGAGTTGGCCAGACGTGGTTGGAAAAGAGGTGGGGATTTGGTGGTGGTTGGTTATTGAGGAGATCCTTAGAGATGTTGTGGGTCTTCAGATTAAAGAAGGTAGAGAATTCTTCACAGTTAGGTAGAGGGCGAGCTAGGTCTTGTATCCATTGGGGTGCATCCTTGGATTGATTTTTGCTTAATTCAAAAAGTTTTTTTGGGCGGTTTTTTGCTTGTTTTAGTTGATGGATGAAGAAATCCGCTTTAGTGCGCTTAATCTTTTTGTAGTAAGCATTTCTTTTTTTCCTTAGAAGTTTAAGGTGGATAGCTGAAGGGACTGATCTCCAGTTGTGTTCAAAGGATCTGAGGGCCCGTCTGTCCTCATTAAGCAACGTGTTATACCAAGGCTTGGAATCTTTAATGGGAGCTCTCTTAAGTTGCAGAGGGGCTACCTCATTAATTATTGTAGTCATAGCATTGAGATAATGGTTGGTGAGAGAATGAACATCAGAGGTGGCTGAAGGGGCCTGGAGCAGATTGTAGCTAGAAGGGGGTAGTGAGTTGGGATTGAGTTTTTTCAGGTCTCTTTTCCAGATCTTTGGTTTTGTGGATTGCGCTGAACTGGGTTTGGTGGTTCCCTTGATATAGAATGCAATGATATGATGGTCCGACCAGTCACAAGGTTGGATCGAATCCAACTGGATGATGTCAGATTTGGCGATTATAAGATCAATGGTTGAGCCTTTGTTGTGTGTGGGGCCGTTGCAAGATTGGATGAGGGTAAGATCCTCCAAGAAGTTTTTTAAGCTCTTGACCACTGAGTCATTGTTGTCGTTCCAGTGGAGATTGAAGTCGCCAAGGAATATTTGGGTATTCGGCAGACCCGTGTTGGAGGCGATCAAGTCCATGAGGTGTTCGATGAAGAGGAGGTTGTCTCCTGGGGGATGATAGATGATGTGGGATGAACATACTGGTTTGCCATTGCAACTAATGTCCAAATACAAGTATTCGCATGATGTGAAAGTCAGTGATAAGGCTCTGTTTATGGTGATGCTGCTGCAATGTATACAGGCTATGCCACCCCCTATTTTGTCCGTTCTGTCTAGTCTCATGATGTCATAGTCAGGTGGAACAAGGATGTCGAGGAGAGGGGTGGATGATTCTGTTAACCAGGTTTCAGTTAGGAATAAGATGTCCAGCTCTTGTGAGATGATGAGGTCAGCTATGTCGGCTGTGTGTCTGGCGGCTGATCTACAGTTTAGCAAAGTGCATTTCAGATGGGGTGAAATGAGGGAAGAGGATGGACCCTGAGTGATAGAGATTCTTCTTAGGTTGTTATCAATGACTCCTCTGTTGTTGTATGTAGCGAGTCTGCAGGGGTTGGAGGGGAAATGCAAACAGAACACGGCTTGCATCCATGAAAGATCACCACATTTGAATCCCTCTTGACAAACTGAAGAAACAGGACTAATCAAACCATAACACCATATCTTTACATAGCTGCCAAAGAGAAAGAGCATTGCCCGTTGCCAGTGAAACCTCCCAGAACTGCCAACCGGTATGTGGGCCACTGGGCTAGGCATAGTCCCTACCAGGAACTCCCAGTATCCTTCCCCCTCCCAGAATACCTCAGTATTCCACTTGGCACCGCGGGGTTGTATCTTGTCCCCCATCATATTTCAACCTTTATACGGTTTGGTCTGGAGCTCTGCTCACAGAAAATAACATTCAATTTAAACAATGCGCAGATGACACACAACTACACTTGAAAGTCCTCTTTGCCTCCTACATCAAAAGTCTCACAGACTGTTGCCACAACTTCCAAACCTTGATATTCAGCAACTACATGACATTTAACACCACTAAAAGAGAATTCCTTCTGTTTACCAACAAAAAAAACAAGCAAGAACTAATTCAAACATGTCATAGTGACAGTAGAATGGGCTGATTTCAATCGTAACTTTAACCCAATGCAAATTAACTTGGATTTGTCCTAGACACATTACGAACAAAGCCAAGACTTGCACCAGCCAGCTCTCTCTACTTGAGAAAGAGAAATCATACCTCCCAGAAGACCGATTCAGAAGTGCTGTCAAAGTCCTCATACCATAGCATGTGGATGGTAGAAATGCCAACCTCCAAGACTTCACATTGTCCCCCTCCCACTTAATGGTATTCCATGTGCTGCAGCATGCCATATTAAGGGCCTGAAGAAATATGACCATCACCCCACCATAATGGAACTCCACTGGCTCCCCTTGTTGACCCACATATCTTTAAAACTCCCTGCATTGTCTTCAAAGTTATTATGACCAGCAAACACCAGTGCCTGTGCCGAAGTGGCTAACAGGTTCACCATCTCTGGTGCTCTTAGTCACCTAGAAGCATGGATGGAGTAGGCCTGCTACTTTATTCATGTTTATTATTCTTTGTTTACACTTCTTTGTGGCGTAGGAGAGGCCATGGAGCAAGGCATTTCTACTTGATGAGAGAGTATGAGGGCTTGAACAACAGTTCTGAATTCACTTTGTGGAAGCCATTTTTTCACTCTCTTTAGATGGATTATTTGGTACCAGGCCATTTTAGTTTTTTGGCAATGTGTTCCTTGACATTAATGTTGTTTGATGTTTTTGGTAAATAAAAACAATGATGTCTTGATTAGGATGAGCTTCAGGTAGGAGCTTGACTTCCAGGTCCGGATGATAAGCAGGCAGTGTTTTTGGGTACTTGATGTCTGAAGCAGAAAAGACTTTCAAGTAAAGCTGGACATCACCGACATATTGGTGAATCTTGTTGCTGTTATCTGGGGATAGGGACATAAAGGATTATTTGCCAAAATGTGTTTTGTTTTTAAAACGTAATTTTTTTAATTTTGCAGGTGATTTATAATTGCAGTTCTATTTGCACATATAGATTGGCAGTGCTAGCAACTTAGACAATCAGATACAGTTTACCCTTATAACATTGTGGAGGAGATCTCAGAATGCACAATAGCTAAGTGCTCTAATCCCTAGCCTCTCAGCTTGTCCCAAAGATATGCTGCTGTGTCCCCATGATGGTCAATAAGCACTTACCTATCACCCTCTGAAACAAAAAAATAGGCAATCAACTCGGAGCCCCCATGTGTCCAAAGTGGTAGTAGATTTACATGCAATCTCCTCACTCGCAGAGGTGGGTATAGTCCCTGCTGTCCTCAGAAAAGTCAGCGCAACATGCTCCCAGGGCTTTGTTGACTCCAACAAATCATTCTCTGGTGTTTGCCTGTGGTCCTCCCATGACTTGTCCATTAATGCGGTAAAGAGAGACTTTCCCTCATCAGGTGCCTACAGTGATGTTTGTCCTCCTCTGCTAGCAGCACTGTTTCCTCTTCCCCCGCCAAGTTCTCCACCTCAGTCCGCCACCTGCAATGGGGTGGCCCATCCGAAGAATTCCAGTGCATGACCTGGGCCCTCTTGGGCAACACCAAAGACGAATGCAAGAACCTAACATCCACTATTGGCAGTTGATGGGGACAAACCCCAGATGCATACTTCTAGCCCCCACAGATCGGCGTCATCCAAGGTATGCTCCAAGTTGGACACCACCTCCTGCCAGAACCGTGTAGCCCCTGGGCATAACGAGCTCATATGTATAAAATTGTCATCTGGTTCCCAATATCGCGGATATTGAGGGGCAGTTTTTCCCCATGAAGGCAGTGTAGTGTAAGGTACAATGTGTAAAAAGTTGAAGTATGTGGAGCGAAAGCAGGTGTTACAAGATACCATATGAACCCTTTCCAGTGCTCGTCTCCATTCCCCATCCTGCACCACCCGGCCCACTGCTGTTTTCTATCTGCCATGGAGCAATGTCCGATCCAACTGTGACTGAAGTAGAGCTGAATTATAAAGCCAAGAAACCACCTTACAACCTTCTCTGAAAGTCAGAACAATTTTCAGAACCTCATCTACCAGCAGCTCAGAGTGTCCTCTGTGCCACAAAGCATGGACCTCTCATGCTACCAACATAAGGAACTGCGATGTGGGCAAACCAGTGTCTGCCAAAAGGTCATCTAGTGATCTTAGTCTGCCCTTGCCATAGCAATCCCCCACCCTGAGCATATCTGCAGCAGTCCAATCTCACAACCTTCGGGCGGTGAAAAGACTACCTCTTGGTGTTGGGAGGCCCAACATGATTTCTCCCAGCTAATGCAGAAACACATCGCTTCTTCCAAGTGACATAGCATCGAGACCCCTCTAGGGAATCCCAAGTATGGGCGTTGTGCAAAAAGAGGAGCACATCATCAGCATATGGGGAAATATTATGTCCCTCATCATGGAGCACACTTTAGAGTACTCCAGCCACTGTTGCTCTCTGCCAGAATCCTGGCTGCTTCTGGACCCGACACCCCTGGGTGGGACCTGGCCAGCGAGTCCAACACTGGGGGCAGCAGTGGAGGGCATCAGTAACTGATATGGCACCAGTACCCAAGCTTAGAAAGCAGCGCGAAGCCCCGGGTGGGGCCTACATCATGGCGGGTGCTGCCTAGAGAGACAAGCCATGTGACATGGATCGCGCTGTGTGGCATGGAGTGATGCCACCTCGTACCCTTCTCCTGAGAGGTGGACGGTGGCCTAGTGCTGCATTGGACATCTTCTCTTGCCCCCTGGAGATGATGAGAGCCTGCGAGGGCCTGAGAAGTAGTAAAGGCTGGAGGTGTGGCTGATAAATCTGGTGCTGGTGGTGAGGGCTGCGCAAAGATCTAGTGAGAAGCCCGGTCCCTGCCCTGGCTGTGTCTTTGCTGATGGTCACAGATGTTGGAGAGCCTGATGCCAACCTTTATCCTGATACACTATGTTTTATACTTTGAGATGGGGCTGATCTCATCCTAGGAAAATTTGTCAATAACAATGTTCCATTGCCAAGGTTTAGGGAGTTAGATTGAATTCCACTCTGACCTAAGATTGTGAATTGCATTAGGGTAAGACCGTGCACCAAACCTAAGCCAAAAGTCAACTTGCATGTAAAGGCTTTGCCTCATAAGTTACAATTGGATTTTCTGAATAAAAAAGAAAAAGTATTGAACTTATTCACCAGTGTGAATTGCTCAAAAGTGTAAGTTACCTTTGTGAATTGGCACGCAAGTACAGAAGGAGGGTCTGTAAGGATAGAGCTTAAATCATGTCAATAAAATACCTGAATAAATATATTTGCATTCAAATTTCTCAGTGTCAGTCAATGCATGCATGCATCTGGGTACATTTATACTTGAACCTTTAGAAGTATTCACTAACAGTAAAGATTGTAAACCTTGGTTAAAAAAATCAACTAATTCCATGATGAATGAAAAATCATTGCTTTCAGTAGGTTTGACTGGTCTGATATTTAAAGAAGAGACAATATACACTTTAGGACCCCTGAGGACCTCCAAACTAGGATTCCCAGGTGTAAAAGGGTAAAAGGTTAGCATAAGCACTTATAGGTATCTTCTACTCCCCCCACCTTTCTTGACAACAAAAGGTTTTTGATATATACTAATGTCAAAATGGATATTTTGCAAATAAGAAACATTCTACAATAAGAACTTTATAGATGGAGCTTTAAATCCATGAGTCTTGGTAGGTGAAAATGTTAAGGGGTAAGGGCAAGATTTGGCTCTTATGACTGGATAGCCTAGAACAGTCCTTGTTATGATTCTTACCCAGGTACTCAGTAAACCTCAGCACTGACAATCAGTTCCTTCATGGGATATTTAGGTTTCTCTAAAGTGCTTCATGTCAAATGGTGGATCCAGTGCCTGCTTTAACCTAGGTAATCTAAGTGTTTGCTAGGATCTTTCAAAGTCCTCAAGGGATTAAATCTGTCTTTAGATTCATGTATTGCTAAATGAATAACAGGAAGGATAAGGTTATTAGTAATATTTTAATATATTAATGCTCTATATTTCAAGAAACTGCTTCTGGGCTAACACTAGCTCAAAGGTTTCTGAGAAAATGTTGGCCTTTGACCAGGTAATGAGATGAATCATACCACAACCATCATTACCATCACCTACAAATACCACCACAGTCCTTAATATAACAACCTACATTATCACAACTACCATTACAACTACCTCAGTTATCACCACTACATTACTACCACCATTACATCACAAATAAAACCACCACAAATATTACCACGACCATTACAAAGTTTTGCTAACATAACATGACATAACATAACATAGCATAGCATAGCATAACATAACAGCATAGCATAAAACAACAGAACATAACATTACTACCCCATTTCCACCACAAGCAGTACTACAGACCTGTCTTCAGTGAGCTAATATATCCAAAAATGTAACATGATCAAATGCTGTGTGCATGTTTTAGCTCATTACACCCATGCCAATTAGCAGTACCTGTTGTGGTCTACATGACATGGCACATCATAACCACCTTTTCAATTTAACATTGGTAGCCAATCAACCAGTGGTTACAATTTAACAACCTCTGTATATTTCATAAGTCCTTCCATGGCCTTTCACCAGACTATACAGCCAGCCTCCCAGGCACCTGAAACTTGATTAATTGCACCTACATATGGCTTTCTGCATTAAATAAAAAATATTGAGAAGCAGTTGCCTACATAAGTGTTGACTACATGTGCCCAGTTAAACATCACTTAGAACATATTTCCCCATACATTGTTAGGACAGTAACGCTAATGTCTGTTTGGACACTGTCCAAAGTCATTAGGACATCTTCGCAGGTGGGAACAACATCTGCTTCAGCCACACCATGCAACCCCCATGGACAGACCACCACTGTGTACACTTACTTGTAAACAAACCCACGCCGCCCAAAACTGCACCCCGCCCTCCATGAAAAACTGGAGCAAAGACACCAAGGAGCAGCTCAACTCCACCCTCACCGCGATGCCCCCACTACCTCAACCGACACCAACCTCGCAGTCAAAGAACTCCACAGATGGATCTCCAACTACACAAATGAGGTCGCACTCCTACGTAACCCCAACAAACTGTGCCACAGGAAGGCCACCTGGTTCACCACCGAACTCCAAGAATCCAGACACACCAGCAGACATCTCGAGAGAAACAGCAAAACACCGGACGATCGCACCTCCTACCACCAACGCATCAGATCCACCAAAAGGACCTTCCTCCAGAACAAGATCCTCGCCAACTCCAGCAACTCCAAGGAACTCTTTAGCGTCATCCAGAAAGTCACCAAGCCCCCCAGTGAAACCATGGACATCACCCCATCCCAGGACCTCGGCAACAAGCTCAGCTCCTACTTCCACCTAAACATTAAGGGCCTCTACGACAACTTTAGCAACCAGACACCTGACTCCGAAACCACTTTCTACTCCAGCAACACCAGCCAGCCCACCAGCTCCTCCTGGACCCAAGCCACCACTGAAGACACCACATCGACTATGAAAGGCATCCACTCAGGGGCCCCCATGGATCCCTGCCCCAGTACATCTTCCACAGAGCCACCGCCGCCATCGCTCCGAAACTACGACGTACCATCAACACCACCTTCGAAATTTGCATCTTTCCCAACAACTGGAAATGCACAGGGGGCTTCCTAACCCCTGCTCTAGAAGCCCTCAGCAGATCCCACAGACCTCAAGAACTACCGACCCATCTCCCTCCTCCCCATCGCAGCCAAAGTCACAAAGAAGACCGGCAACGCCCAACTAACAAAATTAATCAAAGGAAACTCCATCCTTGACCCCTCCCAATCTGGATTCTGAAGCAACCACAGCACCGAGACCGCTCTACTAGCTGCCACAGATGACATCCGCACCCTCCTCGACCAAGGACACACCACGACCCTGATTCTACTCGACTTCTCTGCAGCGTTCAACACCGTCTCCCACCGCACACTCCCTGCCAGACTCCGCAATGCCGCATACAGGGAAACATCCTCAACTGGCTCCGCTCCTTCCTCACTGGCAGAACCAAAAGAATCATACTGTCACCCTTCCTCTCTGAACCTACGGAAATCAACTCCGGAGTACCCCAAGGATCATCGCTCAGCCCCACGCTTTTCAACATCTACATGGCCCCCCTCACCGCCATCGTCAGACAGCACGGACTCAGCATAGTATCTTACACTGATGACACCCAGCTCAGCCTCTCCCTCACCAAGAACCCCATCACCACCAAACTCAACTTCCAGGAAGGAATGAAGGCTGTTAAATCCTGGATGAGCAGCAGCTGCCTAAAGCTCAAATCACAGAAGACCGAGGTCCTCATCCTCGGACCCTTCCCCTCTGCATGGGACATCACCTGGTGGGCCACCTCCCTCGGCAGCCCTCCCACCACCACGGACCATGCCCGAAACCTGAGCATTGTACTCAACTCCTCCCTCTCCATGACACACCAGGTCAAAGCCGCCACCTCCAGCTGCTTCAACACCCTCCGCATCTTCCGAAATACCTTCAAATGGATCCCCCCGAATCAAGAAAGACTGTCACTCACGCACTCAGAACCAGCAGACTGGACTACGAAATGCCCTCTAAGCCGGGAAAAACAAGTCTCTGCTCCGCAAACTCCAGACCATAAAGAACACCACAGCCAGACTCGTCCTTGGCCTCCCTCGACATCACACATCACCCAACACCTGCAGAACCTCCACTGGCTCCACGTTGAGAAAAGAGTAACCTTTCAAGATACTCTCCCACGCCTATGAATGCCTCCACAACACCGAACCCCAATATCTCAACAATAGAATCTCCTTCCAAGTACTCAAGAGGAATCTCCGATCCGCTCACCTCGTCCTTGCCAATCCCCCACGTATCCACAGAGCACAAACGGGTGTAAGAACCTTCCCTTACATCGTGGCCGAGACCTGGAACGAGCTCCCGATCAACATCGACGTGCCTCCACCCGGCACATCTTCAGAAAGACCCTGAAGACCTGGCTCTTCGACTGACCGGAGCTGTTTCCAACCCCCAGCACATTGAGACCATCACGGGTGAGTAGGGTGCCTAAAACCCCCGATTGACTGAGGACAGAGGCTGGATATTGCCAACTTTCATCTATAAGAGGTGAAGAAAGTTTATCAATACTGTGCAATCAGAGCACCAAAATATCGAATAGTTAAATTAACAATGGATTACTGCTTTCCTACATGCTAACAAAGGAATGTATGAGGGAATATATTTACTTAATAATGGGATTACACTCATGTCCTGGATAGTACATACAAGATTACTGTCCTGTACTAGGATTATTAAAGGACTATCTTTCTTTTTAAACACACACAAATAATTTGTTGTAATAAAAACAAGGTTAGAGTGTTATTTAGTATGATATTTCTGGATTGTTATTATTTCCGCAATTTAGTTTAGGAAAGGGCATGCTAGACATTTGGCATTGCCATACTATTGGCTACAGACTATATCTGGAACTACACTAATATAAGACAGAATTGAAACCTCGATTGGTTTTACAAATAGGCATTTATACAATGGCTTAAAATAACCAGTCTGTTTTGTTGTTTTTCCCTGGGGAATTGTGAAGTTTCTTCCTCTGAGGGTACCATGCTACAGTACAACAAAAAAGGAATATATACTCCACTTGTCAGGGAAGAATAGTGGGAGATTTTAATTCTTTACTGGCAACAACTGAACAAAATAAGATCTAGGGGTTGAATCTCTATGACATATTACATTTGAATGGTCTGGTGAATCCTCTAAATCACTTGGCAATTACACTAAGCATGGCAATTTTGAACTGAAGAAATTATAGAGACCCACCAAAGGTGGTTACGAGGCAGAGGAGGTCTAAGTACAAGTCTGAAATTGATTGTCTACTTGTGTTGTACCATAGAAACAGGTATTCAAAGAAAGAAACAAAGTTATGGTAGTTACACTTGCTTCAGAACTCATTTAATAAAGTGGAATGACCAGTCACGGGGTAACTTGCAGAACTTATTGATATGACAGATGGCACTTCTTCATGTAACTGTATATGATTCAAGGTTACTTTTGTTCGATAGCTGAAGTGATGGAAATAATAAGAGTACCTCAAGATGTAAGGGTACAGAATCGGGCATCTACGTTGGAGCAACAGATCATTTATTTAACAATGATCCAGGGGAGGGAGAACAAAGAAGCAGAAAATACCATAGCATACATGAGAATTCTGTTCAGGGCACATTTACAGTTTTCTGGAGTGATGTGGTGAAAATAAAAGAGAATGAAGGGTGGAAGAAAGCTGTACCAAGAGGGGAACAAAACTGAAAAATGTCATTATACTCAATAGTACAGAGTACATTAGGTAAAAAAATGCAGTACTGAAATACAAACTAAATTGACAGTGTATTCACCAAATCTTCTACAAATTGAAGCTGAGGCAGTGATTTGACTTGTTACCACAGTGACATCCTCTAGGCCTTAAGGTCCTGATGATGTGTAACAAATTACTATCTTTGGTGTGATTTCCCCTACATTTTTGCCCTTTCTCTATCTTCTGTACTTTACTTAGAACTCTGTGCACTTTACCCCTGCTAATCAGAAGTAAAGTACCTTTGCTCCTCCTTTAAAAGTGGTTAAATTGGCTTTTCCCTGATTGGCATATTTAACTTCATCATCATCATTAATGTTTATTTTGGGCAGAGGTCCATAAAACATGTCACACAAAGTGTACACCAACCTATATTACATCATATCATAAAAATTGCTTTTCGTAAGTTCTTGCTCCAAGTAAAATATTACAAAGATAAAATTGGGTACATTCAATTAACTAGCAGGAATACAGTCTGCTCACATAAAGTGAAAGTGACCACCATAGTAAAATTGTAGACCTGCACTTTTATTATACGCCAAACAGCTTGTAAATAGCTACCAAGGCCTAATGCAACCCTAGTTCTACAGTCTGTCCTTAGAATACCATATGCTTCACTGATGTTTTTAATACCAAGTTTCATATAGATTGGTCTCATCCAAGGGTTCTTGGTATCATAAGCTGGACAAAAAATAGAATATGACGTACATCTTCAAGCTTGTAAGAACAGAAGGAGCATTTTAATATTTCAGGCAAACTTTTAGCCCAATTTGAAGTGAAGTTGTTTACCATCAGTGTACCGAGCCTGAGCTTTCCCAACAGAGTATGTGCTAGGGGAGGCACATATGCTTTCATATATGTTCAAGGTTTGGGGAGAGTTTGAAAGACAAAAATGCATCGAACAACCCACCGCCTTTGCGATTTGGTGATATGCGTTGTATATGTGAGCCCAATATTTCTTATTGACAACTGCCTTAGCACTATTATTTATCAGAGATGGATTTGAGCAATATATACTCATTCCCAGCTCACCCAATGAAGCCAAGGAATGGCACTACTGTTCCTTAGACCAATGACCTCCTCCAGCGCCGCACTGTATGAGGCCAGCTCAGGGGTAGACACTAGTCTCATCCAGATCTGCAGTGGCATCAGCCTGGCCAAATCACTAACCCTCTTAAGGCCAGTATTACAAAATAGTGGGACAGTTGGTGTACTTTTAGGCAATTTGAACAAAGATTTGATGAAACAGTTCTCTCTGGTGGTCAGACCACTCAAATTTCCTAGCCTCCGTATATCTGCTCCATACAAGGAGCCAGATTGCGCCTTAGCCCGATAGATCACAATGGCTATAGATACTATTTTTGCGGTAGTAACTTTATAGCGCTTAGCAATTACAGAGCACTATGAAGAAGGAAAAGATCCGATTTTAGGGTTTGTGTTTTCCATTTTGAAGATTGCCCTGTCCTTACTCCCAGGTAGTCAAAGTCCTCAACACGTTAGAGTTTGGACCCTCATATACTTAACCCCCTTAAAAGATTTGTGGGCTTTTATAACCATTATCGTTGTTTTAGAGGAGTTGACTTCCATACCATGGCAGTCACAGTAATTGACAAAGCTGTCAAAGAGATTCTGCAGTTCCAGTGGAGTAGGGGAGAGTAGGACGGTGTCATCTATGAACAGTAATGCAGGAACTTAAGAAAGTTGAACACATCATTTTGGTAGAGGGAGAAGAGAGTTAGGGTTAAAACACACCCCTGTTGCCTTCAACGAGCCACTGGTGTACAGTCGGTGAGCTCTCCCCACCACCCATTCCAACGTAGGCGTAATTACCATTGTGGAATCTGACAAAAACATCCAGTAAAGTAGGATCTACTCGCAACCTTCTCAGGGTTAGCTACAATATATTTCTTGGGACTTGGTCAAAGATGGCCCTCAGATCACTGGATGCTGTGTAAAGATGATCTGAGGAAAGCCTCATATATTTCCAAACAACCATATTTAAGCGAAACACCTGGTCTGTAGTACTTATTTTGGAGATAAACCCTGCTTGGAGCGGGGAGAGGACCTTGTGTTCCTCCAGCCAATCTTGCAAGCAATCAAACACTTGCCGGCAAAATACTTTCTACAGGTTATCAATCAAACTGATTGATCTGTAATAACTGGGAAGGGTATTGTCACCTTTTTTTTAGATAGGGAATACTTCGACTACTAGCCAAGATAAGGGTATGTTGCCATAGACCAAAACTTTCTGAGATAACACATTAATGTATTGGCCCCATATCTCGGGATCCAAATGAAAAAGGCCCCCAAGGCCCTTATCTGGACCTTGAGCTTTGCCAGGCATTAATGAATAGATAGCATTACATGTTTCCTCTATTGAAAATAGGACAAAGCTATATTTTGCTGGACTACCTTGGTGATGCTGGACAGGGTCTTGCTCAGCCATAGAGAGTTCCATTTTGGGAGTGATGGCATACATGTTTATGAAATGTTCTATTCAATGCTGTGGTTGAATTTTAAGTTCTAGAGCACTTTGGATTTGTGAATCGCCATATGAGAAAATCTGCCAAAAAGATTTCTGGTCCTTTCTTTTAGTTGCTATAACAGACATCTGGGACCAGGTGGGAATGTCTACAGTCTTTGGTATGTTTTTGCAGGGAGATGAAGCATGCGTGTCAATCCTGGGCACTAGTGCATGAGCGCAAATGAGTGGACGTGTGTTAGTAATCAAATTATTAGAATTAGTGGCTAAGGGAAGGATTTTTAGTCAATCGACCAGTCTTCCTGGAGAAGTCTCAGGGTCACTTTGGCCTGGTGTCTTCCCCTGGGTAGGTTCTGGCAAGCTTGCCTTGCCTTTTACGCCTTAAGCCAAAATTTGCAGGGTTTGCAGGTTTTGTGGAGCGAGCAACAAAGGGTACCTGGAATTGACTGGAGTTTGTGACCAACATAGTTTTTAAATTGAATCATAGAGCCTGACGAGCGATAGGTGCGAGTTTCCAGGGGCAATAGACCGTCAACTAGTGATGTGTCCTATACGTCACTAGAGTTGGATATGCATTGAGACTATTCAGTGCACTATTGAGAGACACTTCCTTTGTGTTCTGATCCAATATGTCTCTTTGTTCACTAGAGAGTCTGTGACTCCATTTGGTTGGGTCTAAGTCTCAGAAAGTTGGTCATGTAAACAGTGCATTGACTGTTATGCCCACACAAGTTTATAGTTTGCTGATTAGTGATCAGAGAAGTGCGGTCCCAATACCTGGCATACTGTCTGCAGATCAAGCCCTGATGTTCAGTAACTGTGGCATTCGAATTAAAGGGCTTGCAAGAGCCCATCAACAGGGTAAGGCGTGTTTGGCCACGTGCTTGTAGTGTAGTAGATGAGTTGTAGGGCTTCAGGCCATTTCGAACAGTATGGTGCACTATGTTTGATGTGTTGACTGACCCACACTAGCGGGCAGGGGGTCTTCGGGTAGAATGGAATTTACCTAATCCCTTGCAATGTCATCCTCGCTCTTTTTAGGGTTGAAACCAGTCACGTTAGTTAGAACACTAGTTTTGGGCTCACTATATTTTAAGAAAAGTGTTACTTTGGATTTGCCTCCCTTTCTAACAACATGCTTTTTTCCCTTGTTTAGTAAGTGCTCCACCTTTTCAATTAGATTATTGAGGTCGGTTAGAATACAATTCTCCATAACATGTTTTTTGCCATACTTTAATTTAGGTCCTAGTCCTTTTAAAGGCTCCATAGCCTACGCGTCCCCATGCTGGACACTTAGGGTACTGACAGCTAGATGATCCTGGATGATTGGCGCTGTTGTTTGCCCAAGGGGGTGACCCTGCCCTGCCTCTTCCTGGTGCTGACCGGTGCATGATGGACCTGGCCTTGGCACTGGTGCAGCCCGCCCTGCATGACTCGTTGGTGCTCTATGTAGTGTGTCACCTCCTGGCCCCGCCAAACAGCTTTAAGGAGTCTGGGGAAGGAAGTCTCACAGCGGTACAAAAGGGGGTGGTTGTGGTGATGGACGGAGCATCAGAATCAATCAAACACTCACACCCAGTCAACAGATCTGGGTTTGATCCATCACCGTTCTTTAGCCCACTCTGCCACCCCAGTTCAGACATGGCCATATGCAAATCAGTCTGACCCTGTGCCTCATGGGAACAGTCCAGCCCGAACTGCCAAGGCATACCTTCCCTGGACCGGAAACAAGCTTCCTAGGACCGGTTTCAGGCCATGTCTGAACTGGGGTGGCAGAGTGGGCTAAAGAACGGTGATGGATCATACCCAGATCTGTTGACTGGGTGTGAGTATTTGATTGGTTCTGATGCTCAGTCCATCACCATCCCCTTTTGTACCGAAGGAAGTCTCACCCCAGCCAGAGGCCAACTGCAAAGCAGAAGCAGGCAGGATAACTGCTTCAGGGACCCGCGCTGCAGAACTCTTTGATGGTCTATGTAGCGTGTCACCTACTGGCCCGGCACAACAGCTTTAAGGAATCTAAGTAATGAAGTCCCACCCCCGACAGAGGCCAACAGCAAACCAAAAGCGGACAGAGTAACTGCTTCAGGGACCCGCACTGTGGGAATCTTTGGCGATCTATGTAGTGCGTCGCTTTCAGGCCCTGCCCAACAGCATTGAGGAGTCTGGGAAACCAAGTCCCACCACAGACAGAGGCCAAAAGCAAAGCAAGAGCAGGAAGGAAAACCCATCAGAGACCCCATATTTAGCTTGCCTACAAGTCCCTAATGTATGATGTAGAAAATGCATCCAAGACCTGGAACATGTTGAACATGCGGATAACAAGCTGACAATTAGGTGATGACTATGTGGTTCTCCCTTTGAAGAATGTGTGACTACAAAGGTTTCCCCCCACATACCTCCGTGGAGCCTGAACTAGTTGCTGTGTAGAGTTCCACAAGAAATAGCAATTAGCAAGTATTTATCTGAGACTTTAGAATGTGTTAATTGTGAACTGTATGAGTGGGTATGAATGCATGGGTCTCTAATCACTGCACCATAGGGATTCTGGTCCTGATAAATGCCTTGGAATCCACTGGGGCTACGAGGCAGAAACATGTCAACTCGATCGATGCCAGAGTAATTGGTCTCCTGGCCATTGGTTATTATATGTTTTTTCCATATTTTTAGTACTCATTAAGGGCCTTATTCTGAGTTTGGTGGTCCTCTTGTTGGCCCGCCGCTGCTGTGCCGACAGGAGGACCGCCAAGCCCGTAGTGTGCTCGCCCACCAGATTACAAGTGTAATCCATGGTGGGCAGGTGGTGCTGTGGTGGTCTCACAGTGGTGGTCTTTTAGGCTCATAGGAGAGCCTTACCAGCAGACCGCCACCGTGACAGCACCTGCAGCACGTTCCTGCAAGGTGTGGCATGCACCATGTCATGCCACACCATTCAGGGTGCCATTCCAGGTGGGTCAACAAGTGCCCCCCTGCATGCACCCTTAGGGCAAGAAATGGCTCGGGCCCTGTTAGGACCCCCTTCCTTGCATGTCCGACACCCTTTTCATGGCAGACTCAGGGCAGTGGAAATGATAGTTGCAATATGCTCAGTGGTGCAGCAGTGGCACCGTCAACATATTACCGGCCATTTCCAGACCGCAGGTGCAGCAGGATCCTTCATCCTGGCAGAGCCGGCAGCCTTGTGGCAGTTCGACTGGCACACTCATAATATGGTGGGCATACCACCAGTGTGGCGGGGGTCAGACCGTCAGTGTGGTTGTGGCCGGACCGCCACCACAAGTGCAGCGGTCCTGTGGACTGCATTACTCATAATAAGGCCCTAAGTAAAGATGTACATAAGGCACCCTTGAGATTTTTTATTTCTCGGACCCCCATCTTCCATTTCCTCAAAACAAAGTGCACCTAAAATTTCAGGACACCGTTCATTATTATAAAAAAAAAATGTACACGAGGAAGCCCGAGGATGAAGCAAGTTGTCACCTTAGTAGGTGTCCGAGGACTTACCTAATATTATTTTGAACAGCTTATCTCTTTCTTGGACACACACACACACACTAGATGTTGTTTACTGCAGTGTACAGCTAGGAAAATATCCTCGGTAGACTATTTGTTTCATCAGGATTGCTTTTGTCTTAATAGCCTTAGAAGTGACCCTGAAAAGTCGTGACTTAGAACGTTTTAGAGTTCCAAATCTTTCAGAGCTTCAGAGGGACCTCATGGCAGGAGTGTCTCATTTCCATGCCTTCCTTTCGGCTACATCCTCATGTTTGCCCTGCTGCAGGACTTTGAGCTCCATTTATGCCTAGGCTCCAGTGTACCGTGTCTATACAGAATCATTGGTGCTCAGTCCTTTTTGTTCAAAATTTTTATTTGAACTTCAAAAATTAATAACTTTGGTTCCCCCTTTTGTCTTTTTGTCATATTAGTGTCATTCTTTTCTATTAAACTTTTACTCAGTTTTTAATTTAGTTGAGGATTTTTTTTGCTTGGTGTTTTGACTTTACTAGTGCATAAATACTTTAAAAATTGCCCTGAGTTATGCCATTCTGCTCTGGGTCACAGCCGCCAGTGTTGAACTCAGGTTAATTTAGTGACTTTTTACTTTCACTCTGGCAAGTTAGTGCTATCATTCCTTAAGGAAATCAGTGAGCGATCGCCCACCCCAAATAATAATACATTTTCTTACATAGTGTATCAATAGATATTAAACAGGCTTCTCAGCTTAAATGGGATAAGACTATTTACACTTTGTTTAGGGTTTGTGTTGATTGTGTTAGGGTTTCATCCACTTGAAAGTTTTGTTACTAATTAAGATGCAGAAAGATTAATCAAAACCTGAGTTTGTAGGCTACATTTATCAAGCTCTCCAAAGCATTTGATTGTGTGCATGCTTAGAATTGTGATTTAAGGTGACTACCTGAGGCATCCGTGCTGTGCTTCTAAAACCTCTGAAGATAATGAGATCAGGGTGTTGATGGGCACTACAAAAACATTTACTGGACTGATACTCATCTAAATGGATTAAAGTAGAGAATTGTTTTAGCACCCCTGGTTGTCTCATTATATTTAGCTGATCTGCGGGAGAGGTAGGGATGGGTGATAAAGTTTGATTTACTAATCTGTGCACGTGACATTAGATTGATGGCCTCAATCCATCTGCCCTACAAGGCAAATTGATTTTCATTTCATTTCATGAAGACATTGGCGATCATTACTTGCAGGCCAGTGTTAAAAAGACCAAGATTATGTGATTGGGAGGACTACGAACTGATATAGTTGGCAAGTTAATCAAGAAAGCATTGGGGTGGTAAATGAGTATACTTATTTCAGCGTCTTAATCAGATAAAATCTTTCCACTTGGAAATGTGTGCAGGCGACAAGGGCCTCATTGATTATCCAAGTGTTGTTTTCGTTCTTCTGAGCAATGACTGGACACATAAATAGATGCCTTAGTATAGCTATGTACTTGGAGTGTAGCTACTATAATTTTACATGGCGCAGAATGTCTGAAATACCCTGAGTATAATGTATTGAAAACGATTGAGAGTAGATATGAAATCATTTCCTGAACTATTCAATGGAAGCTTTATTTTTAGAGCGTGATTTTGTTAGGATACACTTTTAGGAAAGATGCACAGATCTTGCAAACTTGGATTGCCATTAGGAATAATGAATCAATTACACTCAATATCTATCTATCTAACTATATCTATCTATCTATCTATCTATCTATCTATCTATCTATCTATCTATCTATCTATCTATCTATCTATCTATCTATCTATCTATCTATCTATCTATCTATCTATCTATCTATCTATCTATCTATCTATCTATCTATCTATCTATCTATCTATCTATCTATCTGTCCATCTATCTATCTATCTGTCCATCTATCTATCTATCTGTCCATCTATCTATCTATCTGTCCATCTATCTATCTGTCCATCTATCTATCTGTCCATCTATCTATCTATCTGTCCATCTATCTATCTATCTGTCCATCTATCTATCAGTCCATCTATCTATCAGTCCATCTATCTATCAGTCCATCTATCTATCAGTCTATCTATCTGTCCATCTGTCTATCTATCTGTCCATCTATCTATCTATCTATCTATCTATCTATCTATCTATCTATCTATCTATCTATCTATCTATCTATCTATCTATCTATCTATCTATCTATCTATCTATCTATCTATCTATCTATCTATCTATCTATCTATCTATCTATCTATCTATCTATCTATCTATCTATCTATCTATCTATCTATCTATCTGTCTATCTGTCCATCTATCTATCTATCTGTCCATCTATCTATCTATCTGTCCATCTATCTATCTATCTGTCCATCTATCTATCTGTCCATCTATCTATCTGTCCATCTATCTATCTATCTGTCCATCTATCTATCTATCTGTCCATCTATCTATCTATCTGTCCATCTATCTATCAGTCCATCTATCTATCAGTCCATCTATCTATCAGTCTATCTATCTATCTATCTGTCCATCTATCTATCTATCTGTCCATCTATCTATCAGTCCATCTGTCTATCAGTCCATCTATCTATCAGTCCATCTATCTATCAGTCTATCTATCTATCTATCTATCTATCTATCTATCTATCTATCTATCTATCTATCTATCTATCTATCTATCTATCTATCTATCTATCAGTCCATCTATCTATCTAATAAATTTGGTTGCTGTGATGTGTTGCGTGATAAATGTCTAAAAACATGGTGCGATCAATTACATCAGATCTAATTGAAGAATATCTATCTGTCTGTCTATCTATAAATAGTTGGTAGAAAGTAAGTAGCCATGTCTACCGCACTGCATTGTCCTCAGGGGAAAACCCAGCACAGAGCCATATCTTCTAAGTTTGGCATGCTTCTGCTGTCGCCTCCAATGCTGGCACTCTAATTAATCCGCCTTATGCGATGCACAGCAGTGCACCATATTTCAGAGATGAGTGTACGTTTACTAGCATCAGATTTCTACAGGAAGCAAACACTTCCAGTAGAAATTCCTGTCGTTAGGCACATTTCAAAGGGATCCCAAACATTGGATGTGTGCTGTGCACTTATATACACATGCCTTTTGATGTGTAAGGCTTTTTGAACTATGAGAACATTTCCACATGTTAACAAATTACATGCCAGATATTGAGGGTTTTGAGAAAAATATAACAAAACTGTCTCTTAATAATTTGTTAAAAAGTGATCCAGACACAATACATGAGAACCAGATTAAAAAAATAATGTTGGGCCGGCTTTGTAAATTTACCGAGGAAAGGAGTATACAATTATACCCACAGACAAATCTTAACATGTATATACGTCATTTTCTGATAATTGTAGACAGACAAGTGGCTCAGTAAATATTTGTTAATGACTTCTTACATTTTATAGTAACATTTTGATTGTATAAATTGTATTTTTATGTGGGAAAAAATTGAACCCTTTTTGCCTTCTCTGACCCTCACCTTGAAAGTCAAAGATAATTTTGTATGGTTTAGAAAAAAACATTGGAAACCATCAATTTCAAATTATTATACACTCAATTGACACTGAGCTATACAAATCTGATCATGATATTGTCTTCGTATTCCAGTCTGCACACATATGTCGGCGAGTATCCTAAAACTAGCTTGTTGCCATATGTGCACTTTTCAAGAAGTTTCCACCTCCCTTTCAAATGAAAGATTTTATTCATTGTTTAGGACTAACAGATGCATGATCCCTATGTTGTCCCGCGCTACAGATTTGCATTCTCAACTATGTGGCAGATTTATATCGGACTTGCGCCACTTTTACGCTGCCGTTGCGTCACTTTTGTGACGCAGCGGCGGCGTAAACCCTGCACCATGTTGCGCCCCATTTACAACGTGACGCATCTAGGGAGATGCGTCACGTTGTAAAGCTTGCGCCACATGTGGGCGTACCTGCACAGGGGGGGGGCGTTCCGGCGCAGGAACGCCTCCGAAAAGTGGCTGAGTGAAATCTACAAGATTTCACTCAGTCACTTTTCCGGCCATGCTGCGTCAAACCCCTGCGCCTGCTTAAAGCAGGCGTAAGGATTGACGTAGCATTGTAACGATAGGGCACACCCGAGCCTTGCTGGAGCTGCGTCGCGCTTGCGATGCAACTCCAGCAATGCGCCAACCTTCCGCCATCAGATGCGTCACGCATCTGTTTATCCTTGCGCCACGATACGCTGCATTGTAAATGCGGCGCATCTATCGTGGCGCAAGGGTAAACTTTCGTGACACATTTTTCCTGGCGCATCCCTGCTGATTTCCAGGGATGCGCCAGGAAACATAAATCTGCCCCTATATGTTTACCAGCTGAACCGCTCTAATCCTGGCATGTGTCATGCGTCTACCATGTCACTCTATCCCTTGCTCTGGTACATCATTTACACACTATGCAGCACTTCACATCGCTCCTACCCTTAAATAAATATATTACAGAGCATATCGAACCAATGCTATTAATTAAAAATAAATGAAAGCCACCACACCTAATAATGCTCAAAAGTTCATAACTAAAAATACCGAATAAGAGGCCAGAGTCTGCAACCTCGATGGCATCCACAATGTTCTCTCTTTCTATTTCGATATGTGCTTTGAGGAGTGTGGGTGGGAGATGTGCTTACCACACCTCTCCACTAACAAGGCAGATCAACAGTGAGCCACTGCAGAAGTGACGCCAAGAGAGCTGTTCTAGCAACTCTAGAGCGAAGGAGGAACTCAGCGTGTCTTTCCCACCAGTAATTGAAACCTTAGCGAGGCAGAGAGCTGAGCCATGAGAAATCAGCAGAGCTATAAACCAAACAACCGTCAAAATCACCCTGACCATGTGGTACAAGTTTACACGACTGCTCCTATGGCACCAGGTCGGATTTGCAGAAAACACCTGAAATTCTAGGATTAGTGTGGAACATCGCCACAGCTCAAACTACTCCTCAGGTCAACACTTTTAAAGAAATGCGACAAGGGATAAAGGAGGATGAATATTACAGTATAACACAACGCACTAAGGTATATAACAGGATTAGGAATAGGAAGTGGAGAAGCGACAGCGCCTTTTAAAAAAAACAACAACAAAAAACTATCGCTACTCAGCTTTGGCATTACACCTACGGAAAAAAACAAAAAAATCACCCAGACCTACAAACTCCTTACTGTCCTCCAATATGATCACACATGCTATGCAATTAATTAATAATAACCTACAACAAATTAAAACAAATCACATATATACAACAATAAAATGAATGTATTATTTACTACAAAATAACTCAAGGGTGAAGACATACAAGTAAATAGACAACATTAAAAAACACACCATGCCAATTTTACATCTGAAGTACCCTGCTCTATTTTTTTCATCAAAAACTGACTGAATATATTGTAAAGCATATTTGAAACACACAGCATGAGAAGAGAAGTCGGTTCTGAATGTTCAGTGACGTATTTCAATGTCCATCTGTGTCTATCGTACACTGGTTTGTTGCAATTGGAGCTCCAGTGATATTTGTGCCCTATTCGCAGCCACAATACGTTTACGTTTACGTTTACGTTTTGAACTATAGGCTGTGCTGTCTGTGCAAATAATTGCATTTTATTTTTGTTTCTAGGTCTATGCTCGTATTGTCCCTATGTTATTATCCTTATGTTAGCCCATTAGTGGAAGATGTTAATGTACTTGTCCTGAAGAAGGTGGTTTTAAGCAAGACAGACCATCGAAATGTGTGCCGCAATGAGTGAAAAGTCACTTTCAAACTACTACACAATTGAAAACTGCCACTTTACAAACTCATACAGACCAGTCAACGCAATCTGACCTAAGCGTCATTCATTTTCCTTTCCAACCTCCCTCACAAGCAAATAAAATCCAGCCTACAAGAATTCACACTGAGGAAACTGAAAATGCAGGCAAATTTCAAATGCTCAATCGCCCAAACTCTTGCAGGTACACCGACTCAAGAAAAGCATCCACCGTAAGTGTCTGTAGTCACCAAAGCAAAATCACATTGCCGTCAGCTCCACTTCAACAAATAAAAAATCCACCAGTAACCCCAAAATTGGACACTAATACCATTCAACCAACAATCAACACCAGTAGAAAGAAAGGTATCTGAATAACCATCATGCCCCCGAACATGAATACGGAGGTAACAAAAATATAGGAAAGCAAGGTAATATTGTAAAATTACTTTCTATTTGTAAGGCCTGGCAGCCTTAAGTTGGGCTTCCCCTATCTTTCTCCATGCCTCCCTCCATTGTTCTGAACTCGTTTTTGCTGGCTGTAGGACTCTGCACACTTTAGCCCTGCAAATCAGTGCTAAAATAATTGTGCTCTCTCCCCTAAACATGGTAAAATTGGTTCCTCCACAATTGGCATATTTAAATTATTTATAAGTCAATAGTAAAGTGCTCTACATGTGCCCAGGGCCTGTAAATTAAATGCTACTAGTCTACATGCAGCACTGATTGTGCCATCCACATCTGTAGCCCCTTAACCCTTGTCTCAGGCCTGCCACTGAATAGCTTGTGTGTGCAGTTTAACACTGTCAGGTTGACCTGGTAAGTAAACCCTATTGCAAAGCCTTAATCTTACCTTTGTATACATATAATACACCCCTAAGGTAGGCCCTGTATAACCCACAGGGCAGGTTGCAGTGTATTGTAAAGGCAGGATATGTACTTTTAAAGTTTACATGTCTTGGTAGTAAAAAACTCCTAATTTACTTTTTCACTACGGCAAGGATAACATTGGGAACACCTTATTACACATTTTAAGTGTAACTCTCTATTGTGAAGAGATAAACTTTTTTAGGCCAGTGTCACTGAACTCACAATTTAAAATCACCGCTTATTGTGAAGTTGGATTTTAATTTCCAATTTAGCAAATGCCACTTTAAAAATCTGGCACTTACTTACTTTCGCCATTTGGTGCCTTCTGCCTGTCTCTGGAATACACATCTGGTGTGGGTGACAGCTGGCTTCCTGCCTTCCTTCTAGACAGTCACACACAAAGAAAGGGTAGGTGTGCCTGAGCAGTCATCTGCATGCAGTCCTGAGCAGGATTGGAGGGAGAAGCTGACACTTACACCTGAAAGGACTGTGTCCTGTCCCCACACAAATGATTGATTACCCCTCCTGTAGTATCTCTGGAGCCAAGGCAGGAAGGGAGTACCTATGTGCACTTCAAAGCTTTCTTTGAAGTCTTCCCACTTCAAAGGCAACACTGGGCATAAGTACTGGACCTCTGGCACTACCAAATCAGCACACTTCTGGACCTGTGACTACTTTTATTATTTATTTTTTATTTATTTACATCATTTTCAGAGTGTATGGCGACCCATAGGAATCCCTGAGCTAAGTAGGAGGCAGCATCCCAACCGAGCATACCGAGACCCCAAGGATTAAGCTATTTAAAGAGCCAGCTTTTGATCTCTTTCCGAAAGTGTAGCTCATTTTCTATCACACAAATAGCTGGTGGTAAGGTGTTCTAAAGATTTGCTACATTAAAGCTGAAGGAGCAACACCTCTTCTCATTTTTCTAATAGTTTGGACAGTTGCCAGATGTAAATTCTCAGACCGAAGTGCTCGATTCGGAGTATAGAGAGTGATCAGTTGTTAAAGGATTGGTGAACCATGACCCTGCAAAGCCCTGTGAGCAATGGTCAGTGATTTAAATTCCAATCCTTGGGCAGTGGGAAGCCAAAGAAGATCCCTCAGGCCCTGCCTAGCTGACTGTGATCTAGGGATTCCAAGCAGTGTGTGTGCAGCCGCATTTTGCACCACCTGCAATTTATCGATAACTCCTTTTGGGGCCCCCAAGTATAAGGAGTTACCATAGTACCAAGGATTGAATCACCACTTGTCTTGAAGTCTGGGGGAGCAAGCGTAGGATCTTGCGTAGCAGTCTTACCATTCCAAAACAGATAATTGCCATTTTTGTGGCCTGGGCTTCCATGGTCAAAGTATCTTCAAGCCACATCCCTAAGCTTTTGATGACAAATTTAGGGGTTGACGGGGGACTATTAGGCCAGCCCAGACCCTGTTGGATGTTGGGCTTATTCCCAAGTATCATTAATTCTGTTTTTGATCCATTGAGTTTCAAGCAGGATTTATTCATCCACCTGGCTACCTGGTCCAGACAGGGTCCAAGATTAGATATCAAAGTAGCCGAGACTAGGGCAAGAGAAAACACTAGCAGGGGGTCATCTGCATACAATACTGTAGACATTCCCAATGTGGCTACAATATCTGACAAAGGTGAAAGGTATATATTGAAGAGAATGGGGCTCCTGCGGGACCCCACAAGACACAGGCAAGATGTTCGAAAAACAGTCTCTGTCAAAAACTTGGAATGTTCATTCTTTTAAAAAGGAACTCATCCAATCCAAGGCTTTCCCTGCGATACCTACCTGACCCAATTTATCTAAAAGTATGGAGTGGTCAATAGTATCAAAGGCCGTGCTGAGATCCGGGAGCACAATAGCCACTGTTACCTCCTGATCCAATATTTGTTTTGTCTTTTCCACTTCTGTCAGAAGGACGGTCTCCATACTATGCTTGGGACGAAATCCTGTTTGTGTCTGGTGTTAGATTAAGTTATCTTCGAGAAACTTCAACAGACATCTATTCATAGACATTTCCGCCACTTTGCTTAAACCTGGGAGCAGGGATGTAGGACGAAAATTATCCAGACAGGACGGGTCAAGAATTGGTTTCTGTAGGGCAGCTCTGACCATCGCATGTTTCCATGTGGTAGTGGCACTATGCCTGTTTCCAGGAAAATTCTGAGCAATTTTAACAAAATATGGAAAATAATTTCTGGCTCTTACATGAGAGTTCTCATCGGCACCGGGCCAGAGGGGATCCTGATTTGATTTTCCCAAAAAGGTCCGTAAGTTGCTCTAAAGAATGAGGTGGGAATTGAAAAAGGGTGGGCAAACATCCATTCTCACATATTTTCAATGGAGCGTAATTCTTACTTTCACCTTCCTATTGGAATGATTGGTAGATGTTTAAGATTTTAGAATTGAAATGCTCAGCCAGAGCATTACACGTATGAGTAGATGGTTCGGTTACATAGGAAATCCTAGTAGGCCCCACCAGGGCCTTAGCAATTCGGAATAATTCTTTAGGGGAATTCACTGCATTGTTGATTTTGGTTTCAAAGAAAGAAGCCTGGGTCTGCCGAATTTCAGTGTGGCAGTTAATTACTTTCTCCCTGTACAATACATTTTTATTTTTATCAAAATCCTTCCTCAATCCCATTCTGCAATTTTACATTCTTTCTTTAGAGTTCTGAGGTGTGGCGAGTACAATGGAGCTGATTTATTTTACATTTTTGGAATAAGATCTTATTCGGGATAGTTTGGTCTACGGATTCAATCAACCATTCCGTAATCACATTCTTCACATTTTGAGGATCTGAATTTAAACAAGGTGAGGGTGACGTAAAAATGTTTTTCCAGCTTTCCAGATTTAACTTAGGCCATAGCCAGTCTCTAACTCCTTTACGTCTCTGAGGAGGGATTGGTCTGGGTACCTCAAGAATTATAGGGATCAGATAATGGCCTGTCCAAGAGAGTGGCACTGGGTCCAAAACCTGTAATAGGGGATAGTTGGTAAATACAGGGTCCAAGTGATGGCCTCCTACATGCGTCAGACCCTGGACCCTTTGTTCCAGTTGGATCGCTGCTAGGTTATGCCTAAAGATTACTGCTTGGTCATCACTCGCTTCTACTAAACGCAGGTTTAGATCCCCGAATTTCGTAAAATGACTATATTTAGTGGCCAGATTTGAGAGAGTTTCTGGGGGAGACTGAATGAATTGACTAGAGGGACTGGGGCCAATAAACTAATATCCCTGCGAACATGGATGTTCAAGACATTGAAATAGCGAACTCAAGATTTTCACTCTCAGAGATCGCGGAAGTGTCGGTTCCATGGATAAAACCAGCCTTCAAAGCGATGGCCAGACCTCCACCTTTTTTCTTTTCTCTATCCTTACATATTATATAATAGTTTGGGGGAAAGGCTTGAACAATGTCGGGTCCAATTCCCCATGAAGCTTGGTCTCTGTGAGGAAAAGTTCATCTGGTTTAGCATCCTCCAAAAAAGAAAAGATATCCAGCTTATGACATGAGAGAGGCCTGCTGTTTAACAAATACATATTTCCTCCCAATTTAGCTAAAGATTTACTAGCAGGCACTTCAACTGACAAAATGTAATCACAGTACTTACATATGTTGTCCCCCTCAGACAGATCGATTATGTGACTACAGCCCTATCTTGAGTCTCCTCTTAACCTCATCAAAGAGTCTCTGGGATACACTCTTATATTGGTGGCTGATGAGGCAGGGTCCCTGGCCCCTGGTCCCGTTCGGGTGCGGACAGGCATAGACGGGCTTGCCTTTGGCGCACCTTAGGTGTGCTAGCGACTCACCATCTTTTGTCCTTACAGAGTGAACCACTAGAGTGCTGACCCCTATTAGTGACTCTATGGTTGAACTCGATGATCACTAAAGTGCAGTACAATCCACTTTTAGAGTTTCCTTTCCCAACTGCCCCAACATGATTCACCAACAAGTAAAAACACATTTTTAAAGAATATCACGGAGCTTGAACACAGCTTGCCATGCATGCAGTGCATGAATATATTTTAAAACAGATCAGATGATTAAAAAAAATTAGCTGATCTATTATCTCGTGGTGGTACCACTCTGCCTGGAATAAGTGAATCTGCCCTGCTGCTCCAGGAGAACCACTCTGCTGGAACTGCTGTTTCTTGAACTCGTGCCTAGCTGTGTTGCCCTGCTGCCTGCTGCTCTCTCTCTGGCTGGTCGAGAATGACTGGACCTGCAGCACTTTAACTCAGAGCAACTCCCAGGGCTTGCTGGCTTGCCTCCTCTTGCCTAAGTCTCAAGGGCACAAAAGACTTAGAACCCTCCTGTTCCAACCCTTGGGCTCATCTGCTTGTGAGTCGGTCCTGCCAAGTAGTGCCACCCCAGTTTTTGACCGTTGAAAGTGGACCTAGGAGATGCAAGTACCATAATCAACAATTGGTTCTGTTGGGTAATAGAATTACTGTGTTCTGTGTAATCAAATACAAAAGCAATCATATATCCTAAATCAACTTTTCAATAAATGAAATTTCAAGACAATATATTTACAATATGTTTACGATAAGAACACACCAAAAAGGACATGGCTGACACAGGCACAATTAAATCGCGGCGAAACAAAGAAGTTAACTATGGTGAATTTAGGTGATAGAAAGTGACAAGTGAAGTCAGTGATGGGCTATATACATGACATACATATGTGACATAAATGAATGAATTATTTTAAATGTTTCTGTCCTATATCCAATTTCGTAACATGAATTCACAAGACCCAATAATGATTTTTTTAAGTCGGGTCAAGGAGACTGTATGGACATGAATGATAATAAAGTCGAGGATTCAACCCAGGAATTGCGCAGATTGTCAAGCGTCATGGTGGGACTTACTCAGGACTGTGAAAAACGATGCGAACAGCCACATGGGCAAGGAATCCGATAATTGGATTCTAGAGATACGTAATGACTAACGGAGATCCAGTGCGGATGTCCTCCTGGAGATAGGAATCAGGCACTCTTATTAAATATTAGGACATAGTAGGGATCCTAAAGAGGTATCATAGACATCCACCATCCGGTTGGAGTCTTGTGTTGAGTAAGAGTGTCTAGAATAATTGAAGATTTGGAGACATCCACTATCCGGTTGGAGTCTTGCAATATTCTATTTTGTATGGTAATTAAGGCCTCCAGAATGGTAGAAAACTTCAATGGTCGCAAATCAATGCAGTGCAACTGGAATTCTCATTCAGCAAGAGCAGAATCGGTGCATCATTACTGCTGTGGGAACTGGACAGGTGCATCACCCTCGGAACCGCAGCATGGCACTCAAAACCACCGCTTTGGAACAGGCGCATTGCCGCCACTGCTAGGAGAAGATTGCGTATCACCTTTAAAGCGTGGAGAAACCCAGTGCATCGCATTCGCAACTGCCGCACATTGGAGCCAACGCTTCACTCACGGAACCGATGCATCGCAGCTTGTTGCACGGAGAAATTCAGCGAAACACCTCACCTGCGTGGGGATCACGACACTTCTTGCTGTTTCACCCAGAATCAAGGGGCCCGTTTCACAGAACTAACTTAAGACAAAATCCTAAACTTACTACCATTTTGGTATTCACAGAAGGCACTTACTCATTTTGGTATTCACAGAAGGCACTTACTCATTTCGGTATTCACAGAAGTTAGGAGTCCTAACTTTAGGACTCCTAAATGCCTTCTGTGAATACCGAAAGTTAGGACTCCTAACTTTAGGACTCCTAAATGCCTTCTGTGAATACCGAAAGTCTTAAAATTAGGATTTTTCTCAGTTTAGGAGTTCTAAAGTTAGGACTCCTAACTTTACTACTACTAAACAGAGAAAAATCCTAATTTTAAGGCTTTCGGTATTCAGAGAAGGCATTTAGGAGTCCTAAAGTTAGGAGTCCTAACTTTACTACTACTAAATTGAAAAAAATCCTAATTTGAAGACTTTCGGTATTCACAGAAGGCATTTAGGAGTCCTAAAGTTAGGAGTCCTAACTATACTACTACTAAACTGAGAAAAATCCTACTTTTAAGGCTGTCGGTATTCACAGAAGGCATTTAGGAGTTCTAAAGTTAGGACTCCTAACTTCTGTGAATACCGAAATGAGTAAGTGCCTTCTGTGAATACCAAAATGAGTAAGTGCCTTCTGTGAATACCAAAATGGTAGTAAGTTTAGGATTTTGTCTTAAGTTAGTTCTGTGAATCGGGCCCAAGGTACTTTTACTCCACGGCCTGAGTGGGTCATGTACCCGGCCTGAGCAGATCCATTGCAGTCAGCCTGAGCTCTTGCCTTTGTCCCAGACCAGCACGACTAATTAACCCCTTCCCCACTCATGACGGAACCACTCCATCATGAGCCACGGTCGCCGTGTGCTCATGACGGAGTGGTTCCATCATGCTGCCGCCGTTGGCGGCCGCGCCGCCCACGCTGCGCTAATTCCCCGCCTGTGCGGGCGATTAGCGCCGTGGGCGGAGTCATGACGGAACCACTCCGTCATGAGCACAGCTCAACCGCGGCTCATGACAGAGTGGTTCCGTCATGAGCACTGCGCCACCGCGCTGCCCCCAAACCCCCCCTAGCGCTGCGGTGGAATTCCCGCCGCAGCGAAAGGGTTAACTCTGTAGGCACTACTTGTTTTTAAACGCTATATTTTGCATTTAATCTTTACAAAATCATATCTCTTCTCCTACTAGATGGAGTTTTGTTATTTTGGTCTTGTTTTCGTTATAGCATTATAAGCTAGTTTTCTAACCAGGTGTGGAGTCTTTTTGTGGTGTTTTCACTGTGCTGCTGTATGAAGTATTACATAAATACTTTATACATTGCCTCTTAAGTTAAGCTTGACTGCTCTGTGCCAAGGTATCGGAGGATGGGCACAGGATAATTTAGGTTGTGTTGTGACCTACCTTGACCAGGATTGTGGGTCCTGCTTGGACAAGGTGCATACCTTTACAAACCAGAAACCCCAATTTTGAACACTACTCATCAAGAGATAACGCTCATGTCACCAAGTAACATCACAGCGGTACAATTTCAAACACCACTAGGCCTTGAAAAAACCAAGGTCATTATTGCCACTTGGGCATATGAAGAGGCTACTAGCTTAAAAATAAACATTAAATCTTTGAAGATTAGGGAATCTGAGTGACACAGCTGACCAAGGCTTCATAGCTGGCAGCATTCCTCACTAAGGAACCAAAAGTCCCTTAATCTGAACTCCAAATTAGAGGTGGGCATAACTGGCATAATTCTCTCTAATGTAATTGCTCACAATTACAGCAAAACTACTCATAATTATGTGTAATTGTGTGAGAACCGTAACCTAGAATTTACCTTTATTTTCTTAGTGCAAAATGCACCCCTGTGTCCAAAATGGGCCCCGGGATGCATTTAGCACTACATTGCACAGTACACAGCTAGGGGTGGGCAGAAAACTCCGCTCCACTAGCGGAGAGGATAAAGCCAGCCACCCCCGCTCCACGGCCCGGTCCCTGCTTCTGAAAGCAGCCAGGCCGGGGAGAGCCTCACCAGGCCCCGGTGGGCCCCTGTCACCAGCACCCGGACCCTCGGCTGGCTTGCAGGACGGGGGCTGCCGAACCTCAGAACCTGCAGGACGGAGCTCTAGCCCCGGACCCAGCTACCGAACCCTAGCCAGGCCGGGAAGAGCCTCCCCAGGCCCCGGTGGACCCTCTTCCCCAGAGCCCGGACCCTCGGCTGGCTTGCAGGATGGGGGCTTCTGCACCCCGGGGCCCGCCGAACGGAGCTCGAGCCCCGGACCCTGGCCCAGCTTCCGAACCCTAGCCAGGCCTGGGAGAGCCTCCCCGGGCCCCAGTGGATCCCCTTCCCCAGTGCCCAGACCCTCGGCTGGCTTGCAGGACGGGGGGCTCCCACACCCCAGGGCCCGCCGGATGGAGCACGAGCCCCGGGCCCGGTTCCAGCTTCCAAACACTAGCCAGGCTGGGGTGATCCTCCCCGGGCCCCGGTGGACCCCCGTCCCCAGCGCCCAGACTTTCGGCTGGCTTGCAGGACAGGGGGCTCCCACACCCTGGGGCCCGCCGGACAGAACACAAGCTCCGGGACTGGTCCCAGCTTCTGAACCCTAGCCAGGCCGGGGAGAACCTCCCTGGGCCCGGGTCGACCCCCGTCCCTAGCACTCAGACGTTCGGCTGGCTTGCGGGACAGGGGCTCCTGCACCCTGGGACGGCGCACGAGCCCCGGGCCCGGTCACAGCTTCTGAACCCTAGCTAGCCAAGGGAGAGCCTCCCCAGGCACCGGTGGACCCCCATCCCCAGCACCCAGACCCTCGGCTGGCTTGCATGATGGGAGGGGGGCTCCAGCACCCCATGGCCTGCCAGACAGAGCTCAAGCCCCAGCCCCGGTCCCTGCTCCCAAACCCTAGCCAGGCTGGGGAGAGACTCCCTTGGCCCCGACGAACGCCTAAACCCTCTGCTTGCTTGCAGGATGGAGGGCTATGGCACCCCGGGGCCTGCCGAATGGAACTCGAGCCGCAGGCCTGGACCCAGCTTCCGAACCCTAGCCAGGCCGGGGAAAGCCTCCCCGGGCCCCCGGTGGACCCCCTGTCCCCAGCACCCAGACCCTTGGCTGGAACCAAGGAGGGTTAAGCCCAGGCCACAGCTTCTCCCCAACGGCCTGCCCGAGGAGCCCATTTTGCTCGACTATTAAGCTCCCACATAGTGGGGGCTTACAGAACTCTGGTAAAGAACAAAAGTCGGAGTCAGTCCGGCCGGCCTGCAGGCCGGCCATCTGGTCACCCAGCCCGCAGGGCCATCTGGTCACCTGCTCCGCAGGGCAATCTGGTCACCCGGCCCCCAGGGCCATCTGGTCGCCTGGGAGGGTGCCGTGCCCAGTCGCCCTTGTAGTCCAGCGACGTAAAGGGTGGCCAGGCGCTCCGAGGCAGCCGCTCGGGAGGCTCCTTCCCCGGGGCTGCTCCTCGCCTCCCTGCCCGACGTGCGTGGAAGTAGTGGGAAGGGGAGGCCTGGCTGGTCCAGGCCATCTGGTCACCCTGTTGACCCGCAAGGGATGGTGGCCCCGTCCCCGCACCCCGGTGGGATAGGGACAGGAGGCAGCCTCCCGCAGGCCCACGTTACCCCCTCCGTGTCCCTCCCACCGCCCCGGTGGCAGAGGGACCCACCCCTGGGTATGGTGGAGGAGGGCATCCGCGGGCACCCACGCAGGGAGAGACAAAAGCTTGGCTCAGAAGATGACTTTCAATAGATCGGAGCGAGGTAGCCGCTATGCTACTTACAAAACCCTGACCCAGAATCAGGTCATCTATGAATGATTTAGCACCGGGTGCCCCAAGAACACGTGGTGCACTAAGGGCGATGGAGGCGGCCCCCTTTCGTCCGAGCTCCGGTCCCCAAGAGAGCGGCTCTACATAACGGCCCCCGAGAGAGGCCGGCTATCGCAGGCCAACCGAGGTTCCACGGCACTGCGTTTTCATTACGGTTTAGAGGGGATTCTGACTTAGAGGCGTTCAGTCATAATCCCACAGATGGTAGCTTCGCCCCATTGGCTCCTCGCCAAGCACATACACCAAATGTTTGAACCTACGGTTCCTCTCGTACTGAGCAGGATTACTATTGCAACAACACATCATCAGTAGGGTAAAACTAACCTGTCTCACAACGGTTTAAACCCAGCTCACATTCCCTATTAGTGGGTGAACAATCCAACGCTTGGTGAATTCTGCTTCACATTGATAGGAAGAGCCAACATCGAAGGATCTAAAAGCGGCGTCGCTATGAACGCTTGGCTGCCACAAGCCAGTTATCCCTGTGGCAACTTTTCTGACACCTCCTGCTTGAATCCCAAAAAGTCAGAAGGATCGTGAGGCTCCGCTCTGAGTCACTATCTTATCCATCAGATCCATAGCAGCATCGTGTTGCTCTATGTTTTGGGTGTACTTCTCGACTGCTGTGATTCTATCCTCCAGCTCATCAATGTCCTTGATTTTTTGCACACGTTTGCGATTGATAAAGTCTCTGCGCTTTTCTGTTGTTACTTCCACTGTAACCTCAGGTTCATCGCAAGAGTCATTTTCAGAAACATTTAATGCTTGCAGTACATCTTTTGCCGATTTTTTGCTCTTATCTCTTCTATCTCTTCTTTTATCTGCAATTTGTTTATTAGCACATTAATATTTCTCTTGTTTTCATGAATGTTTTCCAATTCTGCTAATAGCAGTATTTCTTCCTGTGACCATAATTTTGACGGTTTGCTGTTTGCTAGAGCTGCTAGTCTAGCCTCATTTTGCGCTCTTAGATGCGCATGCCGAGCATGTTGTGAAACTCCAATCTTTGTTCCAAATCTGAGGTCACAGAAGCTGCACAGGAATGGCAACTCTCCTTTTTGAGGTCTTCCTTTACATTTTGCATAATGACATGCAATATTGTGGTATTCGGCTTCTTTGTCACATTTTGAACAATACGTTTTGATATAGAAGCCTTTATGCTTGTTGGAGACATGTTTTCTCAATTCTTTAAAAGTTCCCAATATGTCTCCACACAAGTCACATTTATACTTTTCGTTTGCCACGCAATGGGCCAGAGGAGGGAGCCCCTGGACGGAGGGGAGGTGTAGTCCAGACATAGCCCATCTGGTCCCCGGCAAGGAACCACCAGCCCGGGAGGGGTGTTCCGGCATATCCTGCCCCTACTAATCCGGAGGAAAGCTAACCCTCTTTCTGGGAACCCGTGTGCACCGCAAGACTCAGGGGAGCCTTGGCGCGAACGTGCCCAACATCCTGGAGCCCTGGCTGGGATCTGGTAGGCAAATGAGCCCCCATCGGGACTTCCAGGGCAGCCCGGCTATCTGGTCGCCCCATTGGAAAGCATTGCGTGCGACCAGATGGCCGAGGGGAAAAGTGCGACCAGATGGCCGGGACCGAGCCTTCGCAGTAAGGCTCCCGCCTGCCCACGCATGGCTCGGGGGCTCCGCTTCCCAGGGGCTCGGGGTCCCCGGCTGGGCCTCAGGCACGGGGAGGACCAATGGCGCTCTTGGGCTCGGACGCCTGGGGGAGGACTGCCGGCCGGGACCCTTGAAGCCTGTCTCGTGCACTTTGCCATGCCGTGGGCCAGAGGAGGGAGCCCCGGACGGAGGGGAGGTGTCCGGGCATAGCACATCTGGTCCCCGGCAAAGAACTACCAGCCCGGGAGTGGTGTTCTGGCATACCCTGCCCCTACTAATATGGAGGAAAGCTACCCCTCTTTCTGGGAACCCGAGCACACCGTGAGACTCAGGGGACCCTGGGCACGAGCATGCCCGACCTCCTGGAGCCCTGGCTGGGATCTGGGAGGCAAATGAGGCCCCATCGGGACTTCCAGGGCAGCCCGGCCATCTGGTCGCCCCATTGGAAAGCATTGCATGCTACCAGATGGCCGAGGGGAAAGGTGTGACCAGATGGCCGGGACCGAAAGGACGCCCATCTGCCCGCCCGAGCCTTCGCAGTAGGGCTCCTGCCTGCCCACTCAGGGCTTCGGGGCTCTGCTTCCCAGGGGCTCGGGGACCCCGCTTAGCCTCAGGCCTCAGGCCTCAGGGAAAGGTGCGACCAGATGGCCAGGACCGAAAGGACGCCCATCTGCCCGGGACCGAAAGGACGCCCATCTGCCCGCCCTGAGCCGAGCCACAGTGGTAGGGCTCCCGCCTGCCCTTGCAGGGCTCTGGGGCTCTGCACCAGGGATCCTGGTCTCGGGCAGATGGGCACTTGGCAGGCCGTAGGACGGGTGCTCACACACCCCAGGCCCTGACCAAAACCCAGGCCCTGCTTCTCAACCCAGCCAGGCCGGGAAGATCGGGTAGCCTGCCAGGGCACGAGGGACTCCTGTCCCACGCACACGGACCCTGAAGACCTGCGCTCGTTTTTCACACATTTTTTCCATAATTCCGCATAGAGGCCTACGCTAATTCCACCCAGCCCTACAAACAGCAGTAGCCAGCAACTGCTTGCTCTCTCTTAGTTTGTTGTTCCTGTTCTCCTGCAGTAGGTGTTTTGCTTTAATTACTATAAAATACTCAGCCTGGAGTAATCAAGTAATTTCCGTAAATTTGCATAACAAGATTACTGCGTAGCTACTGAAATTACACTGATTATTCCATAATAAAAATTCCCCCATGCCTACTTCAAACTGGGGTGGTGAAGTGATGTAAGGGATAATGATGGATTCAACCCAGATCTAAAAGTGACTTGGGGTGAGTGACTGAAAAGGTTCAGCACTCCGTCCATCATCTCCTTGTGTTTGCTTTGTTTGCTCTAAGTTGGCAGGGTATGCCCAGACCGTGGTCGCTCGCTCACTTTGCCACTGGATGCAAGTTAGCCTGGCTGATGAGGGGATGTTACCCTGAAACTAATCCTAGGATGCTTTCTTCCTGTTCAGGGAAGACCTGTTAAGCAGTTTGGGCTGGACTATTCTATGAGGAACAGAGTCAAGACTGATTTTAATATGGCTGGATCCGAACTGGAGTGGCAAAGTGAGTGTCTGAAAAGCTTCAGTGCTCCATCCATCATCTCCTTGTGTTTGCTTCTTCACACCCTCCTAATATTAAGAAAACATTACTCCAATTTCAATCTCTTGACATAGAGTCCAAGGAGGATGATGCGAAATGAACAAAACATGCAAAGCAACAACAGAAGATTGAGTGTGCATAGCGGTAAAGTCAGTGACTACCCACCCTGAACGTTAAACCCCAACAAACCTCTTACACGCCCTCAAATAGAACTGTTTGCATTCTTTCCTGGAATGTGGTAGGTATGAGGACAATTCGATCAGACCCTGGGGCCATGTCTTATCTGAACACAAATGACATTAAATGTATCCCGTAACCCTGGAATGAGAAGGAATCTCCAATTGAGGTCCAATATACGTTTTGTACACCAACAGAAAATGGTAAGAAAAAATGACATGCAGAAGGTGGCATATCCACACATATCACAACCTTAAATCATTTCAAAATATTACATTTGTCATCCAAAAGCCCCAACCTGCTGGTTATAAAGGTTGGCAACTGGGACTTTGGCAATTACACAGGACCATTGATATTAATAAATGCATATGTTAATCCAGAAGTGAAAGTATAGTCAGACTTTATCTATAAAATCCAACTTCATTTCACTGAACTGTTCGGTACATATGGAGACACCCATCTGATTGTTACTGGTGATTTCAACTTGAAATTCACTATCTATCAACCAACTAAAATATGACCAATATTACATAGTCAATGTCTGGTTGGACATGCCAGTCCTGGATATAAGGGCACAAAAAAGGAAGGAACTTGGCCAATCCCTCCTCTCGACACTTGAGAGCATGGTTCTTTGAGCCCTTGAAACCGGTTCCAAAATGACCAACCTATGTTGCACAAAAACTTCTCCAATAAGAGCCTATCAGCTTTAGATTACACCTTTGCTTCACTAAGAATCTTCCACAAAAGTAATAGTTTTTAAAAAGAAAATAGATGCGAAAGCAATCATCTGCCTCAGTAGCTTATTACAAGAGCATCAACCAACCTCTAACCATTATCCATACAGTGTGGACTTGTATCAACTGGGAGTGTTGGAAAATAATAAGATTGAATATAACAGCTATTTTCAAATACAAACTATGGAAAGACTTCCACAAAATCTCAATACTCCAGGAACTCAACTCAATTGGTTTGTTTAATTACAAGAAGAAGGAGCAACACAATTTAAATACAATAATGTCTATATTAGAATCAAATCTTCAAAAACGAAAGAAGTCATTAGGCAGATAGTTCATAATGTAGATCCATTCTTCTTTATTGTAATTCAAATCAAGTTTATTCTTAGAAAAGGTCATTCAAGTTTTTCAAATTAAAGACTTGCAGCTTTGTTGTATAAATCAGATCATTCTTTGTTGCGATATAGAATGATCTGATATATACAACAAAGCTGCAAGTCTTTAATTTGAAAAATCGAATGACCATTTCTAAGAAAAAACTTGATTCGAATTACAATAAAGAAGAATGGATCTACATTATGAACTATCTGCCTAATGACTTCTTTCGTTTTTTGAAGATTTGATTCTAATATAGACATTATTGTTTTTAAATTGTGTTGCTCCTTCTTCTTGTAATTAAGTATTTGTTAGTGTGGGTGTTTAGTGGTAAACCACAAGAAGTGAGCATTTTTATCCTTATTACTTAATCTTTTTTTAACATTTGAATATGCCTAGTGTGCTAGTTCCGGGAGCCCTACTGCTTGAGTTCTGTTGTTATCAATTGGTTTGTTTGTGACAATGGAAAAAGTTTTGGGGTGAGTTAATACACAGTCTTACTCACACAGGCTCAGCAAATCGAAATCCTAAATTACAGCTTCATATCAACCAAACAGCTAAGAGCACAGAGGCAGGTCTTGAAAATGAAAATGAGTATAAAAAAAACCCTCAAAGACCAACACACCCAGCTGAGCAAAGTCAACCAGGTCCACAAAGCTTAAAAAAAGATTCTCGGGGATCAAAAGAAAACAGGAAAACTGTGAATGGCTGGAACTTTATTCTGCTTGTAACAACAAAAGTCTGAAAGTGTTTTGGCTCAATTGCCCACAAAAAGGTTCCACCTAGACATAAGGATAGAATGTCCCTCAAGATGTCTGGATAAATTACATCCTATCCCTCTATGAGAATGTTTCAAGCCAGTATCCTGCTGCAGCAGCAAGCGAGCAAGGAGAACACTCCACCTAAGTTATTAAAAATACATAATAAAAAGCAGAGCTAATAGCGCTGAAGACCCAAAGACCCATATTCCTGCTTCATAGACTTTAGAAAACCATTCGGTCAGAAACAGAAATCCGGTTGGAAAAAAACTGGGCAAGTATAGCATTCAGTATAATCTTCTATGTGCCATACAGCTACTATATATGGGCACTTGGGCACAGGTAAAACTTGGGGCCAACCAGAATTGGCACACAATATATCACATTTTTTACCAATGCTGGTAGACCTGGGAATGTATAAGAATTGTACGCTTCCCCACCAGAGTCAAAATGAGGAGAAATATGTTTATATTTCCTCATTTCCTCTTTTTACGCCTGCTGCGCGTAGCACACACAAAGAAGAGAATGCCTGCAACAAGGAGAAATAAATATATTTATCCTTCTTGTGCCTCTCCTCGGAAGGTGTAGCATTTTGTAGCATTCGCAGGTTTGCCAGTTTTGGTAAATCTGAGAATGTAATACAACAATAGAATTGGGAGAAGGGCACTCGCTACTTTATACTGAACTTTAATCTACTACTACTGGTGTGCTTCTGGGGAAGACACGCTGTCAGTGCATGTCATGAATTTATGTGAAAACAAAACGCAAGTATATCAGAACTTGCCCTCAGAGCACCTTACCCTAATGGCCAAAGCTGGCACTGGTTCAAAAATACTTTTTGAATATGAAGGTGATTTTTAAATAACCTTAGTGTTTGTTAGATCTCAACCAGCAATCGATTGATCAGAAAATGCTATAATACATGTTAACATTTATTGTTGTAAATATCACAATATATGTCATGTTAGTATACAAAAAATACAATAGTACAATTAGCTTTTCAATCCATGATCACATTCATGTTTGCCCAATGCATTTCAGGCCTTTCTGTGGCCCTTCTTCAGGGGAAATGATCTGTAAATAATGTAAATGAATATAAACATTACAATTTTTCATGTGCAGGAAAACACTTTATACTAAAACAAATAAACAGTTTTTTTACAGAGACAAAAATATCTCGTCGAACCTTTGAAGTCTCATATTCGTAAAAATTATTGCATGAAAAAACGAGAATATAATGGAAACAATAAGAGAACCAGGAAGAAACCAATCACCCCGTATAGGGTTGTGCGGAAAAAGACGTAACTGGAACCGAGCGTTGTGTGAATGTGAAACTGTGAAAAAAATAGTGGAAAAAATGTCTTAGGTGTAAGGTGTAAGACATTTCATGGAATAAGGAAAGTGTTTTTCCTGCACATGAAAAATTGTAATGTTTATATTCATTTACATTATTTACAGATCATTTCCCCTGAAGAAGGGCCACAGAAAGGCCCGAAATGCATTGGGCAAACATGAATATGATCATGGATTGAAAAGCTAATTGTACTATTGTATTTTTTGTATACGAACATGACATATATTGTGATATTTACAACAATAAATGTTAACATGTAATATAGCATTTTCTGATCAATCGATTGTTGGTTGAGATCTAACAAACACTAAGGTTATTTAAAAATCACCTTCATATTCAAAAAGTATTTTTGAACCAGTGCCAGCTTTGGCCATTAGGGTAAGGTGCTCTGAGGGCAAGTTCTGATATACTTGCGTTTTGTTTTCACATAAAATCTGAGAATGTGCCAAAATCCATGGGTGGATGCGTGGGAATACCCATGCTCCACCCATGCTCCACCCATGGGACGTCTTTCCAGGGCACAGTAACGTAAGGGCAGCGATTTGTGCTGCCTTGAGTCACTCCAGATTTGCCAAGCAGTGCAGGGCCTTGCAATGTAGCCTTGCGTGGTTTGTTAAATCTAACATAGGGATTGCGTTGCCCTTGCATCATTCTGAGTGACGTTAAGGCAACCCAATCCATTAATAAATCTGGCCCCTGGTTCATTAGATATATCGATTCTGTGGACAGGCTGCTAGGAAGGAAATCAGGCTCAACTTTCCAATTAGATCCTGGCAAATAACTATTAATGACAGGCTTATGCCCACTACCCTGTCCTTTTACGTAATTACATTGCACATCTCACACTTTAAACAAGCATTGGAAATGCAATCGGTCTCACATTTTCTTGAGTTAGAGCTATTGTCATTGCAAATTGGAATGTCTTTTACCCATGTGTTACGGAGTGTATGCAAGTGCTGTGTAGTGGAATTATGTGAGTTGTATTGGAATAGTTAGTTGTGGATTTGTGTGTCAGAGAATTGTGTGGTGTGGAGTGGATTTGTGTGTTGAAATTACGTGGTTTGGTGTGTTGTAGAAAGCAGTCAGAGGACATGTAGACCGTCCTACTCTCCCTACAATATAAAAGGCTGGCCATGGGAGGTAGAAACCAGTCATTTCTAGAGAAAATTTCCATTGGAGGTAGACCCCCTGCTTTAGAAGTAGGTACACAAGACTGAAAGCAGTCCGATGGCCAGAAGAAATTTCACACAATAATGTTCAGCTACAAGAGGTAGAATACAGTCCTATGAGGCAAAGACCCAGCCCCTCAGGGTTCAGCCACTGCAAGTGCAAATCCAATGCTGTAGTGATACGAGGCAAAATGCAGTTAGGAGGTGCAGACTCCTATGCTGTAGAGAGCAGCCAGAGGAGGTAGAATGCAGTCCCATGTGGCAAAGACCCTACCATTTACAGCACAGTTATAGGAGGTAGAGACCCCACACTATTGAGCAGTCATGGGAGGTAGAGACCACACACTATTGTGAGAAACCATAGGATATACAAAGCAGTCCTAGATATTAGAGAGGGCAGCCAGGAGGGAGAAGGCAGTCAGAGGTGCAGATCCCAAAGCCATAGAGACCAACTACAGAAGGTAGAACTTAGCCCTAAGAGGCAAAGACCTTGCCCTCAGTGGAGTAGATATTGGAGGTGCAGACCCCACAGTACAGAGAGCAGTCATGGAAGGTAGAATGCAACTGGAGAACATGCAGACCCCCACGATAGAGAGGTCAGCTGTTGGAGGTAGAATACATTCATATGAGAGAAAGGCCCCACCGTGTACAGAGCAGTAACTGAAGGTATCAGCCACAGGGTAAAGTGAGCAGTCATACGAGGTAGCATGCAATCCTATGAGATAAAGACCCCATACTATAGAAAGCAGCCACAGGAGGTAGAGATCCCCAAACTACAGAGAGTAGCTACAGGAGGCAGTGACCCCCAAACTACAGAGAGTAGCCAGAGGAGGTAGAAGACGTGCTGACACCATGCTATAAAGGCCAGTCACAGGAGGTAGAATGTAGCCAGAGAACGTACAGAACACCAAGCTAGAGAGCAGACTAGAAACATGCCATAGGAGGTACAGGCCTGCAAGATACAGACAGAAGGTAGAAAGCAGTCATGGGAAGTGCTTAAACCTGCTCCCAGGCCATACAGAGAAGAGTCAGGAAGCAGTTAGGAGGAAACTGTGTGACAGAGAGCAGCTGCAAGAGTGAAGTAAGATTAGGGACATACCTCGGTATTGGAAAGAATAGTCAGTCTTTACAGACCCATTCGATAGAATTTGCAGCCAGACAACATGTGATCAGAGTTGGCGCAAAGCCCTGTGCAAGAGGGAGCAGTCAGCGGAGCGAGGGAGCAGCCAGAGAATGGAGGGAGATAGCAGTCACAGAATGGCAAATGCAGCATAAGTGCATACCGCTACGATACAATCAGAAAAACTAGAGTGCAGCCAAAGGATACAAATAAAGAGACAAGTCACAATCTGATTAGTTAAGTTGCGGAGGGGACCCAAAGACAGTCATTCAAGAAAAACAAACCAGGAACCATAAACATACCGCTGCTCTGTTCAACAGTAGCCAGTGAAGTCACACGAAGACTTCACAGGCTTAGAGAGAGCCAGTCTCTAACTAGAGCATTGCCAAAAAATACACAGAGCCCCAGAGGGAGCAGAAAACAAAGGGACTTCTAGGGGTGTGGAGAAAGCCACGAGAATGCACGAAAGGACCAACACTTTATCGAGAATGCAGTCAGTGCAGTCACCTATTAACATGAGGCAATATGTACAAGGAAACGCTCAACCTGTTTAGAAATTAACCATAAGAGATATATACACACATGTTGGCCCTTACCAAGAAAGCAGCCCGTTGAGGAGCCTCAGACACAAACCAAATACGGCAGCCAAGAACGCAATATTATCGGAAAGTCAGTGGAAGCCGAGAGGTTTGTGCTCTCACACCCTGATGAGACCAGATCACAAGGGAACACAGCCCTCGCCATGTTGACTATGCAATCGGTAGAGTCACAGAGACCTGGGTCCACCCAAGAGACCTTTGTTTTACTGGGAATTAAGCCAAGTGAGGCACAGTCGCTGCCATAACACATACTGCTTGTCTCTCTGCTTTCCTTGGAGTGCTGTAGAGTGTGTCTGGTGCCAGCTGGAAACGGACAAGACACACTGGACAAAGAGATCCTACCTTATCCCTCTTCGGCCAGTGCATGATGGGCAGCCCCGTCAAGGCAAGGTTCTTTGGGTCGTTGATGTGTTCTGTAGTGTGGATGTTACAGGTATGGAAGCATTAGACCTCACACATTGGTATTGGGTATAGTAGATTTATTTGTCAATTAGACATTTACTATTGCAGGGAGAGCGCCGGGGAACGTACGACAGGATCGCGGTTCCGGCGCTACTAACGGCCTCCAAAATGGCCGCCACGCGCCTACGTCATCGTGCTAGCGAAAACTAGAGCGCAACTCTACATATCTCCCTTTTTTCCCATTAACAATTTAACAAGATGCGTCTACTTGCGTGCACGCTCCCGTCCATCTCCCATTTCAAAGTCTCTGAACTTCGATGGTCTCACCACAGTCCTACCAGTCCGAGTGTATCTCACTGGAGTGCTGGAGGCGTGATCGGTACCCTCTTGGGAGGTCCTGGCATCTCCCCCTTCGACAATTGGGGAAACTTCTTTGTTGGGAGATCCGTAGTAGTTTTCCCCAAGTTCAGAGGTACCCAGTTCACTACCCTCCTGTATGTTTGCTTCTCCTCCCTTGTCTCCCGGGTTGCCTGTGGTAGTGTCCACCGGGTTGGTCTCAGACCCTTGTGTCCGGGAGGGTATTACCTGTCCTCTTTCCCTTCCGTTCCATTGCATGATCTTGTTGCACCTGGACATACGGTCCTGTGACCACACCCTCCCATCACTGAGTAGGGCCGACTGGTTGAAAACTTCTTCCACCTGTAGTGGCTCACTGAATTTACTGTCCCCTTTTCTTCGTAACTGGGCCAGTTTGACTCTCACCCATTCACCTCGCTCTAGCTCAGTCTCTTTAGCATTTCTCCGTTTGTTGTAGTGTTCCGTATAGATCCTCTGCGCTTTCTCTAGATTGTGGTGTACTATGGCAGGGGACCACTTGCTCGTGATGGTACGCTTCTTCCAGGCTACATTGTCTTTCGTGAAGGGGTCTCTGTACCTTAGGATCTGGAATGGGCTGTACCCCGTGCTGGTAGGTGTGATCCTATATGCCCATACCATGTTCTTCAGTTCTTTTTCCCAATCTTTACCACTCGCTATCGCTGACTGTACAGACCCCATTATGACTCTGTTAAATCTTTCGGCTAGGCCATTCCCTGCTGGGTGGTATATAGACGTGTGCTTAATCTTGATGCCATTCCTTCCCATGTAGGTGTTCCATTTTTATGATACAAATTGAGGCCCATTGTCACTTAGGAGAGAGCATGGAATACCTTCTCTCAGGAATACAGTCGTCAGGAACTTTAATATTCTATCTGTATCCATGTCTACTTGTACATCCACCTCCGGCCACTTGGAGTAGCTATCCACGAGTACCAACACATATTTTTGTATTCCCTGGTTGTCCAATATCGGGCCTAGGATGTCTATGGATAGGTCCTCCCATGGGTTCTCTGGGTTGTCGAATTTCCCTAGGGCTGGTCGCATCAGGCTCAGGGACTTGTCTGCCTTTTGGCATTGGCCACACTCCCGCACATGCCTCTCTATCTGGTTGTCCATCGCCGGCCACCAGTACGTCTGCTTCGCCCTCATTTTAGTCTTTACGATTCCTAGGTGGCCCTCGTGGATGAGATTTAGAAGGCGGGGAATCAACTTGTTGGGAGGCACAACTTTCTCTCCTCTCCTCAGGAAAATCCCTTGATCACAGACAGACAACTCTTCTCTCACCTCAAAGAATTTACTGAGCGTTGCCTCCATGTGCCTCTTGTCTGGCCATCCTCTCACGATGCATTGCTCGACTGCCTCCAAGTCTGTGTCTGTTTCGTATGCTTCCCTCCACTCTTGCTCGCTTATCACTCGTTCGTGATCTTCCATGAATGCTACTTTGATGTCCTCATCTTCCGACGCCTTGGGCGCTTCCTCCATGGCTGACGCCCGACTCAAGTAGTCGGCTACTTTGTTTCTTTGTCCTGGGATGTGTTCCACATCGTATCTGTAATCCAACAATTTTAACGTCATCTTCGCGATGCGGGGTGTCGCAGTGGCATGGTCTGATGATGTGAGGACTTTGATCAGGGGCTTGTGGTCCGTTCTCAGCTCGAATCTCGTGCCCCATAGGAACTGACGGAACTTGTCCATGGCCCAGACTACCGCCAGCATTTCCTTTTCTATCACACTGTACTTTTGTTTGGTGGGGGACAGCGATCTGGATGCAAAGCTGAGGGTGGACAGTTCTCCTCCTTCCGCTTCCTGCATCAGGACTGCTCCCAGTCCCCGCTCACTGGCATCTGTTGTCAATACCGATCCGGCTCGTGGGTCGTACCCGCTCAGGGGGACGGCTGTGCTGATGTCTGTTTTTATCCTCTGGAACTCTGCTTGAGTTTCTTCAGCCCACTCAAATCTGGTCTTGTCCCGTAGAAGTTGTCGCAAATGGTGTGTCTTCGTGGCGAAGTGCTGTACAAATTTGCTATAAAATTCGGCCATGCCTAAGAACGACCTTACTTCCTCCTTGGACCTTGGCGGAGGAGCATCGCATATCGCCTTGATGTTGGACTGTTTGGGGGTGATCCCTTGGTCACTGATCACATGCCCTAAATACGTGACCGACGTCATCCCAAACTGGCACTTCTCCCATTCAGCTGTAAGTCCGTTGCATTCCAGCACTTGTAGGACTTTAGACAACTTGGCGTCATGGTCAGCTTTGTCCATGCCCATTATCAGGATGTCATCTTGAAAGTATTTACCCCTTCTACATCACCGAATAGTCTGTGCATCAACTTCTCAAATACGGCTGCCGCTGAGGCCAGCCCGAAAGGCATTCTGCGGAACTGGTAGCAAGCGAAGGGAGTTATGAAGGACGTTAGCTTCCTGCATGTCTGGTGTAGTGCGATCTGGTGGTACGCGGACGTGAGATCTATAGTCGAGAACTACTTCACTCCTTTGGTTTTAGCTAACATCTCGGCTATCCTTGGCAAGGGGAACCGTTCTACGATTATGTTTTTGTTCAGTTCCCTCAAGTCTACACAGAGACATATTTTCCCATTCTGTTTCATTGCGACCACCAACGGGGCCAACCACTCGGCGCTCATTATTGGTTCTTTGATGCCGTTCTCTTCCAGTCTGTGAAGTTCCTGTTGCACTTGTTCTCTGATAGCCAGCGGGATGTTCCTCACTTTGTGGCACACTGGTTTGGCATCCCTTTTGAGCTCAATTCTGTGTGTGAATTTTGTTAGTTTACCCACTTTGCCCCCGAACACGTTGGGGAATTCTGTCTTCAACTTCCCTGTCTCTGGACGTCTTCCGTCGCCAGTCATCAAAACCTGTGTGACACCGCCTGGATTCAACTGTATCCCTAGATCTCCTTGACCTACCAATCCTAGGACCGATGGGCCTTTCTCTGCCACATACAACTTGCAACTGGCGTGTTGGTCCTTGAATTCAAACTTTAGGCAGCGGATCCCACCATCGGGATGGGTTCTCCTGTGAAGGTAACCGGACGGATGTCTGGAGGCTCCAGGTGGTCGCCTAGGTGGTTCTTGAATTGTTTCTCCCACACACTGCGTTGTATGATGGTGTAAGGGGATCCCGAATCTGCTACCATCTGTACTGGTACCCCTCCTATCACCAGGTCACACTGTGGTTTCTTTGAGCGGTTGCAACTTATTCCTAGTACGTGTTCGTCTATGCACAGTACGCTGTCATCATCTTCTCCATTTTCTGTTTCTTCCTCCTCCTCTCGTGCAACGTATTTGACCGCTGTTTTCTTCAGCTTGCGGCGACATACTTTTTCATAATGCCCAATTATTCCGCAAAACATGCATTTGGCTTTGAAGGCCGGACAACGCTTGTCGTACGCTGGGTGTGCTAGACTGCCACACCTGTATCACATGTTCTTGCCCTCCGAGCCTGGTTTCCTTGCCTGGGTCGGTCTGGACGTCCACTTGGTTTGCGTCCTCGTGTCCCCCGCCGCTCCTTTCCCTCTCTCCGGCAGTTCTGCCTCCGTGACTTTGTTCACCATGGGCCTTGAGGATGCCTCCTTTTTCGCTAGTTCTGCGCATCTCTTTGATAGCTCCGCCTTCTTCACCATGGCTATTACCTCCTTTAATGTCGCATCTCCGTAGACCCATAACTTGTCCTGTATCATCGTGTTGGTGGTGTGCATGACTATTTGGTCTTTGATGAACTCATCATGTAGCGTGCCAAATTTGCATGTGACGGCTAATTTGCTCAAAGCCGCTACATATTCGTCTATGGACTCCCCTTCTGCCTGCTTCCTTTGTTGGAAATTGTATCTATCTATGGATGTGCACACCACTGGTCTGTAGTGTTTGTTTAAGTCATCTAAGGCTTGCTGGAACACGTCGTCATCTGCCGCCTGCCTCGGCGTGGGAACTATATTCTGAAAGACTCTGATTCCTTCTGGTCCCAGATTGTGCAGCAAAATACTTTTCTTCCTTTTGCTGGGGAACGCTTCTCCTGCCTCGTCTTCCAAGGCTTCCAAGGCTTTTACATAGTTCATGAAGTATTCTCTCCTGTCTTCCCATTTCATAGATGGTTCACCCGGTTTGGGTAGGAAGGGGATTGGTGTCGTGAGTGAGGACGGTTGGGCGCACATTTCCGCTCCTCCCCTCCGTGGCTCATCTTCTCCCCTTGGACTGCCCGGCGCACTATGTCTCTGCTGGCGTAGGGGGCTCTGGTGCACCGCCGTTCCGCCGCCTCTACTATGCACTGCAGGCTCCGCCAGGTTCTCCTCTGCCTCTCAAGTCTTTTCAGCCTGGCTTGCCTCTTACTGGTGGGCCCCTTGTCTCCCAGACTGCCTGTGGCTCGCTTCGTTGTCGGGAAGGAGTCACCGCTACCCCCGCACTGCCTGCCCGGTGGTGTGCTGTCTCGGCTGGTTGGGGCTTGGTGTAGCTCCCCCTAGTTTCTTATGACGGTGGCCCTTGCTGTGGCTGAGGGGTTCTCCCTGCACTATACGAGGTGCCTGCTCCTTCTGATAGTGCTAACGGTCCGAACGTCCCCTCTGCTGCGCTCTCCCTCCTGATACCTGTGTGGTTCTGGGCCTGCTTCCCTGGTTCCTGGCCACGTGCTCCTAGTGCTCGAGCTCTCTTCGGTCTTCTTCTTTGCACGTCCCAGCTCTCGTCGCCATTTGTAGTGTGGGTGTTACGGGTATGGAAGCATTAGACCTCACACATTGGTATTGGGTATAGTAGATTTATTTGTCAATTAGACATTTACTATTGCAGGGAGAGCGCCGGGGAACGTCCGACAGGATTGCGGTTCCGGCGCTACTAACGGCCTCCAAAATGGCCGCCACACGCCTACGTCATCGCGCTAGCGAAGACTAGAGCGCAACTCTACATGTTCCTCCAGCAACTTCTGAAACAAGTGGTTGCGCGTATCCCGGCAGGTTCGAAAGTGAAAGCATAGCGCTGAATGTAAACAAAGTATGTCATCGTGCCTCTTGAAGAACAAACTCAATAAGGAAATAGTGCTTACCATGTAAGAATGACAGTAACGGGGCCAGTAACCATGGGGGGTTACAAATGACGACATGGCCCTACTGAGGATGGACTAACAAGCCTATTAAGGAATCAGACGCCAGCATTTACGAAGGACAAAGACACAACCCAATGAAAAATATGGGCGGGGCTTCTCCTCCGTACTCTACATACTACAGATTGCCAAAGCAGCGCTTGCGTGCTGGCTCAGGCTCGATCTAAAAACGAACAAGAAATGTCTTTTTCATGTTCCCATGACTTCACGGACTGGCTGTGATGTTAAACAAACAATCGTCTTTATTCAGGCAACTTTAATAGTCTTTAAACATTACACCTATAAACTTCTTTCTCTTCCACAATGCTCTTTATTCAAATAATTCTAGAAATATGTTGATAGTTTATTCTTTGACTGCCTTTACCTTCAAATGGATGTCTTGGCATGTATTCTGCAATGCACCGATATAACCCACAGAATCGCCTTATTTTAAAAAGTTTTAAATTGTTACGCTTTTTTACTTTTAATATATTAGATGAATTGGTTTTAATTAACCAAAAATACATATTACCTCATTATCTCTTTCTTGTCAACAAATTTCCAGGTATACCTTTGAACGAAACAGACAGCATAGACAATTTGCCTTTGTCTTCCAACAACTTTCCAGTCATAGAAATTGCATCTGTGTAATGTAATAACCAACCACCCAGCAACAACAAACTTGTTTATTTCTTTTAGTCAACGCACATGCAGGTACACATTTCTCTAATGGGAGACCGGTCTACCATTTTCTTTTCCCCAAACAACAGCATCTGCTATCTTCATGAAAATAATGGGTGGATCTTGGCAACATCTCATGAACAAACAGTCTGGCCTGCAATGCAGGCACCCTTGTACCATAATGCAAGGGTGCCTGCATTGGTGCTAGGCTGCACTGAGTGTGTCAGCGCACGGGGAGTGCAGGAATGTGCCATATCTTGATAGATATGGCACATGTTCTGCCCTCTCCATTTGTCGCAGCACAGAAAGTTGTCTTGCTGCGTTGTGCTGCATAAAATTTTGATAAATCTGGACCCAAGAGTCTACAGATCAGTCTGGCTATCTGGGTCCGGAATTAAGCAATGATCCGGAGCTATTGAACTGTCAGTTAGACAATTTACTCATTCTCTTGTTTATATCTTCATCTATAGATCTAAGACACTGCATGTATTTTTGAACCAAAACGGTGTGCGTTGGCTAAACGAATATGAGTTATGTACTTCTTCTCTTAGAGAATATTCAGCCTAGATCTTTATTTATTTTAGAAAAACACGTTCTTTGGTTTCTTCTGCTACTTCACCTAGATGGGTTAACTGGATAAAGAGTCAAGCTAGAGTTGGTAATTTATTTTTTGGGGCCCATTCATCCATGGGTGCTATGGCTTCTTCATCCATGGGTGCTATGGCTTCTTCATCCATGGGTGCTATGACTTCGTCATCCATGGGTGCTATGGCTTCTTCATCCATGGGTGCTATGGCTTCTTCATCCATGGGTGCTACGGCTTCTTCGTCCATGTGTGCTACGGCTTCTTCATCCATGGGTGCTATTACTTCTTCATCCATTGGTGCTATGGCTTCTTCATCCAGTGGGTGCTATGGCTTCTTCATCCATGGGTGCTATGGTTTCTACATCCATGGGTGCTATGGCTTCTTCATCCATGGGTGCTATGGTTTCTTCATCCACGGCTGCTATGGCTTCTTCATCCATGGGTGCTATGTCTTCTTCATCCATGGGTGCTATGGCTTCTTCATCCATGGGTGCTACGGCTTCTTCATCCATGGGTGCTACGGCTTCTTCATCTATGGGTGCTACGGCTTCTTCATCCATGGGTGCTATGGTTTCTTCATCCATGGGTGCTATGGCTTCTTCATCCATGGGTGCTATGGTTTCTTCATCCACGGTTGCTATGGCTTCTACATCCACGGGTGCTATGTCTTCTTCATCCATGGGTGCTATGGCTTCTTCATCCATGGGTGCTACTGCTTCTTCATCCATGGGTGCTATGGCTTCTTCATCATGGGTGCTATGGCTTCTTCATCCATGGGTGCTATGGCTTCTTCATCCATGGGTGCTATGGCTTCTTCATCCAGGGGTGCTATGGCTTCTTCATCCATGGGTGCTATGGCTTCTTCATCCAGGGGTGCTATGGCTTCTAAAGCATACTGGACAGGAGCTACGTTATAAGAGCTGTAGATTGGCACTCAGTTTCGAGATTTAAAACAGTCTACCACAAACTATTGCTTATGCAATTCGTGTAGTTGATATGCTTAGAAACATTGATGATAGGAACTTTGGTCTTGACAGAAAATGCCGATTTCCTAAATGACTTGTGCAGGAAAGTCCTGGGATTATTAAAGACCTGGATGTGAATATTATCCCACATTTATTTTATAATTATTAGATGCTCTAAGTGTTTCTGTATCCCTCGCATGTTCTTTAAAATATATTTTTAATTTCCTTTATTACCACAAAATACAGCTCCTCAATTTAGCAGATTATTCTCAGAGTATAAAGAATGGATTGCTGTCTCTTTGCATTTCGTCCTATTTGTGTTCCTTTTGTTTCCATTCCTCAATAGGATGGGTTGACATAATGTGCAGCAAAAAAGCGGAAGGACTACACTTGGATCTCATATCTATAAGGACTAATGATGCAGCTGTGCATTGGTAGCTCTGACCCTTGATCTGAAGGATGTTGTCGTTTTTTTTTCTCCATTTCAAGCTTTGTTTATCTACCGTATCAATTACTGGCTTCGCTGAGAAATAAATAGCAAGGAAGAATAATACTTGGGGAGAGGATGTGGTCCATCGGCTAGACTGCCGACTTTGGTGCTGGAAACCAGTGTTCGAGCCTCGGGGTCGCGTCCAGATCCTGTGATTCTGGGCAAATCACTTAATCTCCCCCTGCCTGATAGTGTAAGTAACCGGTGCTCATATAAAGCGCTCCAAAATACTTGCTTCTGTGTGTTTAATGAAATTAGGTCTTTTGTGGCAAGAATGACAAGGGAGCAACTTTGAACCGCATGGGAGTCTGTAAACTGTAAACTATGAAGAGATAATGAGGCAATCATGATCGCTTCAGTTTTAACTTACGATGGAACTAACTGAATTTTGTACCCATTTTAACTATATTCTGTTACAAAATGTGTCGCGCTCATCTACATAATCCAAAAGATTAAGATTACCTTAATCCGTAGCAGATCAGAGAGTGTAAAAGCAAAGGGGAGCTTCTCGCTTTCCAGGTTGAACCCGTGATCACTTGATGCAAGGATCTGAAAACATATTAGAAATCGAACCTTGTAAAAATGCAATACTATCAAACTGGGGGAACAAGCCCTTTTAACTGGTTCAGCCTTCTAAAATAAAGGCCATGAACCGTGATCTAGAAAGATCATTGAAGACAGTGTTATGTAACTGTTGAGTCGAAATGGCTCTTCAATGCCTTCAGCACGTTGTGAGGAGCACACGTTATTTAAGAGTTAAAACTCAGTTTTAGCTCTAATTATTGAATATTCTGAGACAATCAGTATGCGGTCTTGATATTCAGCACAGCAGGGAGTGAAGAGTTATCACATGTCAGTGATGATTATACAGCCACATAAGCTACTTGTATCCCAGCTGCATCAAATATATATCCAAGAGTTACAAGGAGAAGCTTCAAGACTTATAAGGAAATCAAAGGTGATAGTAAAAAGGTTTTCTTCCATGAAACAGCAACTGAGCCATAGCGGATACAGTGTCATGAAGTCGATAAAAACACTCAAAAAAGTTGACACGCCGCAGTCTGTGAAAAGGAAAGGCCACAAGTCTCTGTCAAAGGCCGTATTTGAGCCTAATGGCAACGGTCTGTGACTCCTGAAACAAGATTTAGCAGCACTTAATATATGACATAGTAGACTGATAGTCCCAGCAGAATGTGGCTTTTCAAATATCAACCACACAAAAAGACAAACGTACCCCTGCATATATGGCTCTCATACATAAAGGGCAGGAGATCCTCATTAGTGAGCAATTTACCCAATGCAGGATGATTTGCATCCCAGTACGTAGAGATAGGGCATAGGCGGTATTTCCAAAAAAGAACAGGATGGCCTCACACATACTCTCGGTGTCCTGCTTCATCATTGGCCATCCTGTGCTCTCCCGAGAGTGCTCTAGTGGCGGGCGACCCTCGTTGTAGATAGAGGGACTGTTCAGGGATTATCTGGGGAATGGGGGTTCCAGGTGGCTAAATACCCCGTATACCTACCTGCAATCGGAACTGTGCCTATATTAAGGGGGGCGGGGAGCGCAGGGATGATTAAAATAAACAATCAGACACTTGAGGCTTAACGCAGCGCATATCCTTTGTAGGTTGACATCTTTCAGCCCTAAAAAAGGCCCACAAAGGGGTCTGTGGCTTTCCTAATAACCAGAATTCTACTTGTCCCTATGTGAATCCCTGTTATACGTATATACACCCTCTCAGTACACACGCCTACATACTATACCAGTTCCTAATGGCTGGTCAAGCCCATCATTGAAATTGTGCCTTGTCAATAATAGGGCGTATTGTCAATAATAGCGTCCCTAAGTTTGGGAAAGTTAGACCTCATGGAGTAAACGGAGTAATGAGGGGAGCCTTGTAGTCACGCATTCGTCAAAGGTCTTTCCCTGCAAGTGGCACCTAATAGCACGTTTCCATCCTCCCACTGCACATTGATTGTTGCTGATCTTTCTTTGGCCATTCCATCATAAATTTTGGATCTGGCTTGGGCAGGGTTTAAAGCATCAAAATTGTTTCAACATTTTAATAATATTTTAAATGGATGTACTAGGCTCAAAAATACACCGTTCACAGTTCCGATACTTATGTCATAGTCAGGCTCACAACAATTATTCATAAAATATTTGCTTATTTACAGAAAGAAAACAGCAACTAAGTCAACGTGTTTACAATATGAGCCTATAAACCATGGTGACTGTGCTTAGTTTGTGCATGTCCAGTGTTTATGGAGGATGAGTGTCATCTTATTTAATCATCTGTCATCATACTGGCTATTTTAAGGTCCTCCACCCGTTTTATTTGTTTTGTTTCTAGACTGTAAGTAGAGACACCATGTTGCATCTATTGAATAGCAATATGGCTCTTAACTAATAAGAGGCAAAAGGCTGCCAAAGTATGCTTACTATGTCCATCCTTTGCCAGTGGAAACAACCATATCAAGCATCTTTTCTGAGCTAATGCAATCAAATGAAACACTACAGATTGCATTTTACATGCATTCTGTAGTAATCTGATACTACCATACCATGACGGAAAAGTTCAGGGACGCTATTTCGACATCTCCCAGTTTGGGTAGATTTTATTGAGAGTGCTGGAAGTGAAAAACAGCTTAGGGGAAAATTACATTGAATATGTTTAAAATAGAAATTAATAGGTATCTTGCAAACATGGAAGAACACTGTGTCTGACATTTGCTCACATAGGGGTTCCTCAAGTTTCTTGTTCTTGAATTGTTATGAAAGAATGGGCTGCTGAACATCTGCATTTAGTGGTCTCTATTTTGATATCAAGCAACCCACCCACCACAATAAATGTTCTTAAGTGTGTTTAACTCCTCAGGCTAGGAAATCTATTGCAGGTCAGAAGGACCGCTTTTCTTGGTTTGAGATATTTGAACTTCCAATGTTATACTGCAAATTGTGTTTGAGTTTTTGCAAAAGAGAAGACATTCTCCCCATCATATAGATGCCCTATCAATAGCCGACTGTCATCTGTCCATCTCATTATGATCTTGCAGCTTACTAAAATAAGGAGATTATCATGGGGCACTTTAGAATGATTGTATATAGTGTCCATGTAGCCCAGGTCCAGATCTGTCACATCTCTCATTTTTCATAACTAGGTATTCCAGTCTCATCTTCACATACGTGCCTGAAAGCAATGTTTACTCTTTGCTTTGCTTTGTTCTTTAATAAACCACCCAACTATGTGTTGTCAAACAAGCCAATGAATCCCTGGTGCTATCCAGACTGGACTACGGGAACGCAACCCTCACCGGAACAGCAAAGTCCCACTTAGCTCCCCTCAAATCAGCTCTGAATACAGTAGTCAGAATGGTCACCGGAGTAAGGAAATTTAAACATATCTCGCCTGCACTTAGAGACCTGAAGTGGCTCCCAATTGAAATGCGTGCCAACTTCAGAACTGCCTGCCTCATGCACAAAGCTCTCCACACTGGGAAACCCGCATACCTGGCCGCCAAACTCAAGAAAGCCAGTCAGGCAAGAAGCCTCAGGAGCACCAAGACTCTACTCCTTAACCCCCCAAAAACTCTCAAACAAAAAAACCTCATCTCGATCCTTCTCTGGGAACGCACCCAAAATTTGGAACTCCATCCCTGTCCATATGCGAACTACACCCTCATTTTGAAAATTCAAAAGGCAGCTTAAAGACCTTTTCCTCAACCGATCCTTTTGCGAATCGACAGCTGCCGCAGACTCTTGCCCATTGCAGCACTCAGCCACTTCAACACTAAGACTTCTACCTCACAATACCCCCCTCCTGGAAAGTGTCCCCCTCCTGAGTCATTGTGTATTTCACTCCTTTATTATGTGACTTCCTGTTATCATAACTGTAATCCGCTCTGAGATCTTCGATTCATATTGAAACAACATGTATACCACTGTTATTCCTCTATTTTCTGTCTGGTTTTCTCCCCGTAACCTATGTTGTAAAGCGCTCTGATACCTTAGGGTCTGGCTAGCGCTATATAAAACTCCTAAATAAATAAATAAGTAGTCACAGACCACCCTACTCATATGATGGCTTAACTATATTAAACCTAACATCCCTGTTTGATAGCCCATATCAACCTAGTAATACTCTTGTGTAGTTTACCAGATATGTGCTTGAGGACAAGTCTAAAGGGGACCCAAACTCTTACAAACATTAGCACAGCATCAACATCTTGGCAATTAGACTGCCCTAGTAACAGGCACTCTCTATATATTCAGGATAATTATGCATTTGCCCTTGTACAACATTTGTATGGCCAAACACTTAAGTATGTGGGATTGGCGTACAAGTCCTAGAGCCTGTAGCGGCTCTAACAGTCATACCGCCATCAAAACTATCAGGAATAATTCAGACTACTGCCAGTTTATGTGCAAACCAGAACATTTGACAATTGTTTCAAAATTCACCAGCAGACCTGGCATTGATACCATGAACTCCCACAAGCAAATCAAAGTATCATCCACAGACAAAGAAACAGTATGATTTTTAGCTATTCTAATATCCCACATGGCCAAAGAGTTCTAAAGAGTGTTCACCAGGGATTCCATACCCAGAGCCTAAAGAAAGAGCAACAGTAAATACTCCTGCCCCGTGACATGCTCTAATGTCCATCTGTCTGAGATCACACCCTCCTTTTTACTGATGCCCTGGGTTCCATGTACAGGAGCTTCACCCAGCTTCAAAGTGGGGACTAAGATTTACATTACAGAGTTGATCAAACAAATGTGCCTGATGCAATTGTCAATAGCCTTTTCAATATCCACGAAGTTCGTGGTGTAATCTCTCCTGGTGCATAACATGATCAGTCTTCTAAAATGTGTCACCTTTTGTTTTATACAAGATAAATATAGACTAGTCTGGGCAGACTAAGGTAGCAACCAGCAACCAACTCTAAAATTCTCTGCTGACGATTTTGATATACATGGATGATAGATGATTTATGGGGTGATTTAGTACTACTGTAATGATAACTTCCTTCATAGCCGTCAGAAGCTGTGCCAAACCTCACACTTATAAACACACCTCCAATAGCCTGTCCCAGGGTTTATATGTGGTGCAGAAACAATTCCCTACTTGGAGTCCTTCAGAGCACACTGGGTTTTACACCTCTGCATATCTTGCAATTCAGATAAATGTCCCTTCCTAGGGAATGATGATTCAATGGTCCCTCCCTCTGCCTGGACTAATTCAAGGAGAAACACCAAGTAAAATACTCCCATAGCTAATCGACTCATGAAAGCAGTGGTTGAACAGACAAACCCTGCAAATTCTTATGGAATTTCTCATTCATTCCAAAGACTGGTTATCATAAGACTCTTTCAATTTCACTTGGCTACACTTATTATGGCCCCGCACATGCACATCATGCAAATCCTTATCTTGAAATGTTATGGTTTCAAAAACCAAGCAGGCATCCTATTTGCTTTGTCTTTCTCTCTATGCATATGTTGTTAGGTGCAGGTGAACATATCCAGGAAATTCTATAACTTCCCCATGCACCTCTTTACTCCTAGATTCTCTTACAATGTTTCCACCCCATTTCTGACAACCCCCAGCTACATGAAGCTGTCTTCATCTTCAATAGTATTCTTTTCATTCAAGATTCCTTTACCTTGTGTATACGGACACCGTGCATAACCACATTTAGTGTCCCCCATTCATTAGAGTGGAAGGTACTTGCTCCCCTGTTGATAGTGAAATATTGTTCCAGTTCAAGGCAGACATCTTTCCCCAAAACTTTGTCTTGCAAGACCTTGATTTAAAGTCTCCAGGTTGCAATTCTAGATATCGTTCTACACCATGCATAAGTGGAGAATGTTCAGACAAAGTTTTCCCTTGGCAAGTCATTTTGGCACACCTCTCATAGTAATCTTGGCTGAGAAGAATGTAGGTTATTCTTCTGTAGGCTCTTTGGTTTACCAAGTAGAATGAGTATGCATTTTTGGGAAATGCTATTCGTAGCATAAATCAGCTGTCAAGTCTTGGACTAATAACAATGTGGTCCAACTGAGTCAACAGGGAGCTATGTTGGTTCCGGTACCCTTTCTTGCCAGTCTCGGATATATAGTTAGAGTATGAAGGCCACATACACTGTTTGGAGAAAGAGGATTGAGAGAGACAAAGAGAATATTGTTAATCAGAAATTAACACTTGAACAAGGCACAAGATTTCTGATACCAAATATTTAACACTGGATTGAAATCCACCTCCACTCCTCAGAATGTTTGTGACTTTACCTGCCTATGTCTTCTTTGACTGTCTTCTCGCTTGGTGTTGGTTTCTGGCTTTTGTGGTTATGTGTTTAACTGATATCAATTATCTAAGAAGAAGAATGAGACACTGATTGTATAATGACTCAGTGCCCCAATGCCCTTTTCTAATTTTTGTATACCTAATTTCTTTTGGTAATCATGTATTTTACTTTTTCAGTCAAACATTGATCTCTCCTACTCTACTTAGCATATGCTCACGTGCATTAACAGCATGTTAATTAGTGTTTTAAAAATACTCAATTCAAATGGTTCATTGGTCAAATACAAATCAATTTTGTTATATATAATGTCCTATGTGAAATTCACAAAGGCACCATTCTTCGGAATCCCACTTGTTCACTGAATACATAGATGAACCACATCACAGGCTCTTGCAAAAATCTGTAGTGGTGAGTGTCCTTTGAGCATGTACATTCATACACCGCTTTTAGAGCAATATTCATTGTTCTATTTGTCTTCTCTTCTACTGATGTATGAAGGTTGACAAGGTGAGAGGAGCAACTGTGGCCCAGCTTGTGAATTCCTCTGGAGGAAGTGATGGTACATAGCTTTGCTAATGTCAGGGGTCTGTGTGAAAATAGTGATTATTTCAGCTAAATTTCAGGTTTGCAGGAGATTCTGGGTAAGAAAACATTGAGTGATCCACGCAAGACATACTTCCCTGGAATCCCCCGCATGTTTTGTTTTCAGAGATGTGTGGGTTTGGTAGGTTTCCCTACGTGGCTGCTGAGCCCCGGGCCAAAAAGTCTTGGGACCCCCCTTTCAAAACCAGGTTGTTTTGTGATAGGCAATTATGATGTCGCCTCAATACGTTTTGGGCCCTTGCCTGTTGTGGGTATTTGGGCCTCCCACACGAGTGAGGCACCATTTTTATCGTAAGACCTGGGGGAACGCTGGGTGGTAGTAAATTTGTGTCAGCCCAGTGATGCCACAACTTTCCCACACACAAATGTGTGAAATGTGTGAAAAAAGTGATTTTTTTAGAAAAATTTGAGGTCTGCTGGGGATTCTGGGTATGAAAATGTTGGGGGATCCATGCAAGCCATACCTCCCTGAAATTCCCTGGGTGTCTAGTTTTCAGAAATGTGTGGGTTTGGTAGGTTTCCCCAGGTGGCCGCCGAGCTCCGTTCCTGCCTGTCGCGGATACTTGACCCACCCATGCAAGTAAGGTACCATTTTTCTCAAAAGACTTTGGGTTAACTTAGGGTGGGTGAAAATTTGTGGATGCATGCAGATTCCAGAACTTTCCACCACAGAAATATGAGGAAAATGTGGTTTTTTGGACAAATCCTTAGGTTTGCAAGGGATTCTGGGTAACAGAACCTGGTGAAAGCCAGTCAAGTCACCCCATCCTAGATTCCCCTCTGTGTCTAGTTTTTAAAAATGTACAGGTTTGCTAGGATTCCCTATGTGCCGGCCGCGCTAGGGCCCAAAATCCACAGGTAGGCATATTGCTAAAAACAAATCCGTGCCTAGTGGGCATTTTGCCGCTGTGGGAGGGATATCGGGGGGTGGGGTTGCCCCAAGGGGGGCAGAAACACTTTAGCTATGTATTTGGTGAGTGGGGGCATCGGTGTGCCCATTCTGGGCAGCCCCCACGCATAAAAAAAGCCAGCGTAATCGTTGGCATCTAGTGAGCTTTTTGCCCCCGGGGGGGCAGATTGGGGGCTGCTGCCACATCTTCTCTCCTGGGGGGGGGCAAAAAGAATTTTTTAGGGTGGGGGCATTGGCATGGCCGTTTAGGTCAGCTCCCACCCTAATTCAAATTTGCCCCCAAAAAATCCCTGGCAACTACTGGACTTTTTGCCCCCCGGGATGCAGATTGGGGGCTAATGCCCCCATCTGCCCCCAGGGAGGCAGAAAGCCTACTAGAAGCCAGGGATTTTTTTGGGGAAATTATAATTAGGGTGGGGGCTGCCCAAAACAGGCATGCCAATGCCACCACCCTAATTAAAATTTGCCCAAAAACATCCCTCGCTTCTAGTGGGCTTTTTGCCCTCCCGGGGGGTCAGGAAGGCTGTATTTTTTGCAGGGCAGGGGGTGGGGGCATGGGCATGGCTGTTTTGGGCAGCCCCCACCCTAATTCAAATTTGCCCAAAAAAATGCCTGGCGACCAGTGGGCTTTTTGCCCCCCCGGGGTGCAGATTGGGGGCTAATGTCCCCATCTGGCCCCCAGGGGGCAGAAAGCCTACTTGACCCCAGGGAGTTTTTGGGGCAAATTTTAATTGGGTGGGGACTGCCCAAACCGAGCATGCCAATGCCCCCACCCTAATTAAAATTTGCCCAAAACAATCCCTGGTGTCTAGTGGGCTTTTTCCCCCCCGGGGTGGCAGATTGGGGGCTACTGCCCCATCTGCCCCTCAGAGGGGGCAGGAAGGCTGTAATTTTTGCGGGGGAGTTGGTGGGGGCATGGGCATGGCCGTTTTGGGTAGCCCCCACCCTAAATCTAATTTGCCCCAAAAAAATCTCTGGCGTCTAGTGGGCTTTTGCCCCTCCGGCAGGGCAGATTTGGAGCTAATGCCCACATCTGCCCCCCCGGGGGGCAGAAAGTCCACTAGATGCCAGGGATTTTTTGGGCAAATTTTAATTAGGTTGAGGGCTGCCCAAAACGGGCATGCCAATGCCCCCACCCTAATTAAAATTTGCCCCAAAAAATCCCTGGCGTCTACTGGGATTTTTGCCCCCGGGGTATATTGGGGGCTAATGCCCCCATCCACCCCCAGGGGGCAGAAAGGCTGTAATTTTTTGGGGGGAGGGGTGGGGGCATTTGCATGCCCATTTTGGGCAACCCCCACCCTAATTCAGATTTTCACCAAAACATCCCTGGCGTCTAGTGGGCTTTTTGCCCCCCCCCCCCAGGGGGGCAGATTGGGGGCTACTGCCCCCATCTGAAGGCTATCATTTCTGCGGGGGTGGGGGCATGGGTGAGCCCATATTGGGAACCCCCCACCACTAATTATCATTTTTTTTTAAATCCCTGATATCTAGTGGCAGATTGGGTGCTACTGCCTCCATCTTCCCCCCATGGGGGGCAGACAGACTGTCATTTTTGCGGCTCTGGGTGGAGGCATCAGCATGCCCATTTTGGCAGCCCCTACCCTAATTTAATTTAGCAATAAAAAATCCCTGGCATCTACTGGGCTTTTTACCCCCCCCCCGGGGGGGCAGATTAGGGTCTACTAACCCCAACTGCCCCCCGGGGGGGGCAGAAAGGCTGTACATTTTGAAGGGGTGGGGCCATGGACATGCCCTTTATGGGCAGCCCCCACCCTAATAATGTATGCGCCTAAAAAAAAGTCCCTTGTGTCTAGTGGACTTTTTGCCCCACTGGGGGGCAAAAAGACTAAATCATACCAAATTTATTTGGGGGAAGCAAAAGCCGCTGCCCCCTCCCTGGTGTCTAGTGGGTGGATTCCTGCTTGGGGTTCGCCCTCCTCCTCCAGCTCCCGAGGCTTTGGGGGAGAGAAGGAAATCCCTCTGCTGTATGCATCAGAGGGATTTCATGCCCCTGTCCTCATGACAGAATGGTTCCGTCATGAGCACAGGGGCACCGATGCTCATGACGGAACCATTCCATCATGAGCATCGAAGGGGTTAAATTGGCAAGCTGTTGAAGGTAATATTTGATTAATAATCAAAAATAAGAGGCATTGCGAAAATAACTTCCAACACTTTGACTATCTCAATAAGTTTCCATGTTTTATAATGATGAGTTTATACAATTTTGTTGTCATCGAAAATGTTCTATTCACTTTTGTTTCTCTTTCTGTCATATTTTCTCAAGACATCTGAAGGATTACCACTAGACATAACATTGTTGTGTATTTTATCTATTGCTGTGGATTATGTGTGGGTATCAGAAATAATAATTAAGCTGGACTGTTTCAGAACATCTTTGTGGAAACTGGAGAATTGAAGTAAATTAATAGGATCTCTCTTCTTTTATACAGTCTTGCCACCCACTCCTTAAGGATGACCACAACTCTTGCATTCTTTTATTCCATAGTTTTGTTGCTGCTTTTGAATCAAAGTCTTAGGGCCTGATTTTGGTCTTGATGGTAATGGTTTTACAGTCGCTTTTTCGACAGATTCCCTGTCTACCTACTTGGCGGTCTGTTCACTCTATTTAGATTCTGGCTTTTTGATGGATGAAAGACTGTTGGAGTGCAGCCAGCTCCACAAGGTGTGTTCACCTGCGTTGACAGTACCATAGGCAAAAGAGGCTCTTGGAACGAGGGCCAAAGGTTTGTTCACCACGCCAATCACGATGTGCCTTCCGACCGATGTGGCTGTGATTTAGAAACTCCCACACCTTAGTTGGCAGTTTGGATGGTATGTAAGGCAGAAACTCACCTTTTCTCACTTTCACACTTCCGTTTCTGCCATGGATCCCATCTTCCAAGTCATGCCTCTGCTGCTTGATGATGAACAAAATTGACAACGACGTGGCCGGAATCGATGGTAAGCATCACTTTTACCTGTTACCTTTTGACCTTTCTGTTAACATTTGCCCTAGACGGGTGCATTTTTAAATCTCTCTTACAAGCAATAGCATGCCATAGTGCAAATCATAGGTGAGTTATGTTGGTGTTTAAACAATTCGAAGAAACACACCTGTATGATTACATTGTATTTCTAAATGTGGTGCTAGCTGTCTTCAAAACATGGACACGTGCAGAAAAATTTAATGAATCAAACACTCACCATACAGGTGTGTTTAAATACATTTTGAAAATTGTCAACATAAAAACATATGCATTACACATCATTGGGATAAATGCAATGTAACATGACGTAGAAATTGCAGTATACAAGGTATAACCTTTACTTTATTAATTACATCAAAAATCAATGTCAGTCCCAAATATTCATCCATGTAACATTTCCCCCTTTCTAGTGCAAGTCCTGTATTGTATCCAAATTCAATAGTCACATTATTTTGGAAGGTGGAAGGTGTTCTAAACATGGTGAAATAAACACACCTGTATGTACACTTCAAAAAATTATTTCAATCATCTATTTCTTGGTGCAAGTGTCCATTATCATGACGAATGGCTGCACCTAAATGCAAATGACCATCACATACTATTTTAACCAGTGTATGCACTTAACAAAGTAAACATTTTAAAAAATGTGTTTTGCCTGCCATAATGGTAAATATATACTTCACATTTTAGTCAGAAACATTGCCAGGAATAAAACAATTTCCAAGGAAAATTAACACCAGGACAAACATGGCGAAATTAAAATTCTAGTTTATTACACCCAAGAGATAAGTCTCTCAAATAAAAGAAATTAACCAAATGGCAGCCCAATAGATCATAATATCCAGGGGACTGTTGTGCTGTAACTCTAAGCTTGCCTCCTAAATTACTGCTGAGGGGAACTTCCGTGGGAAGGGGTATGTGGTGGGCGTAGAGCAGTCACTTCAATGATCTTTCTTTGGAGAGGGAGGGTTTTGGTTTGGGAGGGGCAGTCTCTGGTTTGGTAAGGATGGTTTGGGAGTTTTGGGTTGAGTTTTGGAAGGGGTGGCTTTCACTTTAGGCAAAAACTGGAACAACATCACAGTTAAAATTACATAAACTGATCCATATATAATTTTTCATCACAGATTCAAATGTAATTCATAATATGCCCAAGATTACACCCTGATGAATTTCTACATTTTCCAAAGGAGTCATGAGTTGGGAAGGATATGGAGTTTTCCGAATGGGATACTCCAACATATGAGTGATGGAACATTCGATCTGCAAAAGCCCCTTAAAGTATCCAATTTTTCTGCATTATTGATTTATCCTTTTGACATAAAGGAAATTGGAAAATGGTTTGGGGTATGTGGTACTCTGACATCAATGTGTACACATTCCTGTCTGTGTTGTACTAAAAATTGTATGCCTATCACAACTATTTTTTTTTAAAACAGACAAGCATATATGCACATTTGTGAAGGAGTAGGACATCATGCAAATCTGTCACTTTTAACATGAATGAAATAGTATTTTTCATTTAAAACATATTTGGGATATCTTTTGAATCGAATATGTGCCATTCAATCTGATGTTACTTGTCATTTTGGCTCACATTCTCACTCTTGTTTGTGTATGAAACCAACTTACCAATGTGACATTTGGAACATCCACTGTATTATAATAGCACTTTATGTTATGTTACCTTTAATAGGCCAAACTTCTGCGCTGGACAGGTGTCAACCTTAATGTTGATGCCAAAATTAGTTGCTGCAACAAAAATTAGTTATTTAACATGTTGACCTCACAATAGAACATACCCTTTTGATGCTGCTGTTGGGCTTTCAACTGCCCATGAAGGTCTGGATAGGCCACTGCAATTAGGCAGCACATTGGGGGGTCAGGGTGCGGCGCACATACTTCCCACGTTGGGAAGACTTGCGGAGCTGAACTTCTGATGACTTCTTGGTCCAGCGTCATAAATCCTCCTACTTCTTACACCAGTGAATGCTGCACCCTTGTAAACCCCCAGGGTCTGCACCTCCTTTGCGATGGTCTTCTACATCTCCTTTTTCTGATGGGTGTTGACCTAAATGGATAGAAGAAATTAAAGAAAATTGAATTTTTGTGTGACTTGTGGTCTGTATTGATGTAACACAATGTTACTACGTCAATCACAAGTGTTACTCAAGCGTTACTGCACAATATATATGCCTTTTATTTTGCCAAAACATGACATCAAATAATACATCAGAAGATAAGAAAATTAAGCATGGAGTCGCCCAGGGACTATACTGTTCAATATGTACCTAATACCACTGAGAACCCTGATAATAAAATCATTTAGGATATCATTCGTAAACTATGTGGGCCATACTCAACCAATAATCTCCCTGAACTAATCTGACTATAACCAACTAAATAACCTTCATTCCTGTCTGAAAGAGATGTTCCCTGGCTGGATGATAATACACTAAATTCAATGGAGGTAAGATTGAATTCCAATGCTGTTCACCAGCAAACATATAACAACAAGTTCCCCAATCTTTTGACCATGGGCAAATAACTTAGACTTAGATACATCAAAGCCGGTACACAACCTAAGAATCCAAATTGACGATAAACATTCAATATTAGTCCACGTCAATAAAACAGTAGCAACTTGTCATGGACTCTTCAGAATCCTGAAGAAAGTAGACCCATTGCCCCCCCAACCTAATAGAAGACTTGTGGTACAAACTTCAATCTTAAGTAAACTAGACTACTGCAACTCCTTGCTACTAGGTGACACGAATACCTCCTCAAACAGCTCCAGGGGATCCAGGTGTTGGCAGCAAAACTAGTTCTAAACAAGGGAAAAAGAGATTTAGCATCAGAAACACTAAGAAAACAACACTGTTTACCAGTAATGGAAAGAAGTATTTTTAAGGCGGTGTGCATTACTCATAGGGCAGAATATGGCACAGGACCTATAGCTCTTCAGCAAATAATTGAGCTATCTAAACCCTGTCAAAATCCCAGATCTGCCCAGGCTGCCCTCTTGTCTACTCCCGCTAGAAAATCAAGAGTAGCAGGTAGAGCCTTCCAGATACAATGTGCACAGCTCTGGAATAAACTTCCTTTCTCTCTCAGAACAAACACACATCTGCAGAGTTTCAGGAAGAACCTGAAAACTTGGCTCTACCCCTGGAAATAGATAATTGAGAGAAAGGGCATTTCATTTCCAACAAACGGTGATTCCTCTTCTCTTCTGATAATTTACAAGGCCCAAGATGTCCTATGGGTGAAAGTTGCACTTTACAAATTCATGACAATAATAATGATAATATGTTTGTTATAACCTGTTGACTAGTCTTATCCCTTGTCATTTCCTAAATTCAATAATCCAGGCTAGTGACATTGTCTAGGCCAGGGGTGCTACAACATTTTCTGTTTTGAGAACTACTTCTCATCAGTGAATATCATTGAGAAATACTGAAGGCCAAACAATTTACGCATTTAAACAAGACACCCCAACGCCCAGCGACATTGACTTGAAGACAAATGTCCGTAGAGCCAGATACAATGGTTTTAACTAAATACGATGACTAAAGGCACTATGAAAAGGCTGCCATGCGTGTCAGTGAAAGTGTGCTCTTTGGGTATGTATGAGCATATCTGCATGTGAAGGGGATATATTTGTGTGGCTTACTGAGAGCCTCTGAAATGTAAACGGTTTGTGCAATTTATAACTCTCAATTTCATTTTTCTTCCATTTAAAAAAATTCAGAAGCATCATTTTGTTCACAACTCCAATTTTGAGTTGAAAAGGAATGTTTTCCAAGAGTCCAGTACCTCAGTGCTTCAGTTGTTCACCTCTTTGACTCAGACCCAGCCTGGACCACAAAACTGACTGAGCACTGCTCATTATCAGGTCCATCTATCTGCAGCCTGATGATCAAGATGTCACATGAACGGAGTCTTCCCTTAACTTTAAACTAAAAAACATGACCTTGTGCTCATTTGAAAAATAACTCAAGGCTGTGAGCTACTCTAAAGGTGTTTGGGAACTACTAGTAGTTCCCAGACGAATGGTTGGAGACACCTGATCTAGGCTGAGTGTTATGTAAGATAATACACATAGCACACGTCATTTTAATTTGTTATGTAAAAAATTATATATATATATACAGCTGTAAATGAGATATAATGTGTTTTCTATTTTAACATGACGTAAAATTATTAATTTCACATGAAATACATACACATATATCTCAAAATACACATGCTAATGTTGTTTTCTTTAATCATAAAGTGCATAAAAATTCACATCATCATTTCATTATGTAATGTAAAAAATAAATGACACTTCATTTTAATCACTACAATTCACTCAGGAGCTCAAAGGTACTTTCTAGCCTTTGCAAAACATGACGTGTCATTTATCTAAAAAAAACTTTTGAATGTTTTCAAATGTTGAACTTTTTTCATGCAGACATATGAACCCAGGGAGAGTGAGGAGACGACAGCCTCAGGTGTTTAGACCTTTGCCAGACCTTGCCACCATGAAAGAACGGGATATTATCAAGAACATTTAGGGGCAGATTTACAAGGACTGGCGCATCCCTGCATATCAGCAGGGATGCGCAAGGTAAGATGCGTCACGCAAGTTTTCCCTTGCGCCACCACAGATGCGCCGCATGTACAATGCGGTGCATCATGGCGCAAGGATAAACAGATGCTTGACGCATCTGATGGCGTAAGGGCGGCGCATTGCTGGAGTCGTGTCGCAAGCACGACGCAACTCCAGCAATGCTCAGGGGCTGCCCATACCTAAAATGCTGTGTCATGCCTTACGCCTGCTTCAAGCAGGCGCAGGGTTTTGACGCAGCAGCGTCGTAAAAGTGACTCAGTGAAATCTTGTAGATTTCACTGCGTCACTTTTCTGAGGCAATTTTCGACGGAACGCCCACCCTGCATACATTAAACCTGATGCAGGTTTAATGTAGCCCAGGGCTTTACAACGTGACCCATCTCCCTAGATGCGTCACGTTGTAAATAAGGCGCAACATGGCGCATGGTTTACGCCGCCGCTGCGTCACAGAAGTGACGCAACGGCGGTGTAAATGTGTCGCAAGGGGCTTGTAAATCTGCCCCTTTGAGTTTAATATAGCGCAAACTTGATTCGAATCGGGTATTAGAGCGCTTTACGTAGCACCAGCTGCATTACATGAGGACACATTCATTTTTGTTAGGCACAGGTAGATTAAATGATTTGCCCAGAATCACAGGATGTTCGGCGTCATTGCCGAGGCTCGAACCCAGTTCACCAGATTCGAGGTCAACCGCCCTAGCCGTTAGGCCAACTCCTCTCTGCATTTATGCCATCAGCTAGAGCCAGATCTTCTGCCTCACAATAGAAATCCCACATCTTACACCAATTGTTAAACTCATAGCAGTACTTCATTTTGTGGGCACAGGATCATTCCAATACTCGGTGGCAGTATATGGTGGAATCCCACAACCAACGTTCAGTGGTGTGCTACAAGAAGTTATTTTTTCAATGATGAGACACATCAACAGCTTCATGCAGTTCCTACGACATGAGGATTTTTCCAATGTGCAGGGCGATTTTTATGGTTTGTGTCACCTACTACAGGTGATTGGAGCAATTGCTGGCACACATAGTGCCTTAGTGGCATCACATGCCAGGGAACAAATCTACCGGAATTGTAAGAACTTCCATTCAATCAAAAGCATCTATGCACATTTTCCTAGATCAACCCATGATTCCGGGACATCAGAATATCCCTGCAAATGTCAAATTGCAATCTGACATAATATTTTTTGGGCAGTTTCAAGGTGAATAATCAGAAATTGTGTTACAAATTTTGGATCTTTTTTTGGATCTTTTTTTATCCAGTTAGGAGATTTAATTTATCCTAACTGACCATTGTTGTTGGTACCACTGAGGAATCCAATAACGCCAGGGGAAGTCTGTTTTAATGAAGCCAATGGAAGAACACGGTGGCCAGTGGAGTGGACTTTAGGGCTCCTATAGGCTAGATCTTGCTGTCAGGACTGGTGGAGCGCTCCTCTACTCACCGGATAGGGTGTGCCAAATGACTATGGTCACCCTGTACATCACAGAGGATGAAGAGCATGAAGAGCCACAGAGTGAGGATGCTGAAATGGCAAATGAAGAGGATAGTGGTGAAGAGGAATGAATTGACTTAAATCAATAATAGGCAACTTCTTCACCTGAGTGTAAGTATACTTTTACATATGTATAACATTAAGGGTAAACCAACTTTTAATCTCACGAGGAAAACAGTTTGTGCTGGGCATTTTTCAGAAAGGGCAAATTGATGAAATCCAGGCCAAAGAGGTTTGTTGATCATAGTGTTGGCCCGTAGACCACTCAGTTCATTTAGAATGTTTGACTTTTCTTAGAAAATATGTTCTCAAAAGTACTCATATGCAATGTGTCTACTGTGTAATGTAAATAAATGATTCTTTTTATTTTGATCTGTTTTAGGATCCTTCACCATGTCATCTTCATTTGGACATTTCAATGTTGTAAAATTTGCAGTTACATGCTGCTGTTGTGAAGCAAAAAGGAAACATGGGTTGATCCTGTGGAAGAAACACGCAGATTTTGGGTATGCATATCTTGTACTGCGACTACATGTTCAGTGATTGTAGTGGAATTTTTGAAGATTGCATTGGACTTGTATTTGGTTGAATGTTGGCACCAAGCCAAAAAGTGAGGTTTGAATTTGTCTAACCACATATGGTAGTCAACACAAAGCATATTTATCTCTCTTCACGAAGCAAGAATGCTCATATTGTGTTAAGTGTATTAAGCTGTTGATGCGTCTTGTCATTGTCGGAAGGATTCCTTGTAGCACATCACTTAAAATTGGTTGACATTCCACCAGATACAGCAACAGTGTATTGGAAAAATCCTGTGGCCGCCAAATTGAGTACTGCCAGGATTTGAGACTCTTTGTGTTATTGTTGTGCAATTCCTATTGTGAGACAGAAGATCTGGTTCCAACTGATAACATTTATGCAATAGATTCTCATTGTTTTGATTATATACCCTTCTTCCATGCTGGCAAGGTGTGGATCTGGAAATGCAGAAATGGCACTGAGTATTTGTGTTATGTATAATTTGTTATGTAGGTTCTGAATCTCTTGATAATCTTGACATCCTCTCCAGGTGGTTCGGATGAAATTGTGCTCCTGTGGGGTGACTGATGGATACGTAGTTGCAGGGACTGCGGTGGGTGCAGGTGTTGCTTTTTATGGCAGCGCTTCCCTTTCTGTGGCTGAGGTACCTGTAGTTGGCCAAGATGTTGTTGGACCACAGAAAGGGGGAGATGGTGCTGGAAAAGCCCTGCACATATGGGTTTCAATATCCTGCAGCACCCCAGTCAGGGAGCCCACAATGGAGTTTAGATTCTCCATCTGTACATTTTGCTCCCTCTGCAACTGCTTCATGTCCAGGTTCTTTTTCAGGACCTGGCCCATGATGTCTTGGAACTGATGGATGGATCCCAATACTTTGTTGAGGGTGGCCTGGGTGACAGTCTATCCAGTGGTCTCTCTTTCCTTGCCCACAGATTTCCTCACACAACCCATACCCCCACTATCCCATGCCCATGCCCCAGTGTGCCTCATCCCACTGGTTCCTGGCTGAACTTCAGGTGGTGGTGTCTCAATCGCAACCAGGACTGGGGGAGCACAAGATAGAAGTGGTCTTGGTTTGGACACAAGAAATGTAGTTATCTGTGAGTTGAGGAGTTGTAGCAGCTAGGGTGGGAGGTGTAGGTGTGGGCTGAGTGAGACTTGTAGCCAAAGCTGGTCTTTTACTTTATGTATACAAGGCATTATAATGTGAACTAGGAAGTGCAGTAATCTCTAGCCCAAATTCGATATTTCAATAATCTCATAGGATATGGCCATACCCAGACCCAACAGATGTATGGGCACACATGATACTTTTTTTCTCCTTTAAATAAGGCCTTTCTGAGTCTGAAGAGCCTAATCAATCCTGAACAACCCATATCCATTTCAAGCCTCTGCAAATCAGAAACAATAAAATGCTGAGAAAACATTTTAAATAGGGATCAAAAAACATGTTCTTCCTTCCTTGATGCTTTTCTGGAGGCTTTGTAAGAGAGGTGCCTGTGCGTTATATTTATATATTACATGGTAGACAGTGCCAGCAAAAATAATAACAAACTTTGGCAAAGCAAAAAGTCTGACTTTAATGTGCTATCAAAAGCAAACACAGGTTTGGACGAATGTGCACAGATTATTTGTGGCATGTCTGGATGCCATTCGCATCTTTCTGTAGCTCTTGTGTCTATTGCCTATTTTTAATTCACCAAGGTTGTGGTGCTGCATGACTCCAGCATGGCATCTTTAGAAGAGAAAAACAACATTGGGAATGCTTGGTGAATAAACGAGAGAGCACAGATACCGCACAAATAGTCTGTGCGCATCTGTCCATGCTTTTGTTTACATGTGTTTGCACTTTGGAGCAAGACCTGAAAGTTTTACCCGCTCTTGTATATTTGTGATAAACACTCTAGCATGTAGGGGCATATTAACCCCTTCGATGCTGCGCAGATTCCGCCGCTGTGCTGACGGAATCTTGCGCGGGCGTGGTCATGACGGAATGGTTCCGTCATGAGCACAGCTCAACCGTGGGTCATGACGGAACCATTCCGTCATGAGCACCGAAGGGGTTAATTAAAGAGTTGCCTAGCCTCTGAGCTATGCAATGGGGAGCAAGAACAACAAAACTCTTAAATTAGATATATCAAGCTATGCAAGGCAACCTAGCATGGCCCTGATGGCCTTGATAAATCTAGAGTAAAGCTACGCAGTGCAAATAACTACATGGTATTCCTCTGCCCCAATGAGGCATTCCATTGGTGGAGAGTGGGTGTTCTACGCATCCACCATAGGTTTTGGCACATTCCCAGATTTATAATTCCTGGTAGACCTGGGAATGCATCAAAATGCTACGCATTCCCAAGAAAGCATAACAAGGGGAAATATCTTCATTTCTCCTCCTTATTTCCTTTTTCTACAGGTGCTGCATTCTGAAGCATACATAAAAAGAGAAAAATGCCTCAGGGGAGTGCATTTGTGCAGGAAGGTGTCCCTTCCTGCACTGTCAGGACCTGGAAGGCTTACACTGCAATTTTCCACTTTTAGACAATGAAGCTTATTCACTGTATCTTGAAACAAGAACCCGCAGAAATGCCAATTTGTGATATTATAACAGACTAGGGGAAGTACCACAGGCTGAAGATAACAGTGTGCACTTGTAATAAAAATGTATAATTCATAGCATCATGTATTTCTAATGAGGTCTCTCAGTTGCTTCGTAATGGGGCATAAAGGATCAGGGAAATCAGAGAGAAAGAGTGACAGTGGAGAGAAAGCCACACCAGAACATTTGCAAACCCCTAATGCTTTGTATGTAAGAAGCAATCCTTGTTGACCGTCTCTTAATGCTGTGAGGTGAATGCAATTAGAGGCTGAATCTTTGTGCAATCTTTTGTAATGTAAAAACATATATTAGTCACTCACTCTGATATGGTTAGGCAGGGCCAGATATCTAACTCCATTGTTACATGTACTTCATCATTGTACAAGTTGTACAAGTTTGCAATACATAATTCAAAATGTTCTGCTTGTGCTCAGTTTGCTGCACGGTGTCAGGAAACATGGAAACAACCAGTAGCAGCTGACAGGAAATTGGGGTGGTGGGGTGAACAAAATACAACAATAAAAACACTTACCTCCTCACAGCTGCCATCACTCTCCTTCTCCGGTGTGTCCCCGCGATTCCCAGAAGCAGGAGGCACAAATGCTCCCCTAAGTCAATCACAATGCTGCAATGCATAATTGTGATTGATTTGAGCACTGTGGTTTGGTGCTCAGATGGGTACAGGGAGCCTCTACATGTTCGCCACCAGGCTGTGCATGACAGCCAGAAGTGGAACATGCAAAGTGTGCATAACGGTTTGGCCAGCTTAAGGCAGCTATACAATTTGTCAATCCTCCCCCCTGTTCCACCAGCCCAGCTCGCTCTAACCCTACTCCGAACCTTCGAAAAATAAAAAAGATAATAATAATATTATTATCATTTTTCATCAGTACGTTTCTCAGAACCGATGAACAGGGACTTACATTATTTGACAACAAGAATTAGCGTGGGTAGAGAACTCCGCTCCACCCACGGGGTATGCAGAGATTTGCCTACTCCGCGTTCTGCGAAGAACGCGGAGTAGGCAAATTTCTGCACACTCTGCGGTGGAGCAGAGTTGACCAGCCCCCGCCTCCAACCCCCCAAGTAAGAATTAAATAAATATACAATATAAGTAAAATAATAACCACTTACCTTGCCTGTGGCGTCCCCAGGTTGGCGTCCTGAGAGAAATGCGCATGCGCGGGCGTGCGTGCATGCGTAGATCACCGTAAAACGCTGAGGAAAAGGAGGACGGCAGCCTGGGGATGCCGCAGGCAAGTTAAGTGTTTATATTTTACTTATATTATAAATTCATTTAATTCTTACTGGGGGGGTGGAGGCGGGCGGTGAAGCGGAGTTGGTTCAACTCCGTGGACCTCTGCATGGAGCCTCTACACCAGTTCCGCCCAGGGTTAAACAAGAATACATGGTCTGCTACAGCTGATCATAATTCAACTCACGCAGCGTAGTGCTTTGGTAGACTCAAGCCCCCATGTCATCAGTCAGGAGCACTAGGCCATCTGGCTAGCCAAGCCAAGAGCTCCACCTGTGCACTGAAGCCTTTGTAACCCCTTGCAGGAGCCTGGCTATGTGAGCAGCAGGGGACCCAAAATTGATGGGCCCATTTCTAACTGTAATCAGGGACAAAAGCCAGTCCATACATGACCCAGAAGCAACCTTACTTCAAGAAGGATTAGGGAGGGGACTCTCTGTAAGCTTCAGGTTAACAGAGCCCACCTGCATCATCTCCATCAAGAGTCCCCAGACTAGAGTGCGTCTGGTTGTCTTTTAAGGATTTGGGCAGATGCATTGTGGGAATTGTAGTCCAGACATCCCAGAGATCATGTAGGAGATTCCAGACATTTGCATTGGTGTTTTGGGCACTTCGAACCTACAAGGAGACCTTCTGGAAGGACTTCCATAAGTTTGGAGAAGTGTTGAGAACTTTTATGAAAAAGCTCTATAAGGTGACAGACCCAACGTCAAGAGTCAAGCCGGCCACATTAAAACGCGACGCAGCCTGGATTTCAGGTCCGTCCCACTGAAAGTTCCAGAGCTCCAGACTTCCTGGATTTGACCTGGGTCTGGCAGATACTCAAGCCGGCGAACCCGCACCGAATCTGGCCTGACGAAGTGCCTTGCCCAAAGTTGGAAGAAAAAGCTCAAGAGAAGTTTCTAAGTGTGAAGGTAATATTTGGACCAGGGCATCCCGATTAGTGTATCCGACCAGGGTTTCATCGCCATCGACCTCAAATTTTGACTTTGTACCGGTCAAGCGCAAACAGGTGTCCCAAGTGAGCATCATATGTTTTTAGGCATTATAAAGTGGTTGATTTTTAAAAATTCATATCTCTGGTTCTCCACATTGTTTTTTTGTTGTTTTGAGGTGTAATTTCAAAGATAAAAATATTTCCTATTTTTCTATATTGTTTTGGGATTTTTAATGTGTGTCTTGTGTCTTACTTGTTTAGTGTATTGGTGTTTTTATTGCTTTACATACCTGTCTCCTAAGTCAAACCTGACTGCTCTTAGCCAGCTACCAAGGGTTGAGCAAGGGACTAATTTCCTGAAACCCTTACTTTGACCTTGTATTGTGTTGGTGGCCTTATAGCTGGAGTTAGGTGCATACTTACCCTTACCAATAACCCACTTTACAACAGTGCCTGAAGTCTGTTCCTGGGTCACATGACTGAGTATAGCTGACAGATGGACTTTGTGTATTCCTCCCAGACAGCCACATACAATGGAGACCTTAGGCCTGCCTGAATGGACGACCACTGGCAGGATAGGATGGTGGAGCTGGGTGCAACCCTTCTTACACTTGAAACGTTTGTGTCCTGCCTCAACACAAAGGGTTGTACACCGCTAGTTATTATTCTGGAGAAGGGCAGGGTAGGCAGGAAATCTATGGACTTCAAAGGGAGACCTCTGGAAGCTTTTCCCACTTCAAAGGCAGAACTGGTTATAAATATTGGACCTCAAACCCCAACTCTTCAGTACACCTCTAGACCTTTGGATACTCTGCCAGGAAGAAGGACTGTTGTGCTGCCTGAGAGGACTGCCACTTTAATGGGCAGCTGCTCTGAAGGACAGCTACCTTGATGTGCTGACCTACTGTCTGCTGCTCTCTTCCTTGTGTGAGAAGGACTGGACCAGCATCTGACCCAGGACCACAGGGTGACATCAGGGGCTAGTTGCCTGGCCTCCCGACAGGAGCCTCATGGACAGAAGGCTTCAACAACCTTGAAACCAGTACCTGGACTGTGACATTTGTGAGCCCTACACTGCTAAATGGTGCCTCCCAGTTGTGGACCTTTGGTAGTGGGCCTAATTGTGCTCTTACAGCCCATCAGTGGACCCAGCAGAACTGACTCATCTCCTCTGCACAGTTTGCAATCTGAATAATGACTCATAATAGGTATAAAAACATTTCACAAAATGTATTATCTAATAAACTAAAATCACATTTACAAAAAATGACTTGTTTTCCCATCATTTTAGTTTATCTGGAATAAGGTACCTCTCTTAAGTATATAATAGAGATGTTAAACGCTATTTTGAAGTTATGTTTTAATAAGCAAATGACAAGTAGCTGGAAGTTCATTGTGAGCAAGCCACATCTGAGGTGTAACCTCTGAAGTAGAAACAAAGTATATGACCTTGTGAGATTAGTCACAGTAATAGTCGTTGAAGTACTGATGATTTATTAAGTCAAAATACATCGGCTTTTGTTTTGGCCTCATGAGATCATGGTTGGGAATCATTCAATTCTTCCTAACCATCTGGAAGTCCACTTGGTAGAACACCATTATATAGTTTTTTTTTTGCCTAATATCACTTTTGCAGTCTGCAACCAACCACTTGTAAATTGATTTTGACCCAACCCATAAAAGAAGCACTTCCCAAATGTATGGGATGCATCGTGGATGAGTTTTGATCTTGTTCATAGTGAGAAGTAGCTTCAGTCACCTGGATGAGTTTTGGTCTTGTTGATGGTGAGACGCATCAGGTCACCAGGCACAACAAGGTTGCATCCCATGTCTATAACATATTCCTCATACATAGAATGTGAGACAATATTTAAGTTATGGATTTGTGAATTTAAATGGATGAAATTCAATTTCATAAAAATTTTAGCTCACCTGAGCCATACTAGTGAGCATTGTTTAAGCACCAAATAGAACAGCTAACTAGCCTAAAAAAAACTGAATGAAATACAGACTACCCCCTACAAATTTCAATGGAAAGCCATAACTCAATCTTAGTTTCTTCTAGCTCCATCACAGCACTTCAGCAAAAGATATCATGTCCTCATCTTAAAGAAAACATCTCTCTCCCCTTGTTATTCTTTTCTTTATTAAGAGTTTTTAACTGAAAATATATGGGCCAGAGGGACCAATATTTTTGTGCTAACCAAATATTTTTATGCACTGACCTGGGAACAATTCAGTTGGTTCATAAAAACACAGTCAGAATGAGTCACAACCCTACCTAATAAATATTTATTCTGGCGTTAGCAAATTGGGACAGTTCAATTTGCCACAATCACAGGGATGGTGGTCTGCAACGGTCCGAAGATAACAAAATCTGTGTTTGATTTGCAATAATGTATTTTTTTCTCCATTCAGCACATTTTCCTTAAACAAGGCTGCATTTAAAAACAGTTTTTGTTATTTTAAGGTTGATTTAGGAACAGGATGTGGTCGTCTGGTCCACTGCCAACTCTTGAACAAACCTTTTTTTTTCATTCACAAACGGGAATGGGTCCTTAGGGGACCCCTTCCCTTTTACAGATGGATTGCCACCTCTTTGAGGTGTCAGTAATATTTCAGCAGTTTGTACCCCCATTTTGGTTACCAAACATTAATATATAAGATACTGATTCAGTATTGAGAAGGATGCCTATATTAGGCGCCACCCAGATAATGAATCAGTATCTACTCAGTGTCCCATTTTAGAAGATGGAAGAACTTTTCCTACTCCTAAAATTCAATTATTACATGGGGAAATGCAATTTAATGGTTTCAAATGCTGAACCATAGTGTCATCTAGGGTCACATTCTACATTGCAACGGGCGTGTGCACCAGTGTTATGCTCCCTTCTGTAATACTGATAGAGCTAGCATGCATATTGCACCACAGCTAACATAAGACGGCTTTCCCTAATTTGTATTGGGTCATAGCCCCATGCAAATGATGGAATTACTTTGCCTCTGAATCCACGTTGTAATATTGACATGGCTGCAGAGGCAAGCATGCCCTTAGGAGGCACACTGAAAGTGCGCCACAAAAAGGTGGTGCACTTTCAGTGTGCCTCCTTAAGGCAGCCCTATGGAGGGAAGAAAGGGGGTACCATTGACCCCAGACATCCTCCTGCTGGTGGTTGCAGTCACTGACGCACTCACCTTCATGGGGTATCTATCCCTTCTTGAGAGTGCAGGCGGGTTTCTGCCTGCACTGTAAAACACAGAGTAGCTTTTAAACAGCTGTTCTGTATTTCACTTGAATGCTCTGCCCTGTGGGTGATGACAGAATCAACTGACCATGAGAACGGGTCCCAAACTGATAAGGTCTAGTTTTTAGAATACGTATTTGGACATCTCCGCACGTGGAAGATTACGCTACCGGGTTGTGCCAACTGCGTGACTTTGGAAGGCAAGTTTTCTGTCTGGAACTCACTTAAATGCCCAGACGGACGACCCGGTCTCATCCGGCAATGAAAGAAAGAATTTCTTGACCACTGAGTCCAATTTGGGTGAGTGTATAACAAATATTGGTCGGGCTTTAAGCGTCCTCCGTTTGAGATATTTTCTTAGGCATGATGCCAATGGGAATAATGATCCCCATAGTAGGAGATCGAGTACTTTAAGACCCCAGTTTTGAATCATATGCATGTCATTGCTCTATGGGCATGTATTAGGATGAAGCATTAGGACCGTAACAAAACAATTAGATTAACGGCATCTATGTGGCTTGCTGATCTAAGACACAATATTTGTTTGAGGTACAATTATGGAGGTTATGCAAAAAGTAGCACAGTTAGGTTTCATAGGGGCACATGCATCAACCTTAATACCGGTTGCAAACGGGCTGATTCGCAGAATTGGCCTCTTTGCGACCGATATTTAGGCAATTGGGATGCATCAACCCAAAACCCATTTGCAATATAGGTAATCGCAAATTGCGAATGCTTTTAAGGAAACGCAAACTGCGATTCCCTATTTGGGATGCATCAAGCCTTTCCTAAATGCGACCTCGCATTTAGGAAACGCTAATTACCATCAACTGCAAGTTGATGGCAAATTGCAAAAACTTTGAAAAATTAGCAAAAGTGCATTTTTCAAAGTGCCATGCGGCGCACACATATGCCCTTAGGGCATATGTGAGCGCCACATGTACACACATGCCAAATTTGAGGGTACAGCAGGTTGGCCTTTAAGCCCCTTAGCATCCTTTAAATTGTGTTTTCAATTTGGGGGTACCTAATTGGTACTCGCAAATTGCAAATGACTTCCCATTCAGTCCTATGGGCCTCTAGGCTCTAGGCCCATATTTCTTAATAGCGAGTCGCAATTTGCGAGTCGCTATTAAGGAATATGTAGGAATCGCGATTTTTTGCGATTCCTACATGCACAAGTAAGTGTGATTCCTAAATAGCGATTTCTTAAAAATCGCTATTTAGGAATCGCAATTCCTTACTTTGATGCAGGTGGCCCTTAGGCAGTAGAAACTCTCTGTAACATGTAATACCTAGTATGTTGATGATAAAGGCTTCCTGACACCTCCCCATATCTCTCTATAGCCTGTTTTGATGTTCAGCTGTAATATATACAATGATGGATTTAACCTGGGAATGACTGGTTAGTGAACTGCTTTCCCCCGTTTTATTCTGCACAGAAGTGACTGAAAAACATATTGAACTGTATGGGGATGTGACAACACGTGCGAGGGCACGATGGGATCTACATCCTCGCAATTCCGGTAGCGTTGAAAAATGTGGAGTTATTATCTGTAGTAATTTTGAAAGGTTTGGGAACTCTGGAGAAGACTAGTATTGATTTGGGAATAATGCTTCCCCTATGTGTGTAGCGGTTCTAGACCGATATTAATTGTCGTTCTTGGACTCTTTTTAGAACTGATTACACGTGACTATACACTGAAGAGAATCTTGGTTCTTCCAGATTGTTTAATACGTTATGGTATGAGAATCACTAAGAATGAAATCTTTCAATCTTTGGGCTTTTGTATATACACTCTTTGATCGTCTTAGGTAGTAAGCACAATATGGGTCTGTCTGCATGAGAAACAGCACCTTCATATTTTAGGGATTCACCCTTTCTGTCTGGAGTTCAACGAAACAGAAGGTTGGCCATGCACATCCATTAGTTCTTCTGTGGCTGTCCAAACTACCACAAATTTTTGGAACACTGTTTTTTGTTTGTGCTTTTCATCTTATTCTGTTGGAATTTTGTCTTATGGGGTTTCTAATTTTTTGGGGCCGTATTGCACTTCACGAATCTTATTTTGTTTCAGTTTTATAAACAAGTCTTCTGATGTTTATCCTGTGAGGATTTGAACATATGGGTGTAGTGGTGTTCATATCGGGGAATAACCTTTACATCGCAGATTTTACACTGCGATACATTCACAACGCGGTCGTTACAATGACTGCGCTATTACAACGTTGTGCCATTACAACGCAAGTCGTTACAACAACTTGCGCTAGATGGCGCTCTAGACTGAGGAAAGGTATGGTTTACTATTCAAACACCTTCCCTACTGTTGCACACACTGGAGTTGGAATATTAAATCATACTATTCTTATTTAGAAAGTTTAATAGAGCGCGAACAAGATCCTAGACCAGGGTTACTCTTAGTACGGCTTGCGGGCCGCCAGCGGCCCGGCAAGCCTTCCTTGGCGGCCCGCGGACCTTGCAGACATTCTACATGTGTTAAAAAAAAAAAATAGCAAATACTGCCGGGTGCAGCAGCCCAGACTCTGCTCTGTGGGGGCCGAGGGATTCCAGTGATTGTCAAAGTGGAGATGCAGGGACCTAAGAGGTGAAATACAGCAAAGCTTTATTAACATGTAAATGGTCTTTTAAAGACCTGTGAAGTACTCGGGTGCGGCTGTGTGTGCGCGCTGGGAACCTGTCTCAGTGCAGCTGTGTGTGTGCGCGCTGGAAAGCTGTCTGAGCCCGGGCTGAGGGCTGACACACAAAGGGGATGGGATGACAGAGGGTGATGGAGGGAAGGAGAGGGAGGCAGAGGGAGGGAGACAGAGGTTGACAGAGGGTGACAGAGAGGCGAAGTCTGGGGGAGACAGAGGGAGGGAGGGAGAGGAAGGGAGACCGAGAGAGACAGAGAGGGAGGCGAGAGGGAGGCAGAGAGGGAGACAGAGGGCGGGAGATGGAGGGAGGGAGACAGAGGGAGGGAGAGAGACAGGGAGAGATAGAGGGAGGGAGACAGAGAGAGAGATGGAGGGAGGGAGACAGAGGGAGGGAGGGAGACGGAGGGAGACAGAGGGAGGGAGAGAGACAGGGAGAGATAGAGGGAGGGAGACAGAGAGAGAGAGACGGAGGGAGGGAGACAGAGGGAGGGAGGGAGACGGAGGGAGACAGAGGGAGGGAGAGAGACGGAGGGAGAGAGGCAGAGGGAGAGAGACAGAGGGAGAGAGACGGAGGGAGACGGAGGGAGAGACGGAGGGAGGGAGACAGAGGGTGGGAGGGAGACTGAGGGAGGGAGAGAGACGGAGGGAGATGGAGGGAGGGAGATGGAGGGAGGGAGGGAGGGAGATGGAGGGAGACGGAGGGAGTGAGACGGAGACGGAGGGAGAGGGAGGGAGACGGCGGGAGAGGGAGGGAGAGGGAGGGAGACGGCGGGAAAGGGAGGGAGACGGCGGGAGAGGGAGGGAGACGGCGGGAGGGAGAGAGACGGAGGGAGGGAGAGGGAGACGGAGGGAGGGAGGGGGAGACGGAGGGAGAGGGAGGGAGACGGAGGGAGAGGGAGATAGAGGGAGAGGGAGAGGTAGATAGAGGGAGAGAGACAGAGGGAGAGACAGAGGGAGAGGGAGGGAGACAGAGGGAGAGAGACAGAGGGAGGGAAACAGAGGGAGAGAGAGAGACAGGGAGGGAGGGAGACAGAGGGAGGGAGACGGAGATAGAGAGGGAGACGGAGACAGGGAGGGAGACGGAGGGAGAGAGACAGGGAGGGAGAGAGACAGAGAGGGAGACAGAGGAAGGGAGACAGAGGGAGGGAGTCAGAGGGAGACAGGGAGGGAGACAGAGACAGGGAGGGAGACGGAGACAGGTGGAGGGAGACGGAGGGAGATGGAGGGAGAGAGACAGGGGGAGAGAGACAGGGGGAGAGAGGGAGAGGGAAGGGGAGAGAGGGAGGGAGAAGGAGGTGGAGAGAGGGAGGGAGAGGGGGAGGGAGGGGAAGGGAGAGGGGAGGGGAGGGAGGGGGAGAGGGAGAGAGAGAGAGATGTGTGTATGCCGGGTCTGGTGGCTCAGCGGACGAAGGCGTCTGCTGCAGGGACCTGTGTTCAACCTCATGGTCACTTTTTTTTTGCTTTAGCCCCGCCCCTCCCCCTCTGACCCCACCCCCACCGGTGCGGCCCTCAGACACAAACCACACTGTAAATTTGGCCCCTGAGAGAAAGTTTGTGAGTACCCCTGTCCTAGACGGATATCAGAGCGCTATACAGTCAGTAAAGTTACTATACAATAAATAGATGTTAAACATAGCGCATACACAGAGCATCTTGTGTAGGCAAAGCAATAATCAACATGAGGAAGAAAACACAATGTCTAGTTGCTTAGATGGACTATTGTCACCATCTAGATAGGAACACAGATGTGAATGTAACCCAGATGTCTATAGTTCATAGTTAAGTGAATTTGGCCATGAGTATCGATTTTACCTCCATTTTGAAAGAAGCAGTGGAGGGGTTAAGTCTGATTTCAGGAGGTAAGGCATTCCAGATTCTGGGAGCCATCCCGGAGACGGATCTGTTATATGTTTTCTTCTTGTGGAACCTTTGTGATTTCAGTAGTAGGTTATCCGCACTTATTGAAGGTCTGATCCCGCCAGAGATCGTCAGTTTCTGTGCCAAATAAGTGGGTGCATTGTTATGCACGGCTTTGTGCGTCATACACGCTATTTTCAGATGAATTCTGGCTTCAAGGGGTAGCCAGTTCAGGGATTGCAGATCCGGGGAGATGTGGGAGTTTCTTTTGGAGCCAGTGATGAGTCTAGCTGCAGAATTGATAGAGGCTCTTAATGGTGCAGTTGATACTTTGGGTAGGCCACATAGAGAGATAATACCGTATTCCAGTCTTGGTATAACTAGTGCTTGTACTGCCTGTTTGAAGTCGTTGGGTGGTAGGAAAGGTTTGAGTTTCCTTAGTGTGTTCATCTGGAAATTTGCTCCCTTTTCAGCCATGCTGATGTGTTTTTGCATATTGAGGTTACTGTCAAGAGTAATTCCGAGTGATTTCGCTGAGTCCACGATGGTAGGTTGAACTTTGAGTGCTGTAAGATGTTTAATCCACTCTTGCATTATGGGGACTTGGGTGGGTGGAGCTATAAGGAGGAATTCTGTTTTTAGGGCATTCAGTTTGGGATGGTTTTCTGCCAGCCAAGTTTGTGTGTTCCTGAGTGATATATTAAGTGATTTGATGTCTTCTAAGGAGTGGATCTTGAGGTATAGTTGTGTGTCGTCGGCCTACATGTGATATTGTACGTTAGATGCTTGTAGAACTTCGGTGAGTGGTTCCATGAAGTGATTAAACAGTGTCGGGGAGAGTGAAGACCCTTGTGGGACACCTAGAGTTACTGGTACGGGTTTGGAGAGGGAGTTATTGACCTTGAATTGTTGTGTCCGATTATGGAGAAATGAGGTAAACCAGTTTAGCACTGCACCTGAGAATCCCATTCTGTGTTCCAGGAGGTCTAACAGGTTCTCGTGTTTTATCGTATCAAAGGCTGAGGAGAGGTCTAGTAGAATGAGTAAGCAGGCTCCATTTTGATCCAGGATTTGTAGCGCATCATCAATTATGTGTGTCATGGCTGATTCAGTGCTATGACCTGCTCGGAAGCCTGATTGGTGCTTGTTAAGGAGGTCAAAGTGATCAATATGCCTCGTCAGTTGGAGGTGACCACATTTTTCCAATAATTTGGCCAAGGTAGGAATGTTGGTAATAGGGCGGTAGTTGGTTAAGTCCATAGGGTCGGCCTTGGGCTTCTTTAGGATGGGTGATACCTGGCCAGCTTTAAGGGTGTCTGGAATGCAGCCTTGTTGAAGTGAGCTGTTTATGATCTTGGTCCAGATCGGCAGAAGCAGAGGAGTAAGGTCTTTGACGGCATTAGCAGGGAGGGGATCGGCGAAGTGGTTAGCAGGGTTCAGGGCACTGAGTATTTTGCCTATGTTTTCTTCAGAATAGGTGGTAAAGGAAGACCAGGTTGCGTAATTTTTTAGGTCAGACTTTGAAGGTATTAGGTATGAAGCAGATGGAAATGCTGGGGTATTTGTGTATGGTCTCGCGTGTAGGGTTAGGTCAGTTAGGAGGTCCTTTTTGATGGTGTCAGTCTTCTGGGTGAAGAAGACGGAGAAATCTTCACAGTTTGGTTGCGGGCATGATGAGTCTTGTGGACGTTGTGGTGCCTCCTTGGATTCGGTTTTGATTAATTCAAAGAGTTTTTTGGGGCGGTTTCTTGCTTGGTCTAGTTGGAAGCTGAAGAAGTCAGCTTTGGTGCGCTTGATTTTTCGGTAATATGCATTTCTCTTTGTCCTAAGGATCTTGAGGTGGTTTGCGGATGGAACAGATCTCCAGGTGCGCTCAGATGTTCTGAGCGACCGTCTGTCTTCATTAAGTGTTCCATTATACCAAGGCTTTGAATCTTTTATGGATACTCTCTTTAGTTGAAGATGTGCAACCTCATCTATTATCGAGGTCATGGCGTGGAGGTAGTGATTGGTGAGATCATGTACTTCGGAGGTTCCTGCGGGGGGCCGAAGTAGGTTGTAGCTGGGGGATGGCAAAGTGTTAGGCTTGATCTTTTTCAGATCTCTTTTCCATATTTTAGGTCGTGTGGGTTGTGCCGAATTAAATTTCACCATTTCCTTGATGTAGAAATTAATAATATGATGATCTGACCAGTCGCAGGGTTCGATCGACTGGATCTGAATGGAATCGGTTTTAGAGATTATTAAGTCCAGAATAGATCCTTTGTCGTGTGTAGGGCTGTTACATATTTGGGTCAGGTCTAGGTTGTCTAGGAAGATTTTGAGACTATTCACCACAGTGTCATTGTGATCGTTCCAGTGTAGATTGAAATCTCCAAGGAATATATGGGTGTTTTGTCGCCCCATATTTGTTGATACCATATCCATGAAATGTTCAGTGAAGGCTAGGTCGTCACCAGGTGGATGATAGATGATGTGTATGGAGCATAATGGTTTACCATAGCTGGTGATGTCAAGGCATAAGTATTCGCAAGAGGTGAATACAGGGGATATGGCTCTGTTCACTGAGATATTACTACGATATATACAGGCGATACCTCCCCCTGTTTTATCAGTTCCGTCTAATCTAATAATGTCGTACTAATATGTCCATGATTGGTGTGGAGGAATCTTTTAGCCAGGTTTCAGTTAGCAGTAGCAGGTCCAGTTCCTGTGTGACAATGAGGTCAGCTATGTCAGCTGCGTGTCTAGATGCAGATCTACAGTTTAGGAGTATACATTTTAGCCGGGGCATGATAGGGGATGAGGAAGGTTCCTGAGTGAGGGGGATTCTTCTTAGATTGTTGCTGGAAATGCCTCTAGTGATGGGTTTAGTAGTCCTGTGAGGGTTGGAAGGGATAGTAGGAATCATCATTGAGGTGGGGGTGAGCTTGTTCACGGGAGTGGGTGCATATGAGTTTAACAGGGAGAGTAGGTCACTCTCTGATAACGGATTAATGCTTCTGAGTGGACGGGTTGAGTTGTTACAGGAGGGGACTGAAATCCATCTGGGCGGAATGAGATTCGATGAGCCTGTTGAATGGTTCTGAGGCCCGCTAAATTTGGACTGTCTTGTGGGTCTGGTAAACCACGGGTTCCTCGATATCCGATCGTTGAGGGCTTGTAGTTCAGTTTTGATTTGAGTTAGTGAGATCATGATCTCATCAAGTCTAAAGTTAAGTACGGATACAAGTTGGGTCAAGGGTTGTGTGGAGGGTGAAGCTGCCTGCAGTGTAGTTTGGTCGGGTTTATGGTCTGGGGCAGGTGTGGATGGCGTTGGGAGGGGTATTACGGGTGTGGGTGGGTGTGTTGTAGATATGGATGAAAGGGCTGTGGTGGTGGATGGTTGGGTAATGGGTGTGGGAAGAGTACTAGATGAGGGTGAGTGGGCTTTGGGGGTAGAAGGAAGGGCTATGGATGTATGTAGTGTGAGTGGGTGCAGAGTATTAATGGAGGGTAGCCTGTTTTCTGTGTGGTATTGGGGTGTCCTATTGTGTCCTAGCCCCTGAAATGGGGGCGGCGTTCTAAAGAGTTGGATGTGCATGTTAGTGGAATCAGAGTTCAACACGGATGAGGTGCCGTGAGTGTTAATGTGGGGGGGGTGGTATCTGCCGCGGGGGCATCTGTGATTATGGTTAAGGGGTGTGCATTACCTGTTGGATCTGTGTAGGTGATTGCCGTTATGTCGGGTAGATGGGGTATGTCAGTGTCAGGTGGCATGGAAGTAGTGTGTATGTCCAGCGCTGATAGTGGTCTGTGTGGTGAAGGAGTAGAATTGGTGGAGGGATTTGGTAGAGTGAATTGCCGTGAGTTGGTGTAGGGGGTGGTCCGGGCGGGAGTAACGATTGAAAAAAATTTTAGAACGGGGTATTCAAAAATTAGGAAATAGTGGCGCTCTGCTGATAAACGTAGGTGCAGTGAGCTTCAATATCTGTATGGTGCAAAGCAGGGAGGGGAGACCCCTAAACCCCTCGAATTGTATAGGACAAATAAAATTTGACCTAAAACCAAGCAAAAGAACAATCCTGTGCACACATACAATTCATTAAATCAAAATTGACATGAGTAGGTACAATTTAACAAAAGAAACATCCATATATAGATTAGTAATTCTGTTTAATATGCGTATCCAGCCGACACGTGTTTCATCGTGGGACGTGTAAACCACGACTCTTCAGGGCTGAAGCTAATGCCAAAATGACAGTAGATACCCTCCACCGGTGATAATTCCAACCCGGTAGGGAACGCAAAAATGTGAGCGATGGGTCAGTAGATCTGAGCAAATAAGTATGTGTCAGGCAACGTCTTTGCTAGAAAATGTCTATGCAAACAAGTGTATGTAGAAAGGAGTGTCAAAGCATCCTGGCGGCATCCATTCGCATACGGAATGGATGCCGCCAGGATGCTTTGACACTCCTTTCTACATACACTTGTTTGCATAGACATTTTCTAGCAAAGACGTTGCCTGACACATACGAGCTGGAATTACTCTTTAAGGATACTTTGTCTGTACAACTGATTTTTACGTGACTGGCGGCAGGAAGTCATCTAAGATCCTTGGTTTTGCTTGATTTTGGAGAGACTATACTTATTTGCTCAGATCTACTGACCCATCGCTCACATTTTTGCGTTCCCTACCGGGTTGGAATTATCACCGGTGGAGGGTATCTACTGTCATTTTGGCATTAGCTTCAGCCCTGAAGAGTCGTGGTTTACACGTCCCATGATGAAACACGTGTCGGCTGGATACGCATATTAAACAGAATTACTAATCTATATATGGATGTTTCTTTTGTTAAATTGTACCTACTCATGTCAATTTTGATTTAATGAATTGTATGTGTGCAGAGGATTGTTCTTTTGGGAGTAACGATTGAGTCGGATGCAGGTGACGTTTGGGGAATGTTTGTTCGAGGGGATAGGCAAAGGTGTGTATTGTGTACTTAAGGAAGGAATGTCCAGAGTGGAAGTTTGGGGTTTACAGAGTTGGGCTTTGATGACTGGGAAGATATTATCCAGGAGGTTTAGATTGCGGTCCGTGGATTGCATGAGAATGGTTCCATTATTGTAGATGGTGATGGTTGCGGACGCTCTAAAAAACTGAGAGGGGGAAATGTAAATAACTATACCATGAGCAGTTTTCCTAGTGGAGGAGATAGTGAATAATGTAAGGAATGCGTTTCTCCATTGAGCTCTTCATTTAGTGTGGAAGATGATATCATTGGTTATCTGTCCGATAAGTGTTGAGAAGTAGGGGTCGGCGATGGGTATTTCAGGATGACGTTTTATAAAATTGTGTTTGAAACGTTTGGCTGAATTTCTTGAGAGGTTCGGGGGGTAGATGATGGTATAGGTGTGTGCCTGTGAGTTCCATAGTGTGCACCGTATAAATGGTGAGATGTTGAGGGGCTTGGAATGTAACTATGGCTCGGGTAGAGGTCCGTGTAATATGATGTGTCAGCTGTAGAGGTGGGGGGGTTATAGTATGAATGGGGAGGAAGGGTAGGATCTAGAGTCCGAGTGACTGCGTTATTGGTGTCTCATGCGTGTAGGATCTGGAACAGGTTAGGTAGAAGGATATGTAAGAAGAAAATTCTGACCTGTGCCGGATGGGTAGGATGAGCGGTGGATGTAGAATAAGTGTTTTATCCTTGTGATGGGGCCGTTCCAGTATGGCCGCCTCCTTTGGGTAGAGCCTCTTAGACAAACTGTGCAGTCCTGTTTCGATGCCAGTGACCCTGGGTGTCCTGGTGTAGTCTTGTTTCACATTCAATTACATTTCTCTACCTCCTTTTGTGTTAGTCCTGTTTCCGTTGTTGTGTGTTATGTTGGCCCAGAGTGCTCCAACAGTAAGGGGAGGGTCTCTTATCCTAGTTGTTATTATAGTGGTTAGCCAAGTATGCTAATCCATGGCCCAAATAATGTCAGACATTTTAGCGCGATGTTGGTTTAAAAATGATAATGACGTATCCCTAATGTTGTTGTTGCCCTCAATATACATCCAATGTAAATGAATCATGATAAGATCACCTTTTAAGATGTCCCGGGCTCTGCAGTCATGATTCATAAGAATCCTGCATGTCTGATCAGAAGTGGTGAATAAATTGAAGTTTTGGTGAGCTATCGGCGCATTCAAGCAACCGATCGGAAGAAGGGGGCGGGGCCGAGCTGCAGTCTCCTCCGCTGAACCCGGAAGAATGCTGCCCGGTCTGGTCCCGATCTCGTGTACATAGCTTCTCTGCCTGCTTCTTTAAGGAGCGCGATGTCTCCCGTACCTCGCGGCAGACCAGCCCTTACTTGGGCTCCCAGCCGCTCCGAGCACGGGAAGAAACCTCCGCGCGCCGGCTCGTGGTGCGCTCCTGCTTTGTGCTTCAGAGCTGCCCCTCTGGCTGGTATTAGCCCTGACCGCTGGACGTAGCGGTCCGCTTCAACCTCGCTGGAGGCAGCCCACAGTCGCGTCTGGCTTACCGTGGATCGAATGTAAACTGGTCCTCAGAAGTCCGCTCCATGTCCGGAACGGTGAGATGGCGGTCCGACGTCCCTTCACAGTAGCCGCGGTCAGGAAGGCGACGTATCTTGGTGTAATGTCAGGTATTATGGTGGTAGTGTTTGTTACGCTTGCGATTTTGTTTCTATATCTTGACAGACTGCCACTAACAGGGATAAATCCAATTCTGGGATCCCAAGTGCGTAGAGCTCCTCCCGAGAACTCCTTTCAGTCGGCCATCTTGAGCAACATTCTTAAGTCCAGCGCGCCATCTAGCGCAAGTCGTTGTAATGACTTGCGTTGTAATGGCACTGCAATGTAACAACGCAGTCGTTGTAACGACCGCGTTGTGAATGTATCACGGTGTAAAATCCTCGTTGCAAAGTGCTATATTCGTTCATAACGTCTTGTTTTGTAAGGTGATTTGTTTACTTGTATGTAGTGTTTTGTCAACCAGCCAACTCCTCTCAGGACTTAGTACTGGGTCACAGAAATCCACACATGTGTTTTTTTAATGTGATTATCAATATGATTGTCTTTGTAAATGTTGGTATGTGTATATGTAATTCTGTATAGTTGTATATATATTTCTATGTTTTTTAAGCTTGCAGCCCTGACAAAGCCTTTTTCAAGGTGAAACCTGTTGTGAGAAAAAAGTAAGAACAAAATGAATGAATTAAAGCTAAGAAATTAGCTCAACAATCAGAACTTGCGAACGCTTCTTTACTCATATCTTGAATCTATGATATTTACTAATTGACTGTGGTTGCCTCTCTTTCTGTATACAATTCTTTGTAATATTCCACACTGTCCCTGTTTGCGCCTGGCACACCTTTTGAAAGGTGCGCCATGGCACAAACAAGGAAAATGTGCCATATTCATAATAGCTGCTGCTCCTATATTTTTTATAAGGCAATAAATCATATCAGATATGCCTTTCCACAAATCTAAAGCATTGGTACGTATGGATCTCATGGAAAGCTTCTATTGTTTATTTTAGTTTCTGAATCTCATAACTAAATGCTATGACATAGCAACATGGTTGCCATTCATAATTTCCTTCCAGGCCAGGCTGACAGGCCGCTCTGAGTGCTGGTCAGCTCCGCTTGGCTGCTTTGAATGGAAGCAGAAAGCACAGCAGCTGGAGAGGGAAGGAAGGCAGGGAAGGTGGTGGGGGTTGGTCAAGGACGCCAGGTGAGGTTTTATTCACCTTTGAGATGGGGAACGAAGGCCATATTATGTATGGGTCTCTCACTTCTCCTCTGTCACTGTATAGCAGTTGAAAGCAGGTGCAGATTATTTTGGTACCCGTAAATAAAATAAAATTATAGATGGGCAAAAAGAGAATGATGAGGATGTTTTGCACTTTTGGGTTCTGAGTGACATCATAGACAACTCAAGCTTCATTCTTGTTTTTTATTTGATGTCTGGTGAAAAATATTCCCGTAAGTCACTGTTTCCCATCATTAATTCTATATATGATGCATTGCTTCATCTGTTTTTTTCCCTCAAACTACTTATGCTTTGAATTACAAGCAAGGAAGGCTTGTTCATCTTTCACTATACATGAACCTAATTGCTTTTCATTGTCATTGCCAATAGGTGGCTCAACAAAGGAACCCCGTCAGTCAATGACTTGAAGGAAGATTATTAGCCCTGCATCACATTAGAAGAGCAGATACAACCAAGAGCATTTAAAAAGGGACAATGAGAACATTTTTTCAAGAGTCTGATTCAGAAAGGTATTTTTAAAAGATGTTAATCTACTGTAGGCAGGTTTAAATAGATTTAGGCCATGCCATTTATGATAATGGAATTTAAAAAAACGTTAAACTTACACACTTAAATGTCTGAAAATTATATAATCAGGTAAGTACTATGAGCAGAAAATATACCTATGCCAGGTGAATCATAAGGACGCTCTAACTCGTTTTCTTTTCTTCTCCATATAAAATATATTGTACCTGTGGAGATAGCTGGGCCTCCAAACAGATTTAAATAGGAAGATGCCGTAGAATTAACAAGCTCATTTTGAGCACTTACTCCAGTGGTGTAACAATAGCCCCTGCAGCCCCTGCAGGAGGGCTGAGCTCCAGGGGGCCCCCTCTAGCATTGTGCACAGGCAGCAGGCCCCTTGCCTGAGAGCTCCTGCCTGGGTCTGGAGCAGTGGGGCCCCCTCAATGTATTACGCACGGGCGCCCATTAGGTTATGTTATGCCACTGACTTACTCCAATCTTTTTAAAGAGATTCAAGTGTGTAGATTTGATGTAAATGTCTATTGGACATATTTTATGACATCCCATAAATGTACAAATTCGTGGGTAGTTACTACATTTTTGAACAACAGAACCAAATGCCACTCCCTTCCCTTGACACACACGGATTCCCACCTCTCCAAACTAAAACTAGCAAAAAATGTGCCACACTGGGGTATTTCTAAGGTTTGCCCTATACATGAATTTCTTGCATCTAAGAGACACTTGAGAGTGCAGAGTCAGTGCCCATGAGGTCAAGGGAGATCTACATAGATCCGAGCAACTGAGAGTGCTTGCATTTTCTATTAACATTTTAATATTTTAACTGTTTCTCCGGAACTTGTAATGGATGGTTAGTTTGAAACCTTGGAGTATGTTGCATCAACTTGTGTTTCTTTTACCCATTTACTCAATTGGTGTTATTCGCTGGAATTTGCTCTAGAGCTAGATGAAATAAAGCACTAACACAGGGGTATTGTGCACCAATGCCAGGAAACAGTACGGCAGCACAGTGCAAATTTGCACCGAGATTTGCTCACACTAACCAGATTAAAAACTAGATTATCTTCGAGTGACAAGTGTGCAAATGACATTTTGCACTAGAAAATTCATGCAAATGTCAGTGCAATATTGCTATGAACTGCTGTAATATGCCATGCACACCAACACAGGTCCAAATTATCCATCACCAGCTTAGTTTACATGATCTGACCCATACAGTGCTCCAAGATTATTTTCATATTTGTTTTTTTCTTATTTTCTCTCTTCCTGAAGACTGGTGGTAAGAGAATGTACCCAGTGCAATCAATATGCCATGTATATCCTTATACCTGTCCAAAGATAAAAAATGTGTAATGGCTCAGACCCCAGAAAACCCTTTGGGAATATCCCCTTATATTGCAAGACAGCATGAATAAAGGAATTGAAGGAATTTCTTCTCCCAGCCTGCCGATATTCCATAAAACACAGTAGCTTCATATCTTAGAGCCTCATTTGTGTTTAGTGGCAATAGAGCCTGCCAAAAATCACCTGAACTCCTGCCTTTCCAAATCCATGGCTCTATGATGCAATTTTGGGATGGGATGGCTCTATGATGTAATTTTGGGATGGGGAAACCACTGATTGTGCAACAATGGGGTCTGTGTTGACTCCTGGAACAGTGAGGATTGATCTGTTATACATTGTGAAGAAAAAAATAATTACAGTTTAATGGACTTCTCAAATTGCCAAATTATAGGTAGAGTGAAGATAGTTCCGGTGAACAGTCCTGCCTAATGCAAATAGTGTGTCATGGCACAGTTGTCCTGTTCCACCGCTCGTTTCTGTCATTGTCGCTAGTGTGGCCCGCTCCCCTATTAAGACGTTACTTGGAGAACGAATTCTCCAATATTAATGTTAGTGTACACACAAGTAGGTCTGCGTTTTATTCACTAGTGCTTTTGTTGCCCCTACAATGGCGCTGGACCTTTAAAAAAACAGAGCACGTGTTTATGAGACATTCATGTATTTACAGTGTTATTGTATCAGCCATTAATTGTTCCCTGCCAGTAATTGCTGATGACTCACTGATTGTTTGCTGCTGGTTATTGTTGATGACTCACTGATTGGTAAATACTGATAACTTGCTGATTGGTTCAAGCTGGCCCCAATCTAATTTCCAAAGATTCATTTGCACTACACTTGCCCCTACTATCTATTTAAACCTGAAATGAGTGCTTGGCCTGTTGCTCAAACCCACTCATCTGAGCTCCGGATTTCTCCTGCTTTGAATCCTGCTCACCTTCTCGCAGCAGCTCCAGCTTTTATCATCTCAGCAACTCCTGTTGTCTTGCTTGTCACCCGGCCCAGCATCCTCCTGGCCCCCACAGCAACCACTCAGATCTTGGACCTTCTTCCAGTTGCGCTCCTCGTCCCCAAGCTGACTCAGTCTTCCTACAGACAAAGAGGAAGAAGACAAGAAAAAACAAGATGAACTCACCACGGAACCGCCACCTGATGATCAGATCTTAATCGACGTTCAGGTAAACCAATTCCTTTTCTAAAGGGAGGCGCAAATAGAGCAGTGCAAGAGTTTGAAACTTTGTAAAGAAAGACACAAAAGGACATTTCATAAGTTTTGGAAATCATAATTAAATTGTAAGAAACAGATAGATAAATAGACCCGAGTGTATTGTGTCTTGCATACAGTCCTGGAAACTCTTATCTCTCAGATTCATTTGGAAAAAGACATATTTATTGTCGATAGACAAACCTCCATTTAAGGATTTGTTAAGACAGTTTCATTGCAAATATAAAGAACTCTGGATTCAGTGAGAACCAAGTTTGGTTTGGACCAAGGCTGAACCTTTTGCTAAATCAGTTTTTTTGTTTTGTTGCATATTTATATAGCGCAAACTCGACCCAAAGGTATTGGAGTGCTTTACACGAGCACCATATTTACATTACACATTCACGCACAGGGAGATTAAGTGATTTGCCCAGAATCACAGGATGTGGACGCGACCCGAAGCTCAAACCCTGGTTTCCAGCACCAAAGTCGGCAGTCTAGTTGAAGGACCACATCCCCTCCCCTAGTTAAAAGAATCCTGTTTCACATTTGTCAATGTCATCTCCATGGACTGTTTTAAAAGGGTAATCAATTAACAAAAGTAATTACTCAATATCTGTTTTTGCTTAACAATTGTGTATTAACATAACTTGTTCTTTCCAGAGGTCTAGAGCATTACCCTCCAGCCAAGGCGGTCCAGTGTCCTGAGAGACCCGTGCAATCTGTTTGTTAGTCTCTCATTCCCAAGTCCCCTTTCTCCATGGGAACTTTCACTGGGGCAGCGTGAATGCCATTCATTGCTACCAAGAAAAGGTCCTTCACAGAAGTCAGGTTCCATCATCACCCCATCAGAACTTTTCAGTGTTCAGGAAAGTGGCTTGTGACATGGGGTTAGTACCCATAGGGTCTGGCAATTGATTTTGAGGAAGTAGGAAATAACACCAAAGGTCAAAGATCCATTCACCCAGGTATGATAGGTTTTGCCTGTTGAAACAATGGCCATGAGTCACATGATGTGCTTCTGATTATGCTTTTTAGTCCTTATGTGAATCGGATGATTTTGTTGCACAGCATATTTTTAATTTTGTTTGCTATGACAGTTCAGCCACTTTCCTCAAATATGGGATATCACACTCTCAAAGTTTTCCTAAGGATACAATTAAAAAATGTTGTTGAAGTCCAGCAGAATGAACTCATGTGGTCTGTAGTAAGTATATGCTTCAGTATCTACACTCGGTGTGAGTGCAGTCTGCCACTAGGCTTTGCATGTTACCATGGTCCAGCTTGAATACAGTAACAAGGAAGCTGTGGCAAAAAGCCATTATTTAAAGTTCATGTTCTAGACAAGCTACACAAAGGGGAAAGGGGGAAGGAGCTATTGATGTGAAGTCCCTTGATAGCTCATTCTAGAGTAAAGGAGTTACTCATAGGAAGTAAAGGTGTTTTCTTTGCAGAAGACTTAGGGTTCCACTAATTAATTGCTTTTTGTGGGAGGTGGACTCATCTTATGGAGTAAGGACAGCGGTGACGAAGGAGATGGATGAGAAGATAATAAAAGGGAAATCTATGGGATCCTCTTTCTTTCTGTGGTATGTCTCAGTCTACATCAATGACGCCTATGAAATATCTATTCCTGTCTCTTAAAGCATCACATTTATTTCTCTGAGGTTTAGAGGGATTGCACGCTTAAAGGTCCAGCTGCCTTATATCAGTGTGATCAGGGTTGGACTGAGAGAGGAAAAACAAAAGTGGCCCCCATTAGCGAATCAGATATCTAAAAAAAAGACCCCCATTTACAATTAGGGCAGTTTTGAACTGCAAAGACATGCTATCTAAGTGTTTTGTAAAGTACGGGAGATTGCATGCATTTGAACTTGCTACAGACAGTGTTTATGGTAATACCAGGGGAAACAACAGTAAAAACGGTCACACTAAACCATAAAACAAGCCCACAAAACTCCAAAAACCCGGCCTCATACAGACCTATCGTGCTAGCTCCAATATCACTGTCTGATTGTCCTATAGGACCGTCTGACCCTGCGTGTAAAGGTTTGTGATGTTCTTGTACTTCTCTCTTGCTTTCCTGGCCCGGAAGCATGCTCACCACCTCCATACTTATTAGGTCAACATGGAAGACATTATCTTTGCTTAAACCGTTACATAGTTAAGCTGAATATTCATTTAGTGATTCTGCAGCCCGGAGCTCTTATTAACTAGGTTATTTGCTCTATCAATTAGCTGTCAGCTTTCTCTCTTTTCCCTTCCCATTATGCATTTGAGGAAGTGCTCTGCTGCTGTTCTCCATGGCAAGCACTCACTCACCTTCCTTATACTTAATGGATTCAAGCAACATTGGCTCGGTTGTCTTTACTGCTGCTACAACTGTTCCCTAATCACATATGGATTAGTGATTTGGCATTTCAACTCGTTTTGTTTTAAGCACACCGACCAGTGACACCTCATATGACGGACAGCACTACATATTATGTGTGACATTAACAACATAGATGTACATTTTACTAGCAATCATTTGCATGGGGTTCTCAGTCTTACAGCATAAAGGTTCTCTCTTTTCTGATCAACCTACCTTATCTGAGTTCTCTATGTTTAGTTGTGGGGCGAGTCTACAGAGTGCAATGTATCTGGGGTTGTCGGAAAAGGGTTTTGATCATTTTACCTTTTAAACAAAATTAGTTTTAGATCTAATGTATTTTTTAAAGTACTGTTTTTTGCTAATGATAAGCAAGGAAATCTAGGAACTCGCTAATTTCTAGGACATCGTGAGTCTCTGCTATGCTAGAGCCACCTTTGGTGGTTGTGTTGTGATGTAAGCAGCTGTAGACACAACGCTGGAGCCTCTTCAAAGTAAGTAGAAGGTTTATTGGTAGTGCACAGACAAAGCGTACACCTCACCAGCTGACCAGACACCAACTGACAAGTCTGGAATGCAGGTTGGCTTAGAGAGAGGCATTTGGAACACTACAAGTATTCTAAAGGAACAGTAAGGGACGGACACAAAGGAAGGGCTAAAGATTAATAAAGGTTGGTAACCATATTGAAAGGAAAGAACATATTTACAACACATCTTCTCCCTTTGGAGTTGAAACAAATCAATTAACATTGGAAATCCCACATCTGATACATTAGCATAAATAATCATTCAAATAGACCGGAGGTCTATGAGGTCTCACAGCTCTATCTCCATTGGATTGATGAGAAGAAACATTACTGTGAGCAACCTGATCCTGCACATCAGTGGGATAAGAGATAAGAGGCATCACCACCACCTTCCACCCTGCGCCACATTACAGCTGGAGAAGGAGTAATAACTTCCGGGTAGATAGCATGTATCCACTATTGGACTGAGAACTCTTTACAAACTGAGTGGTGTCACTGGAGGATGTAGACTTGCGGTATAATGCCACCCTGCGAAGGTTCCACTTCTCATCATTATCTAACACAACATAATGGGGAAACGTTTGTTTATCCAAGTAGGGACCTTTGAATTTGGAAGGACCGTTGGTCACTCTCCCCGGTTTAACTTTAACCAGATCACCCACAGAAATTGAGTTAGAGGTATAGGTATAGGTCTCTGGATGAGCACCCGGGACAACACAGTTTTTTATCCAGGAGGGCGCAAGCTTAGTGCCAGGACGTCTGCCCCACATGAGCTTAAAGGGAGACTTACCATCTTGTTTGTGAGCAGTGGTTCAGTATGCCCACACCATTTCTTGAACCATTTCATTGGCAAAACCACCAGAAGCAGATGTCATTTGAATAATTTCCTTAACTACTCTGTTTGCTCTCTCACACACACCATTCGCCTGTGGGTTATACAGATAAGTGCGATGGTGAATCACTCGACAACCAGATAAAGACACATGCATTTTATGTGAGATAAGCTGAGTGCCATTATCTGTGATGAGTACTGAGGGATAACCTTCATCAAGAAAAGTATCTTTAAGAAATTGTATGGTGCGATCAGTTGTGATATCTTTAACAAATTCCACTGTAAGCCATTTAGAAAAAACATCAACAACTACAATTGCAAACCGTTGAGTGACCGGCAGTTCATCCATAGGTCTGATGAAGTCAAGACACACACTATGCCAAAGTTGATCAGGAGTGACAATGTGACCCAACGTAGAATCTGAAGCAATTTGGAGTCTCTTTTCGCCATCTCTACAAGCAGTGCAATTTTCTACCCAGGACGCTACCTGTGCATCCATGGCTGGCCACCAAAAGTCTGCCTTGAGCCTGCGTTGTGTGAGTGTTTGCCCTTAGTGACCTTCATGAGCCAGTTTCAACAGTTTCTGCCTTAAACCACATGGTGGGATGTATCTGTCACCTCTCATAAGAATACTGTCACCACATACTGACAGTTCATCTATAACTTTAAGGAAAGGTCGCACCGGAGGTTGAACACAGCTCTCATGCCTGGCACCTATTTTTACAAGCTCTATGACCTTAGTGAGGACTACGTCCTTTTCCATAGCACCACACCATTCATCCTTGGTAAAAGTACCATCACTTAAAGCCAAAACATCATGAATAAAGGCCACAGCACCTTCATCTTGAGCATCTGAAAAATCATTTGTTGTATCTTCACTTTCGACTGGAAGTCTAGAGAGACAGTCAGCCTGTACATTGCGCCAACCTTGAATGTAGGAAATGGCATACTTCTATTCCTGAAGTCTGGAGGCGAATCTCGCCAATCTTGGGGAGCCTTTCCCAGCACCACCTGGAGACAAAACTCTAGGTTTGTGATCGGTTTTAAGTTGAAATTTCGTACCCCACAACTATGTCCTAAAATATTGTACTCCCCAAGCAGCAGCTACAGCCTCCTTTTCAATTACTGAATAGTTTTGCTCAAAAGGAGAAAGGGTACGAGAAGCAAAGGCGATGGTCTTCTCTCCTTTGTGATGTTTCTGTAAAAGTCCTGCCCCCAACCCGGTGGCACTCGCATCCACCATTAATACAGAAGTACGCCTAATGTCAAAGGGGGTCAATACTTTAGCTTACGCGCTCTTCAAATCTAATTTCGTGAAGAACTTCGCTCCCTGTAAAGTGGAAACCAACTCTCCTATGTTGGAAAGGGGAAAAGTGTCTGCCACAACATTTTTATTCAACGATCTTAAGTCCACATAAAATCTTTTCTTGCCATCCGCCTTTTGCGTGATGACAACCGGAGACACCCAGGTGGAGGCCTCAACCGGTTCAATGACACCTCATTGTAACATTTCATTAATTACATTTTTAAACTCCTCTCTAACTGCAAGGGCAACTCTTCTCACTTTGTGTTGCACCGGGATAGTACCATTCTTTACAAAGATCTTGTGTACATACCCCTTTAACTCTCCTAATTCATCTCTAAAAACACTGCTTGCATCATGTAAGATGTCACTAAGTGTGTAATCATCTACAACCATGACTTGGTTAGGTGCTCTTGGGTTTACTATTATGTGCAAGCTATATTGGTGAATCCAAGCAAGGATTGGTGGTCCATCAACAACAACATATACTTTTCCTTTGATTGACCTATCCATAAAAGAGATGTCTGCATCAAAGTATCCTAACAACTCTATGTTCTCACCTCAATACCCTGTAGGAGAAATGTCACTATCTTTCAGTAATATGTCGCCCCACTCATTCTTGAACAAGTACTCAGGGATTATAGTATATCTTGAACCAGTATCTACCATCAGAGTTACTATATGACCATTAACCTTAAACTCTGCTTTGGGTCTTCTTTCTCTTTTCTCATTCCAGATATTGATATACGGATCATCAACTAGCAACATTTTGTCTCTTTCTTTTCTAATTTCTATGGGCTCATCCTCAATAACCACCACCTTGAAACGACCTTTGTTCCGACACATTCTTGAGAAGTGACCTAACTTCCCACATTTAAGACACTCCTTGTTATTAGCATAACAAAATTTTGCATCCGAGGTATGTGTATTGCTGCCACATCTGGAACAAAATCTAGTGGGAGATTTTACAAAATTACTTTTCCTTAGGAAATGTTTCCCTTTAGACTTTACTAACCCAATGGCTTCTTCATCCCCAGGCTCATACACATTCGTGAGCTTCTCACACACCTCAGAAATTTGTTGTTGCAAACTACATTTTTGCAACTCTTTCATACATCTTTCTGATTCTTCAACCACTTTCGCTAAATCTATTGCTAATTTTAAAGAAGGATTCTTAGCTGCCCACAACCTCTCCTGAAACTTCCTATTGTTACATTGTACGATTAGTTGATTGCGGATCAACTCATCGGTCATTGCACCAAAACTACATTTTACAGATAGTTCACGAAGACGTGCTACAAAATCATCGATGGATTCTTCATTACGTTGTTTGTGAGTGTAGAACTTATATCTGTTCATAACAAGATTCTCTTCCTTGGCAAACCTCACTTCAAGTTTTGATACAGCCTCCTTATATTCATCTGGCATGGGCTGCCCACTGGCTTGCAACGCTTGAGGAAGATACTGGAATACTCATTGACCTTCTTTGCCTAGAGCACTTAACAATAATGTTTTTTTGCATTTGGCAGAAAAATCTTGCCCCTCCAAGACATCCAGATCGTTGTCAAACATGAAAACTTGACTATCCAGTCTTCCCACGAAATTGAAGGTGTGCCTGGTTCACTGAGAAATTGAGGGGGCAAAGCTACTGCTATTTGTTGAATTGCTTTTTGAGCCAAGCTAGTGCATTGCAGTCAAGAAAAAAAGATTATTATACGTTTGAAATAATTATGAATGAAAAGTTAGTCGAATAAATCTTGACTGTAAACAATTAGTCTGGTGTGCTGGTCTTTTACTGTCACGCAGAGAAATTGTAACCACTAGAACACTTTTAAAACTGCAGGAAAGGAATGGTGAGTGTATCACCGTGTATGGGTAACACTCGTATATGTAGCCACCTGCAACTGAGCGTAGCACCGTTGTGCTAAGACTCGTTCTTCTTTTTTATTTTAATAGTCATGCAGATACAATAGGGCAAAGAATGTTGCGAGAGTCGTTGTCACCAACACTGGTTTGCGCGCTATCCATAAAATACAGCTGAGTGCGATATAGCGGCAGAGAAACAGTTCGCACTTGTATCGGTAAAATTTCCCGATCCAAGATGGCCGCTTTACATTGCGTGTGACGTCAATGCGTTGCGCAGGAAACGCAATGGCGCTTGAACGCGCTGAGATCAGAAACACCATTGCCTAGCAACGTTCGGCACAAAGTAAATCTTGCGAGCAGAGAGAAATAACAAAGCTGCTGCCTAGCAACGTTGAGCGTGCACTGGACTTGCGCATGCGGGGTGGCTGACTCACAGTTTGCTGGGTGACGTCAGCTCCGCTCCGAGGTCGCGTTATTCTTGCCAAATTTTCAGAAAGTGTTGATAGAGCTCCTTGCTTCGGGGAATGCGAAGCCGAGTAATACGCCGTGGATTACTGTAGGGGAGGTGCCACTTGTCTTGTACACGATGTTAAGAAAGTCTGCTCTACTGGAGACTCTTGTCTGGTCAGCACCGAAAATCGTCTCCAAAATGATGTTAGCAGCTGTAGACACAACGCTGGAGCCTCTTCAAAGTAAGTAGAAGTTTTATTGGTAGAGCACAGACAAAGCGTACACCTTACCAGCTGACCAGACACCAACTGACAAGTCTGGAATGCAGCTTGGCTTAGAGAGAGGCATTTGGAACACTACAAGTATTCTAAAGGAACAGTAAGGGACGAACACAAAGGAAGGGCTAAAGATTAATAAAGGTTGGTAACCATATTGAAAGGAAAGAACATATTTACAACATAATGACATTGAAATCCTTTAGAATCTTAGGAAAGACTCATTCCTTAACATACTATGGACTCGATTACAAGTGCCCCTGTAAATTTGGACCCCCTTGCACAAAGGTGGGTTGTAACTCCACTCTGCTGGTGGAGTTTACTGACTTTTTACCACTCTGCGGTCCGCATGGAGTACAGAGTTCTTGAAAACTCTGTCAAACGCCACTTGGCAGAGTTTTTCTCACGTGCGGCTTGCCAATGCTAAATTCGAGAGCGAGTAAATCAGGCGCTAGGACAAGATCCGTTATGATTTCTTAACGAGGGAGGTGTTAGCATGTCGCTACAGTTCGCATTGAAAAAGTTGTCCTTCGCGTTGAGAAAGGTGCCACTTGAGTAGAAAAATCTACTCGAGCAGCAATAAGAACCAGCACCCTCTCGAGCACCTTGTGGTGGCATTCGCACTAATTTTAAAGCCTGGGACAAGCTCCCAGCAGTAAAATCAGTGTAAGCAGCGCACCGTACTGAAATTCCTTTACTCACAGAACTCCGCAGAGGCTTGCAGAGTTTGACTCCTCGGAATTCCATTGAGTTACTTAAAAAATCTGCAAGATTCCATGGATTTCTGTGAGCAGCAACAGTTCAGCCCACCTCTTCTTGTGTGAGCACTGATGAAGTAGCAAGTTGTGCTGGATTTACTGTTCAGGGCGATGAAGTCCGCATCTCCAGATACATGTCAGCAGCTCAAATCTGCTGAAGCTTACCAGGAGGAAAACGGCACAGAAAATACTAACACATGAATTTTGGTCAATCATCCACCAAAATCCACCTTTTATTGCCGATTTTCATGTGCATTGATTGTGATAGGAGGAATGTATCGCAGTTGATCTTTTAAAAATTCAGTTTTTTCCAATTTGATCGGGTTCTATAAATTCAGTATACCCCTCCAGGCCCAAGACTTGTCACATATTCTTTGCAAAGGAGGCTTTAAGATCATTTATTTGCTTGAAGCTTTCATCTTGTGGTTTTTAGTTTCTCATTTGCATATCTTTTTAATGTAAATATGTGATGAATGTAACTTCTGCTATAGAATACAACCTCTTACATTATGTTGACACAATGCACGTGCATTTGTGCATATATCTGTGAATAATGCATATAAGTATAGGATAACTCAGTAAGAAGCATTATGGTTCTAGTCCCTCACACTGTTCTGATGAGCTCATTTACAACTCAGATGTACTGCATTGTTATCCTATGCCAAGGGCATCTATTTCTTTATAACAGTACAAACCAGCCTTGCTTAACTAGAATGGGGAGGACAGACACCTGTGCAAGTGCTGTTCAGCCAGTCATCCAGATGCTCCAGGAGAAGTGCTATAATTAGAGTCAATACTAGTCATCTTCATTACGCAGAGCTTCCTATTCCTCGTCACAGTACTCAGTATCTGAGGTGTGATCACCCCCTCTAAAATAGGAACTCTTCACCCTTCCTTCCTGTCTGTCAGTTCAATCCCAACCCCTGCCTCCCTCTGCCCATCCATCCTTCACTGCCATGTAGGTACTTTGCGGTAAATAAAGGCCTTAATAAAGATGTAGTCCAGTGACTCTGTGCGTCAAACTTTATTTTATGTAAACACAAAAGGAAATACATGTAGCTGCACGCCCACAACTCACATGTGGAGCTCTATAGCACTTTCGAACTGTGAACACAACAAACAAGTGCAGTAATGACTACTCTTTTCCTGGAAAGCTCTTTATATTTATTATGTGCTTCCTCTTGATGTTTAAGAAAAGCATTCAGCGTTGAAAGAATCTACCACAAGGAGAGGATAAATACAAGGGGTAGGAGTCAATTTATATCGCTTTGTTATTTTCTTATACTTTTGACTCAGTGGGTATGCAATCTCTGCATTAACTAAGTCACAAAGATTGGTACACTTTCTGTATAAATCTCCAACTAAAAAGATGCTGCCTAACACATGTTCAAAATGAATGCTATCGCTCTTTAACCCCTTCCCCGCTCATGACGGAACCACTCCGTCATGAGCCACGGTTGCCGTGTGCTCATGACGGAGCGGTTCAGTCATGCCGCGACCATTAGCGGCCGCTCCGCCCACACGGCGCTGTTTCCCCGCCTGTGCAGGGGGACAATGCAACTGGGCGGAGTCATGACGGAACCACTCCGTCATGAGCACAGCTCAACCGTGGCTCATGACGGAGTGGCTCCGTCATGAGCACAGCGCCACCGCGCTGCCCCCCCACACCCCCCAGCGCTGCGGCGGAATTCCCGCCGCAGCGAAGGGGTTAAAAGAAATAGGGGCAGTAAAGATAAGGAGCAAATAATATCTTGTTGCTGATAAAAAAAAAATCAAAAACACAAAAGAAAGAAGAAAGAGAGGCCTGGGCTTTGGATGGGAGACTGCACTGTCTGAAAAACGTCACGTGAGCCTTTCCACATAACAGCACCAGAATTTCCCAATCAGCTGGCAACAGTGATGGGCACTGGAACAAAGGCGTTAAAGGAAGATACATGATCAGAATCATTCAGAAGAGGTTCAAATTAAGGCTGTGCCTGTAGACACGGAAGTAAGTTTCCAGTTGGCAGCAAAGATTTGTGAGGTAAACAGCTATAACTAGGGGTGTGCAAAGTTGTTATCACACGAACTACGGGGCATGTTATCAAGAAACAGAGTTAAAATTATTGCCGCTTTAGCGGCAGAAAACTGCTGCTAAAGCGGCGATAATGGGCTTGATAATATGCCCTTGAGAGTTCCAATAGAAGCCCATGTTCTGGTGACAATATGGGCTTCTATGGGAATTCTCTGTGGCATATTATCAAACCCAATATCGCTGCTTTAGCGGCAGTTTTCTGCCGCTAAAGCGGCGATAATTTTAACTCCATGCTTGATAATATGCCCCTACGTTTTACGCAGTTGCGAATTATTGGCCTCCCTTCATCTACTTCGCTTTCGCCTACGACTCAGCGTAGTTCTTTTGTCGGTGATGCCAGTTGGTGCTGAATCAGGATGTGCGGTAAACCAACAGGTTTTCTGAAACTGCGTCTTGCCACTAATTTACAGAGTACACACCATACAAAGCTTTTCCTCTTGAGTAAATAAACACTTGCGGGGCAAAAGTATGCGTAATTACAATACAAGCAAAATTAAATATTGAAAATCTTGAAAAAGCAGTACGAACACATCGCATAAGTCATGCTCTTTCAGGCCAAATCCCGATGCACACTGAAATGTGAGACCTTCATGCATCTCTTGTAGATTTTGTGAGCCAAATGAAAGGTGTGCTGCTTCTCCCGCCACCATTCAGCCCCTAGCTCGGCAACGACAATAGGGGCATATTATCAAGCACGGCGTTAAAATGATCGCCGCTTTAGCGGCAGAAAACTGCCGCTAAAGCGGCGATAATGGGCTTGATAATATGTCGTAGAGAATTCCAATAGAAGCCCATGTTGACACCAGAATATGGGCTTCTATGGGAATTCTTGAGGGCATATTATCAAACCCATTATCGCCGCTTTAGCGGCAGTTTTCTGCTGCTAAAGCGGCGATAATTTTAACGCCGTTTCTTGATAATATGCCCCATAGAGAGTGCAAAGAGCACCAGACGTGGCATTGCAAGCCTCCCAATCACAAGTCCAAAAAGCACCAACTGAAAAAGTGTAACAACCTATAGACCTCCACTGAAAACTACCAAGGAAAAACTGCAAAATATCAGATGAGCGCCGATTAAATAATGCAAGGCTTGCGTCTCATACTAAGAAGAACACTATGCCTGAAAGTAGATGGATGACTGCTCATTAGCTTAATGCTCTTCCAAGGAAACACTCAATCATTAGAGCCCAACCCTCCCAGTTTACCACTAATAGCTCAAGTTACATGGGGGCATATTATCAAGGACGGCGTTAAAAATGATCGCCGGTTTAGCGGCAGAAAATTGCTGCTAAAGCGGTGATAATGGGCTTGATAATATGCGCTTGAGAATTCCAATAGAAGCCCATGTACTGGTGTGAACATGGGCTCTATTGGAATTCTTCAGGGCAAATTATCAAGCCAATTATCGCTGCTTTAGCGGCAGTTTTCTGCGGCTAAACCGGCGATAATTTTAAAGCCGTCCTTGATAATATACCCCATGATTCCTTAACTTACGGGAAGAGGAGACTTGAGTGGAGAAAGATACCGGAAATATCAATTTTTGGCATTATCTAAATGCTTCTGAAATGCAGCACAGAACTTGAGCCAGTCCTGGCAGGTGGGGTCCTCAGAACTCAATTCTGGGGTCCAGCACTTATTTCTCATCATCAGACTTTGACACAGAGAAAGAGAGAGATGGGGAAGAAGGAGGGAGAGTATGATGACAAATAGTGGCAAAGGAAAAAGCAAGGATGAAAAAGAACCTGTGAGAGTGAGATAAAGGAGTAAGGAGTGTGGGGTGGTGGAAGAAAGAGGCATGAAGTGGAATTAAGACTTCACTGCCTTGTGGCACCCCACGAATTGGATAACGCCAGTTGTTGGCTTCTGTGCAAAACACTGGTCCCCTGCACTTTTTTTTAATTAAGCACTACAGAAAAGAAAAGGAAATCATTCTGATCCAGGGAGTGACCAATAATACCACCATAAACGTTTTGATATTCGATAATAGAGTGAAGACATAATGGACGGTGACATATAACCCACCAGATTATACCAGTCTCAGAATACACACATCACCATGATCCATGAATGAGGCATCTTGCGCAGAAGTGGGTAAGAAGTGCAGTCTTTGGCGATTCAAATATATGTATTTCTGGGAAGCAGCTTATTTTCATACCGGTTGAAAGGCCTCCTAAGAAAGACAATGATTTAAGCAGCGGGGAGTAAATTGCTGATATTGATCCCAACCTACAGTCTGCATCTCGGACATGACATCATTATCAACAATCAATTCTTCTCTGCCCCAAGATAGCAGAAGAATCGTCCAATTCAGAAGCCTCTGGGTTCATGCTCTTTCTTCCGTCTGTCTATTCTGATTATCACCAGAGTCTCCTGAGGATGTTCCGTGCATGATCAGAAGTCAGGAATAACTCTGAAAAGAGGGGGGAAAAGCTCTTCAGTGATGCTACAAAGAACTACGCATATTTATTGCATCCACATTATCACTCAAACTAGCCACAATGGATTCGAAGATTCTCACCCGAGTCAATCAAACACTAAGGCCTCTTCGGAGAGTGTTTATTGTCAGTTTACGCTCAGTTACCAACATGTTCCCCAAACTTATCACAAGTCAGTGATAGTTCTAGTTTTCTCATTCCTTACTTAACCCCATGTGTAAAATTGCATTTTCCATTTCGGCCCTTTGTCACATGTCAGCATCCAGTTTTTCCATAGAAGGTCCTCCTATGGTTTCCAGGACATAGCTATTAATCACTTCACGACACTGAAGATAAGGTCAATGAATCTACAGCCTACCTTTGACTCTAGGATTGAGTAGGAGACCGACCTAACTGGTAGACCTCTGGCATTTTGAGGCCAGTCATACCTATGATATCTGACAGTTGCCAGGCAGTAGCTTTCTAGCACAGGACAGGATCAAAGCATATGATAATATTCAAGCTCTGGAGTCTTACATCTTGTGCACGTTCACCATACCCCGACCACCCATAATGGCCCAACTCCACTCACGTTTGGTGGAAGAGTTTGCTTTCCCTAACCCCTTTCACCTCTCCCCCACCCCCCACTACCCCTGTCATCTGACCTCTCTCCTGCCTAACTACCTTTCACCACAGCTGACTGGCCCACTCTCCACCATGATAGCTATGCCCCCAAATCCTCCCACTAGCATCCACTCACTATGCGTTCCTAGCCTTCTGAGACAGAATACCTCCTAGGAGGCTTTCCCCCCTCCCCCTAGCCAACCCTCGGGGATTTCACCTAAGCCCACAACAGCGAATTTCACCCCTCCTCCCAGCCATGTTAAGAGACAGATTCACCCTTCGGAGGCTTTCCCCCCTCCCCCTTGCCCCCTCGAGGTGAACTCTCCTACACCCACCACAGTGAACCTCAGGCCTCCTACCAGACACGTTAACAGTGAACAACAGATGGATCCGGCTGTTAAGCTCTTTGAAATAAACCAGGAACTTCTCAATCTCCAAACTGCCATTCAAAATCTCATTAACACCACCGCTGACTTGGCCCTGGATCTAGCTTCCCACAAAACCTTGCAGGAGTCCCTGCATATGATCCAGCACCACCATATTCCATCATTCCCTGCCACAATGGCACCGTCTGACCCAGGACTGAAACCACCAGGCCAGAACTGGAATACCACTCCCTACCCTAACTCCCCATCTAGACCCGCCAGGCCCATAAAACAGCTATCCGAACCAGATATCCTCTCCGTCCTCTGAGAGTACAAGGACCCCCATATGGCCATCTCAGCCCCCACCGGATCTTCTCAAACCACCCCTTTAAACCCCCATGAAACGAACAACCCCAAGCAAGCCAACACGGAGTCCATACACTGCATCACACCTAACCCACACAGAGCCCCCAGGCTCAACACCAATACCATAAATTCAAGCAACCTCATGCAGATCCCTAATACGCAGCCTTCGCTCGGTGAACACAAAGCTCACCTGAAATGCCTGCTACTTAACTGCAGATCAGCGGTGAAACATGCCACGGACCTTACAGATCTCATCCTGGCTCAGGAACTTGACCTACTCATCCTCATCGAAACTTGGCTCACTGACTCCTCGGGCCCCATCCTTGACATTTTAGTCCCGCCCAGTCACAACATCATCAGACTCGATTGTGGTAAGAAAACGGTGGTGGCATAGCCTGTATCTACCACAGCTCTCTCGCAGCAAAACAATCCCCCTCAGCTAATCTCTCATCCTGTGAATATGTATGCATCGATATAACTAGCAACCACAGACCCATATGTAGCCTCCACATTTTCTACCACCCCCGGGAGTCAACCGCTAGTTCATTGAAAAAACTATGGAATCCATCGCCTCCAACCTGGGTCAACACCCCCCCAAATCATCCTTGTAGACTTCAACCTCCACTGGAATGATCCGCATGATCAGGCAGTTAACACACTCAAAAACTTCCTAACTGACCTCTCCCTGACCCAATTCTGCGACAGTTCCACGCACAAACTTGGCTTGACCCTAGGCCTTATCATCGCCAATCCCAAATCCATTCAACTCAACTCTATTCTAGGCTGTGACTGGTTGGACCATCACTATATCGCCTTCCGTATCTTTGAAAGTTGGAACTCCACAAGATCCCAGCCACTAAAACAAAAACTGTGGAAAAGACCGCACCATAATACCAATACTAATGAGCTCATATCTCACTGCAATATCTCCCTTCTGCCCCCTGCCAACATGGACAACGTTCACGATCTCACTGAGCACTATAACAACACCATGTTGTCTACCCTGAATGCAACTGCCCCCCTTCAACTAAAAAGCAAACCCATCAAAGACTCCAAAGACGGACAAACGCAGCCTTAGATTAGCAGAACGCGCTTGGAGATCAGCTCCTTCCACGGATCTACTAAAAACTCTTAGACAAAAAAGGAGCGGATACAATAAACTCATTAGAAAGGCAAAAGCAACCTTTTTCAAAACCCAACTTGACAAAGCCAAAAATCGCCTGAAAAGACTTTTTGAGCTGATTAAGTCACATTCTAATAACGCCTCCGGCCAATCACCTCACATCTCCGACCCTCAGCCGAACTGCGATGCCGTTGCTGACTTCTTCCTCAATAAAGCAAATAAAATCGAAGCTGACCTCAACTCGGCTGTCTCCAAACTTCTATCCTCTCCTGACTCCTCCCTACCCGCCCCCCCATTACGCGGAGCTGTGTCTCCCCCAAAAACAACGACTCTTGGAGCCAATTTACGCCCTTCAATGACACTACCATCCGCAGCATACTATCGACCCTGAAACCCTCAAATCACTTCAATGACACCTCCCCCCCCAACTTCTTTAAAGAAATGATAGGAACATTAGTCCCGCTCTGCTCCAAGATCATCAATGCCTTGCATCTCCAAGGCCTGAAGGCCAACCTAGTTCTTCATATTCTAAAAAGACCCACAGCTGACCCTTAAGACCTTAATAACTATCGACCAATCACAAACATCCCTACCCTGGAAAAACTCCTCGACAAATGTGTACATGAACAACTGCGCAATCACATTGACCAATTCCTACTCCTCGAACAATTCCAATTGGGCTTCCGGTCTGGCCACAGCACTGAGACGGCCATCACTCATATAGTTGATGACGCCCTTTCTATGCTTGACCAGAATGAAGCCTGCCTTCTAATACTACTCGATCTCTCATCTGCATTTGACACGGTCAAACATGACAACCTACTTAACCTACTGGAATGCAGGATGGGACTCTCAGGCACTGTCCTCAAATGGTTTGCCTCCTTTCTGAACAACAGAACACAAAGAGTGAAATCCAATCAGACTCTCTCCAACTCCACTCCCTGCACACTTGGGGGCAGATTTATAATGGACTTGCGCCACTTTTACGCCGCCGTTGCGTCACTTTTGTGACGCAGCGACGGCATAAACCCTGCGCCATGTTGCGCCCCGTTTACAACGTGACGCATCTAGGGATTGCTGATTGCAGGGATGCGTCAGGAAACATAAATCTGCCCCTTGGTATCCCTCAAGGATCCTCACTCTCCTCCACACTCTTCAACCTTTTCATGGAACCACTGCCTGCTATCCTCAAAGCCTCCAACATCTGATACCACATGTATGCAGATGATAAAAAACTTTACATGAAATTATCATCACCAGAAAATATCCAGTCTCTCAATGGCACCCTGCACAAAACCCTAAACTGGCTTGCCTCCAACCACCTCAAACTAAACGCCCTAAAAACTGAATTCCTCCACATTTCACCCACTAAGCAAACCCCCACTGTGGTAAATTTCCTAACAAACCTCACTGCTCTCAAATGCACACCACACATCATTGACTCCACTAAATCGTTGGGAGTTGTACTCGATAAGAATCTAAACATGCAAGACCACATTAGAGCATCGACCAAAGGAGTGAACTTCCAACTGAGTATCCTCAGAAAACTCAAACCTTACCTCCCACAAGATGACTTCAAATCGGCTGTGCAAGCACTAGTCATCCCTAGTCATCGAATACGGCAGTGCTACTCTATGTGGTCTCCCGAAAATCAATTTAGCCCCACTAAGAGCACCTCTTAATGCTGCGACTAGACTTGTCACTGGTTCCAAGAAATCCAACCACATCACGCCGGACCTAAATCGCTCAACTGGCTCCCATTTGAGGCAAGGATCCATCTAAAAATTGCCTGTATGACCCATAGAGCACTACACTTCAATACCCCTCTCAACCTGAAAAATAAGCTTGAACTATCTGGTAGTGCCTGGACCTCAAGGAGTACCAGTACTATGCTCTTTAAACCAAAGAAATTCAAAAACCTACAAACGTACTTTCTCCGGCATTGCCCCAAGAATCTGGAACCTGTTGAAACAAGACTGAATCCATCAACTTTTGCATTCAAAAGGAAAGTGAAAGAGATACTGATGAACAGCACGCTTATCTAGAAGCTACTCTTCTCTGCTGCCCTGCCCATTTTTAGCTGACGTTGTTATCAACCGGCCTCTGACAAGGACATAAATCGCCCTCTAATGTGTCATTGTTATTTCCGAATGTATCCTGTCGTAACTGCTACCTGGCCTCTGTCACGGCCCATTTTCGCCGGCCCTCTTGTCATTGTTGACCCTGATGTATAGTGCCTCATTTGCCTTAATTGTCCTCCCGCATCTATCGACCTGTGTCTTCCTCAACCCTCATGTGAAGCGCTCTGATACCCGCTTGGGTCATGTTCGCGCTATACAAAACTTTAAATAAATAAATAAAATAAATCTAGCTCCAGATATATTTTGAATCATTTCCTAGGGGTCAGGTAATGTTTATGGAGCAACTTGAAATGTATGAGATTAAAAACTGTGCTCCTTGAGTTCTTGTGCATTTAACTTGGCAATCAACTCTAATCTGCTTTAGTTGAGTTAAAGCCTACATCTGCTACACATTTTTTTTAGTCTTCCAGTTAGAGCTTCAATCTTTGTGTTAAAGCTTGGTATACTAAAGTTACTAGCTTTCGTGTCCCCCCCAGGGGGCAAAAGAAGCCAAAAGTATCATGTCCATTGTGTTCAAGGTCCCTTGTTTGCCACAGCTGTTTTATGGATTCAATTATTGATCTACATATCAACAAAATACTAAATTGGGATATCCCTATTTTACTCCAAGTCGCAAAAGGGTCTCATACACCCAGAGTAGTACAAGTTACTAACTGTTCTTATACCTCTGTCTGACTGGATCACTGACAGAATATTGGAAACACAAATATAGTCTGGACAGAATATTGTGTCAAAAATATCAAGGACCAACATATCGAGAAGGTACATGCAAACAGGTAAGTATAGATTTAACTCTACATGTACATACCATGAAGATATATCATCAAGGTAAATATATGTGCAGTTATATATAGTAAAACTTTGATTACCCATAGAAACTTTCCTTCATGATATTTTTGTCCTCTATAGTCTTGATATGATATTTTGTCCACTCAATATTTATTCTTTGATATTTTGTCTACACACTGTCTGACCACGTCTTCAGGTGCCTGGACCTTTCGATATGTTGGGTAAGACCTCAGAACGAAAATTGTAAGTTTAATCAACTTTCCTACTTGTTTTTTCAGGCTCCTTGACCAAAATGATTAGTCCATTGCAGCCAGGGGCGGAGTGAGTTCTTATTAGTCTTGGCCACCAAGCGCAGAATTCAGATATGTGCTTGGGACATTCTCCTAGATAATAAATGTACTTCCTCTGTTCACTCTGACATCAGCCACCTGATCATCCAATGAATGCTGATGTGGCTTCCTTCTTCTTTTCTGCCACTTAGTTCGATGGTAATCTTATGTAGATCTGTACCTCTGTCCCATACTTGGCTGTCTCTGCTGCTTTGTTACTTCTGATTGTTTGTGGAATACAGCCAAAACCAGTCCTAAGCTTTTGTAGCTTCTGTAATGAAATGGGTAATGTCTCCAATCCTAATTTTCAGTTTAGATAGATACTTTAGCGAATAGGGGAATTCTAATAAGCAATCTGTATTTAACTGCTAGAAACGAGTGGTACCTTGCTTCTTCGGAAAAGTTAGTTACAGGGTGGACGACGTGGACCTCAGGAGCTGTGTGCGCTGTTCTATGAGCAGTTGGCCCTGTCCCCCCATTAGACAATATTCTGACCTTGATATTCAAGTGCCAGAACCATTAGGTGCTTTGTACCTTGTATAATTTCTTCCATGGTTAAACTTTCGATAATGTTTGATGTTAACACTTATTGGCTACCTGATATCTGTGAACCTCATTCCTTATAGTTAATAGTATGCTCTAACTTTATTCTTAATTTTCCATGAAGATTGGTGCCAATTTCTTTTAAATGTAGTGCTCTGACAGTAGTGCTAAAATCTTTGGAGTATCACATGAACTGCCAGCACCCAAGTATCTTGATGTACTGCAGGCAGCTCCAGTTGTAGAACCTTTATCCGATTAAGCCTTGGCAGGGCAATTTTATCAAGACACAGACAACTGCTGCTGTTGTGATCACTCTATCCTAAGACAAAAGTGAGGTGTCATCATAACTATAAAAGATTTATTTTTTGGGGGGGGGGGTTACTATGGAATATAGGCATGCACAGAATTACATTAGTTAAACTGAAACTGCCGAAGGGGGAGGGTTGCCTGGATGTCTCAAAATTGAATTATAATTGCTAGAGGTGAGTTGTAGTGGGCTCGCTTGACAAGATGTGTGTGGCAGATGTCAGGGTGACATCTATGATAGGCATTAGATCGGTAGGAGACCTGATGAAACTTTTTATTAAACTGGGCACACAACAAGCTACTTGCTGCATTGATGAGAGTACTTACATCTTACTGAGTGCACTGTGTAAAGAGACCTCACAGGTCACTGATATATGAGTTTACCATCCCTTTCTTCGGTCTACACACGCTTCAAAAGGGGGATGTCCAAAACAGATAGCAGTGCTAGAGAAGGGTATCATAACAAAAAGAGGCTTCTCTCGCAACGGTGGAATTATATTTTTCCAGAAATTTGTTGACTAATATAGTATCTGCAAAAAGCAGTCCTCAACATATAGATCAATAACCAATGCAATACGATAGTTATAACCAAGAGGTGTAACTGAACCCTTCACTCATAAGTGTTTGCAAATAATGTGTATGTTTAGGGGTGGGAGTAAAAAGCAGTGTCAAGCACTTCTCAACATTTCCCAGTGTTCTCTAGAAGATCTTAGAGTAAAATAGACTGAAGCCAACTATTGAGTAACATAGTTGGTTTCACATAATGCTCATTTTACAATTTAACATTATAGAAACAAATCGTCTCACACCCAAGAACATCAATATATCATTTTATTCTGATTCAAATTCATCTTGGCAAGGTGCGGGGCCTTGGACGAAGGATCTTTTTAATATGGTCTGGTCCTGCTCAGTTTTAACACTGTACTAGGGGATCATTATACATTCTTTCAGGGAAGCCACAAGGAAATGGGTTGCATTTAAACCAAAAGCAAAATTGTTGGGCGTATTTCACCACCTCAAGAATAGGAAAACTAGCAAATCATTCATGGATCTTGCTTTATTGTCGACAAGAGGGCAAAAAGAAATGATCTGGAAATTAATAGGGGCCCTAACATGTTAAGACGGAGATCAGTTTTGTTGAAATGGGCTGAGATCGAAAGTAGGATATTTCATATTGATGAGAAAAAGGGAGTGAGAAGTCCAGGAAAGAGAGCGGGAAGTCTGAACATAACCCGTACCGGGAAGGGAATACTAAATTCCATGTCAAACAAATTTAAAGATGGGACCCAACCATAACAAAATATCTCTGAGGTGGAGTGGTATGTCAAATTTTAATGTTTTTGAATGGATTAGTGAAGTATACAACCACTCTTGATGCCACCAGGCTTTTGCGGTGGAACACAAAATGGGGTTAACTTAACACTGCATTGGTTTTTGGGCTGTGGAAGGAACTGTAATGGAAAATTATTTGAGCGACGTATGTTAGCTCATATTAGAGGTCTGCTAGTGTTTCTTGGTGATTTCTAGGCCAGATCCAAAGGTTGGTACATGGAAATAACTTTCGCTTACGAATTGTTAAAGGCAGAACATCAGAAAAATGGAGAACCTTCCTTATATAGTTTTTCCTATATTTTCCAGGGAATCATATCCTTACTGTTTACATTTTATAATTGTGGGTTGAGATCCAAATGACATGTATTAGTAGAAGATGTTTATATGTCATTCATCATGCCACTGTATATACTTGTTTGGTTTGAATATGAACATTTTCAAAATATTTTCTGAAAAATGTTTAAAAAACAATTTGATGATATCTGTGAATCAGGAATAGTATTCCCTAGAGGCCAGCATTGGTAAAGTACCAGACATAGAATCTGAGAGACTGAGCAAACATTTTCAGGGACATGATTCCATAAACATCACCATTTTTTGAGATTCTGATCAGATCCAGTGTGTGTTCAGTTCCCTCCAACTTCAACTTCATCTTGTCTATCAAACTCCAATAAAAATGCAGGAACTGACCCTGGTGGTCTTTCTGTTCCAGCCTTTTGAAGCATTAGCTACACACCAGGATTAACTACAGCATTGATGGGGAGTGTGCTTATTAGGGGCATGACAACCATAAAGAACATCTGGGTAGCTTGAGTCACATACAGCGTATCTGGCCATTCTCAAAGACGGTTCCAGTTGATGGCAAAAGGTCAAGTCATTTATTACAAGCAAATGTGAGGTCCAATAAAATATGCACATCTTCCTTAACATGCATCACTGCATAGCATATCGATAGATAGTACAGAATGCATCTCTTTCCCAAAACAACCATTAGAAAAAAGAAGCTGATTTTGGGGAGGAACTCTCAGGTATCCAAAAGGATGTGTTCTATACCAGGTGCAGGAATATGAGAAGTGTATCAATTTGAATAAGGCAGCTTGTCCCAGCAGAGAGAGTACAGAGTCATCTGGATTCTCTGGAAGAGTACCATTAAGGTATGATGGTTGCAATCAAACTTTCTATCATAGATAATTACACCCAGATATGTAAAAGTCTTTCTGGTTATTAGAAATACCTTTATCTGAACCATGTGTTTGGCAGAACAAATGGAAGCTTTAGTGGTATCTATTTCAAATTGGAGATACCAAGGGGGTCTTTTCACATTAATTCCCAGAAGTGCTGCAAATTGCCAGGCTTTTGTCAGAGTAGGATGGAGAACCAGTTTTGATCCTGTCAAGAAAGGGAGAGAGCTCATCCGAATAAGGGAGGAGCTTGGGAGCTGAAGACAGGTCTGTTTGTTGGCAGCTAGATTTTTCCATCTTGAAACAGTATCTCCTGCACAATTTTACAGTAAGACAAAAATAAAATGTGGCAAAAGAAAGGGTGGGGCACTAGAAGAAAATAAATAGGAATGGGTGATCTCAGTTCTCCCATTACTGGACAGTACACTTGATAAATCTGTCACCTCTACCACCACCGCTTCAGAACATTCCTAGACCTGGGACACTCCATCGAAGAAACAAGTCCAGCTGGAAGAAGACTCCTGCTGGAAGGACTGAAGGATCATAACTCCTCCTGGCACCCAGGGCCTGGAATATCTCTTCCGAGGTCAAGTGGTTAGCCTCCTTTTTTCCTGCTTCAATGACATACAAATCAGAAAGATTCCTAAATCCCAAGAGGGTCCAACTCATCACTGAGGACTGTACACTGTAGGAGAGCTGACTGGAAAGAGGCCCAATACCAAGAAGCCTTCCTTGAGGAGCTGCGGGTGCAGATCTGACCAAAAAGTTAGAAAACTGTTGGGACTTAGCTATTTTTTCAACCTCCAGAGGACCAGGACAAGGTGCAGAGGCTGTCTAAGGAAGGTCACATGCATGGTGGGCATGAATTCCAGAACTTTGTGTTTTCTGCCATTGTGAAAACAGGTTCTGCAGGACCTTGTGGCAAGTGTACTCAGTCCCATGAAAGCCTGCCTAGCTGTGGCTTCCAGCCTTGCACTTCTGGAATAATGTGACTTCTCAAACTGGTATTAAGTCTGAAGGTAAAACCTCCGACTCAGGTGAGGTGGCAAGTATACTCTACCAGCAAATAAAAATGATGGTTTGTCCCACTTTCTGTTTTTGGTGCCAAATGGAGCGAGTTCTGTGGGTGCTTGACTATAACATATCTGACTTTGAAAGACCCCCATCAGTCACATTCTTGGTCTTTTCTAGTTTGGAAGATTTAGACATCCTTTTCTGCAACTAAATCAGAAGGCAAAATATTCTTCTCCATCACGTTCAGCCTGAAAACGCGCCTAGATCCCTGTTACCATGAATGGAGACTTCTGATTGTCCCTTTTATATTTCTGGGGATGTTTTGCCCTAAAAAAATTTAATTCATGCCTGGTTCACTTTAACATATTTTGATGATATTTATGTATTTTTGTTAATTTACTATTTCACAATGTTTCTAAATTGTTTTGGGAATCTTATTATGTTGTTTTCTTTACTTTAAAATAATTGCCTTATCACCCATACCAAGGGGATTGCCTGGTACTTGTGCCATAGCTACCAAGGATTGAGAAGAAATTCTCTAAGACCTGTGTTCTGATCTAACTAGAGTGCGTCATTGAGTTGGTAGGGTATCCTTTTCCAAATAAATACCTCAATTTCTGGCACTCCGGTAATAGCATCAAGTTTAATCTAAAAGTATACAAATAACCACCCATTTTATAACCATAATTTCTAGGCTATTAAAATTCTAGGGAACTCACATTATTGGTTGAGAGAGGTGGAAACCCAATAAGGCAACAACCACACAAGCCACTAAATTAACCTGTATTTAACCCTCTTGCAGTTTGGCACAGAACAATCAGGCTTAACTTATAGGCACTGTGGAAAGTATTTATGCAGCACACAATCAGTAATACAGTGTAAACACAACACAAGAAAAATCCCAAACCAATTTAGGGAAATAGAGCAGTCACTGGCTGTCGCTGTAGTGTGAAGAGTCAGGTTCACCGGAGCTTTGCGTTGGCAGTTGTCCTGGGTGGTAGAGCCTCAATCCATTAGCGGTCGGGAAGAGCTTAAAACATCAGAATTTCATGTTTGCTCACAAGAGGAGCTCAACTGATGCCAGCTAAGGTTCTGGGTCTGGGAGAGGCATCTCTTGGGGATAAGGAATTCACTCAAATTTCAGCAGGGCTCAGGCAGGTCCAGAGCAGCAGTTCAGCTGGAGAACAACCTTTACAACGCAACTTTTACAACGCACTACCTTTACAACGCATTTTTTACAACGCATAATCCATTACAACGCATGACATTACAACGCATGACACTACAACGCATTTTTAAAAACTACCTTTACAACGCATTCCATTACAACGCATACTACCATTACAACGCATACCATTACAACGCATAATATTACACTACACTATCCAACACTTACCCTACTGTTGCACCCCCTGGAGTTAGAATAGTAATTTTTACCCCTATACTATCCAACACTTACCCTACTGATGCACCCCCTGGAGTTAGAATAGTAATTTTTACCCCTATACTATCCAACACTTACCCTACTGATGCACCCCCTGGAGTTAGAATAGTAATTTTTACCCCTATACTATCCAACACTTACCCTACTGTTGCACCCCCTGGAGTTAGAATAGTAAGTTTTACCCCTATACTATCCAACACTTACCCTACTGTTGCACCCCCTGGAGTTAGAATAGTAATTTGTACCCCTATACTATCCAACACTTACCCTACTGTTGCACCCCCTGGAGTTAGAATAGTAATTTTTACCCCTATTCTATCCAACACTTACCCTACTGTTGCACCCCCTGGAGTTAGAATAGTAATTTTTACCCCTATACTATCCAATACTTACCCTACTGTTGCACCCCCTGGAGTTAGAATAGTAATTTTTACCCCTATACTATCCAACACTTACCCTACTGTTGCACCCCCTGGAGTTAGAATAGTAATTTTTACCCCTATACTATCCAACACTTACCCTACTGTTGCACCCCCTGGAGTTAGAATAGCAATTTTTACCCCTATACTATCCAACACTTACCCTACTGTTGCACCCCCTGGAGTTAGAAAAGTAATTTTTACCCCTATACTATCTAATACTTACCTTAAATGTAATTTAATATTATGCGTTGTAATGGTATGTGTTGTAAAGGTAGTATGCGTTGTAATGGTAATGCGTTGTAAAGGTATTTTTTAAAAATGCGTTGTAGTGTCATGCGTTGTAATGTCATGCGTTGTAATGGATTATGCGTTGTAAAAAATGCGTTGTAAGTGCATGCGTTGTAAAAGTGTGCGTTGTAACGTCATACATCCGTTCAGCTGCGCAGTTGCAGGGAGGCCTATAGAGCTTGATGTGTCCCTGTAGCTCAGATAGGAGGTCAGCCAACTGATTCTTTGAGTCACTCAGGTACCCAAAGATGAAGAGAGTGGGTCCAGTCTCCTTTCCTAGAGAGTAGGGCAATCCACAAGCAGCAGGGCTGTAATCTGGGCATCAAAGCAGTCCTCAAGAAACAGGACAGTCGTCTGGGGAGCAAGGCAGGCCTCAAGCACCAGGGTAGCCTTCTGGGGAGCACGGCAGTCCTTCTTTTTTTATGTCCAATGGTCGAGGGGAGTACTGATGAGTGGCTCAAAGAGGTCCAATATTTATACCTGTGCCAGCCTTTAAAGGGGGCTGATTCCCTATACTACCCTCACATCTGGTTCTGAAAAGGTCTTCCCTTCCCCATGTTAGGACTGCAGGAAATCCGGGATGAGCAAAGGATACTGTCAGTTTCCCTTGTATGTGCTGGAAGCAAGCCGTTTGAAGTCTAAGTGGGGCAAGGAACAGCTCTGCCCCAGCCATCCTGGCAGGATGTTCCATTCTTCTATACCTAATCCTCTTTTGGCTCGCTGTATGGAAGGAATTCACAAACCCCAACAACTGAGTAATTCATATTCATGTGACCCAGGATACTGGTAAAATGCACAAATAGTTATGACAAGAAAACACCAATTTTCTAAAAGTGGCATGTTCAGAACTGTGGCTTAAAATCATCTGACTTTAACATTAAAGGGGATTTCAAATTACAATACATTTTTGGGTAAATACCATAGCTCTACCTGCTCCCAATCAAAAGTTATCAATTATTAACTGTATTAGGGTAAACAACTATTAGTCAAAGGGAGAGATAGGCCTTACAACAGTGAACAATTACTGAAGGAGTTTTTCATTGCTAGGACATGTAAAACCTGAACCCACACATCCTACTTTTTAAATACAATGCACCCTACCCTATGAGCCTTTAGGGCCTAACTTAGGGGTGACACATATGTATTAAAAACAAAGTTTTAGGTGCCAGGTCAAAATGGCAGTTTAAAACTGCACTCCACGCTGCTGTGGCAGGCCGTTGACATGCTTTCTAAGGCTACTTTAGTGAGCAGCACTTTGAGTGCTGCAGGCCCACTGGTAGACTTTAATTGACATGCCCTGGGTACATGTAGTACCATTTACTAGGGACTTACAAGTAAATTTAAGGTGCCAATAGGGTGTAAACTGATTTTGCCATATTTAAAGGAGAGAGCACAAACACTTTAGCACTGGTAAGCAGTGGTAAAGTGCACAGAGTTATAATGCCAACAAAAGCGAATTAAGCAAAACAGGAGGAGTGAAGGCAAAACATTTAGAGGAAGACCATGCTAAGGATGTGAGATCTATCAGGCCCTATTGTCAAAACCTTATTCAACAATTTAGTGGTGGATAATTAGCTTCACTCATAATCTTACAGGGAAGGGATAGCAACTGCACATGACCAACAACCATAATGCCTACAATTACCCCATTGTCTAGCCCAGGCCTTCTTATGGCAGGTCTAAAACTGTCCCAGTAACCAATGCACATAATGCCTGTCTCCCAAATATAATTTGAAGCAGTACAATATCACAGTACAGGGACAACTAGGAATGGCAAACTGTCCAAGGAAAGCTAGTTAGATTGTAAACTCCTCCCAGACACAAAAAATCAATACGATCTCCTGCCAATCATATAGTTAGGCTGTCCTGTTTTCAGTTTCTATTTTTGGTAAATTCTGGTGGGGTTTTTTCAGTGTTTTCAAGTGATTTAAATACCTTAAAAAACTGTGGTTATCAGTGGTTACACATTTTCGTGTTATTAAAAACAACAGAAACAGTGTTTTTCCGGTGATAATGGAACTTTTTGCTTTTATTATTGCTTGCTTTCTGCTCTGATAGTACATGGTATACAGGTATACAGACAGTGTACGTACAGTGTATATGAGGTCAAATTCTTTTTTTACAAATCAAAGTTATCATAGTACACCATACAATACTTCTTCAGTGAGTCTTTGAGCATGCACGCTCGCTCGCTCTTTCCTTCCTATGTAGAGTTTTATCCATTAAAAGGCCCTCTTCAACATTGGCACTTGAAACTGGCAACGCCGAAATAGCCAGTACACCATTTGCTAACTATGGCCACTGACATAGCTTTCCATGCCAATACTGGTGCACCTGAAGATTGTGATTCTCTGCGACAGGTTCTGCAAGATGTGCGTTGAACTTGGCTCATTTGCCCTCAGAGTTAATGAAGTGGTTTAAAAATGAGACAGCACTTTTGAAACTCTGGAGAAAATTTCCCTGTACTGAAGGGCTCTATAACCTGTGCAGATTACCACAGTGAGGCTTCATTGACTTCAAATGCCATGGTTGGTGAAGGTTTATTTCTCATAGGTTGTAAAATAAAAGTTCCTGAATTGCTCCTCAACATTTCTTTGCTTACCAAGTGGTAAGCACTCTAACATGGAATATGTGGCAGTGCCAAAGTCACTAAAAGTGTCGCCCAGCCTACTCTCAAAGAGATTTTTCACATCTACACCAATTATGCTGAACACTAGGTAGACAAGGGTGTTTTTAGACTCTAAGGGGCATATTATCAAGCCAGGCAATAAAATTATCGCCGCTTTAGCGGCAGAAAACTGCCGCTAAAACTGCAATAATGGGCTTGATAATATGCTCGATGGAATTCCAATTGAAGCCCATGTTAGATGTGAAGGACATCTAACATGGGCTTCAATTGGAATTCCATCGAGCATATTATCAAGCCCATTATCGCCATTTTAGCGGCAGTTTTCTGCCGCTAAAGCGGCGATAATTTTATCGCCTGGCTTGATAATATGCCCCTAATTTTTTTATTTTGTCCACTACAGCAGACATGTTTTCCTGTAAAAATAAAAAAATGTAGTAGAGTGTACTTTTTTTCAAATCAATATGTGACCAAAGATCCTCGCATTTCTTGCCTTTGGCATCATCACTCAGCGAAAGTTCTGTAAATGGTTGCCACATGGATAATATAGCATTCATGGCCTCTAGGACTGAGAACTACCAGCTAAGTGACACAGTTGGGATGACTCTTTCTTTGATGCCACACAATGCACAAATAGAGAAATATTTGCATTTTAGTTTCCGTGCATAACAAAACAGTGCACCAGAATGGACTAAAAAGTCAATAGCATTGTTCATTAACTCTGAAGATTGTAACAATGCTTTCAGCATACCATCTAACAAGTGGCAAGGATCTCTTACAGGGAAGCACTTCAGCTCAGGTATCGATTTTGACAGGTGATAACACAACTTTTTCATATATGTAGCTGAATCACTGTAAATACAAACAATATCACTCCAATCTTTGTTGAACTTGGTAAGAACTTTTTGCATCAGGATTCCAAGTGACACTGCGTTCCATGTTTTTCAAAATTCTGGTGTCATGGTTTCACCAGTATCCCAGATGCTTTGTGACTGCACTCTTTTCACATATACCTGTCACTATACCTTGCATTGAATGTTTAAAGCTTGGGGCATTTGGCAATTCACCTACTATCAATACTGACTCACTGGAAAAGGAGGCTGATTTTTTTACTCATTCTCTGTGAGTAAATGTGATGGTACATATTTTTACGACACATATTTTTTTCCTATCAGTAAAAGACTCAAATGTAGCCAAAAAATCATATATGATTTTGATGTTTCCTGATTCTATACAGTTTATAAAATAAATAAACAACACCTAAAACATGCTTATAACCCCTGTATCGTTAGACAAAAGACCACAAAACTGAAAAAGTAAGAAGAAACAATATTTTTGTGACAACCCTAAACAACAAAACCCAAGCAGAATAATGTTAGCCCAGTCTTCCTTACTGCTACCTTATATAACAAAGTTACATTGTATTGGCCCCTTTAGGGGAAATAAAAATGTCTCGTTCAGTCTCCCCCTCCAATCTTTGAATGGCATTCAGTTTGTGGTTGTGCAGCGTTTTTTTCAGTGTTTATATGTATACACTGGTGAGGGCTATTTCCCTTACGGAGGGATTTTATCAGTTACTAGAGGTTTAAACCTAGAACCGGACATTCTACATATAGTGTTAGTACAGGGATAATAGAATACAAATTCCAGTGGAACACTTAGAGTTATCCAGAAACACCAGCAGAACACTCAGAGCTCAAAAGTGCTGAACCATCACCCCAGCAGTCACATGCATTCATGCTCCACCATCACACCATAAGCAAAGTGAAAGTAGATCATAAAGGATCATAGATGTGTGTGTGCCTTTTGGGAAAGTGAGTAGACCTGGCTACCTAAGTATCTCTTTTGCATCTGATTCCTATTCCCTCAATGTCCTCAATGTCCTCCAGTGTCTCTGGTCAGTACACTTAACAATGTACCAAGAACTCTCAAATGCCAAAGTAGTCTCGTTAATGTTGGTTTCCCCAAAGTTTCTTTTGCATCCCTGGTGTGTGGCTTCTTCCTGGAATTTGCTCTTGTGCATTTCCCACAAGGAGCTTTCTCAGGCCTCAACTGTATTTGGCCCTGGGCCAGTCACCTTTCCAGAAAGTCCCAATGCACCCTCTGGTATTTAAAAATGACAGGACTCCCCTTGGCAATAATGATGAGGCATTCTGCAAAAAGCACTATGTAATTCAGTTCCATTTCTCTGAGTCCGATTTTGAAATCATCAACATGTCTTCAAAGCCTTTGGACAGCATGCGCAAAGTCAGGGAAAAGCAGGAACCTGGAGTTTTCATAAAGATTCTCCTTACCGTCCAAAATATGGCATCTCAATCTCAGTCATTCAGAAATCTTGTAAAGATGGCTTAGTAGATGCTCCTGTGGGGCGAAAAGGAAGCGGAAAGGCCAGTTTTAGAACTACTTTTATCCACTACACAATAAATAATTCCACTCGGGCACTGACCTTTCTCAGGCATTTCAATAAAGCAGACATTTTGGTGGTAGGTGTGACCATCTGAGTTCTCCACTTTCTGGTGAAGGATCACAGAATTGCTGACTAGTTGTTTGACACAGGGGGTCATGTAGAGTATGCAGACAGTCTATTAGCCAGCCATTTCAACAGAGGCTACAGTTTTCACTTATCTGGATGAGGACACCGCCTGTCTGGTGGAGATTTCTCCACCTTGGTTTGAGCTCTTAATGTAGTGACTACATCAAGCACACTTCATACTGTGCTTGGTGGGCACCCTGCTTTTTTCAAGTACAAATCTCTTAAACAAAGAGTTTGTGGATGGAAAAAAAAGAAGGTTTTTTGACTAGCTTTCTAGACTGCCAAATGAAAGTGTGATTTCTCTGAGTAGCTATGAGGTCCCCCTGCACAGAATAATACATGGGAAAAATGACAAATTTCTCCAAGAAATGCCACAATTTGGAGGAAAACCATCCTTTGACAATCTTGCAAATTGTGCTTGATAGTTAAGATAGTGCAAATGAAATCAATAAGGTATAAACTCATCCTAACATCAGAAAGGAGAAAAAGCCTCGTCTATGCCAAGAGATGGACTTAGTAAGAAAATGATGCAATCTGCAAGAAGCAAAAGTAAGGGACAAAAATAGCAGCAAAACGTGAAGATTGTGAAAAAAAACAGGGAACAAAATGTGTTGCAACACATCTTTTGTTCATAAGGCCTCCTTTAGTATGTACTTTATACCGGAACTGACTTCATAGGAAAAGACTTTGCAACATCTTATATTGGGAAATTCAGACATTCAGACTGATCACCATTTTCAAAAGGTATTTTCCTAAGGTTTGTTTCATGCCCTTTCTAGGTGCTCGTGGTGGTGATTCGATGAGGAAGTACCCCAGTTTAACATCCAGCATGGCACACATAGTGCAGCTTCGAACAATGCACTAATGGACAGTGTGAGAAAAGCTTGTTCTCCTTTTGAAACCATGGAGTTTGTGGTAAACACTTGGCACTGGTCTCGCTATAATATATCCCAGTATAAATGTAACACCCTGATGGTTTCTAACAAGAAAAATGCATATTGGGTAGACAGCCCTAAAAAGGTTCTTCATTCTGCCTTACATTGACCGACAGCAGCAAGGTCAAACATTTTCAACAGTGCAAGCCATCTTAGGCTCTGCAAGCAGAAACCATGCAATTCATCCACGACTAATTGGTTGGGTGAACAATAGGTTTGGTGGACAGGACATCCTTCAGTTGTTGACTGATGATCCACACCCACCAATCTCTAAATGACCTACACATCATTTTAATTAATTCAAATCATTTGTGTCAGTTTTTAGGCCGTGTACTGCATATCCAACTCTTTTTGTCAGCTACTGAAATTTGGCTCTATCTTTTGCTCTAAAGCATCCTGGAGTTTGTTATAGTCAGCAATACCTCTCTCAGCAGAGGTTCCGACTTATGTGTTTCCACACAAGAGTCGTGGCTCCATGAGGAACTGTCTTTTCTATTACATCGTACAGAGAATGTTAAAAGTATTAAGGGCTTACCAGACACTACAGACACACAGGTGGCACTGTTCTTCAGCGGTATGCTGAATGTTGTTGAAAGGACATGCTCAGTGCAAACTTGATCACATACTCTGCAGACACCGCACTGGTGGTTCCACACTCGCTGTCACCTGGAGGGCTGTGTAATGAGTTGTATGGAACATTGTTAGATTTGGGGGTCTCTAGTTGGCATAGGTAGGTACCTGTGACAAATAGGGGCCCTTGCGTCTAGTCAGGGTAAGGGGCTACACTCCCAAAATAACCCCTGCTCACCCCCTCGGTAGCTTGGCACGAGCAGGCAGGCTTATCTCAGAGGCAGTGTGTAAAGCATTTGTGAACACATACAGTAATACAGTGACAACACTACAAATGGACACCACACAGGTTGTATTATAAAAATAGGTATTTTTATATAGACTAAACACAAGACCAGACGACAAAAATCCACTATACTGTACTCAAAAATAGTCTCTTAAATGTTATAAAATAGCTCAGTTCTCTCAAGTTGTAAATGCAACACTTTACTCTCAATGTACCTTAGATGCGTAGCGTGAAGAAAACAAAAGGGTTGCAGGGAAGGTGATGCGTCGGTTCTTTACACGCAGGGGAGTGGAAGCGTCGGTTCCTTACTGCTGCGCAGGCGAGTTAAAGCTTGCTTCCTTACTGTGTGGGGAGTTGATGCGTCGGTTTCTTACTGCTCTCCGGTGCGATGCGACATGCTGGCACCTCGATGCGATACTCTTCTCTGGTGCGATGTGACAAAATGGCATCTTGGTTGCAATGTGACAACGTTGGTGTGATGCGACACACCCGACGGGCGTGCGGTGACTCAATGATCTTTGGAGCACGCTTTTTCGGTGATGCGACGATGACCTCTGTGGCAGCGTCCCGCATCTCCAGAGATGAGCCGCGCTTCGGTGATGTGATGATGACAGCGGTGGCTCGCTTCCTCGGCGATGCGATGACAGTGGCTGCGGCGGCGACTTGCTTCTCGTTGTTGCGTCGCGCTTCCAGCTCCCAGCGACACGCAGTCTCTCAGAAGGTCCAGCACAACAGCAGGCACTTCAGTTCCCAGCAAGGGAATTCAGGGGGGGAGCTGGTTGGTGAAGTCTTGTATCCCTGAGACTTCAGGCAGGAGGCAAGCTCTAGTTCAAGCCCTTTGAGATTCTTCTTCAAGTTGATAGAAAGCACACTCAGTCCTTTTCTCCTCTCTTTGGCAATGAAGCAACCACTGCAGGCCAACCCCCAAACACACAGCACAGGGGTAGTCTCCTCCTTCAGCTTCCTGGTTCTTCTCCTCAGCAAAGGTTTGTCTTGATTCCCAGAAGTGATCTAAAGTTCTTGGGTCTGGGTCCCAATATTTATACTCCTTTTCCCTTTGTTCTCTGAAGGCAGAGAGGCCTTTGCCTAGTCCAAACCAGTTCTGGTCAGTCCTGGAGCACTTTGTTGACATATCTCCTTCTTTCCTTTCACAGTGCAGGGCAGGGACATCAGACACAGCACAGGAGGTGGAGCCAGCTTTGTGGAGGGAAGGCCCAGCCCTATTCAGGACCCAGGTGCAACTCCTCCCTCCCATCTAGATGTAGAACTCTCTATTCACCACTGGGCTGCCCACCCTGTCTCCTGGAATCCCCCAGCCCTGTCACTCAAACTCCAGACAAGGAATACACAACCTAGCAGAGGCAGGTTTCGATGGTTAGACAAGAAAATGCCTACTTTCTAAAAGTGGCATTTTCAAACGCCGAATGTTAAAACCAATTTCACTAAAATATGTATTTTATCATTCTAAGTTCAGGCATACTAAACTCGAATTTCTACCATGTTCACAGAGTCAGTCAGGATTATGAAATGTAATAACCAAACTGCCCATTCTGGCCTATGGAGAACAGGTAGCCTTGCAATATTGAAAAACGAAAACGGCTGTAATTCACTATTAAGACATGCCACACACACCAGGGCATGTCCTACCTTTTACCTACAATGCACCCTGCCCTTGGGCCTACCATAGGGGTGACTAATATATATAAAAGGGAAGGTTTAGGGACTGGCAAGTGGGGGTAATTGCCCAGTCAGCACGGCAGTCCCAGACTGCACACAGGCTCCTCAATGGCAGACCTGAGACACACTTTACAAACTGCTCCGGTGGGTGGCACAATCAGTGCTGCAAGCCCACCAGTAGCATTGGTTACAAGCCCTGGGCACACGCAGTGCACTGTAGTAGGGTCTGACAAGTAAACAAATCAAGCCAATCATGGAGTCACTAATCGATACATCATTTTACCATAGGCAGCACTTGCACTGTGGCACTGATCAGCAGTGGCACAGTGCCCAAAGAATCTATACCCAGCAATAACACATGAGGCAACAGCAGAAAAATGGAAGGGAGACCCACACCAATGGTGCCAGGTCTAACAAACATCATCAAGCGGGAAGGGCATTAGCAGAGCAGCAAAGTACAATGTTTAATGAAGGATGTAAAACATGGACTTCTTCATATTCCCAAATAATTCTAGGAGTTCAAGGCAGAGTGGACACGCCTTATAATCTGCATTTTCCAAGAAGATGATGTATCAAGATAAACCAAACTGAGATTTCCAAACTAATATGGAAGAAGGGGTTTGCCTGTGATGTCAGTTCCTGTCCTAACTGAGGTTCCCAATCCAATACAGAAAAAGGCTTTCATTATGTGCTACCAGTTAGTTGTAATAATAAATAGAAGTGCATCTACAACACACACGTTCCTTTTATTTGTGTTTGTTCATCACTCATTATATAATGTTTGTTCCAGATTTTTTTTTTTTTAGATTTCTTTGTATTAAACGTAAACATGGACATTCGGCAAAGCAGAGTGTTCATTATATGGCAATGATACATATGGCGATTATATTTAGGCAACATTGAAGCTGGGACAGATATCAATCGTAGAGAGGGCTTCAAGGAGACAAATGTTCAGCCTCTTGTTCCAGATTTCTGATAATATGTAGTTCAAGAGTCTGTCGGAACTTTTCTGTATTTTTCTGACTCTGTGTCAGCGAGACTTGGAGTCTTGCTACTTATCTCTACATTAATCTGCTTTTAGAGCAATGAGTTACAAGTTTTCAAAGGAGGCTTTTACCCTGTGAGTTTTTTAATGCTGTTTGAGACCCATCCAAGGAGATACTTGTCACCTTTTAGATATGCTATTAAGTGCACTGTGGCACAGTGGCTACTGGGAGGCAATTCAACAGCACTTTTCAGCGTCCTGTCCTTGGGAGTTGGACACATAGCTTGCAGTTTCTTGAGGAAGATTAAATGATTAATGATGTTGATAAGCTTTTCTATATCTGTCCATACTGAGCTTGGCAGCAGGCAATAGAGATCCACACTGATTATCCCTAAGTATTCAATTTTCAACACCAAGCTGCTGCACTATATAGTCTGATAGAGTTTCTGGACTGCCACCATGAGCCCTATAGCAGAAGACACCAGTGGCGTAACACAGGCCCCCACAGCACCTGCGGTGCGAGAGGAGCCCCCAAGCTCCAGGTGATCCCATCAGCACATACTCTAGCCAGAAAGCTCCTGATTGAGTCCAGAGGGGGTCCCTCCACGTATCCTGAAGAGGGCCCACCCTAGATGTTCATTACGCCAGTGGAAAACACCCATAGCACCATCAAAGAAGTCTCAGTAGTGTGGGAACAGGTGGCTCCATAAATGAAAAGAGCAAGGAACCCGTGTATTCAAGGTGGCAAACAAACTACGGTATGTTGCATAGAGGGGTCTAAGAGTCATACATGGCCAATGCAGTATGATGAACCAGCACACCATCAATGTCATAATCTCTACTCTCTGCAAACACCTTCCTACACACTGTGCAGAATCAGGAGAAAATGTAAATTTATTTATGGCAAGGTCACAACAGTAATAGTCCAAGCAGAGAAAGAAATGCCGGAGGCCAATCACTCGGCCTGCTGATGCCTGCCTGTCAGAGGACACAAGGAGCTTTCCTCTCCCAAGCACACTCATCAAAATACTATCTATGGGACATCAACGTACTTCGGGTACCCATCATACCCTCTGCCGTCTGCCGCTGGGCCCACAATGTAATACACAGTTCTGTTTTTGGTGTAAGTGCTAAATCTCTCTTATGCAGTCAGAGAGAGGGCCCACGACTGAGGTGATGGCTGTCTTCAGGCCCTCCCTAAACACTTGTCAGTATGGCTCTCTGCTGTCTTCTGCTGGAGTAGGAAAACCATCTCAAGGTGGCACCTGTTGGGGCACTGCTTGGTTAAGCTGCAGGATGTGCCAGTCTTCCTTCACATAGTTTTCACTGCGGCACTATTCTTGCCTTGTTGACAATTATCATTCAGAGATGGGTATTGCCACCAAACGTCAACTCGATTCAGTGAAAATATGAATAGCTGCAAGCTTTCTTGAAATATGCATTCAGAATACTCATTTTACGAGGGTGGCATTCTTCTGCAGGCTTACACTTTAGGTACCTATTGATGGCTCTTCAGAGAAACTGAAATCTTTGATAGTCGGGCTCATTGTTGGTTTTCGCCAGGTTCTCCTCAAGGGAGAAGTACATTAGAAGTGTTCATCTTAAACTCAATGGGCCTAAATCAGAAAGGCAATCTGAGACAAAAGTCTAACTTTACAACTTTTGGTATTCATAGAGGTCATTTACGAGCTGTATCTTAGCGTTGGCAGTCGGACTGGAATTTCTGGCTAGGGCCCGAATCTCCACACCCAGGGATGAATCTCTGGCTCGGGCCGGATGAAGTGTAATCAATGGGCTGGAACGCAATTTAAAAAAAAAGGAACATTAGGAAGGTGAGATAAATGGTAGAGGATACAGTCAACACTGAGGGGAGCGCAAATTATGGACTGCATGTGCCACAAGGCAAAGGAGCAATCTTTTCTGCATTGTGATGTAGTGTCTGGCCATAGACTTTTCCCTGCCCAAACTGATTTTCCTGACCTTCTCTACCATTTATCTTACATTCCTAATGTTCCTTTTCTGTAAAAATTGCATTCTGACCCATTGATTACACTTCATCTGGCCTAAAGCTGGCAAATCCAGCCCGACTGCGGACATGAAGATACGACATGAATACCAAAGTAGTAAAGTTAGACATTTGTCTCAGATTGCCTTTGTGAATCGGGACCAATATTTTGAGGCATTAACAATAGTTTTATCTCCAGAGGATTTCGAATGCTTTATCAAGGAGACTGTGGGATAGGAACAAGACCATTGGAATGCTTGATGGACGAGGTAGACTACCGCACATTAAGAAGAGGACAGTTCTGCAATTAATGAACAATGCACAATGGCAGTCATAGTTGTTTGGTCATGAAAACGTGATCACGTATTCAGTTAAGATTATCTAAAATACCTTTTTTATTAGTCTATTACCAATGACTAGAAAATCTGCACTTGATCCTAGAAATTTTGCTCTGGTTTTTGGCAGCTTCGCGACAGTGCCTTCAATTTTAATTGTAACATTTGGAAAGTACAGAAATAGCATTTGCATTGACTGATGACTGCAAAAATAATATTTTTTACTGATTTATCTGTAAAAGTGTCAGCTGAAGGCAAATGTAAAATTTCTCAGCACTGGTACACAATATCCTGGCACTGATACAATTTATGTGGCCTAACCCAAATATATTTTGGCAGTTTGCATGAGATGCATAACACCAATCGATAGCAGCCCTTCACAATGCTTGCTTTTATTTTTTGGGATCATCTCCGTTTTTGTGATTAGTGTTGAAAGAATAGATTAGTTCAAAGAAATGGAGTAAAGTTACCCCTGCTATGCACTTGGCTCAACTTTAAAATGGTTTTACTGTAGGTGATTAAATTCGAAAATGATATTCTTCCGTGAGAAAAAAATATATATGTTTCTTTATCTGTTTTTATGCCACTGGCAAAAGTTCTCTGTTTATATGATTACTAAAAAAACAGTCACAATGCAAGTTTGACTTAAAATGCCGACAGCAAGGAAAGTCGTCTATACATGTACAGACAACAAAAGAAATATATTGTACTAGAACTTTTTCTACTGCCAATGAAATATGGGCTTCTAACTCTTGAATTGGGCCGGTGTAGTTAGCCATTCACTGCTTCCGCAGGCGGATAGTTAGATTTCCCCAAAGACTCGAACCAGTGAGAAAGTCCTCAAAGTAATGAAACTGCATCTAAGGGTTTGATTGTTCAAGACAAAAGTTCTGAAGAAGTGAGGCACCTCCTGGCTTCTAAAGTGGAATATTAGTTTAGTCAGTCCAAAAAGGAGCACAGTTTTAGCACTGCATGAAGGAAGGCATGGAAAATAAAGAATAAGGATGTTATTTGGAGTTAGGAGGACGGTATTCTTTGATTCATATTACAAATGCTTTACAGACTATGTCACTTCTAATAGGGAAGACAGGATCGCCACCAAATTCGAGACAAACTGCTCTCGTCGCCAGACCCTAAATAAGGCCTGAAGTTTACGCGTGCTGACATTTTATGCTAGTATTTATTGTTTTGGCCGTATGAGCACAAACATAAAGTTACTCTGTTTATTGAAATTCTGGACTTAGGATGCTCATTCTATTCAAATAATTCTTTCATCATCACAGCAATAAACTGTTGACCCTATTTGATAAAGTGCCTATGTAGGATGGAAGAACGTGGCAACTTCGGGAATACACGGGGCAATGTGTCTCAACAGATAACAGTTTAAGGGCAAAGAAATCAGCAGAGTCAATTTAATAAGTCTGAAGCCAAGTAGAGACTTCAGCCTTCTAAGAGTCTGAAACCTTGAAGGTTTATGAAATTATTAAAGTGCAAAACAGAAGGCAAAAATAATAGTCAAAATGCATGACAAATTAATGGAATTAGCAGTAGGCTTATTAGATGCAGCAAAAAATGACATGAAGTCAAGTCTCAGAGCAAAATGATTCTATGTCCTAAACAAGAGACAGACTAGGGTTGGTACACTATCTAAAGTCAGGCAAACCAGACATTCCTTATAGCCAAAAACGACTCTTATATAACAAATAACACAGTGAAAATTGTATTGACAGCATAAGGTGATTACACCATTACACAAATTGACAAATCAAAATACAAAATGTTGTGCAGATTAATCTAGCACCATCCCAACACCATTCACAAATTTGAATATTAAAATCACACCTTTTGACCGAATGTCATCAGATGTGTCAGTACAATTCTAATTACACTCAAAACAATAACACTCATAAACTAAATAAATCTACAGTGGTCCAGGCAGGAAGAGCCTTGAAAAGCAGCAAAACGCTTCCTCCGGAGTTCTTCGAGAACATCATGTCAACACAGGGATTATACTGGTGCACATCTTGTTACATTCATTGAGAGGGGAAGTGAAACCACACATCGTTGGCTGCATTAGGATTCAAGATGCCATTAAGGCCTAGTACGGGCCTAGTTTGGTCAAGCAAAGAAAAATGCGATTTTGCAACCGCACGGCCCCCAGGAACCAGACTTGACCACCACAGCTGCATCGTACTCAACACACGCTCGCCCAACAAACACGTTGTGGAGATCTGGGACCTGTTAGAGTCCATCTCCTTCTTCATGGAAACCTGCATTAACCCTACTCCAGCCCCAGACATCTCCACCGCAATCCCCGACAGCTACAAATCATTCACAAGGATTGCACCAACCGACCAGGAGGCGGCATCGCCATCATATACAAAAACACCCTCCGCCTCACAACTATCTCCGACGACCACTCACCCGGCATGGACCAACCCGAATGCCACCCTCCATGGCGTCCTCATCTACAGACTTCCCAGACCCCATCCCTCCTTCAGCAAATCCATTGCCGACTTCATCGCACACCACACTCTCAACTCAATGATTTACATCCTCCTCGGCGACCTCAATTTCCACTTGGACAACCTCAACGACCACAACACCTCATCCCTACTGGAGAACTTTGCCACCATTGTACTCAAACAACTGATCACCTTCCCAACCCACTCAGTAGGACACGCGCTGAACCCCATCTTCTCCACAAGCAACTACTTCTCCATCAGCCACACTGCTGAACTACATTGGAGTGACCACCACTGTGTCCACTTCTCCTTCACCAAACCCACCGAACACCACTGTACCCACCGCTACCCATGCAGAAGCTGGAACAAGGTCACAAAGACCAACTCACCACCTTCCTCCTCAAAACCCCACTTCTGACCTCCACATACTCCAACTCCCCAGTACGCAACTCCGCCTGCATCAACACACTGGCTCCCATCAGGAAACCCTTCAGGAAGCAGCCATCCGAGTAAGCCAGCTGATTCTCCCCCATCCTTCAAGAGTCCAGGCACACCTGCAGATGGCTCAAGCGAAGATGAAGGAGCAGCAAGACCTTAGCAGACCACACACCCTTAAAAACTGCTACCACCACACATCACCACCTCATTAGAACCACAAGGAAAACTGCCATACAAGAACATATCACCACCAATGCACACACAGCAAAGAACTCTTCACTTTGATCAAAGAATTTGCCAAACCCAATATAGACGCCACAGACTTCCCCCTCCCAAAACATGCAGCAACCTCGCCACCTTCTTCCACCGCAAGATCATAGATATCTATAACAGATTCGCAACCTAGGGCTCACCCACAACCACCACACCCAAATGGTCTAGACCCCAGCTGACCCTGCTCAACTGGACCACCCTCATCGCTGACGAGACCATAAGGATCATGAAAACCATCAGCTCTGGATCCCCCTCGGACCACTCCCCACCACAACTTCAACTGAGCCAGGGCCACAATCGCCCCTGAACTAAGCCACACCATCAACTGCTCCATCGAGTCTGCAACCTTCGCTAAAGACTGGAAGCACGCAGAGATCAACCCCCTGCTGAAAAAACCCTCTGCTGACCCGAAGGACCTCGAGATTTACAGACCCATCTCTCTGCTCCCCTTCCTAGCCAAAGTCATTGAGTAGGCCATCTACCCCCAACTGTCAAGAATTCCTGTCATACAAGGGAAACACGCCCTTATGTAAACAGGAGAGCTGTTACATAACTCAAGGGAAACACGCCCTTATGTAAACAGGAGAGCTGTTACATAACTCAAGGGAAACACGCCCTTATGTAAACAGGAGAGCTGTTACATAACTCAAGGAAAACACGCCCTATAAAGGGAGGAACCGGGAGGTACAAGGCTGTCGGATATTGTGTTTACACCGACGTACCTGCTTCGTGAAGAGCAGTGTTCCGGAGTGGTGCTCCAGTAAGGCAAGAACGGAGGTAGGTCGAGTCGTTACTCCCTGGGCCGTGTCTTGCCCCATCGTCACCTGTGAAGGACCCGGAAGCTCTACCGGTCAACCATTGAGCTTCGCTTTTTGACTCGGCTGAGTCCAAGCGCAGTGGCGCTTTTGCTGGTTGGAGTCATAACTCCCAGCCCGACCAGAGACACAGGGACTGCCAGCTGTAACGCACACCAGGAGGTGTTTGCCGCGTTACAGACTCGGAAGTCCACAGGATCGATCGAGCGGCTGCTCTCGGTTCAGTCTTCTTGCTTGTGATTGGGGTATCGGTGACGCATCACCAGGAGGTGACTCCGCGTCCCGGTGCAGTCTGAGGAAGAGGTTGAGCGGCTGCTCCCTTCAGGTAGAGACCCCGGCTGGGTGTTTCCCTGACTCCTCGATTCTCCCCAACACTCTTCGTGCCCCTCACAGCCTACCGATTGGCATTGTCGGCCATTTCATTTCTGCCCTCTGTTGGCATACGCCGGGATCGGCGTATATGCAGAGGACGGTTAGGACCATCCGTGCTGTGGGCTGGTAACGTACTTAGCCTGGAGGATTCCAGTGACTATAACTTTTGTTTGTTCTTTGTATTTTATTTGCCTTCATTAAAAGAACTAACCCTTTACAAGTGGTTGCGTCCTCATTGTCGTGTCTGTTAAACGATCCTGAGACGTTCAGGGCGTTACACCAACTCACCAAATTCATTGAAACAAACCACACCCTGGACCCCTCATAATCAGGCTTCAGAAGCAACCACAGCACTCTTCACCCCAACAGGCAACATCCGCACTCTCCTCAACCGAGGCGAAACCGCAACCCTCATCCATTTTGACCTCTCTGCTGCCTTCGATGCTGTCTCCCACCACACCCTCGACACAAGACTCCACGACGCCGGCATCTACAGCAATGTCTTAGAGTGACTCCTTTGCTTCCTCACCGGCCAAATCCAGAGAGTCAAGCTCTCAGTGTTCTCCTCAGAACCTACAGAGATCAGATTATGAGTTTCCTCTGGGCTCCTCTCTGAGACCCACCCTCTTCAACATCTATATGGGCCCACTTGCAGCCGTGGTCAGAAGCCATGGACTCAACATCATCTCCTACACCAGACACCCAGCTGCTTCTCTCCCTTACTGACAGACCTACACCCTCTAAGAGCAACTTTCACAATGGGATTAAGGCAGTAGCCACCTGGATGCAGGACTGCTGCCTCAAACTCAACTCTGACAAAACTGAAGTCCTCATCCTGGTCAAAACTCCTTCTGCCTGGGACAAATCCTGGTGGCCCACAGCTCTCAGAACTCCCCCACACCCACGACCCTGATTGCAACTTCAGCATTATTCTCGACTTCTCACTCTCAATGAACAGCCAAATCAACGCCATTGTATCGTCCTGCTTCCACACGCTCTGCCTGCTTCGGAAGATTTTCAAGTGGATCCCCACCCAGTGCAGTAGAATGGTCACCCAGGCGTTCGTCATCATCAAGCTCAACTACAGCAACACACTCTACACCGATGCCACCCAAAAACTCCAAAAGAAATTGCAGAGGATTCCAGAACAACTCTGCCATTCTTATCCTGGCCATCCCCTGCCACAGCCACATCTCCGATCACCTGAAAGACCTTACTGGCTCCCAATCAACAAAGGAATCACCTTCAAGCCCCTCATGCAAGCCTACATGACCCTTCACAACACTGGACCTGCATACCTCAACCACCACCTCTCCTTCTATACACCCAACAGACATCTTTGCTCCACCCAACTGGCCCTGGCCACTATCCCACGATTTCGCAAGACTTCAGACGGAGGAAGATCCTACCTCACTGCGAAGACCTGAAAGCCGCTAACTCTACATCTCAGGCAATCACCTTTAATGTATCAATTTAGAAAGGACCTCAAGACCTTGCTCTTTCACTGAACTGCAAACCCCCCCTCATTTTTTCAGTATAAAAAACGTTTTCATAATGTTAGGCAAATAATTCCAATTTAACAAAATCCTCTCTATCAGTACTAGCAGCTATCATATAACCCCAAATTTCTGTGTGAAATCCTTGTTCTTGATCAGTGACTTTAATGTAGGAAAAGGTATACAACTTTTCTGTGAAATGAGATATCGATATTATTATGAGTGTTGCAATAGTAAGACAAGAGTACATTATTGTCCACCCCATGCGAGATTACCAGTATAGTTCACCATGCAGGGTTCAATCAACTTGGATTTATAAAGCGCAGCTATTCACTCAAGAGGGTACCCAGGCACAAGGTTTTTGCTGGGATCAGTCAAAAAGCCAGGTCTTGAATCCCCTTATGAATTCAGGCTGAGAGGGTGATGATCAGAGGTGAAGGGGAAAGTCATTCCAGGACTTGGTGGTGAGGTATGAGAAGGAATGTCCTCCACTGTCGCTTCAGCAGATGCAGGGAGTGTGTGCGAGTGTGAGGGAGGCATAGCACAGGTGTCTGGCGGGTTGGTGGAAGTGCAGGTGGTGGTTGATGTATGCGGGTCCTAGGTTGTGGAGGGTCTTGAAGGCATGTATCAGCATCTTGAATTGGCATCTTTTCTGGATGGGAGGCCAGTGGAGGTTCCTGAGGTAGGGGGCTGATGTGGAGCCATTTGAGGAGGTCGAGGATGAGTCTGGCAGCTGAGTTCTGTATCATCTGGAGTCTCTTCAGGAGTTGGATGGTTATTCTTGCGTAGAGCACATTGCCATAATCCAGCCGGTTGGTGACTAGATCTTGAGTGGTGATTTTTCTGGTGCTGACAGGGAGGCATCTGAAAATTGTTGGGAGCAAGCGGAGGGTGTGGAAGCAGGGGGAGGATACTGCCTTGATCTGTCATTTCATGTTGAGTTTGCTCTCCAGGATGACGCCAAGGTTGCGGGTATGGTCTGTTGGAGTAGGGGTGGGCCCAAGTTTGGAGGGCCATCAGGTGTTGTTCCAAGTGGAGGAGTTGTTCTAAAAAAAGAAGCACATCCGTGTTGAGCTTCAGGCAGTTGGTCTTTATCCAGTCAGCGACTCTCGTCATCTAGTTGTGGAAATTGTTCCTAGTGGTAGAGGGGTCTTCTGAGAGCGAAAGGATGAACTGGGTGTTTTTTACGTGAGTATGATGTTGAGGCCATGGGTTGTGATGATGTTGGCCAGGGATGTAATGTAAGTATTGAACAGGGTGGTGCTGAGGGATTAACCTTGAGGGACACCGCAGATGGTGCACTTGGGTTCCAAAGTGAAGGCTGACAGGAGGGTTCTCTAGGTTCACATTGTGAGGAAGAATGCAATCCACTTGAAGGCATCTCCCTGGATGTCATGAAATCTCATTATGAGTGTGTGGTGGGATACGGTGTTGAATGCTGCCGAGGAGTTGAGAGGGCTCAAGACCACTGTTTTTCCCCAGTCTAGGTGGTTCAGATGTCATCAGTGGCAGAGATCAGGGTGGTCTCGGTGTTCTGGTTGGCATGGAAACTGGATTGGGAGGTGTCCAGCAGGTTGTTTCTCTCCAGGTGTTTGGTGAATTGTCAGTTGATGGCTTTCTCGAGGACTTTGGTGAGGAAGTGGAACAGAGAAATGGGGTGGTAGTTCTTGAGTTCACTGGGGTCGGCTCAGGGATGCTTGAGGAGGACCTCTGCATGTTTCCATCAGTTGGGGAAGGAGGCTATGGCAATGGATGTGTTGAGAATATAGGTTAGTCTGCCGCTAATGTTGTTGCTCATGTTTTGAAGAACTAGTGGCGGCAGTGGTCTGTGGGTGCTCCAACGTGGATAGAGTTCATGCTGGCTGTGGTCCTCTGAGGGGTGAGTTCTTCCCATGAGGTGAGCAGGTAGTTCTTGGGGCTTCAGTCGGTGTGATGAGGTTGTTAAGGTCAGTGGGTTAGGGTTCAAAGTTACTGTAGATGATGGATGGGTTGTCATGGAAGAAGTCCACCAGGGTGTTGCATAGTTCCTGAAAAGAGAAAGATCATGTTCTTGGTGGCTGATGGGCATGAGCACTCTCTGATGATGCTGAAGAGCTCTATGCTGTGGTTGAGGCTTGCTTTGATGTGGTCTGCCAGGGCACTGCTTTTTGTGTCTTTTATGTGTTGGTGGTATTTGGTGAGGGCTGGCTTTAAGTTGGCTTAATCTGTGGGATCTCTGCTGGTGCACCATCTTCTGTCCAGACGTTTGCAGTTGTGTTTCATAGTCCTGAGTTCCAGTGTATACCAACTGGCTTGTTTGGTGGATCTGTTGTTCTTGGTTGGCTTGATTGGAGTGACTCTGTCAGCACAGCTGGTAATCCAGGTGGAGAAATTCTGGATGCACTGTTCAAGGTTGGTTGCAGAGTCCTCCTGGGTAGTGTTGAGGGTGTCACTTTGTTCCAGCTGCAGTGGGAGGAGCTCAGGGGTCTGGTTGTGGTGCATGGTGGTCCTGTGACCGCAAAGTGGATGATGGCGTGGTCAGTCCAAGTGAGTTCAGTGCGATGACTCTACTTGTCTTTCCTCTGGCAGTGAAGATCGGGTCAAGCATTTGCCCTGCGCTGTGTATGGGGTACCAGCTGGGTAAGGTCATCAAGGAAGATGTAGTGCTTGGAGTCAATGGCGAGTAGGGCGATTAATTCTGTTATGGTGTTGCAGAAGCCAGGGCATGGTCCTCAGGGACTATAGGCGAGGGTGTCTCTGATGGCAGTTTTTCAGTTTGTTTGGAGTTGGAAGTTGAGGTGTTCAATGATCGGTGTGGTGTCATCTTTGGTGTTGGTGCAATGAATAGTTTCTTTGTGGATGATGCCATTTTTTCCTCTGTGTTTGTTGGTGCGGCCCCGGTGTATCATCTTGTGGGCTTGGGCATTGCGGTGGCGATGTCAGGGTTGGAGAAGGGGGTTGAGCCAGACGGTCTTTGCGATGAAGATGACATTGGGGGTGAGTGTGGTGATGGTGTCTCAGATTTCAGTGTTGTGTTTGCAGAGCTATCAGGTGTTGCGCAGGAGGCAGTGGAGTAGTTCCGGGGTCCTTGGGATTGGTGCGGTGGGTGTGGCAAGGGTTTCTATGAGTGTGGGGGTACCTGAGTAGCAGCCGAAGAGGCAGCGGTGGCAGGTAAAAGGTCTTACCATTGGTCAAGGAGATGCAATGCAGCAGTTGTTGTTGCAGCATCTGGTTCCGGGGCTCTGTGTGTGGCCAGAGGGCCAGGGTTCCTGGAACTGGGCATGGTCCAGGCACAGGTGGGCTTGCATTTGACATGTCGGGATGTGTCTGCTGCATGGTCGCACTGTGATTTCTGCTAAGCAGGTCCTGGGAGGAGGGAGAGTCACTGGGAGGCAGTGAGGAGGGCCGGTGGGAGGGAGAAAAACTGTCAGGAAGCAAGAGGGGGGAACAAACACTAAATAGACAACAATCAGGCAATGTAAACACAAAGTCAGCAAAATCTAAAAACAGAGTAAGATCTGGGCAATACAAATAACAAAACAAAACAGAAGGGAAATCAATTGCATGCAAAGCAAACCAAGGCAGCAAAGAGAGCAGAAATGGGGACCTGCTCAATGGATTCAGGCTCCAATCTCCATTAAGTAGGTCTTGATAGATGGAAGAGTCACTGGCATGCGCTGGGTGGGTCTAATGGGAGGGGGAGAGAGATAAACAGCGGGAAGTTAGTGGGCAGCAGGGGGAAAGAAACACTAAAAAAACGAAAATGTAAGCACAAAGTCAGCAAAATCTAACAACAGAGCACAATCTGGGCAATCCAATTAACAAAACAACAGGGAAACAAATCACAGGCAAAGTAAACCGAGTCAGCAAGGGGAGCAGACACAGGGAATAATAGCCAGCAGTAGTGTAGAAAGGCTTTTTAAATTTGGAATGACTCTACATTGGTAATACATGACCTCCATAGCTTCAATGCTCCCGAGACCAAGGTAATATTATTAGTAAAATTGCATCATTGCTCACTCAAAAAAACAGTTTAAAGTATATTTTGAAACTCCTTTTTTCTCTAAACATCAGCTTATGATTTCTGAAAATATACATTTTTATCTCAAACACAAACTTTTCAATTTTAGGATACATATATTAATTCAACCAAACAAAAAACTTCTAATTTAGTTTGTTGGGCTGCACACAAGAGCGACAACTAGGTAGCTTGCGAGCTATTTGTAGCATTGAGCTACTCGTTGGAGAAGCCTGATGTAGGGGTATTCATTCATGACAATAGTGTCAGATATTGGGTATAATATGGGTTTGCTGTCCTCCCGAATATAAACTTCTACACTTATTTCAGTGTGAGCCAGCATACAAGGTATTTTCCAGGGGAAAGGAGAATGGATTTGAGAGATAGAGAGAGATGAAGACACCGCATGGCTCCTCCACAGCAGTTCAGGTATTTAATGGTGATTTGATAGTACCACAGGCAAACTGGAGATCATCAAGTATTATAGTTATGCCTTATTCTATTAAGAAAGATGGTTTCCATGGGTCAACAAACCCCTTTTTTTCATGCTCACTGACTTCCACTCAGCAGGGCACGGTGAGCCTCGGACAATCAGCAGAAAAGTCATATGAAATCTGTGCAGAAGCTGCTACAAAAGCAAAGCAGAAGTAGAGCATAAGAAGCAGAAGGAAAACAGTAGCTATAAGCTAATTGAGTGAGCCAAGAACAACAGAACAAAATCCAAAGGGAACTGGTTAGGTGAAAAAAGTGTGGGAAGAAGGCCATGAACAAACTTAAGAAGAGAGAAAAGGGCGTGCACATGTAGTATTATCCTGTGCTGACACACACCTTCACTATTACTCGGTTGACCTGAAAGTCCTGCCCCTTGGCTTCCATGCCCTATAACACACCTACCTCTGTTCTGACTTTCCAGGCACCACAAGTTGGTCTGCCATACCCGAAACTAGAAACTAGAAAACACATTTTGCATGTCACTTGAATGCCTGCATGAAAATATCAACACATTTGTATGCCACACATTTAACTGAATTGTCATGAAAAGCTTTGATAATGACAAACCTGAGATTTAACTTCAAATATGACCAGACAAGGGTGTCATCTCCTTTTGCATCTCATTTCAACCTCCCATTAAATTGAACTATCTTGTTGCTGTGCCTAGGAGCACATACCTTACTGTAATGCAATACGCATCGGTCTGCAAAAAATCGCACGAACAATTTTCAAAGACAACAAAACCAAACTGCTAAGATGGGCATCCATGGTAACCATCCACTTGCTTGCAGTGAATGCTGGGATCTTCAAGACCTGGTGGATCAAAGGCCCAATTTATCCTAAAAAATGCCCCGACAATAGACAACATCACCGCCCTAGCCAAAAAAATCAACTCCCACTCTATTGCTGCTTTATAGACTACAGCGCCGCCTTCGACAAAGTGTCTCGTAACACGTTATGGAGGAAATTGCACAAGTGGGGGATCCCACAGAGTCTGCTAGGAGCCCTTATCTCCTTGCATACGAACACATGGGTACGAGTCAGAACTGGCCCAATGACAGTCTCTGCAAAAATTCCAACTTTAGACGGCCTAAAGCAAGGATGCGTTCTTGCTCCCTTCTTGTTCAACCTTTACACCGCCAACCTGGGGAGATTCCTGGAGAAAAGCAGTCTCCTTCCGGCAAAACTGGGCCTCGCAAAAATGAATCTGCACATTCTGCAATACGCTGATGATATTGTTATAATGGACCAGGCAAAATCTGGCCTCCAAAGAGCCTTGAGTACGCTCCACAAATACAACACTGCTAATGCTCTAAAAAATTAACCAGGATAAGACCATGTTCTTGATTTTCGGCCGTTGCAAGAAAAAGAAAAGTTTAACGTGGAACATTGGGCCCACAAAGATCAAAACAACATCAAAATACAATTACCTGACATCCACAGGGCAAGACTATGACTGGAGCTGGGCCTTCAAAGACAATCAATTTTCTGTGAGGCTGACACCCTGAAATACTATATCAGGAGATTAAAAGCAGCAGATAACATGCTTAAAGCCCTGTTAAAATAAACTCTTGCCAGCTCTGGGAATTCGTGGAACCGTTAAATTGTAAAAGCCATAAGAACGCTACATATCGACGATTTATTACTAACTGCAGACTATATTCCATACACAGTCTGGAAAAGGGTTATTAACAAGCAGGTTAGACAAATTTCCTACCAGAGGGACATTCAGGTCCTAAAAACAACAATTATTCAGCTTCCCTTGAACGACTCATACTTCCCTGGGGTACCTCAACCTTACCTTCTGGATAGTCTGAACGCAGTGGCCCATAAAAATATAATGTTCATGCGTCTCCTAGGTTTGCGCTCCACTGCCTTCAACCAATGGGCTCCAACAAGTGAGGAGGGGGCTTGCAGACTGTGCAACTACAGGTCTGAACCATGGTTTCATCTTCTGTGCTGTTGTCCCGCCCTTGATGCTCCCAGAGACTTCTTTTAAAACCCTTATATAATAATAATAATAATCTTCTTTATTCGGTTTTTACAGATTGTAAAACCATAAAAGAAACATTTTAAAAATACAAGTACACAGTGAGACAAACGTCATAATAAGAAGTAAAATTTACACAAATGCCAAGTCAGGTATATTACAAACAAGGACTCTTATGATTTCATTACAACATCTGGGAGTAGATCCAGCGTAAATTTTACAAATTTTTCCTACGCTTTATAATACATTTTAGAGAGTTAAGGACAAGATAACAAACCAGTTCAGATTCTAGCAATCGGAGACGTAGCATGGCAGGGCGTTATTGTCTAAGTACCCATCGCCTTAGTAAGGGTAGTAGCCAAACCTTCCTATGTGGATGATGGAATTTACAAAACAATATTGTATGTAAATTAGACTGTATTGATTCCTCATCACAAGGACAGGTAGGGAGAGTTAAATCCCACCTATTTCTCTCAGGAAAAGATACTAGGCTATAGAAAAGATCTAATCTGAATCTTGTCAATAACATTCTATCATAGGTACTGATCTGTAATGTTAGATAGGGCTGGATAAAATAAGTGAACTGAATCATGTTGGCATGAAGGACCGAGGATTTTGTCGACTCAGATGTCAACCTCAGGGACTCTAAATGGGTCAGAGCCAATTGTTTCAACGCTCGCTTAGATACTTCGATAATATCTTTAGGTTCAAGGTAATATTTCTCCAATCCGAGATCCTTGAAGAAATTTCTAATATACCGAAGCCATTTTATTTTTAGAGATTGATCAAGGATCATTGAGTCTGCCACAATTTCCTGGGTTAAAGCATTTTTGTCAGAGGACCAAATACGCCGCCAAAGCAATAGTGGCTGGATCCTTAATAGATCCTCTAAGTAAGGGATTCCAAGTTCCAAGTGGGAGGCGTAAATTGAAGTACTACACGGTGTTGCTAAAAGGAATCTGAGGAAAGTGTTTTCGGCCACCTGAAGGGCACTAACATCTACATATCACCAGACTCCCGCCCCATACAGTGCAATCGCCTGACACTTGGCTATGTAGATTTTTAATAACTCCACTGGGGGCCTTCTCCCTACTCTCTGAGAAAAACTCATCAAGGACATTATGGCTCTTTTGAAAAGATGGCATCTAGCCTCTACTGCTGGCCTCCAATTAAGTCTTTTGTCAATCATGATACCCAGGTAGCAGTACTGAGCGGTTGCCTCAAGTTTTTGGTCTTTGAGGTAGATGTTCTTTAGTCGTTCTTTCCCGCTGCCTGCTACCATGACAAACGTTTTTTTAACAATTACTTGTAAGTCCAGCCCACCCATAAAATCGACATATCTATTCAAGGACTTCTGCAATTCTCGGGAGGTACACGCCAAGATGACAGCATCATCTGCATAGAGCAGAGCGGGAATCAAGCGCTGTTTTACTCGTGGAAGATCCTAAGCCCCCCTCAACATCTCCTCCTCTAAACCGTTTGTATACAGAGAGAAGAGGAAGGGGGCCAGGACACACCCCTGCCTGACTCCACGCTCTACTCCAAAAGGTGCTGTCAGCTCCCCCCTCATACCAAAACGCACCCTTGCTGATGCATTTGAATATAGCTCTCTTAAGAAGTCTAAAAGAGGGGGGTCCACTCCCATATGGGCCAAAATGGTCCAGAGTTTTGCGTGTGAAACGCAATCGAAAGCAGCGGACAGGTCTACATAGACCATGTATGCTGTGTCCTTTTTTGCTTGGAGGTATTTGCCCACTATCAAACTAAGATTGAGGGCCTGCTCTACCGTTCCAAACCCCTCCCGAAATCCATATTGGAGATCTGAAATAATGTCTCCCTCCTCAGCCCACAGCCGGAGTCGTTCGAGCACGACTCTACCAACGACCTTGCCCAGGGAGTCTAGTAGAGAGATAGGACGGTAACATTTGACGTCCTGGCGATCACCCTTTTTAAAAATTGGGACCATGATCGATTTGGTCCAGGATTTTATCAGACCCACCTTCGCAGCTGTGGTGCATACTCTAGTAAGGATAGGGGACCAGAGATCCAGATTGAATTTAAAAAGGTCCACTGGAACCCAATCTGGGCCTGGGGCTTTCCCACTTTCACTTATTTCCAAGGCCGCTACAACTTCAGTAATGCCAAAGTACAGGGAGATTGGGTATACAACTGTTGGGAGTGAGGATTCTATCCCTACTGATGTTACTGTATTTTTGAAGATCTTGGAAAAGTGGGACACCCAGATATCTTCTTCTATAGCCACTTCTATCTTTGGACCATGTTTATCTAATAGGTAGGGGGATTTAACAGTTCGCCAGAAAGCGACACTGTTTTTGGAGACAGCACTGGTATGTAGATCGTCCCATAATTTCTGTTTTAATTCTTTGATTCTTTGCTTACGTGCCCTTCCATATTGGTGTCTCAGAGTTTGGATCTGCTCCAGGTCTCTATCTGTTTTCTTCAGAGGCTCCTTTAATTTAGTTAGGGCCATAGTACAGCTATGATTAAACCACCCTTTAGTAGTTGAATTTGAGGTATTTGGAATTACTGTGAGAAGTCCCTTAATTTTCTCTAATATTTGTGAGAAATTATTTAGGACTTGTTCATCTGGTTCTCTTAAATCCAGACACTTGGTTATATTTGTGTATGCCTCTTTTACCAATTTTCCAGTAATTTCTTCCGGATTTATCATCCCCCATTTTAGTGTATATCCATTTTGCCTTCCTAGCTCTAGGTTGTTCTGTGCGAGGGTTTTTGCTATAGCAACCGTTGGAGGTTGAAAATTAGTTACATAAAGCTCCATCCTAAGAGCAGAATGATCGCTTAGAGTGTTTGTCAGGACCTCAAAAGACCTGACTCGGGGCAACAGTCCCGTTGACAAGAGGATGTAATCTACTGACGTTTTGTAGCCCCTACCCACACATGTTGGTTGCAGGAAGTTTGAACCTAGACTTGGTATAAATCTAAGCACCAGGCCCCCCTTAACACATACTTTGAGGTCCAAGAGAAAGGGGGAAGAACTAGACAGTAGGGGAAAAGCTCTTTCAGGACCTATATAATTTTATTTGAGACTACAAAGAGTTCTCACCTGCCATCATCAAAAAGATAAAATTAAACAAAAAGAAACATGTATTTATTAACAGTTTTTATTTGTATTTTTTTGAATTTTATGAATATTCATTAAAAGAATTTCACTATTATTATCATTGCTTATTCACATATATATTCTCATTGAACGATATCCAAAAAACACCCTAACACATGATCCCGTGGCTAGTCATATAAAAATACAAATCATACTCTCACTCATACATCAGTCATACTCATATTAAAATATAACACTAATCATTTGGTTGTTTGACATAGTCTCCAGGACAATATAACAACAAAACAGTTATATCAGATATTATCGGGTCTCTGGGGACCTCTCCTCTGGATGAAAAGGGGCCTACGCGCGTTTCGGTGACAGGACACCTTCCTCAGGGCCACCAACAGGAGGGGCAACAAGCCCTAAATGATGTAGGGGGATCTGTAAGGGGGTAGATATAATAATTATAATTTTAATTAAGGCAGGTAATATATTTTGAAACAATATTTCTTAAGACTTCATACTATAATTTAAATTCAAGGATAACTCATCGATTTTAACAAAAACCAGCAAATAATGGCTCTGTATATATATAGCTTACATCTTTAGAGTGGGTAAAAGAATAACCCCTTCACCAGAAACGTGACTAAAATTCAATAGTAGTCAGAAAGAGGAAAGGGAAAAAGATTTGTAGACAACAAAGTACCTTAATAATTTGATTTCAGAAAAATGTACTTTGACAAAACCAGTCTTGCTCGGTTATTATTTTTCAGGAACTTCTGCGTCTGTGTTGAGAAAATGATTGTAGTTGATGTTCTGACTTACTCTGGGTAATGGCAGTGTTATACATACTCTACGTACAAGCAAAATGCTCACCTTTACATATATACTCTTTGTTTCACTGTTGTAGAGAACATGTGGAGATGCAAATAAATTGCTACCACCTCTATCTTAGCGCAGCGTCCAAATGGATCCGAGATGTAGATATGATTTAATGCGTTCTATGGAGAATGTCAGAAAGTAGAATGAAAATGATTGCACCATATAGATGGTCAGTCTAAGGTCTAGCTTAGTTGTACCGCATTTACGCAAATATGTCTGGTCTCTTACCCTTAAAGGGGCTTCAAGCGTCCCAGAATGGAAGTTTCTAATGGGTCCTTAAGGTGTGAATTGCAGTGCTCTAGTTCTGTACGATCGGTTTACTCTTACTGGTAATCTCGATGTCTCTAGAAAGAAGACATACATGTTTGTACCTTTTTGAATTCTATAGTTTACTGCTTGCGGAAATCATTTGGTAGGCTATGCTTCTATATCAAGAACACTACCCCAGTCCTTTCTTTTCTGATTGTAAAAGGAATGAGTCCTTTGTTTAATTTTGTGCTGCTAGCGGTTAGCTTCTACGCACATTCCAAAGCTTACAACCACTATAGGGACAGATCTTTACAAGCGAAAACACTCGTTCTTATTTAGAGTACCCGGATTTTAGCAGATAAATACGATCTGGCGTCGACGAACACCCAGCGTAAAACCATGGCAGTAATTACCAGCACTTGTTCGATAATTACAAGGTAACAAACCTACAAACTATTCAGTCTTAATGACGGAATATATCCTAAGGCTTACCTGGCTTCCGCAGAGTATGGACCTCACTGGTACGTCTGTTTCCGAAGAGCAATCAGCGTGTATGATGTTGACACCAGTTTTAAACGGAATACTCGGCGGATGATTGGCCAGACAATGAGTCACGTGGGCTTTACGATTGGAGCTAAGGGTGATTGGTCTATTGAGTGGTCACGTGGTATGTTACGCGATCACAACATAGATACTGGCAATCTAATACACAAACTACTCTATCAGCGCAGCCATTTTGTAGTGTATAAATGGCTATAAATTGGCTGCTTCATGGGCTACTATTAGCGAATATAGTCATTGTGTAGTCCTCACAAATTTAGAATAACAAGAGTCCCGTTTTTATAGACATATGTGTGCCAGCCAAGCAGATGATATTGGCTGGTAAGACATTTCATATTTACTAAGCTAAAATATAGGTGTTAACACCAGTTTTGAACGGAATACTCGGAATACTCGGCGGATTGAGTGGTCACGCGGTATGTTACGCGATCACAACATAGATACTGGTAATCTGATACATAACGCCATCTATCAGCGCAGCCCTTTTGTAGTGTGTAAATAGCTATAGGTTGGCTGCATCATGGACTACTATTAGCGAGTATAGTCATTATATAGTCCTCACAGTGTCGAATAACGTGAGTCCCGTTTTTGTAGACATATGTGTGCCAGCCAAACAGATGATATTGGTTGGTAAGACATTTCATATTTACTAAATATAGATATAAATGCTAAAGCAACACGATCTTCACGCTTATTAGGGAGAGGGTAAGTGTCTCAGTATCGATGTATTACTCACCACATAGGTATTATATATAGACGGCCACACACAAGTGTGATCATTATACTGTATTGATCATCCGCTAGTATACCATGGACCAAGGGAGTATTCAGAGAGTATGTAAATGCGATAAGGTTAGGTTAAATACAAAAGCGTAAATGAAGATTAGGCTAGTGGCTCAACCATATGTCTAAAAGGCATATTAAGTAACTAGCCATATAATTTCCTCATTAAGCCCATGTCGTACTGTGTCAAAATAGAAAATCCAAAAGGATTCTCGTTCTTTCCTTATCTTCTCTGTGTCTCGTCCCGCTTTTGGAGTGATCTTCTCCAATATCAGCCACCGCAGGTCTGTCTCAGAGTGATGTTGATCCAGGAAATGATTAACCATTGGAGCTTGTCTTTTTCCCGTTTTAATTGCAGATTTGTGTTCGGACAGTCTTGTTCTGAACTCACGGCTTGTTTCTCCTATGTAGCCTAGTCCACAAGGGCACAATATCATGTAGACTAGGTTGTTGCTTCTGCAATTAGTATGGCTCTTCAATTTAGCTGTTTTAGAGCCATAGTTGCAGATTTGGGTGGTAATCGCTGAGGGACAAGCATGGCAATTACCACACCTGTGGTTGCCTAGGATGGGAGGAAGTCCATCAATAGTCATCTGCTGTCCTTGTCGTCGTCGCGGCCTGCTGTGGACCAATTTGTCTCTAAGGTTTGTATTTCTTCTGAATGCTACGATGGGGGGAGCTAGAGCACTGTCTTCTTCGCAGACATTCAGTATTTTCCAATTCCTGTGTAGCACCTTCTGGATCTTGTTGTTCAAACTAGAATGGTTGATTACGCAGACGATTTTGTCCAAAGCTGGTTTTTGTCTGCCAGAGATTAGGGCGTCTCTGTTATAGTATTTAGCACGCTTCATTGAGTGCCTCACTAATCGTCTGGGATATCCTCTAGCGAGGAGTCTTTTTTGGAGTTCTTCTGCATGAATATTGAACTCACTTATATTGGTACAATTACGCCTGATCCTTAAAAATTCTCCAAAAGGAATGGAGTCCTTTTGACAACTGGGATGGAAGCTGCTATGTTCTAAAATTGTATTTTTCGCAGTTGGTTTTCTAAAGAGGCTGACTGCAATTTTGCCTCCACAATCCATAATCCAAATGTCTAGGAATTCCACTTTTTCTGTGGAGTATTTAGCTGTAAATTTAAGGTTAACGTCGCTAAGGTTCAGCCATTCAATATATTCTAGAAGATTTTGTTCGTTTCCTGTCCAGATGAAAAAGATATCATCTATAAATCTGTGCCATACCTGTATATTCTCGTAAAAGGGGGCCACTTCATTAAAAATGTGCTTAAGTTCGAATTCGCCCATATAGATATTCGCTACACTTGGAGCACATGAAGCTCCCATACTGGTGCCTTTGATCTGGTCGAATAGTGCCTCTCCAAATTCAAAAAAGTTGTTATGGAGTACTATGTCCAGGCACTCCAGTATGAATCCGTTCGGTCTGTTACCCGGGGTTCTAGTAAGGAGCGCTGCCACCGCTTCTAAAGCTAGATCTTGGGGAATGTTTGTATACAGGGATTCAATATCTAGTGTGACTAGATATTGAGTCTCATTATTGAACGGTAAGTGCTCTATGGTCGTAATCATGTGTCCTGTGTCTTTAATATAGGAGGCATACAGCTTAGTAAGTGGACAAAGGAAAGTATCTACATATTTTGAAAGAGGCTCTGTGCAGGAATTGATGGAAGAGACAATAGGTCTCATAGGGGGATTGTCTGCATTTTTATGCGTCTTGGGTACTCCATACAGAGCAGGGACAACTGTATGTGTCTGATTTAAGAAATCCAGCTCTTTTTGACATATATAGCCGTCTCTGAATGCTTTGATAGTGCAATTTTCAATAAGTTTTTTTAATTCTGGTAGGACCGATCTATTGGCCCTACAATAATGATCTGAAATCGATAGCATGGATTTCATTTTATCATTATAGATATCACTATCCATGACAACTATACCTCCTGCTTTATCGCAGGGTTTAATGGTAATGGAGTCATTATTCTGTAGATTATTGAGGGCAATTTTCTCCGAGACCGTTAAGTTGGAATGGGTAGATGGAATATACTTGAGAATTCTTTCAATTTCTTTAAGGACTGATTTTTCGAAGATTGTAACTTCAGGTCCCACCATATCTAAAGATGGAGTAAATTTTGACGGTGGTTTACAGCCTGAGTAATTCATTTCTGATTCTGATGGCACTACATCCATCATGTATTTTTTCAGTCTAACTTTCCGAAAGAAAGAAAAAAGATCTCTGTGTAACTTAAATATGTCCGGTTGGGCACTTGGTACAAATGACAAGCCTTTACTCAGGATATTGATCTCATCCGAAGATAACAGATGTTTAGACAGATTAAAGATGGGAATATTGTCATATGGTTTGATTTCTTTATCTATGACTTCCAATATTGGTGGTTCCGTGTCCTCATATATTGCTGCGGATGTACTTGCTCTGTTTGAGGATAGTGATTCCTTTCTGATCTCTGGAATCTGACTCGTCCTCTGCCTCTCCCTGACCGTAAAAAAGGCGACTGACCCTGTTGATATGGGTAGCGAGGTTGTCCTGAGAGTTGTCTATAATTTGACTCGCTCGTGTTAGGACCCTCAGGGTCTGAGTCCGATGAATTTGTGTCAGAGAAGTTCACAATTTTTGGACGTCTAGCATTTTGTGGATTGTATACTCCATAATCTACTGACTCACCTTGATAGAATGTACTCTGTAAGTAGGGATAGGCCTTTTCTTGAGTGAACCAGCGAAGATCTTTCTTCAACTTATCTGTCTTTTTCTTAATAAGATAGTCCTCGAATTCTAAGAGTTCCTGATTGATCTTACCTAGTTTGTCTTTGGCCTCTTCTACACTGTTGTTTTTTTTAAGTTTTTCCTCAAGTTCTAAGATCTCCTGGTTGAGTGTCTGAATCATCTCTTTAACTGTTTCAATAATGAGGATCATCCAGTCCCTGGAGCATCGGTTGGCAATGTGTGACCAACGCTCCAGGAACTGGCGTACCTCAACAAACAGAGCTGGCACATTTCTTACTCTCAGACCTGAGGGAATGGCTCCAGCTTTTAAGTACTCTAACATAAAGTGAGCGTGTGATTCCATTCTTTTGGCTTTTTTGCGTAAATTTTGCAATTTCATCCACTCACTGTTATCACCTATCTTTTCTCTGATATCTCCGTTGGTGCCTGCTATTTGTCCAATGAGGGTAGAAAAGAGTTCATCGGAGAAGCCAAATGTTTTAAACCCCTCCATACTGTAGTGCTGAAAACACCCGTGAGTAAGATCTAGAAAAACAACAGGGAGGAAAAAAGGAAGAGTTATATTAGTTCTTAAAAGTTCAAAGATTCAGCACATAAGCAACTAAAGATATAAAGCTACAAATACTAACTGCTGGAATAGTTACGAGTATGAAGTCAAAGAACCAAAAATGGTATATAAACCTTCGGTAAAAACCGAGGAAGAAATAAATCTAAGCACCAGGCCCCCCTTAACACATACTTTGAGGTCCAAGAGAAAGGGGGAAGAACTAGACAGTAGGGGAAAAGCTCTTTCAGGACCTATATAATTTTATTTGAGACTACAAAGAGTTCTCACCTGCCATCATCAAAAAGATAAAATTAAACAAAAAGAAACATGTATTTATTAACAGTTTTTATTTGTATTTTTTTGAATTTTATGAATATTCATTAAAAGAATTTCACTATTATTATCATTGCTTATTCACATATATATTCTCATTGAACGATATCCAAAAAACACCCTAACACATGATCCCGTGGCTAGTCATATAAAAATACAAATCATACTCTCACTCATACATCAGTCATACTCATATTAAAATATAACACTAATCATTTGGTTGTTTGACATAGTCTCCAGGACAATATAACAACAAAACAGTTATATCAGATATTATCGGGTCTCTGGGGACCTCTCCTCTGGATGAAAAGGGGCCTACGCGCGTTTCGGTGACAGGACACCTTCCTCAGGGCCACCAACAGGAGGGGCAACAAGCCCTAAATGATGTAGGGGGATCTGTAAGGGGGTAGATATAATAATTATAATTTTAATTAAGGCAGGTAATATATTTTGAAACAATATTTCTTAAGACTTCATACTATAATTTAAATTCAAGGATAACTCATCGATTTTAACAAAAACCAGCAAATAATGGCTCTGTATATATATAGCTTACATCTTTAGAGTGGGTAAAAGAATAACCCCTTCACCAGAAACGTGACTAAAATTCAATAGTAGTCAGAAAGAGGAAAGGGAAAAAGATTTGTAGACAACAAAGTACCTTAATAATTTGATTTCAGAAAAATGTACTTTGACAAAACCAGTCTTGCTCGGTTATTATTTTTCAGGAACTTCTGCGTCTGTGTTGAGAAAATGATTGTAGTTGATGTTCTGACTTACTCTGGGTAATGGCAGTGTTATACATACTCTACGTACAAGGAAAATGCTCACCTTTACATATATACTCTTTGTTTCACTGTTGTAGAGAACATGTGGAGATGCAAATAAATTGCTACCACCTCTATCTTAGCGCAGCGTCCAAATGGATCCGAGATGTAGATATGATTTAATGCGTTCTATGGAGAATGTCAAAAAGTAGAATGAAAATGATTGCACCATATAGATGGTCAGTCTAAGGTCTAGCTTAGTTGTACCGCATTTACGCAAATATGTCTGGTCTCTTACCCTTAAAGGGGCTTCAAGCGTCCCAGAATGGAAGTTTCTAATGGGTCCTTAAGGTGTGAATTGCAGTGCTCTAGTTCTGTACGATCGGTTTACTCTTACTGGTAATCTCGATGTCTCTAGAAAGAAGACATACATGTTTGTACCTTTTTGAATTCTATAGTTTACTGCTTGCGGAAATCATTTGGTAGGCTATGCTTCTATATCAAGAACACTACCCCAGTCCTTTCTTTTCTGATTGTAAAAGGAATGAGTCCTTTGTTTAATTTTGTGCTGCTAGCGGTTAGCTTCTACGCACATTCCAAAGCTTACAACCACTATAGGGATAGATCTTTACAAGCGAAAACACTCGTTCTTATTTAGAGTACCCGGATTTTAGCAGATAAATACGATCTGGCGTCGACGAACACCCAGCGTAAAACCATGGCAGTAATTACCAGCACTTGTTCGATAATTACAAGGTAACAAACCTACAAACTATTCAGTCTTAATGACGGAATATATCCTAAGGCTTACCTGGCTTCCGCAGAGTATGGACCTCACTGGTACGTCTGTTTCCGAAGAGCAATCAGCGTGTATGATGTTGACACCAGTTTTAAACGGAATACTCGGCGGATGATTGGCCAGACAATGAGTCACGTGGGCTTTACGATTGGAGCTAAGGGTGATTGGTCTATTGAGTGGTCACGTGGTATGTTACGCGATCACAACATAGATACTGGCAATCTAATACACAAACTACTCTATCAGCGCAGCCATTTTGTAGTGTATAAATGGCTATAAATTGGCTGCTTCATGGGCTACTATTAGCGAATATAGTCATTGTGTAGTCCTCACAAATTTAGAATAACGAGAGTCCCGTTTTTATAGACATATGTGTGCCAGCCAAGCAGATGATATTGGCTGGTAAGACATTTCATATTTACTAAGTTAAAATATAGGTGTTAACACCAGTTTTGAACGGAATACTCGGAATACTCGGCGGATTGAGTGGTCACGCGGTATGTTACGCGATCACAACATAGATACTGGTAATCTGATACATAACGCCATCTATCAGCGCAGCCCTTTTGTAGTGTGTAAATAGCTATAGGTTGGCTGCATCATGGACTACTATTAGCGAGTATAGTCATTATATAGTCCTCACAGTGTCGAATAACGAGAGTCCCGTTTTTGTAGACATATGTGTGCCAGCCAAACAGATGATATTGGTTGGTAAGACATTTCATATTTACTAAATATAGATATAAATGCTAAAGCAACACGATCTTCACGCTTATTAGGGAGAGGGTAAGTGTCTCAGTATCGATGTATTACTCACCACATAGGTATTATATATAGACGGCCACACACAAGTGTGATCATTATACTGTATTGATCATCCGCTAGTATACCATGGACCAAGGGACTATTCAGAGAGTATGTAAATGCGATAAGGTTAGGTTAAATACAAAAGCGTAAATGAAGATTAGGCTAGTGGCTCAACCATATGTCTAAAAGGCATATTAAGTAACTAGCCATATAATTTCCTCATTAAGCCCATGTCGTACTGTGTCAAAATAGAAAATCCAAAAGGATTCTCGTTCTTTCCTTATCTTCTCTGTGTCTCGTCCCGCTTTTGGAGTGATCTTCTCCAATATCAGCCACCGCAGGTCTGTCTCAGAGTGATGTTGATCCAGGAAATGATTAACCATTGGAGCTTGTCTTTTTCCCGTTTTAATTGCAGATTTGTGTTCGGACAGTCTTGTTCTGAACTCACGGCTTGTTTCTCCTATGTAGCCTAGTCCACAAGGGCACAATATCATGTAGACTAGGTTGTTGCTTCTGCAATTAGTATGGCTCTTCAATTTAGCTGTTTTAGAGCCATAGTTGCAGATTTGGGTGGTAATCGCTGAGGGACAAGCATGGCAATTACCACACCTGTGGTTGCCTAGGATGGGAGGAAGTCCATCAATAGTCATCTGCTGTCCTTGTCGTCGTCGCGGCCTGCTGTGGACCAATTTGTCTCTAAGGTTTGTATTTCTTCTGAATGCTACGATGGGGGGAGCTAGAGCACTGTCTTCTTCGCAGACATTCAGTATTTTCCAATTCCTGTGTAGCACCTTCTGGATCTTGTTGTTCAAACTAGAATGGTTGATTACGCAGACGATTTTGTCCAAAGCTGGTTTTTGTCTGCCAGAGATTAGGGCGTCTCTGTTATAGTATTTAGCACGCTTCATTGAGTGCCTCACTAATCGTCTTACCCTCTCCCTAATAAGCGTGAAGATCGTGTTGCTTTAGCATTTATATCTATATTTAGTAAATATGAAATGTCTTACCAACCAATATCATCTGTTTGGCTGGCACACATATGTCTACAAAAACGGGACTCTCGTTATTCGACACTGTGAGGACTATATAATGACTATACTCGCTAATAGTAGTCCATGATGCAGCCAACCTATAGCTATTTACACACTACAAAAGGGCTGCGCTGATAGATGGCGTTATGTATCAGATTACCAGTATCTATGTTGTGATCGCGTAACATACCGCGTGACCACTCAATCCGCCGAGTATTCCGAGTATTCCGTTCAAAACTGGTGTTAACACCTATATTTTAACTTAGTAAATATGAAATGTCTTACCAGCCAATATCATCTGCTTGGCTGGCACACATATGTCTATAAAAACGGGACTCTCGTTATTCTAAATTTGTGAGGACTACACAATGACTATATTCGCTAATAGTAGCCCATGAAGCAGCCAATTTATAGCCATTTATACACTACAAAATGGCTGCGCTGATAGAGTAGTTTGTGTATTAGATTGCCCGTATCTATGTTGTGATCGCGTAACATACCACGTGACCACTCAATAGACCAATCACCCTTAGCTCCAATCGTAAAGCCCACGTGACTCATTGTCTGGCCAATCATCCGCCGAGTATTCCGTTTAAAACTGGTGTCAACATCATACACGCTGATTGATCTTCGGAAACAGACGTACCAGTGAGGTCCATACTCTGCGGAAGCCAGGTAAGCCTTAGGATATATTCCGTCATTAAGACTGAATAGTTTGTAGGTTTGTTACCTTGTAATTATCGAACAAGTGCTGGTAATTACTGCCATGGTTTTACGCTGGGTGTTCGTCGACGCCAGATCGTATTTATCTGCTAAAATCCGGGTACTCTAAATAAGAACGAGTGTTTTCGCTTGTAAAGATCTGTCCCTATAGTGGTTGTAAGCTTTGGAATGTGCGTAGAAGCTAACCGCTAGCAGCACAAAATTAAACAAAGGACTCATTCCTTTTACAATCAGAAAAGAAAGGACTGGGGTAGTGTTCTTGATATAGAAGCATAGCCTACCAAATGATTTCCGCAAGCAGTAAACTATAGAATTCAAAAAGGTACAAACATGTATGTCTTCTTTCTAGAGACATCGAGATTACCAGTAAGAGTAAACCGATCGTACAGAACTAGAGCACTGCAATTCACACCTTAAGGACCCATTAGAAACTTCCATTCTGGGACGCTTGAAGCCCCTTTAAGGGTAAGAGACCAGACATATTTGCGTAAATGCGGTACAACTAAGCTAGACCTTAGACTGACCATCTATATGGTGCAATCATTTTCATTCTACTTTCTGACATTCTCCATAGAACGCATTAAATCATATCTACATCTCGGATCCATTTGGACGCTGCGCTAAGATAGAGGTGGTAGCAATTTATTTGCATCTCCACATGTTCTCTACAACAGTGAAACAAAGAGTATATATGTAAAGGTGAGCATTTTCCTTGTACGTAGAGTATGTATAACACTGCCATTACCCAGAGTAAGTCAGAACATCAACTACAATCATTTTCTCAACACAGACGCAGAAGTTCCTGAAAAATAATAACCGAGCAAGACTGGTTTTGTCAAAGTACATTTTTCTGAAATCAAATTATTAAGGTACTTTGTTGTCTACAAATCTTTTTCCCTTTCCTCTTTCTGACTACTATTGAATTTTAGTCACGTTTCTGGTGAAGGGGTTATTCTTTTACCCACTCTAAAGATGTAAGCTATATATATACAGAGCCATTATTTGCTGGTTTTTGTTAAAATCGATGAGTTATCCTTGAATTTAAATTATAGTATGAAGTCTTAAGAAATATTGTTTCAAAATATATTACCTGCCTTAATTAAAATTATAATTATTATATCTACCCCCTTACAGATCCCCCTACATCATTTAGGGCTTGTTGCCCCTCCTGTTGGTGGCCCTGAGGAAGGTGTCCTGTCACCGAAACGCGCGTAGGCCCCTTTTCATCCAGAGGAGAGGTCCCCAGAGACCCGATAATATCTGATATAACTGTTTTGTTGTTATATTGTCCTGGAGACTATGTCAAACAACCAAATGATTAGTGTTATATTTTAATATGAGTATGACTGATGTATGAGTGAGAGTATGATTTGTATTTTTATATGACTAGCCACGGGATCATGTGTTAGGGTGTTTTTTGGATATCGTTCAATGAGAATATATATGTGAATAAGCAATGATAATAATAGTGAAATTCTTTTAATGAATATTCATAAAATTCAAAAAAATACAAATAAAAACTGTTAATAAATACATGTTTCTTTTTGTTTAATTTTATCTTTTTGATGATGGCAGGTGAGAACTCTTTGTAGTCTCAAATAAAATTATATAGGTCCTGAAAGAGCTTTTCCCCTACTGAACCTAGACTTGGCTCATTAGCGATTACAAGTTCCAGGTCTAGTAGGACATTATTCATTGCAGTCCCCCCTTGCTATGAACAAAATGCATGAGGGGAACATCATGTTCATCCACTATCCCACATCAATTTTTTCCAACATGTGGGCATGGATGTAAATTCAGATCTCCTCCCCATAGGAGATGGACTACCCCTTTTCCTGTCCTTAGATTATGGGTTAACTTCTCCTTGATGTTAGAGAGAAGGGTCAAAAATTGGTCCTCTTCTAAGTTATTATAAAGGTTAAGCAAGAGGATTGACTCTTTTTTTTAAACGCAAGGGAGAATAATTGGAAATTTGGGTGGGAAGCAACTACAGATACTTTTAGGAGATTAACTGTATTTGCGATGTATGTAGTCAGCCCCCCCCTTAGGTCTGCCTACACCATTACCCAGAGCAGAGGTAAAAAATGTTTTGTAACCCGGGAGGTGGAGCTCCGTCATGGACCATGTCTCCTGTAGGCATATAATTTTACCCGGCTCCAAGAACTTTGCGGCCGTCCCATCCTCAATTTTGGAACGAAGACCCGCTACGTTCCAAAAGAGGATAGGTAAGGGCTGCAGTTCTGTATTGGTCACAGCTTCATTTACTAAGCGAATCGTTTTTTCCTTGGGCGTTGGATGACGTATCTTAGAATTAGTGGTTTCTGTATTGGTCACAGCTTCATTTACTAAGCGAATCGTTTTTTCCTTGGGCGTTGGATGACGTATCTTAGAATTAGTGGTTTCTGTCGTCACTAGTGGTCAATCGACCAATTCAAGGATGCTGAACCTATTCGCCGTCGGAATACTGGACCAGGCGTCCCTTTGGGGCGGCTCTCTATGTGCCGTCCTCTGGGTACGGGTGCCCCATTCATCCCGTCCTCCTCCCCAATGTCGTGGCCCCGGTGAATACCAGGGACCATCGTAATCGCAATAGCGAGGACCCGCTACTTGCCATTGATTGGGATATTTCCCATGACGTGAGGCTGCTACTTCCCAGGGGCGATCGAAGTTGTTAGGAATCCCTTTACAAAGTCTAGAAGGATAAAAAAAGGAGAGTCTCCTAGTTCCTATTTCTCCATTAACATTCGAGAACTCCCAAGAGCAAATATAATTTACCACACTGGGGTCTTCGAATGTAATCAGAATGCAGTCTCCTGGTATTGTTTTCCTACTGTTTCCCACCCAGGGAGTCCTGCGTACCATCAGAATCCTACAAGTCCATGTTTCTGGAATAGGGCGATTAGTGTTTAACCAGTATTGGACCTTGTTTTTCAATTACCATGTAGGTTCTGCGTTATGATCCTCTATCTCGGGGACACCTGTCATAACAACTACGAAAGGACTTGCTTCTGGCGGCAGATCGACAGCCAAACTAATTTCAGAAGGTTTCCTTGTATCACCTCTATTAGTTTCGGGCGCCACAGTTTCTGGGACAGATTTTTTTGAGGACAGAGTTTTGGTTTTAGGCACCAATTTTTTAGGTGCCGAAATTTTCAGGACTGGGGTTTTTACTGTCAGGGCATTACCCTGAGGTGAGGTTATAGTAACGTTAATGGAAGGTTCCACTGCTCTGTTGGTGTTTCGTACTTTAGAAGGTGGTAGTTTAGATGTTACTTTTAAAGGTAAGATTTCATATACTTTGTTTTGTCTATATGATGTCTTTTGAGGGGGCGTCTTAATTCCTCCCCTTTTTTGGTCCCCGTGCGCTTGCTTAGATTTCGTAATATTGACGAGGTTCGATAGCTGGTGCTCTATCTGTGTCAGTCTTACTTCGAGTGGAGCGAGGGAAGATTTTAGGAGAGCTGCGATGTTATTTATCAGTTGTGAATTTTCATTATCCCTTATTGTTTTACTAGATGGTGAATACATATGGACTTCCTCACTAATAAGATCTAAAATATCATGTGAGGACTGATTTATCATCGCGGAATCAACTAACTGTTCTGCACTAGGAGGTACGATCTCTTCCCCACTGCGCTGGTCTCTAATCTCACGGGGGATAAGATTTTTTGAGTTGTGCTTTCGTTTCCTTATAGCGCCCTCCCTCTTCCCTCTTGTTTGCCTTAATTCATCCGGTGTTAGTTGGGGAATCAACGCTAAGTTCAAAGACACCCTGCCTTCTATTAAACTGATACTTTGATCAATAAATGTGTTTGCCTTGACAATAAAATCGTCCATAGGGCCTAAAAGCTTGCCCCCACCCCCCTTTACTTTAGTTTTGTTTCCTCTAGTTAGAACCATATTTTCTAGAGGCCAGTACAGATAGGTAGTGACTTATGTACACATATTATCAAAGATACTCAGTCTTTGGAAACATACCTACGCAGTGGTAATGAAATAACAGTACTTGTAATTATAAATAAACAGTACACAGGTAATGAAAAAATTTAGGGGAATGGCCCGGTCCGGGCTCTTCCGTCCTCGAACGGCCTCAAACGGCCCGCCCTTTGCCCGGGCTTAGCCCAGGGCGCTTCCGCGCAGCGTGGGAGTCACGTCTTGAAATAGGGAAATACGTGGGCAGGGGGGGCGTGGCGTCCAGGGAGAGCAGCCCAGGTGTAGCCAGTTGGGCTTGCAGGGACTCCTGGACAATGGAGTCCCCTGCTGCTCGCAGCCCTGGCCAAATGCACTCACCCCAAGTCAGAGGCGACCCCTTCTAGCAGCTCCTACGAGGTTCCAACACGCTGCACACCCGCGCAGCGGGTCCGGCGAGTTGCTGATGAAGGAACGGCAAAGAGAGTCACAGGGCAGTCCGGCGTCAATCCAGGAGGCGATAAGAATCCCCTTATATCTAAAAAGGGGCATCAGCACATGTTGGGAGGATTCTGCTCTGTGCTTTACTTCCCAAAATATTCAAGTGCATGCAAGGTCTGGAAAATATGTGAGGCTCTTGGACAATCTGCTTTCACCCTCTCCTGCACCTGTCCTACCAGTTCTTCCCCCCCAAAAACGTATCACAGACTTTTTTTGCACTTTGCCCTAGCGTCTCTGTACCAAATTATTTGATCCTTGGTTTTGGAAACCTGTCACATGATTACAATAGTAACTACAAGACTGCCTCGTCAGTAATATGTGTATGAATTTAAATTTGATGGTTTGCTTCGTTTTTGCTTTTTAACGTGGTAACAGCGCTATGATGACATTTTATTGGAATGGTTTTAATTAACTGTGCTAACTTAATAAACTTAAACTTAAGGCTCCACATTTAATTTTCACCAGGGTTCACCACCAGAATACTGAGAATTTGACAGTGACCTGTTAAAATAGTGCACCAAAAATTCTGAATACCAGAACAATTTAAGGGCAAATGTATTTGAGTAAGTATAGGAATGTTAGATCTTTTTTTTTTTCTCGAAAAATGGTACAAAATAAATTAAATATTCAATTAACAAATACATTCCAAATACTAATAAATTATTTTAAACAATAAATAATTTGATTCAATTCATTACAGGCATATACATTTCGCTTATATAAGGAGGACCCAATAATTTAATCATACGAAAAGCATAATAAGGAAGGACAATACAACTTTTAAACGTTCTGGGATACTCTGGTGCTGTATTCATCCAAACATTTTTTTTTAAAGTTATATGGAGAAATTCTGTAAGCCAAAAGTTTGAAAACCGTTTGCTAAATGAGCAAGACATTCAAATATCATTGCAAGGTATGTGCATAAAGCCTGTTAATAATAGGATGCCAAACTTTCAGCAGTTGTCAACATGCAGAATGGTCTTGTAAAAATGCAATTTCCATGCCACATATGCCAATAAACTCTGCTCACCTTCAGGCGAGATGGCGCAAAACCACAAAACTAACACCATGTAAGGGGTAAAAGGTTGCTTTAATAGAACAGTTCTGGCAAATATAAACAACCTCAGCAAAAAGCCTTACAAAACTACCCAACCTCAATAATACATCACAACCACCCAAACACCCGCCCCCTTCCCCTCCCCTCTAATGAATCTTACCCCCCCCCCCCCGGAAATGACCCTTACCAACCAAAACCTTGTACCCAAACTCCAGTAACCCTCTGCCCTGGTCTCCACTTTGCGTTGTTACCCTTGGCCCTCCATCCCTTTGATCCTTGCTCAATGTCCCTGACATCACATTGCTTTGTTTCGGACCCCCCTTCCCTCCAAGAAATGCCTTTTAACCCGCCCTACGCCAGACCCCCCTAGCAGCGGCAAAAACAAATGAACTTTCTCCTAGACCTGCCCTACGAAAGTATAGAAAAACCTTACAACACAATAAAACTCTTTAAAACCTAATTGAAAATACCACCCCAGGAAAAAAAAAAGAAACAGGGTGGGAGGGTGGGATGACTGACGCTAACCCCGCCCTGTACCTGGGTGTGAAAATGGCCAAAAAGGCCGCCCACATCCACCAACCCTTTAAACAATCCTCTCTATGCCCCACCCGTTGTAGGAACTGGCCAGTAATTACTCCTGGAGCACACTGAAACACACCACCACGCCCGACGAGTCCAAGGGGACACCCGGCAAGCCCATTTCCCTCCAAACCCCCATTCTCTCACATTAGGCGGTTGAAAATTTAGCCAGGCTCTTGTAATGCATAATCTAGCTGACATCACAATAAAATATTATCACTATGCCAATAAGCTTATCTGGCATATCAGGTGAAAACCGAAGAATATTTAACTTGGGTAATTGGATAAGACGGAAGCCAAAAGATAGACTCGTTTTTTCGAAATCCGATCTTAATATCTCTGCCTTTTTGGACAACTAAGGAGGATATGAGCAGAAGCGGTTTCAGGAATTTAACATCAAATGCATTGCGAGTTATTTGAACACCTCATGGCGTACAACCTATATGGAGTACAGTAATTGTATTGTCCAGAAAGCCACTCCATGGTCTCAAAGACGCATGGAAAGGAATACCCTATCAGGCGCAGAAGGAACTGCCCAGAGTTTGCTAGTTGCATTTACCACATAGTAGAATAGAGATGTGATAATCGTCGTAGATTAGAAGCTTTAAACATTTTGAGCGGATAGCGAATGCATGCATGTTTGAATGAAACATGGCCACAGTATGATGTTGTGTTGTAATATTGTATAGTATGCAGATTGTTGCTTGAATATACATTGTATGAACAAAAGGTTTGTATTGTACTGCGCCCCATATAATTGGTGAAGCAAACAAAATAAATGTAAGAGTTTAATGCACATCACCTAAGCGATATGCCAGAAAAATGTATATATACTTTCCTGTTTTTAAGATTCATGCAAGATTTCTAAAAAAGAAGTGATGTTTGATCAGATAGCAAAAGGTTAAAATTTGTTACACATTAGAAACACGATTGATCATGGAGAATCCCTTACAGCATATGCAGAAGGTTTCCACAACTAATAAGAAAAAAATACAAAATGTTTAGATTAGATTATTTCAACGTCGCCCAGACCCCAGGATGAGATCCAGCGAGGCTAGGGGAAGATTAACACTTCACAACAGACCAGTGCAGCAAATGAATGCTCAATTATATTTGTGAAGTGCAGATCTCACTCCTAGTGAAAACGTCACTGAAGGTGAGAATAGCTGGTACAGTGTGGTACCTCATGTAGATAATCTTATAGATTGGACTGAGCGGTTAGCTCCACAAACAAATACATGGCAAAAGGAAGGAATCTTCAATGATAAAATATTTGAGCAAGGTATCACACACCTCAGAAGTAAATAAGCAGGAGCCAAATTACAGATGAGGGAAGCTACTGTAGCTTGATGGCGAGTCTTTTGTGAAAATTCAAAGTACTTCTCAAAAGAGGATACCCCAAGTACCCCATCTGTTCCCCACCGCCATATGAACCCTAATATCTACCCACTGGTGCAGCTACAAGAAGCCGCCCTGGGATTTGAGAACCCTAATATTAAAATCACTCCACACCCTCCAAAAGCTACTACACCCAATGTCACCCCTCAAACGCCAAAGCCAAAACATGCAAGTACACCTCTGCAGCAAACAAGGTTAGGTGACCCCTAATTTTCAGGACAACTAGAAGTGCAGTTTGAGCTACATCTAGATCCAGCCTCTCACCTGCAGGATCAAAGTGAAGAGCAAAGTCCAGGAGATAATGATGACCAGTCACATATATCATCAGCAATGTCACATTTGCTGCAGAAAAGGGACCCCAGAGGAAGGGTAATTAGACAGCCAACATCCACCCCACAGGAAAGAGATACAGAGGATGCAAGGTGTACTGACTATGTGGATAGGTCTGTAGGTATGACACGCTGGCTAGTGTCTAAAGAAAGAGAAGCGGAGCATAGAAGGACTGAAGGCAATTTTCCCCCTTGGTGAAAGGAGAAGGGGAGCATAATTGTCTCATCAGAAATTGTGCAAGAATGGCTATCACACAATGAGAGTAGGAGAGATGCAAATTAATTTTGGAAAGAGGGGTATCAGGTTGACTTTCCATGACAAACTCAGGGATGTTTTGGGAAATTAAGGGATAGAATAGAATCCATACACCAGCATGTGGAGAGCATCAGTGAAATTCTTAAGACCACAGAGGCAAGGCACCCTACCTATGAGGTTGATATCCAAGAGAGACCCCTTATTGATTTGGACTACACAAAAGGTACAAGGAAACTGTCTAAATCTACTGACTTGAGGGAAGGAGAGCAGGATATGCTTTTTAGAGTTAGTAAAACTAGAGCGACAGACCTTGAGCGGTTGCAATTTCAAACTGCCCATAGCCAGCCAGACCCCAGGATGAGATCCAGCAAGGCTAGGGGTAGATTGACACTCCACAACAGACCAGCACGGCAAATGAATGCTCAGTCATATTTGTGCAGTGTAGATCTCACTGAAGGAGAGGATAGCTGGTACAGTGTGGTACCTTATGTAGATAATCTAATAGATTGGACTGAGCGGTTAGCTCCACAAATGAACACATGGCCACAAGAAGGGTCCTGTGACCCACGTGATATGGTGAATGTTGAAGATATTGTGAGGGATCTCCATACTGGGACTACCCATACATGAGAAAGAGTCTACATGTATAGTAGAAACACACCAGACAGCACAATCCTCAGCATTCTCCCACCCCCCTTGACTCGGATGCCCCTAATACGCAAGGGACCTGGGACACCACATTATGTTCCTTGGCCACAGATGTACAAGGAAAACCTCAGAAAGCTATTGCCACTGCTCACAGAGTGAGCAGGGAAAAGGATTAGGACATTTGAAAAACAAACCACAGGTATCACCCTTGCAGTAGTGGGCATAAAGAGTCTGCTTAGTTCAATCATAGGGGATGAAAGAAACACTGTATTTCCAGAATCTAATGTAAGGAATGTGACCCTCACTGAGACTAGATGTGATGAGTCTCCATTTAATTTGGTTAGTAGTATTGTGGGATCAACTGAGGCAACTGTACCCTGATAGGCCAGACATTCAATATCTCATGGCCCAGTCTATGCAGCCAAAGCAAGATCCCACACTGTTCCCTAATAAGATGAAAGAAAAATGGAACCAGGAAGTAGGCCAGGGCTGGGAGGTGGTGCCATAATATTTTATAATGTAATTAAGAAAGTGTTGCCATCTGATGGACAAGACTGCCTAGATAATATAGTGGCACTGGAAGCCAAGCCCTGGACAGAAATACAAGCGCAACTAATCCATTTTTGCAAGAGGAAGAAAAAAATGAACAGGAAGTTGCAGAGAAGCAAACAACCAAGTCAGTGCAGCATAAATTAGCTAAGAAGGGGGCAATGGAAGGTGCTGCAGTGGCAGCTCGCAGTCAGATGACTGCAATCTATGTGGGATTGGTCCTAGGGACCACCCAACAACACTACACACAACAGCAAAATGATGTAAAAATGCAGGGAAGGAGGACGATGAGGAATAGGAATGAGTTAGAATGGGATCAGGCATGTCATTATTGTCAGAGTTATGGGCATTTTATTAGAGCCTGCAAAACTAGAAGTTGGGATGATCAAAATGGAAGAATAGAGCATAATAATAAGCCAGGAAGAATGGCAGCACAGCCAAAATCACGTCCACATATAACATATGTGCCTCAGATGCCATCACAAAAATACACAGCCACCAGCTATACTGCAAATGCAGCAGGGAGTGCCTCAACAAAACTTCCAAGCACCACCAGTGGGGATTTCACTCCATAATGGACAAGGGAGTGTAGTTGTGAGGGGAGGAAATTCTTTCCAGATGAATTCTGCAGAAGGATATAAACAATGTGGGTGCCTAGAGAATGTTCCTATGAGCCCAGCCTTGTCAGTAACGCAGAGGCCAGATGAGGAACCCACTATGCCGGTAGATATCAATGACAAAAGGTATGCATTCCTCATAGAAACGGGAGCAAAAAAATCCTGTATTAGAGTGTGAGGCCTTCCAATTCCCAACAGATAAATGGACACACAGGGATTCTCTGGGAAAGTGTGAAGGGTTCATTTTACCAACTAAGTGGAGATGGAAGTAGGAGAGAGACACATTGATGGCTGTCTGCTATTTTCCCAAGCTAATCTGCTAGGAAGAGATTTGCTGGCAAATTAAATGTGACCATTCATTCGGAATCTGATGGTACCACATTTGTTCCACCCTTGGAAGATTCACCTTCCAGAATGATGACGGTAACGTTACATTCCTCCACCAGAGATCATATTAGTGCACAACCCACTGATATGGAGACATTCACTGCAGCAATATATACTATTATAGCAGGAACACCAGAGTTACTGGGAAAAGAGGTTCAGTTACCTAAAGAATTACTTTTTCAGCAACAAGGGCAGAACTCTTGGATGTCTGAGGCTAAATTGATATTGCAGATAGAGGCTTCATTGAGCCAGGAAAAATGGTTAGGAAAATATTGGATAACCAACAGTTTAATGATGATCGCAAGGGATCACTGACATAATATCGATTACCAAAATATCGACTACTTAAAATATCGTTGCTAAATTATCGACTACAATATTATCGACTCACCATACTTATTAAAGAAAATACTAAAATATCGAGTACACAATATCGTCTTTAAAAAATATCGTATATCATTATATCGAACTTATAAATATCGTTAACAAAATTATCGTCTACTCTTAAATGACTATGTAAATGACAAAATTATCGGAACCAGAAATATAGACAACCAAAATATAGAATATTTCACAATATTGACTGTCTAAAAAACTATTAAGAAAATATACTTTAAGCACAACACATACATTAACATGTTAATACATAATAAAACACTTAAATAACATTAAACTTTTCGTTCAAACACATACATTTAAAAATAAACATTCCATAAACAATATGAATACATTTCAATACATAAATAATTTTATAATTATTATACATGCATTAAACCACATTTAAAATTTTCTTTAAAGCATTTAATACTACAAATAAACAATGACTTACTACTAATAAGTTGCTAATTATCGTTTCCCTTACATGGAAACAAACAGCCAGAAAAGAAAAAAAAAATCAAGGTGGACCAATGACATGCTCACATTTAAAATTAAACCAATGAAATGAAGCAACTAATTAATTGCACACTATAAAAACACTACATTTCAACATCTCTTTCACACGACAAACTGAAAAGAAGAAATAAGATGAAACTCTACTCAACTGTTTCCTGAAAGAAGATTTACAGTCCAAAAGAAAATTTAACAACTACAGAAAGTAAGTTAAACTCTATTGATAAAGCAACAAATCTAGAATGCTACAGCTGAAACTATTTCTAGAAATGAATTTACTACACTTTATTTAATTACATTCATATCTCCTCTATAGATACCTTCTAAACAGACAGAAATATTTTGGACATCCCCACAACTCTAATATTAATCAATGTAAGTATATTTTAAAATTTTCCTACCCACCTACAAGTATTAATTAAAAAAATAATTCTAAAACATATTTATTCCTTATTTCTCTCCTCTACAGAAAACCACTGAACCATCCAAAACTACCTTCTACGCAATCACCTACTGGACCAAAGAAATAAGTAAGTATATAAACCTCAATCATTAAACAGCCTAAAATACGCAGCCAGAATGTTACTTTCCCCTTAAAACAGTATCACATTCAAAAAAATGTATCCAACTATTAACTAATGTTTTTCTCTTATCAACAGAAAATCTATCTCCAAGATTAAACTGAAAGCTTGAAATCACCTAATTAACATCTTTCAACACATCAAATTAAACATTGTAAGTATATTCACTAAAATTTAAATATATTTAAAATATCTATAACATTGTTTATATTTACAAAATATTTTTTCATCTCTCCTAGCATAATACAGAACAACATGACTGAAGGTGCAGAATTTATAACGTCTCAAAAAATAAAATGTTGTTATGTTATATGGGTTATGTATATACACAAGAAAAGCAAAGTGGTCTGAAAATGTTTTGGAAATGTAGCAAATACTACTCAAACAAATGCTATGGTAGAGCTATTACAAAAGAAACCACTGTTCTTTCTGTAAAAGAACATAATCACCCCCCCCCCAATATAACAGAGATAGAAGTTAGAAATGCTCTTGAAAACATTAAAGAAGCAAGTACTAGCACTGATAAACCCACCACCCAAATACTCAAAGAACAATTATTAAAAATACCACACCATGCATCAGCACAATTACCCCCAATTGATTGTTTAAAAAGAACTATTGCTAGACAAAAAAACTAACTACCAAAACTCTACCTACCCCTAAAACATTTGAGACAGTAATCATTCCCCCAGAATTAAGCATAACTCACACTAATGAACCATTTTTTTTTTTTTATAACAAATCTCCTGATAAAAGAATAATTATGTTTGCTACTGCAAACAATTTAGTGATATTACAACAATGTGACACTTGGATGATGGATGGAACTTTTAAAGTTTGTCCAAAACCATTCTACCAACTGTACACAGTGCATGGATTGTACCAACATTCTAACATTCCATTCATCTATGCCCTCTTACCAAATAAACAGCAAACAACATACATAGAAATGTTAACCAAAATTAAAGAAGAAACCAATAATTATTTCCCACAAAAAATAATTATTGATTTCGAATTAGCCATGATCAATTCAATACTAAAAAATTATCCACACACAGCAATCCAAGGTTGCTATTATCATTTTAACCAGAGTCTATGGAGACATCTGCAAAAGTCCACCCTAAGTGTACAATACGCTACAGATAGTACTTTTGCCTACCAGGTTAAAAAACTAATAGCACTAGCATACGTTCCTGTAACAGATGTAGCAGAACACTATAATATTCTAATAGAAAGTCCCTATTACAAAAAGAACGAAGACAAATTAAGCCAACTCCTAGACTATTTTGAGGACACCTGGGTGGGAAGATTACATCGATCAGGACATAGAAGACAACCAAAGTTCCACATTCCTTGGTGGAATGTATACCTGAGTACCTTAAATAAACAATCCAAAACAAACAATAGTGTTGAAGGATGGCATAATGCCTTCCAAGCAACTACAAGCAGAGGGAAACCTACCCTACAAAAACTCCTGGAATCTCTACAAAAAGAACAAAGCTACCAAGAATTACGGATGCAACAATCTGTTACTCAAATAGGTCCTAAATTAACGAAACAAACCAAGCAAATGTTTGATCTACTACAAAGTCAAGTAAACCTATACCCGTCAACAAGTGGCCTAGACTACCTATCACTAATAGCCAAAAGCATTTTATAATTAACATACACACAGCTAATAAAAGAAATTGGTCAATACAATAAACAATTGCAATCATATATTAATACTACATTTTCCTAAATAATATATAATTGTCAGATACATTTCATTTTCATATACAAAATATATATGTACAATTAAATATTATTTCTGTAAATATAATATATATAACAATAAACTATAATAACATTTCCCACCCAAATTATAACAAAATATAACTTACCATTGATGTAGCCATACAAGATGAATTCCACCAAGCAAGACTCCTTCCATTTGTATGTCAATCCATAGTAATATTAAAAAATGTGCCCCACCAAAAATGAAAAAATGAACACATCCAATGTAAATCCATCCTCGACAAATCCAAAAACGTGAAACCCTCAAAACCCGAAAAATAGATCAAAATAGTAACAAACGCTCCTGGAAATCCAGGTGAAAAAAAAGTGTGATAACTTTATTAGTTTCATTAACTAAAACACACTTTCTAAAAAAAAAAATATAACGTCTCTCTTTCCATCATAATACCCAAACCCTAAAAAACCCGAAAAGATGTAAAAAATCAAAAAAAACGCTCAATGAAATCCCGTAAAAAGTTAAAAAGTGTGTTAACAATATTACTTAAATCAAGTAACACACACTTTAAAAAAAAAAAACGCGTCTTGGTCTTCGAAAAAACATCGATCAACATTTACCTGAAAAAAGAACAAAACATACCCACCCAGACAATCACACCAAAATACATGAAATAAATACAATTACATCATTTCAAACAACACATATTTAATCACAATATTTACTTCTAAAACTACGTCACTACCAGTAAACAACCACACGTAACTAAATCATTACTAACACCTCAAAAACACCCAAAACATTTAACATTATCAATCAATACACTATAAACATCCTAACTACCCTAAACATAAGTATTTAATAACACTTAATACTTAAAACACCCCTTACCTTGCTCAACGCGACGCAGCTTCCAACCGCGAGCTTCCTCAGTCCAAAATGACCCAAAATAAATTTTTTCCAACATTAAATCCAAAAACATACTTCATTAACACAATACATATACATTCTGCACACTAACCCTATACAAATTACTATTCCCATTTCACCTATATTAAAGTCTGGAAAAGTGCTGGACACTAACCCTATATAATTTACTATTCCCACTCCAGTTAACATAAAGTCAGGAAAGGTGCTGGACAGTAACCCCATATAATTTACTATTTCCACTCCAGTTAAGATAAAGTCAGGAAAGGTTTAGGACACTAACCCTATATAATTTACTATTCCCACTCCAGTTAACATAAAGTCAGTGAAAGTTCTGGACAGTAACCCTAAATAATTTACTATTCCCACTCCAGTTAACATAAAGTCAGGAAAGGTGCTGGACAGTAACCCTATATAATTTACTATTCCCACTCCAGTTAAGATAAAGTCAGGAAAGGTGCAGGACACTAACCCTATATAATTTACTATTCCCACGCCAGTTAACATAAAGTCAGTGAAAGTTCTGGACAGTAACCCTAAATAATTTACTATTCCCACTCCAGTTAACATAAAGTCAAGGAAGGTGCTGGACAGTAACCCTATATAATTTACTATTCCCACTCCAGTTAACATAAACTCAGGGAAAATGCTGGACAGTAACCCTATTTAATTTACTATTCCCACTCCAGTTAACATAAAGTCAAGGAAGGTGCTGGCCAGTAACCCTATCTAATTTACTATTCCCAGTCAAGTTAACATAAAGTCAGAGAAGATGCTGGACACTAACCCTATATAATTTACTATTCCCACTCCAGTTAACATAAAGTCAGGAAAGGTGCTGGACAGTAACCCTCTATAATTTACTATTCCCACTCCAGTTAACATAAAGTCAGGAAAGGTGCAGGACACTAACCCTATATAATTTACTATTCCCACTCCAGTTAACATAAAGTCAGTGAAAGTTCTGGACAGTAACCCTAAATAATTTACTATTCCCACTACAGTTAACATAAAGTCAAGGAAGGTGCTGGACAGTAACCCTATATAATTTACTATTCACACTCCAGTTAACATAAACTCAGGGAAAATGCTGGACAGTAACCCTATTTAATTTACTATTCCCACTCCAGTTAACATAAAGTCAAGGAAGGTGCTGGCCAGTAACCCTATCTAATTTACTATTCCCACTCAAGTTAACATAAAGGTGCCGATTACGATCCGGTAAAAAAATAGCCCGTACGACTCGTATCCGGTCTTTTTACCGTACGAATCGTACAAGTGCCGAACAAACTGGCAATCACGATTCGCATGGTAAAAAGTCCATACGAACCGCATTCGGAATATTTCCCCACACGTCCTCGGGTCGGAAAATGTGTCCGACACGTCCTCGGACGATTTACCGTACAAATGTGAAAAGTGAAGTCCGACCGAGGAATCACGATCCATCCCGCGCGTCCGATCTCACAACTGTATCGTAAAAACACCGTCCGCACCGAACTCCCATTGCAACCATGGAGACATGTCCCCGCATATGCGCCCAACACTCCCCCCAGCACCCATACGTTCGAGTCGCACTCCCCGTTAATGTACACACCCCCCCTGTATGTACACCCGTGTACATGTCGAACCCCCACCCGTGCATGTACACCCCAGTATGTGTCCTACCCCCGTGCATATACACCCCAGTACATTCGTGTCGTACCCCCACCCCTGTACGTGTCCTACCCCCGTGTATGTACACCCCAGTACGTCCGAGTCGTACCCCCACCCCTGTACGTGTCGTACCACCGTGCATGTACACCCCATTACGTTCGAGTCGTACCCCCACCCCTGTACGTGTCGAACCCCCACCCGTGCATGTACACCCCTGTACGTTCGCGTCGTACCCCCACCCCTGTACGTGTCATACCCCCGTGCATGTATACCCCAGTACATTCGCGTCGTACCCCCACCCCTGTACGTGTCCTACCCCTGTGTATGTACACCCCAGTACGTCCGAGTCGTACCCCCACCCCTGTACGTGTCGTACCACCGTGTATGTACACCCCTGTACGTTCGCGTCGTACCCCCACCCCTGTACGTGTCGTACCACCGTGTATGTACACCCCTGTACGTTCGCGTCTTACCCCCACCCCTGTACGTGTCGTACCACCGTGTATGTACACCCCAGTACGTCCGAGTCGTACCCCCACCCCTGTACGTGTCGTACCACCGTGTATGTACACCCCTGTACGTTCGCGTCGTACCCACACCCCTGTACGTGTCGTACCACCGTGTATGTACACCCCTGTACGTTCGCGTCGTACCCCCACCCCTGTACGTGTCGTACCACCGTGTATGTACACCCCATTACGTCCGAGTCGTACCCCCACCCCTGTACGTGTCGTACCACCGTGTATGTACACCCCTGTACGTTCACGTCGTACCCCCACCCCTGTACGTGTCGTACCACCGTGTATGTACACCCCATTACGTCCGAGTCGTACCCCCACCCCTGTACTTGTCGTACCACCGTGTATGTACACCCCTGTACGTCAGAGTCGAACCTCCACCCGTGTACGTGTCGTACCACCCTGAATGGACACCCCAGTACGTTCGAGTCGAACCCCCACCCCTGTGCGAGACGTACCACCGTGTATGGACACCCCAGTACGTTCGAGTCGAACCCCCCCTGTACGTGTCGTACCCCCCTGTATGTACACCCCTGTACGTCAGAGTCGCACCCCCACCACAACCTCCTAAGTACGGAGCGCACCCCATGCCCCAACATCACGACCGCATGTACGAGTCGTACCAAGCCACACACAAGGACAGCACCGTACAACCAAATGGCCCATGTACACACCGTACACACGCTAAAAACGCACGTACACAACCAGGACAAAACAAAACAACACAATAATACACCATTCGAATGGCACAAAGCCACTAAACATGTCCAACAACCACTAAAATAACACATTCACTGACCTGCAACTGCCAAAAACAAACAGAGGCCCAATACACCACCACTCCTTATAACACACCCACCCAAACTTCAAACACAGCCACACCCACCAATGGACCAATAAAAAGGGCCCACACACACAAACCATGAGCCTTTGCAACAGACTCACTGCTGCCAGACACCACAGACCTACAGCACCATACTACAAGCTACACCACACCTTACACTTGCACACCTTCACACAACCACCTTCACAAACACCCCCTCATCACATTCACACACACACACACCTGCACAACCACACCCACACACCCACAACCATCCACACCCCCCCCACCATCCACACCCCTCACCATGCCCACTACCAAGAATCCAAAGTTCAGTGACCGAGAGTTGGAGGTTCTTGTCGATGAAATCCTCAGAGTCGAGCCACAGCTCTTTGGAACATTGGTCAGAAACACCAGCATGGCAGCAAAAACAGCCATGTGGCAGACCATCATCGATGCTGTGAATGCTGTTGCGGACACCAGAAGGACCAGGCAGGAATGCCAATCCAGGTGGTACGATCTGCGGAGGAGGGTCCGAGCCAAGATGCTGGAGGAACACAACCAGGCCAACGCCACTGGAGGAGGGCCCTCCCTCAGACCCGTACACTACCAGCCCTGGGAGGAGAGGGTGATGGCCATACAGCCGTTGGAGGCAGTCGAAGGATTAGGAGGACTCCGAGACCCGGGTGAGTACACAAACAACGCACCTCACATGGGGGGAACGTCATCCACAACCAAAATCACTAACAGGCACGCAACCACCCCAACCTATCGCATGACTCAACCACACTCCATGAACACGCACTTGCCACTGCCGCCACCATGCCCCATGCACCCAGCTGGACAATGTCAAGTCACAGGCCACAGAAGACACCAACACATGACACGGTAACCCGGATGGCGGGAGGGTGGGCCCCAAAAATCACATAGTGCAACTCAGAAGCAGCCAACAATGCCCTCTGCCCATATGGCCTAGGTCACAGCCAGACAAACAGTGTGTACCCACACAGGAAAGACATTCCAGCAAATGGCAGAGGCCTTGCATCAACACATGGGGGTGAAGGCACTGTTTTGCACATGACAGCAGCTAATGAACAGCCAACATTGTGAAAGAGTGGCAGCACACACCACCACAGCAGCAGCGCACAGACACACACTACACCCAATGGGTGCCTGGAGATCAGAAACAAACGCACATCAACAAGCCAAGGGCCATTCAACGATCTGCTAACAGTGTGTGCCCAGGAAGCTGGGCTGAGGTGACAGCGGCTGACACACAGAGGGAGGGAAAGGGGGACAGAGAGGGAGGGAGAGGGGGACAGAGAGGGAGGGAGTCACAGGGACACGGACAGAGGGAGGAGGCTGACACACAGAGGGAGGGAGAGGGGGACATAGAGGGAGGGAGAGGGGGACAGAGAGGGAGGGAGACACAGGGAGGGCAAATCAGCCCGTGTGGTGTGTGGGAATGTCTGCTCGTCATCAGGTAGACCGCGTGCATGTAGCCAAGGGTGGCCAGTGCCAGAACCCCCCCTCTTCCCCATGGCAAAACACAGGGCCATGTCACAACCTGTTCACGAGCACAACGACAGCTACCTGCATTATATAAGTGTGTGGATCCACTCCATGTGCACATGTACAGTGCTACACGGAAGGCGCCAATGCATGGCTCGCCACACCTGCCCACTCCACTGCTGACTGCAGTCACACTTGACGCAGCAACTAAGGCTGTGCCACACATAGTTAAAGGGGCCAAAGTGGTGCCCAAGGGACACACCCATGCACAAGTGCACTGTGAGTGGAATGCAAGACAGATCCTAATTCCAAGAGGAAATGTGCCAACTTTGAAACGGATGAAACATGGATGTTGCATGGACCAAAATTAACATTGTCTCTCTCACACACAGGTCAACGTCGTGGTTCACCCCCCAACACTGGGGGGGAAGACTCACAGGACCCGGAGCTGCAGGAGCCCGATCCCACCGGCAGCGACCACTCTCACCACTCTGTGGACGACCCCGACCGACCTGGCCCCTCTGGTGTCCAACCACCTGCAGCACCTGCGTCAGGTACAACTGTGCCAACCACCACCCCCACTCCTGCCACATCCCAGGAGACACCCAGGATCCCTGCCCCACCACCACAATGCAGCCAGGCTGGCCAGGAGGGACACGGTGTCCCGGGCACCCAGGAGGAGGCAGGCGACAACGCCAATGCCACCCCTCAGGGGTCCCGGAGACCCGATGTACCCACAAGGGCAGTCCAGGTGCAAGTGGGCAGGGGTGGTGGGAGTGGAGGACGGCGGAGGCGCGAGCCTGACCAGTTGGCTGGGGAACCGGTATTTTCCCATGTCCGTAACATCCTGGACACATACCGGCAGGACACCACGGGCCTGGCCCAGGTTGTGTCCGTCCTCGAGGGGATCAAGACCCAGCAGGCCCAGCAACATGCGGAGCTACATGCCTGTCTACTGCAACACCAACGGAGGATGGAGGACGGGCAGGCTGAGCTCGTGACGGCGTACACGGGAATTCACGATACACTCCGTCGGATGGCCGACAACATGGCCGACCCTCCCTGTGCCAGAAGGCGGAGAACATCACCACCCACAGGGAGGGAGCAGGAGGAGGAGGAGGAAACATCCGATGGAGCATCCCAGACGTCGTCACGGCCTGCTTCTGAGGGTCCCCGCAGGAGGGCGGGTCGTCCACGGAAAAGACCGTGAGGGTCGGCGCAACATCACCATCTCTCAGGACACCTGGCCTGGCACCTGGCCCACTGGAGCAACAGCATCACAGCATCAAGAGACATTCTCTGCCACATGGCCCTGCTGGTCACTGTCTGACCAATGTTGACAAAGACTGTGGCATGGACTTTGAGGATTTCAAATGGCAAGGACACCAACTCCCCTACTGAACTTTGGATTCCAAACTCCCGGAAAGCCCCTCACTTTATCCCCCCCCCCCAAAATAAAATTTCACACCATGAAAAGAAGATGCCTGCTGGTTGCATTATTACCTTACATGTGTGTTGTAAAGACCAAACATGCCTGAGTTCTCTTTTGACTTCAACCATCCACACCCTGGGGCCTGAGTCTGGCACAGGACACACAGGTCACAGTGTATTAGGCAAGACAGACATGGAGCACCATACACACCCGTGATGGGCCCAACCAGCTGAGGGGGTGGCCGCACAACCGTGCTGACAGACACATTGAGTACAGAAACAGTCATGCGCAGAGGTCAGGGATCATGTGGAGTGTCCTGGGGGGCACCCAGGTATGTGTAGACAGGTGGCAGTACCATGTCCTGCAAGCTTGAGTCCGGTGGATGCAGAGAATGGGGGCCTGGCCAACGTTGGATGCATGGGGACGGCACATGTCACAATACCCACACAGTCATGGACATCATGCCCAATACACAGTCTCAGCCCACACACACAGCTTGCATCTTGCTACTCGACACATCGACACATAGCCACTATCTGGGAAAACCATGCCAGACATGCTGGATGCACCATGACAACACACCAGCATTGACTGAGAAGAGGCTCCTTGGAGGCATAGGGACACCTTTATTAGTCATGTTTTCGGGATTGCAGAGGCAACTTGAAGTACAAATGAACACTTCTTGTGGAGTAACATGTGGGTCCAACACTGGCACCCCCCTTCTGCAGCACAAATGCGTGATAGCCATGGAACTGGCACACAATTGTCGGCTAACAGCTAAACACCCACAGCTGCTCACGGAGAGACTGCCATACACCATTGATCCGCTGATGTGGAAGTCACACACCATGTCAAGCCAATGCTAACCGTATGTGTCCGAGGGCAGTGTCACACACATTGATGCCATCATCACAATCCACTATCCCATCACCGATGACTGTCAACCAGTCAGACCATCTATTCAGGTGTACACAGCTGCATGTCGTGTCCTATGGTGATGCTACAGGGCTGCAGAGGAACCAAACATCGACAGGGGCAGTGTGCATACATCGTAAACAACTGCCACACCCAATACACCCCTGATGCATCCCTTACCCTAAGGAGACTTCCAAACGTGTCCGTGCCTGTAACGCTGAGTCAGCCCACGATGACGTGTCCATGAGGAATAGCAGTGCCACAACAATGCAAGCAGCAGACGGCATGCGCAAGTACCTGGGGAAGAGAGACACACAAGAAGTCAGCCACAAAAAGCACAGCCACTTGCATGTGCATGTACTCGACACATGTATGGATGACAACATGCTAGGTCACAATTATGACTGGGGAATTACAACCATCACTGGCACCATCACTCCAGTGACACACCCACACACACCTCTGACTCACGTGCCATTCCTGCAGGTGGAGACACACATCACAACACATGCCACACGGGGACCAATGCGTGCACACTCAGACACTGGTACTCACCACTAAGCAAAGAAGTCGCGTATGAGCCAAGTCCAGATGTCCTCTTGCGGCTCCACATCCTCCACATCACTAGCCCCATTGCCAAGCCCTTCGTCCTCCACGGGTGGATGGTCCTCGTCATGTTGATCCAGGATGAGTGGCACAGCTTTCTCAACTGCCATGTTGTGCAGCACACAGCAGACCATGAAGATTTTGCAGACCTTCGCAGGGGAATATGGGAGGGCGCCGCCGGTCTTGTGGAGGCACCGAAAGCGGCTCTTCAGCAGGCCAAACGTCCTCTCTATCACTCGCCTTGTCCGGCCATGGGCGGTGTTGTAGCGGAGCTGGGCCGGTGTGATGGGGTTGCGGAGAGGTGTGAGCAGCCATGGCATGTTGGGATAGCCAGCGTCCCCTACATGGGATGCACATGGACCTCGTTAGAAGTGGTGAAGCGGTCGTGCTGGTAGGCAATGCAAAATACAGGACAGACAGACTGTACCCACCAACAACACATGCTCGTTCGTTGCGCAGCTGCATCCTCATTTCAGGCATCCTGCTACGCCTAATGATGTAGGCATCGTGTGCTGATCCTGGAAAACGAGCACAGACATGTGAAATCACCATGTTGGACAGACACACCACAAGGGCATTGATGGAGTGGTAGTGCTTCCGATTGCGGTACGCTACCTCCCGTGCGTGTGGTGGTACCAAAGCTACATGTGTCCCATCTATGGACCCAATGACATGGGGCATCCCTCCCAGGGCATAGAATCCACGCTTGACCCCAGTCATCTGTTCAGGGGTTGGGAACTTGATGAAGTCATCCAGCTGAATCAACATGGCCTCTAATAAATCATGCAGCACACGGCAGAACATGCTCTGGGACATGCCACCAACATGAGCTATGGTATTTTGAAAGGTACCCGTGGAAAATGTAGGGCTGCCATTACCTTCAGCTTGGGTGTCAGTGCCGTAGGATACCTGTGCAGCGGTTGCAGGTGTGATGCCAGTCTCGCCGTCAACTCCAGAATCAACTGTCGTGGGAAGCGGTAGCACCGGATCCGATCATTCTCCCGCATGGCAGCCAAGTCCGGCATTGCTCGGGGAAGAGGCGGCGCTCTCCAGTAATTTGGAAGTGACAAGGAAGAGTGAGTGCACCACAACAACAAATCATTTGTACTGAGCACATGTTATTCTGTCTATACACATATGCTACATACAGAGTGAGGTATGTGCCACATGCCCTGGACACGTATGCCTGCCAGGTGACACTGATACCAAGAGCCAGCTACACACGGAGATTGAGAACCTCCCCATGCCATGCCATGGGATTAGCTGTGTCCCAGTGCAAGTGAACAGCCAGAAGCAAGACAGGAGTGACATACACCCACACATCAGCAGAAGTAGGAGGCCGATTGCAGGGACTGGTAGCGGAACACTAGAGCCACAGGTCACATGACATTACACTAGGACAGCCCACACACCTTGCCATGAAGGTGCACATGTGATGACTCACCACACATTCATAGAGAGGATGCAGACATGTCCTTGTCACGCTTCTCCGTGTCCCATGCATACATGCGCACCTCACATCCGAAACCACATGTGGCATGGTGTGCGGAACAGTGTGCGATGTCAATCTACACACAGACACATGTTGGTTGCTGCAACAGCTGCAGCTTTTGAGGGTGCTCCAACATCAACCAAATGGGAAGCCCCCACACATACGTGACATAGTCACATCGTGCACCGTGGGTAGTGACAAGTCAGGTGTGGTAACCCCTGTTCCGGCCATCAGGGGACACTTGTGTGTGTTGGTGTCCGTGCCATGCCAGTGACGCTCATCCCAAGTGTGCAGTCCGACATGCACACATGTCCAAGGAGTCAAGGGCATGCCTGGCACACATTGCACCATCACACATTACATCTGTACACATCTCATCATACATCTGGTGCCTTCTCGACTCAGGAGTAATGTGCCACATCACAGCCTGTCACACCTGTGCCCCACACATGTAGTAATGCACAGACAATGCCTTGATGTCCATTCATGGACAAGTATGTCAATCCATGGACAAGTATGTCCGCCATATTCATTCCTGTGTGCTGCCTGTCACCACTGTGATGTGTGAAAACCATTACTGCTGCTAAGAGGGCCTGTGTACGTTCCCATATCACTATGGGAGTGCTGCCGTATGTGTACCCATCGTGATGGCGAGCGTACAGGCATGTGTACGGTCCGTACCACTACGAGTACGCATACGCAAGAACACCCATAGTGGTACGGGCCGTACACACGCCTGTACTCTCCCTATCATTATGGGTGTCCTCGCGTATGCGTACTCGTAGTGGTACGGGCCGTACACACGCCTGTACGCTCACTATCACTAAGGGTGTCCTCGCGTATGCGTACTCGTAGTGGTACGGGCCGTACACACGCCTGTACGCTCACTATCACTATGGGTGTCCTCGCGTATGCGTACTCGTAGTGGTACGGGCCGTACACACGCCTGTACTCTCCCTATCACTATGGGTGTCCTCGCGTATGCGTACTCGTAGTGGTACGGGCCGTACACACGCCTGTACGCTCACTATCACTATGGGTGTCCTCGCGTATGCGTACTCGTAGTGGTGCGGGCCGTACACACTCCTGTACGCTCACTATCACTATGGGTGTCCTCGCGTATGCGTAGTCGTAGTGATAGTGAGCGTACAGGCGTGTGTACGGCCCGTACCACTACGAGTACGCATACGCGAGGACACCCATAGTGATAGTGAGCGTAGGCACGCGTGTACGGGCCGTTGCTATGCATTTGGGGTGCCCTAGGGCCCCGGAACGCACCGTACCTATGTGTGAAGCTCTAAATTACATAGGGGACACATGAGGGACAAGTATTAAGGCCTACATGCATGCTGGTTGTCATGGAGACCAAGTTCAAAATTTGATTTTGTTCAGGAAGGTGCACAGCAGAAGTCAGTTGGAATGAATCTACATTGTTGCAATGTGTTTGTGGGGCTGACATCATGCAGGAGAAAAAAACTGATTGAGAACACACAGACTGCTAGGTTTGAAGGGATTGGAGGAAACATAGGATGCATATGTGAGTGACCAATCACTCTGTACTCCTGTGCATGAGATGGGCCAGCAAGGCAGATATAAGGCAGCCAGGTCCCATGAGGGAGCACTTGCCTGCACATCTCTGTATTCCACGACCCAGCTGCTGCTACTGATTCCCTGGAACCATGTCAAGGGCTGTGGAGAGGTCACAGCCATTCACCATGGAGGAGAACCTGGCTTTGGTGGATGTGATCCTCCCACGGTACCCCATGCTGTATGGGCGACCAGGTTATCAGGTGAGTTCAGTGTCCACTGGCACAGACTGTGTCCCTTTTTTGTGACTGTGACTTCTGCCATTGTGTCCAGGTGTGACACACATGCTATGTACTGTAGGGGGGATCCCAGGGGGGGAATGCCTGATGTCTCCCAGCAGTGCCCTGAGACAGGAGGGGTGGGTGCAGAGTCCTCCCAGCAGTGCCCTGAGACAGGAGGGGTGGGGGCCTATCACTCCCAGCAGTGCCCTGAGACAGGAGGGGTGGGGGCCCATCACTCCCAGCAGTCCCCTGAGACAGGAGGGGTGTGTGCAGAGTCCTCCCAGCAGTGACCTGAGACAGGAGGGGTGGGTGCAGAGTCCTCCCAGCAGTGCCCTGAGACAGGAGGGGTGGGGGCCTATCACTCCCAGCAGTGCCCTGAGACAGGAGGGGTGGGGGCCCATCACTCCCAGCAGTGCCCTGCGACAGGAGGGGTGTGTGCAGAGTCCTCCCAGCAGTGCCCTGAGACAGGAGGGGTGGGTGCAGAGTCCTCCCAGCAGTGCCCTGAGACAGGAGGGGTGGGTGCAGAGTCCTCCCAGCAGTGCCCTGAGACAGGAGGGGTGGGGGCCTATCACTCCCAGCAGTGCCCTGAGACAGGAGGGGTGGGGGCCTATCACTCCCAGCAGTGCCCTGAGACAGGAGGGGTGGGGGCCCATCACTCCCAGCAGTGCCCTGAGACAGGAGGGGTGTGTGCAGAGTCCTCCCAGCAGTGCCCTGAGACAGGAGGGGTGTGTGCAGAGTCCTCCCAGCAGTGCCCTGAGACAGGAGGGGTGGGTGCAGAGTCCTCTCAGCAGTGCCCTGAGACAGGAGGGGTGGGGGCCTATCACTCCCAGCAGTGCCCTGAGACAGGAGGGGTGGGGGCCTATCACTCCCAGCAGTGCCCTGAGACAGGAGGGGTGGGTGCAGAGTCCTCCCATCAGTGCCCTGAGACAGGAGGGGTGGGGGCCTATCACTCCCAGCAGTGCCCTGAGACAGGAGGGGTGGGGGCCTATCACTCCCAGCAGTGCCCTGAGACAGGAGGGGTGTGTGCAGAGTCCTCCCAGCAGTGCCCTGAGACAGGAGGGGTGGGTGTGATGCACAGTGTGAGCCTGGAGCATTGCTTGTGTAGTTGCACTCATTCCACCTGTGTCCTTTAAATGGCACGTACTGCTTTTGGCCTTCCCCCAGAGGATCATGTCCCTATGACAAAGGTGCAATGCGTTGTATTGATGTAGTGTCACTTGTCCATCCTCACAGGTAGACGCCTCTGCCAAGGAGAAGATATGGCTGGACGCCGTCAGCACCGTGAGGAGTGCGGATGGTCGGAAGCGGCGCCTGTCCCAGGTGAGGAAACGCTGGCAGGATATCCGGTGCTGGACGCGGAGGATCGCACGGGTCCTGCTGGGGGACTCACCTGAGAGCCATAAGAACCGTGGGCGCCGCCGTCTCTCCCACATCCATAAACGTGTGCTGGCGGTGGTCTTTCCTGACTTGGACAGGCGCCTACAGGAGATGCAGCAGCCGGAAGGGGGTAGGTACATGTGTGTGTTTGTTGTGTTTCACCAGCATTTGTAAGTGCACTGTTCCATGGATACACTTCCAGGGTTTATGGTGCTGTGCAGATCCTGTTACCCACAGTGTTGCAGGCCTCTCCTGCCTGCCTTCCCCACCTTGCAATGTGTTCCCTGGTCTCTGTGTAGTCACTCCATCACAAAGGTATGTAGCCTGACACCTTCTCCAAGTGTACAATGCCTGCAGCATCATGTGTGGGGGTGGTGTGTAACAGGTTTAGTGACCTTGCCTGTGCCCTGTCCAGTTCTGGACTTGTGGGTTCCATGTCAGTTGGCACTAATGCTGATTTCAGACATGGGAGTTAATCTCTTGAGTGCGAGGCCTTCCAGCAGGCATGTCCCATGTGGTGGCCTGTGACATGATGTGCATGAGTGTGCGTTACGCATAGTGCAGGGATGTTAGCGTGTGTTGCAGTCATTTCCATTCAGGAGCATGGAGTTGTGTGGCCACTACTGTCCCCAGGGGCATCTTTTCCTAGGTATCATGTGTGTAATCCGAGAATGTCGACAATCTCTGTGTCTACAGCATAGGTTGTGCTCTGTGCCATTGTCCCCTGGCACCATGTATATTGACGTGAGATGTATTACAAGTGTCCACTGTACAGCCTGACCTGATTTTCCTATTACATACTCACGGTGGCCATTGCCTTTGTGTCTTGTTACAATCATCTGATGATGCCCATTTGTACATGATAATTTGCACAGCCGCACCTTGGGTAGTTTGTGTGCAATATAGAAGTTTTGCATCCCATGTGTATTTCACCCTGACGAAGAGATGTACGTGCTTCCTGTGTCTCCATAGATTTGTCTCATGTAGGGGGTGGGTGGTGCGGGCATGTCCGACATGTCAAGACCTGATATCTCCTTGCTAGGACTGGCCAGTGTGTGATGTTTGCCTGGACATACACTCAAGGTGCAGTGTGCCAGTCAGGGTGGGCATGTTATCAGTATTACCTATGCTGCATGTGCCTCTAGTTCCTGCCTATGGTCCCTGCTCATCCCTATTTGCTGCCACGCTGTGTGGTGCAGATGCAGTGCTGGATTGTCCCCAGGGCCTTGCTCCTCAGTCAAAATTCCATGTCATCTCATTTGCTATTGTGTCATGCTCTCCATAGTTTTTCCATGGCATGGTGGGTCAAAAAACTGTGTCTTGCATGCCCTACATATGTACCTTGTTTTGTAGATGTAACTCTTCCTTTGTTTCAGGCTATGCACTAAAAACTGTGTCTTGCATGCCCTACATATGTACCTTGTTTTGTAGATGTAACTCTTCCTTTGTTTCAGGCTATGCACTGTAACCTACGTAGATTTGACTCATGTGACATATGTATACAGGTGTATGATTACTTTCTGTCTCTTCACCCTGCCCACAGCATCGTCTGGGGACACGGAGGGAGACATGGACACAGACGGCGCGGAGGGACCGAGCACCAGTGCCAGCGGTGACATCGGGGCTGGCACTTCGAGTGGGATTGAGGCAGAGGAGAGTGAACCCGGGGACCTGTCGACTGGCACAACAGAGTATGAAGCTGACGGGTCCGAGGATGATCTCTCCGAGTGGGCGGTGGCTGCACCACCATCTGACAGCAGCCCTACATCTGGCACCGCCCCCTCCATTGGCATCAGCCGCCTCCCACGTGCTCGTGTCCCTTCCCAACGTGCCCGGTCACCACATGTCTCCTTCCTGCCAGGCACCGCACCCCCTGCCCCTGTCTCCACTGCTGCCGCCAATGCTGAGTCTGTGGACATCCAGCGGCAGTTGCAGATTGGTCAGACTGCGATCCTTAACCCCTTCCATGCTCATGACGGAACGGTTCCGTCATGAGCATCGGTTGAGCTGTGCTCATGACGGAACCGTTCCGTCATGGCCCCGCCCGCGCTCGAACCCTTCAGCACCGCGGGGGAATTCCCGCCGCGCTGAAGGGGTTAATGTCCTCCATGGCCACAGCCAGGTCCTCAACAACATGGAGGCATACTTGGAGAGCATTCATTCATCGCAGGCTGACCAACGCAACTTGCTGAGGTCCATAGACTCCACACTGACTGCAGCAGTGGGTCTCCTGCAGCGCTACATCCCACCCCCTACCCCTGCTCCTTCCACAATTCCCACTCCCATGCCTGTCCCACATACACCCAGACGTAAGCATGCACCCACCACAACAGACACAGGCACCACACCAGCAGGGAAGGTCCGCCGCACACCTCCTGACACGCACACACAGGGTGCAGTAGGCACACCCACTGGGTCGGGGGGCAAACGTGTGACACGCAGCCAGAGTGGGAGTCCACATTCCACCCAATCCACTCCCTCCAAATCCCCTTCCCTCAGCTCTCCTGGCCACATCTCCCCCAAAGACTCCTTCATGGCCGCTCTGTCCCTGAGCCCCACATTGACACCACCCCGCAAGCGGTCAAGGAGGTCCCCAGTCAGGGTGCTTGAGTCCCCCCCCTGTCCACATCCTCCCCCAGTGGCGCTGCGACCCATCCCTCTGACCCCCCCCCCCTCCTTGGGGCCTGTGGTTCCTTCGGGTGCAGGGGAGTCCCTGGAGGACCTTGCTAAGGTGAGCAGCGAGATCCTGGCCTCCGCCTTTAGCCCTGCCCCACCCCCTGTGGTGGAGTCCTCCATCCCTGCACCCACGACGCCTACCCTTCACCCTCCTGTCCCTGCGGTGCCTGTTTCTTCACCCCCACATGATGCCCTCACCCCTGTGGAAGACAACGGATTGTAACTGTGCAGGCAAGCTAGGGGACACGCATCCCACTGTGTCCCCCATCCAGCTGGGACTCCTGGACTGCCTTATGGCCTTTGTTAATATTGGACTTACGTCATACTAGTTTTTTGCTCATGCTGAATAAAGCTATTTATTTTTTTCCCTTGGAGCACTCCTGCATTGCTGGCATTGCTGTTGTTGGGGCTGCTACATGGTTGTGGGTGTTGGTCATGTGTTGGGTGTGTGGGAAATGTAGTAGTGTGCTGCTCATAGGGGGGACCCTGGGATCTGTGTGCCATCACACGGTGTTAGCTACCTTTCTCCATTCATGTAAGCAGTTGCTGCATGATGCAATTGTCCCAAGGTGTATTCCTTCCTCTGTGTACCCTGACATCTTCCCTGCAGGGTGTTCCCAATATGTGGTGCTGAGCTGTGTCAACATCAGCTGGGTGTGTGAGGGACTCCTTCAACTTTGCACATGCATGCTGAGCGATGTCTCCACCTGCATCATTCGTGGCATCCTTGGTAGTCTTTGTACTTGTGTATGTGGCCTATTGACATGACTTCATGTGTACATGTTTTCTTTTCTGCGCTATGCATGTGTATACTCCCAGCCTCGCACACATGTGGTACATCTACTGCAGGGTCTTTGTGCACCTGACTGACATTTGTGGGCATGGTATCTGTGGCTACTCCACCCTTTGCGTTCCATGGGCACTGCTGGGAGTGATAGGCCCCCACTCCTCCTGTCTCAGGGCACTGCTGGGAGGACTCTGCACACACCCCTCCTGTCTCAGGGCACTGCTGGGAGGACTCTGCACACATCCCTCCTGTCTCAGGGCACTGCTGGGAGTGATAGGCCCCCACCCCTCCTGTCTCAGGGCACTGCTGGGAGGACTCTGCACACACCCCTCCTGTCTCAGGGCACTGCTGGGAGGACTCTGCACACACCCCTCCTGTCTCAGGGCACTGCTGGGAGTGATAGGCCCCCACCCCTCCTGTCTCAGGGCACTGCTGGGAGTGATAGGCCCCCACCCCTCCTGTCTCAGGGCACTGCTGGGAGGACTCTGCACACACCCCTCCTGTCTCAGGGCACTGCTGGGAGTGATAGGCCCCCACCCCTCCTGTCTCAGGGCACTGCTGGGAGTGATAGGCCCCCACCCCTCCTGTCTCAGGGCACTGCTGGGAGGACTATGCACCCACCCCTCCTGTCTCAGGGCACTGCTGGGAAGACTCTGCACACACCCCTCCTGTCTCAGGGCACTGCTGGGAGGACTCTGCACACACCCCTCCTATCTCAGGGCACTGCTGGGAGGACTCTGCATACACCCCTCCTGTCTCAGGGCACTGCTGGGAGGACTCTGCACACACCCCTCCTGTCTCAGGGCACTGCTGGGAGTGATAGGCACCCACCCCTCCTGTCTCAGGGCACTGCTGGGAGTGATAGGCCCCCACCCCTCCTGTCTCAGGGCACTGCTGGGAGGACTCTGCACACACCCCTCCTGTCTCAGGGCACTGCTGGGAGGACTCTGCACACACCCCTCCTGTCTCAGGGCACTGCTGGGAGGACTCTGCACACACCCCTGCTGTCTCAGGGCACTGCTGGGAGTGACAGGCCCCCACCCCTCCTGTCTCAGGGCACTGCTGGGAGTGATAGGCCCCCACCCCTCCTGTCTCAGGGCACTGCTGGGAGGACTCTGCACCCACCCCTCCTGTCTCAGGGCACTGCTGGGAGTGATAGGCCCTCACCCCTCCTGTTGGACTTGGCCCTTCTGGCAGGTTCACCCCTGAACTTTTTTGCTTTTTACTGATGACTTGGTGTGGTAATTGTTTGGTCTCTGCGCACTTTCCCTGTGTCCCAGGGTAAAGTGCGTGCGTGCTCTGAGTGCATGTGGTGAGATAGGCCTGCCCTCCCATAGGAATGCATGGGGAGTGTATGTGTCCCTAGTAGTTCCTGATGCGTGGGGTGTGCAGGCCCGAGTTTGGTATGTGCGGACTCGTGGGAGTGAATGCTGCGCGATGATGTGTGCGGCGTGCATGTACCTAGTGTGGAAGTGCCACTTCTAGAAGTGGGCACTTCTGTGTGCAGTGTGTCTGTCGCGTGATTGGCTGGTCATGTCATGTGACGGGCTAGGGATTCCCCAGAGTCAGGATGAGTCACCCAGTGGTGAATGGGGAGATCAGCAGCTAGATGGGTGGGAGGAGTACACCTGGGTCCTGAATAGGACAGGGTTTTCCACACACAATGCTGGCCCCGCCCCCTGTGGTGCGACTGACGACCCTAGCCCTGCCAGTGAATAGAGTGAGGGGCTGAGCACATCAAGGGTGCTCCCCAACCAGCTGCGACTGGTTTTCCCCCTCACCCTGAACCCAGAACAAAGGGGTTTGCCTGTATAAAAATGGGGCTGTGTCCCCACAGAAACTGTTCTCTGCCAGGATCTTACCTGAGGGGGGATGCTGCTGCTGCTGGACCAGAGGACCGCCACCTGGACTACCTCCCTGCCTGGAGGCCCAGTGAGCTGGCTCTGGGTCCAGCCTTGCCCCCCACCCCTGCCCTGCTGCATGCAGGGAAGAACATTGCTGGACTTTGGTACTTTCCTGCTCCCCAAAGCACCTGGGAGCGCTTTAATTTGCCAAAGCGCTGGGAGCGCTTTATTTGTCCCTCAAGCGCCTGGAAGCGCTTGTAATTGCCTTTTAGCGCTCAGAGCGCTTTATTTCTCAAAGCCGGTGCCCACCCGGCATTTGCCCCGCTCTGTGCCAATCCGGAAGTCCCCCGGCAGGTGCCCACCCTGCCAGGGACATTGTTGTGGCGTTCGTTGGCGGGTGCCTACCCCGCTTATTGCCGCTGACTTGTACGTTAATACGAAGGCGGGAGCCCACCCCGCACTTCGGAGAGAGCAGAGGTAATCACCGCCGCAGCCGGGCTCCCAGAGGAAGTCAGGCAGGCTGCAGGCGGGACTCCGGGACAACCGGAAGTAGGAGGGCGGGAGCCTACCCCGCCTCCTTCCAAGACTCGTGGCTGGTCTGGAATCCCAATCCCCCTCGAGACCCAGGCGGGAGCCTACCCCGCGCTGGGCCAGCCCGGAAAAGAAGCAGCACCCCCGCGACCCAGGCGGGAGCCTACCCCGCACTGGGCCGAGTGTCGGATCGAGTCCGAGGAGGATCCTCGCCGGTCTGGACCAACCCGGTGAGTGAGGGGGCGGAGTGTTCCGGTCGCGAGCCGGCAAAGGCTCTGACCAGCGGGAGCTTGGGGTGCTTGGTTTGAGCGCTCGAGCGCTCCCACCCGATTCAAGGAGCCTGCGAGGCTCCAACGCGCCCCCCCCCCCCAGCTATTTCAGAGCCTGCAAGGCTCAGGGGGGCAGCGGTGTCTTTAGAGAGTCCCCCGAGTGGGACTCCGAGGAAAGCAGTGCTCCCGAGCCCCGAGAGGCTCCAACGAGGCACTCCTTGTTTTTAGAAGAGCCCAGGGAGGCTCTAAACCTACGGGGGCATTTCGTCCATGACCAGAGCGGCCCCGGAAGGCAGTGGGCCGCTCCGACGTTATTCAGAGGGGCACATTTGTTTATTGAGCCTGTGAGGCTCTAACGGGGGCATTGCTTGATCGTCCAGAGCCCAGAGAGGGCTCAAGAGGCACGCCGGTGCCAGGTTCTTTTTCCCAGCTGCCCAGCACTTAGTGGGCAGCTGCAACGTTTAGGTTGTGCCCTGTTGCTTTACGTTCTAGACTGTGCATCCTGCGCAATCTTGCCCTGACTCTGTGGACAACGGGCGCTTGAGCCCATGAGAGGCCAGTTGGCCTAGGGACTGCCACAGGTGGTGGCTAATGTGAGTTTTTGGCGCCATTGTACCTTTTCTGCACCTCTGAATGTGTTTATGCATCATGTGCTTTGTCTTACACCTCTGAATGTGATGCATCATGTGTAATGTGCGTTTTACCCCTACAGGTATTGTGATACTTAGGTGGTTGTTTTCTCCCTAGTACAGGTAGTGCCAGTGAGGTCCTGATTCCCTGCGCAATATTTTCCTAAGGTGGTTAGGGTTGCGTAGGTGGTACTTACCTGATACCAGTAGTGACTGGTTGTGTGCTAGGTGTAAGTTTGCGCAACTGTAATTTTATTTCCTATGTTCTAAGTGCTATGTTCTAAGAGTGCTAATTCCTGACAGTGGTCCATGTGGCCCTGTCCCCTGTATATATAATCCCTTGTAAATTCTGCCCGTGCCTGTTGGCACATTGTAGAGTGTGTGTTTTTATCTAATGTGTTGTGTATAATACAAAGGCTATTTTTATAGAATACCTTGTGTGGAGTTTCCTTTGTGGTGGGCCTTGGGTGTTGTTGCTGGGTGCGCGCGCAAACGCTTTACACATCGCCTCAGAGATAAGCCTGACTGTTCGTGCCAAGCTACCAAGGGGGTGAGCAGGGGTTATCTTTGGCGTGTAACTCCCCAGCCCTGACTAGAGTGGTGGTTTCTGTCTGGCTTTGGCGCAAGCCCTAGCCAACCAGAAATCGCCATTTCTAACATTGGTGGCAGCGGTGGGATTTGGACTTGCGTTTGCGCTGTACCGCAGCGGCAACTGGCCGCACTACAAAACTCTGCATTTAGATAAATCACATGGTATAGGGATTATTGTTCTAAGTTTGTTTTTAATTGTCATTTCTTTGGAAATGTGGTTTTGGGCACTGTGAGTTAGGTGTCCCTAGCTCGGGAGGGTAGATCATCCCCCTTAGTGCATTGTGTTTCTGGATTCACCAGAGGGTGGGATCCAGTGGTGGCAGCGTAATAGTGTCCTGTACATTTGTCCCCCGCCCTGCGCCCAGAGTTGGTACCTGTGTCACGTGGTGGTCAGGTTGAGGAATCAGGGGTGGTAGAAACTGCCTTACCAGTCCGAGGGGAGGGTTGTGTGTGGATGAGTGGTGAGTGGCACTAGGCAAGTGAGTGTGAGTTCTCTGGGTTAGAGAGCTTGCTGAATCTTTTTGTGAATTGTGTGCTCCTGTGTGAAACTCAGACCCCTAGGTTCCCTGTATAATTGTTACCATAACGTCCGCCAGAATGGAGCCTGCTTGTGATCCCTATGAGCTAGCTTGGCGCCAGAGGCAGGAGTTAGAAAGGTACTGTACAGAGGGAGAGTCCGACACCCTGTACGAACTTCAGGACCACCTGGTCCTATGGCAAAAGGGTCCATGGGATCTTGAGCACAGTATGGAAAGGGCCCGGGCCTCACACCTGGAGGGTGGTGGGTCTGTGGGGAGCCCTGAAGAGTCAGAAGAGGAGGTAGAGGATGACAATACCTGGACGCCAGTAGAGAGTGAAGACCCCATAGGTAGGGAGTCCTTTGCTGGGTCCAGCGTAGGAGGCAGCTCCTCATCCCTTTCCCTGTCCCCAGAGGAGTGGGAAGATAGGAGGAAAGAAAGGGAGCACCAGCTGACATTAGAAAAGCTCAGGTTGCAGCATGCCCAGGCGATGGCGCAGCTGGAGGTCAAAAGAAAGATGGCGGAGGCTGAGAGGGCCTTTGCCAGAGAGAAACTAGCTCTGGAGGGTAGGTTATCCCCTGAGCGCTGTTATGGTTTTCTGGACTCCTCAGGGAGGGTTGAGTCCAGTGGTAGCAGCCAGATAGATTCCAGTGTAGGAAATCCCAGTCCCAGTTCCCCCAGTCTGGTACCTGTTTCCCAGGAGGAGGAGTTAAGGTTGAAATTCAGGGGCAGTAGGAAGCTGTCTCACCAGTCTTGGGAGGAGTTTGTGGATGACTGTCAGGATGCACTGGTGGAATGGCTGATGGTTAACCCGGAAGAGGATTTGAAGGCAGTGATCAAAATGATTATCAAAGAGCAGATGCTCAGTAGTTGTTCTCCAGGGTTGCGCCAACACCTGCAGAGGTACGACTCTTTTTGTCCTTGGGAGCTTGCAGAGGAAGCAGAGCCTGGGAAAGTGCTAGAGGTCCTCTAGTGTCATTAGAGAGTAATTCCAACAGTAGTGGTTCAGAGATCCTCCAGCCCAGCGTGGTGGAGGAGGCTCAGTGTAGCCCAGCTAGGTCCCAGGATAGCGAGGAGGGTGTAGGGGCTCACTGCCTGGCTCAGTGGAGCAGGAGTGAGAGGGTGACCGAGGGTCCCCAGACACACGAAACCCTGCCTCAGGACTTGGATGGTTTCTTGAGGGAACACCAAGTTGGGGACCTAGGCTGTCCTGTTACTCCACTTGAGGAAGATCTCTTAGTGTGTAGAGGACCTGGAGCACCTGTAACCAGGGCTCCTGTGGTTCTAGAGTCTGGCAGTACCGCTCCAGTAGGGAGGGTACAGGAGTCCAGTGTGAGGAGTGATTGGGGGATGAGTTCCCCAGTGGAAGAGCCTGTGGGTCAGGGACTACCCAGTTGGGCTAGGATCCCGTGTAGTGACCAGGGTGGCACCACTTCTGTTCTGGGGGATCTCCGCGCACTGTCAGGTGGACAGGGGACGGGAGATCAGCACCAGACAGACAGTCGCTCGACATATGTATCATTTGATAGCCTCAGAGGGATGGAGTGGAAATCCCCAGAAGTCCTGGAGTGCCAGGCAATTATTCCACCAAAGGTTCTAGGCCGGAGGTTGGGAGGCCAGGTTCAGGATCAGCCTGACCTGAAAGGTGGGACGTCTGTAACCAGCGTCCCGACAAGTTCTTCTTCCAGAGGTACCGCCCCAGCTGGTAGGGAGCAGGGCTCTGGAAGGGGGTGCAGAGGGTGGGAGAGCCCACCTCTGCCCCCGGTACAACCTGAGGGGTTAAACCCTGGGTTGGAATGGCGTTCTAGGTGTACCCCTCGCCAGAGGAGGAGGAACCCTAGGAGAAGAGGTAGGGGGAGGAGAGCCTTCCCTGAGACTCCTGGTCCGCCTGAGGGTGTAGACCCTAGGCTGGAGAACCAGTGGCAGTCTAGTCCTGTCTTTCAGAGAGGAAGAGTGGAGAATGGCCGCTATGTGCCAGGGGTTACTACCCCCCACTCTATGGTTAGGCAAAGACCGGTGGCACCTGGGTGGCCTAGGGCCTGGTCTTGGCCGCGGACAGCTTGGGAGTACCAGTGGGGTAGCCCAGTTGGTCCAGACAGTGGTGTTAAAAAGAATTCCATGGGTTCACCGTGGCGTAGAACCGGAGGGTGTCCATGCAGTTGCGGGCCCGCGTCCGTGTTCTATCGCCCCAAGCAGGGAAGTCCATCACGGTGGTGATTGGTCTGCCCTGCGTTTTGGCTGGAAGGGGGTTGTGTTGGACTTGGCCCTTCTGGCAGGTTCACCCCTGAACTTTTTTGCTTTTTACTGATGACTTGGTGTGGTAATTGTTTGGTCTCTGCGCACTTTCCCTGTGTCCCAGGGTAAAGTGCGTGCGTGCTCTGAGTGCATGTGGTGAGATAGGCCTGCCCTCCCATAGGAATGCATGGGGAGTGTATGTGTCCCTAGTAGTTCCTGATGCGTGGGGTGTGCAGGCCCGAGTTTGGTATGTGCGGACTCGTGGGAGTGAATGCTGCGCGATGATGTGTGCGGCGTGCATGTACCTAGTGTGGAAGTGCCACTTCTAGAAGTGGGCACTTCTGTGTGCAGTGTGTCTGTCGCGTGATTGGCTGGTCATGTCATGTGACGGGCTAGGGATTCCCCAGAGTCAGGATGAGTCACCCAGTGGTGAATGGGGAGATCAGCAGCTAGATGGGTGGGAGGAGTACACCTGGGTCCTGAATAGGACAGGGTTTTCCACACACAATTCTGGCCCCGCCCCCTGTGGTGCGACTGACGACCCTAGCCCTGCCAGTGAATAGAGTGAGGGGCTGAGCACATCAAGGGTGCTCCCCAACCAGCTGCGACTGGTTTTCCCCCTCACCCTGAACCCAGAACAAAGGGGTTTGCCTGTATAAAAATGGGGCTGTGTCCCCACAGAAACTGTTCTCTGCCAGGATCTTACCTGAGGGGGGCTGCTGCTGCTGCTGGACCAGAGGACCGCCACCTGGACTACCTCCCTGCCTGGAGGCCCAGTGAGCTGGCTCTGGGTCCAGCCTTGCCCCCCACCCCTGCCCTGCTGCTTGCAGGGAAGAACATTGCTGGACTTTGGTACTTTCCTGCTCCCCAAAGCACCTGGGAGCGCTTTAATTTGCCAAAGCGCTGGGAGCGCTTTATTTGTCCCTCAAGCGCCTGGAAGCGTTGTAATTGCCTTTTAGCGCTCAGAGCGCTTTATTTCTCAAAGCCGGTGCCCACCCGGCATTTGCCCCGTTCTGTGCCAATCCGGAAGTCCCCCGGCAGGTGCCCACCCTGCCAGGGACATTGTTGTGGCGTTCGTTGGCGGGTGCCTACCCCGCTTATTGCCGCTGACTTGTACGTTAATACGAAGGCGGGAGCCCACCCCGCACTTCGGAGAGAGCAGAGGTAATCACCGCCGCAGCCGGGCTCCCAGAGGAAGTCAGGCAGGCTGCAGGCGGGACTCCGGGACAACCGGAAGTAGGAGGGCGGGAGCCTACCCGGCCTCCTTCCAAGACTCGTGGCTGGTCTGGAATCCCAATCCCCCTCGAGACCCAGGCGGGAGCCTACCCCGCGCTGGGCCAGCCCGGAAAAGAAGCAGCACCCCCGCGACCCAGGCGGGAGCCTACCCCGCACTGGGCCGAGCGTCGGATCGAGTCCGAGGAGGATCCTCGCCGGTCTGGACCAACCCGGTGAGTGAGGGGGCGGAGTGTTCCGGTCGCGAGCCGGCAAAGGCTCTGACCAGCGGGAGCTTGGGGTGCTTGGTTTGAGCACTCGAGCGCTCCCACCCGATTCAAGGAGCCTGCGAGGCTCCAACGCGCCCCCCCCCAGCTATTTCAGAGCCTGCAAGGCTCAGGGGGGCAGCGGTGTCTTTAGAGAGTCCCCCGAGTGGGACTCCGAGGAAAGCAGTGCTCCCGAGCCCCGAGAGGCTCCAACGAGGCACTCCTTGTTTTTAGAAGAGCCCAGGGAGGCTCTAAACCTACGGGGGCATTTCGTCCATGACCAGAGCGGCCCCGGAAGGCAGTGGGCCGCTCCGACGTTATTCAGAGGGGCACATTTGTTTATTGAGCCTGTGAGGCTCTAACGGGGGCATTGCTTGATCGTCCAGAGCCCAGAGAGGGCTCAAGAGGCACGCCGGTGCCAGGTTCTTTTTCCCAGCTGCCCAGCACTTAGTGGGCAGCTGCAACGTTTAGGTTGTGCCCTGTTGCTTTACGTTCTAGACTGTGCATCCTGCGCAATCTTGCCCTGACTCTGTGGACAACGGGCGCTTGAGCCCATGAGAGGCCAGTTGGCCTAGGGACTGCCACAGGTGGTGGCTAATGTGAGTTTTTGGCGCTATTGTACCTTTTCTGCACCTCTGAATGTGTTTATGCGTCATGTGCTTTGTCTTACACCTCTGAATGTGATGCATCATGTGTAATGTGCGTTTTACCCCTACAGGTATTGTGATACTTAGGTGGTTGTTTTCTCCCTAGTACAGGTAGTGCCAGTGAGGTCCTGATTCCCTGCGCAATATTTTCCTAAGGTGGTTAGGGTTGCGTAGGTGGTACTTACCTGATACCAGTAGTGACTGGTTGTGTGCTAGGTGTAAGTTTGCGCAACTGTAATTTTATTTCCTATGTTCTAAGTGCTATGTTCTAAGAGTGCTAATTCCTGACAGTGGTCCATATGGCCCTGTCCCCTGTATATATAATCCCTTGTAAATTCTGCCCGTGCCTGTTGGCACATTGTAGAGTGTGTGTTTTTATCTAATGTGTTGTGTATAATACAAAGGCTATTTTTATAGAATACCTTGTGTGGAGTTTCCTTTGTGGTGGGCCTTGGGTGTTGTTGCTGGGTGCGCGCGCAAACGCTTTACACATCGCCTCAGAGATAAGCCTGACTGTTCGTGCCAAGCTACCAAGGGGGTGAGCAGGGGTTATCTTTGGCGTGTAACTCCCCAGCCCTGACTAGAGTGGTGGTTTCTGTCTGGCTTTGGCGCAAGCCCTAGCCAACCAGAAATCGCCATTTCTAACACCTCCTGTCTCAGGGCACTGCTGGGAGGACTCTGCACCCACCCCTCCTGTCTCAGGGCACTGCTGGGAGGACTCTGCACACACCCCTCCTGTCTCAGGGCACTGCTGGGAGTGATAGGCCCCCACCCCTCCTGTCTCAGGGCACTGCTGGGAGGACTCTGCACATACCCCTCCTGTCTCAGGGCACTGCTGGGAGGACTCTGCACACACCCCTCCTGTCTCAGGGCACTGCTGGGAGTGATAGGCCCCCACCCCTCCTGTCTCAGGGCACTGCTGGGAGGACTCTGCACACACCCTTCCTGTCTCAGGGCACTGCTGGGAGGACTCTGCACACACCCCTCCGGTCTCATGGCACTGCTGGGAGTGATGGGCACCCACCCCTCCTGTGTCTGGGCACTGCTGGGAGGACTCTGCACACACCCCTCCTATTTCACAATATGTACGCTCATGGCATACACGGATGTGGGTACACTCCATGCATTCGAGGTGGGGGTACGGGTCGTACTTACACTGTTGGGGTGGGGGCACGCTCCATACGTACGCGGGTGGGGGTAGGGGTCGTACTTACACTGTTGGGGTGGGGGATACGCTCCATACGTACGCGGGTGGGGGTACGTGTCGTACTTACACTGTTGGGGTGGGGGTATGCTCCATATGTACCCGGGTGGGGGTACGTGTCGTACTTACACTGTTGGGGTGGGGGTACGCTCCATACATACGCGGGTGGGGGTCGGGGTCGTACTTACACTGTTGGGGTGGAGGTACGCTCCATTCGTACACGGGTGGGGGTACGTGTCGTACTTACACTGTTGGGGTGGGGGTACGCTCCATATGTACGCGGGTGGGGGTAGGGGTCGTACTTACACTGTTGGGGTGGGGGTACGCTCCATTCGTACGCGGGTGGGGGTAGGTTTCGTACTTACACTGTTGGGGTGGGGGTACGCTCCATACGTACGCGGGTGGGGGTACGTGTCATACTTACACTGTTGGGGTGGGGGTACACTCCATTCGTACGTGGGTGGGGGTACGGTCCGTACATATCCGTCCCCACGCTATGTGATGCTTGTGCGGCCCGTACCCAGGCCTTTGCCACGTGGGTACGAGCCGTCCCGCCATTGTTGGGGTGACGTAGGTGTGTGCGTGGTACGACTCATACCCACGCTCTTCAGGCGTGGGTATGGGACGTACCTGTCTGGTTGTGTTGCCGGTTTGCGTCGTGACGGACTTCCGTTGTGGCGGTCGCTGGCTTAGCTGGACACGCCCCCACCCCCTCGTAGTGACCAGGGCCTGGGAGTCAGGTATGTCCAGGGCATGTGTGCTGTGTGGCTTTGGTGGGGGGTTTGTGGCCTGCCCTGGTCCTGCCACCCCCCCCACCCCACTTTCCCCCCTCCCTTAGTTGTTCTGACCTTCTGCGGCATCTGCGTCGGAATCTGTAGAGGAGGTCGACTGCTATGAGGGCCGGGATGACACATAGGTTCGGGTCCATGTCTGTCCGTCGCGTACGGGTCCTCCTTGTTCGCGTCGTCCTGTGTGTCCGTCGCGTACTGGTCCTCCTTGTTAGCGTCGTCCTGTCTGTCCGTCGCGTACTGGTAGTCCTTGTTCGCGTCGTCCTGATTTCCCGGCAGTTTTTGGCTGCCGGAAAATATTCACCGTGCGGGATGACGTCGGTGCGAATCGTAATTCCTGGTTCGTGAATGGCAGGCTGCGAGAGTCCCGACGTCAGCTCGGCGCTTTCCCGGATCGCATTTGTAGGTTTATTTTGTTTGCTCGGGGTTTTTTACGATTCGTACGGAAATGGTGTTCCCGTGCGAATCGTAATTCCATGTTTGTATATTTTGACGACCGGGTACGCGTCGGACGGAGAATATGCTCTGTCCGACGGTTCGTACCCGGTTTTTACAGGATCTTGATCGGCGCCAAAGTCAGAGAAGATGCTGGACACTAACCCTATATAATTTACTATTCCCACTCCAGTTAAAATAAAGTCAGGGAAAGTGCTGGACAGTAAACCTATATAATTAACTATTCCCACTTCAGTTAACATAAATTCAGAGAAGGTGCTGGACAGTAACCCTATATAATTTACTATTCCCACTCCAGTTAACATAAACTCAGGAAAGGTGCTGGCCAATAACCCTATATAATTTACTATTCCCACTCCAGTTATCATAAAGTCAGGGAAGATGCTGGACACTAACCGTATATAATTTAATATTCCCACTCCAGTTAACATAAAGTCATAGAAGGTGGTGGACAGTAACCCTATATAATTTACTATTCCCACTCCACTTAACATAAATTCAGAGAAGGTGCTGGACAGTAACCCTATATAATTTACTATTCCCACTCCAGTTAAAATAAAGTCAATGAAGGTGCTGGACAGTAACCCTATATAATTTACTATTCCCACTCCAGTTAACATAAACTTAGGGAAGGTGCTGGACACTAACCCAATAAAATGTAATATTCCCGCTCCAGAAAGATAAAACTGAGAGAAGGTGCTGGTTATAACATCACTTAAAATATTAAACATCTACATTTATTAACTATGAGATATCATTTAAAAACTATTACATTTAACAATACTATAGTTACAACAATACCCACCCCTATCCTATATTAACCCTAATTCCATAAAAAAAATGTACAATATGTTTTCCATAAAATGTGCAAATATACAATTATTTAAATATAATTTTTATTTTAAATTTTAAATTTCACAATATTTACTAATAAATTAAATTGTTTTATGATCTATTTTTACACAATTATTTTTTTAAATTACTCCCCACCCTTCTCCCCTAATATACCCACATCCCACCCATAAATACAACATAAATATTGAAATTATAATTTCCAATTAAAAGTAAAAGTATATAATTAGAATTTTAAAATAAATTTTCACAATTTTAAATTATTCCCAATTATATATTTAGTTATTAATCTATAATTTTGTCATAATTATTAAAATACAATCCACACACTTACACCCTATTAACCCAACTTCCCAACCATGAAACCAAAAATTAATTTCGAAATTATTATTTTTTTTTTTTTAAATTGTCAAAATTATATTAAAAATTTTAACTTTCTAATTCTTTAATATTAATATTATAACTTATTATCAAATCTTACAGTAATATTTTGAATACACTCCCCACCCTTATACACTTATAACCCTACATCCCACTCATAAAACAAAATTACAATTTCATTATAATTTTAAAATATGTAATTTCGAATTTACGTTAAAATTTTGAAATTTCGAATTCTAAAATATTTAATATTTTTAAAACACTCCCCACCCTTCTCCCCTAATAACCCAAAATCCCGCTCCTAAAAAATATATATAATTTCTTTATTATTTTCAAAATTATAAATATTTAATTTACAAATTTCAACAATTTACTATTCATAATTATTTATTATTTATTATTTTTAAATTATTATCTGATTTTACACTAATATTTTTAAAACACTCCCCACCCTTATCCCCTAATAACCCAACATCCCGCTCCTAAAACATATCATACAATAAATTACTTAACACAATTAATTATATTTTAAAAATTAATAAAGTATTTATACGTATAATTAAACAATTTACTCATTCAATATACACTAAATAGACATTTTAAACAATATATATATTATATTTCGATATTTCTAACAAAACTAATCAATCGATATTATCTACAAACGATATTACTACATCGATATTTCATACTTCGATATTTTACTAAACACAAAAAAAACGATATTACTTACCTCGATATTCTACACTTCGATATTAATGTTATCTCGATATTTTAACTTCGATATTCTTGTTGTTCGATATTATTTTTTCGATATTATGTCTATTTACCGATCGCAAGAAAACTGTTGCAATACTTCAAGATGACATACCATTGAGGACAATGTTAGAAGTAAGAACACCCACACCAGGTAAAGATTCTGATTTAGTGAGGGAAGCAGATCTGTTCCAAGTACCAGACACCTTGTGGACTAAGGGTCCCCATGATGTTATGCCATTCTGGATTACATTGAAGGAAGGTGCCCCCCCTGGACCTTGCAGTACAGAAGAGCACCCCCATCATTATGGGGGCACCTTTGACGCTCTATGCAGAGCATGCAGTATTTGCCATTGTTCTGAAGGCTAAGACCACTCTGGGTATGCATAGAGCATCAGGATCTGAGTTGATGCTGTCTCTTCCTTCTTTGAAGGTTGTCAAAGGTCACACTGTGAATCCTGCAACATTCTTCGCTGATCCAATATTAGATACTCAGGATGATGAACATGCCCATGCAACCTATATTCCAAATGAATCGAGTCCAGCAGTGGAAGGTCCTAAACCAAGTATCACTGCCTATTTTGCTAATGGCTCTTCCACTATTGATCTGGAGACAGGAATTAGATGCACAGGTGCAGCCGTAGTCAAAGCAGAACAGCATGATTCCTCTGATATGCTGCATATAGTAGAACAACTGACATTACCAGCTCATGATACCACCCAAGCAGCAGAATTGAATGGCACTAATAGCGGCCCTTAAGTTAGGAGCAGGAGAAATCATTACAATATATTCAGATTCAGCATATGTGTCAACCACTGTGCATTCCAGTATCATGAGATGAAGCAGAAGAAGTTTACTTAAGTCGGATGGTAGTCCAGTTATGAATAGAAACCTCCTAAAGGCTCTAATATAGGCGTTCACGCTACCACAGTCGCAGTTGTAAAATGTGCAGTGCACACAAGTGGACAGGATTTTGTGTCCTGTGGTAATGTACTAGCAGATCGGGCAGCTAAAGATGCAGTTAGGTGCACAAACCCAGCTGTGCCATCAGCTTCACAACATGCCATTGTTCTGTTGGCTCAGGCTGCCTCACCCCCTGTGTCTGAATCCAGTGCTACCACTAACAATGACACACCTACACTTGGGAGAACTGCAGGAGGCTGCTCCTTTGCACACGAAACAGTTATGGGAAGATAGAGGATGCTCTCAGTCTTCAGGTGATGTAGTGTATTGAAAACAATCTTCAGGAAAACTAGTGATGCCATGTGCTTTGCTTGTGATAGCTCTGGATCAGATTCATTTACCAATCCATACCTCCAGAGATTACCTGTCAATACAAATACCACAAGACTGGTTTGTTCCCAATTTGCATGATATAATTACCATGTATCTTCCTAAATGTATCATCTGTTAACAGTTTTCCCCTAATCCCACCCTAAAAGTAATAAATTCCACCATTCCACAATCACAAGGCCCTTTTAAACCCCTTCATCTGGACGTTGTGAATATCATCCATAGGTGCGGTAACTACAGGTACCTCATAGTGATGGTCTGCCAATTTAACTGATGATTGAAGGAGGACCATGCATCCATTGTGATGACAAGTCAGCAGATACATTTCATATTCATGAAGTAATACCACAAGGGGAAATCCAGAACAATAGCACTCATTCCTCTAATGCAATACTTGTGCATATTATAACACAGTTAGGAATAAAACATAAGTTGTCCTCCGTGTACCGCACTCAAAGTAATGGCATTGTCAAGCACCTGAGCAGCCTCTGAAAAAGTACAATAAGTAAGTTAATTGCTACATTGCACAAGAAATGGTTATACTGTTTGCCAATAGCACATTTTGCTCTAGTTTACCCAGTTCAGACCATCACTTGACACCCCATAAAATAGAAAGAAGGAGATCTATGAATATCCAAGTCCCTGCTACCAGCAGTAAAGTGCAGGGAAAAAGCTCAGCAGAGATCTTGAATGATGAGATGCACATGTATTTTTGTGAACTCTTGAAATGTGCAATATTTATCTCCAAACAGTTAACCAAGGAAAAGGAGAAGAGTGCCACCACCGAGGTTGACCTCCCAGCTGTGCACGTGGGAGATCAAGTGTTTATATGGAATTTTTTCAGAAAATGGCAAGACACACAATTCGAGGGCCCCTCGACAGTCACCATGATCACACTGACTGCTCTCAAGGTGAATGGCAGGAAGCCCTGGATCCACCACAGCCATGTTTATATAAACCCAACATTTTGCCTAACATCATGTACAATGTAAATGGAAAATGAGGGGGTACAAAGATTGTCAGTGTAAAAGTGCCCCCACCCTCCAGTTCTGCTTTTGGGCTATTTTTGGAAAGGACAACACAAAGATACGTATTTTTGTTTTTATGATTCTTTTTTGTCTCATGATTCTATCCCTTTTGCTCTTCGATAGCAACTTACGTGTTTTTAATGTCTTTCGTGTCCAAAGAGTACTTTCTAATAACAAAGTGACCCACAAGGCCAATACTCAGCTTCAAATAAAATGCATTACCAGCATATGTCAGACATCAATTCAGAAAACACCAGTTTATCTTGCTTTGTGTGCTCCCTAATCCTCATGCTACTGGATCAGATATGCTGCACTGAATGAAAGAAGTAACCCTGAGCACAGCTCAATGTCTATTACATCTCTACATGTGTAGGATCAAGGCCCAGATAGAGCTGACACATGTAGTGCATTTCTTAGTTAATGCCACAAAATATGACTCAGTAGCAGACATACTATACATTCTTATAAAAAAAGTCAGGACATCAGGGATGAAATATCATGCATGAGGAAGACATGCCATCCTACCACTGTAGATTGGACCCATGTAATCCTAGATTTAGGATGTTTAGGGGTAACACGCCCGCCCACCGTTTCTAACAACTATTTCATAAACCCCTTACCGCCCTATTGTGTCTGTAGGCCAGAATTTAGAATCACCGGGTGAGACTTTGCCTATTATCAATGGCACCCCAATATTGAATTTTTCTGTAGGGCTATGTGTTTGTTCAATGGCACTGATATTAATCGGGGTGTAATAGGGAAGTGTGCACATATTTGGGATGAAAGCATTTCATGCTACACGTAGGTAGACAGTATATTAAGTCCTCCGACTGTCATTAGACTAACTGCTGCCTCTTTGTGTTGCAGAGGGAATAGCACTGTTGACATAGAACAGAATATTGGCTGTAAGATCACAGTTTACCATGCCGACATGCAGGGGGGCACCTCCAGCTTCATGGAATTTTATTGGTAGTGCGGAGAGCTGCTGCCTGCCCAGTTGCCACCAAATTAGGGCGGAATCTGCCCATTGTGACCTTGCACGCTCTGGTTTTGGTAATTCCTGGTGTGAACTGTCAACCTTGCACCCCATGAACCATCCAACAACCTTGGGACACCATAACCGTAAGAAGAAACCTGCAGGGTACTATGGCACAGGTACTTGGAATGATGTTCCTCAAGCGTACTGCTTGTTCAGCGATGCCCAACTCTTCTTAGGGACCATTCTGCCATTTATTAAAGCTAAAGCAACAGTTTGTTGGCTCAAGATAACATGATGGGAGCTCCTGCAAATGATAAACATTACCAATGATGGCTTTAAAGCCATATAGGAAGAGCTGTGTGCCATATGGATGATGATAATGCAGCATCACTGTGTACTGGGCCTTTGCGACAGCCATGCAAGGAGGGGCATGCAAGAAAATCGGTATGGCGTACTGCACCTTTATTCCAGCAAATTATATGGGCAATGGGACTATATAGACACTGCATAATCAACAAAATAAAATGGTAGAAGAAGGTGTCCCAGAGTGTAGGTTTAGTGGTTGGATTTCATCACTGCCATCCTGGATGTCGGGACAGTTAGGGGCGTTGTTGCAAACTATTGTGGTCTTACTGTTAATATACTGTGCTGGGCAATTAATCCTGGAATGTTGTAGGAGAATAGGTAAAAAGGCGGGTGGGATGTTCCCAGTTAGGACACCAGTGCAGGTATGGATTCCCAGTGTAACCTGTATCACCTAGTACCAAGTACAGACCAAAGCTTAGTTTAATAGTTGAACTGTCAACTAGAGGGGGGAGAATTGTAGGAAATGTGTAAAAATAAAAACACCATAGAAAATATAAAATATGAGAATATAGTCAACAATAAACTCAAGCAGAAAATACATAGCTGTTCATGGTCAGAAACCAGTTTAGGCCCAAATCCTTCACTGACATGAGTAAAGTGAAAAGTTCACTTCAGAGCACAATGGAATAGGAAACTTGAAAGGGTTTTTAGTTAAAGGTCAATTCGCATTTATTATGACTTTGACACACACAAGTCCTCCGACACGCACTTCCAAACAGATTGTGGCCTGATTAGACATTGGTAAAGGAAATCAAATGCGCCTAGAGCACACAAAGGTCTAAAGGTGCCTGATTAGACAATAGGTATAGGGAAGTAAATTAGTTCAGAGGACACAGAAGTTTTAGGTGTACAATGCTAAAACCACACATTCACTTAAATTACATTAACCTTGAACGCCTATGCATTGATGTGCAGAAAAATGCTTCCTTTAACAATCATTGCTTGGAATGCAATAAAGAATGTTTAATGGGTTAGGTCAGAATCTGGGGTCACAAGTCTTTGAGTGTTTTTCCATCTTAAATCTGTAACTTGCAAAAAACTTATTATTTACTGTTTGTAATAAACAATTGTACGATTGTGCATAAATAGAGCTGCCTGCGAGCAGCAATTTGAGAAAGACTGTGTAAGACTGAGGTGCAGTTCCTAATTTGTCCGTTGATGGTCTTACTCTCTGTCGCAACAGTAGATAGCTGTCTTTGAATTGCCAAGAGTAGTCCATGTCTTCCGTTTTTGTTTGAAGGTTTTTATCACCCCGCAACAGTTTTTCCTGAGCCAATAGATTTTCCATCAAAATAGCCGTCTGAACTGCAGTTAAAATGTTTCTGTGGATGCAAAATATATTTCAGCATTGGAATTATAAATGCAATTTATATGCAATAACCACTGTTACTCATTCATAGAATAGATCATATATTTAACCAGTGGAACACACAATGATGTGGATCACTAAGTTGGCGATATTAACATGAGCATGTATATGTTTAGACTCAAGAATGTCTGTTTGTAAGTTTCTGAGAATATTAGTATAGTGTGTAGTTCAAAATCTTTAGAAAATCAGGACAAATTAAATCATACAATGGTCCATTGTGCATAATCTGGTATGTATATTCTACTAAAGTTTTGAAAGCCCAAAAGAGACTGAAGGCTTTCCAATGTATTTGGTCTCTGCAAGACAGCACTTTTTTCTAAGAAAGGTGGTGCTAGGCTTTTGTCTTTATTTGATAATTTGCATCCCCAAAATAGGACCCTTAGAAAGACAATTTTCGATTTTGGAAAATTGAATTTAATGCCATGGTCAGTAGATTCCAAAGTAATATGATCCACTCTGGCCAAATGTATATTTAAATTACTATCTGTGAAATAAATCTCATCAAGATTTGACAACGCTTCTGCGTCAATTTCTTGCAAATGTTAAGTTACTCGGGCAGCAAACAGACCTGAACTGTTCTTATACCCCTGTGGGGGTCTACAGAACCTTCTCTGGGATCCCAGTGCTGTAAATCCAGACAAATTGTGGCTTTTAGGTCCTATATAATAGTGTTGTTTATCAAGCTTGTGCTATGCAAATTTTGTACAGCAAAAGTACACGTGTGACTGTTTTATTCTCCATAGTCTAAGACTATGTGATAAGAATGATCTGGTTTAGGAAACAAATGATTATTCATAGGGGAGACACAAGGCTCAGTATCACTCTGATATTTTAATTTTGATAGAGTTATCCTGACAGGGCATTTAGCTTCCTGTTTAATAGGATATTGTGCTTGCACCTGGGGGATAAACTGTATAGGTATAAAAAGATAAGGTGTGTCTTTATCCTAGCCCATCTGATTGCAATATAATACTGGGGCTTGAGCAAGAGCCCATTCTACAGCATGTGCTGTTTTAGCTTCCTCTTGAATAATAACGAAAAAGGAAGGCATGATTATGTTCTCTCTGTGTTGGACTTTTCTGGCAAACTCTGGCAGCCAATCTACCTCAGCCATGAGAATGTCGCATTCATTAGTTAAATTCTGCCAGAATATTAGTTTAATAGTACACAGTATGCCACCCTCAATTTTTAAGTCAAACTCATAGAGTCTAACAGGATGGCTTGGCTACTGATCTAGAGGTTTTACTTGTGCATAGTCACCAGAAACTCTTGTAGCGTCTGGTGACCTCTGCTGCACTGTCGAGCAGAGTCCTCGCCCACATCTTGTTCCGAAGAGGAGTTCTGAGTATTTGTGTCATATTTAGCAGAAATTCCAACTTTCTTCTTTTTAAATTGTGTTTTTTGTTGTGAAAGTGTATCTTCTTTTTTTATGATCCCATCAGAGGTGAGCTATGAATCCGTTTTCAGTTTCAAATACTCCTCCTGTCTTTGGTTGCCTTGTTCCCTTCTCTGAACATTTGTCTTTGGAGACCTAAAAGGAACAAGAAGGGCATATATCAGAATACTGATACCTTTCAGGCAGCCTAAGTGTATCACAGTTACTTAGATTGTAACATTTTTTGGAAGACACCGGCTGGGAAGAGCCAGTCTTAGCTTTGATTTTATGCCATTGCTTTTTGAAGACTCGGTGTCTATTTGGTAATTTTGGCATCAGATTTGTCTTATATTTGTGGCTTATTAGACCAAAGTGTCATGACTGATAGATGTATAGGTTAACGAAATGATTTTAGGGAGCTTGAATTCCTGATCTGCTGGTGGAACTGAGGCAAGTGGTTGGCAAATCGCCAACAAATCTGCCTCCCCTTTAAATGTACTTAAAATAATTGAGGACACTGGTATTGTGTCGTTCCTAGGAGTCCCCCAGGACCTGCATGTTTTGGATGACCTAAATTGAAGGCTTGGTGTCCCAACTGCTTCCGCACAACCACACAGGATATGTCAGCCGTTAGAACAGCTAGCTCTACAGTGTCACTACCACCCTCCTGTATTCTACAGTGGTGTAGGTAGCCTCTGGCAACCACTGAAAATGACAACCCTGATTCATCAGGGATCATGTAAAACAGTACAGTATGTTTCGCTCAGACACTTGTGCTTGCTTACTCTCAGAAAATACACAGGATGGATATTAGGGAGTTTCAATAAGAATTTATTGGTTCAGCGACAGCCTCGTGTAAAACATGTGCTGCGACAATCGGGAGACAGAAGCATACGAAAGAGATTGCTAGTGCCAATATAGTAAACAGTAGATACATTTCTACCATAGTGCTAATAAGATGAGCATAAGTGATTCAGATAAAAACATTAGCACTTGCATATTCCTAAAATGCGCCCTAATTAATTTTGCTAAAATGTACCTAGCCTAACTTGGATGTGTAGGTGTATGTGCCTATAGCTATGTGTATCTGTAGCCAAGAAACCCCCAGGGAAGAATCCGCCCCCTCACCTGATGGTTGGGAATGAAGGACAAACAAAGAAAACCCAAGGTATTGGGTTTTGTGACCAATTCCAAGAATGTGGTTCCTAACCAGTGTGATCAGGAAAAACCAGAAAGAAAGAAAAAAAAGAAAGACAATTTTCTTTCTTGAGTCCCCTCACTCACCAGGGTTTCCCCTCGGTGACATGCTTCATCATTGGGGCCATCCCAGTTCTCTACGAACTGGGGCGTACTGCGACTTGCGGAATTACGTAGGAGCACTTTTAGTGGAAGACTATGTGTGGTGCAGTGTGTGGTGGAGTGGTTAGAAAGTGATTAAAAATACCTTGCTAGTGTCCTATAAAGTACAATGGATATGTCGGGGTGTCATTAAATTCAAGGAATGTGGCTATTGATTTGTCAACTGCATTTCGTGTTGAGTCATATTACAGTAGCTTGAGGTTAGGGTGCCAAGTGCCAAGCTGGGGTGTAGAGGGCAGAGTGCGTAGAGTTAGGATTACAGGACAGTGGTCAGACAGTGCAGCAGACCCTATCCCAACATCCATTACTGTCACTGTCAGGCAGGGAAAAGTAAGGAAGAAATCTATTCTGTTATAAGTCTTGGACAGTGAAGTAGTAGGTATAGGACCATTCTGCTCAGTAAGTCGAGTGCCAGATATCTACGAGTCCCATTTCAATTAACCATTGGAGACTTGCCACTGTAAATGCCCCAGTTTGTCCCACTCTTTGAGCTGATCTGTCTAAATGTGCTTCGGGTGCTAAGTTAAAGTCCCCGCATATTAGTATGTCGGAGGCAGGGGATGTCATCACCCGGCCCACAGAATCTAGTTTAAAGGGTTCCTGGTGATCGTTGGGGGCATAAACTGTGGCTATTGTGAGTAAAAGTGGATTGCAAAGAGATGCAAAGTGAAAGTAGCCTATCTGCAATCTCTGTCTGTGTTTGAAGCACCTGGCCCGGGAAGTGAGTAGCCAGTATTATGGCAACACCTGCTCATTTGTGTGGGTCCCAGGAGAAAAACTGGCAGTCTAACCAGCAAGAGCGCATTCAATGCCAGTTTCTCTTAAGGAGATGAGTCTCCTGTAGGAGGCGGATATCACATTTGGATTGTCTGATCATGGAGAGGAGAGTCAGACGCTTTACTGGGGCATTAAGCCATTGAGATTAAGTATTATAAGCATGTGTCAAGTTAGTTGTTAGGCATGGCCTACCAATAGGGATGGTCAGAGCAGATGGTAGAGGTGGTATACGCACTCCAGCTTCATGAGGTGGACTGCAATGGCTATAACAATAGCAGTTACGAGTGTAGTGTAGGGGGAAGGATTCTGCTTTGCTTGAGTCCAATGTTTTGGTGTTTCCAAGTGTAGGAGAAGAAGACCCAATTTTACCATGCAATAACTCTGCACTGTGAAATTGCATGGTGCATTGGCAGTAATAGCAGCCAAGCCTCATTCCTTGTTTTTCCTCCTCATCAAGAAACATCTTCCCTTTTCCTTCCTTACTCCCTCCATCCTGCACCCTCATTCACTACCCTACACAGATATGACAGCCAGGTAAATATATATGTTATAGCCCAAGGAACAGGGAATTCCATGTGGTTTTATGAATGACAAAATCTGCCTCACAAGGTAATTCCTCATGTGAGGAGTTTAAATTATAATTGCACAGCACTGAGGTGCATTTACCACACTGTAACTGAAAAATCACGTGCAGATTTACTCTGAGCCTGGGACTGTGCAACTCGGAAAGAAGGCCACATAGAGCCTAGCCAAGACCATGTTATTCATGCTTGACTGATGCATTGTACTGAACAGTTAGAAAAATCACAGGAATACAAGCTCATGTTCCTCACCTATCGTTTTCACAACTAAAATAGACAATATGCTCTACCTTAGTCACCAGTGCTTTTCCTGTTATTGTTGTTAAAGCAGTGTTGAAAACTGCAGCTTCAAAGTCTGGTCGGCATTCATCTACATACTTGTACACACAATAAGCTAGCTTGTGCCTGCGTACATAATATTTCCCGTTAAAGCTTCTTACTAAATCAGCTAGAACTGCATGACTGAGGCTCGGGGGCCAGATTTACTATGATTTTGAGTTAGGGGTCGTATCATTTTTATAGCGTAGCCATGATGCAAAATCATTTTTCATGTTTACAAAATCATGCAAAGCCACTTTGAGTGGACTTGCATGGTTTAGTAAATACAAAGTAACACAACGCAGTGCATAGCATTGGGAGGGTGTTCCATGGGCATTCCTATGAATCCAACCATGGATCTTTGTGCATTCACAGATTTACTAAAGATAGTAAACCAAGAAATGTGTCAAAATGTGATGTTTTCTCCAATGAGGCATAGCAAGAAGAAATAGGTTTATTTCTCCTTGTTACTACCTGCAGCACATATAGAAAGTTAAATATTCCTCTAAAGATTGTTTTTGTCCAGGAAGGCTTCCCTTCCTGCACCAAAACCCCCATGATTTTGTGTCAGACTTGTGTCACTTTTGTGGTGCAGCCAGACACAAAATCATTTTTTGCATTTACAAAGTCATGCAATCCATTTGCATGGCTTTGCGTAGATTAGTGCTGCCTTGTGTTACTTTGCATTAGGTAGGTGTTAAATGGGTGGAGCATATGTGTTTCCATGCTTTCACCCATGCATTTTGACACAAACCTAGATTTGCAAATACTTGTAAACCTGTATTTGCTCCAAAATGGTGAGATTACCAAAAAAAGGAGTAGAAATGTCTTTATTTTTCTTCATTACTGACTCTTTAAATGTGTGCTGCATTCTGCAGCAGACATAGAACGCGGAATATGCCTCTAAGCATTGTTTTTGTGCAGGAAGGTGTCATTTCCAACACAAAACAATTCTACTATGGTGCAAGGGTGCCTACATTGATGCTAGGCAGCACTCAGTGCGCCAGTGCAAAGAAAAAGCAGAAATGCTCCATTTCTTTGCAAATATGGGGCATTACTGCTCTCTCCCTTTCATGCTATGGAGCACAGCGAGTTACCTTGCTTGTACCATTTTTCATGAAATAATAGTATGTGCCCCAAACAATCCTTTTCGTAAAGCTTCAAGTGCGCCAGTGCTGGGAGAGAGCTGAAGAGCACCATATCTTATTAATATGACTCTTTTCAGCTCTCTCTCATTCACGGAACTCACTGCAGTAACTTGCCTTGCAGCACTTCATTGCACGAATTCTAAGTAAATTCCCCCCCAGGTGTTCATTGATTAGTAACCTCTCAGAAAGAGATCTGTGAGAAGATAAAAGCAAGCTGACAGCCTTGGCATTTTAAATGTGGCCGATTTCTTCAACGCTATGGAGTTGCACAGGCATTGGCAAAGTGTTCTAGGGATCTCAGTACTATTAGTCCAGCAGACGGTACCAAATTAGCAATAGTGTCTATGGATCTGTTCCATTTACGTACATTAAATCGGTCCCTGTGCTCTAGTTTCTGGCAGTTACGAACAATTTGCGTGCCAGAGGCAACAATTTCAAATGTCTGTTTCAAGGACAGTGGAAACATAAAAGGATCACATCATAAAAGAGAAATTAGTTCACTTCTTCATGTGTTCATCATTTATGCACATTTTGTTTTTAACTCAGCAAAGTACATCATGTTAAACGCTGGATAACCTGAAAGTTCATGAACGAATACTCTCACTATTAAAATCAGTTTTCAGAAAAATGCTTCCTTTTCCTTTGCCAGACCTATGGTTTATCTATGTGTGGATATGGGTGAGAGAGTGAATGTCTGTATGTGAATTAATGCCTTGGTGGATGGATGAATGAATGGTGGGAATTTAAGTAAGAGTCAGTTGGTGAATGATTAAGCGAAAGAGTGGATGAGTGAATTATTTGCTTGGTGGGTGGAAAGAGAGAGCTGGTGAGTGAGTGTGTGGCTAGGAGATGACAGAGTGGTCGGATAAGTGAGTCAGGGCCTGTGTATGTCAGCAAGAGATTGACTGCATTAGTGTGTGAACTGTCTTTATGAAGTCAGTGTTGTTATAAAGTTCAACATAGCCCACGCATTTTAGTTGCCCATTTTCAAATGGTGACTTTTTACATGCCTTGCACTTACATGTTAATATACTTAGAAATTATTTTGCATGCAGTGTGTTTCTTAGTCCACATTTTATTATGTTGTTCATAAACCCTGACCAAGGATAGTAACATTTGAATGCTATGGCCTTGCGTTTGGTTGTCTGTTTAGAGACAGCTCTGAGTCTCAGGACAAATAATCACATGAACGCTGTACCTTTGGCACAGTACGATAGGAACAGTGCTTTTAATATTATAGTATAATATATTATATTTATTATTTGTCACCTCTGAGCCAAATCCGGCAGAGGAGCATTTCTGCAGATTATGCTGGAATGCTGTGCACTGTGACTAAGATGCAAAGGACGGTAGCCTGCATCATACACCTAGAACGACCTTCACAATGCGGTCATTACACCGCAATACATTTACATCGCGGTCATTGCAAATGGCGCTCTACACTATGGAATAGTATGATTTACTATTCCAACACCTTCCCTACTGTTACACAAACTGGAGTTGGAATAGTAAATCATACTATTTCTAAGTCCAGCACCTCTTGCGCAACCCCCTATCTTAGTATAAGTATAGGAACCCAGTCCTTGACACTTTGGATTACCCTGGACGAAACTCTGTAACATATATCCTGGACCTTCGATGTTCTATTTCGACTAGAAGACTGAAGAAATCTCCCTTGGTGGGTTAAGGAGTGACTCCCCTGCTTGGCATGCATCAAAGAAGCAACTGTCCAGTCAGCAACTCTGAAGCTCCCACAGGATGCCAAAGTTTTTGCATCACCAGAGGTGGATTTCCAGTCTTCCACGAGGCTACCCTGAGTCCACAGCAAAGCTGAGGCCCATGGCTATCGTGGGTGACGTGGAACTGTGACCCCTGGTCACCGTAAACTTTTGCCGGTACACCATCTTCCTGGTCTTCCTTGAAGTTGTGCTTTGGGCTCCGAGTAGCCCCAGCCTTGAGCACCAAGTGCACTGAAGATCTCTGGCCTCTACTCCACAAGTGACCCGTGGGCCAGTTTCCAGTGCGACTGCTTGATGCTCCTTTGCGATCGCTAGCCTGTTGGCTAGTGGGTCCCCACAAAGGCAACTCCTTTTCTGCTTGGGCTTTCCTGGTTGCTCCAGATGTGCCCTGACTTACCCTTGCTGGGTGAGTCCCCCAGGCCTCGCTGGTCTGCACTAACGTCCTTCTTCTATTTCCACTTGACTTGCCGTTGCCAAGGCTTGTTGGGTCCATTCTGGTCACCGACACCACAGCACTTGACAGACTTCGTGGGACAGCTTGAATCCAGCTCCTAGTTGTCATCGATGCCTCATAGACCTCGTGGCTGAAGAGTCAAGACACCCATCAACTCACCTGAAGCACCCGACATCTGTGGGCATTGGACTATCGTGCCCCTGGTCACTGGTATGTGACCCAGACTCTGTCCCTCTGCTTTCAGGTTCCTTCCATCCTCGATCCAGGCTTGGATTTCTTCGGACACTTCTCCTCTTCACAGCAGCAGCACTTCTTTGCCAGCTTCCATTGAAAACGACGCCGCGACCCGAGACACCAAAAGACAACTATGCACCCGGCTTCCCTGGGTGAGGTAACATGAGTACTCCGGTGCTCCCGTGGGTGTTGGCCCTAGACACCTCTAAGTCCAGGAGGGTTTGCTTGTAGTCGTCCTCTAAGTGTCCTTAACTTGTAATTTTCCAACCGCGACTTTCCCCATAGAAGTTAACGGCGATTTGCGCCTGTGTTCTAACACTGCACGCTTCCCCCGTGGGTCCCCTACGTCACTGCCTTGGGTGGTGCCTTGGGGCCCAAGCACTTCTAAAGGCTCTAGGCCTTGTGTCTAGTTCAGTTGTGGTTCTTATACCACTTTATTGGTATATGGTTTGGTACGCCCCTAGGGCCCAAACGTGTATTTGTGCTTTTACTGTTGAATACTGACTTGTAACTTAAGTACTTCAAACTCCAGCCTCATATAGAGACTAGAGGGGTGTGTTTTATCTTAAATACATATATTTTGAATATATACCTGGTGTGGTTGTCCTTTCATTTGGTCATTCAAAAGATTATAGACTGGTAAAACAAGCTGCTTTACATTCCTTCAAGACTTAGCCTGAAGGCTGCTCTCCATAGCTACCACTAGGATAGCTTTCAAATAAAGGTTGTCTTTAACCTATCACCATAAGGGCTTGTGTGGACTGGTACAGGATGCCCACTTTAATTAGTGGACAGCATATACCAGGCCTACTTCTCACATTGGTGTGCAGCGTGTAGGATTCCAGCTTCCTATTGCTTTTATCAGATAATCTCAATTGAATTGATCAACTGAAAACCACTAAAGTTACCTTAGGTACATATAACATCAAGCTTAGTATACAGTAAGTTCTACTGAACTTAGAGTTGTGTGTCAAGGGCTTAGCACACCCTTTCTACAACTCAAGAGAGTTTAGTAGGCCACACTAGTGTAGGTAGTGCAATACACCGCACCACACTAATTATGTTTAATCAGCCAGGAACCAGTGGGTCCCTTCCAGAAGCCAGTGGGCTTCTCCCCTATAAGTATGATGACCTCACCTTTGCTCAGATTAGGGCCTTATGTTCTATTAGGAAGCTGAAGACAGGCAAAAGCCCAACCACCCAGCATCTCTTGGAGATACTCAGGCTGGATGATCTCTCAGGGCCTAGTGGGCCTGAAGGGGTAGGCAGAGTGGGTGGGGCAGCAGTTGAGAGCGGACCTAGGGGTGGAAATCCCCCTGGCCCAACCTCTGCTGCTGACCAGACTGGTGACAATGATCAGGATCTGGAAAACCCAGCTCCACTGGATGATGATGATGAGGAAGAGCACAATGCTCCCCTCTTTGTCCCTCCAGGAAGAGTTGAAAGTAAGGTTAGAAGGGATAGATCTCTCTCAAGGGAGACTGTCCAGCCTACCTCATCTGTAGGGACCTCAATTTCTTCTCTCAGAGGGAGGGAAACCTCCAAGGAGAGGAGAGAGAGACTGCTGAAGTATGAGCAAGATCAGCTTCACCTCAGAAAACAGCAGATGGCCCTAGATAAGGAAGCCCTAGAGCTCTACAGAGCTAGAAGAAAGGAAGGAGAGACTAGGGGCCCTTGGAGGCAGCAACTTCCCTAGAGATAGGGAGAAGTCTTATGGTCATAGAAACCTAAGTAAGATTGTCCCTCCCTACCAGAGTGGGGATGACATCCACAAATGGATAACTGCCTTGGAGAGGGCCTGTAAAGTACAAAGGGTCCCCCAAGGGCAGTGGACAGCAATCCTGGCTCTCCTTTGCAGACAAAGGTAGAGAAAAGCTCCTCACTGTAAGAGAATAGGATGCTGATGATTACCAGAACTTAAAAAGTGCACTGATAGATGGGTTTGGCCTAACCACTGAACAATACAGGTTAAAGTTCAGGGCTACCCAAAAGGTACAAAATCAAGACTGGGTGGACTTTGTTGACTGTTCTGCTAAGGCTCTGGAAGATTGGTTATTGGGCAGTAAGGTGTGTGACTTCACAGGATTGTACAATCTGATAATGAGGGAGCAGATTCTTAATAACTGTTAAAATCAGCTGTTGCACCAGTACCTGGTAGACTCTGATCTGACCCCTCCCCAAGAATTGGAAAAGAAGGCAGACACATGGGTCAGAACCAGGGTGAGGCAGAAGGTACAGAACCAAGGTGCTGACCCTAAGAAGCAAGATTCTAAGAACTAAGACAAGGGTGGGGAGAAGGGTAAAGACCAGAAGTCTTCACAAGGGCCCCAAAATTCTTATTCAGATGGAGATTAACAGTCTAACAAAGGGAAGGGCCAAAAGAAACCATGGTGCAAAGTCTGTAAGCAAAAGACTCACTGGACCAGTGAGTGCACCAAGTCCAAAGAGAATACTCCAGGCCCCACCAATGCCCCTAAGGTACCTGCTCCCCCTAGTCCAGTTACAATTGGTGGTGGGAGTACACAAGCCAAGGGTTTAGTAGGGTTGACCCTGGGTACTGAGTTGGGCTCTGGCCTAGTCAGAGAAACCACTCAGGCTGTTCTTGTCTGTGATGGGGGCATGGATATGACCCCCTCTGTGAGTCCCAGTAACTTGGGCAAGTACAGGCAACAGCCTTTAATCAATGGAGTACAGGCTTTGGCATTCATGGACACAGGAGCAAGTGTCACTATGTTGACAAAAGATTGTGTGGTTCCTGGGAAGATTATACTTGGTGAAATGTACCAAGTGACCAATGCTAGCAACGTCAGAACATACCATTCTCTGGCAGTTGTTAAGTTCTCCTGGGGAGGGGTAACTGGCCTTAAGAAGGTTGTGGTGAATGCAGACCTACCAGACGAATGCGTGCTTGGCAATGATCTAGTGACTTCAGCTTGGGCAGAAGTAGAGCTCAGGACTGATGCATATATGCTGGGCATCCCTGCAGATGTGTTTACTGTGACCAGGTCACATGCCAAAATGTCTGAAACTGAACAGGCCTTGGGTTCTGGAATAAGGGACCAAGTGCCATCCAAAAGGAGGAGCAGAAGGGTTAAGGCAGAGCCTTCCCCACTGACTCAGAAGGAGGATCAGTCTCTTGTGGGAGATGATCACAGTCCTGAAGAAGGAACTGTCCCAGAGGAGCTTGAGCCTGATCAGGTTGAGTTATTGGGGACAGGGGGCCCTTCCAGGGTAGATCTGAGCCAGGAGCAGCAGAGCTGCCCCTCTCTTAAACCCCTCAGACAGCAAGCTGCTGCTGAGGCTGCTGGGAATGCTAGTGGTCCCCATAAGGTGTATTGGGATGATGGACTCCTGTATTCAGAGAGTAGAGACCCCAAAGCCTGGTGCCACCAGGAGGTTGGTTATACCTCTGAAGTTCAAGGGCTTCCTATTGACCCTAGCCCATGATATCCCTTTAGCAGGTCAGCTGGGCCAGAAAAAGACTTGGGACAGACTTGTCCCTCACTTTCACTGGCCCCACATGTTTGAAGACACAAAGGAGTTTTGTCGCTCCTGTGTGACCTGCCAAGCCAGTGGCAAAGCAGGTGGTACTACAAAGGCCCCCCTGATACTACTACCTGTGGTGGGGGTGACTTTTGAAAGGGTGGGGATTGACATTGTCGGTCCCATGGATCCCCAAACAGCATCTGAGCACAGGTTTATGCTGGTGGTAGTAGATCATGCTACCAGGTACCCAGAAGCTATTCTCCTTAGGACCACTATAGCACCTGTGGTGGCAAGAGCTCTGTTGGGAATTTTCTCAAGAGTGGGTTTTCCTAAGGAGGTAGTATCAGACAGAGGCACCAACGTTATGTCTGGTTACTTAAGAGCAATGTGGAAGGAGTGTGGAGTGACTTACAAGTTCACCACGCCCTATCCACCACAATGCAATGGTTTGGTTGCAAGGTTCAACAAAACCTTAAAGGGCATGATTTAAGGCCTCCCAGAAAAGCTCAGGCGAAGATGGGACATTCTCTTGCCCTGTCTTTTGTTTGCATACAGGGAGGTGCCACAAAAAGGGGTTGGCTACAGCCCCTTCGAACTTTTGTTTGGTCACCCTGTCAGGGGTCCATTGTGTTTGGTGAAAGAAGGATGGGAGTTTCCTCTCAAACCCCCAAAGCAAGACATAGTCGACTACGTACTTGGTCTCCGCTCCAGGATGGCTGAGTACATGAAAAAGGCAACTAAAAACCTTGAGGCTAGCCAGGAACTGCAAAAAGCCTGGCATGACCAAAAGGCTGTACTGACTGTTTACCAGCCCGGACAGAAAGAGTGGGCGTTGGAGCCTGTGGCCCCAGCAGCTCTTCAAGACAAGTGGAGTGGACCCCACACTATTGTTGAACAGAAGGGAGAGGTTACTTACTTAGTAGACCTAGGAACTCCCAGGAGTCCTCACAGGGTTTTTCATGTCAACAGGCTAAAGCCATATGTAGACAGGGCTGACATGGGCTTGCTCATGGCTACTGATGAGGGACAGGAGGAAGAGAGTGACCCACTCCCTGACCTCCTCTCCCAGAACCCTGATGATGGGTCAGTTGATGGTGTGGCCTTGGCAGGCAGCCTCACTGGCCAGCAGCAAACTGATACTCAATCAGTTCAGAAATATGTTTTCTCTGACTCCAAGTCAGACTACTTGGTGCACTCATGAAGTGGACACTGGGGACAGTCTGCCTATTAAAAATAAGATTTATAGGCAACCTGACCATGTCAGAGACTGTATCAGGACAGAAGTCCAGAAAATGTTGGATTTGGGAGTGATTGAACCCTCAGATAGCCCTTGGGCTAGTCCAGTGGTCCTTGTGCCAAAACCTCACACCAGTGGTGGGAAAAGAGAGATGAGGTTTTTGTGTGGGCTACCAGGGTCTCAATGCAGTCACTAGGACTGATGCCCATCCAATTCCAAGGGTAGATGAGTTTATAGATACTTTGGCCTCAGCCTAGTACCTTAGCACATATGACTTGACAGCTGGCTACTGGCAGATCAGACTAGCTGATGATGCAAAGCCAAAAACAGCATTTCCGGCCCCAAGTGGGCATTACCAATTTGTGCTGATGCCCTTTGGTTTGAAGAATGCACCTGCCACTTTCCGAAGGTTGGTGAATACAGTTTTCACAGGTCTGGAAGCCTACAGTGCAGCTTATCTAGATCATATTGCTGTCTTTAGCTCCACCTGGGAGGATCACCTGGTCCACCTAAGGAATGTTTTGGAGGCCCTGCAAAAGGCAGGCCTCACTATCAAGGCCACCAAGTGCCAGATAGGGAGAGTAAGGTTGTGTACCTGGGCCACCATGTAGGTGGAGGCCAGGTTCAACCACTGCAGAGCAAAATCTAGACTATCATGGACTGGGTTGCTCTAACCACCCAGACTCAGGTGAGAGCCTTCTTAGGCCTGACTGGGTACTATAGGAGATTTGTCAAGGGGTATGGATCAATAGTGACACCCCTGAATGACTTAACTTCTAAGAAAATGCCCAAAAAGGTTCAGTGGACAGCTTGCTGTCAAAAGACATTTGATGACCTGAAGCAGGCCATGGGCACTGCTCCCATTCTACAGAGTACTGATTACTCCAAGAAGTTAATTGTCCAAACAGATGCATCTGAATTGAGGGTAGGGACTGTACTGTCACAATTGAACGATTAAGATCAGGATCATCCAGTAGCTTTCATAAGCAGAAGGATGACCCCTAGAGAGAAACGTTGGTCAGCCATTGAGAGGGAGTCCTTTGCTGTGGTCTGGGCTCTGAAGAAGTTCAAGCCATACTTGTTTGGTACTCACTTCCTTATTCAGACAGACCATAAACCCATTTTATGGCTGAAACAAATGAAGGGTGAAAACCCCAAACTGCTTAGGTGGTCCATTTCCCTATAGGGGATGGACTTTACAGTGGAAGATAGACCTGGGAGTAACAATACCAATGCAGATGGACTCTCTAGGTATTTCCACTTAGAAAATGAAGACTCAACTGGTCAAGGTTAGTTTGATGTCCCTGCTTTTGAGGGGGGGGGGTTGTGTAGGAGAGTAGTATCTGTTTCACATGGGTACCCCCACTTTTTGCTGGTGTTTCACTGTTTTTCGACCTTAGTCTGGCTGTGGCCCTGATAATCAGGACCCCAGCCTAGCTGCTTCCTCTCTAAAATGGTTACCATGTACATTAGGTACAGCTCTAATTGGATTCTGGAGGGCCTTATAAGTCCCTATTATATGGTATACTATATACTCAGGGCATAGGTCCCTCAGGGGCCTTCCAGGGGCTGAAGCATGCATTATGCCACCCCTGGGAAGCACTCCAAAATGACACCACAGGTCTGCTACTGCAGCCTGGGCAAGGTGGTGCATGCACCCCTTACTGTGGTATAGGCTACCTATATCACTACCATTGCACACACATATAAAAACCTATAAGTCACTCCTATGGCAGGCCTTAACAATCCTGAAGGCAGAGTGCTTGGTTTTTATGTGAGAGGGTGCCCCTGCATGAGCAGAGCCTCTCTTCAGCATTCGGAGTACCTCCTCTGATGCTGTTTGTGGTGCAGCCTGACCATATACTCTTAAGTGCATTATAACCTTGCTGTAAATGCTAACTTTGGACTGGCTGCACAGAAACATGTCATGTTTGGTGTCAAACTCTTTGGAATACTACCTCCCATCAGTTCTGGCAGCGGGGGTTGCATTCCACCCTTCTAGAGGGAGGGACATGTACCCATTGGTCAAACCGGTAAAGCCCTTATAGAGCCCTGGCATCACAAAATGGATGCCACTGCCACAGACACGGGTCTGGCCTCCTGCTGCTGACCAAAACTCTGGCAGGGGAGGCCTGGACAATAGGTTTCCTGTCACAGGGAGTTGTAACCACCTCCCCAGGCAGGCAGATGTGTATTGGGGCTGCGCGCGAGCACTCTCTGGTGCTTTGAAGTCCTGCACTGGGGGCACGCTTGGAGTCCTTGTGCATAGTCCAGTTCAAACCGGTTGCAGGTGCTACCTGCCCCTGCTTTGGCGTGAAACTGGACAAAGGAAATGGGTGTAACCAACCCCTCTTCCCAAACCCTCCCATAGGTGGATCCCCAGAGTATGTCCAACCCCCTATCTTAGTATAAATATAGGAACCCAGTCCTTGAGACTTTGGATTACCCTGGACAAAACTCTGTAACATAAATCCTGGACCTTCAACGTTCTATTTCGACTAGAAGACTGAAGAAATCTCCCTTGGGGTCAAGGAGTGACTCCCCTGCTTGGCAGGCACCAAAGAAGCAACTGTCCGGTCTGCAACTCTGAAGCTCCCACCGGGCGCCGAAGTCTTTGCATCACCAGAGGTGGATTTCCAGACTTCCCCGAGGCTACCCTGAGTCAACAGCAAAAGCTGAGGCCCGTGTCTATCGTAGGTGAGGTGGAACTGTGACCCCTGGACACCGTGAACTTTTGCCGGTACATCATCTTCCTGGTCTTCCTCAAAGTTGTGCTTTGGGCTCGGAGTAGCCCCAGCCTTGAGCACTGACTGCACCGAAGATCTCTGGCCTCCACTCCACGAGTGACCCGTGGGCCAGTTTCCAGTGCGAGTGCTTGAGGCTCCTTCGTGATCGCTAGCCGTTTGGCTAGTGGGTCCCCAAGAAGGCAACTCCTTTTCAGCTTGGGTTTTCCTGATTGCTTCAGACATGCCCTGACTTACTCTCTCTGGGTGAGTCCCCCAGACCTTGCTGGTCTGCACCGACGTCCTTCTTCTATTTCCACTTGACTTGCCGTTGCTAAGGGTTGTTGGATCCATTCTGGTCGCCGACACCGCAGCACTCAACAGACTTTGTGAGACAGCTCGAATCCAGCTCCTGATTGTCGTCGACGCCTCCTGGACCTCGTGGCTGAAGAGTCAAGACACCCGTCAACTCACCTGAAGTACCCGACATCTGTGGGCATTGGACTATCGTGCCCCTGGTCACTGGTAAGTGACCCAGACTCTGTCCCCTCTGCTTTCTGGTTCCTTCCATCCTCTAACCAGCCTTGGATCTCTTCGGACACTTCTCTTCACGGCAGCAGCACTATATTGCCAACTTCCATTGAAAACGACGCCGCGACCCGACACCAAAAGACACCTATGCACCGGCTTCCCTGGGTGAGGTAACATGAGTACTCCAGTGCTCCCGTGGGTGTTGGCCCTAGACACCTCTAAGTCCAGAAGGGTTTCCTTGTAGTCATCCTCTAAGTGTCCTTAACTTGTAATTTTCCATCTGCGACTTTCCCCATAGAAGTTAAAGGCGATTCGAGCCCGCACACGTCCCCCTTGGGTCCCCTACGTCACTGCCTTTGGTGCTTCCTTGGGGCCCAAGCACTTCTAAAGGCTCTAGGCCTTGTGTTTAGTTCAGTTGTGGTTCTTATACCACTTTATTGGTATATGGTTTGGTACGCCCCTAGGGCCCAAACGTGTATTTGTGCTTTTACTGTTGAATACTGACTTGTAACTTAAGTACTTCGAACTCCAGCCTCATATAGAGACTAGAGGGGTGTGTTTTATATTAAATACATATATTTTGAATATATACCTGGTGTGGTTGTCCTTTCATTTGGTCATTCAAGAGATTATAGACTGGTAAAACAAGCTGATTTACATTCCTTCAAGACTTAGCCTGAAGGCTGCTCTCCATAGCTACCACTAGGATAGCTTTCAAATAAAGGTTGTCTTTAACCTATCACCATAAGGGGTTGTTAGGACTGGTACAGGGTGCCCACTTTAATTAGTGGACAGCATATACCAGGCCAACTTCTCACACACATAAAATCAGAACACAGGTACAATAGTCTTGTGTGGTAATTTAATATCAACTCTCTTAGAGAACGCTCCTAACAGAATATCATTCTTGTATATTTGTACAAATTAATAAAATTGTAACTGTCAATTTTTTACATTTCACATAGCGATGGATGGGGACATATATCTAAAACCAATATTATCAGGTGGAAATGCCTTCTTTTAACAACAGACCTCCACAGTGCTAAAAAAAAGGGTTTGCCAAAACCAAGCTGTCTCTTAGCACAATTTATATCCTTGGGTCAGTTATGTTTTGCAGTGTATGCATCCTAAAACAACAGAAAATGCATAGTTTTCTCTATTTACAAGTTCACATCATTCTATTTCAATTCAAAATTATGGCAGTAGTAATAAAAATGTATCAATCCATAATGAGCAGGGAAGAGAGTATCTACCTTTCATTAAATATTTTTCAATTCTATAATGCTACTAACATTTGTTTGCCGTCCATACTCAATGACAATAAGTGGTCATATATTCCACATCTCAAGTTATGCAACTGAATAAAAATACTCAGCAATAAACAAAACTCATATTGCACACATCATGGCCATTGATATCACCCAACTATGCATACCCATGTATCTTAATATGGAGTTTAAAAAAAAGGGTTGACACTAGTTAAGTCAAGAGTCAGGGTAAGTAGTCTCAATAGACGCTCACCAATCGTTTTTTGTAGTTTGCACCATGTTATAGTTACTGAATTTGCATTATCAATCCATGCAGACAGTATTATATCAATTCGTGCATAAATGATTCACTATAGTCCTCAACTAAGTCACGATAGCATTATCAATCCATGCAGACAGTATTTTATCAATTTGTGCATAAATGACTCACTATAGTCCTCAACAAAGTCACGATATGTACATAGGGCCCAATTCACAGAACTAACTTAAGACAAAATCCTAAACTTACTACTTTTGGTATTCTCAGAAGTTAGGATTTTGTCTTAAGTTTGTCTTAAAACAAACTTAAGACAGACTTAAGACAGACTTAAGACAAACTTAAGGCAGACTTAAGACAAACTTAAGACAGACTTAAGATAGACTTAAGACAGACTTAATTTAGGATTTTGTGTTACGTTTGTCTTAAGTCTGTCTTAAATCTGTCTTAAGTCTGTCTTAAGTCTGTCTTAAGCCTGTCTTAAGTCTGTCTTAAGTCTGTTTTAAGACAAGCTTAAGACAAAATTCTAACTTCTGTGAATACCAAAAGTCGTAAGTTTGGGATTTTGTCTTAAGTTAGTTCTGTGAATCGGCCCCTTTATGACGAAGTGCAATAGTGTCATGTTACTCTGTGTTGGTTATATACTCACAACTATTGATGTCGTATTTTCAACTATACCCAAGTATTAACATTTTCCGACTCCAGATATATATTACTGGTGCATCTTTTTTAAAAATCTTTTTTGTTTACAAATATGAGTCCATCTTTTTTTATACAAAAATCAATGTAAATAGCGGATTGCAAGCAAAATGACGCCATTGTGGAACGGAAAATTCATGTGATACCTATTTACTTGAGCGTCCATATGAGAACACTATTGATCTGTTCTATTCTATTCTATTAACATATAGTATGTGCGACTATATACATTTTAATGATGCATATTTTTTTAAAGAATGTATTATTTACAAATACGAGTCCATTATTATTAAGCAAGAATTGACATAATTAAGATTGAAAGTAAGAGGACGCCATTTTAGAATGGGAAAATCTTGTAACAGTTATTTATTTAAGCGTCCACTTAAAAACACTATCGATCTATTCTAGTTTCCACCATGTTTAAGCTTCTCATTATCTATTAACAACCCCTTGTGGCATCATAGGTATGAATACATTAATTGGTTCAGGCTCAGAAAGACAAAGAATTGCAGGAAGAAGAACAATTTATGAAAGGCCGCTATATGCCCACATTACATGCATAGAGCACTTACTAGTAGCGTGGCTTGATAACCGAGTGTCTGTCAGGGTGTCTGCTTCAATAGGTTGAAACAGAACGCCATGTATCGGACATCTTATATAGTAGCGTTTGATGTCAAATACCTAATTGTTCCCATAGACACAGAGAACGTCCAGGCGCGTTGCGGCTAATCCTAGCTAATCGTGCGATCATTAAACGGTCAGTTGCAATATTTCATCATGAATAAATATGCCAGTAAATTTAGATGGCATCTGATTTCACAATAGCTAATGCTTAACAGCCCAATGCAACAGTGATCCACTCGGGGGACCAATACATTTTTGAGGCAAGTCTTAAGACGATTTGTCAAATCAGTGCTTGAGTGCTTGTTGGAAGAAATATGGCTTTCAAGGAGTGTATGTCTTGATATTTTCGGCTGCAGCCATGGACACCAAAGAGAGCAAGTAACTGTTCTACGTGACTCACGCGCCATATATATATATCAATTGGGACCCAGGGGGACCTTGACGCGAGCCAGTGTCCCCCTGGGGTTTATCGTCCGGTGGAATGATCCACGCAGCGCGATAGGTATAGATAGGTAAGGGGCGGGACTCGTAGGTATGTTATCCATAGAGGGTCTTTTGGCGGGGATTTTTAGCGCTGAGGGGATTTTGAAGGCGAGTGTTTTTAATTGACATCAGCTGTTTTCTTTCAGCTTGAAGCAGTGTTTCTTTGTTGATATTATGGCAGAGAGCGCTGCTGTAAATGACACGCTCCGCATTCTATGTGAGGCGGGCCATAAAGACCTTTTGCGGCCTGGAGTGTCTGCGGCTCTGGCGGCGTGCGCGAGATGCCCGAAGCGTGTTGCGGTGCTGGGTGTCACGGAAGCTGTGGCTGCATGTGTGCCACCAAGAGGCTGTTCGCATTTAGCAGCTGCTAGCGCTGGGAAGTTACCTTCTCAACTGCAGAGCCGCAGACGTCTTCCTCAACGGAGTGATCCTGGCAAGCTTCTTTCTTCCCACTGCTCCGCGATGCCGGAGGTGGAGGCAGGTCAGTTGGGGGCAGTCTCCGCTCCTCGGGTGGGCCGTTCTCGGAGGCGTGTTATCAGCAGGGGCAGTGCTGACTCCAGGAGCCTTTCTGCCTCATTTACTCGGGTGAGCATTGGGAGAGAGAGGGGCTCTGTCGAGTGGGAGGTTAATTCCTTTGCTTTACCAGCGTCTCCTTTTCCTGCAAAAAGGGTTAATTTAGGCGGCAAGGTGCTCAGGAAGAGCACGCATTTAAATGAAGGAGTGACATTAATTAATATAGCGCCTCCTGATTTTCCTGATGGATGATCTGCAGTGCTAGTGGATTATATTATTCTAGTGACAGTGGGGATGAGGAGGCTGGTTTTCAAGCATTGTCACCTGCTCCTAGAAATACTAACGTACCTATGAATGCACAGGATGTTGGTTCATCATTGGAGGGGGCCGTTGCCGATGTTATACTGTCCCCTGTGCCTAGAGGCCACCCTGTGGCAAAATCCGGCTTGTACATTAAAAAATCAGTTTCTGCTGAGCTAGCAGAATCAGCTCTGGGTGAAGATGTTCATGAGGTTTTGAATGATGTGGAAGTATGGCCCCACAGTGAACATGATTCTTCGTAGTTAGACCAGTTGGGGATTTCGTCAGGCATTGAGTCTATTTTTCCTGATTCTCACCCCCCCTGTCACTCTCAGCTTGCTTTTGACTCTTCATTCGGGCCACAGTGTGGGCAGTGGGTCTGGGTTGAACATTCTGCTCCTTCATCATCCGCATTTGGCAGCTTTGTACAGGCTGCTGGAGGTGGTAAGTTGTCAGCGGCTTCTGGCAAGTGTGGCTGGAAGTTTGCAGCATCTACAGTCTCTCAGCCAGCGTCTGGTGTTACCAGGCTTGGGAATACGAAGCAGGTTGCGGCTTTTGGTAATGTATCAGGTGCACAAGGCGGATCAGGTGCAGATTTCTGTGTTACGGCCGGGCACTCTGAGTGGCGGCCTGTGACCAATTTGAAATTTTACGTCGGGGTGGAGGATGGGGAAATGCCAGGAAGTAGCAATGCTTAGTTTGAAATGTCTGATGAGCACTTTGATCAAGGGATTGCGGTGGGAAATATAAATGAAGGGTTTTTTGCTGAAGGTTTTGATGTTAATGCAGGTACCTTGAGTCATGAGCATTTATTGTCAAAAGGGGGTTGGGGGCAAACAATTCTTCTAGTTTGTTGCAGAAGTCAAGAGTGGACAGTGTGACGGAACAAGAACGGCATCACGGTCATCGTTGACGTGATGATCCACAGGAATTTCAAAAGCGTGCTGCTCAGTTAACGACAGGTAAGCCTCAGTGGTGGGCTTCACATGTTTACCCACACTTTTTGCTGGTGTTTCACTGTTTTTCGACTTTAGTCTGGCTGGGACCCTGGTAATCTAGCCTAGCTGCTTCCTCTCTAAAATGATTCCATGTACTTTAGGTACAGTTCAGATTGGATCTGAGTTGCCCTTATAAGTCCCTAGTATATGATATACTATGTACCCAGGGCAAAGGTACTCCAGAGGCCTACCAGAGGCTGAAGCATGTATTATGCCACCCCTGGAAAGCCACCCAAAATGACACCACAGGTCTGCTACTGCAGCCTGGGTAAGGTGGTGCATGCACCCGTTACTGTGATATAGGTTACCTATATCACTATATATATACACACATATAAACCTATAAGTCACTCCTATGGCAGGCCTTATCAATCCTGAAGGCAGATTGCTTGGTTCTTATGTGAGAGGGTGCCCCTGCATGAGCAGAGCCCCTCTGCAGCGGTCGGAGACCATTCTCTGATGCTGTTTGTAGTGCACTCTCACCATATACTCTTAAGTGCATTATAACCAAACAGTAAATGCTAACTTTGGACTGGCTGCACGGAAACATGTCGTGTTTGGTGTCAAACACCTTGGAATCATACCCCCACACCAGTAACTGGTGTAGGAGTATGACCCCACCCTTCTAGTGGGAGAGACATGACAGCACTGGTATACCCGGTAGAAACTTAATAGAGCCCTGGCATCACAAAATGGATGCTGCAGCCACAGACACGGGTCTGGCCTCCTGCTGCTGACCAAAACTCCGGCAGGGGAGGCCTGGACAGTATGTTTCCTGTCACAGGGAGGTGTAACCACCTCCCAGACAGGCTTATGTGTATTGGGGCTGGGTGGGAGCACTCTCTGATGCTTTGAAGTCCTGCACTGGCGGCACATTTGGTGTCCCTGTTCATAGTCCAGCTCAAGCCGGTTCAGGGGCTTCCAGCCCCTGCTCTGACATGAAACTTGACAAAGGAAATGAGTGTAGCCACCCCTCTTTCCAAACCCTCCCATAGGCAGGTCCCCAGAGTATGTCCAACCCTCTACCTTAGTATAAGTATGGGACCCCTGTCCTTAGGACTTTAGATTACCCTGGATGAAACTCTGAAGCTGAATCCTGGACCTTTGATGCTCTGCTCAAGACCAGAGGACTGAAGAAATCTCCCTTGGGGTCAAGGAGTGACTCCCCTGCTTGGCAGGCACCAACGAAGCAATTTACCGGTCTGCATCATCGAAGCTCCTGCCAGACTCTAAAGTATTTGCAGCCCAGAAAGAGGATTTCTAGAACTCTCAGAGGCTGACCCGAGTCCCCAGCAAAGCTGAGACCCGCAGGTCTTGTGAGTAGCGTAGAACCAGAACTCCTGGTCACCGGGCACTTTTGCAAGTGCATTACCTTATCGACGTCTGGTGAAGTCGTGCTTGGGCTGATTTGTAGCCCCTACTTCGAGCACTGAATCCACTGAAGATTGTTGGCCTGGTCATTCCGAGTGATCCGTGGGCTACCATTTTATGTTTTGTCTTGAGGTCCCTTCGTGATCCCTGGTCTGTTGACTGGTGGGTCCCTGAGGGGGTAACTTTGCATTTCCTTGGGCTTTCCTGGTTGCTCTAGATGTGCCCTGACTCCCAACCAAGTGGTGAGTCCTCTAGACCTTGCTGGTCCGCACCGAAGCATCTTTCTCGTTTCTGCATGGGTTGCTGTTGCCAAGGCTTGTTGTGTCCAATGCAGGCACCGACGCTGCAGCACTCAACATCCTTTGTGGGCAGCTCGAATCCAGCTCCTGATTGTCCTCGACACCTCCTGGTCCTCGTGGCTGAAGAGTCAAGCTTCACCTCCTTCACCTTAAATAACCCGACATCGGTGGGCATATGCTCATCGCCTTCCTGGTCACTGGCAGGTGACCCAGACTCTGTTCCCTCTGCTTTCAGGTTCTTCTCATCTTCAATCCAGGCTTGGATCTCTTTGGACACTTTGCATCTTCACGGCAGCAGAGCTTCTTCGCCAGCTCCCATTGAAATCGACAACGCGACCCGACACCAAAAGACACCTATGGACCCGGCTTCCCTGGGTGAGGTAACACAAGTACTCCATTGCTCCCGTGGGTGCTACCCCTAGAACTTCCTAAGTCCAAAATGGTTTGGTCCTGACTCATTTCTAAGTGTCCCTAATCTTTAAAAATCGAACTGCGACTTTCCCCATAGAAGCTAATGGGAGCTCGCGGCTGTGTTCACACACTGCACTCGGCCCCCGTGGGTCCCCTGTGTCACTACCTTGGGTGGTTCCTTGGGGTCCCACTGATTCTACAGGCTCTAGGCCTTGTGTCTAGTTAAGTCGTGGTTCTTATACCACTATTTTAGTATATGGCTTGGCTCGCTCCTAGGGCCTGACGTGTATTTGTACTATTTTACTGTGATTATTGAAGTGTAACTTATGTGTTTTGACCTCTAGTCTCATAAAGAGACTAGGAGGGTGTGTTTAGTAATACATACATATATTTTATATATATACCTGGTGTGGATATCTTTCATTTAGTGACTCAAGAGATTATAGACTGGTAAAACAAGCTGCTTTACACTCCTTAAAGACTTAGCTTGAAGGCTGCTCTCCATGGCTACCACTAGGATAGCTTTCAATAAAGGTTGTCTTTAACCTATAACCATTAAGGGGTTGTTTGTACAGATACAAGGTGCCCACTATAACTAGTGGACAGCATATATCAGGCCAACTTCTCACATCTTGGTCACAACCTTTGGTGGGCAAGCATGATACATGTTCTATGGGGGTTGGTGATTCACCTGTGAATGAGGTTTTGGGGGTAGGGGAGGACGTAGTGAAAGTAACAGATCAGTCATCATTAATTAGCAGTGTTGCGGGGACAAATAAAGCTTCTAGTCAAGACATGCAGGTTTCAGGCGTTGATAAATCCAATTTGGGGCAGGAATCGGTCATAGATACTAACGTTCATGAGAAACTCCGGTATATGGGTTTAGCTATGCCATTGGGAACGCATCTTGCAGATAAAACAAAGAAGAGAATTTGGCAACATGAGTTTGTTGATGTTTTCAAACTCCTTCATAGGGACATTCAAGCTAAGGAGGGGTCCAACGAGGAAGAATGGGAGCTTTCTAGACGTCCCAGAGTCCCCAAGAATATTGTGAATTGGACGGCTGCATTTTTAATTTATGCGAGTGTATATTGTGAGAGACATCAGGATAGGGCGGTGGCCTTGTTTAAATAGATGGATACTATTTCTAAAGCACAATTACACTTCGGTGGCTTTGATGGCTCAGCTATGATGAAGAATTCAGGGCTAGAGTCAGTATATACTCAACCGCCTGCGATGACCCATACTGCAAGTGGACTGCCTATTACTTACCGGCCATTTCTGCCTCGCCCCGCCCAAGTTGGGGCGGGTGGGTTTGGTAGAGGACAACTGCCTACACCTTCCTCCTGTTGGAATTTCAACCGGGGAGTATGCACCAGGCAATTTTGCAGGTTCAAGCATGAACGTTCCCAATGTGGAGGAAAGCATGCCATTACCCAATGTTTCGCTAACCAGAGGTTTGGGGATTAAGGGAGATTCCAAAGAGGTAGGGGTGCAGTTCCTCAATTTATGCCAAAGGGCTCCTACACCAATTAAGCTGTTGTTACTGATACCATGGTTGGGCGAGTATCCCGACTCAGAGATTGCTTCTAAACTTTATTGGGGGTTTAAGGATGGTTTCAAGATAGGCTACCAAGGGCCACGGTGTAATAGATGGGCTGACAACTTGAAATCTGCCAAAGAATTGCCACATATTGTTCAGAAGAAACTGGATGTCGAATTAAAAGCTGGCAGGATTGCGGGTCCTTTTAGTCAGTGTCCTTTGCAGAATCTGATGATATCCCCTTTGGCTGGAGAATTTAGATTAAGTAATGATCTATCGTGGCCGGAGGGCCAATCTATTAATGATTACATTTCTCCTTCTGACTCTAATGTCTCCTATGCTTCTGTTGATGATGCTCTACGATTGGTGCGGATGGTTGGGACTGGTGCTGAACTAGTAAAATGTGATATTCAGTCAGCTTTTCATTTATTACCTATACATCCATCAGATTTTGAGCTCCTGGGCATGTTTTTTAATGGAGCCTTTTATGTAGACAGAGTCCTCCCTATGGGTTATTCAGTGTCTTGTGCTTTGTTTGAAATGTTTAGCACTTTCTTACAATGGTGTTTTTCGAAGAGAAGTGGGCACAAACACGTTTGTCATTATTTAGATGACTTTATGTTCATTGGAAAGGGACATTTAGATCAGTGCCGCAGTGTTTTATGCATTTTTGAAAACATGGCTGAGGAGTTCGGTGTTCCGCTGGCTCTGGAAAAAACTGAAGATCCTTGTACCAAACTCACTTTTTTTCGATATAGAGATAGACACTGAAGTTCGTTTGCTGGTGGCAAAGGTGGGAGAAATCAGGTCCTTTCTTTTGGAGGTTATTGACAAAGATAAAATTGAGCTCAGACAGGTCCAGCGTTTGTTGGGCTACCTCAACTTTGCTTGTCGGGTGGTCAGGGCTGGCAGAACTTTTTGCAGACAGTTGGGGATGGCAATGTCAGGAGCATACCTCCCTCATCACAGGATTAGGATTACTAACGCCATCAGGGAAGACCTTTTGATTTGGCTAACATTTTTGGAAGAGTTCAATGGAGTTTCTCTCTTTTTTGTGGAGGATAACACCATTTGGCAATTTTAGATTTTTCAGATGCTTCTGGGGCCCATGGTTTAGGTTTGTTTTGGGAGGGTCCCTGGTGTGCAGAGAGGTGGCCTCATCATTGGCTCCAACAGGGACGCAGTATTGCCTTTTTGGAATTGTTTCCCCTCATTGTGGCTTTGCTAGTCTGGGGTGAGGAGTTTCGAGACAGGTGCATGCTGTTTCATATCGATAATATGTCTGTGGTGGAGCTTATTAATAACCAAAAAGCAAGAAATCTTCGGGTGCTATGCCTTTTGCGAGTGTTCATGCTACAGAGCCTCAAATTGAATATTGTTTTCAGGGCTAGGCACATTCCAGGCATTAACAATTCAATTGCAGATGCGTTGTCTCACTTTAATTGGCAGAAATTCCGCAATTTGGTGCCGGGGCAGACAACCTCAAAACTTCGATCCCGCAAGACACCTGGTTGCTGGGGGAATGAGGATCATCGATCTGGTCAAAAAGTCAATCAACAGGCCTGGACTGGATTTTTAAGTTATGCTAAATCTCACTGCTCTGACGGGACTTCAGTTGGTAACAAATGTTTCATTTTACAGTTTGTGTTATATTTGATTAGCGGGGGTTTGTCTCACACAACCATTTCTGGGAAATTGGCTGGGATTTCTTTCTATGTCCAGTTGTTGTGGGGTCAAGTGGGTGATGTTCTGTTACGTCACATGTTGAAGGGTTTAAGTAGAGAATGCTCTTATTTTTTGCCTTTGCGTGAACCAATTACTTTTGTTCTTTTGCAGCAGCTGCTAGTACAGTTACCAGTTTGCTGTTATGACATGTGGGAGGTCTCTCATTTTAGGCTTTGCATGATATGGCTATTTTTTGGCGCTTTTAGGGTTTCAGAATTGTTGGGGTTAAGGGATCAGTTGGGTATTCAGACCAGTGAGGTTCATGTTCAAGGAGGAAAATTGAGGATTCTGTTGAGGAGGTCTAAAACTGATCAACTGGGAAAAGGCAAATGTATTCTTTTAAACAGTAGTGGTGTGCAGGAATGCTGTCGTTTGGGGGAATGGGAGTCATTCGTAAGTTCTGCTGAGTTTCAGCATGGGGTTATATTCTCTCATTGCAATGGGAATCAGATTACTAGTGCTCATTTATTAGCTGTGTTACGTAAATCTTTGATCTTGATTGGGAAAAACCCTTACTGTTTGGGACTCACTCTTTTCGTATAGGGGCAGCTACTGAAGCAGCCAGATTGGGTAGGGGTTGGGAGGACACTAAGAGGATTGGAAGGTGGAAATATGCTTGTTGTACTCACTATGTCAGGAAATACTGTTTATCACATGGCTGCAGTCTAATTTTGTTTTTTCCGCCTATGTTGCGTAAAAGGTTCCTTGTCAATGAAAATGCGTACATGGATTGTAGGCCACTCCTTCATTAAATGGTCAGCCATCTTTGCAGAGCAGCAGATTTACGGCGGAGCACTTCGACTTTCCAGCAAAGGTCACAAAGGTTTCTGGAAGGGGAAAGGTGGGATGAGGTGGGAGGCTTTGTTTCCCATGTTATCAGAGCTATCGTCTGCAAGATGATCCCCAGATTTATTAATCATTCACTTAGGCGAAAACGATCTAGTGCCAGTGTCGGGTCTATCCCTTTTGAAAAGAATGAAATTGGACTTAGCAGTGCTAAAGAACAATTGGGTGGGTAAGTCCTTGATATGGTCAGAATTTATCTACAGGCACCATTGGAGGGGGGCTCGCAAACATGCTGCGATGGAAAAGGCTCGCAGGAAGCTAAATGGTGCGATGAATTTTTTTTGCCATGCAATGTGTATTAAGGTTTTGACTCATGATAACATCGCTAGTGTTAAGAATCACCTTTTCAGGGAGGATGGGGTTCATTTATCCCAAATGGGTCAAGCATGTTATATAATGGAATTGAGGGATTTGTTGGCAGGTTTTTGGAATGAAAATCTTTGGTGCGCTAAGTAATTTTCTGTTATCACAAGCTCTGGGGGTGGGGCCAGGAAAACTCTTTGGTTTTCCTGGGTGGTGCTTTTTTGGGGGATTTGGATAGTCTGGAGCAGGCTAATCCTTCCGTCTGGGGTGGGGGAGGGGGGACAAAAATCTTGTTGGGAAAAATAAGAGGAGGGGAAAGGAAATGATGGGATTGTCCAGTACATGGGGTATTTCTGAAAGTCTAGTTGGGAATATTTGTGGTATACATTTATGATAAATGTTTAAAAGCATAATGCCAACGTGGAATTTTTTTATATATCTCTGCTTGCTTTGAGGAAGAGTATTTCTGTTTACCTGTCTTAATAAAGTGACCTTTTCTGCTAAGTCAATAACGGTGTGTGAATTGTTGTTATTGCGCGATGTTTAAAAACTCAGCAGAAGGGCTACGATTGCGCTGGTGACTATGGCGCCCGTATGTGTTTCAATGAGCAAAGAAAGAGCCCCCAGGCACTCCTCAATGTATTCTTGTGTTATTTATTGCAATGTCAACTGTCGGTTCCATCAACTTTGGAAACTATATAGTGCAAACCAATCAACAACATTTAAAAGATGGAATAGACAGACTATGGGCCTGATTACTACCATAGCGGTCCCTGAACCCCCATAACTTTTTGGCGGTCGACAGCCCACATACCTGGCGGTCCAACTGCCGGATTACAATGCGGGCAGGGAGACCGCCTCCAGACCGCTGCCACTGCCAAGATCCAAGCTCCCACGGAGGCGGTGATCTGCCTTTCCCTGATCTTTTAATGGCAGGGACACCGCAATAAAAAGGTCAGTTAAACGGCCACAAAAAGTGCCCCAGGGTGAATAAGCCCACGTGGATTGTGGCTAGGCCCCACTATGCCTGCACTGTTGGTGCACAGACTGTTTGCCATGCACAACATGGTGGATGGAAACAGTGCCCGACTTGTTGAAGGCGCAGCACTGCAGCCGACATTGTCTTCAGGCTCTTTGCTAGAGCAGAAGCATGCCACCTCCATGGCTGCACCACTGACACACTGCCAGCTCTGAGATGATGTTGTAATGCAGAAGTTGTGTTGTCACAGGCATGGTGGCGTGTTCACGACTGCTACCATGTTGGGTTGGCCCCTATTTCTTGACAAACCACCCAGTGACATCAGTATGGACAATAATGCATATAATACATTTGTTTGTGCTCCTTTTCAAAATGAATTATCAGAATTATTTTCACATGGAATTATGTAAAAAGAGTCAATTAAATAAAGTGTGCCGCTTATACAATGAATTTTTTTATACCAAATACATAACCATTCCAGTACATAACAAAACAATTGATATGTATTTCTGGGCAATATTTTGGTGGCACTCATTTACAGGTATCATAACTGTAATGCCTGATGGTCATGCCGGTAGAGATGACTGCCCTCAGTATACGTGCGATATCTAGGGTGTTCCGTGCCACATGGATCTACATGGGACATGTCACATGATATTGAAAGAGTTAGGGAGACCTTTCAATAGAGGAGGGAGTATCCATACAGAATTAAACCCAAGTGGGCAATGAAAGAACCTATTTGCTTGGATACTATGCATCTGTGAGGATGTCTGACATCAGTATAAGTGAGATACTGAGTGTGTTCTACGCCATACCATGCTACTAGGGACATGTCATGTGACAGAGACATTGGTGGTTAGACCCTTCAATTTGAGAGGGAGTATCCATACAGAATAGTGCCCAAGTGGGCAATGAATGGACCTATTCACGTGGATATTATTACATCAGTAATCCCAAGGATAATGATACATAATGGGTTAACAGATGGCCACTCATGGATATCAGGGGCTGTATTACCACAAATGCCTATTTTTATTATTTGCGCCTGGTAAGGTGCGCCCGGCGCAAACAGGAAAAATGCACCCTATTACCATGAATGCCCTGCCCAGGACAACTTGCACTGCCCCCAAGGCAGCGCATTCCTGTGAAAAACAGAGCAGCTGCTTCACAGCTGCTCTGTGTTTTCGCACCCCGCCTGTACTTTTTAAGGGGTCAGTTACTGCACCCTCCTGTAAGAGGATGTCTGGGGGTCCATGGGACCCCCTTTCCCCCCTCCAGAGGGCTGCCATCAAGGGGTGCCCTGACAGTGTGCCGCATTTTAGATGGCGCACTCTCATTATACCTCCCGAGGGCTTCTTTACCTCTGCGCTTGCATCTTTAATATGGCACTGGAGCAGGGCACACCCCCATGCAAATTAGGGAACACCCCCTGCAGAGAACGCTGGCGATTTATGTGCAAAAGCTGTATCAGTATTACAGAAGGGCTGCACAGGTATCTGCAGCTCCTTCTGTAATACCAAAGTGGCCCGGAGGAGCACATAGCAGGTTCAAATGCTTGCTGTGCCCCCAGGACACTTTATATAATATGGGCCCTGGTGTCTGGATATGTAGGATCTAACAGTATGTTCCATATTCTGCGATTCTTTATATGGTGTGTTCCGAGCATCATCTGAATTTGGCGACGACCCCAAATTCAAAGGGATTATTTCTGTAAAATCATCCCCAATTGGGCAATGTACTCTGCTGCTCTCCCTGCCTCATCATACTAATTGCATCCCTCTGATCATCCAGTAATGTCCAATAGAGCTTATGAGGGTGCCGCAGTCATGATATGTGTGTTACCAACACATTTAAATGGCCCTAACATGTCGATAAACATTATTGAACCTCCTGTGTCTCTATATCAATGATACTTATACAATTATCATCAGGTCCACAAATTGCCCAGTTCAGGCATGCCACATCATATCGAGGATGGCAAATCTTTTACAATTAGGACATAAGTTGCAAGAAACATATTTCCAGAATATATTCCAAAATATGAAGTGTGATGTGAGTGAATACAATCATAAGAGAATAAGTGAAAATAGGGTGTGCACAGATGTAGATCTGTGTGTGGGAGTCGAAAGCTTCACAATAGAAGGAGGACATCTGTCCCAACATATAAGAATGAATACAGGTTCATAGATGGGGGATCAATTTATAGAGATTACCAAAAAGATATCAGCCGTCATAGAAGGATATAGCTGAAATCTATTATATGTGAACTGTCAGTTTTCATACATACTCAGTAATACCCACAGGACCTTGGTATCCAGCTCGATGATTTGACCTGATTCAATGTTTCCAATGTTCTCAAAATAAGATCCACCCTCAGTACTGCCCAGCATACATTAATCTCCTAACTTCACTTGCTCTGTTATTGAAGTCAGTAATTAATTTTATTGCATTGGTCTTTTCTATCTTCCTTTTCCTCTGGCCAAACAGAAAGTCATCTCTTTTAAGGGATAACACCGTACCTTGTGCTGATTTCAGTACTTTGTTGGGATATCCCCTTTCCCGAAATCTTTCAATCTTTCCTTGCATTCAGTATCAAATTCTCCATTTTAGGTTGATAGTATGATGGCTTTCAGAATGCAGTATGCTGTTGCCAGCAGTTTCTTTCCTGTACAAATTTGATACAAGTTGTCTTTCATTTATTGTAATGTATATGTCAAGATAGTCAATGCTTGTGTTGATGAACTTATGACTAAATGCCAAGTTAAGATTATTGGTTTGCAATGTATTTACATAGTCAGTGGCCAGTTTCTTTCACTGTCCCATATGATGGACAAGTAGTCAATGTATCTTATCCACATGATGATGTGGGAGTTGTACAATTCATTGGCTTTTGTCCAGACCAGATGCTTCTACCACCAGCCCAAGAACAAGGTTGTGAAACTGGAGGTGAGGTAGGTGCCCATCAGAGTCCCTGACACTTGCCTATAGTAGACATCATCAATGCAGAAGATAGTCTGACTCAGGCAAAGGAGCAGAATGTTGCTTAAACTCAAAGTACAGTCAAGAAACTTTGATGGATCTGCCACTTAAGAATGACACACATACATCAATCGCTTGTTTTTGCTTTATACATGAGTAGAGGGAGTTGACAAATAAGGTCACCAATAAGTATGTGTCTTACCACTGGATCCCATGAATCGTAGTAAGGAAATCAGTGCTGTCTCTGCAATACGATGGTAAGCCAAGTACAAGTAGGGCTAAGATGTGATTCAGATATATGGCTCTGGTTTCCAATATGCCCCCATTGGCTGAGACTATCAGTCTCCCTGGAGGGTGAGTGGGGTGCTTATGTACCTTAGGCAAAAAGTACATTGTGGGTACCCTGGGATGGTCCACCTTCAGAAATCGAAATTCATCATCATCAATTATTCCTTTGCCAAACCACATGCTCAATACATTTCAAAAGTTAGCAATCCATGCCCTACATTCAGATTGATTAATCAACACTTATCACTTTTTACCATTTACCTGTGTATAAACTTCACCACAATACTGTTCAGTATTCAAAATGACATTGTTCCCCCAAATATCAGAGTGTTGATAGCAATATTATGGTCACTGGACAATGTATATAGTGCATTTTTCTGTGCTTTAGACAAATTATATTCCCCACAATATATTTGTCCCTCATTTTCTTTAATTCCATTACCATGGTCTCCTGGAAATAATCAATTGCATCATGTGTTATGTTGGGATTGGTCAACTCTTGGGTTTAAAGCTACTTGCCAGTGTCAAGGTCCATCTTTACAAGAATCTTTTTTATTGCCATATTCGGATCCCCACCGTGCTCTATAATATCCCAGAATGCATGTTCCCTAACACGGGAACCCTGTTGGTCGGTGGTACCCTGATCATAGCTGCCTCATCTGTTTAGGTCCAATCCATGTATGGGCACCAATCGGGTAATGTCATCAATGCAGAAATCTTCCGGTCCTATTTCTGTCTCCAGGATATTGTCCGATGTTGTTTTTTTACACCTTTTGCATAATTTTGTACGTTTCAGACATAAAAGGAACAAATCAATCCAGCATTGTGTATAGCTGGAGTTAACAGTATGGCAGAAGGAAAGACCAATTCTAGAACCTTTCTTTCATCATCTGTGAGGGTTTTGTTAGATAATTTAATAATAGTTAACTCTCCCATCAGTGCTCCTGATTTCTCCTTTTGTCATGGCCTTTGGCCGGGTAACGCCTCATCCTCTTCTTGTTTTCTTTGACCTCTGCCAGTGCCTCTGCTGTGACCTCTTGCTTTGCCACATCCCTGTGGTTACAAGTTTTGTTTGAGCAGTCAAATTCCTCTAAAAAAGTGGTTGTCATGATAGTAGCTGCTGTGGTGCCTGGTGTATCATCCATTAAGAAGCTTATATCTAAGCTTGATGCTGCCGAGGACTGCTCTTGGCATGTGTTTGTTCCTGTTAGCCTCAATTGTTGTCGTGGAATGTCATCCCTCATCGTAAAGGTTAAAATCCTTCCTTCGGGGTAATCTTTCCCATCCCTTGGGAACTTCCTTCATTTTTTGCTTTTAATATTCTCCTTAGACAACTTTAATTTCTCAACTAGTGTGGTCAGGAAATCCTTCACATATTTTTCTTCTTTGTATTGATCCCTTTTAGCCTTCAATTGTGCCAATTCCACTACAGTTGTTTCAAGATCTACTTTGGTATACTTCACCAAGATCTCAAGCATATCCTTGCAGGTTGTTGCCATGAATTGGGTCCATTTCACAGGGTAGAATAAGCCCACATATTCTGCAGTGTGTATGATTATTAACAAAAAATCAACAAAACAAAAATCAAAGAAAAACAAGGAGCAACAACGAGGAGCATGCAACTGAAGAGGGCATAGGGGAGAAGAGGACAATCTGGTAGTTGTCAACCTATCTAAAAGACCTATCACAGACATGAAATCTCTCTAATGAAACAAGGCTTAAACTTTTGCCCAGCCAACCATATGGATTTCACACAGACTCACAATGATTTTTACAAGTACATAAGAAACATTAGGCTAGCAAAGATGTTAGCAGAAAAAAACAATCTGAAAGAACATCGAAAATAAACAGTACAATCCACTGTGGATCTGAATGTGGCAGATTCTGCTAGCCAGCTAACGCTGTTTGAATTGGAATATGATGAGCATGGGCTAAGACCTTCCTAGTCAGACAACTATTGGCCACAGATGGGGGCAGTCATGTGTCGTAAAACATGGAAATTGTTCTTTTATCCACAATTACTACCTGGAAACAAAATTGATCTGGTTCATGAGTCAGTAATTCAGAACATTTACAAAATGAATACGCAGAAGTATACTAACAATTTCACATTGGCAGAAAGACAAGCCCTTTTCGCATTACAACAAGAAGAAACAATTGAGATTAAAATAGCTGACAAGGGTGGGAACATTATTATTTTGGAAAAAGAGGATTATATCAAAGAAGCTTTTTTCCCAATGTAAGAATAAGATCTATTATGAGAGTTTGAAAACGAATCCAACAGCGCAGTACAAAATGGAAATTGACAACTACCTTAAAGAGCCGACAGAAAACAACTTATTAGATGATGATGAATGTAAATATCTTACAACTTCTCACCCTATTGCACCAACTATGTATTTTTTACACAAAGTTCACAAACATCCTACCAAACCTCCTGGGAGACCCATTATCTCAGCGAAGGGGGCACTTTTTGAACCAATCACCAACTACATTGATTTCTTCTTGTTTACCTTTGTACAAGATCTAAATTACTACTTGAAAGATACAAGTGATTTTTTAAGACATCTGCAAGAAATTCCTTGGCAAGAGACTTTTAAATTGATTTCAATGGATGTAATTTCCTTGTACACAAACATCGAAAATGAAATTGGTATTAAAGCTTGTGAATATTTCTTCATCAAAAGAAATATACAGTTTGCCAGACATTATGAGAGGCTACTCAAAATGATTCAACTATGCCTAACCCAAAATGTTTTTTTTGTTTGGAAATGATCTATTCGGGCAAGAGAAGGGGATCGCAATGGGTTTTTCCTTCAGTCCAAGCTATGCATGTTTAACTACAGTATGATAAATATGTGAACAAAACGATTATGTGGTTGAGGTACATAGACGACCTCTTAATCATCTGGGATGGAATGGAGGATGATTGTGAGGAATATTTCAAGATCTTAAATTCTACTAATACCAATTTGAAATGTATGTACACAATCAACCATTCTAGAGTTGTGTTATTGGACACATATACATCCATGAGAACAAAATTCAAACCATTCGCCACAGAAAACAGACTGCAACAAATGCGATCCTACATTCACAAAGTTTTCATCAAACATCGTTAATGAACAGTATCTCATATGAGGAGTTTTTAAGAATTGGTAGGATTTGCTCACAGAGTGGAAAAAATAGAGCAGTGCAACTTTCAAAGGTTTAAAAGTAGGGGCTATCAACAGGAGGTAATTTTATCTGGCCTCCCAAAAACAACAAAAAAACAGAGAACAGAGTTACTCAAAAATAACAGAGATGAAAAGAAGTCCAACCAAATGCAGCCTATCTGCATACTTACAACATATTAGTCAGAGCTGAAAAACATTAAAAGAATTCTAAGAAAAAATTGAAATATCCTACATTTAGACAAGACAGTGGCTGATTTCATGGTTGATCACCTTACTTTGATTTGCAGATGGTCAAAAAGCTTAAAAGACATATTAGGGCACTGTCACTTTCGCAAAGAAAAGAAGAAGAAGAAAACCTCAAACTGGTTGGAATTAATTGGTTTTACTCTCTACAAATGTAGTCATTGTAAAGTGTGCCAGATTGACAAACAACAGAAACAGATTACATTGGTGAATAACAAAGTATGAAAATTCAATCAATACATCACATGTAAAAGCCAGTTTGTGGTGTATATAATTGAATGTCCATGTGAGTTGAAATACGTGGGAAGTCCTGTTTGCAAGCTTAAAAAGTGCATTTTAGAACATGTGAGAGCAACCACAAATACAGATCAAAGTGTTGCGGTTGCCAGGCACATGGAAACCCATCATGACAGCGATTGGAAAAATAAAAAATGTCTGCAATTGAATGTCATGAACCGAGGGCGGGGGGATGATCATGATTGAAAATTGAGGCAGCGTGAATCACGACACATCCTAGTCTTCCGGACTCCCACTCCACATGGCCTACAGCAGAATGAGGAACTGGATATTCCTTTATTTTATCGCTTTTCTCCTTTCGGATTTACATTTGATGTGTTAATAATATTCTCTGCACTGATCACACGATATCACTATTTAACTATACTATGCGGGTGGATGTTGTATTTTCATTGATTTTATTTCAAATAATTTCAATATTAGTCAGATGATTATACCTTAACTTAATGATGGTCATAGGAACCACGGGTATTTGAACCATGGCAATGGGGAGGCTTCCTTTGAATTATGAAAATTTTCATTGATAGTTGGTTTTGGCAAATTTCAGTAATATGGAGAATTCAATCTGTTTATTTAAAGATTTGAATGAAATCAGCCGGAAGTGTGTCTGATTATGAGCAGGAATTATCTATAAAGTTAATAATCACATTTATTATAAAAGTGAGGCAAGTATGTGACAGACAACACCCAGCAGGGCTTTTTAGAAATGTAAATTTGCTCTAATGATCTTATATTACACTTTGCAAAACAATTTTCTAATAATGATTGACCAGATTTGATTGCTATAAATTCAATAGAAAGATTTTATATACATGATCATCACCACGCTTATTATGGATCTGATTTGCACTTTGCGCTTTATAATCTTTTTTTAAGCACTTCAAATACCATAATGCCACGGAGCAATGTAACAGGAAGTGATGTCATCAATTTTTGATTTTAACATCTTTTGAAACTGTGTAATTTACACGTGAGAAACGTCTTGGTGAAACCGAAATGCTTAGGGAAATTGCCTAATCCCTGTCGACATGATCTACTGGAATGTGTAATAAAAATAATTCGCTGAACCTTACTTGTGAGTGCAGCTGGCTTCTTTGAAGTAGTTGGGTGAAATATTGTACTGCGTGGCTCGCACCGCCGCATAAGCGCCAACGATATCCAGCAAAAGGCCAGCCAGCTTGTGAAAAAAGTATATAAATATATATATATAAATCCAACTAAATTCCTCCAACCAAGGGAGCCCCCATCCCTGCAGGGCGCTTTCGCAACAACGGGCATGGAGCATCCTGTCATGTAGCACATCTACGAAATAAAAAGTGGAAATAAAAAGTGAAGCCCAACTCAGAGACACACAGGCTTTTAATGTGTTTCAGGCATGCAGAACATCAACCCTGACACGTTTCGGCCGTGGGGTGTGGCCTTGATCACAGGTGAGGCAAAACCCAATGGGTTAAATAGCACATCTTAAACCCTCAGTGGTCATGTGACACATTGACAAACTAATGTTCCCAGAATGCACCTGTGTTGTCATTGAAGACTGTGGTTGATATACTTTTTTAGCTGAATCGCATCCTTAACCTACAGTTCATGACTAGTACAAGTCCCGATGTCAAAGACTGTGATGTTGTTAAAATCATGCTGAATGGCGTCTTGACTCACAGTCCTGTCCAGGTGCACTGTAATGTTCAAGCTGTCACGTGTCCTATAAATAGCGGTAGCCCTTATTTTGTTAGATCCTCTCAATGTGCTGCCAGACAATATTATGATGTCCCACTTCAAACACCATTGAGTTGAGTGGACAAGAGGAGGCATCACTTCTCTTGTACTCCCTTACACGCCGTCATGCAATTTTCCTTGGATAATCCTTTTTAGTTGCGAAACAGTGTGGGGGACATGTCCCCTAATTAAATCCAACAAAGTCCCTCCAACCGAGGGATCCCCCATCCCTGTGGGGCGGCTTCGCAACAACAGGCATGGAGCATCCCGTCATGTAGCACATCCACGAAAGAAAAAGCGAAGCCCAACTTAGAGACACACATGCTTTTAATGTGTTTCAGGCAGGCTGAACATCAACCCTGATGCGTTTCGGCCGTTGGGTGTGGCCTTGTCTGAGTTGGGCTTCTCTTTTTCTTTCATGTATATATATATATATACATATATATTCACTGAAAAAACCACCGGTTTCAGGGACATTATAGTTAGTTTGAATGACATTTCACATGTACAAAACCAGAGAAATTCAGCCATTATAGTTAGCTGAGCTAACTATAACTTCTGCCCCTGCAATGCACTGCTGATGACGTCACATATTACATCACTCATAACATGTTCAGTGACATCACTGATGACATGTCAAATGACATCACTGATAACATAACTGATGACATCATCCATGTGATCATCTAATGTACCTCCTCACACCCTAATGTAACCTTTCATACATCTACTCTAAAATAGAGACTACCAATCTTGAAACCATAGACACACCAATAACAGTTAGTACATACCCACTCACTGATTCAGATGTCTATACACAAATCCATTCACTAACCAATACAGTCACTCATACACGCAGTCACTCATTCATACAGTCACTGATATATGCACACATATACCCATACAGAGACTCACACACTGCCACTCACCCATAGAGTTACTGAAACAACTAGTCAGTCACCAAAAGAATCCATTACACTGCCATTTACTCACCTATACAGTTATACACACACAGTACCTCACTTATTCATACAGGTACCAACACATACTTACTCTTTTATACAATCACTGACACAAGCATTCACTCATCCATACATGCTATGTAGAAAGATTCCCTCTTATCTGGACTTTCACAACTGAGTTTTCGGTGCTTAAGATTTCCTTTGACATGTTTTACCAAACATCCGTCACATACAATTACTGAATATTTTTCTTCATTTATGTTTTCTGTAACATTTCTTTTAAAACTGTAATGTTCACAATCACTCACTCTCACATACAGTCCCTTATATACTTCAACACTCACATGTACTTCCTTTCACATATGTAGTTACTCACACATATACCACTGAGACATCCATTCACTCACCAACACAGCCATATGTACACTCACTCACCCATACAAAACTTTGAAGATGCACTCATGAACCCATAAACCCACTGAATCACCCATTTACACATCCATGCACAGAGTCACATACCCCCACCCACCCACACAGACACCCATGAACCTATACAGGTAATAAGACAACCAATCAAAAACCCATATAGGCATTCATGTACCTATTCACCAAAGCATGCAGCCACTTACACACCAACTAACAGACTGATACAGACATTCACACAGATTAGTCATTCATCCATGCTTTCACTAAGACACGTTTAATCACTCACTTATACAGTCAGTCACACACCCACTAAATCATCCATTCAGACACTCATACACCCACTCATTCTTCAATAAACCTTGGCATGTATATATATGTATATATTACCTACTGGCGGTCGCCAGTAGGTTATAGTTAGGACCACGTTTCCATAGGAAATCCGCAACATTCTATTTTGAATAACTTTGGCGCCGGTTGATGAATCCTCGCGAATTTTTCAAAATAGGTGGGGCGCTACGCTCCGCTCCTACCCTGAAAGTCTCGGGGGGATTCGTCAAGCGGGGGCTGAGATTAAAGGGGGGTCCCAAAACGCGTTTTTCCCATGCATTTTTCCATAGGACCTTTAGACACAGCTACAGCCCGAACGGCTGAACAGAATTACTTGAAATTTGGCAGAGAGGTAGTCCTCAGGTCAAGGAAGTGCCTTTTGTAGGTTTGGTGTAAATCTGTTCAGTAGATTCTGAGAAAATAGCCTTTAAATCAATATATATATCTGAGCCAGCGTACGGTGCGCTTTCGGTGCGCTTACCGTACGCGTACGGTGGCGTGCGCGAGCGCGATTCTGATTGGTTGTTAGATCTTAGTAAACATTCGAATCGGTTGAAACCAGGAAGCGGCGGCCGCCATTTCGTGTGTTTCACTCAGAAAAAAAAGAGTGATATCTTGAAAAGGGGGCAAGGGAGAGAGTTACAGACCCCCTAACATTTGTAAGGGGGTCAAAGAAGGACAGAAAAGTACAAAGAAAAGATTTATTGATTTTAAAAAAAATCGCGGGGTACGCGTACGGTAAGCTCAACGTACGCGTACGGTAGAAAAAAAATAAAAGAAAAGAAATGAAATGCAGATTTAAGAGTTTAGATAGTAGGGGGCTCTAAAAAGAGCCGTTGTGTTTATGAAGTGATTTTTTAGTGGTACCTACAAGTAAGTACCGATGCAGAGTCTAAGGTTCAAGAGGAAGACTCTGTTCCCTTCATCAGTGAAGTGCACACCATCTCCTCTATAAATGTCTTGCATGTCGTAACGCAAGTTGTTGTGGTAAATGGAACCCATACCATAGTCATGTAGGAAAGCAGAAACAGATTTGTTGACGTGCTTTCTTGCTTTGTCAATCTGCGGACAGAAATGATTGGACCAGTTCCATTTTTGCCTTTGGCATATGTTAGAAAACACAAAGGCAGTTTTAGGGAAAAGTGAAAACAGTTGTGCAAAGGTGTCCTTCATAAGCATTTCCAGACCTACCCCAGTCAAAGTGCCTAGGTCATTGCCACCACAGTGCACTATTATGAGGTCAGGGTGTTGGATTTGCATGAAGGATTTCACCAATGGCATCAATTGGTGCCACTTTAACCCTCTCTGACCAATCCATTTAATGTCTACATTTGGCAAAGCAAGGTCTCTCACCATATCTGTTTTCTCTGCATACTTTTCACTCCAGAAGACATAGCTGTGCCCTACAATCCACACTGTGAACATCTTCAAAGGAGAACTGGATGCACTCAGGAGGTGTAATTCAGTGGAATGGTAAAAAGAAATGAAAGACAGTTTGGAAATGGGGGCATACATATTTTTTTTATAAAAAAAAGAACTGATTGGCTGTTTCATACCATTTTACAATAAAAACTAGGCTGTATGTGTAAATTAATAGAAGCATGTTTTGTATTGGTACAGAAAAATGTGTTACCAAAGAACAGTACTATGGATTTGCTGTTAGGTTTGAAAAGTCAAGCACTCTTGCTCTTTGGAAATGAAACATTGTGTGGTGAACTTCTGACCTAACTCAACAAAGCAGTGTTCCATGAGCTGTTGCTATGGTAGCAGGCAGAAGTCAAGTTGGGGGAAGGGTACTAGGCAGAAGTCAAGTTGGGGGAAGGGTACTTTTGGAAAAGGGTTGGTTTTCAACCAATAGAAATGTGTGATTACATTTGAAAAAAAGGGGGAAGCACTGAGATTTGAAATTAACATGTATATGTGTGGAAAAAGAGAGGGAAAGTTTGCCATTATCTGGTTCTGCTGAGAGGAGAGAGGTGTAAAGAACAGAGATCCTGGCTCTGATAATCTGCTGTTTGAGTGCGACATTTCTTTCACAACTAACTAATTTTAAAGGTGAGTTTAGAGTTTGAGAGGGGATGTATATGGTAAATTAAGAAATGAATAATAGAAATGGAATTCCTTTTGTTGAAGTTGTGTTTATCATTTTCTGTTTTGGGAGAAATTTAAATGTGAGGAACATGTAAAATAATATGGACTATGTTTTCACGATAAATTAAGGTGTACTGGTATAAATAAGGAATACTTTTAGGGTTTGAAGTTGCACTCAGTAATGCAAATACATTCAGCATTACTAAGGCTGGTTGCCCTTGCTGGAGTGTAGTCAGTCACCCAGGTTACACATGTTGCTGGTCTCAGAAGCTGTTTGGTATTGCTCTGGTGATTTTACATTTGCATTAGATGGAAAGGGGGAGGTATTTTTTTATGCAGAAGCAGACTCTTAGCACACAGTAAGTAAGTAAGTAAGTGAGTAGTAAGTGTGCTTTCAAATTGGCAAAGAAATTTCGTTTTGTGACTAATATGAAAACATGACTGTGTGCAAAAAGGAATTACAGGCAGAGATTTATTGCGTATTGCTCTGGTGATTTCACAGTTGCATTAGATGGAAAGGGGGAGCCATTTTTTGGTGCAGAAGCAGACTCTTAGCACACAACCTGTTGCTTACCCTGTGGAATCATGCACAGTATTCACAAGCGAGTGGGGTTTGAGGTTTCAGTCAGTAATGCAAATACATTGAGCATCACTAAGGCTGGTTGTCCTTGCTGGAGTGTAGTCAGTCACCCAGGTTACACATGGTGCTGGTCTGAAAAAGCAGTTTGGACATGTGCTTTTTTAAGAATCTGAAAAGTGGATTCAAAATGTGTCAGTCTGTAAAAGTGTTTATCACTTGCCAAAAAAAAGAGTAGTAAGTGTGCTTTCAAATTGGCAAAGCAATTTCGTTTTGTGACTAATATGAAAACATGACTCTGTGTGCAAAAAGGAATTACAGGCAGAGATTTATTGCGTATTGCTCTGGTGATTTCACAGTTGCATTAGATGGAAAGGGGGAGCCATTTTTGGTGCAGAAGCAGACTCTTAGCACACACCCAGCTGCTTACCCTGTGGAATCATGCACAGTATTCACAAGCGAGTGGGGTTTGAGGTTTCAGTCAGTAATGCAAATACATTCAGCATCACTAAGGCTGGTTGCCCTTGCTGGAGTGTAGTCAGTCACCCAGGTTACACATGGTGCTGGTCTGAAAAAGCAGTTTGGACATGTGCTTTTTTAAGAATCTAAAAAGTGGATTCAAAATGTGTCAGTCTGTAAAAGTGTTTATCACTTGCAAAAAAAAGAGTAGTAAGTGTGCTTTCAAATTGGCAAAGAAATTTCGTTTTGTGACTAATATGAAAACATGACTCTGTGTGCAAAGAGGAATTACAGGCAGAGATTTATTGCGTATTGCTCTGGTGATTTCACAGTTGCATTAGATGGAAAGGGGGAGCCATTTTTTTGTGCAGAAGCACACTCTTAGCACACACCCAGCTGCTTACCCTGTGGAATCATGCACAGTATTCACAAGCGAGTGGGGTTTGAGGTTTCAGTCAGTAATGCAAAAACATTCAGCATCACTAAGGCTGGTTGCCTTGCTGGAGTGTAGTCAGTCACCCAGGTTACCCATGGTGCTGGTCTGAAAAAGCAGTTTGGACATGTGCTTTTTTAAGAATCTGAAAAGTGGATTCATAATGTATCAGTCTGTAAAAGTACTTTTCACTTGCCTAAAAAGTAGTAGAAAGTATGCTTTGCAATTGGCAAAGAAATTTCGTTTTCTGTCTAATTTCAAAGCATGACTTTGTGTGCACACAGGAATTATTTTTAGATATTTAATTTGTGAAGGTGTTATTGTGATTTTCATTTATAGGAAAGGGGTTTATAGTATTTTAAGATTTCTAAAGAACATAAAAAATGTAGTAATATATTTAAATAAAAAAAAGGAATTTTTTTTTAGTTTTTTTCAGGTATTGCTGAAGAGCAGTGAACAAAATTTAAGATGCCTACAAAATCCAGAGTAAAGAAAGACCACAAAAAAACCTATATTTGAAGACAACTGGAGGACCTAAGTTAGTTGGAGATGCTCATGTTGGGAAAAAGAAAAAATCTTCTGGTAAGCAGACAAAAGATTTTTTAAAGAACATATTCAAAAAAAGGAAAAATGTACAAAATGTCTGTACTGGAAAGAATGTTTTCAATAGAAAAGGAGAGGAAAAAATTGAGAATTTAGTTAATGCAAATATACCTTCTGCAACTAAAAAGATTAACTTAAACAGAAAAACAGCGTTTAAAGAGATACGTAGAAAAATGTTTCAGAGAAGAGTCATGTCCAATTTGATAAAGGATGTGAAGAAATATAAGCAAAAGGCTAAATTTTACAAGAGAAAAAAAGAAATTGAAGCCATTGCAGCAAAGGCATTAGAATTAAAAAGGAAACTATTCATTTTAATTTTGAATAGGATGCGTACATTAGATAAAATGGTTAATGAACTGAAATCACAAAGCAAAAGGAAAAGAGTAGTGAACAGAACAAACTTTTGTAAAGTGTTTTTAGGAAAATGGATGCATAGTTCAAGTAGTGAACCTTTTTTTAATGAAGAGAGCTATTTTCAAAGTAATAGTTTGCTGCCTGCAGTTGACACCAGAGGTCGTGCTTACGAAGTGAAAAATGGTTGCATAATGGAGAAGGAGATAATGGTTCCAAGAGATGAGGTACAAGTGATGGCGGATGAGGCTATGGGGAGACGTCCTAAAGCCCCAGTGTACACTTGGAATTGTAGTAGTATTTGCACTGTGCGTCAGGAATCTATTGATAAATTTCGTGAGTTTCTAAGAGAATATAGTAAAAAAAGTGTAAAACAGAAGATTAAGGTGCTTCAAAGTCTAGATCCATGCAGAGTGAGAGAGAATACTGGTTTGCAGGGTCATTCTCTGGCTTGTCTATCTAGAAAAGTGTGTATTAGTGTTTTCCATCATTTTAGAATGCTGGCTGTTCATCATACTGAAATGAGAAAGTTTGTGAGACGGTTGTATTTTGCTAAAAGTCCAGCAATAAAGTTAGATGAATTGAATAGGGCTCTGTTCCGTGGGTCAGTATCAGATGTAGAGAAGGTTGTTGATGAAATTCAGTTTTGTTACTTTGGTCCTGAACAAAACAGTGCAGAAAAGGACACAGTAAATGAGGAAGAAGTGGAAGAGAATGTACAACCATGTGTAAGTGAGACATTTAATGATCACATAACAAAATTTGAAAAAATCTCTAATGAAAGACCAAATATTACTTGTATTTGTTGCCGCAGAACTCATTATAGAAAACAAACCAGGTATGTTGATCTCTATAGAAAAAGTGAAAATGAAGATAATTATAAGTGGAAGGATTTTGCCACATATATATTTCTTGAAAATTGTTTTGAATTGGGTGAAGTTCAGCGTATTTGTAAATACTGTTACAACAAATTAGAAGAAAATAGAATGCCGACCAGAGCTGTACATAATAATTTAGAATTGGATGTTATTCCTGCCGAACTTTCTGAATTAAATACTTATGAGTCTATACTTATTCAATGTGTTCATCCGTTCCAGACCATAGTACGTATGGAGCCCAAAACTGGTAAATTACCTCCTTCAGATTTACTGAGAGGTTTAAAAGGTAGAGTGGTATATTTGCCCTTGGATTTGAAAAAAAATATGGAAACTATTGATGCAGATACTTTGGAAACTGAACCATTAGTTATTCTGGTTAATGGTGTACCTACAAAGAATAAGAAGATTTGGCAGGAGCTGGTAGATGTACGGAAAGTACAAAGAGCAAATTTGTATTTGAAAAGGAATAACAAATGGTATGAATCAATTTATATAGAAGAAGAAGAAGAAGAAGATTTACAAGAAGACACAGAAACACCAACTGGACAAATTGAAAAAGTGGACAAGTCAAAGGAAGAAGAAATTTATGAACATTTTAGCATACATCCTCTTCATTCAAAAGAAGTTATGGGAGACAATATTGATCTGTTTCAGATGAAGAAAGCAAAAGGAACTCCCGTGAGTGTATGGGAGGAGAGCTTGGAAGCTCGATGTTTTCCCCAGCTGTTTCCTAAAGGAAAAGGAGGACGATACGATGAACGTCCAGAACAGATTCCAGCTTCTGAGTATCGGACTACAAGACTATATGCAGAAGATCCAAGATTTCGACAAAGTATTCCTTATTTGTTCCATCTTTTATTTGAAAGCGACTTGTCTGCATTATCATATGCAGTAAATCACATTTTAAAAAGTGGAGTACATTTACAAAATGTGTCTGCTAAGGATTTTATGGAGAAAGTTCAGCACCGAGATGATCATTTGGAAACACAACTGATCAATCTGATGGCTTGTCAGCGTGGGACTAATGAATATTGGTACCGACGCCATGGTGAATTAAAATGCATGTTACGGAATTTAGGAACACCAACATGGTTCGTTACCCTAAGCTGTGCTGAGTACGCTTGGAATGATTTACTGGATTTTCTACGAGAGGCAAATTCAAACATTAAAAACATCGAATACAAGACAGCAGGAGAACTGTGCTCATTGGATCCGGTTAATGTTTGCAGATATTTCAATCATAGATTTGAGGCTATGATGTCCTTCATCTGCAATAAAAAAAATCCACCTCTAGGAGAAGTAGTGGATTTCTTTTGGAGAAAAGAGTACCAGGCAAGAGGTGCTCCTCATATTCATATGCTGTTGTGGATCAAGGATGCCCCAAAGTTTGGAACAGATGCTGATGAAGCAGTGTTATCTTACATTGAAGAATATGCAACATGTGCTATACCAAAAAGCACAGAAGAGAAAAAGTTAAAGGAGCAAGTTTTACGTTTCCAAAGTCATCGGTGTGGAAAATACTGTCGACGGAAATACAAGAGCAAAGATAAATACTACACTAAATGTCGATTTGGATTTCCTAGACCTGTTCTTTCAAATGGAAGAGTAAACAGTTTTATGTCATCTGTGAGACATACTATCACAAGAAAATCACCTAAGAATACCTACAACCTTAAAAGAAAAGAAGAATCAAAAAATATAAATGACTACAACCCAGTCATTTTATCCATGTGGAATGCTAACATGGATATACAGTATGTAGCTGACAATTCCATTGCTGTTGCTCGATATGTAACGTCTTACATTACGAAATCAGAAAAAACAGAATTGAAGGAAATGTGGGAAGAGATTTCTCACGAGAAGACTGTCAGTAAGAAGCTGTACAGTTTCAGTTTAAAGATGTTATCGCATCGAGAAATTGGATCCTACAAATGTTCAGATAGGTTATCTTCTGCAAGTCTCTACTCGAAATCAAGAAGAATAATTTGGGCAAGTTTAGGCCTTGCAGCAATGAGAAATCGGGTACTGAAATCTGTTGGAGAAATTGAATATTTGGCCGAGAATGACCCAGAAAGTACAGATATTTTGAAATCAAACATGTTGGACACATATTACCCAAAGAGAAGTCATCATCTGGAGAACATGTGTCTTTATGAAGTGCTGCAGAACTACATTTATTCACGGAAAGCCGCAGAAGATATCAACAATGGAAAATATAAAGTCATTGGTGAGGAAGGATGTTTGGTGAAGCAAACAAAAGGAAGTTTGATAAATCACAGGAAGCTGAGTTGCGACAGTACTGACAAAAAGGAATTTTACTACTTGGCTCTTTTACAGCTGTTTAAACCATGGCGTACAGAGGATGATTCTTTTAATGCTTGCAAAGACAGCATACAATGCAGTACATTCTCAACTTATCTGCAAATGTTAAATGAAGAAATTGAACAGGAAACTACAATTGCAGCAGAAGTAGCTAGAGACAGTTCTCAGGACAGCCAAAGTTCAGGAACACTCAGTCAAGATCCCCTAGGACAACCAATCGTTGAAAATGAAGCATCAATAGCCATGAATGAAGTGGAAACGGCTATGAATCAAGCTCAAGAAGAATTTATAGACTTACAAAATTTGGAAAGACAACTGAACGAAGAGCAGCAACAAATTTATGAAGAGATCAGAAACAAAATTGATCACGGATTTCTACATGAAAAAAAAGAGTGCTCATGCACATCATTTCATCCAATCAGGATGTATGTAAGTGGACAAGCTGGAACTGGAAAAAGTTTCTTAATAAAAGTCATCAGAAGCTACCTACAGCAAAAAACGGATTCTACTTTGTCTTGTGTGGTTACTGCTCCAACTGGGTTAGCAGCATATAACATAAAAGGAATCACCTTACATCGTTTGCTAATGTTACCAGGGGAGCATGAGAACAAAATACAATACAACAAGCTAACTGGAGAAGCATGCTTGGAAGTTTCAAGAGTATTGAAGAAGATGCAAGTTCTCATTATTGATGAGGTGAGCATGGTATCAAACTTAATGCTTGCCTTTGTGCATTTAAGAATGTAGCAAATTCTAAGGACAGACTATGACGTGTTATTTGGTGGAAAACATGTCATAGTTTTTGGGGATCTTCTACAGCTTACTCCAGTTAAAGGACAACCAGTGTTTAATACTGTGACACACGAAGACACAAAGAAGTCATTGGGAAGCATCGGTAATGCAAATATTTGGTCCTTCTTTGAGTACAAGGAACTCACTACCAATATGAGACAAGCAAACGATGAAGAATATGGAAGTATTCTGAAAGATATCAGAATTGGACTACTCACTGAAGCTGGCACAAAAGCATTACAGAGTCGGTTGCTACATAATTTATTTCCAAAGGAAGAAATAGTTGCAGAGAAGATATACAAGAACATTGCAGAAAAGAAAAGTGTCATCTGCTTAATGCCAACTCTACGTGAATGCTCAATATTCAATGAGGAGCTTTTGAAATTGGAAATTGAAGATATCAGGAAATTGGAAGCAGTGGACAAAATTGAGGATGGAAGAATTACTATCACATTAACAAGCACACTGAAAAATAAATTGGATTCACTAGAGAAGAACATTTCCAAAACAGCTGGATTAGAAAAAAATCTATATGTTTGCATGAACTGTAGAGTATTTTTAAGGAGAAATTTGGATGAACTCTATGGATGAGTGGCATTGTGTTACAGGATGTTTAGGTGTATGAGTACATATGATGTGTGAGTACACGAATGAGTGACTGTACAGGACTGTTGGTGAATAAGTGGATGTTTATGTGGATCTTAGAATTATTGAAGATGTTGTTGTAATTGGTATTGGTATGTCCATTTTTTTGAAAATTTCAGTCTCTATTTTTGAATGTGTGTATCAAAGGTTATATTAGGGTGAGAGGAGGTCTGCCACTCTATCACATGGATGATGTCATCAGTGATGTCATTTGAGATGTCATCAGTGATGTCATGAGTGATGTCACTGACTATGTCATGAGTGATGTAATATGTGACGTCATCAGCAGTGCATTGCGGGCGCGCGAGTTATAGTTAGCTTAACTAACTATAACGGGGAAATTTCATTGGTTTTTTACGAGTGAAATGTCCAGCTAACTATAACGTGTGTGAAACCTATGTTTTTTTCACTGAATTTGCAAGGTTTTTTAAATGCTAATTCCTAACTATAACGTGTTTGAAACCTATGGTTTTTTCACTGAATTTGCAAGGTTTTTTAAATGCTAATTCCTAACTATAACATGTGTGAAACCTATGGTTTTTTCAGTGAATATATATATATGTATATATATAGCATTATTAAACATTTTAGAAACACTCAGTCACTGGATGATGTCATTAGTGATGTAATTTGAGATGTCATCAGTGATGTCATGACCATGTCATGAGTGATGTAATATGTGACGTCAGCAGCAGCGTATTGTGGGGATGCAAGTTATAGTTAGCTCAGCTAACTATAACAGTCAAATTTCTCTGGTTTTGTACGAGTGAAATATCAACCTAACTATAACTTCCCTGAAAACTTTTTTTCAGTGAATTTTCAAGGTTTTTTAATGCTAATTCTTAACTATAACGTCCCTTAAACCTATGTTTTTTTCTGTAAATTTCAAAGGTTTTTTAAATGCTAAACCTTAGGTATAAAATTACTGTATTCTTGGCGTTTTTACAGTATGTCTAAGTGTTTTATAGAATTCCTGTTACTTAAAAATGTTTGGAAGTATTTTTTTGAACTTTTCTTATTAAAAAAAATCATAGTTTTTCTAAAATCTTCTTTAAAAATTATAATCACCCTTTTAAAATATATATATCGTAGACTACTAACAAGGTATTCTGTTATTTATTTGAATGATTAAAATGTATATTTACTTGAAATAATGCTTTTAATACTGTGAAAGTTGTTTTATTGTATTGTTATGATAACTTTTTTTAAAAGAAGCCGTGCACCCTATGCAAACCTACATGATGAGTGTGTGGATTCGGGTCGCGCGAAACCTGCTGCCGCGTATTTCTGGTATTGCGCAGGGGTCACTACTCCAGCATAATTATAAAAGTATGAAATATCACTGTAGAAATTTTAATTATCAGTTTTGCTTTAAGACTTTCACCAATATACTTTTCAAAATATTTTATAAACACCAATTTATACTTTACAATTATGTATGCAAAATTTTACAGGTACGCGACGGGTGTGCACACCCTACACAACTTCATGTGACCTGGAAAGAAAGCTTTTGATTGGTTTAATCCCTTTTCATTCTGTTAGAGGGAGGATCAAACATCTATTTTATTTCTCTTATTTTGGGTGTGTCTTCCTGGCAAGACCTGTTTATTGTAGGCTGTTGGAATAGCTTTTCTTAGGGGTGATTTTACTTTTTTTCATTAATATGGCATCCAGTCATCCTGAGGAAGATCTCCTGGAAGAGCTTGACGAAGTGGAGGAGCCTGTAAAAAAAGAAAGCTTAGGCTTATATTTAACAATGCCTGAGAGCGAAAAAAAAGTGAATGCCAGAAAAGTCATTTGCATTTTGTGCAAAATAGTACTTTCTCGAGGGTCAGATAAAAAGTATCGTGTGGGACATCATCGATGAAGAAGCACCTCGAGACAATTGATACTGTTCATTTGGCAAAGGAACTCATGGTGCGGGGAAAAAGTGAAGACGCTGCCCCGGTTGATGCTAATGCACCATCAACATCAAGTGCAGGAGTTCCACCATCACCTCAGCCACATATTTTCCCGGTGCTAGTGAAAGAAATGTGACGCAAAACTGTCCGTTGGGGAGAAATGCATTGATGTTATTCTCAATGCAATAATAACACACAAGTGTTCATTTTTTTATATGCTTGCAAATCTTCCCTTTTCTCTTATTTTTCAAATAGTTTAATTGGACTGTTGAATTTCATTTGGTTTGAAAAAAAAGTCAAAAACACCACAAAAAAAACCTTTCAAAATACAAAAAAAGTCAAAAATTGTTAAAAAAAACGGTTCTTATGAAACCACATAAACTGGCTAAAAATAGAAAAGTGCGTGAGTGATTGCATGAGTGCAGGGATAGTGTCTGAGTGATTGCAGGAGTGCGTGGATAGTGCCTGGGTGATTGCATGACTGCATGGGTACTGCTTGGGTGCATGGATGACTTCATGAGTACTGTTTTAGGGAATGGATGAGTGCAATAGAAGTGTTTGAATGATTGGAAGAGTGTATGACTTGTGCCTTGCTGATTGCATGAGTGCACAGATAGTACTTGGGTGATTGCAGGAGTGCATGGGTAGTGCCTAAGTGATTACATGAGTGCATGGGTAGTGTTTGAGAGAATGAATGAGTGCAATAGTAGTTCCTGATTGATTGGATGAGTGCATGAGTATTGACTGGGTGCATGGAGTAGTCCATGGGTAGAGCCTGGGTGCATGGGTGAGTTCATGAGTAGTGTTTGAGGGAATGGATGAGTGCAACAGAAGTGCCTGGGTGATATCATGAGTAAAAGAGTCGTACTTGGATGATTGGAAGAGTACCTGTGTAGTGCCTGAGTGCATGGATGAGTGCATGGGTAGTGCCCGGGTAATTAAATGAGTGCATGGGTAGTGCCTGAATGACTATATGAGTGCAACGGTAGTGCCTAAGTGCATGGATGAGTGCATGGGTAGTATTTTAGGGAATGGGTGAGTGCAATACAAGTGCCTAAGTGATTGAAGGAGTGCATGGCTAGTTCTTGGCTAATTGCATGAGTGCATGAGTAGTGCCTGGGTGATTAGAGGAGTGCATATGTAGTGCCTGAGTAATTGCATGAGTGCAGGGAGGGTGCCTGAGTACATGTAGGAGTCCATGCATAGTGTTTGAGGGAATGCATGAGTGCAATACAAGTGCCTGAGTGATTGAAGGAGTGCATGAGTAGTGCCTGGCTGATTGCATGAGTGCATGGTGAGAGCCTGGGTCATTCGAGATATCTAGTGTCTGAGTGATTGTACGAGTGCAAGGGTAGTGACTGTGTGATTAGAGGAGTGCATATGTAGTGCCTGAGTGATTGCATGAGTGCAGGGAGGGTGCCTGAGTACATGTAGGAATACATGCATAAAGTTTGAGGGAATGCATGAGTGCAATACACATGCCTGAATGATTGGAGGAGTGCATGAGTAGTGTTTGGATGATCGTATGAGTACAAGGGTAGTGCCTGGTTGATTGGAGCAGTGAATTGGTAGTGCCTGAGTGTATCGATAAGTTCATAGGTAGTTTTTGAGGGAATGCATGAGTGCAGCAGTAGTGCCTGAGTGTTTGCATGAGTGCATGGGTAGTGCCTGGGTGCATGGAGCAGTCCATGGGTACAGCCTGAGTGCATAGATTAGTGCATGGGTACTGATTGAGGGAATAGATGAGTGAAACAGTTTTATCTGTGATTGCATCAGAGCATGAGTAGTGCCTGGGTGCATGAAACAGTGCTTGTGTAGAGCCTGAGTGCATGTATGAGTACATGGGTAGTATTTGAGGGAATAGATGAGGGCAATAGAATTGATGAGTGATTTGGAGAAGTGCATGAGTAGTGCCTGGCTGATTGCATGAGTGCAGGGGTAGCACCTGGGTGATTGGAGCAGTGCATAGGTAGTGCCTGAGTGTATCGATGAATGCATGGGTAGTGTTTGAGGGAACAGATGAGCGCACCAGTAGTGTTTGAATGATTGCATGACCGCATGGGTAATGCCTGGGCACATGCATCACTGCATGGGTAGATCCTGAGTGAATGGATGAGTGCATAGGTAGTGTTTGAGGTAATGGATGAGTGCAACCATAGTGTCTAAATGACAGCATGAGTGCATGGGTAGTGTCTGCCTGATTGCAGGAGTACAGAAGTAGTGCCTAGATAATTGGAGCAGTGCATGGGTATTGTCTGAGTGTGTGGATGAGTGCATAGGTAGTGTTTGAGGGAATTAATGAGTGCAACAGAAGTGCCTGGGTGATTGCTTGAGTGCAAGAGTAGTATCTGATTGATTGGATGAGTGTATGTGTAGTACCTGGCTGATTGCATGAGTGCAGGGAGATTACCTGTCTGATGATATCTGAAAGTTTTTAAATAGTGTAAAGATTGAACATTATTTTTTATTAGAAATAAATAACACATAATGAATGTTATCATGCATATTATGTGATGTGTTACCTTTTTTAGTAATTTAGATACATAACTCTATTGAACTATTTTAGTATAGTATTGTCGTAAACTGAAATAAAACCCTTTTCAAACTACACCATTACCTACAGTAAAGAAGAAGAAAAACATTGTTATATAATGTAATGTATTACAGAAATTAAAATATTACACTTTTAAGAACACAACGTAACTTTAGAATTACATAACTTTTTCAGTATCCCTTTTTTGCTGCTCTCAGATTCTACTCACCTTCACCATACACTGTGATTTCAAAGTAGTATCATCATACAAAAGTGGAGAAAAAACAATCAACGAGACAGTGAAAAAAAACAAATGACCTCAAAGGATTATTTCCAATATGTGTACCTATATGTTTACCTATCTAAAGTTTCTAATCTACGTCCAACTTATACATTAAGGGCCATATGTAGGTAGCCTAACATTTACCGATTCATAAATACCGAATTTTACCGATTCGGTATTTATGAATCGGTAAATGATATGTAGGTAATCTATCAGTAATATTTACTGATTCGGAATGGGTCGGTAATTTACAATCGGTATTTACCGATTTGGTAATGATGCATACCTTCCCATTGATTCCTATGGGCCAGGAGGCCCATTGGAATTTATGGGAAGCCAGTTACCATTACCGAATCGGTAAATACCGAATCGGTAATGGGGGGAGCACAATCAAGGGTGGCAGGGTGTCACAGTGACACCCTGTTTCACCCCTGATTCCTGCATGTGTGCACATGTGGCGCACATACATGCCCTAAGGGCATGTATGTCTGCCACATGGCACTGTTAGTCCAGCAAAATATTGCTTTTTGCAATGTATTGGGTATTTAGCACCAACATATATTTGGTGCTAAATACCAAATTATTTTCCCTACACATCACTCATTTGAGTGTGACCTAGATATCATTTCAGGATTCGGTATTTACCGAATCGGTAAAATTACCGAATCGGTAATTTTACCGATTCTGTAAATTACCGAATCCTGAAATGTGCCCCCTACATAGCAAAAGCCTAAATACCGGTCGGTAACGGGATATTTACCGAAAATCGGCCGTTACCGACCGGTATTAGGCTTGCTACATATGGCCCTAAGTGTTTTATTACTGTGAAGTACATTTGATAAACTGTATACTCCCATTTATATCTGGTACAATATAGACAACAAATATATAAACTATTGCTTTTAAAGACAATTTTCCAAATCCAATATCAATTAGCACAAATAATAACCTAAACACTAACTATAAGTACTGATTGTTTCAATCCTGTCCACTTTTTGTTCACATTATCCCAATAGGCCGAATAATATATTCAAATCATTAGCTTGGTAAAAATCCAATATAAATTTGATAATTTGTGTTGACATCTTCCCAATAGGCCGAATAATGTATTCAAAACTTTGGCTCCAAAAACAATAAATATGAATTTTGTAATTCATATGGTAATCTTTAAATTCCAAGTGGGCATCATTGCAATGTGTCCATTCTTTATTACACGTCAACGACACAGTATAGTGTGCAGATGTCCATCATGGAAATAATAGCCACTGCTATAAAAGTTCTTCCTGAAAAAGATATTTGATTTGCAACAATTGTTTTTATTTTGGTCTCCAATTTTCTTTAATTTGCTCTACAATGTTGAAAGATTAAAATGAGATTTTTTCCAGTTCTTTCTATATGTAACGTAGACGACATCTCTGATTTACAATGGAAACATTTCATATCCTTATTGGCTGTTTTTACTCATTTTTTAAAAGGAACTGATTTGCAATCTGATATCGTCAAGTATATGAATCATTCTGTGTCTATTTCAGTGCTGGAAGTAAATAAACACTCTTCACGTTTATGATCCCATCTGTAACTTACTCCAATAAGTATTCAATCTGTATTCCTTTATGTTCTAATACTCCAACCATAAACATTAGAAATTCTTGATTACCATATTGAACATTGGGAGTAAATGTCAAAGAACCAGTACATATTTCCAAAAGATGGAGAACACCAGAAGCAGTATGGATTTTACTTCTGTCAGTTACCAACTGTTGAAACATATGACGTAATAAAGAACAAAATATTTTTTCATGGTTTCCCATAATTTGACAATGAAGCACTTCTAGAGAAAACACAACATTCAAAATCACATTAGCATACCAGTTGATACCTGAACTGTTTTCCAGCTGGTATCCTACAATCTCATCAACAGTTTATTTACACCTTCATGATTCTCTCCAATGGTTTCTTTCTTTGAAACCTCAATTGAACGCTTTACTTTTTTCCATTTTGGACACACTACACGTTTTTCATACATGGGATAGTCACTTAAATGAGGAGTATAAAGTCATCTTAAGCGATTGTACTCTCTCACAAAATTTGCATCTGCACTAACCTTTTTCTCATCAAAATGAATCAAATTCAAACCAGTTAATGTTCTTACTCAATGCAATGTATGCCATTCCCTCTTTGAACACTGTACTCCCAAAATTTACAAAAGCACTGTCTATACTTAAACCTTGAGATGTATGAATAATTACTGCATATTCTAAAGACAGAGGAAACCGTTTTCTGCGAACATACAAGTCTTTCACAAGCAAAAAACGTACAACACAACGCCCAATCAGTTTTACCTCTTTAATCTGATCAAATAGTATCTTCAAAAATTATATTCCATCTCTGTTCTGAAAATTTACAATATCAACAACTTTTCCCATTGCTCCATTTACTAAACCTTCTTCTACATTCAAATGATGCCATAAAATTCCCCAACAGTTTATACATACATGTAAAGTCTTTTCTAAGCCTGCAGTCTTAGATACAGACTTTTCCAAAGAATCCAATTTTGAATGTAGTTTCTCTGTGAGAAGAATAGTCACTCTGTGATGTTCAATGTTATCAATAGCTTCAATTTCCACTATATGTTGTTTTATCAGTTTTAAAAGTTCTTGGTTAAATGTAGAACACTCTTTCAGTGTAGGCGTTAGGCAAACTATAGACTTCTTTTCACCAAGCTTATTGTACATTATTTCAGGCACTGTGTTAACATTTGTAAACAAGTTCCTCAGTAGCCGAATTTCTAAAGCTTGTTTACCATCTTTCGTCAAGGCACCAATTCTTATATCTTGAAGAATATTTTCATAATGTTCATCACTTGCTTGTTGCATATTCTTAATAAGTTCTTTATATTCAAAATAAGACCAAATGTTCATATTTACAATACTTCCCAAAGATTTTCTAATATCTTCATGCACAAATGTTTTAAAAACAGGCAGCCCATTTACAGGAGTAAGTTGTAATATATCGTGGAATACAATTACATGTTTTCCTCCAAACAAACCATCGTATTCTGTTTTAAAAATCTGTCGCATTCTCAAGTGTACAAAGGCAAGCATTAAATTTGAGAACATGCTCACCTCATCAATGATTAGAAGTTTAATTCTCCTCAGTACTCTTGAGGGTTCATAGCAAGCTTCTCCAGATAGCTTGTGATATTCCAATTTATTTTCATGTTCAACTGGTTGCATGAGTAATCAATGTAAAGTAATCCCTTTCATGTTGTGTGCTGCTAATCCAGTTGGAGCTGTTGCAATTAGGATAAATGTGATCCTGTAATTTTGCATAGATAACTGGTCAAAACTTGACCACTGAGGTACATTAGAATAGGTTTAAACAATGAGCATTGGCATTCTTTTTTTCATGTTGATAACCATGATGTATCTGTTCTGTTACTTGTAGATATATTTCTTATTGTTCAATGTGTAGGTGTTTTTCTAACTTTTCCAACTGCATAATTTCCTGTTGTGCTTGTTGCATTACAGTTTCTACTCCATTCAAGGCTATTGCTGCTTCATTTTCAATAATTGGTTTTCTAGTGGATCTTGACTTAGTGGACCTGAACTTTGACTATCTTGAGAACTGTCTCTGGCTATTTCAGCTGCAATTGTAGTTTCTTGTTCAATCTCATCATTTAAAATTTCTAGATAAGTTGGGAAGATTGTGCATTGAATGCTATCTTTACATGAATTAAAAGAATCTTCATAGCAGTCAAAATCTCCAAGTAATTCTGCTTCTCTGCGCCAAGGGTTGAATAGTTGCAGAAGTGCTATGTAGAAAGATTCCCTCTTATCTGGACTTTCACAACTGAGTTTTCGGTGCTTAAGATTTCCTTTGATATGTTTTACCATACATCCGTCACATACAATTACTGAATATTTTTCTTCATTTATGTTTTCTGTAACATTTCTTTTAAAGCTGTAATGTTGAAGTATTTCATAGAGACATAGGTTTTCCAGATGTAGACTTCTTTTGGGATAGTACATATCAAACAATTTAGTTTTAACAACATCTGTACTTTCTGGTTCATTCAATGCTAAGTATTCAATTTCTTGTAGAGATTTCAATACTCTATTTCGTGTGGCAGCAAGACCTAGACTTACCCAAATGATTCCTCTTCACTTTGAATATAAACTGGCAGAGCTCAACCAATCCGAATATTCATAGGATCAACTCTCGCGATGGGAAAGCATTTTCAAGCTAAAGCTGTACAATTTCTTGCTAAGACTCTTTTCCTGTGAAATTCTTTCCCACATTTCTTTCAACTCTGTCTTTTCAGATGTGGTTATATATGACGTAACATAGCAAGCAACAGCAATTGAATTATCTGCAACATATTGAATATCAATATTTGCATTATACATTGTCAAAATCACTGGATTGTAGTAATTAGTATACTTTGAATCTTCGGTTCTTTTTAAGTTGTTTGTATTCTTCGGAGATTTTCCGAGTTATTGTATGCATTACTGCCGACATAAAACTATTTACTCTTCCTTTAAAAGCTATTGGACATGGGAATCCCAAATGACATTTTGTATAAAATTTTCCTTTGACTTGTATTTTCATCCACAATATTTTCAACATCGATGACTTTGAAACTGTAAAACTTGTTGTCTCAAGCTGTTTTCTCCTCCTTCTTTTGGAATGGCACAGATAACATACTGTTCGATAAAAGACAAAACACTTTCATTATATCAGTTCCAAATTGTTGTGCATTCTTGATCCATAATAGCATGTGTATATGAGGAGCACCTCTGGCTTGGTGCTCCATTCTCCAAAAGAAATCAGTAACTTCTCCAAGCGGTGGATTATTTTTATTGCAGATAAAAGACATCATGGCTTGAAACCTATGATTAAAATATCTGCACACATTTACAGGATCCAAGGAACAGACTTCTCCAGCTGTCTTTAATTCAATATTTTTTATATTTGAATTTATTTCTTGTAGAAATTCAAGTAAATCGTCGCAAGCATATTCGGCACAGCTAAGTGTTACAGACCGGGTAGGGGTACCTACATTTCTTAACATACATTTAAGTTCTCAGTGACGCCGATACCAATACTCATTTGTAAGTCTTTGACACGCCATCAAATTAATCAACTGAGTTTCTAAATGATCATCTCTTTGTTGAACTTTGTCCATGAATTCCTTTGCAGAAACATGTGAAGATGAACTTCTGTTTTTAATATGTGGTTCACTGCATATGAACGTGCAGACAAGTAATTTTCAAACAGAAGATGAAATATATATGGAATGCACTGTCTAAATCTTGGATCTTCTAAGCATAATCTTGTTGAGTGGTATTCTAAAGCTGGAATCTGTACTGCTCGTTCATCATATCATCCACCTTTTCCAGTGGGGAACAGCTGTGGAAAACAACTAGCTTTAAAACGGTTTTCCCAAACGCTAATGGGAGTTCCCTTTGCTTTCTTCATTTGAAATAATTCAATACTGTTTCCTATCAGTTCTTTTGAATGTAGATGATGCATACCGTAATGTTCATAAATCTCTTCACTCCTGGACTTGTCCACTTTTTCTATTTGTCCACTTTGAATTTCTGTTTCATCTTTCCTGTTTTTCACATTTACAGTTTTATAATAAATATTGTTTTGTACAAGATATAATGCAGTCTTTTGAAGTTTGGTAACATCTACTAACTCTTGCCATATTTTTTGACTCTTTGTTGGTACACCATTAACTAGAATAGCTACAGGCTCACTTTCATCTCTCTCTATACCAACAGTTTAATTATTTTTCTTAAAATGGAAAGGTAAGTACACAACTCTTCCTTTCAGACCTCTTTGTAAATCTGTTGGAGGAATCTTACCTGTTTTAGGCTCCATACGAACTATGGCCTGAAACGGGTGCACATTTTGAATAAGAATGGACTCATATGCATTTAAATCTGACAGTTCCAGAGGTATAGCTACCAACTCTAACAGCTCTAGCTGACATTTTGTTTTCTTCTAACTTGTTGCAACAATATTTAAAAATATGTTGATCAGTACCCAACTCAAAACTACCTTCCACCACCAAATTAGCATCAAATTGCTGCCACTTATCATTGTTTTTCTTTTCACATTTTAAATATACATCAACGTTCCTAGTTTGACTTCTATTGTGAGTACATCAACAACATAGTTTGGTTTTACAGATGAAATTATCTTAAACTTTCTAATTTCTTCAGCAAACTTGTTAGTACTAATATCTTCCACCTGTTCTTCAACACCTACATTTATCAAGCTGTCACTTTCTCTGCACTCCTCTGGTGAATCAAAGAAACAAAACTCTACATCATCACAAACTTTTTTTTACATCTGATACTGAACCACGCAAAAGAGCGGTGTTCATTTCAATTAAGGATAATGGAGGACATTTTACGCAGTACCTTCTCCTTACTAACTTTTACATTTCTGAGTGATGTACTGCTAACATTCTTAAATGATGAAAAGTACTTTGACATTCTTTTCTAGAAAGACAAGCCAGAAAATGACCCAGCAACTTAGTATATTTTCTCACTTTACAAGTATCTAGTCCTTGCAACAATGTAATCTTCTGTTTAACACTTTTTTTGCATATTCTCATAAGAAAACTCGTAATATATCAATAGATTCCTGTTGAATACTACAAATACTACTACAATTCCACTTATACACTGGCGCTTGTTTACGTCTCCCTTGAACTTCTTCAGCTATTAGTTCTTTCACATTTCTAGGAGCCATCTTTTCTTTTTCAATTGGACAACCTTCTTTTATCTCATAACATTGACCACTGATATCAACTACATGAACTAATGTATTTTGTTGAAAATAGCTTTCTTCATTAAAGCAAGGCTCGGTACTAGAAGTGTGCTTCCATTCACCAGAAAACGTTTTGCAAAAGTTACTACTATTAACCAGGCTTTTTCTTTTGCTTTTCTCCTGCATTGTTTTATTCAATGTTTTTATTCTCTTCAATCTTCAATACCAATATAAATAATTTTTTGTTTCAATTGAAAGTATCTACCACACTCTCAATCTGTTGCTTCTTCTTATATGCTGCCATCTTTTTTTATACTTTTTACAATCTTTCAAAACATTTTGAATTGCTCCATTCTGAAACATACGTACACGTATAACTTTACATTTTTTCAATCTTTTTGTGACATTTGTTTTTTTCCACTGTATCTCTTTAGTTGTTTGTGCTTTGGTGTAAAATCTTCTTTTTTCTTTTGATTAGTATCTTGTTTGTTTAATCTCTCCACAACTTTTTAAAATAAATTGTTTAGTTCTCTTACCAGAAGACACTTTATCCTTAGCAACCTTTTGGTGTTTTTCTACTCCACTCTTTTTAGTTTCCATTAAGTACTTTTATTTCCTTTGTTCTCTTATTTTTTCATGTTTTCTTGCCATATTCTATTTATAATCCAATCAAAATATCTTTCTAAAAGACAAATAAAAGTTTGATGAGTTTGTTACATCAATTAAATATTTAAAATTAATAACATTTCAATTTTGAAAATAACAACTAAGCACAAAATTACAATTTATTTATTTATTTTATTTTGGGATTTATAAAGCGCGTAGCTACCCGTGGGCGTCCCAGCGCTAGTGCTCAAGCCTGATGAACCATGGGGGGTAACAGAGGGGGGATGATTAAAAGCAGGGATAAAAATACGTTTAAGGAAATAGCCACGTTTTTAGACGCTTCCGGAAGGATAACAGGTCTGTTTCCGATCGCATGGACAGTGGGAGGGCGTTCCAAAGCTTGGGAGCATTGAGTGCAAAAAGACGGCCTCCTGAGCGAGATCTTCTTACTCTGGGGATGCTAGCCAGAGAACGGAAATTTGACCTCAACTGTCTGGTGGATTGGTAGTGTTTGATGAGAGAACTCAATATCGGTGGGCCTCTACCATAAAGTTTTTTATGTGTAATGCAGAGGGATTTAAAGATGATGCGTTCCTGGACTGGAAGCCAGTGCAGTGATGTAAGGGCAGGTTTTGCCGAGCATCTGGAGCTAGTGCCGGTGAGGAGCCTAGCTGCAGCATTTTGAACATAGTGCAATTTGTTGATGACTGAGGTTGGGGCACCTAGATACAGGGAGTTACCATAATCCAGTCTTGAGATGATCAGACCCTGAATGAGGAGTTTCCTGGAATGAGGGGGGATAAGGGGGAGAATTTTCCTCGCTGTTCGCATGAGGCCCAGACAGGTCCCGGCAGTGTTCATTGCCTGGGCCTTGAAGTTAAGGTCTTGGTCCAGCCAAATACCTAGACTCTTGATTTCCTTTTTTGGAGTGCACCTGTCCATCAGCCACCTCAAAGGATCTGTCCTCCAAAAAGGATTTAAGCCAGGCCAAGGCAGAGCCAGTGACTCCGGCCCTGAGGAGGCGGCGAATAAGAATGGTATGGTCTACCGTGTCGAAGGCCGCACTTAAGTCCAGGAGGATCACTGCCACTGATCCTCCTGAATCCAAGATAGTTCTTGCTTCTTCGATCACGGCCAGGAGGGCGGTGTCGGTGCCCTGCCCTGGTCTAAACCCCATCTGGGAGTGACAAAGGAGACCATTGGACTCTAAAAAGGTGGAAAGTTGCTGATTCGCGATTTTTTCAGCCACCTTGCTAATGCCTGGGAGAAGAGAGATAGGTCTATAATTTGCCAGGTCAGAGGGATCGAGGTGAGATTTTTTGAGAAGGTCGCGAACTATAGCTTTTTTCCAATTAGGGGGGACGATGCCTTGAGTGAAGGAGGCATTAATAAGATTGGTGAGTGGGGGGGATATCGAGGAGGCAGCCAGTATTAGTTTATTCATGGGAGCAGGGTCAGTGGGTGCTCCGCTCTTTACTGAGTTTAGAGTGGTGAGTAATGTCTCAGTAGATATTAGAGAGAAGGCCTCAAGGTAAGGAGCATCAGGGCGGGTGGGGAAGGATAACTGGTCTGGAGAGGTAGTCTGGGGGGGAAGTGATTTTGGAATATTGGTGATTTTGGAGGAAAAAAATTCAGCTAAGTGGTTAGATCTAGAGCCTGAGGTATCGTAAAATGGTGCAGACTCTGGAACTTTCATCAAAGAGCGAATAATTTGGTAAGATTCTTTGGAGGAGTTGGCGGCGGATCGTATTTTGTCTTCGTAATAGGTGGCCTGGGTGTTTTTTAAACAAGTTTTGTAGAGTTTCATTGCTGATTTATAGTCTCCTTTACTCTTCAATTTCCAGTCCTTTCTCCAAAGACGTTCTCGTTTTTTACAGTTCTTTCTAAGATTGCGCAGCTCAGGTGTGAACCAGGGAGATTTAAAAGTTTGCCTTTTATTGGGGAGCCGTTTGATGGGAGGAACTGAGTCGAGAGATGTGGTAATCCAGGAGTGGAATTGAAGGTCCGCCACGGATGGATCTGAATCAAGGAGGGGAATGGAGGATGATCCAAGTCCAAGTTTCTATATCTAGTTTCGACCAAGGACGGGAAGGAGCCTGAGGAAGGGGTCTAGAAGGAGCTTCCTTGACGAGCGGATAATTAAAGGGAATTAAGTGGTGATCAGACCAAGGGATTGGAAGGGGCTCCGCTGCGATCAGCTCAGGGATATTTGTAAAAATAGGGTCCAATTAAATTCGTATTGCATTTGTAAAAACAAGCAAAAACAGAAGGAAAGGTGGTCACACAGCCAAAAAGAGACAGGAAGAAAAAAAAGGTTTAGGAACAGCAAATTGAAATACTCAAAGAACACATCTACTGAAAAATGTAAGAAATGCAGAAAGAAGCAACAGATGTACAGAAAGAGGCAAGAGAGGTACAGAAAGAGACAAAAAAAGTGCACAAAGAGGAAGAAAGGTGTAGAAAGAGGCAAGTAAAGTGCAGAAACGAATAAAAGGGGTATAGAAAGAGGCAGGAGGAGCTGAAAAAGAAGTAAGAGAGGTACAAAAAGAAGGAAGCGAAGTGCCAAAAGAAGCAACAGATTTACTGAAAGAGACAAGAGAAGTGCAAAAGGAGACAAGAAGAATGCAAAAAGAATCAAGGGCAGTGCAGAAAGAAGTAAGAGAAATGTAGAAAGAGGCAACAGAAGTACCGAAAGGAGTAATAGAAGTGCAGAAAGACACAAGAGAAGTGCAGAAAGATGCAAGACTGTGTTTTAATGATTGTGTAAGTCAGTGAAAGAGTGCGTAGGTAGTGTCCGAGTGAATGGTTGAGTTTAGGTATACTGCCTGAGTTATTACATGAATACATGGGTAGTGCGTGAGTCAATGAATAAGTGGAGAAGTACTCCTTAGGTGATTAGACGAGTGCATACGTACTGTCTGACTGAGTTTATGACTTAAAGAATAATGGCAACGTGATTACATCAATGCATAGGTAGTGCCCGAGTAAAACCATCACTGTAAGAATAATACCTGAGTACTTGGATGACGGCTTAGGTACTACATAAGAGAATAGTTTAGTGCAACAATAGTGCTTGAGTTATTGTATAAGTCTACGGGTAGTATGTCGGGGATTTCATGAATAAAGGAGTAGTGTATTGGTGATTCCATGAATGCAGGGGTACTAAATGGATGAGTGGGTAGGTGCATTGATAGCCCATATGTGAATTCATGAGTGCAAGAGTAATATCTGACTCCTTAGCTCATTTCATTGCTAGTACTTGAGTACAAGGATGCATCAAAAAGTAATCTGTAGTTCATTGTATGATGCAACATTAGTACCTGAGGAAATAGACGAGTGCATAGATATTGTCAGAGTAAACTTTTGAGTGCAAAAGTAGTGCCTGGGTAATTGCAAAATTGCATAGGTAATACCTGATTTATTGAATGTGTGTATAGGTAGTTTCTCCATAAATGTATAACGGCATGGGTAGTCCCTGAGTAAAAGGATGAATGTAAGAGTAATAGGAGGGTCATTGCATGAGTGCATATGTAGTGCCTGACAGAATGGATGACTGGATGGGTACTGCCTAAGTGAATAGTTTAGTGCTAGAGTAGTGTCTGGATGAATCAATGAGTGCAGGGATACTGCCTGGGTGATTGGATCAGTGCATGAAAAATACCTGAGAGAAACTATGAGTGCAAGGCTAAAGCACATTTTATTGCATGAGTGTATGGGTAGAGCTTGAGATAATAGATGAGTGAACGGATACTGCTTGTGTGATTCTATCACTGCAGAGGTAGTAACTCGATGATTGTATGAGTGTATGGAAAATACCTGAGAGAACATATGAGTGCAAGGGTAATGCTTGAACCATTGTATGAGTGCATCAGTAGTGTCTGAGTGAAGACATGAGTGCATAGGAACTGTCTGAGTGAATGTTTGAGTGGAGTAGTAGTGTCTTAGTGATTATATGACTGTATGGTTCATGTCTGAGTGATTGGAAGAGTGTATATGTAGTGCCTCTTTAATTGCATAACTGAATAAGAATGTCTAAGTGAATTCATGAGTCCAAGAGTGATATGTGCCTCTTTTCATCAGTGTATACCTAGTGCTTGAGTATAGAGATGTAATTCTCACTATATTCCTGACAGCAAGCATGCATGTGTCTGTACCTTTTCCTAGTGGCATAATATGTTAAAGAAACATACAAATACATGCATACCAGTGTTTTATACCTCTACCATCTTTATAGGTATAACACATGTGAGAATACATGTGCAAGCAGACACATACTTGAGTCATAAGACTACAAATTCCATTAACCTTTACACACTGCACTTTCCATTTCATATAGACACCTAAAAGTATGCTGCGTATTTGAAGTGTACATTTCCATAGGCCAATATGAGCTACACATGTGAAAATACAAGTGCAAGTACAAATAAACCCTAGTCACTTCACCATAATGCACTTTCAATTATGCGGCATACTACATCTGCACCATTCCACACACACATACAAAGTACCATAATCACTAATCCATCTGCCAATCTACACATGTAACTTTGAACAAACTATTTTAAATATCATTTCATTGCAATTAAACAAATTACAATAGACATATGCACATAATACATAACACACCTTATAAATCTCTTACTTACCTTTGAAATAGTTTTGCAAAAGATCAAGTTTCACAAACTCATTAAAGATTTACTTTTGCACGCAATAAATATCATGCAGCACTCTCAGCAAGGTGAAACCAGTAGTGGCAAACTTTCCCTCTCTTTCAGCAGATAAATAAAAGTAAGTAGCAAATCACATTGCTTCCTACATTATTTCAAATTGTGAAACACATTTCTATTTGTTAGACATACTAACCCTTTCTAACTGTCTTCTAAAAGAGCCCAAACTGGTTCTGTAATTTTCTGGAGTCGCGACTCCACCGCGTTGCCGCAGTGTATCGTGGCGATGGAGCCGCGAACCCTTACTTCAGTTCAAAAACCTATTCCTAATAATACTAGAATACTTTTGTAATAAAATACTAGCTCTACACATACAAATGACAAAAAACCTTAATTTAGTATCATATCTCTTGTATTTATAATGTATATTTCACATTTAAAATCCACTGTAAAGTTTCAACCCTTCCCCATTCTGCTGAATCCCAGTTTTCATAGTAACACTTTCTGCAACATTCAACTGTACTGGCAGGCCTCAAGTTCACCATATTTTCAAGTTCAGCACACAAGCTTACAAATACAAACAGCAGGTGTGGTTGGCTTTTGCAAAATATTACCTTATGCTATCTACTGTACAATTCAAACATTTTTTAATAACCAATCAGAAACATGCTTTTAGGAAAGTAACATGCATGCTATTTTGGAGTGCAATGGTCACTAACAGCCAATCTCTTATCGGCTTTTTCAAATACAGCATCTTCTCCACCATTTTAGATACCTCTCCTTCTACAAACTGACTACATCAGCTACAGACATCTCTTCATTACTTCCAGACATCCCTTCAAGATGCTTACAGTATGGACTGTAGGGCACACCTATGTTTTCTGGTAGAAAAGTTATGTTGAACACAGAAGTATTTGCAAAGCCCTAGCTTTGCAAAGTGCGGATATTAAATGGATTGCACAGAGAGGATTAAAATGGCACCAATTGATGCCTTTGGTTAAAGCCTTTTTGCATTTTAAACCCCCTAACCTTATGATTGTGCACTGTGGTGGCAATGACCAAGGCACATTGACTGGGGTAGGTCTGGAAATGCTAATGAAGGATACCTTTGCACAATTGATGTTGCTTTTGCCTCAAACTGTCTTTGTATACTCTAATATATGCCAAAGACAGAAATGGAAGTGGTCAAATCAATTCTCTCCACAGATTGAGAAAATTAGGGAGAATGTCAATAAAGCTGTTTCTGCTTACCTCAGAGACCATAGGATGGGTTGCATCTATAACAACAATCTACATTTTGATATGGACATCTACAGAAGTGATGGAGTACACTTCACAGATCAAGGGAAAAGAGTATTTCTCAACAACCTTACGCTGTGCATCCGCACTTACATGCAGCTACAACAAACTCATATTGAAAACAAGGGCTCTTTTTAAAGCCACACTATAACCCAACAGTGTTTAAAAAAAAAAACTTATATTCCCTTTTTTTTCTTTTTAATTCCCGAACCCATTGCAGATTCGCAAAACAAAGGAACAAATTCAGTGTACTACAACACAATAGACTTTTCAAGTTAAAATTGTGAGACCCCCTGAGCAGGCCTAGGGGGTCATGGTGTTTCAGCCCTGCCCCCTATTCATGTTTTTTATCTTTTTTTACTTTTATCTTGTGACTCGGTTCAACTGAGTCACAAGATGGCTGCCAACGCTTCCTGGTTTGGAGTGCTGGCAGCCACTCAAAGTCAAGCTTGTGATCCGGAGGGTTCCCGGATCCACCGACGTCACCAGATATTGATATGTTTTTATTTTGAATTACTCAGGAACTACTGAATGGATTTACACCATTTAAAGCAAAGACTGCACTATGAACCAAGAGCTACCTCTCTGCCAAATGTGGTGTAATTCAATTCAGCAGTTCAAGCTGTGGCTGCGACAAACATTTCCTAAAGAAATTAACATTGAGAAAATGCATTTTGGGAGCCCTCTTTTTCTTGACCCCTGCTTGACGAATCACCCCCAAACTTTTAAGACTGGAGCTGACGAGAGCGCCTCATTAGTTTTGATAATTTCGCGAACATTCATCAATGGCCCTAAAGGTATTGGTAAATCAAAAAATGCTTTTCCTATGGAAACTAGGTCCTAACTATAACTATCTACTGGCGACTGCCAGTAGGAAATATATATATACACACACACACACAAACACACACATACACATATATTATATATATATATATATATATTATTTTTTTCACTGAAAAAAACATAGGTTTCACAGACGTTATAGTTAGAAATTAGCATTTAAAAAAGCTTTGAAATTCACAGAAAAAAACATAGGTTTCAGGGCTGTTATAGTTAGCTGGACGTTTCACTCATACAAAACCATAGAAATTCCTCCGTTATAGTTAGTTCTGCTAACTATAACTCGCGCGCCCGCAATTCACTGCTGATGATGTCACATATTACATCATTCATGACAAGGTCAGTGAGATCACTGATGACATTATCCAGTGAATGTGGTTTAGTTTGAAATTTAAATATGTATTATATATATATATATATACCAATCTGTATTGAAGATTGATTGGATATATAACTGTCTTGATGGAGGATTTAGTAGCTGTCTGACAGTCTGTTTAAGTGAATAATTAAAAGTGTCTCACTTAATACATGGATTAGAAACTAATCTATGTGAATGTGTGCATCACTGTCTCTGTTGTATAACATGCTGCATCAGTTGGTCACTAACTACATGAGTGTGTATATTAGTTATTGATTAGTTGGGTGAGTATTTGTATGAAACACTGAGTTTGTGTGTGGTTGGATGGGGTGTGTGTAACTCTATGCATAGATGTGTGAACGGTTGATTGACTAGGTGTATAGGTTTAGGAGTGCATGTGGAAACAGTTGTTTGGGTGACTGAGTGTATTTATTTGTGTGTTTGTGAGCGAATATATGTTTTAGTTGTACATCTTCAACAAAGTAAAAAATAAAAGGCATTGTATGTGAGAGCTGGTGTATATAAATAAGTATATATAAGCGTCAGTGATTGTGAGAGTAACTATATGAATGAGTGTATAATTGTAATGGTGATTTTTTAACATATTAACTATGAGTTACTATGTGTTTGAATAAATGAGGTGTTGTGTGTATAATTGTGTAAGTGAGTAAATGTAAGTGTGATGAGTGAGCAGGATGACTGCATAACCGACTAAGATGACTGCTGATGTGTCAATGTCTATATATGTGTATACGTGCATTTGATAGTGTTCTATTAATTAGTGACTGCATGTATTAGTGATTCTGTTGTTGAATGGATTTTTGTGTTTGTAGACTTAGGAATCAGTGAGTGGGTACATGGTAACTGGTATTGGTGTGTCAACGGTTTCAAATATGGTACTCTGTATTTTACAGTGATTGATGAAAGGTTATACTAGTGCATGATGAGATGTATCAGATTGTCACGTGGATGATGTCATCAGTAATGTCATAGTGATGTCATTTGAGATGTCAGTAGTGAGGTTATCAGTGATGTCACTGACCATGTCATGAATGATGTACACCCCTGAAACCTATGTTCTTTTCTGTGAATTTCTAAGGTTTTTTAAATGCTCATTTCTAATGATAACGTCTCTGAAACCTACGTTTTTTTCAGTTAATTTCAAAGGTTTTTTAAATGCTAATTTTTAAGTGTAATAGTCGTTATACCTATTTTTTTGTACTTATTTTCCACAGTTTTTTAACTGTTTATTTATACATATTTTATTCATTAAATAACATTATATATTTTTCTGAAAATTGCAAAAAAGAAATAAAAAAAATAAAAACTGAAATATTGTTTACTTTTTTGTTTTATTTTTTTATTTTCATATATTTATATTATTTTCTTTAAAAAAACGTTGCGCACCCAAAGCGTACACATCACGATGGGTGCGCAGATTCTAGCCGCTATTTTAGAAACGTTGTGAAGGATCCGCGTACGGTGTGTGACGGCTGCGTGTTTTTCAGTTACATCATATACATTTAAAATTATGTGATGTGCGCGATTGGTATGTGACCAGTCCGGGACTCCTACTCCCGTTCATTTGCGACACATGCGCATTACAGTACGCGACGCTTGCGCAGTGGCGGGTCCGCGTGACGTCATATACGTGCTGTGGTGCGCTGAGTGCGTGACTCCCGCAAAATGTTTTTACATTCTAAAATGATATGTATGTGTGTTTAATATACATATTAGGGCAAGAGACTATCTAAGATATTCATAAAAATAATATATTTGCACTTATAATAAACTTATATTATTTTTAAATATATTTTCGCGAAGTCGCGTCGGGTGAGCGCAGAGTGTGCGGATCCCATGTGACATAAAAAAAAGATTTCATTGGTTCATAACATTTCCCACTGTAACTATTTAAGGACCCCCCCCCCACTTTTAATCATTCTTGTTGGTGCATCTTTAGAGAGACATCTCTTTTCCTACAAGAACCCTTTTTGCTTGTTTTTTTGGTGTTTTTCAAAAAATATTAAACAAAATGACATCTGGACAGCAGCAGCAGCAGGAGGAATTATCTTCTGAAAAAGAATTATTGCAAAAGGCACCTAGTCCACAGAGGCTGGAATCTGTTGTGTGGAAATTCTTCACTCTTCCACCTGGAGAGAAGAAAGTAAATGCGGGAAAGGAGACGTGCAACATTTTTGACCGAGTCCTGTCAAGAGGCAGTGAAAAAAAATACTCTTGTGGGACTGCTTCTATGTACAAGCATCTCCGGACCACACATCCGCTCAATCTTGCTAGGGAGGAAATGAGGCGAGCTGCTTTGAACCCCTCACCTGCTGTGGCAAGTACATCTGGAGCGTCCTCAGGAACACCTGCAATGGACATTAGGCCAGAATTTGCCTTTCTCGAGCAACACTGCGTGAAGTGTAAGAAACTTATGTGCTTCGGTGAGCAGTCGGTGGATGCAGTTTGTGCTGCGCAACGCAACCATCGTTGTTAATTTTTTTTGTTTTTTTGTTTTCGAATGATAAGTAATTCCAAATGTTTCCTGTTTTATTCATTCTTTTTCTACAATATTGTTCAAAAAAATAAAAAAAATACTGAAGAAAAAAAAACGTAATTTTCAGAACTACCTTATCTGGTTTAAGAAAGAACTACAATTGCAAGGTAATGTGTGAAAGTGTGATTGAATATATGTATACAGCATGATTGACTGTAAGAATGCATTAGTAGTGTACGGTGAATTTATAGGTGAATATTTATGAGGAAGTACTGCAGCGTGACACTGCTAGCTCTTTAGCTGCACTGCACTGTGGCACTTCCGAAGCACAGGGATGTGACATATGTACATGAATATGTTGCAACTCTGTGCTTCCCTCTGCAATGCTGCACAAACTGCAGCCATGCGGTGAACAGGCACCCTTGCACCATGGTGCAAGGATGTCTGTGTCATGTGGAGATTGTTTTTGTGCAGGAAGGGACACCTTCCTACACAAAAACAATCAGTAAAGGCATTTTCCTCTTTCAATGTATGCTGTGCAATGTAGCATGCATTGAAAGAGGAAAAAATGAGGAGAAATGAAAACAATTCTCCTCGTTGTGCCTTGCTACACCAACTTTAGGATGGCGCAGCATTCACACACATCTCCATATTTATGATTTCTCATAAATCTGGAGATGTGTCTTATTCTATGGGTGTTGCTTGGGAACACCCACAGCAACACCTATGGGACGCCCCTTCAACGCAAAGTTCTGTGTATGAAGGGGTGGTAGTTACAAGGAGAGGGAAAACCACGCAGGGTGGGTTTTCCCCCTCCTTGTAAATATGAAGGAGTGCCTGGCGCCATCACTACGTTACAAAACGTGACATACTGGTGGCGCAGGGTGCTTGTAAATCTGCCCCACAAGTGCTTAAGTATTGGCAGACTGATACAAGAAGAACATAGTGCTGGACGGGTGATTGAAGAATTGCATGAGACTGACAGGAGGTATCCTATGCTGCATGGGTACTACTTCAGTATTTAATGGAGTGGACCAATAGTATGTATCTGCTTAGAGATTTGTAGGGATTATGGACAGAATATTTTATGTGTGCTTGTGTTGGTGCCTAGGTCATTTTATAAGAATACCACTAGTAACTGGAATGATGACAGTGCTGCAAACAGAGTGAACACCTAATTTATAAGTGCGTACGTATTGGTGGAGTAATAGGATAAGTAGATAGTGGTAGATAAGTGATTAAAGAAGTGCATGGGACAGACTGGACGATTCCTACACTGCATGAGTACTAACTGGGTATTTAGAAGAGTGTATCAATAGTATGTAGCTAGTTAGAGGTGTGCTTGGATAGTGCACACAATATTATAGATGTACTTGTGTTAGTAGCTAGGCCATTCCATAAATTCATGACTAGTAACTAGAATAATTACAGTATTACAAACAGAGTGTATAGTGAATTTATAAGTGCCTAGGTATTGGTGGAGTAATTGGATCAGTAGATAGTGCTGGATGGGTGATTGGAGAAATGCATGGGACAGACAGGAGGATTCCTACACTGCATAGGTACTAACTGGGTATTTAGAAGAGTGTATGAATAGTTTGTAGCTGGTTAGAGGTGTGCATGCATAGTGTACAAAATATTGTACCTGCACTTGTGTTTTTGACTACGCCATTCCTTTAGTATACGACTAATAACTGGAGTAATTTCAGTGTTGCAAAGAAAGTGCGTGCTGAATTTATAAGTGCTTAGGTATTGGTGGAGTGATAGGATACGCAGATAGTGCTGGATGGGTGAATGGAGAAGTGCATGGGACAGACAGAAGTATTCCTAGACTGCATAGGTGCTAACTGAGTATTTAAAAGACTGTATCAAAGCTATGTAGCTGATTAGAGGTCTGCATGCATAGTGCACAGAATATTGTAGCTGTACTAGTATTGGTGTGTCTATGGTTTCGAGAATGGTAGTCTGTATTTTAGGGTGTGAGGAGGAGCATCAGATGATCACGTAGATGATGTCATCAGTGATGTCATTTGAGATGTCATCAGTGATGTCATCAGTGATGTCACTGACCATGTCATGAGTGATGTAATACGTGACGTCATCAGCAGTGCATTACTTTAATCCAAAAAGCTGGCGGCCATATTGGCCTGGTCACGATGTGAAAATTCAGGAATTGATACAATAAAGAAAAGAAAACAAGTGCACACAATGTCATTTCAGCATATATTGCCCCGTGACCGCCATACCTGTATGTTCGTCAACGTGACTTATTCATAATAAACATACTTAGAATGGCAAACATCAACATAAACAATGGACAACACATTACTTTAAAGTGAAAGGCTATCGGCCATATTAATCTGGGCACGTTGCGTATTATAATGGTTCTTACATGAAAGAAAATGAAAAAAAGGGGTGTTAATATATACACACTATCCCTAAATAAAGTTCTAGTGATTATAGTTCCATTCCATTCACAGCTCATTAGAGATGTCATGAGTGATGTAACTGACCATGTCATGAATGATGTAATGTCTGAGGTCATTAGCAGTACATTATATAAGTTATAGTTAGCTCAGGTAACTATAACTGCTGAATTTCACTGGTTGTGTGTGAGTGAAATCTGAGTCTAACTATTCCGTCCCTATAATCTCTGTTTTTTTCAGCAAATTTCTAGTTTTTTTTAAAACGTTAAGTAAGATGCATATCACAATGGATGGTGGGGGATTGGAAGCAGGGCCTGGCATTGTGCTGCCCCCACCCAAGCTTGCTGCTCCGGCCTTCCCTCCTCCTAGCCATCCATTGTCCAAGTTCATGTCCCTGCTCCCTTATTACATCCCTGTGTGGCTGTTGTTCTGCCGCTGGACTTCCTGCCTTCTCTGAACAGTTAGCTTGCTGCCCCATCCACCTCCTCCCTATCCTCTGTTGTCTGAATCCATGGACTAGCCTCCTCCCTCCTGCCATGCATGGTCTTATGTGCTGCCACTGTGCTCCATTTAGCATGATGTACCAGTCCACTCCTCCTGCCCTCCATTGCCCAATTCTATGCCCCATCATTGACCTCCTGCTTAGCCTCTGTGCTTAGCTTGCTGCCCCTATTCTCCTTCCACCTACCCTCCGATGTCTTTGTGCATGCCCCTGCTCCATCCTTTTTGCCCACCATGTTCCATGGACCTGCCACTCCAAACTACTCTGAGTGTTCTGTTGAGCGGCCACTCCCCTCCCACCTGCCTAGCATTTTCAGATGACTGTAACCTGTCCCTGCCACCTCTACCCTGCCTGTCCACATTCCATGCCCCTATCCCCTTCCTCCTGTCCTCCATGGTCCATTTTACTGCCACACCCTTCTGCCCTCCCTGGTATGTTGTGCTGCAACTGCTCCTCCTGCCTGCCCCGCGTGGTCTGTTGTGAGGCCCCTTCCCCTGAACTCTCTTGTCTGTGCCCAGGTCCTGACCCTCCCTTCTATCCTCCATGGTCCTTTGTGCATGCCCCTGCACCCTCCTTCTTGCCCATAATAGCCATTGTGCTGCCACTAACCCTCCCGCTTGCCATGCATGGTCTTCTGTGCTGCCACAGCCCCTCCTACCTTCACTGTGTGGTCAGCTAGCTGCCCCTGACCCCCTCCCACCTTCCCTCCATGGTCTGTGTGTATGCCATCATAGTCTCACTGTTGCTCTCCATGGTGTGTCTTGCTTCTAGTGCCCATCTTGCCTGACCTTCATGGTCATCTTACTGCTCCTGCCCTGCCCCCTTGCCCCAGCCCTCTGTTTTCATGTGCAGACCCCTATTCCCTCCCTCCTGGCTTGTCTGTTCCATTGTAATGCCCCTGATCAGTCCCTCCTGCACTTTATGGTCTGTTATGCTGCAGCTTTCTCTCCTGTCTATCCATTATGGTCAGCTAGCTACCATTGCTTCTTTCCCCTCTGTTCTCTGTTGTCCATGGGCATGGTCCTGTCCCCTCCCTATTGCTTTCTATGGATTGTTGTGCTGCACTCCCGTCCTGCATGCCCTGTGTGGTGTATTGTGCTGCTGCAAACCCTGATGCCTGCCCTGTAGGGTCATTTTGGTGCACCTCTCCATGTCCCTCCTGTCCTCTGTTTTCCGAGTCCATGTCCCTACCCCAAGTCCTCCTGCCTTCCATGATCCAATGTACCATACTTGCGAACATTTTGAACTTGGTAAGAGGGAGATTTAGAAAAAAAACTGCGGTATCGATTTTCCCCTTTGAGTTACATTGAAAAAGAGGAGATTGTAGACAGGAGACAGATCAAATATAGCCCATTTGAGCTTAAAAACATTGGACGTTTCCTGGCTGAATCGGGTCTTTTTTCATGTATGGTTGTACTACCACTGCCTCTTCCTTCTGCCCACAATGGTCTATTATATTGCCACAGCCTCTCTTGCCAGTCCTGTATTGTTGGTTTCTTGCCCCTGCCCCCTTTCCACTGCCCTCCATAGTCCGTTGTGCTGCCACTGCCCTTCCTGCCTGCCCAGTATGGTCAAATTGTTGCCTCTGCACCCTCCTACCAGCCTTCAATTTTCAGAGTCCGTGCCCCTGGCCTCTGCCTCTCAACAGTATCCTAATGAACAACTAGATTGCTAACATTCTATATTTATTACAAAAGTGTGGAATGCCTGACGTCAGCTTGATGTAATCAAAACTGTATTTCCTTTAGAAATTACATATATGAGAGGGTCTTATTTGCATCAAAATTATGGTTAGTGCTCTAAAAAACTAAAATGAGGACATATTTTCTGAGTTTATCCAGTTGACCACTTGATTAAATGTTGCACTTAGGGGAGAGGATGCGGTGTTACTTCCAGAGCTGCTGACTTTGCAACTGGGGAACCAGGTTAGAGTTTCTGCCTCAGCTCAACATTCTGTGATTCTGGTCAAACCACTTAATCTCCCCATGTCTACAACTAAAATGAATTTGTTCTTGTGTGATGTAACCAATGCTCATGTAAAGCACTCCAATACCTGACAAGTCTGCAATATATAAAACTGCAAAAACACAAAATATAAAAAGTCTTTTGCACACTTCTGTCATTGGGCTACATGTGGGCTACATCTGGGTGATATTTGTGCTACATTTGGGCTCTTTTGTCTCTGGTGGCCTTCTTGGGAGACTTATTTATTATGAAGTTTCCTAATTTCCTCATTTACTGCAGACTCCTCAGTAGGAAATACTTTCAGTTTTTTACTTTTGTTCCATCAAGAAGGCATTCAGATGTGTCACACATTTGCCATGAAATTCTGAATGTTAGCACTCTAGTTGCTCATTGAATCGCTGTAGTAAAGCTGCTGCTCACCAGGGACGTCTGCTGCTAGTATTCAAAGTGCATGTTTCAGTCTGCATGTCAGAATTGTTTAATGAAATAGAAGAGGATTTGAGAAGTCAAAATGTGCCCTTATTTTTCTTTCTGCAGCACTAATCATAATTTCTATGGCAAAATGAACCCCCTCAATTTGTTCCTTTGCAAATTAATTGTTTTAAGTGTTATCACTTTATTCCAATCAAGATGGCTTCAGGTGTGCCATACTTTTGTCATAAGTAAGACTGTTAGAGCTCTAGTTGTTCTTTAGAACACTCTGGGACATTCTGTCATTGGGCTATACTTGGGCTACATCTGGGTGATATTTGTGCTACATTTGGGCTCTTTTGTCTCTGGTGGCCATCTTGAGAGACTTATTTGTTATGAAGTTTCCTAATTTCCTCATTTACTACAGTCTCCTCAGTAGGAAATACTTTCAGTCTTTTAGTTTGATTCCATCAAGAAGGCATTCAGATGTGTCACACATTTGCTATAAATTCAGAATGTTAGCACTCTAGTTGCTCATTAGATCACTGTAGTAAAGATACTGCTCACCAGGGAAGTCTGCTGCTGGTATTGAAAGCGCATGTTTCAGTCTGCATGTCAGATTTTTTAAATGATATAGAAGAGGATTTGAGAAGTCACTCAAAAGGTGCCCTAATTTTCTTTCTGCAGCACTAATCATACTTTCTATGGCAAAATGAACGCCCTCATTTTATTCCTTTTTAAATTAAATGTTTTAAGAGTTACCACTTTATTCCAATCAAGATGGCTTCAGGTGTGCAATAAGTTTGTCATAAGTAGGACTGTTAGCGCTCTAGTTGTGCTTTATAACACTCTAGGAAGCTGCAGTAGAACACAAAGGAATCAACTGACAGTCTCTGCCCTTGTTGGATGTACATGTTTTGCTGAGAATGTCAGACTTCATTCTCACATGACTGAGAAAGATAATGTGAATTTACAGAAAAGATGTGCTCAGTTTAGCTTATAGATCACCTTCCAAACCTCCGTGGGAAAAGCATGAGAAAATAGTTTTCTCTCAAACATGATTCATGGTATCCCAACAGAAGGCTTTTTCACATGGTAAAATCACCTTAGAACACACCACAATTCCTAAAATGAGTATTGTACCATCAACAAATGATTTATAATGTAACTAAAGTCTTAAAACCTTCTATTAACTGCAATGCTTTTTAATGAGATGCTATCATGTATATTGGTTCCAAGATGGCTGCCAACACTTCTTGGATGAAGTGCTGACAGCCAATCAGATCTCATGATGAGATGTGTGGTTAGGCTCCGCCCAGATATATATGAGATTTTACTTTTGATTTTCTCAGGAACTACTGAATGGATTTACACCATTTAACCAAAAAGGCACGACTCTGAAACAAGGGCTACCTTTTTGCCAAATTTGGTGTAATTCCATTCAGCAGTTCGGGCTGTAGCTGCGACTAAAGGTTCCTTTGGAAAATTGCATGGGGAAAACATGTTTTGGGACCCCCCATTTTTTCTCGGCCCCCGCTTGATAAATCTCCCCGAGACTTTCAGGATAGGAGCGGACCAGAGCTGGCTAAGAGTTTTGAACATTTCGCGAAGATTTTTCAACCGGCACCAAAGTTATTGTGAGTAGAATGTTGCGGATTTCCTATGGGAAATAGGTCCTAACTATAACTACCTACTGGCGACCACCAGTAGGTAATATATATATACACACATATATATTATTGACTGGCGAATGCCAGTAGATAGTTATAGTTAGAACCTAGTTTCTATAGGAAAAGCATTTTTTGATTTGCTTATAACTTTGGCGTTGTTTGACGAATCTTTACGAAAGTTTCCAAAAAGTTCCTCTTTTCAGGTCAGCTCCCTTCCTGAAAGTTTGGGGGTGATTCGTGTAGGGGGGGGCTGAGAAAAAAGGGGGTCCCAAAACGTGTTTTCTCAATGCAATTTCCATAGGAAACTTTAGACAAGGCTACAGGTCAAACTGCTGAACGGAATTCCATGAAATTTGGCAGTAGTTTTCGAGAAATATCAAAATTACAGATATCGATATTTGAGAATTCTGACATCTGATTGGCTGAGGCGTTACGAGCACGAGCATGCGGCTCATTGGCTGCGAACTGTTGAAACTAGGAAGTGTTGGCAGCCATTTTGTGACTGAGTTGAAAGGCGCAGGTCAGAAAAAAAGAGAATCATTGTATAAGCGGTTATAGTAGAAACACTGTGGTCTTAGTTTAAGCAGACTGTATGGTGCAGAGACAGGGAGTTTGAATGTTGTGTAGGGTGTGGAAATTAAGTCTGCAGAATAACGGTGCATGGTTTTGTGGGGAGGTTGCGTAGGCTCTGGAAATCCCATCAGGAAAACAAGCAGTATGTAGGGTGCACACACAGGTAGTTTGAATGTGCGGTATTGCAGCGATGTTCAGTAGGCTGTGTAACGGTGCACACACAGGTAGTGTGAATGTGCAGTATTGCGGCAATGTTCAGTAGGTTGTGTAAATCAAATCGGGAAAATAACAATGCGCTGTATTGCAACTTTTTTAATATAATGCACAGTAATTTTTACTTATAGTGCGGTGTTAACAACTTTGCGCCGTATTGCAGCTTTCCTTTATTATAATGTGCAGTAATGTTGACTTATAATGCGGTTTTAACTTTTATCACGGACAATGTCACTTTCGTAGACAAAATTTAATATTATGTGAGAGGGCGTGTTCTGTTTCTGTGCCTGGAACATAATTAACGTTTAATTGGCAGCGAACCACCGAAAATAGAAGTGTTGCCAGCCATTTCCTCCCCATCTGCCGAGTAGCAGGGACATCTGATTGGCTGACTTGTTCCAAGCAGGAGCTTCCCAAGGTTCATGTTGATTGGCTGCGAACCATTGAAAGTAGAAGTGTTGCCAGCCATTTCCTCCCCTTCCGCGGAGTAGCAGGGACATCTGATTGGCAAACGTGTTCCAAGCAGGAACTTCCCAAGCTTAATGTTCATTGGCTGTAAACCATTGAAAGAAGAAGTTTTGGCAGCGATTCCCTCCCACCCTGTGGAACATCATGGACATTTTCTTGGCTAAAGTGTTCCGAGTACAAGTTTGCTCATTATTGGCTGGGAACGGTTCACTGTTGTGAACCATTTTGTGACACTTCAATGGAGTACGGGAAAATGGTAGCGGGGAGGGTAGGAACGCTATTAACTCTGTACAGTGGTCACAAGGTGGTGGGCAGGGATTGTGACAGTAAAAATTGTTTTTTATGTATTTTAAGGGCCATTATATATTTGGCATGGGGTGTAGAAATCATGGTGGGAAAATAACAGAGTGTGTTGCGGTCTTCTTTTTATTTAGTTTGCAGGTGGGATACTTTCAAAGAGCACTATTTACTTAGGTTTGAAACAGTTTTTATTAAGCAATTACAAATATACTTTCTTTGGAAACTGAAGCTGCATATATCAAAGGGGTGACAAATAAAAGCGTAATTCATAACATACCCCTTAAGCGTGGCCACACCCTCCCTTTTTTTCCTGCTATAGTTTGTAAAAGTGTTGCCCCATATTCTTGATAATATGAGGACATGAGTCACTTTTAGATAAAGTAGAAAAGAAGTGCTACAAGAAACAGTCCCGCACTACATCATCTGATGTTAGAAGAACAATAAGAAGTAAAAACAGTTAAACACAAATGACTTTATATGACATACAAATGTACGATATATCATTTAAAAAATATTCTATTCTGTAGAATTCAGGAAAGTTCTGTCGTAGTGCTTAGAGGACGCTCACTGCTCCGCTAACAAATAACGTACTCCTTTAGGAACATATAGGATAGTAGTATAATAATATACACTACTGGTCTTATATATTACATAGGGAGAAGGCGAATAGGAATCGCAACAGAGAAAAATAGAAATACCCCCCCCAAAATGTAGGATTTATCAAATATAATCACTAAGAAAGTATGCAAACAAACGTTTTTTAAACTGTAATTTGCCAAAATATTCTCACTGTGAAAATATCTGATCAAGTAAGTTATACAGGTTAGTAAGCTGTATTTCAGATTGGTTACTCCTGGCGGCGACACATCTCCACTTCCTGTTGTGTGGAAATATGACACTCTATTTCAATATACAGAGTATCACTGATGTCACACAAAAAGGAAAAGGAGCATAAACTCATGAATACAAAAGATCAATAACGAAATACTTTTCAGCGATGAATATGTTCAGAGCTTCTTTTCCCGGGGAATTCGAAATCTTTTATCTTCGCGCCGACAGGTCATAAACTCCTCTGAGATCATAATGCGTGGTTAATGTAATATACATACTCACACTATATGATCCCAAAGGGGAAAGAGACTAATACCAAGAGGCTGCTAACGTTACATATAAATTATTAGTCTTCACGTGGACGGGTCATAAACTCCTCTGACATCAAGTTCAGTGTCAATATTATAATATACACAGTCACACTATATGAGCTAAAAAGAAGTAGAAAAGGAACAATGTTTGCTGTATTCTGTCTGTTTCTGAAAACAAGCTGCTGACGTTACACATAAATGGCAAAAGCAATCAATAACACTATTTTCTAAATACAAGTGTTTAAATATTGACAAATAGCTACGTATTATAAATATCTACTATGCCATAATCAAACAACTTAGAACTCTGGATTATATTTTGTGGCCACAAAAGAAGAATCCAACTCTAGAAAAGAGAGCCTGCATCACTGAATGGACACGCGTAAATAACTCGCAAAAACAAAACTGATCAATTAACGGGTGTGGTTTATATACTTTTTGGTTATTGAGTAGTCTATGGAAGAAAGATGCGGCTCCGCCCATCTAGATGTCACGTTTTACAGTTGACACGTGCTCAAGTTTTATCTGTTTAACTTGTGCACATGTTGGGAAAAGTTACAAAATGTGAAACGGTAACGGTTTCGATTTCGATCCTGACACGTGTAAGGTCCTTAATATGTACATACGTTGGAGAGCTGAAAAACTGTTACCCGGCAAACCGCGTAATTTCCATTCTCATGAATACATACATCTATTAATTTCTGTAATTCTAAATAGAAGACATAAACAGAATATCTTTCAAAATAGAATAAAAAAATACGTGCTAATATTTCTCATCACTATGGTTTTAAATTTAAAAAATGCAAGCATTGGTAAAGTGTACAGCTACCCCTGGAAAGGTGTGCTGGCGCTCAGAGGCATCAGAAAGATTAAGCAAGGTGTTACCAACAGTGACATAGTGGTGGGCTAATGTGCCAGTGGAGCCGGGAATCGAAATGTGAACGCTGCTTTTAGAAGTCAGGTATCATAGCTGCTGCCAATCAACAGAAGGGGGGCCCCAAAAAACAAAAATAGAGGTAGAGATAATGGGGAGACTAATTCAAAGCAAACGGAGAAAAACTCTACCCTATTTATCAAAAAAGTACACAGTATCAATAAATATCTTTAGATGCAAGCTAGAGACACACAAAGGAAGGAGAACAAAGAACATACAATTGTATACATATATAAGTACACACACAGCTTTGATTGAAATTTTATACAAATATTTATTGCATTGCTTTAGATAAATGATGTAAATAGATATAATACATTAAAGGCTTTTAGGTAAGACAAATTTCAGAAAACAAAAACAAATTCAAAAAACAGATTAAAAAAACACAGGTTCCCACTTCAAAGGAGGAAAAATCTAATCATATACACATTCATTCACAACCAGTCACACACATTCATCAAGATATATACAACTGTGCTGTTTATGCAAAAACTGAATGAGTGGTAAACACCAAGGACCCAGCCCTCAAGGAAGTCTTCACAAAATTACTCAAGAACACAAATGAGTATAGAAATTCTAGATGGAATAAAGATTTCAGAGGAAGACAATATGTCTGGATGTTGAGTCCAATATAGAGGGTCAAGAGGGAGGGGCTCTTGTGAAAAACGCCGACGCGCGTTTCGGTGAAACAACTCCGAGGAGCGGAGAACCACCTTCTTCAGGGCGACTGCTCTTTCCCGGACGCCGCTTCAGAGAGGTTGGTCTATCCGTTTTGGAATGCCCGTTGAAGAATTGAGCATATTATCGGCCATTTGCCGTTTCGCCAGTTCCCCGCATCAATCGATGAAACTGGCACACACCGTTTAGTATTTCTGCTTTCTTTCGCACAAATTAAATGACGTTCCCTGGTGTTTTTTGTAAATAGCGGCGACTCGACAAGAAACAGGTTCCTTCGCTGCTGCTTATCCGCCTGCATTGAATTTTTGAAATTCTTGGCGTGTTGAGTCTCTAGCGGTGCTATTACCTTTGAGTTTTTCCGGACTTGTACTCTATCCTGCTTGCAATCGCTAAAGTCACCCTGAAATCTCGTAGAAGTTATCTTGCCGATTTTTGTTTCTTCTATCGACGCAGGTCCCTTCTTTGATTTGTGTGGTTCTGTTTTTCGCCCTGAAGAAGGTGGTTCTCCGCTCCTCGGAGTTGTTTCACCGAAACGCGCGTCGGCGTTTTTCACAAGAGCCCCTCCCTCTTGACCCTCTATATTGGACTCAACATCCAGACATATTGTCTTCCTCTGAAATCTTTATTCCATCTAGAATTTCTATACTCATTTGTGTTCTTGAGTAATTTTGTGAAGACTTCCTTGAGGGCTGGGTCCTTGGTGTTTACCACTCATTCAGTTTTTGCATAAACAGCACAGTTGTATATATCTTGATGAATGTGTGTGACTGGTTGTGAATGAATGTGTATATGATTAGATTTTTCCTCCTTTGAAGTGGGAACCTGTGTTTTTTTAATCTGTTTTTTGAATTTGTTTTTGTTTTCTGAAATTTGTCTTACCTAAAAGCCTTTAATGTATTATATCTATTTACATCATTTATCTAAAGCAATGCAATAAATATTTGTATAAAATTTCAATCAAAGCTGTGTGTGTACTTATATATGTATACAATTGTATGTTCTTTGTTCTCCTTCCTTTGTGTGTCTCTAGCTTGCATCTAAAGATATTTATTGATACTGTGTACTTTTTTGATAAAGAGGGTAGAGTTTTTCTCCGTTTGCTTTGAATCATAGCTGCTGCGTCACACTTTTTCCACACATATGTTAATTATTGCTAATTAAGTTTCAAACATTGTTAAATTATAACTGTTACAGTTAATTTTTCACTACAAAAAGTATGCACATCTTTTTAAAATTTAGTTCAAAACAATATAGGTTTCATGGACATTGTAGCTAGAAATTAGCAATTATAAAACCTTTGAAATTCACTGAAAAAAACATGGGTTTTACAGATGTTATAGTTAGAAATTAGCTTTTAAAAAACCTTTGAAATTCACTGAAAAAACCATAAGTTTCAGGGCCGTTATAGTTAGCTGGCCATTTCACATGTAAAAAATCATAGAAATTCCACCGTTATAGTTAGATCAGCTAACTATAACTCGTGCCCCCGCAATGCACTACTCATGACATCACATATTACATCATTCATGGCATGGTCAGTGACATCACTGATGACATCTCAAATGACATCACTGATATATATATTTCTCTCTCTCTATATATATATATATGTATATATGTAGGCCTTAAAACTGTCCTGAGGACCTCATCACTCAATGCTGTTACTTTAATTGAAAGGGAGGTGTCCCCGTGGTCCCATTTTCCTAACCCTTTAATGGGCCCGGGGACCCCATTTCTTGTACTTACTATGTGCCGGGGAGCCCATCCCTGGTACACAAAAGTTTCCTTGCCCGCACCAGTGTGGTCAGGAAAACGCATTTGTTCCCACCTCACAAATGCATTTTTAAGTATCCTGCCAAATGGGAGCAAACACTTAAGTCTGCTCCCAGCCAGCAGGAGATCTAAAAATGCCATCGCTACTCGAAACTACAACCTTCATAGGTGAAGCAAGCTTGTGTCATGTGCAACACTGACCCTATACCATACACTTCATGGGTAGCAGAGTTCATGTTGGCTAACAAATATGGATAAAAGGATAACCTCTACGTCACATGGTTTTCACTCTGCAAACAACTTTTCAGATAAAATCAGGTACATGGACATAGGTCAGTACCAGGTGCACAGAGTCTTTTGTGTTATGTATAAAGTTACATGCTGAGATGAATCTGTCTAATAACCCAAGGCTGTTTACAATACTTTGTAGGTAGCATGTAGGATATTTGTCCTGTTGGAAACTTTTTCTGCAGTACCAAAACACTTTTGTTTAACATACTGAACAGAAGTCGTCACCTGCACCCAGAGTTACTTTTCAAAACAAAGATTTATAGCGTGTTTCAATACCTCTACACACCGATGCATTATAAGCACATGAGTTTTGTAAACACTTACACCCATTAGGTACATGTAATATGTGAGGTCATAAGCAGTGCATGGCAGGAATGCAAGTTATAGTTAGCTCTGCTTATGCACATGCATGGTAAAACATGCGTAGTAAAGGCAATGTGTGGTAAAGGCATTGCATGGTAATGGATGCATGGTAAATGCATTATGTTGTAATACCTGCAATATAGAGGCTGTTTCCCATTATGAATTTGCAAAATTCTGAAATTGCAGCCCATGCCTTGCCCCTTATAGAAATTGGGGCAGAAATGTAAAAATATATATTTTTTAAAACTAATTTTGAACAGCATGCAGTGGCCTTCCTGGACCACTATGTGTTCCCCTAATTTCAATAATCTACATTTATAAAGTGGGAGCTGTCCTAACTTCTCCTTTGCAAATGGAAACAACCCCCGTCTGTGTCTTAGGATTCAATCAATCAGATGCCACCACAATTGCAGTCAGGAACCATTGATAGATCTCATTGTGAAAGGGAATGCCCATTTCACATCACTTTGTCCTAATGATTCCAAATGATTTGCAATATCATACATTGCGAGTCTCAAATACAGTTGTGACTGACAGTTCCCTGTAGTACATGGCAACTTTGATTTTGCAGTTGCAAACCATAACATATTCTATCTATGTGAACCTAATACCGTTACCTGGAAGATGAGCTAGCGGTCCCTATTCGGCATGCTTAATCATCAGATTACCTGTTGTACTGAGAAGTATCCCCTTCGACTTCATGATAGTCACACATGTCTTTGTATGTGAGGTACATCATCTGATGTGGCAGGAAATGAGTGTGGGAAGAACCATACAGGTTAAAATTGTGTAGGGGTGGGTTAACCAAGGTATTAAATTGTATTATTGCAGATGACTATAAACAAGAATTGGCAAAGGCAATAGGTCTCAGCAATGCTGGATCTATTGGCCTTGTCAATGTGAATGTTTTCTAGCAGCACATCTGCTGTTAGCATGCCAAGATATATTGGCTTTGCGAATGCTTGTTCGATGTTGACAGGGTCTTGCTGAACAAATGTGGAAGTGATAGTGAGAAACAGGTGAAGAGTTTTGAAGTGAAATGAGGATGTGGCTTAACAGCCGGAGCTGTCTACAAGGGAACTGAGGACCAGGTTTGAATCTCGGGGTGGTCTGAACAGTTTGTGATTCTGGGCAATTCACTCACGCTTCCCCCTGCATACGACAATGAATGTGCCATTGTGTAATGTAACTGGTGAGCGCTCAAAATGCTCCAATGCAATCGGCTGGTGTTAGCACTATTGCAAGATGACCATGCGTGCCAGGGCTAAATGGTGACAAACAATATGAGACAGACAATGGAACAAGCAAATTGGAAGCCTGTGGGTCGGCTGAAGCCCACCGTTTAAACACAATATGTTTCTGCAATATGGCACATGGATTTTCTAGCTAAGACTTAGTAAGCAGGTCTACTTCTTAGCTCTGATAGCACCAGATCAGCTATAAAAATTATTGCAATGCTTTATATGGGCTCTGCTCCAAATGTGATCTTTTAAAGTACTGTGTCCTATTAAATATTTTCACCTCCCTTGGTTCAGGGCAGATTTGCTGTCACTCACTAAAGTGGTTGGTTCCTTGAGGTGAACAGGACCTCTTGCAGACACACATTCATCCTGACCCTTCTGTTGTTGCAACTTGCTGTAGATTGTATTATTTATGGTTAAGATTAGCCTTTTTGTGTTCATTTCTGCCACAACCACACTCTAAACTCTGAGAACATGGCTTGGCTTCTCCCATTGGTAGATGCCTTAGATTACATCTGACTGGGTACCTCCATTAGGAGACGTTACACTATATTATTTTCTTGTGTGGTAATGATGCCCGTATACACCAGCATATTAACTAGATTTGTGCACCATGATGAAAGAAATCTATTAATTACAAATCTTAGTAAAGCTTATTATCCTTTGACCACACAGTCCTTATTTTTTTTAGATTAAGTGGCTAATGTGCAGTTTCTCAATAAACACTACCACTGAATTCCTGGGAGCTGCAAAATAACTGTTTACATGATTATGCAATTTTTTTTTTTCAGGCACAGCCATGATGTTTCTTCTTCCACAGCTTTTTTAACTGAACTGTGCATTTTTCATAAATATGTGAATGTTTTGTCCTGATGAACGCACTATGGGCCTCATTTATGAGACCCCTAGTGCCACTGGAGCATTACTTTTTTTAACTCTAGTGGAGCAGTGCTGACCCATATTTACAAGGCTGCGCAAAGCCACTCTACATGGCTTTTTATTGCCTTGCATGAAAGAGGCGTTCCATGGGTGTTGCTGTGGTTGTTCCACATAACACTCATGATATATGATGCATTACTAGATTTACAAGGTTTCATAAACCTCGGAATGAATCGGATTACTACGCCTCCCCAGGAGAGGCATAAGGGAGGCACAACGAGGAGAAATAGCTTTATTACTCCTCGTTTTTCCTTTTTCTGCAGCACACACAGAAAGAAGGAAACACCTCTTGTGATTGATTTTGTGCAGGAAGGTGTCCCTTCCTGCTCAAAAACAATCATGCCTGCAACACAGGCACTCTCATAGATAGAGCAGGGCAGTGCAGCAAGTCTTCCCGCTGCACTGCTGTGAAGGAATGCACCGTATCTACAAGATACAACGCATTCTAGCGCATTCCTGTCATTCTCTCCTATGCTGGTGCACAAAGAGCAGCGGCACGCCAATGCACATACCCTTGCATCATGTTGCAAGGGTGCCTGCATTAAGGGTATGATTGTTTTTGTATAGGAAGGGACATCTTCCTGCACAAAAACAATAATTGATGGCATTTTTTTGGCAGAGCACACATAGAAAGAAGAAAGAATTAGGAGAAATAAAAGTATTTTTGCTCATTGCACCGCTCCTACTCCTCCCCTGGGATGCAGGGTTCAGATGCATTGCCAGCTTTACAAAAATTGTAAATCTGGGAATGTGTTAGGTTCCATGTTTGTTGTGTGGGAACACCCACAGCAAACCCATGGAACGCCCCTTTCACACAGAGTAATGCATGAAAGGGGCCCTTATTTACAAGGCAATGAAAAGTCACGCAGGGTCAAAAAAGTGACACACCGGCGATGCAATGGGCTTGTGAATGAGGTCCCCTGTATTTACTTTGAGCACTGAATTGCAACCAAAATGACGTGCAGGGCCTGAGTAGTAAACCTGCATGTTTTTATCTTGGGAATGATAGGGCAAAAATAAAGACAACTTATAACACACCTCTACACAATTTGAAAAAACATGCAATGAATTGTAAAGTCCTTTAATAAAACTGTACTTAAACATCATAAATGTCTGTTTGAGGTATTTCTGAGCAGTGTGAAACGAAAACTGAGAGCAGTGAAAGCAACAGTACCTGACTTACAGCTTTTTCCTGTGTGAGAACTCTGTAATTTTGAAAACACATATTTGCGAAAAGTAGTGCAGGAAGCTGGCTCTGTATATACTATACCAAAAAGAGTTACAGTGTACACAGAGTCCAGTGAGTCCCCACACTTATGGCAGAGTTTAAAGTAGATAACACTTTACTCTCAATTTTCTGGTAGCTGGTCTGAGCAGTTAGGCTTATCAGAGTGTAGTGTTAGGCATTTATTGTACACAATCAGGCAAGAAATGATGTCACACACTCAAAGACTGAATCCAGACCAATTGGTTTCAATAAAAAGTTGTTTCTTTGTTATTTTAGTCTAGAACAAAGAGTCACTTAGTGCAGGTAAGTTTTACAGTTTGTAGAAATAACAATACTTTTCAAGAATGCAGTAATGTTTTGTAAATGTATTTGTATACTTTGCAGCATTAAGAATGTTTTCTGCAAATGTCAATCAAAAACAGTGGTATGCTTTTGCAGTGATACGATTAGACAGTTCATTTAATATATCGGACTACAATCCAACCCTAAGAAGGAAATCAATGTTAAATGGTTTGCAGGTAAGTACTCGACTTACTTCCCCAGGCTTCAGGGGTTTAGTACAATATAGGGCAAGGTTCAAAACAAGGTAGGTACTGCACTACCAGCACACTAGGGCGGCCGGGTGCAGAGGTCACTGGGCCCAACATTATCCAATGGAGTCAGGGGTATCTAGAAGAGGCACAGGTTGCAGGTAGGTATGGGTGGTCTTAGGGTAAATGCTCAGGGGGTTGAAGGGAGCATGGGGGGCACACAGCAGCACCAAGGCTACACCACCAGCGGCACCGGAGCAGGCGTGTGCAGGGTGTAAATCAGCATTGGGTGCCCAATGCTTTCCAATGGAGGTCGGCAGTTTTGGAAAGTGGCTGCAGGCATGGCCCAGCAGGCTGGACGAAGGCGACCAACAGCTGGGCAGTTAAGTTGCAAAGCTGGGGGACATTTGCACACCATCAGCTGGGCTGTCCAAGGTCACGGTGCAGAGGAAGCAGGGGTGCCTTTTGATGTTGGGTTTTCTCACCTGGTTTTGGTCAGAGAAAGATTCGGACAGAGTCAGCTATTGATGCAGACAAGGTCAGGATCGCCAGGGAGACTTTACAGGATAGGTTAGTTACTCGAACTCGGGCCGTGGGCGTCAGGTGCAGAGTGTGCAGAGGTCGTGGATCCACCTGGATCTGGGGTCCTTGAAGTTGGAGGTTCTTTGTTGGATAAATCTCTGTCCACAGGAAAAAAGAGTCTCCTACCATCCCTGGAGAGGTGCTGGCCACAAGACACACCAGTTTCTTTGAGCAGGGTTGCTGGAGGAGCAGACAGGCCGGTAGGGATGGGGAGAGGGGTGGAGTTGGCAAAGGTGGGCACACCTCCCTTTCTTTCTTGTTTCTTCTGCCCATCCTACAGCCCAAAGTGAGGGTCAGAACTGGTAGGAGCCAGCTACTGACAGCAACAGAGACTGGGGGTAGCTAACAAAAATGGCAAGCCTTCAAAGCTTACCCTTCATGGACTCTGCCCATCCTGGGGGACGAGGCATGACAACTTTGCCCAGGATGTACTTTGTTTCAGGACCCAGAGATTGGTGGGCTCTCTACCCAGGTGTCCAGAAACCTGTCTGATGGTGGCAGATGGCAGGCAGCCAGTCAGGAACAACACCAGAGCTGGTTGTTTTTCAGGGGCCATCTTCTGAGTGCATTTTACATTAAATCTAACAGGGGTATCAGTGTGGGTTTAATGAGCTGCAAAGTTGGTACTAAATTTCCTAGTTTTCAGTGAAGCCATCACAGGGCTGTGAAGTTTGTAATGACAAACTCCCAGCACCTGTACTAAAAATTCCTTCACTGTACTGACAATGCCTGTGTATTGCACTGACACTCTAGGGGCATATTGCTCATGCAGCTATGCCCTCTACAATGGTATGACGCGCCTTGCCTTTAGGGCTGTAAGGCCTGCTAGAGGGGTGACTTACCACAGGCAGTGTTGGTGGGCATGGAACCGAGGGATTGGTGCAATGTCGACTCTTCCATTTAGTCTGCACCAAAACATGCAGCCTGTAATGGCAGTGTGTGGGTGTCAAGGTGAGGGGCCTCTGAGGGCGGCAAAATACATGCTGCAGCCCTCAGAGGCCCTCAATGGTCACAAGGCCTTTGATAATTGGAGTACCTTTTACAAGGGACAGGGACTTACCTGGGTCCCAGAGGTGTTCCAATTGTGGACACAAAGGTAAAGTTTTGGAAAAGAACACAGGCCCTGGGAGCCTAATTGTGAGGTACCAAGGGCACACGAAGTCAGGCTGGCATCAGGTATCTTACAAAAAGTTAGGGGGTAACCATGCCAAAAGTGGCACTTTCCTACAGTAGTGATTTAGGGCCTCATTTATAAAAAGTGACGCATCGCTGCGAAAAAACATCGATGCGTCACTTTTCATTGCGCCCTTATTGCAACATCAATGATGCATCATAATTACAGTATGACGCATCATGTTGCAAGAAGTTACAGATGCTTCAGTTTTTCGGACATATCTGTGGGTGCAAAAATTACGCATTGCTGGAGTGTGTCACAAAAGTGACGCAACTTCAGCAATTGGTCTTTACACATGGGCAAGTCCCATGTGAAATGTGCCTGCGTCAGTCTTACGGCTGCCATGAGGCAGGTGTAAGATTTTATCGCATTTGCGTCCTAGAAGTGGCGCAGTGAAATCTTATAGATTTCACTGCGTCACTTCTATGACCTTTTTTGTGTCGCAACGCCCCCCACTGCATACATTATACCTGGCGCAGGAATAATGTGGCGCAAGGGTTTACAAGGTAACTCATCTACCTAGATGAGTCACTTTGTAAATATGGTGCAACAAGGCTAATTCTTTACACCGCTCGTGCGTCACAAATGTGACACAAGGGCTCATAAACAAGCCCCTTATTATTTTGTAGGACATACACTTCAAACACACTCCTCAGTGGTCTCGCGATATCTATTTTGTGTGTCCCCATTTACAGAACATCTTTTATCCAGAAAGCAAAATAAATGCAGACTGTATGCCTGTCACAGCAGAAGGGACTCTTAAATGCAAATGCCTTTTAAGGATCCCATTTACCACTCTCGCTTGATATGCCAAAACGAATCTGACAACTTTTCAAATTAATTCAAGAAAAGTTAAAATACCGATTTTTGAAGCGGTTTGTCTTTATTTTATTGGTGACATGGCTTCAAGATGTTGACAGTTCAGTTTCGAAATGGGTTTCAAGGGAATGTAAATATGTCAAAATATATCAAATCTTTAAATGTTGTTTTACCCCAGTGTTCTGTTCAGGGATGCTCGTGGCTCTGATCGGAATGTCCAAATCATAAAAACAAAGATTAGTGAATGACGTAAACTGTCAGAAAAAGTTGACGAATTTGAAATCAAAGGATCAGGCATTGGAAATGGACGGTGGAAATAAAATGCATCCTAGAGCTAGACACTCTCTTTTCAATAGTTGGATCTTCGACTATCTTTGTAATCTTTAGAGAACTGCCGTTTTAAAATGTTATGCAGTTGATGAAGTTACTTACAAAAAATGTGCATTAACATTTTCTATTCAGGCTGACAACAGTCATCGATTTTTTTTTCTGCAATGACGTCAGAGGAAAATATATACTAATTTAAATGAATGAAACGGGTATGCATGGGTCGTTCCTACTCCTCGCTCAGACCCCATGTGGCCCATATTGATACTCACGTTTTTCTCCCGCTTCATCATTTTACGGTTCCACAATTCCATCGTATAATATCTACAAGATTTCTTGCAGCCTTGCATTTCACAGAGCCAAAAAACTCCTATTTCAGTAAAATGCCTACTGCAACAGCTTCAAAGTTATAGTACAAGGTTCCATATCACAACCTAAAAATATCGATAAATAAAATGCACAGGGAAAAGTGGTTGTAAAGATGGAAAACCTGTGGCAATCGAGAGGGCAAACTTTGTTAAGCTCATTCCAAGGTGGGGAAGTTATTTAATTTCGACCTGGAAGAACATCTTGCCATCTGGAATGTGTATTTTACCTTGGCAACATTTCCAGCTGGTCAGTCTGACCATATAGGGCCGCCCCTTAAGCTGGTAAATTCCTTACCACTAGTGGGAACAGTAAAACCACCCAAACTCTCAACTGCAGGAAAAATAAAGCGCAAAACTAAGGGGCATATTATCAAGCCAGGCGATACAATTATCGCAGCTTTAGCCGCAGAAAACTGCCGCTAAAACGGCGATAATGGACTTGATAATATGCTCTATGGAATTCCAATGGATGCCCATGTTAGATGTGAAGGACATCTAACCTGATCTTCAATTGGAATTCCATAGAGCATATTATCAAGCCCATTATCGCCGTTTTAGCGGCAGTTTTCTGCCGCTAAAGACACGATAATTGTATCGCCTGGCTTGATAATATGCCCCTAAGTTACTATTTTTGAAGGGGGGTACCTCTCAAAGTTAATAGGACAATAAGGTTGCAACATAGTTCAGTTAGAAAATTCCTTCAATCCCTGGTAATTATCTCACAAGCAAAGGCTTTTCCACAAAGAAATGCATTATAGGTTCTTGCAGTACAAAATATAGTTAAGGCCGTTAAAACAACACAATACAAGGCCTAACTAATTTAGAAAAAATAAGAAAAAAAATCTAAGGGCCAAAATGTCACAAAATTGCTCAAACAGGATTCAAGGTTCCAGATATATGAATTTTTAAATTCTGAATGGCCAAAGTGACAGCAAATGGCACAGCACCAATCAAAAACAATGTTAACTAATGTTCAGGGGGTAGGTGTGATTTCAAGTCATTCCAATTGAGGGGGATGGGGTTATACTTGTATGTCACGACAGTCAATAATTTCACCTGGGGTCTTAGTCAATCAATCAATTAAAGACCTTTATTCAGCTAAATTGCCATAAAGGAGAACGTAATGAAAAACACTCTTTAAAAATACATAAAATGTCAATAAATCAACAAATAAATAGGTAGTACAATAATATGATAATTTGATTCAGTTAGCAGAATAAATCCGAATACAGCTAAATATAAACAGTGATATGGGGCCAGATGTACGACTCTTCCATTTTGTGAGTCGCAAATTGTGATTTTTCACGATTTGCAATTTGCGACTCACAAAATGTAATGTACAACAGCATCTCAGACACTGTTTGCGATTCCTAGAGGGGTCGCAAATGACCTGCCTCATTAATATTCATGAGGCAGTTAGCAATTTGTGACCCATTGGGAATGGCCAGCACTCGCTGGGATGGTGGCCTGCTGAGGTCAGCAGACCACCATGTCTGTGACTGTTTTTTAAATAAAGCAGTTTTTAAAAGAAATGCAGCCCGTTTTCCTTAAAGGAAAATGGGATGCATTTAAAAAAAGAAAAATGAAACGTTTATGCTTCATTTTTCAACAGTAATCCGTGGGACCACTGCCTGCGCCTAAAAAATATTTCTGCATACATTCACAAAGTGAAAGGGGTCCCCTGGTGATCCCTTCCCGGTTGTGAGTGGCATACCATCTACTTGAAGTAGGTGGTAAATTACAAGTGTTTTGTGACTGCAAATGCGGACGCAAAACAATGGTAAAACCATTTGGACTCGCTATTAGCAAAGGACACCCTTGGCAAGCCCCTTCGTAATAGCAACTCGTAAACTCTATTTTGCGTGTCACCGACTCGCAAAATAGTGTTTGTACATACCACCACCATTTTTTTGAGGTCATAAACGAGCCGATTTCTCATTTGCAACCACAAAACAGTTGTACACCTGGCCCTATGTTTGTTTGGATATCATTGATAGAGGCATTTACCAAGGTTTTTCTGATTATAAGGGCTTGGCTTACATAGTTTACAACACATAAACAACAACATTCTGAATTTGAAAGCTGGGAATACTGTAAACATTCTTTATAAGATCTTAAGCCAAACGTACATACTAATGGGTACAAATTGTGCAATCTCGGGTAGACAAAATCTACAGAAGAACATCAAATGTGTTAAAGAATGCTGTGAACTTTTTTCACAAGGACATAGTGGTAATGAGTGTAACCAGGAGCTTTCAATAGGCAAAGGCCACCAAAAAGTGCTAAGTGCTAAGTCTCAACTGCATCAAATAAAATCTATGCTTGGGATTAGTGACCCATGTTAAGTAATGTTCTGTCCCTTTTAGATACTGCAAATCGAGGTAATCCAAAACAGAACTCATACATTGGGACTTCGTAAATCTACGTTCATTTATATATTGAGTAAAAAGAGATTTCAATATATGTTTAGTGCTCCTATCAATTACTATGGGAGTTAAAAATATGTGATAGATCTATGTCTAAGAGGCCCCACCTAACGTAAGCAAACCAGGGGATGGAAAAGGCTCTATCTTGTTTTAAACAGTTGCCTAAGACCTCACGTGAAAAGTGGTGTGTGTGAGTGCCAGATCTTTACCCAAATAAGTAAAGGCATAACTTAGACCAAATACTCTAAAAAGTGAAGTCCGACCTCCAAGTGAGCAATGAGGCTGGCTATGCTTTTAGGGATTGCTAAAAGTCTACACAAGAACTTATTCTCAATTTTTTTGAGCATATTGGGAATGGTGTAGCCCCAAACTCCAGACCCATAATACCCCTGGGGTAGACATTTAGATTTATATAAGAGAAGGAGTTCCTTAACTGGTTTCTGTCCCAACATCTTTGAAAACCTAGAGATTCCATTGATTGCCCCTGCAAATGTGCATGCTCTTTGATCTAGGAGCTTGTCTGAAGACAATTTTTACGAAAAAGTAACATTGAGGAAGTGGAAGATTTGAACTTTTGTAATTGGTATTTTATCAATGTTAAAAGAACTTGAATGAGTCTTTTTGGGGCCAATGGTTAAAACAAGAGATTTCAGGTGATTTATTTTCAGATTAAGATCCCCCATAAAATTGTTAAAAGTATCAAAAAGTGATTGCAAACAGTTCCAGCGATTAAGACTGCATTGTCCGCATATAGTAATACTGTAACTGAACAGTTGCCAACTACTGGGATGTCTTTACCTTTAGCTATCAATATGGATTGCAATCGATTTATATAGAAAAGAAATAAAAGGGGCTAGAATGCAGCCTTGGCATAGGCAATTGGTGAAATTAAAGTATGCAGTACAATACCCATCTAGATTAAAGTGCGCCACAGCTGTGGTCCCACTGTGCAAATGAACTAAATCAGGGCTGGGTCAATACCAGCGCTACTCATCATAAGCCATAATTTACCTCTACCAACTAGATCAAATGTGCTAGGGAGGTCCATAAAGGGAATAAGATGGGCTCCACACCTGGCTTGTACGTATTTGCCCAATATCAATAGAAGATTTAGAGATTACTCCATTGTGCTGACTCCTGGGCAAAACCAAATTGTGTCTCTGAGAAAACACTATTCTTGAGTGCCTATTTCTTCAAAGTTTGTAACAGGACTCTCCCCAGTATCTTAGCTGAGGAGTCAAGAGGGAGATAGGACGATAACTCGAAGGTTTACTTCTATCTCCCTTTTTTTTAAAAAGGGACAATTGTAGATTCATTCCAAGAGCCAGGGATGTTACCTCTCACTGTAGAGTGGATGAGGTTAGCCAAAAGGGGCACCCAAAAAGCAGGAGTTTGCCTACAAACATCCACAGGGACCCCATCAGGCCCAGAAGCCTTGCCCGTTGTTGATTGTGAAATCACCCTTGTGACATCTTCAACTTTGACTGAACTACACAGGACTCCCATGTTTAAGTCTGTGGGAGCTTGGAGCTCTGGTACTGACTTGAATGGTGGAACTTAAGAGAAGATATTTGAGTAACGTCTAACTCACTGTTCTGGAGGAATGTGGCATTCCACTTTAGTCTGATTATCCTCTGTGAAGTAAGATAAGTTAATCACTTTTCAAATGGCCCAGATGTTTCTAGATTGAGCTGCGGATTGGAGGTACTCCCAGGCCTGAGTTCTGATATGCTGTTTCTTGGCTGCAACCATGGATTTATATGCGCTTCTACTCTGCCTTACTGTTTCACAGTTTCATGGACTTTCCTTTAGGGACTCTTTATGGTGTTGAAGTGCAGATGTGCATGTGTATTCAAACCATTTGAAAGTACAAGGGTCTTTGCTTTTTGACTTTGTGAGCAAAAAGCTTGATGCGCAATTGGAAACACCCTTAAAACTGAACGTCACTTCTTTAACAGCGCGCGCTTTTGATAAACAACTCATAACTACATTATTGTCAGCAAAGATAACATCACTAAATAACATCTTGTGGTTCACTTTCTCCCATCTTAGACAAATGCCCCTGTTTTTAGTGAACAGTAAGCCCAGGGGGCTGCACGTGTTTAGTATTGTGCTATAACATGTGAAATCAAGTACCAATGGGTTATAATCACTGATCAAGGAAGGTAATGTATACAGGAGCCCTATATGTATGGCACAAAGTGGGGGGAAAGCAGGATGAAATCAATGGTAGAGCATTTTCCTCGGCCTGTATAAGTAGAGGTAATCGGTTCACCATCTTTAAAGAAATCACTGTTAAAAAAGAGATTACATTTCGTAATACACTGATTTTAGAGCGGACCCATAGGGAGAGTGGCTCAAATGTCTGAGATGTTCTTCAGACCAGTCAGATACCGCGCAGAACCCATTTCTGCCAAGAGGACAAGTGGAAACATTAAAATTGCCGGCCCGTGAAATTCGCCCCCTATCTGGGTATCTCAAGCTGTAGTCGGAAATCAATTGGTCATTTTCAGGAATCAGATTGATTGATTGATAGTTAAAATAAAAATTAATTAAAAGAGCATCCAAAAACCCAGTAGCAAAATGTAAGAGCAGGAGATGTTAATTCATTTCTCAACTTTTAAATTCCCCTTTCTTAATGAGATGAGGACTAATAAATTCCCTCTAGATCTTCCAGAGGTAGAGGGCTTCGTGGGTGCACAGAATGAATGGAACCCATTAACATGGAAATCCTCAGGAGCGCAAGTCTCCTGGAAGCAGACAGCATCATACTCTTTGATTAACTCTAACCAATATTTATTGTCCAGCTTGCTAACCATGCCTACACTATTCCAATAATCAGATCCAGTGTCACCCAAGTTCACAGGAGTGATCAAAGGTGTATGGGAATAATTTTGAGCACTGACCCCCTGATGGTTTACAGGACTAATACTGTTGGTAAGGGAAGCGGGCAGGCCTGGGAGTCAATCCACATCTAACAAAGGGGCCAAGACCTCAAAGAGGATTTCATGAACAAAAGAAGTAGTAGACTTACCAATTGAAATGGGAGCATGGTATGGGGTAGTTCAAGTTGCCTGATGTACTGAGGCACGTGAGGCTGGCCTAAAATGTGTCAGGCGTCAGAGGAAGCCCAGTGGCAAAGCACGGATGTTACCTTTAGGTTTTGTGCCATAATTAAATCTGTGCGGTAAGTGACTTACAAGTCGAGGGCATCTAAAATGTAAAATAACACAATCACCCCTCTAAAGCTTGGGGAAATATCCCAGCCAGTCCACTCTTCTTGCCAGAATAATGTCATCAATGAGGTTTGTGGGTCATTCTGAATTTATTGTGCAAAAGTGAGACTTGGTTTTTTAAACCTTCACGGTCCTCATGAGAATTCTTAGATAAAGGGGGGACACCCTCTATTATGATGACGTATGGAAGGCATTCTGGCAGAAGCTGAAGAAGATCCACTAGGTATTTATTTGAGGGAAGCAAGCTCCTTCTAGATGAGTTGCTACAGGGACGAGATTCCTAAATGTCATTTAGTGTTTGTAGAAGGTTATGGGGTCCCTCCGCAGTTTGCATTGATTGGGTAGGCAGCCTACTCAGGGTTTCGGAGTTCGAAGTTAATTGTGCAGGAAGGGGTTGCCTTTCTATAGCTGGAGTTGAAACAGAGTTGACTGAGGGAGGTGAAAGGAAAGACTGCTTTGTGCCATGTGCTGGTTGGGTAGGTGTTCCATCAGGGATTTCTCTTTGTCATTTACTGTTTCAATTTGTGAAAGGGCAGTTTTGTTGGATGGCCTTTAAAATAGCCTCCAAATGATCAAATAAATGTTTGCATACTGCCTGTAATATGGAAGTAAGATCTGCATCTGCTGTGGAATTGATAATATGATTTGGGGTCAAAGCGTCCTGTTTGGTGCACAGTTGTTTCACACCAAGAAAGTCCTTTTGATTGTTCTCAATACACCTTTTTCCGCTTAGTCAGCATGTGTTTAGAAGTCAAAGTAGTCTAAACATCTGTGGTATTCATAGGGGGGATTGTAGGAGAATCAAGTGAAATAACCTGGTGTTTTACTAAGGGTCTGCGCAGTAAGAACTGCTACTGGAGCCAATGGGCTATCTTGCATGGGATTCTAGGTGACATCCAAAGGGACATCTGTCAATGTTGAGGGGGTGGCCCCTGGAAGGGGAGCTAGAGAAAGAACTGGAGGATGGCAAGAATTAGCTGTAACAATGAGTTTTTGCATGGCATCTATCCGGCTTTCAACAATCTCCAGTTCAGATGAGATAATACCCACGGCCAAGGACAGGTAGGTTTGTAATTTGAGGCGTACTGTTTGTACTCTTTGCCACGGGCTTTTTATGAACAGAGTTAAGGGAAGATTTACAAAACAGTCACGCAATGCCACGCAGCCCCTGCGAGACTGTGCTGCATTGCGCGACAGGGAGGGAGCAGGGGAGCACCATATCTTGAAAGATATGGCTCTCTCCTCCCTTTTCCCTTGCGCCGGGGCTGATTTCAGCAGCCATGCGCCATGCACACCCCTTAGAGCTGTAGCGCTAGGGTGTGTGCATGAGTGTAGCATAGGTTTTATACAGGAAGGATTCCCTTCATGTACAAAATACTATGCTAGACACGAGGCAAAGGTTTTCCCACTTTGTGTGTGTGCTGCACAGTGCAGCACGCATGCAAAGTTGGAAAAGGAAGAAGAAATGAAAGCATTTTTCCTTCCTTGCGCCTACTTAAAAATGGTGCAGTTTTCTCACGCTAAACCCTATCTACTGTTTTTAATAAATTGGGTTTAGCATGAGAAACCCTGGGTGGTTACATGGGAACGCCCATGCATCACCCTTGGCACGCGCACATGGCACAAAGTAATGCAAAGCAGCGCAATGCCCTGTTTCACATTAGTTTCACGTTAAATAACTTTTACGCTATTCCCAGCACTAAACACGTTTGGAGAGCCTCCACTAAGAAGCTGTGGTTGCCGTATTCACCAAACTTGTGGTTCTCCTGCCCCCATTTACAGGTGAGTGAAGTACCAGGTTTCCTCCAGTGCAGCCTCAGTGTCAGAAAGCATTAACTGTGCAACTTATCTCACCACAATCACAACTGAACACTCACAGTAACATTATGGTACAAATAGTAGAAGCAGGGAAAAGGGAATGGGATAAAAGAGAAAACAGAAACACTGGACATGACTCTCTGCCTCAGTCTGATGCAGACACAGAGAGATGCAGGTTGGCATGGATATCTAAAGACAAATAAACAACATTTTAGTAATCCATTACTAACCTCCAGCATCTAACTTCAACAATGAAGGATATGCCATTTAAATATCAATGTGTAACCTGGTCTCTGATTTTTAATATAAAGTACGCTTTTCCTGAGACTGAAATGCAAGATGTAAGTGACCAATGTCATGCATCTAAATGCCCTTTGAATCATTACAAGAGCTACCTCTAACATATACGCGTTCTAGAATTGTACTTTTCTGATAAACTTCATAGAAACGTAAAGTAACATTTGTTAACAATTTGAAAATCTCTCTCCTAATTCCTAGTAACAAATATGTCACTTACTAAACATCCCTGATACTTTAGTGTCCATAACATATACATAATAACATCACTGTTGTGTTGACATCATAATCAGGGCCCTAGTGTTGAATGTGACTCATAAGTACACTGAAACTATGAAAACGTCACACATAAGCAATCTGAAAACTTGGCTGCTATGCTCACGGAGGTGTGACTTTAGCTGCATAGTTTTTGAAGATCTCTCTTATATTCAAGGCAAAGAAAAAAGTTGTAAATATTGATCAGACTTAAAACTGAAGAAATCCTACAAGCGTGTCAACTGTCTGAAGAAACTATTATCAGTTTATTATGAAAAGTTATGAAAGTGGCAGGAGTTCTGAGTTATTTATTGTGAAAAGCATATGCTAAACGAATACGCCTACTAGTGGTCGCAAGAAGTGAGTACCTTGTTTCTATTCAAAAAGCGCTTTTTCTTTTGCCAATATCTTTGGCACAGTTTGACCAATCTTTGTGAAATTCAGGTCAGCTCTTGTCTTGAAAGTTTGGTGCTGATTCATCTAGCGGGGGCCGAGAAAAAAGGGGGTCCCAAGTGCGTTTTCCCCATGTTAATTTCTATTAGAATTTTGGAACAGGTTGCAGCCTAAACTGTTGAACGGAATTACACCAAAATTGATGAAAAGGTAGCTCTTGGTTCAGAAAGCGCCCTTATTTTTAAATGTTGTAAATCCATTCAGTAGTTCCTGAGAAATTAAAAAAATAAAAATATAGATATCTGAGCACCGAGGAGTCCCGAATCCTCCCCATCACGAGCTTCATTCTTATTGTAGAAACGAGTCACATCAAAAAGGTTGAACATTTTTGTAAATGTAGTAAAGGGGTGAGGGTAGAAACACCCTGATCCCCCTAGGACTGGTCTGGTGGTCCCACAGGGACCCCCAGGGCCAAAAAAACATTTTTTGTTTTTTTGCGGTGGAAGTCGTGCCGGGTGTGTGAATACCGACAAGAATATCTAAAAAAATGAAGCGCAGCCTCGCATACTTTGTTTTCCTTAAGCCCCCGGGTGGGCCAGGTCACGTGGGCAATGTGTTATTATATAGGGGGGGCCACAGGGGCCCCCGCAGCCCCAGGGACTGCCACCTACCCAGGGCTATGGGGGCATTTGGGCTCCCTCCAGAGTCCTCATCAAAGAGGCCAGGTCCCAGGGGATTGAGTCAGTAGGGTCAATATTTGTCTGGGGGGGCACACAGTTTGCCTCCTATTAAAAAAAAAAAGTGGCATGCCCTTGGGGATGGGGTCCCCGGGGCCAATACCGAATAATGGAAGTGGGGCTTTTCTTTTCTTTGGACTTTGGAGTCGAGAACCCAATGCGGGTCCCAGTGCGGCCCCTGTGTAACATTGCGTTAGATTAGCGAATTCACCTTAAATAAATAATTAAGTAGTATATAATTTAGAAGATAGTGTTTTATTTGTGAATTTGTTTTAAAGAGTTACTGGGATTGCAGTTAATGACAAGATTACAATTTATATAGTTGCTAAAAATATATAAAATAAAAAATTAATAGTTAAACTTGAAAAGTATTGTGTTGTAGTACATTGATGAATTCCTGCTTTTGCAGATTCGTGTTGGTGTGCGAATCCACCAATTTATTTTTAAAAAAAATATGTATGTGTAAAAAGAAATGATATTAACTGCAATGTTATAGGGTGACTCTAAAAAGAGCCCTTGTTTTCTTTATGAGTTTGTTGTAGCTATATGTAAGTGCGGATGTAATGTAATGAAATGTAAGTATGTACTTATAGAGCGCACAGCTTTTCCACAGAGTGTCCCGGCGCTACAAGACCACTAGTCAGGCGTCAACACTCTTACAAGATGAAGGGCAGCAGACCAAGCTATTGCAGGAAAAGACAGGCTTTCAACTGCTTCCTAGAGGTAAGAAGATCTTACAATTTCCTGAGGGATAATGGAAGACAATTGCATAACCGGGAGACCAGGGATTGAAAGGAACGACCGCCCAAACGGGAGTGGGAGAACTTTGGGGTAATTAACAGAAACTGTGATGAAGATCTCAGGGTTGTCTGTGGCACGTAGTGCTGAATCCTTTTTCTGATGTAGACCGCTCCAGTATCATGTAGGGCCCTGACAGCCAGAGCTAGAGCTTTAAACTTCCGGATTGGCAACCAGTGCAGGGACTTCAGATGGATAGACATTCGCTCTCTGGGACCTACCATGAAAATTGCTCTGGCCGCTGCATTCTACACCACCTGCAGGCGGTTTTAATAAATAACCCGGGAGGCCCATATAAAAGATGTTTGCATAGTGCACTCTTGGTACAATCAGGGCTTGGACCACAATCTTCCTGTACTTGACTGGAAGCAGAGGAAGCAAGTTTTTTAACATTTTTAACAGGCCAAAGCAGGTACCCGTGACTGTTTGGATCTGAGCCTTTATAGATAAGTTAGCATCTAGCTTGACTCCTAAATTCTTCACAGTGCTTACTGGTTCTGCAGACGGGGACATATCCTGAGGCCACCACTGGCGCCATGCTTCGCATTGTGAGGGCCCGAAGAAAATGATCTCAGATTTCTCTGGGTTGCACTTCAGTTGATTCCCCCTCAACCAAGAGAACACCACAGACAGGCAGATGTTAATCTCGCCTCTTCTATAGTTGGCGTCTTTGTTACAGGTGAACAGCAGTTGCGTATCATCGGCGTATGATACTATATTAGCGCCGTGAGCCTCGGCAAGCAGAGCAAGGGGAGCCAAAAACACATTAAAAAGTGTTGGGCTCAGGATGGATTCCCTGAGGGATCCCTACCTTCATGGGGGGATGGGAGCCACAAAGGAAGGGGACCAACACCTCTTTTCTCCCTTTATCTAGTGTCTCTTTAATAGCTTTGGAGCTTTTCAATAGGGCTGTTTCTGCGCTAAAATTCGCTCTAAAACCCGACTGACTCTTATGGAGTATATGGTTGGTTTCCACATTTTCAGTGGTAACTTGGTTCATATATTTTTCCAAAACTTTGGAAAAGAAGGGAAGAAGTAATATCGGCCTATAATTAGAGGCCACCAAAGAGTCAGCAGAGGGCTTCTTTAGTAAAGGAAGAATTTTAGCAATTTTCCAGGTGTCTGGCACCTGCCCCTTTTGTAGTGAGGTGTTCAGAATCCAATTGACGGCTGGATTTATAATCTCAGCTATAGAAGACAGTACTTTGGCTGGACAAGGATCCGAGGGTGAGCCTGACTTAAGGGTTTTCATTATTTCTAGCAAATTTTCCAGGGAAATTGGAGGAAACTGATTGACAAAGGAGCCAGTCGCAATATTATCATGAGGTGGTGGCCCTGTCATTACTTCCTTTACCAGGGACGAAATCTCAAAGGAATTTAGAATAGTTTTAATTTTGTCGTGGAAAAAACACGCAAGATGGTTAGTCCACTCCCTTGTGGGGGTGAAGGGTATATCCAGCGCACTAGGTAATGAGAAATGTTTTATGATTTTAAATATTACTTTACTTTTGTTTTCTGCTGGCTCTATTTTGAAAGCAAAAAAGTGTTTCTTTTCCTCACAAATTTTGTTATAGTGGTTTTTAAGGGCCTGTTTGTATCTAGTATTGTTCTTGGGTTTAAATTAATTAGCCACATTCTCTCCAAGCGTTTGCATGCACTTTTGCTCTTTCTAAGGGCTACCGTAAACAAGGGAGCAGAGGCATGGCCAGTTGTAGCCACGCGCGTGGTGGGAGGGTGAGCTCCAAAGCACACCCTAATGGGAGGGTCGCATCCATTTCTATCCTGGCATTAGAGAAAATCTGGTCTAAGAGATGGTTCTTCTCCTGGGTGGGGCAGTGGACATAGGGGAACAAATTGAAGATGTCTAGAGATTCCTGCAGCCTAGTAGCTTGTTCGGGTGATTTATCCATGTGGATATTGAAATCTCCTAGCACCACGCAATGCTTGTATTTGGCGACAATGGGAGTGATAACGTGACTGATAGACTCAAGGAATTTCCCAGCAGGGCCGGGAGGTCTGTAGATTAGTACGCCTGCCACAGATTGATGTGCAGATGCAACAAAGAAAAAACTAAGGCCTTCGGCCCCATCTTCCTCCTGAATAGGTAATAGAGAACAGGAAAATTATTTTTGAAAATTATGGCGACGTCACCCCCTCTACCCACTGGCCGATCTTTTCTTAGGATCAGGTAGCCTGGGGGAATGGAGCTCATAATGGTAGGGTTGGAGCCTTCATTGAATCATGTTTCAGTAAAAAGCATTAAATCAGGTTTTATATCAAGCAGTAAATCATAAATTAGTAAGTCTTTTTCTTTTAAGGAACGGGTATTTAAAAGCAGAGCTTTTAACTGACCATCCTCCCGATGAAGCAGGTCTGAGTGGGTGCGCCAGGCTGAGCTTCGCCTCATGCCCCACCTTGGTCTTACTGATGGGGAGAGAGACACCCAGCTACAGTGCATACAGGCAAGAGTATTGGCATCAGGATTGAGAGCGCGGTGGGAGCAGCAGCTCACACACTTACCGATGTCCAGTAGCCTTGCTCTACTGTAGTGCTGTACTTTCCAATATGTGTTAGGCCGACTGGCAGCATGGCCGGTGCCGTCCGCCTCTGGGATGCTGACGGTCGCAAACGGGCTTGCCTTAGGCACACCCGCTTGCGTGCGTCTTCTGTGTGTTCGCGCAGTGTCCCTGGTGCCCAGGGTAAACGACTAGACCGCTCACTCAACAAAATGGTGGTTCTAGACCTCACAACAGTAAGCAGCCCACTCAGGGTTCCATTCTCGCCCTCCCTCCTCGCAACAGATTCAAGCAGTGCAAATGGTGCAATAACAGTTCTTTTAAAAGCAGCAAGGGGTTAAAATAAATGGTTCAATAAAAACAGCATGTTCAAATTAGGCGAAAGTACGCTCGACAGACGAGCAGAAGTGCAGTTGACTGCACTGTCGGTGGCCTGCCGTGTCCACGCAGTGTCCCTCTTTATGGTGCCCAGGGTAAACGACTAGACCACTGATTCAACAATATGGCGGTTCTAGTCCTCACAACAATAAGCAGCCCACTCAGGGTTCGATTCCTGCCCTCCCGCCTCACATCAGAGTCAAGCAGTGCAAATGGTGCAATAACAGTTCTATTAAAAGCAGCAAGGGGTTAAAATAAATGGTTCAATGAAAACGTTATGCGCAAATTAGGCGAAAGTCCACTCGACAGACGAGCACAGCTTTAGGTTGTTGAGAGAGACTCCGTTTCTTTGATCTGTGATGTGTTCTCCATCACTTCTGTAGATGTCATCCATATCAAAACGTATACTGTTATTATAGATGAAGCCCATCCTATGGTCTCTGAGGTAGGCAGAAACAGCTTTATTGACATTCTTTCTAGCTTTCTCAATCTGTGGACAGAATTGATTTGACCCCTTCCATTTCTGTCTTTGGCATATATTAGAGTATACAAAGACAGTTTGAGGTAAAAGCAACATCAATTGTGCAAAGGTGTACTTCATTAGCATTTCCAGACCTACACCAGTCAATGTGCCTAGGTCATTGCCACTACAGTTCACAATCATAAGGTCCGGGGGTTGGAAATGCAAAAAGGTTTTAACCAAAGGCATCAATTGGTACCAATGTAATCCTCACTGTACAATCCATTTAATATCCACGTTTTGCAAAGCTAGGTCTTTGTCAATTCCTATGCGTTCAGCATAATCTTTTGTACCAAAAAACATAGCTGTGCCCAACAATCCGTACTGTAAGCATCTTGAAGGGATGTCTGGAAGTAATGAAAATATGTTTGTAGCTGAGGTAGTCAGTTGGTAGAATGAGACGTATCTAAAATGGTGGTCAAGATGCTATTTAAAAAAAAGGAGAGAATTGAAAGGTTGCTTAAGAACATTGTACATTCAAAAATAGGCTGCATGTTACTTTCTTTTAAAAGCACGTTTCTTATTGGTTAGTAAAAGATTTTTTAAAGGAACAGTAGATAAGATAAGATAAGGTAATATATTGCAAATGTCAACCACACCTGCTGTTTGCATGTATAACCTTGTGTGCTGAACTTGAAAATATGGTGAACTTGTGATCTTTTCATCCAGTTGAATGTTCCATGAACTGTTACTATGGAAACTGGCATTAAGCAGAATGGGGGAAGGGTTGAAACTTAACTGTGGACTTAAAATATGAAATTGTAATTTATATATAAGTGATATCTTATTAAAGTAAGATTTCCTAAGTCAGTACTATCTTTAGAAGTGGTGTGTTCTTAAAATATAGTGGTATTTTTATTTGTAAAATATTTTTGAACTCCTGTATGGATTTGCGGCTCCATCGCGTTGGTGCATGGTGGAGTCGTGACTCCAACAAATTCCAGAACCAGTTTGGGCACTTTAAGAAGTCAGTTGGTAAGGGTTAATATGTCTAACCAATAGAAATGTGTTTTATAATTTGAAATAATGTATGAAGCTGCGTGATTTGTTACCTACATGTATTTGTGTGGAGAAAGAGAGGGAACGTTTGCCCTTACTGGTTTTACCTTGCTGAGAGTGGTGCATTACATTGATTGTGTGCATAAGAAAATCATTTATAATTTTCTGATATTTTAAATTCTACATATCAATTTGGAAGGTGAGTTATAAATTTGTGGAGTGTATTATGTATTAGGTTTATTTTTAATCATTAAAAATTATTGATGAACTGTGATATTTGAAATATATTATTAAATGTAGAGATGTGTATAATAATTTGTTTTATTGTAGTTAAATGTTGCTTGAAATAGATGTTGTATAGTAATATGTGTATATTGGAATGGTGAAGCTGTAGATCAAAGGTGAGTTTTAAGACATGTTGGCAAGAAGGGAGTTTTGATTAGGCTACTTTCTATGAGTCTGGGGAAAGGTACACTTGAAATACACAGCAGAAATGTAGGTGTGTTTGAAATGTAAAGTTCAGTCTATTTGTTTATTTCTGTTATATATGATGATGATTCCAAATGGTAAACATATATGCATGTATAGTTTCAGGAATATGGTGAGATTTATAACAGACTCATGATTAGCTTTTATGCTTTCTTTTGGCAATGCCCAACACCCTGAGTAGTTACATAATTGTGAAGCTGCAGTACAAAAGTGTGCACCATATCATAGACCTGACTTTTGTGCTGCAGTTTCAGTGTTCTGCTACTTTATGTACTCCTGTAGTCCCCCAGATATTACCTCTGAACTCATGCAATCACCAATGCATTAGCTATACACTGGTTCAATCACCCAGGCAATACCCTTGCACTCCTCCAATTTCCTTTTCAGGATCTATGCACTCCTCCAATCACTTAGCCAGTACGCATGCAATTATAAAATCACCCACTCATTTGCTATGTACTCCTGTAATCCCCCATATATTACCTCTGCAGGCATGCAATCACCCAGGCACTAATTATGTACTACTACTGCAGTCATGCAATCATGCAGGCTGTACCTATGCACTCATGTAATGGCCCAGGCATGACCCTTGCAGTTGAAGAATCAGCTACGTCCTACTGTTGCACTCATCTATTTACCTAGGCACTAGTCAATTAGTTATCTGTACCTTTAGGTGCTATTCATACACTTATCCATGCATTAAATGTGGGGAACAGCCATTACAACGCGGTTTTTACCACGCGCAGCTTTTACATCGCATGCGTTACAACGCAATGCCATTACAACGCAAGTCTTTACATCGACTTGCGCTAGATGGCGTGCTAACATTACAAATAGTGTAGTTTACTATCCCAACACCTTTCCTACTGTTAAGTGGACTGGAGTTGGAATAGTAAATTACACTTTTCTAATGTTAGCACGCCATCTAGCGCAAGTCGATGTAAAGACTTGCGTTGTAATGGCATAGCGTTGTAACATCGCATGCATTGTAACGCATGCGATGTAACTGCACGCGTTGTAATGACACGCGTTGTAATGTCATACATCCATTCAATGTTTATGTATTCACTTATGCAATTAGCCATTCACTATCTATCTTCTCCTACAATTACCCAGTGACTGCCCTTGCACGCATACAATCACTCAAGCACTACCCATGAAGTTATGCATTCACTGAGACAGATCTAGTACATGTTTCAGTTGTAAGTTTCACTATATTTCAGAAATATTGTATACATTTTTCTTTTAGATATGATGATGATTTGAAAATGTAGAGACATATGTATGCAAGCTTTTAACAATATGGAGAGACTTATAGCTGAGTCATGTAATAGCGTGCTGTTTTATATTTGGCTAGGCCCAACACTCATGCAGTTATAAAACACCCTAGTACTACCCATGCAGTCTTCCAGTGATCCAGGCAGTACATATACACTGATGCAATCACCCAGGCATTACCCCTGCACTCATGCAATCATCCAGGCACTAGTTATGCACTCATGCAATCACCACATTGTTACCCATGCACTCTTTGAATCATGTAGCCACCACTCATGCACTTATATAATCACTCAGGTCACTAATGGTGTACTCTTTCAATCACAGAGGCACTAGCCTATTACTTATATAATCACTCAGCTAGTAGTCATGGTGTTATGAGATCACTCAGGCGTTACCTCAGTAGTCCTGAAATCACCCAAGAAGTACTCATGCAGTTATAAAACCAATCAGTCACTTAGTATGGAGTTATGTAAATCAACAGATATTACTCCTGTAGTCATGCAGTCACCCAGGCGTTACCTATGTACTTCTTTAATCCCCCAGAGGTTCAATCAATCAATCAATCAATCAATCAGTGACACTTATAGAGCGCGCTACATACCCGTAGGGTCTCAAGGCGCTGGGGGAGGGGGGGTGCCGCTACTGCTCGAACAGCCAGGTCTTCAGCTTCTTCCTGAAGGAGAGGTGGTCTTGGGTCAGGCGCAGGTCGGCCGGGAGGGAGTTCCAGGTCTTGGCGGCCAGGTAGGAGAAGGACCTTCCTCCTGTAGTCGCTCTTCGGATGCGGGGGACGGCGGCGAGGGCGTGGTTGGCTGATCGGAGGTGGCGTTTGGGAGCGTAGAAGTTGATCCGGCTGTTGAGGTAGCTCGGGCCTTGGTCGTGTAGGGCTTTGTGTGCGTGGGTGAGGAGGCGGAAGGTGATTCTTTTGTTGACGGGGAGCCAGTGAAGGTCTCTCAGATGTCCGGAGATGTGGCTGGTTTGTGGGATGTCGAGGATGAGTCTGGCTGAGGCGTTCTGGATCCGCTGGAGTCTCTTCTGGAGCTTGGCGGTGGTACCGGCGTAGAGGGCGTTGCCGTAGTCTAGTCGGCTGGTGACGAGGGCCTGGGTGACGTTCTTCCTGGTCTCGGTGGGGATCCACCAGAAGATCTTCCGTAGCATGCGTAGGATGTTGAAGCACGCCGAGGAGACGTTGTTGACTTGGCTGGTCATGGAGAGGGAGGAGTCCAGGATGAAGCCCAGGTTGTGTGCATGGTCTGTCGGTTTGGGTGCGGTGCCCAGGGCGGGAGGCCACCAGGAGTCGTCCCAGGCAGAGGGTGAAGAGCCCAGGATGAGGACCTCCGTCTTGTCAGAGTTCAGTTTCAGGCGGCTGGTCGTCATCCACTCGGCTACCTCTTTCATCCCTTCGTGTAGGTTGGCTCTGGCGGTGGCGGGGTCGTTGGTCAGGGAGAGGATCAGCTGGGTGTCGTCGGCGTAGGAGATTATGCTGAGGTTGTGTTGGCGTGCGATGGCCGCGAGGGGGCTCATGTAGACGTTGAAGAGGGTGGGGCTCAGAGAGGATCCTTGAGGGACGCCGCAGATGACTTCGGAGGCCTCTGACTTGTACGGTGGTAGGCGGACTCTCTGAGTTCTTCCGTCGAGGAAGGAGATGATCCATTCCAGCGCCTTGTCCTGGATTCCGATGTTGCTGAGGCGCTGTACTAGGGTGCGGTGGCAGACAGTGTCGAATGCCACGGAGAGGTCTAGGAGGATGAGGGCCGCTGTTTCTCCGTTGTCCATCAGGGCTCGGATGTCATCGGTGGCGGCGATGAGGGCGGTCTCGGTGCTGTGATTGGCTCGGAAGCCGGACTGTGAGGGGTCGAGGGATCCATTCGTCTCGAGGAAGGCGGCCATCTGCTTGTTGACGGTCTTCTCGATGACTTTGGCTGGAAACGGGAGGAACGAGATGGGGCAGTAGTTCTTGAGTTCGGTGGGGTCTGCTGTTGGTTTTTTGAGTAGAGCGCTGAGTTCGGCGTGCTTCCAGCTCTCAGGGAAGGTGGCGGTGTCGAAGGATGTGTTGATGATGTCTCACAGGTGGGGTGCGATGACAGCGTCTACCTTGTTGAAGACGTGGTGAGGGCAGGGGTCGGTTGGTGATCCGGAGTGGATGGAGTTCATCGTGCGGATGGTGTCTTCGGTGCTGATCGGGGTCCAGGCGTGGAGGGTGGTGCTGGGGGGTGGTTGTTCGGTCATGGTGTGCGTTGGTTGGTTGTTGAAGCTGTTGTGTATGTCCGCGATCTTGTTGTGGAAGTATGAAGCGAGGGAGTTGCAGAGGTCTTGCGACGGGGTGATGTCGTTGTTTCCTGCGCTGGGGTTGGATAGCTCTTTCACGATGTTGAAGAGTTCCTTGCTGTTGTGTGCGTTGTTGTCCAGCCGGTCCTTGAATGCAGTTTTCTTGGCGGCGCGGATCAGCTGGTGGTGCTTACCTTAGTACTTCTATACTTCTATACTGACCCAAGCAGAACTCATGGACTTATAAAATCACCCACTCACTTCCTATGTTACTTCTAGACTCATGCAATCACCAATGCATTAGCCATACATTGCTTCAATCACCCAGGCACTATCCTTGTACTCTTTCAATCACGGTGGCCCTACTCTTGTACTTATGTAATCCTCAGGCAATACTCATGCACTTATAAAATCACCCAGGCACTACCTTTGTACTCCTCTAATCACAAAGGTAGTACCGTAGTACTTTTGTACTCACCCAGGCAGTACTCATGGACTTATAAAATCAACCACTCACTTCCTATGTACTCCAGTAATCCCACAGATATTACCCCTGCAATCATGCAATCACCCAGGCACTAGTTATGTACTGCCCCTACAGTTATAGAATCTTGCAGTCTCTACCTGTGCACTCATGTAATACGCCAGGCTCTACCCTTGCAGTCATAGAATCACCCAGACCCTACTGTTGCACTCATCTATTCACCTAGGCACTTCTTAGTGAGTCATCTATACCTTCAGGTGCTATTTATACACTTATCCATGCACTGAACTTTTATGTGTGCACTCATGTAATTAGCCAGTCACTATCCATCTTCTCCTGCAATTTCACAACGACTAACTTTGGAGTCATACAATCACCCAAGTATTACCTATGGAGTTTTGCAATCACTCAGGCAGATCTATTACATGTCTCAGTTTCTAGGTTTCACAATATTTCAGAAATATTGTATATCTATTTCTCTTAGATAGTATGATGATTTAAAAAGGTAGAGTCATATGTATGCATGCTTTTAATGATATGAAGAGACTCATGGTTTAGTGATTTAATAGTCTGCTGTTTTATATTTGGCTAGGCCCAACAGTCATGCAGTTATAAAACACCATAGTACTACCCATTCAGTCTTTCAATAATCCAGGCAGTACATATGCACTGATGCAATCACCCAGGCCTTACCCCTGCACTCATGCAATCACCCAGGCACTAGCTATACACTCATGCAATCACCAAGGTAATACTCATGCGCTCTTCGAATCATGGAGCCACTACTCATGCACTTATAAAAAACTCAGGCACTAATGTTGTACTCTCTCAATCACAGAGGCACTAGCCATGTACTTTTCTAATCACTCATCTAGTAGTCATGGTGTTATGAGATCACCCACACACTACCTTTGCACTCATTTATTCACTCAGGCGTTATCTCAGTAGTTCTGAAATCACCCAAGAAGTACCCATGCTCTTATAAAATCACCCAGTCACTTTCTATGTACTCATGTAAATCACCGGATATGACTCCTGTAGTCATGCAGTCACCCAGGCGTTACCTATGTACTTCTTAAATCCCCCAGAGGTTACCTCTGTACTCCTGCAATCATCAATGCATTAGCTATACAGTGCTTTAATCACCCAGACACTATCCTTGCACTCTCTCAATCGCGGAGGCACTACTCTTGTACTTATAAAATCACCCAGGCCCTACCTTTGCACTCCTGTAATTACCCAGGCAGTACCTTAGTACTTCTATACTGACCCAAGCAGAACTCATGGACTTATAAAATCACCCACTCACTTCCTATGTACTCCAGTAATCCTTTAGATATTACCCCTGTAGTCATGTAGTCACCCAGGCACTAAGTATGTACTATTCCTGCAGTCATGCAATCATGTAGGTTGTACCTATGCACTCATGTAATAACCCAGGCACTATCGCTGCAGTTGTAGAATCATCTAGGTCCTACTGTTGCACTCATCTATTCAACAAGGCACTACTCAATGAGTCATCTTTGCCTTTAGGTGCTATTCATATACTTATCCATATACTCAATGTTTATGTGTGCACTCATGTAATTAGCCGGTCACTATCTATTTTCCCCTACAATTACCCGGTGACTCCCCTTGCACGCAAACAATCACCCAAGCACTACTCATGAAGGTATGCAATCACTATATTTCACTAATATTGTATACATATTTCTTTAAGATATGATGATGATTTGAACATGTAGAAACATATGTATGCAAGCTTTTAACAATATGGAGAGACTTAAAGCCATATAATAGTCTGCTGTTTTATATTTGGCTAGGCCCATCACTCATATAGTTATGAAAACACCCACATACTAGCCATGCAGTCTTGCCAATAATCTAGTCACTACATATGCAGTGCTTTAATCACTCAGGCATTACTCCTGCGCTCATGCAAACATCCAGGTACTACCTATGCACTCATGCAATCACTAAGGTATTACCCATGCACTCTTTGAATCATGTAGCCACTACTCATGCACTTATATAATCACTCAGGGCACTAACGTTGTACTCTTTCAATCACAGAGGCAGTAGCCTTGTACTTATGTAATCACTCAGCTAGTAGTCATGGTGTTATGAGATCACCCAAGCACTACCTTTGCACTCATTTATTCACTCAGGCGTTACCTCAGTGGTCCTGAAATCACCCAAGAAGTACCCATGCAGTTATAAAATCACTCAGTCACTTTGTATGTAGTCATGTAAATCACCAGATATTACTCCTGCAGTCATGCAGTCACCCAGGTGTTACCTATGTACTGCTTTAATCCCCCAGAGGTTACTTCTGTACTCATGCAATCACCAATGCATTAGCTATACAGTACTTCAATCATCCAGGCACTATCCTTGCACTCTTTCAATCATGGAGGCACTATTCTTGTACTTCTCTAATCACACAGGCAATACTTATGCACTTGTAAAATCACCAACTCACTTCCTATGTACGCCAGTAATCCCCTAGATATTACCCCTGCAATCATGCAATCACCCAGGCACTAGTGTTGTACTACCCCTACAGTTATAGAATCATGCAGTCTCTACCTATGCACTCATGTAATAACCCAGGCACTACCCTTGTAGTCACAGAATCGCCCAGGCCCTACTGTTGCACTCATCTATTCACCTAGGCACTCCTTAGTAAGCCATCTATGCCTTAAGGTGCTCTTTATACACTTATCCACACACTGAACCTTTTTGTGTGCACTCATGTAATTAGTCAGTCACTATCCATCTTCTCTGCAATTGCCTAGCGACTACCTTTGGAGTCGTACAATCACCCAAGTACTACCCAAGGCAGATCTATTTCATGTCTTAGTTTCTACGTTTCACTATATTTTAGAAGTATTGTATATATATTTCTTTTAGATATGATGATGATTAAAAAAAGGTAGAGACATATGTATCCATGCTTTTAATGATATGGAGAGACATGTTTGAGTCATGTCTGCTGTCTTATATTTGGCTAGGCCCCACACTCATGCAGTTGTAAAAACACCCAAGAGCTACCTCTGCAGTCTTTAAATGATCCAGGCACTACATATGCACTGTTGCAATTACCCAGGTTATTACCCCTGCCCTCGTGAAAACACCCAAGTCCTACCTATACACTCATGAATTCACCCAGGTATTACCTATGCACTCTTTCAATCACCCAGCCACTATCCATAAACGTATATAATCCCTCAGGTACTACCCATGTACCCCTTCGATCATGCAGGTATTACCCTTGTACTTATATAATCACTCAGCCAGTACTCATGCACTTATAAAACCACCCAGGCACTACCTTTGCACAAATATACCACTTTTAAATGCATGCTTTTTCCCAGCAGGGAATTACAATGCGGTTGTACAACTACCACGTTGTAACCACGCATACCATTTCCCCTCTAGTCATTACAATGACTTGCAGAGGGGGGGCGCAGGATGTTGGAATACAATAATTTACTATTCCAACTCTAGTATGTGCAACAGTAGGGAAGGTGTTGGATTTTAAATCCAACACCTTCTGGCCCCTCCGCAAGTCATTGTTCCTACTTGCGGAGTAATGGTATGCTTGGTTACGTTGTAATTCCCCGCGGGGAAATGTTTTCGTGCTAAACGGTGTTTACCCCTTTCTAATCTAAACAGTCAGGTATTCCCTCAGTACTCCTGCAATTACCCAAGCAGTACTCATGCAGTTATAAAATCACCCATTGATTTGCTATGTACTGCAGTAAGGCAATAATCCAGGCACTGGTTATGTACTATCCCTGCAGTCTTGCAATCATGCAGGCTGTACCTTGCCCTCATGTAATAACCCAGGCACTACCCTTGCAGTCATAGAATCACCCAAGCCCTACTGTTGCTCACATCTATTCACTGAGGCACTACTCAATGTATTTCTTTATTTATAGATGACAATAGTTGTATATAATTATATAAATATTATGAAAAACAATTGACAGATAACAAACTTTTCATTTTTTATTTAGATATTCTCCATAATTATTGAGAAATATTCAGTATGACAAGAAAAGTTGAAAATAACAAACAACAAAGAAAACAAAAGCAGTTAAAGGAGAGAGAAAAGGAGAAAGTAGATGAAGTACAACATGTGACGTTGAAGAAAAAGTCTTCTGGTAAGAGAACAAAATAATTTGTTAAAAGTGTTGTAAAAAAGTAAACGATGTTCAAAATGGAGAAAGAAAGTACTACAAGCAATCAGAAGGAAAAGAAAAAAGGAGAAATTAATGCATAATCAGGTTATAGTAAAACAATCCATGTTGAAAAAAGGATGACAGAATATAAAGACATTAGGAAGAGAATGTATAAAAGTAGAGTTCTACAAAATGTATTGAAAGATTGCAAAAAATATAAAAGATCAGCATTTTACAAGAAGAAATAACAGATTGAAAGTGTAGTCGAAAAGGCCTTTGAATTGAAAAGAAGATTGTTTATATTGGTTTTAAAGAGAATGAAAACATTGAATAAAACAATGTACTTTATGAAGGAGAAAAGTAAAAGAAAAAGACTTGTTAATAGAACTAACTTTTGCAATGGGTGAATGGAAGCACACTTCTAGCACTGAACCTTTTTTTAATAAAGAAAGCTATTTTCAACAAACTGCATTAGTTCATACAGTTGATACCAGGGGTCGTTGTTATGGGGTTAAAAACAGTTGTCCAATTGACGAAGAAAAGATGGTTCCTAGAAATGTGTAAGAAGTAATAGCTGAACATGTTCAAGTGAGACGTACACAAGTTTCAGTGTATGAGTGGGATTGTAGTAGTATGTGTAATATACGATAGGAATCTATTGATATATTACGATTTTTTTGCGATATTATGGGGAAAAAAGTGTTAAACAGAATAATAAGATGTTGCAAGGACTAGATCCTTGTAAAGTGAGAAAATATAGTAACTTGCAGGGTCATTGTCTGGCTTGTCTTTCTAGAAAAGTGTGTCAAAGTACTTTTCATGATTTAAAAATGTTAGCAGTACATCACTCAGAAATACAGAAGTTAGTAAGAAGATTGTACTATGTAAAAATTCCTGCATTATCTTTATCTTATCTTATCTTATCTTAAGTGTGACTTATAAAGCGCGCTGACACCAAAGGCTTCCTGGCGCTGTTAAGACAGAGAGAGTGAGGAAGGAAAAAGGCGAGAGTCGCATAAGTTAGCCGTAAAGAGGGAAGAGGTGAGTTTTTAATAACTTCCTAAAGTTCAAGAGAGAGGGAGTGGATTTGATGAGGAGAGGAAGAGGGTTCCAGAGACTGGGGGCCAAGTGAGAGAAGCGGCGACCACCGAATTTCTTTGTTTTAGTTTTGGGGGTGACAAGTAGGTAGCGATAAGCAGATCGAAGGTTGCGTATTGGGTGATGAGGGATGATTAAGGATTTGAGGAACGCGGGGCCGGGGCAATGGAGAGCTTTAAATGTGAGGCAGGCCACCTTAAAGGCTGCTCTTTGGCCTATTGGTAGCCAGTGTAATTTATGAAGTAAAGGTTTGGCCGATTGCCATCTGGGGGTTTTGTGAATGAGTCGGGCCGCTTGATTCTGAACTATCTGAAGGCGATATAACAGAGATTGTGGGAGGCCATAGTAGAGGGAGTTCGAGAAGTCCAACCGGGAAAGCACAAGTGAAATGACGACTTGGGTGAGCGCGCCAGGTGGGAGTAGATGACGGACTTTACGAATCTTCCGAAGCTGATACATGCATGATGAAGTGACCGCACCCACTTGATTTTTAAGGGATAATTCGGAGTCAATAATCACTCCCAGGCTCTTCACTGATTTGACCGGGGTTGGAGGGAGACCAAGCTCCGAGGGCCAGAACTGTGGGCCCCAGTGGATGTGGCTGAGTCCAGGGAGGAGAAGCTCAGTTTTTCCGGGATTTAGCTTCAATTGATTCTGGTTCATCCAGGATTGGATATGAATCATCACGGAGTGAAATGTTTTGATATCGTGAGGGGAGTTAAGGGAGAAGATGATCTGAAGATCATCGGCGTAGTTGTAAACAACTGCGTCCCATTTCTGGAGGGATTGAATCAGGGGCCTGAGGTATAAATTAAACAAGAGCGGTGAGAGGGAGGAGCCCTGAGGGACTCCGCAGACCACGGGCGTTTTAGTTGCAGTGTAAGGGCCTAAGCGGACGGCCTGAGTTCTGCCAGTCAGGAAGGACTCAACCCACTTAAGTGCGGAGCCCTGGATGCCCGCTTGCCTGACACGGTGGAGAAGGATGTCATGGTCCACCGTGTCAAATGCGGCGGACAAATCCAGAAGTACAAGGGCCTGAGAAACTCCTACGTCTGCATTCCTCCTAAGTGTCTCCAAGACTGCCAAGATGACAGCCTCAGTAGAGTGAGCAGGCCTGAAGCCGGCTTGGTTAGGCTCAAGATGACCAGAAGATTCAATAAAGTTGGAAAGGCAGCGAGTAACATGAGCCTCCAAAAGTTTTGAGAAATAGGGGAGAAGGGAAATGGGACGATAGTTCGACGGTTGTGCAGGATCAGCACCGAGTTTCTTAAGGAGGGGCACAAGGGTGGCCTCCTTAAAAGAGCTGGGGACAATGCCTCTGTTGAGCGAGCCATTTAGCAGGGGTAAGACACAGTCAGGTAAGCTGAGGCAGATACTCCGCAGTACAGAGGGTGGGCAGCTGTCGTTGGGAGAACCAGATTTCACACGGATGGCGAGTTCCGCCAATGAAAGTGCGTCCAAGGTGGGGAAGGTAGAAAATGTGGGGGAATTGTCGGAGGGAGAGTTCGGTGTGAATGACTGGGGTAGGGGAGGTATAGAGTTTTTAATTTTTTCAATCTTTTCCAAAAAATAGAGATTAAGGGTGTCACAAGCTTCTTGCGTGGGGGTTTGGGCTGGGAGAATTCTGTCGTCAGTAGTGAGTTCGTTCATTACTTTGAACACCTCTTTTGATTTATTTGCTGCGGACGAAATCCTGATAGAAAAGTGTTCTATTTTTGCTGCAATGATGGCCGATTTGTATTCCCTGCGTGCAGTCATGTAGGACTGCCTGGCTACGTTGGAATAATCGCGTCTCCAGATACGTTCCAGCTGGCGGGTTTTTGTTTTCTGTTGCTTGAGGTCAACGGAGAACCACCTGTGGGAATTGTGATGTCTAGTGGGGGGGAATTTGGTCAGGGGGGCATAGAGGTCACTGGCTGACTTCAGCCAGGAACCGATGTCATGTTCTATTCCTTCGATGTTATCAGGGGAGTTGAAAACTGGCCGAGTGTCAGCCAGGGTTGTGAGAAAGCCCTGAGAGTCGAAAGTACTCCATTTGCGTGAGGAGCCGCCAGCCATCAGGGGAGCAAGGGTCCGGCCAGCAATAGTGACGATGGTGTTTACTAAGTGGTGGTCTGACCAGACACAAGAAGAGATGACTGGCTGGGACAGGGCCAGGTTACAGGTCCAGATCTGATCCAAAATATGGCCCTTAATGTGGGTAGATTGGGTGACCTGTTGGATGAGGTTCAGGCTAGTAAGAGTCTCGAAAAGCTCTATAGCATGAGGTCCGGTACTGGTGTCATTGAGGTCACCTAGAAGGGCAAAACTGGAATGCTCCGTTAGGAGGTTAGAGAGGTGTTCACTCAAAATAGTGGAGAAAGAAGGCATAGGGTGTGGGGGCCGGTATAACAGGAGGAAAGTGAAGGCACCGGTACCGGTTTCCACACTGATAAGTAGATTATCTACCTCTGGGAGTGGGAGGGAAAGGGATGAGATGGAGTTCAAACGCTTAGATATAATGGCTGCCACCCCGCCGCCGGGCCGGCCATCGGAGCGGTCGGCATGATGAATATAATAATCAGGGGGGAGGGCGGCCAAGATATCATGGAGAGACTCAGACGTAAGCCACGTTTCCGTGAGCAGGAGTATATCGGGTCTATTATCCGTCAGCAAGATAAAAATATCTTCAGCATGTTTCACTAAGGAACGGGTGTTCAAATAGGACATACTGATAGATGTAACATTTCTAGACGGATTGGCTGTGTTTGTGTATCGACATGGAGAAGGTAGACCAGGGCGCATAAAGCCGGCAGTGTGTACACGACGGCTGGTGGTAGGGGACAGTGGAGGGGCAAGAGGCTGTAATTTTCTAAGCGCGTCGGGCGAGTACATGATGCGATGGCTAGCGTGGTGTGACCTGGGGCCCGACCTGGCGCGGACGGGCGCAGACGGGCTTACCTTAGGCGCACCTTCGGCGCGCAGACGGCGCGCCCGCTGCGCTCGTCCGCTGCACATCCGGGAAATGCACATTATATATAGACGTGAAAGGGTGGCGTCGGGGCTGTCGCCTCAGAAAGGGGCGTGGCCTCCGTCCTCGCCGGGATGGCGGTGTGAGGAAGTTACAGGTTCTGGGTCGGCGACAGCGCTATGGCAACAGCGCGAAAGCAGGTAGGCACCAAGAGTGCGAGTACAACACAATGAGTACAATAGCAGTATAAAAGTATTTTAAAAGTCTAACACAAGACGCTCTCGGCTTCCGCCTCAAGAGCTCAGGTCTGTCTTAACGCGCATCGCTGGTTGGCACTGTTATTTATAGGGGCGTCGTCGAGGGCGTCGCCTCAGAAAGGGGCGTGGCCTCCGTCCTCACCGGGATGGCGGTGTGAGGAAGTTACAGGTTCTGGGTCGGCGACAGCGCTATGGCAACAGCGCGAAAGCAGGTAGGCACCAAGAGTGCAAGTACAACACAATGAGTACAATAGCAGTATAAAAGTATTTTAAAAGTCTAACACAAGACGCTCTCGGCTTCCGCCTCAAGAGCTCAGGTCTGTCTTAACGCGCGGCGCTGGTTGGCACTGTTATTTATAGGGGCGGCGTCGGGGGCGTCGCCTCAGAAAGGGGCGTGGCCTCCGTCCTCGCCGGGATGGCGGTGTGAGGAAGTTACAGGTTCTGGGTCGGCGACAGCGCTATGGCAACAGCGCGAAAGCAGGTAGGCACCAAGAGTGCAAGTACAACACAATGAGTACAATAGCAGTATAAAAGTATTTTAAAAGTCTAACACAAGACGCTCTCGGCTTCCGCCTCAAGAGCTCAGGTCTGTCTTAACCTGTCTTTAAGTAAAATTAACATAGCTCTTTTGCATGGTTAACTATTGGTTGTAAAAAAAATGTTGTGATGATATACAGTTTTGTTTCTTTGGTCCTCAAGAGGAGTTTAGAGACAGTGAGAGTTTCATAAGTGTAGGTCTTGAAGAAGTGGTGGAAGAAAGTACTACTGATAAGTTTGCAGAAGAAATTACAAAGTTTAAGGTACTTTCTTGTGAAAAACAAAACTATGTATTTGTTGTCAACATACTCACTATAGGAGTCAAACTAGGAATGTTGATGTGTATTTAAAAAGTGAAAAGGAAAACATTGATAAGTGGGAGCAATTTGGTGTTTATTTGTTGGTGGAAGGTCATTTTGAGTTGGTTAGTGATCATGTTTGTAAATATTGTTACAGCAAATTAGAAGAGAACAAAATGCCAGCTAGAGCTGTACATATTTAACCTAGAGTTGGTGGCTATTCCTCCGGAACTGGTAGATTTAAATACGTATGAGTCCACTCTTATTTACTCTGTGCACCTGTGCTATAGTTCGTTTGGAGCCTAAAACAGGTAATCTGCCTCCAACAGATTTACAAAGAGGTTTAAAGGAAGAGTTGTGTATTTAACTTTAGATTTTATGAAAAATATTGAAACTGCTGGTGTAGAGAGAGAGGAAAATGAACCTGTAGTTGCTCTACTTAATCGTGTACAAACACGATTAAGTAGAGTCGGAAAATATGGCAAGAGTTAGTAGATGTCACCAAACTTCAAAAGGCTACATTATAATAAAGAAAAAATAGCTTTAGAGGGATGAAAGAGAAATTTCAACTGGCCAAACAGAAAAAGTGGATAACTCGAGGAGTGAAGAAATGTATGAACATTATAGTATACATCCTCTACATTCAAAGGAAGTGATAGGAAACACTATTGAATTATTCCAAATGAAGACAGCAAAGGTAACTCCCATGAGTGTGGGGAAAAAAGTTTAGAAGCTCGTTGTTTTCCACAGCTCTTTCTCACTGGAAAAGGTGGTCGATATAATGAACGACCCATTCAGATTCCAGCTTCAGAATATCGTACAACACAATGGTACTCAGAAGATCCAAGATTTCGTCAGTGTATTCCATATTTATTTCATCTTCTGTTTGAAAGTGACTTGTCTGGACTTTCATATGCAGTGAACCACATATTGAAAACAGGAGTTCATCTTACACATCTTTCTGCAAAGGAATTTTTTGACAAAGTTCAACAAAGAGATGATCATTTAGAATCTCAGTTAATTAATTTGATGGCCTGTCAACGTGGTACTGATGAGTATTGGTATCGTTGTCACAGAGAACTTATATGTATGTTAAGGAACTTAGGAATCTCTACGTGGTTTGTTACGCTTAGCTGTGCTGAGTACACATGGGATGATTTACTTCAATTTCTATGACAAGCAAATTCAAATGTATAAAACATTGAATTGAAGACAGCTGGAGAACTGTGTTCCATGGATCCTGTAAAGGTGTGCAGATATTTTAAATATAGGTTTCAAGCTATGATGTATTCTATCTGCAATAAAAATAATCCACCTCTTGGAGAAGTTATTGTTTTCTTTTGGAGAAAGGAGAACCAAGCCAGAGGTGCACCTCATATTCAAATGCTGTTATGGATCAAAAATGCACCAAAATTTGGAACTGATACTGATAAAAAATAGTGTTTTGACTTTCATTGAAAAATATGTTACCTGTGCCATACCAAAAGAAGGAGGAGAAAGCAACTTGAGACAGCAAGTTTTACGGGTTCAAAGTCATCGATGTGGGAAATATTGTCAATGGAAATACAAGTCAAAGGGAAAATGTTATACAAAATGTCGTTTTAATTCCCACGCCCAGTAATTTCAAAAGGAAGAGTCAACAGTTTCATGTCAGCAGTAAGGCATACTATAACTCGAAAATCTCCGAAGAATACTTAAAACATAAAAAGTACTGAAGATTCAAAGTTTATTAATAACTACAGTCCAGTGATTTTGACGATGTGGAATGCAAATATGGATATCCAATATTTTGCAGATAATTTGATTTCTGTTGCTCGCTATGTTACATCATGTATAACCAAATCTGGAAAGACTGAGTTGTAAGAAATGGGGGAAGAAATTTCACAAGAGAAGACTTGCTTTCCCATCGAGAGATTGAATCCTACGAATGTTCGGACCTCTGAAAGTTTATATTCAAAGTCAAGAGGAATCATTTGGGTAAGTCTAGGTCTTGCTGCAGTACGACATCGAGTATTGAAATCTATAGAAGAAATTGAATACTTAGCATTGAATGAACCAGTTCCCCTATCACCAACTGTTGCCATTCATGTCGGTGTTCAGTCACAAGCGCCAACTTTAGGGCCTGGCATGACTACCGGTATTGGGGCAGGTGCAGGAGGAGCCAAGAGGAATCGCCACTCAGTGGGGGGCCCTTGTAAACGCCAAAAGAACATTGCATCACAGTCCACTGCAGCAGCACATCCAGCGGCGATTAATCCGGAAGCTATTACGTTAGAAACACTCAATGCAGCCTTGCTATTGGTACTTGATACTAAATTAGACCCCATCCTTCTTCGACTTTCTGCGCTGGAAAATAACCTTGCCGCATTGACTGCATCCCTGCCAAGAGACCGTGCCCCCCTCGTCACAAGCCCCCCTCTTCCACAGCCTATGACCTTGACCACGATCACCATCCCCAACCTTAGCGGCAGTGGCACGGGGGGTGGAGCTAGAGCAACACCTACCACAAAGCAGCTTAGTCCTGTGGCAACTGCAGCGTTATCTTACAAAACGGCACCACCAACAAACAGGATTGACTCTGCCCCGAACAGACAATCATGGGGGGGTTTGAACCCTACTTCTTCTTAGTGTCGCCAACCTCTGGGTCTCAAAGTGGGAGGTTTGTTAAGACCTTTTTTTGGGGGGGGAAGGAAGGGGATGGAGGGAAACCACACTTCCTGGGGGATTATATAACCATTCTTCCAGTCTGGGCTCTGTTCACCTCCCATCCGAGTCAACGCCGCTTGTTGTGGTGTGAGCAAATGTTCCACGCCTTGATCCCGGGACTAGGAAAGACTTCTTTCTGTTGAAGAATAAGGCAGTGCATTGGATCAATTATAACATGGCACCGGGGCCTAGAGTGGACAATCAAATTCTCATGGTGCGCAGAACACAGTGGGTGGGAAGTGCTAAGAAAACCTGGCCAGGAGACTGTGTCATTATTAATTTTAACAACCCTGTTGTGGTAAACCAAATTTTGAGTGCGGTTGTGGAAACACACTATAGGTGTTGGAACTCAGCAGTCTTGGCCCTTCCGCTAGGATATTTTTACAGACCCGTTTATACCACTTAGGGCCCCAGCAGGAGTGGGTTTTAGACGTGGACCAGGGGGGTCGAACGGTGGCGGCTATAGGGGTGAGCCTAGAAAATAGGTTTACTCCCCTAAGCTCATTAGAAGATTGCGAAGGTTCTTTGGACCCTGCGGCACCTATACAACAGGAAAAGACACGACCCCCGGAACAGGTATCCAGGGTGAATGGAGGATGTACATTTCTTTCCTGGAATATTGCGGGGTTGGCGAGTAAAATAGAGGTCCCTGAATGGCTGTCTTTTGTTAAGAGCTTCAACGTGATATGCCTCCAGGAAACTTGGGCTATAGAAAACAGCTATCCCTTGGATGGCTATAAGACTCTTTTTGTGCCAGCGATTCCTTTCGGGTAGGAAGAGCTAAGGGGGGCTTGTTACCTTAGTCTCACTAGCAGTCCTTAGCATCACCGTTACTCCACTACATGTTTCCCCCAATTTACAGGCGATGTTGTTATTGAGTGGCCAAAGCAAGCTTCTGCTGTTAAGTTTTTATAATGCAGGAGTTGCATATATGGAGGAAGGCAATATTGCGCAGCTGGGGTCTCTTCTTCGGGATATTAATTTGAAAGGCCTGAATCTCCATCATATTTTTTTAACAGGGGATCTTAATATTCATATGTGTTGAGATAACAGGCGAGGAGGAGTGGAAGCCAAGGGCTGTGCACAACAAGCTGGGTTGCATATGGAACACTCACCCCAGGGTATTGAACTCAATTTTATCTTGAATGAATTTGATTTAACATCTGTTATGAACAAACTGCCCCCGGGGAAAACTGATATTACTCCTACTTTTATTGGGAGAGGGTGCGAGTCCTTTATTGATTTTCCCTTTGTTTACACCCCGTTTTTTTCTCTGGTCATTGATTTTTTTGGTACAAAAGGGGTGGGTGATGGACGGAGCATCAGAACCAATCAAACACTCACACCCAGTCAAGAGATCTGGGTTTGATCCATCACCGTTCTTTAGCCCACTCTGCCACCCCAGTTCAGACATGGCCATATGCAAATCAGTCTGACCCTGTGCCTCATGGGAACAGTCCAGCCCAAACTGCCAAGCCATGCCTTCCCTGGACTGGAAACACGCTTCCTAGGACTGGTTTCTGGCATATCAGCCGTCTTCAGCCAGGCTTGCTTGAATCCAGTGGCAAAGTGAGCAAGGGACTCACGTCTGAGCATACCCTGCCAACTTATGGCGAACAAAGCGGTACAAAAGGGGGGTGGTGATGGACGGAGCATCAGAACCAATCAAACACTCACACCCAGTCAAGAGATCTGGGTTTGATCCATCACCGTTCTTTAGCCCACTCTGCCACCCCAGTTCGGACATGGCCATATGCAAATCAGTCTGACCCTCTGCCTCATGGGAACAGTCCAGCACGAACTGCCAAGCCATGCCTTCCCTGGATTTTTTTGTCCAGGTGAGTGTACACAGTGACCATAATCCTGTTTGTGTTTTAACAGGTTGGTCACAAGCACACAGTAACACCAAGGGGGGGGTGCGGGACCCCAAATAAAAGTGGTAGAAGCAGGAAGAAGCTTAAAGTGGGGGCATATCGTACCAGAGCTATTTCATGAGTCCCTCCATACTCAGTGTCATAGAGAGTTTGCCATCTGTAATGATGGCGAGGCAAGCGCTTCAGACATTATGGACGCATTTGGGGAAATGTCTACTGCTGTAAGGAAGTTACTACAGGCCCCAGGTGGGGGCCTCAAGCAGTTAGGCCCAAGAAGGTTCAATTTAGTGTGTTCCCATGCTTCTAGGACCCTGAGAAAGGCTCTGGGTGCTGGACCGCTGGACCAGGTGGCAGTTACAGGCCTACGTAGAGCATATAATGATGCTTTAGCTACCCCTAAGTCTGCCCTGAAGGGGGAGGCATGGTCTGGTTTAGTTGAGGCTAGCACATTGCGCAACAGCTCAAAGTTCTGGGGCATCGTTAATAGTCCCTTTCTATCTGGGGATAATGGTTCCTATTTGGATGCCCACATTGCAGAGGACGACTGGGTACACCACTTTGAGGGGATATCCCACTAACACAGAGGGAGGAAAGGGAGGTAGGCAAGGCTGACCTTGTTTTTACAACGCAGGAGGTGAGGGCTGGTATTCTAGGATTGTCTAAAAATAAGGCCACCGGGCCTGACGTGATCCCGGCTGAGCTCTACATCACCCATGTAGACACATGGACACCGGTTCTCACATCTGTCATTAATGCTGCAATCCAGGTTGGTCGCCCAGACTCTTGGGCCTTGTCGATCATTGTCCTGATTTTTAAAAAGGGAGACTGGGACAGTACCCTTTGCTACACGCCCATTTCTCCTCTGGAGTCTGTGGTAAAGGTGGTGGGTCGCATTGTTCTGGGTATACTTGTATCTTGGGCCGATGAAAATAACTTTTTAAGTAACATTCAATATGGCTTCCGCCCAGGCTGTTCCACCGTGGAACAATGTTTAAATCTGTACATGGTTCTGACGAAGTATACGGTGGCACGTTCCAGCACCATATACCTAGCCTTTATGGAACTATCCCAAGCATTCGATTGTGTTAATAGATCTAAGCTATGGCAGTTGATGTATACCATTGGCATTGATAGTAACATTATCTTATTTCTCAAGGACCTTCATCGAGACTCAAGGGCGGCTGTTCGCTATACAAAAGACATGAAAGTGACCCGGCAAATAAACATTAAGAGAGGGGTGCGTCAGGGGTGCATACTAGCACCCTTCCTTTTTAACTTATAAATTAACTCTCTAGAGAAGGCCCTTTTAGCCACAAAAGCTGATTGTCCTCAGGTAGGCAAGCGCAGTCTGCCAGTCCTACTATATGCGGACGACAGGGTCCTCATGGTGAGGACAGCGAGGGGCCTACAACTTTTATTGAGTTCTTTTACTCACTTTATGGAGGACCTGGACCTGACAGTTAATCACTCAAAATCGTTTATTATGCAGGTGGGACCTGTATAGCAAAGCAGTTTACCTTTAAGCTAGGATCATCACAAATACCCAAGACTAACGTCTTCTCCTATTTGGGGCTTTTGTTCGATGACTCCCTGAGCTGGTCTCCCTTGCTTACTCAGAAGAAAGGGGAACTAGTGTAATCTTCTGCAGCTATTTTTAATGTTGGCACCAGAGTGGGAGGGAAACCAATAGGGACACTCTTGAGGATTTAGCAAGCAAAATGTATTTCAAAGGCCAGTCACGGGAGCGAGATCTGGGGCCATATTGGGGTTGGGGCCCTGCAAATTGCCAAAAAGTCTTTCCTGCAACAGGCCCTTTCTGTGCCACAAAGTATTTCTTCGTACGCTGTGCATGAAGAACTTGGGATGCCTTTCCTCTCAGATGAATTGGCTTCTTGTCCCCTGGCATTATGGTTCAGGATTTGGGCCAAGCAGGAAAATACACTTAGCAAACACATCTTAAAGGACTGGCTTTCGTTTGACCATCTTTCGCATATTCGATGGCTTCAGTACATAAGAGAAGGCCTTTTGAGGCTAGGCAGAGCAGAACTATTCACTAATCTGGAGAGTATATGTAAGAGGAAATATATATGGGCCAAAGAGTGTTTTTTAAGAAAGAGCCGTTGCGAAAGAGAGGAAGTAGAGTGGTGCAAGTGCAAAGTGCATAGGCACATTATGTTAAAAATGCTGCCAACCACAGAACCATGTCTTTTAGGGCTCAAAAGCATTTATGATAGTTTTTTATTGACGAGGTTTCGGCTCGATCTTTTCTACTATCTCCTGGCTCAACTGTGTGGCTCCCACCAAGGTCAGTGTCTCATGCCCTGTGGCTGCGACCAAGAGTCTCCTCAGGACAGGATGCACTTTTTAATGTTCTGCAGTTTTTATGATCTTCCCAGAAAATTATTTATTATCCCTATCCTTAAAAAGTCTGGTCTCAGGAGGGTTAAACCAGATTTTATCTTTTTACAACTTCTTTCTACAGATACTGTTTTGTACACTCTTAACTTTTTAAGGGCAGCCCTAAGACTCAGGTCAAGTTGTGATTAATTTCAGCACGGTAATCTTTGTATTTTAGTTATAAACCCAGTGTAATTTGATGTTTTAACAGTTGTTAACCTGTATTGTGGAACACGTTTTTAATCATGTTTGTTTGGCCTTTATGGTTTTACCCATTAACCCCTTCAGTGCCCGCCCCTTTCCCCGCCCAGTGCCGGCCGTTGCATTAGCGGGCGGGGTCTATGACGAGCTGGACTCGTCATGGGCACAGCGCCACCGCGGCCCATGACGAGTCCAGCTCGTCATGGGCACTGAAGGGGTTAAACCGAATAATGTTTGTTGATGATGATGAACCAGAAAATACAGATATTGTTGAAACGAATATGTTGGATACATACTATCCTAAAAGAAGTCCACATCTGGAAAACATATGTCTCTATGAAGTACTGAAACATTACAGCTTTAGGAGAAATGTTACAAAAGATATAAATGAAGAAAAATATGCAGTAATTGCATATGAAGGATGTTTGGTAAAACATGCCAAAGGAAATCTAATTAACCACAGGAAACTCAGTTGGAAAACCCTAGATAAAAGGGAATTTTTCTATTTAGCGCTTCTACAACTCTACAAGCCTTGGCGTAGTGAAATGGAATTACTTGGAGATTTTGGCTACTATGAAGATTATTTTAATGCATGTAAAGATAGCATTCAATGCACAATTTTTCCAAATTATCTACAAATGTTAAAGGAAGAGATTGAACAAGAAACTACTATTGCAGTTGAAATAACTAGAGACAGTTCTCAAGATAGTCAAAGTTCTGCTCCACTAAGTCAAGATCCATTAGGACAACCAATTCTTGAAAATGAGACAGCAACAGCCATGAATGAAGTAGAAACGGCAATGCAACAAGCACAACAGGACATTATTGAGTTGTGAAACTTGGAAGAACAACTAAATATTGAACACAAAGAAATATATCAGCAAGTGACACAACAGATACAGCATGGTTTACTGCATGCAAAAAAGAATGCAACTGCACATCATTTAAACCTATTTGAATGTAAATCAGTGGTCAAGCTGGCTTAGTAAAAAGTTTCTTAATTAAAGTTTTGACCAGTTATCTACAGAAAACCACTGAATCACATTTATCTTGTGTTGCAACTGCTCCAATTGGGTTAGCTGCACACAACATTAAATGGATTACATTACAATGATTACTCATGCCACCAGTTGAACATGAAAATAAGTTGGAAAATCACAAGCTATCTGGAGAAGCTTGTTATGAAGTCTGAAGAGTACTAAAGAAAATGAAACTTTTGATGATTGATGAGGTGAGCATGTTCTCAAACTTAATGCTTGCCTTTGTACATTTAAGAATGCAAAAGATTTTAAAAACTGATCATGATGTTTTATTTGGAGGAAAACATGTAATTGTATTCGGCGATCTACTACAACTTACTCCTGTGAAAGGATAACCAGTTTTTAAAACACTTGTCCATGAAGACACTAGGAAATCTTTGGTAAGTATTGGAAATATAAACATTTGGTCTCATTTTGAATATAAAGAACGTATTAAGAATATGCGACAAGCAAGTGATGAACACTATGGAAACATTCATCAAGATATTAGAATTGGTGTTTTGACAATACATGGTAAAGAAGCTTTCGAGTCGGCTACTAACAAACTTGTTTCCAAATGAAAATATTGCAACTGAAATAATGTACAAAGAAATTGGAGAAAATAAGTCTGTAGTTTGCCTAATGCCAACACTACAAGAGCGTTCTAAATTCAATCAAGTACTTTTCAAACTGGAAAAACAACCAATAGTAAAAATGGAAGCCATTGATAAAATGGAACACAAAGTAGTTACTATTCTCTCAGAGAAATTACAGTCAAAATTGGATTCTTTGGAGAAGTCTATCTAAAACTGCGTGTTTAGAAAAGACTTTATATGTATATGTAAACTGTCAAGTAATATTACGGCGTAATTTGGATGTAGAAAAAGATTTAGTAAATGGAGCAATGGGAAAAGTTGTTGATTTTGTTAATTATGATAAGAAAGATGAAATTAAATTTTTGAAGATTAAATTTGATCAGATTTCAGAGGTAGAACAGATTGGATATTGTGCTGTTTGTTTTTTGCTTGTAAAAGACTTGTATGTTTGTAGAAAACAGTTTACTCTTTCTTAAGCTTATGCAGTGACCATTCATAAATCTCAAGGTTTAAGTGTAGACAGTGCTTTCGTAAATATTGGAAGTACAGAGTTTAAAAGAGGGCATGGCATGCATTGCATTGTCTCAAGTAAGAACATTATCTGGTTTGTTTTGGATTGATTTTGATGAGAATTGTGTAAGAGAGTATAATCAGTTAAGAAGACTGTATGTTCTTAACTTAGGTGAATTTCCCATATATGAGAAACATGTAGTATGTCCAAAACTGAAATATGAGAAACATTCTAGTGAGATACAAAAAAAAAAAAATCAATTGAAGAAAATGATGAAGCTGCAAAGAAAATAAAAATGGACACTGTTGATGATATTTTAGGATACCAGTTAGAAAATAGTTCAGGCATCAACTGCTATGCTAATGTAATTGTGAATGTTGTCTTTTATCTAGAAGATCTTCTTCATGAAATTATGGAAAATCGAGAAAAAAGATTCTGTCCTTTATTACATTATATTTTTCAAAACTTAATGATAGAAGTAAAATTCATACTGCTTCTGGCATTTGGCATCTTTTGGATATATGTACTAGTTCTTCACAATTGACATTGAATATACAAGATGCAAAAGAATTTCTTATGTTTATACTTGCAGTATTCGAAGCTGAAGGAATAAAAATTGAAAATTTGTTTGGACAAAGTTACAGATGGGATCATAAATGTGAAGAGTGTTCATTTTCTTCTACCACTGAAATAGACACTGAATGATTGTTATATTTGACAATACCAGATTGTAAATCAGTTTTTTAACAAATTAGTAAAAGAGCTAATCAAGATACGAAATGCTCTCATTGCATGCTCTCAGAAATATTGTCAACATTATATATAGAAAGATTTGGAAAATATGTCTTATTAATGCTGCAACGATGTAGAGCAAATGGAAGAAAATAGGAAACTAAAATAAAAAATGTTGTGGCAAGTCAAGTGTCAATTTCAGGAAAAACTTTTAAAGCAGTGGCTATTATTTTCCATGATGAACCTACTACAACATCTGGACACTATACTGTGCATTTAAAGTTCAATAAAGGATTGACACATTGGAATGATGCCCATTTGGAATTCAAATGTAGGTTGCCTTAAGAATTACCAAATTCATTTCTGATATTTTTGATGCCAACATTTTTTCATTCGGCCTATTGGGAAGACGTGAACACAAATTAACGAGTTTATCTTGGATATTTTCAATTCAAATGGATTTGGAAACATTATTTGGCCTATTGGGAAGATGAGAATAATTTCTGTTTGGATTATTGTTCGTGCTATTTCTTATTGCATTTGCAAAATTGTGTTTGAAGGAACTAGTTTCTATATTTGATCTTTATATTATACGCAATGTAAATGAGAGTGTATATTTTACAAAATGTACTTCATAGAAATAATAATTTAATGTAGTTGAAGAATGTAATTTAGAAACTGTAGATAAGTAAGCAGATAGTTGAATTTGTTGTTAATATTTTCATTGCAGATTTGGTTTTTTTTACAATCTCATTCATTGTATTTTTTTTCCCGCTGTCATATGATGATCTACATTGAAATCACTGTGTATGGTAAAATTCAATAGAATCTGAAAACAGAAAAAAAGGGAAACTGAATATGTTATGTAATTGTAAAATGATGTTGTGTTCTTAAAACCATAATATTATATGTAATAACTGTTTTTCTTCTTTTTCCTTACAGAAAGTAATAGTCAACCGTGAAAAGATTTTAAATGCAGTTTACAACAAAACAACTGTAAAATGGTTTCACTGAGTTTGGTATGTGCTTTAATAAAGAAAGTAAGATGAAATAATGTAATAAGCATAATAATATGAAGTAACGTTTACAGTCACTTTTATTGCACTCATCCATTTTTTCAAATACTACCCATGCACTGATCTATATAATTAGGCACTATTCTCACACTCCTGCCATCACCCATGCACTATCCAAGCATTTCTCTATTCACCTAGCCTGAATCCATAAACTTATAATATCACCCAGACACTACCTATGTACTTTTCCAATCACATATGCACCACTGATGCACTCTTAGATCCACCTAGGCATTAACTATGCACTCCTCCAATCAGCCGTGCACTATCCATGTACTCTTTTAATCAGCCAGTCACTACCCTTGCAGTCTTCTAATTATCCAGGCACTACTGCTGTAATCATATAATTACCCAGGCTATATTCATGCACTTATAAAAACATGCAGACACTACCCATGCACTCATGCAATCACCCAAGCACTACCCATGCATTCTTCTAATCATCCACGCATTACTCCTGCCCTCATGCAATCACCCTGGTACTACTCATGCACTGCTTTAATGACCCAGGAACTACCCAGGCAGTCCTACATGCAGGCAGGCACTACCCATTCACTCTTCCATGCACCCAGGCATTACCGATGCACTCCTTCAATCACCCACACATTACCTCTGTACTCATACAACCACACAGACATTAGCCATGCACTCCTTCAATTACTCAGGCACTTCCCCTGCAGTCAAGCAATCACCCAGGCACTACTTATACACTCCTCCAGTCATCCAGGCACTATAAATTCACTCATGCAATACATCAGGCACTACCTATATACTGTTGCAATCAGTCAGGGACTACTATTGCACTCATTCATTCCCTCAAACACTATCCATGCACTCATTCAATGACTTAGGCAATACTGCTGCACTTATTCATTTACTGAGACAGTACTTCTTCACTCATACAATGACTCAGACATTACCATAGCAGTCATTCATAGAATACCTACAAGTTTGTCTATTTTTAACCAATTAGGTGGTTCTAAAAAGTACCATTTTTTTCTTCTTTTTTTGTTTTACATTTTTGAAAACTTTTTTAAACTCTTGCAATTATAAACTCATTGCATGTAAAAAAAAAAGTTAACAGTGGTGGTTCCTAATAGCAACCAGGACATCATTCAGTGATTGCTCACCAAAACAGAGATTTTTTTTGCATTTTGTACAATGCTGCTCCACTCTAGTGAAGTCAGGTAAGATGTTGGCTGCGCTAGATGATGTTGAAACACTGGACATGCTAGGTCCAGCAGCGTTGTTTTGACTTCCTTGCATCTCTTGTTCCCGTCTAAGCTGTTCCTTAGATAAACCTCGAGGATGCATTGTTTGTAGGTGTTTCAACATCAACAACATCCCACAGGAATATTTTTTTTCAGAACCTCATGAGAGGACATTGTGACAAATAGTGCACGTAACTTTCCGGGCGTCTACCTTTTTTTCTTCTGGTGGAATAGAGAAAAATGCCCATACGACACTTTCATATCTTTTCTTTACAGGTTTCTCCAGGTCTTCTTCCGCTTCAGGGGGAAGCTGCACAGGTGCATAAGCAGCTGCCATTTTCAGTTCTGTAAAAACAAAAAAACACCAAAAAAAGGTAAGCAAGAGGAGCAGAAGACAACAGGAGTGTCTGCTAAGATGCTCTTGAAGAAATGAAAAAAAATGGGTGGGGATCCTTCAAGTTCTAGAATCAAAAGGTTCTTAAACAATTAAATGCTTTCTTTCGAAGTCACATGGGTTTGCGCACCCGGCACGCAACTAGCGCGCTCCCGGCGCAATTCCTGAAAAATATATTTAACTAAAATATATTTTTATTCCAGTTACAAACATATTATATTTACAATTATCTTAAATTATATCCTGGTATACAATTTATAATAAAGTTATATACATATACTTTAAAACTTAAAGATATGCGATGGATTCGTGCACCCGGCGCAACCCCCGGAAATACGTATGTGATGTTACGCGGGGCCAAGATCCACGCACCTGTCGCATACCAAACGCTCATCGTACACAACTTACCCAATATGGCGACAAAATTATTACATTCGCACTCCCAATGAGATTGGTACGGGATGTGCATGCGAATCCACTTTAAAAAACAAAAAGTAAAGGAATATTTTAAAAAGGAGAAAACTTTACATTATTTTTATAAAAATTTAGAAAAAGGGATTTTTGGACATTACAATTAGAAATTAGCATTTAAAAAATCTTACGAACTCACTAAAAAAACATAGGTTTCAGGGACATTATAGTTAAAAATTAGCATTTAAAAAACCTTTGAAATTCACTGAAAAAGCCATAGGTTTATGGGACGTTATAGTTAGAAATTAGTATTTAAAAAACCTTAGAAATTCACTGAAAAAACCACAGGTTTCAGGGACATTATAGATAGAAATTAGCATTTAAAAAACCTTTGATATTCACAGAAAAAAACACAGGTTTCAGGGACATTATAGTTAGTTGGACATTTCACTTATACAAAACCACAGAAATTCGGTTAGTTGAGCTAACTATAACTCGCGCCCCGCAATGCACTGCTGATGACATCACATATTACATCACTCACGACATGGTCAGTGACATCACTGATGACATCACATAGAGTGTCCCGGTGCTAAAAAGGCCTCCACATCAACCCGACTGACACCCCAAGCAGCAGGAAACCAGGTTTACCAATGCATCTAGAAGATGGCTCAATCACTGACAAAAAAGCAATGCTTTAAGCAGTTTCTTGAAGATGGCTAGCTCGGTCATCGTTCTGAGAGATAATGGAAGCAGGTTCCAGGCTTGGGCTCCCAAAAACCTAAAGGAACTGCTGCCTGACTGGGAATGGTATATTCAGGGAACGCAAGCCAAGCTCAAGGTGGATGATCTCAGGGTTCTTGGTGGTGCGTAATGGGTTACTTTCCTTCGGAGGTAGCCGTGCCACTCCCATGAAGGGCCTTAAAAAATAACACAAAAGCTTTAAACTTAATCCTCTTTTTAACTGGTAGCCAATATAGGGCCCTGAGGTGCAGGGATATGTGATACCTGGGCTTAAGCATGAGAACCGCTCTGACGGCTGCATTCTGGGTGACCTGCAGGCGACTGAGCAGGTGTCGCGCCAAGAACTAACCTTCTTATGGATACCCACAGGAGCGAAGATGTTCCTTCCACCGTCTGAGAAACACAACCTGTAAGCCTAGTACAGATTATACCAAGTAATATTACCTGGAAGGTAGAAGGAGGAATGAGGACGGGACCACTTCTTACAATTCTCAAGGTAGGAGAGAGTCACAGCCAGGGAAGTCTTTAACTGTCCTTAAGATGTGCCAGGAATCTCAATATGCATAGGGAAGAAACAATAGAGAAGAAAATAACCTATTAGTAGACTTTTCTTAAGTATCAGCCTCCTTAGCCCCGGCCTCTAATACACTGTGTGTAAAACAACCAAGGAAGTACTCACCAAAGGCACTTAAGTATACTCTCGAAGAGTGAATCTCACTCTGTATCCAAACATAAAGTAAAACATGAATAAGGAGACTCCTTAATAGTTCATAATATCTCTCGGTGTCCAAAATCAGTTGAAGTAATAGCCACAACTCAATTGTCCAAAGTGAATCCGGTTCATCAGTGCACTGACATTTCCGGAACATCAGATCCCGTACCTGAAGAGCCACCAATAAATCCTCCTTCAAGATAAAAGCAGGACAGAGCAAGTAGTAAGCTTCCTGCTGGCAGACCTCAATTACCAGCAGCGTGACGGGAAGGGGAGGAGCAGAGCAGGTCCCAACCTGTTCAACGGCAGGCTCCAAATGCCAGTAGCGGAATGCGGGACTGAAGGTCGTACTCTTCCCACCGGCTGACTTCAAACACCAGCAGTGGGATGCGAACGTAGAGGGACAGCGAGTATTCACTTCCTCAACGTCCGAATTCAAATGCCAGCATCGGGCCGTGAGCAATGCGGAAGTGAACGTCAGGACAGCAAACCCTAGACCGCATGGGGAATAGCCTAACAGTCCAAAGCAGAAGCAGAGCAGGGATTCAGGAAGGAGGAATGGGGGCATGGTCCAAACGTTGTCCGGGTGCAATGAAGCCAAGCACTGAGGCTGCTTAGCAGGGAGTTTATATACCACCTATAATGTGGTAACATGATCGTGATTTGACAGCAGCGGTGTTAGGGCGAGCCTTTGAGTACTGTTGACTCTCTACACACGCTGTCTATTAATAAAGAAAGAAGACGAAAAAGATCCCTGTCGTGGGGAATGTGTTTGCACTTGGCATATCTTAATTCAAAATTACTAACTTGAAGCATGAGCTGTGACAGCAGGCAGTCGGGGAAGCCCAGGTACAGGATATTCACATAATCCCATGAAGTGACCAGTGCCTGGACCACGGTATTCCTACAATCAAGTGGCAGAAGGGGAAGGAATTTCCTCAACATACACAAAGGCCAAAACAGGTACTTACTCCTGGCTGTACTTGGGCTCTCATCGAAAGAGTATCGTCCGTTATAATGCCCAGATTTTTTACCATCTTTTGGGCAGAGAAAGAGGGAGACATATCTTTAGGCCACCACCGTATCCATTCTTCCGGGGGTGGGGAGCCGAATAAGATCATTTTGGACTTCTCTGGATTACATCTTAGTTGATTAGTACGCAGCCATTTGAAAACCTTTGTGAGGCAGATTTTAATCTTCTCACCCTCATAGTCTGCTCCCCTATCACAGGTAAAAAGGAGCTGAGTGTCATCAGCATACAAAATTATTTTAGCCCCATTTGCTTCTGCCAGAGGAGGCAGGGGGGACACATATAGATTGAAAAGAGTGGAGCCCCGAGGAACTCCAACTCTCAGACTGGGTATAGAGGCCGCAAAGGGGGGCATCTAAACTTCCTGTCCTCTGTCCTCCAGGAAGGAGGAGAGCCATTCTAGTGCCAAACCACCAATACCAAGTTCCCACAGCCTGTCCTGGAGCTTGTCATGGGAAACAATATCAAAATCTGCTGACAGGTCTAATAAAATCAGGATGGCTCCCCCCCCCGATCCAGTTTCTCCTTGATGTGTTCTGAAACCTCCAGCAAGGCGGATTCAGGTCTATGGTTGGCTCTAAAGCCTGACTGGCTAATGTGCAATAGGTTATTCTTTTCAGCATAGACCGAGATGACCGTATTCACATGTTCCTCCAAAACCTTGGAGAAAGCCAGCAGCAGTGAAATAGGCCTACAGTTCGCTGACCCTTTAAGGTCAGCTGGCGGCTTTTTGAGCAGCGGGATGATTTTAGCTTGTTTCCACGGAGAAGGCATATGGCCAGCTGTTAACGAGGCATTAAGTGTCTGTTTACCATGGGATTTAGAGTCGTGGCTACCGTCGCCAGCAGTTATGCAGAACAAAACCCTTAATATAATCGAGGGATACTTTGGGTTCCAGCTGGGGAAACTTCTGAAGGGCAGGAATTTCTCCAGAGGGCCACTCCATAGTAGGAGCTAATTTGTTGTCTTGAACATCTGGGGCCCCCCTAGTGTAATATTCCTGAATGGTCACAATTTTTTCGTGAAAGAAGGTTGCTAGTTGATGCGTCCATTCAGAAGAGAGAGAGAGAATCCCAGTGAGGCTGTGAAGGCTTATACAATTTTAAACATCTCCTTACTTTTATTGCGGGCTGACACTATTTTGTCTTTCAGATAACTTTGTTTAGCCTCATAAACTTTAGTATAGTGGGACTTTAAGGCCAATTTGTACTTGTGCTTGTCATAAGGAATGACGTTTTTTCGCCATTTCCTTTCTGAGCGTTTACAGGTGCTCTTGCTTGTTCTCAGCAAGTCATTAAACCAAGGTGCTGAGGGTCTGACATTTTTAGGAGTACGTGTCTGTAGTGGGGCTAATTCATGCGCGCTATGCCATACCCAGGTATCAAGAAAGAGAGCATCTCTCTCGGGATTCCCTGATAGCAAGAGGCAAGAGAATTCTAGCGCCTCCCCTAAAGCTAATGGTGAGACTCAATGGAAAGGTCTGATCTTACTTTCCAATCTGTTAGCAGGAGCTCAACAGCCTCTCCCGAAACGAGAAACCCTAAAGCTAATAAGGTAGTGGTCAGATCATATCAGTGGTAGCAGGAGATCCATCTCGAGCTCAAGATTTGAAATAATCTAGTTGAGGGTATGGCCCTTATTGTGAGTAGAGTGGAAAACATAAGGAGCAAGGTTAAGGACAGAGAGAGACTTAGATAAGGAGATAGCCTCAGGCTCTGTGGGTATGTCCACGTCGATGTTTAGATTGCCTAGCACCATAAAATGACTCTATTTGAGGACCTGGGGTGCAATCGCCTCATTAATGGAATTCAGAAACGTGCCGGCAGGGCCCGGGGGCCTGTATATTAGATCGCCTGCTAGGGTTTGCTGCGCTGATAGGAAGCAGTGCAACCTAGGCATTCCGCACCCTCCAGTTCTCCTAAGGAACTAGTGTTGCATACATATTCTTGCTTAAAGATAATGGCTACTCCCCCTCCTTTGCCAATCTGGCGGTCCTTCCTGAGAACCTTATATCCAGGGGTAAGAGCTGCTGCGAGCGTGGGGTTCGAGAATTGCGTAAGCCAAGTTTCAGCAAGAAACACAAGGTCAGGAAGTGAGTCTTGGAGGAGGTCAAACACCTGATATTCATGTTTTTGCAAGGAGCGTGTGTTAAGCAGCAAAGCTTTGAAGTTCGCTCCTATGCAGGACATGATTTGTACAAGCAAGACTTTTCCCAAGCACCCTTATCAACTAGCTCATCTAGGTGAGAATGTCAATGGTAAGCCATATTCTCTATTTGATTGATTTTGTCTCTAGATGACCTTAGTGCTCCGAACGGATGAAGCTTTTGTGCACATTTACAGAACGAATAAACATGTTCCTCCTCTCAACAACGTCCAAACTGCAATGTTTAATCAAATTACTCAATTATTCATCCAACTTCTTCTCTGGATCAGCACCTTCAAACTGATCTCTTCTAGTTAACGCTCAATCTTCTAAAATCCCTACCTCCACTCTACATTCAACAACACAACCTCCATTAAAAAAACAGGGGACAATCTGGCATTCCTATTTTGCTTGACCTTTCTGCTGCTTTTGACACGGTCAACCATGACATTCTGCTGATCAGGCTGGAAGAGGTTGGGGTGTCAGGGATGGCTCTAGAATGGTTCCGCTACTATATATCCGGCAGATGTCAGGCGGTCTCTCTCCCACCGTATCAATCTAAGTTTTCTAATATCCATCATGGTGTTCCTCAGGGATCGGCGATAAGCCCTATTCTCTTTAACATCTATATGAGACCCTTGATTGAAATCATAAAGCCGCATGGTGTGAAATTGGTGAACTATGCCAACGACACTCAGCTTTTCTTTTCCCTTGAGGGAAATCAGTCCATCTCCCTGGCGACATTTCATGAATGCATGCAGGACACTGCCCGCTGGCTAAGAGCTAACTCACTTCAATTTAACTCAGTCAAGACTGAAGTTTTATATTGTGCTGTGGGGAAAGTAACCCCCCCCCCCCCAATTTCCTGACAATTTTTGGCCTGCTCCAACTACTTCTTCTCTGGTCCCGCCCACAGCAGTACGTAATCTGGGAGTTATGCTTGATGCTAACTTAACTCTGGAAACACAAGAAACCAAGTTGGTGGGGAACTGTTTTTCCCTGATCAGAGCTTTGAGGAAGATCCTCCCACTGTTGCCAAGGACGGCCAGAGCGCTGATCGTTGGAAGTATCATCCTCAGTAGGTTAGATTATTGCAACGCCCTACTATTGGAGGCCCCAAAATGTTTGATTGAACCTCTTCAAAGAGTCCAAACCTTGGCAGCCAAATTGGCACTGATGAAACCACGTCGCTTTTCAGGCTCTTTGGCCCTTGCAGAGCTTCACTGGCTACCAATAGGGCAGAGAGTTCAGTTCAAGTCTCTCTGCCTGGTTTTCAAGGCCCTTCACGGTTTTGAAACCAAACCCCTTCAAAAGACCTTTGCATGGTATATTCCAACAAGATGCCTTCGCTCTTCCACTGCTTGTCTGGTGAGAGCCCCCAAAATTTGGAGAGTCAAATCAGGAGGTAGGGCGTTTAGCTCAGCTGCTGTCAAACTCTGGAATAACCTTCCTGTGGAAATTAGACAGTCTCATGACCTCCTGCAGTTTAGGAAAAAGGTAAAAACATGGCTGTTCTCCAGAAACTGACAGCTCTGAGGACCTCCTGTCAAACCCACTTGCACTGCCTTCCACTAATTGATGATTTGCAGATTATAGCGCCAAGATACCCGTTGGGTGATAGTTGCGCTTTATAAATACCGCATACATACAATACTCCTCTTGTTCTTATACATCTTTCTCTGTCCATACTTCAATTTCACAAAGCAACTGTGAAACCTAATATGCCTCAAAGTTCTTAACTACTGTACATATTTTGCAAGAAAATGCGAGTTAATAGCAAGGGATTTTCAGTGACAAATTCTAATAAAAATTCTATTAAGCCTCTTTCTCATAAAAACGTTGTCAGTGGTTTGTGATCTGTCTTGATCTTGAACTAAATTACGAACCTCTTAATTGCCCAAATTATCAGCCAGGCATTATTTTAGATTACTCAATACTTGAGATTCACCCTTCAAATTCTGGGTTCAAACAACGTGTGGTCACATTCACATTTGGTGTTTGTTCAATTTGGACTCCATCTCATAGGTGCTGGTATTTGTGGCAATTAAACAGATACGTCCAGGATCATAAGTGTCTAGAATGGATGCCCTTATCATCCCTTCACCTTTCAGTACTCTTTTTCATTACCTTAATTGAAATTACATTATATATCTTTCCTCAAACTGTCCCAAATCTAATCTGTTTTGTTTGCAAAATCCCTAGTAGATGTTACCTAAAACACCAGAATTGCTGAGGAACAACAAAAGGTGCTCTTTACATCCTGCCATGTCACAAACATGTTTTTTTTCTTATTTATTTTGTTCATATAGTGTCAACACTCTTAGAGCTGGGTGGTAATCTTCCCTACTCCAGTTTATGGAAGAAACTCCATTCACCAAATTAGCTCATTTGTAGAGAATATTCCACCAGGAAATTCTCCTTCAAAAGTAAAACTTCCTGCAAAAATCGAAGGATTTTACCTTTCCAATTACCTCTAAATAAGCTTATTAGTTCACTCGCTTTTGCTTTTATAATCAAGAAGTTTTCAGAAAAGGCCTGGTCTTTTATCTTTTCATACGTTGCCTACGTCATTTGCTAACCTTTTCATTTTTTTTGGAGTGAGATGAAAACTAAGGCATTTAAAGAGCAGCCATCTAGGAAATTATTAATTTTCTGATCATTTTGTTCGTGCCTGTCTGGGACACGTCTGCATTGAGTTTACATAAAGATCAATAAACAATGTCTGTGCCGCTCGTAGGCTAGGACATCGCTTTTAACTTCATTCTTCCTGAAACTGCCCTGGAGGAGCTGACCGGCTATTGTTCAGGGACGACTGCTTTTTTAAAGGAACAATTACCGTTGGGACTGCGAGGACCAGTGTGCTTTGCCCAATCATCACTCACTGCACCTGGGTCCTCTTCCCGACTCCACCTCTCCAAGCTATTTAACACCTCGCGGCCCCCGCTTCGTGGGAGCCGTTCGCAGGCTAGGACATCGCTTTTAACTTCATTCTTCCTGAAACTGCCCTGGAGGAGCTGACCGGCTATTGTTCAGGGACAACTGCTTTTTTAAAGGAACAATTACCGTTGGGACGGCGAGGACCAGTGTGCTTTGCCCAATCATCACTCACTGCACCTGGGTCCTCTTCCCGACTTCATTTAAGACACGCTCACTCTCGCGTGAGCAGGACGCATGCAGGGCGTAGTCCGGGGCGACGCCCGGGCAAAGGGCGGGCCCGTATAAGCCCGTTCAAGCACGGACAAGACCGGACCGGGCCTCTCCCTTTGGCCCTTGTTGCGTTTACAATGCCATCAATGGTTACGCGGAAGAAAACTTTGCCGTTATCTCCAATGGTCCCAGGTACTTTGGATAATTTTCTTATTAGGGCTAATTCTGTGGTCAACAACGAGTTAAATATATTAGAAAGACGCCTTTCAGAGGGTATCGAAAGTACCAGAAGATCTTCTCTAGGTCTACTTGCATCTGCTAGATCTCCAGAGGATATGAACAATTCACATATTGCCTTAATGGACAGCATTGACCAAACGATTGACTCGGTCTTGCAGGAGCTTAGGATTAGCATATCCTCACGGCGAGACTCGCTTCAGCCTATTCCTGAGTGTCCATCTGCCCCTTTATCTGAAGTTGTTTCAGTTGGGGGGAGTGAAGTTAAGTCGGTAGCCATGCGAGGTGTACGGGAGGGGGCTGTACCTAAAAGGAAATGTGCAAGGAAGCATAAGGGGGGAAAAAGGCTAGAATAGATAGTACTCGTGATGCTCTAGTCGAAATCGCACCTGTAGCGGATACAAGGCTAACCGAAATTCCTAATGTAATACCCACTCCAATCCGTGAACAAACACATTCCCAATTGCAGCCTCCCTCCTCTATTTCTGGGGAGGGGATGGGAGGAGTGAAGGATTGCTTAACTAACACTCTTATAAATGTTCTGAAAGATTTCTTTGACCCTTCAATGGTTAGATTTAACACCATTAATGTTAGACTAAAAGAAATACAAATGGCTACTGGGGTTATTGTCAACTGTTTGAGGACTAATGGTACGATTCAAAGTGCACCACAACTGAATTTGGTCGAATCCCTGTTGCCGATTACTACTAACACTGCTGGTCTGCTAAAATCTACAGCAGCAACCCAAACGATCCCAATAGGCGTACCCTTACTACCCCCAAACTTACTACGCCCCACTGCCGTTATATCTCCAATACCACAGAATCAATCATCCCTCCCTGCAAGGTCTTCTAACCTCGTACCTAAACCAAACTCAACTAAAGCAGGGAATACCCCTAAAGAGAATGGGGGCATCGGCAATCAAGATCTGGGTAACTTAAGATGGGAAAATGTTGTGAACCTCCCTCCTGAGGCAGCCCCTTATGTAATAGTTTTGAGTGGAGTGCCAGAGCTTGCTAATCCTGACCTGGAAACCCACGATTCTTTAAAAAACAAAGTCACTAGTTGGTTGAATACTCACAGGCCTCTCCCTCCACCTATGAGAGCTGATGTCCTGATGGTTAGGAGGATTAGCTGGCTGGGAAATACCATGAAGCAAAGTAAGGGTGATTGCGTCTTGGTGAAATTTAGAAACCCACAGATTGTTTCATACATTTTCAATTGGAGGGGGAACAAGGGAGGTTCATCTATTCAACCTCTTCCATTATCTTTCTTCTACCCACCATGTAATACTCATGCTCACCCAGGGAATACTGAAGATTGGATAAGGTTGGGACCCACTTCCCAAAGTAGAAGACACAGCAACATTAGGTACAATCAGCCCACTTTGGATGACTATTCCTGTTACAATAGGTTAGTTGCCTCGAGGAGGTCGATTGACTGCAATGTGAGAATGGCTCCTGCGGGGAAGAGGGAGAGCTTTACTGTGCACATCCGCAGCTGGTGGTTTCCTCCCCTGATAGCGGCCATTCCAGACAAATCCCGATTTTAATTGATGAAGTTTCTTCTGAAAATTCCCCTGATACTCTTAGTGGCCGATCTCTATTAAAAATTCTTTCTTGGAATATAGCTGGTCTTTTTAATTAGCTCAACTGTTTTGAATGGGGCTCATTCATAGACCTTCATGATATATGCTATTTCCAGGAGACATGGGCCAGGAAAGATCATTTTCGTGCGGGGTTTGCTTCATTTTCTGTACCAGCTAGGTGGGGAGGAAGGGGTCGACCGTCAGGGGGTTTAACAATCTGGGCCGCCACTCATCTGGGCTGCAGTGCCACTGTTTTAGATACAGGGTCCGATGATGTGCAGTTTGCAATTTGTCTACATGGTCAGTGAGTGATAAAGTGGGCTCAATGACAAGTTCATTTTTATTAATGAAAGATTATTATAAGTTGGAGACAGTGTTGAATGATATTAATCCTATCGGTCTCAGGAACTTATTTCTCCAATGGAGACACAATTCCCTTCCAATTAGAGCTCTTACGAGTAGATGGCACCCACCAACTACTATAAATTGTCCCGCCTGTGTTGAGAAGCCAGAAAATGATATTCATGTAATGTTTTTCTGTCCTTCGTATACGAAGCCCAGGAAAAAGTGGATTGTTCCCCTATGTAAAAAATGGGGGTTTAGGAAACATCTGGATGCTTATCGAATACTAAAATCTGATTTATCTCCACTAACTGTCTTTGCTGTTAGTAAATTCCTAGCTGCAATGTGGAATATCAGAAGAAGATCAATGGTATAATGAGATCATCCCCGTTGCACATGATTAATCAAATGTTGGATGAGTTTCTTAGCTGATACTCTCTTCAGGCAACAATGATAATTTTAATCTCTTTGGTTAATATTGTTTTTAAAGATGTATTTTTTACATTGGAAATCCGATAATGCTTTGTATCAAATTGTATGCATCTCTTTTGTGACTTTGTGTAGTCGAAATAAAGATAATGAATGAATAAACAATGTCTGAATAGGGCGTAGCTTCTAACCACGATCCAGTGTTCTAAAAATAAATAAAAGATATGCGGTGGCAAAATAGAGAAACATAGGTAACTGAACATAGGGACAGAAATAAACAGTGGAGTTACATATGTTCCAAGGAGTTCACAGTGAAAGACCTGCCCTCGAAGGTTCCCAGAAAGTTCACAGCAACAGAGCCTCAAAGAACTCATCAGTAATCAAAGATTTAGCATACAATTCAATTTCAAGTCTTTATTTCGAATTTTCATCATTAAAGACAAGAAACAATACACAAGATAAAAATAAGTAAGAAGCAATAAACAATAATGGACCAGATTCATATCAAGAACTGCAGAATTTGCATATACAGTAGCAGTGTTTCAAATAAATATTGAGTTAAAATATCCAGTAATCAATAAATAATTCATGTTAAAAGAAAAAAAACGTCAATAAAAAGACGACCATATTGTCAAATGAGGGATAATTTGCGTGCACGTATAATCCAAAACCAGTGAAGAAATTTTGCTACAGCAATAGTCACAGTTTGTGATGTGTTAGTTTTAAGACACCGCAGAGCCTCGACACCCGTCCTTAGACCTAATAATAAGCATATTGGTTTCAACCAAACCCGCCTTGGATTTCTATACTCGGGGCATATAAATAGGACATGCGCAATACTTTCCCTCTGGGCAGAACAAAAAGGGCAGTCTGATTTGAGTCCTAATCGCCAATTGGCTACAAAGCAATTGATAGGAAGAGTTCCCACCCTAAATTAATGATATCGCTTCCTATCTTCTGGAACTGTAATACAGTCCCAATAATTTTCAAAAAAGGGACTATCCTTTTGTTCCAAAAAGTCCGTAGTTAGGGACGAACTAACACTGGAGCCAAATGTTCTTTCCGTAACTATTTGCCAATAGTAATCTTTTAGGATCTTTTTTGGGGGGAAAGTGTGTAGTGTGGGTTCATCCCATAAATTGGCCAGGCCCATAGCTCGATAAAGTAGCCTGACCTCTTAAGCAATCTTATGTGCCTTGTCGACCCCCCTGACATCCAATAATGCCTGGCCATACTCGGAGAGTTCAGGAGTTACCCAGAGCCGCCTCCAGTAGGCCACTAGACGATAGTGTGCAGTATCCTCTAAGAACAAAACCCCCAGATCATAATAAAGGGGTATAAGGGGGGTGGATGCTGGGAGGCCGGTAATAATACGCAGGAACTTACTCTGGGCCTGTGTTAAATGGGTAAGATTACTATGTCCCCATAATTCTGCCCCATAAAGAATTGCCGAGCTAATCTTAGCTTCATATATTTTAAGAGCTGGCAAAATAGGTCTAGTCCGAGACAAGTGGAGCTCTTTAGTAAGTGCGCCCACTAATTGGGCGTGTTTGGTTAATACTTGATCTATGTGCGGTTTCCAATTTAGCTTTGCCGCAAGAGTGATGCCCAGGTATGAAAAAACCTCAGTCTGATCCAATTTAACCCCATTCATGAACACGGTCCCTCTGACGTGTTTGGATTTATGCAGGACCATGAATTTAGTTTTAGATACATTTACAATAAGCCCATGATCTTTGCAAAAAACCTCAAACACGTCAATAGCTTTCTGTAGGCCTTGTTGAGTTTTGGAAATTAATAGGGTATCATCCGCAAACATCAACAGGGGGATCAACTTGCCATCCAACTTGGGGGCATCGGTGGGAGTGTCCTTAAAATAGTTAATCACCCTGTTGATGTATAGGGAAAATAAGGTTGGGGCCAAAACGCACCCTTGGCGAACACCCTTGGCAATTGGAAAGTTATCTGTGGTATTACCCACCTGGTTCCATCTTACTTGAGCAAAATTATCCTGATGTAGTTTCATTAAAAAGTTTAAAATATCTAGAGGCATGCCTTGGTCAGTAAAAACTGACCACATTTTTGCTCGAGGAACTAAATCAAAAGCTGATTTAAGATCAACAAAGGCTGCAAAAAGTAATCCCTCACCCAATAAGACCACCCGCCAATAGATTAACAAAAACCTAAGTACCTGGTCTATGGTACTTATGTGGCTGCGAAAGCCGGCCTGAAGAGGTGAAAGAACTTCCTCCTCTTCGATCCATCCTTGAATCCTTTGTAAAACAAGCCTAGCTATCACCTTTTGAATACAGTCAATCAGACTTATGGGTCTGTAATTACCTGGGTCAGACCGATCACCCTTCTTAAAAATCGGGATGATCTGAGCTCCCTTCCAGGTTTGTGGTATGGGTGTGCCTTTGGATATGCAATTCGCTAGGCACAAGATGTATGGTGCCCATAATTCCTTGTCGTGCATGAACAAGTCAGCCGGGACCGAGTCTAAACCAGGCGCTCTGCCTCTGGGGAGGGATTTCAATATATTGTTCACCTCGTTTAGAGTAAAAACCAGGGAAGCTGCTCCCTTGTTTAGATGGACAATAGATGGACAGCAGTCCACCAATACTTCATTAGATGCAAACTGAGATGCGTAATGTGAGACCCACAGATTAGGTGGCAAAAAATTTGAGGGTTCTTCTCTCTTTGAGCACCTCCCCCATCTAATCAGGTCCCAAAAGGAACACATTGAACGTTCTTTACTGGCAGAGTGTAGGTCCCTCCAGTATTTCTGGTCCCATGCTCGTTTAGCTTCGTGTTGTGCTTTTTTATAAAATACACGAGCATCCCTAATGGAGGCAATGTCTTTAGTTTTAACAGCATCTGACAGGGATCTGTATGCAATCCTACAGAATTTCCCATACCACTGATTCTCCTTCCTGGTGGTTCTATTGGGTTTAACATGGGTCTGCTTTGTGAAAAAGACACTGAGTTGATTAAAAAAAATGGGTATGAATAATAGTAATATTATCCAAATCTTCCTCCTGGGCAATAGAATTTTGTAGGGCATTATTAGCCTCATTGGTTAATTTCCTAATAGTTAAAATCTGCCTGTCATTCCCCAGACAATTAGCCCACTTAACACGCCTTAAATCATTGGTTGTAGCAACTTCAACCTTCCTAGGAGGAGGCTCTTGACATTTGGTTTTGAATAATTGGAAGGAGAGTAGTAAGGGATCATGATCACTCTCTACTCTTGCCACCACTTCCATATCCTTAAATCTGGACCAATGTCTTTGTTAGTAAGTATATAGTCAATACGACTTTTACAAAGGCCGTTGTTAAACGTGGGGGCCCCTTGCTTGTCAGAAACTGATCTACCATTTGTTGCGCGGAGCCCATGACCAATACAAAGAACCTTGAGCTGTAATGCAGCCTCCGTCCACTTCTTAATTGGTGGTAATGACAAGTGGGGAATGTTCCAGGCACTGTCCTCCACAAACGTGAGGTCAATGTCATTAGTGTCCAGGGGTTTGAAGCAGCAATTAAAATCACCCGCTACTATAACATAGCCTTTTCCGCAATACAAATCCAGGAGCTGGTCCAACTCCTCCACAGTTTTTGATGGTTTGCCCCCAGGTAACCCCCTAGCGTAAACGTTAAAAACATAAAGATCTTTTTGGCCGGAACACTGGACAAGTACAAGCAGAATATCATTGCTTTTAGAGTCCAATTGGGTCAGATTATCTCCACTATCTTGTTTGATCCATGTTAGAAGACCCCCCTTAGCCCTTCCATGAAGACTGGGAACTGCAGGAACAAAGAAACTAAGGTAGCCAGGTCTATAATCCATATTGGTCGACCATGTTTCCTGCAATAGTATAAAATCCCTATTATCAAGAAAATCGGACCAATCACTAGACCCAACCTTATTCCTAAGCCCTGCCACATTCCAAGAAATTAAGGACGACAGGCCATTGGGCTTGTCGCAGCCTTGTATGGAACTTGGCATGACTTCCTGTAAAGCTTCGGTGACTTGGGCCCCATGATAATCGAAACAGGATACGCCATGTAAGGCAGCTTGCGGCGAAACAATCTCGCCGAGAGGAAAAGGAGTGTGTGTTCCCTGTGAATCTGTAACTGGGCTATGATCAAGTCAATCATTACAGTCTAGTGAGCTCAGTACTTCAAATCTGTTGCTAATTGGGGTAGGTCTAACATAATGGTCAGAGCAAGTAGCTTGAACTCTCCCTGCTACTGAAACTATAGAACTGGGTGGATAGAAATACCCTAGAGGGAGAATATTGATACGATCTTGATGGATAATCAGAGAACCTGCCTGTCTCAAAATGTGTTCGATCAGTTGGGGAGATGCAAAATTAACAACTACACAGTCGCCTTCGAAGATTTTTTTTGTATCTCCTATCCATTCCACCCTACGGGCCATTTTAAAGTTTGAGTACAAGGCACCACACAACACTGTTCTGGTATTTAAGTAATACAATACTTTGTTTTTTAATGAAGACCAGTGTTCCTCCCTCCCATCTGATGTTTTAGGAACATTGGCGAGAATTATAGAATAAGGACACGCCTCAGGGGGGAGATGAAATTTGAGGTGCTTCATAGAGATACAATGATTATCTCTTGTAATGGTCCTAGGGATCCCACTAGCAGGGATACAATCTCTTGTCTGGATGGGGTTGATAGGAACAGTGGTTGTCTGTGGTACAGCCTGTGCTCTAGATACATAGACACCAGTATCCAGGCAATTGTCTAGTGGCATTTGCACTGGAGCGCTCTTGGGACATGATGTTATTTGTTTATGCCCTGTGAGAGAGCTCTGTTGGATTAGTATTTGTTTCTCCAAATCTGATAGTCTGGAATCGATTGTCTCTAGTTTTGCCAGAACCGGAGTAATCAAAACCTTGATGCGTTCCTCCAGAATTGCCGCAAATCTAGACATAAAATCACCCTCACTAAATCTATCAGAAAAGGGGATAGTCTGGGAACTATCTGGTAGGGTAATAATAGGATTATCCTGAATCAATTGGCTGCCTATTTGTAAATCTTGGGCGGTATTTATAGGGCACTTTCTAGCTTGCTTAGCTTTAGGTTTGGTAGTATTGCCATCAACCTTCCGCTTCCTTTGGGGCTGTTTGGGTCTGGTAGCTTGCTCCCTGCATGCCTGCCTGTTGCGTGTATTTGGAGGGGAAAGAGATTGACTAATTGTGAGAGGCCCTGGAGTTTGAATGATGGTAGCCCCCCAAGACAAACCCTCCTTTAACAAGACAGCTGAACCATGGGACAGATCAGTCAAAGCATTAGGGCTACTCATAGAGGAGGTTAAGGGGGCAGTGTTCAAGGTTGTTGAGATGTTGCACAATGGGTCGAGGGACAGTCTCCTCTCGACTAATTCAATCTCTTTCGCAACTACGGTTTCTGCTCGTTTAAGAAACGCATCTAAAGTGCCAGACCCCCCTTTCACCTTCCTGGTAGCTTTAGCCATGGTAGAAATATAGTGCAACAAGGCAAATAGTCTCAAAGTCCAGATACACAGGACACAAAAGGAAGACGGTTAAATACCACACAGCGACTAGTTCTTGTACATGTCAGGATTATAACATATGAACTTATCTGGTCACAGCGAAATTAATGGAACATCCAATAGCAGTAGTATAACAAACTTTTCAGAGGGGGGGCCCAGCCCGGCCCACGTCGGCCTCGGACGGCCGCAGACGGTCCCGCCCTTGTCCCGGGCTTAACCCGGCGCCACCCACGCGCGATCCCGCGACGCGGGGGCTCTCCACAAGATTTAAGCGCCTCCTGGCGCGAAATGTAGGATGGCGGAGGCGGCTTCCTGCCGCAGAGACTCTTGGGACTTGTGGTCCCTCCCGCACTGCGGCCGCGCTGAGGTAGGAGGCTGCGGTGGCGGGGAGAGACCTGCGGCTGTGCTCAGACCAGCAGTAAGATTCGCATGTTCTAATATGCCCTAAAGTGACAGCTCACACAGTACCCCAGCATACACTATTAACAGTCATGAGAATAATGGATTATTAAAAACAAGGCACATTCTGAAATCAATTAACGTTTATCTCCCTACTTTATTTTATTTAGTTGTCTGTTCTTTTCACGGGAAATTGAGTCTTGAAGAGAGTATTGATTGGACCTGCAGAGCGGCTTCTGTTCTTAGAAATCAACACCACAGTTTATGTCACCGTGCCCCTGGTTTATTAACCGTTTTTCTACCTAGGAAAGACACCATAAAGCAATGTTCTTTTCTTCTCTCCTGAAGAGACTACAAAGAGAGAGAAAGAAGGAAGCGAAAATGCTTAATGCTCAAATATGTTTGCATTCATAAAGCCAACATAACTGGCTTCCCAAATGTAAAGCCAGGATTCACAATTGCTTTAAGATTTGTTAATGACATTATGAACTATAATGAACACTTTGAAATCCCATGTTACCAAAAGCGAAGCACAACTTAACTTGGGATCCTGTTCCCTAGTGATGGGGCAATTGATTTGCTATCGTTTTTCCTGTCACAAGGTTTGAGACGAGTAGCACCCACCGAGATCAGGTGGTACCCAATTCATTCGTAATTGTAGGCTGATGATGGGACATGGGAGACAGCTTTCACTGACCTTTTCCAGGCCTACGACATCAAAAAGAGCAGACAACTGTCCTACCTACTGGCACATTTGCTGCCAAGTGTCAAATTCACACTGTGCAATTCTTGTTACATTGTGACCCTTGTCTCTTTATTGGAGAGAAGTCATAATGGCGGGGTATTCAGAATGATGAGACGGATGTCTGGTGACATATGTAGACTCTGTTCCAGGATGTGAAACTTTTCACAATGAGTTTAAAGCTGTTTACTGTTCTATTCATGTTAATGAGGGGGACTATTTGAGCCTCGTTGCTAACGGTCCAGTTAAACTGCAAGGGATTTGAGAATCAATTGAACCACACAGTGTGAGCCTGCTACCAGACTCTTTTGATTGGTCCTTATGTATCAAAATTACATTGAGAGTAGCGAATACCTTTACACTTCATAATGCCAACAGAGAGATTGTTTTTTTAGCTGTGCACTCAGTTTCTAAAAAAGGTGGGAGTGCGGGGGAACATTTGCACCTGATTAGCTTTGTTGTTGTATTGAAAGAAAAAGTTAGAACAGGGATTATTTGTATTTTGAGACTTGAATAGCTGTTCTTTTGTGCTTTTCAAGTGCCTCTCACAGTTGGAGTTTAACTAAAACCGTGGGTAAAGTCGTGACTGATTATTTGTAGCAATATTTTATCCTTGGTAGAAGATGTGTTTGTTTTCGGGTGTGGGTTATTGTGAATTGAATGACTTTTTTTTTTGACTTCTTGATGTAATGTTCACATGTAATCATCTGTAATTCGTCCTATTGCCAGAACTTGGCCAATATACAAAAAATATATCTCATGTGTCATTTCTTTAATAACAAGGAGTTATGTTTTCAAAGTATCAAAGTGTAACTTACATACTAGAAACTAGGAAAGACATGCTCTGATATATTTCGCCTTCTTGACAAACCCACTGGGTAAAATGATTTTAAAATAATGCCGTGCAAATATAACTCATGTAGGGATAAGTACATACAATCTCAAGTCGAGTGAACATTTGTCTGCGGGAGTGTTTCAGAGCTCAACAGCTTGGTACATGAAAGAGTTTCATTTGATCACAGAATTCTGTGGCTTCAGAACCGCAGCAAGCATTAGTAAAGAAAATATGAATATTGTCATGCTGGGTTTTGACTCCGAATTAAATATGAATATTGTCATGCTGGGTTTTGACTCCGAATTAAATATGAATATTGTCATGCTGGGTTTTGACTCCGACTTTCATTGAGGCCTGTCACACTTAGCATATCAGTGACAAAAAGCTTTATTTAGATTGGATTAGGTTTCTTTTACTACTTATGCTTTTCGTTATGATTTTGGCTGCACATCTCACAGTGGATGACAGACTATTTCTCATCAGTTACATAGTGATCCATATTCATTCTGATGTTCTATCCATAGGTAATTATGGGACTCACGAATCACATTAAATTATTTTAAAACTCAACAACAAATAACATGCCTTTTTATATTACACTGGCATCCGAAAGCAACGGTACACCACCCAGTTCAAAATTATCCGATTAACAATTGCGTAAAAGTACCCGTCATCTTGCTACTGTTTGTAGTTGAGGAGCACTTTTGTGCTATTGTGGCAGACAAGAATCATTTGGATTAATGCTAGTGTACCTGTTGGTTTTGTCAGAAGTTGCATTTCTGTGGGGCATATTCTCAAGGACTTATCGCTGATTTATTGGCACTTTAGCACCGCAAAAGTGGCGATAGATTTATCGCCCTATTCCCAAGCTGGTGCAAACTGCAGACATCGCCATTTTTCCAGCAATCGCTGCCGCAAAAAACATCGCTGCGGATGAGAGCAACAACTAGCGCTAATGATATGCAGAGTAGGAGTTTCCGTGCAAAAACACACGAAAACACCAGTTTGCGATATTCTCAACGACCAGCCAGATCTGCGATGCGATCCAAAATCAGGCGATAAGGTGCGTTATCAGCAGGCATTTAACACCTGCCTTTTACTGGTATTAAGCAGGATGACAACCTGCAGTATGAAAGGAAGTCCAGCCCAGAGCTACATCTGAAGACCAAGACATATCATGGAGCTACTCATCATGCAGCTTGGAGACCCAAAAGGACCACAACAAACACGCCACCCCCCCCAGGACCACCCCCCGGACCCTTCCCCGGACTTCCACCGAGGCAACGCAGAACAAGACAGCTGACCTTCCGAAAACAGTATGGCACCCAGCAACACAATTGCAGAATGTGGGACGAGGTGGGAACCAAGTCTGTGTGAAGAAGGCAAGTTACCCATGAATAAGAATGTACACAATGCGTAAGTGGAGTGGGCTGGTCTGGCGTATGCCAGTCCTATGTAGGAGTGTGAATAAATAGGCCGGGGCACTGGGCGTGGTTCACTTCTGGGATGGCCAACGCGTCTGCCCGTGTGGCACCCCTCACCATGCCATGAGTCTGTTGCCGTGACTGCCAGCCTCCTCAGCCGATCACTGGCTTCTGTGACACAGGCCCCCAGCGCACCCAGCGGCACAGCATCACGGAGTTATGTGTGTGCTCACTACTGCCTTCGACCTACACTGCGGTCAGCAGGTCCCTCAATTCAAATCGAGTCTTGATTTATTTATGGCAAAGTCCAGTAGGCAACAGACATTGCATCCAGTGCGGCCCGCCGGACGATGTATCATTGCCGGCTGCGCACCCGCTGAGCACTTCATGTACCACTAACTCTGTGCAGCTCAAGTCAACGTCACGTGGCTGTGGGCCCTTGCTGACTAGTGCCTCCGGCCTGCACTGCAGGCAGCAGGGCTCACACATATCAAACCCAATCCTGACCTACAAGGACATGCCATCATCACTGGCTGCACACCCACTCAGCTCTTCAGGTGCCACTAACTCTGTTCACTACAACTCATGGACCCTTTATGATTGAGTTTTGTGCTGTGGACAGCGGACTCAACAATGTCACCTCAGTCAGTGGGGAAGACCTGGGCCGATGATGATGAAGATGAGGCAGGCGTACCACACCCCACTGCAGCAGGAATATCCCGAAGGGACACAACCAACAACAATTTGTTCACACGAGCCCGCTCAGCTCTGGTGCCCCTACCTCAGTGCAGCTCAAGTCATGGACCCTTTATGATTGAATCTTTTGTGTGTGATTCCAGAACTGGTGCCCCTGCCTCAGTGCAGCTCAAGTCATGGACCCTTTATGATTGAATCTGTGTGTGTGATCACTGTTCTAGTTGTTGCCAGCACCAACCACTCCCTGAGGGCTGGCTTACACTCACCCCACACCCATCCAGCACAGGCGTCACTGGACATGTGAGACTGGTAATAAAAAGGGGCCGGGCACACGTGCCGATTGCCAGTTCCACTATCTATCTAAGTGTGTCCTTGTGGTCATTATGTATGCATGATGGGCCCAGGCTCTACCACATTACATTGTGCTGTGGACAGCGGATGCAACCATGTCACCTCAGGCAGTGGCTAATACCTTGGACATGTAGCTTTGTGGTTTCTCCGTAAGCGTAATCAGAGTGGGCAGGGCCGGCGTACGCCAGTCCAGCGTAGGGTTGTGAAGAATTTGCACGGGGCTCTGGGCATGGTTCAGTTCTGGCCTGGACAGGTAAGTAACTAATGCGTGTGTCTCTGTTGTAGTGTCGGCGCCACCCGGCCCGCAATCGACAATGTTGCAATGTAGTATGCACCCGGAGGGCGGGCTTGCACGAACGGAGAAATGAAGGAGCGCAGGACCGCTCAGGGTCTTGGCTCATACATGTCAAGTGTTGTGTGTATCTGTATTGCCACAGCATGATCCAAATGCCTAGCCTTACACGCAGTGCGAGTTCAGCCAGGCATGAACATCTGTGTCCGCCCTATCCTTACCATAGGCCTACACTCACGTAGCCCCCCAATTTCAACGGCCAACATCACTGTGTCGTTGTCAGGCTTGTGGATATGCGCAGATAAGCATGACAATGGTGTGCCGTAGGAGTGCAAGTGATGCAACCGCACAGCGCACACAAGTAAATAGGCTGGGAGAGGGAGGAGCAGCTTTGAGGCAACGTAACGCACAGTGATGCCACACATTTACCACATACTAGACATGTCAAACATGAATGCAAAGTCGCAGACATCCCACCCCACCCCCAACAAGCCACTTCACAATTCCTGAAGGCAAGCAGATGACAAACTAAAATTAGGGATGAAAGCTCCTTTGTCTGACCTATCAGGCTGGAGCAAATCTGCACCTCCGACCTCGGAATTGCATGTGCCCGGCACCCCTTGTCAGATACTATAGCAGGAGATGACGACTCCCACACTACGCACAACCCGACGAAAGACCAACGTATACACACTGAACAGACAGAAGTCCTTGCTCAAAGTTATCTTGCATGGAATGGCCTTCACACTTACTTCGACACCATCCCAGGCGTACAACCGTTGCACACTAAAACAACTTATTTATTCGAGCTGTGGCATTGCTACTTGGCATACATGCTGGCAGCTGGACCTGGGAATCCTCATGTGCAGTGACCTAATTGAACCGCTCCCCTGTTGAGCTGTAGAGCTAATTGGTAAAAGGGGGTGGACGCAGCACATCTGTCCGGGCCTGCTAGTGAATGGACTCGCAATCCTGTTTGATGAAATCGACAACAACCTCATGTTGGAAATTATGGCATACGAAGCTTCAATCGCTTTCATAGACAAGTAACTATGTACCTGCAGCCACAACTGATTTTAACCTATTGCACATGTCCCAACACCTTGTTGCATCTTGGAGATCTGGTCATGTATCCCACGACAACAGTGGACATGGCTGCATTCGCCTGGACTCCGACTACATGAGCGGACAACAACGCGGGTTGACACACACCAGTGAAAGGTGAGGCACTCTCCCGGAGTGGACAGTGGCGTTTGGCAAGGTTCCTCATTCTTACATACTGCTGCATTGGTCTGCATGTTGTGGCACTTATCTTGCCCCTACTGACATGCATATGCTAATAAAGTCTATGCACCTTCACTTGTATTCAACTGTGATGAGTGTTGATTTGAATGACAATGTGTGTCTCACTGCCTAGCTGGGTCATGGCCATACATGCGCATTGATAGCATTACCCAGGGAGTACCTTTTTGTTGAATCACTGCCCCTACATTCATCCATACTTACACACTTGATTGATCATAGCCATGACCCATCTGTGTGAATTAGAGTGTTTTATTCACATTCAGTGGTGTGTTGAAGCTGGAGCAGTACAGGGCCATGCAAACCCCACTTTACATTGTAGCCCCGTGGAGGGCCAGCCAGAGTCATTTAGGGATTGACAGGTTCAGCGGAAGTGGAAGACTTCAGTCTGCAGTGTGATTGCTGTGTCACTGGTAACCATAAAAAATATGGCAGTCCATTTCGCGGTCCAAGGTGAGTGTCGCTGAGTGTATCGGGGGACAGTGGAAGGTGTTATTCCAGGGCATGATGCAGAGGGCAGAACCAAACTGAAGCTGGCCATATGGCGGAGATGAATGTTACCACTTCATTCTGACCATAAAGCCGGATTCGTCATCATCTTTGTCCTCTGATGTGTCAGGTGCCGCACATGTTGGTGGTGGTGTTCTGTCTGCATCATTGTGTGGCAATGACACATCAGGAGCCGGAGGTGGAATGTCTGCTGCACTGTGTGGCACTGACACTTCAGGGAGCGGAGATGTGGATTGAGTGGTAGCAGCAGCATTCATCCACACAAGGCCTTTTGGTGGCAATGCCATGAAGAGGATCTGCAGGGCATGGAAGATCCCAGCTATATCTCGCTGGTATGTGGCCGTGGCAAACATTCTTTCTGCCTGCATCCGCTCCAAGCTCTCTATCATTCTGCTTATTTGTCCCAAATCCCGGCTGACATCGCGGGAGCCACTCTGAATAAACAGCCATTTGCGAGTCGCCGCGTAGCGGCGGCTAGCAAGCTGAAAAGAAACCTGTAGGGAAAAGGCAGTTACAGACCCATAAATAGGTCCCAAAACAATTCAGGGCTGCGCGTGTCCCTCAATAAATGATGGCGCGCGTGCCCTTTACCAATACGCCATGAGGAAAACGGCTGAACATACACCAGGTAAAATACAGATTAGCAAGTGTGTCAACACTACATTAAACCGTAGAAATAAGCATTGAGGCTCAAATACCACACGAGAGCAAATACTGCAATAAGCTGAGCATATTACAGGAAAAAACCATGGGGATCCCTGATTGGTGCAGATGAAGGGACACTCTATCTGTGGTCACTCTATTGTCTTATTTGTTTATTCCCTATGATTCAAGGGAATGTTGATTTATTATCTGACTTTAAAATGTCTGCTGTTCAATAAAGTGAAGAAAGGATAGCATAATCCTCGCCTCCGGTAATGACATAGAATCAGAATGTATTCTAAAATATAGCTAATATCACTTCAGAATATTTGGATTGATTGCCATGTTTTCTTTGCAGAGAAATGGCTGACAGAGAGGGAGCTAGTAAACAAATAGTGAGGTTAATTTATAGGTTAAGGTAGTGCGAAAGAGGTGGAGTTCAGAGACAGGTTGCACTCTTTCTCCTTCAAGTCGACTTAATCATGAATGACCCAGAGTCTCCAATTCTAAAAGCCTCCTCCTTTATAGCCCCCTTCAGTTCTAGAGATAAAGGTTCCTGAAACATAGATTTTATATACTGATCAACTAAAAACAATTCATGAAAACTGGATAAAGGAAATACAGAGTTGGCAGTAATCGCACTGGAAAATAGAAAGGCCGACCCGTTCCACCTGTGAGAATTTCAGATGCTAACCCAGACGCCGTAAAAGCAGACTGGGAAATGGAACAGCAAGCTATTGTAGCGTAAGAGCTGTATTTTCCAAGGACTGCTCAATTCATAGCTCTGAATCACTGTCTGATGTCTTACTTATGTCGGTTAGGCCTTCGGGTGTTAATGAAATGTTGCACTTGATATCAGTGTAATCTCATTACAACCAAATGCAGAGGCCACAATCTTTCAGATTTTATACACTGTCGGTGTTTTCTGTGGTTTGAAAGTAGTCTACAATTTGACCTTAGGAAATAACTGTAAATCTGATAAAGCGTGTCTACAGTGACTCCCTCGCTTGTGAAAAAGCTAGACGAGTGTCAGAAAGAATGATGCTTTGTGCCACATCTTCAGCGATGTTGACATTTCCATAAACAGGACTGTGATTTTATCTACTTTTCAGGATTGCTGTCATGGTAACCAGGTATATATCCATCTTCACTAGAATAATCACAAAAGATATATATTTGCTACCATTTCCTTCTTTCCACCAACCCACATGAATTCAAATGCTTCGCATATATTTATATGCATTGTATAGTTCCAGACCGTATGCGCATGTTAAAAGATTAATATTGCTATTGGGATTGCTGAATAACACTGTTATGACAACAATAAGATCAGCTCGTGCTACTGTATTCTGCATCTGCGGTGAGAGGTTTGCTGAAGCAGATTAATAAAGTAATCCCTGTCATGTTGATAAATTATTCAGTTTGGCCTCTGGTGGCTGCATGCGAGATTGCAGGGTTTTAGATCTATTTTGTTTTGTTTTTCTGGACTAGTTTAGCATGCAGGGAAATTCAGACACAATAGATTATTATTATTATTAATATTATTATTATTACTGATTTTGTATAGCGCCTGGTTACACTGTCAGTGTGTCCCCGCGCTGTTAGAAGAGCCAGTTGCTCCGTCAGTAAGACACGACGGGGCTAATCTTTAGGAAAGAGGAGTGTTTTGAGTTTCCTGCGGAAGATGAGCTCCGATGTTTCCACTCTTAAGCTCAAGGGGAGAGAGTTCCATTTATGTGCCGCCAAAGTACGAAAAGATCTACCCCCCATTCTGGCTCTCTTGTGTCTGGGGACAGCGAGGAGGCCTGCTCCTAATGAGCGGAGTTGTCGGGTAGGCGTATAGGGGCAGAGAAGGTTCCGAAGGAAGGCCGGGCCCTTGCCATGCACGATCCTGTGACCAATGCATAGGACCTTGAAGTCGATCCTTTCATTGATCGGAAGCCAGTGTAATATTTGTAGAGATTTTTTTGAGGCGGCTCTTCTGGACAGCCGGAGGACCAGGCGAGCGGCAGCATTCTGGATTGTCTGCAGTCGACGCCGACTAGTGGCATTGGCGCCTAGATACAAGGCATTGCCGTAGTCCAGTCTCGACGTGACAAGAGCATGGACCAGGGGCTTCCTTGAGGACTCTGGGAGCAGATCCAGAGTCTTACGGAGTTTCCGTAGTATCGAAAAGCACGTACCAGCGACCCGTCTGGTGTGGTAATCGTAATTAAGCTTTGAGTCCACCCATACTCCAAGGTTCTTGACCTGATCTCTAGGGGTAGGGAGAGGCCCCAGGGTTTGTGGCCACCAGGCAGATGACCAGACTGAGGGAGGTTTTCCTACAATCAGCACCTCAGTCTTATCTCCGTTCAGACGGAGGCAGTTCTTCGCCATCCATCCAGCCAGCTCTTGGAGGCATGATGAGAAGTTCGCGGCGGCTTGTTCAGCAGGTTGGGTCAGAGCGACCACCAGCTGAGTGTCGTCTGCGTATGTCACTACTTCCACCCCATAGCGTTCCGCAGTAGTAGCCACGGGGGTGACATATAAATTAAAAAGGGTTGGACTGAGGCTTGATCCCTGAGGCACTCCTTGACCGAGGTCAAAGGTGTTGGAGCGTGCTCCTCCTTGCTCCACCGAGAAGCTACGGTTAGTAAGAAAAGATTCCAGCCATGACCAGGCCGTGCCTGTCACCCCTCCTTTCTTCAGACACTGTAACAGCGTATGATGTGCTACAGTGTCAAAGGCTGCACTGAGGTCCAGGAGCACTAATGCACTAATGCCGCCACATGCCCGGATGCCCAGATACAGAGGTGCATTACCATAGTTAGCAAACTGTTAGACCTGGCATCCTTGACTTGGTTTCTTGAGACTTTTTGCCTCTTGTCTTCCTGTTTTGTCTACCTCAAGTTTGCTGACTTTAGAATTTGGAGCACTTTACCACTGCTAACCAGTGCTAAAGTGCATGTGCTCTGTACACTAAACATGGTGACATTGGCTTAACCACAATTGACATATTTAATATAATTATAACTCTCTAGTAAAGTGCCCAGAGCCTGTAAATTAAATACTACTAGTGGACCTGCAGCATTGATTATGCCACTCATGTTAGTAGCCCTTTTAACATGTCTCAGGCGTGTGTGTACAGTTTAAAACTGTCATTTCAACCTGGCAAGTTGACCTACTTGCCAGGCCCAATGCTTTCTTTTTATTACATGTAAGTCACCCCTACATTTGTCCCTAGACAGCCCTGAGGGCATGGTGCAGTGATTTGCAAAGAAGGCCATGTACTTTTAAGTTCTACATATCTTGGTAGTGAAAACATTTTAACACATTTTTCACTACTGCAAGGCCTATTTCTCCAACAGGTTAACATTTTGATTACCTTGTTATGTTTTTTAAGTGTAATTTCCAATTGGGAAAAGTTAGAAAATTGAAGTTTGGTATCTCTGGATTCACAATTTAAAAACTCAACTTATGGTGCAGTCAGATTTTAAATGTTAAGTCTGAAAATGCCACTTTTAGAAAGTTATGAAAAATAATGGGGTGACCCTGTGTCCCTCAGAACCTGGGTATTTGTATTATATGGCTACAATGGCTCTGTCGGGGAAATACAATTGCTTTGGGATGTTCCACAATATAAATACATTACATGTAACATGTATCCATGATTTAGGAAGAGAAAAGAACAACACCCAAGCGAAAGTTTCAATCAATATTTTAAGAAGTAACAAATAAATTGGGCTACAATGGTACAATTGAAAGAATTGTGAAAGAGGGGTGACATGTAGAAGTAAATACAGACAATACACTTAGTACACTTAGTATAACAAATAAAGGAATAGTTGGGAAAGTGCGCACAGGGAGATGGAGAGATGTCATTTTCAGCGCGCACTTTCCCAACTAGTCCTTTATTTGTTATACTAAGTGTACTAAGTGTATTGTCTGTATTTACTTCTACATGTCACCCCTCTTTCACAATTCTTTCAATTGTACCATTGTAGCCCAATTTATTTGTTACTTCTTAAAATATTGATTGAAACTTTCGCTTGGGTGTTGTTCTTTTCTCTTCCTAAATCATGGATACATGTTACATGTAATGTATTTATATTGTGAACATCCCAAAGCGATTGTATTTCCCCGACAGAACCACTGTAGCCATACAATAATTTTAGAAAGTTAATTTTTTTTTTACTTTAACCAGTCTGTGCCTTTGCCTGTCTCTGAATATACGTCTGGCACTGGTGACAGCTGGGCTTTCTGCATACCCTCTAGGCAGTCACACAGAAAGGGAGCTGGGGTGTCACATTCGCATCCTGAATGCTCGTCACCAGGATGATTGGCCATCTGAGCTAGATTGGGAGGGGGTAGCTGACACGTGCATCTAAATAGGTCTTTGCCTGTCCCCACATAAAGAGCTGCATACACCGCTGTATTGTGTCTGAAGCCAGGGCAGGAAGGGCAGGGATCTTGTGTACTTCAAAAGTCTCTTTGAAGTCTCCCCCACTTCAAAGGCATAACTGGGTATAAGTACTGGACCTCTGACAGCCACGCTGCTGAACTGCTTTGCTGTGTTGACCTGCTGCCTGCTGCCTCTTGCCTGGGAGTGAAAAGGACTGGACCTGCATCTCTACATCCTCCAAGAAGCTAAGTGACTCCAAGGGCTTGCTGGCTTGACTCCTGTTTTAAAATCTCAGCGCCATCAAATACTTCCCTCAACTCTGCTTCAGCTGCTCGACTCTACCAACTGTGAGCCTAGCCTTCCCAACAGGTGCCAATTCAGTCCTTCTGGAAAGTGGGTTCTGCAGCTGTTTTCTTACAACAATTGACGCAGTGATGACTTTGTGGCAATCGAAGCCAACACAATGACCTGTGACACATACAAAGCACTGCTTTGAGGGCATCCATGCACGGCTCAACAACGACATGAAACCCGTCTGCGAGGCTAAAAAATAACGCAACGCCTACATCATAAGGATTTGGCTAACATGCAGGACCTGATTGCGAGGCTTGACGATGACGAGGACCCTGAACCATCCTTCTTGGGGTCACTCCCAGGTACCTTTCTGGACACTCTGGTACCACCCAGATGTCTGCCTCCTCAGCAAGCTTTCTGTGTTTAAAAAGCTTACTATCAACCATGTGTTGGTGCAGTAGTATAAAATAAAGATCAAGCATGTACTCCTTCAAAATCAAATTGTACAGCCCTGTCAACTTTGCTGCCTCCCACCCAGCCCTTCAGTGCCTTGCTAGCATAGTCTAAGCAGTCCGACCCAGATTTTTGATGCGATCTTGTGACTGACCCTGAACCACTGTCTGAATTTCTCAGGTGTCAGCCCAAACTTGTTGAGTAGTATGGTCTTCATGGCAGAAGCACTACTGGACACTAAAGGTATGCTGACACCCATGCTATCATTGGGCCGCACGTGTAGGGCTCGTCATGTCCAGCTCTTTCATGCTGAGCTCATGGGCCATCTTTCTCTCCTCAATGGCCAGCTTTTCCTCTTCTAGAGCTTGCCCTTTCTCCAGTTGAACCAGGGCCTTACCATCTCTAGCATGGCAAGGGCCTGCTCCTATTCAAATTTAATTTTTGCAACCTCTAGCTTCAGCTTTCTCTCCTCCATCCTGTCCTCCAGCTTCTATGGGGAGATGTCCATTAAGACACACTGCTGCATGGTCTGCTGCAGACTTCCAGTCCTGGGAGGATGTTGCCCCCCACATCAGTAGGCTGGATGACAAGACCCCCAGACAGGTCCTGCTAGAATTCCTCCTCAGACTCTGACTCCTCTGCCTCATCATCTGTGGTTGTCTAGTGGGATGCTGCCCATGCTCTTAGGGCTTTTTGAAGCTCTGCCTTCTTGGCACTTCCCTTTTGAACACCCTTCTTTCTTGGCAGAATCCCTACTGTTGGGCAACTGTATAGGTCTCCAGATTGGCCAGCTCAAATTCCATATTGCCAGATAAGGCCACATACATTGCAGAAAACATCAGCATTGGTAAAAAGACTTTTGAAAAAAATCAACAATGTCAATTGAATTGAAAAAGGATGTTGCAGGGTTGTAAGAAGTACTTGATGGCCCTGAGACTTCAGAACAGAAGACAAGCCAGAAAGCTCTTGGAGTCATTTTGGGTTCGAGTGAAATGGGTCCAGTCATTTTTCTCAGCAGGGCAGAGGGTAGCATGCAGCTGGCAACAGGCAGCACATCAGAGCAGAAAACCAGTTCTTCCAGAGCAGTAGACAAGCAGTGAGGCAGTCCTTGCAACAGGACAGCAGTCCTTCTTCCTTCAAGAGTTCTTCACAGGTCCTGTAGTGTACTATCTTGGAAGGGTCAGAGACCCAGTATTTATATCCATTTGTGCCTTTGAAATGGGGGTGACTGTGCACACATGTCCCTTCTTCCCATCCCTGGCTCCAGACTATCAGTAGGGGGTAATCCGCCTTTTGTGTGGGAAGCAGGACACTGCCTATTCAGGTGTAAGCATCAGCTCCCTATTCACTTCCTGCTCAAGTAGAGCCATCGGAATTTCGATGAATGCATATGAGAACTCAGACACACCTAACCTTCCTGTGTTTGTGACTGTCTAGAAGGAATGCACAAAGCCACCCACCCTAGATGTCAACATTTGGTAACCTGATGCCTCTATCTTATAAGATTGGACATTGTTCTTGTTGCTTATTGCTGTAGCACCACATTAGGAGGGGCTATGTAACTTTGCACATGCAGGATTAAAGGACAGCCATAGTGAGACGCTACCCAAGATGGCACCCATATTTAACATCTCTGTTGCGGGATCGCTTTTTACTGGGTTCATTTTTAATACAAATCTACGCCTTTTTGGACTCTTTTTATAATATACAATGACATTACTCAATATTGTATACATGCTTTAAAACAGATTTCATATTTAACCTTTGGCAGCATCTCTGAACACTAATCCTTTGTTTGTTTTTTGAATGAGTTTGGCATGTCATTTGAGATATCAGTCATGTCATCAATTATGTAATTCACCATGTCATGAGTGATGTAATATGTGAGGTCATGAGTAGCGCATGGTGGGGGTGCCAGTTATACTTAGCTCAGTAAAGTATAATTGGTGAATATATATATATATAAATCCCACTGGTGGTCGCCAGTTTGACGAATCTTCTCGAAATGTTCCCAAAAAAGTGCCACAATGTTTCTAGTTGTGTATGGAAAGTTTGAGGGTGTTCCATCAGGCGGGGGCCGAAAAAAGGGGAGGCCAAAAAAAGTGCTTTTCCAGAGTTCTTTTCCATAGGGTTTTTAGACACGATTACAGCTCGAACCGCTGGACGGAATTACACCAAATTTGGCAGAAAGCTAGCTCTTGGTCCAGAAAGAACTATTTTCATTATTTGGTGTAAATCCTTTCTGTAGCTTGGAAGAGATTAATGAAAAAACAAATTAGTATATCTATGGATGCAAATGCTTTGTGAACCCTCCCGATCTTGCACTGGGATCTGATTAGCTGACAACACTGCTGCCAGGAAGCAATGGCAGCCATCTTGGGACTCGGCTATAGCCAAGTCCCTGAAAACGTTTTTAAAAAGAAGAAAAAGGGGCAGGGTAGGAACACCCTGGCCCTTTAGCTTAGGTGTTGAGGTCCCTGCCAGGACAAAAAAAGCCTTTTTTTAAAATCATGTACACCAAAAAATCCTGGCAGATCTGTATGATCTGGTGAAAAAAAACCAAGCGTGAGCTCCTGCTCTTGTTTTGAAATGAGCCCCCAAGTGGGCCAGGGTCCGGGGGAATTTTTTTTGAAAAAGTAGGGGCGCACAGGCCCCCTCATAAGGCTCTTAAACCCCAGGAACCACCACAGGGCTTTGTTTTCATAATGGAGGGGGGCCACATGGATCCACCTCCTGGGTTTACTTGAAGCCCCGGGGACCACCACCTCCTGACGGCAATAATTGTAGCAAATATGTGGGGGGCCGCACAGGCCCCTGGACTCCGGGGACTACCACGTCCCAGGGACAAACCTATGTAAATAGACGGAGGGGGGCCGTGCAGCCCTCAGTCCTGGAGCCAAATATGGCCTTTGGGAATGCCACCTCCCAGGTATAGCTCCTGCTATGTCCCGGGGTGCCCACCCCCAGGACATAGCTGTTTGCTCTGAATTGGAGGGAGTTTTGACAGCTCCTGTCAAGTCAGAGCAAACACAAACTCCACTCTCAGAGGTGTGAAACTGCTCCCGCTTACTGAGAGTGAAGTTTTCCTCTATTTTCCTTCCTGCTGTTCAGAAAACATGGCCAGGCCCCCGGGGATGGGGGGCCCGTGGCTGATAGCGGCCAGGGGAGGGGGCTGCATGGTTCCCCTCCCCCATTGAGTTAATGCTGGGCCCCAGGGGATGGGGTCCTCGGGACTGGAATTGACCCATGCCCAGGAAATACGTGTGGTCCCTCGCATAAGTTTTAGGTTAGCCTCAGGTTGATGGTGGTCCCCAGGGTATATAAAAGCCCCAGGAGTGGGGGTCCATGTGGCTTCCCTCCTTTGGATACAATAAAGCCCTGGGATATGGTGGTCCCAGGGGCTCTTGGAGCTCACTAGAGGGTGTTCCTCATGGCCCCCCTTCTTAATATCAGTAAAGCCCTGTGGAGGCAGTGATTCCTGGGGCTTATAAGTGGTAAAACAGAGGGAAGAAAAACAAGTAGGAAAGGCAAAACAGAGGGCAGAAGTGCGGGGAAAAGGCAAAACAGAAAGCAGAAAAACGAGCAGAAAATGCAAAATAGAGGGTATAAAAACGAGCAGGAATGGGAAAACAGAGCAGAAGAGGACAGCACAGAGAAAAACATGCAGGAAAGGCAAAGCAAAAGGCAGAAAAACAAGCAGGAAAGGCAAATCTGAAGAGGGTAAATAGAGAGCACTCAAACACTTCCACACTCACTCACAGACCCACTCAGAGACTCATGTATCCACTCACAGAACCAATAAGAAGCTAATGCACTCACTAACATACTCACTCGGAAACCCATGCAGCCACTTACAGACCCAACGACACACTCATGCACCCACTCACAGAACCACTTAGACACTCATGCACCCACTTCCATACCCACTCAGAGACTCAGGCACACACTCAAGACCCAGTGAGACATTTACGCAGCCACTCCTAGGCCCACTCAGACACTGAAGCACATACTCACACTCCCATTAAGACACTCCTGCACTCTCTCACACACTATCTCTCAAATGTTACAGGTTAATGGTAAGAAATAACATTTTAAAAAGTAGAAATTCACTTTAAAAAAAACAAAGAATTCGGGGTCTTATAGTGACTCTTGAGATGTCATGAGTGATGTCATGAGTGATGTCACTAACAATGTCATGAGTGATGTAATATGTGAGGTCATATGCAGTGCATTGCGTGGGCGCAAGTTATAGTTAGCACAGCTAACTATAACTGCTGAATTTGTATGGTTTTGTATGAGTGAAATCTGAGCCTAACTTGGCTTTTTCAGTGCAAGATTTTTTCAAATTCTATTTCATGTCATTAACGTCCCTGTAACCTTAGTTTTTTGCAGTGATTGTCTAAATTTTTTCAAATTCTATTTCATAACTACATCATCCTTGTAACCTTTGATTTTTTTGTGAATATATATCAATATATCTATATATCTATATCTATATCTATATCTATATCTATATCTATATCTATATATATATATATGTATATTATCTACTGGCGGACGCTAGTAGATAGTTATAGTTAGGACCGTGTTTCCATAGGAAATCTGAAAATTCTATTTTGAATAACTTTGGCGCCGGTTGACGAATCCTCGCGAAATTTTCAAAACTAGTGGGGCGCTCCGCTCAGCTCCTACCCTGAAAGTCTCGGGGTGATTCGTCAAGCGGCGGCTGAGAAAAAAGGGGGGTCCCGAAACGCGTTTTCCCCATGCATTTTCCCATAGGACCTTTAGTCGAAGGTACAGCCCGAATGGCTGAACAGAATTACTTGAAATTTGGCAGAGAGGTAGTCCTCAGGTCAGGCATGTGCCCTTTGCATGTATGGAGTCAATCTGTTCAGTATTTCCTGAGAAAATTGCAGTTAAAAGTACATAAATACTTATACGCGCACCGTGCGCGCACCTTGCGCGCACCCTAACGTGCGCAAGCGTAATTCTGATTGGTGGTTACATGTCAGTCAACGTTCGAATCGGTCAAAATCAGAAAGTGTCGGCCGCCATTTTGTTTGTTTTGGGTGCAAGAGTGAAAAAGAGAGGTGGCGAACGTGAAAAGGGGGCAGGGTAGAGAGTTCCTGACCCCCTAGCCTTTGTCCTAAAGGACCCCGAAGGGTGAAAAATTAATTTTTTTATTTTTTTTAAATCGCGGGGTGCGCGCACGGTGAAAAACCTTAAAACAAATAAATAAATATTACATACATAACTTAGCATTTAAAAAAATGTACAAATTCACTTAAAAAACCATAGGTTTCACACACGTTATAGTTAGGAATTAGCATTTAAAAAACCTTGCAAATTCACTTAAAAAACCATAGGTTTCACACATGTTATAGTTAGGTGGACATTTCACTCGTAAAAAACCAATGACATTCCCCCGTTATAGTTAGTTCAGATAACTATAACTCGCGCTAACGCCACTCTATCACAAGGATGATGTCATCAGTGATGTCATGAGTGATGCCACTGACCATGTCATGAGTGATGTAATGTGTGACGTCACGAGCAGTGGATTGCGGGCGCGCGAGTTATAGTTATCTGAACTAACTATAACGGGGGAATTTCATTGGTTTTTTACGAGTGAAATGTCCACCTAACTATAACGGGAGTTCTTTACGGGAGTTCTTATTGCTAGAATAAAATGTAATCACTCTGCTCTTTCACATCTGCAGAACAATTCTTACATAACATCTCATGCTCTGCAAACTCTTGGTAATGTGTGCCCTTATTTATCACTCCCAGCAAGCATTAGTTCATTTACTACTGATTTCACTGCTCTGATTACACCATTCAGTCTTCACTGCACTAACTTCACAATCTTAGAATATCTTAACAAATGGCTGTTCCTGAACTTACTGATGGTACATTGCTTGTGGATCCAATGTAAGCACTATGTCTCCAGCTTCTGGTTCATCAGTCTACTGGCTCCACAGGTCACATTCTTGAACGAACCCATATTTTCCAATCTGCCTATCCTTTCAGTTACTCCATTGTTGCTTCTCAGCTGCACAGATTACTTTGCTTTCATTTTCAGTCTTCCATGACAATCTTCTATCTCTCATTTACACCCTTAATGTTTGTACTCCTGGTATGGATTTAAAGTCTAAAATGCTTTTTGTTCATGGCAGGCTCATTCGTTCCTTTGCTTTAGAACTCCGGTTCAAAGATTTTGCTTGTCAGGACTCTACTCTATCTTCTTTCTGGCACACTGTGAATCTAGTAATTTGAACATAATTTGGAGAAAATATTACTTCTCCTCACATAAAATGATTTATGCCAAAGCACTGAAATCCTACAAGCTGGTCTTTAAAGGAGCACAAGCCAAACACATTCATGGATTCCGCTAAACATGCTTCTAAATATCTTTTTAACATAGTTAAGGAATCCCTGTTTTTCTCACATGTAGCTAATATTATTGGGTGCTTTGTGCAATAATCCTACTACTTTTTTCCCGAAAACCCTTTCTGATCTCTTTAATTCATCATTGACGTCTGGAATCTTCCATGATTACTGGTAGACTGCCATGGCAGTAGCACTACAAAGGCAAAACGCATCATTCTCAGCAGTTTAAGACCTATCAAATTTTGGATTCTGCACAATTTGGACTTTGCCCTTTAGATGGGACGAATCTGCTCTCATTGCCATGACTGGTGACACTTGTCTGTTTGAATGCTGGAGGCCAGGCTGTTCTTGTTCATCTTGACTTAGGAGAGAAAATCAACTCTGTTTCTGTTGTCGTACTCTATGACAGTCTTTTACAATTCAGTATCCAGGTCCTTTCTCATACGATTGGAAAACGGCCCCTCTGTATTAGGGGTGGGCGGAATTTGCGAAATCCACTTTCGCAAATTATCGCGAAAATGTTTAAAATTATGGCAAACAAGCGGAAATATCGCGAAGATGCGGAATTTTTTTTCTGCATGGTTGCGGGTCGCCAACTTACCCATGTGGTTGCTCGCGGGCACGGCCATCTTGTTTTGAGTTGTCTCGTGGTGCATGATCGCGAGAAGAAAGACGGGATCGCGCGACGCATGACGTCACTGCGGGCGCGAACTGTCGCGAGACAGCGCAAATGGCTAAAAACAATCCAACATCTCATGGAGAACGCGACCGGATCAAGAAAACTTGTCGGCGAACGCAGGGATTCAGGTAAGGCGATCGCACGCGCGCGAGAATATATTATTTTACAGCGCAAGCAAGAAACAAATTATCGCCAAGCTGCGGAAAGCGGAAATTTTGACATTTTCGCGCTCTCCGCGGAACGCGAAGATGTCAAATTATCGCAATTTCCGCGAACGGAACGACATTTTTGCCCAGGCCTACTCTGTATTGCTCCTAAGACATCCATCTTCTTCCCTTTTGCTCCCGAGAGAGGCCTCTACGGTTTAGTGTTCCACTTGGCTCTGCTCTCACCCCACCTTTCTCCATCTTTATGTGCTCCATCAAATTCGTTCTGTGTAAAGTGCTCTGCATTGTCATCGCTTTGTTCTAGTAACCCTGTTCGCCTTCAGCTTTTACTTCCTCTTCAGCTAGCTAGATATTTTTCTTTCCTTTCACCCAAACTCTGGCTATTACATCCTGCCAAGGGTCTTTTCAAAACTAATCACCCTTTTTACAACGTTACAACAGAGCTTATTTTGTTTTAAATGCTTTAAGAAATTGCACATCCGTAGCTTATTCCCACTGCACCAGGATACTTCGGGATAGCAGAGCCCAGCGGCGTAGCTAGGGGGGGGGGCGGTGGGGGCGGTCCGCCCCAGGTGGCACTGTTTTGAGGGTGGCAGCGGCCGCGCGAAACTGGCCCGTTGCGGCGGCCTTTATAATTCATTTGGGGACACTGACAGTCAGTGTACCCAAATAAATTATAAAGGCCGCCGCAACGGGCCAGTGCCGCGCGGCCACCGTTTGAAGTACAAGCACTGCTCAGGTACTTGCAAAAAAGCAACAAATTGCCGCCTGCAGCACACGCACCACGTTGCGAGATTGGGCTACATCAATTTGAGCGCGCGGTGGAACAAGCTCCAGCGCGTGCACCGTGACGTCTACTTCTTCCGGTGCAGCCAGGGAGAGCGTGTGCAGGGGTTGGGATGGATTCCTGCACCCCACCACCATTCCCCGATGATGTGGATGAATCAGCTATGGTGCCGGACACCCCTGAATGTGACCCGTTTACGAATATAATGTGTACTTTAAAGGTAGGAGAGCACAGTGGGTCTGAATGGGCAGTTTTTCAAACCGGAGTGTAGTGCAAGCCCGGTTCTAGGGGGTGGGCCGGGTGGGCCTTGGCAATGGCAATGAATCTGCAACCGATGTACAACAATAATAAAAAATGTTCAAAGAACTGGTGATTTATGATCTTTCTGGAGAGCAATCATTCGTCTGTTGCTAGTTTTTAAATGAAGATAAACTGTATTTTATGTGGGTAGCTCGGTGGGTTACTGCCTTTGTCACAGAGATCCTTGTGTTACTTGCCATTCAGAAGTTACAATCCTAAAATAGGACAGTGACCTCATAACTGTCATCAAAGAGCTGCATACAAACTTCACCTTATTTTGTGTTGTGATATAGTTAGAACTTCTCCAGTCTTTCATTATTGTGATGTCGCTAAAAAGAGTTTGTTTGGGAAGTCATACATTTTTATCAGTAAAGCCAACAAGTGAGTTTGTGCTTCTTCAGACCAAAGCCTTGTAAAATATATTGCCCACAGGTATGGATGACATGTGACTCCTACACGTGTAATCCTCATTGGCCTATTTGACATTCCCCGTAGACTGATTTAATGTCTCTGAGTAATGTGTGCGTTATGTAAAGTACTGTGAGTAGCACAATACAACAAATGGAATGCATATGAGAGAGGGGCAACATAGATGAGGGGCCCTGGTTAAGGGTGGCAGTGAGGGAATACGAGGAGCTGGTCATGGGGTGGGGCAACTACCGAGAGATGAGGGGTACTAGTAGAGGGTGGCAGTGAGGGAAGCCAAGGAGGAGGTCATGGGGTGGGGGGGAACTACAGTGAGATGAGCGGCACTAGTGTAGGGTGGCAGTGAGGTAAGCGAGGAGGAGGTCATGGGGTACGGGGGCTACGGAGCAATGAGGGGCACTGGTGGAGGGTGGAAGTTATGGAGTCTGAGGAGGAGGTCATCAGAGGGAGGGTCTGCGGAGAGATGAAGGACACTGTTGAAGGGTGGTAGTAAAGGTATCTACGGAGAAAGAGGTCATTGTTAGGGCTCCAAAAAAGACTTTTGCACCAGCACTAAATCCAACCCTGTCATGGCCTTTCTGTTTTCGTATATTTAATTAACAGTCAAGTGATTAGGAAAACTGTGAAGCATACTTTAAAGTGCGTGCTAATTACATTTACTGCTATATTCAATGCTTCAAGTTTCAAGGTGATTTTACTAATGTTTTTTTACCAGGAATAATGAAAATGCAACTGGATGGTGGCTCATATGGGGCTGGGGCCCAAGGTCAGCTGTGAGATAAGATGCACTGAAGAGGGGTGGTAGAAAAGTGAATAATCAAGCCTGTAAGGGAGCACGCTGCAGAGTCTGGGGTCAGGTGGAGGTAGTAATGAAGAGGGATTCTTCCTGAAGGCTCGCACGGAGGGAGCCCGAGTAGCGTCACTTGCCTGATACTCCCACCTTAGAAATCTCCTCTTCCCATCAAAGGGACATTACATGGAGAAAAAAACACTTTTTGAGAGTAATAACATTTAGAAAGAGATTTGGAAAAGAGTGTGTTTTACTGGGCCTTGGTAGACTAAGAAGAGATAAAGGACGGCTGGAAGCAGGCCTGGCTAGACATATAAGAGACAAATCAGGCCTGTAGTGGCCCACTCGAATGCACCCTTGGCCCACCCAAATAAAAGTTCCTGGAGCCGGGCCTGGTGTAGTGTGTGAGTTTTGGTGATATAATGTGAGGGTAGAAGGAGTAATTTAAAAGGTTGGATAGTTTAAATATAGGATGGGTTAACATAAGGCAGAGGTAGTAGGAGTATGAAGTAGTTTGGGTGTTGAAGGGGTAATTATGTTTGTGTGCATTTACTGATCTAGCACGTTCTAAATTCAGTACACTTGTGAGCAGATTTACCAAGATTCACACTATGCAACTATGTGCAATAGTCTCCCTTGCACAACCAAAATTAGCATTGCATTGTATTTACTGCGCATTGTGCCACAATGATGGCATCAGCCACACACATGCAAATAACTCTGTTATTTGTGACAAATATGATTTTTAATTTATGCAAAGACAGAGGAACAATACTTTGTATGAGTTTTGTGTTTTGAGTAAACCCTTGAATGCAATTCTTTTGTGCAGACAGCCTCCTAAGGGTAAATTGGGCACTGTGTGTAATTTTAGCAAATATCACACCTAATATGCTTTGAAATATTTTGATATTTCCCATTGTCTTTTGTTTGTACTGGGCTACGCTAGTTTGTATGGCTTTAGTTTAGTTGATAACGCTTTGCTTGGAGTTCTAGGCCTGTTGGTGTGGTTCCTACCCCATTACACCCACTTTGCAAGAATTCTAAGGGGTTTTGTGCTACGCGACTAGAATTAGATTACTCAACATTATGTTGTTACATATATATTATAATTTATGGAATAATAAAATGTAAGAGGAGAGAGGGTGAATTTTAATATCAGTAAATAAGACCAGTTCTAGAAATCCTTGGTATAGTGAAAGGGAAGGGGCATGGGGTATTGAGGCTGACATTGTGACATCGAAGATTTGCTCAGGTAAAATGGGTCATGCTGAGTGCACAGGGTAAGTTGATACTGGGAGACTGAGTATAGGAGTAGTAGGTAGGAAGTGGGGACAGTTTGAAAGTTGGAAGTATTTAGAGGTCAGGAGGGATGTGACAAAATATAGGGTAGCTTCGGTGCTGGGGAGGAAGTTGGAAGGGAATAGTTTACAACTGGAGGTAGTTTCAGCATTGGAGGGGTAGTTTGAAGGTGGAGTTCGCATGAAGGTAGGGGTAGTTTGTTTGAAGGGGTGAATTTGTTCTAGAAGGTAGTAAGTGGAGATACTCTGACTGTAGGCAGAGTTCTTTGACAGTAGTTTGAGTGGAGAGGTAGTCTAAAAGTATGGGGTAGCGAGAAGATGGGGTAGTTTTGGTGTTGGAGAGGTTGTTTTGGTGCAGTTTTGGTGAAGGAGGTTGGGTTGAAAGGGAGGGATAATTTGAGCATAGAAGTGCTAGATTGAAGGTAGAAGGGGACAGTGTGAGGGAAGATTGGGATATCTGATGTTTGGGATAGTTTAAGGGGCAGTATCGGGTAAAAGTGCATTAGCACTGGCTGTGTATTAGTGCCATTTAAAATTAGTTTTAGCCACACTGCAAAGCATCTGCACTGCTGTACAGCATGGCTACAAAGCATTGCCAAAGCAATAGCTCTCATAAGCAAGACCTTTTGGCTTTGCCAGTGCTTGTTTTTGATTACAGCGTCAGCTCAGCAAAGTAAGTCGGTGCTGAAGTGGACATTTACAGCTGAAGAGTGAATGTGGCAAGCAACACCTGTGTATTCTTAGTAACACACACAAAAAGAGCGCGGGGCGAATTGAAAGTGCAGAGACCTTGGCATTAATCACGTGCTAACGAGAGATGTTGGTGAGGACAGGCACATACCATGATATCAGGACTCACATTCAATTACTTTGCTTTCTAAACTTTCAGGAATATTGAAACGAGGCACCTTGGGTGCAATTTATTTTAATATTACATTGGGAAACTAAACTGTTATTAGTATACATTGCCACGGTTCCTTCTGTAGATTCCGTGGGTTGTCCCCTCCTTTCCCTTTCCCCTTTCCCTTCCCCCCCCCCACAAAAATATGAAAATATTTCTATAGATTTTTACATCTTTTTTGCGGGCATGGGGCTGTCTGTAGTGACAGGTGCATGGTCAAGGCTGTCCCTACGATGGGCCACGGATCAGATCCCCCTTCTGGTCTGGTAAAAACTTAATTTTTCACATTCTACTGCATTCTCTGGCCTGACACTCCAGCTTATTGAAATGCTTTCGGAGCACTGACAGTCTTTAAAAACTCACATTACTATACTGTAGTGACCGCAGGCGACACTGAGTTGGTGTTGAATGCTCTCTGTTTGGCAGGAGGGAGGAGAAGAATGGTTACACTGCTCTCTCCTGGGATGGGTGGGGTTGGGGTATGTAGTTCTTCTGCAGCTGGGCAGTGGATGGCTCCACTGCTCTCTCATGGGGGGCTTGGGTGGAGTGAGAAGGCTTCCACTGCAGGGCTGGTACTGCCCCAACTGCAGAACTCAAGTTAGTCTAGTGATCAGGTGCATTGGACTCACCTGTAGTATCCTGAAGGTCCTGCCAGGGGAATCGTGGTCAAACCCAGTTTGGTGGACCGGTCTGCAGACATTGCTGAGGTCACGGACGGGGTAGATAGGGGACAGGGGACAAGGGTCCTGCACAAGCTGTGATGTTATGAGTGAGATGTCACAAGCAGAGTAGGTAGAACTGATGTAAGTTTTGGGTTTCCTTCTGCTTTTCCTTCAGCGGCGTAGCTAGGTGGGGGCCGTCCGCCCCAGACGGCAATATTTTCGGGACAGGGGCTGTCTAGCCCTGGACCGTGTCATGTATGTGCATGTAACTTTCATGATCGAGGTAACTATTAGCGGCGATACTACGTGTGTCTCGGACCTCTTTCAGGTGCTCGCCGTCCTTTTTCTCCAGCACCCTCCCAGGGGGGCGGCAATCTGAAGGATAGCCCCGGGCGCCTCAAGCTCTAGCTACGCCCCTGGCAGAGCCCTTTACAAATACATCAATAAATAAGTAAATACACTTGGTTCGACATCATCGGTGATTACCGAAAGTCATCCAATGGCCTGCATTGTGGCAAACTCCGTACTACAGAGGGGGACAAGCAGTGATTGGCAGTTTTTCAAGAGATAAGAAAACAACTTGTATAACATGCACATTGATGCACCTCAAATCCCTTCCTACCTCACAAAACTGGAACTGTCTGGTAAAGAAACGAAGCTGAAGACACAACTCCAAACGGCTTCACAAAACGCAATGTTTCAAGGAAATGTTAAGCATGAAGTGCATCTTCTCAGGCAGTGCACCTGTGATCTGATATGCTCTGATCCCGTTTAATGTATAAAACGCTTGCTCCCACTTTGCAAATCGTCAAATCAAACTAAGGAATAACCTTATAAACTTATCCCAAAATTGCTCACTCTGTCCACGTCTAGTGATGAGGAAAGCTTCCCACTGTTGGAATAATGTTGTGCAGCTGCTGACCTCAAATGAATAAAACCTGTCACAGTTCTGGAGTCTTTTTATGAAATTCGTAACAAATGCAGAGGTTTTTGGGGCATATCATCAACAATGGGCGATAAATATCGCCAAACGCGCCTAGCGCGTTTCTCAATATCGCCGTATATCGCCGGATCACATCGCCTGTTTAGCGGCGTATTTGCAACGATTTGCCAACAGGCGAATGTGAATCTGGCGATATATGGCGATTTCCATCAATATCGCCTGAAAACCAGCGATATCTGGACTGCGCTGTTTAAAATGTTGATGATAGGGAGAAGTGGATGTAACCTTACAATCCACCTCCCATTATGCATATAACTTAGTCGTCAATTTTGCAGACGTTAGTTTCCTGTGATGTCTGCGGTTAACGCAGCTTTTTCCATCGCTACGCGTTATCTTGGCTGGCTTGTTAATACCGCGATGTGCGGTGAGCATTTTCATGTTGTTTCCTGAAGGTACGCCTACTTTGCATTTCATTTGCGATGCAAAGCAGGGCGATACCAAAACGGCTGCTAAAATGCGCTAATGCATGGTAGTGCCAGCTAGTTAATAGGGCGATGTAATTTAAGCCGCTTTTTTGGCTCTTAAAACCCAAAAAGTGGTGAAACTGCCCTTGATAATATGCCCCTAAGTGAGCTGCATGTGTCCTTTGTGTACTAACCCCACCCTTACCCAGTAGTCACAACTGCTGCTTATTACAAAGGTCTATATCTTATGTACCTTACTATTGTATTGTTGTTCTCAAAATATGTTGACCTCCTATCTTCATAATGGTGAGTACTAAAATATTGAGAAAAAATATCGTTAAAAGTATCTAAGTACAAAATATCGTGTTTTTTATATGTATAAAAAATAATTTAAAATAAATAAAATAATATTACATCTAAGTTAAAAAATAATATTTAGAATTATCTGTAAATTTTTACAATTATAAGTAAAGCTCCCTGTTTTCCGTTTTTACTGATTTTTACAGATAAATACAGACAGAAAACCATTTGTTTTCCTGTCTGTATTTATTTTTTAAATGTGTGTAAAAACGGAAATTGGGTTGTTTTTGAGTGATTCTAAGTGCTGTCAATCACGACTGTCTGGCCAATAGCTGGGTGGATTGACAGGCAAGTGGATTAAAAAAATATAGGGATTTTAGTAAAGAGCCTTAAGCAGGAGTAGATTTGCACAACCTTGATACTAAAATGTACATATTTTCTTACAAGTGCATATTTTACCACCTGAGTGTGTATATATCATTGAAACCTGTCAGGCGCTCAGGCACGAGTCCACATTAACTGGTTAAATAAATGCAGAAATATATACATTTCAGCTTAATTTTTTCACACAACCTAAAATAAATATGGATAAATACAGGTAGAATCTGCAAAAAATAAATATGGATAAATACAGACGGAAATGACAAAAATATAAATACCATAAAACCGGGAGCCCTAATTATAAGTAATACATTTAGGGGCCGATTACGATCCTGTATTTTTTTTTTCCGTACGACTCGTATCCGTAATTTTGCCCGTACGAATCGTACAAGTCCCGTCCCACCCGTGAAGTACGATTCATACGGGAAGAATACATACGGATCGGCCCGATCCGTATGAATCAGACCTGGAAAAGTTGTACAAAGAAGGACCCGCACACTTTTCCGTACGAAGCCTAAAAATACAGTCCGACCGTACAAGTACGATCCGGACCGGCTTTCCGATTTACGAACTGTATGGAAAACGTCCCGTGCACGGGGAATGACTTTACCCGCTACGAAGCGAACTTCGTACGACACTTATCCCGGGAAAAGTTGTTTCCGGGTACGAGTCGTACGCAATATCGGTGTACGCACCGTACATACACAATATCGGTGTACGCACCGCACATACGCAATGTCGGTGTACGCACCGTACATATGCAATGTTGTTGAACGCACTAATGTTGTTGTATGCACCGTACATACGCAATGTCGGTGTACGCACTGTACATACGCGATGTCGGTGTACGCACAGTACATACGCAATGTTGTTGTACGCACCGTACATACGCAATGACGGTGTACGCACTGTACATATGCAATGTCGGTGTACGCACCGTACATACGCAATGTTGTTGTACGCACCAATGTTGTTGTACGCACGTACATACGCAATGTCGGTATACGCACCGTACCTACGCAATGTCGGTGTACGCACCGTACAAACGCAATGTCGGTGTGCACACCCTACATACACAACGCATGGGTGTGTGTGCCTGTGCAAGTCGTACCCCTGTACCGTACTGAACCACGGACACTGTAAAACAGCACAAGGAGGGTCTATTCGACTCGCACAACACCACAAAACACGTCTACAGTGCACAAAAAATGGAAATGACTGACATGGCCACATCCAAACAGGCAAACAGAGGGGCAAACTCAAAACCACCCCTTATAACACACCCACCAAAAATTCAAACTGAGGCCCACCCACAAATGGACCAATAAAAAGGGCCCACACACACAAACCATGAGCGTTTGCAACACTCCCTGCAGCTAGAGAGCACATACCAACAGCTGCACCCATCCACCTTAACATATACACCTTCACACAACCTCCGTCACACATACCCCCTCTTCACATTCAGACCCACACCTTCACATTCAGACCCACACACCCACAACCATCCACACCCTCACCCCACACCATGCCCACAGACAAGAATCCAAAGTTCACAAGGGAGGAGCTGGAGATCCTTGTCAATGAAGTTATCAGAGTCGAGCCAGAGTTGTTTGGAACATTGGTCAGACAGACCAGCATAGCCGAAAAATCACGCCTGTGGCAGAGGATCGTCGGTAGGGTGAATGCTGTTGCACCCATCAGAAGGACCAGGACTGAATGCCAATCCAGGTGGTACGATCTGCGGAGGGCGGTCAAGCAAAAAATGAATGACGATTAGGCCCAGAGCAACATCACTGGAGGTGGAGGGCCCCGCAGACCAGTACATTTCCATCCCTGGGAGGAGAAGGTGATGGCCCTGCTTCCGCCGGTGGGAGTACATGGACTTCAAGGACTTCCAGAGCCTGGTGAGTACACAAACAACTTACGTAACTTGGGGGTAATGGCATCCAAACCCCAACTACACCAAATGCACGCAACTACCCCCAAGCCCTCACCAGCCAGAACCACAGTCAAAAACAACGCTAATGCCAATAACATGTGTGTGCCCCATTGAGAAAGCAAGGCCATGCTATGTCCCATGCTACACAAAGCACCAACCCAAGAATGGATGTCCGGTATGCTGGGAGGGTGGGTGTCACAAAACACATTGTTGAACTCCAAATCAGACACAATTGCCCTCATCCCATATGGCCCAGGTACAGACCCATGCACCATGCGCAATGCACAGGGATTGGGAAAGAACTGACAAGATAGCTGACACTTGGCCCGGGTGTAGGCAGCACAAGGCCCTCCTGTGACCAGTGCAAACACAAACACCAACAAGGTCAGATAGCTAGGACAGGAACTCACACTCACTGTCATGGCAGCATGCTCCATGGGGGGACAGCTACATCACCTGGAAGCCCCAGTGCAAAATCACACTACACCCACCAGCAGGCCCTGTTACACACACCCCTTACACAAGCAGACACCCCCGTGACAGGCAATGGATTTACCCACTGTCACAATGGACATGTAACACAACAACACCAATACATAGCCGAAGAAGCATCCAAGCAAAAAATCTACATGTCAAAGACTCAGGAGAACATATCAAACTGTGCCCCGGAACATACCCATCCACAAGTGAACATTGAGGAGAATGCTAGGCACATACAACTACCTAAAGGAACAGTGCCAACTTGAATGTGTATAGAACATGGATGTTGCATGAAACAGCATTAACATTGTCTGTCTCTCACACACAGGGCAACGTGATGAATCTACCCCCAACAATGGGGGAGAAGAATCACAGTCCCAGGCTCAGGAGGGACCTGATCCCACCGGCTGCGACACATCTCAACACTCCGCGGATGACCACGACCGACCTGGACCCTCTGCTGTCCAAGCCTCCGCAGCACCTGGTTCTGGAACCACTGTGCCAACCACCACCCCCATTTCTGCCACATCCCAGGAGACACCGAGGAGCCGTGCCCGCAGTGAACAACTGAGCCAGTCTGACCAGGAGGGACAAGGTGCGCCGGGCACCCAGGAGGCGGCAGACAACACCGCCACTGCCATCCCTCAGGGGTCCCGTAGACTCGATGTGCCCACAACGGCAGCCCAGGCTCGTGTGGGCAGGAGTGGTGGGAGTGGAGGCTGGCGGAGGTGAGAACCTGACCAGCCAGCTGAAGGGACCGGTATGTCACACATAGACAACATCATGGACGCATACCAGCGTGACACCAGGGAGTTCAGCCAGGTAGTGGTGACTGAGATGAAGAACCAACAGGCCGAGCAACACGCCAGTCAACAGGAACACCAAGGGCGGATGGAGGCAAGACTGGTTGAGCTCCTGGTGGTGCAAAGGGACATAAGCCATTCACTCTGTCGGATCGCCGACAACATGGGCAACCCTCCCTGTGCCACCAGGCAAACACCACCACCAGCCACAGGGAGGGAGGAGGAGGAGGATTCGTCCGACGGAGCGTCCCAAGCATCGTCAAGGCCTGCATCTGAGGGTCCGCGGAGGAGGTGGGTCGTCCACGGAAAAGACCGTGAGAGACAGCAGACCATCCACATCTCCCAGGTCACCTGGCCTGGCACCTGGCCGCCATGTGCGACAGCATCACCTCATTGACTGACATCAGCTGCCACATGGACTTGCTGGTCACAGTCTGACCAATGATGCCAAACACTGTGGCCCGGACTCTGATGACTTCAAATGCCAAGGATCCCATCTCCCCCTCTGAACTTTTGATTCTATGGTCCCTGTATTGCACCTTTTTCTGTGCACAAATCACGCCCCAGACCTATCATAAAAAAAATTATAATTGTAATTTTATGTTGCAGTCATTTCACATGAGTCAACAACATACGTGTCGGGATATGTCAAAGTATGCCTGAGTGTGGAAATAACTCCAGCCATCCATACACTTGGATCTGAGTCCGGTCGAGGACACACATGGGTCACAATGTATCACCAAATACAGACATGGAGCCCAATACTCACCTGTGAGGGCCTCAAGCTTGGCAGAGTATCATGAAGGTGTAGAGGTCATGGGTCATGTTGAGGTGCCCGGGGAGGGAGTCCCAGGTCTGTTTGGCGAGGTGGGAGAACTATCTCCTGCATGCATTTTTTCTGTGGATGTGAAGAATGGTGGCCAGGGCAAGGTGGGCTGCATGGAGTTGGGCCAATGGGGTGTTGGATGACAGATGTCCAAGGTCGGTTTTGGGTCTGGGGTTGTGGACTGCCTCCTGAGTGTGGCTGAGGAGTCTGAAGGTGATCCTGCAGCATACAGTGAGCCATTGTAGCTATCTCAGGTGGACGGTGATGTAGCTGGGGTGGGGGATGTTGAAGATGAGGTGTGCAGATGCACGCTGGATGTGGACAACTTCTCCTGCAGTTTTCCTGTTGTTCCTTTGTAGTGGGCGGTGCTGTAGTTGACCCGGCTGGTGTTGTGGACCTGGGGGATGGTCTGTCTTGCCTTGGAGTGGATCTATCTGTGGATCATTTGCAGCATGCGGAGGGTGTTGCAGCATGAGGTACAGATGGCGTTGAGTTGCATGGTAATTGTGAGCGATGAGTCCATGATGAACACCAGCTTGCGTGCGTGGCCACTGGGTGCTGGTGCAGTACCCAGGCCGGTGGGACACAAGGAGTTGACCCAGCCATAAGGGGACAATCCTCAGATAATGACCTCAGTCCTGTCCAAGTCCAGCCTCAGGTGGCTGATGTGCAGCCATTTGTCAACAGATCTCATGCCTTCTTGAATGTTGGATCAGGCAATGGCTGGGTCTTTGGTGAGGTTGAGGAGCAGCTGGGTGTCAATGGCATACGAGATGATGATGAGGTCGTGTGCGCAAGTGATGGTGGAGAGGGGGGTCATGGAGACATTGAAGATCGTCACGCTGAGAGATTAGCCCTGGGGCATGGGCCACATGACCCCAGTGTACTACATGCTGCAGGGTGGAGGCCGACTCCCAGGGCCTTGCTGGTGAGCTACTTGCTGATTTAATCCTGGGCCCTCCTCTGGATACCAGTGTTGGAGATGTGTGAGCTGACAGTGTGGTAGCACATGGTGTAGAATGCCGTTGAGAGGTCAAGGGGGGGTGGTCTCACCATTGTTGAGCAGGGCAAAGTTGTCGTTGGTGGTGGCAATGATGACGGTTGCAGTGGTGTGATTACTGTGGAAGATGGTCTGGTGCCAGTTGCCTGGAGCAGTTTGTGCAGAGGAAGTTTGTCAGTTGCTCATTGAGTGTCTTCCTGATGACATTTGCTGGGTAGGGAAGCAGGGTGATGTTCCAGGAGATCCTGCGGTACTGCCGTCTGTTGTTGAAGAAGGGCCTGGGTCTCTGCATGCCTCCAGCTCCCATGGAATGTGCAAACTCAAAGGAGACATTCAGGACGCACTGGACGTGGGCTTCAAGGATGGGGAATGATGTGGTTGATATGTTGTGTGGGAAGGGGCCTGATGGAGAGCCAGAGTGGATGGTGCACATGAGCCAGGTGGTGTATTTGCTGCTGACGGGAGTCCAGACCCTGAGGGGGGTTTGTCCCGCGGATAAAAGTGCTGTCTGCCTCTGTGTGCCAAGGCTGTCATGTATGGCCATGAACTTGCAGTGGTAGAAAGTTGCAAGGGATGTGATCTGCCTTGCAAGGGTGGGGTGTCTTTTGGATGGAGATCTGCTGTCAGTTCACTCACAATGTTGATGATCTCCTTGATGTCTTGTGTTTTGGTGCCTCGGCCCTATCTGAAGGATCTCCACTTGTCCTTGCTGATGATAGGGTGATGGCTGTGTGTGGCGTTTTCCAGGGCTGTAAGGTAAATGAAGGTTCTTTGTGTTGCAAGGTTTGCACAAGTGTCCGGCTAGATCTGTATGAGTCCAGTATGTCTGTCTTGTCCCAGGTGGCTTAACTGTTGTTGTGCTTCACAGGAAAGTCCAACAATGTGGCAAGATTGGTGGATCAATAGCTGATCCAGTGAGTGAGGTTGCAGGGTGTGGCGGTGGTGTTGGTTCGAGTGTCCCACACAGCTTGTCTGTGGTGATTTACATCAAGCATCTTTGGGGGATCGGTAGCGGGGTGTGGGGCAGTGTGTTGCTTGTCAGTGACGTGGATGCAAATGTTGATGGACCAATGATGGATGGTGGTGTGGTTCTCCTACTTCAAGAAGTTACTGGGCCCCAGCCACATGTAGCCTGTGGAGGTGAGGACGTGCGTGCAGATGTACGTGTTGATGGCTTTGCGGAATTGTGGATGTAGGCCTGGAGATCTGTAGATGAGTGTTACTCTGAGGGTTGCCAGGGGGTTTGAGCAAAACCGGATTTCTGACTCTGAGGGTGTACTTGGGAATAAATTGCAATTCATCCTCCGGGATTGTTGGTGCCGTCCCTGCGGGTGATCTTGTATCCGTCTGAGATGGCAATGAAGAAGTTGTGTGCTGAGGATGCTTTTGTCCAGATTACTGTCATGAAGGCGATGAGTGGGGCTGTTGTGTTGAGGAGGTAACAGAGTCCAATGGCGTGCTTGTGGACGGAGCGGGTGTGGAGTAGGAGGCACATGACCTGGTTGTTCTGACAGGGTCTGGTAGGCGGGGCAGCGCTGTGTAGGCAGTTGGAGTTGCACACTCAGCATGCAAAGGTGTTGTGTGTGCGCTTAGGGGTTGCCTGATAGCAGGCGGTCGATTGTCTGGAGGACATTGCTTGGAGGGTGGCTGCAGCATGAGCCTGTTGTGTGATGTGGGTCATGCAAAGACCAGAGGGTCGTGCACTGTGCACGTTGCAGGAGCAGACGGCCCTGCCTTTGGCACGGCGTTGGCGCAACAGTGGCACAGACAAGCTGCTGGCTGCATTTAGCATGGGTGGAGGGGGAAGGGAGGAGCATTTTGGAGGCGTGTGGGTTGCAGAATCAGGGCACTCGGTGGGGCGGTGCCACAGGTGAGGCAGCAGCAGGTGGAAGGGGTGAGAAAATAGGCAAAAATTAGCACACAAAGACAAGGAGGTCAGAAAGGCACAGTGCAACAGGTGTATGTAAAGGAAGGAGTGTCAGGTTACTCATGGGTCACTCCGAGAAAATGTATGAACAATCATCAAAAATGACGGCCACAGGATCAGGCAACAAAATGCGGAGCTGCGCACAGGAGACACACCGTCATCAGGGGATGACTTCCCATTGTGGGGAGCAACCTGCACAAATACATACACAACAAGGTACTTCATGCACAATAGAGATTATTAGCCATGAAGAACTGCATGCATGTTGCCAAAGTACACATACACCCATATGCTCAACCTTTGACAATTATGCCATAGAAGACGCATGCAAACTGGCAAAAGATCTGCAGTGACAGAGATGAGGCACTTCGGATTGTGCTGAACACCTTTATTACACAAACTCACACTAAGGGAAATGCATCCATACGAACAGACTCACAGGTCAGTTGACAGAACATGTGGGACATACGCTGGACCCCTCCTTCACAACACGGATGTTGTAAATCCCAATGAAGTGGCACACAAGTTAAGGGGATGAGCCAAACACATCCTGCTGCACACGGAGAGGCTGCAATTCACCATAGAGCCTGTTGTTGTTATGTCCCACACTATGTCCACCAGTAGCATCCGCAATGTTTCAGAGGCAAGGTTTACGCACAGTGATGCCTACATCAGACTCCACACTCCACTACAGATGACTGTCAAGAAGGGTGAATATCATGTCATGGGAGTGATGCTACATGTTATATGCTCCATGGTGAGAAGACATGTATGCATGGTACCACAACATGCACAGAAGCAGTCCCCACACATTCCCAACCCGTACCACCACCAAAAAGCCTTGCTGCTATCCTCACCCAAACTGACATTTTCACATGTCCGTGCATGGAACGCTGATTCAGCACACGTTGCAATCCTCATGAGGAATAGCAGGAGGACAAAGATGACACGAGCAGACAACAGCAGCAAAAACCTGGGAATGACAGACACACAAGAAGTCACCTAAAACAAATGTCGCCGCACACATGGTCAGTTACGAAACATGAACAATGTTAGACACATGCAAATTTCAAAGAAAGTCTCTCTGCAAAACTGTGTGGCATGACATCATCACTCGAGTGACACATCAGTACACACATCATAGTCACTTTGCATTCAGTCAGCTGGACACACACATTGCAACACATGCCACTCAATGCTACAAGCTTGCACACTCATACCCAGTCACTCACCATTATGAGAAGAAGTTGCGTATGAGCTGACTCCTCCTCCTCACTTGCCTCGTGACCAAGCCCTGGATCCTCCACGGGTGGATGTTCCTGCTCATCAGGATCAAGGATGAGTGGCACTGCCTTCTCAACTGCTATGTTGTGCAGCATGCAGCACACAATGAAGATTTTGCAGACCTTCTCCGGTGCATGTGGGAGGAGCCCGCTTGTCTTGTCAAGGCACCGGAATCGGCTCTTAAGGAGTCCAAACTTCCTCTCAATCACTCGCCTGGTCTGCCCGTGTGCATTGTTGTACCGGTGATCTGCAGCTGTTCTCGGGTTGTGGAGAGGTGTCATTAGCCATGGCATGTTGGGATTTCCAGAGTCCCCTACATGGAAACATCATGTAAATAAGTGGGTCAGGAGATGCCGTAAGAGCCAAAGATACCGCAACAAAGACGACAAACAGAGTATACCCACCAACAAGACATGCTCGTTCGTTGTGCAGCCGCAGCATCATTTGTGGCACCCTGCTACGCCTCATGATGTAGGCATCATGTGCTGATCCTGGAAAACGTGCACAGACATGGGAAATCAGCATGTATGCAAGACACACCACAAGGGCATATATTGAGTGGTAATGTTTTCTATTGCGATAGGCTTGCTCCTGTGCCTGTGGTGGTACCAAAGCCACATGTGTCCCATGAATGGACCCAATTACATGGGGCATCCCTCCCAGGGCATAGAAATCACCCTTGACATCTGTCAACACCTCAGGAGTTGGAAATTTGATGAATTCATCAAGGTGCTCCAACATGGCTGCCAAAACATCACGCAGGACACGGCTGAACATTGTCTGTGACATCCCACCAACATCAGCTATGGTCAATTGAAACATACCTGTGGCAAAAAAATGTAGGGCTGCCATCACCTTCATCTTGGGGGTCAGCGCAGTAGGATACCTGTGTCGCGGTTGGAGGTGTGGTGCCAGCTTGTCGGTCAAGTCCTCAATCAACTGTCGAGTGAATCTGTAACATCGGATGCAGGCACGTTCCTTCATGGCAGCCAAGTCTGGCATTGGTCTTGGGACAGGCGGTGCCCTGCAAGACATTGTCAGGAATAATGAAGATTGAGAGTCTGCCAACATCAATGTCAATGAACATAGCACATTCTAAACTGCTACAAAACATCAGGTAACTATGGAGTCTGGTGTGTGCAATACATCCAGGACACATATGAGACTTGCTGGCACTCCTACGAAAAGCCAGATACACCTGTTGATTGTCAAGTCTACATGATATGCCCTGAAATGAGCTGGGGGCAAGTCTGAGTGAACAGTCAGAGATACCACCGGAGTGACACACATCCACATAGCTGCATTGGAAGGATGTCATCTCATCCAGACAGTTGACTGCAAGGCACACGCACAGGTCACATGGAATGTCAAATGTACATATGACACACATTGCGATGAAGGGGTACACGCGACAACAATTAAAAACAGCCATTCAGACGACGCAGACATGTATGCCTGGGAAAATATGATGTCCAATGCACACAGACCCTACAGCCGTGGGAATCCACATGTGGCATGGTGTGCGTAGATGTGTGCCATGCCCATCTCCACACAGACCCATGTTGGATGCACCAACAGCAGATGCAGTTGACGGAACACTAACAGCAAGCTCATGGGAACACATGACACACACCTGACATAGTCACATAGGGGCACGCTGATCGTGACATGTCAGTTGATAGAGTGTCCCTGTCCCTGGCATCAGGAGACAGGTGCGGGTGGTGATGACTGTGCCATCCCACTGCTGCTGTGCATGACACAGTTGGACTGCAGACACACATGTGGCAAGTGACAAGGTGATGAGTGCCACATAGTGCCCCATCACACATGACATGTGTCCACAGGTCATCACACATCAATTGTGCAACTAGATGAGATGACCTGTGCAATATCACTGGCTGACACACCTAGGACCTGCACATGAAAGTATCCAATGACAAGTACTTGATGGGCATCCTTGTGCGGCTCGTAGCCCTCCATTCCTGGCATGTGTATGCCTGTATTACCATTGTAAGCGTGTGAAACGCACCGTACACCTGCAATCATTGTGTGTGTACGCTTCATTTCACGATTGTACTTGTGCATAGGGGTACCTGTGAAATGCACCGTACACCCACAATCATTGCGTGTGTACGCTTCGTTTCACGATTGTACTTGTGCGTAGGGGTACGTGTGAAACACACCGTACACCGGCAATCATTGCGTGTGTATGCTTCATTTCACGATTGTACTTGTGCCGTAGGGGTACATGTGAAATGCAACGTACACCCGCAATCATTGCGTGTGTACGCTTCGTTTCACGATTGTACTTGTGCCGCAGGGGTACGTGTGAAACGCACTGTACACCTGCAATCATTGCGTGTGTACGCTTCGTTTCACGATTGTACTTGTGCGGTAGGGGTACGTGTGAAACGCACCGTACCTGTGTGTGGATTTCAAAATTACATAGGGGACACATAAGGGACAAGTATTAGGCTCTAAATGCATGCTGGTTGTCATGGATACAGAGTTTTCAGTTGAAATGTGTCCATCAGGTGTCCTGGAACAGTAAGTTGGCCACAAAATACAATGTTGCAAAGTGGTTGTTGACTTGACATGATGCTCAAAATTTGAACGATGCGAATGCGTGTCATTGGTGTATGTTTAAAGGGATTGGAGTAAACGTACGATGCAAATGAGTCTGACCAATCACTATGTACCCCTCAAAATGAATGCCCCTCAGCAAGACAGATATAAGGCAGCCATAACCCATGAGAGGGCACTTGCCTGCACAACATTCGAGTCGACCACACTGCTGCTGTCTCTGCTTCCTCTGGACAATGTCACATACTGTGGAGAGGGCCCAGCCATTCACCCTGGAGGAGAATGAGGCGTTGCTGGCCTGCCTCCTCCCACAGTACACCAAGCTGTATGGGAGACCAGGGGAGCAGGTGAGTGCTGACTCCACTACCTTTGCCTATGCACCTGTTGTGTGACTGTCAATATTGTGTCCAGGTGTGACAGACATGCAATGTTGTTCACAGTGGGTCCCAGGGGGGGACATGCTGATGTCTCTCATGCAGAGCATGATGTAGTTCCTGTGTGCACTCCTCGCTTGCATTGTGCTTACTGTGACTTTCACTGCATAGTGCATGACACATTCAGCCTGGCAAATCCTTGGTGGCTTTTTTTCCTATTGTCCTGAGGTGATTCAGTGGTCCCCCCGGTGTGACAGGTGACTGTACCCACAGATGTGTATGAGTTGAGTGGACCTGTGGTGAGAGTGTCCAAATGATGTGTACGACCTCATGGACATTGATGTGTGTGAATGTTCCTTGTCATGTGGGTGAGTGTCTATGTGAAGTGTTGCACCACAGCTGCATGGAGGAGGCAACAGATCTACCCATCTGAAGTGACAAGTAAGCCGTGCTGTGTGTCTGACTTGCAGAGCTAGCACGACACCTGTGACACCCACTGGCAAGTGGCACATGTGCAGAGTGAGGGTTGTATCCGCTGTTGTCAATGACAGGCGAGTGATCTGTGCCTGGGTGTGTCTGTATAGTCTGCTGAGGGTGCGTCAGTGGAGTGGGACATGTGACTGCTTGACATGTGCTGCACAGTGTGTGCCATGATCAATGAGTGTGTCGCACGCCTCATGCCACCTGTTGACTTTCAATGCCATGTAGTGCATTGGGGCTTGCACACAGGCCAATTCCTTATTGTGAATGATGCAATTCCTGTCAGCATCCTATGCCCTGTTCAACATTTCAAAGATGTTCAAATGTGTGTCTCTGGGACATGGAGCAGGTGTATTGATGTTGTGTCACTTTGTCATCCTGACAGGTAACTGCCTCCGAGAAGGGGGAGATCTGGCGGGACATCGTCAGGGCTGTGAGATCTGCGGGGGATCGTAGTCGGAGGCTGCCACAGGTCCGCAAAAGGTGGCAGGACTTTCGGTGCTGGACCCGGCGGATCGCCCAGGTCCAACTGGGGATCGACACTCCTCGCCCCCACGGCGGGCGCCGACGCCTGACCCCCCACATGAGCCGTGTCCTGGCGGTGGTCTTCCCTGACCTCGATAGGCAGTTACAGGAGAGACTGCAGCAAAGATGGGGTAGGTACATGGCTGTTTGTTGTGTCATGTGTCACCAGCTTTTGGAAGTGCTCTGTAGCCTGGATACACTCCCAGAGTTTATATGTGCAGTGCATTTTCTGTTTCCCAATGTCACCTGGTACTCTTTTTCATCCCTTCCCCTCCTTGACATGTGTCCCCTGGTCTGAGTGTAATCACATTTGCACATGGTCATCTAGGGTTCCAGTAAATCTAAGTGCACATTGCTTTCTGCATCATGTGGGAGGGTGTTCTGTGACTTGTGTTGGCACCTTGCCTGTGCCATGACCTGTTCACTATGTTGGGGGTCCATATTTGTTGGCACTGATGATGATTCTCAACATAGGAGTGAGAGGTTTCAACTGAACACCCTTGCACCATGCATGACCAATGTTGTGGCCTCAGACATGATGTGCATGAGTGGGAGATATACATAGTGCCATGACAGTTGATCATGGTACAGTCAGCTCATTCCAGGAACATGGAGCAGTGTGCCCACTACAGTCCCCTGAGACACCCTGGCCTCCTAATCATGTGTGTCATCCAACACTGTGCACATTCTCTGTGGTTTCAACATAGGTCTGTTCCCAGGCCTAGTTTGTATTTTTCAAATGTGTGCTACATGTGTCCACTGGACAGGGATACACCATTTTGCTTGTGCATACTCACACAGGGCAGTGCCTGTGTGGCTATTCATAACAATCTGTTGATGGTTGTTTGTCACAAATATGTGTTGCCAGCCCCAGGAGGTGATGTTGTGTAAATCTAGCAATTTTTGCTGCACAGTTTTTGTAACCCTGAATGAGAGGTGTCACTTCTTGATCTGTATCAATCAATCAATCAATCAATCATGACACTTGTATAGCGCGCTACTCACCCGGCAGGGTCTCAAGGCGCTTGGGGGAAGGGGTCTGCTATTGCTCGAACAGCCAGGTCTTGAGTTGTCTCCTGAAGGCGAGATGGTCCTGGGTCAGCCGAAGATGGATGGGGAGGGAGTTCCATGTCTTGGCCGCCAGGTAGGAGAAGGATCTGCCACCAGCGGTGGCTCTTCAGATGTGAGGCTTGTCGAACGTAGCTGGCGGGTGGGCGTGTAGAAGGTCAGGCGGTCGTTGAGGTATTTGGGGCCCAGGTCGTGGAGAGATTTGTGTGCCTGGGTGAGGAGCCTGAACGTGATCCTCTTGCTGATGGGGAGCCAGTGCAGGTCCTTCAGGTGACCGGAGATGTGGCTGTGTCGGGGGATGTTCAGGATGAGTCGGGCGGAGGCGTTCTGGATGCGTTGGAGTCTTTTCTGTAGCTTGGCTGTGGTTCCGGTATAGAGGGCGTTTCCGTAGTCCAGTCGGCTGGTGACGAGTGCCTGGGTGACCGTCTTCCTGTTTTCGGTCGGGATCCATCGGAAGATCTTGCGGAGCATGCATAGGGTGTTGAAGCATGATAAGGAGACAGCGTTGACTTGTCTGGTCATCGAGAGGGAGGAGTCCAGAATGAAGCCCAGGTTGCGTGCGTGTTCTGTTGGCTTGGGGGTGGCGCCCAGGGTGGGTGGCCACCAGGAGTCGTCCCAGGCGGAGGGCGATGGTCCCAGGACGAGGACTTCCGTCTTGTCTGAGTTCAGTTTCAGGCGGCTGTTCTTCATCCATTCGGCGACGTCTTTCATCCCTTCGTGTAGGTTCGTTCTGGCGGTGGCGGGGTCTCTGGTGAGGGAGAGGATCAGTTGGGTGTCGTCGGCATAGGAGAAGATGTTGAGGTTGCGCTGGCGTGCGATGGCTGCAAGAGGTCTCATGTAGATGTTGAAGAGGTTGGGGCTGAGTGATGATCCTTGCGGAATGCCGCAGATGACTTCAGTGGCCTCGGATCGAAACGGGGGAGGCGGACTCTCTGTGTTCTTCCGGTGAGGAATGAGATGATCCACTCCAGTGCCTTCTCTTGGATACCGATGTTGCTGAGGCGTTGAACTAGGGTGCGGTGGCAGACGGTGTTGAACGCTGCGGAGAGGTCCAGGAAGATGAGGGCTGCTGTTTCCCCGTTGTCGAGCAGGGTTCTGATGTCGTCGGTGGCTGCGATGAGGGCGGTCTCGGTGCTGTGGTTGGCTCGAAAACCAGACTGCGAGGGGTCGAGGGATCCGTTCGTCTCGAGGAAGGCTGCAAGCTGTCTGTTGACGGTCTTCTCGATGACTTTGGCAGGGAAGGGGAGGAGCGAGATGGGGCAAAAGTTCTTGAGGTCGGTGGGGTCCACTGTTGGTTTCTTCAGTAGGGCGCTGAGCTCGGCGTGCTTCCAGCTCTCCGGGAAGGTGGCGGTGTTGAAGGAGGCGTTGATAATGTCCCGTAGTTGGGGTGCGATGATGGAGTCGGCTTTGTTGAAGACGTGGTGGGGGCAGGGGTCGGCTGGAGATCCGGAGCGGATGGTGTTCATCATGCGGGCTGTGTCCAGGAGCGGAGGGTGGTGATGGAGGTCGTTGTTTCGGCGGTTGGGTGCGTTGATGGTGCGCCGAAGCTGTTGTGGATGTCGGCGATCTTGCGGTGGAAGAACGAGGCGAGAGAGTCGCAGAGGTCTTGTGAGGGAGTGATGTCGTTGTTGCCGGTGTTGGGGTTGGAGAACTCCTTGACGATGCTGAAGAGTTCCTTGCTGTCGTGGGTGTTGTTGTCCAGTCGTTCCTTTAGAGATTTCTTCTTGGTAGTGCGGATAAGCTGGTTGTGCTTGCGGGTGGCGTGTTTGAGGGCGGACATGTTGTTTGTGGTCTGGTCGAGGAGCCAGGCTTTCTCGAGTGTGCGGCAGTTTTTCTTGGAGTCCTTGAGTTCGTCGGTGAACCAGGAGGCTTTCTTGCTTCTGGGCCTGCTGGTAGGGTTCTTTAGTGGCACGAGGTCGTCGGCGCAGTCGGTCAGCCACTTCGTGAGGTTGCGTGCTGCTTCGGTGGGGTCCGTTGTGCTGGCGGGTGGGTTCTGACTGAGGGAGGTGGTGAGCTCTTCGGTGGTGATCTTGCTCCAGCTCCTGTGGGGAGCCTGTTGCGGGTGGTGGTGGTGGGTCGTGGTTCTTTTGAAGCTGAAGTGGACGCAACTGTGGTCGGTCCAGTGAAGACCTGTGGAGTGGCTGAAGGTGATGTGCTTGCTGGATGAGAAGACTGGATCAAGCGTGTAGCCGGCGTAGTGGGTGGGGTTGTTGACCAGTTGCTTGAGTCCGAGGTTGGCAAGGTTGTCCAGCAGGGTGGTGGTGTTGCGGTCGTTGTTGTTCTCCAGGTGGAAGTTGAGGTCCCCGAGGAGGATGTAGTCGGCGGAGGGGAGGGCGTGCAGGCTGATGAAGTCGGCGATGTCTTCGCTGAATTGTGTGCGGGGTCCTGGGGGTCTGTAGATGAGGGTGCCTCTGAGGGTGGTCTTGGTGTCGGTGTGGACCTGGAAGTGAAGATGTTCGGCTGCCGTGAGGGTGTCGTCGGAGTTGGTCGTGATGCGGATGGTATTCTTGTGGACGATAGCAATGCCTCCTCCAGTCTGGTTGATGCGGTCCTTCCGGGTGATCTTGTATCCATCCGGAATGGCGATGGCGATGTCGAGCGCTGAGGAGGCGTTCATCCAGGTTTCTGTTAGGAAGGCGACGTCTGGAGATGTGGTGTCGAGGAGGTTCCAGAGTTCCACGGCGTGTCTGTTGAGCAGGATGCACATCAGGTGGTTACTGCTGGTGATTGTCTTGGCTGGTGCGGTGCAGGTCCGGATGCTGGAGAAGTTGCAGGATCGGCAGCAGAAGGGTCCGTGGGTGCGTCTCGGGGTGGCTCGGTAGCATCCGGAGGTTCGGCCGGTGTTGAGTGCATTGAGTGTTGCGGCGTCGTAGGTCCGGCGGATGGGATGGCCTCTGCGGGGACCAGGGGTTCTGGCGCTGGCCGCGGTCCAGGCGCGGACGGGCGCAGACGGGCTTGCCTTTGGTGTGCCTTCGGCGCACAATCGGCGCGCCCGCTGCACGTGACTGCTGCGCGTGCGAGGAGGCGTCATAAGAAGGGAGCCGGGAGGGAGGGTCCGCTGGGTGGCGGGAGCGGGGGGACCAATCAGCTGGCGGGGGCGGGGCCGCAGGGAGGCAGCGGCAGGAAAAGCAGGAAAGACGAGTGCGGGCGGCTCAGCGTCGGCTGGGTCGCCTGCAGCGGCGAAAGTACACAGGAAGTAGGCGGCAGAGCTGTGGGAGCAGCAGCAGGAGGAGCGTGGGGGCAGCCCGGCCTAGGAAGGCACTAGGAAGGCACATTGACTCAGGTACGTGTGGTTGTGCGGTAGAGGCCTACATGGGCAACCCTGATTTTTCCTTGCCAGGTCTGACCTGTGTGTGAGAATTGGCTGTACAAAGAATCACCGGGCAGTGCCCCTGTGATGCTGGCCAGTGATTACTGTTCGTGCTTTGCAGCCTGTGTAATTTTTTTCAAAACATGATTCCTGCTCATACATTTTTGGCACCTGTGTGTGGTTCAGATGCAACGCAGTTTGGACTTTGTGTGCTGACATCTGTGTGGACATTCTGGCTTGCCATGAGGGTGTCTCCACAGTACAGCTATGCTTTTTTACAACCCAATTGCAGGCCCAGTAGCTTATGCATTGTCCTGGGTGTGGACATGTGTCCAACTCCAGATGACAGGCAGTAGGTCATATGTGTAGCCAACTGTGTAATCAGGTGATGGATGGCCATGTGACAACTGACATAATTCAAGTTGTTACTCTAAAAAAATTGTACCTTGGCACTCACAGCACTTGTCAACAGTTCTTCATGTTTTAAATGTGGTAATTTGATCATTTGTGTTAAGAACACTGATGTGCCTGCATGAAAGATGTCTCCCAAGGAAGTGCACACCAAACAACATCTGCACTTTCATGGAACACGCTGGCACCTTTTCAAAGAAGCCACTGCTAGAATTAAATGGTGTTGCAGATTCTCCATATACATGTTCCCACAGTGGTCTTGATTTTGTGAGACTCCTTTGTTGTTGGTGATACAAACTAACAAGTCTCAAGACATCAAGACGTCCGTGGGCCCATATGTATGTACTTTCTGCAACACCATTCATTTCTAACAGTGGCTTCTTAGAAAAGGTGCCAGCTTCTTCAATGACAGTGTAAATGTAGTTTTGTGTGCACTGCCTTGTGAGACATATTTCATGCAGGTACATCAGTGTTCTTTTCACAAAATGGCGAATTGGCACATTCAAAACATGTCGATTGTGTAAAGTATTGTGAGTCCCAAGGTACCAACATTTTTTTGCTTTGTGTTCCAAAGTACTTACAGGTCTCTGAGTGTGGTGACACCTTGTGTTTTGAGGTGCGTTAGTTTACCTTGGGTGCAACACTACTGTTTCTTTCAGGGTAAACAAGAGGTGGCATGACTTCATTGTATTGCTGTGCTCACCTGTTCACAGACACTAGCTTCTCAGTGTATTTCTCATTCAAGTTGTGGCCTGGTGTGTTTTTTTTTCCTTGTGTCCAAGTGGCATAATGGGTGTACCAACTGGGCAGTTCAGGGCTTACATATGTGCAGAGTAATCTAGCTGTTACTCATGATGCATTGCCTGATATGCACTGTGACCAATTGTTTTTGTGCTCATGTGTCAGATGTATACAGGTGACTGATGCATTTCAGTTTCTTCTCCTTGCCCACAGCATCATCATCCACAACAGAGGGAGACACCTGCACGGACCTGGAGGAGGGACCCAGCGACAGTGCCACCAGTGCTGTAGAGTCAGGAGGAGCCAGTGGCACGGAGGGCGAGGGGAGTCAGTCAGAGGACCTGTCTGGACACGATACCAGCTACGACGCCAACGGGTCCAACACTGATGTCCTCGAGGAGGCGGAGGCTGCAACACCCCTTGGCAGCATCCCCACATCTGTCCCCGCCTCCTCCGTTACCATCTCCGCCCTCCCAGTTGCTCCCATCCCTTCTGTCCGTGAAGAGGCCCAACATGTCTCCTTCGGACCAGGCACCGCACCCCCTGCCCCTGTCATCCCTGCTGCCCTCAGTGAAGAGTCTGTGGACATACTGCGGCAGTTGTAGGTTGGGCAGGCATCAGTACTGAATGTCCTCCATGGACACACTAAACTGCTCACACAGATGGTGTCCTTCATGGAGGGCATGTCAGCAACGATGTCTGACCAATGCAGGATTCTACGGTCCATGGACTCTTCCCTGATGGCAGCAGTTACTCTCCTGCAGTGCTCCGTCCCCCCTACCCCAGACCCATCCACACTTCCGTCTCCCATACCTGTCCAATGCACACCCAGACAGTCATGGGCACGCACCCCACCAGACAGAGGCAGCACACACCCAAGTAAGGCAAAGCGCACACCTCCTGGCACGCACACTCAGGGGGATGTAGGCACATGCACAGTGTCTGGGGACAGACGACATATGCGCAGCCACAGTCGCAGTCCGCAGTCCTCACAACCCTGTCCCTCCAAAACCACTCCCCTTGGCTCCCCTGCCAAACTCTCACCCAAGAAGATCTTTATGGGTGAGCTGGACCTCGCCCCAACTGAGCGACCACCCCACCAGAGGGCGAGGAAGTCCCCGGGCACAGGAGTTGAGTCCCCCACCATGTCGACCCCCTCCCCACAGAGAGCTGCACCCCATCCCTCACCGACCACACCCTCTGTTGACCCGGGGGAATCCTCTGGTGCAGGCGGTTAGGCTGGACGTCCTAGCAGCAGTGTGCAGCGCCATGCTCGCCTCCACCTTCGGCACTGCCCGACCCCCTGTGGTGGAGACATCCACCCCTGCACCCGCCACACCTACCCTTCCCCCTGCAGTGCCTGGTACTGCCAGAGATGATGCCCCCCTGGTCGACAAACCTTGAGGTTCCCTTGTGCAGGCAAGCTAGGGGTAGACGCGGTCCCCTACGTCCCCCCTTGGACTTGAAATATGGACTGGCCTCTGTACATAGTCTATTTTTCGTTGGTTTTTTTTGGTGCTGAATAAAGCCTTTTGTTTTACTTTCAACACTATTGCATTTCAGGTACTTGATGTTGGTGAAGAGGCTCCTGGAGTTGGTGTTCTGGTAATGTGTTAGGGTTCTGAGAAATGTTTTTGTATGATGGTTATGAGGTGGAGCATGGTATCTGTGTGCCATCACAATGTCTCTGCATAGAATCATTGGTAGTGTGTCTTCATTTTGTTTTGAGTCATTGTCCCAAGGAGTGTTCCTTCCTCTGTGGCACCTGACATCTTCCCTGAAAACAGTTGCACAATTGTTGTGCTGACCTGTGTCAACATTTCCTTTGTTGGTGACGGATCCCTTCAACAATGGCCATGCCTGCTCACCAATGTCTCCTGCTGAACCGTCTGTGCCATCCTTGCTAGTCACTGTACTTGTGTTTTGAGTATGTAGGAATGCCTTCAGGGACAAATTCCCTCTTTTCAGCACAATGCATGTGTGTAATCATGGCCTACCACACAAATGGTACTTGTTATGCAGGGTATTTGGGCACCTGATTCACAATTGTGGGCATTGTATCTAGGGGAATTCCACCTTATTCCTTCCATGAGAGACAACATCTTGGTGGCTGGACCAGCACCTGGACATTCCTATCAGTCCTGGGATGTGCGTGACAGTGTGTGTTCCCTTTGGCTACCTTAGTTTTGTAGGCAGTTACATGACTATACAGTCTTGTGGCATGATATCAGGGTGTGTATTGTGCTGCATCTGCCATGGGTGGGTATGCATGTGTTATATGTCCTCACACCCACATGTGGTGTGTCATGCAGTGTGTGAAATACATCCATCCTCCTGGGAGTGGGACACTGCTGTCAGTGATGTGTTGTTGTAGCACTATCATCGTAGTCCAAAGTTAGGGATGCGTCCATACCACCATGTAGGTGTGGTCATCTGATAACGATGTACACCCCCATGGCTCTGTCCACTGCTGGGAGTCCTCTGCACCCACCCCCATGTCTCTGTCCACTGCTGGGGGTCATCTGCACCCACCCCCATGTCTCTGTCCACTGCTGGGAGTCCTCTGCACCCACCCCCATGTCTCTGTCCACTGCTGGGAGTCCTGTGCAACCACCCCCATATGTCTGGACACTGCTGGTATTCATCTGCAAACACCCCCATATTGCAGGCCACTGCTGGGAGTCCTCTGCACCCAGCCCCATGTCTCTGTCCACTGCTGGGAGTCCTATGCACCTGCCCCCATGTCTCTGTCCACTGCTGGGAGTCCTCTGCACCAACCCCATGTCTCTGTCCACTGCTGGGAGTCCTATGCCCCCACCCCCATGTCTCTGTCCACTGCTGGGAGTCCTCTGCACCCACCCCCATGTCTCTGTCCACTGCTGGGAGTCCTGTACACCCACCCCCATATGTCTGGACATTGCTGGTATTCATCTGCACACACCCCACATATTGCAGGCCACTGCTGGGAGTCCTCTGCACCCACCCCCATGTGTCTGTCTACTGCTGGGAGTCCTCTGCACCCACCCCCATGTCTCTGTCCACTGCTGGGAGTCCTCTGCACCCACCCCCATGTATCTGTCCACTGCTGGGAGTCCTCTGCACCCACCCCCATGTATCTGTCCACTGCTGGGAGTCCTCTGCACCCACCCCCATGTCTCTGTCCACTGCTGGGAGTCCTGTGCACCCACCCCCATATGTCTGGACACTGCTGGTATTCATCTGCACACACCCCTCATATTGCAGGCCACTGCTGGGAGTTTTCTGCACCCACCACCATGTCTCTGTCCACTGCTGGGAGTCCTGTGCACCCACCCCCATATGTCTGGACACTGCTGGTATTCATCTGCACACACCCCTCATATTGCAGGCCACTGCTGGGAGTCCTCTGCACCCACCCCCATGCCTCTGCCCACTGCTGGGAGTCATCTGCACCCACCCCCATGTCTCTGTCCACTGCTGGGAGTCCTGTGCACCCACCCCCATATGTCTGGACACTGCAGGTATTCATCTGCGCACATACCTCTCATATTGCAGGCCACTGCTGGGAGTCCTCTGCATCCACCCCCATGTCTCTGTCCACTGCTGGGAGTCCTATGCACCCACCCCCATGTCTCTCTCCACTGCTGGGAGTCCTCTGCACCCACCCCCATGTCTCTGTCCACTGCTGGGAGACCTGTGCACCCACCCCCATATGTCTGTACACTGCTGGTATTCATCTGCACCCACCCCTATATGTGTGGCCACTGCTGGTATTGATCTGCAGCCACCCCTATATGGCTGGCCACTGCTGGGAATTACCTGCACCCACCCTTCCACCCCTTGGAGCAGTACACTGCTGGCCTGGACCTACACACAATTCCAATATGAAGGTAACATGCAGGGCCAGTCCGTAAGCCCACATTCCTGGCGTGTGTACGCCTCATATCCCAAATGTACTGGTGCCGTAGGAGTACGTGTGCAACGCACCATACCCACGCATTCATTGCATGTGTACGGTGCGTATCACTGTTCTACTGGTGCCGTAGGAGTACGTGTGCAACGCACCATACCCACGCATTCATTGTGTGTGTACGGTCCGTATCACTGTTCTACTGGTGCCGTAGGAGTACGTGTGCAACGCACCGTACCCGCGCATTCATTGCGTGTGTACGGTCCATATCACTGTTCTACTGGTGCCGTAGGAGTACGTATGCAATGCACCATACCCACGCATTAATTGCGTGTGTACGGTCCATATCACTGTTCTACTGGTGCCGTAGAGGTACATGTGCAACGCACCATACACGTCCACTTCCGTTGCTGCGGTACGCAGGGGTTGCTGGCCATGCCCACCCAAGTGACCAGACCCTGGTGGTAATGTATGGGCTACATATTTTAGGTTTGGCTTTGGGTATGGGGTATGTTTCCTGCCCCTCACCCCCCCAGGCCCCTGGGTGTTGTTCTCACCTTCTGCGGCGTGTGCATCGGGTCCAGTGCACCAGGTCGTAGGCTAGGAGGACCGGGATGACACGTACAATGGGGTTCGTAGCATTTATGTCGCGTACCGGGGCTCCGTTGCATAGCAGTTTGCGTCGGACTCTGCTTTTCCGGCTGTGTTTGGCTCCCGTAAAAAAAGAGCCGTACGGAGTGACGTAGGGACGAATCGTACTTGCTGGGCCGGAAACCGCTGCTTGAATGCGTCCAGACGTCGCGTACAAGCTGTTCCGGATCAGAATTATTGGGTTTTTTGACCCGTACGGTCTTTTGTATGAAACGTACGGAAATAGGCTTTCTGTACGAATCGTACTTCCTAGGTTGTACGGAAAGTTTACCGGGTACGAGTCGTATGGAGTAAACGCTCCGTACAACGATTCGTACAGCCTTTTTCCAGGATTGGAATCGGCCCCTTAATGTAAATATAAATTAAACATACATATATATATAATGTAACATATATATATATATATATATATACTTAATACAAAATAATTAAATAATATTGTAATTAATTATAAAATTATAAATACATATATAAATACATACACCTGTAACATAACAATTTAAAAAAATGATGTGATAAATTAAAATATAAAAATATTTTTTCCTTTTTAAAAGTACATTTTGTACTACATTGAGTGCAACAGTAGGGAAAATGTTGGATAGCGTAGGGGAAAAAATTACTATTCCCACTCCAGCGAGTGCAACAGTAGGGAAAGTGTTGAATAGGGGAGGGGAAAAATTTATTATTCCCACTCCAGCGAGTGCAACAGTACGGGGAGTGTTGGATAGTGAAGGGGAATAATTTACTATTCCCATTCCAATAATTGCAACAGTAAGGAAAGTGTTGGATAGCAATTGGAATAATTTACTATTCCCACTCCAATAACTGCAACAGTAGAGAATGTGTTGGATAGCGAAGAGGTGAAAATTACTATTTCCACTCCAGCAAGTGCAACAGTAGGGCAAGTGTTGGATAGCGGAGAGATAAAAATTACTATTCCCACTCCAGCGAGTGCGACAGTAGGGAAAGTATTGGATAGCAGAGGAGTGAAAAATACTATTCCCACTCCAGAGAGTGCAACAGTAGGGAAAGTGTTTGAACAGAATCTTTGGCCACACCACATCGTGTGCATCGTGGCCTGCCCCTTTTGGTGAGTTGCTCGAAGTCCTCTTGCGACTCCTGTGCTGTTGGCCTGTGGGTCCATTTGAGGGTCACCTTTAATTTCCTTGGGCTCCCCTGATTTCTCAGGGGCTGCCCTGACTCCCTTGCTTGTGGTGAGTCTCCTAGACCTTGCTGGTCCACACCGTAGGCTTTCTTGACTTCCTGCGTGAGTTGCTTTTGCCAAGGCTTTTTGGTGTTCCCGCCGGCCACCGACCCCTCAGCTCCCGACATCCTTCATGGGACAGCTCGCCTCCAGCTCCTGGTTATCCTCAGTGTTGCCTGGTCCCGACATTTGCAGAGCCAAGGTCATCGACACCCATCCTGAAGCACCCGACATCGGTGGGCATTTGTTTATAGAGCCCCTGGTCCCTTCCCAGTGACCCAGACTCTGTCTCCTCTGCTTTTAGGTACTCTTCATCAAGAATCCATGTTTGGATTCTTCCGGAAACTTTCTCATCTTCCAGCAGCGGCACTTTCCTGAAGTTCATTGGGTTCGATGGTGGTTTCTGACGCCATTTCACACCTATGATAGATAACTTGGGTACCATGGTATCCACTGGTGGGGTGGCTCTCCAACATTCTGTCTTCCACAAGGTTTCTTCAGAGTCCACTGGGAAGGGTCCTTAATCTTTAAAATTCCAACTGCAACATGCACACAGACTTCTATGGAGCACGTGTTTGTGTTCACACACTGCACACGCACTCCGTGGGGTCCCTGTCTACTCACCTTGAGTGGTCCCTTGGGGTCCCAGCAATTCTACATCCTCTCACTTTTGTCCTGACTCGAGTCATAGCACTTTCTTGGTATATGGTTTGGTCCCCCCCTGGGGCCCTCTATGTAGTAGTGCTATTCACTGTGATTTCCTTGCTAAAGTATTGTGTGCTTTGTGTCTATCTCTGTGTGGAAGATACGGTAATGTACTAGATAGTGTTATATAATAAATACATATTTTTATAACTACTGTGTGGTTCTCTTTTCATTTAATCTATGCTATAAGATTACATTCTGGTAAGACAAGCTGCTTTACACTCCTTCAAGACTAAGCCTGAAGGGTTGTCTGGACTGGTGCAAGGTGCCCACTTACATTAGTGGACATAAAATAACAGGCCAGCCTCTCACACTCTGCCTTTACATGGTGGTCTGACCGCCACATGAAGGCAGCCGGAAAGGGACTTTGGGGGCCCCTAGTAGGGCCCTTTTACCTGTGGCCTCCGCTATGGGGCCAGAGGGGCAGATGTGGTGCCCCCCCAAACATCCATGCATCATGTGCCAGGCACCACATGGTGACTGGCACATGATGAATGGATGTTTGCAAAATGCCTTTTTACATTGTGGCTTGTGCTGCAGTCCTTCTCTGGGCTGCAGCACAATCCGCCTTTTTCAAACTGCCTACACAGCGGTCGCATTGTAGTTTGGCGGGTAGAAATGCCAAATACATATCGTGTGGTTCCATTCCCACTGCGGCATCTGACCTCCATCTTAATCAGGCCCATTGTTCGGTGTGGAGAGAATTGTCAGTGCAAGAGGGTGTAATAGGAGGGAGTATAAGGAGTGTTAGACAGAGAGTAAGTAATGAGATACTTCCAAATGAGGGTGCTATTTATTAAAGATGCTTTCAATTGTCCATCGTGAGGAATCTGAAAGAAAGCAGGAGAAATAGTAAGTGATTAAACTCCTTTTAAGGGAGTGTGTTTTGATAGGTTAGGCAATGTAAGGCATGGATAATTGAGTCAAGATTGGTGTCTTTGCATTGTGCTGGAACCATTATATGAGATTCCAATTTAACCTTTTGTAATAATGTTAAGAAAGGAGTCACTCTTGCCTTTTGTGGGTGCAATCTCATGGGAGGCATAAAGCATGTGCTGATAGAATGCGAGAATTAAGCCTGATTGAAACAATAGCAATATCCTTTAGTCAGCTTATGTGGACGAGGCAGCCGGAGTTGTTCTGTCTTCCTTTGACTTGTAGCAACAATTTTCTGTTCCAAGTTTTGCTACTATGAGCAAAGAAGGGCATGTAGCAAGCTTTAGAATGGTGGCAGCTGAATGAAAAATTCTATGTTCAGCCTCCCTTTGCTCCTCTTTTTCCCCCTTAAGACTTCATGGATTGACCACTGGAGGTTGCTGGAAAAGGATGGCTTACACAGCCCTATTGGTGGCCCATTTATTGTCTGCCTCTTCCTCTGATGTGTTTTCTTGTTCTGAAGCCCATGCCTCATAGAACCATTTTCTTTTCTGTTTCAGCTTGTGACAACATCTGCAAGACTTCTAACCCTCCTGCCTCCCCACCCCAAAATTCCTTACTTCCACTCTACCTATTTCTTTAAAATGTGATGGGGGCAGGGTGTTTACGAGGGTTTGCAATGCTACTCTTTTAATATAGCAGCACCTGGATTTGTAGTTGCATGAGTCTGAATACCCATGCTCTTAGAGCCAGATCCATCTGTCGGATAATGTGTGGCTAATTATATCATGCCCATATTTGTCATATTGGGTTTTTCATAAATCATTGCCGTGGTTGGCACTGCACCACCTTGCCCCTTCTCCATGAAAGTTCTGTACCTGTGTTTATTTGGTGTGCAGTCCCTACATGATGTGTTGTGGTGACAATGATTTTGTCTGCCTATGAGTGCAAGTTGCTGTGGCAGGTCCACTACTGTCTGCAAGACACTGAAATTGGGGCTTTTTATAATTTCCTTCATATTTCTTTGAAGAGTAGTAATGAGCCTGTATTGTATTACTTTAAGCACATCAGTACAATGCCTCACACTACTAAATATTTCTTTTCCTTAGCCACCTTGGGTTTGTTTAATTCTAGTTTTCAGAATTGTTGTGTGTTACTGTAATTTGTAATCATAACTCTTAACTTTTATACCATCTCTAAAACTGCACATTGACAAATAAACACAGTGAAAAGTCGAAAGCAAAGAAATCACTAGTGAAGTGTTTCTTGTGTCTAAATGGGAACCAGTGAAATCAAATGTTGTTAAGAAGGTGAGTGGGAGAGAATGCCGTACAAGAAAGATGAAGGTGAAAAAATGTATTTATCAAAGACGGGGCGTTGGAGGAAGGGAGCCAAGACTCTATCTGGTCAGCAATGCCAGATGCATAACTGAAGTGGCATTTGGAGAGGTGAGGTACATGTGTTGTGTATAATAATGTAGATGAAATTCTAAAGAAATTTAAGCAGGTATGGGATTTGTGTTGAGAGTTGAACTTGTGTTTGCTGACTTTAGGTTAGTATAGGAAAGTTCAGGAGGGGAAGAATGACAAATAAGGGCTTCTACTTTGTACAGTAGCAAGAAGAAGAGTATGGAACACAGCCCCATTTTTACTAAATGGAAAATGTAATAGCAGTTTCTCCTGCAGCTTTGACTCCCATGTGGTGGACTGTTGAGGAAACAAATGGAGAGGCATTTCACATAATGAATCAATTGGAATGATGTAAGCATTAAAGGCAGAGTTTCCAGCTAGTGACAAAAGGACAAACACAAGTGTTTCCTGGAGCCAAGTGGCACAGTGAGGACACTAGTGTGCCAATTACTTAACTTCTAGAGGATGGCGTAACAAGGAGAAAAACTTTTTTTCTCATCAGTTTTTCTTCTTTCTATGCGTGATGCATTCTGCATCATCTACAGAAATAGGAAAATGCCTCTTTGGATGATTGTTGTGCAGGAGAATGTTCCTTGCTGCACAAAAACAATCCTACCCATAATGCAGGCGCTCTTACACTATGGTGCACGAGTGCCTGCATTGAAGCTAGGAAGCAAGCAGTGCACAGGTGCAAGGAGGGGGCAGAAATACTCCATATCTTTGTAAATAAGTAGCCTTTTTGCTCTCAACATTTTATGCAACGCAGCACAGAAAGTTCTCCAGCTACACCGTGTGGCATAAAATAATGGTAAATATTCACCCTAGTGTAGCGTCCTCCTCCAGCATGGGTACTCGTAAATGAATATGCTACACATTTAGCTTGGTATTACAAGTCATTATTAGTCTGCTTGTAACTGCAAACTCAGCATTCTAAACCTACATTGTCTTCATTACACTCAAACACTTACGACACAGTTCTACAGAGTCCATCAGGAACTTGCACGTCAATCTATCTCCCCCTTGTTAAATACACTTTTTTTACAGATACAAGCATAATATCTCTTTAATGAGTCATTGTGTATTCCGAAACTTTGAAAAGACAGGTGTATTGCCCATGACCTGCATAGTCGTCTCTGAACGAGCCTCTGCAGGGACATTAGGGATTGATGAGCAATAAGCCAAATTTCTGAAGTGCGAAGAATCTTGCATAACGGATTTTCAAAGACGTTAGTCCAGCATCAAAAGGAGCATCAGATTTGCATTTTTTCTGTTGATGGACAAGCACTCGATCTCCTATGGTGAAAGCAATGTTTTTAGAAGGTCTTTGCTTGCCTGCATATGCTTTCATTCGCAGTTTACGAACCAAGCCCTTTATACAAGTTTCATCCTCATTAGTAAATCTTTCATTGATTCACTGAACCAAAGGCGGTGAGGGCTTGACACATGTGCGCACAAGTCATTGTTCTTGGATAATATTGTTCTCACTTCAAATAGCACTGCTCAACTCCCCGTTGGCCACCGCTCACAGGCCACAATCCTCAATGAAACAATAATGAAACAATTGACAAAAACACAGCACCAAATGCACCACTCTATTCATATAATATAAATAAATCCAAGTTTTCAAGGTAGTGCGTTTTCCAAAGAGTTCTTCTTTAATGTTCAATTTAAAATGTGAGTACTTCGACAACAGCAAAAACAGCCGACGCGTTTCGTCCAACCTTGGACTTCTTCAGGGCTAAGGTCGTAGGTTTGAAATGTAAACACGTATGGTTTTGATTGGCTCAAGTCGAGATTCTAACAACGTGTAGCTGGATATGGTATATCCGTGATGTAAGATCACAGTCCTGTGTAGGAGAGATAATGGATAATACCATTTAAAATTCAGAAGTTCAAGAACGTTGTTATTATGATATCAGTGACAGGTCGTAGTCGAATGATAAGAACGAATTTGTCTTATCGTTGAATACCCGATTCAGTATCCGAAGGCGCAGTGAAAGGAAAATGTCCGCTCCGTCCAGAGACTGAATTTTAAATGGTATTATCCATTAACTCTCCTACACAGGACTGTGATCTTACATCACGGATATACCATATCCAGCTACACGTTGTTAGAATCTCGACTTGAGCCAATCAAAACCATACGTGTTTACATTTCAAACCTACGACCTTAGCCCTGAAGAAGTCCAAGGTTGGACGAAACGTGTCGGCTGTTTTTGCTGTTGTCGAAGTACTCACATTTTAAATTGAACATTAAAGAAGAACTCTTTGGAAAACGCACTACCTTGAAAACTTGGATTTATTTATATTATATGAATAGAGTGGTGCATTTGGTTCTGTGTTTTTGTCATTTGTATATTCCAATTATTGGAACGGCATTGTGCTGGCGGGTGCTAACCAATAGTGCACACTCCTGGTGAATAAATAATCGTTTCACCTTACTACTATATTGAGTTATTCTTAAATCCGGTGCTGTCTCAGGGGGATTCCGCTAGCAGTGTGGTTTTTACTTATCAATAATGAAACAATACCAATAGAAAAGGAGCATATCCCCTTCTTTCAATGTTATCAATCAATTATTGAATTTCTCAAAGAAAGTGCAGTTCACAGGCCATTTTTTCAGTTCCAAAGAATTTTTGTTCCAAATGTATTAAAGAAAGAACATCATATAATGTCATTCATTCAATTTCATCAAACCCTTTCAGACAATTTCATCGAATCTTTTCAGCCTACGCGTTTCGTCCTAACCCGGACTTCATCAGGGCTGAAAAAGATAATATATATACCAATCAATTCCATACACTGTCATTCATTATAATGTTATACATTATACTGATACAAAAGCTCTACTCAAAAAAATCAATTCAAATCCACAATACTACATAAACCTTTAGATGCCTGCCTATCTCCATTCTAAGAAACATACTCCCAGGATGGGATTTCAATGAGTCCAATTGTCATTAATAATACACTTCATTAGTAAATCTTTAAAATTATCAAAAGACTCTCTTCATATTCATTGACATTGTTAACCTCATTTTTACATTAACGTAGAAGAGCTTTCACCTGTCGTTGAATAAGGGGTTGAACGATAAGCTCGAAGAGTAGAATGTAAGACTGACTTGAAGTTTAGCTTTTCTAATTTAGCACACTGGACAACTCTCGTAAGTAAAGTCTTTAACTAGGTCATACGCCTGTGGCCAAAGAGGTGTGCTTTTCTGATGCTTTACATTAAGACGACTAAAAAAGTTTCTAAATTCTCGACTGTTGGAAGGTAGGCCATTGTTAGACTTTAATATTGAAGGGACACCCCATGTCACGAAAGTGACATTTAATCTCTCAATGGCTTTTTCCTGACTGATAGATGAGAGATCATCTAGTAACGGAAAATGGGAGTATTCATCAACAACCACCATCAGGTTATGTCCATTGTCAAGAAGATCAAAGAAGTCAACAGCAATTCTTTCCCATACATGTTTTGGCAACTCAGACATGTTTAAGTTGTGTTGAGTTCTTTCCAAGAACAAGCAATTGCATAATGAAAGGCCTTTAATTCTCTTTTAAAGTGTTCATCGAGATGAGGAAACCAAACTTGTCTCAGAGAGCACGTTTATCGCAACAATACAACAATGTCCTTCATGGGCCACCCCTATTATCTGTTGTTGCAGATTCACCAGAATACCAATACTCAAACCTCATAAGATAATACCTTCTTGAGTAATGGACAGTTCATCTTTGACATTTTTTAATTTCTGGTATTCACTGTCACTGGCAAGAGGTCAAGTGTGCTTTTCTCAAGACTGATGCTTAATAATGTCATTTAGCTTTAACATGTCACTATCTCTACGTGTGGCAGTTGTAGTGTCGTGTAAGTTTGTATTATGGAAGCTTTGTGCATCCTAATGGACTCCTTAGAACTGTGACGTGAGCTTTAGAGCATAGTGAAGTTAATGCAGGTTTACGGTTACACTCAGAAGAATAAAGATGTGTTCATTGGAGAGTACCCGGGCTGGGACGGACGCTACAACTGGCGATGAGATAGGAAATAAGTAACCCAAAGAGCATCTGTGTTGTCCTATTGAATTTGCAGTGGTCCAGCAAATTGCTTGTGAGTGCCACGTGTGCCTCTGTCAAAGTGTGGAATCAATGTCTGGCAAATGTGGAGTCAAGCGCAGCCCCAGTCTGTGTAAACCATTTAAAGATATTAAAAGCTTCATTGAGAAGTCTACACATTATTGGCCGACAACTTGCTGAGAAGGCCACGAAGAGAGGTACTGCACTACTATGCAGCCTTTAGCCGTACATCATATGGAGTGATAATACTATAGGTAGATGCAAACAGGTGTGGAAAGAGCAGCAATCTGCAAGATAACACTGCAAACAGAAACGCTGTGAGGCAGAGATCAACCAGGTATCAGGCAGTAGAAAGAGACACTTGCAAGCAACCAAATTCAAATACAAGAAACAGTCATCTGCTCACAAGAATGGAGTAGAGGAAGTCATCAGGCCACAGCGCTGGGGGAAGAGATCCCTGGGAAGCAGCAGGGTTTGTGTCTGCAGAGCTGTCCATACCCAAAGTGGCACACTACCAAAGCTATGGGTGGCAGTTCAGAATAATTCCAAAGGTCTCCTGCAAGAAAAGGGCTTGCATGGAGACAAAGAGGGAGGTCAAGGTTCCTCAGACTGTCCACGATGACCCAGAGTCAAGTTCATAAAGGACCTTATAGATGGTATGGATGAAGTAGGTCCTAGCAGACAGCACACAGTGTCAGAGAGAACTCTACCCTCAGTGTCATTCAATCTTGTAAATGGCTACAAGCCGCTGGCTTCGTGAAACCACCACCACCATTTGATACTGCGAAAAAGATGAATATTGGTGACAGATGGACAGCCTGGATAAGGACATTTGATAACGTCATTGATGTGATTGAAGAAGCCAATAACAAAAAGGTTATAGAGTACCTAAAGAATCTTTCTGGTGAAGGTGTGGAATAAGTCATAAAGAAATGCCACGAGCTGACAAAATGACATACATTCAAATCAAAGCAGCATTGAGTCTCAAGTTCAATCCAGTTCCAAATGTAGATTACGAATGGTGCATCTTCAGTCAAGAATGTAAAAAAGCCAATGAGACCTTCAACACATTTTTTGAGAGACTGGATATGCTCATCAAACACTGTAAGCTCAATGAATGAATGAATAGGACACTTATAGAGCGCATGGCTACCAAAGGCCTCCCAGCGCTAAAAGACACACCTAAAACTGCAAATCTCAAAAAAGATCAAGAAAACAAGAAAGTTTTAAGATGCTTGCGGAAAAGAAGATGATTGACCTCAAGACGAATAACATCAGGCAACTGATTCCAGCTTTTAGCAGCAATGACAGAAAAGAGATGGCCCCCGCTCCGGGCTCGCTTGAATCTAGGAACAATAGCATGATGTTTCGAATCAGAGCGTAGAGGTCTTCTAGGGACATACAGAGAAATAATAGATTGAAGGATCGGGGGAGAGCTAGCCACCAGTGATTTATGAGAAATACACAAGGCCTTAAGTTGAATTCTTTAATCAACTGGCAGCCAGTGGAGTGCCTTAATGTGCGGTTAGCGGATTCTCTATTATGAACCTGCATAAGAAGTCGTGCTGCACAATTTTGGATGTTTTGAAGTTATTTTATAATCGAACAGGGGGAGCCCAAATAAAGCACATTGGCATAATCAAGCCTTGATAAAATCAGTGCTTGAACCAGCAGTTTCCTAGCATTAAAAGGCAAAAGGGGCAAGATCCATCTAATGATTTTAAGAATGGCGTAACAGGAGCCAGCAACCTTAGACGCCTGAGTCTTAAAACTAAGGTTGTGGTCCAACCAGACTCCCAGGCTTTTTACTTGGTCTTTGAGCGCCGGCATTTCTCCCATACATTTGGGCCAGAGAGTACCAATCTCCAGGCTGGTCGCCTTTCCTAGAAACATCAATTCTGTTTTTGCCGTATTCAGCTTAAGGAAAGAAGAGTCCATCCATGCCGAAACTTTTTCCTAACAATTGGCCAAGATGGACTTGTTATTGTCTAAAAGGTTGAGGGACACAATAAGCTGAGTATCGTCGGCATACGTAATGATCTTAACCTCGAACGGCTCAACAATCTCGGCCAGTGGACGCATATAAACATTAAAAAGTGTGGGGCTAAGAGAGGAGCCCTGCGGCACCCGACACTGCAGTGGCATCCAATTGGAGGTGGAATTGTTCTCAAATACTAAAAAGGAGCGATCCGGCAGGTAGGACTCCAGCCATTTGTGTAAAATGCCAGTCACCCCACTTTCTCTAAGTCTCGCCAATAGCAGTTGGTAATTCACTGTGTCGAAGGCCGCGCTGAGATCAAGTAAGATAATCGCAGCGGAGCCTCCGGCATCCAAGATTTTCCTTGACTCCTCAACAACCACTAGCAAGGCAGTTTCAGTGCCCTGCTGGGGCCTAAAGCCCATTTGAGAGGGATGAAGGCATTGATTTCTTTCCAAAAATGCAGAAAGACCAGAATTAACGTCCCTTTCGCATATTTTGGCAATCCCAGGAAGTAACGAAATAGGACGGTAATTGGCAAGAACTCTGGGATCCAAGGTGGGCTTCTTCAGAAGGGATCTAACCCTAGCCTGTTTCCAAAGGGATGGGACAATCCCCGAGGAAAAAGAGCTATTTACTAGCTCAAGGATAACAGGAGCGATGGAGTCAAATACCTGGTTAAGGATGCGGGGGGGGGTGCCGCGTCACTGGGGGAGCCAGATTTCAGGTGCTCCAATTGCAGTTTTACATTTTTCAGGTCTATGGGTGGGATGGAGTCAATAAAAAGGTTTGAAAAGAGGGATTGATCTCTAATCAGAGGGGGATTAGCCCCACCTCCTAAATCAGCAAAAGGGGGAAAGGCCAAATAAATATCTTGAATCTTCTTATAGAAAAAGAGAGCCAATTCATTGCAACGACCTGAAGGCTCACGAGGCTGCGTAAGAGATTTGGTGACTTTAAAAATTTTGCGGGGGGAGTTAGCCGCTGATAAAATTTTATTTGTGAAATAATTAGATTGGGTAGATCTAATTTCAGCTGTGTAAACTTTAACGGCATCGCTATATTAATTTTCTCAGGGATTGAAAAGTCCTTTCTCCAGGTTCTTTCATGGTGCTTACAAAGCTGTTTCAACTCCCTAAATTTAGGGGAGTACCATGCAGCACCATGATCAACTTTTTTCCTAAATGACCACTTTTTGGGAATATGGCTGTCTAGAGACATCTCAAGCCATTGATGGATTTTAATGTTATCAGATTCAGGGTCATTTCTAAGCACCGGCCAACCACTATCAAGAGTGGACGCCCATGCGTCAATTGAGAGTTTGGCCCAGCTCCGGATCCAGGATTTTTCCCTTTCCCTTGGCCGTCCACTCTCCTGAGGAGTCCAAGCAAAAGGGACCATGAAGTGGTCTGACCAAGGTAGTGGAATAGGTTTATCCATTATGAGATCGTTGATATTAGAAAATAATGGGTCCAAAAGATGACCTTTTTGATGAGTGGATCCAGACACTTTTTGCTTCAGGGCCAATATGTCTAAGACGTCAGTTAGCACCTCAGATTCAGGATACAAAGCCTTGTCAAAATGAATATTTAAGTCACCTAGGACTGAGAAATTAGAGGTGGAGCTTACTAATTTGGCTATAATGTCCGGGTGCTCTTTACTAAAATTGACACTGGGGCCAGGTGGCCGATAGATAAGAGTACCCGAGAAGGTACACGTGGGGGAGAAGCCTATCACAAAGAAGCAACTCTCACAGTCAGGAATCAAACTGTCATTGATTTGACAGTGAAAAGTATCCCTATATATGATAGCTAACCCCCCTCCTCTTCCTCCTACACGTTCTTGTCTCTGAATTAAGTAACCTGAGGGAAGAGTGCGAACTACCGCTGGATCTGCGGTACTAGATAGCCATGTTTCCGTAAGGAACAAGGCATCAGGTTCGTACTCCTCCAGGAGTAACCTCAATTCCGTAGAATGTTTGGGAAGGGAGCGACAATTCAGCAACAACATTGTAAAAGTCCTATTGGCATGAGGGGAGATAGTAACACTAGGCTTAAAAGAAGACTGAAATCTAAAAGGACAATGCCCACATTTATGATAGCAAGTATCAGGAGCCATAGAATGGCTACATATCAGGGAGACACTATCTCTAATCTGGAGTAATTGGTAATAAGAATATTAAAGCTTACCTCTAGTAGGAGAACCAGGGGTCCTGGCCCCTGGGCCTGTTCGGGTGCCAACGGGCTTGCCTTAGTCACGCCTCACTTCAGAGTGATTGATGGATGCTTGTCAGATTTGTTCAGACGAAGAATGCTGAAGGAAACTATTAGTCTGGAGCAAGTTCTAGTGGCTGCCAGAACAGAAGTAGATTCTGATGGGTAGGACCACGCACTCCTATCTACATGTAACTCAGCTAAATCTTTGTACTCTGTATATCATTAGCGTGTTGGGTGGGAAAGAGGTAGCCGGCCCCTGTTTGAAATGAAATGTAAATGCATGTGAAAACATTCCCTTTCCCCCTTCCCTCACAGCAGGGGATGCAAAGAACTATTTGCTCAGTTTTACGATCAGAAGAATCAACACTGCTTCAATGTTCAAAATATATTATTCACACAATGTCTCAGAACATTAATCTTTTTTATTAGAATTATTTCCTCCTTGTATGCTTAACATTGGAATTTACGCTTTATTTTCAGTTCCCCTAAAGAAGGGATCAGGTTATCCCGAAATTCATTGGGAAAACAACGTCAAAGATCATTGTTTTTTGTTCATATGATATACATGATGTTTGTAATGATCACAAGTTTTTGTTCCGTACATGTCTAGGACAAGATGATCACAAAAAGGAATCCGTAATATAAAAGATTAATGTTTTGAGACATTGTGTGAATAATATATTTTGGACATTGAAGCATTGTTGATTATTCTGATTGTAAAACTTATATAAAATAGTTATTTTTTATCCCCAGCTGTGCGGGAATGGGCAAGTGAATGTTTACACTTGCATTTACATTTCAGTGCCAGAACTGAAGACCATGCTGATCAAAAAGCTGCTGACATGGAGGCCAGAGGTGCTCAAAGTGAGTCAGTCATGAATGTGCAAAATAAGCCAAAGCACAAGGCTGAGGAACATTGTGTGAATTCTCCACAAAGAAAGAAGCTGTGCTTCACCTGTGGATTTTCGGTTCCACCCAAAGGTAGATGCCCCACCAGTTGGAAGATCTGCAAAGGCTGTGGAAAGAAGAAACATTTTGTGATGGTGTGCAAGACCAAATAAAAAGTAAGTAAATCATTGCAGGAAGACAAAATGAGCACCTGAACATTCCATAAGCGATGTTTGACACATGCCATAAGGTCAAGCGGCAAATCGACACCAAATGAAGGTGATTGACATCAAAATGCTTGACAAACAGCTCTTCCATTTCAATATCAAGTGAAAATGAAGAAGATGGTTGTGCAATGTTGATGTTTACCTCAGAGAAGCATGCACATGTTGGACTGGCAACCTGTGAGGAAAAACACCGGTCCAAGAGAAATCTACAATACAAAGCACCAAAGTCATTCAAACATTGTCCGAAGATCACTTTAAAAGTCAGTCAGTCAGAATAACTTTACTACATTTAAAAAGAAACATTTCACAGCATTTCACAGCATTACAGTAAAGTTAAAATATAAAAGATGTTAAAAAATGATTGCATTGAAAATACTAGTTCATAGTTATTTACACAATACAGTAAATTCATTTCATTTTTCGCGATATAATTTTAGCAGATTGTACATCTCTTTTATGATGCAGATAGCAAAATGGATGCCAGAGAGAAGCAGATAAAAGGGTCAGGTAGTAGCTGCAGGTAATAAAGGGCTACACCACACTGTTTGAAGTTCATTTTACGCATAATGGGGATAATAAATTGTTTCCTTTCATCGCAATAAAATGTACAAAAGAACAAGAAGTGTATATCATTCTGTAGAGATCGCTCATTACAGGTACAAAATGGAAGGTCAGAAGCAACATAAACATTTCGGGGGGGGAGCCCAACATAAGAGGAATATAATTTAAACAAAATCTCACCAGGATATACCTGTGTTGAAAATTAGTGACGAAGGATAGATATATTCTGTTTATGTCCATTTGCATTATACTAGGGGAAGCCAGGTATGTTTTTACTGTCGACAAATTTATATTTTTCTCCCTTCTTATCTGCCAATTAGAAAGCAATTGCGCTTTTAAGTCAATTTTAGAAATAGAACAGCAAGTAGTAGGATCCAAAAAAAGGTGATGTAGCCCAACTGCTTTCAATGTGGATTCAACATAAGTTAACCAGGTGATGTTACCTACCCCATCTAATTTCAAAACATCCTTTATAATGTCTCTTGTCAAAGCAAGGGTCTCCTTTCGCCACACTGAGTGCCACATTAGAATCGGCGCCATTGCAATTTTATCGGTAATATAAGGGGCTCTCAGTTCCATGTGGCACTTATAGTTGGCACATGACTTTGGTAGAGAAAGGACCCTTTTCAAAAAGTTACCTTCAATAATCTGCAGTTTTGCACAATCTCTCATTCTCCAAACAGCTGCTCAATAGGTGGCAGGAGATACAGTCTTAGCTTGATACACTGTTTTTATAAAATCTATTGGTTTTAAGCCATTTTGTTAATACATTTAGTTAGGGCCTCAATATTCTTTTCCATCTGGGTTCCTCTATTAACAATCATATTTTACCAATTTGTTTGGGAGTCCAACATAATCCCTAGATAGGTAAAAGAATCAACAACTCCCAATTTCCCCCCTTCAGTAATAATTTGCGGGTGATTTCGCTGTTTTGTGCCTGCTACTAGATTAAAAGACTTTGAATAATTAACTTTCATATCCAGATTATTCATAAACTGCGTGTATTCCAGGACTAGATGACGCAGTGCGTTACTAGTACGAGCTAAAAGCAGTGCGTCGTCCGCATATAGTAGAATTGGCACCTGTGCTGAATTAATATAAGGGACAGTAGCACCCAACAGTGCAGATTCTACACCATAGGTGTAGAGTGCAAATAAGAAGTGGGCAAGAATACACCCCAGCCTCACACCTCTAGCAATTTTAAAAGACCTGGTGCACTCACCATCCCTTCCATAGCGGACACAGGCTGAAGCGCCTGAGTACAGATCGCAGATGATATTAATAATATTCAGGTCAATCCCCATTGCCTCCATGATCTGCCACAGCCTAGGCTGTGCCACGCAGTCAAATGCTGCAGACAGATCCATGATGGCTAGATGGAGATGACCTTTTTTAGCAGCCGTGTATTTCTTTATATTTGCTGCCATGTATTTTGCTATAAGTCAACGGTTGTTCAGTTCCTTTCATTATCAATAGTGGTGCGTCAATAAATATTATGCCTAAAGAGAAATATAATGAACTGTCTCCATTGCCTTCGACTTACACCATCAAAATCAAAGGTGTATACATGAGCTGCATCAACGCCACTAAATAGTCAAGGTTCAATTGTAGCAACAATGAAGCATAAGAAAACAAACGTACAAGTCCCCATTCACGTACTTCAATTAATGTGTCAAGCCCCTGTTTACTCTGCTACACCACAGCTGCTGATATGGGACTGATTTGCATGAACTATAACATGAATGCTCATCAGGAAATAGTAAGTCAATTCCCTTTGGTTTTTCATGGATTGGGTAAACTCAAGACTATGAAAGTTCAATTACACATTAATGAGGGTGTCTGTCCTATTGCTCAAAAGACACAGATGAATTGCCTTTCCCTTACAGGAAACTGTTTAAAAAAACTTGAATTTTTACTCTAACACAATATAATTGAGAGTTCCACTGGTCCAACTCCATGGATTTCTCCCATAGTGACAGTACACAAAAAGGACAGTGAAGGAGCTGTGTGCATTAGCATGGAAATGCGCCAAGAGAACAAGACAATTGAAAGAGAACAACATCCAAGTCCCCACATTGCTGACACAATTGAATGATGTGAAGGTATTCTCTTGCATGGATCTGAATAAAGGATCTCATCAGTTAGAGCTCGGGGAGAATTGGATGTATGTTACAACCTTTTCTCCACATGCTAGTCTGCTCCGTTACAAGAAACTAAGGGCCTCATTTATGAAAACGGTTGCATCGCTGCCATAAAACAGTGATGTGACAGCTTTCGATCTGCCCTCCTTGCAAAACGATGGATACGCCATATTTAATGTACAGCGCTCTATGTCGCAAGGAATGACAGATATGTCAGGAATCCTGACAGATCTGTTGGCGCAATAGTCAAGCATTGCTGGAGTTGTGTTGCAAGCATGAGGCAACTCCAGCAATGCATCGGGTAGGGCTGTGCCTATGGCACTGCTGTCACCCTTATGCATGCCAGGAGGCAGTTTTAAGGTATTGGCGCAGTGTTGTCCTAGAAGTGTTGCAGTGAAATCTCATAGAAGTTACTGCAACACTTTTACAACCCTTTTTCACGTGGGAATGCCCACACTTCATACACTATACCTGACGCAGGTAAAATGTGGTGCAGGGCCTTGTAAATAAGTCGCAACATGGCACATTGTTTCTGTCTCCGCTGCGTCCCGAAAAGTGATGCAACTGCAGTGCAAAAGTGTTGCAACACCTTCACAAATAAGGCCCAAAGTTTTGTTGTCTCATCAGCTGCAGAGCTATTCCAAGATGTCATTTGACGTATCATGAAGCTGGTCATGAATCCTTTCAACTAAAGTGATGATATATTGGTTTTCAGACTTTCATAGACAGAGCATGACAAAGCTCTCATGCAAGTGTGTCTGTTTTTCGCAGATGGCAGTTTATCATTGAATGCTGAGAAATGTGCTTTCCGTAAGACAAAGTTAAAAATCTTTGGCCATATCTTTTCTGATTATGGCATGACACCTGATACAGAAAAAAGGGAAGCGCTATCAACTGCCAATCCTTCACAAGATGTTTTCATGTTACGCTCATTCTTTGGTATGATCACCTCTAGATACATACGAGATTTTGCCACTGTCAGTGCGCCATTATGATACTTGACTAAAAAGAATGTTTTTTTTCTTTCGTCACATGAATGTGATCAAAACTTCCAGAAAATCAAGCAAGCTATTGAGAACACTACTGAGATGGCATATATTGATCCAAAGCTTCATACTGAGTTTGCTGTTGATGCTAGTCCTTGGGTGCCATTCTTCCTCAGCACAGCAGACACTCAAATGCTCAAAGACGTATTGTGGTGTATGCAAGCAAAAGTTTGTCCCAAACTGAATGTACTTATTCACAAACTAATAAAGAAAGCTTAGCAGTGGTGTGGGCTTGTGAACATTTCCATGTATTTTTGTAATAGAAGTCCTTCACTCTTATGAACATCAAGCATTGTTGACTACTTTTGGAAAGCCAAAATCAAACATGCCTGTTCACATTGAGAGCTGGGTTTTACGATTGCAACAGTACAAATACACCATTGCACATCATCTAGGGAAAGATCAGAACCCTGCTAAATACTTCGCACAAGTGCCTCTACAAAGCCCTGGCACCCATTTTAAGATGGATGATGCCTACATAAATTTCATAGTGAAATTGAGCATCCCAGCTGCCATTTCGTTGGAACAAATTTTCACTGCCCTCAATCAAGACAGTGACATGCTGAAACTGAAAGACATTATTAAACATCTGTCTTGATACCAGCACCCTCGACCTCTTACCAGTGATAGTGAATATCAAAAGTTTAAGAATGCCAAAGATTTGCTGTTTATTACTCAGGAATGCATTGTCCTGAAAGGTTCGAGAATTGTCATTCCGGAGTGTCTGCAAGAACAGATAAGTTAAATGGACAATGAAGGACATCATGGAAGTGTTGCCACCCATCAAGCTCTCTGAAACTGAGACTGGTTCAGGCCTGGGCGTAGTTTGCAGAGATTTGCTACGCGAAACTTCACGATGTTACAAAAAGTCTCTGCGAAGTTCCGCGAGTGGCGGAGGGCAGTGCGAACTGCAGCTTGTGCTGGTATTCCTGCTGCTCGGATAGAAATTCCACTTTGCGATCGCGAACTTACCATTCGCGAGCGGGGGAAAAACTCCACTGCACTACACGAAGCAGAGTTTTCTGCACTCCGCGAGCTCTGTGGACTGCACGGAGTGCAGAAAACTTGCAAACTCCGCGACGGAGTGGAGTTCACTGACCAGGCCTAGTCTGGTTTCCAAATCTCAATGAGAGAGTGAAAGAGAATAAAAGACTTGTTATGTATGCAGCTGCCTGTCACCGAGAGCTACTCAACACCCGTTACACATGCAAGTGTGGCCAATGCATGCATGGGAACGAATTGCTGTAAACTTCTACGGTCCTCTTGACAATGGACATCACCTGATGGTGATCATTGATGAATACTCCAATTTTCAGTTGATCGAAGTTCTCTCATTAATCACTCAAGAACATTTAATTTAGAAAAAAGACAGCATCTTCATGACCTGGGGTGTTTCTGCAACCTTCATCCTAATTTGAAGCATTAGAAGAGCTCCTCTCTTTGGCACAGGCCAATGGCCTTGTTAAACGTTTCATGTGTACTCTAAAGAAAGTCATCTAACGTGCTGTACTACAGAAGCTCGATCTTAAAGCTCTCTTAAATTCCACTGTTCGAGATCACCGCTCAACCCCTCACTTGGCGACAGGTGAAAGCCTGGCAACGTTGATATTCAGGAGATTCATCATGACCAAGTTAACTCAATGGACCAACAGAGTAACAAATGCTGAGAAAAACGTGCCTCAAAGACTTGGATCGTAAGAGGAAAATGAAAGCCTATGTGGACAAGAGTCAACATGCAATCAATGTCAGGTTCACTAAAGGAAATCGAGTGCTTGTTCGCCAGCATAGAAAAGGAAAGTCTCATTACACTTTTGATGATTTTTTTACATTATTTATAGAGTGTAAATTGACACCAAACCCGATATCCTGGCACTACGCACATAGTTCGCTACAGACCAAATAATCATAAGAAAGGAAAAAACGCAGAGATTATTTGGGGAAGAGCTAAGTCTTCAAGGCTTTCCTGAAATGCAGCAGATTGATTATGAATCTGAATGATGGGGGAAGCTTCTTCCATGGTTGGGCCCCTTTGACCGAGAACGCCCGACTGCCTTGTCTCGCCTTCTGAAACTTACAAACACATACTAGGTTTGCAGTGCTGGAGCAAAGATGTCGCCCTGGAGTATATCCCTTCATTCTTTGTTGTAAGGGCATTGAGCCTCAGCCTTGTATTGCCTTGAACACGATGCACATGGCTTTAAAGAGGATCCTCCTCTTCGGAGGCAGCCAGTGCAGTTCTTTCAAAGCAGTTGATGCCTATGATCTATGAGGTCTATTTAAGGCAAGCTTGGCTGCTGCCACTTGGACTCTGTTCAGTCTGTTAAGCAAATAATTGGGGACCCCAAGCAGAAAGTCATTATAGTAGTCCAGACAAAATAAGTATAATGCTATGTACTACAAGCGATTTAGCTTGATTGGGCATTAGTGGTAGGACCTTCCTGAGAATACGTGAAAGGGACAAGCATGTACCTGCTAATTTTAAGACATGATTCTCCAAAGATAACTTGTTGTCAAAAGTGACTCCAGGTTGCGGACTGTAGTTGATTGAAACAGCTCCTCTCCCATGCGTAGGGGCCAAAAATATGAAGAAAGGGTAGTAGGAATCTTACTTGACGAGCAACACAGGAATTCTGTTTTGTCCCCATTTAATTTTAGCAAATGTACATTCATTCAACTGATAATGTCCAAATGCCTTTCCGGAAAGCCATTACTGCCAGGTTTGGATCATTATTAAAAATCAGAATCAACTGTGTGCTATCAGCAAAGTTGACCAGCCAAATGTAATGAGTGGCCTCAAATATATTTAGAGAGAGGAAATTCATATCCGACATGGGGTACTATAATTAAAATCATATATGGCAGGTTGTATGATAGGTCAAAAGACATATTGAAAATGCTCTGCAGCTGATGACACATTAAAATGTAGTCTTTTATATCAAAACTGGCTAATATGTGTAGAAAAAGGAGGTAATTCACCTGCAATTCTCCTTGAGTTCCGTTTTTTTGATCAGATCAAGGTGAGAGAAGACTTTCACACAAATTAATTGTGTGATCATGTCGGCAATGTGCGGACCCGGATATCGTTCTCTTTCAATTTTGTATTTGTCAGTTTTTATGTATTCAGATGCAGCAGCATCATACATATACACCACAGTTCATTATCCTGACACAAACCACAATGAAGGAAAAAGAAACCATAATTTTTTTGCACAAATCCCTCTTAGCAAAATGGAATACACAATGACCTAATAAACCTCATACATACATCTTTCAAATCTACTTTTCACAGTTTTTCCAAATTTTAAGTGTGGACCCTATTGTTTTTGTTTAAATGATTTCATGTGTATGAACTCTTTGCATCGTATTAATCCATTGAAACACCGAGGGGACTGTGTCCATCTTCCAATTCATAATTAATAATCTTGCCACCAACTTGGAGATCAATACCTAATTTGCCTTAGTTGCTTAATTGGGTTGAACAGTTATCCCGAACAGTACCCCGTATACATTGGAGATACAGAGCACTCTAGCCTAATGCTGATTTCACCAAACATAGCCAAAATTCAAAGAAGTGGGCGCAACCGAACATCATATGGAGCCATTTAAACTCTGCCCATGGATATATTTTATGAATCATAGCTGGGGTAAAATATAGCATCCACTTTCTAAAAAAGGTAATTCTACTTAGCTTAGTAGCTCGCATTGCCTTAAAACTAATTCAGTCAAAATATTTCCACTGAGAGATATCTGACCACCCATTGAACATTGAATTAACTGCAGTAAGTCAGCAATTAGTGACTCCCTTCTTTTGGGGTACAGTAGTCTGTACCAGGTCCTAGTGCCCTGTATTTTGAAAATAATGTAAGCTTTACTAAGGTGAAAGGGCCTGAGCCGATTTCTTCAGTTCTTCTTTAATGTTGATCCTTCAATGGTTAATTTTAGCTTCATGAAAGTGTAAAAGGTAACACATTTTGTAAATCAATTTAGCATACAGTGGAACTTAATAAATGTCTGCACAATAACCTAAGTCAAAATGTATTACAAATTAAAAAACAGTTGGACATATATGAATCTTATTATGAGAATTTAAAAATACAGGGAAAACAGAAGGAATCCAAATCTCCTGAAGAGGTTCACTCGGTGCTTCAAGAACAGAACAGCAAGTTCTATAACTATTATGCATAAAATCAGAAAGCAAAAGTTAAGGTTCCCCTGCTTCGGCACTTAGTTGGAGTTAGGTATTTAATTCTATCTATCCCTACTCTAACTCTAGAAATGGCATCCGTAAATTAGCATTTGAGCAAGAGATTTGAAAGAGAAAAGATGTCAGTTGTTAGAGCCTTCCTAAGACGTCACTCTACCATGAGATGGGTTAGCAGCATGAAGCCACAAACAGAAAGGGAAGCTAGCACTCAAGTGCTCTCTGTCAGGAAGGCAAAAAGGAATGGGGGTATCTGCCCCTCTCTACAATGCATCATATGCTCAAAGTTGTATTCAGAAAATGTTCCATGATGCTTTTCTCACATGTACTCTACTGTAGGCTCAGCCATGAAAATTTCCATGGTGTCAAATTCCTTTCACAGCCTTCTCCATGTACGCTCCTCTGCAACAGTTCATCCTTGGTCTTCTTTCCTTCTCCGCTGTGAAAGCACCTCCCTCCACCTTATCTTCTCCAGACCAAGCTAACTGTAACTCCTTCATTTCTTAACTATCTAATGTAAGCAATACCCTTCCTCTTCACTAACAAGCGTTTGTCCAACTGCAATGCGAAAAATGGGACCAAATACCATTCTATAACACTCGCATGATAATCTAAGCATTAATTTTAGAAATTAAAACATTTCAAAATGTACTGTGGATTCAGGCCTATAACTCATGCTAAAATAATAAATGCACCATTTTATTTATGTTCATATTTCCATAAAACCATTAGCATGTTCAGTGGAAGCATTCACGAAACTATATTAATACGTCTATTTTAATTACATCATTGGCCTAAGAAGCATTCAAAACACCTTTAATATATCAATGTGTCACATCACTAATGAGTACTATGAGTGTCATTTATATTTATTTGATACAATTCTATGAATTATTTGTTAAGCTTCACATTAGGTTGCGTTAAAGTCACAAGGACATGTTACTTGAGTCACATTTCCTATAACATCTAGTTTCACCAAAACACTGAAGAATATGTAAGTCCGTACTACAAGCAGTTACATTGCACTCCTAACAGGTACCCCATGTCGGATATGGATTTCCTCTCTATCAAAGGGAAACTGCTAGAGATCCATCTCTTAATACAAAGCCTATACAAAAATAGTTTATTTTGACATAATCTAAAAAAATGTGAAGTACTAAGATTGGAGTTTGCTTTCACCAGTTGCTGCCATTGCGAAAACTCATTATTCTGAAAACAAACTGCCGACCCCACCTACTGCATGTATGAATGGACACACGCAAGCTTAGAGGGATACAGTCTGCAAATTTCTGCTGGGGGTGAAAACTAGGGATTTTCCCTTCTTCCCAAATCCTGGCTAAATGCTTCACAATGTTTCATGGTATCTTAAATCCAGACCTCTTTGGTAGCATTGTGATTTTCAGGAAAGGGAAAAGTCCAATTTCTGATGATTTTATCATCTGTTCTGAATAGAAATTTGCATCGTCAATATGTTATCACTATAATTGAATGCATTCAAGACAACATGACAGCCTGTCTGATATGTCTAATTATATTTTGAAAAAGCTCTGCAGCTGATGACACACCGAAACCTAGCGCCTGATTATGATGGTGGGGAAACTGCCACCTACAGCCTGTCAGTTGCGGTTTCACCACCACCATAAACAGGTTTTACAGCCGCCACATTACAATTGCGGACATGTCTTTGGCGGTCAGGAAGGCCTACCGCCACAGTTCCGACGGGCTCAAGGAGCCCATCAGACCATCGAAGGGGAATCATATCCCGACAACGGTGGCGGTGCCTGCCAGGGACCGCCGTAGGGATTATGATGTTCCTTTCTGCCTTCCTTTTTCATGGTGAGTATCCAGCCATAAAAAGGCAGGTGGAAAGGGACTTTGGGGGCCTGTAGCAGCCACCCCCTTGTGCCCCAGATTTGGGCACCGGGAGGCACCTATGGTGCCACCCTCCATAGCCCTGCACCATGTGGCAGGCACCTTCTGGTGCCTGCCATGTAGTGTAAGGATATGTTACATGTTCCGTTTTTACATTGTGGCGGGTGCTGCAGCCAGCAGCACCCACCGCAATTTAAAACATAGGTGTTGCGACCGCCGTGGTGGCGATCCCATTGTAATTATCCCTGTGGGACCGCCACCTTATAAGCAAGCGGTACCACTCTCCAATACAATGGCGGATGGACTGAAGTCCGTCTGCCATCGTAATCAACCCCTTAGTCTTTTACATTGGAACACACCAATATGTGTATAAAAGGTGGTAATGCACCTGCACTTCTCCTTGAGTTCCAATGATGATATCCTGTGATCAGATCAAGGCTAAAGAAGACTTAAGCACCATTCAATTGTGTGATCATATCGGCATTGTGTAAACCTGGATGTTGCTTGCCATGTTGGCTTCAAGCGTATCAACCCAGATGCCTACAGGTCTATCACTGTTGTGTTTGGACTCTAATAATATGGGAGAAACCCAGGGCATTGGACCAGTAGAGCACTCAATGATATGATGTTTCAGTACTGCTTCAAGCTCCTTTTCAACAGCTTCTTGTAAATGAAAAACAATTTGTCTGTGTCTTTGAGCAACAGAACAAACATCCACATTGATATGCAGTTGTACTTTCATAGTCTTAAAGGTACCTAATTCATTAAACAACAAAGAGAATTGACTTACTATTTTGTGATGAGCATTCATTTTGTAGTTCACAGATATCGGTCCCATATCAGAAGCAGCACTGAAACTAAGTAAACAGGCACTTGACACAGTACCTTGAAGTAAGTGAACTTTTGTCTTGTGTTTCTCTGTGGCTACAAATGAACCTTGACACTTTAATGGCATCCAAGCTGCCCATGTGTACACGTTAGTGTTCAGCGCCATAAGCCGGGGCAATGGAGAAAGTTCATTGTATTTCCCCTCATGCATATTTTTTATGGACGCACTAATGTCGGTAATGAAAGGTATGGAACAACAGTTTACTTTTAGTATAACCTTAGGAAATTTTTTAATGACTTTTGTGTTTTTCCATCACATGCGGTCAGCGCAATATGCACAAGGTTTTCTGAGGTGAACATTGACATCATGCATCCATCTTCTTCACTGTTTCTTGACCCTGATACTGAGGAACTCATGATTGACGGTTCAGGCACCAATCAACTTCATTTGGTGATGATTTGCCTCAGCTGGTGTCGCTTGGCCTTGTGGGCTTGCATTGAACGGTGCTTTTGGTACGTTTGAGCATCCATTTAGTTTTCTTGTCTTGATGCACTCAGCTTTTCCTTTGCCTTGCAAAATGTTACAACATGATTTCCCTTTCCACAGCCTTTGCATATTTGCCCAATAGTGGGATATTTACCTTTGCGTGGAATCATAAATCCACACCTGAAGCACAGCTTATTTTCCATGGAGACATCGCTCTGTGCCCTTCAGTCTTGTGCTTCTGCTTACTTTTCATGTTCATGACAGACTTACTCTGGACACCTCCAACCTTCATGTCAGAAGCTTGTCGATTAGCACGCTCTTCGACTCTGGCAGCCATGAAATGGCGCTCCAGACTAAGAGTTTCTCTCACCGCTCATCTAAATGTATCTGATAGGCATCTGTCAATAACTCTGAGATGGTTAGCTTCCTCATCATTGAAATAATTGAACTTACAGTGCCTGATGAGTGTATCAAGTCTCTCAACACTTTTGTCTGTCTCGCCAACTTTCTGTTGTTCCTAACTGAAAATGTACCCTTGATAATCTACATTCGGCATTGGATTAAATTTGAGGTTCAAGGCTTCTTCAATTTGACTATATGTAACTTTATTTTACCTCTTTTACTCCTTCACCAGCAGGATTTTTGAGGTGTTTAATAATCTTCTTGTTATATGTTTCTTCCAGGGCATTGCTAAAATTGTCAAACATTTCTATCCAGGCAGTCCATCTGTTGCCAACATGCTGCCTGGTGGTGGTTTCAGGAACACAGCAGCATCATATTTTTTACTGTTGCTTGTAGCTGCTGCCAGGATTATATGTTGTTCAGGCCGCATTTGACTTTCAGCATCTTGCGACCCAGTATCACCTCTGTAAGCAACAGCCCGCTGACTAGTGCTTGGGTTGTTGCACTCAATTGGAGGTCGGTGAACACCCTCTTCTTCTTTGGTGGTGAGTAATGGCTTTGTCTCTGTCACCTTTTTGGCGGCAAGCAATGGCTTTGTCTTTGTCACCTTTTCCATCATGCCTTTTTTCACTACTGTCAGAAATGGGGGTCTCTAGTTGGCAGAGGTAGGCACCTTTGTCCAAATAGGGACTCTTGCTTCTTGTCAGGGCAAGGGAGATAAACACTTTAGATAACCCCTGCTCACACCCTTGGTAGCTTGGCACGAGCAGACAGACTTATCCCAAAGGCAAAGTGTAAAGTATGTGTACCAACACTCACAGAAACACAGTGAAAATACCACAAATGGACACCACACCAGTTTAGAAAAATAAAATATATTTATCTAAACTAAACTAGACCAAAATGACAAAAATACAACATACACAGTTAAAAAAATATGACTTTCAAAAGGTTTCAAGAGCTTGTGCCATAGAAAACTATGGGTGCATGACTTTTACACAAAGTACCTGAAGATGCATCAAAATTCACAAGACCAAACAGCCGCAGAGAAAGGAAGCGTTGGAAAACACAGCAATGTGTCAGTTCCTGAGTCCTTGGGGAGGCGAGGCGACAGTTCTGCTGCACGCAGGAGAAGTGATGCGTCGTATCAGTACTGTAGGGGGAAGTGAGGCATCAAAATCCAGGACTGTTCTGGTCTGTGGGTGATGTGTGGAAAACTTGGTGCATAGCTACGATGGGTGACACAGCAGAGGTGATGCGTCGCTTTGCGAGGCTTCGCGCTGTCCGGCATCGCTGCTGGGGGCTGCGCGGCGAGACTTCGCGTCACCTGGCAAGACTCGGCGAGGTTTCGTGTCGTCCGGAGCCGGTTCCGAGAGACTTTGCACGGTCCTTGCGCTGATTCCCGCTGGTTCTTGCAGAGATTGGCTGCAAAACCCACCTCTGTGGTCCTGTAATTGGAAGGATGCACCTCAGGCAAGGGTAGGACTCCCAGATGGTCCAGCAGCACCAGCAGATTTACAGGAAGTCTTTTGTGTCCCTGAGACTTCAGAACAGGAGGCCAGCACACTTCAGGCCCTTGGAGATCTTCAAGCAGGGGACCCAGCATACAGCAAAGTCCTTCTCCTTTCCATGGCAGAAACAGCAACTGCAGGCCAACTCCACACAGCAAGGGCAGTACTCCTCTTCAGTCTCTCGAGCTCTTCTCCTTGGCAAAGGCTCCTCTTGAATTTTCTGGGGTTTTAGGTCTGATACTTATACCCCAAAATGCCTTTGTTTTCTTTGTGCAAGGGGCTCTGATCCCTGTACAAACCAGTTCTGGGGGCACTCTGCCAATGCACTACAACATCCTTTGTTAGTGTGAGCCTTGGCCTTAGACACACCGCAGGAGGGCAGAGCCAGCATTGTAGAAGGCAGGCAAAGCCCTATTCAGGTACAGGTGCTACTCCACCACCACTCCAAATGCAGATCTCGCATATTCAGCCTAGTGCTGACTCACCCAGACTCCTGGAGCCACTCCAGACCCTGTCAATCCACAAAGAGGCAGAGGCACACAGGAAGTATGAACAAGAAAATAGCCACTTTCTAAAAGTGGTATTTTCAAACACACAATTTAAAAGCCATCTTTACTAAAAGATGTGTTATTTAATTCTGAGTTCAGGGGTACCAAACTTCACACTTCTATCTTATCCCTATGGGATGATATGCTTGTAAAATGTTACATAGTATTCCCCACTCTGTCCTATGGGCAAGTTAGCCTTTCAATGGTTAAAAACGAAATTGGCAGGATTTCACTATCAGGACATGTTACACACACGAGTACATGTCCCACCTTTCACATACACTGCACCCTGCCCAGGGGGTACCTTGGGCCTACCATAGGGGTGTCCTATGTCTAAGAAAAGGGCAGGGTGAGGCCTGGCAAGTGGGTGTACTGGCCAGGTTGACATGGTATTTAGCAAACCACGCGCAGGCACTGCGGTGGCAGGCCTGAGACATCTTTTCAGGGCTACTCATGTGGGTGACACAATCAGTGTTGCAAGCCCACTAGTAGGATTTGCGTTACCAGCCCTGGCACACTCAGTGCACTTTACTAGGGACCTACTGGTAAAAAAAGATGCCAATCATGGATAACCAATCACAATAACAATCTACACAGAGAGCATATGAACTTTAGCACTGATCAGAAGTGGTAAAGTGCCCAGAGTCCTAAAGCCAACAACCACAGGTCAGGAAAGAATAGGAGGAAGAAGCAAAATGTTTGGGGATAACCCTGCAAAAAGGGCAATTTCCAACAACTACCTTTAGCATTTCTCTTGCACTTAACTGTCTCTTCTTGTTGTGTGTTCTGTACCTGGTTATCACAGCCTTTAGCGATATTGCGCTGTATAAATGACAGCTCTGTTTTAAGTTGTGGCATCGTATCTCTTATCTCGGTCGCATTACCTATTTCCTGACCAATGACAAGTAAATCTTTCCATAGGGCCTTCACTTACTTTGAAGGTCTTGCACTGGCTGGAGTGGCGCTTTGTCTCCACATACGCCAAACTTCAATCTTTACTTTGATGAGACATGTGTGGCATGCATGAGCAGTTTTGCTGGACCATAGCAAAACTCTCTGGGAGAGCACTGTCAATCTTCGGGTTATGTATCCCCTATCTCGTCGCCAATTTTAGCTCCCCCAGCCTGGGTACTCGTAAATGAATACGCCACACACGGAGCTTGGTATTACTTGTCTTTATTTGTCTGTGTTCAGCATTCTAAACCTGCATTCTCCTTATTGCACTCGAACACTTAAGTCACTGTTCAGAGTCAATCAGAACCAAAAGGGTTCTGTCTTTGCTAACTCACAAAACACTACACCCAGTATTTATTCTGCCAATGTATATACAGAATTGCGACACACCTACTTTATTGAAGTTGTGGGAGCTGAATCCAAATAATCACCTGAACCCCAATAATTGATCACCCCAAACAATTTACGTACATAATTTGCCTCTAGAGTTTCCATATGATCTAGTGGTTAGAGACTATACTCCTCATCAGGATATCAACATTTAACTGAATTCAATATTAGATGCATACAGGAGTGAGTCCTAGATCAAAAATAGAGCAACAAGGGTGTGTATTACATATTAATAAAAATGCAGTACAGAGAGGGAAATGCATGAATTGCCATGAAGGTTTAATGCAGAAATACTGAATAAATGCAGAACCATAAACCCTAGTTAGATGTAGTCATGAAGAGCACCAACAACATCACAGGTCAGCTGCAGGGAAAATGGCAAAGTAGTCCCATGAAACACATAATCCAAGAGGTTTGATAGGATAATCACATAATCTATGAAAGCATTTTGAAAATTCAGCATGGTATGAACATGGTTAGGGTTGCATTTGGCAAATAAGAAAAATCAGCACTAACCCATTACTTAAGCTAAGCGAAAACTTCCACTTTCTTCCTCACCAGAAATGTATAATACAAATGAAACATGTCTTAAACAATGGATCAGAGAACTAGCACCAACATGTCTCCAGCAAAACTTCCAGCAAAAGTCCTTCAAAATGATCAATTTGGGTACTTCATGGAAGCTTCATTCACAATACACACTTTCTAACAAATGTTGTACATTTCTATTAGATTGAGTTCATTACCTTGATGCTCCTCAGAAATGAGGGAAGAGATGGTTTTGTAGTAGGACACTGATTGGGAGGAGGGAAATAGCAGGAGTAATTGAACAGAAAACTAGAAACTGCATCCATTTTATAATAACGGTGTTCTACACCAAAATGTGGCATAACTATTCATAACATCTTTTATTCTTCTATATGGCCTAGGTAATTCGTTTCAGGTGCAATCTCATTTGTTAATTGGTTACGACTCTATGCACCATAAAAACTAAAATATTTCAAAAAACTATTTCACACATTCTTTGCACATTTTACATATTTTGGAAAATGCTTTAACACAGTGATGGTCAATTAAGCAATGAAAGGCTTCTCCCAATTTTTGCCATACATCCAAGTAAAAAAGGTCCACATGTGGCACACTGCTTCTGTGTGTACCTTTTCCCCTTTTGAGTCCAATGTCCAGACAACTGGTGTGAGGTGAGCTGATCTGAAACCTGCCATTTATATGCTCCACGTAGCTTTCTTGGCTGGAGACTCAGACTGGCCTGGAGATGGGGATAGACTCAAAGACCAGAAATCAAATCTATCTTCTCATAAGACACTTCCTGCACTACGATTGGTCTCTGTGCACTCTTAATCTTGTCTCAGCAAACTGTGCACTGCAGAGGACTTCCTGTCTGCCAGGCACTGTCTTGTTTAGGTGTGCTATGACCAGCTGACAGAGGAGCATGTTCCATCACTGTGTGGTTCACACCCACTGAGGAAGTGGACTGAGACAGATCTACATGAAAATAAATTGCATCCCTGTTGTTTTTATTCCCTAGGCCTGCACTGCTTCGGATGCAAATTCCTTATCGCACTGCAAAGTTGGGGAATGGAAATAGTGAACAAACATAGGTGTCACAGAATAAAGCTGGTAGCACAGATACATGAACAAATAGTCTGTGCACATGTGTGAATGCCTTAAGACTAGACGTGCTGGCTTTGCCGATGCTTATTTTCTTCATGGGAATGGCAGCAAACAAGCTTTTTATGTCAGTAGCTTCTTTTTGCTACCTAAACATTTGAAAGAGCACCTATTAAATGCCTCTGATCCTTCAAAACAGAAGTAAAACACTTTCTAAAACAGCAACTTGGAGCAGCCTGGAGTATGGATGGGCACTTTTAAACTCCACTTGACATAACATTACATAATATCTCAGAACAATAAGATGAATAAAGGTTTCACTGAAACTGCGCCCACTTACTGAAATAACAACAATGAGGTGAGCATTACAGAGTTTTTTTAACTAAATAAATTAAAGTTCAATCATTATGAGTAGATTTTAAATAAAAAAAAGGCCAGCTGATGAGGTACTCTGCCATGGACTGATGTCCTGCCATGTAGTGCATGGCAATGCTGTGCACGCTCCCTTTACATTGTGAGTGGGTATGCAGCCAGCAGATCAACCCGCAATGTAAATGGCACAAGATACGCCCGCCAGTGTGGCGGGCGCATCCAAATGCACATGGCGGGACCGCCTTGACTTCAGTGGTCAGTCCCTGGCTCCCTTGCGATGGCGGGCGGACTTTGTCCGCCCTCTATCATAATGGACCCCATAATACTGCCAATAAGGCAGATGTACATTGATCAAAAGTGGCTGTCAACATCATTATATCAACAAAGCATTTCACCATAGGAATAAATGTAATGATCAAATATAACCATGAATGATCGTACTTATAACGGGCAATAAAGCAATTCTACCTCAATCACTAGTGGCTGTCAACATCATTATTACAACCTATAAAGGGCCAGATGAACGACCTGTTTTTGCATGCTCAAACTGGTCTGTGACCCGTTTGTGCAAGCAAAAACCCTACAGGGCCATGCACAAACCCGATTTAGCAAGTCACAAATTATTTGCGACACGCTGAATAGCAATTGCGACTTGCAATTAGGAAGGGTCGTTTCAAGGACGTCTCTTCCTTATTGCAACTCTGAGCAGTATGTATGACTATTTTGCAACGACAATTGCGGTCGCAAAAGAGTTGCAATTTAACACCTACTTAAAGTAGGTGGTAATGCAGTCACAAATGGGTGGGGGTCCCCAGGGGACCCCTTCCCCTTTGGAAATATATGTGAAAATATTTTTTAAGGACAGGCAGTGGTCCAGCCATTCTCAATGGGGTTGCAAAATGTGAGTGCCTCATGAATTATGATGAGCCTCACATTTTGCAACCCCATTGAGAATTGCTAACAGTGTCTCTGACACTGTTGTACATATGGAATTGCGACTCGCAAATTGCAACTCGCTATTTTTCGCAATTTGCGAGTCGCAATTCCAAATGGTCGTACATCTGGCCCAAAGTATTTATCTAAATTAATTTCACATGTGCCTGTGAGTTACTTTTAAATACCTGCAGCATTGAAAATGTAATGTTAAATTAGTGCCACACCAAGATGTAAAAAAAATGTAACCACCTCCCGGCCTCAATAACCGTAGCCATAGACTTGGCCCCTAGAAGTCACAGTGCTCCCAGCTGAAGAGCACATGCTCCAGCCTAGGGAGTTTTTCAAATTCAATAACAATCCTGGGGTAGTCATGCTTTCTAAGTCCCACAAAACATAGGTTAGAGCTCCTTAAATCCATTGTGTAGAGGCTGTGCAACTCCAGCAACTCCCTCACACTCTTTTTGGGACATGTTGGTGGTGGCCCATCCGTCCTGGGGTTACCACAAGGGACAAAAAGCAGTACAAAATGAACAAGCCCTGCAGGAAATTATGGGGGGCTCCTGTGGGAGCAGTAACTAATTATTGAGAGGCTCACTGTCTTTATTTCCCTCTTGATGTTTGCCTTTTTTTCTACTGCTTGGACTTGGGCCACATGGCCAAGAGCTGATGCAGCTTCATTGTTTCATGTGGGGCTGCCTGGTCACACCCAGGCACAGACCTCCGTGTGCTGCCACCGAGAAATATGACATTCCTAGTTGATCCATAAGCTATACAGATATCTTCTTGGAACTTGCAGAATTGATTTTGCCACATAGGTTACGTCCTAAATCAAGGTGTCACTGGTCTCTGTAGGCGGAAGGGAAGTGAAATTGCGCTCTAAGGCAGCCATCCTCATAGGTGCATAATGGAGTGTCACTGCAGACAAGACAGTGAGCCACACTAACTTCCCTAACATTATGAGGCCAAACCAAGGTAAATACCCATTCCTGCAGATTCAGCTCTGCCCCAGGCTACCTGTGTGCAGATACTGTGCGCCTCACTACAGGAGTATCCTATTTGCAGCCCCACAAGCAGGGCCGGACTGGCCGTAGCGGGCATCAGTTGTTTCCCGGTAGGCTGGGGGCCAGTTTGTGACCCGTTGGAGTCCTGTTTTGTTACTGGGGGCCGGTTTTGCAACAGTGCTGCAATATTGGCACCCTGTAACAAAAGTGGCAGAAGTGCTTGACACTAGCACCTCAAACTCCCCCTGCCCCACTCGGCGCTTCTGAGTAGACCCTGCCCTCTCCCCCCGGGTGACTCCAGCGGCATTGCCAGGGCTGGTTTCTTTTTCCTCATGCTCACCAGTGTTCATGTGTAACCTACCAAGTGACTTTTACCCTTGCTGCATATCAGCGGCCTTATGTTAAAAGGAGGACACTGGCTGTAACACGAACAGTCCATTTACCATGAGCTTACCATGGGTGAGTCACAGTTTATGAGGTTCCCCTACAATAAAAGGTGATTAGGTGATCAAAAAGCAAAAAATCTTTGTGAATTAGATGGGCACAACCCATCTTCCCACAGCATGGAAATGAAATTACAGCAGCAGCATCATCTAGGGAGATGCAGGAAGGTTGTGGAGGGTGTGCTTAGTAGGAGGTGAGGCAGAGCCCATCAGGGGAGGGAGGCAAAACTTGTTGTTCAAAAGCTGTAAACACATAGGGATGTGGTTGGTAAAGACACCAAGGGTCGTTTGCCCATTTTAATTAAACATTTCCAGTAGAGAATCGCACCAGTGTATTCCCCAGCAATGGCAACCTGTTACTAAAGCTGAGCACTCTGCGTGAACGGAAGGGGCTGGAGACAGCAACGTCCGAGGAGGTACGGGGACATGTATTTAAAGTGGTAAAAAGATTCAATAGTTACACACATAAAAAGAGTCTAAAGCAGTGCCCACAAGTGCTCACAGAGCCGAGGCAGAGGGTCCCTAATTCGTGACATTGATAAATATGCAAAGGGTCCACTTTTTAGCCTAGGCAACAGCACCAATGTAAAAGTGCAATAAAACCATGGAAAGCGCGCCAAAATCCTAGAAATGTGACAGGCGACTCAATGAGCTAATGCCTGATGGTATCTCAGGTAAATTAGTCAAAGACTGAAGGTGACTGAACCAAAGCCCCACTATATCTCTTCCTTACGTTTTGTTGCTCGTTTCGAAATTTTTATAATATTTGTGCATTCATAAACTGAAGATGTTTGTGGCCTGAACGTAGAAAAGACATAGGATCAAAATAGTCCATTTCTTTTTCTCTTTCTATTTTTCCTACTTAACCTGAGGCTCCACAGGCAAGTAGTTAAGACAAAGCCCAAAACAAAAATATACCCCAAAGGGATGTGGAGATGAAATCATAGGGATCATGTAACTGTTAACGGAGTGCTGGGAGAATGGCATTGTATGATGGCAGGACAAACGGTGATGGCATACAAATCACCGCACACTGTTGTTCCAAACTGTACCACAATGTTCACTCCTCGGGTTAACCGTTTCAGAAAAACCACGATTCATCAAAATTTAAAACACGTAGGTGGAGGAGCACAGTAACTGGATGTATCAAATATCCAAATCTTATCTTGATTTAGCACAGAACGAGTACAAAATAAAAGTTTCTTTCATAAAGACAACAACACAGCAACTTCATTCTTCTCAAAAGGTTTGTATCCTTATTACTTTTATTCTTGAGTCTTCATAGCAATGTGGATATATGACAAAGTACAATCAAAATACAGCCTACGCGTTTCATCCCAACCTCTCGAAAACTTCTTCAGGGCACAATGCAAACATTAGTTTATCCATTTCATCGAACAGTTGGAGCATCAGTTACTTCAAATCAGCTAAAATCTATGCAAGTTCAATTCCTAACAACGAGTCGCGTTTACTCGAGCTATGTATCGCATAGTGTCCCAGGCATATTTGTCAATCCGGTGTTCAAAAACGTTCTAAATTCGGGTTAAGATAAACCCATCGCCTCCACAACCCTCCTCTTTTGCCGTTGTCACCATATAATTATATGTCTCATCTTTAGACTTTCTTAGATATTTTCTTTAGTCCACAGCAGCAGTGTTGCCCCCTGTTTAGGCGGTCTGCAAGATATAGTAGGCGCGAAAAAAAATGTCAAATTCGGAGAACTTGAAAAAGAATGACATGTCAATACAGCTAGCCTGAGACTCTGACCCAGTAGGCGTTGTTTATCTGGGGACTGCTTTCACTGCGTACCTCTACTCTACAGGCTGTCTTTCCTGTGAGCATACAGTGACAGACCATGTCCAGTCCCTACTAGTAAGTGCTACTGAGTGAACATAAATAGGGCAGAACAGATTTTGTATACACAGGAGTCTTGTTGGCGAACAAGACGATTTCTGGGGGGTGGGGGTGTTGGTGTGTGTGTGCCCCTGCATGCGTGTGTGTGTGTTTGAGAGAGAGAGGTTCGTACTTTACATGCTTTTCCGTTTCTGTGTATGTAATGGAGGCCTGCATCAAGGACCTAGTGAACCTCCTATTTTAGCAGCTAAAGTGAGGGGAAAGGGAGGGGGTTCTTGATGGGCCTTTTCTGTCTGTAGCTCGGCAGACAGAGGCTCATAAGTAACATGAAAGGGTGAGTAGTTGGTTTGCTGGGTGAGTGAAAGGACTGATGGATAGGTGTGTGAGTGACGAGGGTGGATAGTTCGATGGATAGATGAATGAATGAGTGGAAAGATGGATGAGTGAAACAATGAATGGCTGAGTGAAAGGGAGGGTAGATGGACGGATGGGTATAAGTGTGGATGGATGGATAAGTGAAAGAATGGATGGATGAATGAACGAGGGTGGGTGGATGGATAAAAGGGTGATTGAGTGGATGGGTGAATGAAAAGGTGAATGGATGTGTGGATGGATGAATGAATGAGTGAGAAGACAGATGTAAGTATGGATGAGTGAAGGAATGAATGGGTGAGTGAAAGGGAGGGTTGATGGATAAAAGTGTGGATGGATGGATAAGTAGAAGAATGGCTGGATGGATGGATGGATGGATGAATGAAAGAGTGTGGATGGATGAAAGAGTGAAGTGATTAATGACTTAAAGTGGCTGGATGACGAGAAATGATGGATGGATTAATGAAAGCGTGAATGGCCGGATGAGTAGAATGAAAGCATGGATAGATGGATGGAATGAACGGGCGGATAGATGGATGAGCAATTGGCTGGACGGATGGATACTGGGATGTTTTGAACCCTTCTCAAACTCTAGAAGCTACAGTGGTGTGGAGCCCTTGACGGGCATCATCTGTCTGCAACTTGACACACAAATGTGAGTTAGTGAGTGAAATGATGAATGGGTGGATGTGTGAGTCAATGGAAGGATGGATGGGTCGATGGATGGATGGATGAATGACTTAAAGGATGGATGACTGAAAATGGATGGATGAGTGCAAGGGTGGCTGGTTGGATGGATGAGTAAAATGAAGGGTGGATGTATGGATGAGAGAAAGGGTGGATGGGTGGATAAGTGAGTTAGTGAAGGGATGGATGGCTGAGTGAAAGGGAGGATGGACAGATGGATGGAATGAAAGGGTGGATGGATGGATAGAGTGAAAGGGTGGATGGATGAGTGAGTGAGTGAATGAATGGATGGATGAAAGAACAGATGGAGGAGAGAAAGGATGGATGACTGAAAGAATGGATGGATGAGTGAAAGCCTGAATGGATGACTGAAAGCATGGATGGATGAGTGAAATGTTAAATGGATGGGTGTTTTAGTGGTTGGGTGAAAGGAAGAATGAAAGGATGAATAATTGGATGGCCGAGTGATAGGATGGATGATAAATGAGTGAAAAGGAGGATGGATAGATGAAGTGCAAGGATGGATGCATGGATGACAGGATTGATGGATGAGTGAAAGGGAGGGATGCAGACAAAGATCAGTGATAGGGTGTATGGATGGATAGATGGATGGATGGCTAGGTTTGGAGATGGATGTATAGCTTTGGATAAGGATAGGCAGAAGGATGGAATGGCAAAGACTGAATTATAAATGAAAGAATGAATGGTCATTGACAGAATGCAAAGATGAAATTGTGGATATCAACAGGTGGATGGAAGAATAAATGGATAGATGTTTGAATGGAAGAGACAAGAGAGCTCTTCTGGGAAGGGTTGTGATGACTTGCTTGGTTTGCTTTATGCCATAAGAGCTTTGGTTCAAAGTGGGGGTTATTTTCATTTTCTGGCGCCTCCCTTGCCTGCATTGTTGCCAATGTTGTATCTGTGTTATATGTGACTGATACGTGCACTGTTCCTCGCTGTGCTGTGATGGTTCTTTATGTGATAATGAAGGTGCACATTTGCAGCCTTTGCCATATCTGTTAAATGTGCAAGAGAAGTTTGCACAACATGTTCTTGCTCTGTACCTGTTGTGTGTGAGTGTTCATAAAGGAAGAGTTGCTGCCACTTAACGCATACTTGTTCTGTGGGGGTTACCCTTACTCTCTCTGTGCCATACATATTCTTTTTGGTGATGGAAACATGCATTGCAGCAGCATATGCTATACCTTTTCTGTGAAGGATGTTTGCAGTATTGGTAGCTGTAATGAATTGTGGGTTTATGGAACAGGAGGTGAAGTGAACCTACACTGCTGCCTATATGCTGTACTAGTTTTTATGTGAGTTTTTAACTTTCTGGGTATTGCGTGTTCGCGATGCTTTTTGCGTGCTCGGGGGGAAAATATCTTGCGAACTTGCCCATGCGGCTGCAATGGGCGCGGCCATCTTGTTTTTACTCTATGCTATGGTTCTGGGGCCTGCTTTTCAATCCTCCCTCTATCTTTTCAATCCTTTGCTTCTGAAAACTTTTTTTTGATCTTTTTTATTTATTATCTCTCTCTCTATTTTCCTGACTCTCTATGTTTTGTTCTTGTCTACTTTTTTGTGTTTTTTAACTACTTTTTCACTCTTTTTCTATTACCTGCTTTTTAAATTTCTTTTACTTACTTTTTTAATTTTTACCTTTTATTTCTGCCCCCCGCCTATCCCAGAACCATGGCAAAGGGCCACAGGGGGCATTGCAACCTGAGCCACGACCGCCTTCCTTGCGGAAGGTGGCGCCCACAAGGGGTGCAGGCATGGGCCCTATTTGGGGAGGTGGAGTTGGCTGCACAGTTTTTTTTGTGCAGCGCCACTTCCCCTTAACCCTGGCAGCAGGCGGCAGACCTGGGTCCGGGTACGGGCTCCGGAAGCGTCGGCAGCAGTGGGGGAAGGTGCGCCGGGTAGTGTTTTGCTGCTCGGGTATCCGGGCAGCCAGAAGCAGCTGACGCACCGGTGGTCCGATATCCTGGACCGGAAGCAGGACCTGCTGGACCTGCTAGGAGTGGAGGTCCCGGGTCTTGGTGAGTAGCTATTTAATTATTACTACTTTGTGTCTGTTCTTTTGCTCTGTGTTATATATTGCGAATGTATTTTTTTTCCGACCAGCCAGAATGTTGCTGCTTACATACATTACAGGTAATTTACGTTTAAAAGTCTTCTGTGAATGTTATGACACTGGTGCTCTGCGCTACTAATCTTGTTATTTGCAACTTTGCGTTTGCGCTCGTTTTGCGTGATTATGTAAGAGTTTATTTTAGAAAACTTAAGTTAGGTAATGCTAGAGTGGCTCTAGTCCTTCCTTTGTCCTGTCACTAAGAGATAGGGGTGGTTTGATACTTAGGTTTAGTTACTAATTTTAAGTTTGTAATTTTTTAGTGGTCTGCGATGCCCCCTGTATTACGTCACGTGCTGCTGAGTGCTGCTACTGCTTACCCCAGACCTTAGTAGAACCTTTTGTAGTTTGTTCAGTGAGTGCTAATAGGCTTAGCACTAGCAGAACATCTGCATCAATGAACCAACAATTTTGTGTATGCAAAAATACAGGCATATGTCCTCCATTTATGCATTTTTGAGGACTAAAAGAACTGGAAATGCTTACTTAGGGCCATATGTAGGTAGCTAAATACCGGTCGGTAACGGCCGAAATTCGGTAAATATCCTGTTACCGACCGGTATTTAGTCAATTGAGATGTAGGAGGCCAAAAAGAAGTTTTCGGTAAATATGAATCGGTAAATACCGATTCATAATTACCGAATTCAAAATTACCGATTCATATTTACCGAATACATATTTTCCGAATCGGTAAATATGAAGTGGTAAAAAGAGAAAAGAGATGTAGGTAAATTCGGTATTTAAGAAATCCATGAAATTCGGTAATTAAGAGTCGGTAATTAACACAGATTGAAAGCAGGTGGTAAGCATCAACAGTGCATATAAGCAATCCCAAAATGCAACAGCGTGGACACCATGGCCGCTCTGTATGTGATTGCAAGGCGCCTACGTCTACAGGCAGCAGGTCTGAGGATTTGGAGACGTGAGGAACGCATTTACAGACAACGCATCACACTCTTTCAACAGACTGAGGCTGAGATACATGAAAGGTACAGGCTACACCCACAAACCATCATGGACCTGATAAGGGACCTGCACCCACTCCTGGACCAGCCAACAAGAAGGGCGCATGCCATACCACCACATGTGCAGGTTCTCTGCAGCCTACATCTACTTGCATCTGGCAGTTACCAGGGGGTGATAGCTGCGGTGGGCGGTGTATCCCAGAGTTGCCTGTCCCGTTTCTTCAGGAAGTTCCTGGATGCCATGATGCAGAGAATGCACCACTATATCAGCTTCCCAAACACACAGGCTGAACTGCAGAAGACCAAGACAGACTTTTACCACATGGCACAGTTCCCGCATGTCATAGGCTGTATTGATGGCACACACATTCCAATCTGCACACCAGCAGCCACTGAGCACATCTACAGGAACAGAAAGTCCACCCACTCCATCATTGTGCAGGTAATCTGCAATGCAGGGAACATCATCACTGATATCGTAGCGAAGTTTCCAGGGAGCACCCACGACTCCTTCATCTTCCAGAACAGTGGGATCTACACACGACTGCTTGCCGGAGATTTTTGAGAAGGATACCTGCTAGGTAAGTAACAGTGACGCTCCCTAATACTTAGTGCAAATTATAGTGTATTGAGGCATGTGACTGATGGTTCCCTCTTACTCACCTAGGCGACAGTGCATATCCCGTGCGGTCATTCATCCTCACTCCCTACCTACACCCATCAACCCTGAGTGAGAGACGATATAATGTGGCACACAAATCTACACGCAATGTGGTGGAGCGCACGTTTGGACTATTGAAAAGCAGATTCCGCTGCCTCCATAAAAGCGGAGGCGCACGCCAGTACACACCCATCATCTGCTGCAAGATCATTGCCACTTGTGCAATGCTGCACAACCTTGCCACGAAGAGAGGTACAGAGGTCGAAATGACATATTTTGAGGACAATGATGATGAGCCTGCACAGCCAGAGGCCAACGCAGCAGGAGTGGCAACAGCAACAGATGGGAGAGTGAGACGGGCAGAGATCACATGCAACTATTTCTGAGGGAGTAAGGGGACACAGCCAGTAGTTGGATGCCATGACGTAGTTTAATCATGCGGCACTACGCCACAACACAAAGGAAAACCTGTCCCATCAATATTGTTTAATAAACATTTGTGAGTCAAGGGTTACTTCACCCAATAGTGTCATGGTATTTCGTGCAGCATTAGTGTTTGCGCCCACGCGCTCCAGTGCGGGATGCCATTGACTGTGCGTCCTCACTGGCTGTGGGACCAGTGGCAGCACCTTGCCGCCTGCTGCTCCTCCGTGTGTCTGGGACAGGGGGGGTAATGCTGCTCCTGCTGGTCGTATCTTCGCTGTCCCCAGCATCCACAGCGCCAGTTGTGGCAGACTGGCTTGTGAGCAGCACTTCGAGTGCACTGGTGACCCTCACCATCCCCCTTGACACGTCAGTGCTGCAGTGTGCAAGGCCCTCCTGCATTGCCACCGAGCGCCTGCAGAGCAGCGAAGTGGCAGTTGCCAGCCGGTTCACTGCCCTTGTGTTCTGGTCTTTCCTCTGATGTCCCCGGCGCCGTGCTGCCCTGTCCTCATCAAACTTCGAGCACAGCAGCATGACGGACTGGGACATGTCCCGCATGCCCGCAGCCATCTCGACAATTCCCTCTGCCAAGGCGCTGATGCCCCTGTCAATATTTACAAATGTGTCATTGAGGCCACGCATTTGGCGCTGTACGGACATCATTGCCCTTGCCTGTATGCGTTGTATTTTGACCATGGTGGCCTCAAGCCCTGAGGAGACTCCATGGCCCTCACCTTGGGGAGGTGGACTTTACAGGCGAGCCCTGCGGCGCCGTCTGCCACCTGTGTGTGCTCCCTCAGAGGCGGAGGGCACACTGGCATGGCTAACATCCAGGGGCACAGTGGACGTTTCCGCCCCCCTCGAGTCTTCAGATGAGGACTCTGATACCTACAACCTGGCAGCAGCACGCCTCCTCGACCTGTGCAATGCAGGTGGTGATGATGGTGGTGACTCCAGCAGGAGTGGCGATGCTGGCTGGGGTGGCGATGCTGGCTGTGGTGGTGAGGCTGCCTGTGGTGCTGTTCCCTGGCCAGAACTGGTGGTGGCCTTCTCCGAGCTGTCCTTGTGGTGTGCCCTCTCTCCCTTCTCATGTGCAGTTCTGTGCGCAGTAGTGCCTGTGGACAGAAATGCAACATCAGCTAAGTGTACCTGAAGCATTGAATTGCTAGCATCACAATACATTTCTGAAACAGTATCTCATTGTCCTCTGCCTGCTTCTCGCTAATGTGTGTAACATGCCTTGTTATTCTGTGCTATTCGTATCATGTTTGGGGTTTCAGGAACTACATCTCCCATGATGCATTGCTAGTATGCACTAACACCTGTACTGGAGTGGGATTCTCATTGCCCATTAGGGGAGTTGGGATATGGGTAGGGGGGGCAACATTGCTGTGCAAGCGTCTTACCTTGTTTGGTGGCTGCTCTGCCGGAGCTGTCAGCATCCCCAATCCCCACAATGCTTTCAGGCTCAATTGTGGTCTCCACAAGCTCCTCCAGTTCTGTCAGGGCTGGTGCCGGGTTGCGTCCACCTCCTGTCCGGCTGGCCTCTTTTTTCAATTCTGCCATCTTCCTCTTTGTGATGATACGGATGTCGTACCACCGCTTCTTGAGGACATCAATGTCCCGGGGGGTCACTCCCATGGAATTCACCTGCGCCTGGATTCCCAGCCAGATTTTACGTTTCTCTGATTCAGGCACTTGCAGTGAATGTTTCCCAAAAAGCTTCTGGTGCTGCTTTACCACCTCCTCCACCAGTACCTGCAGTTTCTTTTGGCTGAATTTCAGCTTTCTCTTCCTCTCCCCTCCATCCCTCTCTGTGTCCTGGCTGGCCATTGTTGCAGTTTCCTGTGCTGAATCAGGCAGTTGCTCTGTTCCTCTCCTCTGCACTCCCAGCCTCTCCTGAGTCTGTTGATTGTGTGCACCTGCCTGGGTGTGGCCACTTCCTGGTTGGGTGGGGTTTAGTTTGCACAGGATTGGCTGATTCATCAAGTCATGTGTATTTGAATTTCCGATTCGGTAAATACCGATTCGGTATTTACCGATTCGGTAAATACCACTTCGGTATTTACCGAATCGGTAAATTCCGATTCATGATTACCGAATATTACCGAATCGGTAATGATTACCGAATGTTTACCTACATATAACTTACCGATTCATAAATACCGATTCGGTAAAATTAGGTATTTATGAATCGGTAAATAAAATTTACCTATATATGGCCCTTAATGTACAATTGGCATGCCTGGAATAGGTGGGCTTGGTCAGGTGGTACGTACTACTTAGGCTTAGTTAGTATTCTGGAATCAGAATGGAACACTGGATTAATGTATATAAATAATAACTAGTCGGTCCGCTAATCCCCAGATACTACTTGTCAACCAGAGTAGATAGGTCAATTTTATTGCAATTGTTGTTTACACAAATGTTTTTTTGACAGTCTTATAAAAATATTTTATTTGTTTCACACCAATCATCAATGTTTGTCTCTTCCTTTCTTATATCTTTCATGATCACCACCCAGGGGCAAGAAGACGGGGGCAGAGTCAGCGGGAGCAATTCCAGTCGGACAGGAGGACCAGAACGAGGGCTCTTCTGCTGGCCCAAGTAAGTCTTCCTGTTTTTAATATTAATTCGTATTCACTAACTTTTGCTGCACCATATTTTTTCCTGAACTATTGTTTCCGTTTCCTAATGCTATTTTTTACCAACAATTACCCTTCGATCTGGACTATCTGTTTCTAGATTCTTGGTATCCCTGCCTCTAACTGCCTCTGCTATGACTCTCTGTACTACTACTATTAGTCTGTCTGTAGCTAAGCATGCCCAGTTGGCCACTCTTTATTTAAAAGGTTTTAAATAAAACTCAGATTCACCAGTAGCTCTAGCCATTGATGAGTCCAGTCCTTTGGGTTGTCCTCTTGTACTCCTTCCATTCTTCTTAATCTTTGAGGCTTTATTAATCTTGATGTTTTTCGACAATTCCCACCAACAAAATCCCCGACCAGATTTTACTATTTTGATAGGATAGGACATACTACTACTGTTGTAGGGATTTTCCACATACAGAACATTGCAGTTGCACAAGAAAATAGGATGTTGGTGATCGGAGGTTGGACCTTCCTCACAATCACACCTCAGTCAGAACAGAACCCACCACAATCCCCTGCCCGACTAGTTATAATAGTGTTTTATTACTATTAGCTCTCCGAACCCCCCCAAGATACCCAATGAGTAGACAACCCAGAACATGACACTCCCGACCTCTCAGTTGTGGAAGCAGTGCACAAGAACAGTTTGCACACACTTCGTTTCGCTCGCTCACTCGTGTAAGTCCATCCACACCAAATACCACCGAGTCTATGTAAGTTCAAAAACTTTATTTGCAACTGACAAGCCATGTACGTTGTTCTATAATCAACAGAAAAATGCATAAGATTAAAACTATAAACATTGTTGCACTTAGTTACACTTACAACAACTACAAGTCCGTAGAACGAAAAATAAAAAAAGGGAAATCATGAATAATAAATAAGTGAACAGTGGTGGAAGCACCACCATCCCCTTTGTAGGAATAGGAATATAGTTTATATAAAATTATAAATGAAGATCTGAGCAAATTCTGTGGACCCTTCACCTTAGAATAAGCTAGTACTGGTTACATCATAAACTCTGCAAAGCTCTGGTTCGTAGAATGGAATCTTCCGTCTGTTAGGAGAAAAATGGTGCGCGTTAGTATATTGCAAGCATTTCTCAGTCGTGGCAAAAAGTGTAGCATTTTGGATAATCAATATGGACTAACACCAGAACTCCATAACAAAGTGGCTTGTTGTGATTGACCTTGTACTCAGCTCTTAGACAGTAGCAGTATGAGCTCATGTGGGCTCAAAGGCGTCACTCTTGATACAACAAGCTGCGAGGTAACGACGCGTGTGCTAAAATAAAAGACACAAAGGTAAAATGGTAGCATGGCTCAAGCTAACTAAGCAAAGACTAGAATGACTCTAGGCACCATATAACTACTAGTGTCTACTCTACTACTACCTGATTTGTACTAGTGATGTATGTTGTATATGTATGTATTACTATTAACTCATTTTTCAATCTTGCTAGTGAAAAATAGGGGGAGGTGGATATGACACCTAAAAAATGTGTAATGTTTTTTCTAGGCTTGGGTGAAAATTTCGTTCCGTTCGCGGAAATTGCGATAATTTGACATTTTCGCGTTCCGCGGAGAGCGCGAAAATGTCAAAATTTCCTCATTCCGCAGCTTGGCGATAATTTGTTTCTTGCTCGCCCTGTAAAATAATGCATTCTCGCGCGTGCGCGATCGCCTTACCTGAATCCCTGCATTCGCCGAAAGTTTTCTTGATCCGGTCGCGTTCTTCATGAGATGTTGTATTGTTTTTAGCCATTTGCGCTGTCTCGCGACAGTTCGCGCCCGCAGTGACGTCATGCGTCGCCCGATCACATCTTTCTTCTCGCGATCAGGCACCGCGAGACAATTGAAAACAAGATGGCCGCGCCCGCGAGCAACCACATGGGTAAGTTGGTGAGCCGCAACCATGCAGAAAATCTCGCGAACATGCGGGAAAAAAACTTCCGCATCTTTGCGATATTTCCGCGTGTTTGCGATAATTTTTAACATTTTCGCGATAATTTGCGAAAGTGGATTTCGCAAATTCCGCCCACCCCTAGTTTTTTCAAGGCGAACTACCAACCACCAGTGCAGGGGCCAGCGGCGAAGCGGCTGCTGACGGAGGAGAGGTGGAGGCGGCAGTTGCAGGAGGAGCTGCAGGGGGTGAGCCAGCAGCAGTGGCGGGCGGTGGTAAGTTAGATACCTAATCCTTACTTATTGACATTGCACTCACTGCAAGGGTGTACTGTATAATACTGTACAGTTGACTTACTAAGTAAAAGGTTGTTGTGAACGGTTGAAGAAACCCTTTACTTAGCATTAGTAAAAGCATTAGTGGTGGGAGTGTTGTTGAGTAACCAATGGCCTCTTCTATCTGATGATTTCAACTCAGCTGTGAATGTTTTATGGTGAAGACTAAAAGTCAGATCAGATGACCTTGATGGATGGGTTGAACAAAAAGGGAAAGAAGAGTGGAAGGAAGAAGGACGGGTGAGATTTAAGATTTATGACTGGCAGAGAAGGATTTGTGGGATGCATGCAGCATGCATACTGGTGGCTGATAGGAATCAGATGCATGGTTGATTGAATGCCTGAAACTCCCACAAATGTTTAAGTCCAAGAGAGTGGGAGGATAGATAGTACATACCACAAATGTTATGTGCTTGCTCGTGCTACCGTGACACTATGTGTAGAAATATTTGTCTTACTGCTTTGCTAAGAGTATATTTTACAATAGTCTTGTTTTCTCTTCTTCATATATAGCTACTCCTTCCAAGGGGAAACCTGACCGGAAGGAGTTGGCAGCCAAGGCCCGGCGCCGGAAACTGGAGGCCATACAGACCGAATATCGTCGGCTGGTGGTCCTGGAAGAAGAGGAGGAGGAGGCGGCAGCAGCTGCAGCCTCCTCCAATGCCCCGGGCCCCAGCCACCGCCCTCCAGTGGTACGGCACCACTGTCTGGCAGCCGCCCGCCGCTGCCCCTCCATCAGTGGTGCCCCCCCCTGTGGATGCAACTACCACGTATTGAAGCACCGTGTTGCCCGCCTGGAGGAGCAAGTTCGTGTCCTCCTGAAAAAAGCCCACCGAACTTAGACCCCGGTCTTATTGCCCCTTTTTTAATTATTCTTGGGGTGAGTGGGATCCGGGCGTTGGGTTTTCTCCTTTGGACAATTGGACATTTTCTTCACGGACATTGGTTGGGGTTAGGGAGAGGGGTGGGTCAGGTGTGGGATTTTTTTTACATAGTTTATTTTTGTTAGAGTATTAAAGAAAATATTTCTACTTAAGTTTACATACGATGTTGTTAATGTTTTCTGGGTGGGGTTACTGTTTTACATCACACTATATTCTTCTTTCCTTGCTGGTGCAGGGCCGCCCACAGCCAGTGTTTGATTTTAATAATTGGATTACTTTGTAAGACAGAAACATATAGATGCGGCGCCCCTCATTGAGTGACTTGTCCTACTACTAGTACTGTCAGTCTCTTCTACTCTAGGCACCCTGCAACTGGACTCAACGGGGTGTGTGAAATTGAATTAATGAAAACATGTCCATTTTTAATTATGCCTCCCCCAAACTTCTCTTACCTTTGCTTGATGTTTAACTTAGGCACAGCGATGGCTGCATGGTGATGATGGTTTTCTTTCTTAACATGCCATGGTTGTGGTGCTGGTAGTAGTAGTAGACACTGGCAGCAGCATTTGCCAAAAAAGAAAATGAGACAGTCAGTAGCCTGAGAGAGACTCTTCGAGGAGTAGTAGAATGAAGTACAGTACAGAACTTCCTGCCAAACAATAATATACCCAAATACAATAACACATAATGGTGGTGGAGATAGCCTAGTAGTACACACAGTTATAAACTCTAGTTATGTCGAGTCACTTGACTAGGCCTACAGCACACTGACACAAGCGTAACTGTTAGTGCTGTGTAGGAGGATGACAACAAATGAAATACTTTAATCCAATCAATGCCGGGAATTAATGCTGATGTATTAGCCGGTTCCTTTGGTAAACAAATTACCTCACAAATATACTGCTCATGGGTGGGCAAGCAGAAGAAGATCCACACCCTGCCTTGAAATTGAAGTACTGTTGCTTTTGCCACATCCGCCCCAGCAAGCGTGTGCTAAATTATTGATGTGCATTTAATGTAGTCATACCTCAATAAGTCACACAGACCAGGGAAAGAGGGTTAGGGTTTGTTGAATGGTTGGGAAGGGGGTTTTGGGGAAAGGTTTGAGAAAGAAAAACAGCATGCATGGACAAACATCAAATGACAGAATCTTTGTAGACTACCATATCCATATCAATATGTTAAGGGAGAAAAAAGAAATAATGCATGCATGATGATTGATGATAAGGAGAGACCCGGATTACATAAAGTTTGTGTTCAGTGTTACCTGGCTTACTTTTACAGACAGCAAAGAACATTTTAAAATATCTGTAGGGATGAATTATAGACAGAGAGCAAACCTAATGATAATATTAGTAATAACAACAAAAACACACTGTTGTAATGATTGTAGACAAAAAAATGAATCAAATTATTTAAAAGGTGAAAGTTGATACTGTTACTGTGTTATCCTGGTCAAATAGTGAGTTGAATCTTGGCATTCCTCTTGGTCCTCCCTTCCATGGATGCTCCGTCCATCAATCTTGGGTGACGCCAATGCCTGCCTGGCAGATGTAGATTCATTGGTAAGGTAAGTGTGCATTGTTGTTTTCCCAAGTATAGCACAGGGTAAGGCCCGGCCTGTAATTGTAGATGCAAAAACAAAAGGGATATTGAGATTGAAACCAAGTTGAAAAAAATGGAGAAGTTAATGTTGTAGTGCAACAAGAACACTTTCCGATTCGGCATGGATGCATCATCTCTACTCTAGTCTGTTTCCAGCATTAACCAACAACACCAACAGGACAGAGCAGGCCCACCGTGACGGCACCCTTTGCACATCCTCCATTTAGCGTACATTTTTTGAAAGAGTTGGACAAAGCACATATCCAGAAACATAGCATTTTACAATTTACCGCAGTCATACCACCATTACACTTGACTCCACCGCTACACAGACATTTAGGTCTGCGGTGGTTGTTGTTTACTTGTTTACCTTATATGCCACTCATGAAATGGCTTGACTTATTCCATCAATCATCTCCGATCCGTGTACTGAGTGACTGTAAAGATACTATGTCACTGTGGTCATCATGATGGTGTTGTTCAACTCAGTCTCGGTGTACCGAGTGAGTCCCCTTCCTATATTCAAAATGCAATGTATCGGCCTGCAGTAGGAGTACAAATTTGATATTAATAAAACAAGAAGGGAAAAGGGACTTGAGTTACTTTTAGTGTGTAGATTATTACATAAAGTACACAATGAAGTAACATCATGCACAACAAACAACAACAAAATCACTCAGTCAGCGTCCAATGCATGGCATCCTTCAGTACCTGTTCCTTCTTATCTTCAAGTAATGGGCAGTCTCTCTCAGATCACAAAGGAGGATAGCTATAGTAGTCATCATCAATCATGTTCCACTTATTTTGGAGGGACTCGGAAATATTTTTTCGTTTTTCTTCTATTTTGCATCATCCAATGATCATCTGACTTCTTGAGGACAATGGATTTAGGGAGATTCAGGAGGATGGAGGAGCAGGATTTTGAGGAGTATACTCTGATATGCAGTCAGCCGAAACTTGTATATGCCAATAAAACAATTAGAAGACAGTGGTGATGGATTTGTTGTGATTCAAAGTTTCTAACCAGCGAGACAGATATACCAATAAAAGAAAATAAGTGAGAAAGACAGTAAGAACTGGAAGTGCAAGCCTAATTGTCAGGGAAGTATAGCTCGTCCTCAAACTCTGAGGGTTCAACCAGAAGTAGGTAATCATCATCTAACACACCAGTTCCGTCACCTGAGCCGCTGTCCTCATCTTCCTCCCTTGATTCATGTATTGTGTAATTCGGTGGTATAAAGTGCTGATTCATTTTGATCATTGTTAACCTCTCCACGTTTGTGGGTGAGAGACTGGTCCTTCTGACTGTTACAATGGAACCACCAGCACTGAAAACACGTTCCGAAGAGACACTTGTGACAGGGCAAGCCAGATAGTTTATTGCCAGACTGCTGAGCACTGGCCATTGGGCCCTTTTCCCATACCAATACCTCAATGGGTTTTGATCAATGTACACCTCTGTTGGGTAGTCCAGATAGACCTGGACCATCCTCTCAATGTTCAGGGGTGCAAAACTTTTTTTGGGCTCTTTTCTTGTTGCATCAGCACTGGACTTACCAATGCCTTGCTGTAAATACCAATCCTGTAACGATTTTACTGGGCCTGAAGATACAGCTCTTGCTGTTGTCGATAGTGTTGGTGAGTGTTCTGAGGCAAACGCACTGCGCTCAGTCTCCCAAGTTGAACTTGACACCGGATGCCCTGCTGCAGTACTTGTTGTGGGTTTATCTAGCGGGCTTTTAATTAGCAGCCGTTCATTTTCCAACTTACTCGCTGACTCAGCTATCCACGTTTTGTACCGGACAACATCCATTTCTGAAAAAGGAATTAATGTCATCAGTGCCCATTTTGTCCGTGGTTTCAGAATTGTGGCACAAATGTAATGTTTTTTGATAAAATATTATTTTGCACCCTTGTATTGTCAGCTAAGCGACGAGCTAAGCTCTCCACCAACTCATATGCTTCTTTTTTTTCTCTACATCTTTGTATGCTTCAGACACCTCCTTCAGCTGATGCTCTAGCATTTGCAACAATAGGATAGCTTGGCCCATAGTACAGTCCTCCTTGCTGACTTCACGTGTGAAGACCTCGAAAGGAAGACGCATCTCAGTCAGGCATTTAACTAGGCACCATTGGTCCATCTGAAGGCTCATGCCTTTCACAGTAGCATCCCCTCTTCGCATGACATATTCACTGGTTGGCCTGTACTACTCAAACAGACGGTTATGCATGTAATAAGTTGAGTTCCAACGTGTTGCCACCTCCTGGACGAGTGCTTTGACTGGCATTCTATAGTCACGTTGAATGATCCTCAGCTGTTTCCGAGCTTTAAGAGAATGGCTGAAATGAGTGAATATTCTTCTGAAGATGGTCAATAAGTTGCTGACTACGGCTTATTTTTTTCAGAAAGTCTTGAACATTAATGTTAATGCAGTGCGCCAAACACGGAACCCTGAAATAGGAACCAAGCTCCATGGCCTTAAGTACATTACTGCCATTATCCATGGAAACAAAACCAACCTTAAGCCCTCTTGGGTGCAGCCATTCAAGAACCTTGCTTTGAAACTCTTCCAATATGTTTACAGCAGTATGAGATTTCTCCATGGCGAACATGGATACAGTTGCATGTTTCCGAGTAGCTTTAAAAATCTCAGCTGCGTCAACAGCACCTTCAGATAGCTTATCTCTAACCCCCACAAATGAGACCCAGTGTGCAGTGATGCACATGTAATCAGTGGCTTGGCAACTGGTCCACATGTCTGCTGTTAGGTGATATTGTGAACAGCACTCTGCTGCAAAGCTTGTCCAACCAATTCCAGCACATCATGATGTAGTGCTGGAACAGCAACTCTTTCAAAATAGGACCATCTGGGAACCTTCCATTTAGGGCAGATGGTTGACACACATTCCAGGAAACCCCCCCCCTTCCACAAATGAAAAATGGAGAAGGTCCAGCGCTAACATTTTAGCCAGCTTTGCATTGTACAACCGTGTCGTTGGGTGGTTGCGTTGGTACTGCCCCTCCAACCTAACCATGCTGTCAATGGTAGTCTGGATTATTTTCCTTTGTGGTGCAGTTTTCTTTAACCCAGTTAGGCTCAACGACGCACTTTGTTTCATAATCATTGCAGTACTACTTGGTCGCCTTGGTGTCTAGGCCTGACTCAGACTCTTACTGCGGTGCCACTGAGATGTTGCTGAGGAGGATGTGGGCGGTACTACTACACTACTGGGGACAGGGCTAGAATTGTCTCCCTCTTGTTCAACTTCCACCATGATAATATCGTCCACTGATTCTTCATGCCCAACAACAATGGGTTGAGTTTTACTTTGTTCTAAGTGAAGTAGGTGAGCCTCCCACACGATAGTGTGGTGTATTTTGAGATGACTTGTTTGGCCTCTGGTATCATAGTTTGTACCAAGCTTACCCCGCTGAACAGCATGTCGACAAATTGAGCATATAGCAATGTTCTCCTCCTTACTGCTAACTGAAAAGAAGTCCCAAACTGGAGAGGAGAACTTTCTGGTGCTGCTGGATGTGCCACTTTCAATACCAGATGAACTGGAGGGTGTGCTTGGAATGTGACTCTGAACAGCTACACTGCAACTTCTACCACTACCTACTGAGGTGGTGGTTGAGCTGGATGTAGGTCCCTGCCTTTTCTTTGCAAATGAAAATATGGAAGCTGGAGGTTGTGGTGGTGTTACCTGTGTTGGTGGTATCCGTGCTACATCCCTTGCAGCCATTTTGGATAGGGTAATAATGTTGGTCTCCATATCCTTTGGGCCGGGAGTGATGTCCGTGATGATTGGCTCATCATCATCATCATCTCCCTCTTGTACATCTACCTCCATAACTCTAAGGCTTTCTGCAACCTTCCTTTTCACTAGCCTTGTCTTGTGGTGTGCATAACTCTCAGACTGAGCTGGTGGCTTCCAAGTGGCATCAAGATCATCAGAAGCAGGGCTTGAAGAAGAAAATGATAGAATAACCCTCCTTTTCCTTGCTGGGGGTCTGGAAGTCAATGGATCTTCTGAAACAGTGGCATGCCCCTCTTTGTCTGCAGCAAGCTCGATTTCCTGAAATGCCCCTACTTCAGGAGGAACAACTACTATTGTGGGCTGTTGTTGTGGCTGTTCTTGCGGCTGCTGCTGTTCTTGCAGCTGCTGCGGTTCTTGCAGCTGCTGCGGTTCTTGCGGCTGCTGCGGTTCTTGCGGCTGCTGCTGTTCTTGCGGCTGCGCCTGCTGCTGCTGTTCTTGCGGCTGTGCCTGCTGCTGCTGTTCTTGTGGCTGCGCCTGCTGCTGTTCTTGCGGCTGCGCCTGCTACTGCAGACTTATCTGCTGAGTTTCAGCATGCGTTGATTGTGTACTACTTTGCGATACTGACATTTCAACATCGCTGCTCGTTAGTAGACTGGCTACCTCTGCGACACTCATGGGCTTGGGCCTAGGTTGGTGGGGTTGGCCCACTGGTGCGGATGTGCTGCTCCCAGCTTGGTTCCCGCCGGACAACGATGCTGCAGGCGTGTGTTTTTTGGTCCCAAAAAAACACATTTGCCGGCACACCAGCCATGGTTAGTACCTCTTGCTTTTTCTGTTCCTTCTTCTCACCGGCAACTTTCTTGGTACTGGAGGAAGTGGTACCTTTCTTTGGGCCCATTTTCTTCAGAGGTCAGACAGGACGCAGGTGCACAAGTTGCAGAGATGTCTGTGGTCACAGTTGGATGTGATGTGGTGCGCAGCAGGACTTCTGTCTGGCAGTACAATGGATGATGTTGATGGTTACCTCCTCCTGTTTCTTTTTGTGCACCTAAAAGCAAATAAGCCAGGAGAAGAACATCAGTGAAATGTTGCATTTGTTGTTGTGGTTCAATTACTACTAGTACAAACAAAAAAATAGAAGATATAGTGTAGCCATTTGGGAGACTTTGGCAACAAGGGCTATGGTATACTACTTACTGTGTACAGTATACACACACTACACTCTCAGTAAGGATAGGAAACAATAAGAACAACCACAAAAATACAAATGTAATGGAAGGGAGCTGCTGCTGGCAAAGTGGATGGATGGAAGCAGTAAGCCAATAGGAAAACCATACAGGCCCATATTAACTCCCACCAGAAAAGGCCACAAGCCTCATGGACACTCACAAGCAACAAGCAGGAGGCTTGGGAAACAATGAACTGCTAAAAGGCCTATAAAAGAAGCCAGGCAAAAGATGCATGCTACACCACACTGCTGTGCCTTTTTAATGGAATAAAATGCAAAAACGAAAATCCACAGGCCAAAACAAGGTCTGCAGGGTGCTCACCAACAAACCAGGAACACACAACAAAGGCATTTCTTTAACACACACCCAAAAACAGAAATCCCCCCCAAAAAACACATTTTCCAACTCAATCCAATGCCATCCATGCCCTAAATGATGTTTAAATTCAACAGGACACACAGATAAACACTTGTTTAATGCACCTGTGGCTACCTGCTCTGAGCCTACTGGATGAAGGCAGGCACGTGGGCAGACAAGGCCACACAAGCCTGCAGGCCTAGGCTTCAAAATGGCCGCCAGCCACATGGCCAGGACCACCCAACTACAAGAAACAGAAGACAGACAATGCAGGCCTGTTGCAAAAAACACACTGCCTGCCTTCAAAATGGCCGCCAGCCTCATGGCCAGGCCCACAACAAGAAGCCTAGGCCACAAAGGAATACCATGCAGGCCTATATATAAAAGTAGCACACTAATAACTCCCACCTGAAAAGGCCCACAGCCACATGGACACTCGCAAATCACAAGCAACAAGCTGGAGGCCTGGAAATCAATGAACTGCCAAAAGGCCTATAAAGAAGCCAGGCAAAAGATGCATGCTAAACCACACTGCTGTGCCTTTTTAATGCAATTAAATGCAAAAACGAAAATCCACAGGCCAAAACAAGGTCTGCAGGGTGCACTGCACACCAACACACCAGGCACACACAACAAAGGCATTTCTTTAACACACCCCCAAAAACAGAAATCCCCCCCAAAAAACACATTTTCCAACTCAATCCAATGCCATCCATGTCCTAAATGATGTTTGAAAAACATTCAACACACACCAAAGGAACAGTTGATTCATCATGCACCCACCCATGACTAGCTCTGGGCCTACTGGCGTCCCCCAACAATTTAAAAAAAGAATGATAAGTACCAAAATTGTAGTTGCAGCAACTGCAATGCCCCCAACCAAACAGACACAACACCAAGTTACTTGTAAAATATCAAATTCAAAAGTCCTCAAATCCAATGATAATGATGCAGCAGCAGACACAAAGAGTGATCCTTCCAGCTGTAATCCAAAGGCAGAATGAACAGGAGATGGACAAAGCACTGGGAGGAGCCTGATGGACTGGAACAGGAAGTTGGAGACTCTGTGGCACTTCCTCCCTCTCCCCCTTTTTTTAAAAGGACTCCTTGCACAAAAAAGGACTGACAAATGCCAAATGGAGTTTTTTCCGTCCAAATCATCATTTAGAGAAGGTTTTATGCAGCTAGAGTTAATATTCTTCTCCAAATCGAAAATTTGGCATGTTCGCGATCGCGACCTTCACCACACTTCCGCCGGATGTCGATGGCGCATCCAAAATGACATGTTCGCGATCTCATGTTCTTTGTCACGGTAGAGATTGACGTGTTTGCGACCTCACGCTGGAAAATGATGTGTTCGCGATCGCAGACTCTCGCGGTGTCTGATGGTGAGGAGAATGACGTGATCGTGATCGCGAACTCACACGGGATAGCACGACCAGCTATCAACATCTCGTGGCGCAGGCAAACGGATTGGAAAACTCGTCGGCAAACGCAGGGATCCCGGTAAGGCGATCGCGTGCGCGAGAATGCATTTTCAAAGCGCGAACATGAAAAAAATCTTTGCAACATGGCAAATAGCGAAAATGTTGCCATTTTCGCGCTCTGCACGTAATGCGAAAATGACAAAATATCGCAATTCCGCGAGTGGAACGGAATTTCACGCCCACCCTTAGTGCTAAACCAATTAGTTGTAAATTGTTTCTTTTGTTTTGTGCAGTCCCTTTTCAATCTGTGAAGGTAGATATTTCTAAGTCTATGCATGCTTTACTTGATGTGTCAGTGGGGAGCTTGAGCTACTGTTTCCAATACTTTACTTGAGCTTATAATGCTTGCAAATTCATCTTTGCTCACAATGTCTTTCAAAACATGTTTCAAGAGTGAGTCAGGCATCCCACAATTGTCTTGTAAACATGTCTGAATGCTATCCAGTTTTGACAAATGTCTTGGGTCCATTCTGCCAAAAAATTTGGATCCATCCTGCTGTTAATATACACTGTTTTCGATACAAGCAAAAAATATACAACACAAACAACTTATGCGCCCACCCGGATGCCTAGAAACATGCCACAGTAGTCTCCTTCCTCAAGAAACCCTCAGCAGACCTGTAGTCACTAGCCAATTACTGGCATATTTCCCTCCTACTCTACCTGGCAAAAGTCATTGTAAAAATGAGAAACAGATACATACCGCCCCACCTCTTTGATAACCACTTCCTAGACAGCACTAAAAATGGATTCTAGTCTAAACACAGTACAGAGGCCATCCTCTCCACCGCTAAGGAGTACATCCAGATGACCAGGGACAGACGTGATACCATGCCCCTCACCATCTGGATCTTTCCACAACCTTCTAAATAATTCCACTACTCCATCATTTTCCAACCACTGCACAAAGCATGTTTCCAAGGTACCAAACTGGATTTGCTCCTTTCTGACAGGTAGGACCCAGTCAGTTAGCCTTGCCCCTTCACCTTGGAAGCCATCAACCTCATCTGTGAAATTCCAGAAGGATATTAACTCATTCCCACTTTGTTCAATGGCTACATGACCCCATTTGCCAGCATCATTTGGGCATGCATAATCAGATTCACATTCTATGCTGCCAACATCCAGCTCATACTGTCCCTCTCCAATGAGGCACCAAACATCCATACCAATTTCTCAGGCTGGATGACCGATATGCAAGTTTAAATATTTGAGATGGATGAAAACGAACTGCCTCAAGCTCAACATGTACAAGACGGAAGTACTAATCTCCAGCAAAGACACCTCTCTTTGGACCTGACAAGCACAGACCCACACACCTTCCAGCAACCCACCCAAACAATTTGGAATAGTAATCGATAACCAGTGCACCATGACCGGCCAAGAAAGCACAGTCTCTGTTTCTTGTTTCTGCATGCTCAAGATACTCAAGAAGATCTTCAAATGGCTCCCCTCCAACACTTGCAGAACTGTCACCTATGGCCTCATCACCAGCAACCAGGACAATAGCAATGCACTCTATGATGGAATCAATGCTCAACTCACCAAAAGAGTCTAGACCATAAAAACCTCAGTGGCCAGGTTCAATCTCACTGCACTCTCATTTTCCCACACCTCAAAAAGCTCACTGGCTCCCAATCCTCAAACAAGCACTCTTAAAACTCCTCATGCACACATACAAAGCTGTATGCAACATTGGTTCTATGTACCTTAACTACCACATAAACTTCCACAAATCTGCCAGACACTTCTGCTTGGCCCCACAAACCACATACGCAGAACCATATCTTGTGGGTATGCCTTCTCCTACCTCACTCCTAGAGCCTGGAATGACCCCCTGCACATTAGAGCCTCCTGCTTAGATCTTGATCCCGCAAGAAACTGAAGACCTGACTCTTCACCCAGCCCCACCCTGGCTATGCCCCTACACCTCCTGCTTCAGTGCCAGGATACCCTTTGGAGTGTGTTGTGCATAACATAACATAACACCATAACATAACATAAACAAAAATAGGGGCATATTATCAAGGAACGGCGTTAAAATTACCATTGCTTTAGCGGCAGAAAACTGCCGCTAAAGCGGCGATAATGGGCTTGATAATATGCCGCAGAGAATTCCCATTGAAGCCCATGTTCTGGTGTCAACATAGGCTTCTATGGGAATTCTCTGTGGCATATTATCAAGCCCATTATCACCACTTTAGCGGCAGTTCTCTGCTGCTAAAGCGGCGATAATTTTAAAGCAGTGCTTGATAATATGCCCCATAGTTTTTTAAATCCCTGATGCTCAAATCAGGAGGCAAGCCAACTAGCTCTTGGAGTTGCTCTGGGGTCCTGGGTTGAACAGTTGCAAGTCCAGTCCTTCTTACCCAGACAAGAGCGCGCCAGCTAGCAAGTTAGGTAGAAATAGCAGTTTTAACTGCCCTGCAGGCTGCAGTTCCAGGTCTAAGACATGTTTTAGCAGGTGGCACAATGAGCTTTGCGGCCCACTAGTAGAATTTAATTCACGGTCCCTGGGTACAGGCAGTAGCATTAAGAGGGACTTGCATGTAAATTAAATGCACCAATCAGGTGTAGGCCAATTGTACCATGTTTAAAGAGAGAGCACAAGTCTGTTAGCACTGATTAGCAGTGGTAAAGGGAGCAAAGTCCTAATGACAAAAAAGTGTGTTCAGCACAGTAAGGAAGTGAGCGAAAAACGGTTGGGGGAATGCCATGCCAAGGATGTCAGGTCTTATACAAAAGGGCCTATTTCAAGTAAAGTGGTGAAGCTTTTAGTTAAGCCAATAGGGCTAATGACACGCTCCGTCACTTTAAAAATGCAGGGCTGCACCATATTTACCAGAATATGGTGCAGGTCTGCGTTTCCCCCTGTGCTGGAGCTAAATTTAGCTGCCTAGCGCTAACGCAGGCTCCCTTGCACCATATTGCACAGGTGTCTGCCTTGCAGGGGAAGATGTTTATGTGCAGGAAGATGTCCCTTCCTGCACATAAGCAATCTTTAAATGGTGCTTTGTAACGTCTATTTGTGATGCTCAATAAAGCACAGATAGAAGTTAGAAAATGTAATTTTTTTAAATCATTGTTTATGTGCAGGAAGGGACACCTTCCTGCACATAAACAATCATTGATGTTTTGTTGTTTCCATGTGTGCTGCACAGCGCAGTACACATGGAAACTGCTATCCCATATTTATACCACCCTTGTAAATATGGGGCAGTGTCAAAATCAATGGGTGTTGTGGTGGAACGCCCACAGCAACATCCATTGCCCACCCCTTTTACGCTAAGTATAGCATTCACTCTAAGTATAGCATGAAATGGTGCCTTATTTACAAGGCAGCATTAAGCCAAATTAGGCGAAGCCCCTATTGCCACCACAGCGTCCTGAAAAGTTACGATGTGGTGGCGGAAGGGGCATATAAATACACCGCAAAATATTTACAATCTATAATCCGAAAGCCATGAAAAATGGTAAGTTGCAAGAGAAGCATCAGTCAATTTACATTACAATCTTATGCAAATGCAAACACTCGCCCTAATGCCACTGGCAGGAAAGTGTGACAGTCTGATTTCCCAAACTTGATTTATAAAGTTGCTACCAGGAGCGGCATGTATGAGAACTTGAAAGCGGAAATGGATAGAAATTGGATGAACACATTTAATCAAGTGCATGCACTGATGAAGAATCAGATAGGTTATTTTGTTTAAATCCATCATGGACGCTTTGTGACAAACATAGGTGAACATTTTAGCTCCAAATAAGGGAGCTTACTTGAAAGGAGTACAAGGTGAATTCCAATTTAGATAACAGACCTTTGAAACTGCTCTTGGTAGAATAAATTGTCTGCAAGTGTTGTCACTGACAATCTGGGAGCACTCTGCAATGACAAAAGAACATTGCGGACTCATCGAAGGCCATCATTCAGTCATCATTGATTACATGGCAATCATACACTCATGCAGGTTCAAAAAGAAGTGAAGGCTTGGAAGCACAAGAAAATATTCACCCTTCCCTCCCAGGGGATAAAAATAAAACAAGTCATTTTAATACTAGCCTTCCCAGTTTATGGGCACTGAAGGACTACAACAGTTTAGGATCGATATTTTGCATATAATAGCTTTATGTACCCGATCTGCCACGTGGAAAATCCCATGAATTCTATCAATGTTTTTACCCTGCAATAACAACTTGGGAGATCAGGAAAATCTGGCATGGCCTTTCCTGTTTGATCCAACAAACGCCATAAAAATAATGATAGACTCCACCTTCAAACGTTCCAACAAGAGACATGTGTAACAAACCGGGTTTAAAGATAAAGAACACGAGGCACGTTCAATGTTATTTACGCACAATCCAGCCAGAAGACAGTGGTAGCTCTTCTGCTAAGGTGGAGGATCGTCGCCCCACTGCTTTCAGCAGTGTAAATAAAGGAAAAATCATATGATAAACACTCGCTGTTATTCTGATTTTATTTGTCCTTGCTGCTGCAGCTTTTCGGGTAGGACGGGGCTGCTCTGCTGATAGAGGAGCAGGGGGAGGAGTGGTGGGCAGTCTGTTAGTGTGCATGAATGTTTGTCTGACTGTCCTTGGATGGCCAAACAGTCATGCACACTTTGCATGTTCTCCACCCAGGCTGCATTACAGCCTGGGTGGAGAACATGCCCAGGCTCCCAGTCCCCATCTGAGCACCTAACCACATAGCAAAGACCAATCACAAAGCTACATTGCAACATTGTGGCTGGCTTAGAGGAGCCTGGGTGCTTCCTGTTTCGTACGGAGTGGAAGGATGAAGAGGAGAGACACGACAAGGAGGTAAGGTTAATTTCCTTTTTTCTTACATCCTACCCCCCTCCACTCCTGATATATGCCAGCCACTACGGGACTTGATTTCGAATGATGCAATGCAGGAGAAAGCATTAGCATTGTTTTCCCCCAAAATACACATCACTAGAGAGTTTTAAAAGTCTTGCACTATCTTGCTTGGTTTACGCTTACACAAACTACTTACCATTCCAGGCGGTAAACAGAAAGAAAGTAGGCATTCACAATGAAAATGGTGGCACAATTCACACAAAACAAACTCGAAGACTGCTCTTAACAATTAACAAAACCGTTTTACAGGTCACATTCGCCTAAATAAAGCAAGCACTGGCAAAGCCATTATGTCAATTATCATAGAACCTATTGACCTTCGCAATGCTTTTAGAATGCTGCTTTACATATGCGTGCAACTGCAGCAGCTGTCTTGGAACAAGGATGGAAAAATATTTGTTTTAAATGCATTAAAAGATGGCAGCTGCACTTAAAACATATACACTGGTGACATGTTTTAATTTTAAAAGTTTGACTTCAACAAATCCTGTTCAAAAGTGGCTTCTGGATGTGTGTTTATCAGTGGCGACCATCTTCTTATGGGGTCTGTTAAAAGAAAGAAAAACTCATCATTCAATGCCTGCAGGTCATCTTTGTGCATGAACCCGTGTGGAATGCATCAAGGAATGATGAAAAATAATTTAAAGATGGCTGCCTGCAGATAGCCTTTTCAGCACTGAAAATGTTCAGGGGTTCGGTGAGGGGGCAAAAAGACGCTGGGTGGGAATTAGAAAAAAGGGGGATATTAAGAAGTTGCTGAAGTCAAATGAAAGTAAAATAGTAGGTTTATTTACAGCACGGCAAAAAGGCATTCGCCTAGGTCAAGTTCCAGGTGCAACTGGCCACAACCTAGTGAAACCAAAAATTACAAGTATTCCAGAAAGAATGCGGAACACATGTGGAACATAAGCAAGTCACATGCAATTAAAGAAACATAGCAGTAAAGTAAAACATTAACATGCACCATAAAATATTTCATTAACAAAATGCAACACATCCCCCTCATTAGGAAACAAAAAGGAGGAAAGGGCAGAACAGGAAATTTAATAAAATCATTAAACAATTTAGGAACACTTCTAATGCGAGTGTTGGTTTCAACTCTTAAAGCTATAGATTCAAAACAATGTCCATTACTCTGATTACCATTTTGGTGTTCAACATCTTTATAATCAGAAATACGTGAAATGAATTGAACAGGACATTTAGCAACCTTCCTAGTGTTCCATACCTTATCATCCTGAGTGACTATAGTGTTGCTAAAAACCTTCTTGACTTGTATGGCCTTACCAAATCTGTTGGAACCTTTATTTAGAAAGCCAGGTTTTAAAATCCTTACCCAATCGCCAACACTGAAATTATGTTCCCTCGTTTTCCATTTGTTGTTGTACCATATTTTGTTTTTGTTTTGTTTATCTTCCACCCTTTTAGCAGTATCATGTACACATTCTCTTTCTTGCAACAAATTCTTGTACTTCTCCCTGAACCACCAGGGACAGACACTGGACGCCGGATTTCTACCTTGGAGTAACTTAAATGGACTGACTTCAGTAGTAGAATGTGGGGTAATACGATACACCCACAAATGTTCTCTAAGTGCACTCAACCAATTTCCCCCTTGTTTGAGAGAGTCAGTGACAAAACCCTTAAGAACGCGGTTAGAACGCTCAACTTGACCATTCTGGTTCATAGAGTGAGGTGAGTGTATACTTAATACCACAAACTTTGAGAAAATTCTCCATTTCAGGTGATGTGAGTTGCACCTCATTGTCGGAAACAAGGGTAGAAGGACATCCTTCACGTGCAAATACTTATTTAAAGAAGTTCACAACAGCACTAGTGGTGGCTTTTGGAACAAACTTAACCTCGGGCCATTTAGAATGGTAATCGATCATGACCTAAGCAAATCGTGAACCCTCAGGTAACATACTGTAAGAACCTGAAATGTCAAAAGCCACTTTTTGCCATGGCTCCTCAGGACATTTAACTGTCTTAAGGGGGGCCATGTGTACCTTTAACATTTTCTCACTGGAAACACATTCATGGCATTTCCTGACCATTCGATCAATAAACCTGTCCATACAAGGCCACCAGAAGTAGGTTCTGATTAAACACTTCATAGCTGATATACCTGGATATGTTTTGTGGGCTAACCTCAAAATGATGTCCTGAATACCTTTGGTAGGAATGCACTTCCCTGCTTTAAAAATTAACTCACCTTTAATACTTAATTCATATGCAACATTATAAAAAGACAATAATTCTGACCTCACATCCTTCTTCCTAGGCCAACCTTCCATCACACACGTCTTAAGAACACAATACCTGTCATCACTCTGTTGACATTCTCTCCAGTGTTGTTCTGTGATTTCCTGGTACTGTAATGGAATAACGTCAGTGATTCCTAAAACAAAATCCAATTCTGTAACAACATTTACATTGACAACATTATCATGCATGGTAGGCGTGAAAAAAAATCAGCAGTTACATTTTTCTTACCCGGTACATATTCAACTTTAAAATTATACTCCTGAAGTCTTGAAGCTAACTGTGCAATTCTAGCAGTGGAGTTCCATCCTCCTCCTGTAGAAAGAATATGTACTAGCGGTTTGTGAACCGTTCTGAGAATAAACTTGCCACCCCACACATAAATACTGTAATGTTCCCCTGCCCATACACATACAAATAATGCATACTTGCGCTCAGTCTCATTGAGAGTTCTTGAAGCAAAAGCTACATTCCATTCATTCCCACCATCAGTTTGGGATAAAACACTTCCAAGCCCATATAAACTGGCATCAACAGTTATAATGCATTCCTTCCTCATACGAAACAGTTTCAATGTGGGAGCATTAATAATGTCTCTTTTCATAGCTTCAAAAGCTTTTTGTTGCTCATCCTTCCATTCATACGTAACATTGTGCCTTAATAATTTCCTCAATGGTTCCATCTTGGTGGCAAAATTCTCAACAAATTTGCTATAGTACTCACATATTCCAGAGAATGACAGTAATTGCTCTTTGTTGATGGGAGACGGAGCATTCTGGATGGCTTTAACATTGGATTTTTTTGGAATAAGGCCTTCACCAGACAAGGTATGCAACAAATATTTAACAGAATGTTTAAACAGTTTACACTTATGAGCCTTTAGGGTAAGACCACAGTTTTCAAGTCTCTTACATACTTCATTTTAATAGGGGTCATGGTCTGCTTCATTTCTTGAGAATATTAAAATGTCATCCTGAAAACATTCAACATATGTGTCAATGTCCCTAGAAATTTGAAACAAAACTCTTTGAAAAACTGACGCCGCTGACGCCAGTCCAAATGGCATCCTAGTATATTGGTAAAGACCTTGTGGAGTGATGAAAGCAGTATATTTCTTTGAATCTTCTGTAAGTTTGATCTGGTGGTATGCAGACCTTGTGTCAAGTGTGGAAAATATCTGCGCACCTTCTAATAATAAAAACAACCTCATTGATATTAGGGAGAGGGTGGCAATCTATCACAATATTGGAGTTTAATGCTCTCAAGTCCACACACTCTGAGTTTTTGGCCAGTTTTGCGTACTAAAACAATGGGTGAAACCCATTCAGATGACTCTATGGGCTCAATGATACCTTCATCCGACAACTCTTTAAGCATTTCTTTCAACTCTTCTCTAATGTTGAAAAATACACCCCTTAACTTCTGTTTAATAGGACTGGCATTTTCTTTCAATACAATTCTATGTGAGAAATTCTTCAATCTCCCTAATCTGTCACAAAACACATTATTATAAGTATTTACCAATTTTGTTTCCCTTCCCAAATTAACCACATTTTTATTTACTGTGGCAATATTGTACAATTCTTGTTCATTACAAAGAGAAACTGGATCTTCCGATCGTGGATTGAGGATTATGCCCAATTTCCACTTGTCTCGCTAACCTAAAACATTTACTCCCTTCACAGCAATGTACAATTTTATATGAGCACATCTCCCTTTGAAATACAATCGTACTCGGAAGAAACCTTCTATTTCAATTTTTGACCCATCAAAACTTTTAGCATTAATATCAGACTCTTGAAGATCATTATAATTGCAAACAGATTGTAACTTTTCCTTAAAATATTGTATAGTGATAATTGTCCATGGTGATCCAGAATCCACCATGAGCTCTAGATCAATACCTAAAACTTCAAACATACATTTGGGAGACATCCTGCACATTTCCTTTTCCGGTCCATTTTGTACAATAGAAACAAAAATCCTTTATTATTATCAGAGATTTCTCTGATACTGGTGACCTTGCTAGTTTCAGAAGTACCAGAAGTAGTGATTTGTGGTTGGTTATTGTAGCGTTTATCTCTGCAAACATTGATGAAGTGACCAATTCTGCCACAAACTCTGCACTCTATTGTTTGCGTGACATCCTTGGAAAGATGCCACATGGGATCTGCTTCCACATCTGTAACATGTGTTATAATTAGAAGAATAATCATGTCTTTTACCAGAAAAACTGTTGTTGTATCTAGACAGATCCTTCTAGAGGAACATCATTTTTCACCTCACTTTTTGTTTTAACTGCACAAATCTCTTCCTCAGTGGTAAATTTGTTAGAAGGTTGTTTTACAACATTTATCAATTTTTCTGAAAGCTCCAGATTTTGCAGTGGCAATTGCTTTATCTAACTTAGGAACACCCATGACCCATAACTTTTCTTGAATCTTTTTTGGTTTTAACATGTACAATAATTTGATCACGTATCATCTCGTCCGTGATGTTGCCAAAGTTACAATGTAAACTTAAGGATCTCAGGGCCGTTAGAAAGTCATCAAATGACTCATCATCTTTTTGTGCCCTGGTGTAGAACTTAAATCTATTTACAGCGATATTAGATGTAGGTTTGAACCTCTTTTCAATTCTGGTAAGCGCTTCATCATATACATTCATGTTATCACCTTCTCCACTTTGTGGTGTAATCTGAGGTAATGCTCTGAAGACTACTTGTCCCTCAGAACCAAGACAATGAAGGAAAATACTTTTTTTCCTTTCTGCGCCCATGTGCTCACCATCTATGGCTTTCATAAAGGTAATAAACTATTCTTTCCATCTGGGCCATGGAATAGGTGGATCACCTTTATTTTGGTTCAAACTGCATGTTGTACGAGTATGAGGTTAACAATAAAGATATTCTATTTAAATATGATAAATTTTTCAGATAATAATATGCTGTAGTGTCAATTTGCAGTAAAAGTCTCAAATGTCCAGTTGACAGATTGACATGGAGAATATATATATATAGCCGTGTATTTCATTTGTTATGAATTGTTTTGCTGGTTTGTTGCATTTTATGTATCAATTTTCTTCCATCAACCTGGCTACTTTTGTTTCCGATTGATTTTCGGCACCTTTTTCAGTAAACACACTCTAAGTTGTAGTATCTCTATTATGTTTATTAACACTGAGCATTGTGATTGGGTGAACCTTATTTTAAATTGTATGGTCCGGCACCAGCGCGTCAGGTGATCAAGATCGCGGAGGCGATCGAAACGCGTCTGAGGCGGACACTTGTCTGACAATGAAATAAAAAGTCAGAATTGAAAAATTTGGAATCGTTTGCTGTTTTTACTGTTGGACGTCAGCATTGTGCGTGGTGAAGAGGTCCTTACCTGTTTGTAGCTCCCTTTGTTTTACTGGGGAGTTCAGGATTTTGGTTCTATACAATTTCTTCCGGATATCGGCTGAACTCCGGATTTCTGGACCCTCTCCCTTTTAAGTGGCGTGTTCGTGTTTGGCCGGACATCACATCTGTGATTCTACGTGACTCGGAAGGAGTAATCTGGTCACGCCCCCCGTGCCTCGCTACAGTGTTGCAGCATGTCTCCGTAAGCCAGGCGAGGAAGTTTGTTTCTCTGGAGTCGGCGGACCCCGGACGGCTCTCTTCAGTCGCCGGTAAGGAGTGGGACACTGTCTTTAAAGAGGTCATTCAACGGGTTGGGAGATCCTTGCCGTTGCTTTAAATTTGAATTCTTCGTCCTCAACCAGCAAAGAAGCGGTTCCATTTATCTAACGCACTTCAAGCTTGCTAGCTTCCAATGTCAGCCCAGGACGCGCTGCGTGACCGGGAGGCTGCAGCAGAAGCGTTATTTGTTGATTTACCGACTGCCAATGTTACAAGTGAATCGCTAACCCATGAGGGTAATACAAACGATGTAAGAAGTTTATTGAGAAAATTGGAGAAACTTCAGAAAACCGAGTTATCTAAATGGTGGGAGAGTAAGTCCCTTGAGAAGTATCGTGATGTTGGCAGGGTGCCACGGGGGTTGCGAGTCATGATCGCACCATCTTATGAAAACCCGCACCCTGAAATGCTCTCTGAATGGGCCACAAATAATCTCCAAGCCTCTATGAACATGGTTCACATCCTGATCAAGTACGCTGTAATTGACAGAGAGAGGATTCTTAAAGAGATTACTGAATTAAATCAAATTCTTGATGCTCATGATCAGAGGGATGCTATTGCTAAAGGCAGAGTCTTGATAGCCAACAAACTGAAACAGTATGAAGAGACTATCAAAACCCGCAAAGCCTTCAAGTTCACCAGGGATCGTGATGACTATCTGGCGGGAAGGGTTTTCACGTTTTCCCGTAAATTCGACAATGTAAAAAGGAAAGCCCTTACGGAGCAAGTCCAAGGGAATCGTGATCTAGCTACCAATGACGACTCCAATACTCCAGGGGATTCTGATGTCAACTCTCTGACCAGTGGAGACTCGGATGAAGGTCCCAGTACAGGGGTCACATCTAATACAGTGGCCATCAGACACACTTTGGGGGAGGAGCTTAATTTTTTAACTATGGACAGGCGAGCAACCCTCCGCCCCAGAAATCCTCAAAGCCAAACAACCGCAGCAAACGGCGGAGAGAGAGGCGCAAATGTCGCCTCAAAACCATCAAACAGGGGCAGAGGAGGACGGAGATGGAAACGCTAGACCCATCTGATAACACAATTATCAACTTGACGGACATTATGTTAACAAATGCTGAGCAACAACTGCTAAAATTGGGGCTATCATTCTGTCCGGAGTCTAACTTTTCATACAAACAGTCTCGCATAGATGTTTACAAGTTCATCCGAAAAATTAAACTCAAAAAATTCTTCCAATTGAATAAATCCATCAACACGGCCACCACTTCTGACTTGTTGTTGGATCCACTGCAAGTTCGGGACTCTGAGACACTTCAAATTATGCAATCCTTGGCTAAGGAGAGTTTGGATCTCACTGTATCTGGTATTGTACCGGAACAAGTGGAAGGAATTAACACAGGATTGGCGGCTGCCAGTCCATTCCGTCCTCCTTCTAGTTTTTATCCAATCATGCCCAAGGACTCTGTTGATGTGTTCAGTGATATGGTAATTAGTGACCTCAAAAGTTTGAATCTATCAACTTTCTCCAAATGTAAACAAATAAATGCAAAAATGAGAAATTATTGGGCACTGATCAAGAAAATTCGTGGGAATGGTCAAATTGTGGTGATGGGTGCTGATAAGGGCGGTAACATAGTTCTCTGGCCCAAAGAAGAGTACTTACAAGAGGCACAACGCCATTTGTCCGACACTAATTGTTACAGCAAAGTAGGTCGGGATCATTTGGGTGAGATCAAGAAATCTGTGTCCTCCCTATTAGCCCAATGGAAAAGAATGGGACTCTTGTCAAAGAATGAATATCTGTTTCTTAAAAATGATTTTCCAACTACAGCTACCCTTTACTTTATTCCTAAGGTCCACAAGGGTACTCATCCGGTACCAGGTAGACCTATTATTTCAGCACGGAATAATCTTTTGGAAGCTATGTCTAAATATGTAGATTACTTTCTCCAACCCCATATGACCGCTCTGCCGTCCTTCATCAAGGACACGGGGGATTTTTTAACTAAAATCAAGGCGATTAGTTGGCAATCTACCTTTGTACTAATTACACTTGACATAGCTTCCCTTTACACTAGTATTTTACATTCACAGGGGTTAAATGCTGTCAAACATTTTCTAGATTCCCGTTCCATTAACTTCAAAGACCACAATACCATGCTTCTTCAAATGATTGAGCTTTGTCTCAATAACAACCTATTTTTGTTCAATAAAGCTCTATACAAACAGCTGAGGGGTGTGGCTATGGGGGCATGTTTCTCTCCAACCTATGCCTGCCTTTTGGTTGGGTGGTGGGAGGAACATGTCCTCAGGACCAACCATAAAGACATATGGGATGCACACATCCGGTATTACGGCAGATACATAGACGATATTTTTATCGTCTGGGAAGGTTCCAAAGAGGAGGCCTCCTCATTTGTGGCTTCTATTAACAACAATTCAATGAATTTACAATTCACGGCTACTATTAGCACTGAGAGAGTGGAGTTCCTTGATGTGGAAGTGTTCATTATGGACCAACACATAGAGACCAAACTGCACAGGAAATCCACTGCTGGCAATTCCATCTTACATGCCAGCAGTGCACACCCACCACATCTCATACGTAGCATTCCCTACGGGGAGTATCTTCGTCTACGTCGCATTTGTAGCCGTCAATGTGATTTAGAAAAATGCCAACAGGAGGCCACCAATCGGTTCCTTGCCCGTGGGTATAAACCAGACAATCTTAAAAAAGCCCTTGACAAAGCCAATCTTTGGTCTCGGGAAATCTGTCTTAGTGCCGGACAGCCACAAATTATTTGTCCAAGTTCGGAGGTGGATACCGAGGTCATTCAACCTATCAGACTCATTACCACTTTTTGTAAACAACACAAAAGTTTGCGACACATTATTTACAAACACTGGCCTATTGTTTTAACCGAATTAACTCTGAAATTTCTACTGCCAAATCTACCGGACATTACTTTCAGGAGAGCTCCCTCAATGAGGGATGCGTTGGTTAAATCCAATCCTGAAGTCACTGAAAAGATCACGTGGCTAACACGCTTTGGCTTCTTCAAATGTGCTTCATGCCGTGCGTGCAAATTCGGAATTAATGTTTCTGAATATTGCACTGCATTTAGCAATGTTCCGGTACAAATAAAACAACATTTCACGTGCCGCACTGATTTTGCGGTTTACGTGTTAGAGTGTACCTGTCACTTAAGATATGTGGGGAGTACCAAACTACCGGTTTTCAACCGCATCTTACAACATCTTCGTGCGATTGTAAACTCGGACCCCACATATCCCGTTGCACGACATTTTAAGGCCATTCATGCCAATAAGGTCAGTGACTTGTCTTACTTTGTGATTGGGGCGGTACCACCTTCAATTCGGGGGGGCAACAGAGAGAAACAATTACGCCAGTTAGAATCCTCCTTCATCCTTTTATTAGATACCAAGATGCCAAACGGGATGAACACGAGTGAGGATTTGCATAACTTTCTGTAAATGTGTTTCCTTTGTGGTTGTTTATCTTTACTTTGTATGTGGTTATTCCAACAACATCAACAATTTTATTTTAGCGGTTTTTCTGTAACTGGCAGTCTTTTACAGTACGAATATTCATTCCAATGCTTCCTGCTCTAGTTTCTTTATCTTTATTTATTTTTCTTCTTTCTAGTATTCATTAATTTTCTTCATCCCTATTCATGTTTCGTAATTTTTATTTATTTATTTTTTTTCCCCTTTAACTTTAGTCATTGAGAGTGTGCTATTTATGGATAAAAAATGAAGTCATGTTGTCGTTTCTTTCCAAACATGCGAGCCGTGGTTAGGACTTGACAATTAACATTCTAGCATTCAGGGGCACTAGCCGTGTATTTCATTTGTTATGAATTGTTTTGCTGGTTTGTTGCATTTTATGTATCAATTTTCTTCCATCAACCCGGCTACTTTTGTTTCCGATTGATTTTCGGCACCTTTTTCAGTAAACACACTCTAAGTTGTAGTATCTCTATTATGTTTATTAACACTGAGCATTGTGATTGGGTGAACCTTATTTTAAATTGTATGGTCCGGCACCAGCGCGTCAGGTGATCAAGATCGCGGAGGCGATCGAAACGCGTCTGAGGCGGACACTTGTCTGACAATGAAATAAAAAGTCAGAATTGAAAAATTTGGAATCGTTTGCTGTTTTTACTGTTGGACGTCAGCATTGTGCGTGGTGAAGAGGTCCTTACCTGTTTGTAGCTCCCTTTGTTTTACTGGGGAGTTCAGGATTTTGGTTCTGTATATATATATATATATATATTCAGTGAAAAAACCAAAGGTTTCAGGGGCGTTATAGTTAGGAATTGGCATTTAAAAAACCTTAGAAATTCACTGAAAAAACATAGGTTTCAGGGGTGTTATAGTTAGCTGGACATTTCCCTCATACAAAACCCTAGAAATTCCCCTGTTATAGTTAGTTCAGCTAACTATAACTCGCGCCCCGCAATGCACTGCTGATGACATCACATATTACATCACTCATGACATGGTCAGTGACATCACTGATGACATCACTGATGACATCTCAAATGACATCAGTGAACATTTGCAAAAGGGCTAAATGGTAAAATTCTCATTTGTCACCAGTGTCGCAACTCAGTTTTCTGTGATTAATTAAATGTCCTTACCTTAATTTCACCAGACATCCTTCAGAACCAATCACTCCATATTTTCCATCGTTGATGTTCTCTGTAATATTCCGTTTAAAAGTCTAGTTTTGCAGCACTTCATAGAGACACATGTTCTCAAGATGATGACTCCTCTTTGGATAGTATGTGTCCAACATATCGGTTTTCAAAATATCTGTACTTTCATGGTCATTTTCTGCTAAATATTCAATTTCTTGAACAGATTTCAGTACCCGATTTCGCATTCCTGCAAGACCTAGCCTCACCCAAATGATTCTTCTACTTTTGGAATATAGACTTGCAGATGATAACCGATCTGAACATTCATATGCTCCAATTATACGATGTGATAGCATCTTCAAACTGAAACTGTATAATTTCTTACTTAGAGTCTTCTTGTGAGAAATCTCTTCCCACATTTCTTTCAATTCAGTCTTTTCTGATTTAGTAATGTAAGACGTTACATATCGATCAACAGCAATGGAATTGTCCGCAACATACTGAATATCCATGTTAGGGTTCCAGATGGATAAAATAACTGGATTGTAGTCATTTATGTATTTTGATTCTTCGCTTCTTCTTAAGTTGTAGGTGTTTTTCTGAGACTTTCTTGTGATGGTATGTCATACAGCTGACATAAAACTGTTCACTCTTCCTTTGGATAATACAGGACGTGGAAATCAAAAACAACATTTGGTATAGAACTTATCCTTTGACTTGTACTTTTGTTGACAGTATTTTCCACACCGGTGGCTTTGAAATCGTAAGACTTGTTGTTTTAAGTTTTTCTCTTCTCTGCTATTTGGAAAAGCACATGTAGCATAATCTTCAATGAAAGACAAAACAGTTTCATCTGAATCTGTTCCAAATTTGGGGGCGTCCTTGACCCATAACAACATATGTATGTGTGGAGCACCTCTTGCTTGATACTCCTTTCTCCAAAAGAAATCCACAACTCCTCCAAGAGGAGGATTTTTTTTAATGCAGATGAAAGACATCATAGCTTCAAATCTATGATTGAAATATCTGCATACATTGACAGGATCCAAAGAGCACAATTCTCCAGGTGTCTTGTATTCAATATTTTTTATATTGGAATTTGCCTCTCGAAGAAATTCAAGTAAATCATCCCAAGCATACTCAGCACAGCTTAGTGTAACAAACCATGTAGGAGTTCCCAAGTTCTGTAGCATACATTTCAGTTCTCTATGTCGACGGTACCAATATTCATTAGTCCCACGCTGACATGCCATCAGTTTAATCAACTGAGATTCTAAATGATTATCTCTCTGTTGCACTTTATCCATAAAATCCTTTGCAGTTACATTTTGAAGATGCATTCCAGTTTTTAAAATGTGATTTACTGCATATGAAAGTCCAGACAAGTCACTTTCAAACAGAAGATGAAACATATAAGGGATACAGTGTCGAAATCTTGGATCTTCTGCATATAATCTTGTTGTCCGATATTCAGATTCAGGAATCTGCACAGGACGTTCATCATATCGTCCACCTTTTCCTGTTGGAAACAACTGCGGGAAAAAACGAGCTTCCAAGCTCTCTTCCCATACACTCATGGGACTTCCTGTTGCTTTTTTCATTTGAAACAACTCAATTGTATTCCCCATCACCTCTTTGGAATGAAGTGGATATACACTGTAATGTTAATAGATCTCTTCACATCTGGACATGTACACTTTTTCAATCTGTCCACTTAATGTTTCACTATCTTCTGCTAAATCTATTTCTTCTTCTCCAACAAACACATTTCTGTAGTACTCATTATTTTTTAACAGATACAATGATGCCTTTTGCACTTTTCTAACATCCACTAACTCTTGCCAGATTTTCTTACTCTTAGTAGGAACACCATTAACTAGAATAACTAGTGGCTCATTTTCTGCATGATCTACACCAATAGTTTCAATATTTTTCCTTAAATCTAATGGTAAATACACAACTCTTCCTTTCAACCCTCTTTGCAACTCTGATGGAGGTAATTTACTTGCTTTGGGCTCCATACGAACAATAGCCTGAAACGGGTGAACACATTGTATCAGAATAGACTCATACGTATTTAAATCTATCAGCTCTGGAGGAATAGCAACCAACTCTAGATTATTATGAACAGCTCTAGCAGGCATTTTATTCTCATCTAATTTGTTATAACAATATTTGCAAATACGCCCGCTCACATCCCAAATCAAACCAATCCTCTACCAACAAATAAGTTGCAAATTCCATCCACTTATCATTATCTTCTATTTCACTTTTTTTTAAATACAGATTGACACCCCTAGTCTGATTTTTATAGTGATTTCGCCGACAACAAATACAAGAAACATTTGGTCTTTCACCTGAAATGACCTTAAACTTTGTGATTTCATCCTCAAATTTTTCTGTAATTACAGGTTCTACATTGTCTTCAACATTATGTTCTACTAATGTGTCAGTTTCTTCACTCTCTTGCTGAGGCCCAAAGTAACAAAACTCAATATCCTCACAGACCTGCTTCACATCTGAAACTGACCCGCGTAAAAGAGCACTGTTCAACTCACTTAACTTTAGTGCTGGACTTTTTGCATAATACAACCTTCTCACTAACTTCCGCAGTTGAGTATGATGTACTGCCAGCATTCTGAAATGGTGAAAAACACTTTCACAAACTTTCCTAGAAAGATAAGCCAGAGAATGACCTTGCAAACCAGTATGTTTTCTCACTCTGCAAGGGTCTAGTCCTTGCAACAGCTTAATCTTTTGTTTAACACTTTTTTTAGTATAGACTCTTAAAAAACGACATAAGTTTTTAATAGATTCCTGTCATACACTACAAACACTACTGCAATCCCAAGTGTACACAGGGTTTTTAGCACGTCTCCCTAAAACTTCATCAGCTATCACTTCTTCTGCATTTCTTTCAACCATTTTCTCTTTCTGCATTGGACAACCATCACTAACCTCATACCTCTACCACTGGTGACAACTGCATACAATAATTTTTCACTTAGTGAATAACTCTCTTCATTAAAAAAAGGCTCTGAACTAGAACTGTGTTTCCATTCTCCCAAAAAAAATCACAACATTTTTTTTTATTAATAACTCTTTTCCTCCTACTTTTGGCCTTCATTACATATATTGGTTTATCTAGTGATGGAATTCTGTTTAACACTAAAATAAACAGTTTCCTTTTTACTTCAAAAGCCTTTTCCACAATGCTTTCAATATGCTTCTTCTTTTTATAAAATAAAGCTCTCTTTTTATATTTCTTCACATCTTTCAGCAAATTATGCACTACTCTCTTGTAAAATATTTTTTTGTGTAATTCCTTATACTGATTTTGTCTTCTTTTACCATACTTTATCTCCTTTGACTGAACATTTGCTTTTTTACTTTTCCTCTTATTTTGATTTTTTTTCTTACTTAAAAAATTCTCTGAAGTTGCAGCATTATCTACATTCTGTTTGCTCCTACAAACATTTTTAATAAATTGCTTTGTGATCTTACCAGAAGATTTTTTCCTTTTAGCCACATTATCTTGTTCATTCAATACTTGTGGTTGATGTTTCTTCAAATAATCCTCCTGTCTCTGTTCTTTTCTTTTTCTTTTTTTTTTTCTGGCACTTCACAACAACCACTATGTCTAGAAGTTTACCAAAACTCATTTACTACTGTGGAAGTGGTAATGGGACTGCACACAATCTACATTTTTCAGGACTGCACTTTACTGTCAATACCTGACTCATTTAATGAAAGCATAAGCCATAACTGTCTTCTAATGCTACTAAAACTTGAGAACATGACATGTTTTAGAACAGTTATCTGTCAGCAAATACACGATGTTACCAAACGCTTCTCTCACAGTGGTTCCCAAATGCACACAGACTCACAGTGTGATTCTAGACAAGCACCACTATCCCTAGGAGTTTACCAAAACTCATTCACTACAGTGGAAGTGGTAAGGGAACTGCACACAATCTACATATTTCACGACTGCACTTTAGTGTCAATTCCTGACTCAATTAATCAACGCATAAGCAATGACTGGCTTCTAATGCTTCTAAAACTTGACAACATGACAGGTTTTAAAATAGTTATCTTTCAGCAAATACACAATGTTACCAAATGCTTCTCTCACACTTGTTCCCAAATGCACACACACTCACAGTGTGATTCTACACAAACACCACTATCCCTAGGAGTTTACCAAAACTCATTCACTACAGTGGAAGTGGTAAGGGAACTGCACACAAACTACATATTTCACGACTACACTTTAGTGTCAATACCTGACTCATTTAATGAAAGCATAAGCCATAAATATCTTCTAATGCTACTAAAACTTGACATCATGATATGTTTTAAAACAGTTATCTGTCAGCAAATACACAATGTTACCAAACGCTTCTCTCACAGTGGTTCCCAAATGCACACAGACTCACAGTGTGATTCTAGACAAGCACCACTATCCCTAGGAGTTTACCAAAACTCATTCACTACAGTGGAAGTGGTAAGGGAACTGCACACAATCTACATATTTCACGACTGCACTTAAGTGTCAATGCCTGACTCATTTAATCAACGCATAAGCAAAGACTGGCTTCTAATGCTACTAAAACTTGACAACATGACAGGTTTTAAAACAGTTATCTGTCAGCAAATACACGATGTTACCAAACGCTTATCTCACAGTGGTTCCCAAATGCACACAGACTCACAGTGTGATTCTAGACAAGCACCACTATCCCTAGGAGTTTACCAAAACTCATTCACTACAGTGGAAGTGGTAAGGGAACTGCACACAATCTACATATTTCACGATTGCACTTTAGTGTCAATGCCTGACTCATTTAATCAACGCATAAGCAAAGACTGGCTTCTAATGCTACTAAAACTTGACAACTTGACAGGTTTTAAAACAGTTATCTGTCAGCAAATACACGATGTTACCAAATGCTTCTCTCACAGTGGTTCCCACATGCACACACACTCACAGTGTGATTCTAGACAAGCACCACTATCCCTAAGAGTTTACCAAAACTCATTCACTACAGTGGAAGTGGTAAGGGAACTGCACACAATCTACATATTTCACGACTGCACTTTAGTGTCAATGCCTGACTCATTTAATCAACGCATAAGCAATGACTGGCTTCTAATGCTACTAAAACCTGACAACATGACAGGTTTTAAAACAGTTATCTGTCAGCAAATACACAATGTTACCAAATGCTTCTCTCACAGTGGTTCCGAAATGCACACAGACACACAGTGTGATTCTACACAAACACCACTATCCCTAGGAGTTTACCAAAACTCATTCACTGCAGTGGAAGTGGTAAGGGAACTGCACACAATCTACATATTTCACGACTACACTTTACTGTCAATACCTAACTCATTTAATGAAAGCATAAGCAAAGACTGGCTTCTAATGCTACTAAAACTTCACAACATGACATGTTTTAAAACAGTTATCTGTCAGCAAATACACAATGTTACCAAACGCTTCTCTCACAGTGGTTCCCAAATGCACAAAGACTCACAGTGTGATTCTAGACAAGCACCACTATCCCTAGGAGTTTACCAAAACTCATTCACTACAGTGGAAGTGGTAAGGGAACTGCACACAATGTGCATATTTCAAAAGTGCACTTTTGTGTCAAAGCCTGACTCATTTAATCAACGCATAAGCAAAGACTGGCTTCTAATGCTACTAAAACTTGACAACATGACAGGTTTTAAAACAGGTATCTGTCAGCAAATACACAATGTTACCAAACGCTTCCCAAATGCACACAGACTCACAGTGGGATTCTAGACAAGCACCACTATCCGTAGGAGTTTACCAAAACTCATTCACTACAGTGGAAGTGGTAAGGGAACTGCACACAATGTGCATATTTCAAAAGTGCACTTTTGTGTCAAAGCCTGACTCATTTAATCAACTCATAAGCAAAGACTGGCTTCTAATGCTACTAAAACTTGACAACATGACAGGTTTTTAAACAGTTATCTGTCAGCAAATACACGATGTTACCAAACGCTTCTCTCACACTGGTTCCCAAATGCACACAGACTCACAGTGTGGTTCTAGACAAGCACCACTATCCCTAGGAGTTTACCAAAACTCATTCACTACAGTGGAAGTGGTAAGGGAACTGCACACAGTCTACATATTTCACGACTGCACTTTAGTGTCAATGCCTGACTCATTTAATCAACGCATAAGCAATGACTGGCTTCTAATGCTACTAAAACTTCACAACATGACAGGTTGTTAAACAGTTATCTGTCAGCAAATACACGATGTTACCAAACGCTTCTCTCACAGTGGTTCCCAAATGCACACAGACTCACAGTGGGATTCTAGACAAGCACCACTATCCCTAGGAGTTTACCAAAACTCATTCACTACAGTGGAAGTGGTAAGGGAACTTCACACAATGTGCATATTTCAAAAGTGCACTTTTGTGTCAAAGCCTGACTCATTTAATCAACGCATAAGCAAAGACTGGCTTCTAATGCTACTAAAACTTGACAACATGACAGGTTTTAAAAGTTATCTGTCAGCAAATACACGATGTTACCAAACGCTTCTCTCACACTGGTTCCCAAATGCACACAGACTCAAAGTGTGATTCTAGACAAGCACCACTATCCCTAGGAGTTTACCAAAACTCATTCACTACAGTGGAAGTGGTAAGGGAACTGCACACAATGTGCATATTTCAAAAGTGCACTTTTGTGTCAAAGCCTGACTCATTTAATCAACTCATAAGCAAAGACTGGCTTCTAATGCTACTAAAACTTGACAACATGACAGGTTTTAAAACAGTTATCTGTCAGCAAATACACGATGCTACCAAACGCTTCTCTCACACTGGTTCCCAAATGCACACAGACTCACAGTGTGGTTCTAGACAAGCATCACTATCCCTAGGAGTTTATCAAAACTCATTCACTACAGTGGAAGTGGTAAGGGAACTGCACACAGTCTACATATTTCACGACTGCACTTTAGTGTCAATGCCTGACTCATTTAATCAACGCATAAGCAATGACTGGCTTCTAATGCTACTAAAACTTGACAACATGACAGGTTTTAAAATAGTTATCTGTCAGCAAATACTCGATGTTACCAAATGCTTCTCTCACATTGGTTCCCAAAGGCACACAGACTCACAGTGTGATTCTAGACAACAACCACTATCCCTACGAGTTTACCAAACCTTATTTACTACTATGGAAGTGGTAAGGGAACTGCACACAATGTGCATATTTCAAAAGTGCACTTTTGTGTCAAAGCCTGACTCATTTAATCAACGCATAAGCAAAGACTGGCTTCTAATGCTACTAAAACTTGACAACATGACAGGTTTTAAAAGAGTTATCTGTCAGCAAATACAAGATGTTACTAAATGCTTCTCTCACAGTGGTTCCCAAATGCACACAGGCTCTCTGTGTGATTCTAGACAAACAACACTATCCCTTGCACTATACCAAAACACATTTCTTCATCTACAAGGAGTACTACATGTTACTGCAGAAACAAATTCATAAACAATGACTTTTTTCTAATTCTACCAAAATATAAAAACTGCATAGTTATCTGTGTACAAACACATGAAAAAAACAAATCCTTATCACAAAATGGGTTCTACATGCACACACACTGTCAATAAGATTGTAGAGAAAAAAAAGTACTCCCTACACGTTAGCAGAAAAAATACATTAGTCTGATTAAAATAAAAATAGTCCACATAAATCCCCATACAATTAAATAACTCACCTTTCAAGATGTTTTGTTGATTAAGAACTATATCAGTTACACACCAGATAGCAGTCACACACCAGATTTTCTTATACAGAATCTCTGCACTGTGCACCTGTCAGCAGAACCAAAGAATGGCAAAGTTTCTCTCTCATTTTCCACACATATACATGTAAACATCAAATCACATTCCTTCCCACATAAATTCAAAAGCAAACACACATTTCTATTGGTTAAACATTTCAACCCTTTCAAAATGACATAAACTTCAACCCTTCCCCCAATCTGCCTTCTGCCGTTACCATAGAAACAGGTCATGGAACACTGTACTGAGCACACAGATCACAAGTTCAGCACACACAATGTTGCTAATCAAAACAGCAAGTGTGCTTGACTTCTCAACATATCAGCTTCTCATATATAAAATGTTCCTTACAATAAGTTTTTGTTAACCAATAAGAATCATGCGTTTAAAAAACAGAAATATGCACCCTACCTTTCAGTGTAGAAGGTTGTCAAACAACCAATGATTTCTTGTCTTTTTTCAAAATTGCATCTTAGCCACCATTTTACAAACATCTTACTTTCCAAACTGCCATTTCATTTACAGAGACCATCTGAGTGCATCCAGACCTCCTTACAAGATGATTACAGTGTGGATTGTGGGACACAGCTACATTTTCTGGAGCCAAAGGTATGCAGAAAACAAAGGCATTCACAAAGACCTAGGTTTGCCAAATGTAGACATTAAATGGATTGGACAGAGAGGGTTAAAGTGGCACCAATTGATGCCATTGGTGAAATCCTTCATGCAATTCCAACACCCTGACCTCATAATAGTGCACTGTGGTGGCAATGACCTAGGCACTTTGACTGGGGTAGGTCTGGAAATGCTTATGAAGGACACCTTTGCAGAACTGATTTCACTTTTCCCTAAAACTGCCTTTGTGTATTCTAACATATTCCAAAGGCAGAAATGGAACTGGTCCGATCATTTTTGTCCACAGATTGAGAAAGCTAGGAAACATGTGAATAAATCTGTTTCTGCTTTTCTCCGAGACTACAGAATGGCGTCCATTTACAATAACAATGTGCACTCTCATATGCAAGAGATGTATAGGAGAGATGGAGTACACTTTACTGATGAAGGAAACAGAGTCTTCCTCAACAACTTTAAACTCTGTATAGGCACTTACTTATAAGTACCAAAAACTCAGAATGAACACAATGGCTCTTTTTAGAGCCACTCAAGAACAAAACAGTTAAGCTTAATTCATCTCCCAACAATTTCATTTTTTTTCCCTTGGATCCGCGAACCCACCGCGAGAGAATCCGTGCATCCAACGCGATAGTATGCGTGCACCGTGCGTGCATTTCGCCGTTTTAAAAAACAAACAAAGGGGGGCCCCAGGGGGTCCTTTTGGGACCCCCTAAGCACTTCTAGAGGGTCAGAGTATTTCCATTTTGCCCCCTTTATATGTTTTACACACTTTTTCCCCTTGCTTCTTCAGCCTCGCTTCTACCGAGGCAGAAAATGGCCGCCAACAGTTCCTGGTTTCGAATGTAGAGAGACACTCGACAGCCAATTAGCATTCAGCGCGCGATCGGGAGGGTGCGCGCTTGGTTCAGGGAGGGTGCGCTTACGGTGCATGTACGGTCCGCGGATCCTCAGTGGCCATAGATATTTATGTACATTTAACTCTAATTTTCTCAGGAACTACTGAACGGATTCACACCATATATGCAAAAGGCACGAGTCTGAACTGAGGACTACCTCTTTGCCAAATTTGGTGTCATTCCGTTCAGCGGTTCGGGCTGTAGCTGCGACAACAGATCCTATGGGAAATTGCATGGGGAATACGTGTTTTGGGACCCCCCTTTTTTCTCAGCCCCCGCTTGACAAATCACCACGAAACTTTCAGGGTAGGAGCGGAGCAGAGCTGGCCAAACGTTTGGAAAATTTCGCGAGGATAAATCAACCAGCGCCAGACTTATTGGGAATAGAATGTTGCGAATTTCCTATGAAAAATAGGTCCTAACTATAACTATCTACTGGCGACCGCCAGTAGATAATATACACACACATATATATATATATATATATATATATATATATATATATATATATATATATATATATATATATATATATATATATATATATATATATATATATATATATATTCAAAAAAGGTTGTCCCCCTGCGAGGCTGCACTTGAAGAAACAGGCAGGTCCTGCACTTTGAGGCAGTTTCCTTTATTTCTCTAAAACCGAACATCACTGTGCTCTATATATATAGATATCGTGTCTCCAAACCCTCTCTGCAACAGATGGGTACGAGTTGCCAGTCTCACAGTTGTTACCCTTCGGTGAGCGATGTCTTATGCTTCCCTATTGCCTTAAGTCCCAACAGACCATTTTTTCTTTCTGCTGGGATCCGACCAAAGTCCGGTCCTTGGTGGCTGCCAACTGCCCTTGTGCTTGCGCTGCAAAAGATTTTGGTCCAATTTCGGGCAGTATGTAGGCGCTCTTATCGGCGGTGCATCACTCCGGCGGAACCAAGCCGTTTTCAATGTCTCCAAACCCTCTCTGCAACAGATGGGTACGAGTTGCACTCCTTGCGGCGAGAGAAGCAATTCTGGCGTTTACCTAATATATTTTGGTCACATTGACCTTCTTCAGAGGAGGAGCCAAGGCATCTTGAGGCCGAACAACACACCCACACTCACTTGCAGCTTTTGAAGGTGTTTGCCCCCTGGTGGGCGTCTCAATAGATGGAATTCAGGCATGCTGGGTCATGTAGTGCGTTGCCAGTCTCACAGTTGTTACCCTTCGGTGAGCGATGTCTTATGCTTCCCTATTGCCGTAAGTCCCAACAGACCATTTTTTCTTTCTGCTGGGATCCAACCAAAGTCCGGTCCTTGGTGGCTGCCAACTGCCCTTGTGCTTGCGCTGCGAAAGATTTTGGTCCAATTTCGGGCAGTATGTAGGCGCTCTTATCGGCGGTGCATCACTCCGGCGGAACCAAGACGTTTTCAATTTCTCCAAACCCTCTCTGCAACAGATGGGTACGAGTTGCACTCCTTGCGGCGAGAGAAGCAATTCTGGTGTTTACCTAATATATTTCGGTCACATTGACCTTCTTCAGAGGAGGAGCCAAGGCATCTTGAGGCCGAACAACACAGCCGCACTCACTTGCAGCTTTTGAAGGTGTTTGCCCCCTGGTGGGCGTCTCAATAGATGGAATTCAGGCATGCTGGGTCATGTAGTGCGTTGCCAGTCTCACAGTTGTTACCCTTCGGTGAGCGATGTCTTATGCTTCCCTATTGCCGTAAGTCCCAACAGACCATTTTTTCTTTCTGCTGGGATCCGACCAAAGTCCGGTACTTGGTGGCTGCCAACTGCCCTTGTGCTTGCGCTGCGAAAGATTTTGGTCCAATTTCGGGCAGTATGTAGGCGCTCTTATCGGCGGTGCGTCACTCCGGCGGAACCAAGCCGTGTTCAATGTCTCCAAACCCTCTCTGCAACAGATGGGTACGAGTTGCACTCCTTGCGGCGAGAGAAGCAATTCTGGCGTTTACCTAATATATTTCGGTCACATTGACCTTCTTCAGAGGAGGAGCCAAGGCATCTTGAGGCCGAACAACACACCCGCACTCACTTGCAGCTTTTGAAGGTGTTTGCCCCCTGGTGGGCGTCTCAATAGATGGAATTCAGGCATGCTGGGTCATGTAGTGCGTTGCCAGTCTCACAGTTGTTACCCTTCGGTGAGCGATGTCTTATGCTTCCCTATTGCCGTAAGTTCCAACAGACCATTTTTTCTTTCTGCTGGGATCCGACCAAAGTCCGGTCCTTGGTGGCTGCCAACTGCCCTTGTGCTTGTGCTGCGAAAGATTTTGGTCCAATTTCGGGCAGTATGTAGGCGCTCTTATCGGCGGTGCATCACTCCGGCGGAACCAAGCCGTTTTCACTGTCTCCAAACCCTCTCTGCAACAGATGGGTACGAGTTGCACTCCTTGCGGCGAGAGAAGCAATTCTGGCGTTTACCTAATATATTTCGGTCACATTGACCTTCTTCAGAGGAGGAGCCAAGGTATCTTGAGGCCGAACAACACACCCGCACTCACTTGCAGCTTTTGAAGGTGTTTGCCCCCTGGTGGGCGTCTCAATAGATGGAATTCAGGCATGCTGGGTCATGTAGTGCGTTGCCAGTCTCACAGTTGTTACCCTTCGGTGAGCGATGTCTTATGCTTCCCAATTGCCGTAAGTCCCAACAGACCATTTTTTCTTTCTGCTGGGATCCGACCAAAGTCCGGTCCTTGGTGGCTGCCAACTGCCCTTGTGCTTGCGCTGCGAAAGATTTTGGTCCAATTTCGGGCAGTATGTAGGCGCTCTTATCGGCGGTGCATCACTCCGGCGGAACCAAGCCGTTTTCAATGTCTCCAAATCCTCTCTGCAACAGATGGGTACGAGTTGCACTCCTTGCGGCGAGAGAAGCAATTCTGGCGTTTACCTAATATATTTCGGTCACATTGACCTTCTTCAGAGGAGGAGCCAAGGCATCTTGAGGCCGAACAACACACCCGCACTCACTTGCAGCTTTTGAAGGTGTTTGCCCCCTGGTGGGCGTCTCAATAGATGGAATTCAGGCATGCTGGGTCATGTAGTGCGTTGCCAGTCTCACAGTTGTCACCCTTCGGTGAGCGATGTCTTATGCTTCCCTATTGCCGTAAGTCCCAACACACCATTTTTTCTTTCTGCTGGGATCCGACCAAAGTCCGGTCCTTGGTGGCTGCCAACTGCCCTTGTGCTTGCGCTGCGAAAGATTTTGGTCCAATTTCGGGCAGTATGTAGGTGCTCTTATCGGCGGTGCATCACTCCGGCGGAACCAAGCCGTTTTCAATGTCTCCAAACCCTCTCTGCAACAGATGGGTACGAGTTGCACTCCTTGTGGCGAGAGAAGCAATTCTGACGTTTACCTAATACATTCCGGTCACATTGACCTTCTTCAGAGGAGGAGCCAAGGCATCTTGAGGCCGAACAACACACCCGCACTCACTTGCAGCTTTTGAAGGTGTTTGCCCCCTGGTGGGCGTCTCAATAGATGGAATTCAGGCATGCTGGGTCATGTAGTGCGTTGCCAGTCTCACAGTTGTTACCCTTCGGTGAGCGATGTCTTATGCTTCCCTATTGCCGTAAGTCCCAACAGACCATTTTTTCTTTCTGCTGGGATCCGACCAAAGTCTGGTCCTTGGTGGCTGCCAACTGCCCTTGTGCTTGCGCTGCGAAAGATTTTGGTCCAATTTCGGGCAGTATGTAGGCGCTCTTATCGGCGGTGCATCACTCCGGCGGAACCAAGCCATTTTCAATGTCTCCAAACCCTCTCTGCAACAGATGGGTACGAGTTGCACTCCTTGCGGCGAGAGAAGCAATTCTGGCATTTACCTAATATATTTCGGTCACATTGACCTTCTTCAGAGGTTGCACGGAATAAAGTTGCACTGAAAATTGAACTTTGGTAGCACGTTGTGGTCTGTACCTGTGTGTCTCCTTGGCGACTACAGAGAACAGGACGGTGATTTTTCATGTATATATATATATATATCTATATTGAATCCCAAAGAGCCTTTGCGCAGCGAGAGAGCACTCTACAGCCTTCTCACCATCCGGTTTTAATTTGCAGACAGCCTTTCATATCCATCCATCTTCTGTTTTGCCAACGCGTTTCAAGACACTGGGTCTCTTCTTCCAGGGCTATTAAAAGACACATCTGACAGCGAGCATTGATGCCATTCACCTTTTCTTCATTTTTCGTTTTAGAACCGCCCCCAGTGGGCGTATGCTGAATGCAAGATTTTTCATTTTTGAGCCGCCCCCAGTGGGCGTATGCTAGGTGCAAGCATTATGGGACATGTAGTCTTCAGTGCGCGCAACATTGATCGTTTAGTAAGTTCAAATGTGCATTTTCATTCTCATGTCTGTAATTATACCTTCGTAGGTGACGGACATGAAGGCAGGCTTAGTATGCAAGGGACGCTGTGCTACCGGTCCTGAACAATCCGGGACCTCGGCCTCTTCAACCGGTAATTTGAATTCCTCACCGGTTGATGATGGTGCTCATCTCCGCGGCCGGACCGCCGCGTAATATTGAATCCCAAAGAGCCTTTGCGCAGCGAGAGAGCACTCTACAGCCTTCCCACCCTCCGGTTTTAATTTGCAGACTGCTTTTCATATCCATCCATCTTCTGTTTTGCCAACGCGTTTCAAGACACTGGGTCTCTTCTTCCAGGGCTATTAAAAGACACATCTGACAGCGAGCATTGATGCCATTCACCTTTTATTCATTTTTCATTTTTGAACCGCCCCCAGTGGGCGTATGCTGAGTGCAAGATTTTTCATTTTTGAGCCGCCCCCAGTGGGCGTATGCTAGGTGCAAGCATTATGGGACATGTAGTCTTCAGTGCGCGCAACATTAATCCTTTAGTAAGTTCAAATGTGCATTTTCATTTTCATGTCTGTATTTATACCTTCGTAGGTGACGGACATGAAGGCAGGCTTAGTATGCAAGGGACGCTGTGCTACCGGTCCTGAACAATCCGGGACCTCGGCCTCTTCAACTGGTAATTTGAATTCCTCACCGGTTGATGATGGTGCTCATCTCCGCGGCCGGACCGCCGCGTAATATTGAATCCCAAAGAGCCTTTGCGCAGCGAGAGAGCACTCTACAGCCTTCCCACCATCCGGTTTTAATTTACAGACTGCCTTTCATATCCATCCATCTTCTGTTTTGCCAACGCGTTTCAAGACACTGGGTCTCTTCTTCCAGGGCTATTAAAAGACACATCTGACAGCGAGCATTGATGCCATTCACCTTTTATTCATTTTTTGTTTTTGCACCGCCCCCAGTGGGCGTATGCTGAGTGCAAGATTTTTCATTTTTGAGCCGCCCCCAGTGTGCGTATGCTAGGTGCAAGCATTATGGGACATTTAGTCTTCAGTGCGCGCAACATTGATCCTTTAGTAAGTTCAAATGTGCATTTTCATTTCCATGTCTGTATTTCAAAAATGAAAAATTTAATGATGTGCCCAATGTAGTGAAATCCAAATCCAGTGTGAAATCCAAATACAATGATAAAATTTTCAAAAATCGGCAATCGTCACTTGAGAAACACAAATCCAAATGGTTGCAGAGAAATGTCCAAACAGATCGCTACAGCCAAAATTCTCTAGTCATTAAAATAAAATAAAAAATCCTTGGGTTATGTAATACTCTGCTCCCGTGCTGAGATTAGGCAGGAGTGAAAAGTCCAGCTGGTAGCCAATATTAAGAAGTTGCTGAAGTCAATTGGAAGTAAAATAGTAGGTTTATTTACAGCACAGCAAAAAGGCATCTGCCTAGGTCGATGTCCAGGTGCAACTGGCCACAACCTAGTGGAACAATCCATTATAAGTATTCCAGAAAGAATGTGGAACACATGTGGAACATAAACAAGTTACATGCAATTAAAGAAACATAGCAGTAAAGTAAAACAGTGACATGCACCATAAAATTTTTCATTAACAAAATGCAGCAGGGGAATTTAGGCATGAGCGAGAGAGAGAGAAATTCTCCACTGCAAAGGAAGGTCTGAATGATAAGGAAGAAGCTGGCCCAAAGACCATTGTAATTATCACAATGTTGAGTGACTAAATATTGGCTGCTGGAATATTGTGTCCAGAATATCGACTGCTGTATTATTATGAAGGTATGTATATATATAAATAAGGATAGATTTATCATTTATAGTGCCACATCTAAAGAGAGAGATACATAGATGCAGGATTAAGAATAGTAAATCTAGACTTACCATCATGAGATTGTACTATATGGTATTTTGTTTAAGATTTTTTGGCAGGACGATATTTAATATCCAGTATTGTTGTAGAACTCTGATTGTGGAGGTATAATTCATCCAAATTATTTTCCTCTGTGGTCTGCTGCCACTTTTAGTTAATATCTCACTCACTACAACTGAGTATCTTGGCTCTTATTGGTCTGGCTGGATCATCCCACAAAACATAGAACTCCAAGGATCTGTGAGCTCCCTCTCTGTGTGAGAACACGTCAGCACAACATCAACACAACATCATAGACCATATATTTGATAAGTTTCTTTGTAGCTGCACCCATCTTAACAAAAACACATTTCTCAGGAATCACTAGGAGGAAAATGTGGTCACCTATAGTGCAGCATTAATTGTCTAATGACTCACTGAAAGCTTTTATACTCATTCATTGCAGTACAATTCCTAGATACAGCAGCCTTTTGGGGAAATATTTCAGCCGATGCCAAGGTAAGTTCTACAGAGGAATGCTTTGTTCTTGAGAAGGGTGGTATGTGCTGTAAATCTTCCCTTCTGTTTGTCCTTTACACTATGATATACCACCCTTCCCATGCCCAGAACTATTTATTTCCTCACATTATAAAGTATTGCAATATTCTGCACAGCCAACATGCCCATCCCAATTCAAAACAGAGTTACAATACAAGAGAAGAGAACAAGACAAGGTTCAAGACAACATTGTTTTTGTGTATGATCATATCTCGACACGATTATAAGATAAAGCTGTGTTACATCACAAAATAAAGCAAAAAACAATATCGGAGTTTGAATAGGGGAAAAGTGGACAATAAGGGACACCACTGGTGTGTGCCTCTCTGTATTTTAATGTTTTCTGTACAAGCTGTATTCTGAACAGGCCCTTTAGTTTTTTAGGTCATGTCTAGACAGCGTTTGCGCTGTCTGGAAGATCTGTTTTATGTATTTTCTGGGATCTGGAGATCAGCCCTAGGACTTGTCTGCTTCCGCCTTTGCTTAGGGACGTTTTTCTGTTCAACTGTATCTATTTAACTGTCTTGATAGAAAATGACCAGTAGAGGTCAGTAAATACAAGAATTGCTTTATGCTTGTTCACTGCCTCTAATTAACTGCCTTGATATAAAACTACCAGTAGAGATCAGTAAAATACCAGAATTGCTTTCTGCTTAGGGACTTTCTTCTTTACTTTTCTGGCAAAGGCCTCTATTTCACTTTCTTGATATTAAACGACCAGCAGGGGTCAGTAAAATATCAGAATCACTTTGGCATTCCCTAGATTCCAGGCCATAGAAACTTGTATTCAACGAGCACCCGTAGACAATAATATTTTTTTCAAATCTTGTCTTTTCAGTGCTTTGACCACTGCAGAGGCTGATATTATATTAAAAATAGAGCTTTGGTCACTGTCAATACCATTACCAAATTATAATCTGGGTCCTGGATTTTAGTGTCTACCGCAAATGCTCTTGGAATTATCTTCTGTAAGATAGGGTCTCTGTGAGTGTATGTTTCCTGTTGGTTGTGCATATCCTTCTGAACAGTCCCTTGCCTATGACACTCCCTCACCAATGAGGTGACTCTTGTCTCCAACTCTTTGACAATTCACCTAATCGCATTCAAGGGTTTCTTTTTCAAAGCACTGTCATCATGTTTAGTGACACTGCTCAAATATTTTGAAAAGATCAGCAGGTAGTATGAGAAAGAAAAGGTAAAGATGACTCTACTCCCATCCATCTTCCTTAGCTCACCTCAGCAGCTTATGTTGCTAAAGGCACCACTTCCACCTATGTAGCAAAGCATCCATGGTTTATATTTTGGTCTCTGCTCTCACCTACCGACCTCCTATATCGGCAAAGTATTCTGAGAATCAGACAGCTAGTCCTCTGGTCTTCGATTGGCGGCCCCCACTGGTGCTCCAATAGAGCTGCTGAAGGAACATTTCTATGCATTTGTATGCTTCTTTATCTCTGCCTCATGGACTATTTCTGCTATGACATGTGTCAGTTCTTTACTAAGTTTCCCTGCATGGTCCTGTTGGATGAGTGCTGATAAAAATGGGCTTTGAAAAGATGGTTGTGGCTATTGTTAAGACTGAGCTGACCTGCTGCCGACAAGGAGGTGGAATTAATCTTTTCTTCTCACTGAAATATCAGTTTATAGGGATGTCCCAAATATTTTCCTACCGCAAGTGGCCAGTGACAGGTTTGAAGGTTTTCTGCTTCTTCAACATCACAGTGGATAGGTTTGGAATATTTGCAGTTTCAAGGGATTATATGATATAGAAGCCCTTGACATTCCTGCTCTGTTATCAGTTCCTTGTCACTGAAGAAATGGACCCTCACCAGAATGTCTTGGTGAAGCCACCGGCTAATGATGTCACTCTGTGGGTTCTGTCAAATTTGTAAGGGTGCACTCTTGCCCATTCTGAAAGTACCCAAAAGAAGGAGATCACATGTTCGTCTAGACTCTCTCCTGCCACCTGGGGAATGTCCCACACGTGGACACATTTTTCCCTCAAGTAATTCTCACAGCTATATGCTTTTATTTGTGACTTGCTGTGGATCTATGAATTGCTGCCTATAGAGGAACTGTGGGTGTAGGTGCATGTTAGAGGTAGACTGCATGACATTGATATCCTGAGAAAATGCCTGTTCAAGGCTCAATGATGCCTAATGCCTGGCTATCCAACTCTTGGCTCCCCAAAAAGGTTGAGTCCTTGCTATTAGCCAGTATCTAATCCGATTATCACTGTCTTTTAATACAATCATGGCAGTGCAAAAATCCTGCAGGCTTCCTCCAAAGAAGTTGCGATTTCATACTGTAAGGAATGACATCATTTGTGTACCAGTCGCTCCACTCATTTCTTTTGGTTTTGCTGATATTAGATCTCTGTGCTAAAGACCTCTAAAGTTTGAGCTCTAAAAATGGTTACACTCAATTGCCTTATTTAGCTTTCGAATAAGGCCATGATAAATTGGTGCTGGAAATGCACCAGTGATTGGAAGCCAAGTGCCACATGTGGGTAACTGTGTTAATTTATACTACCTACGAAGTTGTGTAGCCCTAGGGAACACAATGGTGTCCACGTTAGGCTACAGTTTTAAAAACAATGCAGTACCACATGGCAAGTAAAAGTGCTTAGTCATATCGTACATGAAACCTACTTTTACTCCTTAGATAACTCACCACTATCAGACCTTTCTAACCCGTAGAAGGATGTATGAAAGAAGTGCCTGCTAAATGTAAAAGGTCTGTGCCCATATTGGGATAAAATGGCAAACCCTGTTTGACACTGTGTAGGCCAAGTTACACATTTCAAGTACAGGCATAATTTACTTTTACTATTCAAACCAGGAAAATATTAGGAGCTTGCTTGAAAATTATTATTTACTTTTTATCAAAAATCTAATTCAAAAGCAAAGCTAGATGTTTAAAAAGCATAATGGAATAGTATGTTTTTAAAAAAATGCACTTTTTGCTGAATGAGAGTAAACTTGAATTAAAACGTGTTCAGCAGGATGCTCTTCAGCAGTGACTGTAACTCGTATCCCAATTAAGCATGGACTACAGGTAAGCTCCAAGACTATAAAGCCACTTTTTTTGTAAACTCCCATCACTTAGCTGGATTTTTGGACCAATTAACAAATTAAAAACATTTTGATACAAAAGTTTTGTGTCAAGAATATCGGAAAAATCGAAAATATTGTCGACAGGAATATCGTAGCTAAGAATTTTGTTTTAAGTTTTGTTTTTATTATCTTTGTAAAAAAGATCGATTTTGAAAATATCATTGTACATGATATTGGTTGTAAGTGTTATTTTGTATGTCATTTACTGTATTGTTTTAGAATATATGCATAATTTAAAAAATGTGTTTTAGGAAGCTAATTTATAAATCATGAAATTCTGATTAGTATTTTTAGTTGTTTTAATGTCTATAAATAATCGATTTTTATGTTTTTTAGCAGCTGGATATTGGGTTTTGCACATAAGGGTAAGGAGGTTATTGAAAAGTGGGCTATTTAATTTAAATGTAATGTTCATTACTTGAATGGTAAGTAAAATATTTAAGTTTCTTTTGTTACATTATTACTTTAATAAATAATAGTTTATAATAACGTCGAATGTATACACATTAATTATATTTAAAAATTATATCATGTAGTTGCAAATAATAAAATACATAATACAATTATGAAACATTTATGAAAAATGAATATGTAATAATTTTAAATAATTTACATTTTTTTGAACAATGACATTTTAAAATACAAACTTTTATCGAAATTACAATATTTTACATTTTTTATATGTTGAAAATTACAATGTAAATGTAAAAACTTTATGGGCCAAATTTTATTTTTACATTTATTTGAATTTTTTTTAAATGTTTAAGTATAATATGAAACCACATAAATATCAATTACAAAGTATATATTTATATTTTGTTCTATATTTAGATGTTATTGGTTTATTCATGTAGTTAACAAAGAATCAATAAAAATATGTTTATTATATTTAATATTTGAATCAGTTCGTTGTTGAGAATATATTATCTCAAATCTATAACATTTCAATTCGTATTTTTTTAAGCAAAACTTTAATAAATGACGTTTATAAAATGTTTATGATTGTTAATTGTGGAGTATGATACAATTTTTTCTAATATATTAATTTTAGGGATGAAATTACATTTTCAAAAAATATATTAATAAGTAATAGTAATAAGAATAATCTATTATATGTAAATGTTCAATTGTGAAACTCTAAGTTTGTATTTTGGGTTACTGTATTTTTGAAGTGATTTATAATTTATTTTATAGTTTAAAAAGTATGTGCCTGTATGGAGTATTGATTGTGTATATTAAAATCAATCAATCAATCAATCAATCACGGATTTGTGCAGCACACCACTCACACTTGAGGGTCTCAAGGCCTGAGGAGAGGGGGTTTGGGCAGCTCCAGTCATCTGTAAAGTCAGGTCTTGAGGCTCTTCCTGAATGCTTGCAGTGAGGGGCTTCATCTAATGCTGAGTGGGAGTTTGTTCCAGCTCTTGGTCGCGATGTAGGAAAAGGATCTGTCTCCCGTTCTGACTCTGTGGATGCAGGGTATTTCAGCCAAGGCTAGGTCAGTGGAGTGGAGATTTCTCTTGTGGAGTGCTTTGTAGGTGAGTGTGAGCAGCTTGAAGGTCACACTTTTTTCAACTGGGAGCCAGTGGAGGTCTTGTAGGTGCTGGGTGCTGGGGTCTTGTTGTGGGATGCTGAGGACGAGTCTGGCTGCGGTGTTTTGGATGGTCTTGAGATTGTGGAGAAGAGATTTGTTGATTCCTGCATCGATGGCCTTCCCATAGTCCAGCCTGCTGGTGATGAGTACATCAGTGAGACTCTTCCTGTATTCGGGGGATCCATTTGAAGGTCTTGCGGAGTATGGAAAAGGAGTTGAATCGCGTAGAGGATACAGCATTGATATGTCGGTTCATGGTGAGGGAGGAGTCGAGTATGATGCAGAGGTTGCAGGCATGGTCCATGGCTGTGGGGGGTTGCCAGGTGTCATCCCACGTGGAGGGGGTGGATCCAAGGATGAGGACTTCTGTTTTCTCCGATTTTAGCTTCAGGCAGCTGCTGCTTATCCAGGTTGCAATGTACTTCATTCCTTCTTGGAAGTTGTACTTGGTGATGTTGGGTTCCTTGGTGAGGGAGAGGATGAGCTGGGTGTTGTCAGCATAGGAGACTATTCTGTGTCTATGTTTTTTTCTGATGATGGTTGTGAGGGGGGCCTTGTAGATGTTGAATAGTGTGGGGTTGAGGGAGTTGGGGTACTTTGCATCTGATCTCTGTGGGTTCGGAGAGACAATACGGTAGTCTACTTCTTGGAGTTCAGCCAGCGAGGACAGAGCAGATCCAGTATAGGGCAGTTCCCTGTATGCTGGTGTCATGTAGTCTGGCAGCTAGTGTGCTGTAGGAGACGGTGTTGAAGACTGCTCAGAGGTCTAGTAGGATGAGGGTTGCAGTGTGGCCTTGGTCGAGGAGTGTGCGGATGAAGTCTATGGCAGCTAGGAGGGCAGTTTTGTTCCTGTGGTTGCTGCTGAAGCCACATTGAGATGTGTCAAGGATGTCGTTCGATTCTATGAAGTTCATTAGCTGGATTTTGATGATCTTCTTGGTGACTTTGGTGGAGAAGGGGACAACGGAGATGGGCCTTTAGTTCTTGAGCTCCTTCAGGTCTGTGGAGGGCATCTTGAGGAGGAGTTTGACTTCTGCGCATTTTCAGTGATCGGGGAATGTACCTGTTTCGAGGGTGCAGTTGATTGGCCATTGTAGTTCTGGTGTGACGACAGAGGTGACCCTGTGGAAGATATGCGGCGGGCAGGGATCAGTGGGTGTCCCAGAGCGTATGCTCCTCATGGTCTTTGCGGTGTCTTCTGTGGTGACAGGGGTCCAGGTGAGGATGGTTGGCTGAGTGGAGTTGCTGGGGGAAGGTGTTAGGTCAGTGCCTTGGTCCTGTTCATCGAAGTTGTCGTAGAGTGTCCTGATCTTGTGGTGGAAGAAGGAGCCGAGTTTGTTGCAGAGGGCCTGGAAGAGAGGGATGACTGAGGTTTCGCTGGGGGGGTCTAGTGAATTCTTGTTTGATGTTGAAGAGTTCCTTGGAATTGCAGGAGTTGGAGAGGATTCTGTCCTGGATAAAGTTCCTCTTTGTAGATCTGATGAGTTGGTGGTGTGCTGTAGTGGCGCTCTTGTAGGCAGTGTGCGCTTCTGGGGTTTCGCTGTTCCTACACATTTTTTCGAGTCGTCGGCAAATGCACTTTGATTCTCAGAGGTCTGTGGTGAAACAGGTGGTTTTCGTGGTGTGTTATCTGTCGGAGTTCTGGAGGGGTGTGAGCGTGTTGGCGCAGTCGGTGATCCATTTATGGAGTACGTTGACTGCAGAGTTGGGGATGGTTGTGGTGGGAGGAGGAGTGCAGTTGAGGGCGGAGGCAAGGTGCTCTTCGGTGATCTTGCTCCAGTTCCTGTGCAGTGGGCATGGCGTTGGCTTGTGTGCAGTGGGTTCCGAGAATGAGAAGTGGACCCAGAGGTGGTCTGTCCAGAGGGGTTGTGTAGTGTGATTGAAATGGATGTTGATTCCTCCAGCGAAGATGGGGTCAAATGTGTGTCCCACCTTGTGGGTGGGGGTGGTGACGAGTTGCTTCAGTCCGATGTTGGCGAGGTTGTCTAGGAGGGCGGTAGACTTGGGGCTGTTGAGGTTTTCAAGGTGGAAATTCAGGTCTCCGAGCAGAACGTATTCCGTCGAGGTGAGGGTGTGGGGTGCGATGCGCTCTGCGATGGTGTTGGTGAATGGAGCGTGGGGTCCAGGAGGTCTGTAGGTGAGAGTTCCACTTAGAGTTGTTCTGGGATTGACTTTTATCTCTAAGTGGATGTGTTCAATAGAGGGCGCGGAGCCATTCGAGATGAATGTTGTAAGTCAGAGAGAGCTTTTATGGACGATGGCGAAGCGTCCTCCGGGGTGGTTGGGGTTGTCTTTCCTCTAGATCTTGTACCCATCAAGGATGGCGGTTGTGATGTCGGGTGCGGAGCTGGCGTTGGTCCAGGTCTCTGTGAGGAAGGTGACATCTGGCGAGAGGGTGTTGAGGAGGTCCCGGATTTCTACTGCATATCTGTGCAGAGAGCATACATTGAGGAGTATGCAGCTCAGGGGTTCAGGTGTGCTGGTGTCCGGTGGGATGGCGTTGGCTGTCAGAGTCCAGAGGTGGGAGTAGGTGCGGCGGCAGTGTCTGCAGGAGAATTGCCCTAGGGTGCTGCTCAGCATTGATAGCTGGCAGTTGTTTTTGCGTCTTGGGTTGAGTGTGTGGAGGGTTGCTGAGTCATAGTGGTGAGAGGACAGAGGGCCAGGGTCCCAGGCGCTGGTCGCGGTCAGGTCACAGATGGGCACAGATGGGTTGCCTTTGGCGCACCTTCAGCGTGCCAGCGGCGCAACTGCGCAGGGGCACCACTAAGAAGGGGTAAAAGGGGGAGAGCAGCTGGGAGGCAAGAGTGGGTACACACAGTGGGGGCAGCAGCAGCAATACAAGGGAGTGAATATGCAACGCTTAAAATAAAGAACAAAACAGTGAAAGCAGCCACAGAAAAATGGCACAGACATACAAAAGACAGCAGGCAGGCAAACGGCACAAATAGACAACCACAAAAGGCACAAATAGACAAAGACAGAAAAACAAAAGAAAGGCTGACATAGTGGAGCAGCAGAAGAGCAAGGCTCTCCCACTGGACTACCAGGGATGAGGCGCAGGCAGGAGTCTGCAGGTGGAGCAGGACCTCGAACATCTTACCTAGAGACGAGAGCAGAGATGCGCGAGGGGAGAGCAGTTTCCCTGACCAGGATGTCAAAGGTCACATCTTGCACAGAAGAGTTTAGATGGTAGTGCAATTAGCAAATATCACCCCTTTAGTGTCCAACACTTTCCCCAAATTGGTTTACATTTGAGTGGAAATAGTAAATGTCACCTTTTTAGTGTCCAACACCTTTCCCAAATTGGTTTGGTTTGGGATGGGAACAGTAAATCTCATCACTTTAGTAGCCAACACCTTTCTCAAATAGATATTGATTGGCATGGGAAAACTATATGTGACTCACTTTAGTATCCAACATCTTTTCCAAATTGGTGTAGATGGGAGTGAGAACAGTAAATGTCACCCCTTTAGGATCCAACACCTTCCCAAAGTTGGTTTAGATTGGAGAGGGAATATTAAGAGTTACCACTTTAGTGTCCCACACCTTCCCAAAATTGGTTTCAATTGGAATGGGAATAGTAGATGTCACCCCTTTAGTTTCAAACACCATTCTCAAATTGGTTTAGATCTGACTGAGAATAATAAATGTTACACCACTCGTGTCCAACACCTTCCCCAAATTGGTTTAGATTGGAATGGGAATAGAAAATGTCACCCCTTTACTGTCTAACACTTTCTTAAAAATGGTTTACGTTAAAGTGTGAATATTTCATTTTATATTTTTAGTGTGAAATCTTTTGTTTAAGTTTCATGTATATAGTAGAAATAGTTTATGATATTTATTTAGTATTGTTGATCTTTAGAAATATAATTAAAGAATAGCTAGTTGTATGTTTGTAATAAATAGTATTATTAAATACATAGTTTTATAGAATAAAGAAACGTAACACATTTTCCTGATTTTATTTATGTTTTTAAAGTATATGTATTGTGTGTTTTTACATTTTAAGCATATATATTTCAACTCAAAAACATGTTTTTATATAACGATAAAGAAATCCGTTTTTGATGCATTTGTATTACATTTAAAATGTAAATCATATTTAAATAGTATTGTATTTTCTAAATTTTCCCCTTTTTTCATTGTTTAACATTTCCTAAATTGTTTTATAAATATATTTTCAACATCATTTTAGCGTATGTTTTTCATTATATATTAAATAATTGTATATATTTTAGAATATTTTTAGTTTATACTTTACAATCTTCTAACATTTTTACAAAATATTTGACATGTTTTACATGATCAATAATTATTTGCAGATTTCATACAGTTATGATTTTTTTTTTCATTATTTCCCATTCCTTCATATGGAGAGTCTTTTTTTTAGAGAGGATGTGGTGCAGCTGCCAGACCTGCTGACTCGGGAGCTTGGGATCCGGGTTTGAGTCACGGCATCAGTGCAACATCCTATGATTCTGGGCAAATCTCTTAATCTCCCGTGCCCATGCACAGAGCTTGGATACCCTCATGGATGATAAGCCTTGCAAAATAAATCTGCAAACAAACATAACATAGCACAGCAATACATTACTAAAACAGTGAATGAAAACACAAAACTACACCCTAGTGAAAAATATTACTGTTGATACAACTAAGGTGCCGATTCGGATCCTGGAAATATTTTCCCCGTAGGACTCGTATCCGGTATTTTTACCGTACGAATCGTACAAGTAGCGTACAAACTGCCAAGTACGATTCGTATGGGAAAAAGTCCATACGAATCGCATTGGGAAAATTTCCCCGCACGTCCTCGGGTCGGAAAATGTGTCCGACACATCCCCGGACGATTTACCCTACGAATCAGAAAAATGAAGTCTGACCGCGCAAGTACGATCACTCCCGTCCTTTCGATTTCACAACTGTATGGAAATAACACTGTACGGACTGAACTCCCATAGCAAGCATGGGGACACGTGCCCGCACACGCGCCGAACACCCCACCACAGACCCCGCATGTACGCGCTAAACGCCCCCCGGCTGCGGATGTACGCGCTGAACCCCCACCCGTGTATGTATGGCCCGTACCCCCACCCGTGTACGTACGGACCGTACCCCCACCCCACCAGTGTATGTACGGACCGTACCCCCACCCCACCCCACCCGTGTATGTACGGACCGTACCCCCACCCCACCAGTGCATGTACATGCCGAACCCCCACCCGTGTATGTACGGACCGTACCCCCACCCCACCAGTGTATGTACGGACCGTACCCCCACCCCAGCAGTGTATGTACGGACCGTACCCTCACCCCACCAGTGCATGTACGCGCTGAACCCCCACCCGTGTATGTATGGCGCGTACCAACACCCCACCAGTTCATGTACGCGCCGAACCCCCACCCGTGTATGTACGGCGCGTACCAACACCCCACCAGTGCCTGTATGCGCCGAACCCCCACCAGTGTATGTACGACGCGTACCAACAACCCACCAGTGCATGTACGGACCGTACCCCCACCCCATCAGTGTATGTACGGACCGTAACCCCACCCCACCAGTGTATGTACGGACCGTACCCCCACCCCAGCAGTGTATGTACGACCGTACCCCCACCCCACCAGTGCATGTACGTGCCGAACCCCCACCCATGTATGTACGACGCGTACCAACACCCCACCAGTGCATGTACGCGCCGCACTCCCACCCGTGTATGTACAACACGTACCAACACCCCACCAGTGCATGTACGCGCCAAACCCCCACCCGTGTATGTATGACACATACCAACACCCCACCAGTGCATGCACGGACCGTACCCCCACCCCACCCGGGTATGTACGGCGCATACCAACACCCCACCAGTGCATGTACGCACTGAACCCCCACCCGTGTATGTACGGACCGTACCCTCACCCCACCAGTGTATGTACGGACCGTACCCCCACCCCACCCCACCAGTGTATGTACGGACCGTACCCCCACCCCAGCAGTGTATGTACGGACCGTACCAATACCCCACCAGTGCATGTACGTGCCGAACCCCCACCCGTGTATGTACAGACCGTACCCCCACCCCACCAGTGTATGTACGGACCGTACCCCCACCCCACCCGTGTATGTACGGCATGTACCAACACCCCACCAGTGCATGTACGCGCCGAACCTCCACCCGTGTATGTACGGACCGTACCCCCACCCCACCCGTGTATGTACAGACCCTACACCCAGCCCCCCTGTATGTACGGTGCAAAACACCACCACCGATGGACGGTGCAGACCAACACCCTGCCCGTGTTCGTACGCACCCTACCCCAGGCCCACACACCAGCACCCTCACCCAACATCGGCCATGTACGAGTCGTACTAAGCCATAGCAAAGGACAGCACTGTACAACAACATGGCCCATGTACGCACCGTACAGATGCTAAAAACACTCCCATTGAACCAGGACAAACCAAAAAAACACAAGGAGAGTCAATTCGAGGCACACAAGACCACAAAACAAATCCAACAAGGCCAAATACATCCTATACACTAACCTGCAACTGACAAACAGATAAACAGAGGCCCAAACCACTACCACTCCTTATAACTAAGGGTGGGCGTAGTGGGCGTAGTGGGGCTACGTGAAGCAGCACGTAGTGTGCCCAAATCTACGCACACTACGCGCTTCGCGTAGCCCCACTACGTGCCACCCACCTCCCACCCGCCCTTCTTTTAAATAATATAAGCATTGAAAAATAAATTAAAATAAGTCGACTTACCCGTAAGCGCGGCGTCTCCGGGGCTCCCTCTTTCTGTTTCTAATTTCTTCTGGCAAATGCGCATGCGCGGACGCCCGCGCATGCGCATTTCTCGCGAGAAATGCGCATGCGCGGGTGTCCGCGCATGCGCATTTGCCAGAAGAAATTAGAAACAGAAAGAAGGAGCCCCGGAGACGCCGCGCTTACGGGTAAGTCGACTTATTTTAATTTATTTTTCAATGCTTATATTATTTAAAAGAAGGGCGGGCGGGAGGTGGGTGGCGGGTGGCAAGCAGCTACGCTTCGCCCTCGGCGTGTGCGTAGCGCTGCCCTGCTTCGCCTACTTCGGAAAGTGCGAAGCAGGCAGCGCTACGTACACTACGTGGGCGAAGCGTAGTGCTACGCCCGGGGTTACTTATAACACACCCACCCAAAGTTCAAACACAGCCACACCCACAAATGGACCAATAAAAAGGCCCAACACACACAAACCATGATCCTTTGCAACAGATCCACTGCTGCCAGACCCTAGAGACAACGCACTGCACCATACTACAACCATCAATACACCTTACACTTGCACTCCTTCACACAACCACCATCACAAACACACCCTCATCACATTCACACACACACACACCTGCACACCCACAACCATCCACACCCACACCCATCCACACCCCCACCCCCACAACCATCCACACCCACACCCCACACCATGCCCACCAACAAGAATCCAAAGTTCACAAAGGACGAGCTGGAGGTCCTTGTCGACGAAATCATCAGAGTCGAGCCACAGCTCTTTGGAACATTGGTCAGACGGACCAGCATATCAGAAAAAACTGCCATGTGGGAGAGGACAGTCAATTCCGTGAATGCTGTTGGGGCCACCAGAAGGACCAGGCATGAGTGCCAAGCCAGGTGGTACGATCTGCGGAGGACGGTCCGCCGCAAAATGATGGACGAGCACAACCAGGCCAACATCACTGGAGGAGGGCCGCCCCGCAGACCGGTACAGTACCATCCCTGGGAGGAGAAGGTGATGGCCACGCTGCCGCCGTTGGTAGTAGACGGACTAGAAGGAGTCCGAGAGCCTGGTGAGTACACAAACAACTCACCTCACATGGGGGGAATGCCATATACAACCCAAATACCAGGCATGCATGGAACCCCCCCAAAGGCAGCACCGGACACAACCACACTCCAAAAACACACACATGCCACTAGCGCCTCCATGCCCCATGCGCCAAGCAAGGCCATGCCAAGTCACAGTCCACACAAAACACCAACAAAAGACAGGATGTCCCTGATGCTGGGAGGGTGGTCCTCAAAACTAACATAGAGCAACTCAGAAGCACACAACAATGCCCTCAGCCCATATGGCCTAGGGCACAGCCATACAAACAGTGTGTCCCCACACAGTACTGTTTTGCCTGCTAATGGTGGCCGCGTTGCAGGACGACATGGGTATGAAGGTACAATTTGCACATAACAGCAGCCAATGAAGACTCAGCACACTGAAAGAGTGTCAGCAGACACCGCCACAGCAGCAGCGCAGACTCAGACACTCCGCCCAATGGGTGCCGGCAGAGAAGAAACAAACTCACATGAACAAGCCAATGGCCTTTGCAATACCTGCAAACTGTGTGTGCCCAGGAAGCTGTGCTGAGGTGACAGAGGGTGACACACAGAGGGAGGGAGAGGGGCACAGAGAGGGACAGAGACAGAGGTGGACACAGGGAGACAGACAGAGGGAGGGAGGAGGCTGATAGAGGGAGGGAGAAAGGGAGGTAGAGGGAGACGGACTGAGGGAGGAGGCTGACAGAGGGAGGGAGAAAGGGAGACGGACATAAGGAGGAGGCTGATAGAGGGAGGGAGAAAGGGCGATAGAGGGAGACTGACAGAGGGAGGAGGCTGACAGAGGGAGGGAGAAAGGGTGACGGACAGAGGGAGGAGGCTGACAGAGGGAGGGAGTTAGGGAGACGGACAGAGGGAGGAGGCTGACAGAGGGAGGGAGAAAGGGAGACGGACAGAGGGAGGAGGCTGACAGAGGGAGGGAGTAAGGGAGATGGACAGAGGGAGGAGGCTGACAGAGGGAGGGAGAAATGGAGACAGAGGGAGCCCAAATCACCCTTGGGTGGTGTGGCCATGTCTGCTCATCAGCAGGTGGACTGTGTGCATGTAGACAAGGTTTGGCAGTGCCTTAACCCCCCCCTTCAACCTTTGATAAACACTAGGCCATGTGTCAATCTGTGCACGAGTACATCCGTGCTGCAGGCCCAAACAGAACCTTACACCCAGTATACCTACCCACTGTGTTCGTCAGAACCCTGTTACAAATTGGTAAGTTAACTACCTGCATTCTCAAATAGCATGGAAAAAAACAACATTTGGCCACGTACAGTGCAACACGTAAGGCGGCTCTGCATGGCTTGCTACGCCCACTCACTACACTGCTGACTGCGTTCCCAAAATATGCATCAACTAAGATTGTGTCACACATAGGTAAAATGTGGAAAGCTGTGGCCAAGGGACATACCCATGCACAAGTGCACTGTGTGAGGAATGCTAGCCAAATCAAACCACCCAGAGGAACTGTGCCAAATCAAAAAAGAATGAAACATGGATGTCGCATGTAACACAATTAACACTGTCTCTCTCACACACAGGTCAACGTCATCGATCTCCCCCCAACACTGGGGGGGAAGACTCACAGGACCAGGCTCTTTGTGAAGAGGACCCCACCGGCAGCGACGACTCTCACCACTCCGTGGACGACCCAGACCAACCTGGCCCCTCTGGTGTCCAACCACCTGCAGCACCTGCGTCAGGTACAACTGTGCGAACCACCACCCCCATTCCTGCCACATCCCAGGAGACACCCAGGAGCCCTGCCCACACACAACAACACAGTCAGTCTGTCCAGGAGGGACAAGGTTCTCCGGGCACCCAGGAGGAGGCAGGCGACACCGCAAATGCCATCCCTCAGGGGTCCCGGACCGTACACGCGTATGTATGGCCCGTATTACTATGGCGTACGCATACGCCAGCACACCCACAGTGATAGGGACCCTACACACGCGTGTTACTATGGGTATGCTGGCGTATGCGTACGCCATAGTGATACGGACTGTACATACGCGTGTACGGTCCGTATTACTGCATTTGGGGTGCCCTAGGGCCGTGGATCGCACCGTACCTGTGTGAAAATGTGGAAATAACATAGGGGACACATGAGGGATGAGTATAAGGGCCTAAATGCTTGCTGGTTGTCATGGAGACCGAGTTTTAAGTTTGAATTATTGCATCAGGTGGCCAGCAGAAGTCGGTTGGTAACAATTTACTTTGTTGCAAAGAGGTTGTTGCCTTGACATCATGCTCAACTTTCAAACCATGCAAAGCCCCTCACTGTGGTAGGTTTGAAGGGATTGGAGGAAACGCAGGATGCTAATGTAACTGACCAATCTCTCTGTACTCGTGTTAATGTAACAAGCCAGCAAGGTAGATATTAGGCAGCCAGGTCCCATGAGAGAACACTTGCCTGCACATCCTTTGAATCCACAACACTGCTGCTGCTCGTGATTCCTCTGGCACCATGTCCAGGTCTGTGAAGAGGGCCCAGCCATTCACACACGAGGAGAACATTGCCCTGCTGGATGTGATCCTCCCACAGTACACCATGCTGTATGGTCGACCAGGGGAGCAGGTGAGGGCAGACTCCACTAGCTTAGACTGTGCCCCTTTTTTGTGACTGTGACTTCTGGCAGCGTGTCCCTGTGTGACAGACATGCACTGTGGTTGGGAGTGGGTCCCAGGTTGGGGAATGCCTCATGTCTCCCATGCACCGCATGCTGTAGTTCCTGTGTGCACTCCTCACTTGCATAGTGCTTACTGTGAAAAAGGAAGCATGGTGCATGCCGCATTCTGCCTGGCTACTCCCCCTGGGAATGTTGTTGCTACAGTCATGATGTGATTCTGTGGTCCCCCCAGTGTGACAGGTGACAGTACCCATAGGTGTGTGTGTTTAGTGTACCTGTGCTGTGAGTGTCCAATTGATGTGTACGCCCCCTGGACGTTCGTGTGTGTGTGTAAGTCCCCTGTCATGTGGGTGAGTGCATATGGGGAGTGTTGCACACCAGCTGCATGAGGGATGGATATACCCTGGCCATGTGATGTGTGCAGGAAGCAGTGCTGTGTGACTGCCGTGCTGAGCCAGCCCCACACCTTTGACAACCCCCAGTCTAGTGGCACATGGGCAGAGTGAGGTTTGTACCCGCATTTGGCAATGGAAGGTGATTGTCCTGTACCTGTGTGTGTCTGTGTACTCTGCTGAGGTTGCATCAGTGGGCTGGGGCATGTGACTGCTTTGAGGTGCTGTACATAATCCTGGTGTAGCTTGTGATGCACAGTGTGATCCAGGATCATTTATTGTGTGGCACCCCTCATGCTACCTGTGTATTTCACTGCCACGTAGTGCATTTTGCCTTCCCCAGAGGATGATGTCCCTATGACAAAGGTGCAATGAGTTATCAGCATACCATGGCCTGTCCAAACGAGACAAATTGTTAATATGTGTGTCTCTGTGTCATTGCTCCGGTGTATCAAAGTATTCTCACTTTTGCATCCTCACAGGTAGGCATCCATGCCAAGGGGGAGATATGGAGGCGAGCCGTCAGTGCCGTGCGGAAGACGGAGGGTCGGAAGCGGCGCCTAGCCCAGGTGAGGAAACGCTGGCAGGATATCCGGTGCTGGATGAGGAGGATTGCAAGGGTCCTGCTGGGGGACTCACCTGAGAGCACCAAGAACCGTGGGCGCTGGCGTCTGACCCACATCCATAAGCGTGTGCTGGCGGTGGTCTTCCCCGACTTGGATAGGCGCCTACTGGAGAGGCAGCAGCAGGAAGGGGGTAGGTACATGTGTGTCTGTCGTGCGTCCCCAGCTTTTGGAAGTGCGCAGCTGCATGGATACACTGCCAGGGTTTAAATGTGCAGTGCATAACCAGTTCCCCAAAGTAAAGACCTGCTGTTCCTCCACAGTTAATCCAAGTGTCCAATGCTTACAGCATCATGTGTGGGGGTGGTGTGTAAGCGGGTTTGGGAGCTTGCCTGTGCCCTGGCCAGGTCAGTCATTGTGGGGTCCATGTCAGTTGGCACTGATGCTGAGTCCCGACATAGGAGTGTGTCTTAGAAGTGTACTGCCTTACAGCAAGCATGTCCAATGTTGTGCCCTCTGACATGATGTGCATGAGTTGGAGTAATGCATAGTGCTGGGGCGGTTCCTTCAGTTGCAGTCATATCCATCCAGGACCATGGAGGTGTGTGGCCACTACTGTGCCCTGGGGCACCTCTTCCTAGGTATCATGGATGTCATCCAACAATGTGGACATTCTCAGTGTCTTCGGCATAGGTTGGGCTCTGTGGCATTGGACCCAGCCCTCATCTGTATTAGCGTAAACTGTGCTACATGTGTCGACGTTACAGTGTGACCCAATTTTGCTTGTGATACTCACGGTGGGCAGTGCCTGTGTGTCTTGGTATGACAATCTGATGATGGTTGGTTGACAATGATGTATGTGGACAGGCACAACAGTGGTGGTTTGAGTACAATCAGGATTTGGTGCAGCCCATGTGTTTCCATCCCAGAGTAAGAGGTGTCAGTACTTCCTCTGTCTCAATCACATTGTCTCAGGTAGGGGGTGGTTTGTGCGGGCAAGGCCTACATGTCCAAATCTGTATTCTCCTTGCTAGGTCTGGCCTGTGTGTGATGTTTGTCTGGACATACACTCAAGGTGCAGTGACCCAGTCATGTTGGGCTTGTTTCAATGCGTTAGCTTTGCAGCATGTGGAAAAAGTCAATAGACATGGTTCCTGCTCATCCCTTTTTTGGCAACACTGTGTGGTACAGATGCAGTGCACGATTGTCCCCAGAGCCTGGCTCCTCTGTCCAATTTGATGTTAAGTGATTTGCTGTTGTGTCATGCACTCCATTGTTTCGCAGTGGCATGGTGGGTCAACCAGCTGTGTGTTGCAGGGCCTACATATGTACCTTGTATTGTAGATGTTACTCATGTTGCTTTTCAGCCTATGCACTGTGACCTATGTAGATCTGACTCATGTGACATATGTATACAGGTGTCTGATTATTTCCTGTCTCTTCACCTTGCCCACAGCATCGTCGGGGGACTCCGAGGGAGACACTGGCACGGAGCGTGAGGAGGGACCAAGAACCAGTGGCAGCAGTGCCAACTTGTCTGCCACATCGAGTGGCACGGAGGCCGAGGGGAGTGAGGCGGAGGACCTGTCCAGTTACACCTCCGACTATGACGTAGACGGGTCTGAGGCTGAGCTCCCAGAGGGGGTGGAGACTGCTCCCACAGCTGAAAGCAGCACACAATCTCTACCCGCCCCCTCAGTTCCCATCACCGGCCTCCCACTTGCTATGGTCCCCTCCCGCCGTGCTAGGTCATCACGTGTCTCCTTCTTGCCAGGCACCGCGCCCCCTGCCCCTGTCTCCACTGTTGCCTCAAATGCCGAGTCTGTGGACATCCTGCGCCAGTTGCAGGTTGGTCAGACTGCGATACTGAATGTCCTCCATGGCCACACCCGAGTGATCACCCAAATGGAGGCATACCTGGAGGGCATCTCAGCTGCGCAGTCTGACCAACGCCAGTTGCTGAGGTCCAAAGACTCAACACTGACTGCAGCAGTGGGTCTCCTGCAGCGCTAGGTCCCCCCCACTACCCCTGCTCCATCCACACTTCCCACTCCCATGCCTGTCCCAAGCACACCCAGACGTACCCATGCACGCACCCCACCAGACACAGGCACCACACCGCCAGGGAAAGCCAAGCGCACACCTCCTGTCATGCACACACAGGGTGAAGTAGGCACACCCACTGGGTCGGGGGGCAAACGCAAGACAAGCAGCCACAGTGGGAGTCCACATTCATCCAAACCCCCTGCCTCCAAATCCACTCCCCTCAGCTCTCCTGGCCATGATTCAACCAAAGAATCCTTCCTGGCCGCTCTGTCCCTGAGCCCCAGTGTGACACCACCCCGCAAGCGGTCAAAGGAGTCCACGGTCAGGGTGGTTGAGTCCCCCCCCTTTCCACACCCTCCCCCAGTAGCGCTGTGACCCATCCCTCTGCCCCCCCTCCTTGGGGACTGTGGTTCTTTTGGGTGCAGGGGGGACGCTGGAGGACCTTGCAAACATGTGCAGTGCCCTTCTCACATCCACCTTTGGCGCTGCCCCACCCCCTGTGGTGGAGTCCTCCATCCCTGCACCCACAACACCTACCCTTGCCCCTCCTGTCCCTGCGGTGCCTGGTCCTTCCCCCCCACATGATGCCCCCCCTTCTGTGGATGAAATGGACATGTGAACTGTGCAGGCAAGCTAGGGGACACACGTTCCGATGTGTACCCCCCCAGGACTTTGCTGCTGGCCTGGCCCATGGCCCTTGTTACCAATGGACATTCCGAAATATTGACTATTTGAATGCTGAATAAAGCTTTTTGTTTATGTTTTGCACACTTATGCTTTCCTGGACTTGCTGTTGGTGGTGCTGCTCCATGGTTTGGGGTGGGGTCAATGTGTTCGGTGTCTGGGAAATGTAGTAGTGTGCTGCTCATGGGGTGGACCCTGGTATCTGTATGCCATCACAAGGTATTTGCAAATTTACTTGGTTCATTTCCAGCTCTTCCTGCATGGTGACATTGTCCCAAGGTGTGTTCCTTCCTCTGTGGACCCTGACATCTTCCCTGCAGGGTGTTTCCTAAATGTTGTGCTGAGCTGTGTCTACATTTCCTTGGTGTGTGACAAATCCGTTCAACTTTGCCCATGCATGCTGGGCGAGGTTTCCACCTGCATCATTAGGGGCATCCTTGGTGGTCACTGTACTTGAGTATCGAGTATGTTGACGTGACTTCATGTGGACATGTTCCCTTTCACACACTCTGCATGTGTGTACTCCCATCCTCGCACACATGTGTTTCGTGTTCTGCAGGGTCTTGGAGCACCTGACTGACAATTGTGGGTATTGTATCTGTGGGTACTGCACCCTTTGCTTTCCATGGGCACTGCTGGGAGGACTCTGCACCCACCCCTCCTGTGTCTGGGCACTGCTGGGAGGACTCTGCACCCACCCTTCCCATGTCTGGGCACTGCTGGGAGTGATAGGCACACACCCCTCCTGTGTCTGGGCACTGCTGGGAGGACTCTGCACCCACTCCTCCTGTGTCTGGGCACTGCTGGGAGGACTCTGCACCCACCCCTCCTGTGTCTGGGCACTGCTGGGAGGACTCTGCACCCACCCTTCCCATGTCTGGGCACTGCTGGGAGTGATAGGCACACACCCCTCCTGTGTCTGGGCACTGCTGGGAGGACTCTGCACCCACCCCTCCTGTGTCTGGGCACTGCTGGGAGGACTCTGCACTCACCCCTCCTGTGTCTGGGCACTGCTGGAAGGACTCTGCACCCACCCTTCCCATGTCTGGGCACTGCTGGGAGTGATAGGCACACACCCCTCCTGTGTCTGGGCACTGCTGGGAGGACTCTGCACCCACCCCTCCTGTGTCTGGACACTGCTGGGAGGACTCTGCACCCACCCCTCCTGTGTCTGGGCACTGCTGGGAGGACTCTGCACCCACCCCTCCTGTGTCTGGGCACTGCTGGGAGGACTCTGCATCCACCCCTCCTGTGTCTGGGCACTGCTGGAAGGACTCTGCACCCACCCTTCCCATGTCTGGGCATTGCTGGGAGTGATAGGCACCCACCCCTCCTATGTCTGGGCACTGCTGGGAGGACTCTGCACCCACCCCTCCTGTGTTTGGGCACTGCTGGGAGGACTCTGCACCCACCCCTCCTGTGTCTGGGCACTGCTGGGAGGACTCTGCACCCACCCTTCCCATGTCTGGGCACTGCTGGGAGTGATAGGCACACACCCCTCCTGTGTCTGGGCCCTGCTGGGAGGACTCTGCATCCACCCCTCCTGTGTCTGGGCACTGCTGGGTGGACTCTGCACCCACCCCTCCTGTGTCTGGGCACTGCTGGGAGGACTCTGCACCCACCCTTCCCATGTCTGGGCACTGCTGGAAGTTATAGGCACACACCCCTCCTATGTCTGGGCACTGCTGGGAGGACTCTGCACCCACCCCTCCTGTGTCTGGGCACTGCTGGGAGGACTCTGCACCCACCCCTCCTGTGTCTGGGCACTGCTGGGAGGACTCTGCACCCACCCCTCCTGTGTCTGGGCACTGCTGGGAGGACTCTGCACCTACCCTTCCCATGTCTGGGCACTGCTGGGAGTGATAGGCACACACCCCTCCTGTGTCTGGGCACTGCTGGGAGGACTCTGCACCCACCCCTCCTGTGTCTGGGCACTGCTGGGAGGACTCTGCACCCACCCCTCCTGTGTCTGGGCACTGCTGGGAGGACTCTGCACCCACCCCTCCTGTGTCTGGGCACTGCTGAGAGGACTCTGCACCCACCCTTTCCATGTCTGGGCACTGCTGGGAGTGATAGGCACACACCCCTCCAGTGTCTGGACATGTACGCTGGGGACATACGCAGGTGGGTGTACGCGCCGTACATACGGGGGTGGGGGTACGCGCCGTACATACACTGGTGGGGTGTGGGTACGCTCCATGCATACACGGATGGGGTGTTGGTACGCGCTGTACATACGTGGGTGGGGGTACGCGCCGTACATACGGGGGTGGTGGTACGCACCGTACATACACTGGTGGGGTGTGGGTACGCTCCATGCAGACACGGGTGGGGTGTTGGTATGCGCCGTACATACGGGGTGAGGGTACGTGCCGTACATACACTGGTGGGGTGAGGGTATGCTCCATGCATACACGGGTGGGGTGTTGGTACGCGCCGTACATACGCGGGTGGGGGTATGCGCCGTACATACGGGGGTGGTGGTACGCACCGTACATACACTGGTGGGGTGTGGGTACACTCCATGCATACACGGGTGGGGTGTTGGTACGCGCCGTACATACGGGGGTGGGGGTACGCGCCGTACATACACTGGTGGGGTGTGGGTACGCTCCATGCATACATGGGTGGGGTGTTGGTATGCGCCGTACATACACAGGTGGGGGTCCGCACCGTACCCAGGCCTTTAGTACGTGGGTACGGGCCGTACCGCCATTGTTGGGGTGACGTAGGGGTGGGCGTGGTACGACCCGTACCCACACTCTTAAGGCGTGGGTACGGTATGTACCGGACTTGTTGTGTTGCTGGTTCGCGTCATCACCCACTTCCGTTGTGGCGGACGCATGCGTTGCTGGACACGCCCCCACCCCCTCGGAGTGACCAGGCCCTGAAGGTCAGGTATGTCCAGGGCATGTGTGATTTGTGACTTGGGTGGGGGTCGTGTTTCCTGCCCCTGCCCCCCCCTTTGCCCCTGGGTGTTGTTCTGACCTTCTGCAGCGTCTGCGTCGGTTCCTGTAGAGCAGGTGGACTGCTATGTGGGCTGGGATGACACGTAGGTTCGGGTCCATGGATGTCCGTCGCGTACAGGTGCTCCTTGTGCGCGTCGTCCTGATTTCCCGGCAGTTTTTGGCAGTCGGAAAATATTGTCCATGCGGGGTGACGTTGGTTCGAATCGTACTTCCTGGTTCGTGGAACGCTGCCTGAAAGCGTCCCGACGTCACGTCGGCGCTTTCCCAGATCACATTTGTATGGATATTTTCGTCGGTCGGTGTTTTGTACGAATCGTACGGAAATACTTTTTCCATACGAATCGTACTTGCTATTTTGTAATGTTTTTTGACCGGGTACGCGTCGGACGGGGAAAATGCTCTGTCCGACGGTTCGTACCCGGTTTCTCCAGGATCCGAATCGGCACCTAAATGTACAAAATCCCAACAAACAATACTATTACTAGTCTTGTGAGCTCCACCCTACAATTTCCACCCTCAAAACCCTTAAAAAATACCATTAGAAAGGATGAAGAGCAGCACCTTACTGCAGCCTGAATCCCATAGACTAAAAATTACTCAAAGACTACATTATAGAAGGTAGCAGTAAAAGAAAAAATGCCTGCTAAACGAAACTAAAAAAGACTCCCCAACAAAATAAAATTCTATACCAATTGAAAAAAATGTAATACAACGTAATAAGCTGACTCAAAGCAACAAAAATACAATAAGTAGAACTGGAGATATGCAATTTTAAAGTTCTAAATACAAATATTGCCTAGAAGTAAAAAAGTGCCAACTGTGGTTATCTGGTCACGCCAGATCGGGACAAAGTCACAAGTTCAGACTGACATCCATAGAGTGCCAGCTGGATACAAGGACCAAGTCAGACCCACTGAACACAAGTACCTTAAATCTTGGTGAAAGTTAGCACTTATTAAATGTAATAAAGCAACCGAATATTATCCTATGGGAAAGGTAGGACTTGAAGTATTGAAGACCACATTTTAGAGTTTTTCACTACCAGGACATGTAAAACTTAAAAGTACATGCCCAACTTTTCGAATACACTGCACCCTGCCCTGTGGGCTGTTGATGGCACTAGTTAGCAGTGGTAAAGTGAACAGAGTCTTAAAGGCCAGCAAAAACAGGTTCATAAAACAGGAGGGTGAAGGCAAAACATTTGGGGATGACCCCCCAGAAAGGTCCAAGTCCAACTGCTTGCATTACTCCAGGTTTATTATGCCACTCAGAGCCACGCAAAGTAGCTCGGCGAGCATAGTAAATCTGACTTAAAGACTTTCGTTGCCCTTACATCACATTGTGTGACACGAGGGCAACACAAGCCCTTGATATATCTTGCCCTCAGTGTCACCAGTCCAGGAAATATAGGATTCTGCATCACTTCTAGTTTTGATGTCCATTATTTCCACCAGAATTACCACTCCGGTAAAATAACACAGCTCATAATGAGTACCTAAGTGTAGGATTCATTAGGAAACTCCAGATAATGTTTACTTTTTAAAATGTTTAATTGCATGAAACTTTGAGATTTAGATATTCTTAGTATGGTTGTTTCTGAGCATCAGTGGGACAAAGTTTCAGCCTTCTTCAATAATTTTCCTCACTTCGGCAAGGCATAATATATTTCTCCACTCTTAAATGTCCAGTCTGCAAGCCTAGTCTTCCTAGAGCAGAGGAGTATGCATTTCTTCTGTACCAACATTACCCATGAGGTAACGCTGCATATTGTGGAAAATAACCTCAGTGTGGTGATCCATCATTCCTGCTTAATTAGTATTTAGCCTAATTAGAAGTATACATGTGGATAATTGCATTTTAAAGAAAGATAATTACATATTGATCATATTTGATAATAATTCTAGTGACTTGTTTAAGGAGCTGCTTAATTTACAAGGTACAGCACAGCAGTTTCAATGACCGTTACGACTAAAAAGTACCAAAAATTAAATATGGCAGGGCTGAAATAAAAGTGAACATGACACAAGCATTGAAATGAAAGAAACAGTGTACAACATCTCAACGTAATAAAGTGGGAAAGCACTCTTGGAATTACCTGTCCTTATGAGAGACTAAACACGGCCAGAGTCAGGAGTGTAATAAGGACATATTCATTTTTGAAATAGTTTTGAATTATTTGTATCTCTTTCTAGAGAGAGTTTTGGCGGCATAATGGTAAGCCAACTTAAGCACTGGCAAAGATAATAGGTTTGGATATGTTTAGTAAGCAAAGTAATTGTTTGGTTTACACTTTCAGTGCAAAATTAGCTTGACTGAACCCACTTTCGCTTGGAGTGCATGGTCTTTAGGACAGGGGAAGAGATGGGACCCCCGAAATATTTCTCGGCCACAGTAGAGCTTGGGATGTCACTATTAATTCTGCGGATGAAAAGTGATCCGGAAGACCTTTAGTCTTTTGACACAAGGAAGCAAGGCTGAATATTTTTGCATGAATAAACAAACATGGCTCACATCTGGTTCAAGAAACTCTTTATTATATAATGATTTCCATAGATCACCCCAAGAATAACAGCACAGAAGGCCAACAAAACGTTGTTAATTCTGGCTGTCACCACTAGCCTTCAATTAAGAATTGTTCGTGGGTAATAGCATTTGCACGCTATATTAAGCGTGCTTGCTTTATACAATGACACTCATTGTAAATTGCAAACTTTCTGCCAGCTCATCATGGCAGAGTCTTGTTATTAGCGGGCTGGCCGATGAAATGCTCAGTGGTACTCACTGGCTGATTTTCGTAATGGAAATAAAGTGGACAAGACACAGAATGGTAGTAGGGAGCTTCACTACGACAGTAGTGGTGAGCGTTTCATTTGGCCTGCTCCCAGGCATGAGAGAATAGCATGGGTTTTCCAGCCTGCTAGACCAGGTCAGATAGGAGCTTTCAGGCTTTTTGTAACCCAAGGTAGTGGGGAGAAGGACGACAATGGAATGCACAAGGATTCCACGGTGCATTGCATCCCTGAACATGGTAAATCCTCAGACAAAATCTGTGCTATGGTGATGACATCACTATGGTTCCACCTTACTATGGGAGCTATGCACTATCAAGAAGGGTTCCTTGGAATACCCAAAGTCCCTCGACCGGTCAAATTCCTGCATCTTCTTTAACACTAGAATACATGCATGGGATTTAGTAACATGGTGGAGACGGCGGAGTGCTAGCAGCCGGCGGAGTGGGCAACTCTGCCAGAATCCCAACCAGCCACCATCAGCGTGTTAGTCAGATTGATAGCCAAGCTGTATGAGATGCTGATTGCCATCGGTAAGAGAATTTGGGAAATGCCTGCTGCTGCGAGAGCACGGCAGACGGAGAAAGCTATGCATACCCAGCTTCTTAATGAAGACAGCAGTGGTACTACAGCGTGCTCTCATAGATAAACACAGTTGCAGCGGCGGGTAGATAGATAAAATCCCACACACAGCAAAATACACAAAACACGCCAACCTGTTTCACTTGAAAGAGTTTGGGTGAGGCAAACTTTCCTATGCTTAGAGAGCCTGCAGTGCTGGAGTTCAAGTTCAGCCTCCTGTGTCTCCTGGTCTTCCTGGATTGACTCGTGGAGAGGCATGGATTGCTCAGCTTGGTAGGCTTGGGCTGCTTGGGCTGGTTAGGCTATGACAACGTTTGATCTTTGGCTGTAGAAAACTCGGTGCACTGATAACTTCAAATCAGTCCCTGAAAATGCAGTTTCATGGGTCCTGCACTGCAGGTCGTTGTGAGGGAGAAGCAACCACCAAGAAAGTATGATCAGTACCAGGGGTAATTGGAAGAAAAGCACGCACTCCTATGTTACACCAGGAGGCCAGTAAGGGGCAGTAGGGGGGAGGGGGGCTCAGCGCTAGCTGTTTTGAGAAGGGTAAAGAGAGTTCGCCAGCCAAAGAATCTTTCATGGGCCCCATTCTGCCCAAAAAACATTTGAACTCTGTGAAGAGTGTCAATCCCCCTGTGCAGAAATCTATTATAGACTATACTATTTCAGACACCTTACGAGAGGGAGCCGACTATGTTATATAAGAGTTGTTCCTGTTCGGATAGTGGCAGGACTTGTCTACTCTCTACATCTCCACTGGTGGTCTGGCCACTACCACCTCTGAGACACTAAAGGTCTGCCTTTCAAGTAATCAAGTGGCTATTGATTGTGGGGATAAAGGCTCTCCAATATTGGATGCTGGATCTTCAGCAAACAGTACTGTAGAGGAGCTAGAGCCTCTGGAGATCCACTTGGCCAGGAGATGCTACCAAATGACGAATCAATGAAAGCCCGTCATGTTGATGCGAAGGTAGAGCGTCAGAGTTTTGGCAAGCAGCAGGTAACTGTGAGCACCCCAGAGGAACTATAGGGATTTCAAGAGGTTCTTGAAGCCTTTCTTTCTCTCTTTAAGGCTGGCAGTCAATCAGAGGCTGAGGAGGAGAATGGGGAGCAGCTGGCTGAGATCCAATCAATATGGAGTGTGGGGCCACTGGTACCAGATATGGCTGCTACTAGTGTTAAAATGACACTCCAGGGAACTTTGGTCAGACAGACTGTCGGACCTAGTTTCCCCAGTGCTCCCAGCACTTCTGTCATACTCACGACTGGTCAGGTGGAGGAGTTGCTGTCACAGGTAATTGAAGCTGGCACCTTAGACCTGGACTAGGCGGGAAAGAGGAAGAGCTACTATGGTATCCTGAAGGAGTAGCACTTACCCCAAGTGAATATTGCCGAAAGCTCCCAGAGATGGTGCAAATATTTTTAGAAGTAGGGATGAAGGGTGCAGAGAGCAAGATACATGAGGTAAGGCCTGGCATATGTGCAGGATCGACTGGGCTGAGTCAATCGGAACTTTCCTTGCTTTAAGATTTACGAGCTGATGCAAACCCTTCGAGATGGTAAGGACAATCTTTCTTTAAAAACAGCTCACATGAAGATGCAAGTGGTGCTTTGCAGACTGTCAAGAAATATGGATATCTTTCAGACCCGTGTTACAGCAGTTGAAGAGAAACAGAACAGCTTGGTGAAGCAAACCCAAAATAACCAACCTCAGATGAAAAATTCAGGGTTCTAAACTTAATCAGCAAACTACTCAAGTGGAGGACATGGAAAATCAACTCCAAATGAATAATTTATGGAGTATGGTGGTACCAGAAGGCAAGGAAGGAGAAGATGCTTGATCCTTTGTTGTATCACTGCTACAAGCTGCATTCCCACTGTATGATGACTGGGATCTGGGTAGTGCTATCGAGAGGATACACAGATTTCTGTTTCACAAACCTGGCAGTGGTAGAGGTCAGGGATCCCACTATCCGAAGGCTATTTTAATTTATGTAGGCACTTTAATTCAAAGTCAACTTATTTATCAAGCTGCCCATCCTATAGCACAGGTCAGGTCACTTGGTATTGATTCTCTGCATGGTCCGACTGCTGTAAAAAACGTGACTCTTAGGCGGCAGCTACATCAGTTATTATCAGATTCACAGAATTTGGGTGATACTGTGTATTTGCTTGAGCCAGAGACACTGAAGATCAGCCATCCAACAGGAACCATTTCTGCAATGAGACGTATCAGGCTAAACGCCTGATGAATCAATGCGTTAATGGCTCAAGTCTACCTCATTAGAAAGGGATGGCATGATCAGGAAAGAGGTTTCATCAAACAGTTTCCATTACACTTTCGGTGATTCTAGTGGTTGGGTGCCAGAATTATCGAGCACTGTTGCAGAGGTTTTCTCCTGCACTCGCGTCGGACCGGACAATCAATTTGTACTGGTCCACTTCTGAGTTGCTCCCAGTTTCCTACCACATTGTCGGGCGGAACCTTGATTCAATCTTGTTGTGCTGACTGCGCAAAGGTCCTTCCAAGTCATATTGAAGGGCTCGATTTATTATTTTTGACTTCAAAAATTACATATTGGGTGCTCTGAACTGCTTCTTTTCTGTCCTGATGATGACTGTACTAGTTGTTTTGGTTAAAATGCCGTCGACGCTCATCTTTGGCATACATTGAAGAGGATGCATCTATTGCCATTTCTGTTTTTGCAATTGTTCTCCTCAGTTGTCTTTGCATATTTTGCCTCTGCCATTGTTTATATGTTTACACTGTTAATCATCTTTGTTGTATTGTTGGCTGTGTAACTGTATGAGCCCCTGTTTGTCTATGGCCATATTGCTTTATTGTTATTTTGTTCTACTGCTTTAGTAAATAAGTTTTTTTGCAATATTAAGTGTTTTTTGCTCATGTGTATTATTTTCTTGCATGGTGTTTTTGTTTTAATGTTTTTTGTCTAATTCTTTGCTTAAACCATTATTATTATTATATACATGATCAGGAAAGAGCTACTTTGGGGGCAATAGTTTTTCTTGATTGTGATTGTGTTTTGGCTGAGCGGTATGGCAGAGAGGCCCTCACACTTCCCTCTATACCTGGGAATGGAGAATGGCGGTTATGAAAATCCTGGTTTCTCTTAGGAACCCAGAATAGGTAAGGGCGTGGGTGGATGGGTGGGTTGGTTGGGTCTTGGGGAGCTGGTGGGTGGTTGTTTTATTTATTAGAAGACGATGATGGGATTGTTATGTTTATTTATGAGGTGTTGGGTTGGGGTGCAGCAAAAAGGCGAAATATTTGTTGATGTGTGCAGTGTCACGCAGAATATGGTGTCTATAATGTGCAATAATGACATACAGCAGTGATAGTGATAGTCGGCCTTTGCATGTAGTAAGTTGGTATATCAATAGCCTTAAACTGTTGCCAAGTGCCGCCATGTCGAGGAGGAACTACTCCTTCTTAAAACTTACCTGCTTTGCCTCCTATAGACTCATTTGTCCATTACTGAGTCTAAGAATTTGAATATCGGGGCTATAAAATGCTGACGGCCTCAGGTGGAGAAAGTTTTAAGTGGGGGTGGCCTTGTTAGCTAGGGATTGTGACTCGAGGGTCACTGGGTCTAAAATTAATCAACTCGGCAGATGGGCCATTTTTGATATAGCAAATGATAATGTTCAATTGACTGTGTGGGGTGTATGCACCCAATAACGATGACCCTTCGCTTTTCAATGTATTATTAGTGTAATTGTGCCAATGGCATCCCCCATTTGTCATTTATAGTGACATTAATTTGCCATTGGTACCAGGAATTGATACCACCTCGGGTTTTCTGTCTGTAGTACTCATGAAAAAATCCTGTCTAACAGACGACTCACTGCAAGGCCTATATCTATCGGGTTTTCCAGGGACCTTATGGTGCCACGTTAGTTAACTATGCCTAATTGCATATTAGATCTTGATCATCTTACATGGCTATGCCCTCATAGATCGGAGCGAGACGCCACGAAAATACTGGTCCATAATATAGCGGTCTCTGTTAGTCGTCTGCTAGATATCATCTTTCTAATAAGTAGAAGGTTAATTGCTGATGTGATGTACTCAGAGATTTTACTGTCTTAATAAAAATCACACCATTTTATAGCTTTGTATTTTAAAAAGTGTTTATGAATAATGCTCCTCTGTAGTTTTTGCAATTACAAGACTTGGGTTACCCTTGAGATTTGCGCCAAGGCATAGATGAGGTCAGTTGCCTGACAATACAAGGTAAGCTGTTATATGGGTGTTTTATAACACCTCATTGGTTTTGTATATTTGGGCTGCAATTAGAAACTTTGGCTGCAAATAGGGCCAAGGCAAAACAACATTATTTTTTCCTTTCTTTTTTAACTGTAGCTGTGCTACGATTGACATTATTGATGTAACTAACTGTACACTGTCACATTCTTTATAGGCAGTGCCAACCAGTGGATGACTGACTAAGGGGTGTCTACCACTGCTTTTTTATATTTATCTTTTCTTTATGGTATTGACTATCTACACTTGGAATAGTTATCATGAGGTCCTGGAGAAGGCTGCCACACCTCCTATGAGGGTATTAGGGTGAAACATGTCAACCTATAATCACCCATGCACTCTTTGACAGATATAATTCCACTCTGTCTCTGTTAGTTTTAATACTGGTTGGAGGGTGCCAAAATAAAGTTACTGTGCACACCTCCTTCACACAACACCAGGCTCACATATGGCATTTAGCATACCTATTCCAAAATGATCAAGACATCCCTGAGCTCCTTCCTCTCAGTGATGGAGTTGTAGCCCGCACTGTGACTAGATCACAGTGCGAGGAGGTTGCCCTATGATAAAGCATTCCACCCTCGGGTGGGTGAGGGGAACCGTACTATAAAAGGGACACTCCTTTAGCATAAGTTTTACTTCCCCCATTTTCCCTTCCTGTCTTACAGACCCAGGGTTTCTATTGTGTTATGAATCTATTGTTTAGGGCGTGACCCTTGCTGGTCTTTAAATCCGTTTGGCCTTTTTTGGTGTTACCAAGATAACATGGCCCATATTCATGCAGTCATCTCTGCTTTGGATGTGGCGGAAACAAACAGGGGCCTTCAGGGCTGATCCTAAAAGGTGCCGAAAAAGCTTTCAATAGGGTGGCGTAGGGCTTTCTTTGGGATAATATGGAAAAAATGGAGCTTGGACAAAAGTTTATAGGTGCAATTAGGACTGCCTACATGTCTTTATCTGCTAGTATTGTTTGTATGGGGCAAATCTCTGCTTTCGCTTCAGCGTGGCACCCAGCACTCCGTTGTTGTTTGCGCTATACTTGGAGCCCTCCATCCAGATACTTAAGCTTCTGGATGCTATACCTCCATTGCACCTTAACCAGTTTATTGGCAAGGTACTGGCCTGTGCAGATGGCATTCCCATCTTTGCGTCATCTCCTAGGCTGGCATTGAGGCTGAGGCTGCTGATTTTGGCACAGTGTCGGTTATAAATCGAACACTGGCAAAACCCAAATTGTAACTAGCACTGCTGTAGTCCTTGTCAACCCCTGTAATGTTAAGGAAGCAACCTACCTAGGTGTTTGCATTTCTCTGTGCACAGATCGTGTGATTTAATGCAATTTCATGGGGCTATATTATGAATCCATGACACTTTCAGAAGTGGCATACGCTTTGGCTAGGGTTGATCGGCCTTTGCAATCTCATTAAAATTTGGTATATACCATTACATCTTCCTAAAAAAGAAATCAAAATGTTAGAGGCTAGTTGGCAGGGATAAGAAACCACGCTATGCTATATCAAAGTCAAAAGTCAAAAGTTTGCTTTATTCGGTTAAAATTTTAAAACCATCAAAGCACAAGACAAAATTTCATGGTACGGGTAAATGCAATTACAAAAAATTCACACAAAAATAAATACTATACATTTTGGCACTAAATACAATAAAAGTATGTCTTTCAATTAATTCAACCATATTACAAATCTATAAAATCATTTCTACTTCAGCATTTCGTCTTCAACAGTTTATTAAAAACAATAGGGTGGGGATTACTGAATGGGCGAAACCCTATTTCTACACCTAATGGCCCCGACGATGAAGGTAGCAACCCCAAAACAAACCAGAGGAGACTCCAGCATTTGTAAATAGGCCAAAGCAGGCCTCACTTGCTCAAAATAACGATTCTTAAAAATCGGGAGAATATGTTTTTTACGCTGTGAAGAGTAAAAATTACAAAAAAATACCATGTGCAACGTATTTTGTTCAGAAATGTTGTCACAAGGGCAAGGCCCCAAAGTACCCTCTTTGAAAAAACCTTTGGGGTAGGCCAATAGCCAGGGAAGCATTCCATGTTTAAACCTTATTAACAAAAACAGATGGAATGGTTTGTTTATATAGGTTAAGTATGGCTGGATCTCACAACCTATACTTAGCATGACAAACTTCCTAACTGCCGGCTTCCCCAATTCATCTCCTTCCCTCAGCAGCATCACTCTGTTCAAAAATTGGGTCTTAAAGGCCTTTATTTTCACTTTGCTCAGCGCACATGGACTGTCAAACAATTCAAGACAGCCAAGTGACTCCAGATTGTTTTTAATGTAACAAAACCATGGGATAGACATAGCTTCATCAAGGGACAAACAGTCTTGAATAATTTGTTGGTTTAGATTCGGAGGCTGCTGTGCCCAAACTCTAAGCCAACCTAATAGTGGAGCCATGGAAATTTGATCAATAAGATATCCCACCCCCAAATCCTCATGTATGTTAAAAATTGAAGCAGAAGGGGGAAGAGACAACAATTTCCGAAAGAAAGTATTTTCTACTATTTGGATGTCAGGCGGGGCCTTATAACCCCAAACCTCGCTACCATATAGGGCCATGGGAATACACTTAGCTCTATAAATCTTCATAAGAGCAGGAAGTGGTTTACACCCCAAACGTTTTGCAAAGCCCAACAGCGCTCCTGTTGCTCTAGCAAGGGTATTTTTTTCTGAGCACGTTGCATGACCCAAGATCTTCTATCGTCAAATACGATCCCCAAATATGGGAAGGTCTGCACTTTTATTAGCTCCTGCCCATTACAGAAAAATGTAACCCTTTTCGCCCTCCCAGTACCTATTGACATGGAATGTGATTTTTTGAAATTTATTAATAAGTCTAAGGAGACCATAAAATCATAAAAACCATTTAAAAGAGCTTGTAAACCTCTCGCGGTCCTTGCCAACAAGACAGTGTCATCGGCATATAGTAACGCAGGGATAATTTTTGAGCCGGCTTTGGGAATATCTTTACTAACCGTAGTTAAAACCGCACCCAAATTATTAATGTAAAGCGAGAAAAGCAGGGGGGCAAGAATGCACCCCTGTTTTACCCCGCGCCTTACCTGCCAAGCATCTGACAGACTCCCGTCTTCACTATAGCGGACGACTGCGGTAGTGTCCTCATGGATAACAGCCAAAAATGAAATCAATACTGGGTCAAGCCCCAAAACAGCTAGTAAAGCCCATAATTTTTGCCGATTTACAAGATCGAAAGCAGTGGACAAATCCATAAAAGCTAAATGAAGGTCCCCCTGCTTAGCGACTGTGTATTTCCCAATAATGAGATGTAAATTAAGGCATTGACCTACAGTACCCTTTCCTTGTCTAAACCCGTATTGTAGGTCAGAGATTATGGATTTATCCTCCAACCAAGTTGTTAAACGGGCATGGACAACTTTACCCATTACTTTCATGGCAGAATCCAAGAGAGAAATTGGCCGATAACATGCCGGATCTTCTCTTGAACCTTTTTTAAATAGTGGGACAATAACAGCTTTGCCCCAGGAATTAGGAGCCCCGGCCTCAGATGCAGCATTAAAAACACAAGTTAGAAGTTTTGCCCAAAACCTTGGATCTGCCCTATAACAGTCCGCGGGGACTCCATCCGGTCCTGGAGCTTTACCTTTTGCCATTGACTCAATGGCCTCCAGGACTTCTTCTTCCTTAAAAAGGATTCTTGAGGCTAATATACTATCCCCAAAATTTACTGGATTAAATTCTTGAATCTCCGAGTAAAGACCACTGAAATGAGCCACCCATCTATCTGGCGAAATAAGACACTCTTTGTTAGTATTCTCCAGTTCGTCGAAAAGTGGACTATTAATCACCTTCCAGAACTGGATACTATTTTTCTGAACACTTGCGTCTGACAAATCGTCCCATGCCTTGTTTCTTAACTCAGTTTTCCTGTCCTTTATTGCTTTTTTATAACATCTTCTTTCTGTTTTTTATAACATCTCTGTAATCTTACTTGGGTTTTTACCGGGTTCTTTCAGTGCTGACAAGAGAGCGGAGTGAGCACTAACACAAGCATGGTCAAACCAGTTTTTAAGTTTCTTGGGCCTTGGTCTCCCATGACTGGTAAGATTGCCCACAACTTGTTTAGTTATCCTATCGAAGGCACCAAGAATTTCCCTCGGTAGCGCCACTACCTAAAGACATAGACTAAAATCCTCTTTATTACTTTCATATAAGTTTTCAAGGAAATCAGCCGGGGTGATAACATCCCATCTCAGTCGTCTTCCCTGGCTAATAGACACTAAGTTTGTATTGGAAATCAAAGGCAGTGAAACATCTTTCATCAAGGCCTTGACTATGATTTCCATAGTGAGAGGATTATGGTCACTTAAGGCATTTTGAATAACACGAAAAGAACCCAATAAATCCTTCAAAAGGCTAGATACGAAGATATAATCAATCGTACTACAACGGCCTTGACCCGTAAACGTAGGGACAGGAACCAACAGGTCTTGAACAGGCGTATATAAATGATAAGCAGATACCATACTCTCTAAATATATCCCGCCCTTAGAGTGTTCAAAGTGGGTAGCCTCTTGCTGGCAAAGATCATGATTGTTATTGCCAAAACAATTAAGATGACATACATGAATATTAAAATCGCCAAAAAGTAAAAGAAAATAAGGTCTAACATTCATTGCATCGTACTCGTCCAGGAATGTGAACAGTGCTTTAAGATGCTCTAATTCATCGTGCCTAGTAAATTAATTATAAAAATTAACCACCAATAGTGATGGCAGGTTAACACCTTCCATTTTCACCGCTAAAATATGTGAGGAATTAGTCACTAACAGCTCCATACTATATAGTAACTTTAGGCTGAATAATAACAAAAGACCCCCTCGTGGTCTCCCCAAAATAGAAGGCATAGCATATTTAATAAAAGACTGATACCCATCCAAATAGTAGGGGTCTGTGGCCTCCCATGTTTCTTGAAGGGCGATTATATGAAAAGTAGAAAGAAAAGCCCTCCAATTTTGATCGCCTTTTTTAGAACGCAAACCCGCAATATTCCATGATAAAGTAGTAATTATATCCATTGCTGGAGTACCCCCTACACACCCTAGTTCTTGTATTATTCTATTTTCCAAATTAAGTGAGAAAGATTGTGAATCAACTTCCACTCCGTGAATAGGCAACTCAACACTCAGATTAACAGGATCAATAGTGGGAGCTATACCGCTCCCAACTACAGGAGCTTCCTCAATGCACCTCTGAATGGCTCTTTTGCCATACTCTGCCTGTAGAGGTAACATTTTATCTATTGAATCACTAAAGTTAACCGTATTTTCCACAACAGGTGCCCTGGGCGATAAAGACCCAGAGAAATTAGAAAAGACTACTCTAGATACATCATTGTGGGTGAAAACTCTATCAACCCTGAGTCAGTCATTAACATCTAAAGTACTAAGGACCTCATATCTATTACTTAATGCCAATGATTTACTTACAGGGGCGTGCTGAAAAGTATGCTCTCTCATTCCGGCAGGCCCCAAAAGATGAGGTGGATAAAAAAAGCCCAATGGGAGAACATTAACATAGTCCTGTTGTATTCTGATAGACCCAGCTTGCCTCAATATGTGATCTACTATATCAGGGGAACTAAAATTCACAACAACACAATCACCCTTCAGTGTCTTATTGGACTTCCCCACCCATGGAACCCTTCTCACCATTTTAAAACAATCATAGAGGTGACTCCCCAAAACTGTCTTACCAGCCAAGTAGTGAAGGGCTTTATTTTTTAAGGAGGACCAATGCTCTTCCTTGCCGTCACAAATTTTCGGAACATTGGCCAAAATGACAGTATATGGGCAGGCCTCCGGTGGCAAATGTAATGGACATTCCTTACGAGTAAGCTGCCCCCGTGAACTTAAACTTTCAGTGTGACCCCTCAACCCGGGACTAACATCACAGTTTGTACCCAGAGCAGGTAGTGGGGGGTTTATAGGACCAACAACAGGTGTCGTCATAGACTCTACCAGTTCAGACACTCTAGATGTACCTACACTTAGGGGGTGGAAATCAGATGGATTATGCCTTAACACCGGTACGTTCTGACCCGCTATATGACGTTCAATGAGAACAAGTCTATCATCAATCTTACTAAGTCTATCCATGACTGGCGATATGATCGCTCTCAATCGCTCGTCCATAAGCTTAATCAAATCGACCGACATGTCTCCCATGGTAACTACGTCCCCTTGAACCATATGCTCAATAAGCCCATTATCCTTATCAGGAGTTGCCTGAGCCACCAAACTACATTCCGGTCGAACCAACCCTTGAAAAGGATCTTTAATCCTGGGTTGTTTAGCTTGTTGATGACCTCCTTTGGGGGCATGATTAGCTTTTCTCTTTCCCTTAGATGCTTTAGCAGGGGCAGCAGAAGGGATCTTTAACTGCCTAGTTCGTGTGGCTGGAGGGGAAAGAGAGGGGCTAGAGACGTTCATAAAAAGGGGGGCTGTAACAAGACTGGGCTCTAATACAGGCCCAGAAGGAAGAGGATGGGTAGCCTGTGTAGAACCAAGATCTGCAATAGAATCACCATGTTGTAACACTGGATTAAACTGGGTTAAAGGCTCCAATGACAACCTTCTTTCCACCATTTCTATTTCTCTTGACACAGCATTTTCAGCTTTTTTTAGGTAAGCATCTAGTGTCCCTGACCCCCCCGCTATCGAGCCCTTAATGTGGATTTTCGCCATAGCGTATACTGATCAGAGACCTCAATGCGTTTATAACAACAACAGCCAAACTGTGGAATTCCTTGAAAAAGCTAACCTTGAAATCCAACAGGATGTTGGAACACACAGTCTCATAGTACGTCTAGCACTAGTTAGGGGGGTGGCCCAGTCCAGCCTCGCACAGCCCCGAACGGCCACAGACGGCCCGCCCATTGCCCGGGCTTAGCCCGGCGCGGCCCACGCGCGAGCCCGCGACGCGGGGAGTGGAGCTGAATTTAAAGCGCCTCCGGGCGCGGGAGGTGGTGACGCTGCTTCCGAGATTAAACAGCCGGGGAGCCTGGGAAAGGTAGTCCTCTCTCTCCCTCCCTCCTCACTGTGGCCACGAGAGTCACAAATGCGGCAGCGGGAGGGTAGAGGCGGCAGGAGAAACAGCAATGGCGCCACACGGGGGAAACCTGAAGGTAAGCGCAAGTCCCAGCGGGGGCAGCAGGCAACCAGACAAAGTGTCACCCGCTCCACCAGGAGTGGAGCTGAATTTAAAGCGCCTCCGGGCGCGGGAGGTGGTGACGCTGCTTCCGAGATGAAACAGCCGGGGAGCCTGGGAAAGGTAGTCCTCTCTCTCCCTCCCTCCTCACTGCGGCCGCGAGAGTCACAAATGCGGCAGCGGGAGGGTAGAGGCGGCAGGAGAAACAGCAATGGCGCCACACGGGGGAAACCTGAAGGTAAGCGCAAGTCCCAGCGGGGGCAGCAGGCAACCAGACAAAGTGTCACCCGCTCCACCGGGAGTGGAGCTGAATTTAAAGCGCCTCCGGGCGCGGGAGGTGGTGACGCTGCTTCCGAGATTAAACAGCCGGGGAGCCTGGGAAAGGTAGTCCTCTCTCTCCCTCCCTCCTCACTGCGGCCGCGAGAGTCACAAATGCGGCAGCGGGAGGGTAGAGGCGGCAGGAGAAACAACAATGGTGCCACACGGGGGAAACCTGAAGGTAAGCGCAAGTCCCAGCGGGGGCAGCAGGCAACCAGACAAAGTGTCACCCGCTCCACCGGGAGTGGAGCTGAATTTAAAGCGACTCCGGGCGCGGGAGGTGGTGACGCTGCTTCCGAGATTAAACAGCCGGGGAGCCTGGGAAAGGTATTCCTCTCTCTCCCTCCCTCCTCACTGCGGCTGCGAGAGTCACAAATGTGGCAGCGGGAGGGTAGAGGCGGCAGGAGAAACAGCAATGGCGCCATGGCGCCACACGGGGGAAACCTGAAGGTAAGCGCAAGTCCCAGCGGGGGCAGCAGGCAACCAGACAAAGTGTCACCCGCTCCACCGGGAGTGGAGCTGAATTTAAAGCGCCTCCGGGCGCGGGAGGTGGTGACGCTGCTTCTGAGATTAAACAGCCGGGGAGCCTGGGAAAGGTAGTCCTCTCTCTCCCTCCCTCCTCACTGCGGCCGCGAGAGTCACAAATGCGGCAGCGGGAGGGTAGAGGCGGCAGGAGAAACAGCAATGGTGCCACACGGGGGAAACCTGAAGGTAAGCGCAAGTCCCAGCGGGGGCAGCAGGCAACCAGACAAAGTGTCACCTGCTCCACCGGGAGTGGAGCTGAATTTAAAGCGCCTCTGGGCACGGGAGGTGGTGACCCTGCTTCCGAGATTAAACAGCCGGGGAGCCTGGGAAAGGTAGTCCTCTCTCTCCCTCCCTCCTCACTGCGGCCGCGAGAGTCACAAATGCGGCAGGGGGAGGGTAGAGGCGGCAGGAGAAACAGCAATGGCGCCACACGGGGGAAACCTGAAGGTAAGCGCAAGTCCCAGCGAGGGCAGCAGGCAACCAGACAAAGTGTCACCCGCTCCACCGGGAGTGGAGCTGAATTTAAAGCGCCTCCGGGCGCGGGAGGTGGTGACGCTGCTTCCGAGATTAAACAGCCGGGGAGCCTGGGAAAGGTAGTCCTCTCTCTCCCTCCCTCCTCACTGTGGCCGCGAGAGTCACAAATGCGGCAGCGGGAGGGTAGAGGCGGCAGGAGAAACAGCAATGGCACCACACGGGGGAAACCTGAAGGTAAGCGCAAGTCCAGCGGGGGCAGCAGGCAACCAGACAAAGTGTCACCCGCTCCACCCGGAGTGGAGCTGAATTTAAAGCGCCTACGGGCGCGGGAGGTGGTGACGCTGCTTCCAAGATTAAACAGCCGGGGAGCCTGGGAAAGGTAGTCCTCTCTCTCCCTCCCTCCTCACTGTGGCCGCAAGAGTCACAAATGCGGCAACGGGAGGGTAGAGGCGGCAGGAGAAACAGCAATGGTGCCACACGGGGGAAACCTGAAGGTAAGCGCAAGTCCCAGCGGGGGCAGCAGGCAACCAGACAAAGTGCTATATGGTATTTGCAGCTACCCCAAGATATGCAGGGAATGGCACTTCCTTCTCTATGGCTGCATTTTCTTTCCTCTATTGGCTTCGACTCATGGAAGTCATGGGGGGGGATATAATGGTAGCTATCCTATCTATTTCCAAAGTATTGGGTTTTTAGTAATGCACCACCTCTAACATCGGGTTTGAGTGATACCGTCTATTTCAGATGCAAAAGGTTTACATCCCTGGTCGTGTATCATAAAGTGTGGGATGCAATTAAGATATACTGTGGAATTTCAATTGAGAGTAATCCCACCTTCCTGTGTTCTTGCAAGAAGGGTATTTACATTTTTTAAATCAGATTGACATTGAGTTACTTATGGTCAACTGTTTACTAGCTGTATATTTTGTTCTTTTGAGGAAATCCAATATCAGCATGGGGCATGTCGAAAGGGCTTTTTTAGATACCTTCAACTCCAGGATTTTGTTACCCACATGCCTGCTAAGGAATTATCCATGGACCCTAATTCATTCTGAAGCAGTTCTTTAGCCTTCCCAAACCTTGGTCCATTGGTACTCTGTTCAATATCTTTATTTCCTTTGGTTCTAGTGTGCAACATTCACAACAGCTGGCACATATGTGGACTACGAATTTAGTCTCAGAGTTGACTAAGGGGGTCTCTGTTTTAGATTTCAGTTGGCTCAAGGAATACTTAATGTGTCTCGATTGAAGGCCCATTTTTCAAGATACTATTTAATACATATTATACACCTGATAGACTGTTAAAAATGGGCCTATGGCCATGTTCTAAATGCTTTAGGTGGTCGACTCCAGGTGCAGATTCTACCCATATTGTTGCCAGTTGCCCTTCATTGAGATCATACTGGGCCTGAGTACTTCATAGACAAAATAATCTATTTCTAAGGGAAATGGTTTGTGACTCTAGGCTTACTACGCTTGGCCATCTGACTTCTATTCCATCTAACCTGGTGCAGTCCTACTTTTTTGCAGTCACATTGGCCAAGCTGTGTATTTCTTGGGCATGGTTGCAGCTTGAAGCACCTGATCCCAGGCGTTCCTGGCATGAGTTTGTTTTCACTTGTAATCTGGAATTCACCATTATTCACTCCAGTCCTAAGAGACACAAACTGAGAAAACTATGGGCTCCAGTTAGGCAAGATTGTGCACTTGGTATGCCCAACTACCTTTATGAGATCTTAAATAACTCAGAAACCATATTAAAAAAATGGGCTATATCTGTATGACAATACACTTTACCATTATTTATTGAGGTCTTGGTGATGTACTTAAATGTATGTCTTCTGCAATAAATGTATTTTATCTTTTCAATACTTTGGAGGTTACTATGTTAGCATCTCCAGCAGTGTACTCGCCAATGATAGAGTGCTGTAGATGTTATGTGTACTTGTAAATTGCACTATCACCCGCAAGTGTATCCTGCAGCTGAGCAAGTATGTGTGCCCAGACCTGCCTAAGGTAGGCTGGTTAATTGAAAAGACAGGTCTTTAGAGTCTTGCTGAATGCAAGAAGAGATGAGGAGGCCCTGATATGGAGTTGGAGGTCGTGCCATTCTTTCACACTAACATGCTTCTGGTGGAGATATCTCTGTCTCTTTCTTTGTATCTGCTAAATCCCAGAGTTTATTATGCCAAATATGGTGGTGGTTCACCCACCCAATTTGGGGTGAAGGGTCCTTCTAATAAAAATGAAAAATAGAATACATGCATGACAGCAGATATAGTGAACAGTTATATTGCAATAAAAAGACGTTGCCCAACTATAGTGTTGCACAAGGACAATCAGAGAAAGCAAGCCATCACACCCTTTTTTTAAAGATGGCAATTTGGCCATGTGAGAACGCCTGACAAACCATAACATTAACATGATTGTAGCTTCAGCTCCTTTAGATTCCTTATCCACCATGGACGGGTCACCTCCTAAGTAAAGACCAACTACAGTTGCTCTTTCATTGCACATTGATGATGATGTAGAAATGGAGACCTTTGGGTTTAATGCAGGGAAGGGTGATGTCAAGAAATGGAGGCTTCTATGTTAGCATCTCCAGCAGTGTACCCGCCAATGATAGAGTGCTGTAGATGTTATGTGTATTTGTAAAGCACACTATCACCCACAAGTGTATCCTGCAGCTGAGGAAGTGGGTGAGCCCAGCCCTGCCTAAGGTAGGTTGGTTAATTGAAAAGACAGGTCTTCAGACTCTTGCGGAATTCAAGAAGAGATGAGAAGGCTCAGATACAGAGCTGTAGGTCATGCGATTCTTGCATACTTGACACTAACTATGGGGCATATCAGCAACAGACGGCGATAAATATCGCAAAGCGCGCTTAGCGCTTTTATATTTATCGCTGCCTATCGCTGTAATTTATCGCCTGGATAACGCGTTATTAACAACGCGTTACTCCAGGGCGATAAATTTTACATCAAAAGTGGCGTTATGCGGGAATATCGCTGGTAAACCAGCGATATTCCCGCAGCGATAGAAGAAACCTTGATGATAGGGAGATGTGGATTCAGCCACTGAATCCCCCTCCCATGTCATAGATAGGGTAGTCATGTAAATTAGCGGACGTAAAATACCGGCGATAACAGTGGTTAACGCTGTATTTTACATCGCTAAGGGTGTCCTGGGCCGTATTGTAAATACGGAGTAGGGCAGTTAGAGATAATTTTCCCTTAGTTTTTGCAGGGAACGCCTACTTTGCATCTCATTAGAGATGCAAAGTGAGGCGTGAACTAAACAGGAGCTGATTCAAGGAAACACGCGATAGCGTGTCCTTGTAAATAATGCGATAAAATTATCGCCGCTTTTCGGCCGAAAACGGCCGCAAAAGCGGCGATAATTTTTTATCGCCTCGTTGTTAATATGCCCCATTGTCTCTTTCTTCGGATCTGCTAAATTCCAGAGTTCATTACGCCAAATTTGGTGGTGGTGCACCCACTCAATTTAGGGTGACTTGTCCTCTGCCATACATGGTGGAGTTAATACCATGGAAGAATTCTATTGAATAGTGGTGAATTTAAAGTAAAAGGGGATTTTGCGTATTGCGTCTATGATATGTGGTGAGTCACCCCAGGCATGTTAGGGAAACGAATCTGTGCACACTGATATGTACCCCTTTTTTTTTTAATAACATTCAAAATGCACAGAGTTCCTGGTAGAAGTTCTGCTAGAATTAACTAGTTTTTCAGTTAATTGTTTCTCCCTCAGAAGGTAAATCTAGTCACTTTGGTGTTGAAGCCTCCTCGGCTGCCTTCGCAGTTAACCGTAAGTATCCCAATAAGGTGGATGGAATCAATAAATCGGGTCTTAAAGTCTGTGCGTAAGAAATACACCAACCAGCAGTGATAGCTTAATAAAGAAACATCAGAATTCTGGAGGCTAGGAACGAGACACACAAGGTTTGCTTCTGTCACTTTCCCCTCCATATTACGCTGTTTCCCGAGATAAAAATGGGGCATATTATCAAGCCTGGCGATAAAATTATCATCTAACATGGGCTTCAATTGGAATTCCATAGAGCATATTATCAAGCCCATTATCACCGCTTTAGCGGTAGTTTTCTGCCGCTAAAGCGGCGATAATTTTAACGCCGTGCTTGATAATATGCCCCAATGTTCGTTCGACAAACTAAACGCTGACTGTATTGAGATGTCAGTTCATAAGATGTTTCACAATTAGTCGGAAAATGAATTTGGATTTGTCAGTCGTGTTCTTTCAACGTTCTTTGAAGCACCGACTAAATTGCGTAGCACAATGGAGTTTGTCACTGTGAAGCTGATGAATTCAGGGGCGTTTGTCACGGATATTTCAAGCTTTTGTGTGTGAAGCAGTAGTAAATACAGACACGGGGAGAAGGGAAAGATATTAAGTAAGTCTTAATGTTCTGTCTCATCGTTTTTTCTCTGTAGAAACTTTAGATACTAAAATTAAACCGTAAATGTAGCATACAAATTTTGCTGAAGCATCGAGTACACAGAGGCAAGTTCCAGCAACATTTGCAAATTTATAAAAGTGAAAACACAGGCGCGTATGTGTGTTGGCACAAGCCCTTCAATAAGAAATGTAATTACTTGCGAAACAAGAGCGTGCCTGAGGAGCAAGCCCAAAGATAATGCTTTTCTCTTTCTGAAAGTGATTCTCTCAAATGTGCACCGAAAAGGTTCACTTCATATGCGTTAATTCAGGATTTCAGAGCTCAGTCTAAACAACAAGGCTGTAAATCCACAAAATTGTGTGGCCTTCTAACCAGTAGAAAAGCAATTTCTTAAGCGCCACTGCACCCACAGTTTTAACAGTAACTGAAGAAAATATGCCAACTACAATAGAAATAGTGAACATGTGTAAGAAATGGGATAAATGTTTGAGGGGGTGGAAGCCCCACTTGTACAACAACCAAAATCCTTGTCAGGGTAAACCACAAAAGTCACTAAAGTAACATGTGCCTAACCCTCTTATAGCTTGGCACAAAGCAGTCAGGCTTAACTTAGATGCACTGTGTAAAATAGATATGCAAAAACAACAATTGATGAATGGAATGCTGAAACAATGTCAAACATGTACCTCCAGTACAGAGATCTGGGTCTAAATCTATTGTTTTTTGCACACCATGCCATTCCAGTTTAGACCCAGCCTTATGCAAATCAGTGTTGATCCTGCTCCGCTTGGTAACAGTCCAGCCGGAACTGCCAGGCCAGGTCCTCCCTAGCATGGGAACAAGGAATCTGGGACTGGTTTCAGGGTATCACCCCTCATCAGCCAGACTGGCTTAACTCCGGTGGCATGGTGAGCATTGGACCCATGTCTGGGTATACACTTTCCACTTAGTGTGAGAAATGCAAAAAGAACAATCGATGTACAGAATGCTGAACCAATGTCAGACATTCACCCTCTGTACAGAGATCTGGGTCTAAATCCATCATTTATTTGTGCATTATGACATTCCAGTTTAGACCCAGCCATTTGCAATTCAATCTTGAACCTGCTTTCCATGGGAACAGTCCAGCCCAAACTGCTAGGCCAGGTCCTCTCTGGGCTGGAAAACAAGCACTGGTGCACTTTAGTCTGCCATTTGCCAGCACAGGCACACTTACACAGTACACTATAATTTCTAAGGTTTTTTAACTTCTGTTTCCTAAATATAACGTCCATATTACCTTTGGTTTTTTCAGTTAACTTCTAAGATTTTCCTAACTTTTTTTCTATATTTGGTTATTGTATATTACAACTGTATTATGGACCACTCATTCATGTATTTCTCATGTATTTCTCAGGAAGTGCATTATTAAGTGCAGTTTTAAAAAAATGTAACGTTGACTTTCGTGACGTCATTGCGATCTCCACGGAGAAGCCACAAAGACTGAGGGGTATATTCACAAGAACGTGTGATAACTACCGCAAGGGTAGCTAAACGCAACTCTCAACATCGCAGCCTATCGCGGGAAAATTATGCGGTGCCAACCAAGTATTCACAACGCGGCGGTAGCATGCGATAGTCACCAGATAACGCGTTAAATGGCTGCGCAAAAATCAACGCCACGCTGCAAAAATGCAAAACGCGAACACAATAAATCATGCGATGAGGCCAATCGCGGTACAAAAAGTAGCGAAAACCAGCCACAGGCCTGCAAATCCCTCGCGTCTGGCAGGAAAATGCCCCATAAAAACCACAGAAACAACACAACAGAAACAAGCCAAAGCAGGTAGCAACATGGATGCACCCTGACCCAGTGCAGAGGCCAACGCGAAGCCCACAACCGCCACAGACCACCAGCAAGGAACAACGGGGTCGGGGAAGGCCGAGGAGAAGAGGGAGAGGAAGACGGGGTGCAGACCGCAGGAAAACAAGACCAGCGTCACGGAGTTGACAGAACACCACTAGCAACTGACCCACAAGCAGACCACCTGGAATGCAGTCAGAGTGCCGAGGAGGCCAAGAGGCGCTGGAATGACGGGACAACCTGAACCAGGCACAAAGCCGCTGCCAACAGGAAGGCAGCAATGGCGACAGGTGGTGGCAGTCCTGCGCCACAGGAGGAGCTGGAGGAAACCAAGGCCACATTCATCAGTGTGGATATGGTGCAAGGAGTAGGGAGTACGGACACAGCTTGAGAGGACCTGACACAACATCAACAGGGAGAGTAACAAACAGGGACTGTGGGGACGGGGGGACATGGACACAATGGCATACATGCACAATGAAGTGTATCACACTTCACACCCACAATTACCCAGGATCATGTCCATCATTCCCTTGGCACACTGTAGCACACACACATAGCAAGAACAGCACACCCACATTGACGACAACGTGGTACAATGCGCAAAGCTGACACTGCAGAGGACACAACTGGCTCCGCACATGCACAGAAACATGCCCGCTACATCTGACAGAGCAGGAAACTGTGAAATGGAAATGTACGCGCACGAATTCACATCTGTCATGTAGTCCAAATGTACACTGTCCCGCAGCAGTATTCAGCACCTCCCAAACAGTCACAATGTACATTGTCATACAGTCTGCATGTAAACCAGAACAATGCGCCAACATACATGTCAACACAATGTCAACATGCATCTCTCCTTCACATTGCAGAGGGGCACACAACACCTCCAGCAGAGCACAGAAGACAACACATCTGTGATGCTGGAGAGGACCACTACACCTTCAACACTGATGCCCTACAACAGCCAATGGACATCCCACGCAACCCACCACCAGGACCCGGGCATCCAAGCTACTTAGAGGAGAACACAGAGCCTGCAACAGACCACACAGCAGGAAGGACCCACACATGGCACCCCAATGCCATTTGTCAGCACACAAAAAGGAGGTGGCCAAACAGGTGTGGGTGGGGTCCGAACCCATGGAAGGCGAACTAGATCACATACGCTGGTGTCTATTACCCTTCAGGGACCACCTACACCCCACAAAGGAGACCCACACTGCCATAGAGACACATGCAGATGCATATTCAAAGTACACAGCCACGCCCAGGGGCACTCAAATAGCAGTCACACACCCATGTTGGCTCTGCTTACGATGGCCCAGGCCACTCCCCTTACAAATTGAGTGGGTGAACACAAAGCTACATGTCCAAGCTCTAACCCGCTGCCTGCGGTGACATGTCTGGCTCCGCTGTACATAGCACAATGTAATGTCGTAGGGCCCTGGGCCCTCATGCATACAACAAGACCACAGGGACACACGCAGATAATATGTTGAACTGGCTACGGGCACATGCGCCTGGCCCCTTTATTGGCAGGGCCACATGTACAGTGACGCCTGTGCTGGATGTGTGTGGGGCGAGTGTAAGCCAGCCCACACGGAGTGCTTGGTGCTGGCAACCACTTGAACAGTGGACACCAGTGCAACGGAAACTGTAAACACCTGCATAACAGAGTCAACTGCTGAACAACATGCAAACAGAAGTGTCCGTGAGTTGCAGTGCACTGAGGTTGGGGCACTACAGCTGAGCGTGCCCATGTGAAGAAAAAGTCTCGAATTGTGTCCCCTCAAGATATTCCTGATGCAGATGCAGTGGTGTGTTAGACCTGCATCATCTTCTCATCAACATCCCAGGTCTCCCACACTGCTTGAGGTGACATTGCTGCACAACCTCTCCACAACATAAAACGCAATCAGTAACGGACGATGGCTTGCGGTGCACTGAGTCAGTGGCACCTGGAGTGCCAAGTAGGGTATCAGTCTGATGATGGCATCCACGACAGGTGTGAGCAACCCCATAAGTCTGTCAGGACCACTGTTTCAACTCTGGCAGATGGTGATTGGAGGTGGTCCTGGCGGTGGTGGCGTGTGCCTCCTGCAGTGATGCGACGTCCAGGCCAGTCAGGACTCGATTTGATGTGTGAGCCCTGGCGGACCGCAGTTGAGGCCGGAGGCAGCGGACAGCGTAGGGACACGGATGTATGACGTTACAACGCACACTTTTACAACGCATGCACTTACAACGCATTTTTTACAACGCATAATCCATTACAACGCATGACATTACAACGCATGACACTACAACGCATTTTTAAAAAATTCCTTTACAACGCATTACCATTAAAACGCATACTACCTTTACAACGCATACCATTACAACGCATAATATTAAATTACATTTAAGGTAAGTATTAGATAGTATAGGGGTAAAAATTACTATTCTAACTCCACGGGGTGCAACAGTAGGGTAAGTGTTGGATAGTATAGGGGTAAAAATTACTATTCTAACTCCAGGGGGTGCAACAGTAGGGTAAGTGTTGGATAGTGTAGGGGTAAAAATTACTATTCTAACTCCAGGGGGTGCAACAGTAGGGTAAGTGTTGGATGGTATAGGGGTAAAAATTACTATTCTAACTCCAGGGGGTGCATCAGTAGGGTAAGTGTTGGATAGTATAGGGGTAAAAATTACTATTCTAACTCCAGGGGGTGCAACAGTAGGGTAAGTGTTGGATAGTATAGGGGTAAAAATTACTATTCTAACTCCAGGGGGTGCATCAGTAGGGTAAGTGTTGGATAGTATAGGGGTAAAAATTACTATTCTAACTCCAGGGGGTGCATCAGTAGGGTAAGTGTTGGATAGTATAGGGGTAAAAATTACTATTCTAACTCCAGGGGGTGCATCAGTAGGGTAAGTGTTGGATAGTATAGGGGTAAAAATTACTATTCTAACTCCAGGGGGTGCATCAGTAGGGTAAGTGTTGGATAGTATAGGGGTAAAAAATACTATTCTAACTCCAGGGGGTGCAACAGTAGAGTAAGTGTTGGATAGTATAGGGGTAAAAATTACTATTCTAACTCCAGGGGGTGCATCAGTAGGGTAAGTGTTGGATAGTATAGGGGTAAAAATTACTATTCTAACTCCAGGGGGTGCATCAGTAGGGTAAGTGTTGGATAGTATAGGGGTAAAAATTACTATTCTAACTCCAGGGGGTGCATCAGTAGGGTAAGTGTTGGATAGTATAGTGTAATATTATGCGCTGTAATGGTATGCGTTGTAATGGTAGTATGCGTTGTAATGGAATGCGTTGTAAAGGTAGTTTTTAAAAATGCGTTGTAGTGTCATGCGTTGTAATGTCATGCGTTGTAATGGATTATGCGTTGTAAAAAATGCGTTGTAATGGTAGTGCGTTGTAAAAGTTGCGTTGTAAAGGTTGTTCCCCTAGGGACACAGACACATGGGGTTGATGACCCTAGGCCATCGCCTCAGAGGCCATCCAATATCTGAGAAGAAGGGGTCCCGGACATGACAAGCACAGAGTTAGTGGCCTCGGATGCACTGCGGCTGGCACAGGCACCCAGCCACGGGTCCTCATCAATGTCTGAGGTGTATGTGGCGCAGGGATGTGGGTGACAGTGGAAGCTGTCCTCTCGGGCATGATACAGAGGGTGGAAGCTGTCTGGAAGCAGCAAATGGAGGGGTGAAATGCCACAGACTTATTTTTGCCACAAAGTCAGTATCACCGCCATGATGGCGACGACAACCTCAAGTCTATGGACTCAGTCGCCAGCAAAGTCCAACCAAAAAGTGTCCATGGATCTCGGGGAATAGACATCGTGGCACCGGGGCTGAAAGGGGATGCAGTCTGCGATGAGGCCTGTACAATGACATCAAGTCAGCCATAAATAAACTGAGGCTGAATTCGAAAATGTGTGTGACCTATTTGACCGCAGTGTAGGCCAGGACAGCGGTCAGCAAGGGCCCACAGCCACGTGTACTAGGGATGCTATGCACATGGTTGCTGCCACCTGACCAAAGGGAGTACAGTGAAGTAGAATCTTCCTTGTTGTGCGTACACAGACAATGTATGATCAAGACTCAGTTCCAAATGTGTGACCTACTTGTGCGTAGTGTGGGCCGAAGGCAGTAGTCAGCAGGGGAGCACACCCACCTGTTGTTGGCTCGCGATGCACAGAGTTAGTGGCACCAGGGCAGTTGTCGGTAGTGTTCGATCACCTCCGTAACGATGATCCTATTCCCTCCGGACTGCAATGCGTCATCCTCTTACGCCTCTCCTTGCGTGCGATGACATGTATTGTGCCTTTGAATGATCGATGTTCAGTTCCAATTCTGTGACCTACTCGTGCGCAGCGTAGGCCGAGGACAGTGGTCCGCGTTGGCCCACAGACACGTGTGGTTGTAATGCTATGCACATACTTGGTGGCACCACATCAAAGGGAGTATAGTGACAAGAACTCTACCTTAAATTATGTTCATTGCCATGGTGTAATCAAGACTCAGTTCCAAATGTGTGACCTACTTGACCATCGTGTAGGCCGGAGGCGGCAGTAGATATGTAAACGAGAAAGGACTAAAGTGGGCCTGTGTCGTGGAGGCCGTGATGGTCTGAGGAGGCTGCCAAGGTTGCGGGCCTCAGGCATGGAGCTTGCGCAGGCACGTTGTGGGCCATCCTTGACACACGCCGGTGTCAGAAGGTGATCAGTGTGGCCTGGTTGCGCCACCATGGCAGAGACATTGGGCTTTCTAGAAGAGGACCACGCCCAGGGCTACATGCTTTTTATTCAAACACCTACGCTGGCCTGGCATATGTCGGGCCATCCCACTCCGCTCACACTTACGGAGGAACGTAACTGGCAACATTTCCACAAACTCCCCCACTGGCTGGGGTGTCATGGTTACGTCCACTGTCCACTACACTCCATATGCCAGAGGTGTATGTCGCCATGGATGTGGGTGTGTTCTGCATACTGCGGTCTGTCCAGCACATCTCCGCCACTCTTGGCATTGTGTTCTTTCCCAATCATGGTTCTCCTGCATCCTTCATACATGCCTGGTTGCCACCTCTCTCCACATTTGGCTAGTGTGTGGTTGAGGTGCCATGCCGTTGATGGCTCATGTTCACGGCTTGCCCAGGTTACCATTGTGTGTTGTTCTGTCGTGTCTGGTCGGTGGGCATGTTGTTTTGCATGTTGGTTTTGATTTTGTAACATGTGCATTGCCAGTGTGGTGAGTTGTATGGTTGTGGAGTTGAGATGACTGGGGTGTTCATTTGGAACTTGCCAATGGGCTGTGCATTTCCCTTGGTGCCATCCTGGGAATGCTGGCTGCTTATGGACTGTCAGTGGAGATTCCACGGTGTTCGGATGTTGCCTGCACATTGATGTGAGAAGTGTGCTTTGTCACCAGGGGGCACAGGTAGGACATGTGTGCTGTGGGGTCTGCTGTCTTTGTCTGCGCAGCCTCTGTGGTGGTCCCAGGTGGGGGGGTTCTGGGTGGGGTTTGGGGTCCTGGGGTGGTGGCGGTGGGTGTTGTGGCCCTCTTGGGTGTCCTGGCCGCATGACCAGGGGCTCTATGGCATCTGTTGCCCTTCCGATGTGGCTGTGAGCTGGGCTCCCTTTTGTGGTGCAGGCAGTGGTCCGACTTTGCCCCAGGTCAGAGCAGGTGTTTTTTTCCTGCTGCTAACGCGGCTTATGGCCTGTTTTGTGTTCTTATCACAGTCTGGCTGGTCGTTGTGAATGTTGTGGAGTGGTGTTGTCACGGCTTTTGTCACGGGAACACCTACTCTGCATCTCATTAGCGATATTTGCGGGGGTCATCTGTGGTGATGTTTTTTGCGGCTGCTATCGCGGGTAACCTGGTGCTGTGGGCTGTGTACACAAGCTTGTGATGTGGGCGATAAGTTTATCGCATCTTTGGCTGCGATAAAGTGCCGTTAACTTGGTGATAGATCCTTGTGAATATGCCCTGAGTGTATTTGAAAAAGTGTAAAAGACTTATATACACATACTTCAAATAAAGCTTCACTCTGGGGGCCCAATTCACAATGGTAACGTTAGAGGAAAGTCTGACTTTGTGACTTTCGGCATTCACAAAGGGCATTTACTACTCGTAAATGCCCTTTGTGAATACCGAAAGTCGAACTTTACGACTTTCAGTATTCACAAAGGGCATTTACGAGTAATAAATGCCCTTGTGAATTGGGCCTGAGGTTTTGAGTAAGATATTGTTTTAACTTCTCTATTTGTGATCATTTGTGGAGAAAACCACTTTTAAAATGTATTTTCCATTTTCAGGGTGACGCCGAAAGTCACAATGACATTGGTAGTCGCGAGGACTGTGTGCTTTAAACAACGTGTAAAAGACATATATACTATATACATACTTTAAATAAAGTTTCACTCTAGGTGTTTACTAAGATATTGTTTTAGCTTCTCTTTTTGTAATCATTTGAGCAGAAAACCACTTTTAAATTTTATTTTCCGATTTCACAGTGACGTTGAAAGTCACGATGGCATTGATAGTCACGGGGATTGATGGAGTACGAAATAAAGAGATTTCATTGGTTTAAGCCGTTTTCATTATCAAAGGAAGTAAGCACCCATTTCTCCCTTCTTGAACATTCTAGTTGCTGTTTGGATCATTCTTGGAGCTCTACCACACTTATTCTATAGAAGTGAGCTGGTTTGTATTTGTTTTTGCAATTTAAAAAAAAAGGGAAGGGGGGGGAGGTGAGAAAGAGCAGCAAGTGCTTGTTACATGGATATTCAAATGAATACATGAGAAGTGCACAGATGATTTAATGATTGCATGAAAGGTGGATGGATGTTAGTATGAGGGAATAAGTGTTGTAGGGATGTTAGAATGAGTGTGTGAGAGGGGCATGGATGTTAGTATAAGTGAATGAGTGGTGCATGCATGTTAGCACGAGAGCATGAGAGGTGCATGAATGATTGGCTGAGTGCATGAGAAGTGCATGGATCGTTCAATGAGTGCACAAGTGATGCATGGATGATTGAATGGGTGCATGGATAATTGAATGAGTATATGTGTTTTACATGAATGTTAGAATGAATGCATGAGAGGTGCATCAATGAACAAATGAGTGCATGAGTAGGGCATGGATGATCAAATGAGTGCATGAGTGGTGCAGTAATTATTGAATGAGTGCATATTTGATACATGGATATTCAAATGAGAGTATAGAGATGCATGGATGATTGATTGAATGAAAATTAGAAAGAGTGCATGAGAGGTACATGGATGATTGAATGAGTGCATGAGTGGTGCATAGATGTTAGAATGAGTAGTACTTGGATGTTAGAATGAGTACACGAGTGGTGCATGGATGATTTATTGAGTGAATGAGGGAGTGTGGTTATTAGAATGAATGCATGAGAGGTGCATGGATGATTGAACGAGTGTATGAATGATGTATGGATGATTGAAAAATATACATATGTGGTGCATGGATGTTAGAATGAGTGCATCAGTGGTGCATGGATATCAAAAGGAGTGCAAGTTTTTGCAGGGGAAGATGGGGAGTGAGAGTCTTTGCTGTGGTGGCATCTAAGCTTTGGAACACTCTGCCTCAATTCATTTCTTGCCTGGATGCCCAATTCCTTTTGGTAAGTCCATGAAGACTTGGCATTTTGCCTCATAATTTTTTTAGTATAGGGATGATGTTTTCGCCCCCTGTAAGACTATCTAATTTAGCACCTTGATGCCCTCAGGCATTTGTTCACGTCTTCTAACTTGTCCAGTTAATTAAGCAGTGTATGAGAGGTACACGGATGTTAGAATGAATGCACAAGTGGTGCATGGATGTTAGAATGAATGCATGACATGTGCATAGATGATTGAATGAGTGCATGAGTGGTGTAAGGATCTTAGAATGAGTGGTGCATTTATGTTAGTATGAGGGCATGACAGCTGCATTGATGACTTAATGAGTGCATTAGTGGTGCATGGATGTTAGAAGGAGGGCATACATGGTTCATGGATGATTTAATGACTGCATGAGTGGTGTATGAATGTTAGTATGAGTGAATGAGTATTGCATGGATGTTAGACTGAGTGCATGAGTGGTGCATGGATGTTAATATGAGTGCATGAGTCATGCATGGATGTTAGCATGAGCACATGAGAGGTGCATTGATGACTGAATGAGTGCAAGCGAGATGCTTGGATCATTACATGAGTGCACATGTGATGCATGCATGTTTGCATGAGTGCATGAGTGGTACATGAATAACTGAATGAGTACATGAGTGTTACATGAAGGTTAGAATGAATGCATGACAGGTGAATAGATGATCAAATGAGTGCATGAGTGGTATATGGATCTTAAAATGAGGAAATGAGTGGTGCATGTATGTTAGAATGAGGGTATGAGTGGTGCATTGATGTAAGTATGTGTTTATGAGTAGTGTATGGATATTAGAATGAGTGCATGAGTGGTGCATTGATGTTAGTATTAGTGCATGAGAGTTACATGGATGTTACAATGAATCCATGATGTGTTTATGGATGTTAGAATGAGTGAATGAGTGGTGCATGGATGTTAGAATGAGTGCATGTGAAGTGCGTGAATGATTTATTGACTGCATGAGTGGTGCATGAATGTTAGTATGAGTGAATGAGTGTTGCATGTATGTTAGAATGCGTGCATGAGTGATGCATGGATTTTAGTATGAGTGAATGGATATTAGATTGAGTACATGAGAGGTGCATTGGTGATTGAATGAGTGCATATGTGGTGCATTGATGATTGAATGAGTACATGTGTGGTGCAAGAATGTTAGAATTAATGCATGAGGGGTGAATGGATGATCAAATGAGTGCATGAGTGGCACATGGATAGTAGAATGAGTGCATGAGAAGTGCATGGATGATTGAATGAGAGCATGAAAGGTGCATAGATGATTAAATGAGTGCAAGGGTGGTGCATGGATGATCAAATGAGTTCATGAGTGGTGCATGGATGATTGAATTAGTACATGTGTGATGCATGAATGTTAAAATAAATGCATAAGTGGTGCATTGATGTTAGAATGAATGCATGACATGTGCATAGATGATTGAATGAGTGCATGAGTGGTGCAAGGATCTCAGAATGAGTGGTGCATTGATGTTAGTATGAGGGCATGACAGCTGCATTGATGGCTTAATGAGTGCATGAGTGGTGCATGGATGTTAGAAGGAGTGCAGAACTGGTTCATGGATGATTTAATGACTACATGAATGTTAGTATGAGAGAATGAGTATTGCATGGATGTTAGAATGAGTACATGAGTGGTGCATGGATGTTGATATGAGTGCATGAGTCATGCATGGATGTTAGAATAAGCACATGAGAGGTGCATTGATGATTGAATCAGTGCAAGAGAGATGCATGGATCATTAAATGAGTGCACATGTGATGCATGCATGTTTGCATGAGTGCATGAGTGGTGCATTGATAAATGAATGAGTACATGTGTGGTGCATGAAGGTTAGAATGAATTCATGAGAGGTGAATGGATGATCAAATGAGTGCATGAGTGGTGTATGGATGATAGAATGAGGGAATGATTGGTGCATGTATGTTAGAATGAGGGCATGAGTGGTGTGTTGATGTAAGTATGAGTTTATGAGTAGTGTATGGATGTTAGTATGAGTGCATGAGTGGTGCATTGATGTTAGTATTAGTGCATGAGAGTTACATGGACGTTACAATGAATCCATGATATGTTTATGAATGTTAGAATGAGTGAATGAGTGGTGCATGGATGTTAGAATGAGTGCATGTGAAGTGCATGAATGATTTATTGACTGCATGAGTGGTGCATGAATGTTAGTATGAGTGAATGAGTGTTGCATGGATGTTAGAATACATGCATGAGTGGTGCATGGATATTAGCATAAGTGCATGGATATTAGATTGAGTACATGAGAGGTGCATTGGTGATTGAATGAGTGCATGTGTGGTGCATGGATGATTCGATGAGTACATGAGTGGGGCATGAATGTTAGAATTAATGCATGAGAGGTGAATGGATGATCAAATGAGTGCATGAGTGGTGCATGGATGATTGCATGTTTGGTGCATAAATGATTTAATGAGTGCATGAGTGGCACATGGATAGTAGAATGAGTGCATGAGAAGTGCATGGATGATTGAATGAGAGCATGAAAGATGCATAGATGATTAAATGAGTGCAAGGGTGGTGCATGGATGATCAAATGAGTTCATGAGTGGTGCAGGGATGATTGAATTAGTACATGTGAGATGCATGAATGTTAAAATAAATGCATAACTGGTGCATGGATGAGTGCATGAGTGGTGCATACGTTGTGCATAAATGATTGAATGAGGGCATGAGAGGTGCATGAACATTACAGTAAGTGCATGAGAGGTACATGGATGATTGAATGAGTGCATGAGTGGTGCATAGATGTTAGAATGAGTGCATGAGAGGTGCATGGATGATTTAATGAGTGCATAAGTGGGGCATGGATATTAGAATAAGTGCATGAATGGTGCATAGATTATTGAATTCATGCATGAGTAGTGCAATGAATGAATGGCTGAGTGCATGAGTGGTCTATAAATGATTGAATAACTGCATGACTCTTGCATGGATGTTACAATAAGTACATAAGATGTGCATGGATTTTAGAATGAATGAATAAGTAGTGCATGGATTTTATAATAAGTCCATGAGAGGTGTATGGATCTTAGAATGAGTGAATGGGTGGTGCATGTATGTTAAAATGAGTGCATGAGTGGTGCATTGATGTTAGTATGAGTTTATGAGTGGTACATGAATGTTAGAATGAGTGCATGAGTGGTACATAGATGTTAGTATTAGTGCATGAGAGGCGCATGTATGTTAAAATAAGTCCATGCGATGTGTATGGATGTTAGAATGAGTGGTGCATGGATGTTAGATTGAGTGCATGAGTAGTGCACATTGTTAGTATGAGTGCATAAGTGGTGCATGAATGTTAGCATGAGTGGTGCATTGTTGATTGAATGAGTGCATGAGTGGTACATGGATGACTGAATTAGTGCATGAGTGGTGCATGGATGATTGAGTGAGTGCATGAGTGGTATATGTGTAATTGGATGAGCACATCAGTGGTGTATGGGTGATTCAATGAGTGCATGCGTATGTGTATAGATGAGTGACTGAATGTATAAGTGACACTTGGCAGCCCTGTCTAGAGCCCTGTGTAAATGGTTGTATGAGTAAGTAATTGGAAGTGTGAGTGGTTTATCAGTGACTCTGTGGATGTTTCACTGGCTGTTTTAGTGAATGAGTGGAGGTCTGATTTGGTCTATAAGTGAATTAGTAGGGATATCAGTGTCTTTATCTCTGAGTTTTTGCTTGTATGACACACTGTGCTTTTAGGTGTTCGGATGTGTTCGTGCCGGCTTAAATAAGTGTGTGAATAAGTAAGTAAGTTATTGTGTGACTATCTTGAAATGTGCTTTTTATTCAGTTACACAATATCTGACAAAACATATTAAAAATGTTGCTCATAATATTATATCTGGTACATTATCAGAAATAAAAATGAAATATTCTTGCATTTTAGAAAGCCTTTTGAAAACATCCCCCCTGGTAGGTCAAATGATGTATAAACTTGTGATGATCCGTGTAGACGGAATCTCATACTATACTTTTTTGCCGGAAATTGGACATAGGAGTTTGATTGGATAAACAAAAGGGGACCATTTTCTATTTTTGAAGGCAGTGTTTCGCTTCATCTTAAGGCTGCAGTGATTGGAATATGTCCATCCACTTTCAGACTTTAATTAGAGTATTGTATTTTGTCGTTATACTGACTCATTTCTCCCATATAAAAGGACTCTTGAGTTGCAAAGATATTTCTGAAAATATTACCCTCAGTAGGCTGAATAATCCCACACAGTAGTATGTCGAAGTCATCGTCGGGGGTACAAAATGGGTCTTTTGAAGACACTTTTTAGTTCCAACTTAAGGCTGCTGTAATTGGAGTATATCCTTTCAGTTTCTAACTATAATTAGAAAATGTGGAGTTTAGATGTTATATAAACTCCTTTGGTCAAGATAAAGGGAATCTTGTATTTGGAACAACATTTTGAAGACATTACCCCCAATAGGCAGAATAATGTCTACTAAGTAGATAAACCACATTATAAAAACAACCATAGACCACTTTTTTTCCACAAATTCTCCTCAGGACTTTGGTTGAAGAAAGAAGAGATATGAGTTTGGTAATTTCCTAGGTAGTCTTGGTTTGCATTTGAGATTAATGTCATTGCATTCTGTATATCAAGATTGGCATCTTAAATACACAGTGTAGTGTCCAGAGGTAGTATGAACTACTTCATGAAAGATAATAGCTAAAGTAGTAAAAGTGCTTCCTAAAATTTTAATTTTCCAGCTGTAAAGTTTGTAATTTAAGTTTCCAATTTTGAACCATCTGGTATGCATCGTTGAAGCTTTACTATAAGGTATTTTGCAGTTATTTGAAGAAACAATGTAGATAGACATGAGATCTGATCTACAATACCTATTTTGGTCGGTCTTTTTCAACAATTCCTCAAAAGGCATGGTTTTAGTCTAGTAATGTCAAGTAGAGAAATCATTCAGAATTAATTGCAGTGCTTGAAGTGAATTCACAATCTTTGCACTCATAGTTCCATTTGTAACTCAATTCAAATAAGTAATTACTAACTACTTCTTCTTTCTCCAACACTCCTAGCATTACCATGATAAATTAGTGTGCTTCTTGTTGAATGTTTAGCGAAAACACTACTGATCCGCTAGATATATCTATATGATATTGGATTCCCAAAACTGAATATATTACACTTCTGTCACTCAGTAAACGTTGGACCAAACTACATAGTGCATAAGGCATTCTCTTATCTCTTTTTCATTCAGTTTGGTTCACTACTTGTGGCAGATGGAACAGTACTTCAGAAAAGCATTTGCACATCAGTTTGACCCTGAACTGTTTTCGAACTGGGAACCTACAACTTCTTCATCATTTAGCAGCTTTTTCTACTTTGATCCATGGGGATTCTCCGTCTTTCCTTCCTTTTTTTGAGCATTCATACACTGTTTTGTAATCTTCTGCTTTGCACAGATTAACCATTTCCCATAAACAGGGTACTGGCCTAAATGAGGAGCATATATACTTCTTAACCGATTGTATTGCCTTACAATGCTTGCATTAGCGCTAATTTTCATCTCAACAATCTCATTAAAAAATAAACTGGACAATGTTCTAATTCATGATGATGCTACATTTGACATTCCTTCTTTGAATACAGTTGTTCTAATATTAACAAAAGCTGGATTTAGATTTAAAGCTTTTGATTTGTGTATGGTTACAGCATACGCTAGAGACACTGGTAACTGCTTCCTCTGAACGTGTAAGTCTTTCACTAGCATAAAATGTTCAATGAATCGACCAATCTGCTTGACACCATCAACTTCATCAAATTTTATGATCAAGTATTCCACTTCCTCTTTGTTTGAATAATGTATACAATGTGTAACTTTACCCTTTGCACTATTAACTAACTCTTTTTCAACATTTAAATTTCAATGCAAAAGTATACTACAGTTTTTGCAGACACGTAACCACTTCTCTAACCCTGCAGTTTTGATGCAGACTTCTCAAGCAAATCATATTTTGCTTCTAGTTTATCTGTCTGTAGTACTGTGACTCCCTGATGTTCCATTTTATCAGTAGCTTTAATTTCCAAAATATCGTCTTTCTCCAGTTGTAGTAATTCTTCATTGAATTTGGAGCACCCTTTAAGGGTTAGCATTAAACACACTATAGACTTCTGTTCTTTGATGAAATTATACATTAGTTATGTTGCTGTAATATTAGATGGACATATTTATAGATAAAGTGAGTTCCCAAAGCATGTTTCCCTTCTTTTGTAAGAGCTCATACTCTAATGTCCTTCGGTATATCTACATATTCCATATCTGATGCTTGACCCATATATTTAACAAATTCTTTATATTCAAATAATTTACAAGTATTCACATTCCCAATACTTCCTATAGAATTTCTAGATTCATTTTGTAGAAGTATTTTGAAAACATGTTGTCCTTTTACAGGTGTTGGTTGTAGCAGGTCACCAAACACAATTACATGTTTCCCCTACAAACAGAATATCACAGTTTGGTTTCGGTATTGGCTACATTCTTAAATGTATGGAAGAAAGCAATAGGTTTGAAACCATGCTCACTTCATCAATAATTAGAAGTTTCAGTTTTTCCAATACTCTTGCTTCCTCATGACAAGCATCACAAGATATTTTCTAGTATTCTAGTTTGTTGTCATGTTCTATGGGTAGCATTAATAGTCAACAAAGAGTAATTCCTTTTAAGTTATGTGCAGCTAATCCTGTTGGTGCAGTAACTACACATGATAAAAATTGAATCTGTAGTCTTCTGTTGATAACTGGTAGTACTTTAATTAAGAAGCTTTTTCCAGTGCCGATTTGACCATTTATGTATAGTAGAACTGGTTTAAATGAAGAACATTCACACTGTTTCTTCTCAAGCAGGAATCCATGCTCAATTTTACCTTTTATTTCTTTAAATATTTCTTTCTGTTCATTATTAAGTTATTGTACTAACTGCTCTCCTCCTGATTCATAGCTATTGCAGTTTCATTTTGAATTATTGGCTCTCCAAGAGGATCTTGACTTGCCAGTGCAGAACTTTGGCTGCTTTGAGTTTCATTTCTCAACATTTGGAGGTAGGTTGGAAAAACTAAGCATTCAATGGTGTCTTTTACTCCATTAAAAGAGTCTTTGTAACAGTCATTGTGTCCAAGTACCTCTGATTCTGTACACCATGAATTGAGCAACTGAAAAAGTGCCAAGTAGAAAAACTCTCTTTTTGCTGGAGTTTGGCTACTAAGTTTTCTGTGGTTAATTATATTTCCATTGTTATGTCTCACTAAACAGCCATCATATCGATGGACTGCATATCTTCCTTGTTCTATATTTTAGTTAGATTACTTCTATATGTATAGTTCTGAAGTACTTCGTAGACACACATGTTTTCAAAATGAGGACTCCTTCTGAGGTAGTATGTATCCAGCATATTAGTCTTTAGAATGTCTGTACACTTGGGTTCAAATTCTACAAGGTATTGTATTTCTGGAAAAGACTTTAATACTTTATTATGACTACTTGCAAGGCCAAGACTTATCCACAGAATTCCTCTTGACTTGGAGAATAAACTAGATGAATTTAAGTTGTCAGAGCACTCATACAAACCTATTTCTCAGTGGTAAAGCATTTTCAAGTGGAAACTGTACAATTACTTGGTAAAACTCTCTTCTGTAGAATCTCCTCCCACATCTCTTTAAACTCTGACTTTGAGACATGCACTTAGACACTCACAGATCCAGTCAGGCTGTTGTATACTTACTTTCAAATGCACAAAGACACTCATGCACCTACTCACAGATCGACTAAGAGACTCATGCAACCAAATCACAAAGCCATTGAGACACTGAAGCGCCCCGTCATACATGCACTGCGACAGTCACAAAGTTCATTACAGAACCATTAATAGACTGAGGCACTGTCTAACAGAGCCACTGAAAAACTTAAATTGTGAATGAGCTACTTACTGATACAGTGATGCATGCAGTCACAGATTCCACTGAAAGAGTTATACACTGTGTTATATAGATATTAAGGGAGTTATACATGCTATTATAGAGTATTTTAGATAGTAATGTGTTTAGTGTTTGGGTTAAAATCTATTTTGCAGTTATGAGTTTTGTATGTTGTGGTGGGTATTGAATGTCTTCCTTTGTTTTGTAATTTTGTGACATACTCACAGTGATCGCGGCTACCGATATCATCGCTAAAATGGAAAATGCATTTCAGATGCACTTATTTCGACAAAAGTATACAAAGGGGAAAGTTAAATACATTTACTAATCTTAGAATTAGTTTCTACTTATAGAAAAATAATACAAGGATGTTATAGTTATGAAATAGAATTTTAAAAAACCTTAGAAATTCACTGAACAAACCAAAGGTTACAGGGAAGTTATAGTGAGGCTGACATTGCACTTGAACAAATCGAGAGAAATTCAGCAGTCATAGTTAGCTGAGCTAACTATTAATTATGCCCCCGCAATGCACTGCTTATGACCTCACATATTACATCACTCATGACACGGTCAGTGACATCACTGATGACATCACTGCTGTAGCATAGTGGTGTGGTGAAATGCTTTCCATTAGAGCCCTGTTTTTTTCCACTGGTGCATTTTGATCTCTTGACATATCAACTGTAGGCGGTAGATGTTGTCTCCATGCAAGAGCATTTCCAATAAAAAAACTGTCACCCGACGAACATCCCTTTTCTCCTCCTACCTCCCAAACACCATGTGAATCCATTGGTTTAAATACCACCAGCTCCTCTGACTGCTTGCTGTATGCCTGTCAGGCAGTTTAAAGTGCTCAGCTGTTCGTTTGCAGCATACTTTATGCCTACTTACATATGTTTCTTATAACTGGAAATAGAAAATAAACTACAGTTCTCTGCCTCTTTCTGATGGTCACAGGCTCTCCAGAATCCAAACTTGCCCTTTGATGAAGCGGTTACTTCCACACATCCAGACCATCTACTTCACACCCACTCACTCACTGACCCATACAGTCACTCAAACATCCACACACAGACCCATACAGCCACTCACACACCCACTCACAGACTTATACAGCCAATCATACACCCACTCATCAACCTATGAAACCACTCACACACCCATTCTCAAGTTCGCAGGTTACAGTTAGAAAAGAAACATTTTTAAAAACATAGAAATTCACTGAAAAAAACAAAGTTTACAGGAACGTTATAGTTAGGAAATAGAAATGTTTTTAAACTTAGAAATTCACTGCAAACGAAAGGTTACAAAGACGTTATAGTTAGGCACAGATTTCCCCTTATACTAAACCATAGAAAGTGATGTCACTGACCATATCATGAGTGATGTAATATGCAAGGATCCTTAGCAGTACATTGCGGGGCATAAGTTATAGTTAGCTCAGGTAACTATTACTGCTGAATTTCTATGGTGTTGTCCGATTGAACTCATTGAACTATAACTTCCCTGTAACCTTTGGTCTTCCCAGTGAATAATATGGGCAGGACGTCTATGTATATTTTTGCAATGCAATAACCTTGTCATGACTATTTTAGTGTAACCAATAGGAATCAGTATTCGAGCTTGATTATAGTTACATGCAATAGAGCTTCATATAAAGACCAATTTATAACCTTTTACTGTTAAGTTTAGAAGTGCAACTTTGCTGCTAAATCTTTGGGTCATTTACATTGGTTTTAATATATGAATTTATAGCTCTGGCTTTTAGCATGTATATCGAATTTCATTTATGCTACAGTTGTACTCTGGATGTTTATATATAAATATTTATTGATTTTGCATTATTTGCGCTATGATATTAATCATTGTACTGTAATGCACATCGGCATATATTGCATCGCAACAGCCTGTACCAATGACAATAGGTTGTCTATGTCTATGATTACCTGTGGGTTTGTTATCACGTGTGTTGAGTACTAGCCCTTTAAATAGCAGAAAAAACTCTCCATTGGCATATCATGTGATCAAGGCCTCTGCGAGGCTGAAACGCATAATGGCGGTGGTGCAGGACATCTGAAAATAAAACCTTTAATGCCCCGATACCTGGGTCTGCCTTCGTCCTTCCAGGGGATTGTGGTGGCGAAGTATTGTGGAGAAATTTACAGAGTCAGCTTCATCGGTAGCGACAGACCCCTCCTTCTGAAAGGGCCAGTCGGCAAGAAGCAGCGTTTCTGGCGATGACCAGAAACTTTCAACATTTCCGAGAAAGGAGCAGCCGTAGAAGCCCCTGGCCGGCGGGAATGCCTTTGCTGCGAAGTACCTAACGAAGCCCGTGTCGGAGGACTCGAGCGATGAGAGTGATTCTTTGTAGGTAAGGGCCTGCCAAGTGGGCGGTGAAGGAGTGTGAGTGAGCTGGGTGCGGGCACTGTCCTTGGCGCCTGCCCCAAGTTTTGTATTTTGCCCACACAAGCACAATATGTCCTCCGATGCGCTAAGGAGTCGGGAGGCGGCAGCGGATGAACTGTTTGATAATTCTCCCAGCGGGGAGATAACTACGAGTGTGCAAAATCATGGAGCGCTACCGGTTAACCACAGTGTTAAAGACCTATTTAAGAAACTGGAAAAGTTGATGCGAACTGAACAGGCCAAATGGTGGGAGTGCAAGTCCTTAAGTCGTTATTTGGAAGTGGGAAGAATCCCTAGAGGGCTCCACATATTATTGGCTCAAAGCTATGAAAATCCAGACCCCTGCATGTTGGCTGAGTGGACGGACTGTAATTTAGAATCATCTCGCAAACTGGTAGTGTTACTTGTAAAAAATGCTGAAAGTGATAGAGCAGCCCTCCAGGTAAAAATGTATGAAATGAATGTAGAGATAGAAAAGCTGGGAATCATGCCTGTGACTCAAAAACACAGAGTTGATATGATGTTTCGCTTACAGAAGGACAAGGAAGTTATAAAAAAGAGTAAAACTTTTAAATTCCAAAGAGACAAGGTGGACTACAAGCAGGGACGTGTGTTCACCTTTGCGAAAAAATATGATGCGGTGAAAGCAGCAAACGTACCAGGTGCTCCTAAACCTGCACAACCAAGCACCAGTGGTAATGCACAAGCAGACCGATAATGAACAACTGGCAGTAGCAAGAAGATTGGGGTTTCCAAAGCCAAGTCTTGCCCAGGAACTGGATTATGTAAGGCAGGACAGAATAAGGACATTACGACCTCGTGCACAAGATGCAAACACCAGCAAGGACGTAATAAAAAAGACGGGCCAGGCGCAAACAGCGGTGCCAACGGCAAAAACAACAGAAAACAAACAAACAAAAAATGGAATCGCAAGCAATGACAAACATCAAAGGGTCAGACCCACAGTCAGCAATAAACCTAACTGAATGCGTGCTCAGCGAGGATGACAGAAGGGTGCTGGCTTTGGGACTCTCTTTTAGCCCACCTAGCGATTTTAAGTACGCCCAAATCCGGATTGACATTTTAAAATTTGTTCACAAGTTAAAACTGCGTAAACATCATCTGATTCAGGGCACACAAAATCAAGGAAGACCAGTGAATGTCCTGGATGAGCAGGAAAATGAAGAGGTACTTACGGCAGGGGATGTAGATTTCCTAATGGTAATGAAACAACTTCAGGACGAAAACAACTAAACTTCCATTGCTACAGGCATGGAACCTTGACATCCAGGAGTTGGAATTCAAACTAAATTCAAAGCCAAATCTACTTTTTGTCCCATTATGATACATGACAATATGGACTTATTTCATGACAACGTAACATCGGAATTGAAATAACTTTATTGTTCCACTACATGTGCCCCAAGAAAATGCACAAAACAAGATAACATGTATTTCTAATTGATGAAAAGATTACAAGTGGATGGTAACATTATCATCCATCAATCGGACAACGTGGGCAATGTAGTTTTATGGCCACGCAAGCTCTACATGGAAGAGGCCCTCATCCATTTAAATGACAGAGACTGCTACAGACGTAGAGACATGCAAGCAGTAAAAGTGTCCTGGAATGACTTCTATACAAAGTTGATGGCATGGAAATCAGCAGGATTGCTGACCATGAAAGAATTAATTTTTTTAAAAATAGAACATCCCATCATTCCTGTAATTTACTTCATTCACAAAATTCATAAGGACGCATGCAAACCCCCGGGCAGGCCCATTATCTCTGCCCAAGGTAGCATCATGGAAAATGATTCCAAATGTGTTGATTTTTTTCAACAAGATCATGTTAAGAAATTGCCCTCTTATATACAGGATACTGGGGACTTCTTTTTTTTTGTATTTCTTTTTACTCCACAGTATCTGAACAATATAATACATCTGATTATTTCATACATTCATATGGTCATAAAATGCCCCCCAAATAGAAATACCAGTCTTTCGTTTCCTTGGGCCTTTCGCCGAATACAAACTGAATTCTAAATTGAATAAATTATACATTCTGCCTCACCTTCGTTAGAAAGGAGGGGCCTCCGGTTGAAGCCACTCAGCAGCAATACACAGTCGAGCAACAACCATAGCCATGAAAATTAAATAACAATGCTTAAACATAGGTCTCTCGCTTTCTAAATCCTGCCCAATACCTAATAACATTATGGCTGCAGTGATTTTAATAGATATTCCAGTAATCTCTGACAGAAACTTCTCAATATCTAGAATATTACTAGACAATTTGCTGCAAGTATAAAAAACATGCAAACTATCCGCATTATCCCACCCACAACGAAAACATTTGCCATCGTGCCTCCCCCCACCCCATTTCAACATCTTTGCCGGAGTGTAATATAAATTAAAAGTAGAAAGTAGTTTTAAAAAATTGAGCATTTAAATTTGCTGATAAAAGGGTTTCCCTAGACATTGTAATGGCTTTCTCTATGGATATATCATGTTCTCCCAATGCATTAGCCCATTGGTTATTATGTTTCTCCAAATCATCTGCCCTAGAAGATAGAAGAATCTTATACAGCACCCCTATTTTCTCCTGGCGCCTTATACTTTCAATAAGTTGATGCGGTGCTGATACTAAGTTCTTCCTACCAAGGAAGTCCCGAATTTGAAGAAATTTAAAAAACTGCGTCCTGGGCAAATTATATTGCCTTGCCAAATCCAAATAATTGGGGAAGAGCCCCCCAGCATCATAAAAATCTCCAATCTGTAAAATATCTTTATTTCTCCAGCTTAACGCCACCTGATCCCCCAAAAATGGGTCGGAGAATCTTTAAGGCATTTGTGGGTGTATAATATGTTAACCGTTCCAAAGAGAACATTTTCCGTATAACTTTCCACACCTTAAAGACAGCGTCCATAACTTTAAAGTGTGTCCTTTTAAAATAGCTGCCATCAAGTTCTTTAAACAAACAATTATTTATCTCCGACGCAAGCAGCAATTGAAAGATAGACGGAGCCTCAGTTGCATTACTAACCTCTTCCCCGGTCAACAATACTCGTATTTTTAACAAAAAACAAACATAGTAGAAGAGTCATAAACCTTATAGCTCGTCTAGGTTTGCCCGGGGCACACAGAAATTTAGCACACAAGGATTGCAATTGTTGAAGTTGTTCCCGCGTCACTTCTAAGGGGATAGATCTAAAAAGGTATAAAACCCTAGGCAAAATATTCATTTTTAAGATGTTGCCTCTACCCACCAGTGTAAGATGTAGTCGTCCCCATCTTTCTAGGGATCCCTTAATCCTAGTCATTATATCCAACCAGTTAGCTTCTACCAATTCTTTCATAGATGCTCGAATTTTAATCCCTAAATACGTTACTTCTTTCACCAATCTTACATCATTTGACACAATATTATCTGTACATAATATTTGCGTTTTAGTTATATTAAGCTTATAACCTGATACCTTCCCGAATTCTTGTGCTAAGCGTTCCACCTCTATAACAGCGGTAATCGGATCTACTTTGGTAATGGCAATATAATCCGCATAAGCGAAAACAGAATGTGAAATCTCCCGAACTATTACAGGTTTAACTAGGGGACTTTGCCCCAGCATGTCTATGAAAGGATTGATATACAGAGCAAACAGCAAGGGGGAGAAGGGGCATCTTTGCCGAGTGCCTCTGGTTATTTTCACGGGCTCTGACACCATACCCATTGCAGCAATTCTAGCAACCGGTGCTTTATAAAGTGTCTGTAAGGCCTGCATAAACCCATCCCCAAATCCTGCCCAATACATAATGTTCCATAAATAATCCCAATCCACACGGTCGAACGCTTTTTCAGCATCTAACAGTATTAGCCCCAAATCCCGCCCTTCGACCTGAGCTCTATCAAAAAACGTCACCACCTTGTTAATATGAGCGACCCTACCCCGGCCCAGGATAAACCCATGCTGATTCAGAGATACTAATGGAAGGATAATTTTTGCCAAACGATTAGACAATATTTTCGCATAGATTTTTCCGTCGCAATTAACCAAAGAGATCGGTCTGTAAGATTCAGGCATTTCAGACGGTTTCCCCTTCTTTTTAAAAACCACTATTGTGGCCTCATCTCATGATTTAGGTGCCTGCCCATTCTGTGCAGCTCTAATAGTAGCTAACATTTCATTCTTGATCTCATGAAAAAAGACCCTGAAAACCTTCCCTGGGAGTTTGTCCGGTCCAGCGGCTTTCCCAATTGCCAGATTTTTCATAGCAGCCTCTAGTTCCTCCATTGGGCTATCTAATAGCTCTGCCTCCTCGGGGTCTACCTGAGGTATGTCCCCTACCATAAATATATTATTTACCACATCCCGTGTCTCCTGCTGTGTGTATAGATCTGTATAAAACTGATGAAAAATTGCAAGTATCCCTTGAGGATCTTGTCTCATTACACCCAAGCTATCTCTAAGACCCACAATTCGCTGGGAAGCTTCCTTCATCCGTAGCAGTAACGCTAAACAACGACCAACCGCCTCACCACACTCATGACATTGTTTTTTATAAATCAAGTACTTCCTAGCATTTTCCCTGTTCCAAATAATATTAATATTTGCACGACATCTTGCAGCATTAGTTTCAGAATCCACTACATCTTTTTGTTGTACAATTCCTTGAGTCAGCTTTTCTTCAGCTAATCTCAGTTTAGAATAAAGTTCTTGTGGTTCTAATTTGGCTTTCTTTTGATGATGTATACCAAAACTCAGTACCTCGCCTCTAAAACAGGCCTTAAAAGTATCCCATATAGTCGCTACATGAGCGGATTGCCTATTACATTAAGGAAAATCCTTAATCCATCTACGCATATATTCTTTAAAGCTATCATCTAGACACAGTTTCTGATCAAATAAAAAAACTCTTGGTATGTAGTTAACAGTAAATGCCGATATCTCTAAAACGATGGGAGCATGATCAGAAGTAATCCTAGGAAATATATGAATCGAGGCCCCTGTCAGATATGCGGTAAGCATACAAAAATAGTCAAGACATACCAGTTTCTGATGAGGAAAAGAATAAAACGTATAACCGGGGTCAGTGGGGTGAAGATTATCCCACATATTAACCAGTCCATGATCACTTATCAAGCTATATAAAGCTTTAAAAACTCAAGGTTTCCGTCCCCTATATCCTTGTAGCCCACTTTGTAATTCCTTCTTTACCAAATTAATGTTGAAATCTCCACATACTACTAGGGGGATCGGCCAAGATGCAAGTTCAAAATTTAAATCTTCCAGGACTACCGATTCATCCAAGTCGGACCCATAAATACTGCAAAGTGTAAATTTGCAACTCCCCAAAACACATTCCACAATGGCCCAACACCCCAATTTATCCGCTAAAAAACGACCAGTTGACTGCATAGCCGGTTTAGCCAGTATTGCAACCTCACGTGTCACTGAAGTTTGTTGTGAGGCGACTAGTAGTGAAAACCCTAAATCTGCCAACATTTTGCGTTTCCCCCAGGGAATATGTGTCTCTTGAATACACAATAAATCTGGTTGGATTATACGAAGTTCTGCAGCAACCCTTTTTCTCTTATTATAATTATTGAGGCCACATACATTTAAAGTACATATTTTAACCCCCCTGCAAGCCATAAAAAACACACAAAAAAAAGACAGCACCTAATCCAATTATTACTGCAATTGTACACAACATACTACATCTTCGGGACTGTAACATTGGTTTATTTCCCTTATTGATACTGTGTAATTTTTTACTTTTACCCCACCTAAGTGCTCCTATTCCCTCCCACCCATCACCAGTGCCTTCCCACCCCCCCCAAACACCCCCAACCCTTCCCTGAAACCCCCCCCCCCTTAACGAGGCTTTAGGACCCTGATCCTGTAGATGACAAACTTCCGGTCACCCAATGCCATTGCTCGCAAACCCCGTCCCAGTCATATAGGAGAAGAAATCTTCCCTCCCCCTGGCTGGGTGGAGAAATGATCATACACATCATAAAAGAGAATGAAAAAAGGAGAAGAAGGATGCAAAAAGAAAAAAGGTAAAGAGCCCTGTTAGACCTGTCAGCCCTTTGGGTGGTCCCTCCTCATCATTATTTATTTTGTCCCACTTTTGCCTCAAACCCAGTTTGAATATTTCCTTTTTGGGAACCACCAGACTTTTTAGTGTTGCTGCAGATTCAGGGAGCCATTTTAGCTACCCCTGAAACTTCTGTCTGAGGGCCTGGAGCACAAAATGGTGGCCTCCTGTGACATCACCAGCATCCACTGGAAACCTACCAGCACCTTCCAGAACATTCCAGGAGGTTCCAGAACTCTGTGACAGTTGGAAACCGTTTAGAATGTTGGGAGGTTAAGACAGAGTGTTGGCAGTTGGAGCTGGCAGTTGGCACCTGACTGGTGAAGAGAGAGGAGCACAACAGTGAAGGAGGAAGGAGTGAAGCAGCAGGGGTGGAAACTTGTGCCTGGAGTGGGGTCCATAAATCCACCCTTGATACTTGTCCCTACTGATGGATCCCAGCCTATAGCCCTGTGTGGGAAGAAGACAGAAAAACTCATCCTAAGGACCTGAACAGCAGGAACAGGCCTTAGAAGCAGAAAGCAGCAAGATCCTGACCTGAGAACTGGTTTCCCTGGAGTCCGGCGTCGAGTAGCCTGAAGACCTGGAGCCCGAGGTGGAGAAGCGGCGCTGACTGAAGTAGCAGACGTCGTACCCGGAGCCGCCTGAGGTCGTGAGAGGGCGCCGACGGAGGTCGTGAGGAATACCAGAGGTCGAGGAGGAAGTGAACCGAGGTCGAGCGAGCGGCGTCATCGGAGGAGTGAAGTCCGCCCTCCGGAGTCGTCGGAGACCGAGGTAGAGGAGCACCGGAGGTCGGGAGTGAGGATCGCACTCCGGAGTCGCCCGGAGCCTGTGAGGAGGAGCACCGGAGGTCGGGGGTGAGGATCGCACCCCGGAGTCGCCGGAAGTCGACATCGAGGCCAGACCGGCCGACGTCATCGGAGCCGAGAGCGCCATCGGACCGGAGCCGCCCGAAGTCGACAGCGTGAAGAGACTGCCCGACGCCGTCGAATCGGAGGTCGAGATCGAACCGAGGCCACCGACATCGGACCGGAACCGCCTGCCGGCGTCGTCAAAGAACTGACATTGTGCCGAGGCCGCCGAGACCGAACCGGAACCGCCTCACGGCGTCGACACGACTCCAGCGGCGTCGGAACATCAGAAAAAGGGCAGTAAGTGGAGTAGAGGGCGCCTAAGGCCCTGTGGAGACCTGAGAGACTGCTCTAAGGGGCTAGGGAGGTGCTGAAACCAACCTGACTGTGCAAGGGGTGAACTGGGACTAACCTAGAGAGGTTGTGTGGAGAGAGAAAGCCAGGGCACTGGTATTCCCCCCTTTGATCTACCTCAGTTTAGGCCTCAGCCTTGTCCCAGCCAGGGAGTAGCCCCCCTCAAGCCTTCCACAACCCTACAAGCTGTGCCTGGGCCAAATCAGCCCATAAGAGTTGAAGTGTCATCTGATTATATGAGGGTTGCTGTATACTTTTAATTATTTATTGGGGGTACTGTATTTATTGAGTTTTTACCTATTTATTGCTTCACTATATTTATAGGTCCACAGGACTTGATGGTGTACAATATTTATTGGTACAGTATTTATTGCCTCAAAGTATTTAATTGTCTGTATATATTGCACTTGTATTTATGCCCTGTTATTTATGATCACCCCTATTTATTTCATCAAACAGCCAATATTTATTTGACCTGCACTAATTGAAATTTGTATATTGTGATTGACCTATTTATTTTTCCAATCAGCAACTAAGAGAAAAAGATAAAGAAAGAATATTTTCATAATTTTTACGGTGTAGAGTCGTTTTTGGAACGGATGCACGCATGGTTCTTGTATGGGTATATTGTATGCTTAGCACTGCGCCTGTTTCCTGACCACTCGAGCCAAGCTACCACAGTGTGTTCGGGGAGTCCACCACCACCCTGCGGAGTGGGAGTGGGCGTTTCCAACATAAATTGGTGTTCAGCGGTGGGATAGAGCTGTGCCTACATATACTCAACAATAACTGTGGGTAGTCCATAGGCCTACACCGGGAGTTTTCTCAAGAGCGGCCTTCCTAATTGTGGGTTTTTGTTTTTTCCAAATTTACTCTGGTGGTGGGAGGAGGTATTACTAAAGGTACCACCCTACATTGTTACTGCACAAAACCTGTCCTCTAACCTGAGTGGGCAAGATGGAGTTTGTACTAGAGAATCTAGAAACGTACACTGTGGCCCAACTCAGGGAGTTTTGCCAGCGGGAGGGGGTGTACTGTCCCCCAGGAGCAAAGAAGGGTGCACTCCAAACCAGCTTAAGGGCTTGGGGGGAGGCACGCCGAGAAAGCAAGGCTGAGGAGGAAGACAGGGATGGAGAGCCTGACCCCGAGGGGGCTGAGATGTACCAACCTGAGGTGGGGAACCTGTCAGCAGGGCCCAGGACACTTTCTAGGAAGGGCAGCACTGTCTCTAGCGGGGGCTTATCCAGCGTGGAGTTAGCAGATCGGAGAGAGAAAAGACAGCTCACATGGGATTTAGCAAAGCTGGAGAAGGAGAAGGAGGAACAGAGGCTGGCTCATGAGACGGAGAAAGAGAGGATGGCTCATGAGATAAGACTGAAAGAGATAGAGCTTCAGATCTTAAGAATTGGGGCACCAACTGTTCCTAATGGTGGCAGCAAAGACCAAGAAATCACCAGGGAATCCAAACCTTACCTGCCAAAGGACATAGTAGCTAGCTATGGGGCGGGTGACGACATCGCCAAGTGGCTAGCAGCCTATGAGGTCTCGTTGAGGGCCCATGGGGTTCCGGTGAAGTACTGGGGAGGGGGATTGTATAAGTACATGCCTCCAGCTGGTAGGGATGCTTTATTGGGCCTCGAAGAGGATGAGCAGACCCACTACCCCACCATGAAACTGGCGCTCATCAGAAAGTTTGGACTAACACCTGAAAAGTACAGACAGAAGTTCAGGGGTAGTCACAAACTGGGCACACAGAATTGGGTGGACTTCCTGGACTATGCAAAGAAGGCACTGGAAGGTTGGATTCAGGGCAGTGAAGTAAGGAACTACGAGGAGCTGTTTGACCTAGTACTGAAGGAACACCTACTCGAGAAATGTTTCCCTGAACTGCGGCAACACCTGGTGGATAGCAAGCTGACCAGCCCCCGGAAGCTTGCTGAGGAGGCGGACATTTGGGCTAGTACCCGGGTGTCCACAAGGGGGACTGGAGGGGATACTCAAAAGGCCGGACAGGGCGCCCCCCAGAAGAAAGAAGGAGGGGAAAAGAAAAAGGAGTTCTCCAAAGGCCCCCAAAATAACTTCCAAGGGAAGGGAACAGGATTCACCTCTAAGGCTAACCCACCCAGAAACCCTAATCCTGGCCAGAGTCAGCAGCCAAGGGTTGTCCATTGCTATGAGTGCGGTGGCGTTGGACACTATAAAGGAGATCCGAAGTGTCAGAAACGATCACCCCCTCCCACTGGAGGAAAGACCCCCGGAGTAGCTAGTGTAGTGCTCGGGGAGGAGATGCCCTTAACTAAGGGAAGGGAGTGGGCGGGTGTCACTTTAGTGTCCCTGGGAGAACGGGAGATGGTTCCCAAGATCCAGGTGCCCGCAAATACCGCAAAGTATGGGCAGTGGATCACCATCAACGGCCAAAGAGGGGAGGCTCTGAGAGACACAGGAGCCAGTATGACTATGGTGCGTAGCCAACTGGTGTCTCCAGAGCAGGTAATTCCCGATGTACTCCACCCAGCCGCGATGGCTGACGGCAGAACAGGCCACTATCCCGTGGCCGAGGTTCCCTTTGAATGGGGGGGGGTTGCAGGTTCACTTCGAGTTGCCGTAAGCCCTGCCGTGCCAGTCGATTGTCTGCTGGGCAATGACATGGAGCACAACGCTTGGAAGGAGGTGGAATACCGGACTCACACCGAGATGCTGGGTACACCTGACTGGGCCTGTGTTAGCACAAGGTCCGAGACTACCCGAAGAGGGAGTTCATTCCGGCTGGAGCCTGGAACAAAGGCCCAGCCAGCTGCCAGTCAAGGGAAGAACCGAGGACAGGAGGAGCCTGCCTCGGCGTCTCCACCCCGTAGGACGGATAGGCCACCGGAGGTGGTGGGCCAGGAGTCTGCGGAGGGGGACGTTACCAACCTGGAGGACTTACCCATCCCGGCCGAGTGGCACGTGGAGGGAGGCCCGTCCAGGGAGGAATTCTGCCAGGGGCAGAGGGAGTGCCCTACCCTTGAGGGGCTGAGGCGACAGGCCGAAGCCCAGGCAGCAGGGAACGTTGAAGGGAACTACAGTGTTTACTGGGAGGATGGCCTCCTCTACAGTGAACCCAAGGCACCCCTACATGGATCGTCACGAGCCTTGGTAGTTCCTCAACGTTATCGAGCCTTCCTTCTGGAGTTGGCTCACGAGATACCATTGGCAGGACACCTGGGGCAAGACAAGACCTTCGCCCGTCTTGTCCCACACTTTTATTGGCCTCAGATGAAAGTGTCGTCCGATACCTACTGCCGGACATGTGTGTCTTGCCAAGCCAGTGGGAAAACAGGGGTGAAGCTGAAAGCTCCCCTGGAACCACTTCCTGTCGTTAGCACCCCCTTTGAAAGGGTGGGCATCGACATTGTGGGTCCATTAGATCCACCGACTACAGCTGGTCACAGGTTTATCCTGGTTCTGGTGGATCATGCCACACGGTACCCAGAGGCAATACCTCTGAGGACCATAACAGCACCTGTTGTGGCTAGGGCCCTGATGGGAATCTTTACCCGAGTGGGTTTTCCCAAGGAAGTTGTGTCCGACAGGGGGACCAACTTCATGTCAGCGTATATGCGGGCAATGTGGAAGGAGTGTGGAGTGACCTACCGGTTCACGACTCCTTACCACCCCCAGACCAATGGTCTGGTGGAAAGGTTTAACAAAACCTTAAAAGGCATGATCAGAAGTCTGCCTGAAAGCCTGCGGAGGAAATGGGACGTCCTCCTACCCTGTTTACTCTTTTCATACAGGGAAGTGCCACAGAAGGGAGTGGGCTTCAGCCCCTTCGAGCTTCTGTATGGGCACCCTGTACGTGGACCTCTTAACCTGGTGAGAGACGGATGGGAAAGAACTCCCAGAAAGCTCCCCCAGGATGTGGTGAGCTACATGCTGGCCTTCCGGAGCCAAATGGCTAAGTTGTGGAAGCAAGCTTCTGACAACTTGGAAGCCAGCCAAGCAGTGATGAAGGCGTGGTATGACCACAACGCTCACCCGGTGGAGTTGGAGCCTGGCCAGAAGGTGTGGGTGATTGAACCAGGAGAGCTTAGTGCCCTTCAGGATCGCTGGTCAGGACCCTTTGAGGTGTTGGAGAAGAAGGGTAAGGCTACCTACTTGGTGGACCTGAAGACCCCTCGTCAGCCCCTGCGGGTGCTGCATGCCAACCGCCTCAAACCCCACCACGAGAGGCCCGAAGTCATCTTGATGATGGTGACTGACGGAGGAGAGGACGTGGAAAGCGAGCCTCTCCCTGATCTGTTTGCGTCTCAAGAAAAGGATGGGTCGGTGGAGGGAGTGGTTCTCTCCCCATCTCTAACTCCTGAACAGCAGGAGGACTGTCGCCAGGTCCTGGGGCAGTACTCTTCGTTGTTCTCCCTTGTCCCGGGTAGGACTCACCTGTGCGTCCATGACGTGGACACAGGAGACAGCCCACCTGTGAAGTCCAAGATCTACCGGATGTCAGACAAGGTGAAGGCCAGCATTCATAGTGAGGTCACTAAGATGCTGGAGCTAGGAGTGATTGAACCTTCTAGCAGCCCCTGGTCCAGTCCGGTGGTGTTAGTACCAAAAGCTGCACCACCGGGTGCCCAACCAGAACTGAGGTTCTGTGTGGACTACCGGGGACTGAATTCAGTGACAAAGACTGATGCACATCCGATCCCTAGGGCGGATGAATTAATTGACCGGCTGGGAGCTGCCCAATATCTAAGTACCTTTGACCTTACCTCTGGGTACTGGCAGATCTCTTTGACTGATGGAGCAAGGGAAAGGTCAGCCTTCTCCACGCCCAATGGCCACTACCAGTTCTGTGTGATGCCCTTTGGGCTCAAGAACGCACCTGCCACGTTTCAGCGCCTGGTAAACCAGATCCTCACCGGAATGGAGAGTTTCTCTGCTGCTTATCTGGATGACATAGCCGTCTTCAGTAGCAGCTGGGAGGATCACTTGCGTCACCTGCAAGCTGTTCTCCAGGCCCTGAGACAAGCTGGATTGACGATCAAGGCCAGCAAGTGCCAGATCGGGCAGGGGTCGGTAGTGTACCTTGGACACTTGGTGGGTAGGGGAACGGTGCAACCCCTCCAGGCGAAGATCGAGGCCATCATGGCCTGGGAACCCCCCAAGACACAGACTGAGGTCCGAGCATTTTTGGGCCTCACGGGATACTATCGCCGCTTCGTGAAGGGGTACGGTACCATCGTAGCCCCTCTCACGGAGCTCACGTCCAAGAAACAACCTCGACGGGTAGTCTGGACGGAGGCTTGTCAGCAAGCCTTTGAGAAATTGAAGAAAGCCATGTGCGAGGCCCCGGTCTTAAGGGCCCCAGACTTTTCCAAGAAGTTCATTGTCCAGACAGATGCATCAGAACATGGCATTGGGGCAGTGTTATCGCAACTCAACGAAGAGGGTCTGGATCAACCCGTGGTCTTCCTATCCCGGAGACTACTTCCCAGGGAACAGAAGTGGAGTGCAATAGAGCGTGAAGCCTTTGCAGTGGTATGGGCTCTGAAGAAGCTGCGGCCATACCTGTTTGGCTCGCACTTCCTGTTTCAGACCGACCACAGACCCCTTCGTTGGCTGATGCAAATGAAGGGGGAGAATCCCAAGTTGTTGAGGTGGTCTATTTCCCTACAGGGGATGGACTTTCAGGTGGAACATCGGCCTGGAGTGGACCACGCCAATGCAGACGGTCTCTCAAGGTATTTCCGCCTTAGTGATGAGAACTCCCAAGGGGTTGGGTAGCTCTCCCCACTTTCAGCTGGGGGGGACGCGTGTTAGACCTGTCAGCCCTTTGGGTGGTCCCTCCTCATCATTATTTATTTTGTCCCACTTTTGCCTCAAACCCAGTTTGAATTTTTCCTTTTTGGGAACCACCAGACTTTTTAGTGTTGCTGCAGATTCAGGGAGCCATTTTAGCTACCCCTGAAACTTCTGTCTGAGGGCCTGGAGCACAAAATGGTGGCCTCCTGTGACATCACCAGCATCCACTGGAAACCTACCAGCACCTTCCAGAACATTCCAGGAGGTTCCAGAACTCTGTGACAGTTGGAAACCGTTTAGAATGTTGGGAGGTTAAGACAGAGTGTTGGCAGTTGGAGCTGGCAGTTGGCACCTGACTGGTGAAGAGAGAGGAGCACAACAGTGAAGGAGGAAGGAGTGAAGCAGCAGGGGTGGAAACTTGTGCCTGGAGTGGGGTCCATAAACCCACCCTTGATACTTGTCCCTACTGATGGATCCCAGCCTATAGCCCTGTGTGGGAAGAAGACAGAAAAACTCATCCTAAGGACCTGAACAGCAGGAACAGGCCTTAGAAGCAGAAAGCAGCAAGATCCTGACCTGAGAACTGGTTTCCCTGGAGTCCGGCGTCGAGTAGCCTGAAGACCTGGAGCCCGAGGTGGAGAAGCGGCGCTGACTGAAGTAGCAGACGTCGTACCCGGAGCCGCCTGAGGTCGTGAGAGGGCGCCGACGGAGGTCGTGAGGAATACCAGAGGTCGAGGAGGAAGTGAACCGAGGTCGAGCGAGCGGCGTCATCGGAGGAGTGAAGTCCGCCCTCCGGAGTCGTCGGAGACCGAGGTAGAGGAGCACCGGAGGTCGGGAGTGAGGATTGCACTCCGGAGTCGCCCGGAGCCTGTGAGGAGGAGCACCGGAGGTCGGGGGTGAGGATCGCACCCCGGAGTCGCCGGAAGTCGACATCGAGGCCAGACCGGCCGACGTCATCGGAGCCGAGAGCGCCATCGGACCGGAGCCGCCTGAAGTCGACAGCGTGAAGAGACTGCCCGACGCCGTCGAATCGGAGGTCGAGATCGAACCGAGGCCACCGACATCGGACCGGAACCGCCTGCCGGCGTCGTCAAAGAACTGACATTGTGCCGAGGCCGCCGAGACCGAACCGGAACCGCCTCACGGCGTCGACACGACTCCAGCGGCGTCGGAACATCAGAAAAAGGGCAGTAAGTGGAGTAGAGGGCGCCTAAGGCCCTGTGGAGACCTGAGAGACTGCTCTAAGGGGCTAGGGAGGTGCTGAAACCAACCTGACTGTGCAAGGGGTGAACTGGGACTAACCTAGAGAGGTTGTGTGGAGAGAGAAAGCCAGGGCACTGGTATTCCCCCCTTTGATCTACCTCAGTTTAGGCCTCAGCCTTGTCCCAGCCAGGGAGTAGCCCCCCTCAAGCCTTCCACAACCCTACAAGCTGTGCCTGGGCCAAATCAGCCCATAAGAGTTGAAGTGTCATCTGATTATATGAGGGTTGCTGTACTTTTAATTATTTATTGGGGGTACTGTATTTATTGAGTTTTTACCTATTTATTGCTTCACTATATTTATAGGTCCACAGGACTTGATGGTGTACAATATTTATTGGTACAGTATTTATTGCCTCAAAGTATTTAATTGTCTGTATATATTGCACTTGTATTTATGCCCTGTTATTTATGATCACCCCTATTTATTTCATCAAACAGCCAATATTTATTTGACCTGCACTAATTGAAATTTGTATATTGTGATTGACCTATTTATTTTTCCAATCAGCAACTAAGAGAAAAAGATAAAGAAAGAATATTTTCATAATTTTTACGGTGTAGAGTCGTTTTTGGAACGGATGCACGCATGGTTCTTGTATGGGTATATTGTATGCTTAGCACTGCGCCTGTTTCCTGACCACTCGAGCCAAGCTACCACAGTGTGTTCGGGGAGTCCACCACCACCCTGCGGAGTGGGAGTGGGCGTTTCCAACAAGCCCAAAAGAGCAACCTAGCGTAAAGGGCGGGATGAGCAAGTTCACTAGGTAAAACCTTTGATACAGTTAAGCATTATCTCTGCCCACCGACTATGCAATACCACAACCAAGATCCTAGATGGAATTTAAATACTCTTTAGCAGAGCCCTCAGTAGTAAAGAATTGAGTACGATCCTGAAAAATCACTTTGAGTTTAGCCGGATTTATCAAAAATACCTGTGCCACTTTAGCTTGAAACAACGGAATAATCTGGCATAACTGCCAGCGAGTCTCTACGGTATAATGACAAAAGTCCAGCCTTACGAAAAACTCAAAGTCCTTCCCCGCTCTTTTCTTATCTGGTCGGGCTAAGTGAAAAACATCCTCCCTAGCGAAAAAACTATTGAAAGAGATTAAGAAAGCTCTTGGTTTATCAGCCATTTTGCCTGCTTTCATACGAATATTAAATGGAAATCGATGTGCTCGTTCAATCTCTCTGTCCCAGTCCCATCTAGTGAGCTCCGGAAAGGTATTTGTAAACAAATCAACTATAAATTTGCAAGGATCCTGTCCTTCCCGCCCCACCGGAATCTGTAACACTCTGAGATTTGTCCTTCGTGCACGATCAGCCAACTTCCACTGTGTGTCCACTTTAATAGTTTGTAAGGATTCAGTCAGAGTCTTCTGAGCCACAAGTTCATCTTCTAAGCTAGAAATACGTGTTTCTGCCTCATTAAATCTTGAAGTAAAATCCGCACAGGACTTAGCGACTCGTCGTACCAAATTTTGTAGCTTCCGGCACAAATTCTGGACTCTCTGACTTTCAACTCTTGACTCGTCCCGGTGGGACATGATTGATTGATAAATTAAAGTCAAGGAGATATCCTCAAGAGGTTGATTTATTTGCGATTGTAAAGGACCCAATTGATCCTTTTCAGCCTCAATACTATCAGTTTTGTGATCCAGTCTCTTACGGACAGCATGGGGACTACCTTCCAAAAACTCGGCAGAGTCTTCCAAACAGATACTACTATGATCGCTGCCACCAGCCCCTTTCACCTGTGTAGAAAAATTTGCCGCTAGATCCTCACATGATGAAGTAGACTGTTCAGATAGAGAGAAGAAATCTCCAGATTCCGCATCTTGTGTCTGTGTTTGAATATCTCCATTTTCATCCACAATTACCCCATTACCCAATTCTCTGCTCTCAGTTGCCTTTCTAGAAATTGGAGTGACAGTACATTCAGGAGTATCCGCCATCTGTGTTGCGCCGGAGATACAGGTAGGGATATGTAATCTCGTCATCTCGTCTAGGATGCTGTTCCTAATCCTTCTGTTTTTCAAGTATAACGCCATTAGGAGGGGGGATTAATGAGGGACTAAGAGCAAGCAAAGTATTTTCCCCAGTCCTTGAATCCTCATTAAATTCCATATTTTGCTCCCGTACTCCATCCGTACTATCCATTCCCTCTGTCTGTATTTGGCCCAGCTTTTTACTCTTTTTTTTGTCTATACTGGCTGAGAAAATTGCCAGAATAGTTTTGGTTATTACAATATCCGCTTTAGCCCCCATAGCGTTTGTGTCGTTTTTTGTGCCTTTAGCAGAGTTACCTGGTGTCTTGTTGCTTACACCGGTGTGTCCATCAGCCTGAAACTCTTCCTGCACCTGCGGTCTCCCGCGCGCTCCTTTCGGCGGCAACACCGTCAACTGCCTGAGTTTCCCTCATGAATCACCAAGCCGTCTCCAGGTGAGGTCAATTGCACAGCAGCAAAGTCCGCGCACAGTACACGCCCAGCGGCTCCGGCGGAGTCTGCCCAACCCAGCCACAAGCACTGCAGCAGCAGCCAGCATTCAATATCCCAAGTGGAAGCCGGTCCACAATCCCTCCGGCGCTGTACCAATGTCGGGTACACTCATCAGAAGCAACTCCTCCACACGTTCTCCAAGGTATTAATTCTGTGGCATGTTTAACTCCTCTTCCCCCCAAAGTAGAGTTTTGCGAGCTCCGGCATCAGAAGCGGCCAGCTAACACATCCGAGCTCGCGGACGCCATCTTGCCCCTAGAGATACTGGGGACTTCTTACGTAAAATCAAACATGTGAAATGGGAACCTGGTTGTTTGCTCATCTCTCTAGATGTAGCTTCATTATACCCGAGTATCCATCATAAGGATGGCTTAAAGGCTGCTGAATACTTTTTAAACACACGCCCCATGAATACGTATTTGCATAACAAAATGCTTTTGACAATGATTTCAACTTGCCTGGAGAATAACTTTTTTCTCTTCCAAAACCAGGTCTTTCAACAGGTCAGAGGTGTTGCCATGGGGGCCTGCTTCTCTCCGAGTTATGCTTGTTTACACATGGAACTCTGGGAGGAGCAGGTCCTGATGACAAGCCATGGTGACACCTTGAAAACACATGTCTTATGCTGGTATAGGTACATCGACGACTTGTTTTTAATTTGGAAGAGCACAGAGCAGTCTGCACAGCATTTTATTGAACAACTTAACATTAACAATCTTAACCTTAAGTTTACTGCCCAAATGAGTAAGGAGAGTATTTTATACCTGGATGTGGAAGTCTTTGTAAGTAGTAACAGACTGGAAACAAGACTCCACAGGAAACCCACGGCAGGCAATACAGTCCTACATGCACATAGCCATCATCCACCACATTTAATCAAAAGCATCCCCTTTGAGGAGATGCAGCGGATTCATAGGATATGCAGCTCTGACAGGGAATGCATACAAGCACAACTTGAGTGTAGAGAGAGATTCCTGGAGAGGGGTTATTCTGAAGATATACTCAACACTGCTATGACCAAAGCAAACAAAATACGGAGGTCTGCTGCACTCGCTAATAGAGTTGCTATGAAAGATAGTCAGGATCAACCCACGCGCCTTATACTGACGTTCAGTAAGCAGCATAAAACCTTGTGCAGGATCATTAATAAAAGCTGGCCCTTAGTATGCAATGATCCTGTTCTGGGGAGACAACTGGCCAAATTCCCCAGTATTACCTTCAGAAAGGCCCGCTCTATGAGCAACTCTCTTGTCAGAAGCAGCCCTGAAATCAGACCAACTAAAACATGGCTTAACAGTAGGACGGGTTTCTTAAAATGTGCAACCTGCAAGGCATGCAAATACGGTACAAGTACGTCTACATACCGTACGCCTTTTCAGCCCAAACCAGTTAAAATCACTAAATCTCTCAGTTGCAAGACTGAATATGCGGTGGTTGTTCTGGAATGCTCATGTGGCCTGCGGTACGCAGGGAGCACAAAACTGCAGGTGCACAAGCGAGTGTTCCAGCACATTAGAGCCATCACTAACAGTGACTCCGCATATCCGGTGGCAAGGCAATTCAGGGAGAAACATGACAACAATTTGTCACATCTGAAGTACTTTGTCATCGATACGGTCTTGCAACTGAGAAGGGGTGGCAATCGTGAACAACTGCTAAGACAAATGGAAACTAGGTACATCTTAGAGTTGGACAGTGTTAGACCCGGCCCTCGTAACATAGTCAGACCTGACCCCTGCACCTCACACCAGCCCCGAGCCCACGGCCTAGCCGATCCTTCCCACCAGAACACACACACCCGACCCGGACTTCCCCCGTCCGTGGCCTTCCTCCTTCGGCCACCCCGGGCCCGCGTGCCCACTTCATGCACCAAGATGGCCGCCCGGCCCCAGCGCGACCCTGGCCTAGAGGCGCCACTCCGGCTGGAGGACATCGCGCTCCCCTTGGGATGAGAAAGGGAGGAGCAGTTTCCATCACACCTCCGCGCTTCCCTGGGAAGGTGGGTTTCGATCGACCCGCCGGCCTCCCCGAGGGCTGGCTCCACGCCTGCTGGGTGTCTGGGGCTCCTCCCGACCCGGCCCTGAAAGGATCAAAGGACAATGGCAGGAAACCCCCAACAAGCGACCCCCAGGTGACAAGGCCCCTGCCTGCACAGACTCCGGACATCAAAGAGGAGTCGCCCTGTAACAAGGGGTGCTCTGGGACTGTCCGGCAGATTCGCCTTGGAACACCTGAGCCCTGCTGAGTGACTCGCGGCTCCCCTGAAGATCGTAAGACCTCCGAACTTGTGCTTGAGCCCTGCTGAGTGACTCGCGGCTCCCTGAAGATCGTAAGACCCCCGAACTTGTGCTTGAGCCCTGCTGAGTGACTCGCGGCTCCCTGAAGATCGTAAAACCTCCGAACTTATACTCGAGCCTGCTGAGTGACTCGCAGCTCCTACAGACTCTCTTGGTTCCACCGGACCCCACGACGACAAGCGTATCCCCCAGCTCGAGGATGGTGAGCTGCGCGCCGGGTACGCTCCTGCATTTGATTCTTATCCCCCAAAGACTGTCCCGCTACCTCCTAACCCCCCTCCAAGACTTTGCCCTGCTGATCATAAAGATCCTACAACTCCAATCTGATAAAGATTTGCCCTTAAGAACTTCTCGTGTACTGTCTCTCTGTCGTGTGGTGCCGAGTGTACGATCCTAGATACGAGGTTCCTCCCCTGAGGAGTCTCCCGCCAGTGCCCGGCTACGATACCTCGAGGGTGGGTCTCAGGGCAGTCAGGGCCCCTTCCGGGCCCCTCTGAGGTTGCCTTCTAACATTGGTGGCAAGCGACGGGATTCGGGCCCATAATCTAGAGTTCGTACCGTGAACGGCTGACGCACTATCGACAAAGATGGCGGAAGGAAACACCGTGGTTCTCGTAGAACACTACGCCAGTACCGTGTTCCAGGTGGAACAACTGGAAGAGTACACTCACAAAGAACTAAAGCAATTTTGTAAGGAACTCAGAATCGCTACCACTGGTCTCAACACCAAAGAAGATATGCAAAAGGCACTGAAAGCTTGGGTGGATTCTGGAGCCTCCCGCCCAGAAGGAGCGGGGGAGCCCTATGACGAAGCTGGACCCTCCCAAGGAGAACGCAGCAGCAACCAGGTGCGAGGCTTCGTACCAGACGGGGGCCCATCCCCGGAGGAACTCGCAGACAGAGAAAAAAGTCGCCATCACGAGCTCGAATTAGCCAAACTCAAAATTGAGGGCGAGTTGAAATTAGCCGAGAAAAAGCTAGCAGTAGAACAGTTGCGAGTACAAGGAGAACTAGAAGAGAAGAAACTCCAACGAGAACACGAGGGAAGGAGACTTCAACTGGAACATGAACGCAGCTTGAAGGAAATAGAACTGAAAGCAAGAAGCGAAGAAGCGCGGCCCCCGGGGAACCGGGAGGCGACCGCCCCGACGGAGCAGAAGGTCCACATCCCCAAGGATGTGGTCAAAGAATATTACAAAAATGATGACATTCAGCAGTGGTTCCGGGCCTACGAGGTCACCATGACCTCCCATCGGGTCCCACAGAAGGATTGGGGGGCTGGGTTATGGGGACGATTCCTGAGCGAAGGGAGAGACACCCTGCTCGACCTACCCACCTCCATGCAGACCTCCTATGAACACATGAAAGCGGCCCTCCTCACAAGGTACGGCCTCACCCCGGAGATGTACCGCCAGCGGTTCCGGGACTGCAGGAAGATCCCGGGTACCACCTGGGTGGTGTATGTGAATTTCTTCAGCCGCGCCTTCGATGGGTGGATCAAGGGCAGCAAGGTAACCACCCTGGAAGAACTAACCGACCTTATGTTGTGGGAGCACCTGGCTGCCAACTGCTTTGTGGAACTACGCCAGCATCTGCTCGACAGCAAGCTCACGGACCCGAGGAAGCTGGCTGTCGAGGCGGATCGCTGGACCAACACCCGGGTCTCCCGGGGCCCTGTAGGAGAGTACCCCCGAGCCAGTCAGGGACCACCCCGCCAGAGAGGGGGGGGGAACCAGGGAGGGCAGAGAGAGTCCCAGGCTAGTCCCCCGAAGTCCCAATCTCCACCTTTCCCAGCACCCCCGCCAGCTGTATCCGGCCCCCCCCTGAGACGGGGGCACCTGGTAACCATCACTTGTTTTCGTTGCCAGAAGCCCGGGCATTACGCCAACGACCCTGAATGCCCCATGGCCCCACGCACCACCCAGGCAGCACCCCCCGCTAGACAGATAGCCAATGTAGCCCTGGGGGAGGAGGTTGAGGAGGCCGAGGAGTGGGAACCCGCCGCTATGGCCCTAGTATCCTTAGGAAATAGAGAGATGGTCCCTGGGAGCCTCTTGCCCCCTAACACAAAGAAATATGGGCAGCTCGTAACGATCAATGGCCACCAAGTAGAAGCCCTCCGTGACACAGGGGCCAGCATCACCGGGGTCCTCAGCCACTTAATCCACGAAGACCAGGTCCTCCCCAACGTATTTTGCCCTGTCATTTCAGCCGACAACACAGAAAGCCTATGTAAGGTAGCCCTGGTGCCCTTTGAGTGGGGAGGGGTGGTCGGCAAACTGAAGGTCGCAGTGAGAACCTCCCAGCCCGTCGACTGTCTCCTGGGGAACGACCTGGAAAGTTCCCCCTGGGGACAAGTTGAGCGCAAGACCCACCTAGGGATGATGGGCCTCCCTGAGTGGGTGTGCGCCACCACTCGATCCATGGCGGCTCGACTGACCCCCCTGAGGGACGTCGACGACGCCCCGGCCCCTGAAGATGGGATGGTCCCGGCCGAGGGTCCCCACATCCCCCCACCAGAAGAGTCGATCGCCAGTGACGAACCCCCGCCTTCCGACTCCACCCCAGACACCGAGTTAGGCGATCTGCCCGAATTAGCCCAGTGGCGGCACGAGGGGGGCCCCTCCCGAGAGGAGTTCTGCCGAGAGCAGGCTACCTGTCCCTCCCTGGTCGGGCCCCGGCAGCAGGCAGAGGCCCAGGCCGCAGGCGACCAGACGGGGACGCACCGGGTATACTGGGAGAATGACCTTTTGTACAGCGAACAGAAGTCGGTGGAGCTAGGGTCCGGCCGGGTGCTGGTGGTCCCCCTACGCTTCCGAACCCTCCTCCTGGGCTTGGCCCACGACGTTCCCCTCGCAGGCCACTTGGGTCAGGACAAAACATACAGTCGCCTCGTGACTCACTTCTACTGGCCCAGAATGAAAGCGGATGTGGAAGCCCACTGCAAGTCCTGTCCCACGTGCCAGGCCAGTGGGAAGAGTGGAGGGAAGCGCAAGGCTCCCCTCCAACCCTTCCCTGTCGTCGGAACCCCTTTTGAGTGGGTCGGGATCGACATTGTAGGACCTCTGGACCCCCCAACTTCCCAGGGGCACTGGTTCATCCTTGTCCTGGTGGACCATGCCACCCGTTACCCTGAGGCCATCCCCCTGCGTACCGTCACGGCCCCCGTGGTGGGCCGGGCGTTGATGGGAATCTTCTCCCACATGGGTTTTCCCCGCGAGGTCGTGAGCGATCGCGGTACCAACTTTATCTCCCGATCCATGAGGTCCTTATGGCAACAGTGCGGGGTGTCCTACAAGTTCACCACCCCGTACCAACCCCAAGGAAACGGCCTGGTAGAGCGGTTTAACCGGACTCTGAAGGGGATGATCGCGGGCCTGGAAGAGCCCCTCCGGCGTAAGTGGGACCTCCTGCTCCCCTGCCTCCTATTCGCATACCGAGAGGTTCCCCAGAAATCCTTGGGTTTCAGCCCATTTGAGTTACTCTACGGGCACCCCGTCAGGGGGCCCCTCAGCCTGGTCAAGGAAGAGTGGGAGGCGGCGCCCCGAGGCCCCCCCCGAGACGTGTTCCGTTACGTCCTGACCCTCCGAAATCAGACTAGGAGGTTCCGGGAGATGGCAGAGGCCATCCTGGAGGCGAGTCAGGAGGAGATGAAGCAGTGGTACGACCAGAACGCCGCACTAGTCGAGTTTCAGCCGGGCCAGCTGGTGTGGGTCATGGCCCCCGTGAAACCCTGCGCTCTCCAGGATAAATGGACCGGGCCCTTCAAAGTAGTTGAGCGGAAGAGCCCGGTCACGTACTTGGTAGACGTCCAGTCACCCCGGGACCCCCTCCGGGTCCTCCACGTGAACCGCCTCAAGCCCCACTTTGTGCGGACGGAGCTGAGCCTCCTACTGGCCACTGACGACGGGTCCGAAGAAGAGTCAGATCCTCTCCCTGATCTTCTGTGCACCAAGGAGAAGGTCGGCTCCGTAGAGGGAGTGAACCTCTCCCCGTCTCTCACTCCCCAACAACGTGAGGATTGCCACCAGCTCCTAGGGCAGTTTCCTGACCTTTTCTCCTTGTTCCCCAAGGTCACCGACTGGTGTGTCCATGATGTGGATACCGGGGACAGCCCGCCAGTAAGACACCGAGCCTACCGAATCCCTGATCGGGTCCGGTCCTGTATCCAAGCCGAAGTCTCAAAAATGTTGACCCTAGGCGTGATCGAACCCTCAGACAGCCCCTGGGCCAGCCCCGTGGTCCTGGTCCCAAAAGCAGCTGCCCCCGGGGTCGCCCCAGAACTCCGCTTCTGCGTGGACTACCGGGGACTCAATGAAGTCACCCGAGCCGATGCCCACCCCATTCCCCGAGCCGACGAGCTCATTGACCGGCTCGGGGCTGCTCGGTTCCTCAGCACCTTCGATCTCACCTGCGGCTACTGGCAAATTGCGCTCACAGAGGGAGCCAAGGAGCGGTCCGCCTTCTCCACCCCGGTTGGGCACTATTGCTTTCGCGTGATGCCTTTCGGGATGAAAAATGCCCCGGCCACCTTCCAGCGACTGGTAAATAGAGTCCTGGCCGGGCTGGAAAAATTCAGCGCTGCATATCTCGACGATATTGCAGTTTTTAGTTCCGAATGGAGTGAGCACCTCCAGCACCTCCGGAGGGTGCTAACCGCCCTACGCCAGGCGGGCCTCACCGTGAAAGCCAGCAAATGCCAGATTGGGCAAGGTTCGGTAACCTACCTGGGGCACCAGGTCGGAAGCGGGCAGGTCGCCCCCCTACAGCCCAAAATCGACGCTATCCTAGCCTGGGAACCCCCCACTACCCAAACAGAGGTCCAAGCCTTTCTGGGCCTCACGGGCTACTACCGGAGATTCATCCGGAATTACGGCAGCCTGGTCGGTCCCCTCACGGGACTTACGTCCAAGAAACAGCCCAAGAAGGTACAGTGGTCCCCTGCCTGCCAAGAGGCGTTCAATGCCCTGAAAACGGCCATGTGTACGGTCCCCCGTCCTCCAGGCCCCCGACTACTCCAAAGAGTTTGTGGTACAAACTGATGCCTCCGAGCATGGCATCGGGGCAGTCCTCTCCCAGGTAAATGACCAGGGTCTAGACCAGCCTGTGGCCTTCCTCAGCCAAAGGCTGTTGCCCCGGGAACAGAGATGGAGTACCATCGAGCGCGAGGCGTTCGCCGTAGTCTGGGCCCTCAAGAAACTACGCCCCTTACCTGTTCGGCACCCATTTCAGGGTCCAAACCGATCATCGCCCCTTGCGATGGCTCATGCAGATGCGAGGAGAAAACCCCAAGCTTCTGCGGTGGTCAATCTCCCTCCAGGGGATGGATTTCACCGTGGAACATCGCCCTGGTACGGACCACGCCAACGCCGATGGCCTCTCCCGATTCTTCCGCCTCAGCGAAGAGAACCCCCAAGAAGATGGGTAGTTCTCTCCGGCTTTCAGCTGGGGGGGACGCGTGTTAGACCCGGCCCTCGTAACATAGTCAGACCTGACCCCTGCACCTCACACCAGCCCCGAGCCCACGGCCTAGCCGATCCTTCCCACCAGAACACACACACCCGACCCGGACTTCCCCCGTCCGTGGCCTTCCTCCTTCGGCCACCCCAGGCCCGCGTGCCCACTTCATGCACCAAGATGGCCGCCCGGCCCCAGTGCGACCCTGGCCTAGAGGAGCCACTCCGGCTGGAGGACATCGCGCTCCCCTTGGGATGAGAAAGGGAGGAGCAGTTTCCATCACACCTCCGCGCTTCCCTGGGAAGGTGGGTTTCGATCGACCCGCCGGCCTCCCCGAGGGCTGGCTCCACGCCTGCTGGGTGTCTGGGGCTCCTCCCGACCCGGCCCTGAAAGGATCAAAGGACAATGGCAGGAAACCCCCAACAAGCGACCCCCAGGTGACAAGACCCCTGCCTGCACAGACTCCGGACATCAAAGAGGAGTCGCCCTATAACAAGGGGTGCTCTGGGACTGTCCGGCAGATTCGCCTTGGAACACCTGAGCCCTGCCTAGTGACTCGCGGCTCCCCTGAAGATCGTAAGACCTCCGAACTTGTGCTTGAGCCCTGCTGAGTGACTCGCGGCTCCCTGAAGATCGTAAGACCCCCGAACTTGTGCTTGAGCCCTGCTGAGTGACTCGCGGCTCCCTGAAGATCGTAAGACCTCCGAACTTGTGCTTGAGCCCTGCTGAGTGACTCGCGGCTCCCTGAAGATCGTAAAACCTCCGAACTTATACTCGAGCCTGCTGAGTGACTCGCAGCTCCTACAGACTCTCTTGGTTCCACCGGACCCCACGACGACAAGCGTATCCTCCAGCTTGAGGATTGTGAGCTGCGCGCCAGGTACGCTCCTGCATTTGATTCTTATCCCCCAAAGACTGTCCCGCTACCTCCTAACCCCCCTCCAAGACTTTGTGAGCCCGCGCTCTACTTGTATATATTTTGCCCTGCTGATCATAAAGATCCTACAACTCCGATCTGATAAAGATTTGCCCTTAAGAACTTCTCGTGTACTGTCTCTCTGTCGTGTGGTGCCGAGTGTACGATCCTAGATATGAGGTTCCTCCCCTGAGGAGTCTCCCGCCAGTGCCCGGCTACGATACCTCGAGGGTGGGTCTCAGGGCAGTCAGGGCCCCTTCCGGGCTCCTCTGAGGTCACCTTCTAACAGACAGTAAGACACCCAGGGGTTAAATTCGAGTGAGGATTTTTTTACCTGTCTATAAAACACTTAATTCCGCTCGCACCACATATTGTAGAAGAGTTACACTGCCGCCTCCCAATATGTTTTTAACATAGTATTCTTTTGAGATTTCCTTTTTTAGTACTACACATCCAATCACGGTTGTGATTCGGACCAGTGTAAGCATTGGTAGTTTATGCACTAGCACTATGCACTTTTTTCCACAGGCAAATCACATGGCCCACTTGGACAGGACGTCTATGTATATTTTTGCAATGCAATAACCTTGTCATGACTATTTTGCTGTAACCAATATGAATCAGTATTCAAGCTTGATTTTAGTTACATGCAATAGAGCTTCATATAATGACCAATTTTTAACCTTTGGCTGTTAAGTTTAGAAGTGCAACTTTGCTGCTAAATCTTTGGGTCATTTACATTGGTTTTAATGTATGAATTTATAGCTCTGGTTTTTAGCATTTATATCGAATTTTATTTATGCTACAGTTGTACTCTGGATGTTTATTTATTTATTTTTAAATATTTATTGAGTTTGCGTTATTTGCACTATGATATTAATCATTGTACTGTAATGCACATCGGCATATATTGCATCGCAACAGCCTGTACAAATGACAATAGGTTGTCTTTGTCTATGATTACCTGTTGGTGTGTTACCACATGTGTTGAGCCCAAGCACTTTAAATAGTAGAAAAAACTCTCCATTGGCATATCATGTGATCAAGGCCTCTGCGAGGCTGAAACGCGTAATGGCGGTGGTGCAGGACATCTGAAAATAAAACCTTAAATGCACCGATACCTGGGTCTGCCTTCGTCCTTCCAGGGGATTGTGGTGATGAAGTATTGTGGATATATATATATATATATATATATATATTACCTACTGGCGGTCGCCAGTAGGTAGTTATAGTTAGGACCACGTTTCCATAGGAAATCCGCAACATTCTATTTTGAATAACTTTTGCGCCGGTCGACAAATCCTCGCGAATTTTTCAAAATAGGTGGGGCGCTACGCTACGCTCCTACCCTGAAAGTCTCGGGGGGATTCGTCAAGCGGGGGCTGAGATAAAAGGGGGGTCCCAAAACGCGTTTTTCCCATGCATTTTTCCATAGGACCTTTAGACACAGCTACAGCCCGAACGGCTGAACAGAATTACTTGAAATTTGGCAGAGAGGTAGTCCTCAGGTCAAGGAAGTGCCTTTTGTAGGTTTGGTGTAAATCTGTTCAGTAGATTCTGAGAAAATAGCCTTTAAATCAATATATATATCTGAGCCAGCTTACGGTGCGCTTACCGTACGCGTACGGTGACGTGCGCGAGCGCTATTCTGATTGGCTCTTAGATCTTAGTAAACATTCGAATCGGCCGAAACCAGGAAGCGGCGGCCGCCATTTTCTCTCTCGCACTCTGAGTGGGGCAGCATAAATGAAGCCCAAAAATGTGTAAAGGGGCAGTATATTGAGATAATAATCACCCAGCAATGATATACGGGCCCCCAAACAACCCACAAGGCCAAAAAAAATATTTATTTTTTTTCGAAAAATCGCCGATTACGCTTACCGTACGCGTACGGTAAAAAATTAAAAAAAAAAAAAAAGTATCCACACTCTCCCCACCCCATGTGCAAATGGTGCCCGAAGGGCACCATTTGTGCATGGCTTATCAATCAAATGAAAACAATAAACAAAACATTTCACAACGATGCGCATAATATGTCCCCCATGTGCGCACGGTGCGCGAAGCGCATCATGCGTACATGGCCCATCTCGCATAATGTGGGCACGCGGTGCGCGCAGCGCACCGCGTGACCACCGTGCGTGCATGGCACTAACTGCGTAAAGTGGGCGCGCGGTGCGCGAAGCGCACCGCGTGCTCACTGTGCACGCACGGTGCGCGAAGCGCACCGTGCGCGCACGGAACGAACTGCGTTAACTGGGCGCGCACGCCACGAATGGCGTAAAGTAAGTTAGCATTTAAAAAACCGTACAAATTCACTGAAAAAACCATAGGTTTCACACACGTTATAGTTAGGAATTAGCATTTAAAAAACCTTGCAAATTCACTGAAAAAACCATAGGTTTCACACATGTTATAGTTAGCTGTAGATTTTACTGATAAAAAACCAATGAAATTCCCCCGTTATAGTTACTGCTCCCTTAATCATAGGTTTTGCTGGCTGACTCGCACTGCTAATGCACAAAATTTAAATATTAGCCCTCCAATGAGCTTGCATATAGCGTCCCGGCTGTGGCACGAGTGCGCTTTCAATGCAGAGCAACTTTGGACGAATTTATTCACGGCGGCTACGGTCGTGGAAAGCGCACCTCCCGAGGATTGCAGTGGGGCCAAGGGGCACGGTATTCACGGATGCCCTGATTTGGAGTCACAGCTTTGTTTTGAGTATGTGGTAAAGAAGCACTTTGCGGCCCATACAGGGTCGTTATTGTATAAACTTATGTAGGCTATGGACACACTCACTTTCCCAGCAGGCATTGGGACGCTATATGCAAGCTCATTGGAGGGCTAATATTTAAATTGTGTGCATTAGCAGTGCGAGTCAGCCAGCAAAACCTATGATTAAGGGAGCCATTCCGAAACGCGTCAGGTGACTGTTATGATGTCAAATGCTTACTTTGCCATTCTGGAAATAAAGACTTTGCCTGAAGTCGGCTGTTGCACGAGTGCGCTTTCAATGCAGAGCAACTTTGGACGAATTTATTCACGGCGGCTACGGTCGTGGAAAGCGCACCACCCGAGGATTGCAGTGGGGCCAAGGGGCACGGTATTCACGGATGCCCTGATTTGGAGTCACAGCTTTGTTTTGAATATGTGGTAAAGAAGCACTTTGCGGCCCATACAGGGTCGTTATTGTATAAACTTATGTAGGCTATGGACACACTCACTTTCCCAGCAGGCATTGGGACGCTATATGCAAGCTCATTGGAGGGCTAATATTTAAATTGTGTGCATTAGCAGTGCGAGTCAGCCAGCAAAACCTATGATTAAGGGAGCAATTCCGAAACGCGTCAGGTGGCTGTTATGATGTCAAATGCTTACTTTGCCATTCTGGAAATAAAGACTTTGCCTGAAGTCGGCTGTGGCACGAGTGTGCTTTCAATGCAGAGCAACTTTGGACGAATTTATTCGCGGCGGCTACGGTCGTGGAAAGCGCACCACCCGAGGATTGCAGTGGGGCCAAGGGGCACGGTATTCACGGATGCCCTAATTTGGAGTCACAGCTTTGTTTTGAATATGTGGTAAAGAAGCACTTTGCGGCCCATACAGGGTCATTATTGTATAAACTTATGTAGGCTATGGACACACTCACTTTCCCAGCAGGCATTGGGACGCTATATGCAAGCTCATTGGAGGGCTCATATTTAAATTGTCTGCATTAGCAGTGCGAGTCAGCCAGCAAAACCTATGATTAAGGGAGCAATTCCGAAACGCGTGAGGTGGCTGTTATGATGTCAAATGCTTACTTTGCCATTCTGGAAATAAAGACTTTGCCTGAAGTCGGCTGTGGCACGAGTGCGCTTTCAATGCAGGGCAACTTTGGACAAATTTATTCACGGTGGCTACGGTCTTGGAAAGCGCACCACCGAGGATTGCAGTGGGGCCAAGGGGCACGGTATTCACGGATGCCCTGATTTGGAGTCACAGCTTTGTTTTGAATATGTGGTAAAGAAGCACTTTGCGGCCCATAAAGGGTCGTTATTGTATAAACTTATGTAGGCTATGGACACACTCACTTTTCCAGCAGGCATTGGGACGCTATATGAAAGCTCATTGGAGGGCTATTATTTAAATTGTGTGCATTAGCAGTGCGAGTCAGCCAGCAAAACCTATGATTAAGGGAGCAATTCCGAAACGCGTCAGGTGGCTGTTATGATGTCAAATGCTTACTTTGCCATTCTGGAAATAAAGACTTTGCCTGAAGTCGGCTGTGGCACGAGTGCGCTTTCAATGCAGAGCAACTTTGGACGAATTTATTCACGGCGGCTACGGTCGTGGAAAGCGGACCACCCGAGGATTGCAGTGGGGCCCAGGGGCACGGTATTCATGGATGCCCTGATTTGGAGTCACAGCTTTGTTTTAAATATGTGGTAAAGAAGCACTTTGCGGCCCATACAGGGTCGTTATTGTATAAACTTATGTAGGCTATGGACACACTCACTTTCCCAGCAGGCATTGGGACACTATATGCAAGCTCATTGGAGGGCTAATATTTAAATTGTGTGCATTAGCAGTGCGAGTCAGCCAGCAAAACCTATGATTAAGGGAGCAATTCCGAAACGCGTCAGGTGGCTGTTATGATGTCAAATGCTTACTTTGCCATTCTGGAAATAAAGACTTTGCCTGAAGTCGGCTGTGGCACGAGTGTGCTTTCAATGCAGAGCAACTTTGGACGAATATATATATATATATATATATATATATATATATATATATATATATATATATATATATATATTATCTACTGGCGGTCGCCAGTAGATAGTTATAGTTAGGACCGTGTTTCCATAGGAAATCCGCAACATTCTATTTGGAATAACTTTGGCGCCGGTTGACGAATCCTCGCGAAATTTTCAAAATAGGTGGGATGCTCCGCTCCGCTCCTACCCTGAAAGTCTGGGGGGGATTCGTCAAGCGGGGGCTGAGAAAAAAGGGGGGTCCCAAAACACGTTTTCCCCATGCAATTTTCCATAGGGACCTTTAGTCCAAGGTACAGCCCGAACGGCTGAACAGAATTACTTGAAATTTGGCAAATAGGTAGTCCTCAGCTCAGGCATGTGCCTTTTGCGTATATGGTGTCAATCTGTTCAGTAGTTCCTGAGAAAATCAAAAGTAAAATCATATATATATCTGGGCAGAGCCTAACCACACATCTCATCCTGAGATCTGATTGGCTGTCAGCACTTCATCCAAGAAGTGTTGGCAGCCATCTTGGGACCAATATACATGATAGCACCTCATTAAAAAGCATTGCAGTTAATAGAAGGTTTTAAGACTTTAGTTACATTATAAATCATTTATTGATGGTACCATACTCATTTAAGGAATTGTGGTGTGTTCTAAGGTGATTTTACCATGTGAAAAAGCCTTCTGCTGTGATATCATGAACCATGTTTTAGAGAAAACTATTTTCTCATGCTTTTCCCACAGAGGTTTGGAAGGTGATCTATAAGCTAAACTGAGAGCATATTTTCTGCAAATTCACATTATCTTTCTCAGTCATGTGAGAATGAAGTCTGACATTCTCAGTAAAACATGTACATCCAACAAGGGCAGAGACTGTCAGTTGATTCCTTTGTGTTCTACTGCAGCTTCCCAGAGTGTTCTAAAGAACAACTAGAGCGCTAACAGTCTTACTTATGACAAAAGTATGGCACACCTGAAGCCATCTTGATTGGAATAAAGTGGTAACACTTAAAACATTTAATTTACAAAGGAACAAAATGAGGGGGTTCATTTTGCCATATAAATTATGATTAGTGCTGCAGAAAGAAAAACACATTTTGACTTCTGAAATCCTCTTTTATTTCATAAAAAAATTCTGACATGCAGACTGAAACATGCACTTTCAATACCAGCAGCAGATTTGCCTGGTAAGCAGTAGCTTTACTACAGTGATCTAATGAGCAACTAGAGTGCTAACATTCAGAATTTATGGAAAATGTGTGACACATCTGAATGCCTTCTTGATGGAATCAAAGTAAAAAACTGAAAGTATTTCCTACTGAGGAGACTGCAGTAAATGAGGAAATTAGGAAACTTCATAACAAATAAATCTCCCAAGATGGCCACCAGAGACAAAAGTGCCCAAATGTAGCCCAAATGTAGCCCAAATATCACCCAGATGTAGCCCAAATGTAGCCCAATGACAGAAGTGTGCAAAACACTTATTTTTTGTGTATTTGCAGTTTTATATAGTGCAGACTTGTCAGGTATTGGAGTGCTTTACATGAGCATTGGTTACATCACACAAGATCAAATTCATTTTGGGTGTAGACATGGGGAGATTAAGTGATTTGACCAGAATCACAGAATGTTGTGCTGTTCCCCAGTTGCAAAGTCTGCAGCTCTGGAAGTAACACCACACCCTCTCCCCTTGGATGCAACATTTAATCAAGTGGTCAACTGGATAAAAAAACTAAGATTACAAATAATTTAAAAGTTCTTTGTCGCTATTTGAAAACTCTGAAAATATGTCCTCATTTTAGTTTTTTAGAGCACTAACCATAATTTTGATGCAAATAAGACCATCTCATGGGGAACAACCTTTACAATGCAACTTTTACAACGCACTACCTTTACAACGCATTTTTTACAACGCATAATCCATTACAACGCATGACATTACAACGCATGACACTACAACGCATTTTTAAAAACAACCTTTACAACGCATTCCATTACAACGCATACTACCATTACAACGCATACCATTACAACGCATAATATTACACTACACTATCCAACACTTACCCTACTGATGCACCCCCTGGAGTTAGAATAGTAATTTTTACCCCTATACTATCCAACACTTACCCTACTGATGCACCCCCTGGAGTTAGAATAGTAATTTTTACCCCTATACTATCCAACACTTACCCTACTGTTGCACCCCCTGGAGTTAGAATAGTAATTTTTACCCCTATACTATCCAACACTTACCCTACTGTTGCACCCCCTGGAGTTAGAATAGTAATTTTTACCCCTATACTATCCAACAATTACCCTACTGTTGCACCCCCTGGAGTTAGAATAGTAATTTTTACCCCTATACTATCCAACACTTACCCTACTGTTGCACCCCCTGGAGTTAGAATAGTAATTTTTACCCCTATACTATCCAACACTTACCCCACTGTTGCACCCCCTGGAGTTAGAATAGTAATTTTTACCCCTATACTATCCAACACTTACCCTACTGTTGCACCCCCTGGAGTTAGAAAAGTAACTTTTACCCCTATACTATCTAATACTTACCTTAAATGTAATTTAATATTATGCGTTGTAATGGTATGCGTTGTAAAGGTAGTATGCGTTGTAATGGAAATGCGTTGTAAAGGTATTTTTTAAAAATGCGTTGTAGTGTCATGCGTTGTAATGTCATGCGTTGTAATGGATTATGCGTTGTAAAAAATGCGTTGTAAGTGCATGCGTTGTAAAAGTGTGCGTTGTAACGTCATACATCCCCATCTCATATATGTAATTTCTAAAGGAAATGCTCTAGGCATTACAGTTTTGATTACATCAAGATGACGTCAGGCGTTCCACACTTTTGTAATAAATATAGAATGTTAGCAATCTAGTTGTTCATTGGGATACTGTTGAGAGGCAGAGGCCAGGGGCACGGACTCTGAAAATTGAAGGCAGGTAGGAGAGTGCAGAGGCAACAATTTGACCAAACTAGGCAGGCAGGAAGGGCAGTGGCAGCACAACAGACTATGGAGGGCAGTGGAAAGGGGGGCAGGGGCTACAAATCAACAATACAGGACTGGCAAGAGAGGCTGTGGTGATGTAATAGACCATTGTGGGCAGAAGGAAAAGGCAGTGGTCATACAACCATACATGCCAACAGACCCGTTTCAGCCAGGAAACGTCCAATGTTTTTAAACTCAAATGGGCTTTACTTGATCTGGTTCCTGTCTACAATCTTCTCTTTTTCAATGTAACTCAAAGGGGAAAATCAATACCCCAGTTTTATTTCAAAATCTCCCTCTTACCAAGTTCAAAATGTTCGCAAGTATAGTACATTGGATCATGGTAGGCAGGAGGAATTGGGGTAGGGACATGGACTCGAATAACAGAGGACAGGAGGGACATTGAGAGGTGCGCCAAACTGACCCTACAGGGCAGGCATCAGGGTTTGCAGCAGCACAATACACCACACAGGGCATGCGGGACGGGAGTGCAGCACAACAATCCATAGAAAGCAATAGGGAGGGGACAGGACCATGCACATGGACAACAGACAACAGAGGGGAAAGAGGCAATGGTAGATAGCTGACCATAATGGACAGACAGGAGAGAAAGCTGCAGCATAACAGACCATAAAGGGCAGGAGGGTCGGATCAGGGGCATTACAATGGAACCGACAAGCCAGGAAGGAGGGAATAGGGGTCTGCACATGGAAACAGAGGGCTGGGGGCAAGGGGGCAGGGCAGGAGCAGCAAGATGACCATGGAGGTCAGGCAGGATGGGCAATAGAAACAAGACACACCATGGAGAGCAACAGTGAGACTGATGGCATACACACAGACCATGGAGGAAAGGTGGGAGGGGGTAAGGAGCAGCTAGCTGACCACACAGGGAAGGTGGGAGGGGCCATGGCAGCACAGAAGACCATGCATGGCAAGCGGGAGGGTTAGTGGCAGCACAATGGCTATGATGGGCAAGAAGGATGGTGCAGGGGCATGCACAAAGGACCATGGAGGATAGAAGGGAGGGTCAGGACCTGGGCACAGACAAGAGAGTTCAGGGGAAGGGGCCTCACAACAGACCGCGTGGGGCAGGCAGGAGGAGCAGTTGCAGCACAACAGACCAGGGAGGGCAGAAGGGTGTGGCAGTAAAATGGACCATGAAGGACAGGAGGAAGGGGATAGTGGCATGGCATGTGGACAGGTAGGGTGGAGGTGGCAGGGACAGGTTACAGTCATCTGACAATGCTAGGCAGGTGGGAGGGGAGTGGCAGCTCAACAGAACACTCAGAGTAGATAGGAGTGGCAGGTCCATGGAACATGGTGGTCAAAAAGGATGGAGCAGGGGCATGCACAAAGACATCGGAGGGCAGGGGGAAGGAGAATAGGGGCAGCAAGCTAAGCACAGAGGCTAAGCAGGAGGTCACTGATTGCCCATAGAATTGGGCAATGGAGGGCAGGAGGAGTGGACTGGTACATCATGCTAAATGGAGGGCAGTGGCAGCACATCAGACCATGCATGGCAGGAGGGAGGAGGCTAGTCCATGGATTCAGACAACAGAGGATAGGGAGGAGGTGGATGGGGCAGCAAGCTAACTGTTCATAGAAGGTGGGTATTAGGAACTTTATTGTTTTTAAAATGTGTGTCTGTGCGAACTACTTAAAATATGAACAAGTATGCAGCATAATCTCACTTTTATTCAGGAAGAAGAGGACGTTTGGGACTGTGACTCCGGGCTCACTTGGCAGAAACATCCCCTGACCCTCCACCCCCCATCGCAAAATGTAATCCTGCGAAAAGGGTAGGTGGACGCAGTGTTATATAGAACATAGTCCTGAGAGCACGATTGAAAATGAAAACTAGATATAGTATATGGTATAAACTATGCACCAAAAAGTGTGATATAAGATGAACCGGGGCATGAAATATAATATGCAATACATTGTGCGCAATGACAGATTCATTGGAGAGCGCGAGATAGCACAGGCACTAGCGCTTGCTCTGTGATATGCGCCTTGGAGTGTAATATGCACAGGGCAGTGTTGTGTAACCTAAGTAGTCTCTAAAGTTGTAATGTAAAATATGTGCTGGGTAGTGTAACGTTGCATATGAACTGGGACTAAGATATGGATCCCAGATTGTAATAAGTATGGTATAGCGCTGTGCTTTATAACATAGGCATCGAGGAAGGCACTTAGATGGGGCAATATAACCCGTGCGAAGGCAAGTGTGGCATGACATATTCACGGGGTGGTGTTACAGTGCACATGGGCTAGAGAGTGTCATAGCATAAGCACTAGATGGTGGAATACAACACAGAGGTGTGTGGCACTCAGTAGGCAATGGTGGGTGTAACACAGCATTGGGCTCAGCCAGGAGCACGCTTTGACTCTCAAGTGTGGTTTGTCTCCTTTCCAGAGAGTAAAATAAAAAGTATTACACATCCGGCGGTGGATGTGTGTTTTATTAACCGTGAGGGGGTTTCTTGCATAGTTTGGTCGAATTTTTGTCGAATCCCCTTTGAATGGCTTGGTGTGCATGTGTATTAAATGTGCCCGTCAATAGCTACCCATGTTTGTATAAATAAACAACAAGGGTGTCTACTTGGAGAGTACCCACCAGTGGGGGCGCCGGGATTAGGCACGGTAGGGTGTCAGACATGTCAGAGCTTCACTAGCGGTGTGAATACATTCTACGTGGATTCATTGTATGCATAGTCGCCTTTTAATGAATATCACGCAAATCGTCATGGTGATAGGTACATACGGTTTGTCCAGCAACACAGCCCCCCTCCTAAAGAATTAAAAAAAAAAAAAGGCCATGGCCCGGGGGTTGGGGTCCCCGGGGCCGATTAATGCCTTGGGAGGGCCAAATTAATTTTTTTCAACAAAAAAAATTAGGGTGCAGGCCCTGGGGGATGGGGTCCCCAGGGCTAATAAATTAGAAAAAGAAAGGGGGCCACACAGCCCTCCTTCTTAAAAATAAATAAATAAAAGACCGGCATCGCGCCGGAGGCCATGCCCCCTCCTTGCAGCACTCTGCAAACGCGCCCCCTGGCCAGTTGAAAGTTGAGGAATTAATTCCCCTTCAATACTGAGGGTCCCTGAGGGCCAACTCGCCCAACAGGTATCTCCAGTATGTGCCAGGGAGCTGCGTTGCAGACAGGTGTTCTGAGGCCACGCCACTTTTTACACCTCTCTGCAACGCAGCTCTGTGGCGCTTACTGGAGGTACCCAGTGGGCTAGTTTGACCCCAGGGACCCTTAGGATTCAAGGGGACTTAATCTCTCAACTCAGAACGGCCACAGGGGGCGTTTACACAGTGGTGAAGGGAGGGGACGGGGCCTGAGGTGACGTGTGCAAACACGCCCTGTGGCGTGTTTTTAAGTTGGGGAAATAATTCCCTTTCAATCCTGAGGGACCCTGGGTTCCAACTAGCCCACCAGGTGCTTCCAGTAAGTACCACTGCTCTGCGCTGCAGAGAGGTGGTGCAGGCCGTGCCACTTTTTACACCTCTCTGCCACGCAGCTCTGTGGCGCTTACTGGAAGTACCTAGTGGCCTAGTTGGACCCTAGGGACCCTCAGGATTCAAGGGGACTTAATCTCCCAACTTAAAATGGCTACAGAGTGTGTTTACACAGTGGGGAAGGGAGGGGACGGGGCATGAGGTGACTTGTTCAAACACTCCCTGTGGTGCATTTTAAGAGGTAGTTTTAATCCCCTGCCCTATTATATACTAGGGGCTTACAGAGGAGGTCATGCTAATCACAGGGGGACCCCAACGCATAGTGTGCCCTAGTGTATGTAGGTGTTTTCACTGTATTCTGAGTGTCTTTTCACATAGCACTGGCTATAGGACTGCTTAGGCAGACTCAGTTACCACCAGTATCCGTCTGAAAAAGTTGAGGGTACAGGATGATTTTGCAACAAGGCTTCTTTCTGCTCTTCTGTTTGATCTTTCTGCATGTTATATTTCTTCCTGCACTTTTCTTCATCTTTGAGGACTTCTGTTGCTTCTTTCTGCATTTCTTTTTTTTCTTTCTGTGCGTTTTTCCTTCTTTCTTCACATGTCCTATCTCTGTAGGCATAGTTAGAAATTAGCATTTAAAAAACCTTTGAAATTCACTGAAAAAAACGTAGGTTTCAGGCACGTTATAGCTAGAAATTAGCATTTAAAAAACCTTAGAAATTCACTGAAAAAACCATAGGTTTCAGGGGCGATATAGTTAGCTGGACTTTTCACTCGTACAAAACCATAGAAATTCCCCCGTTATAGTTAGTTAAGCTAACTATAACTCGCGCGCCCGCAATGCACTGCTGATGATGTCACATATTACATCACTCATGACATGGTCAGTGACATCACTCATGACATCACTGATGACATCATCCTTGTGATAGAGTGGCAGACCTCCTCTCCCCCTAATATAACCTTTCATACACACATTCAAAAATAGAAATTACAATTTTCAAAACAATGGACATACCAATACCAGTTACAACAACCTATTCAGTAATTGTAAGATCCACATACACATCCACTCATTCACCAACAGTCCTATAGAGTCACTCATACATGCACTCACTCATCATATGTATTCATACACCTATACATTCTGTTACACAACGCCACTCATCCATAAAGTTACTCACACACGTAGCCACTCATGCTAATAAAGAATCAAACATCCGTTTACCTGCATATTCAGTTATACACACACCACCACACTTACTTCTACAGAAACTTACACATACTTAGTCTTTTAAACAATCACTTATAGAAACACATACTTATTCATACAGGAACTCTTTCAATCACTCACTCTCACATATACTCACTTATATACACCAATAGTCACATATACTAGTTTAAAACATATGTAGTTACTCATAGAGACACTATTGAGACAGTCATTCACTCACTAACACACCCATGCACACACTCATCCACCCATATAGTCCTGCGCACATGCTGTCTTCAACACATACAAACAGTGAGTCACTCATTCATGCACCTATGCACTACGTAATACCCCCCACCGAACCATACAGACATCAGTCACTCATACTGATACTCAAAAAATCAACTAATAACCTATATAGACACTCATGTAGCTACTCACCAAACCATGCAGACACTTATACACAAAATGGGAGACTGATACAGATATTTACATATTTAAACATTACTCACTAAGATACACTTAATCAGTCAGTAATACAATCATATTTTCAAAAACAAATCATCCATTTAGACATTTATATACCCATTTATTCTTCCATCGACCTTGAGATATACATATATAAAACATATATATTTTTCAGAAAAACACACATTCACTGGATGATGTCATCAGTGATGTCATTTGAGATGTCATCAGTGATGTCATGAGTGATGTCACTGACCATGTCATGAGTGATATAATATGTGACGTCATCAGCAGTGCATTGCAGGCGCGCGAGTTATAGTTAGCTGAACTAACTATAACGGGGGAATTTCTATGGTTTTGTACGAGTGAAAAGTCCAGCTAACTATATCGCCCCTGAAACCTATGGTTTTTTCAGTGAATTTCTAAGGTTTTTTAAATGCTAATTCCTAGCTATAACATGCCTGAAACCTATGTTTTTTTCAGTGAATATATATATATATATATATATTCACAGAAAAAACCATAGGTTTCAGGCACGTTATAGTTAGGAATTAGCATTTAAAAAACCTCAGAAATTCACTGAAAAAACCATAGGTTTCAGGGGTGTTATAGTTAGCTGGACTTTTCACTTGTACAAAACCATTGAAATTCCCCCGTTATAGTTACTTCAGCTAACTATAACTCGCGCGCCCGCAATGCACTGCTGATGACGTCACATAATACATCACTCATGACATGGTCAGTGACATCACTCATGACATCACTGATGACATCTCAAATGACATCACTGATGACATCACTGATGACATCATCCAGTGAATGTGTGTTTTTCTGAAAATTAAATATGTTTTATATATGTATATCTCAAGGTCGATGGAAGAATAAATGGGTATATAAGTGTCTAAATGGATGATTTGTTTTTGAAAAATTGATTGTGTAACTGATTGATTAAGTGTATCATAGTGAATACATGGCTTAGTGAGTAATGTTTAAATATGTAAATATCTGTATCAGTCTCTCACTTTGTGTATAAGTGGCTGCATGGGTTGGTGAGTAGCTACATGGGTGTCTATATAGGTTATTAGTTGTTTTTTTGAGTATCAGTCTGAGTGTCTGCATGGTTCGGTGGGGGGTATTACGTAGTGCATAGGTGCATGAATGAGTGACTCACTGTTTGTATGTGTTGAACACAGCATGTGTGCAGGACTGTATGGGTGGATGAGTGTGTGTATGGGTGTGTTAGTGAGTGAATGACTGTCTCAATAGTGTCTTTATGAGTAACTACATATGTTTTAAACTAGTATATGTGACTATTGGTGTATATATGTGAGTATATGTGAGAGTGAGAGATTGAAAGAGTTCCTGTATGAATAAGTATGTGTTTCTATAAGTGATTGTTTAAAAGACTAAGTATGTGTAAGTTTCCGTAGAAGTAAGTGTGGTGGTGTGTGTATAACTGTATATGCAAGTAAATGTATGTTTGATTCTTTATTAGCATGAGTGACTATGTGTGTGAGTAACTCTATGGATGAGTGGCATTGTGTAACAGGATGTATAGGTGTATGAGTACATATGATGAGTGAGTACATGTATGAGTGACTGTATAGGACTGTTGGTGAATGAGTGGATGTGTATGTGGATCTTAGAATTACTGAAGAGGTTGTTGTAACTGGTATTGGTATGTCCATTGTTTTGAAAATTTTAGTCTCTATTTTTGAATGTGTGTATCAAAGGTTATATTAGGGTGAGAGGAGGTCTGCCACTCTATCACAAGGATGATGTCATCAGTGATGTCATTTGAGATGTCATCAGTGATGTCATGAGTGATGTCACTGACCATGTCATGAGTGATGTAATATGTGACGTCATCAGCAGTGCATTGCGGGCGCGCGAGTTATAGTTAGCTGAAGTAACTATAACGGGGGAATTTCAATGGTTTTGTACAAGTGAAAAGTCCAGCTAACTATAACACCCCTAAAACCTATGGTTTTTTCAGTGAATTTCTGAGGTTTTTTAAATGCTAATTCCTAACTATAACGTGCCTCAAACCTATGGTTTTTTCTGTGAATTTCAAAGGTTTTTTAAATGCTAATTTCTAACTATGCCTACAGAGATAGGACATGTGAAGAAAGAAGAAAAAATGCACAAAAAGAAACAAAAGAAGTGCAGAAAGAAGCAACAGAAGTCCTCAAATACGAAGATAAGTGCAGGAAGAAGGATAACGTGCAGAAAGAACAAAAAGAAGAGCAGAAAGAAGCCTTGTTGCAAAATCATCCTGTACCCTCAACTTCTTCAGACGGATACTGGTGGTAACTGAGTCTGACTAACCAGTCCTAGAGCCAGTGCTATGTTAAAAGACACTTAGAATACAGTGAAAACACCTACATACACTAGGGAACATTATGCATTGGGGTCCCCCTGTGATTAGCATGACCTCCTCTGTAAGCCCCTAGTATATAATAGGGCATGGGGATTAAAACTACCTCTTAAAACAGGCCACAGGGCGTTTTTGCACACGTTAACTCAGGCCCCGTCCCCTCCCTTCACCACTGTGTAAACACGCCCTGTGTCCGTTTTTAGTTGGGAGATTAAGTTCATTTGAATCCTGAGGGTCCCTAGGGTCAAACTAGCCCACTAGGTACCTCCAGTAAGTGCCACAGAGCTGCGTTGCAGAGAGGTGTAAAACGTGGCACGGCCTGGACCACCTCTCTGCAATGCAGCTCAGTGGCGCTTACTGGAAGCACTTGGTGGGCTAGTTAGCCCCCAGGGGCCCTTAGTATTGAAGGGAAATTATATCCCCAATTTAAAACGTGCCATAGTGCGTGTTTGCACACGCCACCTCAGGCCCCGTCCCCTCCCTTCACCACTGTGTAAACGCGCCCGGTGGCTGTTCTAAGTTGAGAGATTAAGTCCCCTTGAATCCTAAAGGTCCCTAGGGTCAAACTAGACCACTAGGTACCTCCAATAAGCGCCACAGAGCTGCGTTGCAGAGAGGTGTAAAAAGGGGCTTGGCCTCAGAACACCTGTCTGCAGCGCAGCTCCCTGGCGCACACTGGAGATGCCTGTTGGGGGCGCGTTTGCAGAGTGCTGCACGGAGGGGGCATGGCCTCCGGCACGATGCCAGTCTTTTATTTATTTTAATTTTTTAAGAATGGGGGCTGTGTGGTTCCCCTTCTTATTCTAATTTATTGGCCCTGATGACCCCATCCCCCAGGGCCTGTCTCCTAATTATATTTTTTTGACCCCAATCCCCAGGGCTGGCCACTGTTTTTTATTATTTTTAAAAAATATATATTTATAGACACATCTAGGACATGCTGGACAAACCGTACGTACCTATCACACCATGACGATTTGTGTGATATTCATTAAAAAGCGACTATGCATGCAATGAATCCACGTGGAATGTATTTACACCACTAGTGAAGCTCTGACATGTCTGATGCCCTACCGTGCCTAATCCTGGTAGACACCCTTGTCGTTTATTTATACAAACATGGGTAGCTATTGACGGGCACATTTAATACACATGCACACCAAGCCATTCGAAGGGGATTCAACAAAAATTCGACCAAAACTATGCAAGAAACCCCCTCACAGTTAATAAAACACACATCCACTGCCGGATGTGTAATACTTTTTATTTAACTCTCTGGAAAGGGGTCAAACATCGCTTGAGAGTCACAGCGCGCTCCTGACAGAGCCCAATGCTGTGTTACACCCACCATTGCCTGCCGAGTGCCACACACCTCTGTGTTGTATTCCACTAGCTAGTGCATATGCTACAACACTCTCTAGCCCATGTGCACTGTAACACCACCCCGTGAATATGTCATGCCACACTTGTCTTCGCACAGGTTATATTGCCCCATCTAACGTGCCTTCCTCGATGCCTATGTTATAACGCACAGTGCTATGCCATACATATTACAATCTGGGATCCATATCTTTGTCACAGTGCATATGAAACGTTACACTCCCCAGCACATATTTTATATTACAACTTTAGAGACTAGTTAGGTTACACAACACTGCCCTGTGCATATTACACTCCAAGGCGCATATCGCATAGCACGCGCTAGTGCCTGTGCTATCTCGCGTTCTCCAATGAATCTGTCATTGAGCACAATGTATTGCATATTATATTTCACGCCCGGTTCATCTTATATCACACTTTTTGGTGCATAGTTTATACCATACACTATATCTAGTTTTCATTTTCAATCGTGCTCTCAGGACTATGTTCTATATAACACTGTGTTCACCTACCCTTTTCACGGGCATTACATTTTGCGATAGGGTTGGAGGGTCAGGGGGCGTTTCTGCCAAGTGAGCCTGGAGTCACAGTCACAAACGTCCTCTTCTTCCTGAATAAAAGTGAGATTATGCTGCATACTTGTTCATATTTTAAGTAGTTCGCACAGACACAATGTTTTAAAAACAATAAAGTTCCTAATACCCGCCTTCTCTGAACAGTTAGCTTGCTGCCCCATCCCCCTCCTCCCTATCCTCTGTTGTGTGAATCCATGGACTAGCCTCCTCCCTCCTGCCATGCATGGTCTGATGTGCTGCCACTGCCCTCAATTTAGTATGATGTACCAGTCAACTCCTCCTGCCACCCATTGCCCAATTCTATGCCCCATCATTGACCTCCTGCTTAAACTCTGTGCTTAGCTTGCTGCCCCTATTCTCCTTCCCCCTGCCCTCCGATGTCTTTGTGCATGCCCCTGCTCCATCCTTTTTGCCCACCATGTCCCATGGACCTGCCACTCCTATCTACTCTGAGTGTTCTGTTGAGCTGCCACTCCCCTCCCACCTGTCTAGCATTGTCAGATGACTGTAACCTGTCCCTGCCACCTCCACCCTGCCTCTCCACATGCCATGCCCCTATCCTCTTCCTCCTGTCCTACATGGTCCATTGTACTGCCACACCCTTCTGCCCTCCCTGGTCTGTTGTGCTGCAACTGCTCCTCCTGCCTGCCCCGTGTGGTCTGTTGTGAGGCCCCTTCCCATGAACTTTCTTGTCTGTGCACAGGTCCTGACCCGCCCTTCCATCCTCCATCGTCCTTTGAGCATGCCCCTGCACCCTCCTTCTTGCCAATCATAGCCATTGTGCTGCCACTAACCCTCCCACTTGCCATGCATGGTCTTCTGTGCTGCCATGGCCCCTCCTACCTTCCCTGTGTGGTCAGTTGGCTGCCCCTGACCCCCTCCCACCTTCCCTCCATGGTCTGTGTGTATGCCATCACAGTCTCACTGTTGCTCTTCATGGTGTGTCTTGCTTCTAGTGCCCATCCTGCCTGACCTCCATGGCTATCTTGCTGCTCCTGCCCTGCCTCCTTGCCCCCAGCCCTCTGTTTACATGTGCAGACCCCTACTCCCTCCCTCCTGGCTTGTCTGTTCCATTGTAATGCCCCTGATCCGTCCCTCCTGCCCTTTATGGCCTGACAAGGAGCGCACTGCGGACAGGAGCGTTACGGCGCTTGCTGCTTAGCTGAATTTTAACTCACCTGATTGTTTTTCTTTTAGGTCTTTCAGACCCTCGCTCTCCTGCTCCCCTTACTTGCACTATAATCGTGCCCCTCACCGCCGCTTGGCGGGTTGGTCCTGGGGTGGCGGACATCTTGGTTTGGGGTGAGGTGAGGGATTAGACCGACAGCGCTTCATTGCGCATGCGCCAGCGGGTGAACGCATATTTAACGCGAGTCCCCGCCTTTCCCTCCCCCTGACAAGGAGCGCACTGCGGACAGGAGCGTTACGGCGCTTGCTGCTTAGCTGAATTTTAACTCACCTGATTGTTTTTCTTTTAGGTCTTTCAGACCCTCGCTCTCCTGCTCCCCTTCCTTGCACTATAATCGTGCCCCTCACCGCCGCTTGGCGGGTTGGTCCTGGGGTGGCGGACATCTTGGTTTGGGGTGAGGTGAGGGATTAGACCGACAGCGCTTCATTGCGCATGCGCCAGCGGGGGAACGCATTTTTAATGCTCCTCCCCTAGCGCAGCGGGATCGCGCAGCGGGCGTGTCTTCGCGTGGCCGGAGTCGTGCCAGAGTCCTGCCCATCTGCGCCCGTCTGCGCCCGTCTGCGCCCGTCCGCGCTAAGGCCGTGCGGGACGTGGCGGGCTCTGGTCTGCGATAGTCATTACTTCTGTTTCGTCGCCATGCGGACATACTCCAGGGAGAGCCTGGTTTTCATCGGCCAGGTGAGCTTCTGCTGTACATTTCCGCTTGTCCACCCTCTCTGTGGTCCGTATCGTTGTCCTTGCAATGGCCTGATACTTGACCCCCCAATGCCTCTCCCCCGGAAATATCCTTCTGTCGTCCACCATAGTAGGGGCTCTCCTCCCTCTCTGCGGATTATGAACCTAAATGTGAGGTCGGTCTTGAAACATCATCAGAACTTGTACGACCTTATTGAGGATGAAGCCCCGGATATCCTCGCCATAACTGAAACATGGCTTCAGGAAGCTGACACTGCCATTCTTAATCTGGCATGCCCCTCTGACTATTCTATGTACACCTTGAATAGAGCATCTAGAGGGGGTGGAATAGCGCTGATAGTTAGGTCTCATTTTCCCTGTGTGTGGAACAGCCTTAAGATCGCTGGCTGTGAAAGTGCCTCTTTTAAAGTCTCTGTCAGCCCAGAGTTCACACTCTCTGGGATGGTGGTATATCGTCCGCCGGGCAGTGACGTGCTGTTCAGAAATACTTTTTCGGATATTGTCGGCACCTTGATCACTGACTGCGCCAATTTTTCCATACTGGGTGATTTAAATCTGCATTTCGATACACTGTCCAGTCTGACAGCTCGTACCATCTCTTTGGACTTAGAGGCTCTTCAACTTTCCCAGCTGGTTTTCCAGCCTACTCACATCGGGGGACATATTCTTGACCCTTTTTTCACCAATCTGACTGAGGCTAAAATCACTGCGATTACTCCAGTAGAATGGTCTGACCATTTCCTGGTGTCTATCCAGTGTCCCGTGTCAGCGACCACTCCCACTTCTTCAGCTAGACGGGTACCTAGGAGACCTTGGAATAAACTCAGGCTGGAAGATTTTCATCGTCTTCTGTTAGTGGAGCCCCTGGGCCCATCTAACAATGTAGACGAGGGGTATGACCTCTTCTGCTCCTGGCTTACTAGGGCTATGGACGCTCTGATACCTATTGTATCGACTAAGATCAATCCTCGTGAGTCGAGTCCCTGGTATGATGGGGCCTTACGCGCCTTGAAGGGAGCCAATAGATGGGCGGAGAGGGCTTGGCGGAAGACATATGGGGCCGATTTAAAAGCTGCATATGCCTCATCCGTCAAGCTCTATCATCGGGCCATATGTCGTGCTCGAGCAGCCTTCTATGCCGAAGAATTCCGGAACAGCACCAACCCGTCAAAGGCCATCTTCAAGGCAGTTAAAGATCTTATGGCTAAGCGGACTACCTCTACAGCCGAGAGTTCTGTCTCCCACTGCGAATCCCTTGCTTCCTATTTCTTGGGAAAAGTCCAAGCTATTTATCGGACATTCCCTAGCATTGGGGTCTCGTCGAGAAGTTCCAATGAGACACCTCGTCAGATCACCCTGCTCTCATTTCCCCCTCTCACCTCGGATGGGTTTGATAAACTTGCTCTGCAAGTTAAATCTGGATCTCCATCCGATCCAGTGAGGCCTGCTCTCTTTCGAGACCAGACCTTTATGGGACGCCCTGTTGTGCGTTCCCTTGTCAACCTCTCCTTGGAGTCGGGGGTAGTTCCAACTAAATGGAAGCAGGCGGTGGTGTCCCCGATTATTAAAAAACCCTCCTTGGACCCGTCTAAGCCTGAAAGTTTTCATCCCATCTCGCTGCTACCCTGGCTGGCAAAGTTGACAGAGGCCCATGTTAATCTGGCCCTGTCAGAACATCTAGCCCGGACCAACGCCCTCCACCCCACACAGAATGGCTTCCGTGCTGGTCACATCACGGAGACCGCTCTTCTTGTGATGGTGAAACATCTGCGTGCAAGGTTGGATGCTGGTCAGACGGCGGCGCTGATATTGTTAGATCTCAGTGCCGCCTTCGATACGGTATCTCATAGCATCCTCCTGCATCGGCTCGAGGAGATTGGTATCAGTGGTTTGGCGCTGCAATGGCTCCGCTCCTTCCTGGACAACCGCTCCTTCTGTGTGGCCATCCCTCCCTTCACGTCCAGTTTCCAGCCTCTGGCCATGGGGGTTCCGCAAGGGTCCTCGCTGAGCCCCACGTTGTTCAACCTTTACGTGAGACCGCTGGCTGATGTCGCGAGGCAGTGGGGCCTAACTTTGGTCTCATATGCCGATGACACTCAGCTGGCGGTTACTCTCAGCGGGGATGTACAACAAGATGCCCCCAGGTTTCAGTCTGGACTGAAGGCGGTGGCTAGCTGGTTGACAGGAAACTGTCTCCAGCTTAATGCCACTAAAACGGAGGTAATGGTTGTCGGGAAGGGTGTAGAGCTATGGGGCGATCAGTGGTGGCCTTCTGAGCTGGGCCCCACTCCGACCTCGGTGTCGGAGGTGAAAAATCTGGGGGTCTGGTTGGACGCTGGCCTTACCTTTGTAGGGCATACCAAAAAAACTGCAGCCGGTTGTTTTGGTCTGTTAAGAGGACTTAGACCAGTTCTTAAATGTTTCGATGCCCCAACCAGGCAGCTTGTAGTCCAGGCAACTATCATCTCTCGTTTGGACTACGCTAGCTCTCTCCTAGCTGGGGCCAACCAGGCTGAGTTAACTCGCCTACAGCGGGTTCAAAACGCTGCGGCTAGAGCCATTGTTGGCCTACCCAGATTTTGCCCGGTGGCGAATGTCCTCCGCTCCCTGCATTGGCTCCCTGTAAGGAAGCGTATTCTTTTTAAGGTCCTTTGTTTGGCCTTTAAAATCTTAAGAGGTATAGGCCCTGAAATCTTGTCCAACTGTATCTCTTTCTATGTCCCCACCCGCAGTCTCCGATCTCAGGGCCAGGCCCTTGCTGTGGTCCCCAGATTTAGACTCAGCCGGATGGGGGGTCGTTCCTTCAGCGTGAAAGCTGCACTAATTTGGAACACCCTCCCAGTTGAAGTCCGTCAGTTAGATGATCTGCTGTCTTTCCGGAGAGCTATTAAAACATTCTTGTTTTAGTTGTCCATTTTAGGTCTTTTTTTCCTGTTGTGTTATGTTTCTCCTTGTCTCTGCGCCGGGACGCTCCTTGGCTGGAGTAGCTGTGCGCATAATAAATTAACATAACATAACATAACTTATGCTGCAGCTTTCTCTCCTGTCTGTCCATTATGGTCAGCTAGCTACCATTGCCTCTTGCCCCTCTGTTCTCTGTTGTCCATGTGCATGGTCCTGTCCCCTCCCGCTTGCTTTCTATGGATTGGTGTGCTGCACTCCAGTCCTGCATGCCCTGTGTGGTGTATTGTGCTGCTGCAAACCCTGATGCCTGCCCTGCAGGGTCAGTTTGGTGCACCTCTCCATGTCCCTCCTGTCCTCTGTTATCCAAGTCCATGTCCCTATCCCATTTCCTTCCATGATCCAATGTACCATACTTGCGAACATTTTGAACTTGGTAAGAGGGAGATTTTGACAAAAACTGGGGTATTGATTTTCCCCTTTGAGTTACATTGAAAAAGAGGAGATTGTAGACAGGAGACAGATCAAATAAAGCCCATTTGAGCTTAAAAACATTGGACGTTTCCTGGCTGAATCGGGTCTGTTGGCATGTGTGGTTGTACTACCATTGCCTCTTCCTTCTGCCCACAATGGTCTATTACATTGCCACAGCCTCTCTTGCAAGTCCTGTATAGTTGGTTTGTTGCCCCTGCCCCCTTTCCACTGCCCTCCATAGTCTGTTGTGCTTCCACGGCCCTTCCTGCCTGCTCAGTGTGGTTAAATGGTTGCCTTTGCACCCTCCTACCTGCCTTCAATTTTCAGAGTCCGTGCCCCTGGCCCCTGCCTCTCAACAGTATCCTAATGAACAACTAGATTGCTAACATTCTATATTTATTACAAAAGTGTGGAACGCCTGACATCATCTTGATGTAATCAAAACTGTAATACCTAGAGCATTTCCTTTAGAAATTACATATATGAGAGGGTCTTATTGGCATCAAAATTATGGTTAGTGCTCTAAAAGACTAAAATAAGGACATATTTTCTGAGTTTTCAAATAGCGACAAAGCACTTTTAAATTATTTGTTATCTTTATGTTTTTTTATCCAGTTGACCACTTGATTAAATGTTGCACTTAGGGGAGAGGATGTGGTGTTACTTCCAGAACTACAGACTTTGCAACTGGGGAACCAGGTTGAAGTTTCTGCTTCAGCTCGACATTCTGTGATTCTGGTCAAATCACTTAGTCTCCCCATGTCTACAACCAAAATGAATTTGTTCTTGTGTGATGTAACCAATGCTCATGTAAAGCACTCCAATACCTGACAAGTCTGCACTATATAACACTGCAAAAACACAAAATAATAAGTGTTTTGCACACTTCTGTCATTGGGCTATATGTGGGCTACATCTGGGTGATTTTGGGCTATATTTGGGCTCTTTTGTCTCCGGTGGCCATCTTGGGAGATTTATTTGTTATGAAGTTTCCTAATTTCCTCATGTACTGCAGTCTCCTCAGTAGGAAATGCTTTCAGTTTTTTACTTTGATTCCATCATGAAGGTATTCAGATAGGTCACACATTTGCCATGAATTCTGAATGTTAGCACTCTAGTTGTTCATTAGATCACTGTAGTAAAACTACTGTTCACCATGGAAGTCTGCTCCTGGTATTAAAAGTGCATGTTTCAGTCTGCATGTCAGAATATTTTAATGAAATAGAAGAGGATTTGAGAAGTCACTCAAAATGTGCCCTCATTTTCTTTCTTCAGCATTAATCATAATTTCTAAGGCAAAATGAACCCACTCATTGTGTTCCTTTTTAAATTAAATGTTTTAAGTGTTACCAGTTTATTCCAATCAAGATGGTTTCAGGTGTGCCATACTTTTGTCATAATGAAGACAGTAAGCGCTCTAGTTGTTTTTAAGAACATTCTGGGACATTCTGTCATTGGGCTATACTTGGGCTACATCTGGGTGATATTTGGGCTACATTTGGGCTCTTTTGTCTCTCGTGGCCATCTTGGGAGACTTATTTGTTATGAAGTTTCCTAATTTCCTCATTTACTGCAGTCTCCTCAGTAGGAAATACTTTCAGTTTTTTACTTTGATTCCATCAAGAAGGCATTCAGATGTGTCACACATTTGCCATAAATTCAGAATGTTAGCACTCTTTTTGCTCATTAGATCACTGTAGTAAAGCTACTGCTCACCAGGGAAAACTGCTGCTGGTATTGAAAGTGCATGTTTCAGTCTGCATGTCAGTATTTTTTAATGAAATAGAAGAGGATTTGAGAAGTCACTCAAAATGTGCCCTAATTTTTCTTTCTGCAGCACTAATCATACTTTTTATGGAAAAATGAACCCCCTCATTTTGTTCCTTTTTAAATTAAATGTTTTAAGAGTTACCACTTTAATCCAAGCAAGATGGCTTCAGGTGTGCCATACGTTTATCATAAGTAGGACTGTTAGCGCTCTAGTAGTTCTTTGGAACACTCTGGGAAGCTGCAGTAGAACACAAAGGAATCAACTGACAGTCTCTGCCCTTGTTGGATGTACATGTTTTACTGAGAATGTCAGACTTCATTCTCACATGACTGAGAAAGATAATGTGAATTTACAGAAAATAAGCTCTCAGTTTAGCTTATAGATCACCTTCCAAACCTCTCAATCATGATATCCCAGCAGAAGGCTTTTTCACATGGTGAAATCACCTTAGAACATACCACAATTCCTAAAATGAGTATGGTACCATCAACAAATGATTTATAATGTAACTAAAGTCTTAAAACCTTCTATTAACTGCAATGCTTTTTAATGAGGTGCTATCATGTATATTGGTCCCAAGATGGCTGCCAACACTTCTTGGATGAAGTGCTGACAGCCAATCAGATCTCAGGATGAGATGTGTGGTTAGGCTCCGCCCACATATATATATGCTTTTAAATGCTATTTTCTCAGGAAATACTGAACAGATTTACACCAGACCTGCAAAAGGCACTTCCTTGACCTTATGGCTACCTCTCTGCCAAATTTCAAGTAATTCTGTTCAGCCGTTCGGGCTGTAGCTGTGTCTAAAGTTCCTATGGAAAAATGCATGGGGAAAACGCGTTATGGGACCCCCCTTTTTTCTCGGCCCCTGCTTGACGAATCACCCCGAGACTTTCAGGGTAGGAGCTGAACGGAGCGCCCCATTAGTTTTGAAAATTTCGCGAGGATTCGTCAACCGGCACCAAAGTTATTCAAAATAGAATTTTGCGATTTCCTATGGAAACTAGGTTGTAACTATAACTATCTACTGGCGACCGCCAGTAGATAATATAAATATATATATATATATTCACTGAAAAAACCATAGTTACTGTAGGCAACTATAACTCACGCGACCGCAATCCTCTGCTGATGCTAATACTGTATTTAGACACTTATTTGCCCATGTCTTCTTCCATTAAATTTTAGCTATACATATATTACAAATATTTTTTTTTCATAAAGACACATATGTCATCAGCAGAGGATTACGGTCGCGTGAGTTATAGTTGCCTACAGTAACTATAACGGGGGAATTTCATTGGTTTTTTATCAGTAAAATGTCCAGCTAACTATAACATGTGTGAAACCTATGGTTTTTTCAGTGAATTTGCAAGGTTTTTTAAATGCTAAGTTACTTTACGCCATTTGTGGCGTGCGCGCCCACTTAACGCAGTTCGTTCCGTGCGCGCACGGTGAGCTTCGCGCACTGTGCGCGCACAGTGAGCACGCGGTGCGCTTCGCGCACCGCGTGCCCACGTTACGCTAGATGGGCCATGAACGCACGATGCGCTTCGCGCACCGTGCGCACATGGAGGACATATGATGAGCATCGTTGTGACAGGTAAAATATATGTTTTGTTTTGCTGTAAAAAACCATGCACAAATGGTGCCCTTCGGGCACCATTTGCACACGGGGTGGGGAGAATGTGGATATTTTTTTTTTTTTATTATTATTTATTACCGTACGCGTACGGTAAGCGTAATCGGCGAAATTTTCGAAAAAATAAAAATTGCCTTTTTTCACTTGGGGGATCGTTGGGGACTCCCTCGACATGGCTAGGTGCTTGGGAGCTGTCTAAACAGCCCCTTTACATGTTTTTGCACTTTGTTTTTCAACCCCCTGTCAGAGTGCGAGAGAAAAAATGGCGGCCGCCGCTTCCTGGTTTCGACCGATTCGAATGTTTACTAAGATCTAACGGCCAATCAGAATCGCGCTCGCGCACGTCACCGTACGCGTACGGTAAGCGCACCGTAAGCGCACCGTAAGCTGGCTCAGATATATATATTGATTTAAAGGCTATTTTCTCAGAATCTACTGAACAGATTTACACCAAACCTACAAAAGGCACTTCCTTGACCTGAGGACTACCTCTCTGCCAAATTTCATTAAATTCTGTTCAGCCGTTCGGGCTGTAGCTCTGTCTAAAGGTCCTATGGAAAAATGCATGGGAAAAACGCGTTTTGGGACCCCCCTTTTATCTCAGCCCCCGCTTGACGAATCCCCCCGAGACTTTCAGGGTAGGAGCGGAGCTCAACGCCCCACCTATTTTGAAAATTTTGCGAGGATTCGTCGACCGGCGCCAAAGTTATTCAAAATAGAATGTTGCGGATTTCCTATGGTAAGAGGGTCCTAACCATAACTATCTACTGGCGACCGCCAGTAGATAATATATATATATATATAACTACCTACTGGCGACTGGCGACAGTAGGTCATATATATATATATTTATTTATATATATATATATATATATATATATATATATATATATATATAATCTACTGGTGGTAGGGTGTGCGCATAGTGAAAAACCAGAAAAAAAAATAAAAAATAAATACATAACTTAGCATTTAAAAAACCGTACAAATTCACTGAAAAAACCATAGGTTTCACACACGTTATAGTTAGGAATTATCATTTACAAAACCTTGCAAATTCACTTAAAAAACCATAGGTTTCACACATGTTATAGTTAGCTGTACATTTCACTCGTAAAAAACCAATGAAATTCCACGTTATAGTTAGATCAGGTAACTATAACTTGCGCGACCGCAATCCACAATGTGTAATTTCAGATGTCATCATTGATGTCATGAGTGATGTCACTGACCATGTCATGAGTGATGTACTATGTGACGTCATCAGCAGTTTATTGTGGGCGCGCAAGTTATAGTTACCTGATCTAACTATAACGTGGAATTTCATTGGTTTTTTACGAGTGAAATGTACAGCTAACTATAACATGTGTGAAACCTATGGTTTCTTCAGTGAATATATATATATATATATATATATATATATATATATATATATATATATATATATATATATATTTATATATTACCTACTGTCGCCAGTCGCCAGTAGGTAGTTAGAGTTACAACCTAGTTTCCATAGGAAAAGCATTTTTTGATTTGCTAGTAACTTTGGCGTTGTTTGATGAGTTTGATGAATCTTTGCGAAATTCTCAAAAAAAAAAGTCTATCCAGGTCATCTCCTATCCTGAATGTTTGGGGGTGATTCGTTGAGGGGGGGCTGAGAAAAAAGGGGGGTCCCAAAACACTTTTTCCCATGTTAATTTCCATAGGAAATTTTGCAATGAGTTACAGCCCGAACTGCTGAACGGAATTACCCCAAATTTGGCAGAAAGGTAGAGCTTTGTTCAGAAAGCGACCATTTTTTTAAATGGTGTAAATCCGTTCAGTAGTTTTTGAGAAATTTAAAAAATAAGAGTCAAAAAATCAATTTCCCATAGGAAACTTTGTGCAAGGCTACAGCTGAAACAACTGAACGGAATTACCCCAATTTTGGCACAAAGGTAGTGCGTGGGTCAGAAAGTGACTTTTTTTTAAAAATGGTGTAAATCCGTTCAGTAGTTGCTGAGAAATTAGAAAAATAAAAGTTTCAATATCTGGATGGAGCCTAAGTCCTGTGCACGAGCTTCACTGTGATTGGGTGCCAACACTCCAAACCAGGAAGTGTTGGCAGCCGTCTTGTGGCTCGATAGAAGCGTGTCGCTAGAAAACAGAGAAACAAAGGTAGACAATAAGAGAAGGGGGCAGGGTAGAAACACCCTGCCCCCTAGGCCTGCTCAGGGAGTCCCAGAAGGACCCCCAGGGCCCAAAAAAACATTTTTTTTAAAAAGAAAAATCGGTGCAATTCGTGCTGCGGTCACAGGTTCCTGTGTTTTATTTTAATGAGACCCCAGGGTGGGCTAGGTCCCGTGGGCATTTCTTAATAAATAATAGTGGGGACTCGCTGGGGCTGCGGGGGCCGGCTGGGGTCCCCTCAGTCTCGGGGCTTCACTCATGTTTGGGGGGTTGCGCCCCCCCCCTCCTGGAGCCCTCCATCTGCTTATAACTTTGGCATCGTTTGACGATTCTTTACAACATTTTCCAAAAAGTTTCTCTTTTTTGATCAGATCCTATCTTGAAAGTTTAGGGGTGATTGGTCAAGGGGGACTGAGGAAAAAGGGGGGTGTCAAAACGTGTTTTCTCAATGCATTTTCCATAGGAAACGTTAGAGAAGGCTACAGGTCAAACTGCTGAACGGAATTACGCCACATTTGACAGGGAGAAAGGTCTTGGTCCAGAAAGCACGGTTTTGTAGAAATGGTGTAAATCCGGTCAGTAGTTTTGGGGATATTAAAGGAAAAAAATATATATATAGCTGGTCGGTGCCTAACTCCCGAGCACGAGCTTGCCTCTGATTGGCTGCTAACACTTCAAAGCAGGAAGTGTCCTCTGACTGGCTGCTAACACTTCAAACCAGGAACTGTTAGCAGCTATCTAGTGCCTCACATCGAGTGAAAATATAGAAGAAAGGTTCCGGGGGCAATTTAATATAGCGGAGCTCTGTGTAATGATGATTTGGATGCAGTGAAGGTTTAAGATTTATTAACAATAAAGGAGAAACAGGTGAGCGCCAGGTAGCACGACTTCCACTCCAGGGTACCAGTAGGAAGATAACCCTTTCACGCTCCCTGTGCCCAACATCACCACTTTGCAGCTATGCCTTTAGAAGTAGGGGTGGGCGGAATTTGCGTAATCGCGTTACGCAAATCTCCGCGAAACGGTAAAAAATCTCCGCGAACACGCAGAAATTCCGCAAACACGCGGAATTGCTTGTTCGCGATACTTTTTTCCTGTTCGCGATCGCTGTTTGCGTGCTCGGGGTGAAATATCTCGCAAACACGCATATTGAGAACGCGAACAAGCAGAAAATTTCGCGAAGTCGCGGAACGCAGCTTTTTGGGTAATTTTGCGTTCTCCGCGGAACGCGAAATTACGCAAATTCCGCAAATTCCGCCAACGGAACGGAATTTACCGCCCAGGCCTATTTAGAAGCCAGTCCGTCGGCTCGCAGCAGTCTACCTTTGCGAGCTAGTACGCTGCTGTGCCTCTACCTCTGCGAGCTACTACGCTTCTGTTCCTTTGGGAGTGGATACCTCGTAGTTCTTCCTCTGTGAGTCGAGCGGATGGACCGCAGTTGTCCCTCTGCGAGCCTGGGTATGAACTGCTCATAAGTCACACTATATAAGCATTGAAAAGCCATTTTGTGATCCAGTCCATCAGCTGGCATCTGTCTGAGGTATTTCTGAAAACATACTGGAGCTCTTTCTGTGTGAGATACCCCTTTCACGCTGCATCTCCCCACATTAGCAGGTAACGCACCCTCTTCCCACATCACCAGCATACCCCCAACAACCCTCTTGGGCCCGGAAGTGTCCCTCTATGAACTATTAATAAAAAGATGCTTGTGAGTTTGGAGAAATAAGAATCTTAGTCATATATAGATTTACATATAAAACATTTTATTAAAACAAAACAACAACAAATAAAATTATGTACAGCTGTGGCGTGTCATCGCTGGTCCATTTGTGAAACACAGCCTGCAAGACAAAACGAAAGATAAGATGGTGCGTCATGCGTCCAGCAAAGGAGATAGAGAGAGGAAGAAAGAGTGAGAGAGAGGTAGAGAGAAAGAGTGAGGGAGAGAGGAAGACAGAGAAAGAGTGAGAGAGAGAGGAAGACAGAGAAAGAGAGATAGAGTAAGAGAGTGAAAGAGAGAAAGGGTAAGATACACGGAAGAGAGAAAGAGAAACAGTGTGAGAGAGAGGAAGACAGAGAGAGAAAGAGTGAGAGAGAGGAAGAGAGAGAGAGAAAGAGTGAGAGAGAGGAAGAGAGAAAGAGAGAGCTACAAGGAAGAGAGAAACAGTGTGAGAGAGAGGAAGAGAGAGAAAGAGAGAAAGAGTGAGATATGAGGAAGAGAGAAAGAGAGAATCAGTGTGAGAGAAAGGAAGAGAGAGAGAAAGAGTGAAAGAGAGGAAGAGAAAGAGTGAGAGAGGAAGCCAGACAAAGAGAGAAAGAGTGAGACAGAGATGAAGACAACAAGAGAAACGGTGTGAGAGAGAGGAAGAGAGAGAGACATAAAGAGAGAAACAGTGTGAGAGAGGAAGAGAGACAGATAAAGAGAGAGAGAGAAAGTGAGAGAGGGAGAGAGGGAGAGAGAGAAAGAGTGAGAAAGAGTGAGAGAGAGGAAGAGAGAAAAAAGAATGAGAGAGAGAGGAAGAGACAGAGAAAGAGAGAAAGTGTGAGAGAGAGAAAGGAAGAGATGGAGAGGGAGTGTTGACACTGGAGAAAATCTTTGCAGCTCACCTTTGTGCCACCAGTGTGTCTCCGACCACGTGCCGGGACATAGTGCACCATCAAGTTTAGTGATATGAAAAATAGTATAGATTTAGTTATTGTGGAGTACATACAACTGCACATGCATAATTCTCAGTTTCAAGGAAGAGAGAAAGAGAGAAACAGTGTGAAAGAGAGGAGGAGAGAGAGGGGAGAGTGAGGAAGAGAGAGAGAGAAAGTGAGAGGGGAAGAGAGAAAGAGTGCAAGAGAGAAAGATAGACAAAGAGAGAGTGAGAGAGAGGAGGAGAAAGATTGAGAGAAAAAGAGAGAAAGAGAAAGACACAACGAAGATAGAAAGAGAGTGTGGAAGAAAGAGAGATAAAGAGTGAGAAAGAGGGAGAGAGAGAGAAAGAGTGAGAAAGAGGAAGAGAGAAAGAAAGAATGAGAGAGAGAGTAAGAAACAGAGAAAGAGAGAAAGTGTGAGAGAGAGAAAGGAAGAGATGGAGAGGGAGTGTTGACACTGGAGAAATTTGTCACAGCTCACTTTTGTGCCACCGGGGTGTCTCCAACCACATGCTGGGAGATGGTGCAGCCCTCAAGTTTTATGATCTGAAAGATAGCATAGAACTAGTAATTGCAGAGTACATACAACTACACACACGTAATTCTCTGTTTCGCTAATGCGCAATGAGGCTGGAGCACCCCATCCACTCCCACTGCTCAGAGGTGTCTGTGCCCTCTTGTGCGCCCAGACTGCTGCACACTATCCAATCCCATCGCCCAGAGGTGACTGCCCGCTGCTGCAGAAAGAAGTGTCTCTGCTCACCTTCTGCCACCGGTGTGTGTGTAGGAGGGTCCACCTCATGCCGAAGCAACTTTGTCATGCGTTCAGGATGGCCACGCATCATCGCAGATTTTTCGCGCGTTCAGCTTTGGTGGTGTTGGGGGGTGAACGTCGATTCATGATTCAAAGCCTGTTAGATAAAAAGCAAGATAAGAGTGTGCATCATGCGTCCATCAAAGGAGAGAGGAAGAGAGAGAGAAAGAAAGAAAGAAAGAGTGAGCAGAAGACAGAGAGAAAGAGAGAAACAGTGAGAGTGAGAGAACGAGAGAGAAAAAAAGAAAGAAAGTGAGAAGACAGAGAGAAAGAGTAAGAAAGACGAAGAGAGAGAGAAACAGTGAGAGAGAGAAAGAGTGCGAGAAAGAGGAACAGAGAAACAGAGGAAGAGTGAGAGGGAGAGAAACAGAGAGAGAGGAAGAGAGAGAGAGAGAAAGAGACAAACAGAGTAAGAGGAAGAGGGAGATAGAAAGAGTGTGAGGGAGAGAAAGGAAGAGATGAGGAGGGACACTGAGTGCCCACACTGTGTACAAAACCGTCACAGCTTACCTTTACGCCACCGCTCTGTCTCCAACCACGTGCCGCGACCTAGTGGAACTCTCAAGCTCCCACATCTGAAAGATAGTACAGAATTAGTAATGGCAGAGCAGGGTTAGATTTGGATTCAAAATCGGACCAAGCACGTTAAAAAAAAAAGTAGCCCACATTTGCATATTGCCATTCCTCAAAACACTGCTTCGGCGAAATTTTATTTAAAAAAGGGTGGGTGGGGGAGATACAAAAAAATGCATGGATTCGTTTACACTGGTGAATAAAAAACAAGTGAGGCCACTTCGGCTCAGGCCCCCTGCCCTGCTAGGTATGCATATTAATGGATGGTGCTGCAAGAAAAAGAAAGTGACACCTCTGCCTGTTGCTAAACGTGAGGTAATGTCGCCCATCTGCCTCCAGAAATGCCATTCAGACACCCACTGGGCTGCTGGCTGTATCCAAACAAATGTGACACCGCCCAAACCTGCCCCCCACACTGCTCCGAAAAGCAGCCTACAGTTGTAATTCGACACCGGCTCCTCGGGCATTGCACCAGTGCCCGTGTTACCAATCCGACGCTGTGGCAGAGTATATACGAGTGCGTACGCCTAAATCGCTCTGCCGTCTTTCTGCATTCAAGCTGCTGTACCCCATCCAGTCCCGCTTCCCAGACGTATCTGCCCGACGCTGCGCACCAAGACCTCACCACCTTTTTGTGGTCACAGCGCACTCCACATCATGCAGCTCCATTCTGCAAGCTAATAGGTCTCACATTTGGTACTGAGTCTTGATATCACCATGGCAGACGACATACTAGTGCACCTATCATCATCGCAGGTTGTACACCCGCTCAGTGCTTGCGGTGCTAGTAACTCAGTGAGAAGTTCGGCCACGCACGAGGCAGTAGGCCCTCGCTGTTGGGCTCAGGCCTACACTGCGGTGCAGCAGAGCACACAAAACATCAAGTGTCCGGACCAGCGGGACGGGCTATCACTTTGGCGGTGTGACTGTGCCAGCCGCAGTGCATGCGTTGTGAGCAACTCTAAAATGGTGTAGAGCACGTGCGCCTGGTCTTTTTTATTAATAGGGTCATGTGTCCTCTGACGCCTGTGCTGAATGGGTGTGTTGTGGGTGTATACCAGCCGTGAGGGAGTGGATGTGGCAATGGGTGTCTGTGTTGGAGTGCTACCGTCAACCGGGTTGCAAAAGCCAAAGTGTTACTCTGTGAGCCAAGTCCAACAATTTGGCCAACATGTAAGGTACGGGGAATTACTGACCCTATATTCATTCATAGTTCCATACAAGAAATATGGTGAACATGACACATCTGTGTGGCTGTGGATGTTTATTGCACATTCAGGGGAGTATTGCAGCTGTAGCAATACAGGGCCATGCAAAGTCCAAATCTCAGTTTTTGGGACATGGAGGGCAGTCAAATAGAGACAAGCTCATTGTCGTAGTTAGGCTGCGCTAACATATGTACTTATACAATCACTCTGCCAATCGCCACGCACTTATAAATTCACTATACACTCTCCTTACAGTACTCTAATCATCCAGTCTCTACGTACGTACTTGTACAATGACCGAGACAAAGTTACATAACCAAAGTTTTCTCCCAATGTCAAAGGTAAGTTGGTTGCATACGCTGTCCAGAGCATAATGTAATGTGGTAGGGCCCAGGGGCAGCATGTTGCATACATAATGAACATACGTACACAGATAGATAGTGGAACTGGGTACGGGCACGTGCGCTCGACTCCTTTTTATTACCAGGGTCACATGTCCAGTGACGTCTGTGCTGGATGCGTGTGGGGTGAGTGTTATCCAGCCCTCCAGGAATGGTTGTTGCTGGCAACAAGTACAACAGTAATCATTGGACCAGACACAGAGATTCAATCATAAAGGGTAAATGATTTGTGCTGCACTAAGGTAGGGGCAAATGATGTGAAATAATACACAAAAGATTCTATCGTAAAGGGTCCATGACTTGTGGTACACTGATGTAGGGGCACCAGATGTGAAATTATACACAAAATATTGTATCATAAAGGGTCCATGAGTTGTGCTGCACTGCGATAGGGGCATTAGAAGCATTCAGCATGTGCGCAGCCAGCGATGATGCGTGGTCCGGGCATGCTGCACTGGGAGCAACGTCTCTTGCCTACTGGATTGCGTCGTCTGCAATTGCGACTCGATGTGAATTGTGAGCCCTGCAGTCCGCAATGTAGTTGGAAGGCAGTAGTCAGCACAGACATCGAGGAATGCTTTTTGTCACTTCCTCTTGACAAAACCCAGGGACATAGAGTACAATTCTGTCTGCAATTAGTAAGTCATGTCTCAATGTAAATTGTGATCTCTGCTGACCGCAGTGTAGGTAACAAAAGATGAAATATGTATGGAATACATTGTCGAAATGTGTAGGTTTCGGGGATGTTATAGTTAGTTGCCTACTGGACTCTGAAATTAATTAATCAAGACTGAATTCGAACTGTGAGCTCTGCTGACCGCAGTGTAGACTGCCATTCAGTGTTCCTTTGGACTTGCAAGATGAATTTGGTCATTGTACGAAAGCTATAATTGACATCAAAAAAGTTCTTGAAGCAAGGATACTAAAAGGATATTGTGTAGGTTTCAGGGACGTTATACTTATTTGGGATTTTCACCAGCAACTACTTTAAACTTTGTTATTTCTTTTTGAAACTTCACATCACTATTATCTTCCATCTCTTCTTCAACATGTACACTTATCAAACTGTTATTTTCTGTATGCTTCTCTTGACTACCAAAGAAACGTAACTCTATATCATCACAAACTTGTTTTATATAATTTATATTAAAACTCAATTTCGTGCCGCAGCAAGACCTAGACTTATCCAGATGATTCCTCTTGACTTTGAATATAAACTTGCAGATGTCTATCGATCCGAACATTCGTAGCATTTAATTTCTCGATGTGAAAGCATCTTCAAGCGGAAGCTGTACAATTTTTTGCTAAGTGTCTTCTCCTGTGAAATTTCTTCCCACATTTCTTTCAATCCTGTCTTCTCAGACTTGCTAATATATGATGTGACATAGCGACAAACAGCAAATCAGATATCTGCAACATATTGTATGTCCATATTTGCATTCCACATCTTCAAAATCACTGGATTGTAATCATTAATGTACTTCGATTGTTCTGTTCTTTTTATATTATAAGTATTTTTGGTTGATTTTCGAGTGATAGTATGCCTCACTGCTGATAAAAACTGTTCACTCTTCCTTGCAATGACTTATGGTGCACTGAGTTAGTAGTACCTTTGGCGCTCAGCGTGTACATACCCTGCGATAATGCGTGGTCCAGAGGGGGCCGCACTCGAACCAATGTTTCTTGTCTATTGAATTCTGCCTCAATACGGCCATGTGGCGATGACTTATCGTGCACTGAGTTAGTAGTACCTTTGGTAATGAGCGTCTACGTAACGTGCAATGATGCGTGATTGGGGGGGGCCGCATTCGGAGCAATGTCTTTTGTCTATTGAATTCTGCCTTAATAAGGCCACGTTGCGATGAGTTATGGAGCACTGAGTTAGTAATACCTTTGGCGCTCAGCTCAGTGATGGCATTTGAGATGTCATCAGTGATGTCATCAGTGATGTCACTGACCATGTCATGAATGATGTAATATGTGACGTCATCAACAGTGCATTGCAGGGGCGCATGTTATAGTTAGCTCAACTAACTATAACGGTGGAATTTCTATGGTTTTGTATCAGTGAAATGTCCAGCTAACTATAACGTCCCTGAAACCTATGGTTAAAAAGCTCCTGTTTCCCCCGATCTTCTCCATTTGACAATAAAAGGTTCACATAACGGCCCCACCTTAGACCTCTTTAACATCTATGCTAGAGGTTCGACGGGGGGACAGATCTCTCAGACAGTGTCTGCTCTGGAGCACGAACTGACCCTCATTGATCGGAACTCTACTGTTATCATCTGTGGAGATTTTAACTGTACCTTTGAACCTCTAGCCTCAGAAGATTTATTGGGGTCCAGTGAATCAGATCTCATTTGGGGAATCCCGCCCTTAGAGCTCACTCCGATTAAGAAATGGTCACAAAGGGCCATTCAACTGAATGCACTCACTCAAGAATTTAACCTACGTGCAGTGAATGGCAGATCTATATCCGATAAGGGCGGTGCCTTCACTTTTAACAGGCTAACTTCACCATCACGCATCGATTATATCCTTGTCGATATCTACTCTTGGGGGCTTATCACAGATATGGTTGTCAAAAACACAATAGATAGTGATCACAACCCACTATGTTTACAAACTAAAGATCTCTGGATGACAATACCCAATGTGGCCAATGAACCTCCTTTAATGGCAACCAAGGAGGTATCACTGGCAGGGTGTAGTCGACGCCTCAAATGGCATGGGATCTCACAACATATATATTATCTACTGGCGGTCGCCAGTAGATAGTTATAGTTAGGACCCTGTTTCCATAGGAAATCCGCAACATTCTATTTGGAATAACTTTGGGGCTGGTCGACGAATCCTCGAGAAATTTTCAAAACTAATGGGGCGCTACGCTACGCTCCTACCCTGAAAGTCTCGGGGTGATTCGTTAAGCGGGGTATGAGAAAAAAGGGGGGTCCCAAAACGCATTTTCCCCATGCAATATATTTTTGTATTTGTACCAAACTGGCAAGCCTTGCAGGATGAGCATTTAAAGAAACCTTTTCTTGTAGGTAGCCATGTCTGTTTTTTAAAACTTTCTTGGCTATTGTCCGTTAACATATTCCCCATGCTTCTGGACTTACGGAACCTGATTGGAGGATTTGGGGGCATAAGGCAACCAATCACCGGATCTTCACGAATTAGATGCCAGCTCTTTCTCATAATACTCCTCAATTCTTTTTCTTGTTTAGAATATGTTAAAATGAGACGCACAGGTTCTTTATTAGGGTCAGAAGCCTCTCTTTTTCTGTATTCCAAAAGCTTTCCCTGGGTTTTAATTGGGCCTTTTTCTTGGCGGCTTCCAATGCCTCGTAACTATACCCTCTTGCTAAAAACCTGGTCATACTTTCCCTTAATTTGTGTTCCGCATCCTCAGGGTTACTACAAATACGACGGATGCGGAGCATCTCCCCATAGGGTATACTGTTTATTAAATGGGGTGGGTGTGAGCTGGAGGCATGAAGAAGTGTATTGCCAGCCGTAGGTTTTCTAAAAAGGGTAGTAGTTAAAATGTTGTTGGATATTAAAACCTGTACATCTACAAATGTCACTGAGTCATCACTAATATTTGAGGTAAAAGAAAGATTAAGATCATTGCAGTTGATATCTTTGACAAAGTTGATTACACTATCCTTTGTACCTTGCCAAATGATAAAAAGATCATCTATAAAGCGGAACCATAAAATCACATTTTGAGCAAAGACATTTTTATATTGTTGTCTGACCACCAGCTCCTCCCACCAGCCCATAAATAAACAGGCATAGCTGGGGGAGAAGCTGGCCCCCATTGCTACGCCTCGCATTTGTTGATAAAATTGCCCATTAAACAAAAATAAATTATTTTCTAAGCAAAAGGATAGCATGTTCAATAACATTCTGGAGTGGTCCGCATATTCCATTTGTCTTGTGCTCAAGTAAAATTCCACTGCTCTTAGTCCATCCTTGTGTTTAATACAGGTGTAGAGGGAACATACGTCTAATGTGACTAACAGGTAACTTTCTTTCCATCTCAGGTTATTTATTTTTTTGAGGAAATCTCCTGTATCCTGAATATATGATTTTAACTTTTTCATGTGATCTTGTAAAAAGTAATCAATATATCGTGATAAGTTCTCAAGAGGGCCATCACAGGCAGCAATAATCGGTCGTCCCGGAGGGTCCGTCAGGCTTTTATGCACTTTTGGGATAAAGTAGATGTATGGTACTAGTGGATGTTCTTTTTTGATGAACTTAAATTCTTCCCAACTTAAAAGACCCAGGCTTTTCCATGCCAATAAGTCCTTAAACAATGTCTCTTGTGCATTTTTGTATTTAAGTGGCGAACTCTTACTATAACATGCCACATCATCCAACTGCCTGTAGGCTTCCTTGAGATATTCTGCTGTCGGCCAAAGAACTATGTTCCCTCCTTTATCTGAATTACGGATGACTAGGTCCGCCTTCTGAAGTTTAGAGATCAACTGCGTAAATTTTCCTTGTTGATGATAGTACTTTCTTTTTCTTACTTTATTGCTGACATATGTCAATTTCTTTAGTTGAAGTGCCACATGCTCACTGAAGGTGTCTAAGCCATCATGGGTGGAGATAGGGATGAATTTGGACTTAGGCTTGAAGGGTGTGTATGGTTTAATTTGATTTACCAGCGGGGACAGTTCACCTGTTTCCACACTATCCCCTGCTGTTGCAAGATGGTGTATATCCGAGAACAGGGCCAGGTCAGAAACTTGGAGACCGGTGGAATTGGTTGCACTCTGCATTCCATTGTCCATTTCCTTTGATGGTTTGATCATATGGAATTTTTTGAGTTTCAATTTTCTAATAAATAAATACACATGCGCTCTTGTTTGAGTGTATTTAAAGTTAGATTCAGGGCAAAAACTTAAGCCCAGACTTAGTAGTTGATTTTCCACTTTGGTCAGTTCAGTTTGCCCTAGATTGATAATAGTTCTGACCTCCTGGGCTTTGCAATCCCTGGTCTCATTTTCTAATATCTCCGGGCGCGTCCGCGGCCTCGTTTCTTTGGCTCGCCGCTGTTTATTCGCCCTGCGCCTGGCCCGTCTCCTTTGGCATTTTGTGGTGCCGTTGTGTTTTGTGGTCTTGGCCTCAATGTCTCCCTTCTCCCCTGTTTTAAAATGTCTAGCTCTTCCCCCACCGTCAGCTTAATACCCATGGTGTTCCTCACACCTTCATTGTCGGATTCACTCTCCAACGCCGAGCTGTACGGTGAGGAAGGCTCTGTTTGTTCTTTTTGCTTCCCTTTTCCCCCATCCTGTCTTTTGTTGGCAATCGCAACTCTCAGTGAGTCATAACGTCGTGAAAAAGTGAAAATCTGGCCGTTCTCATAGCCGTCGCGATCTCGTTTAAATTTCCAGATTTTTCGCGCTTTTATTTTATCCTCTTCTTTATCAAGCCTGTTGTTCATTTCTTCCCTCCATTTACTTTCTTGTTGGGGGTCATTGCCTTGTTGTTTGATATATGCTTCTTGGGCATCTATTTTAATTATCAATTCCGCCCCATCTATTTCTGCATATTTTACGAGGATCTGGACTAAGCGCCTCGAGGATTCCAGGTTGCAATCACCCCATTCAACCATCATCTGGGGATTGGGCTTCTCATAACTTGGGGCTAACATAATGCGCAGCCCCCTTGGAATCCTGCCAACGTCCAGGTATCTCTTTAGGGAGCGAGCCTCCCACCATTTCGCTGTTTCTCGCCTCTTTAGTTGTTCCAACAATTTAAATTGTTCTCTCAGCGCAGTTGGTTCATTGCTATTCTCCTTCTGTACCTCTGCTCGTTGAATTGCCTCCCCTTCTAAGGCATCAGAGAATATTTCATCGGCAGCAAGCTCTCGGGCTCTGCGCGCGTCTGCCGACATCTTAAATTAAGGGTTTAATGCAAACTGTTGACTGCACAGTGGGGGCCTTATCATGCAGGCGAGAGAAAAAAAAGCCTATTCTCCCGCGTCTGCTTCCCCCTAATGCGGGTATACCTCCGACTCGGAAACTTTAATATCCGTGACACACAGTTCCTCTTACCGGCGTTTGGAAGCGAGCTTCTTGCGATGCACCTCCGCTGGGTTCCCGTTCCACCGGGCAGCCACACATATATATATATTGCACAGAAGTTCCTCTCCACAAATCCACGGAAAAGAAGACGAGCCACACCAGTCTTGCTAGGAAAGTGTAAGTTTATTTTACACAAGGGGCAGAAGACGCGTTTCGGCTGACACGCTGCCTTGGTCACATGACCTTTCTGGTGAACCAGGAAGTATATAACACATTGGTGATTTCAGCACGTCACAGCGTGCATTGAGTGAAAGTGAAAACAGACTTGGTGGGACCTGGGAGAATAACACCAATTGTGCAGTGTTGTAGGAGTTTCTCAATTGTAGTGGTTTAAACCAACAATACAAAAGGGACACAAGTTTTCTCAACTTAATACTCCAAAAATGACAAAAGCTGGAAGAAGAGAAAACTCTGCCGGATTATCTGACCAGAACCTGAAAACAGAAGTATATCCATATTAAAAATGCCTTGAAAAGTAAGTAAAACCTATATTTAAATTACAACTGACATTTAATCAAAATAAAAATTGTAAATAATTAATAAAAAAAAATTCTACAGAGTTTTATATAGCACAAACCTGACCCAAATTGGGTATCAGAGCGCTTTACATAGCACCAGTTGAGGACACATTCATTTTTGTTAGGCACGGGGAGATTAAGTGATTTACCTAGAATCACAGGATGTTCAGCGTCATTGCCGAGACTCAAACCCAGTTCCCCAGAATCGATGTCGACCGCCCTAGCCGTTAGGCCAACTCCTCCCCCCAATAATAAACATAATACCCTACTACTTCTATCTCTGGATATGTGCTTACTAAAACAAAGGAAAACAACATCCAGAACGTATTAAGCTACCAAAAAACACAAAACGAGTACCTAACCAGAAAAAAGACATTAAAGAAGTAAATGTAAGTTTTCATAGAAACAGAAAATCAGCCGTACACAGATAAAAATAAAACCTAACAACCTCAACCTATGCAACCTAGTAACAAATAAACATTTAAATGAAATGGGTTCTCTTTTTTTTTCAACAAAAAAGAGAGCACCTGCTCCACATCACAACACCCCCAAGGGAAAAGCCGTAGCTAATTTTTAAAACATTTAAGAAGAACACATGCAAGAATAATTAAGAAAACTAGTTGCATAATTTTACATGTAAATAACAAACATACAATTAATATAATATATTTTAAAATGTTAATTCTTCATTAAATAACACTATTTTTAGACATAATGACAGAAAGACCAAGAAATACCACATCACCGAAAAGAAAGAAATTATTAAATCACATGGGTTACACCTACAACCAAGAAAATATATTGATGGAAAATGAATTGGAAATATACTAAATATTACTCTAATGCATGCTACGGGTTGGCCACTACAAATGTAAGGAAACACTATTACACCCCAAATGTGACAGAAATAGAACTAAGGAAGGTATTGCAGGATATAAAAGAGGCAAGCACTAGCTCCCAGGAGCCCACAAAATAAAGCCTAAAAGATATACTCCCTAAAGTCCCCAAGTACATCACAGGCCAACTACCATCCACCCACCTTAAAAGGCTTAATTCCACAAACTAAAAAAAGCAACCAGCAGTAGCGGCCGGTGGTGGGAGTGCTGTGGGGCAGTGGGGCTGGGCGGGGGTGGAGCAGGTCGAGGGGTAGTACACTATGGATTACGGCCCAACGGAGGTAAGTAAACAAATAAATAAATAAAACAAATTTCATTGCGCACGCTGCATTGAAAATGTGATGCAGCGCCTGCAATAAAATTTGTTTTTATTTATTTGTTTACTTACCTCCGTTGGGCCGTATCCCATATTTTACTACACCCCACCCTGCTCCACCCCCGCCCCGCCTCACCACCCCTGCAGAACTCCCTCCACCGGCCGTTCCTGGCAACCAGTGATTCACCTCTGTCCCTTTGACAGTTGTGCCTAGAAGAAAATACTTCCACCAGGTACAGTGGCAAAAATGTGATCATTGTGAAGCTTTACATACAATTGTACCTTATTTTTAAATACACAGCATGGTTGTAGTATATATATTTTAGAACTGACCGCAAATGTGTTGTATGTAATAGCTTTAATGAGATACCCAGTATTATTACTGAAATGGTGAAAGTAGTGTTTATGAAATTATTTGTATCGAGACATATTACTTGTATATATTTTTTATTTTGTTTTTCCTTTGTAGATTCGACTGCACACGCAGAAGGAGGTGACAGTACATCTTTGCGGGTTGTTGTTAAACAGATGCCACTGGAGTCTGAATGAGGTTGAATTGACCCTAAGGATTCCAGTGGAATAGAGGGTGGGGGGACTGGAATGGATGTCAGCTCAGGGCCCGACTTCTCACACCTGTCTGATCCTGGCCTGCCACTTGTGGTGGAGGCTTTAAGCATTACTGCTTCTCCTGGAGCTGTCATTGCCACAACCATCTCTCGTGCAACCCCAGGAAGGCAACTGTAGTCTGAGTTCTCCTTTGCTCCAGGCACCTCTCCCTCGACTCCTGTCCCAGTAGCTCATATTTTCCCAGAGGTAATGTGGGTTTTAAGGGGTATGTGTGCTGGACAGACAGCTGTGGTGGCTGTACTTGGCTCTGATCATGGACAGTATGGTTCACGTCGGAGATGATGGATCAAACCCAGATCTGTTGACTGGCTGTGAGTGTTTGATTGGTTCTGATGCTCCGTCCATCACCACCCCCTTTTGTACCGCTTTGTTCGCCATAAGTTGGCAGGGTATGCTCAGACGTGAGTCCCTTGCTCACTTTGCCACTGGATTCAAGCAAGCCTGGCTGAAGACAGCTGAAATGCCAGAAACCGGTCCTAGGAAGCTTGTTTCCGGTCCAGGGAAGGCATGGCTTGGCAGTTCGGGCTGGACTGTTCCCATGAGGCACAGGGTCAGACTGATTTGCATATGGCCATGTCTGAACTGGGGTGGCAGAGTGGGCTAAAGAACGGTGATGGATCAAACCCAGATCTGTTGACTGGCTGTGAGTGTTTGATTGGTTCCTGTGCTCCGTCCATCACCACCCCCTTTTGTACCGCTTTGTTCGCCATAAGTTGGCAGGGTATGCTCAGACGTGAGTCCCTTGCTCACTTTGCCACTGGATTCAAGCAAGCCTGGCTGAAGACGGCGGAAATGCCAGAAACCGGTCCTAGGAAGCTTGTTTCCGGTCCAGGGAAGGCATGGCTTGGCAGTTCGGGCTGGACTGTTCCCATGAGGCACAGGGTCAGACTGATTTGCATATGGCCATGTCTGAACTGGGGTGGCAGAGTGGGCTAAAGAACGGTGATGGATCAAACCCAGATCTGTTGACTGGCTGTGAGTGTTTGATTGGTTCTGATGCTCCGTCCATCATCACCCCATTTTGTACCGCTTTGTTCGCCATAAGTTGGCAGGGTATGCTAAGACGTGAGTCCCTTGCTCACTTTGCCACTGGATTCAAGCAAGCCTGGCTGAAGACGGCTGAAATGCCAGAAACCGGTCCTAGGAAGCTTGTTTCCGGTCCAGGGAAGGCATGGCTTGGCAGTTCGGGCTGGACTGTTCCCATGAGGCACAGGGTCAGACTGATTTGCATATGGCCATGTCTGAACTGGGGTGGCAGAGTGGGCTAAAGAACGGTGATGGATCAAACCCAGATCTGTTGACTGGCTGTGAGTGTTTGATTGGTTCTGATGCTCCGTCCATCACCACCCCCTTTTGTACCGCTTTGGAAACCAGGACAATGCCTCCCCAGTCCTTATCCATCCATTTAACTTGCTCCAACTTCCTCATTATTGACCACATCACACCACTCAATATTAAGGGCACTTCACCCCATCCACTTCCTCGAGGTGTTTGGGCAAACCCTGTCCATGGAGGGAGATCCCAATGGGAAGGAGGGATAAAATGGGTATTTGCAAAGCAAGGGCATCACATACCCATATTTGGAACAGTAGTTCTTCTTTATGTAATCTCTGCTAGCAATTATCCCCTTGCCACCCTACTCCCAAAATCAGAGTTAAAGTCTATAAATGTGACTTGTGGTTACTTTGCATTACTTGGGTATAAGAGCAATTACTTCATTAATTTAGCGCAAAACTTATGTTGATCTGACCACTAATCTTGCAACAGTGAAAATCAACCTGTATCCTTCTACGTTATTTGATTTTCAATTGTAGACATGTCACACATTCCTATTAGGACACATTATGCAATTGGGAATCTCGCAGACTAGATGGGATACATATTATTCGCTGGGAATCCCCAGTTCAAGGTAGGTACCACACCTTAATGATATATAACAACTCACAATGTTGGTGTTAAAATCTAGTTCAAATACAGACACCTGGAATTTAATTTAAAATAATGGGTTCTTATTTTTCATTGTTTTCTGGTGTAATGTACATTGAAGGATGAATATCACAGTGCTATGGTGTACATGTCAGCCTTGGGGCTAGGATTAAAGTACTCTATTATTCCATTTGTGATTTTGAAAGGATTCTAATTCTGGTACAAAATAGGAGACAAATTAAAAATGACAGCCCAATTGATTTCCAGACATGCTTAAATTTTAACAGAATACGTTTGAGGCCAAACGTTTTGCTCAGAAACCTGCGGCCGGTGCTATCAAACGACAGGTTGGGTTGATGCTTCATGCTTCTTTAAATCACTGTCTGGTACCCCCTATCCTTAATACCATGATTGAAGGTTCCTGCTTTCTTTCTTTGTCACTGTTCCACTGCATTCTTTTCCTCCTTCGTTGCCGCTTTGTGTTTTTCTCTACCTTTCTCTAGATCAAAGTCTGTTTAGGAAAACTGCGTTACTGTCACAAAAAATGAGTGCCGGTGGGCATCACCTGCAAGCACTTGCTCAAATGAAACACTGGTATGGTGCACAGTGGTGTCGTTAGTGTGTGTCATTAAATATGTGCCATTAGTCTCAATGCACTTGCAACCAGATGTCAGTTAAAGCCTGACATGTGGATGCTCACACTTTAGTGAAGATTGGGTGCATGTTATGCTACATTTCTTTACTTGTGATGAAAGGCTACAGGAGACATTTGGGTGTGATATTGTGATAAGAAATGTCGGGAAAGCGCATTTTACACATTTTCATAATAATTTTTAAAGATAAAGGGGCAGATTTATGTTGCACTTGTGCCACTTTTGCGCCGCCGTTGCGTCACTTTTGTGACGCAGCAGCGGCGCAAATCCTGCGCCATGGTGCGGGGTATTTACAACGTGACGCATCTGGGAGATGCGTCACGTTGTAAAGCCCTGCGCCACATGTAGGCGTTCCAGGGCAGGTGGGGGCGTTCCGGCGCAGGAACGCCTCCTAAAAGTGGCTGAGTGAAATCTACAAGATTTCACTCAGTCACTTTTGAGCCCATGCTGCGTCAAAACCCTGCGCCTGCTTGAAGCAGGCGTAAGGATTGACGCAGCATTGTGCAGATAGGGCCCCCCAGAGCATTGCTGGAGCTGCGTAGCGCTTGTGACGCAACTCCAGCAATGCGCCACTTTTACGGCACAGATGCGTGACGCATCTGTGCCGTTTTTGCCCCATGGTGCGCCGCATTATAAATGCGGCGCATTCATGATGGCGGAGCTGGGGCGCAAAATAACTGGCGCATCCCTGCTGATATGCAGGGATGCGCCAGTTATTATAAATCTGCCCCGTAATATTTAAACATATAATGGGTACAATAATGTTTTTAAGAGGGCTTGTGGGGTCAGCAAGTCAGTGGATGAAAAATGCCATAACATATTCTTGGACATTTCTGTGCCATTTTATTGCTTTGTTGTTCAGAGACAACGATTTCAATCCATGATAACTGTTTGTAGGTTTGTAGGTAGTTGCTAACGTTCTTTTAAATCGTTTACATGTTATATGGTATGTGTACTTAGCTTTGGATTTGCACAGCAGCTGCCACTGGGTTCACAAGCAGCTGAAGATGAACGCCTGGAGCTCGCGACATCAGCGCCTCTTGATTGGTCTGTACTGCACAGAAGGGTTTGCCTATTTGCAGTATTGTTTCCTCTATTGCAGTATTGTCCACCACGAATCTTCCGACCGACAACATACTCAAGATTTACTGGCCTGTACATCTTTTTTTCACCAAACTAGTGCTTATTTTTTTTTTTAAAGATAAAAAGAGAGTGCAGTGGCCCTCGTCAGGAGGCCTCTGCAGCTTGCCCCTGCCAGGGACAGTGCCAACAAAACTACTTGCCTCCACACTCTGACAAGGGCGGCAATTCCAACTATTCCAGGCCCCCAAAGCTATAGGAATGGCTAGTCATTTCCAAATAATTTATTAAACAACTGTTATTGACAAACATCGCCATTATGTGGCTGACTGTCATAAGTGCATTGCAGCTGATTCTGACGCAGGAAAAAGCAACGTAACCTCGCGAAAAGTGACACATCTGCTTCCTTGTACATATGGGGCAAATGGAGCGCCGCCGTGGCATCAAAGAAAGTTAGGGAACAGTGGCAGAAGGCAGCGCATGGGCTTTTAAACGAGCCCCTCAGACTGTTCCTGAGACTGACCCATTCTCCAGCTACAATCAGCCTACTCAAACTTTTCAACCCATCAGTGTACTTTCGAAACTCTGCCTGCAGAAAGAGCATGGACCAGGCCACAGGCAACCGCAAATTACTTGCTCACCCCTTGAATAAACTCAGTTACATGTACACACTTCAAAAGACTAGGGGGCATATTATCAAGCCAGGCTATACAATTATCGCAGCTTTAGCGGCAGAAAACTGCCGCTAAAACGGCGATAATGGGCTTGATGTCCTTCACATCTAACATGGGCTTCGATTGGAATTCCATAGAGCATAATATCAGGCCCATTATCGCCGTTTTAGCTGCAGTTTTCTGCCGCAAAAGCGGCGATAATTTTATCGCCTGTCTTGATAATATGCCCCAGAATGTGCACATTTATGGCAGTCGCACTGAAATGTATTGTTGTACTTTACCTGCTTTGGCCAAGCATATGACATAGTTCACATAACATGTCAGGCATATTAGTAGAGGTCACATTCACTCAAGAGGGTTGCTGGCTCTATTGACAGACCGATGTTTATTGTTAGCCAATGCAATGGTACTCATTTCATCAATCTCGGAGGAATTAAAATGGATGAGAGGACCCGCCCAGAAACAAATGTTTGATTATTGAGCAATGCTTTGCTGTGCTGTGGATTCATTTGTTCACTGAGCAACCATACCGGGAACGTGACCCATGACTCAAATGTGCATGAACTGGTATCCCCAAACAGGCGAAGAGCTTCGTCTCCAGCAGCCCTTTCCTTACATGAAAAATATGACAATGTTGAATTGTAATTGCAAACTAAAATTCATTGCTTGGCTCAGTGTGCCCCTTTGATTAAAAGTCATTATTCATTAGTCTTCCGCTTAGTTTGGGGGCGGAGGCTGACTGCGAGGAGGGCAGGCTCCAACTTTCATATATATGTTGTGGTCAAAAGGTACAGTTTCTGTTTGGTGTTGTACCCCTCTGCTGAGTTGACACTGAGGGAGATGGAACACTTCATGCCTCCTCCCTAAGGTAGCCATCATGTGTTCACTGACTGTATGTCTGGCTGCCTGTGCCCTTGTCTGTAATATGGCACAGCCACATAGACGAAGCCATCTCTCATTTGTATGGGGTCATTGCTCCGTGAAAATGAGGAACGCCAATACCATTGTCAGTGGGCACAGGTGTATTACAGCTGCATCGAGTATTGCAAAGGGGGAAATGCAAGCATCTCCTTCCACTTCTTTAATACGGAAGTGCCCCACAGAGATGGAACTGGGTGTAAATGGAAAGAACACTCACATAGCGATCTGTAACCTGGTCCCTGATGTCTGTGAGTCTGTAAGTTAATATCTTTACCTCAGTGAACATAAAACATCCCCTCATGTCCGAGACCAGAAGCTAAGGGTAGCATTCTTAGCTGGTGTTCGGTGCGGGTCATGATTTTGGTCAATATATCTGGACAATAAAATTATTAAGAAAATTGTATTTCATTTGGCTACCACATCAAGCTGGATTCTCTGATGTATCTATTAACCGCGCACAGTGTTTCCCTGAACGCGGTGATACTTCATGTTAGATATTCGTTAATACCTGATTTACCATTTTGTTCCAGACCATCCTGCGATGTATCCTTAATGAAGGATGAAAGAAAATCGATGAATACAATTTTATTTTGCTCCTCTGATGTTCACTTCTATTTTCTGCCTTGAACCTTTTAAAAATAAATGATGACAAATATACTAACAGCATTTTCATCGCGCAGCTTTTTCATGCTGCTCCCATGGATTCACATCTGACCAGCCGAGCTGAACTCTGTCCAGTGGGCATTCTCTATATTTGCTTGTAAATGAGAATATCAAATGCCTGGCAGGAACCCGAGTCATTCAGCCCTGTTGGATTCACTATCTTTGAAACCGGAGATGCTAAACGCATGAAGAAACCTTTAATGTAACTACCGAGCAATATTTCAAGATAGTAAACGTCCAAAGATCTAGCATTTAAACCCAGTTCAATTAAAGAGGTCGAACATTGCTTTACTTTGCCTCAGGAGAACTGCAAGTGGCGCTTTATTTGATCTTTTATTCTGTTCAGATTTGCACGTAAGTAATCTGCATTTACTCGTGTTGTATGAATCATATCTTCCAGCGCAGAGACCCCTTTTTTATTTTAGTTTGAAGATGTGTTATTAAATATGTACTAAGTGACAAATTACCATCTAATCACTGCATGTTTGTGCATGTGCTTTTATTCTGTAAATTTATAATGAATATCTCTGATAAGCAAGATCAATTAAAAACATATTCAGTGATAATATAGTAGCTATTTAGCTTAGACATTTTTCCAGCAATGACATAAATCGTATGACTATTTTCGCCATAACTTTAATTTGCTATTCACTTGCTTTTGGGCTTCTTTCTTTTGGTTTTAGGTTCTGAAACACATAGAGCACAAGTTTCCTTTTAGATGTAGTTTTTATTTTATTTAGCCTGTCATCTTTGTCCCTGAATCCATCCTAGGTAATGGGGACTGCCATCTTTAAATATGCAGGCTGCCATTTTTAGGTCTCGCCTGAGCCAGCGCATGCGCTGCCCTGGCGAGACATTTAGTAACTGGCTTTCAAAAGTGCTACCCAGAGGCTTTTTCCGGCCACCAGCTTGCTGTTACGCGCACAAGCGCACGCGACGTGCACTGCTGCCATCTGGCTTTCTGTAATGGCTCATTAAGCCTTACAGCGCACGTGTGAATCCCCGCCCACCTCCCCCGCTCCCTTCTCTCACTCCCTCCTTGTCAGCTTCACTGTTTTCACTTTTGCGCCACGCTCGAATCCCCTCCCTTCTCCCACTCCCTCCTCGTCAGCTTCATTGCTTTCACTTTCGCACCATCTTGCTCGCGATCCCTACTCTCCTTCCTCCTTATTGTATATACATTCTTTCCACCCCATTGCACCTTTCCTGTTATCTCTTCCCTTGTTATCCATTCCTCTAGTTCGTTTCCTTCCTTTGTTTTGTTTCCTTTCTCTTCTCCCTCTTTCTTTGCCATTCCTTTGTCTCCTTCCTCCTGGTTCCCACTTCACTCGTTATTCTCTCCTCTCCCTTCTTCGTGACTTTTCTTTCCTTTCTCCCTATTCTCTTTTTCTTACCCCCCCTCCCCTTTGTAGGCATCCACTCACATCACAGACGCTGCGCACTGCTTTTTCAACCGAAAAATATACCAGTTCTGGTCCCTTCTTTGTAAGCATTTTTAAGGTACATACAGCCTTGGATGCGGCGCTCATGGGAGTGTGGGGGGCTCTTCTCGTTTATCTTTCAACAACGACACAACGGGCTTTGCTGTGTGAAGACAGCATCTCTGTGCCAAAACCCCGCCGCCGCCCTCACTCTATTATTATGAATAATAATAATAATAACCGCTGCTTGAAGCTGCTGCGTCATCAAACACTTTTATCTTTCATCTCGGCCATTGTTTTTTTGGGGTGAAATTAAGTAGATCCATATTTTATTTATGTGTTTGATTGGATTTTTTTATTCTGTAAGCACACAATCACATATACTTCTACGAATGAGCATTTTTTTTAAATTGACCTCCATATTAGAAAAAACAATAATAATCATAACAATAATGGTCCGTCAGAAGCTGTTTTCCAAAGCTGGGCTTGATGCCGGGATCACGGAAGTGCTATAAACAGCCCTGCCTTTGATCTAAGATGAGTGACCTGACCATAGGATGCAGTGAGACCCGCCGCAGAGACGACTGGCTTTCCTAGCCTCCATTTCCCACTCCCGCGACCGCCATTACAGCCCTGTGAGGAAGGAAGCAGACAGACTTCCCTCAATGTCTCGCTAATCATCAATTATTGAATTAGCTCTCAATGTCAGTGTTTATGGAAAATTTGCGTTGTCACGAAAGCCTGCTGACTTCCCTACAGTGACTGTTGCCTTTATGATAACGGGCAGCCACGTGACCAGCCGCCGGGCCTCGCTGCGTCCTTCCTTTTAATCTTTTCGAAGTTCAGTAGCCAGCTTGCCACAGCAACCCTTCAAAACCTTCACATGGCTCTCAACTTACCATCTGTTGCATCTTGTCAACTTTCACCAACCCGAAAGCAATAGCATTGGTCAAGTTTTAAAGACCGCTAATTAGGGTAATGCTAGCACCACTGGAAATTATTCACAGGACATTAGTCCGATTATGTTATCACGGAAAATCCGGGTAATAGAAGTGGCCACTTTGCTTCTAATCCAAACTGCATCATAATATCTTCCATGATGTAAAGAAACTTACTTTGAGGACTGCAAAGAATTTGATTCTTACTGACACATCTAGTTTTCAGCAGACATACAAGTCTATGCAGCAATGTCTGTCAGTAATGTCAGCATTTTCCCCATTGACTTCTGTTGAAGTGCAGACAATTTTACGCTGGAGACAGCTCAAAAATATACTCACCAAGAGCAGTGGTATGACTAATATAAACATGCAGACCGTAGGGTTCACAAAAAAGCTGCTGCCTAACCCCTAAATGATTCACTTGGCTTGGCAGGATGCAGTTGAAAGGACTGACCCTACTTTGTAAAAAATTTCAAAGGCCTTCTTGTATAGTGGTGGGTCTTTTTCTCCATGTCATGATGTTGGTAATGGGAGGGAATGGCGTTGATTAAGCATACCTCTCAACTTGCCTGCCTTTGGGAGGTGTTGCATGCTTTTTACCCCTTTCAACATAAGCCCTTTTCTCCCACCGTGGAAGCGGCAAGTAGGGAAGGCTTCTGATTTTATGCAGTCATGTAATTGCTTTAAGCACCTGTCTTCTTCCTCACTCCGACTCATTGACTCGCGGCGAATCCAACAAGCATTGGCATAGCCAATAGGTCTCGCCTTTGGGACCTTCTAAGTGTTTAGCCATGCAACAGTTGATGTTGTTGCACCAAGGATATTGTGCTGCATAACTAAATACTCCTAAGGTCCCAAAAGCGAGACCTATTGGCTATGCCAATGCTTGTTCATTAAATTTTGCAGAATCACCAGCATGTCTGCCTTCATATGTGCCTAGTTTTCTAAGAACTGTGAAAGTGCCAAATCGTTCAGAAATAGACTGCAACAAAACCTCAAGTGTGACAATTAGTCTGGGACAGGTGCCTTTTTCTAGGACAGGTGGCTTTTTCTAGATCATATAACATCCACAGCCAAAATAGTATAGTCTGAATTTATGTCCTCTCACCTTAAAGTCCATAAGGAAACATCTAGAATGCACACCTTAACGCGCATAGGGCCTTATTGTGAAGTCGGGAGGAAAGCCTCCGCCTGACAGTCAGAATTGCCTAGACTGCGTCGGAAACCTTCCAAACGACTCGGTCAAACCGCCCGACCGATTACGATGTTTGCAGTCGGAAAGGAAACCACACGGTTATTCTGAATCCGTTCTAACTGGCTCTCATGGCGAACGGAACTGCATGGTGCACCTCTACGGACAGCGTTTCCAACCGACTGATTACGATGTTGATTTCCGAGTCGGTCTTTCCGACACAAAATGGCTGTCAGAAAGTGACCTCCGGTTGGGGGTCAAGGGGGAACCTAAGGAACCTGCACTGCGCGTCTGGCACAATGGGGTGCCCGCAACAGGGTACAGGGTTTTACACACACACACAATTTCCCCATAGGAGCATGTGATGTCCGTCGGAACATTGGCTCCCAGAGGAATCAATGGGACTCGATGAACAGAGTTTTGTTGCATCGTAATCAGTTGGGTCGACCCGCCGACCACAAGTTGGTCCGTTCCCGAATCCGAGACAGTGTCGGGCGTAAACCCCCCCCGACATCGCAATGAAGCCTATAATCTATTTCAGACATTCCTCAATTTATTTCAGAAATTCCAATCTCTGATAAGATTTAGTAAATAAGGACTGTCACATTATTTCCCTTACTTAGGAGAGAAACTTCACCCAGGTCACAGACTCATATCGCTGATCGCAGATGCATAGTGCAGATCCAGATGTGCACTTTACCAGATTCCATCCTGAATGAAAGAGCCTCAAGCAACACTCTGTGAAGCTCTGCAAAGCATTTCTTTCTGCCTTCATGAACTGGTGCCAGGATTGTGTTCTAAAATTGACACAATCTCCTAGCTTTTGGCCTTGTGCTCAAAATACATGACAAGCTATTCCAAACAGAAAACAAATCCTGTTGTCCAGGTATGCGCACCACCTTCGAAACTCAGGCTTAATAATGATTCATCTGCTAGAAGTAGCGTTGTGCTTAGAGATAGCAGAGTGAGGGTGGAAGGGCCATAGATTGTGAAGTTATGACTTTTCCACGTTCTCACAGTTATTGAAAACTTGCTGCTTTTTATTATCTCCTGCAATATCACCATTATCATGTGCACTAGATCCCAGCATTTCAAAATAACTATTTTAAAATAAATATGTAGAAATACATATTCCATTTCTAGTGATCTTGAATGTTTAAACCATTAATTAACTATTGTTTGTATTACCACTGCTACCTCTTAGGAACCCAAAAGCATTGACGCTGTCTCATTTATATATTGGGTGGGGTTCTGTGGGGCTACAGTAACCTGTCTTTCACTTTTAGCTCTAGTGCATTGGACTAAGTTCAGTCGTGTCACCTGTGGGTGTGAAAACAAACCTTGCAGTGCAGAGCCTGAGACTCAGTTTACCCAACATTTGCACCCAACTTGGGACATTTGGGGGCATATTATCAAGCCCAATTTCGTCGCTTTAGCGGCCGTTTTCGGCCGAAAAGCGGCGATTTCAATATCGCTATATCATCAAGGACACACTAACGTGTGTTTCCTTGAGTTAGCAGCCGTCTGTTCTCCACTTTGCATGTCAGCGATATATATCGCTAATGACATGCAAAGTAGGCGTTCCTGACTTAAACTCCATTGAAACATTCGCAAACACAGCTTCCCTCTATTATCAATGCCCGCAAAGCGATAAGAAAAGTCGCGCTTATCGTTGGAATCTAACACCTGAAAAAAACTTGACTTAACCATCTTGTCAATGGGAGGTGGATTGTTAGGTTGAGTACACACTTGAGTATTAGCAAGCTTGACATTAGCGCAGCTGATTTATCGCTAGAATTCTCACGCTAATTCTTGTTCTACACGCTGTCACTGGGTTTCCTATTGCCTTTGCGATATGCGTTGATAATACCGGGCTATCACGGAGAGGAAATCAAGCGATAGCCGGCAATAAAAAAATATCGCTAAGCGCGCTTTGCGATAATCATCGCAAATTGTTGATAATATGCCCCTTGGATTTTCTGGACTCTTTTGTTGTTTCTGATTACTCACTCAAAAGACTAATTTTAAGCTTGAAAATGGATGTCCGGACTATCAGGGGTAATATCAGTGTTACCTCCTACTTGTTAACTGGAAGGCACCATTCTACATAGGTTTGTTAAGCGCTTGACTGATAAAAGGTTATTTCCCATTTGCCATCTAAATATGAATCTCATGTTTATTGAATCTGTATGCTAACATGGCCCAAATAGATTCTATTTCAATAGGAGTTATTTCAGGGCACATACACATATCTCTTTACTAGATGGGTTCCAAACAGGAAGAGAGGGTAAATGCACATGCTGAATAACTCTTAGAAATATTTGTAAATGCATTTGCTGGATTTTCTCTGCAAAATACTTCCACTTATGGGTGGAGTTTTGGAGTTTGATGATACAGTTCCCAACACTTCGAGCTTTTAAACTTACAGACTAAACAGTTTGTAGTTACATATGTAGTCTACTGAGACCTAGAAGTCTCTTCGAGACATCAAGTACACCAGAAATGATTTGGTGGGCAATTGCCCCATACATCACAGAATGTTTGTAGGGGTTTGTTAAATAATGACAGGGTCAACTGTCACATGTGGCTGGGTTTTGACATGCATACCTTTACACTTCTACAAGTAATGCACTTACTGAATGAAGTAGTATCAGTCTATAGGCAACTCAGACAATTGGTCAAACATATAGTGCTTCAGGCTAGCACAGCAGAAGTGAAGACAGTTCACTAGAATCTTGAAAGAACACGTGGTTGTAAATTTACCTAAACCATATACAAATTGTAGTGGTCATATTACATAAAATCAAGGCAACATTCTGGATGAATCTAGCTAATGTTTGTGGCATCATTTTTTGACATACGTTTTTTTCAGACAATGAGTGACCTCAAGTCTTTTTAAACAGATATATCTCAAAGGGAATGGGTATTTATGTTGCCATGTTATCCTCCTTAGAACCTGAAGAGCTCAGAAAAAAAATTCAAGCAAATGGGCTTTTAAAATAGGCTCAATCCCTGTATAGAAATTAAGCTGGGTGGGATAAAAAATACTGTTCCACGTGTAATTCTCTTAAAGAGTGTGCCCCAAGTGCAGGCTTAATGCATTCTGAAGACAGAAGCCAAACATGACATACAAGCCATTTTACACTAGCTACAATATCAAGGCATTATAGTGATTTGCAATTCTATAATGAACACTCCTCTTTTTTTCTGGTTTTAAATACTCTGACAGACCCTATAAAAATGTATTGAACTACATGTATTTGGACGCACATATAGACAAGCATGCACTCTCACAACACATGATTACCATATAACCTAATATAAAATGTACATTTAAAATAACCCTTGGCAGAGTATGCGTAGTCCCACTACACGGAATTCCACGGTGTCGCAAAAAAAGAACTCGACCGCACTACATGGAGTTCTGTGCATGGGCAGAGTTTGCCAGACCGCCCGTTCGTGTTGGGATTGTGGAGTGCGTACACGCATTTCAAAATCATGCGGGAACTGGGATACGCGATCCTAAAGTGTGCTCGTGTTCTAAATCAGGTGCGAACAGCACCACACGGTCCGCATGAGTGCCACCATCTTGTTTTTCTGCTCACTGTTATGGTGCTGGGCCTACATTTTAATCTCCTGTTAATCTTCATCACCCACCTCCTTTATTACTTTTCTACCCCTAATTTTTAATTTTTAGAATAGTCTTCTTTGCTTTCCCTTCCTTTCCCGTCTTAGTTTATTTGATTTCCCCACCCAGTGCCGTGCAGAGGGGCGGCTTCCATGCGGACGGCGCCGCTGGACAGATGTGCAGCCTCGGGCTATCTTTGGAGAGGAGGAGGTGGCAGCACTAGTTTTTTTTGTGAAGCATCACCTCCCTTCTATGCTGACAGCAGTCGGCAGGCCTGGTAGTGGATACTCCCTGTTGGAGCATCGGTGGTACTGGGGGACAGTGTGCCAGTACGTGTGGCTCCACAGTGAGGTTCGGCGCACTGCCCAGCAGATGAGGCACCGCTGGGCCCACATTCTCTACAGGGAGCTGGACCTGCTCGATCTGCTAGGCATTGAGATTCTGGGGCATGGTGAGCATTAATTATTTGTTGTGTTTGTGTTCTATAATGCTAAAAAAACATTCTGAATAGCATGCTGCTCATACTCAGAGGTAAGTTATGTGTTTAGTAAAGTTTATGCTGGTATATTATTATTATTGACTGATCCAGTTTCTAGTTTCTGTTAGGCAGGTGCCGCTACCTAATCGCATTCATCAGGCACTCGCTTTGGCTGATTAATAAAGAGAGACCATTGTGGACTGGGTCTTCTGTCAATTTAGTGAATCACTGAGTAGCACGTTTTCTCTGTGAGTTTGTTCATGTAGCTCGTACAGTTCAAGGTTATTTATTTATTTATTTTTGAGTTTTCAAAAACCTTTATTAGTCAAAGTTGCATAGCAAGGTTACAAAACAGCACCGTATCAAGAAATCATGCACAGATATACGATGCATTGCAACAAGAGTTACCTCGAACACATATCGCTTAAAGTCAATGCACAGAAGAGATGTAACGAAAGCACCAGGACTGGAGAGTGAACCACAGGGAAAGCCACCTTTAGTGGGGGAAAGAGGTTAATCAGGTGGAGGGAAGGGAGTACAGGAGGCAATCTGCTCATTGGCCTTCACTTGCGGCTGGCGCGGGCGGAATGCCGGCGGGGAACGTGGGAGAGATCGCCGTGTGCTGGGGAGTGCGACTTAGGAGATAAGACATGAGTGGGCCCCATATGTCTAGTGGGCGGGATATAGCTGGCATGAGGTCCCAGAATTCAGACATAAGAGTCTGGCAGCGCGAGGCACCCTCAAGCCAAAGGGCACCCCTTAAGTGCAGGTTTGCGGCCCCAGCACGTGGAAACCCTACGCTGCGCAAGGACGAGAAGCATGGCAATCAAGCGGCGGGAAACATCTTGGCAATATTTGGCGAAGCCTAAGAGGCATAGCGGGGGATCGGGCTGGACCGGTGACGAGGTGAACTCAGAATCAGAAATCACCGCGCAGACATCCCACCAGTAAGCAGAGACTTGGGTGCACAGCCAGGCGAGATGGGAGAAGTCGGCCGTGGAGGCAGAGCAGCGCAGGCATCTATCATTGGTAATAAGTCCCATCTTGTGTAGCTTGGCGGGAGTGCAGTAAAGCCTATGTAGATATTTAAAGTGGATAAGGCACAGACTGTAATTTGGGGACAGATGTTTAAGCTGCTTACAGCAATAAATCCAGTGAGTTTGAGAAATTTCAACACCCAGGTCCTCACCCCACACCATACGCGCCCGGTCAGTAGAAATGGAAGATGTACCCAGTGTGAGTGTATAGATTTTAGTGACCAGTTCCCGAGGGGAAGGGGAGGTGTAAATGAAGTCGAGTGTTGCCAGTGAGGGAGGGGGCTGGGGAAACGAGAGGCGAAGCTCCCTGCAAACAGCCCTGAGTTGGTAGTAGAGTAGAGTGTCCATGGAGCCGGAGTCGGCGGCAAGGGAGAAGAATGTGTCCTCAGGATAGAGATCTGACACTGTAGACAGCCCCAAGCGGGTAGCGTATTTTACCATCCCAGTGTTCTGGAGATGAGGAAAAGCCAGATGATGAGCGATCGGCATCGTGTTAGTGGAAAGCCTGTCAGCATTAGCAAATTTCCGGAGCCCTTCCCAGGCCCAACGCATGGTCTCGACCGTGTCAACTTCAGTATGTGGGAGTTTTGCTGTGGCAAACAAGGCAGTCGTGAGCAGCCATGGGGCAGCAAGGTCGGCTTCCACTGCAACATGTGGCTGAAAAGGGTTGGGATGGAGCCAGAAGTGAAGAAAGCTGGCCTGGGCACTAAGGGCGTAGAGTTTGAAATCTGGGGCGCCAAGGCCACCGTGTGACATCGGAAGGGTGTTCAAGGTCATTTATTTAATTTAATTCACAGTGATGAGGTGAAGTGCGCATGCATCTATGCATTGCAAAAAAAGGGGAGTGAGTTGGCTCATCAAGGGTGTTGAGAAATTGGAATAGAATAAAATCAAAGATCATTAACTTCAATATGTAGTTTTTGTTAAGGAGATTTGTAATATGGATTTAATGACAGTCGATAGTCTCAAGTCGACAGAAACTAGTAGTACTACAGTTGATTTGTTTTAGCGACTGCATTTGCTTTTCGTAAAACATTTGTTGGAGATTATTAGCAGAATCACTCATCTATTTTTATGTATCTTCTTTATTTCTTTCATCAGCACCCAAGGGGAAGAAGAGGGAGGATTTGGAGGGTCGGACAAGCTGGTCAGCCAGCGCCGACCCTTAGCACCACTGCAGAGGGCTCTGCAGTTACCAGTAAGTACTTTTATGATTGCTGTGGACTTCTTAGGATAGAACAGACAGTAGAATCTTCGGGTATATTTTGTCTATTGGAAGGTTGGTGCTATCTATCGTGATTTGTGAAGATTCAGATAGCAGGCCCAAGAAAGCTAGAATTTTAAATAAAAAAAAATCACTATGTATGCTTTTCTTTTCCTGCGTGTGCCTAGCTTTGTATCAGCTCATGAGACAGTGGCCATGGTCATCATGGACCACACACACCCTCAGTGTAGTATGCAGCAGACCCTTCATTTATTGTTACAGCACACCACCAGTTTCCAATGACAGTGCAGCAAGGCTGGAAAACAAAGTATGAGGTCCCACTCACATTACATTTGCCACCCAACCCAATATGCTTTCCATTGAGCGTTAGTCCATGCCTGACGTTTCTAACTTTGTGAACCAACCAATCAAATGCCCAGAGTGATACTTTGAAGATACGTTGTAACTGAGCTGTAGTGTTGCATTGCTGTTGTATTTGGGATTCCGTGTCTGGGATCTAAATTATATGTAATGTTTAAATTCTAGCCACACAGAACATCGGTGATGCCGGCTCCAGTGCCGATGCAGGAGGAGAAGGCAATGGCTCAGTTCATTCAGGGGGAGAAGCGTAGCAGGGACAGACACCGGTAAGTCACTTATTTCTTTCAATTACTATGCTCACTAGCTATTGCCATGGCGTCAATCATCATAATCATCAAAAAGGTCTGTTAGGTGAACCCCCCTCCCAGCTTTATGAGCCACAACAATGGTTGAGCCATTAAGGTCTCTTCTATCTGCAAATGCAGCAAAATCTCACATAATGTGCTTTGAATGCTTGTGGGAGACATGAAAAAACAGAAGGCAACTTAAAAGAAAGGAAATGGTATATGAGTGAAAGGGTGGATGGGCTATTCTTGGCATGTGCCACATTTAATCATGAGATACCCATGTGAAATGATTCCCGAACATATTTCATGGATTCATTACACTTGTTCAGATTTTTCCCTTGAACCACGATTGAATAAGCCAAAGATGATGATGAATCGATGATCTATTTTATATAAAAAGCTCTACTCTACCTGTCTAATCCCTCTACCCTATCCTACCTGCAGTAGAGAAAATCAAGTTTCATTTCCTTAATTCTTGCCCAGCACATGAATGTGTTGGAAAATGTGGTGGCGGGTGAGGCCACAGAATAAAGTGGGAGTATTTGCATGATTTGATATCAAGTTTGGCATATGGGATACACAGTGACGAATCTGATAAATAAAAACTATATAATCCATTTCTTTACCTGTAGTGCAGTCCATTACATTCATTTTCCTCAACATCTACTTATGGCAGACAGGATAATATATTAATATCCGCATTTCACACATGAGGGGTGTGACTGACGTAGTATCTTATATATTATTCATCATCCACTTTGGAGCAAGGATAGGAGAAGAAATGCATTTGGTGAAGAGCAGGGCCATTGGAATTAGATAATACTCAAGTAGAGCTGCAGCCAGTAGCAAACTAGCAGAGGCGCTGGCTAGCAATGATCATGGCTTCATTATTTTAGCACCACACACAACTTGTACTCCATAATAGTACATAATGCCGTACTCATCAATGCGAAGTCATTTATTTTTCAACTCAAACTGTCTGACTCTGTTTATTATAATTACTTGCAAGGCCTTTTAGAAGAAAAAAGTAATCCAATCACTTTTTTAATCCTTCGATGTGATGGTGGAAGAGGTGTGGCGCAGCGGCCAGGTGTCCTGACTCTGGACCACAGGGTTCATGGTTCGATCCCCGGCTCTGGCAGCAGGTTAACCCAGCACCATGTGACTCTGGGCAATAGCTTGCTTAATCTTCCTGATGGCCCCCAGCTCTGGGACACCTCCATCGGAGGTAGCTGTGCGCTTTACAAATGCTGGCATTTTTTTTAAATCTCTGTCAGTCTACCTGTTACTTTTTTGCCACACAGTCACTACTTTTTTATGTTGGGCAACATGTGTGGGTAAAAGAAAACATAATATTGGCCTTGTAATTCTCCTAATCATAATCATCACAGCAAATAAATTCCATTACATCTATACTAGTCATAATACTGAAGAATATACGCGCAGCAATAACAGGGGAGGCATCACAACTTCACAAGCGAGGACCCACTTCCAGTTCCACCCAACTGTAGGATTATTCTGAATGATTGATTGATGATTATCCATCGTAGGAAACTAAACAGAAGTAGAAAGAATGAGTAAGTGGGTTATATATATTTACTAAAGTTTTAAAAACAATTGACAAAAATAGCAATACTAGTAAGTTTTGGCTAATGTGGAGCTAGCAGTATTATTTGTGAAATCTACAAGTTATCAAAAATAGACTCAAAGTCTGGAGTCGAGTCAGTCGAAAAGCTTAGGTTACACGGTTACAGTTAGGCAACACAAGGCCTTAATGATGATGATGCTGATGACTGATGTTCTTCATTCTATAACTAAAAAACTATGGATTATTTTAAATGTGCGGGTTGGTAATGGGCTGGTGAAGGCCACTGCTTCAAAGATTCTACAGTAAGTTGGTGTTGGTTTCACCACATCCGCCCCACCAATTTAAGCCACAGCTCAATAAATCACACAGCTCGAGGAAGAGGGTTAGGGGCTTTATGAATAGATAGGTAATGGGATTTGAGAAAAGGTTTGACAAAGACAAACACTACAACACAAGGCCAACATTCCTCTGGGCAATAAGCAGCAGCACATCATTCTGCATCAATCTGTTGTTAGAAGTAAACAAAGGAACAAGTATGACAGGGTACAGATACAAGCATTGCAAATGGTTCTTCTGCCCCCAAGAACAAATTTGCCATATATTCAAATGTTGTGTCTTCTAGGTTAGGGAGTGAACCCACCCACCCACCTCTCTCAGTTAATATGACTGTTAATATGACAGAATCACAGCAGGATGCTTTTGCATATAGCCCACGATTTAAAAATAAATACAAATATTATTAGAACGTTGTTAGTAGTTACTTATACATAAACATTATTTTAGCACTTTTTCACACCTAGATCGGATGAAATAATATCCATTTTAGGAAGATGTGGAGATCGTCAATTGGAGTACGGGCCGTTTCAGGAGATGTTTTCAATCTTTTTAATCCAAAAATGCTGACTAATCTGAACTGTTGTTCAAATTTTTCCCAGAGAAAAGGAACCTACAATGAGCGTTCATACTGAGGAAGGGATCTACGAGCAGTCAGTACACACGGACACACCCACCGAGCAGCTTACACTCAGCCTGCGGCTGATATAGAGGGAGAGGCTGAGGATTCCTTCTATTCTCAGGGGACAGCTGCACAGATTATTAGCAAGCCTCCTTTCAACTTCTGGGGGGGGGGGGTGAGGAGGTGCTGTGGCTGGCTGAGATCACATTTACCGTGTGACTCCTGGACGGATTAATACCTAGCACTGTGTAGAGTGAGGTCCCAAGGAGATAAAAGCCCCCCTGGTGTAAACACACTACCTTATGAAACTTGCAAGGGCAACTCGTAGCACGTACTTGGTAATGTTGATAGATCGTTCCCCAGAAAACCTGACAAAGCTGTGCAATGTCAATGTTCAGATGAAAGGCGTGCAGCTACTATTGTTATAGCGGGCCATGCTGCCAATAAATAGATGATTTGTACAAACTGTCTAAGGCTGGAAAACCAGAAAGATGAAGGTAGGCAAATAGTGTGCGCGCCCCTGCTCACTCCCAAGGCAATACTCCATGGGATTGAACTTGGGAGAAAAGGTTGGATATGTACCCACCTGTAGCCATTTGCAGGCTACAATTTTTAAAGGACACACAGGAAAACCAATCCATAGTGGGGGAGGAGTCAGACCCCACAAAGTACAGACAACAGATTGCTGAAAAAGAGAAAAAAACTGGCAAGTCTAAATTAGTGGTCTTAGCTTCCAGCTACAGAGTAGAGAGAAGATGGAATTTGCTATGTTCCTTCCTGGTGTGGTATACAGATAGCAAGAAAGGATGAACACTGCGCTTCAGAGAACCTACTACACAAATTGCAACAGAGCCCACATACTTAATTTACCTTCCCAGAGGGTTCATCAAAGCTGTCCATCTGAGCAATGTTGCCTATACCTGCACAGGGGAGGATGGTAACTTCATTCCCAAGTTTGTCACAGGCATGATTGTGGCCATGTAACCGTCTCACTAGCCTAACATTTCTCCAGGACCACCAGTGAGGGAACTGCCTTATGTAAAATTCTCCTAGGCTCAGCTCCAGAGCTCCAACCTCGCTTTGGTCCAAAATGTATTACCTGATATCTCCCACTTCTATTGACCTCCAATGACATCCTCTTCCCCATCAGCACTGAACACCACTATGGGTTATCCAGTGCACACAAAAGTCAGCAGGACAGTAACCTGTGTCCCTTTTCAGCGAAATTTAGAGGCAGACTAAACATCTCCATAGTCCTGAGTCCAAACAATGGGCACAGCATTCTAGGTGCTTTATCCAAGTGAGCTCCAAACAGACATATGTACAATCAGTCTATAGGTATGGCTAGGAGGGTTTTAGAGTTCCATACCTCCAGTTGCAACTGCCCACTTCACAGCTGTCCTACCATCTCCTGTATATGCTTTGTGACCCACAGACAGAGCTCTGCAGTTTACAAATAAGACAATGGGCAAAACTCTTTCAGCTATAACAGCATCATGTCATGTACATCATCTCCCTTTCTACTGTGGGTCCAGTCTCATCAATCCCTCGACCCGAATTTGCAGGCATTTTTTACTGAAGACAGCAGGCGGGCTGTAAGCTGGTCTGCTAAATGTCTAGCTTGCGGTTCATCAGGCCATACCACGAGTACTGTTTTTTTTAGCTAACATCACTTTGCATGTTAGAAGGTCGAGTCCATATTTATAAAGAGATCAGTAAAACATTACCCACCTGAATGCATAGCTGTTTTCTTTAAAAAGTGTGCAGTGCTTTAAGGTGAAAAACGTGAACATGGCTTTTTAAGCAGACATTTATCAGTGTTTTGCATGCTGCTCCGCTGTTGTTTAATTAGGCACATATTGTATGTGAAATTGCTTTTAAAAAATAAAAACGACTGTTTGCTTCTAAAACTCAATTTATTGTTTTGTTGTAGTATTTCAATGCAAGGATACACCTCTCAACATGCCAATAAGACAAAATGTGCTAGAGTGGTCAACTTGAACTATGGTTTAAGACATTAATTAAATGAGTATTTCTCAGCCATACTACTATTACATGAGTGAGTAGTGAGGCCTGAGATGCATTATTTGTGAAGGATATGCATTTCCGTAAGGCTTGCAGATGAAATCCTGGGGCTGGAAAGGGCACATTGCCCCTGTTAGTGCTACAGCGCAGCGCAGCGCACCTTTAAACATGTGCACCATGTGCCAACAGGGACAGTGTACCCTATTACTATGTTTGTGCTCACCCTGGGGCAGCCACAAACTTGCACTCAATCAATCAAACAAATGAAATTTGTAAAGTGCCCAGCTGCCTCAACTGAGGCATCTCGGCACTCAGAAGCAGAGACTGAAGAACAAGACTGGACACTTTTATCTACACTTGATTAAAGAGCCGGGTTTTTAGATCTTTCCTGAAGCAGTGCTCCGACACAGCCATACGGAGTTTGATAGGCAAGATGTTCCAAACCTTATCCTTCAGTACCGAGAAAGATCTGCCACCTTGGTGAACTTTTGTAAACCTCAGAATGCACATGAGTCAAAGATGATTAGATCTCAGGGATCTCTTAGTACTGGCTGAGTCTATTTCTCTGGTGTAAAGGGCCTGTGCCCCAAATGACTCTTAACACCAATGTCAGGGCTTTGAAATTTACCCTCTTAGCAAGAAGAATCCAATGAAGCTGCTTCAAGTGATTCCTGACTGATATAGCTTCAGTAAGCTGGATGAGGAGATATGCCTGATCTGGGTAGTAGAAGAAAGGTCAGAATCAAGCATGATCCCTTAAATTACTAACCAATCCGGATGGTACCGGTGGTGGGTTCAGTTCGGTGGGCCATTTGAGGCTCGAGGAAGGATGAGCCATCCTCCTGAAGAAAAGCACCTCAGTCCGTATTCAATTCTAAAAAGTTGTCATCCATCCAAATGGCAATGCCTTTTAAACACACTTTAAACTTGGTAAAGGCTGCCAATGTTCTAATCCACTTAGGATACAACCTTCACTTCCCAGACCTCAATAGGGGTGGCCAAAGGAGCTAAGTAAAGGTTGAGGAGCAGTGGACTGAGGGCAGTGCCCTGAGGCACACTACAAACTAGGCGTTTGGGTGAAGATATGAAACAGGTAAAAGAAAACCTGCAGAAAGTTTTCTTCCATAAACGAATGGATCCAAGACAGCACAGTGTCCTGAAAGCCAAAAAGACTGAGACTATTCAGCAAGGTGGAGTGTGCCACCTTGTCGAACGCTGCAGACAGGTCTGACAGCACCACCACGGCAGAGGTGCTGTCATCCAGCATTTCTTAGACAGTCTCCGGCACTTCCAATAATGTGGTTTCCCTGCTGTATCATGCCTGGAAGACAAATTTAGTATCGTGAAGCAGATCACTCGCTTCCACGAAAAATCAAAGTTGGCGATATACCAGCTTTTCCAAGATGCTTGCCGGTGCAGGCAGCAATGAGATAGGGCTAAAACTGCTGAGCACCCGGGGTCCACATTATGATTCTTTAGCAGCTGAAGCAGGAACACATGTTTCCTGACAGCAGGAAAGATACCTGATTTCAAGGAGACATTCCCAATCCTGTTGAGAAAAGGATTTACAGTCAGGCAGCCAGTCCCAGAGATTGGGGGTTGGGGGGCAGGGGTCCTTGAGAAACTTGCAATGCATTTCAGGAAATCCTTGAAAGCATTTTCCTTCAATAGTGGTTAAAATTCTGAGAGAACATATGCTGGACTAGTGGGAGGCATCAGTAGGTCTGCTGAGCTGACTTCTCTCTGGAAATTTGAATAAATGTTTTTGAATCTTTGCATCAATGACATCTGAGAGGCTAGTGAAGAGGGCAGGTGAAGGATAAAATGCCCATTTCATCACTAGAGGGGAGATAAAAGATTGTATAATATTGAAGACTTCCCTAGAGGAGATGGCCACATTCTCTATGCACCATGTGAAATGCTTTCTCATGGTTTGCCGCATACGTTTGCAGAACTTTTTGAGATCTGCCTTATAGACGTGTTTTGTACAGGATCATAAGATTTTCCCCAGCTTTGCTCCAGCTTTTTACAAAGGCTTCTCTCTGCTCTTTGGACAGAGGAAAACCAAGGAGCAGGTGGCTTAGAGCTCCATATATTGAATAAGCATGAGTGCCTGTCAGGATTGCCTGTGAAATATTGAGGATACATTAAAGAGAGAGCTCAAAGGACTCCTTCTTAACGTTTCTTCTCCTTTCAGGTGCTGTCCTTGTCTCCACCTGGTTGCATAAGCCAGAAAAAGTAAACGGGATAAGGAAATGGTCCGTCCATACCAGGTGCATGGGAGCACCGGTTTGGAGACCTGTGATGTTGGAAAAGATTAAGTCCAAATATGGCTTGCTGTATTGGTGGGTGCGGTGACATGCTGGGTCAAATTTAGACCCTCCAGGGACTGGATCAACTGAGAGGCCTGAGAACAGTCCAGGACATCAACATGAATGTTACAGTCTCCAAGAACAATGACGTTGGCATATTGTAAGGATAGTTGGGCATAGTAAGGGTAGTTGTAAGGATAGTTGGGAAATAGCGTCACATAATTGTGAGAGGCAGCTGTTAGGGTAGTCTGGGGGTTTATAGATCAGCAAGCCATTTAAAGAAAAAGAGGCGGCAAGTTTGATGCAGATGGTGAGGCCCTCAATATTCTCAATTTTGCCCAACCTAGATGATAAAAACTCCAAAGTGTCCCTGAGAATAATGTCTATGCCACCTTAACATTCACTCCGGATAGGACTGAGTCTCACCAAATTATGCTGCTTAAGTAGAACTACTGCAAGCAGTACTTCATGCCACTGTCATCTGTCGCTCAGATAGGCCATTATTTATTGAACAGCACATAGGGTTAAACATCATTTATGTATCAGTTAGCATGTGTTGTCACTCAAGTATAATATGCCTAAATTTAAATCTTCCTCCTTGCCTTGAAATCTGCTTTTCCGCTTACTTTTAACCAACACCTGAATCTTTTAAAACTGACTATTCAATAACCTATTCCAGAATTGTATGGTGCAACACACATTAGAGGGAGTGGAGGGAGTGTCCACATACACACCTCTAAATCACTGATATGTGCAATAAGATCACTCACATGTCCTACTGGGACAGGGCTGATGGAGTGCATAAGGAATGAGATTATTAATTTGGAAAGGGCATACAATTATCTTTTTAATAGAGCCACTCTGGTTTCTTCAAAACACTATTCTGAGAGGGTCTCTGCTCAGTTCCTGTTAGCTATGGCACCAGGAGCATACTGCTCCACCCATTGCAGATATGGCATACCTTCCCAGAGAAGTGCATGATAAGTTCAAGCAATACCAACAATTTTGAAGCGCACAAAATAAGAGAAAATTAGAGAAACAAAATGAACAAGCCAAAAGGCACCAAAGTGATCAAAATAGGTTAATTTGAACCAGAGATACGACTTTTTACAGGTTTAAGGGCAAAAAAGCTGCATGAAAAAGTGAAGCACCAATGATCAATATTCAGAGTTGACTAGGATGTAAGTGCACTTTCAGACTGATCGCAATGGAGCAGAGGTCCGAAAAATCAAGGGCCTGATTTACAAATGTAAACTTCCACTTTTGTTTAAGTTTACTAAGTTTTGGTATTCAGTTAACGGTCAGGAGCTTTCTTGCAGCAGGGCCTTTTTCTTCAGATAGAGTTTTCCCAGGTTGGGGAATGTGGAGAAGTTGAATTTGAAGTACAAGATTTATCCTGCACGTTAGCCAGTGATTTGAGAAATTCTACCACCCAATTTATTTTCTCATTGCCCCCATTTCCTTTTGCAGCATTTCCTCTTCAAGTTACTGCAAAATTATCACAGAAGACCAGATTCAATACAGCAGCAGGCATGCAGGTCATCAGATCCTTATGCCATTTTGCAATTTAGATGAGCTGCTCACCCATGTGACAGGATAGAAATAGATTTTGCCTTCTGCTGTGACTAGAGCCTACCTGCCTGTGATGGTTGTGGACATTAATAGGAGAAACCGTAACAGGAATCTCTGAATCAAAAGAGGTAGTGCTAAAGCTTCCCTTTGCTGCTGTCACTTGTTCCAGTCCGCTCCTAGATAACAAATTGCTGCTAAATGGTCAGCAGTTAACACGAACATAATACACATTTTCAGAACACATCTGATCACCTGATCTGGTCTCAGAAGCAGGCTATTGTCTTCTGAGGCAGGGTGTTAACTATCCCAGTCAAAGATGTGTTTTCTGGCTCTGGAGGGGCTGAGTGACAAAACTGGTTTAGGTCACTTTTGGGTCATGCAGCACAAAGTACCCTTTCACAAAATTACATTGACACTAATGTTATCAAAAATCAGCTTTCATCAGTGAATCATATTTTGAAACTTGAGTTAGAAATAACTTTGAAGCATTTTCCCACATGGATATAGGAAAATAAGATCTTAATCCAATCTAGGCCGCTTCAAGGTATAGTCTAGCAAAGCCTACACAATGAAATAGATTTTAGATTATTTTATTTCACAATGAGAGCACATAACCCTTAATATGTAGCATGCCCTATCATAATAAAATAGCACAAATAATGCACACTTTAGGGTTGACATATGAATAAATTAAATATGCTTTCTCTACCTGGAAAACACATATTTCCAAGCAATGTGTCACTTCAAGGCATTTAAACTGCAGCCTAGCGGGGGTGGCTGGAGAAGCCATCACTCTGCAAACTCGCCACCAAAATCTGGGAAACCATGTCCACTATCACCCCGACGTGACCTTCATTGCGGAGACCTGGCTCTCCCCCACAGCATCCCCAGACATCGCCAAAGCAACAACACAACGGCTACTAGATGGTCACCACACCAACAGAAACTGAGGGGGCATTGCCATCAAACACAAAGAATCCATCACCAACAATGGCCACGCCTATCATGGAACATATGAATTTCCAGCTTCTCGCCGACACTAAAAAACACCATCAAAGGCATACTCACATACACATCACCATGACCATGAACTGGCCTCAGCAACACCATCACTGAATTAATCACCCCACTCGCCATTGAATCGAAGCACTACATCTTCCTGGGACACCTCAACTTCCACCTGGATTACCCCACCTACACAATCTCCACTGATCTCCTGGTAAGACTAGACAACATCGGCCGAAAGCAGAAAGTCACCGACCCCAAACACAAAGCAGTACACACACTAGAACCCATCTTCACATTCAGCAACAGAATCAGATACAGCCACACCTCGGAACTCACATGGACAAACCACACCATTGAATACTTAACCCTCACCGGTCATCTACACAGAGCCCCCAACCGACACAGCATTCGCTACTGCAGCTGGACCAAGGTGATTCAGTAAGAATGGACCAATGTCCTCAGCACCACGCAGCCCAACATCACCACCGACCTGGACCACACAGTACGGAAGTTTAACACCTTGATCACTAGCACTGCCAACCAAGTCGCCCGCAAAACCAGCCAAAACAAAACAGACTCCCCCAACGACCCAGCTGGTACACACCAGAACTCAGTGCATCAAAACACAGATGCAAACAATTGGAAAGCAGTTGGTGAACTAGCAGGAACAACACCGACTACCACTGTCAGCCCTCAACGACTATCACCGCCAGCTCGATGCCGCAAAAAAGGAGGCCCTGATACACCGTACCAAGACCTGCACTAACCAAACAATAGAACTTTTCACCATCGTCAGAGATTTCACCTGTCCGCCAGTCACAGAAACCTCAATCCCCTCCTCACAGGAACTCTGTGACGCCCTCGCTGACTACTTCCACCACAAGATAGCAACCATCTATAGAAACATTGGTACCCTTACCATCTGACCTCGTCTGCAACCCATCAACCACAACCACCAAACACCAGCTCACCACTTTCTCATGGAGTTAACCATTTGCCAAATGTTGGCAACCAGAGATTGAAAAGACTAAACTATCATGAGGTCCTGATTCATAATTCCAAACAAAATGCACTTGTAAAGTTGCCGATTTTCACTTGTCTCCCATGTTACAACCTATGCTCATTTCTTTTCTAGGACTGAGCAATCTACATGCAATGCTCTTCTCAGAGAACTGTATTGTCTGCCTACTTAGCTTTATGTTGTCCTGGTCTACTGAAATCATTTATGGCATGAGTGACGTCATATCAAGTGGGTACCTCTAATATTTAGAAGGCATAAAGCTAAGTCAGCTGATTAGAAGTAGCAGGTGACTCTGCACTGCTCACAGGGTGAATAATGGTAAATATACAACCAAGTTGTGTGATTGCCTGTATTGTACATAACTAGGCCTTGGAATGGTCAAATACGCATGTTACTTCCACACTGAGTTGCCTTAAATGTTTGGGAGATGTCATGTTCATTCCGTAATCCAAAATGTAACATATCAGCACATACAATGATCTGCTCAATTCTAGTACATGTAATAAATGTCTCCAAATGTATTGTTAACAAGTTCTATAACATGGAAATATATAACAATAGTAATCTCTAACTATTTTGTTTTTACTAGGTCTCTACTTACTGGATCACAAATCATTTGTATGTAGATACCACACTTCCAATAATCACAATGTTCTCTTTTTCACAACAGGTCGATCCGGCACAGCACTTTCTCCAGAGCCTAGCCACTGAACAAATTGCCACTCTACCCCCAGATGAAGCCCTTAGTGAGGACAACACTCCTTGAGATGTGGACGAAGATGACAGTCCTGACACATCTGGTCAGCCTGGGCAGGTGGCAAAAGTGAGTCCCAAAATGCCCACATTATCTCCACCTAACCCAGCCACAACACCTCAGCCAACACCAGTCCCCACAAACTGTGTACCTAGCATAGCCTCTACCATCTTGTTGCCCCAGTCCTGGGTCTAAGGTGAAAATCACCACAACGATGAACCAAAGTTAGCAAACTCAAAGGTTCCAGCACTGATGTTTGTGGATGACACCCTTTTGATGTCTAAGTCGCCGATGGGAATACAGAGGATACTGGACAGCTTTGTCATCTTTTGTAATAACAGGGGGCTGGAGATAAATACCTTGAAGACCAAGTTTATGGTCTTCAACCCAGCCAAGAAAACACACCCTAATCCCCATTTAGATGGCACTGTCCTAGAAAAGGTTCCTGTATTTGATTATTTGGTTGTCACCCTTACTGAAAATATGGACTGGGGGCCATTAATTGCCAAAGCTAAGCTTAAACTAGTACAGACTACTGGTGGGATTGCTAAATTACTGTGGGATTTCTCCTATAAACCTACTGGGCCTATTATTGAAATTTACAAGGCACAAGCTAGGGGTGCCACAATGTATGGGGCTGAACTCTGCGGACATTGTTCTTGCAGTTATCTAAGCAAAGTCGAAAACAGCTTTTTAAGACAGATTTTAGGTTTCCCTTTCAGCACCCCGTTAACCCCCCTGTGGCTAGATTTAGGTATAAGGCCGATTGGAGATGAGATTGCCCTAAGACCCCTAATTTTCTGGCATAGGTTGTGGGTGACCCTGGAACTGGCAGAATATCAGACAGAAACTAAAGAGTTACTGGGTCTTCCAGGGTTAGAAAAAATTACTTGGTTCGCACACATAAGGGAAGAGTGCAGTAGGATAGGCAAAACAACCCTCTGGAGTAACCCTGAAGAAACATGTTCTGCAGTCTCACGTGCTGAACTGGTGAGAATTTATTGAACATATAAATTGGAAGTCATGCATGGGAATCCGGATCTAGGCGTTCTGACAGCTAAATTCCTTAATGTAAAAGATGAGTATAAATTACAACCCTTCCTGGATGATATTCTACCTTTCCCAGCAAGAAAACTATATCTTCAGTTTAGATTTAGTACCCTTCCTCTGCGGGCCTTCCCTTGCAAATGGTCTGGAACTGCCGAACGTGGGTGCCTAGCCTGTAACCATCAGGAGGAGTCAGACCTGCATGTTTTATTTTTCTGTCCAGGCTACAAATCTGCCACACAATGTTGGCTTATACAGTTGTGCAGGAACATGGGGTTTGTTCATTGCCAGGAGGTACTTAGAATTCTGAAGTATGATACCTCCAAGCCCATTGTCTTTGCTGTTTCCCGTTTTTTAAATTCAATGTGGCGCAGGCGTTGGGCTATCCTAGAAAAAAAAAAAGATAATAATAACCACACCAGTTGCTAATGCATAGACTGTTCTTACTGCTCATACTAAGGAGAGAGAAAAATGTGTTTACATTTTTTTATTGTTCCAGACTTTTATTCATGAAGATATTAAACATGTAATTCCTTGTATGTATACGTTTATTTGCACTGATTTTATCGGACTCGCTGTGTACTGTTTGCTCTCTGCAATTGATCTGTTCTCTATTGGACCCACATTGTGCTTTTCTTTTCTCATTAGTAATGCACTTGCACTTTTCTGAGCCTACTGGCTCTGCCTATAGGCCAGTGCAGCTGAACTTATTTTGCACGCAAAGATGTTGCACATTGATTTTTATATGTTCGTTGGATGTGCTTTTAATCTTATATTGTCATGATTTTGATTGTACTCCATACATTCTTTTATGGTCTTAATGACCAAAATAAAGGTTTTTGAACTGAACTGAAAATCACCAACCCATTTACAGAGTTACCAGGAACCAGTGGGAGAGGGCACAGGCCCTTGAGGGAAGGGTTCATGGGAGGGTGACTGTGGTCCCAGTGAGTGAGGCCACTGGGCCACTCACACCCAGGTCACCATCGACCAAGTCTTTGGAGCCTATCAGGACTCACTGACAGAAATCCATGAGATGAAGCAGCTGCTGAGGGAGATACAGCTGGCTACACACAACACCAAGATGAGCCAGCTCATTGTGGTGCTGTAGGACATCAACACAACCCTCTGAGGGCTTTTCCACCGCCACGTACCTCTTCCTGTGGTCCAACTAAATCTGGGCCATCTGCATCTGCGGCAGCCACAGGAAGGGAGGCCGTGTCAGATGAACAAATGCCTGCAAACACCCCTGCTCTACAGCAGCAGATCCACATGCCTTCACAAGTGGGGATGTCCACTAAAAATCCAGGAGGTGCGTATGGTAAGAGAGAGTGTGGCGCAGTGACCAGGGCGGCTGACTCCAGAGCGCAGGGCTCATGGTTCTATCGCTGTCTGCAGCTTAGCACCATGTGACTTTGGGCAATAGATCACTTAATCTCCCCGACGCCCCCAGTTCCTTGAGACCCTTGGGGATGAGTAGTTCGCGCTTTACAAATACTGGATTTAGATTTTGATTTAGACACCCACCATCGCCAGAAAGAACCTTTGACCTTTATTTCCTCCAGTGTGTGCAACACATCTGATTTGTGGACTATTTCTGGAGACTTTTCCCTTTCTGATGGTAGTAGTATTTTGGACTTTGGACTTCAAACAATGTGGTATCTACAACTATGGGTTTACTCACCATGACTGACTTCTTCACTTTTGGTTTTCCCTCTTTGGTTTTGCCAATGTTTATTTACTCTGTGCTCACTTCAATAAATGCACTGGTCAGAAACCCATGTCTGCTGTAGCAAATCTCACATCTAGCACTGTATGTATGTACTCTTATGTGAACTTTAGAATGCCAAAATAAGCTAACTGTGTACGGATCGATATGTTGCATGTACACAATATTTAGCCAAGGATCACAACCATGTCTTACCAACACATACAAACAACTGTATTGTCTTATACCATGTTTAATTCATTGTTCCAATCATAGGGTGCCATAATATCAGAAGCATAGCAAATTATACATGACTCAAATATTCTGTCAGTGAGCACATTTTCAGATGCAGACCTTAACAACATTGAAGGAGGGGATGCACCAGACAATTTCCTAGAGAATATGCAAAACCTCATTGGTCTATGTCATCAGCTGGAGCTATATCGCCTACCTCACATGGCAGTACAACATTTTCTGATCACAGACTCATTCTAATCTAGTTTTGCTCCCTCTGGCGGAATGTCACAAACAAATGTCAGTGATTAGCCACACACACTTTGGCCTACACTGAGGAGACTCATCAACAGCTACATACAATCTATACACAATGGGGAGTTTGCCAATGTAAAAGGAGACTGGCATGATTTGGGCCCACAACAACATTTTGTTGGAGCACATGATGCCACACATATTGCATTAGGACCAACACATGATAAGGAACAAATGCAACAGATTCCACTTAACTTTGCTCCGATTGCTGTGAAATCTGTCTTGGTACGTGATTTATACACCCAAAGTCTGAAAATCACTCCAGGAACAATCCATGTCCACTTCACACATCCAAACAGCATTATATACCTGCTAGTACCTCTGAAATGTCCAAATGAAGATGACATGTGAAGGTACCTAAAACAGACCAAAACAAAGACATTAGCTGTCAAACCATCCATATGACACAATTCACATTCTGGAGTACACAGTCCATGACAAAAATCTAAGCTAAACAAAGCAGCACCAACAAGGTGAGAATGTGTCAAAACCTTCCTCCATGGGGCGTGACCAAGATGGCGAGCTGGTGAGACGTGATCCGATTGTCTGCCCACTCCTGCTCGCCCGCCAGACTGCTTCCCGGCACCAGAGACGAGCTGTAAACCCCTAAGCAGAGAGAGGAAGGTTGCGGGAACCTGGTGGTGTGCTTCTGATCTTGCTACGCAGCAGGAATCGCCTGGACCAAAGCCCGACAGCTGCCGTGCATAAAGAGGCAAAATGGCGGCACCGCTCGCAGCTGCAAGATAAGAGAGGGTCCCTGCTGCGGGTCTCACAAGCATCGGACGATGCAGGAGAGCCTCGGGCCAGACCCAACGGACAACGAGGCCTGAGCAAACCGATTGCCACCATGTCACAAAGCAGAGAAACAAATGCAGCTGAAGGAAGGATGCCGGCGGGGGGCCGGAGTGTGCGATTACGCCGCAGAGGATGGTGCTCTTTGGAGACGCTGCGGGACAATGTGGTAAGAGGCAACGGGCCCCCAGGAACTTAATAAATTCCCCTGTGTAGAAGGAGGAGGCGCCTGATAGATGCAAGAGGAGACTGGCACCTAAAGGAGCGAGGCCCTGGGGGTGAAAGCATACAGATCAAGCCCAAATCAAGGCAGCCCTTAAAGAGAACGCCCTCAGCACCTGGGGGAGCGCCCGATTCCAGAGGACAGCAAAACCTGCGGCCCGGGAAGGTGAGGAGGGAGATGGGCAGGGAGGCAGCACTGGAGAGAGGCCGGTAAGGAGGCCCCACGCATCTGCCAAAAGTGCACGACAGTGTGGCAGCCTGACAAGAGACAGCGATGCTACCGGGCCTTCGGGTAAGAGACACAGAGAGGGAAACTAGGCGTAGCACCCGGCCCGGTAGTAGGAAGCCAACCTGTGCAACAGGGACAGCTGAGGGCTGCATAAGATCCAGGCATACCATAGTGGGACTGAATCGTCACTTGGCACACTGAGGTGGGCGGATACGGGATAACACCACCTGAGGAGCCGATTACAGCTTGTCAGAGGAGTAGTCCCACCTAGCACAGATTTGGACGTTGGGGCGAACATAAGTGCGCTGACGGCTGCGAAAGGGTGGAGACCACAGGGAGTGGGGCCCGAACGGTCACTGTGAGAGAGATTTTGACAGGGAAAGCAGTGGAAGTTGAGAAGGCCTAACCTTCTCTCTACAGTACCAGATGAAAATCAAACCAGAACACGCCCTGCTAGATGGGTGCTGCGGCAGTAACGCCTAAAGAAGCGGCGCATTCCAGGAGAAAATGGAGTCCTGAGTACAGCGATGTTAAGAGGGAGCGGCTGCCTAAGTATACGCCTGCATATACGAGCTTAGGATCATCAACCACATCTCGAGTTCGAGTCCTTAGCGCTCCACCGCAGCTCCAAGTTTTACACAATAGGCTAGCATTGTCTAATACATGTGGGAAGAAAGACAGAAATGTGAAAGACATGTTCACTAAAATGGCAGGGGCGAGTAGGGGAGAATCGCCGACTATGCCAGGTGGGCAAGAGATGGAAAACATGGAGGAGCCGGTTACGTGGACTTTTCTTGCACAACTATTCTCCACTCTAAGAGAGGACCTCAAGGCCCACAGAAAAGACTTCTCAAATGAGATAAAAGAAGTGAGACGCGATATAGACGCGGTGGGAGAAAGAGTCGTCACAATGGAAGAACACGAACAAGCTAGAGACAAAGAGGTGGATCAGTTGCAGCAAGAGGTGATTCATCTCCAGGCACAACAGATAGATCTTCAAGTGCATGCGGGAGATTTAGAAAATTGTTCTCGTAGGAACAGTATACGAGTTAGGGGGGTACATCCCAAAGAAGAGGGGGCAGACATCACTCAGTATCTCCAAGGCCTCTGCAGACATATACTGCAGGAATCCCAGGACTTTGATATTGACAGAGCCCATAGGGTAGGCTTGCAGAGAAAAACTCCAGCACCTCCCCCAGATATATTGGCATATCTGCCAGACTTTCAACTCAAAGAACTCATTTTAAGACAGGCAATAGATGCTCAACCGCTAACATATCAAGGACATGCAATTGCCGTGAACCATGACCTAGTGGAGATTACTTTGCAGAAGTGAAGGGATTTTCACCCAGTTACGACGCATCTACGCAACCAAGGCATTTCATAATTATGGGGGCATTTTTTCTGCATTATATTCAAATGGGTTGGCAAATTGCAGCAGATCCAGTCACTTCAGGAAGCATGCCCGGGTCCTGGGCATTGAGAATCCACAGCAAGACCAATCCAGCAGAGGAGATAAAAAGGGTCTGAGAAAGCGGTGGCGCCGAGTAGGTGGAGGTAGACTACTAGAGACATCGTCGAAGCCCAACTCAGAGACTTTGGCACAGGAACATCAGGCCATACTAAACTCACTGTCGGCTGACTCCGGCTCCAGAGATGGTGACTAAACTGACTCAGGGGTCATATAAGTGGTTAAATGCTATGCCTGGGGGTGACGGGAGGTTTCTAGGGGAGCGAGGAGGGTTTTGATGGGCAACAGATGCACCCGATAAACTGGTTCACCGAGGAGACGCGGACGGGTTCTGCTGCTCCTGGACTGTTTTGGGGGATACTCACTGTTTTTCTAGTTGGGGTTAGGGTGGGAGGTCCAGAGTCCAAAGTCTTTGTATGCAAACGGTTCCACACAGGTGGTCACAGCCCGACCTAGAAGTGGGAGAAAACAAACAGGAGGCGAGGAATGGGATCAGCCTAAGGGGCAATATATCATAGTTCACGTGAAGAAGGTACCCAGGCTCAATGAGAAGGGGCTGAATAACCCCATTAAAAGGAGAGCAATCCTTTTCTACTTTGAAAATGCAGAGGCAGATGTTTGTCTCTTACAGGAGACACATCTCCTCCCCAGGGACTGGCATTGCATGTGCTCCCGGGCGTTCCCTCAGCAATTCTCTTCCACAGGGGAGAAGAGGGCCGGGGTAGCTATTCTAATATCCAATAGATGCAAAAGGGAGGTGAAAGAGAAGGTGGCCAAAATGAAAGGGCACCTACTGGCATACACTATACAGTTCGGAGCCCAAAATATGGTGCTGGGATCAGTATATGCTCCTAATTCGGGGTAAGAGTGCTTTCTTAAAGCGGCTATAGCAGACACCATGATCCCGCAATATTGCATGGCACTGGTAGGGGGGGACCTGAATATGGTCATGGACACGGACAAAGATCGATCAAGGGCCACTTTCCACCAAAGAGGGAAGATATCGAGGGAAGGGAAACCTATGGATACAGGAAAAGGGACTGGTTGATATTTGGAGGGAGGCCCACCCCACTGCGATAAAATATTCATTCTATTCACACACACATAGGTCCTATGCTCATCTAGATTATTTCCTAGGGACGACAGAGGTTATTAGTGTGGTCAAAGAAGTAGACATAGTACCAGCGGCCCTTTCTAATCACAATGCGGTGGCTGTGCAGGTACAGTTGTCATCACACCCCTGGCTACTGGGTTGTTGGAGACTCAAGGAAACTATGCTCCATAAGCAATCAGTGGAGCAGCAAATCACTAAATGCATTAAGGAATATTTAGAGCTGAATGATACCTCTGAGGTAGCCGTTACCACACTGTGGGAAGCATTGAAGGCGGTAGTGATTGGAGAACTAATAGCCATATCGGCAGCTGATAATAGAGCGCGCAAGGAATTGCGGATGACCTTATCGGGCATGTGCAGTAACTGGAGAGGGTACATAGCCAGACGGGGGGAACCTAGGGTGTGGAGACAATTAAAAGCGGCCAGAGCACAGTTAGCAGAAGTAGACCTAGATAGAGCTGAATATGCAGCAGTTAGACTAAAACAATCCAATTACATTGGGGGAGACCGTACGGGATGTCTATTAGCTAATAGGTTACGAGCTCAACGACAACAGACAAAGGTACTCTTGTTAAAAAGAAGCGGGCGGGGGAGGCCACGGATGATCAGGAGATAGGTCAAACTTTCAGAGAGTTTAACAAGAAGCTATACACAGCAGATTCACCAACTGGCCTTGACCCAACAGCATACTTGCAGTCTGTTAACCTGTCCGCAATGACTTCAGACCAGGCAAACTCCTTAGATGCCCCCATACGGATCGAGGAGGTGGTCACAGCGATATTGCGACTCAAATTGCTTAAATATCCGGGCCCAGATGGGTTCCCTGCACCTTTCTATAAGAAATGTTGCCACATACTGGCTCCAATAAGGACGAGACTGTTTAATTCTTTCAGAGGCATAAACCCGATCGCGGCGACGATGTTAGCGGTAGCAATAGTGGTACTGCCCAAACTGGGAAAGGATAGGCAGGAATGCGGATCATGCCGTCCGGTATCCCTACTCAATGTCAATTTAAAAAAATTAATGGGCATTCTTGCCACACAATTGGGCCCCACTATGCTGAATTTAACAGAACCAGATCAGGCGGGGTTCATCCCGACACGGCAGTGTGGCGATAATACGAAGAGGATCCTCCACCTCATAGACAAAGCCCACCAAACACAAATGGCTGCACTGTTATTGGCGGTTGATGCCAAAAAGTCATTTGCTCAGGTGGACTGGAGGTTTTTAGAACAAATCATGACACAATTTGGACTGGGAGAGAGATTCTAGGAATGGGTGAGTTGCTGCTACGGTGTGCCTACAGCCTCCATTAAAGTTAACGGAGTTTCTTCACCCCTTTTTGCTATTCAAAGAGGGACTGCCCATTGTCTCCACTATTATTTGTGTTATACATTGAGCCCCTAGCACAGAGAATATGAGATAATCCCAACATTAGAGGAATTCCATTCGGAGTTGAGCCACACCCAATTAGTCTATTTGTGGACGATATTCTCGCGGCATTAACGGACTCCGGACTCTCACTTCCGGCCTTTTTGGAGGAACTAGAGGCATTTGGCCAGGTCTCGGGCTTTCAAGTGAATGTGGGTAAGTCTCTGATCCATGACTTAAATACAGTATCCCACACACAGTGCCCCGAAGGTATTGGTTATCAGGGATAAAGGTGGTAGAATCCATTCCTTATTTGGGGTTGGAGCTAGCGGCAATGGTCAATCATACAGTCAAAATAAATTATGAAAGATTGTCAAGACAGGTGAAAAAGGATCTGGGTAACTGGAGTAAGAACCGCCTTTCATTGCTGGGGAGAGTAGTGGCGATCAAAATGACCCTTTTGCCGAAGGTGCTGTATTGGTTCCAAACTCTACCAGTGTTACCACCAGACAGGGTTCTCGCCTCACTACAGAGAGATATTAAGCACTTTGTATGGGCAGGGGCCAGGCCACGAAGGAGCAAAGATTTAAGCTATATGCGACCTGAAAAAGGAGTCTCTAGATTCCAAATTTGCAGGCTTATTATGAGGTGGCTCAACTGCGATATTTGGTGGAATGCGCTTGGTCCGAGTCTGAAAAGAAATGGCTCTTCCAGGACAGAGCCCTTGCGGGGATCCCTTTATGGAAGGTTCCATTCCTGAAAAAAGCACAGCGTAACCAAAGTTTAATGAGATCGCCGATCACCAAGTCGGTGATGAAAGTCTGGGATGGGGTGGCGACAACCAGGAAACTTACGACATTTCCATCGCCTCTGACTCCCCTTTTTGGAAACAATGATTTCACATCGGGAATGGCGAACAAGGCATTTAATGCATGAAAAGACACCCCCTGTCGCTCGGTGGGACATCTCTTTGACCTGTCAGGGATACTCTCATTCCCACAGATGAAAATAGAATATGGGATTCCAGAGACGGAACAACTGCGTTATATGCAACTGCGCCATTGGATGCTTTAAACTGGGATGCAAAAGCAGGCAGTCCACCTGCTGACACGCTATGGAAAATAGTTAATCACTAAACAAAATGACAAGGGGCTGATTTCAGATCTATATGACATGCTCAGGCACTTACTGCATTCACACACTACACCCAGTCAAAGGAGATGGGGAAGGGAGCTAGGTAGAGAACTAACACAAAAGGACTGGGAAGGAATTTACTATAGGGCAAAACATACAGCTTGCAACGTGGCCAGTATTGAAACAGCTATGAAAATAGCTACGTACTGGAACCTTACACCGGTGCGCCTCCATAGGGGCAACCCAGATAGCAGCCATACCTGCTGAAGGGGATGCGACAAAGAGGGAACACTGGTACACTTACTGTGGGAATGCCCAATACTTACCAACTACTGGACCAGAATTTTAAACAACGTAGATGACTTTTTCGATACATAGATTCCGAGTCTTCTAGTGTATGTAGTTTTGGACCTCCCCAACCCCATTACATACCCACTCAAAAGTGTTAGAGGAAGACAGATGGGGTTGGCATTGGGGGCAGCCTTGCAGAACATATTGGCACACTGGGGGACGTCAAGCCCTCCCACATATGTAGGATGGTTAAATAGGCTGTGGGATCTCTTAGGGATGGAACGTATTTCGGCCACTTTGACCAATTCGGCAGACACATTTAAGACAGTGTGGAGTCCATTTTTAAAATTGCTTTCAACAGAATTTCATGAAATAACTCAACCCAAATATTTGAGTGTGCTGCGACTATTGGACCTGGGGAGGGAGAGCCAACCGCCCACAAATGTCTAGTAGAAGAGACCACTGATTCAGGAAGAAATGTATCAAGTACAGCATTAGAACTAGCGGAAGGGGGGGTTCAAGTTATTGGTTTACTACATAAATATAGAACTGACATATCAACAGAACTGCACCTTGCGATGGAAATGTTTAGCTGCACACTGTATTAAGACTGCATTTGGAATACATTACTATGACTGTATGTTGATTGTATAATGTCTCATGAGCTAATTCTCATGAGCTTGTATTGCTTTCCAATGATGATAGTATTATTAAACAGATTTAACATAAAGTTTGTTTCAAGTTACCTCCAGATCAAAGACATTTTGAATATAAGTACAGGGGCTCTGACCCCATGTATTTAGACACTGAGTCAGACTTGGAACCAGATTCTGCTGGCTCTACCTACTGCACCATAGGATTGCGGTGCTGCCAGGAAATCCACCACTTGGCCTGGTTCGAGAAAAAAGGCTGTCCTTGTTCCACCCGCTGTGCCACATGCTCACAGGCACTGCAGTTGGGGGCTAGAGGAGGGTTTCCCTGCCGGCCTACTTTGTGTGTGTGCTCCCACCCTCTCTCCTTACCTTGGGCCGTGCCCAGGGGCGCTTGACAAGTCTTAGCCTTATGGGGAAGCAGTCTTCGATGGAGATCCCCTTTCAGAAACATTAATTACCGCATTCACTGTATTTACTACAGTAGGATAGCACCTGCTTCTACGCTCTGCTAGGGCTAAAGGAATTTACCGTATTACCTATAATAGGCGTGTAGATGCACTGTGGCCTAGGATTTTATGGTCAGTTGCAGCTGAGCCTTTGACGGATCAAGTTGTCTAATTCGCGGACTCGAATACGTGGCGATTGTTGAAACAGCACCACTTTTCTTTCAAAATCAAAATTACCGTCCTACAGAAGTTGAACAGTTTTTCTCAAAGTTGATGTTGGCCCCCTGCATAAGAGACACCAGGAATCTATTTCCAATTAATCAAATCGCTTTCCCAGGTCCCCAACCTTTCTTGTCCTGATGAAGACCCCCTTTGATGCATACTAATTGGCACATTTTCATTGGGTCGAAACGTCGACGTTACCTGTCCTATGCGTCCGTGCAAATCCACTTATAGAACAAGGAAATCGAACCCTAAAGTGGTCTATGCATTGTAAACAGGATCTGTTTGTTTATTATTTCTATGTATTGTCCATTGTACATATTCGTTATATGTGACTTTTTCTGTGCAAATAATCACTGTTTCACTAATTGTTTCACTAATTATATGTACTATGGTTGGTTTACCCTGTAAATACTTTGGTGTTTTCATTGCATTAATTAATATCATTCTATCAAGTAACTCGAATTCAGTCCTGTTTCTTTGGGTCTGTGTGTGTCCTCTATAGTTTTAGAGTGTATTCAGTACAAACTAAGTTATTTTGTTCAATCTCCGACAGAACCACTGTTTTTCGTTTTTATTTTTTTTTATTTTTAGGATTTTATAATGACATATGCTGATTTACATCCTACAGTGAAGTATGGTGATGTATGTACAATGATATTTGGTGACTCGTGTTTTATTGCCCTAAACCAATCTGCTGCATTTTCATGCCCTGATGTAATGATGTATATTTGGACGGTTGCATTTCTCAGGCATGCACACTAGGGATGATTCATGTTCTATTACATGCTACATTTTGTTTTAACAGGGATATGTCATTTTATACCTTGCATAGACAGAATAAAAAGTAACATATAATGTGATGGTTTAATATGCACAGTAAAATTGTCTTTATTTTGTTTTCATGAAGTGTGCAACATATAAGTCTTATCGTATTGCACTAACGGTGATTTTATGACAATTGCCCAGTGATTTACGGTTTATATCATGTTTGGTCTATGTGCTATATACAATATATAGGATATTTAAAAAAAAAACTTCCTCCACAAACACCTTTCACCAGATACTGCCAGAGCTGTAGCTTCTTAATAGTTTCCCTAAACATACTCCTCACATCATCACAACAAGAGTTGCTTTAATAGTCAAAGTCATGACATATCAGAACATGCTTACACAGAAGTTGTTGGGGAGATCTTGGCACAAGTCAGCTCCATCCTCTTCACAACTAAAATCATCATTTGTTATTTCAGGATCCTCACCCTGTGGCACTTTATGGTCTTCATCCTCTGTGATATAAGGGATGTTCTGTCACAGGGTGCTCTTGTTGAGCATGCAGCAGACCACGATGATTTTACATCCCTTCCGGGTGAGTAGAGGAGGGCTCCCCCATTCGTGTCCACACATCTGAATCTGGCCTTTAGGAGCACCAAAGCCTGCTCCACTGGCCATTGTGTTCTTCCATGGACCTCATTGAAGTAGACTTCCCCTTGTGTTATTGGATTCCTCAGCGGTGCCACCAACCATGGATGGTTGGAATACACTGAGTCTCCTAGAGGGAAGACAGATTGAGGTGCAACAATAAGTTACACACTTTCTGATTATATAACCTAATATCACTTACACAAAGTTAGGGCAGATCATTCTTACCAACAAGCCAGGCTCTCTTCGGTAGCAGTTGTGACATCAGCTGGGGGTATGGTGCTGTTCCGCTGTTTGAAGGAATCATCGGCTGATCCTGGTAACTTGGCACTGACATTTGAGACATACAAATCCACTAAGGGGACAACCTGCACATTGATAGAATGGAAGTGCTTCATGTTACAGTATGTTTGTTCTGTGGCTGGTGGTGGTACTAAGGTAATATGGGTGCCATCAATGGCTCCATCCTCATGTGGGATGCAAGAAAACCCATAGAAGTCCCCCTTCATATTGGCAATATCCTGACATCTGGGGAACTGGATGTAGATGGCAATGTGTTTCTTCATTGCTGAAAGCACATCTTGTAGTACACCACCTAAACTTGGTTGTGACAAACCAGCAACTACATAGCTGCAGTGTCCTGGAAGGAATCTGTAGCCAGAAAATGAAATACTGCCATAAGTCTCACAATAGGTGGAATACATGTGGGATTAGAGTTTTGAGGAAGGATATCAGGTTTCAACTGATTACATAAACCCTGTATTGTTTGCGTATTTAAAACAAATTCTTGATGACATGCCTTTCTTCCATGGTCTGAAGGATCTTGAAATGGGCGGCACAGTAGTGGTTGTCATCTGTTTGGAGTGACAACAATTTTGAACATTGGTCACAGTGTCCAGAGTAACATATATGTAGAGTAAGCCAAAATGCATATGAGAAAACAAAACTGGTTCAGAAAGCGCTACACATAATAATTATCTACTGTCCAACATCCAGCTATAATTCCCATTGTGGTCTTCTCGTGTCTGTAACAGAAATGTATACATTTTACAGCCAAAAATGTATCTTGAGCACCCTAATATTGTAAAGTTTGAATTGTACTACTAAAATACCGTCACTGTAGGTGTACAGTACACCTTGGTACTATAGCATTTATGCACAGTAATGCAGTATATTGATGTTTGTTTAAAGCAAATTATAGAGCCATGGAGTAATACATAATGTAAACATGTTACAACATATATTTAGTGGTGGTGATGCATTTAACAGTCACCAGTAATGTAGTTCTAACCGCTAAAATGTCAGATGCTTCACCTCGCATATTGGACATTCTCCCACCACCGACGTAACTCCACTGCCCGGTGGGTGGTTTCATCCACAGCAGACACAGCCAGAGGCTATCATTGGTGATTGTGATGGTTGAGGCCCAATGGCTGTGTCTGATGACTGTGTACGTGGTGTACATGTACGCTGTGGTTTGATAACTCACTTGCTTTTGTGACACTTCTGCTATCAACATCTTCTCCATTTTAGCTGCTGTTTGCCATCCCTGGGAGCCATCATGCCCAGCCAGGCAGGTGTGAAGGCCCCCACCTTCTCTCCAGTAGATCTGGAAAAACTTGTTGAAGAGGTCTTTCTAAGTAGGGCCAGCTCTATGGCTCACCAGAGGAGGAGGTACATATGTCACATACAATTCTTACTCTGTTTAATTCCACCTTTTCCATTCCCACAGACTACAATGTGCCTCTGAGTGCCAGAGGGAATTCAGAATACTGTTGTAACATGTGGGCCCTATATAGGACAATCATGTAATGGATTGTGTATCTAGTGTACTTTGTGTACTTAACATCACCACTGTGATGAGTGTTGTGTGATAAGCCCAAGATCCTACTTGTGTTGCATGCACATATCTATGCATGTATACTTTTCATTGTACCTATGATATATTTGCTAATCAGAACATGATAAATGTGCAGAAAAATGTATAGGCTTTACAGCATGAGCTCTGTCTCTATTCTGTAAGAAGCAGTTGAGAATGATGTTAGTAATGTGTACAGTCCCACATATCACTCAGCCCAGATCAGGACTCACCAAACTGTTGCCTGGGAACTTGCTATACCTCACAGACATCTTCAGAGTGCCACCCAACCTTGTGATCACTTATTAGATGGCCACAAATATACTGTTATGTACTGAGTTTGTTGAGATATGATGTTCCTGTGGGTTCAGCATGCTCAGCCTGCAGAGAGCAATGCCTGACAATGAGTCATGCCCAATTTGGGCCATGGCCCAGGCTGGGGGTGAGATATTGTGGCAATACAACTGATACACAGAGTAATTTCCCTGTAAACTTGCAGATCCTTGGATGCTCCCAAAATGAGTATTCTAAACCAATTGTAGCCCTGATTGCTTTTAAATGGGCTACATTGGAATAGTTACTTAGGTAACCCCCTGACCTGATACTTGTTTCTAATGACCCACATTGTCAATGTGTGATATTTACTAATTACAGGCTCCTCACTCCCGCAGGTCTCTTGTCACTTTTCCATAAGTCATGCTTGCTTTGTGCAGGCCTGCTGCACATGTGACACTTTAAAAGTACAGATAGTTGGTCACTTCACTTAGAGAGTTATAATCTGTTTATTCATCTCTTTCATCCATACAGGTCAATATCCATCAGAAGCAATCCATTTGGAAGGTCATCGCCCCTGAAGGTACAGACCTTAGGGGGTTTATCGCTGGCACAGCATCCATTTTCATAAGAGGTGCAAGGACCTGAGGCGCAGGACCCGGAAAACCATGTGGTCTAGCTGGGGCTGTCCTCTCAATGTGGATGGGCCATGCACGGAACCCTGACCACCCTAATGGCCCACATACTGGCAGTGGCTACCCAGAGCTTGATGGGCAGTTGAGGGCCCAACAGCAGCGACTGGGGGTGAGTCCTGGACAGAGTCATAGATGTTACATAGCCAACTTTGTGTGTTACAGGCAGGCATTTCCCCATCATTACGGGGGGGGAGGGGGTGGACCATGTGTGACGAACAAGAAGAGTTCTTTTTTGTGTAGGTCCAGTAGTAGGTACCTGCTGATATGCTTTGCCTACTGTCTTTATGACCAGGAACACAACATAATCCAGTCCATTATCCATTTGCTGGCTGAGTAAAGTGATTAATCAGCTCATGTTGTTTGATGGTGTGGATGACAATTGTACCATGAGGCCACTTGTCTTTATTATGTAAGGAGTGATGTTCTCTCACTACTTTGTCTCATGTGATGGTGGTCCTTCTATATGTGACATAACATACAATGCACTTTGTATACAGTCACTAAGTAATACTTTGCGATGGTAACTGGTGAATCTACAGTAACATGAGATAGCAAACCATCCCTGGTGCAATCAGCATTAGTGCCGACATATATAGATGTGTACCGTTCCCTATTTTGTAGTATCATATGCATTACTGTTTCATATTTGATCTACATGTCTTCATAGGTTGATGTCTGATTCCTTCACAAATGTGTGTGTAAGACAATCTGTATTTCTAAGTAGATATTTGTGATGGATATACATTTCCTGTGTTATCACAGACAGACAGGAAGAGGTGTGGTGCCATGGCCAGGGCGACTGACTCCGGAATGTGGGGATCACGGTTCGATCACCGGCGGAAGATAAGCCCAGCACCATGTGACTGTGGGCAATAGCTTGCTTAATCTTCCCGACGGCCCCCAGCACCTAGAGACCCTTACGGGTGATTGTTTGTGCTTTACAAATGTGGATTATTTATTATTATTAGAGTTTAGACATTAATGGGTGGGTCACACATACCCTTAGCCATTACTCATTGCCATTAGTCAAGTCCAATTGATGAAGCAATGAAGGACATGAAAGGTAGACTTACAGTGATTTTTTACAATGTTTATGTCCATGCCATTGATGTGTGAGTATAAAGTTATGTGAATTGCACATGTTGATTTATCAAGGCTCATTCACTGAATGGTGACATGCATCAGAGAGTGACATTAATAAATGTCGGGATCATATGTGACTGTCTACACTCAGTAATACAATGGAATTTGTGTTTGTGAGACAAAATGGTACTAAGATGTGCCTTCCCATTAGAACACATGTTAAACCACCTCTTCATGTAATGGAGATTTCCTGCGCCTCAACAACCTTTAATGCTCTATTGGAGTTTAGGTATGCAATGTAAGAATGGTGTTTCCACCAGTACCTGGACCGGGGATGTGCCTATGTTGCAGGGATTACGCACAAATACAGAACCAATCACAGGAAATGGGACCTTGGTGTATAGGGACTGAGTATTCCTACCACCTTAGTACCCACAAACCCAGGACCGACTAGCTATAGTGTCACACTTGCTCTCCTACTCACTTCCAGAGAAACAAATGATTGGACACCCAGAACAAAACACTCCCAGATCTCTCAGGAATCGCGGTAACAGGACACACACTTTTGCTCTCACTCCTGTACTTGTCCACAATTAGATCTGACAGAGGCACAGAATAGTTTAAAATATTTATTTTAACGATTGTGCCATAACATGCAGTATATGTGCCACCGAAGCAGGATAATGCATAATACAAAAATATTCAGCATAGCAGCTAGTCTATATATCATGAAGGGAGATTGCATCATAAAAAGACAATGGAGAAAAGACTATAGTGCCTAACCTTCCTCCCCTTGCTAAGAAGATGTATTATTATATAATAGAAGATCTCTGGGATTTGTCAGCAGACCCCATACCTTGGCCTATAGATGGTAGATCTATATCATGGGTGCTCGTCTCCCTGGAAAGGTCCATCTCCAAGTGGGCCTCACCTAGTTGTCCACCCCACTAAAAACCGAAATACGCTGTCCAAACAACAGATGCATCAGTATATATTGTCTAAGGGCTAAGGCCTGGACAGAACATAATAACAAGGGACATTGTTGTTTGACCATGCACGTAATGTTTAGTCAAAATCCCAGGAACATGCAGAGAGTGAACACAGCGATGAGCTCTCATGTGAAAGCAGCCTTTGAAATTATTACAAAAAATAAAGGCATGTAGTAACGTGTGCAAAGCAGCAGGCAAGCTGCAACGTGCTCATGGTAAGTAAGTGAAAAACGACAATGTTTCTATGGGCCATGTGACATATAAGTATAAGTATAAAGTATAAGAAATGCTTGTTAAGCGCTCGAATGCCGAGGAGTTTTGGCGCTAGTGTGTGTAAGTGAGGCGAAATGATGGACTGATAGCTACTCAGGGTTAAACAGCCGGGATTTCAGGGCTTTCCTGAAGGAAGAGAGATTCGGCTGAAGTCGCAGGGCCACCGGTAATTTATTCCACAGTTGGATTGCACAACTGGAAAATGAGCGGCCGCCCCATCTGGCCCGTCGGTATCTAGAGGTACAGATCAGGCCAAGATTGACCGATCGAAGGTCGCGCGGAGGGGTATAGAGCCTGAACCTATCCTGACAGTTCACAGAGCCGCCACCATATCGTGCCTTGTGCACCAGGCAGAGTGCCTTAAACTCGATTCTCTGCTGATCAGGGGCCAATGTAATGACCTTCTTCCCTTGGAAGGAGGGTGGCCCTTAGGAAGCTTTAGAATAACACGAACAGCAGCATTCTGCAGTGATTGAATTTTACTGATCTGATGCTTATCGATGCCCAGGAACATCGCATTACAATAATCTAATCTGGACATGAAGAGGGGGGCCATTACCGTCTTCTGAAGTGCCCGGGGAATGAAGGGGAAGATTTTACGCAGGGTCTTGAGTCAGAAAAAGCAAGCTGAGGTCAAGCTGTTCACCTGAGCTGACATGTTCAATTTGTCATCAAAAATCACCCCAAGGTTCCTGACCTTTCTTGCTGGTAGAGGACACCCCCCGCCTCTAGTGGCCACCACAGATTTCTCCATATTGGTGGTCCATTCCCAAATTCAATAACTTCAGTTTTCTCCGTATTGATCTTTAGGAAACTCAGGCTCATCCTCTCCATAATATCCTTCAAACAAGCATGGAATCTTGCCGCTGTTAACTCCGGCCTGTCGGAGACAGATATCACCAATTGCGAGTCGTCCGCGAAAGACACAAAGGTGAAACCGTGTTTCCTCGCCACCCTGGCCAACGGCCTCACATAAACATTAAACATTGTTGGGGACAGAGCTGAACCTTGTGGAACACCGCAGGGCAGATTTCTGTTGTCTAGAAACGAGGAGAGGAGGGCTAGAGCCCGCTTGCTGATCCCTAGCTCCTTTAGTCGCCGCACCAACACCGTATGGTTAACGGTGTCGAATGCGGCTGACAAATCAAGGAGAACAAGGATTGCCCTCCCTCCCCCATCGACTACAGACAGAATCCCCTCAGCTGCGGCGATTAGGGTAGACTCAGTGGAGTGTTTTGGACGAAAGCCATGCTGAGATGGATCAAGCAGGCTATTACTATTCAGATACTCAGTTAATGTTGTATTGTTGGTCTTTCAATGACCTTCGCTACTAATGGCAGACCCGAGATTGGCCGATAGTTTTTGAATTCAGTGGGGTCCAAAGTGGCTTTCTTAAGGATCGGTGGTGGTATATAACAAAGGTGTCCCCCAACTACTGTAAGGCCTAAGAGGAGGGGGAAAAAGAACAGAAAGTAGAAAAAAACTCTTGGCTGGCCTATCTAATTTTTACCTAGGTAATCACTCTGACTGGACATTATCCCTTAGCATAAAATCTCACTGCACACATTGTTATTCTTTTTTTCCTTTTGTTTATTTATCAAAAATATTTTTTTCTTTTCCTATAGTATCATAAACTTTTTACATATATAATTAATGTAAGATTCACAAAAACATTGATACATACAACAGAGTCCTGATGTCATTTCAGTTTACAAAGAGGCCATTAATGGCGCCTATTGATATAGAGATAATTGTAGTATACCCCAAAAGAAGTTTACAGAATACCATCAACCTTCCAATCCCACCTTTCATTCTACTCATGCAAACATTCAATCATACCAGCACAAACAAAAAGTCACAATAAAAAACACTTGTGAAATGGAGTCCTGTTCGTGATTTCTATTTGTCACAATTGTCATTTGTGATTTTCAGAGTGAAATATGCTCTCTTAGTGGCCAGACTGGCCTCTTTGTATTTATTCAAGGCCCCATTGTAGGCGTCTTTACTAGTCCTACTATAATATTATAGGCCTAGCTGATTCATTACGCAGCGGATATTTGTAGACAAATCTCCCAGATATTTGGGCTAGATTGTCTCCAGTCTACTTTTCTGTGCTGCATGTGATGCGTAGCAAAGCTACTTAAGTACAGCTTTCATGAGACTATTCTGTAAGTGAACATATTAGTAAGTGTCTATTAGGAAGTGTCAACAATGTGAAATGATCACTTCTTTGTGACCTTCTACCTGCTGCTGTACATATAGCAGCAACATAGCTGTATTAGGTGACCTTCATTTCATCATGATGTGGTATTAGATATATGACCTATTGCTGATTGCAGGACCTTGTGTGGAATTTGTAGGAAGGAATTTGTCATCGCGATCCTATTTAATGACACCAGGTTACTAAGGAATACTACAAGAGCCAGCCTATACAAGTTGATCAAGTATCTACTAAATACATGAGGATGGATTTTAGACAACTTCACTCATACAATTGGAGCTGTCTGTGGTTATGACTTCACTGTGAGCAACAGTTTACGGGTCATATCACATGCATGCATGTGCTCTTGCTAATGTTAAAGCCTATGTTGTGACCCATGCAGCTGGTGTGATCTATGCACTTTAGAAATGTTTTGTGTTGAAACCTGATGGTCAAGTGTGGTAAGGCAGTTGCAATAAACCAATTGTATATCTCATTCAGATTCATCCAGGGCAAGTGAACGAGAAGGTGCCAGCATTATTGGGGAAGCAGCTGGTCACAGTGGTTCTGGTTATGAGACTACAGACACGGAAGGACAAAGTGATCAAGAGGGTGTTGGGAGTGCCACAGAGGACACAAGCTCTAGTTCATCATCAGAACTGTCATCCTCCAGTGGTCACTCTTGAGTGGTGGTGGACCACACAGGATTTATCCCACCTTCATCCTTGCTCGTTACCCCCATTTCCACCTCCCTGTTGCTCCATACCCAGTTGGCCGGGCCTGCTCCCCTACGAGGGGAGCTGTCTCCTTCGCTCTAGGCATCTCAGCCCATACCCCTGTTAGCCTCACTGCCATTAGTGAGGAGGCAATTGACCTCCTGAGAAACATCTCTGTGGGTCAGACGGCACTACTGATTGCCATCCAGGTGCAAGGCAGCCACAGTTCCACGTTTGCCCTACAGACATCTCTTCAGGCTCTGCCCTCCTCCCTCACAGCAGCCTTCCATCCATCCTAAAATTCCACCCTAGCCCCTTCCTCTTCCCCATCCAAATTCCCTATTCCCATGCTTGTCCCAAGTACACTTACACATACGAATGCACACACTTCAACATCCCCAAGCAGCTCACGCAAACAGAAACGCCCAAAAACACATTAACACCCATCCACTCATATGACACTCACCCCCTCCCACCACCGGCCCACCAACATAACCCCTGATACCACATCTGCTCCCAGAAACTCATCCATAACACCCAGCATTACTACAGACTTCACACCTCACACCTACACCCACAGACCCATCCACCACCCCCATCATTCCCCCAGACACCCTCAAAAACCACAAATGCCAACACTTACCCACACAACAGACACCTACAAAACACAAACAAGAAACATCATACACACAGACACATGCACTAACAATACACCCACACCAGACACTTCTACTCCCTCTATCTTCCAACCCCTACTCCCTCTTAAATATCTTGTCCATTTTCCCTGTGAATTGTCTGATTTGCCTTGCCCTTAGCCCTGTCAAACCCAACCGCACCAAAGCCAAAAACAACTCATCTATCTTCCACATCCCAATCCACCCCTGAGAAACCTGCCCCCCACCACTAAACCCAGCCATACCCCTAAGAAAACCAAATCCCCTCCCAAAACCAAACCAAACCAAACCCACCCCTCCCAAACCAAACCCCACCCCTCCCAAGTACGAAATTGGAGGTGCATGACATACCCAATGGATGCTCCTTAGTGAGGAAGCCCCCTGGCAGTGCAATGAAGGGCAAGTTTAGCGGCACAGCAGTATGCTGACCACCCATTGTGAAAATGTACTGGCAATTGGCCTTTGCCTTACCTCATTGTTTATTTTTTAAAAAAATAAATACTTTGCTTGTTTTAACACTCATTAGTCCTACCATTACTTTACTAACTATTTGAGGTTATTAGATACTTTGGGATGTGTGACTACAGTTGAGTTTGTTTCACCCGGATTGATAATCCATTTAAAGTGGTTATTATGATCTGACCTTGAAAATTCAATTGGGCCTGACATTTCATTGAGTGGTATTTCATATGGTAAGTATTTTAGCTTGGCTTGGCCAATGCCAACATCATTTAGCTTGCACGTCTCCCTATGAAGTAGGTTGGATATGTGTTTGATGTGTGCAAGTTACTTATTTGTTTATCCACACATGGAGGGATATAAACTGTCATACCTTTTTAGACATTTTCATGGACCATGGACTTTGTGTCCATTTTCAAGTGTGTACCTTACACCTACTTTATGTAAATGTGTGACAAATGCTGTTACTGCTGTGTTTGCTTTCATGACCTGCACATACACATTTACCACAAATGCATGGCACTTGGTTATGCTATTGGTTGCTCCTGATATACTTCAATCCACAGGTACTATGCACATAGACATAGAGGTTTTGAGGCATGTGCAAAGTGAACTGGGGTCCAGTAACACAGCCTTTCAGGGGTCCCCCCGGTATAGGCATACCTATTCTGCAGAGAATCTTTACATTGTGCCCTTTGAATGCTCCTCACACTGATAATTTGGAATCCCATATGTGGGTGATGTGCAAGATCCCAATACAAAGATTTAGTAGAGAAGGTGTTTCAGTTTCATGACACATCCATACAAATATATCTGTGATATCACAACAGGACATAGCATGTAAACAATGTGAGGGTGTCACATAAATCAATAGATCAACTTTGGTAGAGTGTGCCTGTGCAGTGTCAGTGATCAAGCTACCCATTTTATTCCTAAACCATTCTTTAACCTCAACAAAGAAGAATTCTCCTGTCTGTCTACCCTTAGAGAGAATAAATCTATTACCATTAAAAGTGCAGACAAAGGGGGTGGCATAGTTGTGTTAAACACTAGTAGCTATGAAAACCAAATGCTAGCTCTTCTTGGAGACCCATTATTTTACATTAAAGTTACTTTAGATCCTACCAACAGAATTTGTCAAACAATCCAACGTTTGTCCAGCATTGCTCTTTCAAAAGGGGAAATAAATAAAAAAGAATTTGCATTTCTTACCAACTCTAAGAAGACCATGCCCTGTATCTATGGAGTACCCAAGGTTCATAAAAATCTGACAGAACCCCCTCTACGTCCTATTGTATCCACCATTGGATCGGTCACAGAACCATTATCCAAATATGTTGATCATTGGTTACGTCCCTTTATATCCAAAACTCCATCATACATTAGAGACACCGGAGACATGATCTCGAAGGTTGAACATCTTCCTTTCAATTCCAATCGAGAGATTTTAGTGACTCTAGATGTAGAATCACTTTATAGCAACATCCCTCAAAGGGAAGCTATCACAGCTGTATCTTGGTTTATCGATACATATGAGATACCTTGTCCTAAAGCATTTGTTTTAGAATGTCTCACCATTGTACTTACAGAAAATACTTTTGAATTTAACAACATCTGGTTCAAACAAATACGCGGTGTAAGTATGGGTGCTACAGTAGCTCCATCTGTAGCGAATATCTATATGTCTAAATTCGAATCCAATTTTATTTACAATGAAATTGCTCCCTTCTTTGAATCAGTGCATCGGTGGGCAAGATACATTGACGACATTTTTTTCATTTGGGGAGATACTGAGGAACAACTAGAGGAATTCCTTCAATGGATTAATGTCACAGACAACAACATTAGATTCACAGCCCATACAAACACACAAGAAGTCAAATTTTTAGACATTATGATCACACATAATTCTGGCCACTTAGAGGTGGACCTTTTTACTAAGCCCACAGCCAGGAACACTCTGCTACATTTCAATAGCTACCATCCAAGATCACAGCAACAAAGCATCCCTTTTGGTCAATTTTTGATACTTCGTCGCAACTGTACCAACATCCACGATTTTGACTCACAAGCTCTCATTATGAAGGCGAAATTCCTAGCCAGAGGTTACCCGCATCGGCTGATACGGGAATCTCTTAAGCGAGCAAGATTTTATGATAGAGACGCCCTTTTACGAGCAAAAGATCCCAAAACCAAAGATCAATTGGTATGTGTCACAAAACACTCCACTATCGACGAACAGGTACGTCGCATTATTAATGCAAATTGGCATATACTGAATTCTGAACAAGATTCTTCTTTGCAACTGAAGCAACCATTGTTTGCGCATAGACGTCTCAAAAATTTGAAAGACATCATTGTTAGATCACGTTTTAACACCCATGTCCCTTTTCTACAAAAAAACATCGATGGCACATTGCCCATCAAAGGTACATTCAAATGCTTACGTTCTAACTGCAAAGCATGTGATGGAGCCATAGAGGGCTGTACTATTACTCTTAATGGATATACAACTAACTCTAAATCCATGACAAATTGCAGAACAAATAATGTCATCTATTTGATTATCTGCCCGTGTAATTCCGGCTACGTAGGAGAAACCTCCAGACCTATTGCCACTCGTCTTAATGAGCATCGTTCAGCCATTCGAATTAACAAATTGTTGGCTCCCATGGTTAAACACTACGAAGAACAACAACATTCTGCCGAAGATATTAAATGGCACATTCTTGAAAAAATCAATATCGAGAATTAGACTCACAGTGAGGAAATCCGCAAAAAACGAGAAGTTTTTTGGATTTTCACTCTCAAAACTTTTCATAAGGGATTAAACAATGAATTACCATGGGAAAATGCCATTCTATTCAACAGATTCTAATTATCTATTTCTATTAGGTTCCTTTTGCATACGACTGACTGGATTATCCATTTTATTTTATTATTGTTTTATTTTGTTTTACACATATCATATTTGTATGACACTCCAGCGTTATTTTCCAGATTTCATACCCCATTTTTCTGTTCCGCCTTAGTAAGTTCAGTGTTTTTATTACTTTGCATCTTTCTATCTCACCTGCATATTCTATTAAGAATAGTCTCATTAGTTTCCTTTTCCGTATTATTTTTAGTACATTCTTTCATTTAAGCAATTATCACTTTTACTTGTGTAGCCACGTCTTTCATTTCGCATCTATTAGTCAGGCTTCGTTCTATATCCATTTCCTGTTGACTACACTGTTTGTTGTCTGCTTTCTAGCTTGCCGGCCGGTCCCAGCTCACTCCCGCGTTATCACGTGACTCTACGTAACCTTTTTTAAATCGGGTCTTTTGGCTTGTTTCCCCACCTATGCCTGTGGTCCACGTCCGTTACTACGTTTGATCTTCTAATCATTCAAGTAAGTCATGCCTCAGACCTTCGTTATAGTTATATTTCGTTTAGTTCGTTCCATCGCTTATGCTATTCTTCTTTTGGTATACCAGATTTTTATTAGCTCATCATACGTGGTTTACGTTGTCTTATTATGTCTCTCAATTGTATTTTCTGCAATTTTCTAGTTCATCTTGTTGGATTCTCAGTTCTTACATCATAGTCAGTAATTCTTCTTTAAATCATTCACGGTTTTCTCATCCGGCTCATTGCTGCAGCATGTCTTACTGTTACTATTTCAATTTGTCTTATGTGCTCTCCTTTTCTATTTTAAACACATTTCGATTACATTTGGCTTCTCTTTTTTTTCTTTTACAGTGTTTGTAATCCAAATATATCAAGCCACATCTTTGCTTGTTACGAGTCCAATTGCTGTGTTCTGTTTCCTCTGTGTTGCATTCGAATCATTTTCATCTGTTTGACTCCCTAAATCATTTCATGTATCTGTTGGAATTGTGCTGCAGGTACTTTTTGGTTTTATTTTCTGGCTTCGCATGGTATTACACCATCACAATTATTCCTCATTGTCCTTTCTACTTTCTGAATTAATTTTTAATGGTTTGTTTTTCAGTAGTTTTCTGAACTCATTGTGAATCCATGCACCTTTATTGGACTTCAAGGCATTTCTCCTTTGACTACCTCGTCTCACTACATTTGTAAGCAGCCACTTAACGTTTTGGTTATTCTTTCTGGTCTTTTTCCCTGGAATAAGGGAATATGATTTTTCTTTATTTATTTTTTGACTTGATATTTCTGTAATATCTGTATTATAGTATGCCCTTGATCTTTTTTCTCTCATTACATACAGGGAGTATCTTTATCGACATTAGGTCTTGGCTGGACCATATTTATTTGTCTAATTCCACGACAATCATTTAAGTAAGACTCTTTATTCATTAAGATATTCATTGGGCAATCATTGGTTTCTTTATCTTATTCACTCTTGCTTTATATTGACCTTCAATATTCTTTTGCTTTTCATATTTTCTCTCTGTTCTATGCTTACTTATCACTGGCATTATATTGGAAATCATAGCACTTTCCCTATTTTATTCACACTTGCACACATTTTTCGGTTTTTGCTCACTTGGTATTTTAAGTGAAGTGTGGTCTTGACAGCATCTCGCCGTTATTAGAACAATAATATGTGAAGGATCTCAGTGTTTTTTAAGAAAAATTTAAAATCTGTGTATTTCTGTCTTTTACATGACATTTTTGTATATTTATGGGATAAAAGATATTGTGGCTATCCTGATGAAGACGCTTTGCTAGCGTCGAAACGCGCGTTGAGAACATCTCAGCCTCAGCCACTTTGTTTGCCTTTTTGTATTTGTATCTGTTGTTTGTTGTATTATATATGTGATTTGTTTTATTATATGTGCTGTATTGTTCATCTTTTTGAATCATATATTCTAATGTAGAATTGCCTATTATCAATATATTTTTGTGCAATCTACATACAATAAAAAATAAAATATGCTTTTATTAACATGATGTACACTGTGTTTCCTTCTGCAATATTCAAAATGACTAATGTATTATATAGTTGCTTATTCTAGACTGCCTATGTGTTTAAGTTCATATTTGTTATTTACCCTGTCCTAGGAGGTCCGTAGTCCCTGCAGGGGGTCCTTTTTTCTTGCATTATTTGTGCAGTGCTAGTGACCTGGCCAAAGAGGGCATAATTGAGCTTCAATTAGATTGTACATTGTGGCCAATTCCGAACAGGACCCACAAAATATGTTTGGCCCAGGGACCACAAACCCCTTGCCGAGTTCATGGCTGGGCATATATTTACTCAGGGTCTAAGGAAAAAGCTAAGAGTATAGTTTTCCATCAGTTGTGCTCACAATGGTGTCGGGTTTGGACGTCAAGCAGCAGAAGCAGCAGTACATGTAGGATTGGCTCCATGATGGCACAGGACATGTGAAGCTGAGTACAGGTGAGTGTCAGCCTTAAATTCCCTCCTTTCTGCCAGCTCAGATGTGGTCGTTGGACCACCACAGTCACACAGTTGGAAAGGCATTCGTAATTGAGCTGGCGGTAACACTGGTGGTCCACCTCTGGCAGAGGCATTGGCCTATCCCGCTGCAATCAAGAATTCCTGTCAGCGGTGGTGGTACTGCAGTGGTCTTTCTTCTGTGAAACTGCATGCACCATAATAGGACAGTCTGATCGCCTAGTCAGCAGCGGTGAATCCGATGCTGACACGACAATGGAGGTGGGGCTGCCAAACTCATAATCAGACCCTAAGTTTACCTTTGTTTTGTTGATAGTGAGGGCTTTCCATTAGTATGTTATAGTGGTTGACTATCTCTGTGACAGGGACGTAGACTAGTGCTATAATTATTTTGACATTGAAGGCAAATTTGATGTTAGTGGAGTGTTCTGCACTTAGGGTCAAATTACGAGTTTGACGGTCTGAGGATGGGGTGAGACAGTGGCAGTCAAGCCACTGCACACTAGTGAGCTGACCACCCTAACACAACTAGGACAGTCAGACCAACACAGCCGCCAGAGAACCGCCATTCCCTGGTGGTGGCGCAGCGGTCTTGAGTCAGCAATATGCTTGGTGGGACCGCTGTGGTCCCGCCAAACATATTATGAGTTTCCTCTTATTCCTCCTCCATGAAAACAGTGGCAGAGAGGAAACAAAGGGGCCCCTGTTGCCTCAAGGCCATGGGGTGCATGCAGGGTGGTACAACATATACCCCTCTGTGTGCATGCAATCAGGTTCCTGCATGGCATTGACTTTACAGTCCATGCCATGCAGGAACTTGTTTTAGTGTTCCCCATTGCAGTGCCCATTTTCACAGGCACCACTGGCGTGCTGCCCGTCCACGGGTTTGGCGGTGCTGGAGCAGACCGCGAAACTTGTAATTAGGCCATCTTTGTAGATTGTGGGATGTATTGCAATATACTTTGATTAAAGTGATAGTAACAAACTTGTATGGTTGTGTGGGGGTATATTTTCAGGATTGTTTGAATCATAGCTTGTTTAAAGTCTATGATTATTTTTTGGGGGTAGCAGTTATTTGTTTGTTCTTTTATATAGTTTAGGAGTTCAAGAAAGGTGCGGTATTGTTTATTAGGAAAGGAAGCGTATATGAAAGGGATATTGGTGTTTTGAAATTCACCATGTATGGTGTATATTTGACATGGGACACATTTTGAAGGTTCCATCAATCATCCAGGTTTGGCACTGGATAAGGTTCATTAAGTTGTTTGCATGTGAGAAGATTTGTTTTTCATTGTTTTAATTGTCATGTTAGAGGAACGGCTCCTCTTTATTTGTTATTGTTAAATGCTCCAGTATGTCTATTTCCTAGTATTTTGTAGGAGCAGGTGGGGTATCACTGGTGGCTTTTTTAGTGCATGTAATTAGACGTTTTAAAATGGAGATCGATGATAGTTGGCCTGTTATATGCTAAGGGATTTTGGGTAGTATACCCTTAAGGATTTTGAGTGTGGGTTCCTGAGAACTAGTCTTGTCTCTCTTATGACTTGTGAAATTTCCTTAACTTGTATCTCTGTAACGTTTGGGGGGTGGCTATGCTTTTTTAATTAATTACAACATTTTATTTTGTTGCTGCCCTTCCATAGCATGCATTAGAATAATATTTAGTACATTTCCAGTTCACAGATTCTGTTGATGCACTTTCTTGGTTGTAGGTGTGTCCCATATGACATGGGCCTCACTATGAGTTTGTTACCACCAACAGGGGCAGCCCTAAGACCTGAACCTGGAGCAAAATAAAGACTTGAATCCTCCTAACAAAGGTTCAAGTTAAATCTCAAATTCAGTGTAAAATACAAAGTAACAATGCCAAAGAATTTAACCGGAAAATGATGAATTCGAGAGAAAAGGAACCTAAAAAAGGGGGAGAGAAAAAAAAGAAAAGGTAAAAGAGTAAAGAAGTATGACAAAATTACAGGATTTTTTTTGGACAAAATATTGGAAATTATAGCAAAAGTGCCTAAAAAACTTTTAAACAAGAGATACCCCTACAAAAACTCGATTATTACATATATGTATGAATAAGACAATGATAATAGCAACAGTAAAACAATAATGGCGCTTCACAAGTTACACAAACAACCATAACGTCAATGTACTGTGTTAACATAAAAAGGTGGCTGAAGAAAAACTAGATATATGTGAAATCAGGGCTACATGCAGGCATCAATGGCGTTTCGACCAGATTGAATTAGATGGTCATCATCAGGAAAAACAATAATGAATACCAGAGCGTCCAATTGGAAAGTCGATTAAAGTCTAAAAATTAACAAAGGGATATCAGAAAAAATTATGTGTGTCCCGGGGTCACATCATAGCACAAGATGGAAAATATATTTTTAGAAAAGAGCCAGTTAGAGGGTAGACAGCCAAAAGGAATTGGTATCTGAAGAACCAGTGATTGTGATAAGTAATTAAATCCAAACGCTATCCCGAAGATCATTGGAATACACAAGTGCTCAAGAAGTAAAATAAAGAAGTGCCAACACCCCGTGAAAATGAGTGCTGAATGAGAACTAAAAATTAGATATAGAAAGAAAATATTTCCTAAACCAAAGTAGCGAGGGAAATAAACTGAAAAGTTAATCACCTACGAATGATTAATCCGCAGCATGGAAATAAATGAGATCCTAGAACTCCAAATCAAGGTGCTTCAAACCAGAGATACTAAGGCACTCTCTATAAGTACATAAAATGCCAGAATGAATCAATTAATACACCTGACCTCATTATTTTACAAATTCAAGATGAGCTAGCGCACACCAAAACTTAATGATAAATCATTATGTTACATTCAAATAAACAATTGGAGCGTGCAACTTAGAGTCGAGGGAGCCCACCTCGCAACTGAAACCAAAACCTCTGGAGAACAATCACCAGTATACTAAGTGCACTGCAAAAATATATGAGAACAGTTATAACATTTTTATACTATTGTAGGATGACAGACTCAACTAGAAATAAAATTAGTAGAAACGACAAACTGGTGGTCAATTAAAACAAAGGACGCATCGCAATCAACTTTGTTTATCAGTCAATCTCACATAAACAATAAAGTTATACAAGGTCTCAATTGGAGAATAACTTGAGAAAAGAAAAACACATTAATACAATCAAAGAAACTGCGTGAAAGCAGTAAACTTGGTCGTCAGTACTTGAGGGGTAGCCCAATGCATTTCTGGATGCTTATCATCCCTTCTTCAGGGGAAGCTGTTGAAAAGAAAAGGTAACTTAGAAACCTGTGTATTGCTCAGACTCAATATGCAAAAAAATATATGGTTGCAATTTAAAGTACAAAATGCAGCGGCTGTATGGCCAAAGCGGAAAGAGACTGGTCTATTTCAGACTTAAGCAATGCTATGAAGGAGACCATAAAAGTAAAATAAACGAAACATCATGTGACATGTGAAATGAGACCGCTCCCGAAAAAATGGGGAAAAGCAGACAAAGTAGTTGTGCTAAGAATGACTAAAGTGGTTTAAGTGCCAAGGAACTCCATTGGTGAGACAGTGTGCCATGGATATGGCTCTACAAGTGATGTGAATGAATAGTGATAGATTCTTACTGTTTTAAACAAAGGACGACTAACTCTGAAAATGGAGTTCGCAGTTGCTAGTAGAGAATGGGGAGGTCCAACTGTGTATATGCTGTAGTGTAGAAAAAAGACTGTGAATACAGGATAAAAATTGGAAACAAAACGAGAAAGAAACTAGCAGGATCAAAACTTACTGAAATTGTGTATGCTGGGAATAGCGACAAGCTGCAACGCAGAGGAAAGGAAATGTGCGCTGAACAATGCTGAAAAAGCACTGTGCGGTGAACAGCCGGGAGGAATTCTGAAACGAAGGAAATGCAAGAGCTAAGAACCAGGTGGGTGGGATGAATTATGTACACGGACAGCGTAACGCGGTAAAAAATGTGCTTACCGCTTGTGCTTGTAATGCAAAGACGGAAAGGTGACGGCAGCTGGGAACATCCGAGAAAGGCAGCGGCATGGGCGTGCACTGCCAGGAGGTTAAATGCAGGCCCGCAGTACCACGTGGTTGAAATGAAACCATGTGAATAGAAATAGGACTGATAGGAAATAGTTAGTGAAATCGGAGAAAAGATGGCGCGAGGTAACGTGAAGAACTGTGTGTAGGTGAAAGGAAAACAGTAATGAAACCTGGCTCTGACGGTATGTGTAGGAATAAATATGAAAAAGAAAAAACTGAAATTGTGAAATCTTAAAAGAAAATAAGATGTGAGAAAAATCGTGAATATGAGTGATCAATGCTGAAAATGTTAGAAAAAATTGTGCAAACATGCAAAATGCGGAAGAATGAAATTGCCCAAGCTGAAATAAACGTACAATCTAGGAAGGGATATCAAGAATGGAGAATATAACAATCATAGTGTATAGCAATGAACTGCATAAGAAGAAACCAAATATGCTCAATAGACAGAACGTGAAACAATAACACACAGTATTGTTGCAATGAACATAATGGGACACAAGTCCAATGTACTCTGAAAGCAGAACATGGAAAAATGGCACAAGCTGGAATGAACATGTGAACTGAGATCAGAAGAACGTGTAAACGTACTATATTATGTTATAAAACACATTGCATTTCAACTCTGTCATTAAGCCCCAATGGTGACAAAGTCTGTAAAAACTTGGTCCACCACACTTCTCTCTGTGATAAGAGTTTCTCAATGTTGATCTGTGTGTTCCGTGGCATCATCTCAAGAATGGTAAATCTTAACTGTGCTACAGTGTGGTGGTGATCTAACCAATGTGTTGTTAGAGGAGATTTAAGACTTCTGGTTCGGATTGAACTTTTATGTTCTGTAATCCTAACTTTCACTTTACGTGACGTTTTGCCAACATACATTAAGCCACACGGGCATTTGATCGTATAAATGACATTGGTGGTGTCACAGGTTCCAGAGTATCTGAGTTGAATGGTTTTGCCTGAACGTGGATGGTGAATGACATTGCCAATCAAGGCATTATGGCAATTAACACAATTGTGACATTTCTGCATGCCTTTGTGCTCGACGTGATTGGTTGTTGATGTCACTGACAGTATGTCTTTGATATTTTTGCTGCGAGTGTATGCAAAAATGGGGTCAGAAGAAAATAACCCGTTAAAGTCTGGTTCATGTTTGAGAACGTCCCATCTACTTTTGATGATCTGACGAATACGTCGAGAGCTGGTGGAAAATTTAGATACAAAGACATGCTGGTTTTGTTGGTTCTTCTCTGAAGGAGTAAGAAGTTCGGTGCGTGTCTTAGTGTAGGTTCTGGATATCGCAGTCTCAAGAACTGTTTCAGGATAACCACGATCTCTGAATTTAGTGACTTGTTTTTGAAGCACTGGTTCAAGCTGCTCGCTCACGGAAACAATTCTCTTGATTCGAATGAGTTGTTCGGTGCTGATGTTGTGCGTGAACTGGATACGTGGATTCTTTTGGTTAAGTTCACCAATTTGTTGGACAAGTGATGCTTCAGAATTTTTCCAAATTAAAAAAATGTCATCGATGAATCTGACATAGAATGCAAGGTTCTCACTCCAAATGCTGTCGGTAAAGATGTAATCGTTCTCAAACTTGGCCATGAACGTATTTGCGTAGGCAGGAGCTCCGGAAAAACCCATAGACGTGCCGCTTATCTGCAGGTAAAATTCATTCTTCCACTGCAGGTAACTGTGTTGAAGGCAGAAGGTAAGGATCTCCAAAATGAAAACTTTATCTATGACAGTTTCTGGTAACTGGAGAAGTGCCCATTCGCAAGCTTCTATGCCTTCAGACAATGGAATGGATGTGTATAAAGCTGTCACATCTATTGAGCAGAGTAGCCATGATTCTTAAAAGTTACTGTGAACCTGATCAAGAAGAGATAAAAAATGAGTAGTGTCCTTGATGAAACTTCTCCACGTTTGCACAAACTTTTGAAGGAAGTGATCAACAAGGTGGCCTGCCGGCATGAAGATGGAGTCACAACCGGACACGATGGGCCTGAATGGTGGGTCTTGCAGATTTTTGTGTATCTTCGGCAGTATGTAGAGTTTAGGTCGTCTGGGATGAGATACTGTCAAAAAGCTCCGAATTTTTTCAGTGATCCAAACCATTTCTTCAGCATGATCGAGAATATGAGCTAGGGTGTTTTGAAATGAGATTGTGGGATCCTGATCAAGTTTGATGTAGGTGGTAGCATCTTGTAAATGGAGACAAACTTTCTGCTCATAAAATGTGCGATCCATGATGACCAAAGCGCCACCTTTATCCGCTGGTTGCAATGTGAGTCTGTTATCCTTTGCTAGGTTGTTAATAATGGCAACTTCATGTTTTTTCAAGTTGGTGGGAAATGGTTGGCGAAATTTCATTTTGGAGAGATCACTGCGGATGAGTGTTTCAAAAGAATCCAGAGTTTTGTGAGAAATGGGTGGCATGAAAGTAGATTTGGGTTTGAATCGTTGCAACTCTGGATTCAGATCTTCAGTTTGTGTATCAAGAGAATCTTGGAAAGGTACCACATTGGAAAAAAAGTGCTTCAATCTGAGATTCCTCATGAATTTGAACAAAGATATCTCTACTTCTAAGGGATTAGTATGGTAAACAGGAACAAAAGACAAACCTTTGTTCAGCACTTTCTCTTGAGATGGAGATAAGGGAACTGATGAAATATTTATGGTAAGTGTTTGCCTTTGCTCCTCAGATTCCGTGCTTCCAATTCCTTTTCCTTTTCTTTTGCTCCTCCTGATTTTTTTGGATCCAGTGGTCGGCTGGATGATGGACCGCTGGACAAAAAAGAAGAAGAAGAAGAAGATTGGACAGTTGTGTCCTTATCCGTAAGAGTGGCACTTGCTGACGGTATTTCATCAGGAAGTGAAACTGGTGTGCGCGTGGCCTCAAGATCGCGGTCTGAGACCACGGATTCTTGCGACGAAGTTTTGGGTTTCTGAAATGGTCTTCTGCGAGCATATACCTCAGCCCAAGTGTACACCTCGTTGAGCTTGTAATCTATGGTGTCTCTCCGAAACTTGCGAAGTTTGCGTTCTTGTACTTCTTTACCATATATTTCAAGTTTGTTGTTGATGTCATCTAGGGTCAGTTTCCAATAGTCAGGCTCACAGCGAGTGGAAAGGTCAGATTTTAGAGAAACAATTTCCTCATCCAGTTCTCGGAGTGTTCGAGCCAGTTCTTCAATAAGCAGTAAAATGAGATCTAATGAACATTTGTTTAAAACAGCTTGCCACTTCTCCATGAAAACTTTATTGAATTGGAACTTGTATAGTAGAGGTTTGATCGGTAGACGCAGACCGCGAGGAATGCGTTGTACTTTGTTTTACTGAATAAGTGTAGAAGCATGAAGTCTTTGGCTTAGTGCCCTGCAAGTAACAAATTCAAGTTGACGAATTTGTTGTGACACAGAACCGCTTTGGGCATTGAAGGACGGTGCATCTTGTATAAGTGAATAGATGTCATTGACCTGTGATGATGAGTATGTGAGAGTGTCAGCTCTATTGTCAGTTAGGTTGGAAATACTTTCAAAAGACATGTTTAGAAAATAGTTGTGGGGGTGCAGCTAACTGTGACCGGGCAAAAGTATTAACTAATTCAAGATGAGCTAGCGCACACCAAAAATTATTTTACAAACCATGCTCAAAAGTACTCACTTCCACCATAATTTGTATTTTAGAGCTTGTGTATATATGTGCCTCTTAGAATCACACTATGGCAACACCAAATAACCAGTTACACAAGGAGCTGGTCCGCGAGTCAAGTGAGGCTAAAATAAAACAAATACAGTCCAAAATTGTAATGGTTTTCCCACAAGTACATTATGATGTTGGGCAGAAAGCCATCAGAGAACCTGTCAGAGGTTTCCGTCCGACCGCTATTACGTTACTGTCGGTTAAAGGGAAACCCGTGGGGTATATTGCTCCACTTCCAACGGGCTTCCAGAGCCTGTCAGTGTGGCGGTAAAAATGTAATCCACAAATGGCAGCGGAGCCAGCCTCGGTTCAGCCGTCGGGATTACAGTTTCCCTTTCTGCCTGCCCTTTCACAGTGGTCCGTCAGTCAAGAAAATGCAGGCGGAAAGTGTTTTTGGGGGCCCCTAGCAGGGCCCCCTGGCATCCGCTATGGGGTCTGGAAGGCACTTGTGGTGCCACCGTAGACATCTCTGCACCATGTGGCAGGTACCGCATGGTGCCTCCCACACGGTGCAGGGATGTTTAAACTCTGCATTTTTTACATTGCGGCTTGTACTGCGAGTGGCAGCACAAGCTGCAATGGAAAAAAGACAGAATCTGACCGCCAACACATGCATCAGATCGTAATCGGGGAAGCAGGACCTCTGACTCCTTGTCGGGCAGTCCCACTTCCGCTATAATGCCGGTCGGCATTGTAATCGGCCCCTTAATAACTATTTTCCTTTTTGTGAAGTGATACATTTTGCACTTTCTTTGCTGGAAGGTTAGCGCTGTTTGTTAAATTGCCTATTGTGTTCGATGCTACTTTTCCTGAAGTAATTTGCTGCTAAATTGAACGTATTGATTTTATTGTTCTTAAAACGTGCTGTTTTATACTTTTAAAACAGGTTGCTATCTGACTGTTTTTTAACATGTCCACTCACCTGGCATTATGACTGTTTTCCTACTCCCCGTTCCACAGCAGCTCTAAGGTGCTGATTGAGTTGAGGGAGGGAAAACAGCCGTAAGTTTTCTTTCACTCGCCCTCCATTTCCAGAAGTTAGGGAGGTTGGCAAGTTAGTTGTTGGGCTCTGCCAGGTTCTTTCGCCTCCTTCTCGATACATACACAGCATGGCGTCGTTGCACAGCGTGCTGGAAGGTTAGCACTGTTTGTTAAATTGCCTATTATGTTCTATGCTACTTTTCCTGAAGTAATTTGCTGCTAAATTGAACTTATTGATTTTATTGTTCTTAAAATGCGCTATTTTATACTTATATAATGGGTTGCCATCTGACTGTTTTTTAACGTATCGACTCACTTGGCTTTACAACTGTTTTCCTACTACCCGGTCCACCGCAGCTCTAAGGTGCTGATTGAGTGGAGGGAGAGAAGATGGCAGTAACTTTTACTCGCCCTCCATTTACAGAAGTTATGTTATGGTATGTTAACTCATTTTTATATATAGCGCCAATCACCAGCAGGTCTCTAAGCGCTTAAAAGAGAGAGTTACCAGAGGTCTTCATGGGTCATGGATGCAGGGCCGTATATTAGGCTAATTAGGCTGTATCTAGTGCCTCTTTAAACAGAAGCGTCTTAATCTGTTTCCTAAATAGAAAGAGTGCTGGTTCCTTGCGCAGGTAATCAGGCAGTTGATTCCAAAGTTGGGGGAGCTGGTTGGAGAATGCTCGACCCCCGTTTGATACGGTTTTGTAGCCTGGAGCGGCTAGACGGCAGGTCTCGGAAGATCGCAATGTGTGGCCCGGCACATAGTTTTCCAGACGTTATTTGTTGTAGGCCGGGGCGTTGCCATAGATTGCCTTATGGGCGATACAGAGACCTTTAAATCTAGCTCTCTGTTTGATTGGGAGCCAGTGTAGTTTGCGCATCAGGGGGAAGGCATGAGCCCATCTTGGCAGCCTAAAGATCAGTCTGGAAGCATCATTCAGTACCACCTGTAGTTTATTAGTCAACTTCTGAGGGAAACCTATGTAAAGGGCGTTGCCATAGTCTAGCAGTCTTGCAGCGAGGCGGTTGAAAGGACGGGGACTAGTTTCTGTAATTGCCTCATAAGTCCTATACAGGTTCCGACCACTGTGGTAACTTGGTTGATCATGGAGAGCTTTGAGTCGATTATTATGCCCAAACTTTTTACAACATATACTGGGATGGGGTGGCCCCCAGTTCTTGAGGCCAGAAGCGGTCACTCCAGGGGTTATCTTCCGTAGGGATGACAAGTACTTACGTTTTATCGGGGTTGATTTTCAGTGAGTTGGCGGTCATCCAGTTCACTATGAATATCAGGATGCTTGGTGCCATGTCTTGGGCGTAGCTGGAGTTGTCAATCTGGAGAATAAGCTGGGTGTCATCCGCATAGTTAAAGATACGGCAGTCCATGTGGGCAAGGGCTGGCACTAGGGGCTGAAGATAGATGTTGAAGAGGAGTGGGGACAGTGCGGAACCATGAGGGGCGCCGCAGGTGAAAGTACCTCTATCTGATACCCGCTCCCCTAGCTGGATCCTCTGGGGCTGCTCTCTCAGGAAGGAGGCTAGCCACTGGTATGCCGGCCCATGAATGCCCAGGTATGCTATTCGCTATTCAATCCAACAGCCGGGTGTGGTTGACCGTATCGAACGCCGCTGATAGGTCTAATAAAATCAGGGCGCTCATTTTTTTATTATCAGCCCTGATTCTAAGATCATCAAGGACTGACAACATCACCAATTCCGTGCTGTGGTGAGCTCTAAACCCTGCTTGCCGCTCTTGGAGCAGTTGGTTATCCTCCACGAGTAGTGAGAGTGTTTTAAGAACATGTTGTTCTAACACTTTTGACAGAAAAGGGACCTAGGAAATGGGCCTATAGTTCTTAAGGCTCGCGGCCTCAGCCCCAGGTTTCTTCAGAAGGGTGGTAACCCTGGCTTCCTTCAGGTTGGAAAGTATGTGGCCAGTCTCCAAGGATTTATTTAGTAGGGCAAGAAGCTGTTTTTCCAGGCTGGGAAGGGCCATTCGAAAGATCCTTGGGGGACATGGGTCTGCGGGGGAACCTGATTTGATGCGGTTCATCAGCTGTGTCAATAACATAGAGTGCAGCCTAGGGAAGGTAGAGAGTTGGTTGCCAGAAGGGAGGGGGGCCTGAAAGTGGGTTAGTTGCCCGTGATTGACGGGGGTGTTGTTAATCTCGGAGATAATGTCCCTGACTTTTTGTAGGAAATAGGTCTGGAATGTATTGCAGTCTAGTGGTGCAGTTGCAGATTTTACCTCCGATTTTTGGCTAAGTTCTTTCAGTATTCTGAAGGTTTCTTTCTGCTTATTAGGTGCGGCTGTGATTCTTGCCTCGTAGTACTCGGCTTTCCTGACAGTGATAGATTTTTTATATGCAGTGAGCATGGATTTATAAGCTGTCAGTTCTGCCGGGTCGTAGGCTTTCCGCCACCTCCATTCGGGGTGGCGGAATCTTTGTTTCATAGCCCTTAGTGTCTCATTGAACCAGGGGGCCCCTTTCCCTTTCTCTTTCACTCTGTCAGTTCCCTCCGGTGCTACTATATCTATGGCACTGCATAGAGTATTTGTCAGGGCTTCACTCTCCTGGTCGAGATTGCCTGGTATGAGGTTCGTGGGGAAATCCTGTGTAGGGTTTCTACTAGGTTCTCTGCTTCTATTTTTTTCCAGCTTCACACCTTTCTCCACTCTGGGGGTGGTTGAGAGAGTTGGCCCTCTGTTGGGACCCAACAGCTGAGTAGCACGTGGTCTGACCATGCACAGGGGCTGATAGCCATTAGCCTAGCCCACGGGTGCGAGGTCCAGACGAGATCCAGGATGTGCCCTTTTGAGTGTGTCGGTGCATCCAGCAGTTGGCGGAGCCCCATTGTGCACATCTCAGCCTCAAACTGGCTAGCGGGCGGCTCCTTTGGGGTTTTTATCCCATTGATAGTTAAAATCACCCACTACAAATAGTCGTTTGTAATGAGAGCAGAGGTCCATGATTACCTCTGCAAACAAATCGTTGAAACTGGGGGTCGATCGTGGGGGACGGTATACCACCAACATTAGTAGGCAGGATGATTTTAGTGAGATTTTGACCTCTAGTGTATCTGCATTATCGATGCTTTCTGCTACTTCTTTGGTGGCTATTAGCCGTTTATTAAATAGGGTAGCTACACCACCTCCTCGCATCTTTCCTTCTCTGTTTTGCCAGAGAGCATCGAAGTTCCCCGGGAGGGCAGCAATGATGTCTGAAACCGAGGAGTCGCCCAACCATGTTTCCGTAAGTGCTAGAATGTCTATGTCTCCATCCTGGAGAATTGAAATGATTTCTAGGTAGTGTTTCTGTAGGGACCGTGTATTAAGAACTGCCACTTTCAGACCTGGTGTGTTACTCGGTGCGGTGGCCATAAGGGGGACAGTATGCGAGGCGATAGGTCCTATCGCCTTGCTGCTCAGCAGATTTACAGATTTCAACCTCTCTACTGCCTCTATATTAAGGGCATAGCTCCCTGAGACAATTTCCATCAGTTCTGAATGTGTGTAAGCCCAGGAACGACAAGGGGTTCTGGCCCCCAAGTTAGGGAGGTTGGCGCACTAGTTGTTGGGCTCTGCCAGGCTCTTCCATCTCCTTCTCGATAAATACACAGCATGGCTCCGTCGTGCAGCTGACGCTTGCAGTGGGCACACCGGTGGTGCCCCTAAGGCCAGCTCGTCTGCGCCCATCCGCGCCTGGACCGTGCACAGCGCCAGGACCCCTGGACCACACTTTCCAGGTATGCGGCAATGCGTAGCTTCCTATACCAGCAAGCAAGGAACTAAGTGCTTTTAATAATGGTGGTAAACGGTGCAAGCACGTCTGTGCCCGCCTAAATCCTGCAAAGCTCCCCAATAGGGTCATAGTTTTTTGCTCCACCTGTGGTTTCAGACTGGAAACCCAAGACTGGTTACAGCCGAACATGGCTGAAACTGTGTTCAGTAACACACTGCCTAAAAAGCATAAGGAAAAGGACAAGGTTTATTTGGCCCTGATCAATGCACATTCTCTCCCAAAGCACAAATGCGAAATCGCAGAGTTTTTAGATAATTATCATCTCCTGTTTATTATGGAAACGTGGGCCGACCCCTCAGCAGGCCCACACTTCTGTATTGTTACACCTGACGGTTTCTCTGCATACAGATGCGACAGATTAAAGAAAAGAGGGGGAGGTTTGGCTCTCAACACCGAAATGATCCACCGGTAAAGATAGAGATAGTTCCAGCCATGGTATGTAATTTCAACATAATGCTCTCCAATCATCAATCATTTAAGGGGACCCTCGTATACCGCCCACCAGGCCCTAGGGGAGACTTTTTATCATTGGTAAGAAACTTACTGGAACCTGCCGCTGGTGAGTCTAGTTTTACATTCTTGGGAATTTTAATTTTCCTTTGAAACCCACAGAAGATAAGGACTGTATATCCCACACCTCAGAGCTAGAGGTGTTAGGACTCTTTCAAAGAGTCGGTGGCCCAACTCATTCGGCTGGGCACACACTGGATGGTCTTTTTACGAACCCTCTGACGGGGTCTGATCACCATGCAGTAGTATTAGATATTAGTGTTCTGCACCCTACTCCCTTACACTCAGCTCAATCCCCCCCAAACAGCTTAAGGCTTGGAGTGGTAAAACTCTTCTCAAACGACATCTAATTGATACCCAGCCAGAAGATGTTCCAGACCCAGAACTGGCCACTACAAACTATAGGGACTGGCTCCAAAACGCTTTTGCTAAACTAGTACCTTATAAAACAGTTTCCAAAAACAGGAAGGCTCCCTCTGCCCCATGGTTCTCTGAGGCACTGAGGTTGGAGAAACAAAGGTGTAGGAAACAAGAGAGGCGCTGGTGCCTAGTTTATGACAACCAGGAGAAACCTCTCTACAAGTTGGCACTGGCAAACTATAAACGTCTTATACTAACAGAAAAAAGTAACTACTACACTAGGAAAATAGAAACCGCACAGGACTCTTCCAAACAGCTGTTTCAGGTGGTTTCTAAATTGCCAGGGCCAGCAGACAGCTCTGCTAAGATAGGATCCCAAGCACCTTGCAATTCGTTAGTCTCCAGCTTTCAGGAGAATTGAAAAGACTGGGGCAAATGTATTCGAACTTTAATGCCTCCGCTGTGGGCAGAAATCAGCTGGATTTAAATAGCAAGGGACGGGACAGGCCCGACTTCATGGAATTTAGGCCAGTTTCAGTGGAACAGATAACTGATCTGGTTAACACGGTCAAATCAGGTTCACCATTCGACCCTTGCCCCCCCCCTCAGTTCTGAAATTGATACCAGACCTAGGTGCTGATTACGATCCTGGAAAAACCGGGTACGAACCGTCGGTCGGAGCGTTTTCTCCGTCCGACTCGTACCCGGTTGTAAAACTTTACAAACATGGAAGTACGATTCGCACGGAAACACCATTTCCGTACGAATGGTAAAAGCACCGACCGACGAAAATACACATACGAATGTGATCCGGGAATGCTGCGACGGGACGTCGGGACGCTTTCAGGCAGCGTTTCACGACCCAGGAAGTACGATTCAAACCGACAGCAGTCCGGACGGCAATATTTTCACGGCACCCAAAAAGTGCCGGAAAAGCAAAGTACGGTGCGAAACGACCAGAGTAGGTGGCCCGGTACGCGCCAACCCCCCCCAACCCCCGTATGTACGCGCCGACCCCCCCCGAGCCCCCGTATGTACACGCCGACCCCCCCCGCCCCAGTATGTACGCGCCGACCCCACCCCCAGCCCCCGTATGTACATGTCGTACCCCCCGTGTATGTACATCCGTGTACGTGTCGAACCCCCCCGTGTATGTATACCCATGTACGTGTCGTACCCCCGTGTATGTACACCCGTGTACGTGTCGTACCCCCCCGTGTATGTACACCCGTGTACGTGTCGAACCCCCGTGTATGTACACCCGTGTACGTGTCGAACTCCCCGTGTATGTACACCTGTGTACGTGTCGTATCCTCCCGTGTATGTACACCCATGTACGGGTGTACATACACGGGGGGGTTCGACACGTACACGGGTGTACATACACGGGGGGTTCGACATGTACACGGGTGTACATACACGGGGGTTCAGCGCGTACGTACGGGGGCTGGGAGGGGGGGGTCGGCGCGTATGTGGGCACATGTCTCCATGGTTGCTATGGGAGTTCGGTGCGGACGGTGTTTTTTCCATACGGTTGTGACTTCGGACGCACGGGATGGATCGTACTTGCGCGGTCGGACTTCACTTTTCACGTTTGTATGGTAAATCGTCCGGGGAAGTGTCGGACACATTTTCCGACCCGAGGACGTGTGGGGAATAATTCCCAATGCGATTCGTATGGACTTTTTCCCATGCGAATCGTAGTTGGCAGTTTGTACGGCACTTGTACGATTCGTACGGTAAAAAGACCGGATACGAGTCGTACGGGGAATATTTTTACAGGATCGTAATCGGCACCCTAATAGGTACAAACCTGGCCAATATTTGCAACTCTATGTTCAGCTCAGGCACCTATCCTTCTCAATGGAAAAAGGCCTCTATTCTTCCGTTGTTAAAAAAAACCTAATTTGGATCCAGGGGAGACCAATAACTATCGACCAATCGCGCGTCTCCCTTTGCCAGCCAAACTCATTGGAAAAATTATGAACACTCAGCTGGCTCAATTTATTGAGGAGAATAAGCCATTGGACGACAAACTGTTTGGATGTAGGATCGGCCATAGCATAGAAACCGCACTCATTAAAGCATCTGACGAAATTAGATTTGTGTTAGACAAAGGAGGTGCAGCAGTACTGGTGCTATTGGACCTATCAGCAGCATTTGATATGGTTGATCATGCTACGCTGATCAATCGTGTCACTGCCTTAGGCATTGGGCACAAGGCCAAAGCCCTTCAGTCCTCATATGAATCTAATCGCACCCAGTTAGTTAGACTGGGCGTTTTTAATTCCCCAGTTTTTTCACTCCCTTGAGGAGTTCCGAAAGGATACGCGCTAAGTCCAACTTTGTTTAACATGTATGTCACCGACTTAGCACGAGTAATCAAATCGTTTGGGCTGGGTCTCATTTCATATGCAGATCACACTCAGTTGGTGCTCGCAGTTAATAAAAATGGGGGCGCAGTTTCGGCTAGCTTTCAGAAAGGCATGTTGGCCATCAGTACCTGGATGTGAAATCACTGCTGTAAATTAAACTCAGCCCAGACAGAATTAATGGTCTTTAGAAATGTATCCCTGGGGTGGTCTTTGGGCTGGTGGCCAGATAAATTGGGATCAGCCCCAATCAAGGTCAAGAAAGCTAGAAACGTAGGTGTCATTTTTGACGATAAATTATCTTTTAAACATTATGCTAACGTAGTGGTCTCCTCATCCTTTTATGTCCTAGTAATGTTAAAGAAATTGTTCCCTTTTATCCTGGCTGGTACCAGGAGAAAGTTAATTTTGGCTCTGGTCATGTCTAATGTTGACTACTGCAATATCCTTTAAATTAATGCAGAGGAAATGGTCATTATTAAGTTGTAGTTGGTGCAGAATGCAGCCGCTAGGATATTGTTGGTTCCTACCAAGTTCAAGTCCATCTCTCATGTGGTGCAAAAGCTCCACTGGCTGCCCTAAGAAGCAGAATGAAATATAAAGCTCTCTGTATCGCCTACAAGGCCATTCGCAATACAGGATCGGAATTCTTGAAGATCTCTTTGCTCAGCAAGTGCCAATCTTCTTGTCGTCCCTTGAACTAAGAGAACCAACTTGGGCGACAGAAGTTTCATCGTTGCCACGGCTAAACTGTGGAGTTCTCCTTCCCTCACAGATCAAGGCTAGTCCCATTTTGCTATCATTCAGGAAACAAATAAAAACTTTGCTTTTCAAGTAATAGGCTTTTTTTTTCCAGCTTTACACCTTTCTTTTTCAGCACATAGCTCTGAGACACCTACGGGTATTTGTGCGCTTTTCAAGTTGTTTAAATAAATAAAATTATATCCTTAAGTAGTTTAGTAATATAAATACATATGATAGTTACATTTTGCTATTTGCTATTTGTATATTTAAAAATGCAGTTACTTTTTTATTTTATTTTCTTACTTCTATGTTTTGTTGAGGTGTTTGCATGGTTTTGCAGCTTTTCCTTTCAGCTTGTTTAAACCTGGAGCAAGTGCTAGTTTTCTATTGAAAGAAGAAAGAAGTTGGATTAATTTAATTTGGTATTTTTTACTTGTTTGTCAAGGTGTAGGGAGTTAGATCTGTTTTTGGTAGCTGTTTGTGTGCGTTTCTAATTAATTAATTTTGTATACTAACTTTATTTTATATGGTTGGTGAGTTGTTGTACATGAGATTTTCTACCAGTTTGTTGGTCTGGAAGTTATATCTTTTTTATTTCCGGTAGTCTGTGTAAAAATCATAAAAGTTAAAGAGTGTATTGCTGTTTACTTGTTAATCAATCCTTTTTTAGTTTAGGACATTTTCATTTTTAGTATAAGTATTGCATAGTTGAATATGTAGTTGTAGAGATGTATATTTTGATGTATAATCTTTTGTAGTGAGAATAGTACAGCGTTTCCTCATCTTGCAGTGTTTGTCATTTTTGAGTAATTATTAGCTTTAATTAGTGTGCCTTTTACATTGTTTGTTTTTTGTTTGAGTAATTTTATTAGTTAAAGTTATTAGTTTGATTTTATTGGTTGGTTTGGTAAAATTTACATTTTTTTAACTGTTAGGTGGTAAAGGCTAATTTATGTTTTATTTTAGTAGTAGTATATAGAATTGTATTTATTTAATTATGAATTTGTTTATGTTGATATGATATTTTATATTGTCATTTTTATTTAAATATTTATAGTAAATAATGTTTAAGATGCATTTATTGTATATTTTATAGGTGTACTATTTTTCAGGGGTTAATTTTTGCATGATTTATTATATTGATTGATTTATGTGAAAATTGGCTTTTTGTTGTTTTTTAATTACATTTCTTTGTTATGTTGACGATAATTTGTTGTTGAAATTGTGGTGCTCATTATTTTTCAGATGGTATATGTTTATTATAGGTAACAATACTTATGTTTCTGATATTTTTGTTATTGATATACGTAAAACACAATATTTGTGTTAATGATATTTGTATGCTCGTTATTAGTGATTTTTATAGTTATGTATAGGTAGTCGATATTTTTGTTCTTGATATTACATTTCCGATATTTGTATTTCTCGATATTTTTTGGGATCAATACTGTGTCGTCATTATACATAATTTTGAATACTTCCATAATGGCCTGCTTTAATGAAAGAAAAACTGAGCATTTGTCGTTTGAGTGTGTAGCATCATCACATTTAGTGCGGAACACAATTTCTTTGCACATCATGAAAATAACTAACAGCTTGTGCACTCATCTTTGGTTAAGAAAAAAATGGTTTATATTCCTAAAAACCATGTAGAAAATATAGAAAATGTAGAACTTATTGGTACAGAGATGTTCCCATGTATAAACCATTTGTTACTGGGTTTTTCAAATGGTCCATAAGGTGATAGTTCAAATTCCTGTACAGAGACCAAATTATGTATAGAGTCTTGTTTACTTATGAATTGGTGCTTAGAATCCATTCCCTAACATTAAAAACATACTGAGTTACTGACAACAGTCTATGGCACCCTTTTGGTTTTCAGTACCTACAAAGGAGATTGCATCACAAATATAACATTGTACTGCTCTTGGTATTTTTTTAATTTTTACTTTCATTGCTTTAAATGGCAATGATGTCACCTCAGAAACTGAATATATTCTTTCTTTCACTGTTTTAAGATCAACTTCTAACATTCTGAGCATGCCATTAAGATTTTCAATATTGATCTTTCTCATACTCCTGGCTGCCTCTTTTGCAGTACAGGATTGTTGCACGTGTGCCATTATGCAAGTGTTATTAGATCTCTCCTAGACCTTCCCACGCTTTGTAGACTCATAAGGAAATCACATACAATCACATCTTGATCAATGAGACAGTAGGTCATGTGTCACTTACAATTATTATTCATTAGGCAATTTTGATGGATTTCTACATACTACTCCCTCCCTTTCCAACACGTACCTTATACGAGGTGATGCCTCCCCAGTGAACAGGTTTGCCTGCAGGTTCAGATCGCCTAGTGCATCCTACCCACGCCATGGCCCTGCGCCTTTGTTTTCTTTCTTTTGCTGTTCCCCACCTCTGGCCCTTCTTCACAAAAGAAAGCTAGGGCAATGCCACAGGCAACATGAGATTTGTCCTCGGGGTGACCAGCATAGCTAGTGGGTCGGGGGGCAGGTGTGCAGTGGGGGCCGCTGGCTGCATTAGAAAATAATAACTAATAAAATTAAAACTTACCTTACCTTGCCGCCGGGTCCCACTTCCTCTCTCCTGTTCTCCTGTGTCCAGCTCCATGTCGGAAGCAGGCAGTCAGGTTCCCACTCCTAAGCCAATCACACTACTTCAATAGAGCTCCGCCAGGGGCTGAAGGAGTGGGCATGTTCTCCACGCAGGCTGTAATGCAGCCTGCATGGAGAACAGGAGAGAGCGCATGACTGTTTTGGGTGGCTCAAGAGGGCTGACCAAACAGTCACTGCACACAGCACAGGGGTGTTCTACCACTCCTCCCCTGCCCTGCAGCTCCACCCCCTCACACACGCTGACACAGCAGGAGGAACAAATTAAATTATAATAACATTACATTATCATCATTTTATTTTTTCCTTTATCTGCTCCATGACAGTGGGGCAATGCTACTCCGCCGTAGCGGAGGAGCCACCACTGTTTGCCCTGCCGTGCAGAGTGCATGGTAATGTTCACATAGCACTATAACATGCTACTGAGTCAAGACTCAACAAAAAGAAAAACGGGCTCTCTACTCATAAACGTAAGTAACAAAGTAATAGGTTATAACGGATAGCATCAGAGTACATATGCCTGATAAACAACTCGCATGAATTCAATGCAAACTTTTTTTTACACTTGAAAAGAACAAAAAAACATAGATTTAGTAAGTATTTGAGCCTGAAATGTATTTGTTGCAGTCGCATCACTTTAAATAGCAAAAATCTGCCATTGTGCACATGAAAAAGACTGAATGCATCAGCAATGATTCATGAAATATGTCCAAGTCCTCGCCCTTGTAAAAATTATATTTTCGAAACCAACTGCAGGGCTGAAAGTTAAAAGTAAGTGCTCCTAGACACTGTCAATTATTTAATTCTGTCTTTGGGGAAGGCAATGTTCTGAACGCTTTCATTGAGTGAAATTGCTCATCCATATAACTCTTGTGATTAGTAAAGGAACTTTGACGCACAGACTACTGAAAGAGACAAGAGCTTCAAATGAGATCGCCAGGCACTTAAAATAACTTTGGACAAAAAGGACCTTTCCTCTTGGAGAACGTCCCTGCCAGTCTGTATGTGCCCAACTGGTACCTTAAATAAAATAAAAAGTATTTCTATTCTAGTTAAAATGAAACGTTTTCAGATTATTATAGAAAGGAAAATCATCAAAGTGGAGACATCATTAAAGTACCATTAGACCGTAGACACGACGTTTTAGTTCCTCTACAAACAGCACAGTTTCAAAGTTACAGGATGCGAGACTGAAATGTGTTTTCTAACAGATTAAACACAGGCAATCTGGGTATTTTCGAAAAAAAGGTACCAAATACTTTAAGTCTTGGAGAGTTCTGTATGACATCATGGGTCTTGAAACAGAGCGGCCATGCATTAGTGCACCCACTCCTCTAGCCCACACCTTTCATTCATGATCTTTAGTGCCTGCAACTAATAGCAGCAGAGTTTGACATGGTGCCACCCTACATGGTCTGACACTGTGAGCATGGAATACCCTTACAGACTTAGGTCCTGACGGAAGTTTCATCACTGTGGTAATGTATGGCATGTTCCTTTCTCTACAGTTGGAGAAGTTTATGTATTAAAGATATCCTTACATTTTAGCATTTGTTATTTGCTACTCTACGATTCTTTATTTTGCATGTTTTCTAAAAAACGTTTGCCTATTAACGAATCATTCCACTGTTGCTATGGTAATTGCGAGCAAGTAGTAGTTAGCAACCCTTTGTTGTTATCTCAATGACATATTTATATTAAGGTAATGACTGATTTAGAGAGGAAAAAAGTGATTGTTAAGGCGCATCACCAATAATGTGCCTTACAGGGCAATGGGCATCAGCATTTCGAGTATGGGGGAACAGTGGGAACAGTGTTTTACTACTTGACAAGAAATTTGCTGGAGAACACCATCCAGGACCAGTATTATCACAAAGACGTAGGGACCATTTTAGCAGGGTATGACAAGACTTTTTTCCGCTGGACATTCCGCCAACAAGCGGAAGTCCTTGGAGGCTGGTTTTGAAAGTCCAGGGCACCTCCTGATGGCTTTGGGCCTGATTCGCAAAGGTAAATGTAAACGTTTGTGTACGTTCACATACAAGGATCGTTATTTTATGAGTAGTATTTTTGTGACAGCGCAGAATCCACACTTGTGTCGGAGTCTCCGGACTTGTGGTGGAGTCTCCGCTCTCGGGATAGAGAGTCTGCTCTCAGGGCAGCGACTCAGCGGTCAGTGTGGAGAACGCTATATGGCATAGACGGTTAAAACTATACATGGCAAAAGAACTAGTGAGAACATACACCTTAAATCAATTAATTACACCCAAAAACCATTATTTCCTACCCATATAAAAGGTGGCCACAACCAAGCCTCTGTTTCTTAACACCTCATCTTCTCCAGGAATGCTACCTGTCGGCACCCTTGCATTTATGATTTAACCATGCTTTCTACACTGGGAAGGAAGATACATTTCTGATGATCATCTCATTTTTAGTGTCTAACTACAAAAGGCTACATGCGTTGCCCCGTATTATCTTAGTGCCACACAGAAGGAAGCCTTATGGTAGCAGTTGGCAAATGGGATTAATGCATTGGGGGAGGCTGTCCATATTGTGGGTGATGCAAAAAAATAAAGTGACAGGATGAGAGGAGATGGGTGAAAGAGAAGTTCACTGGGATGGAGGTGGCTAGAGCTCTTCCTGGTTACCAACTGGATCCCGTCTTCATCTCACCCCACTCTAGAGGACATTCTCTCCACTATGCACCCCACCTGCTACATTGGCAGCCTGTTATAGACAACCGTAACGTGGTTACCAAGTAATACTTTAAGCTATACAATCCATGAACATTAAAAAAGCGTTTTCTTTGTAGCATGTGTGACTGTGGAAGCCACTCTATGTTGTATCATTACCATAGTCCGAATTGTTCTCGATTTATTTTCTTTTCTTTACACACTACAAGTCCCAGACATGTTTGTAAAGCAAAAACAAATTTCCTTGCTCATCATGTGTGAAATTTGTCAGTGTTCTATCTGTTACTTGATTTATCAAGAATAAAGGCTCATGGATTTATCTTTCTTTGTGTTTCCATCATACCTACATTATTAACTGTACGCCATATCTATGTTCATTTAAAAAAATCAAACATATTTTAATGTGACTTTTTTAACTTTCTATTTACATTTTTCACATACAGCCAGAGTGAATGATTCCACTGTGGCAGATGTCCAGGTACCCGCAGCAACAGTTTGACATCATAGGCCAGTTCCCTGTCAACAGTCCTCAAGAACCGGTAAGTGCATATGCTAACGAGGAGTGTTGCAATGAGATCACACTTCTTAAATGACTAATATTCTGATTTAATGTTTGACCTGTTAGCAGTATGTGTTTTGTGACACATCCCTGTAGTCACCAAATCCATAATGCATGTTGATGTTTTAAATTATCTGAACCTATGTTCTCCAGTGTGAGTGTATGAGCAAACTTTTCATTTTTAATGTTTGTTCTTTTTTCAAATTAAGTAATATTGTGCTTTTCAAAAAGGAGTTACTAAAACTTTTTCATAGTGCCTTTTATTAACACTTACACTTAGTTGCTCCAATATCTGTGTACATAGTTGCCCCAATACCTATGTGTCGCCCTAATTTCAGCTTCTGGCAGGAACAAGTCCTTGATCATAACTGCACACAAATCGACATCTATGCCATCAGAAAATATACTGGCGGAAGAAATTAGTCCCTTTACCTCCTGCCCATCTGGTAAGTGTGCACATTTTTGTATTGTACTAAAACACTAGGGGGGATATCAACAAGGGTCATCGCAAATCACGCTTAGCGCGATTTGCATTATCGCCGTATATCGCCGGTTCACATCGCCATGTTAGCGGCGTATTTACAATGATTTGCTAACAGGCGATGTTAAACCTTCGATATACAGTGATTTATAACCAGAGAAGTCAGCATTGCGCTGAGTAAAATGTTGATTATAGGGAGAAGTGGATGTAACCTTACAATCCAGCTCCCATTATGCACATGGCTAAGTCGAAAAATTACCAGACGTTAGTTTTCGGCGATGTCAGGGGTTAGCGCGGCTTTTTTCATCGCTGCACGTTGTCTGGGCTGGCTTGTTGATACCGCGATGTGCAGTTAGCGATCAATTTCCCTGTTCTTTCCTGAAGATACGCCTACTTTGCATCTCATTAGCGATGCAAAGCAAGGCATTACTAAAATGGCAGCAAACATGCGCTAATGCATGTTGGCGCTGCCTTGTTAATAGGGCGATGGCATTATCTCCGCCTTAGCGGAGAAAAGTGCCGCTAAAGCAGAGATAAAGCCATTGATAATATGCCCCTGCATACTTTGCAAAAATAACTAACTCTTGTAGAAATACTTTCACAGTGTATGCAAATGTTTCAAATCATGTTATGGTGGTGTGTAGTTTTCACTAATACATTGTGTTATGTCTCTGCATTTGTTTTAATTTTGACTTACTAATAAATCAGAAAAATAGTAAACCTTTGACTTGATTTTCAAGCTGCTGGATTTAGGAATTATTTTTCCATTCCAACCTCAAGGACCCAGGTTCAGCAGCTGACCTCATGGGGTCATCCAAAACAGATCCGTGGCTGCTGGTGGAGTTGGTGAGTTTAAGGTTGCATTTTATATGTTTATTTTTCTAATCCCTGCTAATCTCTAAACTATTGTGTGTAACGTTTCACAAACCCCAGCTGACGATGTATTCCATCAATCTGTTGTGTTTCATCAATCTGTTGTGTTTTAACATTTAAACTTGAATGTTGCTGGAGTGGGAATCAATTTAAATAAAATGGTTTAACATCCCTATCTCACACCAACAGGGTTAATCCCCACTCAGAATGTTTTCTTACTAATCTGTGGCAGACCTCTTCTGTCGTTTATGAGAAGATCAAGATCTATACATGATGGTGAAATGGGTAAGAGGGCTGAGTATTCAATTGGATTGATTTAGCATGGACATTAAAATGTGGTGATGGTTACATGTTTCATATTAAATGTATGGTAAGATTAATGGCAGCAGGGCTGCTCCGGACAGTGAGATAAGTGGTAATGAGTAGGTTATGGCTCTGCTGGCTCTGGGAGTTGGACAGGGGGAGCTCAACGATCTCAAGCACACCATGGCTGGTCTGGTTGCTTCACATGGGTGGGTGGGATTGGGGAGTGGGAGGAGGTGGGGCTGGAGCAGAAGTTGAGGGGACAGGAAATGGGATGGGAATGGGTGGGGGCAAGCAAAGGGGAAAAACTAAGCATAATCATGTGCATAATCATGTAGAATTTGAAGGTGATCCAATTTTGTAACCGTGGGGCTGTTACTTGCTATTTGAGGTTATTCAGGATGAGCTTTACTCAGATATCCTTCAATGCATGGGGATAAATTGTCTATATGTTTAGTCAATGTCTGCAGGTGAATGACAAGATTAAGAGTTTAAGGGTGGCTGAAATACTTAGAATATGGGCCCAGATTTAATCTGTGAGCAAGAGACTCATATCCCCTGGGGAAATAGGGATCTACTACAGGTTAGGGGTATTCTCTGGCAGCTTATACATCACAAAGTTTCTCACTAGAGGGGTGGCAATTTTGGTAAGAAGAGGCCTTATTGTGTCTAAATTGAAGCTGATGGACAAACATGGCCACTGGGCGATTATGGAATGTCAGGTAGCAAGAATTAGATTTACCGTCTGCTCAATTTATGGCTCTAAGTCAGCAGTTTGGGAAAAGATGATGGTAGAGCTTGCTTTGTGGTCAACATCCTTGATAGTTTGCGGAGACTTTAGTATACACCTGGAAGTTGGTTTAAGTAGTCAACCAAATAAGTATGTGGGGAGGAAGCTGCTATTTTTCAGAGCACTAACTCAATTTAAGAAAAGCAATGGGTTGGGAGATATTTGGTTAAAAAAGAATGCCCCAGGCCCGGTCATACATACTTCTCGCATTCCCATTAAAAGTATACATGCGTGGCTTACCTTCTGGTCTCTCCAGGGTTGGCAGCCAACTCAGTCGTTAAAAGATTCCCAAAATTGTTCTCTGATCATAGCCCTTTAGTTTTGGAACAGACGGGTCATGGTATGGGTAAACCTCCTGGTAAGTGGATGTTTGCCAGAGAATTGCTTTTAAATGCACTCTATGTATGTGACATGACAAAATGGATAACAGAGTTTATGGCTATTAATAGGTATACCGCATCTAGAGGGGTGGTATGGGATTTATGTAAGGCAGGTGCGAGAGGCGAGACAATAAGCTTTGTGGCCCTATTCAGAGGCAGCGTGCTAAAGAAGACAGGCATGTGATCCAGCAGGCATCTGTGATAAAGAAGGCTATGATTCATTGCTACCACTCAAGAACGTTAGAAGAGAAATTTCAGGCCCATAGACCAGAAACATACGAATTCAGCGAGTCGGCTGTCAGATTATTGTCCCTTCATATTTGGCAGTATAAGGTGGATAGGGGGATTGAGGTGATTGAAGGGAGTGATGGGAGAGGGGCCATCATGCGGAATACATTGTTAATGTTTTTGAGGATTATTATACAAAGCTGTATACTGAAGATAAATATGCCTCTGAAGGGCAGTTAAGTGAATTTTTAGAGCTAGGGGATAATGACGTCTTAGATTTAAGGAAGGCGGATACATTAGATTCTGCAATTACAATGGAAGAGATAAGGGATGCTCTAAAGGCTCTTACCCCTGAAAAAACAGCAGGCCGGGATCACATCCCTTTAGAATTTCATAAAATGTGTTCCCGGTATTGGCTAGGGACATATTGGAGCTGCTCTGTGGAGTACAACTGTAAGGGGTCTCTCAGAGTTCCTGAAAGTAACCAATATTATAGTTTTTTCGCTAAGGTGTACTCAAAGATCTTACCAACTCGCTAGGGGAGGATCATAGGCCACTTAATCTTGCCATGGCACCACAGATTTATCCCAGGCCGGGGAAAAGCAGACCATTTAAGGCAAGCTATTCCTTTATTTGACATTGCTGCAACTACAGGAACCCCCTTGGCTATGATTCTTCTTGATTATGAGAAGGCATTTGATTGAGTGGACTGGGACTATCTCTAGTGTGCTCTTCAGTACAAGGGGTTTAGGCTAGGAATTGCGAACACTTTGAAGGCACTATAATACCATAATTATGCCGAACTTCAAATTATGGGCTAAGAATCAGCAAAGATCCAGATTTTGTGGGGTACAAGGCAGGGCTGTCCTTGTTCCCCTATTCTGTTTCCATTATATAAGGACCCCGTTATAAGGCAGATGGTAAACCATTAGATGATTCAGCCTGTTACGGTGAATGGCTTTGATACTAAAGTCTTAGCATACATGTACAACATAGCTCTGTTCACTTCAGACCCCGAGACCGCCCTCTCGGAGGTGGAAACTTTGGTGGAGGAATTCGGAGCACTTTCAGGGTACCACCTCAATAAGAGGAAACACAGATGATTTGCACCAGTAGTATTGACTTGATAGACAACCTGGGTGTTGATAATGCCACATACACGGGAATAAAGATTATGGCACAAGTAGATATCATTTATAAAGTGAACCTTGAGCCACTGTTTGTAAAAGCCAGCCAGAATTAAAGAAGGATTAATGAGCTGCATCTTAATCTAACTGGCAGGTACAATGTTCTGAAAATTGTATTTTTGCCTAAATTCTTATATTTAGAACTATACACCTGGAACTGGAAGGACAGTGGCTTAAAAAGATAGAAACTATGGACACATATTTCATGTGTCAATATACAAGGGCTCAACAAGGTTTAAAGTTTATGGCTCTTTCAAGAGCCCGGGTGGCGGGCTGTGCCCAACTTTAGATTATATTATTGGGCTGCACTTTTGCAGCACATGGAAGTTTAATTTACAGCATAAGGTTATAATCAGCCACCTGGATAATTAATGGGCGATCCCCCAAGTATGTATAAGCTAGCCATGGGTGGGAAACCTTGGGGTGCTTTCTAAGACAGCTTCAGCCCATTTATTATAAAAAAGTTACATTTAAAATAGTCACAGCAGTGGTGATGATGTGGGGCAGTGTTAAAAGAAGGATTGAAATTACTAAGTATAAACGCTATACTCTATTATGGAAATCCCCTTTATTTCCAGCGGTATTTCACAATGGGATATGCAGGATGTGGGAAAAGGAAGGAATAACCCAGGTGGGAGATTTGTTTTATCAAGACCAATTGGGCTCCTTTTCCGATCTGCAGCAGGATATTGGCTTGGAAAAAGGGTCTTTTTTTAAATTTCCGCTGGTTAGAGATTGCTTGCAAAAGCTGGCGAATTATCAATTTTTACTCTGAAAAATGTCCATTTTGGATATGTTGCTACACCAGGATACCAAGATTGTGCAGATATATAAACTACTGAACAATATGGTGGTAGATGATCTTAGAGTTAAGTGGGCCAATAAATTGGGCTTCAGGTTCTAGATATTCTGGCCTCAATAGAGGTAGGGATGAAAGTACTGCTGATTGCTAGCCTGAAGAGCCAACACTTGAAAAAAGAATTAGTTTATTTTAGACTCAGACAAGTTGTTTAGGTGGGGCAGAAGGGCTGATGACAAGTACCCTTGGTGTGGGAATGGACCCACTGATTTGGTACATATGTTCTATGATTGTGAAGCTAGTCCCAACAATTCAATTCAATTCATGGCATTTATAGAGCTCACAGCTACCTCTGAGGAGGTGTCCTGGTGCTAGCAGAAACCTCACTAGGGTGAGAGAGGAAGTGAAGATTAAACAACCACAAGACAGTTATCAAACAAAAGGGTTTTAAGATTCAGCCTGAAGACAGATTCTGAGGGGCTGCAGCACAGACACGTGAAAGAGTGCCTGCCTCTTCTGGCTTTATGTATGCGGGAAACATACAATAGCCTGAGGTTGTTGGACCTCAGAGCTCTGGACTGGAAATAGGACTTAAGTTGTATCCTAAAAATAAAGAGGGTCTTTATGAGTGAATGCTCTGAAGACCTAAGTAAATGTCCTAAACTGGATTTCTTAATGACAGGAAGCCAGAGAAGATGTTTCAAGTGAGGGGAAACTGGTGAAGCATGGGAGGATCCTCAAGATGCGGTAAGCAGCAGAGTTCTGAATAATTTGGAGCTGTTGGCTAATGTAAGTCAGTAGGTCTAAGTATAAACTATTAGCATAGTCCAGTTTTGCCGTAACCAGAGCATGGACAACAGTTTTTTGGGAGTCCAGTGGAATGAGGTGGAGCATCCTTCTGAAAGATCTGAAGGTGGCAAAGCAAGTAGCAGAAAGAGACCTAATTTGGGGTTCAAATGTAAGATGAGTGTCGAATTTTACGCAAAGGATTCTGGCCATCAGAGTAGGTGGAGGGACAGCCCCCAGTTCAGGTTGCCACCATAAACTGACCTCAGGTAAGGCCTTTATGCCAAAAAAAGGATCTCAGTTGTTTCTGAGTTCAGCTTATGATAGCTTCTCTCCATCCATTCCACCACAGCCTTCAGGCACAACTTGAAGGAACTCAGAGTTGCAGGTGCTGGTGGAGTCCCGGTGGGTGCAGTGGTCTCCTATATGGATGACACCCAAATCTTGAACAATATTTGCCCTGGTATTTCTTGTGTATCTCGTAGGGGCCAAAAACCATCAGCTTCAAGAAACCAGGTCTACATTTCATAATGAAAACTCTTCAATCATTAATATGAAAGTTTTATGCTATTTCACTTATTGTTTCTCTCTCTCCTTCGCTATTGTTCCTTCAAGTTTGATATATTCACATTTAAGTGCAGGTGGCCTTTTGCCTGTTGGCCTGGGGAGGGGAGTTCAGTTTTTTGATTGTCAACAAGGCCCTGTCTATACCGTACTATCATATATCACATACACAAGTCACAATGCTAATAAGGAAATAACGGGATCATTACATCCATGGGGAGGCTGAGCAAGAATTATAGTCCTCATGAGCACAGCCCCCCCCCAGTCCGAACCCAGTTAGATAGATGCAGGGGAATAAATCCCTTCGACTGACCTGGAACGTATGGGGCTCAGCTGGATGTGTGAAACGCCATAAAGTATATCAATACCTGTGCAGACACAAGGTTTCAGTGGGACTCCTCCAAGAGACCCATCTCACCCAGCAAACACTCACATCATTGCACAAGTGCTGGAGGAGCTCAGTCATTGGGACCACGTATTCCGTCTATGCCAGGGGTACCCTGATATGGGTGGCTCCAGGAACTCCACTGCAGACGTTGCATACACGTGTTGACCGACAATTCTGATATGCAATATTAGAGGGACTCCTAGATGGTTCTCTGATAACCTTGGTTTCTCTGTACGATCCAAATTTGAGGCAACCCATGATTCTGCAAACACTGACCCCACCATTACTTAGATACCAAACTGCACCAGTGTATTGGGGAGGGGACCAAAATTGTGTCCCTGACCTCAAACTAAACCGCTTGCTCCCACCACTCCCAGGGGCACAGGCTATTGGCCTAATACAACATATGAAGGCCTGGGTCGCCCAAATGCAGTTAAGCGATGCTTGGCGAAGCAAACAACCTACAGAATGGATATATTCTCACTACTCACATATCCACGATCTATACACAAGAATTGATACAATATACTGCTCCGTAGCTGCTATATCTAAGGTATTCCACGCATAGTATTTACCCCACATGTTATGTGACCATAGCTCCCTTTAAATACAGCTAGCATGGGGAGCACATAAACCGGTATACCAACTTGGCATCTCTCCCTGGAGGCACTTAAGGACCCAACGCTCCACACCTCCATATCACCATCTATCACATCGTACTTTCAAACTAATGCAGGCACTGCAACGCCTGACAGTAAAGAGTGGGATGCATTGAAAGTGGTTCTGCGTGGGCCTGTTATTAAAGCAGTGTATGGGTCTCAAATGTCACTCACTAAAGAGCTTTAGAAACTGGAAATATAAATACAGTGTTGTGAATGCATCTCCCCCACTGACCCACTCATAATACCTACACTAGCTGAAGCCAGACTGGCACATAAGGAAACATTAGACAGACTCTGTGCTGTAGACTATAAACAATACCTAGTCAGACGACATGCTAACTGTGACAAAGCGGGTAAGACACTAGAATGACTGCTAAAAAACTATTCCTCACAACCTCCCATTACAGCTATCAAATCCCCAATGGCCAATTGGTAAACTCGCAGGAACAGATAAATGACTCCTTCCACAAATACCCTGCCTCCATGTATAAAGCCCCCGTACCTTGCGATCCCCAGGAAATACAACAGTTACTGGAACAAGCAGCCTTCCCACAGATAACACATGCCCAATACAGAAAGCTAGAGGCCCCATCTCTGAGGCCAAGATTTCTGAGACTATCAAACAACTGGTGAGGGGCAAAGCCCATGAGACGGATAGATGGCCCTCCGAGTTTTACCCAGCATACATTGAGCAGTTAGCCCCCCGCTTACACACTGTTTTGAGGGAGTCATTTGACTGTGGTGCATAACTACTCTCTCTCCAGGAGGCAACATTTGTGGTACTACCGAAGCCTGGCAGGGATCCGCTCTGTATGGGCTTGTATCACCTATTATCCTTACTGAATTTAGACTATAGAATCTTGGGCAAGATATTGGCCAATAGGTTAATGGAAGCTGTACAATTATTGGTCCACACTGACCAGAACGGGTTCATTCTAGGGAGAAACACAGGTCTAATCTTATGCTGGCTATTTAAATTGGTGGAATGGGCCTGAGCGGAAGTAGAGCTGCACTGGATAGCTGCTCTGGATATTAAAAAAGCATTCAATACCTTAGGCTAGGAAAACTTGTTGGCAGTGCTAGCGAGATTTAGGATGGGTTCCAAGTTCTTAAGATGGGTAAAAATATTATACACTAAACCACAAGCAAGGGTGAAGACGGCTTGCATCATCTCACCCCCTTCGAAATAGAATGGGGAACCAGCCATGGATGCCTATTATCACCAGTTATATGTGCCCTGGCCATGGAGCCCCTGGCATGTGTGCTTCGCAGCCGTGTTCTGGATTGGGGTATACAAGCATACACACAATGGCACATTTTTCCCCTTTACGCAGAGGATGTATTGATTTACCTTCCAAATCAAAACGAGGACTTCCAGGGCCTTACGGAGTTACTGGATGACCATGTCTGACTTTCCGGTTTGAAAATAAACTGGTCCAAATCGTTATTGTTTCCTATGAAACCTCTACAAATGGAATATAGATAATACTACCTAATGCCCCACTCACCAGAGCTTATGACTCATTTAAATATTTAGGGGTTCAGATCGACCGCTCCCAGGTGGACCTGATAGATGGCAACTTGGGCTAAGTGAGTGTTAGAGCCCGGACCCCACTCCCATTTGGGACTAATTTACCATTATACCCTATGGATCGAATTGCTATGTCCAAGATGCTACTGCTCCCCAGACACTTATATTTGTTTGCAGTCCTTCCCAATCGACTCCCTCACAGAATATTTAGGGACTTAAGGTCACTACTTGTGTCCCTGGTCTGGGATCGCGCCAGTGCCAGGGTGGCACTTCCGAAACTATAGCGCCCCCTATCGGGGGGTGTCTTAGGGGTACCTATCTACGAACATTACTATGCAGCGGTGCAACTCCAATGGCCTATGCGATGGTTGGCAATAAGTAATCTCGCTGAATTAGACCCCTGGGCGATACCGCTTCGACAGCCAGCTATGTTGCAATGTTTGTCTGGCTCCAAAATACCACGAAACAGGGTAACCTTTTGATGATGGCAGCCCATAGCAGCTGGTCGAAATACGTACTGTCTAGACACCAGTCATCACAGTAAGCCCCGGACCTCCCCCTTGAGGTGATCCCTGGAACTTACACTTGCCTCAAATGATAAGAATTGACAGAACGGCTGACGGTCGGACTAACCACATGGGCGACCTAATTATGGACTCAAAATGATGCGACTTTGATGCTCTGAAAGCAAATTAAGGCGTTCCGCCAGGGACTTTCTAACTATACGCGACACTGACACAGCAAGTGCTACAATTATGGGGGAAAACGCAAACTGAACCAACCACATAAACAACTCTATGGACATCATTGATGCATGGTAGGGGCAGAAAGGCAGTCACTGCCCTATACAATTCCCTCAGACCAGATGCGACATCCCTGCCGGCGCCTCTACGCATATTGTGGAAATCAGCACTAGCAATCAGAATCACCAACAAGCAATGGTCGCAATGCATTGGGTTTCCCAATATAATATCCATGAATGCCAGATTGAAAGATACGCAATTCAATTACCTCCATCACACATATTTAACCCTGCATAAATTAGCACGGATGTATCCAGCATCCACTGATACCTGTCCTAGATGCCATAACACAGACTCCACATTCCCCCATATAGTCTGGTCATGCCCTCAACTCACGGCATACTGGGATGGGGTATCCGAGACATTAACAGCAGCAACGGGAACCACAGTCGCAGCCCAAGGAATATATTTTCTATTTGGCATCACAAAACGCAATGCACGTCGTAAGAATTTCAACAAATTCTTTGATTTAGCACTGGCCCTAGCTAAACGCAAACTAGCTATGGCCTGGAATTCACCTGCGGACCCCAGCACATACTCATGGTTTTCAGACCTTTTCAGGGCATTACTGGCAGCATACAAGACACAGCCAGTTATCTAATGTCATACGGATCCCCCCATCGGCGAGCCCCGTGGATTGGCAAGGGTACCTAACTGTCATCGAATCAAAATTAGACGGTGTAATAATAGGACAGTGGCAACATTGGTGTGGTTGCAGTGTGCTCTCAAGGTGGATACAAACAACATGTGGCGCGGCGCTGTATGTACAGCTGTTTCCTTCCCCTCCACCCCTCTAGTCTACCCTCAGCCATAATGCCACATCACGCATTTACCACCTCTGCACATAGGTGGGATCAGAAACAATACGACTACACCTGTGCAGCCATGCTCGGTATACGGGGAACCATACATAGTTACACAACTATCAGCCTTCCCTCCTCACTTTCTCTCTTTAGATATGCATATGTGCCCGATTATTCCTAAATTTAACACACAACATGGTCATCTGCCAAAAACACATTGTAGGCAAGGACAGGAGCCACTGTTAATGTGGATAATGTTTATTGTAATAAGTATGTACAACCAATAAGTTTGCAGGATCCTGGAGGGTCATCTTCAAAGATTAACAATACTGTTACATGTCTAATGTTCTTATCATATTCTGACACCCACACCAAGAGAATATTTGTATTTGAGACTGTACATAGAACAATATGCATATTGTTTATAGCCCAGCATATATGTACAAACTGTTGAAAATAAATAAATATTATTAAGTTTAAAAAAAAAATCTCATTTTTTTAAGGTATATTGTCTTCGAGAATATACTGGGTTTTTATTATTATCCCACGCTGATTTTCCTGACACATCTCTCCTTTCACTTGGCATCCTAACAATTTTTCATACCGCCGCCGTTACACAAGCATTTTTGAGAGAAGACAAAAAATAAAATAAAATGAAGTATTTGTTAAGTCCCCTTCACGGTATAAATACTAGCCTTATTGGTATCAAGTTTGCATAAACTATTTTAAGGCACTGCTAAATAAAGCAAGGGCTCAGAGCTCAAACTCTACCCAGCATTTCAACATAAACATATCTGAAAGGTGACAGTGTGTGTTATCCAAGACTGCGATGAGAAGCACTATACTTGATTAGTTCCAAATGGAAGAAGGACCTTAGCACATCTTGGCAAGGTCGTTGGTGCAAGTTGGTAAACCCTACTGAGTGTTAGGGTGATTAAACAATTTTAAGTAGCACTGTCCCCCTAAGGGGAGAATGTCCCCAAGGCTCACTCCTTTGAAATTTCAATTACTTTTAACTCTTGTGAATTTTCCAAAAGCATTTTTATTCTTCTTCTTTACATTGATCATTTGTTCAATTGATTAAGTCGTATTACTTCCTTCAGTAATATTCATGTTTCTGTCAGATGTGATTAGTGTATTCCGCCCAATGCATTTCGGGCTTTGCCCTTCATCAGGGGTCTTTTATCTGCAAATACAGACTTAACTTTCAGCACAAGACTAACTTATATTTTTTCATTAATACATTTGAATGTCAACATGCATCGTTCATAGACTCATGTCAATGTCTTACATTAACATGATGTGCAGGATAAGTATTTCAGAAGAAACCGCGGTGAGAAAAATTTACGATGTCAGACATTGTGAAAGAACTTGTAAGTCGAGTTTGAGTGAAAAAATGTAGAAAAAAGTGCTAGTTACTGCTGTGAATGCGAAGAAAAAAGCAACAAACGTACCTCGAGTGAAACAGCGAGTGAAGTTAAGTGCCAAAGTGAATACGTAAAAATTGTAGAGAAAAAGCGCCGGATAGCGCTGTGAATGCGAAGAAAAATGTAAAAAATGTGCCTCGAGTGAAACGGCAAGTGAAGTAAAGTGCCAAACCGAATAAACAAATTAAGAAAGCTGTGGTATCCCTTGTGTCATTTATAACGTTCCATACGTGTGGTGACATCCTATGTGCTCCAAGTTTAATTTGGTGATATTTAGAAAACAGGTGATTGTAAGTCCAACCGAGTTCACAATAGAGTGAAAATCGCGGTGCTGGTAAATTCAATAACTTACGAGGCAGCGACCGCTGGCAACCGGCCGTGTTTTGAAATCAGCATTTCTGAAAGGGTAAATAGCCCAGGTCAATAAGTGTGCGGGATTTTATCAATAATATTAGCGCCGGGTCATCTGACTGCTGGCTTACCTATCTATTGAATCTTCCAGAGGATGTGGTGTGGTCAAATTGAATGTGCACTCCCTGTAAACTGGAAGTTTATGACCATGTTCTTCCAGTTAAGATAGGAAAAAGTGAGAACAGACTATGATGGAGATATCAATGCACTGTGCAGTGACATTGCTCATGCCGGTCCCAGTTTTAATAAAGAATTAAGAATAATGAAAAAATGTAAAAAGGTGAAAAGGTGAAAAACAAAATGTGAGTGAGTTTCCAGAAGTTGAGATTCGAAAATGAATACAAAGTGAATAAAGAGACTGTGCATCTCCGTATTCTGTTAATGATGTAAACATAGAGTGGAATCAGAAAGTGATGCGAGGGTAAAAATGGGGTACGGTGTATCCACAGTATCTAAAGGATCAGAGTGATAATATGGTTTAGCACGTGGTGTGTATAGTTTTAACTTTTTGTCAGTTAATATAACCTCAATACGATGTAAAAAACATTGTCATATTTGTTTCAATGATTATAAAAAACAACTAAAGTCCACTCTTTCGTTGAGACCTTTCGGGTTCACTGTATTGAGATGATGAATCCAATAAATTTCTCTTTTTAATAAGTATTGGGTATTGTTCCTTCCTGGGAGTAAAGGTACTCTCTCCAATACTAAAAATCTCAGCTGGCTGGTGTTATGATTCATAGAGTTGAAATGAACCGCCATTGTGGATTTGGAATTTTTCATCCTGATGTTACTTTTATGTTCTGTCAAACAAACTTTAATCTTGCGTTCAGTTTTACCTACGTACGCATATCCGCAGGGACATTTCAACATGTATATTACGTTGGTACTATCACATGTTGCCGTGACTCTTAGTTTCACCTGGGTGCCTTTGGTGGGATGTGGAATTTGATTACCCTTTATGATAGCATTGCAATTTCCACAGTTTAAACAAGGCAGTGTACCCTAATAACCGGTTACTTTTTCATCTTGTTTTTTATTGAGTATTTCTTTTAAGTTGCGTGTTCGTAAGTATGCAAATCTGGGTGGTAGAGGAAGAATGCCTTTGAAGTCCTCTTCAAGTGTGAGGATGGACCAGTGTTTGATTATGAGTTTTTTTATTTTGAAGCTTCGGGTAGAAGATTTTGAAACAAATACCATTCTTTGTTCTTTGTTTTTGGTTGTTATTGATGTAAGCAAGTCTTCTCTTTTTTCTTTTTGAACTCTGTCAGTGGCTTCTTGTAGAATATCTTCAGGATGACCTCGTTGTCGAAATTTCTTTATGGTATAATCCCTACTTTGTATGTATGATTCTTCTGATGAAATCCTTTTAATTCATAACAGTTGTGGGAATGGTAAATGTTTTTTAAGAGACGGCTGGTGAAAGCTGGTATAATATAATAGGTTATTGCAATCAGTGCTTTTGGTGTATACTCTGGTGGTGAGTTGGCCTTGTTGATTCTGGATAAGTACATCTAGAAATGTAATCTAATTTTTCTGAATGTCCGATGTGAAACTTATTCTCTCATTAATGTTGTCCAATTCTTTCATGGCCTTGGTTAATTCCTGTGATGTACCTTTCCACAAAATAAAAATATCATCTATATATCTTTTGTACAAAATTAAGTTGTCTGTCCTGTTTTTTTGATTCAATATGTGGTCCAATTCCAGCCTGTACATGAAAATGTTGGCAATTTCCCATTGATGTTCCAGATGATTGGATAAATAACTCATCCTGCCATTTAAAATAGCTGTGGAATAAAGTGAAATGGAGGAGTTCCATCAGGAATACCTTTGGGTCTTCATCTTTGTCAGTCGTTACTAAAAAGCACTATACTTGAACACTGCAATGCTAGAGCATTTTACAAAGTGGCATTTTTGTTGCACCAAATTACAAAGCAAGTTTGGTGCATTATAGGTGTTTCCCCCAAACCTTTTCTAAAAATCGGTCCAACCACAAAATGTGGCAGAGGTCATGCGATATGTATGATTTAGGAGCTCTGTCTCCCCTGTTAATGGGATTGTTCTGTAAGGAGTAGTCGATAAACATCAAACAAGAGGCAAGCCCATTTGAAAGAGGGTTAATGTGAACATCAGGTTCTACAGAATATCTTTGTAGAAGTTTATCAGGAACAGTTCCAAGAGTCTGCCTTTCTGCAATTTCTCACATGTACAATAAGGAAAATGCAGCATTAATGTTCACATTGTCACTATACCCCAAAGGTTGAATAAGTTGGCTTTTACATTAGAAGCACTCAGAAAAGAAAGCAATGTCATTATAGAAACAAATCAATGTCTGCATACTTCAACAATCGAACAGCACTGAGGTGAGGAGAGGTTGGAAAGGAAAGTGGGTGATTGCATTGTGACAGCTAATAAACACAACCTAAAACACGAGCCCGGCAATAGAAAAAATAGTGCAGCAAAAATAAATAAATTGCCAGAAGTGAACTGATCCATATAACAGGGCCAGTCTCCATGGGCATGACAAACACATCAAAAGGAGTGACAAATGGCTCGATTCACCACATAAAAGAAAGACATTTCAAAAGGCACACAAATGAACCAGTGACAAGCAATGGGCATGCCAAAAGCCCATAGAGTAGAGACAACATGTCTCGAGAGACAGCACATGCGCTGCCTAGACTCGACCTAAAAAATGACTGCTATTGGGTGAAACGGGAAGCCGTTAAATAAGGTGCTGCTCGACTTGCTCTGCTTCATATTCTGTGCCCTCACCTTTAACCAGCCGGAATGCCATCAAGTCTCATCTACAATAATATGTGTGGTGACTCCAGGTGTATGTGTTCCTCATTGTACATCTATCACTTAAAAAATATTTCACCTAACAACTAATAGGATATTTGGTTTGTCAATACTGTGATGCAGACAACAGAAGCTATGTTGTTTTGATTGCTGTGTTTTACACACTGAATCAAAGGACTGGTGTTTTGATGGGATTAAGTTGCATTCATAAATGCAGGTTAACGTAATACCCAACAAAATAGGAAGTTGTATTCTTGGGAAAACTGAGAAGGGAGGCACCAAGGAGGCCACTCTTCCATTTGTGTGGTAGAAAAAAACCATTTACTTTGCAGCATCCCGCAATATTGTCACATAAATTCTCTCACTTTAAAGTCAGAGAAAGAAAAATAAACACCAAGCACCCTTGGAAGAGAGAGCCAGATGTTTGACCTCTGCCTTTGAGTGCCCAGTAAATGTGACAAAGTAAGAACAAGATTTTAAGGCCTGTTTACAGAAAGGAAGCATTCCGGAATATATCGTAAATAAGGTTTGGGCAAGGGAATAGGCAAACCCAAGCGGGACAGCCTAAAACAAACAGAGCCAGTAAATAGAAAGCCAGAAAATGTGAGTCACAAAGCCAATGGTACGCAACAGGCAGAATACATTCCCAAGGAAGCTTTCTGAAATGTCCCCAAGATGTTGTTAGCAAACCTCGACCTAAGAATGTATTCTGCATGCAGAGGTGACTCTGAAGTCAGTAGTTAAGTACATCTGTGAAAGGGAGAACTTTGCTAATGGTGTTGGGATATAACAGCTAGTAATTTGTAGTTGACTATTTTTTGTGTTGTTTTTGATTTCAATATGAAATTAAACATTGTTTTAGGAAAATTAGACTCTTACTCCGTGGTGCAATTTCATCAAGATTGTAGACAAGTAACATAAGCCATTGACACTTCACAGATGGTTACTTCATAGAAGCAGATCATTTATCCTTTAGGTATTTGCAAAGTGGTGATCACTTAAATTAAAACACTATTAATGGGCTTGACTGCAGTTTTGCGAAACCAGGTTAGTTTGACAGATATTGTACCATCATAGCCCAGACAGTCTGCTCTCACTGCCACCTGCTGTGCAGAGGTGACCTCAAATGAGCTCCCAGCTGAAGAAAAGACCAAGAATAATGGCCTTTTTAAAATAACTCTTTAAGTGGTTCTCCAGCAGCTTGGTGAATGTGTGTATCCCTAGCTCACCATCCTGGAGTAACAAGTTAATCTTCAGTAGTAGGTACCAATGCGGATATCAGAGTCTCAAAAGCTGATGGGAGGAATGCTTGTAATTTGTCTGGCCACCAGAAGTCACTTGGAGTGGAGTTCCAACACATCGTTCTTTGTCTGGGCATACTCTTGCCACTTAAGGTGGTACATCACATACACGCATGTCCAGATGGTAGTCCTTTGCTCACTGTGCCACTAGATACAATATATACCTTACTGATGAGCCCCAGATGGGGCAAGTCTGGTCTTAGGTTATTTGCATTCCGGTTCAAGGAGTACCTGGCCTGTCAGTTGGGTATGGGCTATTCATGTTGGAGAAGAGTCAAGACTGATTTGCACTTGGCCTGGACCATACTGAGGTGGCATGGTGGCCAAGGGAACAATGGGTTGGAGTGCTATCCTGAGCTATTGCTAGTAGTTAGACAAATAGCTGGAATCAAAATCACACCTTTGTGTGTTTGATGGACCACTATGGATATACCTTGTGCTCTAATGCTTTTTTGTACTGCACAGAGGCCACAGCAGGAATTGTAAAAAATGAAACAAAGCAATTAAATAAAGGAGCCACAGACACTAAGGGGCGTATTTACAAACCCCTATTGCCAACACAATGTCACTTTTCTCGACGTTGTGGTGGTGATAGGGACTAAGCTTGAAATGGGCTTTGTGGTGGGCGTTGCACTGCAACACCCATTGATTTTGACGCTGCACCATATTTACAAGGGTGGCGTAAATATGGGGCAGTGCCAAAATTAAAACCTGGTCTTACCCTGGCGCAACATGGAGAAATGTTTAATTTCTCCTGGTTTTTGCTGTTTCCATGTGTGCCTCATTGTGCAGCACACATAGAAACGGCAAAACACCATTGAATGTTTATATGCAGGAAGGTGTCCCTTTCTGCACATAAAGAATCATTAGAAAAATGACATTTTGCAACTTCATTGTGTGCTGCATTAAGCAGCACACATAGAAGTTTCAAAACGCCATTTCAGATTGTTTATGTTCAGGAAGGCACACCTCCTGCACATGAACAATCATTCCCCTTAACGCAGGCCCTGTGTTGGTGTTAGGCAGCTAAATTTGTGCCAGCGCAGGGGGAAACACAAGGCTGCACCTTATTCTTGTAAATACGGTGCAGCCCTGAATTTCAGAAGTGGCGGAGCGTAGCGGTAAGCCAAGCAGGCTTCCTTGTGAATATGGCCCATACTCTTTTGATAATGCTTATGTCACACTAAGAAGCTCACCCTAATATTTATTCCATCGAGGCTACAGTGGTGGCCGTTTTTACATGTCTAAGCATGTCAAGACTGAAGTTTCTTTCCAGTCACTTTCACTTAACAGGATCCTATTTTGGGAACAGTACTGGTAATGTAGTGGAATGTTTGTGAGCAGAACAACTGTTACGTTGTGTGACCTTTATCTCTCTGTTAATTAAAAAGAAAAAAAATGTGTTGCAGCCATTCAACAAAATGATCAGTGGTACAAGCTCCTGGTCTGTCTGCATGATTTCTCGTAACAGCAAAATTACAAGCACACATAGCCCTTTGTAGCTTGTGCATCTCAAATCTGTAGTAATAGATACTCTCCCATTTAATTCAAGACGCACTATGAGAAATACAGTTTTCCAGCAGGTGAGAAAACTGTATTTCCTTTTGAATTTGTTTAATATATATAATTTTTATGGACTTGTGAGAGTCAGGCAGCTCCTCCAATAATAGCAGTTTACAAACAATTAGTAAACGAGCATTAACAAAGGCAAAAAGCTGACAGCCAACTCCAGACCAATTGGCTTTGCCAGGGCTTGTTGAAAGGTTTAGTGATCAGCAGTTTTAATCAAAACATGAAGGCATTCAGGAAGCTAGCTAAAATTTTACTAGCACCATGAGCTGTTTGCCATTGTGGATAGTTCCGCGCTATAAAAATGCCTAAAATAACAAAAAAGCAATGATGTCGAAGTTTCCAATCTGTAAAGTGCCAACTTGCAGCCTGTGATTTCATGAAACGGGACAGCTCCGTCCAAACAACGTAGCTTTGATATCACTAAATCTGCTATGAGACATGTTTTGATTGGAGTTCGATAGATAACAGTTGCCATGTAGACAGTGACACTATAGAACGAGCACTGCCAATGAGTCTTGCTTGTGTAGGGGCTGTTGACTTTGCCGGTCAGTGGCGTAGCATGGGGGGGATGGGGTGATCTGCCCCGGGTAGCACCAGTTTTTGGGGCAATCTCCACCCCTACACTCTTCAATTGGCTGCCGAGGGGCTGCAAATGAAAAAAATTATTCTAGCACCCCCCCTCTCTTTGATGTGGCTGCAGCGGGACGAGAAACAGGAGGACCGCCACAGGTGGCCAAAGTGCTTGCTACACCACTGTTGCCGGTGCCTTTTGGCAATGTGTTACAGCAGCATGGTAGCAGGAGGTGAACTTGGAAAAGGAAAAGCTATAATGTCATGGCACTTTTTAGGTCGAGCATCAGCGCGCATGCGCTGTATGCAAGACCTGCTGGAATCACTCATTTTGAGTGTAATCCCGCCTGCTGCTTGTGATTGGTTCACTCTTGCATCCCTTGTATTTCGTTGCTCCTTATTCGCTACTGCTCTGAAACATCATTTCCGGTTTTACAACGAGGAGCACTGGTAAATTTCAGTTTCCTTAACACACAAGTGTGTTGGGGACTACTTGTTTCAACAAGCATTTACAATGCAATAGGTCTCGCTTTTACGCGAGTTTGAGCTATTCACATTGCAAATAACAATGACTTTTATTTGTGTTTTCGTTTTTCAAACATAAATAAAAGGCATCGTCATTTACAATGCCAATAGCTTAAACACTGCTTCGGATGGTTTTAATTTTTTTGCTGTTGAAGTTTTATATAGCGCGAACGCGACCCGAAGGTATAACAACGCTTTACATGGGCACCCGTTGCATTACAGACCCATTCATTTTGAGGCGCGGTGATATTAAATGATTTGTTTAGTTATGATTTGGGTTTCGTTAAGTTTCTTGGGGAAGAGGATGTGGTCCGTCGGCTAAACTGCCGACTTTGGTACTGGAAACTCAGCCTGGGTTGCCACACACGACGTGAGGGGAGTGGGGCTGAAGCCCTTTGATCCCAATGTGCGTTGCGCGCCTGGCTCGAAGTCATCTGCACTGTCCCTTACTGTTCGTACCCACCCACACCCCTATTTAGACATGTTAATGGGCAATATGTTTCTTATGTGCATACTCGTCTACACCCCTCCGGAGGAAGAGCCTCGAAAGCCCCTTGTGGTTTCGAAATGAATCGTTTAAAATACTGGAAGCACTGCTTCCGATGGTTTTCATTTTTTCCGAGTTTTTCTGTTGTTGAAGTTTTATATAGCACGAACGCGACCCGAAGGTATAACAGCGCTTTACATGGGCACCAGTTGCATTACAGACCCATTCATTTTGAGGCGCGGTGATATTAAATGATTTGCTTAGTTATGATTTGCATTTCGCGGCGCGAAAGTGAAAGCAAATTTGGCGCGTCTGCTCGAAATGCCCAATTTCCCCCTGACCTCTCCAGTTCTCAGTTAATTGTGGGTTGGTGGGTGCCACCAAATCTCATTGACAATTGAAATCCACGTCTGTTTATGGATGATTGCGTATGCGTGCGTGTAAATGGGTGTGTAAATGGGTGTGTGTGTCTGTGTGCATGCGCAAAGCAAACGTGTGTGATGAAAAAAATGTGTATGACCCATGACGTGCCCTGGACAAGGATTTCATCCAAAAACGGGGAGAAAGAGTGCATAACAACGAAAGAGTACTTTTAAGTCACGCAAAAGAATTTCAAGGAGGGGGACAGCGCGCAAAGCAAACGTGTGTGATGAAAAAAATGTGTAAGACCCATGACGTGCCCTGGACAAGGATTTCATCAAGAAACGGGGAGAAAGAGTGCATAACAACGAAATCGCGCAAAGAGGAATTTCAAGGAGGGGGACAGCGGGTGGGAGAGGGGGAGGAAAAGCCGGCAATGCGAGAGAGAGGGAGGAGCGAGTGGGAGAGGAAAGGCTGCCATGCGAGAGCTTCAGGCTTGCAGCTATGCGCGTGCACAAACCTCGGGAACGCAAGCTGGAGGCCTGAACAGCCACTGTTTGCACTTCCAAAACTCGCTTACTAAAAGTCTCGCCAGAGCAGCGATAAAGCACTACCTCAGGCGAGACCTAAAAAGGGTTTTCTCTTGGGGCAGGCACGGTTGGCGAGCCATGCAGCGCCTTTCTAATTTCAGCGTGGTGAGGCGTGCGCATTGCTTTGCACGCCAGTCAGTGAATACCAACTCCATGGCATTCCAAAGTCCATGGGTGCTGTCCCCACAGTACAGTATCTGCGGGTTAGGGGAGCCGTGCAGCACTTTCTTGTTTCAGAAAGGCCGCATTCTCCTCTGCCCATCTGCTGCCCGGCACCGTGCCCTCCTTGCCCGCGGGATCTGCCTCCTGCAGAATGTAAGTAAACAAGTGTGGCCTGCTGCCTGTGCTCCAGCTGCTTGTAGGTCTCTTTGTGTCTGCTACACACGCTTCTATCCATGCAGTCGAGCAGTGCCCCCAGAGCCTGGACTGGATCCACGCTCTCCAAGCCATCTTTGCATTAACAACTGCCGGCCGTGCCACCGCACTCGGACTTTTTATCAGCGCACATGTGCTTTGTTTATTTAATACAGTGGAACGCGGTGAGAGTCACTGAATGAGCGAGGAGGGCACGTTAAGATTAAGAACCAACTCGCCATATGGGGCTAAAAGACTGAAAATATCTTCAAGTGTCATCAGGTACAGATATCTTTATTGCACAGTGCTCAAATATTGCTTTAACTGGACTTTTGTACATTTTCGCAATGAATAGCAGGTACTGCGAATTCAGGGGCAGTGCCTAAAAATACAACATAATCAAGATCCTGTCTTTTCCGGCGTCAGCCCTCTCATGGAATTGAGGAGGGTGAATGTAGTCCTTCAAAAATCTGTCTATACTGAAAATGTCTACGCTTTCGCTTTCAAGCACTACTATTTCTCTGTGGGAGGGAGTGCATAGTAAGTTTAGTAGAGATTACTAACTGTAAACCGATATGCATCGTAGTGATGGAGCAGTATGTCTCTACTCTCTTAATAACCGGGGGCGTTTTCATTTTATTGCAGCAGTCAGTCATTAACCTCCGTCTGTTTGTGTCCAGTCTTTCACTTTTTTCCTTCAGCTATTGCCAGGTTTTTAAACTGTCTACATTGATATTCTTCTTTACAGTGAAATTGTAAAATTGTGTATGACACACATCGCCTATCTGCCACACTTACAGAGCACTAAATGGAGACTTAATTGCCAGTTTGATACGAGCAGAACAACATAAAGGAACATAGAAGCTATCTTTTGCAGTTTCACAACATCCCCTAGCCTTAAGCTTGAGTATACATGCGCCCAAATATTCATGAACTTGCAATCGCAAAGTACATTCTTGGTACACCTGACCTGACAGTTTGTTTCACTGTTGTTTACCCAAAACAGCAACTTGTTATTGTGTAAGGCCCTGTTCCTTGAGACGTGGAGCTTGTTGATACAATTTAGTTTCTTCTTGAAACCATGGAGTAAAAAATAGAGGGGCATATTTATAATAACTGACGCATCCCTGCATATCAGCAGGGATGCGCCAGTTATTTTGCGCCCCAGCTCCGCCATCATGGATGCGCCGCATTTATAATGCGGCGCACCATGGGGCAAAAACGGCACAGATGCGTCACGCATCTGTGCCGTAAAAGTGGCGCATTGCTGGAGTTGCGTCGCAAGCGCGCCGCAGCTCCAGCAAGGCTCTGGGGTGCCCTATCTGCACAATGCTGCGTCAATCCTTACGCCTGCTTCAAGCAGGCTCAGGGTTTTGACGCAGCATGGGCTCAAAAGTCTTGTAGATTTCACTCAGCCACTTTTAGGAGGCGTTCCAGCGCCGGAACGCCCCCACCTGCCCTGGAACGCCTACATGTGGAGCAGGGCTTTACAACGTGACGCATCTCCCAGATGCGTCACGTTGTAAATACCCCGCACCATGGCACAGGATTTGCGCCGCTGCTGCGTCACAAAAGTGACGCAACGGCGGCGTAAATCTGCCCCTTCGTTCCGTACCCTGCACACTAAGCTAGCTCACATCATGGTATTACTCTTGTCAAACCTGGATTACTAAGGCACCAACGTAGCCGCTAACCAGCAGCGTAGGACTTTTGGTTTAGAGTGTTAGTCGCCAGAGATTGGAGCATGCATGGACCTGTCCCATACCAAGGATTCTGGCTCAAACATGACTAAACAGGAGAGTTGACACATGTTCTCTCCCCAGCAATAGTTCATCCCAAGTGCTCTGAATTGTAAGGCAACCTTAGTCACTTGACAGTCAGATAAAGGGATGTGCCAAGACTTCACAGATTGGGATAATAGTTTACAAGATGAGGGCCAGTAACAATCAAACTCAAAGTAGATTACCACAGTGCTCAGCCAAAATAAAGTACACAAGTGGCATAATACCACAAATTCAAAATAGTCTGTTGTAGTGCATGATCCTGAAGCCAACATATCAGATAGTGCAGTATCATACCCAGCGCCACTAGATGCAAGCAAGGCTGTATATTTTACCAGTCTATTTTGGGATGCTGGTACAATCACATACACCAGATACACTGATCCCATAAACTGGGAAATGAACGTGAAGTTTGGTGTAGACACTTTTCCACTTCTCGCCTTCCAAAATGTGAAACTGAACTTCCGGATATACTGACAAAGGACTGACTTTGTGAGTTAATATTTTAAACACCAGGATGCTGATTATCCTTGGTGGGAACAAAAGTCCTATTCTTAGCAAACAATATTATCCATTCACTTTAGGAACAGCAAGCTTCGTATTTATAGAACAGTAGTGCATAAGGAGAAAGATTTAGAATGTTGTGTGCTTTCTGTTGGGTTATATTTGTTAATTAACCATGTCTTCTCTTCTAGAGCTGGCGTCAGCTGTGCAGCTTAGTGCTAAATAGCAAACACTTGTTCGGACATTGTTTCCTTACTTGGCAGTAAAGAGCTTAAATAGAACGGTAGCTGGTTCAGGCACCCTCCATTAAAGGAAAGTGGCAGGGATCTAGAACCGCAGATTTGAGGATGGTGATTTGTATTCATCTAATGGAACAGAATGAACTGCTTAATACATTTCCATAAAGATGCAATACCTGATGGTTGAGTGTGCAACTGCCCTTGGCTAGTTCTCCATACTATACAGAGAAGTCATTGAGCCCTTTAATCGACCGTTCTACATAAGCACCGGTTTCATTCACACAAGGTAAAAAAAAATTCTCAGCTTGCCCATAACTCAACTCCCGGATCCCTCGTGCCGTGCCCAACAACATCTCATCCATCCACTTGTCCTCCCCCACCACCCCTCCAAGGTCGAGAACTCTTTCGGCTGTATATTGATTTTCCACACATTTTCTCCACCGCTTTACAGAAGCACTGGTTTCATTGCACAAAGTAACATTCATTTGTTTGTCAGCTTACCCATACAAATAGCAATAGTGCTGTATAGATTTCATCACTCAGCTGCATAAAAAAACCATTTGCAATGCAATAGGTGTTGCATTTGCGAGAGTTTGAGCTATTGGCATTGTAAATAACAATGCCTTTTATTTGTGTTAGTTTTCCAAACAGATGAATAAAAGGCACTGGCATTTACACTGCCAATAGTATAAACTCTTGCAAATGCGAGACCTATTGCATTGCAAATGCTTGTTTTTCTGGCTTTGCCGTTAGCTTTACCGAAGTGGCTGAAGGACATTGGCGGGTCGGTGGCCCTCTCACAAGCAGGCCCTATTGGGTTTGGCAATGCAGTAAATATCGTAAAGATTTTAGTGCTCCTTCACCAAAATCCACGTGTTCCAGTAAATACTGGCCAACCCCCTGTTGTGTAATGTCTGGTATCCCCTTAGGATCCTGTATCCCCTGCTCTTCGGCTCTCTTCGGGGAATAAACTCAACACGGGCAGGATCAGACAGAAGCAGTCGATCTCTGCTCGGGCTGAGTGCGGGGATACACAATTTCACTGGATAGCAAATGGAGGTCAGGCTATCAATTAACTACCTTTCTTTAATATAGGAGTCAATGAATGCTGCACATGAAGAGACAGGAAGCAATTAATTACCTGACGTTTCTTTAATATAAGAGTCATGAACATGAAGAGCCAGGAAGCAAATCTCGAGTAGAACAAAGAAAGAAACGTGAAATAAATAAAAAAATATACGCATGCACGGAGTGAAAGAATGGAATTCATTTTCGAGGCATGCATAGAGTGAAAGAATGGAATAAGTTTGCAAGGCATGCCCGGAGTGAAAGAATGGAATAAGTTTTCGAGGCATGCACGGAGTGAAACAATGGAATACATTTTCGAGGCATGCATAGAGTGAAAAAATGGAATAAGTTTGCGAGGCATGCATGGAGTGAAAGAATGGAATACGTTTTCGAGGCATGCACGGAGTGAAATAATGGAATACATTTTCGAGGCATGCACGTAGTGAAATAATGGAATACATTTTCGAGGCATGCATAGAGTGAAAGAATGGAATACGTTTGCGAGGCATGCATGGAGTGAAAGAATGGAATACATTTTCGAGGCATGCATAGAGTGAAAGAATGGAATACGTTTTCGAGGCATGCACAGAGTGAAATAATGGAATACATGTTCGAGGCATGCATAGAGTGAAAGAATGGAATAAGTTTGCGAGGCATGCATGGAGTGAAAGAATGGAATACATTTTCGAGGCATGCATGGAGTGAAAGAATGGAATATGTTTTCGAGGCATGCATGGAGTGAAATAATAGAATACATTTTCGAGGCATGCATAGAGTGAAAGAATGGAATAAGTTTGCGAGGCATGCATGGAGTGAAAGAATGGAATACATTTTCGAGGCATGCATGGAGTGAAAGAATGGAATAAGTTTGCGAGGCTTGCATGGAGTGAAAGAATGGAATATGTTTTCGAGGCATGCATGGAGTGAAATAATGGAATACATTTTCGAGGCATGCATAGAGTGAAAGAATGGAATACATTTTCGAGGCATGCATAGAGTGAAAGAATGGAATACGTTTTCGAGGAATGCACGGAGTGAAAGAACGGAATAAGTTTGCGAAGCATGCACGGAGTGAAAGAATGGAATACATTTTCAAGGAGAAAACGAAGAGAGGCAATACTGTATGGAAGCGCAGTTAATGGCTAAATTACATAAATAAGCTCTTATTACATGGATTGCACATTCTAATTTTTAACAAGTATTTCATAGAGCCAAGGTTTAAAATTGCTATGAGTGACATTTTCATAATGTCAGAGTAATTATGAGTGACCTTTGAACGACTATGGGTGATACTTTATCGCCAGCAGAATCAAGCAATACAGAGGTGGGACCACCACACTGAAATTCGTTACGCCTGAGGAAGGGTACTAGGCAGGAATCGTTGACTATGAAGACAGATCAGTATTTCTGTTCTGTGACATTGTCTGCCTCAATATTTCATCTGTCTTGCAAATGAACATGCTGTGCACTATATTGCTGTTAGATAACTTTTATAGTTTAAAAGCAGAGCCTAATCCCATCTACGTGGACCTGTTTCTTCTTTCAAATTCCATTCCTTTCTGTTAAATTAATTCTAAAGGTTATCGATTCTCCCCGACTCATTTATCATTATCTTTGCGAATATAATTGTCGCTCACCCGTAAACAAACCATACTGGGTGTACTTCACTTATATTATATACTAGTGCGAACAGTTGGAGCCGCTAGTTTGACATTAAATAATTACCATGTAAAACTATTATTTTTTACCTTTATCAGTCCTACATTTTGTAAAATTATGTTGCCTTCTTTTATTGTTTTTATTACTACTACGGGTTTTTGGAAAATAAAATGCAGCCTTTAACTTGACCTCCAATGCTTGGGGTACGGAGTACTAAACTGAAATAGGCACCGGGTAATATAGCTATGTAGGTTCAAGTCCCTGCTGCAAGGATCGGTGTGAAATCTGCAAGGCCCATGAATTGATTTGGTCTCTGTTCTTCATTTCTATCTGCTGTTGATTGTGTGGGGTGGTTTGCTGTTATTTATAGTGCTGCAAAGCTCCAATGATGGTGACACCTCAAGCACTGTAGATTGTTTTTTAAATATTATTACTAATACCACAAATCTGTGTCATTGTATGTCAATTGGACTTCAAGGCATAAGTTAAATTTCTTCATTTGTGGATATTGTCCCTGTTTTCACTTATTTCCTACAAGCATGAGCTATGGTTACTGTGTGTAAAACAAGATTTGTACAAAGTATGGCTCCAGGCACACAGGGTGAACATTGTCACAGAGAAACTGCGCTCCTAAAGGCAACAGCTCTTGTTAAAATAAAATCCTTCTTTTTGAACATGATGTGAAGTAGAATGTGTGCTTGGGAGTGTATACAAATCATTCTATGGCATGTTTATGCCTGTGTAGAGCGCCTTTGACCATTGAGTGTGGAAGTTGTTGACAACGACATCAGGCCCCACGCACAGCTCGTCCGTGAGCAGAGGTCCACCAGGGGCTTCTATGATTCGCCTTGCTCTGCAGCCCCAAGGAGGAACTGCCACTTCTTTAGCCATGGATGAAATGCTGCTGAGGGCAGATCACCTTACAGATGCCCCACTGGATGGAGGCTGGCCTTCGTGCCATTAGCAACTACTATACTGAAATTAGGCACACTTACTTTTGAGGATGGTAATGATTCATCACGCCGCTTGATTCTGGCTCAGCTGGGACATGAGCACACACGCACACACGTTTCAGGCGCAACTGGTGGGGTCGGGTCCGGTTGCGTGATAACGTATACATGCACTGCAGATGCAAGCTCTTTCTCATAGTGCCAGCTGCAGCAGTATGTCAGTGTGCCAGCAGGTACATGAGCCGCTGGTTGGGTGGGGTCCATTGTTGAGAAACCACCACGTCGTGCAAGATGCCATCTGCGCTGCCATTGCCCAGCAGCCCTTAGTACAGGCAGCAGCCCATGAAAGCTTTCAAGTTACTTGCCTCAAACAACACAATGTCTTTGTAGCCATTGGGCTGGACAGGCACTGACTTTGACATCCTGACGTCAGTGAACCCTAATGCTGCACGTGTGTCCTAAGAGTCCGGCCTGACAGCTGAGGGGGCACTATAATGCGTGACTTTGCATTTCAGTGCGGTGACACGGATCACCACACTGAAATGCGTTAGTCTAGCCCCTGATGCGTGGTACTTGGCAGAGCTGGTATTTTGTAAATTGTGCTTGTCTTTTACATGAACGGTTGGCGACGTGGGTCAGTGTGCATTCATTGACTTCCATTCACCACTGATGTGAAGCATGCCCAGTTTAAAATTATCTTGCAGTCCAGTAAGATTAGGGTTCATAAATGGTATGATGTTTTTGAGCTTGAAGAGTGTGATTATAATGTGTGGTGGAGCTGTCGTGATTAGGCTGAGGAAGTGATCTACAGGTCTGATTTTGCTATGGATGGAGACACTAGAGCGTTGTGCTTGCAAGGGCTTTGTGCAAGGCAGTAAATTGACTGCTGGCACGATTTAGTACTTCTGCATCCTTGTTGGCATAATGCATCCCATCCCTTGTGTAGAAAGGGGTGAAGGCTGCTGGAATTTATATGGCGCAGTCATGTGAATCCTGTCTTGCATATGAGTCTGGAGGAGGCTTTATAGACTGGATTTTCCATATTTGAGTCTTGTATCAGTTGGCAATAGCCATTAATACATTGTAGTTATCTGTTGTGAATATAGTCAAAGTTCCTGTGCTGGCTAGAAGTAAGCATATTTGCTCTCTGGTTTCATAGCTAATACCAAAGTGGGTGCATTTGGTTTTATGCACACCCGACTAATAAGAACAGCATGCATTTGCACGTACTTCATGAAAACTTTCTGCAGCAGGCCAACAGATGACAATACAAGTTTTTTTTCATGATTCAAGTGCCACTTTGTCCCTGTTTTAACAAGCATCTGCAATTCAATAGGTCTCTAATTTATGCGAGTTTGACCTATTGGCAATGTAAATGACATTGTCTTTTATTTATGTTTTGGTTATTAAAACATAAATAAAAGGCATTGCCATTTACAATGCCAATAGCTTCAACTTTCGCAAATGTAAGACCTATTGCATTCCAAATGCTTGAAGGCATCGCTGAGTTGCCCCCTTCTGTCTCCCATGGCCCCCGAAGAGCTCCCCGTTTGCTACGAGTTCAATGAACAAGCCAGTGGTCACTCCTGCAGTAAGATAAACACATTAAAGAAAATAGTGCTTACAGACTAAAGAAGAAGTACTGTGTAACAACCGAAGTAAAAGGGCCAGTCCTCATGGGAGGTTGCAAATGAAGACAAGGTTGTACTAAGGAGGGACTAGCAAGCCTAATAGCATGTGCTGCCAGGCTCGACCTAAAAAGGCACGGAATACCTGGACGCTCAGCTGTGCTCTTCTGTAGTGCTTCTAAAGCACTCAACTGAATAAGTACTGTTTTGTGGTGCAAGATTAACACCCTCTTCAATATATTAACCACCTTAATCAGGGTTAGATTTCTTGTCTTTGCTGCCGTTTAGATGAAATGAACAGCAAACTCTTTTGATTCCCCTCCATGAATCCTTTCTATCGGTACAATTGGATTATGATAATGCTATCTATGAAACTGTGCCATTTAGAAATTTGCAACCAGTCAGATTCGTGGTCAATAGTGATAATGCCCTGGTGGACAAGAGGCTGTGTCAAGCCACAAACTGAATGCTGACAGAACTAAAGTACAACAGCGCATTACTCTCGGAACTTCCGAATAGATCAGCTTCTTAATCTTAAAAAAATAAATATCATCCTGTCGCGGGACCTTGTACCTTTTTGTGTGTTCATAAGGATTGGAATGCAACTCAAGAAATATCTAATGCATTGTTTTATGTTTGTGTATTCTGTTCAGGGCTCATATTTACAGTTTTTCTATTGTTATTTTAGTTAATTAACAGACGTGCAATAGGTAAGTGGATCTGATACCGCAAATGCCTGCATTTTCCAGTTTGAAAAAAATGCATTAAATGCAATTAAACAGTTGTGTTGGACCCAAAACATTTCCAGTTGGATGATGCTCAAAAGAATTACCCAACCAAATGTAATAATTTATGGAAATATCACACACTGTTTATCAGCAACTTCCCACTTCATTCTACAGTTTCACAGTTATGTTATTTTTATTTTTTTATTATGAAACAGGCTACATGGCTCATCCCATATGGTTAAAGACTACCAAAGCATGTATTCTGCCACTTAAAAAATATATTAGTTGTCAGTACTAAGCCTACATTTCTAGCTGTTTTTTCATAGTAACATGCATAGAAGTTAACTTGTACTATAAAGGTTATTTTGATGGTGATGTTAAAAAAGTAAATAGACAAACATGTCTAAAGCATGGTGTAGGATGGTAGTCTCTGTAGTGGACTCCCACCCTGTGCTGAGAAATCAAGAAACACGATTAGAGTTAATTAATTTATATTCAGAAGTTATATTCAGAATTTGCCACCTGGACCTATTAAGTGTTTTGTGTGTTAATAAAATATGTTGTAAGCAGTCCTTTCTCGCAAGTCCATCTTTCATCCAAGGAGTATGATATTGGTAGTTTTGTAAACAAGAAGTAAATGTGTGAAATGAGTCCAATGCACAACAAACAGATTTCTCTCAAGCCACACACAGTTGGTTGTTTTGGATGCACAGGTATTGAGCGCAAGGAAAAAGATGCAGATACGTAGCCCTACAAGTCTCCTTCATCTCCTGGGGCACGACATCCCTGTCTCTGATGACTTTATGCTGGGCAGTGGGCAGCCAGGAGGACGTCCTCTACACCTCCTGGCTCACCCCAAACATCAGTTTACTACTAGGATCTCCCAAACAACACTACTAAATTCTCCCTGATGTTATCTCTCCTTTGACTCATTCCAAACCTAATTTTTGTACTCTTGATTCTTTCTCCCTAATCCCTTACTACAGGCTTTTCCTTCCTCCATCTTTCCTTTACTCATCCTAGACCTCAACTTACTAATAGGATCTCCCAATATACACTTCTGATTTTCTTCCCTCCTCTAGACCTCCATTACTGTATTCAATCCAACTAACAGACTCACATGTCCTTCGCTCAATTTAACTTGTACCTTTGAGTACTAATACTATGCTCATATTTCCCTATACTAATCCCCCACTAATCCTTTTGGGTTCTGGAGTAGCCTGCTACTTGCCGAAAAGTGCTTTGAGTCCTCGTCAGGGGTAGTAAGCGCTATATGCATACAATTACAATAGCAAGTTATGGAATCAGATTGTACACTAAAAGACGAGGAGAGAGAATGACAGAGAAGGGAAACAATGGCAGAGATGAAAAATCCTAAAAGATGAAAACACATCAATATGGAGAAAATTTTATAGTGTGACGGATAGAAAAAGGCAATGAGAAAAAGCAGGAGAGGAAAATGGAGAAATAAAACATTTCAGATTTTATACAATGAACAATTTTCAAATCTGTTCTCAAAACTTTTCACTGGCACTGTAAGTGCATAACAGTGATTCTTTCATTTTATTCATACAATAATAAGGCTGCCACCTTGCTCACATATCACCAGCCTGGCAATATAAGCCAATATGGTTTGCCTATGAGAGTGTTATTTGTGTATGTTTTTAAGTAATGTTGTGTAGCAGCATGGCTGTAGAGCAGCATGAATCAAAGTACAACAAGCATTTGCAATGCAAATTGGTCTTTCATTTGTGAGAGTTAGAGGTATTGGCGCTGTGATTGACAATGTCTTTTTCGCATGTGTTTTGGATTGGGGTGGAGTGAATGTATGTGGTGTGGAGTGAAATTATGTGAATTGGATTGGAATTGTGTGGTGTACAGTGGATTTGTGGAGTGGAATTAAGTGGAATGGTGTGCAGTTGAAATATGTGTATAGTAATAATGGTATTAAGTGTACTGGAATTATGTGGAGTGTAATTGTGTGTCACCAAGTGCAGTTATGTAGAGTGGCATTTTGTGTTGTGGATTTTAATTATGTGGTGTTCTGTTGAATTTTTTGTCATGATATGGAATTTTGTGGTGTGGTTTGGATGTATGTAGTGTGTTGTGTAATTGTTTTGTTGAGTTGAAATATGTGGCTTGTTGTCGAATTATGTGGCAGTGAATTAAAATGTGTAGAGTTGAATTGTGTGGCGTGGAAGTGTGTGGCGTTGAGTGAATTTATGCTTATTGGAATTATTTTGCATGGCATGGAGTATATTTGTGTGGATTGTGTTACCAAGTTATAAAATGATGAAACATAATTAGAAAGAAAGGCGGCCTTTCATTGCGCACACATTTACAAAACCTTATAATATGAAAAGACTTGTCCAAATATCTAAAATAAAACATGCATATTAAATCCCCAGTGACATTTGTATTGGTGAATTTTAGGGAGGGCTTGAACAATGTGGGGTGCTGTTTGGGTTGCTAATGGTGCTAGGGCTCTGCACATCGGTGGCAGGGGGAATGTTCATCTAAATTCATCCTTGCACATTTGTGATGGTAATTCTGATTCCGGGAATCCAAACAAAGCACCCATAGATGTGTATGTGGTTTATGGGATTTTGAATTAATTCACTGCTCAGCAGGCAGCGAGTGGGTTGCTTGTGAAACTGTAAACATATAAGCGCCTCAGCATTAGATAGCTATTGAGCGAGGTAAAAAAACAAGCATGAACATTTATGTCACATTAAAGAGTGAAGACACCCACATCATTGCTTCTGGCAACGTAGATTTGGGTTTTTATTTCAAATAGTTTTTATTGATTTTCAGAAAGAATAATACAAAATGAAATACAGTAAAAGTAACAGAAATAATACTGACATATACTGACATATGAAGAAACCAAGGAAAATGTAAAAGAAGAAAAAGTCCCCAGATTATCCAATATCGATAAATTATGAAATGCAGTTATGTTGGAGGAGGCAGTTATGTTGGAGAAACACAGATGGTCCATGAATATCACAATCTACAAACGATCTATGTTACATTACAGACACATGGTAGTATGTTAGGAGTAACACATGTAGCATACAATCAATGATACATTACAAGCGTACTAAAGAAGACACAATAAGATCCCACTGACACGTTATAGGTAAGTCACTGAGCTTTTATAGGGCACAAACAGGTTGGAATATTCCCTTTAGAGTACCAGGTCCTAGAATACTGTTTATATGCAGTGGAATGTAGTATGAAGGGTTTCACAGTGGGTCAAATATAAATGAAAGAGCATCACGAGACCTCCATAGTTTCCTATGAGGGATGCGCCAGGGAGAGCAATGTAGGGAGATGTTATCCGCCCCTGTGAGGAAGGACAGCCATTCCTGCCACATTCTGAAGGAGACTTCTTTGGAGCTCTTCCACTTATTGAGCACTATTTTGCAGGCCAAGGTAAGCATGAAGTCTAGTAAATATCGGTCATTCACATCTGGAAGCATTGGGTCCAGAAAGACCAACAGGATATAGGAAAATTTCCTTGGGGGTTTGATGTTAAATGTTTTGTTTGTACACTCATATATTTTGTCCCAATAATCTAGTAAGCTGTGGCGATGGAAGATCATATGAGCAAGGTCGCCAACATGTGTGTTGCAGTTCCAACATGTAGGGCTCTGACTGAGGTTAAGATTGAAGAGTCTTTCAGGGGTCCAGTATGTCCTATTTATTAGCATAAGCTTTGTTTGGGATAATACAGGCGGGATTTTATTAGAGAAGGGGGTTATATGTATCATGTCCCAGTCAAAGGGAATGCCTCTAGTGTTAGTTTCGGATTCCCATTTCATCTCACTCTTTAAATGTGATTTACGAGGTTTTGGAGATAGCAGGCTGTAGATTTTAGAAACGGTGTGTCCTGACTTCAACAGCTGTAGCATCCTTGTGAGGATCGATGGGACGGCAGGTTTAATAGAGTGCAGGGTGAGTTGTGATTTTAGTTTTAAGAACTTATAAAAATCCAGGTGATCTAGATGATATCGTTTTTGAAGTTCGGAGAAAGGCAAAGGGAGATTCCCTGAATAAAGGTCTTTGACTAGGTTTATGCCGTTTTTCGACCACTTTCCTCAGAAAAATATCTTTCCGTCTTCTCTCAAGGCAGGGTTACTCCACAGAGAGGTTAAGTTGGATTTGTTAATTTTAACCACTGAGGATTGGTCTCTTTTGGTATTTTGGATGATATATTTAGAATGGGGGATCGTGGAGACATCCATGGTTAGGAGGGCAGATTAGGTGATTTTGTTAATGATTGATCTTTCTATCTCCACCTATACTGGAGTGTATTCGTAGTAGGGGTGTAGCCAGTTAGCTCCTTGTTTGGAAAGATATGCGTTTTGGTAGTTCCTGAAGTTTGGAAGGCCCAAACCTCCTTTTTCTTTGGTCAATTTAAGTTTTTTAAAAGAAACCCTGGGTCTCTTACCTTGCCAAAGGAACGAGTTGAACATTTTATATAGCTGTGTCAGGAAATTGTTAGATAATGTCATTGGTAACACACAGGCTAGATAGTTTATTAGCGGGTGATCATCATTTTTAACGTCTCTGCCCTTCCCCACCAGGATAAGAACTTTGGTGACCAGCCATCTAGTAGTGATGACATTTTTTTTATGAGGTCATTCTCATTCGCCTGCAGTGTGGTAATTAAGTCCCTTGTTAAATCTAGTCCAAGGTATTTCATACAATTTGGTTGCCATGAAAGGCCCGAGTTACCGATTATATCCTTATCTCCAAGATTTTTTAGGAGTTTTACCTCTGTTTTGTCTTTATTTAATTTATAGCACCAATGCCGCAGATAACTCTTCTATTGAGGTCATTAGTGCGGTTATGGCTTCCTCTGTGTTTTCAGAGATAATCAATATGTCATCTACGTAGGCTGTTATTTTGACCGTGCATTTGTGGAAACGTATTCCTGTAATCTGGTTGTTGTTGCATAATTGATAAAGGAATGGTTCTATCACAAGTAGGAACAATGAGGGGGAAAGAGGACATCCTTGCCTCGCACCCTGTTCTAGCCTGAAAGAGGAAGAGAGACATTCCCCAGCTCTAACTTTTGCTGAAGGGTTACAATACAGTGCCATAGTCATGCGGATAAAATGTTCCCCTAAGTTAAACTTTTTGAGTGTTGCTTTAAGGTAGGACCAATCAATATGTTGAAAGCCTTTTCAGCATCCAACGTGATTGCTACTGTAGGGGAGTCAGTCAGTTTGGCCTTCTCTAGGGCATGGCAAAGAATACGAGTATTGTCACTAGAGAGTCATTTTTTTTTTTAAAACAACTTGTGAAGGGTGAATGAGTTTGGATAAATGATATAGGGCGATAGTTTTTAGGGCATGTTGGGTCCTTCCCATCCTTTGGTATTACTGCTATAATAGCCTCAGCAGGTGTTTCGTTAATTTAGCCAGAATCGCTGAATTTGTTAAATATGTTTAGAAGGGGGGAATCAAGACCGATGAAAATGACTTAAAAAACTTTAATTAAAACCGTCAGGGCCCAGTGCTTTACCTACTTTAAGGGCTTTTATTGTGTCACAAATTTTTGCTGCCGTTATTGGGCCATTAATTCAATCTTTGTCCTGTTCTGAGAGGGTAGGTAGGTTTAATTTCCTTAGATATTCTTGTGCTTTGGCAGTATCCAAGTCTTGAACTTTTCTATACAAATCGCTATAAAAAACTTTAAAGATCTCTGCTATTATGTCGGGGTCAGATTGGGCTATTCCATTCTTGTCTACTAAGTTCCTAATCGTATTTATTTGTAGTTTAAATTTTAAATATGAAGCTAAGCTTTTCCCTGCCTTATTAGATGTTTTTTTGCTTATTAATTCAGACCCCTGCCCTGTTACTAAATATTTTATTGTACTCGTATTTCTTATTCACTAATTCATTCAAGACAGAGGAATCTCTCGAAACAATATGTTTCTCTTCCAGGGTAGAGATTACTTTTTCTAGATTTTCAAGATTACTATTAGCATCCTTGTTCATGGCAGACCTAATTTTGATGATCTCGCCCCTAAGGGTGCTTTTTAGTGCATCCCACCTTGTGAGATCCGATGTATCTCCTGTTTTGTTGTCCGTGAGGTAGTTTTGGATTGCACTCACAATGTATTGTCTGTTTGATTCTGCCTCAAATACTTCGTCGTTGAATCTTCAGTGGGATTGCTTTGTGAAGGGTATAGTGTCTGTAATTGTCAGGCTAATACATGAATGATCTGATACCAGTCTCGGCTCAATGGAGGTTTTCTCCATCCATTCTGGGTACAGCATTATTAGAGATAAGTAAATAATCGATGCATGCAATAAGAGTTGTGTGAAGATGATTTAAAAGGTGAACTCCCTACCTGTAGGATTTTGTAACCTCCAAGTGTCGGACAAATTGAAGCAGTTGCATAGATTGATAAGGGCTTTGTGCGATTTACTGACCCGAAAAGGGCAACGTGAATCCCTATCGAGGGCTGGGTCCATGGGAAGATTAAAATAACCCGTCATTATGTGCAAGGCAGAGTCTGGAATTGTATCAATCTGCTTACTGAGGTTATCCCAAAATGTCAGGTCATCCCCGTTAGGGGCATAGATGTTTGTAATGTAGAATTCTGTGTTGTCTTTAACTAGTTTAGTTGTTACCCACCTTCCCTGTGTATCAGTAGAGCTAGACATTAGATCTATATTGGATTTTTTAGCTATTAAAATCAGGGCACCGTTTTTTTTGCTCACAGCTTCAGAACCATTAACCTCGCTGTAAAACCTGTTTCTAAGTGAGTTGAACTGTTTAGCATCAATTTTTGTTTCCTGTAATAGGATGATATCACCTTTCTGTTTATGGAGATAGTCATGAATCTTCCTTCTTTTGATATGGTGGTTGAGGCCCTTAACGTTCAACGAGACTATCTTGAGATTATGTTGAGCCATAGTTATCGGAGAAGCTTGGGCCATTCATAGAGGGTAGTATCCTGTCTAGTGGACACCTTTTGTAACGTATAGTCGAGATGACTCTCCAACTTGTCAGGTATGAGTCACCTTTTTTGACCTGCGTTAGATTATTAAATGGTCCTGATGCTGGCACTGTCTTCAACTTCAGTGATCACTTGGTTGGGACTGTGTACAGATAGATCGCGCTGTCATCTGAGGAGCCACCGATGTTCACCCTGAACACAATGCATTTCCTTACATTTGGATGATGAGAACAAATATGACAGTGTTGACAATAATCACAATAATGATAATAATAACCGGCAAAGAAAAATAACAACATATATACATAAAGGAAAAAAACATAATACAAACCCTCATCCCCGCCCACCCCATCCAACTTACACCCACCCACCCCGCAAAGTAGTGAACTGGCATGGTGATAGGGGAAGAAGGCTTCCCTCCCATGGGGGCCAGATAAGTGTAATTAAACGCATTTGTCCACTCTATGAACTAAGACAAGAATAACAATAGGTGAGAACTAACCTTGAAAGGAGGCACCGCTGAAGGATAAACAGATTTTTCAATTAAGCGTATGGCTATCAGGTGCCTTGGCAGTGTGATACTTGACCAAACATTTTAGAAATGACTATCAGCCTTGATTGAGTAACCCATAGTTACAAACTGTCAACAGGTAATTGATATATGCAATATGTGAAACATAACCGTATACTTGTATCATTTAAACAGACGTTACCAGACGGGCAAGTGAGGTATCTGAGGCAGACATCACTTCACCTCACTTAAACCAAGCAGCTATGAGATTTAAAGGCTATTCGGCTATTTACTATGCTGGTGAAATCAATATGTCTAGAGAGTAACATTTCTCCGAAATCTATCTGTCAATACATTAACATGTTTATGACAATGTGTATAATAACTATGTAATAGCCACTGTCAACTAACCCCATCAAACTTACAGGGTGGACAGAAATGAAATACAGAACGTACAGAGAGTACAGAGGATTTAAACCCGCAATCTTAAAACAGCCGATAAAGTTCAATGGCTTGTTCAGCTTGTTATAGGTAGACCAGAGACATATGATGGTCTTTGTGATACATGTAACATGCTAAATGGTACATGCAGAGTTACACGTTGGGCATTTCCACTACGTGGTTTATAAAGGCAACAGAATGCTAAGAGCATGTAGCAGAAGGACCTGAGGCAGTGTCCATAAGAGAATCTTTTCCATCGAGGAATCTCAGAGTAGGGTTACTGTTAATCCTGACCTTTTCCTCGCTGCATTCTCAATCTGTAATTGCCTTGTTTAACTTTTGAGACGTGAGATGGGGGATTGGATCTCGCTGGGGGCAGTCTTGTTTCTTTTATAATGATGCTGACCCGCCTCGATGCTAGTGTGATTGCTTTGTGTGTTTACGGCTGGTGTGTTTGGGATGGTCATTCTCCACTAGTGACTTAGATCAACTGGCAAAAACAATAAATTACACTTTCTTCCCGAGGGCTTAGAAGACTTGTAATTTTATTATTACCTTACTACCTGAGAAATGGTCTTATTCAGGTGGCATTCTAGTCTTTCTGCACAATGAACCCTAGTTAGTGTGTCTGCTCAGTAGGTTACGTGTTCCCTGCCGATATTACAGTGTGGCCTGCCAGGATGAATTCCAGCAGGACCAGCTCAGCCTTGCATCCATCCACCATAGATAAAATAAGTAGCAATAAACTGTGTAACGCTTGGTATTACAGCGCCTACAACAGAAAACCTCTGGCATTACACACTATATAAAACTATTTATCATCATCATTATTATTATTATAAACCTCGTAGTCACAGGTTTGATAGTGGTATGGCCAACTGACTGTTTCATAGTTCTAAAATCACTTAAGTGAGTTAGGTAATGATGATCACTTGTTATTCACAGAGCTATAAACCGTAAACACGTGCAAGCACTGTAAAAATAACCAGCTTCCTATTTGACGGTAAGATCAACAAGTGCACCTAGCAGGTAATCTGCTTTAGATATCACCTGTGCTCTTCTATTTGCAAAATCAAACAGAGAAGAAATGTGTGGATTTAATTTGCTCACATGGCTATCGGGCAATGGTGCAGAAAACAGATGGCTAGTCAGAAGGGTAACAGAAAGCGCATTCAGGAAGAGGTGGGATGAGAGGGAAGCCTGCCTGACAATAGACTGAGCCAAGAGCCACATCATCACTACTGTGGACAGATTCTAGCCGCAGTGGAAGGCACGCTATGGAGTGGGGGTTCAGCGTGAAAAATGTCTTGTCTCCAGATTCGATTTCAAGAACAAGGCAAGAGCAGGACGCTGTCTTAGGTCTAGAGGAGCTGAAGACTATCTGCATTATCGGAAAATTAGCAAAACGTATAGGCGATGAAGAGGCGCAAAATGTAATTTTCTTTGGTACCCACTGTTTGCCTTGTAGAATGTTTGTAGGGAAGAGATGACTACAACGCCCTTTAAGGTGAACTACACAATGCATCTTACATGGTGGGATAACAGAACACAAATTTTCCAACAACTCCACACTATATCTTGGAGAAACAAGGGATCATGTGTGTTAATAGTTACAGCTCTGAAACAACGTACAGTATCAGCTCTCCAGAAGCAGTCTATACTCACAAGCAAGTGAGGCACAGAACACCCTCAGTATAAATATCTTGAGTAACATTTCTATTTGTCTTTTGTGCTTCAGGTGACTGGTCTCTCAGGTCTAAACATAAGAGCACTGTTAGAACTGGGAGTCTATAGTTGGCAGAGGTATGCACCATTGTTCAAGTACAGACCCTTGCTTCTAGTCAGGGTAAGGGGGATACACACTTTAGAAACCTCCTGCTAGCTTGGCACGAGCAGGTTGGCTTAACCCAAAGGCAATGTTTAAAGTATTTGTACCCAAACTCACATTAACACAGTGAAAACACCAGAAATGGACATCACACCTGTTTCAAAAAATTCAGCCATCATCTCCTTGTGTTTGCTTTGTTCGCCCTAAGTTAGCAGGGTTTGCCCAGACGTGGGTCCCTTGCTCACTTTGCCACTGGATTCCAGCTAGCCTGGCTGATGAAGGGTGTTACCCAGAAACCGGACCAGGATGCTTGTTTCCAGTCCAATGAAGACATGGCTTGGCAGTTCGGGCTGGACTGTTCCCATGAGGCACAGGGTCAAGACTGAACTGGGGTGGCAAAGTGAGCTAAAGAATGATGATGGAATTAACCCAGATCTGTGACTGTGGGTGAAAGTTTCAGCACTTCGTCCATCATCTGCTTGTGTTTGCTTCGAAAAATAAAGTACCTTTATCTAAACCAAACAAGACCAAAACTACAAAAATCCAACCTTCACGTATTAAAATACAACTTTAAAATAAAACAGTTATCTCAAAAATAGAACTAGTAGTAAAGAAATAACTCCACCTGGGCCTATTATGAATTTGCAATAATCCAAAGTACGGCGCCAACCGCGAGATGCATGGAGTCACACGGACCCCCAAGCAGCAGTACCTTACAACAAAGTCTTTGGATGATGCACAGTGTCATGGAGGTGATGCATCGGTGCCGAGGTTGAGGGCCATTCCATTGTTGCCATGGAGAGGCAAGGCATCATGTCCATGAGGAGGCGATGCGTCGAGCCCATGATAGGAGAAGCCAGTTGAGTCGGTGGTGAGGCACCGGTTCCTGTTAGGTGATGCAAAGTCATGGACACGTAAATTAACTCTTGTCAGTTATTGACTCCACGATAACGGTATGCAGGCGCTGGTGGGGATGGCGTCGGTGTGAGCGCTGGCGTCAGAAAGACTGATAATTGAAGGTGTCGAAAGTTGGAACTGCAGTGTAGATGGAGCAGTGTATTGTGCTCTTCATGGGCAGTGCCCTGGGCCTCGCTGCATGTCACGGCGGCGGTGGCAGCGTTGGAATTGGTTTTCTTTGTGTTGCAGGACCAACCACACAATTCTCAGGGCCCAGGAACTGGAATTGGTGCTCTTTTGAATGCAGTAGTCCACACAGGATTCCAGGTGCTGGTCAGTGGGTTGCAGGTTGAATCTTTGTGTCCCTGAAACTTCAGAACAGGAGCCTAGCACCCACAAGCCCTTGGAGATTCTTTTTTAAGCAGATTTCTCAGCAAAGTTCCAGTTTTGTCCTTTCCTTGGCAGAATGCAGCAACTGCAGGCCAACCCAGCAAAGCAAACAGCAAAGGGGCAGTACTCCTCCTCACAGCTCTCCTGCTCTCCTTCTTGGCAAAGTTTCCTCTTGAGTCCGAAAGTGATCTTATTCTCTGGGGTTTAAGGTCCCTACTTATACCCCATTTTGTCTTTGTGAAAATGGTCTCTGAGCCCAGACTAAACCAGTTCTGTCCACTCTGGTGCAGCAGGACCACAAGAGATGGAGAGAACATTGTGCAAAGGAGAGACAGCCTATTTAGGTGCAAGGGAAACTCTTCCCACCGCTCTAAAGGCAGATAAGGTCTTTTCAGCCCTGCAATGAGTCTCCCAGGAAAGGCAGGACACACCCCAACCCCTCCTGGTGGCTGTCTACAGTGAATGCACATCCCTAACCCCTGTCACTCCAAAACCAAACAGTCAATACACAAACCAGCAGGGTACACAAAATGGTTAAACTATAAAATTCCTACTTTCTAAAAGTGCAAAAACTGGGGTGGCGAAGTGAGCTAAAGAACAATAATGGATTCAACCCAGCTCTGTGACTAGGGGAGAGTGTCCAAAAGGTTTCAGCGCTCCGTCCATCATCTTTCTGTGCTTGCTTTGTTTGCCCTAAGTTGGCAGGGTATGCCCAGACGTTGGTCGCTTGCTCGCTTTGCCACTGGATTCAAGCTAGCCTGGCTGATGAGAGGTGTTACCCTTAAACTGGTCCCAGGATGCTTGTTTCTGGTCCAGGGAAGACCTGGCTTGGCAGTCCAGTCTGGACTGTTCCCATGAGGAACAGGGTCAATACTGATTTGCATATGGCTGGGTCTGAACTGGGGTGGTGAACTCAGCTAAAGAACGATGATGAATTCAACCCAGATCTGTGACTGGGGTGAGTGTCTGAAAAGTTTCAGTGCTCTGTCAATCATCTTTTTGTGCTTGTTTTGTTTGCCCTAAGTTGGCAGGGTAGGCCCAGACATGGGTACCTTGCTCACTTTGCCACTAGATTCAAGCTAGCCTGGCTGATGAGGGGTGTTATCCCAAAACCAGTCCTAGGATTCTTGTTTCCCATCCAATGAAGACCTTGCTTGGCAGTTTGGGCTGGACTGATCCCACGAAGGACAGGGGCAAGACTGATTTGCATATGGCAAGGTCTGAACTGGGGTTGTGAAGTGAGCTAAAGAACCATGATGGATTCAACTCAGATCTGTGACTTGGGTGAGTAAGTTTCAGCTCTCCGTCCATCATCTTTTTGTGTTTACGCTACTTTCTAAAAGTGGCATTTTCAAAAAATGTGTTTTTAAATTCTGAGTTTTGAGAACCTAAACTCCATTTCTCTTTCTATAGAAAGTTATGCTTAAGATGTTATAAAGCAACTCCTATGTTAGCCTACGTGACAGATAGACTTTTACTAGTGAAAAACTAAATTTGCAGTATTTCACTATCAGGACATATAAAACACACCAATACATATCCTACCTTCCACATACACTGCACCCTGTCCATGGGGGATACCTTGGGCTTACCTGAGGGGTGATCCTACATGTAAGAAAAGGGAAGGTTAGGTTGCCAGGTCAACATGGCAGGTTCAAACTGTGCACAGACACAGTAGTGGCAGGTCTGAGATACTTTTACAGGGCTACTCATGTGGGTGGCACAATCAGTGCTGCATCCCCACAAGTAGCATTTAATTTACAAGCCCTGGGCTTACGCAGTACACTGTACTAGGGACTTACCAGTAAATCAAATATACCAATCAAGGATAACCAACTGCAATAACAATTTATATAGGGAGCACTTGCACTTTGACACTGATCAGCAGTGGCAGAGTTCCCAAAGCATCTAAGCCAGCAAAATATAAGTCTGGCACAGCATCAGAAATACAGGCGGTAGATGCAAAAAATCAGGGAAAACAATGGCAAGGATGCCAAGTCTAATAACCACATTGGCAGATCCCCCCCACGTGACAATCGCCCTCTGTTAAAAAGAAAAGAAGTCTAACCTGCAATAACGCTTGCTCAAGCAGAAACATGCCTAATACACAGAGAAACACGCAGCGGTCAAGATGTCCGTCTGTTTGAAGCATGTAGTTTATAGTGCAAATGCCTCCATGTTAAAAGTTGAAGCTCAACGTACCGTACAGAAGAATGCATAAAGTGCTGCGTGCCGTGCTGATCAATGGGAAAAAAGCAGAGAAAGCGCACGTTGCGATGGACGACCAGAAGGAACCATGAACACGTGTTGGCCTATCCGAAGGAATAATGAGTGAAATCGCCTGGGTGTGAACAAAGCATCCAAAGGAGTGACAATTACAAGCAATGCACCAATTAAAAGGCAGCATTTCTGAATGGCCCAAAAAGTATGAATGGCAATTGATGGGCTTGGTTAAAGTCTTTATTGTATATACATCATGCCTCGCAGAGCAGCACATGCACATGGATTCTAGGCTCGACTTAAAAAGGAGATATGATATAGTCTTAACCCTTATTTTTATTGCTGGCGGGGTTGAAGGAAAGGCAGGGTGCACAAGGAGGGAGGGAAGAGATGGGTATGGGGGTAAGATGGCCAATGGAAGGGGTGGGTAATAAAAACACTTTGGAGGCACAGCCCTGCCAAGTATTATGCATCAGTAGTAAGACCAATGCAGTTTAGTGTGGTAGTCCTCATCACACACTGAAATGCGTAGCCATGCATTTTTAGCACCTCCTAAAACAACTGCACTATGAGGTACAAGATATTGAAAATAGGAACAGGTCATTGCAAAGGCACAAGCTGCAGGCTGCCTGCTGGCAGTGCTGTGCATACTGTGCAGCCAGTGAGCCTTCATTATGCGCTGCTGCCCTCAAGGTTGAGTTTCTTCACTCACAATAAAGAACACGGCGCAGTGCCAGCCTCAGACTCAGGCTGCAGTGCACAATAAAGCTGGGCCTCAGGTACTCAGCCACGAGACATGCCATGGCTCAGGCTCTCAAACAGACTCTGACAATTACATCCTCTCTGGAAAGTGATAACCACCCTGAGACCACCCAGCAGTGCACCGCCCCTTGCCCAGGCTGAGAGTGATGATCCATCCAGGGGTTCGGCGACTTGCTGTGTTGTATTTTGAAAACTGGCGCCCCCTGCACATCACCATTAGTGACATTTAACTCAAGTCCACAAACAAGTCAGTGTTTTTCTGCCATATCGCAGCATTTTCCTGTCTATTCCAAAGTCTCTTTCTATGTGGATACTATACGGCTCATTCTTTGCTTTAATATGATATATCTCCTACTTTTCACGTTGAAATTGTATTTTATTTGACACCAAACTACAGTATCTTTTAGTACTTTTGAATGTATTTCACAAGCTTTCACATCAAGTTAATTTTGGGGATAACAAATATAATGGTTCATACAGCCTATAATATTTAGTATCAACTAGCATTTTAGGGTTAAAACATACCAGGATTCTATTGGACAAGGTCTTATGTTGGCTTGGTGACCACTGTATTCTTCTGCCAACTGGTACCCTCCCTTTAGATTTCTAACATCTATTACGAAGGGAATAAAAAATATTATGGTTCATGCATTGTTGTAATATCCAGTATCCCCAATGTTTCATGGGCCATCTTGTAGCCATTGACGAGCTAAAGTTGCCTTTTATTTGATAGCAGACTACATTAGCTTTTCACATTTTTTACATCATTCCACAAGATTTTACAACTGGTTCCCTTAGGGAATACCATATATAATGGGCTTTGCCAGCTTTATTTTTTGGTATCTCCTGTGATTCTCTGGTTAGAACGTACCAGCATTCAATTTGACATGGTCTTAAGTTGGATGGGTAAGCACAGTATTTCTAGGCCAAATATCACCCTTCCTTTTGCTTTCAACATCGGTTACTATGGGGATACCAAAAATTATGGGTCACACATTGCTGTAATACCTTGTGCCCCTACATTTCATGGGCTAGCCTTCAGCCATTGACCAGTTGAAGTAGCCATTTATTCATTTATTTGACAGTTGACTACAGTATCTTTTCACATTTTGTACATAATTCCACAACATTTTACATCAGGTTTTCTTAGGGGATATCACATGTAATGGCCTATACCGCCTATAATATTTGGTATCACCTCTGTTTCTCGGGTTAGAACTTACCAGGAATCAATTTGACATGGTCTTATGTTGGATAGGTGAGCACAGTATTTCTATGCCTCATAGCACCCTTCCTTTTACTTTCCAACATCGGTTACTATGCGGATACCAAATATTATGGCTCACAAATTGCTGTAATACCTCGTATCTCCTTTAGTTTTATGGGCTACCATTGAGACATTCACCAGTTAAAGTTGCCTTTTATTTGTTAGCAGACTACAGTATCTTTCCACATGTTATACATCATTTCACAACATTTTACACCCGGCTCCTTTATGGGATACCATATATAACGGGCTATACCAGCTACAATATTTGGTATCCCCTGTGTTTCTTGGATTAGAACTTACCAGGATTCAATTTGACATGGTCTTATGTTGGGTGGGTAAGCACAGTATTTCTATGCCAAATAGCACCCTTCCTTTTGCTTTCTAACATGGGTTACAATGGGGATACCAAATTTTATGGCTCACACAATGCTGTAATATCTCGTATCCCCTACAAATCAAGGGCTACCATTCAGCCATTGACCAGTTAAGGTTGACATCTTTTTGATAGCAGACTACAGTAGCTTTTATCATTTTATACATCACTCCACAACCTTTTTACTCCAGTTCCTTTAGGGGATACCCTATTTAATGGGCTATACCAGTTATAATATTTTGTATCCCCTGTGTTTCTCGGGTTGGAATTTACCAGAATTCAATTTACCCTTTAGCCACTGACCAGTTTACGTTGCCTTTTATTTGATAGCAGACTACAGTATCTTTTGACGTTTTTATATAATTCCACAAGATTTTACATCCGGTTCCATTAGGGAATACAAAATACAATGGTATTTACCGCCTATAATATTTGGTATCCCCTGTGTTACTCGGTTTAAAACTTACCAGGATTCAATTTGACTTGGTCGTATGTTGGAATGTTGCATGGCTGAACACAGTATTTCTATGCGACATAGCACCCTTCCTTTTGCTTTCCAAAACCATTTACTAGGGAGATACCAAATATTATGGCTCACTCAATGCTGTAATATCATGTATTCCCTACATTTCGTGGGTTACCCTTTAGCCACTGACCACTTGAAATTGTCTTTTATTTGATAGCAGACTGCAGTATCTTTTCACATTTTTTACATCATTGCACAAGGTTTTATATCGGGTTCCTTTAGGGAATACCAAATATAATAGCCTATACCGACCATAATATTTGGTATCCAAGCGTTTCTTGGGTTAGATCTTACTAGGATTCAGTATGAAATGGTCTTGTGTTGGCTGCGTGAGCACAGTATTGCTCTGACAAATGGCACCCTTCGGTGAGTCTTCCAACACCTTTTACATCTTTTCAAGGGTTACCTTTTAGCCATTGACCAACTGGAGATGCCTTTTGGTTTGATACCAGATTGCAGTCTCTTTTCACATTTTTGATTTCCTCACGCAAACTTTCACATCCAGTTCCTTCGGGGGATACCAGATTAATTGGCCTAAAGCGACTATAATATTTGGTATCAAGGTTTATAAATGACCAGGGTTCAATTGGACATGGTCTTATGTTGGTTTAGTGAGCATAGTATGTGTCTGCCAACTGGCACCCTTTCTTGAGTTTTCTAACATCTCTTACTATAGGGATACCAAATATTACGACTTTTGCATGGGCTGTAATATCTCGAATCTCCTACTTTCATGGGTTACCCTTTAGCAACTGACCACCTAAAGTTGCCTTTTACTTGATAGCAGATTATAGTATTTGTTCGCATTTTTACATTCAGTTCCAATGAGGCGGCCTGGCAGACACCAAGTGCTGCTCCAGCATTGCACTGCACTTACCTGCAGCCCAAACAAGGTGGAGAGCCAGTTGCAGTGGCACACTATCTAGAACCTGCTGGATCATTCACTTGGGGTTGATACCAATGTGGGTATGATGGTGAAGCCAAAATCTGCTAAGAACCCCACCTCAGTCATTGGGGATTCAGAGGGCCCTCCGCCCCTCCTGATAATGGGGTCGGCACTCTGGGCCACTCTCTACAGTCAGTCTTTACAGTTTGAAAAGATATTGCAGGTAATTCTGGACACAAAAGCCACGCTGAAGTCCAAGATCAAGGCGGTCTCCTTGGATGTGAATCTGCTCTGTACAGACCACAGGAAACTGGTGGACTGTGTGGATGATGCTGACTCCACATTAACCATGATGCGACCCACATTGCAAGAGCTCCAAACCCAACTGTAGGACATGAGGGTGGAGGTGACCTCTCCACATTGGAGGATGCAGACTGCTGCTTGAGGCATAATACTGTCCACTTCTTGGACTTTCTGGCATGCTTGGGGGGGCCTGAGTACAGAACTCTTCCTCGAACAGTGGCCGATGACCACAGTGTTGACAGGCAATGTACCCAAATTCTTCTCTATGGAGACAGCACATTGTCTACCTGGGAGGTCACTGCCATCAGGGTCCTGTAATTGCAAAACATCTTAATGATAGAGACAGAGACTTGATTCTGAAATTGTTTTGGATGAAAGGTCCATGGCACTTTGAGGGCAGAACTTACTGTGGACAAGCAGCATCTTCACAAGTCGCATACTGTGGTCAAGCAACTTCTCCAGGAGCTAGGCCTTAAGTATTCTCTTCTCTATCCTGCTAATCTTAAGGTGATGGATGATGAATGAGGCCTATTCTTTCTTGACTCCAGTAGACACATAAGCCTGGTTACATGCCAAGGGAATAGCAAAGCCCACATCAGAGGACCGGAATGCTGGTAAATGGCAACGGAAACTGAGGCACAGGAGGAGCGGGGGACCCAGAGCTGCCCCTTCATGGCACAGGCAGCCAGGGTGCGAGCACAGGCAGGGTAAGTGGTGCTGAAATATGGCCAGAACTCTTTTGAGGAGTTACGGTCAGACTGTGCCTCTCAGTCGGATACTAATGGCTCCATGGTGTAATGAACCCCAATGTACCCCAATATAGGCCTAGGTAGTTATATGACCTTTTACCTACATCTGTCCTACCATTGTCCTACATAATGGGTCTGGCACTGACCTTTTACCTGGATAGGTGCTACATGACTTTCATGTGGTTTTCACTGAAAACTAGCCTCATGTATTATGCATGAGGATTCTCAGTATCACAGCAGGATTACCCTCTTCTGCATAATAACTCTGTATAAGGGCCATCTCTTTAATCATCCTTGTCCAACATGCCCATGGTATATTTCTAGGCAGAACCCCTGAGGGTACCTTTCGGATATATAAGCACTACAACTTCACTGGGCAAACCAGAGAAGACAGACTTCCATTCTGAAATGCTGACACAAGACACTGATGTCCCTGCATGCAGACACTGCGGCACGCAGTAGTCTGACATCTCTTGCGGGATGGCCATCTTGAGACCACATCAGGTAATGAGGTTGGCTGTATCCAAATGGGGATTCTTGGCTATTAACCTACATCCATGCTAGGTAAAGTTAGGTACATCTAGTTAGGGTTTGCATCGTAGGAGTATGCATTTTTACTGGTATGTATCTATATGCCTGCATATAGTCATTATTTTAGCACTATGGTAGAATTCTACCTTTTCTTTACCTTACTGGTGCTCATAATCGTATATATCTGTTTCTGTCTCATGGTTGTTGCATACTTATTGAAAACGTCCCCAACGTTTATTCTGTGTATCTCTCTGAGGCAAAGTAAGCACAAGTGACCGAGCGAAAAGTACTGGACAGTTTCCATGATCCCTGAGGGGTCAGGGTTGTCATGTTCAATAGTTGCAAGAAACTATTCGCTCATTGGTAAGAGGGGCTGGTAGTGGCACTGTGAGCTAGCTTGTCTAAAAACTAACATATCCTTTGGGGGTGCCTGGAATCAGTCTGGACACCAATCCCTTAGTTTGTTATCTAAACACGCAGATCCTATATAGATTTGTAGGAACTACACAACAATGGCCTCTGCTTGTGAGTACTCCCAGGGGCAGGAGTTGACGCCATGCCTGGCAGATAATCTGCTAGGAACGGTGGGGGTTTGGTCTTTGCCGTGTGAGAAGTGGTGTGGACTGCTCACCATTACCTTCTGGAGACACCTTAGAACCCCGCGAGAGAGGATTGGACGCCCAGATCATTGGAGACGACCTTTGTGTCCATGAGCCCTGATCTCTCTAAACAGGACATGTATTTAATTACATATTTCTCTTTGGTTGTTGTTCATTCGTTGGATGGTTATGGCTAGTCACTCAATTGAGTCTTGGTCGGAGGGGTTACAAATCTTGTGTTTTCTTTAGATGCACAGATGAAGTTTTCTACATATAATTCTGTGGCATGCACTGGTCTCTTTATCGTTGATCGAACATTTGGGGGGTCCTTCACACAAGAGTTTTGGGGAATGGGAATTGTGGAATGTGATGCATCACTACTTACCACCATACCTAATGAGCACACCTACAGGCCACACTACCCAACACTATAACTTGCTGACCTGGAATGTGAAGGGCATGGCCACTACCACAAAGAAATACTGGGTTCATGCATATCTTAAGTGGTGCAGCACAGACATAGCTTTTTTGCCAGAGATGCATTTGACACAGGAAGAGTTACAAAAAGTACATGCAAAAACGAGGGGACAGGTATATGGCACTACGACATCCCATATGCAAAGGGGGTCACGATATGGATTGCCACGGGGATTCCATTTGTGAAAGACATACACAGAGTTGACACCAAGGGTAGGTACGTGGTGGTGGAAGGAGATATGGACGGTGCACCCCTAATGCTTGTGGCTGTTTATGCCCCCAACACTATTCACTCTACTTTTTTTAGGTCTCCTCATCCCCAGCTCTTTTCCGTGACCCACACAATCTCAGCACATCAGGCAGCAACTTTAATTGTGTTCCAGATGTTGCCCGGGACTGCTCCACCCCTCCGCTGAACAGCACTATGTGTGTCAGGGTGTCAAAATACTTTCAGGACTGGATGGGTAACAAGAGCGTGTTCGATATGTGGCGCTTGCACCATTCGGACACCAGTGGCTTGTTTGTTTTATTGCCTGGTCCATAACCTCCAAACTAAACTTGATCTTTTTCTCTGCAATGAACTATTGGGTACGCAGATAACTATGACGGAGTCCTTGGTGTGCACCCTCTCAGATCACTGCCCACTGCTGATGACGTTACATGCCTAGAGGTTCCAGACCAAGGCACTTCAGAGCCCGCCTTCACGGAGGCCCTTTCAACACATATTACCCAATATGTTGAACTTAACAAGGGCACCACCCCCTCCATGGCACTGAAGTGGGATGCCCACAAGGTGTTCATCAGAGGGCAATGCATTGCCACAACGTCGGGGGGTACGTAAAGCCCTGCACATGGAGCTTCTGGACATGGAGCGGGAGTTGAGACTACTTGAGACCGAGGTGTACCATGGTGGGCCGATGGAATGGAAAGACACAAGCAGCTGAGAAAGAGTCACAGGGATCTAGAGGCGCTGTAGGGGAAACATGAGTATATTCACTGCCTTGCCCTTCTCCATGCGGAGGGGGATCGCTCGGGCAGGCTATTGGCATGGCTGGTTACAGAGGACCAGGCACTCCCATCAGTAGGAGCAATCAAGTTGGAGTGTGGCACGGTGGTTAATACGCAAGTGGCCATTAATGCCACTTTTGCAAAGTAATATCACTCTCTGTATGCGGATGTGGACAGCCCAAACGTTAACAGGATAAAGGGGTTTCTTCATGGGCTACCGTTACCCTGATTGATTCCACTCCAATAGGCCAAACTGGATGAGGCCCTTCAAATTGATGCGGTACGGGTGGCTATCACCCAAGTTGCATGCAATGAAACTCTAGGTAAGGATGGAGTCATGCTAGAATATTATGCCGCCTTCAGCGCACACCTTTCCCAGATTCTCTTGGAAGATTTTAAGTAAGCATGGAAGAAGGGTCAGCTCCCAGACTCGCTCCGTGAGATGCTGATAGAGGTGTCAAAACTGGGCCGGGATCACCCCTGAAGTCCCCTCATATTGGCCGCTCTCCCTCTTAAACATAGACTAGAAGATATTAGGGAAGGCCCTGGCCAATTGGCTGCTCCCTGTTGCAAACACCCTAGTGCACGACGATCAATGTGGGTTGATTCCAGAATGCAATAGTTTTCTCAACATACAATGGCTACTTCATCTGATGAAAGCTGCCTCGAATAAGATGGGGGAACAGTTGGTGGGGTCCTTAATTAGATATGCACTCTCTATAGGAACCAGAAAGCAAGAGTCAGGAAGGTACAGTTAATATCTCACAGCTTTGACACACATAGCGGCACCAGTGAGGGTTGCCCCCTGTCCCTGTTGATTTCTACCCTGGCCACAGAGCCCCTGACCTGCTGCCTACACTTGCAAGTGCAGCTTTGGCATCTCCTAGTAGATGACAAGTTTCAAATCATCTCTTTATAAGCACATGATGTCCTTATTTATCTGTAGATGTCACTGCCACACTTCCAGCCCTGATGGAGAAACTAGAGAAATTTGGAATTGTGTCAGGCTTCAGAGTACATTGGTCTAAGTGTTGCCTGTTGCCAATCTCTCCGGTTTCTGAGCATAACAGGAGGGCCCTGCCACGGTTTGGGCTGGAATAGCACCTTGACACGTTCATGTAATTGGGTGTACAGATCTCCCACTCAGACAAGGTCTTGTGGGGGGCAACATTGACATGGGTAGGACACCAGACTATATCCATAAATCCCTCCCTTTCTAGTTGTCCTTGCAGCTGTCTGTCCCTGCTGGGCCGGGTAGTAATCACCAAAATGCTTATCTTACCATGACTCCTGTACCTCTTTGCAGCGTTACCACTTTCCCTCACCAAGTGCTTTATTCAGGACCTCCATGGTCTGTTGAAGCTGATATGGGGCTCAGGCAGGAGTTAGGCGGCACTCTTCATACTCCAGCGCCTGGTTCTTGAGGTTGGTCCCAATTATGAGTTGTACTATGCAGCAGCTCAGCTGCAGTGGCCGATGTGCTGGCTGGGGACAGCCCCTCGAACAGAGAGAGCAACCATTCACAGGCTCCTTGGGTGGACACATAGATATATGTGGCTGTCGGGCCCAGGGCTCGCCCACCACATGAGACACATCAAATGAAGATAGTACATGTTTGCTGGCATGCTCACGAGCCCCATACTCCATACTCCCTACTGATCCCGTTTGGCAGTTGCTGGTACTCTAGGAGGTGACCCAACAACACCATGACATGTCGCCTTGGAGAGAGGCAGAGATTGACCAAATGGGTGACCCTTTTATGATGGCTGCACTAATTCTCTTTCTTGAGATTATGGACACTTATGGCATTGTGGCAGGCCATTCCCTGATATATCATGCCATACAGCATGGGATCACAGCACTACACCACCACTGCATGTAAACCTGTCACACAGAAAATTATTATGGTCATGTTGTGTTGCACTCTTCACACTGTGAGTCGGATGACAGGGCCAAAGTCCGATGAATGGCGGACCTCGAGACTCAATTCACAGGCTGTCTGTGGACCCGGGTGTTACAGCAGGTAAAGGAGGTTTCACGTAATACACATTTCTATTACACACAATGTAACTATTTGCATCAGGCATACCTCACACCGAAACGCATCAAGCACATGTTTCCTACAACATCTTCTGCATGCCCCAGATGTAGAGCACATGAGGCAGGTTTTTGACCACATGGACTGGGAGCGCCCGGTGATGGAGCAGGCCTGGGGAGAAGTCACAGAATCACCTCCACTTTGCTGGAGCACTTGGTGCTGCCCTTCCTGGAATCATGCCTACTCGGTCTTAGACCCAAGAGTAAGGGAGATAAGTACTTTCTTGGATTCCTTGATCTAGCCATCATACTCTTCAAACGGCAAATCATCATGTCCTGGAAGACTCATACAGCTGCCGATACACATTGTTGGCTCTCCACATTGCTGAAATAGGCAAAAGCAGACCTGGATGTCCTCACAGTGGCACTTACACATGGAGGGGGGATCCTCGAGATGGGTGCTGGGATACCTACATCAGAAACTTAGAGGCAAAAAATGATGCACATCCACCCTGAACCTTGAACACTACTCTAGGTCCTTCTGTCCCATCCTTCAACTTATATGATGAACCATTCCAGCACATGAGATAGCGGGACCATGGCTGTATGAGGACTCCACATAGGTAATACAGCCACACCAACATTGCCCCTTACAACCGTGGGGGGGGTGTGGATCTCATTGGGGGTCCTGACGCGTACCCCAGAATTGGTGTCCTGGCCCGGAGTGACCACACTCACTGGCCTGCAGCATCTTCTTATATCTCCATGTGTGAATTACCCTTTACTGGAGCATATATGTTCCTGGGTGTCCTTCCAAATCATGTTGTAACCCCAGGGACTATTGCCACGATATACCATACTGCAACCCATGTCCATGCACGGGCCTTCTTCATTATGACATGCTACCACACCTGAGGTTGGGGGTGTGACATGTCTAGACTATGGTGACAAACACAAGGAGATGACTGACGGAGCTGTGAAACTTTTCAGACACTCACCCCCAGTCACAGATCTGGGTTGAATCCATCATTGTTTTTTAGCTTCACATATCATACTACCAATTGCACGGGTGTTTAACCTGTTTTACCACTGCATGTTACATATTGATTATATTTCATGCCTTCCTGGTGCCAACATGGAAATGTACTCTGTTTTGCACAGGTAGTGATTAAACTGTCTTCATTCTGCCTAGCATCCCTCCCCTCACAATGACCCCAATCATCATCAAGTGCTCAAACCCTTTAAATCCTATAAATATATGGTTAGAAAGTGGGTTTCTGGTTGGCAGAGGTATGCACCCTGTTTAAACAGAAACCACAATCGTAGTCAGGGTGAGTCAGATACATACCTGTGCTCAACCTCTGGTAGCTTGGCACAAAGCAGTCAGGCTTAATTTAAGAGGAAATGTGTAAAATATTTGTCTTTTGTGCAACACGTCAAACAATAAAACAGTGGAAAACCCACACATAAAGATACCACACCTGGTTAGTAAAATAGAGCTTTGTTTAATGAACAAAACAATACCAAAACCACAAACATCTAATAAGAACATCCTGAGATATACAATTTTAAATGTTAAGTTGAAAATATTGCATTAAAGCGCAAAGCACCAACTGTGTTTATCTGGTTGCACCAGATTGGGACAAAGTCACAAGTTCAGGCTGACCGGGATGGAGCATTGGCCATTTACAGGGACCCACCTGCATCTGCAGAACACAGTACCTTAAATCCTGGTGCATGGTCTTCGCAGCGTTGCTTTGCAAGAGTTCGCATTGTCGGTTCTGAGAAGGACCACAGATGGCATAGCACCTTAGGCCAACTTCCAAGGGTCCAGGACTGGGGAGGCACCACTTGGTTGGGTAGACTCACAGACGGTTGTTTAGCAGGTAAGTTGGACTTTTTTTGTGCCCCTGAGATTTCAGAAAACAAGAGGCAAGCCGGCAAGTCCATGGAGTCACTTAAGTTCTTGAGGATGTAGAGGTGCAGGTCTAGCCCTGCTTACTCCCAGGCAAGGAGGGCAGAAAGGCAGGCACAGCAGAAGAAAGAGTCCAGCAGGGTTACAGTCCTTTCAGCAGCATAGCAGTCCTTCTTGGCAGAATGTACTCAGGTCTAGAAGTGTAGTGAAGTGGTAGTATCTGAGGTCCATTATTTATACTTTGGTGTCCTGGTTCTGGAAGGTGGGAAACGTTGCTAGACAGTAGCTTTGAAGGGCAGGGAATCCCCTTCCTCCCCTGCCTTGGCTCTAAGCCGGCTGGAATGACAATACAGGGTCATTAGGCCTATTGTGCGGAGACAGGGCACTCCCTATTTAGGTACACGTGAGGCTGTGCTTTTCTCCACCCCCATCAAGCCAGTTAATGGCCCATTAAGGCCCATGAAGTCATACCTAAGTTCCAATTGTGTGTGGCTGTCTAGAGGGAATGCACAAGACCCAGCTGTCACCCACCCCAGACATGTATTCATAGACAGGCAGAAGGAACAGAATGGTTAAAGTAAGTAAATGCCAACTTTTTAAAAGTGGCATTTTCAGACTTGCATCTCAAATCCAACTTTACCATAAGTGTGAATTTAAATTGTGAGCTTAGAGACACCAAACTCAAAGTCCATCTTTTACCAGTTGGGAATTACACATATAAAGTGTAATTAAGTAATCCCAATGTTAACCTATGGAAGAGATAGGCCTTGCATTAGTGAAAAACAAATTTCAGAGTTTTTCATAACCAGGAAATGTCAAAATTAGAATTACGTGCCTGATTTTTTAAATACACTGCAACCTGCCCTTGGGGCTGTCCAGTGCCTACCTTAGGGGTGTCATATGTATTAAAAAGGAAGGTTTGGGCCTGGCAAGAGGTTTAACTTGCCAGGTCGACATGGCAGTTTAACACTGCACATTCAGGCTCTACAATGGCAAGCCTGAGACTTGTTTAAAGGGCTACGTGGGTGGCACAATCAGTGCTGCAGGCACTCTAGTAGCATTTAATTTACAGGGCCACATGTAGTGCACTTTACTAGATACTACCATATTTAAAGGAAAGAGTGTTAGAAACGGGGATTTCCGGTAGGCTAGGGCACGCGCCAGAGCCAGGCAGAAACCCCCGGTCTAGTCAGGGCGAGGGAGCTACACCCTGAGGATAACCCCTGCCCACCCCCTTGGTAGCTTGGCACGAGCAGTCAGGCTTATCCCAGAGGCACTGTGTAAAGCGTTTGCGCAACACACACACACAGCGGCGACACACTAGGTACACTTCAAAAAGAGACACCACACAAGGTTATATAAAAATAGCCTTTGTATTATAAAAACACATTAGAATCACAGACATATACACTGTGCCTACAGGCACAAGGACATTATTTACAGTGGATTATGTACAGGGCAGCGCCAATCGGATCGCTGCCAGAACCATCACACAAGTACATGTAGTATGTATAACACAACCAGTAATAACTGTCCGTAGCTACTGGTAAAATAATGAACTTAGCATCCTTGTAATGAGCATAAACCACATTAGATCAGGCATGAACCTAATGACCTGAAGTCAGGCATCCCCCTAGCATCATTGCAACATTGTAAGGCAGAAACAGTAAATGTAAAACTCCCAGTCCCTACTGGTAAAATAATGAAGGTAACAACATTGCAATCAGCGTAAACCACATTTGGCATAAAACATGTTAGCATTAGGCATAACCATCTTAGCATTGGGCATAATCACATGAGGCATATCATTAGGGATAAAAGTAGTAGGCATAAACCTCAGGCATAGAAACACGTTATGCGTTATACCAGCATAAGTCACATTGGGCATAAAATTAGTGACTGCAAGGCCATCAGTAATAAGCAGGTGACAGCGAGTGGCCACTGGCCTAATAATGACCTCCGCACTATCTAAGGCCTGGAACCCTCATATGACACTTGCTCTAGGCCTCACATTAATATAAAGCACCTTATGCAAGAGATAATCATATCATGCATACTTATTAGGCCTAAACACGATGTCAGAGCAGGGCATCCTCTCCATACTAAATCACCCCCTTTGCGCAGGTAGGAACATAGCTTCACATTAGGCCAAATCCGGTTCTCCATGCACCTCGGTACACACTTAGCGTCATTGTAGGCCCCTTAGGAAAAGACTCATTGGTACCATGGTCTACATGGGAGCCCCATAGCTTTGAAGAGCAGTTTGCCCAATGTTGCAGCTGCAGCAACTGCAGTACAGCTGTACAGCACACCGGCCAGTCTGAGGAAAGTTGGAGCCCTCCCTCTTTGGGGCTTTAAAGTAAAAATATCCCCCACGATGCAGCGGCCCGTAACTGCGGCGCCGCTATGTAGCCACAGTAGACACTGGCTTCTCACCACTGTGGCCCGGGAGGACACAACCCAAGGGAAATAAATAACACAGAGAGGCTCATCCCCACTCACCACTCCATTGGGGCTGAGCGAGATAGACAGCAGCCGTCCGCTGCAGCTACTGACAAATGATCTCTCATCAACCGTTGGAGCGGCCCGCTGTCCTGCGGGGCCGCTCAGGAGCCACCGGACCGACTGCTCTGGTGCCTCGCGAGCACCAGCACTGTGCACTCCTGAAGCCTGAAGCCTCCACTCACCTGGGGCTTCCTCGGGGCCGGCACCACTTCCCCCGGACTCCTCTCGGTGGGGGAAATCTCTGCTCTCCTCCTTGCTGTGCGCGAGGCTCCCCCTCTTCACCATGGGAGCCCCGCCTGGAATATTGTATGGGCGCTGCCTGCCCCGGGGCTCTCACTGTCTCTCCGGATCCCCTCCCGAGGACTCGCGGGGTTTCCCTTTCTGTCTGGGAGCCCCGCCCACAGCCAGGCACGACCTTTCCTGACTTCCTGGTCGTCGCGCGGTCGCGGCACCCGGGTCCTGGGTTGCGGCGGTGCTTTATTGTTCTCCTGGTGGCAATGAGGGGTAGGCCCCCTCTTAAGTGAAAGTATAAAGCGGGGTGGGCACCCGCTGGAGAGCGCACAGATGCGGGGTGGGCACCCGCTAGTACATAAGCAAAACACGCGGGGGCACCGGCTTTAATTTAAAAAGTGTCCACATGCGGGGTGGGCACCCGCAAACAGCGTCCCCATGCGGTGCAAATGCAGGGTGGGCACCCGCCAGATTTAAAATAAAGCATGAGCGGGGTGGGCACCCACAATTGATATCCAGAGGAGTGGGGTGGGCACCTGCAAGAGATCAGCAATGAGGGGGAATCCCTACGCTGGGGATTCCCTCAGAAATCATGTGCAGCTCGGCACTGCAGAGTTCCAGCGCTCCTCTGGGGTGAAGTTAGCATATCGTGCCCACGAAGCACTAGGGAAGCAGGCAGGGCTGGGCAAAGGTCTGCAGACTACAGGACAGCTCTTCCCCAGCAGAGAAGCAATCCCTTGGGACAGTCAAACGCGGTGAGGATGGCAATCCTTAAGCTCAGCAGCCCTGGCTCCAGCGCAACTCCTTCCCAGTCCAGTAGAAGGTAGAGGGGCAAAGTGGGGCACAGGGGCCAGCACGCAGGGTCCCGCGGCGGTTCCTCCTGGCAGAGTGTCCCCTCCACATCAGCACAGGCACAACAACCCCCATGGGCTCACAGCCCCTGCGTTTATACACCTCCCTGCACTGCGTCTGGAATGAGGTAGAAGCTTCTGGAAGGGTCCAGGGGTAGGGGTTTCTGGAAGGGTCTTGGAAATTCCAGTCCCAACTGGCACTGGGAGGGGTGTTAGTAGGGGGTAGAGCTAGCACTGTACAGGGCAGGCACTGACCTAGCCAGGGACAGGGGATTTCTCCGCCCACTACTCTAGTTGTAAACCTCCCACTCAGCCTCACCCTGCCTCCCTGGAGCCACCCACTCCTCACCAGCCCCGGTCACTTCTAGAAATAGACATGCAGGCAGGCACAAAGCACACAGAAATGCCAACTTCTAAAAGTGGCATTCCTAAAATAGTAAAAGTAAATATGCCCACACCATTGCGCAGCATTTATCATTTCCATTCCACACATACCAAACATACCATACTTATTTTTTTTCATTTAGGAATTAACTCATAAGGGGGGAGTTACCAATGTTGGCCTATGGAGGGCAGAGAGCACACGCACTCTGCACTGCTAACCAGTGCTAAAGTTCCCAGAGTCCTAAAACCACCAACGCCATGTTAGAAAAAAGGCTAGGAGGAAGGCAAAAAGTTTAGGGATGACCCTGCAAGAGGGGCCAAGTCCAACAAAGAGCACAAACCCTTTTGTACTGGTTAGCAGTGGTAAAGTCCTAAAAGCCAAAAAAAACAGGTTCAGAAAACAGGAGGGTAAAGACAAAACGTTTGGGTATGAACGTGCCAAAAGGGCCAACTCCAATATTGATGCTGTCTTTAGTTTGTTTCCACATTTTGAAATTGCCACATTTATTTCCTTTGACAGATTCTTAATAAAGTTGAGTTGCAAGATGTTGTTTCTGTGGCAGATATGTATCAAAGTGGTCCCTTGACTTTCCTGGTTCATTTACTGATGGGATGGCTGGCAATCTTAAAGAGCTTTTACTGAGGATTGTTGAGTGTCTTCTTAATTCAGAACTGACAACATTACTTAGGTAGATCTTGTCAATCAGTTTTTAACTTACATTTTTATCTCAAGTGTCATACTCCAAGGGACTGAAATTGCTCCTATACCACATAAATTGTCCCAAGGGTAGATTTTTGCAAGTGTCTAAGGATAGAAAGAGAGACAGTAAAGTAAGACATTCCTGAATTTTTTTAATGGAAAGTGGTTTGCAAGATGCAATCTCCTGGTTTGATAACGAGGTCAATAAGTGTCACAGATCTGTTACTGTGTGACAATGTAAAGTTTAAGCCTCTTGAAGACAGGAACTTTTCTGGTCTGGTTTCAAGCAAGAACTCCTCTGATTTTTGTAGAACACCTTTGGGTGGGTTTTGAAGTTTTTCAAACCATATTCTCTGAGCAGGCAGACCGAACAAGGTGAATACTTATATTCGCAAGTAGGATGCATTTTTGCCCACCCCCAGTCATGGTACCAGTAGCCATATCCCCCCTACTGGATATTTCCAGGGAGCAGGGATTACCCTAGCAAGTAAGGCTAAGAACAGCAGGTGCACTTTACAAATTGTCTCTATGTGTGGCTCCTGCTTTGTTCTTTGATGGTATGCCACACAAACGAAAAGCATTTTACTTCAGCATAGTTGAATATTGATTAGTGGGTGAAATCCGAATCAAAGATCACAGCTCCACGATTATCATAATAGAATACACCATTAAACATAGTGGACCCGATTCACAGAACTAACTTAAGACAACATCCTAAACTTACTACCATTATCGTATTCACAGCTGGCACTTACTCACTTCGGTATTCACAGAAGTTAGGAGTCCTAACTTTGGGACTCCTAAATGCCTTCTGTGAATACCAAAAGTCTTAAAATTAGGATTTTTCTCAGTTTAGGAGTCCTAAAGTTAGGAGCCCTAACTATACTACTACTAAACTGAGAAAAATCCTAATTTTAAGGCTTTCGGTATTCACAGAAGGTATTTAGGAGTCCTAGAGTTAGGAGTCCTAACTTTACTTCTACTAAATTGAGAAACATCCTAATTTTAAGACTTTCGGTATTCACAGTAGGCATTTAGGAGTCCTAAAGTTAGGAGTCCTAACTATACTACTACTAAACTGAGAAAAATCCTAATTTTAAGACTTTCGGTATTCACAGAAGGCATTTAGGAGTCCTAAAGTTAAGACTCCTAACTTCTGTGAATACCGAAATGAGTAAGTGCCTTCTGTGAATACCAAAATGGTAGTAAGTTTAGGCTTTTGTCTTAAGTTAGTTCTGTGCATCGGGCCCAGCATATGCTATGTGCATTAGCAAGCTCTTGCCTGACTTTGTGTGACTTTGCATATTTCAGCCTCCTTCTCACCACAGTGACCCAGGTTGCCACATGGGAACCTTGTTTTACATCAACAGCATCACTAATAGACCCACTCTATCACTTTGTGAGGAGGTGCAGACAAGCATAACTTGGCTGGCTCAACATCAGTCCTACGCACCACATCCCTGCTTCCTGTTCCACCTCCTGGACTCCTGAATTTTTTTCCCCACACAATGTGTTTGAAATTCAATGGAAAACTTCACAAAGTTGCACAATTGTACACTTTTCAGAGGTTTGCATGGCAAATCTGTTATGGTATGTGGATTTGTATGGTGCAACTAATCACCCGTGAGGGTATCCAGGTGCTGGAGCAGGCATGTAGGTATTAGACCAATGGTGTTTGGTGTTCGCCCCACAGAATTTGTTGATGAGACAGGTCTTCAACTTCATGTGAAATTCAAGAAGTGAGGAAGAGCGCCTAATGTTTTAAGGGAAATCTTGGATGCAATATATTAGAATGCTCAACCTCCTGTTCTGCTTTTGTTGATGTGGGGGTGCCTGTGTGAGTGAGAGTGATGCTGAGCATATGTGTCTGGTGATTTGGTGGAAATAAATGCGGTTGTTGGTCCAGCGTTTTGCAGTGCCTTGTATGCATGCATGAGGTGTTTAAATTGACTGCATTTGTTGATGGGGAACCAGTGGAGCCCCCCAAGGTGTGTTGAAATGTGGGTGTGTCGTGGGAGGTCAAGAATGAGTCTCCCTGCAGTGTTCTGGATGGGCTGAAGTCAGTGGAGTAGATGGTTGGAGAGCCTGGTGTAGAGTCTTTTGCTGTAGTCTAATCTGCTTGTGATAAGGGCCTGCGTGACGGTGTGTTTGGTGTTCAGGGCCATTTGAAGATCTTATGGAGCATGTGGAGAATATGGAAGAAGAAGAAGGAGCTGACTGTGTTTGCTAGTGCTGTCATGTTGAGCTTGTTGTACAGATAAATTCCGAGGTTTCTGGCATGGTAGGTTGGTGTAGGTCTGAGCTATGATGGGCACTAGGTGGAGTCTCAAGGAGCATTTTGTTTCAGAAGTTCAGCACTTCTGTCTTGTCGGAGTTGGGTTTCAGGCAGTTAGATGTCATCTAGTGTGCTACGTTGATCATGCAGTAGGAGAAGCTCGTTCTGGTGGACTTTTCTGTCAGAGAAAGGATGAGTTGGGTGTCATCAGTGTAGGATATGATGCAGATGCCTTGTGATCTGATGATGTTGATGAGCGGTGTACTGTAGATGTTGCATAGGGTCGTGCTAAGCGATGAGCCCTGGGGGCGCAGATAAGATTCTTGAATTCTGATGTATAGGTGGTAGTCTGACCCACTATATTCTTCTAGTGAGGAAAGAGCTTATCCAATTGAGGGCTGGTCATTTATGCCTCCATTGTGTGGTTTTCTGATGAAGGTGTGACACTGTATCAAAGGTAGCAGAGAGGTTGAGTAATATGAGGGCTGTGGTCACTCTATTGTCCTGTATGGTGCAGATCTGGCTTGTAGTTTCTTGCTCTAGGCTTTCAATATTGCTTGATGCTGAGACGTATAGTGCCAGACAACCCTTCCTGCAGCCATGTTTGTGTGCCTTGACTGCAAGCGTATAAAAGCTTGTAAAGCCCTCCAGATGAGATGCGACCTGAGCCCAGGTTTCTTAGAAGAGAATTACATGGAAGGTGCGCAGGTATTTATTGGTGTCTGCTTCTTCAAACTTATTGGCCAGGCCAGTAATATTCCAAGAGCAAATCCTAAGAGCTTTGTCAATACCAGTAGTAAGAGCACTCATTACCTGTCATTGTAAAAGTCTGGTTGTGTTCAAGGCACCAGACAGCCAACCCCACTCTGTGCCATTTTTGGTTCTGTGGCAGACCCGCCACAGGGCCATCCAGCCCATTCAATTTGCTTCTTGCGTTCCTCAGGACAGAGTAGACAGTTCTTGGTCAGGCCAATTTTAAGTCAACCTTTTTCTGTGACTCAGGACATTTGGATATTCTGTTCCCTTGAATGGTGTAATGGTAATCCCCCAGCCTTGGAATATATCGGCTGCAATCAGGATCTTCTCAGCCATCTGAATACAGCCCCACACCACTTTAGTTGATTCATTTAACTGATTAGGGCCTGGGTCAATACATTCAATGTATTCTATATAATGTGAGACGGCCTCCCTCATACCATTGATTGTCCGAATGAGCTTGAGGAAGTTACCTCTATCCGTTCGCAGAGCTTTTCATAGAGATCTGTGTCCCTGTGGGTGGAGTGTGGCCTGAGTTTTTTAAATTAAAGACTGGGTTGGCTGCCAGCCTGCTAGTCCGGAGGAGCTTTTTGTCGCGACCCTTTCTCTTGCTTGCTCCCTGCTATTTTAGTGGTCCGTCCATGTTTGATTTGGTCTTGTTAAATTCTGATGACCCTGCCATTGGTGAAGGTGCCACCCCAGTGTTGGATCCAGCAGTCCCCAGGCCTTCATTGTTCCAGCCGTAAAGATGGCCGCACTTCAGCCCCTCTGACTCCGCTGGAAGTGGTGCCTCTGAGTGGCCTGCCTTAGTGTTCAGGGGTACTATCCTCGTTTGGGGCCTGTCTTTAATCATGTCTTTGAGGTCAACCAGTAGATTTGATATCGTCACCGGAAGTGTTGACAGCTTGTCTAGGACAGGAGAGCAGCCACACCTCTGCCCTATTCCCTGTATGTCAGCCTGTGCCGTCTTTCAGTGTGCAATTTTCAGTTTGCAATTTTCTCATCAATGCCTGACACGTACATTGCTAGAGTATTCAGGAAGCTAATTTGTATGTCCATTTTGTTTGCCTGAAAATTGAGTACCTCTTCTGAGCTCTGCAAAATTCTTAACATGGTTGACTATAAGTCCCCCCGTGAGTTTTTGCTTCCTTTTGGGTTAGGGCTGGAGTTTGTTGGTGCCTCGTTGTCCAATGAGGCAAGCTTCCTCTCCCATTCCTTCGAGTAGAGATATAAGGTATCATTCAAAGCTGCTAATGAGTCCTCGTTGTCAGTACCAGCCAAATTGTCAGCTGTTTCCTGAGAGCTCAACACAGTGGGGGGGATAATCGCAGCCACAGCACGACTCGGCGGAGTTGAACAATTGTTATTGGATCCCAATTCCTAGCCCTAGCTGTGTGTCAGTCCTGAGGATTTGACATTTACTTTCTTCCTCTTTCAAGTTGGTTTATTAACTGTAGCAGGTCGTCCCGCCCCCCAGCGGTTGACCGTGTTGCCTGCGGGAAATGTTCTGGTGTCAGAGGGATATCATTTTTCACCACTGTTTCCTCAGTCAGCTCAGAGTGTTCTAAGAGCTCTAGGCATAAAGGGCTGATTTTGACTCTCAGGCTGGCTCGAGCTACCGGCACCATACCTAGGTTACCTGAATCATTCTGCTTAAAAGGGGACCTATGATTTCTTTAAGTATCCTGGTGCCATTGCTGGATGTGAAACCCACCGCCTGCCAGGGGGTAGCTGAGTTTTGAGCCAGTACTGTGGGGCTTAGGGAAACAGGAAGCCCTTTGATGTTCATGTTGCTTAAATATAAGACTCCGCCAGCGTCTTTCAAGAAAGTAAACTTTGACTGTAGCAGCCCCTCATTTGCCTCCACAGGGAAGCATACGGAGTCTAGGAGTGCAATTGTTGGAGTATAGTGTAGAGATACCGATATGGGTGTTGGTGCCAGTGGCTGGCCCGGCTACTTTGGCGTCTTCCTTTTCCTCTTTTGGGTCATCACTGGAACCCCGGATTTCCCTGATCACATGCTGGGATCTTTTTAATCAAGTTATTCCAATGGGTGTCAGGCTGCCCCATCTCCCGTTGATTTAAGCAGCGCCCGATTCCAGTCATCTCACAGTAAAAGCCAGAGCCAATGTTGCCTTCCCCCTGCGGCTACAAATAACCCTTTATCATACACTGGCTGCTGGAAGAGGCACGAGCACACCAGTACCCAATATTAGTTGAGTCTTGTGTCCTGTTAGATACTTTATGGTGTCCTAAAAGTATCAGATCTCACTACAATAGTTCTCAGTTGGCTGTTTTGAGCACTTGTGGACAATTATTAGCCTGTGGCTGCCAAGTGGGGATGTGCTGTGTATCCCAGCAGGGATTGCAACCCAAACTGAGCTTACTGGCAGAGATCAAGGGCGGGGGGGATAGTGGCAATATTGTGGTAAAAATGGTAAAGGCGAAGCTGGTACGTAGTTCTAAAAAGGAATGTACAAGCTACACCCACCTAAAGCCGGCCACCTTGGCACCTACCAGTTGTGTGCCACAGCTCTATGACCTTACCTTAGCTCATACTTCACCCTTCGCGCCAGAGCTCAGCAATCTCTGCCATCCTAGTTTCCTTCTTCCTTTGGAACTTCTCTGGACCTTGGCTTGCATCGCTCTCCATGAGGGATTCGCCACCTTCTCCACTTGCAGCCCTGTTGACATGCAGTCTCAGTAACTCCAATTCGTGCTCTGCAGACCTTCAAGGAAGACGCAGGCCTGTGAGCAATGCAGGAGGTTCTGGCAGTCTTGGCACAAACCTCCCCTGCAGCACAGTATGTGTCTCTGTCTGACCATCACCCCACCAGCTGGCACGGTGGGAATGTTTGGCAGTAACGCAGGGGACAACAGCCCCAGAATGCTAAGTGCTGTCGGGGGGGAAGGGGTGCCTGTTTGGCATGTATATTGATCACTGGCATTAGCAACCATCAAGTACTGTGGGAACTCGTGTGCTACCCCGATGATGTGGAAGTCAAGAGCTGCAAGGGACTGGTGTCACCGGGGCTGCAGTCTGGGGGCTACAGCTCTAGAGGCCTGTGTGGACTGGGAGCCCCTGGGTTGACCATCTGTGAGCCTCAGATGTCTCTTGTGCTGCCACTTGCTTCTCGTGGCACCATTCTCCTCAGCTTCATCTCACGGCTGCAAACCACACAAGCTTCACACTCAAACTGCGCCCTCCAAGCTCCTGCCTCTGCTTCTGCTTCCTACATCCTGCGTCAGACTCTGCCCTGTTAATCATGAACTCTTGATTCTGTTGTGTAATGTCGATGATTTCCAGTGGTGCCTTACTACTGAAATTATAAACATAATACAATCCTGCAATTAAGAGTATACTACTAATATGCTAAATTAATAGCAGGCATTCTCTTACCTGAGACACACAGGATCTTATTTAGGGTTTCTCAGATGGTCAACTTTAGCAAAACGTAACGGGTATCCCCTCTGCCATATTACAAGTACCAAACAAAGGCTTTAATGCTCTTTGTAATAAAGTGAATGAGAAATCCTCCACGGCTGTCATGTAATTGTAATTGGATTTATATAGTGTTTACTCCCCTGACGAGGTGTCAAAGTGCTTTACAACAAATAGCACACTACTCCAGAATGGTTAGTGGTTAGTCTAGTGGTTATTGTTGTTTATTTTGATTAGTAATGTGCTCTCAAGAGAAAGTGCATCCATTTACTCCGGTTACTTTGTTATATTTTAATATTAGGTAAATGTGGTCATTAGTGGGGGCTATGTGGTTTCAGGTGAACTGTTGGTGGGATAGATAGGCTGGCAGATATTAGTTATTGTTAGATTACAGGGATAGGGATTTAAAGAGGAGAGGTTGTGATCTGTGAAATACGGTATCAGCCAAATGCAGAATTACAATAAGAAGGATTGGGGCAGACAGGCAAGAGACAGAGGAGAACATTGTTTAATTAAACTACTATTCTCAGAAATAGAAGATATGCAGAGGATGGAAGCCAAGAAGAGGGTCACTCCGAAGAAAGAAAGGAGAGGAATCAAGCAAGAGAAAATTAATGCCATTTTTTCATGCAGTGTTTAGGAGTATAGTAGGAGAAGGCTCTCTGTGTTAGCAAGTAGTCAGAGAATGTAAGCTTTAGAGATTAACATTATACATAGTGTTCTATATCTAGGGCAAACAGCTTAAACATGTGATTGCAAGCTTATACATCATTCAAACATTAAGAGCCCTAGGCATTGCAGAAAAAAGTGTGATGCTCATTTAAAGTGCTCCAGTGCCTCTGAACCCGAGTTTGCGCTATATAAAACTGTGAAATAAAATCAGTATGCCATGTAATGCCCTCTTTCAGTCATGCTTAGAGAGTGTGTGAGGCAATGGCCAGAGATGTTGAATCCAGAGCTGGGGAACAAGGCTTGAGTGTCCACATCGACCCAACATCCTGTGACTCCGGGCAAACCACTCCATCTCCTCATGCCTACAAAATCGGCGTGTTCCTGTACAATGCAACTGGCTCCCATTCAAAGCAATCCAACACCCTCTTGTCGAGCTCACGTAACACTATCTGAAAGACAAAGGGAGGCTGAACCCATGGCAATGCAGATGTGGGGCCGGAGACTTGTTGGTTAAGAGGCCGATAGGGAGACCAATGTGTTGGGGTTTTTTTGCAGGGAGGCGCCCTGGAGGGTAGTGGGTGAGATGGCACCTGAGTTATTATCCTGTTCCTCCCTACGGTCTTCTCCTGGTTCAACCCCCATTACCAGGTGTGGAGGAGGCCCTGACATCCATGCAAAGGAACAGGCAGCTTAGTTGGGACAGGAAGAGTGGGAAACACTCCAGTGAATGCAGCATATTTATAGCCTCTGGAGTCATGGGGAGTCTTTAATCCATGCCAAATGAAAATGAACCAGACCCACAGAAAGAAAAGGCAAACAACTGAATCGAGGGAAGGAACGGAACACAGGGATGGAACTGAGTCAGAAAAGATCAAGAAATGCAGGAACCGAGTGTAAAGAGAAAGAGACGACAGAGATGAAAGCAAGTGGTAGAGAGCAAGATGGTGACTGTTTAACCTATCTCACTGCATATTTGGCCCGCCCCACCTCGATAGCTCAGTGGTCCCTTCCAGTACCTGAACAGTACGAGAAAGTTCTGCGGGAAGTTGAGCCGATGGTGGTGAAATGGGAGAAGAGCTTTGGTAACTCGCGTTATGGATGCTTTAGACGCAGTCTCCTCAAATTTGATGTGGATTATAATTTGGCTGTGATCCTTACAATGTCGAAGCAACTGGCTAAGGTGCTCTGAACACGAGCCGTTGCACTAACACCAAGAGAGGTGCGGCCAGCAAAGATGGGCGGCAGAGGGGCCAAGTCCACGAAAACTAAACCTCCGTCGGCAACAGTCACAGAGGCTCTATCAACCGGAGAGGCAAGGACAGGTGCACCAACTTCAGCTCAAGCACCGAGCGGCCAAGACACAGCAATGGAAGTAGGGACAGTGAGAAAAGGTGCAAGCAGATGGCTAAAGGATAGGGAATCCCAGATACTGGCAAAAAACAAGCACAACGGCTGGCTCATGGTATTAATCCCATGGAAGCTGGGGATGGTCAGCCATCAATTGTTGATATGTTTTTCTGCTACAAGGAGTAAAGGAATGAAAAAGGCAGATTTTGCAGTGCACTGGTTGGATTTGGATACCCCTGTGATGTTATCAGAGGAATTTCTCATTACGACGTAGAGCGAGATGGCTAAAGAGACAGTAATCCTGGTGCCCTCATAAGCACTAGAGTCGGATGCATTGAAGTCGGCATCACCGGGCGGTCATATAGAGTGGAAAGAAAGTGGGGGTGAAATGTCAGTGGTTGTTGCTTCCCCCAATAAGGCGAGTCCTACCCAGATAAGCCAAGGCAGTTTAACGGGTCATAAAACGTTGTTCCCCGGGGCATTTGGGTGAAAATTTCTTCTGGTTGACGGATGACTCTGAGTCATCATCACCAGGAAACGAGTCCTGCACTACTGCCTTGTTGGACCTAAGCAGCAACAGCTCATTGGAGGAATCCGTGGTGGCTGTACGGGGAAAAAATAGGTTCGGGGGGAGAGAATAAAGAGCCTCACTGCAGAATAGAGGGGAAAGAAAATGAAATGTGAGAAGAGAGAGCTCTAGACAAGATTACTTGAGTCTGGGAGACTCACCCAAACTAAGATGGGATTATCCAGAAACACAGTTAGAAAATGAGAAACCAGAGAACGGAATAATGGAGGGTCCCAACGGCACACCCGACTCAGAAATATGGAACATGGGGGAACCCTCGCCCTCTGAAATGGTATTTTCTATAAAACAGATGCAGGAGGAAGTGAGAAGGGACAATCGTCGGGCACATCAAGCCTATAACAAATTGCAGGGTGCAGTAAGGAAGATCAATAAAACATGCACAGACATATCGGAGAGATTGACAATGGTTGAGGCTTGTACAGAGTCTCTCGAATCAGAGGTAGCTGAATTAAAGAAGACAAAGATATCTCAAGATCCCAAGATAACTGACATGATGTGGAATTTGGAAGAGCAGAGAACAGGCAAAGAAGAAATAACCTCAGACTTCTAGGAATACCTGAAGGCCGTGAAGGGGGGTATGCAAGAGGGTTTAGAATAAAACTTTTGAAGGAGGTCTTCCCAGATTTGATAGAGTGGGACTGGGACAAAGAAATTCAAAGGGCCCATCGTTTTCCCTTAACTCTTAAAAATCATCACACAGGCATTTAAGAGCGGGCAGTGCTTATATTTTTAGGCAATTTTTTGCTGAGGGAATGTATAAATGTGCAAGCATGCCCAAATGCAAAAAAGAGTTTGAAGGGGTTTCCTTTTTTGCGAGACCTGACTTCGCCCATGCCACAGTGGAGAGGAGGTGGCGTCTGAGGCAATTATTCAAACCATTACAGAAATTGGGGGCGGAGGTATATTTACAGAACCCTGAAAAACTGAAAATAGTAAAGAGGAGTGTTCATAGTTTTTTTCCGAGATTCAGGGGTAGGAATACCTGAATGAACTGTTGGGGGAGATCTGAAAGGCCTTAATTGGAGAAGTGGAGGATGGGAGCTGAGTAGTTAGATGCAGCTATTGAGGAGAGAGATTCCCCAAAGATTTACAATGAGATGAGACCATCAAGCTTATGATTCTTTGAAGCAGAATGACGTATCGACTGGTTGTAGCAGATGGATAAGGTGGGAGGTTGGCGAGAGCGGTTATACAGACAACTGTACACTGGCTTTGCCTGATTGCTCACATGTATGGGGTGGGCAGAGGAAGGGAGTTGGAAGGGAAGCAGGGCATTAGGTGATGGGTTGGGGTGGGGTGTCATGGGGTGAGGGGAGGAGAGGGGAGTTCATACGCTCAGAGGTAAAGAAGGTGGAAAATAGGACAGAGCTGTTTTTGTCAATTGTATCCATGGATAAGAGCAATAGTTGGGCTATGATAGGCATGTAATGAGTGGACAAGGAAAGTGCATACAGCCTTTATTAATATTTCAGGGTTGAATGATGGCAAAAAAGAGTGAGAGTGGCAGTTGGTCTGCAAACGTTGAGAGCAGTTGTGGTTTGCTTGCAAGAGACCCACATTGAAGGCTGACGTAGAGATGTCCTAAATGCTCTTGGCTATAGGTTGATTGTGGGGACCTCTCAAAGTGTTCGAATAGGGGGGTTGGCGATTTTGGCCAAAGGTAAAAAAACACAGTTCATGCAAGTTCAAGCCGATAGACAAGGTAAATGGGTGATTGTAGGATGTCAGATTAAAAATGGAGGTGTACTGACATTATGTTATGTGTATGGGAGTATTTTGGACAACCCACATATTATTAACGACTTATCTAATGAATTAACTCATCGGCCTCTGCTGAAAATGGTATGTGGGTATTTGAACATCAATCAGCCCAGTGGTTGGTATAGGGGCATATCTAAAAAGTATGTGGGTCGGAAACGAACATTTTTCGTGCCATAGAAAGCATCAGTGAAGATCATGGGCTTATTGATGTCTGGAGAAGGAAGAGACCTGTAGAGCATGGGTTCACTTATTATTTGCCCCCGCATAGTTTGCATGCCGCCTATACAATTTCTTTATCTCAAATACACTTTTGACGAACTGTAGAATTGAACGATACCCACATTTTTGTCAGATCATAATCCTTTAGTGCTGGAAATTCAAGGGGGGGGGGGGGTGAAACTAAAACAAAGTGGAGTTTTGAGCGGGCCTTATTAACAAATGTGGATTATCACAGTCATATGAGAAAATGGATCCCAATATTTTTAAGGAAAATAGTGGTAGTGCACCAATGGGGTAGTTTGGGACACACTGAAGGCGTGTATATGTGGGGAGATGCTGAGGTTCTCATTGAATAGAGGGAATGAAGAAAAACAACTCATTCAGCGTAAACAAGATATGGTGGCCACTGATGAGGAGGACCTGGTTAGAATAGTCCAGCAGGGAGGGGAGGTAGGGGAGTATTAACTAAGGGTCACCTTAGCTAGAACAGCCCTAATTAGATTTATGCAGATAGAGCCGCTGAAAAAATGGCAGCCCGGAGGGAAGAAGTGCATGAATGTATTGAGCAAGCCAGGCATCATCTGGCTGTAAGAGCTAGACAGAAAAGCTCAGCGAATGAAGTGAGAGAAATATGTGATCCTACTTTCGGGGCAATTTCTGAGACCAGGAGGATCAGGGAGGCATTTCGGGCATATTATCAACAGCTATATACTGAGAGTACAATAGCCAGCTCAGGTCAGATTGCCAATTTTTGAGAGTAAGAGAGACTCTGGAAGGGGAAATATGTTGGGAGGAGATTTATACCGCTTTAGCTGGTATGGCTAAAGGTAAGGCCATTGGGCCTGATTCCATCCCAGTGGAATTTTATAAAAGGTTTGCGCCCCAATTGAAAGGACATCTGACTGATTTATTGAACCAAATTTATAGAGGAACTCCCCATCCAGGATCATGGTCTACGGCCAAAATGGTTGTTTTCTTAAAAAAGAATAAAGCAGCCACAGTTCTTAGTTCTTACCGAACAATAACTTTAATGAAAGCGAATGCAAGGGTTTTTACTAAGATTTTAGCTGCATGGTTGGCACAGGTTATGCCGCAGATAGTGTCCAACCGACAACATGGCTTTATAGTGGGGCGGGACATGACAGCTCATATCAGAAGAGTTGTCACGCTGTTGAATGCAATACAAATGTCAGGGGACCCTATGGATCTGGTCTTATTGGATGCAGAGAAAGCCTTTTATAGGGTCTCCTGGCACTTTCTCTGGCAGACAATTCAGATTATGGGCTTTGGGCCAGAGTTTATACAAGCGGTTAAGGTACTATATTACAAACCAGGAGCTAATATTTTGATCTCAAGTGATTTGTTGGAAAATATAGAGATCACACGGGGATCACGGCAAGGGTGTCCCTGTCCCCCTTGCTGTTTGCACTGTATATAGACTCTCTGATACATAAATTAGAGCTAAATTCAACAATTCCACAAGCGGTAGTACAAGGGTATGAGAACAAAATCTTAGCGTATGCAGACGATATAGCCATGGTGGCCCCTAAACCTGAAATGGCCCTTCGAAATCGAAGGGAGGTGGTACTCTTTGGGGAGGTTTTAGGATACTTGTTGAATAAACATAAGACCCAAGTGGTGATAAATGATAAGATACAGATGGTGGATAAAAGGGTGGTAAAAAAAGCTGTCTATTTAGTGTTGGCATCAACTCGGAGGTAGACAATATTGTTAAAGACAATATGGAACCTCTCAGAGGAAAGATCAAAAAATATCTAGGCAGATAAGACAATTTACATGATACAATTGTGGGGAGATGTAATTTAATCAAAATGATTTTTTGCCCTAAAATTCTTGATTTGTTTAGGTCAATCCCTTAAGAATTTTCGAACCATTGGTTGAAGACACTTGAGGCAATGTTCTCAAGGTTTTTATTGGCCTACTCCAAACCTAGAAGGGCATTGAAATACTTTTCACTTCTAAAAGAAAAAGAAGGGTGAGAATTACCAAACCTCAAATTATATTATTGGGCTTCTATGCTGCAATATAGCTCAGAAAAACGCACATTATTAAGCCTCAACATGATATACCTTCAACATATGTGTTATTGATTGGCAATGAATCCTGGGATTGCTTCTGGAGACAACTAGAGTTAAGCTATTACAAGAAAGTTAGATTCAAGTGTATTTTGGGTGCCTATAAAGTCTGCACAGGGGTACACAAACTTCTGAAAATAGGAAGAATTAACTTTTACACACCGTTGCTGACTAATTAAAATCTGCCCTTAATTTTTGAGGATCAGTGTATACAAAGATGGTATCAACAGTCTAGGGATTTTGTATCCCTCCACTGGGATTGTCTCATTTGATGAGTTAAAACATAAGTCTAGTATTAACCATAGAGACTTTTTTAAATATCTGCAAGTCAGGGACGATCTGCAGCATAAGGGTGGTGGCTAGGTGGGCTTTGGTAGAATTGAGCTGATTGAGAAAATAACAGCATGAGGCGAAAGCAGAATTGGGAATTTATATCATATTCTGAATTCAGAGATGAAAGATGACCTTGAAAAGTTCTCGTCAAAATGGCAAGAGAAAGTATTGTTATCAGATTCGGATGTCTATAAAGCTGTCAATTTCTTACAATCCATATTTATGTCAGCTTATTTGCAAGCTCAATTCTTTAAGACCTGCTTTGTGTTATACAACACGCTCGCTAGGATAGCAAAATGGAGCGCAGCAGATGTACGAACTGTCCTCGCTGTTCCTTGTTTTGTGCTGATATAGTGCACATGTTTGCCACTTGTAGTTCCCTGAGCCGTTTAAAAGACAAAATCACCAGTTTTCTTGAATATAAATTAGAGATAAAAGTCAGTCTGACCACCAGCCTTATTTCATTGGGAGTTCAAAAAGAGGGACGGTTATTGAAGGCAAAACCTTTTTTGGATTGGCAATGGCTTTTTTAAGACTGACTATAGCATCAGCCTGGCTATATGCAAATTTCCCATCATTCCAACAATGGTTTGATGTGCCACAATCTGGAGAAGGCTATTTATGCTAGGAAAGGCAGACAAGCAAAGAATCGGGGAATTAAAATTTGGGCACCCCTAAGTGATTGGGTAAACAACTAGATATGTAAAGGGCCCTTGGGGGGGATTTGTATTTACTATATATGGCAGTGGGGGACCCATGAGGTCAGGCTATAGCCTTTTCTATGTCTTTTTAAAATAGCCAAACTACCTTTAAAGGTTATATTGTGTGGATAGCAAGACGGTTAGGAATTTGTATATGTATATAAGGATTGCTTCATTGTTTGTATATCCTGTGCAAATGGTGTATGACACCCTCAAGTTGAGGGGAGTGGGTCTGTCACCTTTATTGGTATTTTTGGAGGGGTGTATTTATCGTCAATGTTTATTCTTGCACAATACACATTAAAGTAGGACAGATGACTTAGTTAGGGGTAAATCTGCCCCAGGTTGGTCTGCTCCAACCCTATGTTGTAGTAAAATAGAAAATATTGTATTTTTGGTTATATGGATGGGATTTTTTTATGCTCTTCATGTATAGTGATTAACTCTGAAAGTATGGGGCAGGGAGGATGGGTGGATTCAGGGTGTTTGTATTGATAGAAAAGGTGCAATAAAAATATTTAAAAACAGAGACGAAAGCAAGGGAGTGGAGGGCAAGCTTAAGAGGGGCCAGTGTGTGGCGAGGAAGCAAACAGATGGAATGATGGAAGAGAACAGGGACGGGGAATACAATAAGCGGATCTCTAAGATAAGTTTCACTGTGCAACCACACCACATGCATCTGCCCGACTGCTAAAGTATGCATAACCCGCAACACGTATACACATGCACAGTCCTCCCTGTGAAACTGGAACATAATCAGCAAGGCTGCTATTACACCATCCATCCACAGCTGACTGCAGAACACCTGCTCCGCACTATACAATAGGATTGTACGCCACATAGACACACAAAGCAGAACTGCCCTGCAAAGCTGCGAATACACAAAACATGACAGTCCACTGGCGTAAAAACCACTGCATATATTAAAAACAAGCATTTTCAATGCAATAGGTCTCACATTTGCGAGAGTCTAAGCTATTGGCATTGTAAATGACAATACCTTTTATTTCTCTCTTTTGAAACCCACACATAAATAAATAAAAGGCATTGTTATTTACAATGCCAATAGCTCAGACTTTCACAAATGTGAGACCTATTGCTTCATTGTATATAATATTGAAAATGCTTCAGTTCTGACATGATGAGACTATGAAAGAACTACAACGAGTGTCTTCGAAGTTACATCAAAGGCAGTAAAAGGCGGTACTGCAGCAGCGTTAAAGACTTTTTTTTTCACACTGAGGGTGAGGGCAAAAATGGAGAGCCCAATAGGAACTCTTCTCAGCACCTGCTCTTTAAAACTGCTTGTGCTGAGCACAGAAAAGACCTAGGCCCACTTAATGCCCTGAGTGAAGTGTTTTGTAAAAAGGATTGCAACATATTTCCTCATAGGTACCTCAAAGACACGGGGAAGTATCACTACATCCCCCCTCCTGCCAACTATAAACAACACATGCCCAGGATGCCTGGGTTATCACAGGTGGCAGAGAGGTATCTCTTCATCTACTTACACTACACATGCCCAGGCTGCCTGGGTTATCAGAGGGGCTGGGGCGTATCACTACACCCCCACACACACAATTTGCCTCATAGGTACCTCAAAGACATGGTGAAGTATCACTACACCCCCCCTCCCGCCAACTATAAACAACACATGCTCAGGATGCCTGGGTTATCGCGGGGGCGGGGCGGTATCTCTTCATCTCCCCCCCAGCCAAGTTTACACTACACATGCCCAGGCTGCCTGTGTTATCAGAGGGGCAGAGGCGTATCACTACACCCCCACACACACAGTTTACCCTACTCCACTCCAGCAGGAGCCACTTCCATGCATTGTCACCACAACAATTAACCTGGAAAGTGAGATCACGCCTATCCCTGGTGCACTGGTGTGTGCAGGCCCAGATGGGTCACAGTGCCATGTTCATTACAGCACAATGAAGCTCCATCTGCGTGACTAAGCACCTGGGATCACCACAGCTTGTAAGGGAGCCCACCCCCCCAGAGCACACCTACCGGGGAGGGAGGGACGGCCCCGGTAGAGTGCATTGCATGGAACGGGAGGGCACAGAGAAGGAGGGGTGGTGTATGTGAAGGGGGGCAGGGACTCAAAAAAGAAAGAATATGTGGTGAGGAGAGAATTGCTACAGAGGGTAATGAAGGCGGGAGTAGGTGGTGAAGGGGCTGTCGGGGTAAACACTGAAAGAATTATGAAAAGAAAGGCGTAAGAATAAGAAAGCAGAAACGGAGTGGCCAAGGAGTGTCGGGACGAACTAAAAGCAGAAGACAAACAGGAGGGAGTAGTAAGGGAAAGTAAAAGGTAAGGATGTAGCATATGTTCACCCCTGGGTATCCAGGCGCCGCATAACATGTTTATTCTAATTCCACATAATGGTGGTTATTGTATTTGTATTTACTATAGCACTGACATCACTGCGGGGTTTCAGGGTGCTGTACATATGTAGGTGTGAAAAAAAACACCAGGCAGAAGTCGACCATGAGCTGACTTGAGACAAAGCAAATATTTCCTCCATTACATCGCCGAGGGTACGTGCTGTGTCTGGGCACGGCGCTCATTAAAGTAAAAAAAAAAAAAAGAAAGCGCACGTGTCCGTGAAGTGGGCGCCGTGCTCATTACTAAAGTTAACAAGCATTTGCAATGCAATAGGTCCAATTGCATTGCAAATGGTTACGTTTAAAACTGAGCTCGGCGCCGCTTCAAGGACACCGCGCTCGGTTTCTTTTTTTTTTATGTAACTTTAACGCTGAGCACGTTGTCCTAGAAGCGGACGCTTCGCTCCCTGCTAAAGTAAAAAATAATATATGAAGAAACCAAGCGGGGTGTCCTTGAAGCGGCGCCGCGCTCAGTTTTAAAGTAACAAAAAACCAAACAGAGTGTGGTGTCGCTGAAGTGGACACCGCGCTCAACATAAATGCAAAATATAAAGAAATAAAGTGAGTGTGGTGTCCCTAGTGGGCGCCACGCTCATTAAAGTAATTAAAAACATACAATATGGAGCTCATTGTGCTGCACCCGCCATTGTCCCCATCAGTGTCCATTTCAAAAACACCCACCAGATAAAGCCCACCGTGTAACATGGCAAGTTAATGATCCAGTCTGGATGGGAGGTCCCAAAAGGAAACAGGGTGGTAACAAAGAAGCCTGCGTTTACCATGAACGATGACGCCAGCCAATAAAAAAGATGGGCGGGGATTCAACTCCACTTCTAAAACCTACCCTACTACAATATGCCTCGCAGAGCGATCAGCGCATGCACGCTGCAACGCTAGGTCTGCTAGACCTAAAAATGGCCACAACAACAATCTAACAAATTTATAAAGTAGCATCAAAACACAGTACCCCCCCTATAAAGGTATATCTTTATGTGGGACCTTTATTGTGTTATGAAGCTTAATATTATACTTTGCACTACACAAAGGACAAAACGATTTATATTGCCTTTGCTTGTTTTAATGCATGATGTGAGTGAACCCTCACAAAATATGTGAGCAGAATTTACTTTTGGTTTTATGTGTGAAACAAACCGTTTTTAAGTTATTAGGATAAGGGGTTCATAGCCTTTTGACTTCTGTGGACTCCCCCTGAATCATTACTGGAATGTGGTGACACCACCTGAGTCATTATTGGAAGATCGGGTCCCCCCAGCCTAAGCAATTGTCATTATTGTATCTCAAAACAATGCACAAAAATACAAAAACAAACATATACCAAACAAAATCTCAAATATTGAAATATTTTGTTTAATTCACAACCAATTTAAACTTTAACATTTTCAATTGTGCTTCCTTTTTTGTATACACTTTATTATTTTTAATGTATTTATTTTAATGTTATTTCATTTCGTAACACAATCATGGACCCCCTGAGTTGGCCTCGCTGACCCCCAGGGGTCCTGGGACAACTGGTTAAGAACCACTGATCTAAATCGCTTTGATTTCATTTTTAAACATAGCTGACAATTGTCTCAAGGTCTGTATAACAACACCAGCCAATTATGACGTTTTAGCCAGCAGTACTGACTGCTAGGATTATGAGCCCTTAATGAAAGTATAAGAAGGAAAACTACAACTACAATATGCTGGCACCATTCTGCCTGAGGGTAATTTTGTGTGATTTAGATGGGGCATCTGCATCTCCACTATGATTGATGCAATCTGCCTTGAACAGATGCAACACTTGCTGCAGGTGTGCCATGACGATCTCTTGCGCTAATTACACACCAGTGTTATACCCTCAGCAGGGGTCATAAGTCACAATGGTCGAGGGTGAGGTTGGTGGTCATTGAGACACCTCTGTTCTTCCTGTCCGAGCACTGCCACCGTGCGTGAAAAGAGGCCCAGCTCATGCAGCCTTCTAGTTCAGTAGTAAAATCAGCACCAATTTAAAATGATGAATTTAGTTTTGTACTTCTCTGTTGTGCTGTCAATCATTAGGTGCCTGTGTGCTGGCTTGCTTCCTATCCACTCAACACCAACAGACCAGTCATGGCTTTGTTCGCCCTAAGTGGCAGGGTATGCCCAGATGTGGGTCCCTTGCTCACTTTGCCCCTGGATTCAAGATAGCCTGGCTGATGAGGGGTGTTACCCCAAACCGGTCCCAGGATTCTTGTTTCAGGTCCAGGGAGGACCTGGCCTGGCAGTTTGCGCTTGACTGTTCCCATGAGGATCAGGGTCAAGACTGATTTGCATATAGCTGGGTCCAAACTGAGGTGGCAAAGTGAACCAAAGGAGGATGATGGATTCAACCCAAATCTGTGACTGGGGGTGAGTTTCTGAAAAGTTTCAGTGCTCTGTCCATCATTTCCTTGTGTTGTCTTTTTTCACCAGGTGCTGCACAGACATGCACTTGAGCTCAGCCTCGATTTGCTGAGTGAATGTTATGAAGGATGGTGGCAATCCTTAGGGATGATGACAAGTGTCAAAGACTGTAAGTCACTTGTGCCTTCTGGGAAGGCTGAGGCAGCACACATTGGTGTCACATGTTATAGTGCTTGAGGAGGGTCAGCAGGAATACCTGTATTTTCCTTGTTCCTGCACTGGCCCGCCTATGTAAGCGACACCAGCAATCATCACATGACCACCGTGAATGGATGACTGTGGGTAGCGAAGTTCCAACTCTATCCAATCAGGCTGCCAGCAAAGAATTGTGGATGGACAAAGCAGGTTCCACACAATCAAGCAAATTACTGAATTACTGAGTCTGAGCTAGGGGTGGGCGGAATTTGCGGAATTGCGTTACGCAAATCTCCGCGAAACGGTAAAAAATCTCCGCGAACACGCAGAAATTCCGCGAACACGCGGAATTGCTTGTTCGCGATGCTTTTTTCCTGTTCGCAATTGCTGTTTGCGTGTTCGAGGAGAAATATCTCGCGAACATGCATTTTGAGAACGCGAACAAGCAAAAATTTCGCGAAATCGCGGAAAGCAGACTTTTGAGCAATTTCGCGTTCTCCGCGGAACGCGAAATTACGCAAATTCCGCAAATTCCGCGAGCGGAACGGAATTTGCCGCCCAGGCCTAGTCTGAGCCCCCTGCAAGCAAGATAATTGGGACATATATAGTTTTATTTGGGTATGGAAACGCAACTAAAGTGCAGATGTGTTTATGCATTTCATAGTTTTACAAAGCTCTTAGATGTTGCCCCATGACTACTTTAGAGCACTATGGAAGTAAAGAAGGTGAAAGGAATAGAATTATATGGTGATGAAAAGAATTGGACCACCTGGATATGGTACACATTAGTAGACATGTCAATGGTAATCCTAGGAAAAGATCTTGAAGGACATTTTTGTCTGGTTTTTATATTGACTATGCTTTAAAAGGTCAACATTGAATGCAGCTCTGAAAAGGCAGGTTCTAAGGTGTTTTCTGAACTGAAGGCACTTTACCAGATTTCTCATATAAAGGGTCCAGGTCGTTCCCAAAGTTAGGCCTCATGCACATCAATCATCTTCCCCATTTGTCAGTCTTCTGGGCTTGTGATTAATGAGCAGTGGAGCACTATCGGATAATGAGGTTTCCATAGGTTGGTAAGGTGAGGCCAGATGCTTGACTGTATGATAAAGAGTGACTACTTTCATGTGAGTGCAGATGAGTGACTGCATGGATGAAAGCATAGAGGTACTTACAGTCGTAAGCCAGACTAATTGACTTACCCAGTGCCTTCTCATTGTGCAGGCACCATGATACAAGGTTTAGTGGTTCCAATTTGATTCTAATTCATGATTTGTTGATTAAATACAGGTTTTTTTTGCAGGAGCATTAGCCCAGCAAATCAGATTGCAACAGACAGCACTACCTTTGATGCAAGATGACCAGCTGAGCGGCAAGATGGCTGCTCTGGGATTGAGCTCTGCCGACTGTATCACCATCCGATCAGAATCCTCTCACTGGAGAAGCCATCTGCAACATTAAATGGCAGCTTAGTATCGGGGAACCGCTGCGGTCACTGCTGAACCCAAAACCGAGCAGCAGAACTATCGCCGTGCATCATTTTTGTTGGCAGTGAGGGAGAGGCCTGAATGCGCTGTGGAGGACGTGTGGTGCGGCGGCAGGATCGAGAGGGCCCATTGCGCTGCTGTTATCCTGTGCTGAGGCCCTGTTGCTGAGCTGTGGCCGGGGGCGCCCTGCTGATTGTGTGGGCTACAGAGTACACAGGTGCCCGCCTGCGCCGGCCATTGGGGCCTCCCACCGGGGACCTGCGGATGGAGTCGTGGCCTGCAGTCTACCTGCGGTGAATGAGACTCGGCGATCTACAACTTGTCCGCCAGCCTCAATACGTTGTTAAACACCCAGCGTTGCCCCAACAAGCGGACCTCGGGCATTTATGGCGGCCCTTTGGCTTGTCAGCCCCGCCCCACCCCAGGACCTAAGACCAGACGCGGCAGGGCCGGGAGTGAACAAGGAGGCCGCCGCTGTGGGTGTGCTAAAGAGGCGCTATCGGTGACTGGCCATCGGCAACATCTCACAGCCGGCCGTGCATCTGATCTCCACCTCACCCTCCTTTCGCCGCCTTTGACAACACGGCATTGTTGTACGCCCGCTGGGACGATCTCCTGGAGCCTGAAGAACCGATTCGGAGTGTGCCGTCTGACCCGCGCTGCTCCCCTGCCATACTGAGCCTCAAGGTCTATACTCCCAGTTGTGCTGGCATGTGAATCCCCACAATTGAAGAACTGGTGCGGTGTGTGTTTGTGAACCGCGCCGCTCCCCTGCAGGACCGAGCCTCATCAGTGATGTCATTTGAGATGTCATCAGTGATGTCATCAGTGATGTCACTGACCATGTCATGAGTGATGTAATATGTGACGTCATCAGCAGTGCATTGCGGGGGCACGAGTTATAGTTAGCTGAACTAACTATAACAGGGGAATTTCTAGGGTTTTGTACGAGTGAAATGTCCAGCTAACTATAACGCCCCTGAAACCTATGGTTTTTTCAGTGAATTTCTAAGGTTTTTTAAATGCTAATTCCTAACTATAACGTGCCTGAAACCTATGGTTTTTTCAGTGAATACATATATATATATATATATCACCTACTGGCGGTCGCCAATAGGTAGTTATAGTTAGGACCAAATTTCCATAGGAAGAGCATTTTTTGTTTTGCTTATATAACTTTGGCGTCGTTTGATGAATCTTCATGAAAGTTTCCAAACTAACTCTTTGTTCATATCAGCTCCTATGTTGAAAGTTTGGCGGTGATTCGGCAAGAGGGGGCTGAGAAAAAAGGGGGGTCCTAAAACGTGTTTTCTTCATGCAATTTCCATAGGAAACTTTAGACAAGGCGACAGGTCAAACGGGTGAACAGAATTACCCCAAATTTCGCAGGGAGAATGGTCTTGGTCTAGAAAGCACGCTTTTGTTTATTTGGTGTAAATCCGTTCAGTAGTTTTGGAGAAATTTTGAAATTTACAGATATCGATATTTGGGAATTCTGCCATCTGATTGTCTGAGGCGTTACGAGCACGAGCTTGCTGCTTATTGGCTGCGAGCTGTTGCAACTAGGAAGTGTTGGCAGCCGTTTTGTGATTACATTGAAATGAGTAAGGGGACAAAAGGGCGAAAAGATTAGGAAACAGTAGGATAGGAGCACTGTAACCTCTGTGGGGGAGTGCGAAGCGAAGTACTCACTCCTACCTGTCTGAAAGTGCGGTATTGCTCAGAGTGACATGGTGCTGAGATGAGATGCTGCTACACTCAGGTATGAAACCGAGAGCCTAAACCGTGAGCTCATTGCTGTAAAGTGATGTGCTCTGGTCTTTGTAGCATATCTGTGCAAGTAGTGTTAGTAGGTGTTTATATCATACAGGGAGTGGGAAGCAAACTACTGACCCCTACTGTGCGTTTATACTATACCAAAAGTGAGAAGCGAAGTACTCACGCCTACCAGTGTGAAGACTCTGGGATCAAACCGAGCTGATTGCTGTAAAGTGATGGGCTCTGGGCGCTGTAGCATACTGTCTGCTGTAATATAACTGTGTAAGTAGTGTTAGTATGTGTTTATATTATACAGGGAGTGGGAAGCAAACTACTCACCCCTACTGGTCTGAAGACTCTGGGATTACACCATGAGCCTAAACCGTGAGCTCATTGCTGTAAAGTGATGTGCTCTGAGCACTGTAGCATACCTGTGGAAGTAGTGTTAGTTTGCGTTTACACAATACAGGGAGTGGGAAGCAAACTACTCACCCCTACCGGTCTCAAGACTCGTGGATGAAACCATGAGCTTATTGCTGTAAAGTCATGTGCTCTGTGTAGTATTCCAATGTTCGTCATAGTAGAATGTTAGTATGTAATGCTACTAGAATGTAAGTATGTAATGTTAGAATGTAGGGCTGTCATGAGGGGAATCTTGGGGAGTTTGTACATGGTGCTGAAGAAGAGGTTTACCTTGCTGTCTGCTCCTGTTGGTGGCTGTTTAAGATGTCTTCTTTTCCTGTAATAAATCTACTTATCGGATCCACTGCTGTCTGCCTCTTCACTACATAAATTTGGCGAGGAGTGGGAGAAGTTAAAAAGAAGGCAGCACTCACCAATATTTCGAGCTTCCTTGCGTTCTGCTAAAGACCCGTCTTCTTTGTGAAGCTGTTTCTACTCCTCCCAGGGTCGTCGACTCATCGAACTATGTGATCCAACCTCTGGTAGGATTTATATTTTTTGATTTTGGGCTTCCTCTGCCTCTTCACTAAACTCTGGTCGCTGTATTACACATGTGCAAGTAGTGTTAGTATGTGTTTTTACTAATTCTGTAGTTATGCAGTAACCAATGCGTCATGGCCCCATGGAGCGCCACCTCCCAGGTGCAGCTCATACAATGTCCCGGGGTGTGCATCCGCAGGGCATTTATGTTTGCTATTACAGGGCGGGAGCATGGCTTCCACCCTGTGATAGCAACTTCTTGTTTGCCTCGTTGAAGCGAGAGGAGGAAAACCTCGTATCACTTCAATAAAGCGGATCCGGATGGTAAAAATGGAGAAAGAAATTGAAGCGGGGTCTCACCCGTTCATTTAAATGAGCCCCCTGGTGGGTAATGTTCTGGACCCAATCCTATTATTATATTGCGGGGTCTCTGCAGCACTGGGGACCTTAATTTCATGTGTAAATTAGGCGCGAGAGGAAACAGAAACGTTTCGTAGCCTAGGGGATCGCCACCTCCCCGGGTATTGGTTACTAATTGTTCGGGGGGCTTCGAGGCCAACTCAAGTCCAGATATCGGCAACCTCTGGGGATTTACTTAAATATGCAGTGTGGGCTTCGCCAATCCCTGAAGCCTCGGTGGCCCTAGGCAGTGCCTTATTGGTTCTGTAATCACACGGGCAGTACTCATGGGGTTATAAAGTGATACACTCATAGAACACTTGCAGTTGTAGAATTACCCAGGCTTCATTTATGTAATAGGCTGTTGGTTTATATTTGGTAGGTGCACCCCAAAATTACAAATGTTTTCCCTCATAACCTCCTATCAACCGCCGATTTTCACAATAAACTACAGACAAGTTTTGTCAGAAAAAGAAGACCCATACACTCACTTATTTATTGGTAAAAAAAATAACCTTTATTAAAACAACACAAATAAATGGAAACACAACTTTATTTGAAGAAACAACAGTATAACATGAAATAAGTGGGTGGGACTCCTCCGGAAGCAGCGTACAAAACAAAAAGAAACATAAGTATGTGTGCCATGTCCAAGAGAAAAGGAAAGGTAGTCAGAATGAAAGGAAGAAAGTGAGAATGGGACAGAGAGCAAGTGGGTGGAAGGGAGAAGGGGAGGGAGAGTCAAAAGAAAAGAGGGAGGAAGAGACAGAGCGTCAGCCTACTGCACCCAGCCCTCACTGTTCACCTCCCATCACCCTTGTGTCTGGGACACTGGGGTCCGCGAGAAAGAGTGCGGTCCAGCAAGTCCTTAAAATGAACCAGAGATATGAATGAGGCCAGAGATTACATTATTATCTACGGCAACATCACTTGCCTGCACCTGTGCACCCAGGCTGCTGCACCCCAGCCCCTTCCCCCGCACTGTGTTCAATTGCAGCTCCTGCGCATCAAGGCTTCACTTCTCACCTGCCACCACCAGTGTGTCCAACAACATGCCGGTGCAAGCTCCAACTCCGGGGTGCCTCTCTCAGGGTGGCACAGCAGGTCTCTTGTCTGGGATGGTGTCTTGATACCACGATGGAAGGCGTCAGAACGCCCAGGGCATCATCACGGGCTGAGCACCTGCTGCGCGCATTTTGGTGCAACAAACTCAGTGTCTGAAAAGGGAGAAATAAAATATAATGCTGGAAACATCTTGAGGTAAATTAAGGTTTATTTCAAGCTTAATAGAGAACTCCAGTTGAGTGCATCCTTCCTTCTCGAAGTACGATCTACTAACTGTTAGTGGTAATCGTGGTTCAAAGAGGAGTTGGAGTGTACGAGAATACACAAGGTTAAATAATAATATGTTATGCCAACGTTCACATACAAAGGAACAGAGCGCATGCTAGAAGCATAATGTGAGCGTGTATTGCAGTGGCACAAGCCTGTGTGCATGTACACTTAGTAATCAGCTCACTACAGTGCCCCAAAAGCCAATGCCACGTGTCTGTAGGGCAGCGCTGCCTGCTGGCTCAGGCCTACAGTACGGTCTAGCAGGTCCTTAAAATGAGACAGAGGTGTGACTGAATGAGGTCAGAGATCACATCATTAAGCACGGCAACATCGCTTGTTCGCACCTGCGCACCGAGGCTGATGCACCCCACCCCTCCCGCAGCACCACACTCAATTGCAGCCCCTGTGCACCCAGGCCCCACTGCTCACCTGCTGTCACTCACTACAGTGCCCCAAAAGCCAACGCCACGTGTCTGTAGGGCAGCGCTGCCCGCTGGCTCAGGCCTACAGTACGGTCCAGTAGGTCCTTAAAATGAGACAGAGATGTGACTGAATGAGGTCAGAGATCACATCATTATTCACGGCAACATCACTTGTTTGCACCTGCGCACCTAGGCTGATGCACCCCACCCCTCCCGCAGCACCGCACTCAATTGCAGCCCCTGTGCACCCAGGCACCACTGCTCACCTGCTGTCATTGTTGTGTGTCCAAACACAACGGCCAGCAGGGTTCACAATTCAAAGCGAGTTTTGATTTAGAGGATGATGTGCACCTCATGGATCCCTTTTTTTTATTGCTCATTGTGATATGCAAGGTGGATGCGGCCATATCACCTGAGGCAGTGTGGAAGGAGTGGGACATGTGGCGTCTTTGTTATCGTATTTATACGTACGCAAAGTGGGCTGGGCTTGCATACGCCAGGCCAGCGTAGGGGTGAGAATAATTAATCCGGGGACCTGGGCATTGCTCAGTTCCTGCCTGGCCAGGAAGTGTACTTATGTGTGTGTCCCTGTTGCAGTTTTGACATCGCACAATCCGCAATTTACATTAATGCAGCATGTACCGGGAGGGCGGCAACTTTCGGTAATGAGATGCTGTCTGAAAACTGTGTATGGCCAACATCACATGCTGTTGTCAAGCTTGTGGATATGCGCAGACACGCATGTCAATGGTGTGCGGTATTATTGAAAGTGTTGCTATCACGAAGCGCACACATGTGAATGTGCTCAGATGGAGGGAGGATCAGCCGTGAGGCTACGTCATACACTGTGATAACGCTCATTACAGTCAAGCAATGCATGTCAAACGTGAATCTGAAAGTCTCACATATGACACACTACTATACTGGTAAAGCCTGACAACAGAGCATACTGCAACACAAATATACACATTACTCTTTACTGTTTGTCACATGTGATCTAGGATGTACACTCTGCCCATGGCTGATGATACCCCTTCAAGCCACCAATACCCTGGCCGAAAGGCAGCACAATAATGCGCAGACACACACACCAGGGGCATCGTGTAACACACATTTGTTTTCGATGCATGGCCATCACACGTGGAAGGCTACTGTACAGACCATGAATATTGATTAAGATGATCGTTGCATGTTGTGTGTAGTATAAGATATGTGTACACAGCAAAAAACTTTTCAAAAAAGCTCTCTAAGCAGAAGAGGTGTCTCTCATCAAACGCTGTAGAGAGAATGACTAAAATGGGTGGGGTCCTCCAACTGTTACAATGGGAAATGTTATGAACCAAGCAAATGCTTTTTTTAAAGTCACATGGCAATCGCGCACCGAGCGCGCAAGGAGGCCGCACCCGACGCAACTTTGAGAAAATATATTTACCATAATATAAGTTTATTACAGTTAGAAATATATAACTGTTTAAAATATTTTAGATTATCGCTTGCTCTCATATACACGTTAAACTTATTTAGATATAGTTTTGAGACATAAAAAAAATGATGAAATGGCGTACCCAGCACGACACCATACGTTTCTGACGTAACACAGCGCCTGACAGCGTGCACTCCTCACATACGCAATGCGCAGCGGGCGCGACCCCATACGTACATGACGTAACGCGCGGCTCGGTACTGCGTACCCATCGCATACCAAAGAAGCAGCTGGTGCGACCTCATACGTATATGATGTCACGCGGGACGCGGTGCCACGAACCCGTTGGATACGAAATGCGCATCATATACAAGTTTAGCAATATGGCGGATAGGATTTGCGTGCTGAAGGAGCTTGGTACACTACCGGTACAGGACTCCAGTTCTCTACAAAAAAAAAAAGATATACATCTTTTTTTCAAGATATAAAACATTACATAATTTTTTAAGTTAAAAAAAGGATAATAGAGTTCCAAATTATAATTTTTTTTTAAATAGAAAAAATATAGGTTTCATAAATATTAAAATATGAAATTAACATTTAAAAACATTCAAAATTCACTGAAAAAACCATAGGTTTAACAGACGTTATAATTAGGAATTATCATTTAAAAAACCTTTGAAATTCACTAAAAAACCATAGGTTTCAGGGACGTTACAGTTAGTTGGACATTTGACTCATATAAAACCATAAAAAATTCCCCCGTTATAGTTAGTTGAGCTAACTATAACTTGCGCACCCGCAATGCGCTGCTGATCGCGTCACATATTACATCACTCATGACATGGTCAGTGACATCACTGATGACATCACTGATGACATCATCCAGTGAATGTGTGTTTCTGTAAAGTTTAAATATTTTTCATATATATCTATGCCAAGGTGTATTGAAGAATGAGTGGATTTACAAGTGCCTGAGGGGATTATTTAGTAGATGCATGACTGATGTAGTGATTGAACGTGTCTTACTGAATGCGTGGGTTAGTGACTAAACTGTGTGAAAGTCTGTATTAGTTTCTCAGTTGGTGTGTAAGCAACTGCATGGGTTGGTGAGTAGCTACATGAGTGTCCATATGGGTTATTGATTTGTTGTCTGAGTATCTGTATGGGTGCCTGAGTGTCTATGTGGTTGGGTGGAGGGTATGTGACTCTGTGCATAGATGTCTGAGTGGGTTGTTCACTGGTTGTATGGGTTCAAAAGTGCATCTGGGAAGGGCTGTATGGGTGAGTTAGTGTGTGTATAGGTGTGTTGGTGAGTGAATGAATATCTCAGTGGTATATGTGTGACTAAATACATATGTTTTAAGGTAGTATATGTGAGTGTTGGAGTATATAAATGACTATACGTGAGAGTAAGTTATTTGAAGAGTGAATGTATAAATGAGTGTCTGCTTGTATCAATGATTGTATAAGACAGTAAGTATGTGTTAGTATCTGCATAAATAAGTGATGTGGGGTGTGTATAAATAACGGAGTTGGTGTGTATAACTGTATACATGAGTAAATGGGTATGTGATTGATTCTTTGCATGACTGACTAGGTGTTTGAGTAACTCTATGGATGAGTGGCGGAGTGTGACTGTATGTATAGGTGTATGAGTGCATATTATAGTACTGTATTGAAGAGTAACTGCATGTATAAGTGACTGGATCTGTGTGTAGACCTAGGAAATAGTCGGTGGTGTGTAGTATCTGGCATTGTTGTGTGTATGGTTTCAAAAATAGTAGTCTGTATTTTAGAGTGGGTGTATCAAAGTTTAAATTAGGGCATCAGTCTGTGCATCAGATTATCATGTGCATGATGTCATCAGTGATGTCATCAGTGTTGTCATCTGTGATGTCATTTGAGATGTCATCAGTGATGTCATCAGTGATGTCACTGACCATGTCATGAGTGATGTAATATGTGACCTCATCAGCAGTGCATTGCGGGCACGCAAGTTATAGTTAGCTCATCTAACTCTAACGGGGGAATTTCTATGGTTTTATATGAGTCAAATGTCCAACTAACTATAACGTCCCTGAAACCTATGGTTTTTTAGTGAATATATATATAAACAACAGATTAGGAAAATCATTTATACCCATCGGCCAATAGTCTTGACTGATGTACCTCTGTCTCAGACCTTACAGATTTACCCTCACTGACTTTCAGGCGTGCTTCCGCTATGAGGGATACATTAGTTAAGAGCAGTCCAGGAGTCAGCTCCTCCACTACTTGGTTGTCTACTAAGACTGGATTTTTTATGTGCAGGTCCTGCCGAGTCTGTAGATTTGGTGTCAATACTGTGGAATACACCAGTGCTTTTGACAACATATCAATCAAAATTCAGGGACATTATACATGTCGTACTGATTACGCAGTCTATGTATTGGAGTGCACTTGTAGGCTCAAATATGTGGGAGCACTAAGTTCCAAGTTTATAACAGAATACTCCAACATTTGCGTGCAGGGGTGAATTCTGACCCCAATTACCCTTATGCACACATACAAAACTTGTCCTTCAAACAATCTTAATGATTTAAAGTATTTTGTAATAGGGGCTGTCGCAAAATCTACCCGTGGGGGCAACAGGGAAAAACAACTTCGACAACTTGAGTATCATCATATCATGCAGCTAGACACAGCTAGAGACCTTCATAACTTTCTATAGCTAGGTATTATGTTATTTTTCTGGATTACCATTTTGTCTGCCCTGCTAATTCTTTGCTGGCCATATGCCAAGGTAACATCTTCGACCAGCCGCTGTTTGCACTTTAAGGATGGCGAGGTTTCATTCAGAAAATTTTAAAATACGTTTTAGCTATTACATATTTTTTCCTCCCATACCATGTCTTTGGTTCAGTCTGTACTATAACTGATATTGTTTCACACATACACCTCGAAGCGTTCACAGTGCACTTGCACTTTATTATGCATTTGATGGTTTACCTGTGACTTCGCAGTTATAAAAATCATTTTTAGTTTAGGTTTTTATAATCATTTTTTTGTCTGTTGCACATTTTTGGCACTAGTACTTTAACTTTGGGTAGTGTGTAACACTGGAGCATGAGTACTTTCACATTTATTTATCGTGAGGTTTTATTCATCAATCCTGCCCATTAATTGTCTATGACTTTTAGGATTCTGCAATTTCAATTACCACTATGGTTTGATCTTAATACACTTTGTATTTATTATTGCCTATGATTCTGTTATATATGATTCAGGAATTTTGTTTTTAAAATCTCATTACCATATCAAGTTTGGTTTGATATGCATCATTGTATTTATTGTATCCAACGTACTGATTGAATATCATGTGAAGTCTTTTGCCCCTGTTTATTGCGATGGGGTGTGGTTTTGTTTAACCTATTAAGCACAAGTCACTACTTAAACTCTTTGATTTCACCAGCGCGTCATGTGATCAAGACCGTGGCAACACGGTCGAAACGCGTCATGCTGGGTGCTAGTCATGAACTGACTGGATGCTATGGAACTGATTTCTGAGAATAAAGCACTGCATTTCTGAATATACACGTTGTGGTCCGTACCAGCTGTATCTGTGTCGCTGGATGTGGTGAGCCAGGAGTGTGTCTCTACATATATATATATATATATATATATATATATATATATATGCGTCTTTACTCCGCCACATTCCGCTGTCTTGAATAGACAAATGCAGACCCAGGAATCAGTGTAAATATTTCTTTATTGAGGAACGCCCTGCAGCTCCGCCATTACACGTTTCAGCCTGCCAGAGGCCTTGAGCACATGACACGCCATGGGAGTGCTCCCACCAACTTAAAGTGCTAGTGCAAATCACATGATACGGACGTTGGGTAAACATGAAAAACATACTATTACTAACATAGTCTTGTCTTCTCAACCCAGGGTTTTCTTAAAATTCATTGTATAAATACAATAATTTATCAACATCATCCAATACATATCAAAATTATTTAAACACAATAATCATGTTAATACATAAATAAACAGTGTTTAAAATCGGACTGCCAAATGCATCATTAAAATCAATATAGTGATAAAACTTCAATATAATGATAAAAGTTGCATCATTTGATCATTTCAGATCGAGTTGGAATCAGATAACCTATTCCATACATAAATAGCATCTCATTTATAAATACATGAGATTCAATGCTTAAAAAATGCAATGTCATCAATACAAATTATGAATTGGGGACATTGAGTTTAAACTCCTATATGCCTGTGTCCGTTAAGATCACTTTATATGTTTTTGGATGATTGGGTTTGTTTTTAGAGTTCTGCCCAAGTGGGCCATGATTTCCTAGATCAACCCCTATCAAAGTGCTTGTGCCTAAAGTGCAAATGATATTAGCATGCTAAATCACAGCCGTGATTTAGTCAGTGTAATTGTGCATTAATAAATAAATAAAGTTCTGTGAAAGCTAAAATTAATGTCAGCAGCAGCGATATATCAGTTGGTATAAATAAAGGCAATATTTAGAACCAGATGCAGTTTAAGAACAATTATAGACTGGTGTAAAAGTTCTCACTGGAGTTAAGACCAGATGGTGTTTTGCTGTCTAACTCCAATATATACCTCGTTTCAAGTTTCCTGAGCAGTGCCTACCGGTTCCCTCCCCTCCTCAGGGGAAGGATTGAATCCACCACATAATATTTCAAATCCTCCAATCTCCTGTTGTGGAATTCATTCAAATGCCGTGCAACCGGGTAGGTCACATCGTTATTAGTGATGGCCCTTATGTGCTGGAGTATTCGTTTGTGGACCTGCAACTTGGTGCTACCCACATATTGCAGGTCAGACGAACACTCCAGCACATATACTGCAAATTCCGTTTTTCAGGTGAGCATTTTAGTTATCGGCAGTGGTTTGGGCTTGAAGGGCGTTACGTATGAAGATTTGTTGCTTCCATATTTACAAGCCCTACATGAGGTACATTTATAGAACCGCTTCCTAGTACTTAGCCAACTTTTACCTGTCCTCACCTCAGGACTGCTGCTAACTAATGAATTGCTCATTGAAAATATATATATATATATATATATATATATACCAGTATAAAGAAGCGAAAACGCACTCTCAAAGGTCAGTCGTTTTTTAATTAACAATCGCTACGCGTTTCGACACAACTCGTGTCTTGGTCACACGATTTTTGCTAGGTTCCCAAACGTACATATAGGTATATGTAAACATAAAAGAGGTGCTAACATATTGCTCACATTAAGCTGTATATGCGGCCGCCATTTCTAAACAGGTTTAAAACCTCATGCATTTGAATGAATATGTACATGTTCCCTTGCTAGAGCAGTTTAGACTGTACATCAACTTAATAAGCAACATTACTAAACTGTAAATTATAGTAATGCACAAACATGTTCACACAAAGTTGTTCACAAAAAATTGAGTTAGTGCAAAATCATGTTTAGCAGAGTCACGTTCCGAGTTTGCTATACACCAAGCTGTTGGTGCAGGCTAAAGGGTATTTCAACCAACTCTATCGATTGCGTGTTGCCACTCACGGACAATTACTCGTAACCTGGGTTACTAAAGCCATGTGAACTATACTATATATGCGTCAAGCGGACTAGTGCCGCATTCGTTAATGTTAACGTGCTGGCATGCATATATACTGTTCTCAGACTACGAACTCAATTTTTTGAATTGTCAGAGGACTAGTGCCCCATGTTCACCATACACCCGTAAAAACTGAATGCATAGCTCAAATACCAAATGGCAAATAAAAGCTAGGAGCAGTTAGCACATCCAAATTACAACCACTTGGTGGTTAGCGTAAAACAAAGTCACAACAGTGCATGCTACAAAACAGTGGAAAAAATTGGATATATGAAAAATATGAAAAAATGTGCAGTTCTTATCTCAAGGAGAGTGGGGTGTCATCCTCGTGAAGAAAAGGGTAGGGAACCTGTGCCGTGTCGTTGAGAAGTGAATGGTCCCTTCCTTTCCTCCTGGATGGTGAGAAGAACATAGGTTAAAATTACAAACAGCTCTAAATTATTGAACAATCACATAAATGTACTAGCACATTACTTGATCTGACATACATTAGGAGGATATTCAAGACAGATAAAAGACAGATAAAATCACTGGACATGATTCAAGGTTCAGTCATCGTGCAAATGTGTTGCCAGTTCCTCGTCCATGTTGTGCCCCCCTGGAAACTTAGTTTCTAACTCCATTATCCATTTAGATTCTCTCTTCCTCAGGGCTAACTCTCTGTTACCTCCCCTTTTGGAAACATGCACCTGTTCTATGGCGAAGTACTTCAAAAGAGAGTTATTGGACTGGTGTACATCCTGGAAATGTCGTGCAATGGGATAATTCTGGTCCTTGTTGGTTATGGCTCTAAGGTGTTCCTGTATCCGCTTTTTAACCATACAAGTTGTACTCCCAACATACCAGAGTCTGCACGGACATTCCAGAATATACACTACATAGTTTGTACTACATGTAAGGAACTGTGGGATAGTTTTATTCTGTCTTGATCCCGTAATCTTGAATTCCTTCACCATGTGGCTAAATTTGCAGGCTTTGCAATGGCCACATGGATAGAAACCTTTGAGATTAAATCGGTTCCTATTAGGTATTTCTGTGATGTCCCCTCTGACCAAAATGTCTTTCAAATTTCTCCCTCTCCTGTATGTTATCAGGGGTCTATCACTAATGGTCCCACCAATGATAGAATCTGATTTCAAGATTCTCCAATTGTCAGCCAGCATTTTCTGGACCTGTTTGGATTCGTGATTAAATGTAGTTATCACCCTTGTTGGTATTTCATCTTGGTCCTTCCTGGTAGAGTAATCTAAGGCTTGGGGTCTGCTGATTTTACTGATCTTATTTTTGGCATTATTCAGTACCCATTCCGGGTACCCTCTCTCCCTGAATCTGCCTAGTACGATACCCAGTTCCTTCTGGAAATCTTCCTCCGTGCTACAATTTCTCCGTGCCCTTAATACCTCCCCAAAGGGGATGCTCCATTTAAGTGGCTCTGGATGAGCACTGTGGGCATGGAGCAAGCTATTCCCGGAAGTTTCCTTCCGGTGTAGGCTTGAAACCATTTTACCATCCTGTATTGTGATGACGGTATCTAGGAATTCAATTTTATTACTACTTATGTTTGAAGTGAGATGTATGTTGTAGCTGTTGTTGTTGAGTTTACTAATGAATTTCCTAGCTTCCTCTTCATTGCCCTTCCAAATGACGAAGAGATCGTCAATGTATCTCAACCACACCAGGACTTTACCAAAGTCTGAGTCCATGTCACTGTTGGCGCGGAGCTCCTCCTCCCACTTACCCAGGAAGAGGTTCGCAAAACTAGGTGCGAAGCACGTTCCCATGGCCGTGCCACGGACCTGTTTGTATAGTTCACCATTGAATAGGAAGATATTATTGTTCAGACATAGACTCATCATGTCAGCTAACATGTTGGTGTGTTCAAGATAGCAGATGTTTCTTGCCTTGAGAAAGTAAAGACATGCTTCAATGCCCTGGGTGTGATCAATGATGGTATATAGTGAGCTCACATCCAGGGCAATGAGTAGATATTCTTCTGCCCATACGATGTCTGAGATTTTATTCAGAAAGTCTTTGGTGTCCCTAATATGTGAGGGTAACTGGGTGACATACGTATTTTGATACGTTCTCGTTGACATTACCTAATGACGATACTATAGGTCTCCCTGGTGGTACCTGTGGATCTTTATGGATTTTAGGTAGTAAATACAAAATAGGTAATTTGGGGAAATCTTTTTTAAGAAAACAGTATTCCTGCCATGTGATGAGTCCCTCTTTTTGCCAGTTAGCTAGTTTTTCCCATGTGTCGCTTATGCTGCAATTATAAGCATCAGTGGTACATTTACAATAAAAGTTCACATCAGATAGTTGTTTCAGTGCTTCATCGATGTACATACGTTTGTCCCACAAGACAATATTACCTCCTTTATCTGAGGGTCTAATTACCATACTACTGTCTTGTGCTAGAGATAGGATAAAGGTCCTTTGTTGATTGGAAAGATTAGAGTCTAAGTTCTGGCGTGTACCCATTCTATGTTTATGTTTTATCATTTCCTTCGTCACCACTTCATGAAAGGTGTCTATTGAGTCATGTGGCAAAGTCGGAAAGAAAATAGATCTGGGCTTGAAAGTAGTGCAAGCTGCCTTATGTGTACTAACACCCTCTAGATCTCCTACATTCTGAGTACCTCCAGTGCCCCATACAGGCTCTACTAGATCATACATTGTTTCAAGGACATCCGCATCACCAACATTGAGGTTCGGTTGGGACCAGATATCGGATTGTTGATCATCACTTTCAGGTGGTCTGGCGTTTCGTAAACTATGCCATTTTTTTAATTTAAGTTTCCTTATAAACTTAAAAATATCCACTCTAGTGTTTGCATAGGTATACAATTCAGTGGGACAGTAAGTCAAACCTAGGCATAGCGTGGTTTTTTCCATGGGTGTGAGAAGTCTTGAGGATAAATTAATGATTGTTCTATTTACCATTTCCTCATCCATGATTAGTACATTTTCCTTTGGCCTCCTCTTTTGGTTCCCATATTAGCTTTTATTTGCCATTTGGTATTTGAGCTATGCATTCAGTTTTTACGGGTGTATGGTGAACATGGGGCACTAGTCCTCTGACAATTCAAAAAATTGAGTTCGTAGTCTGAGAACAGTATATATGCATGCCAGCACGTTAACATTAACGAATGCGGCACTAGTCCGCTTGACGCATATATAGTATAGTTCACATGGCTTTAGTAACCCAGGTTACGAGTAATTGTCCGTGAGTGGCAACACGCAATCGATAAAGTTGGTTGAAATACCCTTTAGCCTGCACCAACAGCTTGGTGTATAGCAAACTCGGAACGTGACTCTGCTAAACATGATTTTGCACTAACTCAATTTTTTGTGAACAACTTTGTGTGAACATGTTTGTGCATTACTATAATTTACAGTTTAGTAATGTTGCTTATTAAGTTGATGTACAGTCTAAACTGCTCTAGCAAGGGAACATGTACATATTCATTCAAATGCATGAGGCTTTAAACCTGTTTAGAAATGGCGGCCGCATATACAGCTTAATGTGAGCAATATGTTAGCACCTCTTTTATGTTTACATATACCTATATGTACGTTTGGGAACCTAGCAAAAATCGTGTGACCAAGACACGAGTTGTGTCGAAACGCGTAGCGATTGTTAATTAAAAAACGACTGACCTTTGAGAGTGCGTTTTCGCTTCTTTATACTGGTATTTGGATTATCCGGCAGTGGGTTCGCCGGACATCGCACCACCTGACGAGGGCTTGGATCCCGGAAGGACCCGACTGTTATTGATATATATATATATATATATATATATATATATATATATATATATATATATATATATATATATATATATATATATATATATATATATTATCTACTGGCGGTCGCCAGTAGATAGTTATAGTTACAACCTAGTTTCCATAGGAAATCTCAAAATTCTATTTTGAATAACTTTGGCGCCGGTTGACGAATCCTCGCGAAATTTTCAAAACAAATGGGGTGCTCTGTTCAGCTCCTACCCAGAAAGTCTCGGGGTGATTCGTCAAGCGGGGGCTGAGAAAAAGTGGGGGTCCCAAAACGCATTTTCCCCATGCATTTTTCCATAGGACATTTAGTCGCAGCTACAGCCCGAACGGCTGAACAGAATTACGTGAAATTTAGCAGAGAGGTAGCCATAAGGTCAAGGAAGTGCCTTTTGCAGGTCTGGTGTAAATCTGTTCAGTATTTCCTGAGAAAATAGCATTTAAAGGCATATCAATATCTATACGTGGGCACCGTGCACGCACTGTGCGCGCACCCTGCCGTGCGCGAGCGCAATTCTGATTGGTTGTTAGATGTCGGTAAACATTCGAATCGGTCGAAACCAGGAAGTGTCGGCCGCCATTTTGTCTCTCGCAGAGGGGGTGAAAAAAAAAGGCGGAGAATGTGAAAAGGAGTGGACAGTTCCTGACCCCCTAGCCTTGGTCAGGGGGTCACAGAAGGACCCCCAAGGGAGAAAAAAACAATTTTCTTTTTTAACAAAATCGCGAGGTGTGCGCACCGCGCGCGCACGCCACGCGCGCGCACGCCACACACTGCGAACCGTGGGTGCAATGCACTGCTGATGACGTCACATATTACATCACTCATGACATCACTCATGACATCACTGATGACATCATCCTTGTGATAGAGTGGCAGACCTCCTCTTCCCCTAATATAACCTTTGATACACACATTCAAAAATAGAAACTACAATGTTCAAAACAATGGACATACCAATACCAGTTACAACAACCTATACAGTAATTCTAAGATCCACATACACATCCACTCATTCACCAACAGTCCTATACAGTCACTCATACATGTACTCACTCATCATATGTACTCATACACCTATACATCCTGTTACACAATGCCACTCATCCATAGAGGTACTCACACACATAGTCACTCATGCTAATAAAGAATCAAACATACATTTACTTGCATATACAGTTATACACACACCACCACACTTACTTCTACGGAAACTTACACATACTTAGTCTTTTAAACAATCACTTATAGAAACACATACTTATTCATATAGGAACTCTTTCAATCTCTCACTGTCACATATACTCGCTTATATACACCAATAGTCACATACACTAGTTTAAAACATATGTAGTTACTCATAAAGACACTATTGAGACAGTCATTCACTCACTAACACACCCATACACTCACTCATCCACCCATAGAGTCCTGCACACATGCTGTCTTCAACACATACAAAGAGTGAGTCATTCATTCATGCACCTATGCACTACGTAATACCCCCACCGAACCATGCAGACACTCAGACTGATACTCATAAAACCAACTAATAACCTATATAAACACCCATGTAGCTACTCACCAACCCATGCAGCCACTTATACACAAAGTGAGAGACTGATACAGATATTTACATATTTAAACATTACTCACTAAGCCATGTATTCACTATGAAACACTTAATCAGTCAGTTACACAATCAATTTTTCAAAAACAAATCATCCATTTATACACTTATATACCCATTTATTCTTCCATCGACCTTGAGATATACATATATAAAACATATTTAATTTTCAGAAACACACACATTCACTGGATGATGTCATCAGTGATGTCATCAGTGATGTCATTTGAGATGTCATCAGTGATGTCATGAGTGATGTCACTGACCATGTCATGAGTGATGTAATATGTGACGTCATCAGCAGTGCATTGCGGGCGCGCAAGTTATAGTTAGCTGAACTAACTATAACGGGGGAATTTCAATGGTTTTGTACAAGTGAAAAGTCCAGCTAACTATAACACCCCTGAAACCTATGGTTTTTTCAGTGAATATATATATATTCACTGAAAAAACCATAGGTTTCACACATGTTATAGTTAGCTGGAAATTTTACTGATAAAAAACCAATGAAATTCCCCCGTTATAGTCACTGTAGGCAACTATAACTCACGCGACTGTAATCCTCTGCTGATGCTAATACTGTATTTAGACACTTATTTGCCCATGTCTTCTTCCATTAAATTTTAGCTATACATATATTCAAAATTTTTTTTTTTCATAAAGACACATATGTCATCAGCAGAGGATTACGGTCGCGTGAGTTATAGTTGCCTACAGTATCTATAACGGGGGAATTTCATTGGTTTCTTTATCAGTAAAATTTCCAGCTAACTATAACATGTGTGAAACCTATGGTTTTTTCAGTGAATATATATATATATATATATATATATATATATATATATATATATATATATATATATATATATATTACCTACTGGCGATAGCCAGTAGGTAGTTATAGTTAGGACCACGTTTCCATAGGAAAACCTCAACATTCTATTTTGAATAACTTTGGCGCCGGTCGACGAATCCTCGCAAATTTTTCAAAATAGGTGGGGCGCTACGCTCCGCTCCTACCCTGAAAGTCTCGGGGGGATCCGTCAAGCGGGGGCTGAGATAAAAGGGGGGTCCCAAAACGCGTTTTTCCCATGCATTTTTCCATAGGACCTTTAGAACGAGCTACAGCCCGAACGGCTGAACAGAATTACTCAAAATTTGGCAGAGAGGTAGTCCCTAGGTCAAGGAAGTGCCTTTTGTAGGTTTGGTGTAAATCTGTTCAGTAGATTCTGAGAAAATAGCCTTTAAATCAATATATATATCTGAGCCAGCTTACGGTACGCTTACGGTACGCTTACGGTAAGCGTACGGTAGCGTGCGCGAGCGCGATTCTGATTGGCTCTTAGATCTTAGTAAACATTCGAATCGGCCGAAACCAGGAAGCGGCGGCCGCCATTTTGTCTCTCGCACTGAGAGTGATTTTTAAAATATCAAGCCCAAAAACATGTAAAGGGGCTGTTTTGACAACTCCCTCCCACATAGTCATGTTGAGGGAGTCCCCAAACATCCCCCAAGTGCAAAAACGGTTTTATTTTTTTTTCGGCAATTTCGCGGGGTACGCTTACCGTACGCTTACCGTAAGCGTACGGTAAAAAAATAAAAATAAAAAAAACACTATCCACACTTACCCCACCCCCTGTGCTTTTGGTGGCCGAAGGCCACCAAAAGCACAGGGCTTATGTTAAGGGCAAAAAACACTATCCACACTTACCCCACCCCCTGTGCTTTTGGTGGCCGAAGGCCACCAAATGTACAGGGCTTATTATAAGGGAAAAAAACTTAGCATTTAAAAAACCGTACTAATTCACTGAAAAAACCATAGGTTTCACACACGTTATAGTTAGGAATTAGCATTTAAAAAACCTTGCAAATTCACTGAAAAAACCATAGGTTTCACACATGTTATAGTTAGCGGAAATTTTACTGATAAAAAACCAGTGAAATTCCCCCGTTATAGTTAGCGCAGGCAACTATAACTCACGCGACTGCAATCTTCTGCTGATGACATATGTGTCTTTATGAAAAAAAAATATTTGTAATATATGTATAGCTAAAAATGTATGGAAGAAGACATGGGCAAATAAGTGTCTAAATACAGTATTAGCATCAGCAGAGGATTGCAGTCGCGTGAGTTATAGTTGCCTGCGCTAACTATAACGGGGGAATTTCACTGGTTTTTTATCAGTAAAATTTCCGCTAACTATAACATGTGTGAAACCTATGGTTTTTTCAGTGAATATATATATATATATATATATTAATTACCATATGAGTGCTCAACACTTGAGGGTGCACTCGGGAGACACCAATCTTTTTCTCGGCACCGCCAGCGCTTCAACCTCTGAATGAGCCTGACGCGTTTCGGACGATTCCTCAATCATAGGCTGACTCCCTTTTGTGCGGAAATATTACCATATGAGTGCTCAACACTTGAGGGTGCACTCGGGAGACTGCAATCTTTTTCTCGGCACCGCCAGCGCTTCAACCTCTGAATGAGCCTGACGCGTTTTGGACGATACCTTAATCATAGGCTGCGCTTCACGGCCCAATGAGGGCTGAAGGAACTAATACTTACCGCATCCCATCGGGGCAAGAGTTTGGCAGCAAGACATTACGAATCCCAGCAGGTGTTGCGAAAATGAATCAAAGATCCCATTGGAGAGAGATTATTTGAATAAATGTCAGCTGCCGCATCAATTACTGGAGTCAGCCTATGATTAAGGAATCGTCCGAAACGCGTCAGGCTCATTCAGAGGTTGAAGTGCTGGCGGTGCCGAGATAAAGATTGCAGTCTCCCGAGTGCACCCTCAAGTGTTGAGCACTCACATGGTAATATATATATATATATATCATAAACAAGGACACAACACACTCCAAATCCAGTGTAAAGCTTTTTATTTCAGCAAAGGCTCGTTGGTGACCCAGTTTTGCTGAAATAAAAAGCTTTAAACTGGATTTCGAGTGCGTCGTATCCTTGTTTATGATAATTAACTAAGGGCTTGGATTCAGCCCCACCGTGACTGCACCCATCATTGAGTGCGCTGCGTAAAGGATCCGATTGTGTTGATATATATATATATATATATATATATATATATATATATATATATATATATTTAATTCTTTGTTTAACATGATTATAAGCCACTGCATAGTTTTATTATACGTTATTTGATTAGATGCTTATGGGTCCCGTTTTAGTCATTTGTCACAATTTGTAAATATTAAAATAACTATTTTCTCTACAAGTGTTTCACTATTGAAATATTGAGGAAATGATTAAAATATCAAAAAATATTTAAAAAAACAGACAAAAATAAAAACCCAATAAATTAGCTTCAAGTACAGCAACACCTCAAAGTCTGAGTTTGGACAATTCAACTTTAAATCTCAGTATATTATCTTCCTTAAACATGTATACCCTTTCTATATATTTTTTACTTTATTCCTACTGTAGAAGAAGAAATATATATATAATAATATATATATACATGCATACCCTTTCTATGTAGTTATGTATTTCTATATATATTACTTTACTTCTACTGTAGAAGAAGAAAAAGAAGAAAAAACACTTTTGGCTCTCTCCAATGCCCTACTCAGTCTCACCCTAAACCTCTCTCAATATATCACCTACCTCGACTCACTGACTCATCCCAAACCTCATTCTACTGCTATGATCCCAAAATAAACCTTTCTAGACTCTACCCCACTCTATCCCTTTTTGGCTCACCTGAAACCTCATGTTACTACTATGATTTCCATGGCAACCCTTTCTAAAGTATATATACCAAACCTCATTTTGCCAGTATGATGAATCCCTTTCTAGAGACTCTTCCTTCTTTCATCTCTCCTTTTACTCATCACAATTCTCATGTTACTACTATGATCTCCCAAATAACACTTTCTAGACTCTTCCCTCTTCTATCCCTCCATTATCTTATTGAATCGTCTTAAGAGACTCATCGCTCAAAATAACAGAGATTTCCCTATATTAATCCACCACTAATCCTTTTTGGGTCCGGAGTAGCGTGCTACCTGCCGAAAAGAGCCTTAACGCCTTGCAGGGATAGTAAGATTACAATTTTCTTTACCATTCTTGTGATGCTGATTTCTTTGCTATGTTTCCTTCTATTAATAATTGCAGCACGTGTACTCAAGAATCATAATGCTACAACAAATATTGAAACGCCATGCTGTTTTTCTTGTGGATTTTTTTGGCTAAGCATGAGGTACTAAATGAAAGGGTTCTAGATCTGTTTCCACAATTTCCTTGGGGAGTCAGGGTGTCATGTTCTGAGGTTGCACATTCCACCTGTTACCTTGCCAGTTTAGGGGTATAGATGGTGTATTTTGAGCTAGCAGGACTAAGGCCAACATCTCCTGATCGTGAGCGTAGAATCAGTCTTGCACCGTTTGAACGTTTCTGTTGTCCAAAAAATACACAGCTTTACTGCAAAAGTATGAACCATACAACAGGAGAAGAGAGAGGAGAGATTATGAGAGAAAGAGAATGAGTTAATGGAGAGAGAGGGAGAGAGAGAGTGAGAACAGGGAGACAAAGGAAGCAAGGTTTGAGCATTTGTGCCAGGGCTGTTTTTAGTTCCCCAGTCAGGCAGTGATTTTTTAGAAGCAGAGTATGACATATGAGCAGGTGAGGAGGTGCTACAGATGGGTTAAGCAGTACATAGTAGACATTCTGGTTTGGATCATGGCTAAATTGGAGCTATGCATAAGTATCTTTATGGCAGAAACACCATTTTTACATAGTGCCAGTTCTTCGTATCTGTACCTGACCCAACCAGCCTTCTCAAGAGTCTTGATGCAAGTCCCCAAGGTAAAGTTAAAATGTTTTTCGATGGAGGATTAGGACCTCATTTAGAGTTTGGCAGATGAAATACTCACAAACTTGGTAGATGTGCCATTTGCCAAACTACAAGTGCATTTAAGCATAGGGGACTTAGAATACGGCAGACAGGATATCTGCTGTGGGTTTTTAAGGAGTATCCTGTCTGCTGACTCTAAATAAGACCCTTAATCATAGCACCGGCAAAAGAATTTTGCAGGGCCCTCACATGATTCAAATTCCTACAAAGCAGCAGCATTCCATGCCTTATGATGAACTTACATAAGGAGAAAGTACAGCATGCATTTTTCTAGATATAAATTTCATGTTTCATATAAAAATGTAAAAGCATCCATTCTTTTGGTCTGTCATGTTATGGTTCTTCTGAGTCATCCTTGTGGCTTCACCATGCAGTTGCACCTTGTTAAGATTTACCTGTTTTTCCAATAGAAATGATGATGATTACCAGGCCTAGGTGTAGTTCGCAGAGTTTTGCTACACGGAACTCCACAAAGTTACCAAATAACTCAGAAAAGTTACAAAGTGGCAGAGTGCAGTGCGAACTGCAGTTTGAGATGGTATTCCTGCCGCTCGGTTTACATCTCGAAGCGGAGTTTTCTGCACTCCGCAGAGTGCGGAATGCAGAAAACTCCGCAAACTCCATGAACGGAGTGAAGTTCACCGCCCAGGCCTAATGTTTACTCATTAAAACCATAGCTGTTGACTCTTATTCTAAATCCACACAGCAATGCAGACGAGAAATACAACAGACGTCTTATAAAAAAGATAAATGCCATTAAACAGGCTTTTGGACTGCTGAAAATTCAATCTCAATGATTGCATGTGTTGAATCAGTACCTCATGTACCCTCCAGAAAAGAGAACGAGACACAACTTAACTTTAATAATAGACAAATCACTGGTCAAAGGCAATGAAGATGTTGATGATAGAATTGAACTGCAAATATAGGAAGGGCGAAGGAAACATACAGGTATATGCAACACATTCCTTTAAAAGGTATTTCAGTGACGTTTATATATTTATAATATATAGTTTCCATAGAAAGTGTTATTTTGTTGTACAGATAACTTTAGAGGGGTTAAAGGAATCTTCACAAAACTCTCTCCAAAAAGTCCTTCCTTGAATGTTTTGGGGTGATCTTTCAAGTGAGGGATGAGAAAATGGAGGGGCCACAGAACATGTTTTCCCCATGCAATTTGTCATAGAAGATTTAGAAAGTGATACAGAAAGAAACAGCTGAATAGAATTTATCAAATTTGCCAGAGAGCTATATCCTTGCTATTTTGGATCAATTAAGGTTAGAAGGTTAGTGGTTTCTGGGCATAGCCAAGTGATTTGATTGGCAGCAGCACTTTCTTTTGGTAATAATTTTCACAAAATGTTCCAAAAAATATACGAAAAATGTTCATCTGCCTACATCAAGTGGGTTGGTGAGAAAAATGGGGGTCCCAATACACATTGTCTCCAGGCAATTTTCCACAGAAATAGACAGGGACATGTAAAAAACAGAAGAACAGAATCATCCCAAATTTGGAAGAAAGCTAGACCTTAATTCAGAAGCCTGTTTTTGGAAAATTAGTGTTTAAAAGTCCGTAAAATCAGGGCGTGACCGAGCAATTTGATTGAAAGGCCACAAAATAAATAGTAATGTTACAGCCACCATTGAAGGACTCAGGGACTAATACCCCTTGATCTGAATTTATGAAGACAATTATAATTACAAGGAGGAGGGTTAGGCATCCCTTGACCCCTGGGCCTGGGGGGTGGGGGGGCAGGGGGACCAGAGGACCCCACAAGGTATAAAACAAAATAGTTTCATGTAGCCGCCTACATATAATGCCACTTCAGTAATTAGTAAAAGTAAGATGTCCATCGCCATCATGGCATGGGGTTTGGCGCAGGGCCTGGACCAACCTCTATGGGTACTCAACCTCACCTGGGACCCCCACACTATTTTTAATGTTCAGGTCAACAGAGGGAGCCCCAAGGCCTCCAAGGCCCCTCCTGGCTCTACATACGGCACGCTTCTTGGGTTCCAGACGGAGCCGACATTTTGCATGATTAGCACTGGGTCCTTGGTGACTGCCAGGGGTACTCAAAAAATAGTATTAATTTCTCTTCCTCTAGAAGGAACTGTCCACTTACATTATTGGTGGGTGACCCGGTGTCCATCTGGGGCACTCGGAATGTTGTCATCGTTGAGGTCCAAAGTTGAAACCCAAGCCCCACAGTTCCAACAGTCTCCTGGGCCAGCATCGTACTAGTTACTGGCGAGAGCTGACTCCTTTACTTTGCTCCCACCAGAGCATGAGCTGCTTTCTTCACAGCTTGTGCCGGGTGGGAGCAAAGTTGTGTTCCCTGCCCAGGAGAGTGCATGCAAGCAATAGATATCTTTTCCCTGTGTGCACTCTCCTGGGCAGGGAACTTCAGTATACAGGGATGGGGTCCCTGGGAAACTGTGATCGAGCTCTAGAGGATTGGATCTCCAGAGCCAATCATTGGGGAGGGGCCTCCTGCACACTGCATCCCCCAAAAATATACTGGCCCCAGGGGATGGGTCCCATAGGGCCTCTTTGAAGCTTGGGGAGGAGGGGCATATGCCCCCTCCCCATAAAAAAAATACTGTCCCTCTGGAATGGGGTCCTTGAGCATCTTGAAGGCTCGTCGATGGGGGCCACATGCTCCTCCTGAAAGTTAATATATTGGTCCAAGGGTATTAGGTCTCTGGGGCCTCTACAAGGCTTGAGGAGGGGGGCCAGGTACCCTCTCCGCATTATATAATTACCGGCCCCTGGATTGGGATCACTGGGGCCTCAAAAATAGCAATGTGCTACCCCCTCGGTCCTGGCCCAACCAAAGGCTTTTTTTAATAAAAGATGGGAGATCCTCCATGGATCTGCAGTGCTGACAAAAAAATTAATTGCGTTTTTGTCCGTCTATCTCTAAACTGTCCCCCTTTTTATCTTTCTGTCAGGAGGAGTCCAAGAGCCCTAAGATGGCTGCCAATCATCATTCTTGATGTTTTGGCAGCCAATCAGATCTAGAATCTTATCTATAAACTAGATCCGTTGGCTTCACAGGCCGTCCATGGTATAATATATACACATCACAAAAGTAACTTTTCTAGACCAAGATCTCAATTTCCTCCAAATTTGGTATAATTCAGTTCAGCTGTTTTCGCTGTAGTTTGTTTAATTTTCCTATGGAATAATAAAAGGGGCAAATGCATGTTGGGACCCCGTTTTTTTCTAAGCCTTGCATTGAACAATGTTGTCATCAATGTTGTCCTTTGAGATGTTGCAGTGATGTTATCAATTATGTCATGAGTGATGTAATGTGTGATTTATTAAGCAGTGCATGGTGAGGACGTGAGTTATAGCTACTTTAGGGCATTAGTTATAGCTACTTGAGATAACTACAACTGGTGAATCTCAATGGTTTTGTTAGTTTAAAGCAGTATTTTTAAACTGCTATGATCACTTAACTAGAACTTCACCGTAACTTTTGTTTTTTTCAGTGAATTTCCAAATGTTTTTTTATTTACTACTGCACCACCATTTTCTTACCTATTTTTAATATAGTCGTAGTGGAGCCCACTCCCGCACTGCCATGGCGGGTGTAAGTGATAGAACAGGGCACCTTTGGCCTCGCCAGCTCTCCCGCCAGCACCCTTCTTAGTGCTGGTGAGAGCTGTCTTCTCTTGTTTGCTCCCCCAACAGAAGCAGAATATCTGAAGCTCCCACTGAAGAAGCAAACCTCTGTTCCCTGCCCATCTGAGCATGGGTAGGGAAAACAAAATCTCTCTTCCTGCATGGTGGGAGCTTTTCTGCTCCTGCCAGTGGGATGAATGTAGTCTCCCACTCCGGGCTCTGGTGAGCAGGAAGCTAGCAGCTTCCTGAGGTTTAGGGTCACTGTAAAGCTTCCTCTGAAAGGTCCTGGGGAGTGGAGTTCCTGGGGTTGAAGCAAGTCAGAGAGGGTGCCCCATGCCCCCTCCCCTTCCATAGGTGTCCCTGGGGTTGGGTCTCAGGGGGTAATATCGGCTTGGGGAGGGGGATTCCTCACACTCCCCCTCCCCATATTATTTATGACCCAGGGGTCATAAAAAAAATGGTCACTGACATTTTATTTCATTATACATTTAGCTCTCCACATCCAACTTTAGAATACTAGGTGTTCCTGCTTCCTTTAATTTCCTTTTATTTATATGTTCCCCTCCCCTTTCAGAATAAGGCCGGACCCCGGGAGATGGGGTCCCCAGGGCCAAATTCAGACTGGAGAGGTGGCAATGCACCCCCTCCAGCATTATTAATGAAATAGGCCTCAGTGCTTGGGTCCCCTAGCTACATGCCCCCTTCCCCTATAAATTAAACAGTGGGCCCTAGGGAATGGCATTCCAGGGGCCAAACACATCTCACGGGAAGGAGCCACATCCACATCCACATCCCCACTTCCCTACAAAAATATGTCAGACCCTAGGCTATGGGGTTCCCAGGACCAAAATCCCCTCAGAGAGAGGGGCAGTGTGCTTTCTTCTCCCGTTTTTGCTGCATGTGAGAGGTTAGCTGCAGGGCCTGGCCTCAGGCCAAGCCCTGCAACCAACCTACTGCTGTGGACATGCATGGCGAAAGGTTGGTTGCATGTGGGGGTTGGCAGCAGGGCTGTGAGCTGTGGCAGTTGGCTTAACGAATGGCAATGAATTATTACTTTACATTAATGCAACCATAGAAATTCACTGACATCCAAAGGTTAGAGGAACGGTATAGTTAGGTTTAGATTTTACACACACAAAACCATAAAAATTCAACAGTTATAGATATATTTATCGCAACAAATTATAACTTGTGCCCTAAGGTAGCTATAACCTGCACCCTCACCATGCACTTCGAATTACCCCACATATTACATCAGTCATGACATCTTGTATGACATCATTGATGATATCACTGAAGCATTTGCAATAAAATTATTGATTACAAAACTGTGCATGGTGGGTGTGCAAGTTATATTTACCTTAGGGCACGAGTTATAGTATGTTGAGATAAATATAACTATAACTGCTCAATTTCTGTGGTATTGAGTAATAAATCAGATCTTAACTATAACATCACTGTAACTTTAGTTTTTTTAGTCAAAATATATAAATATATATATATATATATATATATATATATATATATATATATATATATATATATATATATATATATATATATATATATATATATTATTCACTGAAATATAACTGAGCGAACTATAACTTACGCCCCTGCAGTACACTGCTAATGGCCCCACATATTACGTCACTCATGAAATCGTCAGTGACACCAGTGATGACATCACTGATGACATCTCAAATGACATCAATGATGATATCATCCAGTGAGTGAAAGTGTTTCATAAATGTTTCTGAGACTTAAAAGACATATAGTAAGCTACTCCATAAGTTAAATGAATATTCTTTCTAAACTAGCGATGAGTGATACTGTTTCTTACATATGTCATCTGAGTGGGTGTGTGACTGGCTGTAGCAGTGCTGGAGTAGGTGTCTGAGTGCTGTGTGAGTGGGTGTGTGAGTGGATGTATTAGTAAATATGGGGTATGTCAGCAGCTGTATTGGTGTGTGAGTGACTGTAAGTGGCTGTATTGGTGATTGAGTGTAATTGGCTGTATGGGTGAGTGAATGAGAAGCTGCCTTAGTGTCTTTATGGGTGTGGGAGTATGCAAGTGACTTTTTGGTGAAAGAGGGGCTGCGTGAGTGGCTCTATGGTTGGGTGAATGGATGTCTTAGTGGCTGCATGGGTAAGTTTGAATAGATGCATGGGTAAGTGGGTGTGTGTGAGTTGGTGTTTTGCAGAATAATTGTTTGTGTGGCTGACTGTATAGGTGAACAAGTATAACTATAACTGCTAAATGTTTATGGTTTTAAATATGGAAAACCAGAACCTAACCTAACTGTAACATCTATATAAACTTTAGCGTTTCCAGTGAAAAAAAAATATATATATATATGATGTAGAGTTGGAGGTTCGGGACAACATATTGACAACAAGGATCCACAGGAAATCAATGACAACCAGCTCCATTCTACATGCGAATAGTGGACATCGAGATGCTCTGAAGTGGAGCATCCCCTACAGCCAGATGTTGAGAGCAAGGAGGGTTTGCTCAACAGAAGAGTTGCACCTTGAAGAAGTGTGTAGGATGGGTAGGAACTTCAGAGTGTGTGGATACTCAATGACAGTACTGAAAATTGCAAGGAAAAGGGCTAAAGAAAAACGAGAGGACAGTTTTTGTACACGGAAAACAGCAAAACAGTAAAGAGACTGTTCCTGGGATATAATATGGCCCAGCTCAGTATTAAAAATATCCTTATAAAGAATTGTCATGTCCTAAAAAATGATGAACATTTTGGGGAGATTTATTAGAAAGGACCATATGTAACTTCTAAAAAAGTTAGGTCCTTGGGAGACATTCTAACCTCGAGTCACAATGTTTGCAAGCAAGAACAACAAGGACAAGGACATTGGTTAGTTACAAATATGGAGGGTTTTTTTGAAGTGTAATTCCTGCAAGGCTTGCAAACATGGACTAAATTGCAAGAGTTAACACACAGTTGAAGGCCATGAAGTAGCCATTAAGTAAAGAATAACATGCAACACAGAGTATGTCATCTATGTTTTAAAATGTGGCTGCGGAAAGTTATATGTTGGTAGCACGAAAACCAAATTGAAACTAATAATTCTTCAACTTATGAGAGCGATAAAATATGGTGAACTACCTAATGGCCTGTCACTTTGATCAAGCTCATAACCGGTCCCTATCAACATTTAATTATTGGGGTATCAAACATGTGATGACTCACCCGAGAGGAGGTGACTGTGAAAAGGAATTGAGGAGGCAAGAATCACATTTGATACTCTCTATCGGGACAGAAAAACAATGGGGCCACAACATGAAGGCAGAACTATTTGTTTATCTGTGATGTCGGAGTTAGGGCAGCTGCACTACGATGGAATGAATATAGATCACATTTAGAACTTGTATAGCCTTGAAAATTATAGAAATGTTTCCCTTTCTCTCCTCAGCCCCTCTCTTCCCCTTTACTGCATTCAATCGGCATATTAAAAGAAACCCAGGAAACAACAGATTTGAATAGCCTAAAAAATATCAGAATGAAGGAACAGATCAAGATACACCACTATCCACCCAACAAATAATTCAACATCAAGCCCTTGATGTATTTGGCTTGGTTACAACCCAATTCAAACCCAAATCAACATTTATGCCAACCATGCCTAAAGATACTATTGATATCTACAAAAATAGAATTACGGAGAAAATCAAAAAGTGTAATCATCAAACACAGAGACCCAAAAAAGATGGAATGACCAAGAAAAAAGATATCATTACTCGATAAGTAAACTGGAAAAAAAAACAACAAGGTTATCATCAGAAATGCCTATAAGGGAGGCAACAATGTTCTGTGGCCAAGAATGGATTAACTTACTGAGGCCTATGGACATCTCAATGATCATCAATGCTACAAAAGAAGTGCCATACAACATGTGAGAGAGATCAACATCCAGTTTCAGAAAGATTTAAGCAAGTGAAAAAACAAAGTCTTATTGACTAAGAATGAATATTTATTTTTGTGCAATAACCATCCAGTAATGCCTGTTATGTATTTATTTCCTAAAGTTCAAAAGACAACTGTTCCTATACCAGGAGACCTATTATATCGGCAAGAAACAGTATATTTGAAAAAACTTCACAAAATGTGAACTGTTTTCAACAAGAATATGTGTCTAGTCTTCCTTTGTTTGTTCAGGATACAAGTGATTTCCTACGCAGAATATATGATAACCCTTGGGGCAATTGATGACTTTAGATATCACTTCACTGTACACAAGTATTAAACACCAAGATGGACTGAAGGCAGTAACGCACTATTTGAGGAGTAGACCCTTGGGGCTTTATAATCACAGCAATATGCTGCTAACTAAGATCACTTAGTACTTGAATAACAACTTTTTCTACTTTAACAACAAGATGTTTCAACAACTCAGGGGAGTTGCTACAGGTGCCAGCTTCTCCCACAGTTATGCATGTTTACACATGGACTGGTTGGAGGAGAAGGTACTTATGGTTAATCATGTTGAAGATTGGGATAACGTTATTAGTTGGCTCCGTTATATCGATGATATGTTTGTTATATGGAAAAGGTCAGCTACAAGTGCTTTGAAATTTGGGGATAAAATCAATACCTACAATGTTAATCTAGAATTTACCACCCAAATTAATCCCCATGAAATTGATTTCCTAGTTGTACATGGATATGTGGAAAAAACCAAAATTGAATCCCAACATTTTAGAAAAGCAATTGTCGGCAATTTAATCCTTCATGCCTGCAGCTTCCATCCTAGACACTTGAATAATAGTATTCCGTATGAGGAAATGCTTAGGCTGCGTAGAATTTGTGTAGAATTTTCAGTCAGACAAGTACTCTTACCAAACATCAAGAAGAAGCTACACTGAGATTTTTGGAACATGGCTATTCAATGGTAACCATTAACCGTGCCATTGCCAAGAAAATTATTGAAACGATTTTATTCAGGGATTGTTTGAGTGATAAGATACAACACAAGAGCATAAGCCATAACAAAACTGGTGACGATATTAACATAAGATTGATAGTTCCATTTAGCAAACAAGAACGTAGGCTATGGACCATTTTTAACAAGCAATGGCCCATAATACAAACAGATCCTATGATAGGGCCATCTCACCTGAAGAAACCTGCCATCGCCTTTAGAAGCGCTCCATCCATGAGTAATGCACTTGTGACCAGCAGTCCTGAAGTAATACAAACTAGCAATTGCCTGGGAAAGGGTTCTTTAAAAGCGGCTTGTGCAGAGCATGCCGATTTGGTGTGAATATGTCACAATATACAACTGCATTCAGTGACAAACCATAAAAAGTAAAGGGTTTTTATACTTGTTAAACCGACCATACAGTGTATGTTTTAGAATGCACTTGCAAACTTAAATATGTTGGTGGCACTTAATTGCAGATACATGTTAGAATCCTACAACATCTGAGAGCCAAAGATAACTCAGATTCAATGTATCCTGTAGCTCTGCATTTCAAACAATATCATAATAACAATCTCAACTGTCTCCAATATTTTTTAATCAACTCAATACCCAGGTTGAGGGGGGGGGCAACCGATAAGAGCTTCTTAGACAATTAGAAAGTAGGTACATATAGAATTTAGATGCCAGGATGCCCAATGGATTAAACCTTGGTGAGGATCTACATAATGTTTTGTGAGACAGTTAGGGAATACAAGAGAAGAATCAAATAAGATCAACCGAGAGTGATATTGAAATTATTAAGTAAATTGTGAGACAAACCAGTCAAAATATCCTACTATTGTCCATTTAGTTCTATGCCTCTATGAACTTTTAAACTTTTGAACTTTAATACGCACTACACTTTTGCACAAATTGCACTTTATTTGAAAAGGAAGTACTACTACATTACTTACAAACAACAAAATAATATGTAAGTCTGACTTCAGTGTGGGAGTATACCATACAAGATACTATTTGCTAAATACATAAAATGTGAGGGAGTTTCCAAGTTAGCCCTAGACAGCTGTGCATTAGGGGCCTACAAAATATATTGGACCGGTGGCTTTTTTAATTTGAATCATGATTAAGCTCACTTAGGGCATAATTATCATAGTATGAGTCATCCAAAGTATGTATTTCCTACATAACATTATGGATTTTAACAACCTCTTGTTTAAAAAATATAGAAAAAAAACGAATAATACATATATATAAATTCATTTATATACTGTTGTAGACTTGTTGTCAGACATTATAATTCAGACTGATGTATTTTACATATTTATTTCCATTGTTATTTACGCATGTTTCACGTGTAATTTTTTAATATAAGTCAATGATGAACCAATACCGTGATTTCAATTAGCATTTTTAAAAATTTGTAGAACAAATATGAGACAAATGTATAGTCTGCAATTATAACATCAATACATAGTCTGTTTTAGTGGCCATGATGTGCATAGCATTACGTGGGGATTTGAGAAAATACACACAAAAAAGCTTCAAGAAGAAATGCATATGTGAACAAGGCCGGGCTTGGCCGAAACGCGTTATATCTTGTGGACATGTCATAAATCAAGCTTCCTAGGACTGGTTTCTGGCATTTCAGCCGTCTTCAGCCAGGCTTGCTTGAATCCAGTGGCAAAGTGAGCAAGGGACTCACGTCTGAGCATACCCTGCCAACTTATGGCGAAAAAAGCGGTACAAAAGGGGGTGGTGATGGACGGAGCATTAGAACCAATCAAACACTCACACCCAGTCAACAGATCTGGGTTTGATCCATCACCGTTCTTTAGCCCACTCTGCCACCCCCAGACGTGGGTCCCTTGCTCACTTTGCCACAGGATTCAAGATAGCCTGGCTGATGAAGGTTATGAACCCGAAACCGGTCCCAGGATGCTTGTTTCCGGTTCAGGGAAGACATGGCTTGGCAGTTCGGGCTGGATTGTTCCCATGAGGTACAGGGTCAGACTGATTTGCATATGGCCATGTCTGAACTGGGGTGGTGGAGTGAGCTAAAGAATGATGATGGATTAAACCCAGATCTGTTGACTGGGGGTGAGTGTTTGATTTGCTCAAACGCTCCGTCCATCATCCCCTTTGGTATTGTCAATCTGCAAAGGGCTTCAAAACCTCGTCAGGGGTAGTAAGCGCAGTGGCAGCTCGCCGTGGGAGTGCTGCGGGGTGGTGAGGGAGGGGTAGGGTGGGGGGGTAGTGGAGCCTGACATACGACAGACAGGAGTAAGGTAAGTAATTGAATAAATAAAACAATTTACCTTACGCGTGCTGCATCGCCGAGTTGGCGATGCAGCGCGCGCAAGGTAAATTGTTTTATTTATTTAATTACTTACCTTACTCCTGTCCGTCGTGTGTCGGACTCCACTAACCCCCCACCCTGCCCCTCCCCCTCCTCGCAGACCCGCCGCAACACTCCTACGGCGAGATGCCACTGAGTAAGCGCTATATAAATCTACACTACAATACAATATATGCTGCAAATAAAATGTTCTTCTTAAAAAAGGAACTTTCTGTCTACACTTTACTGGTTTTACACTCGAGGTGGCCTACAATATCGTGCCTCTGCGATGCTAAGGAAGCAGTAAATATATCTTTTCATAACGGTGAGCACTTCAGAGACGCTTTCTAAAAGTTGGAAACACAGAATGTTCTTTTATAGTGTGACAGATTATTCCATAGAGAGGACGAGGAATGGAAATGAAAAAATCTGTTTGGACTTTCTCTGTACCGAAACCGACATGGCTGTAGCTTTGACAGCAAATTTCTCTCAGAGGAGCAGCTGTATGTCAAACTAGATTGTATAAAACAAACAGAAAAATGAAGACGGATAAAAGATAGTGCGGACCTTTCTTCAGCTCACCATAAAGCCCCATTATATTAATATTTTAAACTGGAATGACAATATGGGTATGTGCAAAAACATAGTTTAGTGTTGTAGACATCTATAAGACGAAATGTTAAAATATACAGGCTCTTGAAGGAGTGTAGCAAGTTCCATGGACCCTAATGCAAGCGAGGAACATGGCTTCCATTGCTTTATGTGATAGCAAGCCCCTCATTCCCCTATGCCCAGTGCCACTGCACATGCTGCACTATCGACAGCTAATAGACACTTCTAAATTTTTCAACATAGTAAGCCATTGGCTTCTAATAACCTAAAAGAGACTTAGGGCTACATATATGACCTGGTGTGCGTTGCTCTTGCACCACAAAATGTCATGCAAGACCAATGCAAACTTTAAGTCAGATTTTTGAAGCCATGCAAAGCTACTTTGCGTGACTCTGGGGGGCATATTTACGAGGAAGTGGTGGAGCACGGTGTTAACCACTTTGAAAATGCATGGCTGCACCGTATTTACAAGCATACGATGCATCCCCGCATTTCCCCCTGCACTTGCGCTAATGTAGTTGCCTAGTGCCATCACAGACTCCCTTGCACCATACTGCAAGGGTGCCTGCATTGCAGGAGAAGATTTGTTTATGTGCAGGAAGATGTCCCTTCCTGTACATAAACAATCTGAAATAGCATTTTGTAACGTCTGTGTGTGCTGCTTAATGCAGCACACATAGAAGTTGCAAAACGTCATATTTTTAAATGATTGTTTATGTGTATGAAGGGACACCTTCCTGTACATTAACAAATAATTGTTTTTTGCTGTTTCTATGTGTGCTGCACAATACATCACGCATGGAAACAGCAAAAATTAGGACAAATTACACATTTCTCCTTGTTGCACCAGGGTAAGACCAGGTTTTCACTGGTCTTAATTTTGGTGCCGCCCCATATTTACGCCACCCTTGTAACTATGGGGCAGCACCAAAATCAGTGGGTGTTGCGGTGGAACGCCCACCACAACACCCATTGCCCACCCAATTCATGCTAAGCATAGCGTGAAAGGATGCCTTATTTACTAGGCAGCGTTAAGCCACGTTAAGTGGCTTAACGCTGCCTTGCAAATTAGGTAAAGCCCCTATCGCCACCATGATGTCAGAGACGTTGTGGTGGCAATAAGGGCTTACAAATATGCCCCTGAGTGTCTTCAAATACTGGAGTAATGCAGCATAAATTGTTGTGTTGTGTTACTCTGCCCTGTGAAGGCATTCAATGGGCATTGCGTGGGTGTTCCCATGCAACTCCCATTATTTTTGACGCATTCTCAGATTTGCAAGACCTTGTAAACCCGGGAATGAGCCAAAAAAAATGCACCCCCCAAGGAGAGGTGTAACGAGGAACATTTTTATTATTTCTCCTCATTGCTCCCTCTTTCTATGTGTGCTAAATGCCTGCCAGGATTGTTTTGTGGTCGTTGAGAACAGCGCCTGCCCTTAAAAAACATTTTTGAATGCATTCACAAAGGGGAAGGGGTCCCTTGAGGACCACTTAACGCTTGCTACTGGCTTACAACATACTTGAAGTAGGTGATAAACTGTGATTGTTTTGAAACCACATACTGGTCACAAAACAATCGTACATCCCCCTGTGACTCACTATTAGGAAGGGACATCCTTGGCACGCCCCTTCCTAACAACAACTCGCAAACCCTATTTTGTGAGTCGGTAATAGGTTACTGACTCACAAAATAGGGTTAACACATAGAAAAGGGCATTTTACCACTCGCAAGTGTCCAGAAGGGCCATTTGTGATCTGTGAAATGCGTTGTACATCTGGCCCCAAATATCAAGGCAGTTGGACCACTCGGGGCAGGGGTACACGTCCATGTCTGTCTAATTCTTGGATTCTGCAAATTTCATCAGTTCTATCCTGGTGTGAAAATAAAGCATAAACTATTAAGGGTGGTTTATCATCATTGCGTATTTGGATCTGATCCATTGAACTTAAAAAATACTTTCTCAACCACTGCTTGCTACCTAGACGTCTGCGCTCGCAGACATGCACATAAGATGCAATCTTCTGCCAACTAAAACTCATGCAATTTGGCTCTTAGATCCTGTTAAATCAGTCAGTTAAATGCGCTGCTTTTTGGAACGATCACTGAGCTAGTTTTTAATGCATTTCTGACCTTTATTCTTCTGCAAAGCTATTAAGCCTCCAATTTCAATAGCCTTTTCTATCAATGTCTACCTTTCCATAAGTTAGGTCAAAAGAGCGTAGTGGTGCTGTGACCAAATAGCAATATTTAAAATGTATTGCCAAATTATATTAAATTAAAGTATATTTCAAGCAAGTTGCAATGATTACATCACTGTCTTAATTGACAATATGATTAAAAGACATAACGTTTCGTAATTATAGTTGCACTTGTAAATATGTTGAGATAATTGAATGAGATTCTCGCCTTCTTTCCCTTACAGGATTGCACTCTTTGTTGGAAGTGTAAATATATGAGGTTGCTATTATTGCTGTTCAATTACATCCAAATGGAAACTGTAGCCTATTTGATTAAACATATGTCTCTTGTATTTCCTCACACATCTACAACCGTGATTATATAATTGGATCAGTGTTTAGCAACTTGTTGCTACCTGCGTATGTAAACTCCTAGCTAGCATACATAATAAAGTGGCAAGTGTACAAATGGTTTTAATTTTCATAAATCCTCTGATTTGGTAAATCATAGGATTTGCAAACGCTAAAACCCTTTTTCAGATGTATGATCGTAGCAAATCATAACGGGTTGCAGTTTGCGGCCTACCTCATTAATATTCCTGAGTTAGGTCGAATTGTGATCCACTACAATTCAATATTTTGTGAACCGCAATATGCGACTACATTTGGTAAAAGTCAGTGCCCAAGTTACGACCCCTTTCACCAAACACATTTTGAATACATCTGGCCCCAAGTCTCCATTCAGACTGTTAACATACTGCAGACCAATGTTTCGTCCAACTAAATGATTTTTGCAATTTTCAAATCAGTTTTTATTATCATTTTAAAAATATAAATAAACCAGGTTTGTGTACACAACTGTATGGAGATTGCCTCAACATATGCAAATATCAAATATTAAATGAAACGATTTGAAATGTAAGTTAAAATAAACATCATACATTTGCCTAACATGGCAAGGACTATACCTTTTAATAAGTGGATATTATTTAAACTGTTTAAATTGCATTTACATACTACCACTGGTCAGGCACTGAAGCGCTTTACAGTAAGTAGCACACTGCCTGGGAGCCCGAAGTTAGTGGTCAGTCTATTAGTTATTATGGTTTTGTGTGCTCTTTCCATACATTCACTCCAGTTTCTTTGTAGTACATTATCAACATAGATGTAGTCATTAGAAGGGGCTCAGTGAGAAGCAATTGATTGCTGAAATCTATGGATAGTTATGGTTTCCAAAAAGAACTTAAGATGAATAGGCATGAGATTTAGAGTAAATTATGTACAGAAGAGACAGGTAGAAGATAGAAGGGGAGCAGAAGTGCGTTAAAAAAATAAGAGCTGGAAGTACGTAAAAGTTTGAAGAACACTTTTTCATGCAGGCCTTTAAGGTACATAGCAGGGGAATCTTTGCATGTAATTTTTGGATGAAAGCCTGTTGAAAGAAACAGTTTTCTATTCTGCTACTAAGGAATGTAGCTTACACAATCTTTCTAAAGGCATGTGAGAGGTGACACAGATACTTCTCACAATAAAAAACGAAGCCCAGTGCTTGTTGAGACCTCTTTACAAGTGACTGTCAAGCAGTGGGGCAAATAAGCAAATTCTTTTACCCATAATTACAACTTGTGAACACACTCCAGAGAGAAATCCTTTTTTATGTAACTGAAACAAGCATTATATTCAGTACTATAAAGAACTGTTACAGATTATGGAAATCATATGCACCATACATAAACCATACATATGACATAACGCATGTTAAGTAAACACCCACCAACTTAAGAATATAACAAGGAAATTGATAAATACATTGCAGCCATCATTAGTATATTCAGTGCATGTTTGAAACCCATTCAATCTCTGATTCCCTACGTCCACCTGAAGAGCAGCCCCACAGACAGACACCATGTCCCGCACTATGGATGTGCCTAAGATCACCTTCAACTTCCAGCATTCATTTTGCCTTTTAGTGGGGCTGGGTGAAATGAATCATTGCTCATTGAAGATTCCCCTGCAATTGTGCTCATCTTAGCCAAGTAAACTCTAAAATGGTGAGACTTGAGCTCTGGGTTAAAGCTGGCCTAAAAGGTGTCTCATGGTCTTCCATTCCCCTATTACATACAAGATCTCTGAGACATTTAGGCGTACCTCAGTTGCATTTTTATGAACAGGCATTAATACAGTCCTGACAAATTTAGGGCCAGATGAACGACCATTGGATTTAGCGCCTCTTAATTTGCGGCAAATTACGAGACACTAAATCCAATGTACAACAGTGTCTCAGACACTGATTGCGATTCTCAATTGGGTCACAAATTGCAAGGCTCATGAATATTAATGAGCCTCTCGCAATTTGAGAGGCCATTGGAATTATAGGCCCTCCCAGGGATGGTGGCCTGCTGGACTCAGCAGACCACCATGTCTGTGACTGCTTTAAAATAAAGCAGTTTTTTTTTTAGCAGCCCATTTTCCTCAAAGGAAAACGGGATGCATTAAAAAACAAAACATTTAACTTTTTCGTTTAATTTTTTTAGGGCAGGTAGTGGTCCCTGGGACTACTGCCTGCCATTAAAAAATATTTTTACAGACAGTCACACAGTGGAAGGGATCCCCTGGGGAACCCTTCCAAATTGCGACTGCATTACCATCCTCTTGAAGAGGGTAGTAATTTGCCAGTGTTTTACTGTCGCAATTGCAGTTGCAAAACATTCATACATGGGGTTGCGGTCACTATTTGGAAGGGAACACCCCTTCCTAATAGTGACTCGCAATTCCTAAATAGCGAGTCGCAAATAAATTGCGACTTGCTATATAGGAATTGTACATAGCCCTTTTACATTTTGCATGCGCAAACAAGTCTTAAACCCATTCGCGCATGCAAAACAGGGTCGTACATCTGGCCCTTAGTGCCCTTTGCCATCTGCATGTGCAATATATTGAGCATGGATCAGAAATGAGGCATAGGCGTGGACATTTAGCTAATTTTTGTTTGTTTCTGGCATTTTTTTCCGAACTTGAGTACTTTCTAGCAGTTTTTGTTTGACTGCAAGGGGGTGAATTTAAAGAGGCTTATCAGACATATGTCAACTGTGGCAAAACTCCCATTTTAACATTAACCAACATTAAATAAATTGTGAATGAAGAGCAACTGAAATCAACTTCCTTCATGCTACTTCCCAAGTGCAAAGATGTGCAAGTCACACCCTTTGCAAACCACTATGGAAACCACTCGTGCATGTACCATTGTTTCGCCCTTCTCATGACCTCAGAGCGAGTAAGTAACCTTTGTATATTTTTTTCATGAAGATGCTGCATGTGCGGGGCAGACTCATGTCATTGGATGCATAAATATGAGGTGAGAAAATTATTTGGGTTTGTTGGTGAAGAAAGGCATCTCATGTCTTCACACACAGTTCACTCCTCCCTCTAAACAACAGCAACTGTTTGGAAAAGTGCAAATGGGTATTGAGCAAGACCTGTAACCACCCCTGCAAATGCCTACGATGGTAGTTGGCATGCAGTCACAGACCCCTATCTTGCTCTGTACTGCAGCATGGTGAGCCTCTCAAACCTTCATGTGCTTCCAGCAGGGAGCCTGTTGATACCACCATTGTCTCTTCCTAGTCTCCGTCTATGCCTCCCACTGGGCCCGTCTGCCCTGTCGGTTCACCATTGTTATGACACCACTCAGGCCAGACAGACTCCTCCAACGCCGATGAATTTGAGCCCTGTAATCCAAAGTCACCCTCAGTTGTCTCGGGGAGGGGTGCACCCTTTCAGAAGAGCAGCATGTGGACAGAACACAACTCATATCAACACAAATACTAAGTTACCCATCCTTCAACCCTCATCCAGGGTATGAAACAAGATTTTTAAAACAATATTGCTCATTTGCCTAAATTCGTCACAAACATTGATTGAAAGTGCACCTTAATACCTACACTTCCGTTCCAATTTCATGATGGTGTAAAAGCATCGAATGTTAATGAAAAGAATAGAAAGAAGACAGGCTATGAATAGGAGTCACTGAAATGTGTAATTCGATCTATGTAAATAGATCACACGACTAACTGTCCAAATGAGGGTGGGCCACAAAACGACTTGTCTAAGGAATATAAACTAGGCAGGTTGCAATTTGAGACCCGCTGTAAATGGCTGCAAATGCAGGGATGGCAGCCTTCCATCAGTGCACTAGAGTCCTCATTGGGAAACCGGTTTTTTTAATAATAAAAGCAGCACATGTCCATTAAATGCTCCCATCTGGTAACAGTCTGACGGAGGAAAGCTGTGCACCACTGCCACCTACTCTCAAGGCTGCCGATGTGATTCCCAAAAGAGAATCTGTCCCATGAGGACAGCTTCTCCTTCGCAAATCAGTTACAATAACAACCTGGGAGTATAAACCTGAACAATGGTTTGCGACCTGAAATGTGGTCACAAACTATTGATACATTCCACTGCAAATGTCAGGAGTGTGCCTCTTTCACACACCCTCCCATTTGCAGTTCGTAATGACACACAAAAGACCTTTCGGAAATAATTTCGAGACACATAAAAAAAGCTTTAATACATTTTAAAAGAGTTTTTGTTGGTTACAATTCCTGTGTTTCTGTGAATCACAGGCTTCCTCACTGTAAAATACGTATGGCCTCTTGTACAAAGTGCTTTAACAGTCGCAAACCAATCACATTTGGTACATCTGAAGGTTTGCAATCCCTTAAACACTTTTTAAAATGATGAATGACTCCGAAAACCTTGTCTGAATACGTAAATGTGTTTAGGGAATGTTAGACCTGGCATCCTTGGCGTGCCCTCCTGTTTTGCATTAAATGCATTGAAAATATTAATCATTGTTTGACGTTTCAACACTGTCAACATGAATAATTTCAATTTGAATAAAAGAAGATTGACTTTTCAAGAAACCGATTACTGATTGATTACCAATCTATTAAAGAAATTTAGAAGTACTTACAATTTGAAAAATTCACAATTGGAGTGCAAAGTGGGGACGTTATTCTTTTCTAGGACGATGCAATTGGAGTGTGTGAATTTGAATCAGTGGGCAGCATCCACCTGCACCCAACACTGTTTTACCTACTAAGAAGATTCACAGTGTAGTATTTTCTAATACTTTGAGGAGTGTGCCAATTTCTTTCTTGCATAATTATGCTATTTAAATTGCCATTTCAACGTAGAAAGTTAACCTACTATATGGGTAGGGTGCAATATATTTAAAAGGTAGGACATGTACTTTTGAGTTTTACATGTCCTACTAGTGAAAAACTGCTACATTTGTTTTTCAATCCTGCCAGGCCTATCTCCACCATAGGTTAACATTGGGATTGCCTTAAAAAATATTTTAAGTGTAATTTCCAATTGGGGAAATACAGAGATTTTGAGTTTGGTGTCCCTGGACTCACAATTTAAAATCACAACTCATAGTAAAGTTGGCTTTTAAATTGAAAGTCTGAAAATGCCACTTTCAGAAAGTTGGTATTTTCTTATTTAAACCATTCTGTGCCTCTGCCTGTCTGTGAATGCACACCAGGGTACAACTGGCAGAGAGATCCAAGATCTCCTTCGTATTGCCTCAAGCCCTGATGAAGTCTTGGGTCACTTCCCCAGATGAAACACGTGTTGGCTGGGCAACCGTTCAAGATTAAAGAAGAACATAAAACAACTTCTGAATGCTTATTGTTTCCTAAAGTAGATGCATCTACTGTACGTGTTTGTCGGATCTCTAGAGACAGAGTACTTACTCTGCAACGTAATTTAGACGTGTGCACAGGCCTTCATCAAATGTATTAGACCTCTGGTCTGTAATTCAGGGGGTTCAGGGTCAACTCTTCCTGTAGGCACCGTCCCATGAATGTGTCAAAGTGACTTGCGTACACCCGTTGCAGGTGCCACATCCTACCTACTCATATAAACCCTGTTCCTTGCTTCAAGCAGGTGCCAGCTGGTCTTTGTGCATTCCATCTTGACAGTCACACAAAGGGAGAAGGTGTGTGACTTTTGCATTTTGATGGCCCATCAACAAGCAGATGGGCCTTCCTGAGGTAGATTGGGATGAACTGACACTTGCACCTGAATAGGACAGTGTCAGTCCCCACACAAAGAGCTGCATACCCCACTGTAGTGAGTCTGGAGCTAGGGCAGGAAAGACAGGGACCTTGTGATCTTTGAATGCCTCTTTGAAGTCTCCCCTACTTCAAAGGCCGATTTTGGTATAAGAACTAGACCCCAACACCAGCAAATCTAAAATATGATAGAACCAAGGACATTCTGCCTGGAAGAAGAGCTGCTGTGCTTCAGGAGGGACTGCGAACCTGCTAACTACTTTTCTGTGTTGGCCTGCTGCCTGCTGATTGCTGTGCTGTAGGAGGGACTGACACTTTGCTACCTGATCTGCTGTGTTGGCCTGCTGCCTGCTGCTTATTGCCTAGGAGTGAGAGGGTCTGGACCTGCTTTCTACATTCTTGAACCCAAGTTTCTCCAAGGGATTTCTGGCTTGCCTTCTGTTTTCTGAAGTCTCAGGGTCATAAAAGCCTTCTTGCATCTCTGCTGGTGCTGCTGAACTCTGCCATGTGCAAGTCCTATCCTTGCCTGAGGTGCCCCTTCCAGTCTTGGGCCTCAGAAGTGGGTTCTACAGCTGTTTTGCTGAAAATATTGAAACAGTGACCCCTTTGCACCAATCGAAAACTGTGCAGTGCCCTCCTACTCAGTGCCGATTCGACGATGACGCAGGTCTCGACTGCGAGGTTGGATGACAAATCAGCATGGACCTAAAGATGCCGCTGCAAGGCAGGTGTCCGACGCAGGGCCAACCCTTCGACTGTGAGAATCGACTCCAACACATAGACCCGATTGTTTGAATCAGAACTGAGGCAGGGAGCCCATGACGCTACATACAAGGTACTTTTTCAGGGGGCCCTGTGTGGGACCTGTAGCAGGCCTGCCCTCCACTGTGGGCAGCCTAAACTTTGGATTTACCCTGGTCTAGCGCAACCTCATGTAACCTTTTAACGCTATTGATTTAATTTCACAAATCCATATATCAACCTCTAATTATCAGAATTTTGTAATTGTGGTCTTGTTTTTCTTAGATAAATATCCTCTATTTTTCTAAACTGATGTGGAGACTTTTTGAGGTTCTGTCAGTGTGTTACTGTAATTTAAGTGTTGCACAAATACTTTACACATTGCCTCTCAAGTGAAGCCTGACTGCTCTGTGCCAAACTACCAGAGGGTCAGCACAATTTAATTTAGGGTGTGGATCTGACTTACCTTGACTAAGATTTTGGTCCTTACTTGGACAGGGTGCAAACCTCTGCTAACTCACGACCCAGTTTCAAACGGGGAGCAATATCAAATTGGAATTTAGAAGGGGAATGGTTAGGGCATCCATCCCCAATCCCGATTCCTTATGGTATATATTAATGTTTTGCGACTAAAATCTGGTGGAGAAACATTAATGCTTTCTGATAAACTCAAAGAAGGTGGTAACCCATTCTAAAATGGGAAGTGAATGTTAACAAAAACATATTCCAGGAGAAGCCCATGGTCCATTGGACCACGGCCTTCTCCTAAAAAAGATTTGTTTAACTTTTCACATTGACCAGGGCCTACACCTACAAAATGTTTGCGTATCTTTTAAAAAAAAAAATACAGTCTGTTCTCCTTTAAGAAAACAAGCTGCATTAAAAAAAATAAGATTACTTTATTTAAAAGCAATCATAGACCCCAGCAGGCCACCTTTCCTGTGATTGTGGAAAATCATAGTGGGCTGCAATTTGTGACATACCACTTGAATATTGATGAGGTCTGTCATATTATGACCCATTTTGATTCTGTATCTTTTTAAACCCTTGGCTGCGGCGGGAATTCCGCCGCAGCGCTGGGGGGGGTTTGGGGGCAGCGCGGTGGCGCTGTGCTCATGATGGAGCCACTCCGTCATGAGCCACGGTTGAGCTGTGCTCATGACGGAGTGGTTCCGTCATGACTCCGCCCACTGCGCTAATCGCCCGCACAGGCGGGGAATCAGCGCAGCGTGGGCGGAGCGGCGGCCAACGGCCGCAGCATGACGGAACCACTCCGTCATGAGCACACGGCACCCGTGGCTCATGACGGAGTGGTTCCGTCATGAGCGGGGAAGGGGTTAACTTACCTGTTAATATATAGGTCAGTTTGCAAACACAATCAGTGCACAAATTGCAAGCACTTTTACCAAATGTATTCTCTGTACATGAGGCCATAGGTGCCTAAAAAGAACCACAGTTTTTACGTAGGCATGTTCCAGCAGAATTCTTGAAAGCAATGGACAAACTCCCATCAGCCAGGAGATTAGTCCACAATCTAGATCTATGCTTGTGAATGTAAACAGGAGTGTTAAATGTCAACAAGCAGTCTATTTTCATACTGCAATGTCAGAGGTCAAAGATTCTTCCGGGGCACAACCTTGAGAGCCTGTCAACAGCCGTCCTAAGAGCTTTAATTCTTGAATATTGTTGGATCTGTGCCTGGTTTTAAATGGTACAAAAGGGGGTGGTGATGGACGGAGCATCAGAACCAATCAAACACTCACACCCAGTCAACAGATCTGGGTTTGATCCATCACCGTTCTTTAGCCCACTCTGCCACCCCAGTTCAGACATGCCAAGTGCAAATCAGTCTGACCCTGTGCCTCATGGGAACAGTCCAGCCCGAACTGCCAAGCAATGCCTTCCCTAGACTGGAAACAAGCTTCCTAGAACCGGTTTCTGGCATTTCAGCCGTCTTCAGCCAGGCTTGATTGAATCCAGTGGCAAAGTGAGCAAGGGACTCACGTCTGAGCATACCCTGCCAACTTATGGCGAACAAAGCGGTACAAAAGGGGGTGGTGATGGACGGAGCATCAGAACCAATCAAACACTCACACCCAGTCAACAGATCTGGGTTTGATCCATCACCGTTCTTTAGCCCACTCTGCCACCCCAGTTCAGACATGCCAAATGCAAATCAGTCTGACCCTGTGCCTCATGGGAACAGTCCAGCCCGCACTGCCAAGCAATGCCTTCCCTGGACCGGAAACAAGCTTCCTAGGACCGGTTTCTGGCATTTCAGCCGTCTTCAGCCAGGCTTGATTGAATCCAGTGGCAAAGTGAGCAAGGGACTCACGTCTGAGCATACCCTGCCAACTTATGGCGAACAAAGGTTTTAAATGAGCATATACACAGCACAGAATAAAGAGTTATACAGCTAGTGTAGTCTTGCTCGGTTTTAACCCGGATTGACGTGGGTTCTGATCAGACCCCGTCTCTCCCATTTGGGTCGACACTGTTATTATTTTTGAACACAGACAGAAATTAGTATTTAAGTTTAACTAGGCACCAGTTGATGGGATTGATATGAGGTTCTTGATTTATTCCTTTTTTTCCTTTCTGGGCGGCAGTTGCTTATGATGAGAAAGTGAGGTAGCAGGCGAGTACCTGTCTGTGTATCCTCTTTGGGGTTACTTCCGTGAGGCACTGCCGGGCCCTCTCCACCTTTTTTCTATTACTGTTGTTCTTGAGTGGACACTATAAATTTACGGTCACCTCTGCCTTTATGTTTCTATATAAATCTTTTGAGGAAATGGGATAACCTGGGAAGCACCTTTTTTTCACATAGACACGATTTAGGTCTTTTTAAAGAATTGAGTGACATCAGACCCAATTGTTGCATGGCAAGAAGTTGGCCGCGCATGTGAAATCAAAACAAAATAGTCTTGAACTTGCAAGGGATATTGATGAAAGTGTGTTCACTCTATACATTTTTGTGCTGGGTAGGTCCTGTTTTGTGTATGGATCTGTGCCTGTGACAATGGATTACACCAAACATTTCTAAACATTGCCTGATCCGTGCAGTAGTGTTTGTTGTGCCTGGAGTACAACCCCTGGAAAACTCCAGACAGCTCAAAGTTATGAAGTCCTGCTCAAATTTGGCCTAATACGATATTGCACTGTAAACTATCCAGTCATGTTTAATAGAGTTATATTACATTGAATACTTTGTGAACGGTGCCTGAGACTCTACACAGCTGGTTCCTGAGATATCTTTTAAGCATGTTGATGCCATTCCAACTAACCCTCTACCTCCGTCTTTAACCCTTGAAATTTGCCCATTCAGCTAACCAGATGGAAATAATTACATTCTAAGACGTTGAAAGTATAAGGCTCCATTTTCACTTCCACAGCCCCTGACTCTTAAGCAATATGCCCTGTGTTTCCAAAAACAGGAACGATACCCTTGGTCTGAACTGCCCTTGTGAGTACCGGCAGCATAATTACTTACATCATCATCTCAGCAATCTGCCACATTGGCTCCTCTCATCTAATTGGACAAATAAATATCTGCACAAAAGCTTACACACACGATGAGGGTGCTTTATTGCTCTAATGAAAAAGTATTTTCCATCATCACCATGAATATTACACCAATGCTTGAAGAGAACCTTTAGCCAAATAGACTAGGGTCACCATCACTGTGGTCTCACAGACAGTTAAGGGATGGACCACAAGGTCCAAGGTGTCCGATGGCAGAGTTAACAAAAACGACAATTTATGGCAGTACTCACATACTTCTAAAGTGTAAATGAGCACCTCAGGAATAAATATAGGGATCACTGACAGAATATCGAGGAGAAGAATATGGAACTGCCACACTATTGAGGTAAAAATATCGAGTGACAGAATATCGACTTCCTATCTACAAACAGGTAAGTACAAAAATATTGAATCCTTAATATCGTTGTTAATAATATAGTTTGCTGAAATATCGACTTTTTTAAATGTCTTAAAAGTAATATAAAATTAATTAAATATTAAATATAATTAAGTAAAACATACTTAAAAATAATTAAAACACGTTAAAATTAATACATAATAAATGTAATGTAAAAAAAAATAAACATGCATTTTTTAAATATATCAACTTAACAATATTAAAAAATAAATAATATTTAATTATAAAAAGTAAAAAAACGAATTTAAAATATAATTACATATATATATATATAAATACACCTATAATATAAATATAAAAATTATTTATATATAATAACTTATAGTTACACTACATTAACTATAACAATACTGAAAGCGTTGCATAGTGTAGGGGATAAAATTACTATTCCCACTCCAGTGAGTGCAACAATAGGGAAAGTGTTGGATAGCGGGTGGGTAAAAACTACTATTCCCACTCCAGTGAGTGCAACAGTAGGAAAAGTGTTGGATAGCGGGAGGGTGAAAATTACTATTCCCCCTCCAGCGAATGCAACAGTAGGGAAAGTGTTGGATAGCAGGTGGGAATAATTTAATATTCCCACTCCACCAAGTGTAACAGTAGGGAAAGTGTTGGATGGCGTAGGGGAATAATTTAGTATACCCACTCCTGCAATATAATGAACATTAATTAACAAGTAATTATTTTTTCAAAATTGATTTACCTCCCAGCATTTCCCCTTATAAACGTCACCTACAATATTGTTAAATATTAATAAATTAACATAATTAATTAACAATTAATTAACTAATAACAATTAACAATACAATTAATAACCATCAAATCTAAATTAATTCACACAATTAAAACTATAAAATCACTTTTAATAAATATAATATAAAAAATATTAAACATTGCATGAAAAATAAATCAATTCCTATCCTACTCCCCTATCAACCCTCAACCCACTCCTAAAAAAAGTACACAATTAATATATTTACAAATTAATTATTAATAGTTCATATCTAATTAATTACTAGTTAATTAAAAAATAACACAACTAACAGAATTACCAATTAATTATTAATTGTTATTAATCAATTCATAATTAATAAATAATAAATTAAAGAACTTAATTAGCGATATAAATGATCAAATACTAAATTATTAATTAATAACATAATTAATTAATTAATTTCTATTAAATTCTGTTGCAGGGATTCTGCTTATACACAGAACTATGCGTAGAACCCCAGGACCTCAGTGAATTGTGGTGTACCAGAAACTCACCTCAGAACCCAGAACCCAGTATCCGGCTAGCATAAGTGTCCCATTCGTTATCCGAGATTTAGCTCGGCGGTCCCAATGAAAAGACAACCCAGAACAAGCGACTCAGTGTACTCTCAGGAATGGTGGGAATCGGAAATACCTGTTCGTATATTATTCTCACATCAGTCCACAACAAGAATCAACAGAGACACGGTGAAAATAAAAAGAGTTTATTTTTATAGACCACGTGTCCTAAGATGCAGTACTTTGGCTAATACAAGCAGACAAATGATTAGAATTAAAACCATCAGCATCGTTACAATACCATAGAATATAAAGGGAGTGATCATGTTATAAATGACAGTGGATACTACCACCTTCCCTTAACTAAGAAGCTAATATTATTATTATGCTAATAAAAGGTCTCTTAGGCTTGAACAGGGGACCCCATACCTCACAGATCAGCTTAGTGAAATCACATCACAGGAGCATCAGAAGTCTTCTCGCAGGAAGGCTCGTCTTCGGTCTGAATATTAAACATGATGTCTGCAATATTAAAAGCACCAACTTTCAGGTATTCGCAGCTGCCTGTGTGTTATGGCTAAATAGTGGGTCGATCAACCTGGAGTGGAAAACATGCATTGTCTAACGACCCAGACTGTTTGTTACACCATGTACAGACCAAGGTCACTGCGCAGAGCTCGAGATGGTAACAACAGATTGCTCTCGTGTGAGGCAAAGCGCGAGTCAGCAGTTTGTTTAAACAATAACATGTAGACGCAGTGTCGTGCGCAAAAGCAGCAAGATGGCTCTCTAACATCTAACGTGGTTATGCTAACTTAACAATGTATGTACGTATTAAGGGATTCCTTACTACATGCCCCCTTGATCGAAGCACTAACCAGTAGGGAAGAAATGAGAGAACGCAGAGTTCAAATTCGACAGAGCAGAACAAGGCGTATTCAATTACGAAACCAAGTATCGGTTCAGAGCAAGTTCGAAAAGGAAAAAGAAAACGGGAGAAAAAATAAAACCTCAAAAAGGGAAAGGAAAAAAAAAAATGAAAACCGCTGTTTTGGCCAGCAATCCAAAGTCACCGGTAATGTTCAAAACATGGTAGAAAAAATATAGTGGATGACAGTTCACTCAATCCATGAACGTGTATGCAGCATACGTAGCAACAGCTTCCAACAGAAAATCGTTGGCACGGCCACTAAAAGTTTCAGCCATCCAGTTAATCAAAGAAAAGGAACATACATGGTCTTCAATGAGCGGAGCCTCTAGCACCATCAGAGGGCAACCGACGTGTTCTTCCAGATAACTCATATCCAAGAAGTCATAGGCAGCCCTTGCGATGTCCCAATTACCCAGGATACCATGCGCCGCACCACAGGCCATAATCCGAACACCAGAACAGGCAAACTCGTGAGACACTAAGGGCCTCATCAGTCTATCATAATCCGGCACCGGAGACACCGTGTTGGTTAAGCACAAATCCAGAGGCCATTCAAAGGGACAATCTAAGCAGTGAAAGACAGGTTGCACGCAGGTAAAGTGGGAATACCGGAAGGATAATCCATATGCCAGGCTCAAAGTCGCCAATGGCAGGGTACCATAATATTCAAGCATCCTGTCACGAAGAAGATACAGGCGGGGAAGGTTGTCGCGAGGCACAGAAAGTGCAGCCATTTCGTAGTATGAAGAATAAAAGCAGCACCCCTGCCACCAGCGCCAGAATCAGCGGGACACCGCCAAAGACGCTCGAGAAAATAGAATGAAAAAATGCCGGAATCACACCAAAAATAGTTTGGAAGGAGGTCACGAGGCCTGAGCCTACAAGTTTAAAAAAATGAGCCAGGCCAGTTGTGGACGAGGCATTGAAGATTGTTTGGATCAAAGCTCCAAAATGCAGGGGGAGGTCAGTATTCAAAAGCGCCTGTACCTCAGTGCGCGTATTTGCCACGTGAAGGACAAATGTTTCTCGGGAGGAAGTCAATGGCACCTCCTTTTGGGACAATAGAGCTCTTATTCTGCTCATCTTGTTGAACTCTGCTTTAAGGTCGGAATCGAAGGCCAGATGGAAACATCCAGCCGCCCATGCGGGGGAGGAAATAGAACATTATTGCAGCAGACTACTCTCTGCTATACAGTTACTATATATGGGATTCCCACTAACATCCCGCAGCAAGCCTCATTATTCAAAATTAAATAACTACAGTTTCCAAGCAGCGTGAAAGACGGTGTAATCACTGGTACAGGGATACCTTTGAGGACGCAGGCCAAATTCGGGGCGTGTACATTGCATGCACCGTGTAACTGAATGTGCCTACATACTACAGAATGATCAGGTGTCGAGGTACACTCCTCACCTTTCAGGTAAACCTCTGTACCGTCTCTTGTACATCTATACGTGAAAGGGAGAGACCAGACCTCATGTAGGAACGTGGTACCCAGCTGTTCATATCTACCCAGAGCATAGTGTTTCATGCATGACGTAAACTTAAAAAGTGCGAAAGGGAGCGTGATCAACCCATGTACTAACCACACGGCTGAATTCAATTCCGCCACAGAGAAAGGTAACGGCTCCAATTTTTCTATGTGTAACAATGAATATGTAGCATCTTTCATGGATATGAACTGCTGTTTCACAGTAAGGTTAAAGGGAAGGAATAATGATGTCGTATTCAGATAGTCCCAGGGGACCTTTCCTGCCTTTAACGTTTGTAATGTCCATGCAAACTGCATAACAGAACGCAACTGGTTTTGACCATGATACAATACAGACACATCATCATGTACAATATCAACAATTGAAGAAACAATATTGTCTAATGTATAAATTCTGAAAGAAAGTGTGTTAATGCTGTTATATATGACGGCCAAGACCTTTTCCATATTTGCTTGATCAATGGCCCTCAATCTTGAAGCTGCCTCAATTTGCGACAATTTCCACACTTCGTTGTAAATAGCATACGCCCACCTCTTGGATCTGCCACCCACAGGACCTTTAACAAAATCATTCAAATCTATTTTGTCATGTAATTTTGATAAATGAACTTTGACAGATGCCAAGGTGGAATGTCGCAGCCATGATTGACATAATTTCCCTACAGAGTAGGTAGTTACTGTATGAGAGGACTCAAACCGAGGGTCCACGCGCTGTCGCGTATACCCCGGTTTCAGACCTAGAAAACGACCTTGACAGGCATCTGAACTGCTTTGCCAAATTAACCATCCTTCACTACTAAATTTCGAAATATTGAAAGATGCATTAGAGACTAATGACTGCAAAGCAGGAAGGGACAGATCTGTGTGGTTATTCCAATTTGGGTAAGCGCCCAGATCTGGAACAGAAGGGAAATTTAGTTTTTTAGAAGTGGCCAATCCGAAACAGGTGGTCTGGAAGATGGTTGAATTTAAAAACAACATATGATTCGGTACAAGACAGGCACGATGTAAAGCTTCAATTCCCTGAACCTGCCACGGCTTGGAACCCCAAACCGATTTAAGATCAATAGTAGCCTTCCACAGATCATAACCTTTGATTGACAACTCATCCATAAAGGACTTAGAATAGAGTAATTTGGTGTGTGTCAGTCTAACCTTCGAGGCAGACTCAGGCATCACCTTAAAATAAAAGGATGCCGGGTTGGAAACACTGAAATCAGTAAAATAAGTATACTTATCAACCAATGTAGGTGAACTGCCGAAAGATGGGGTGGGACAGTGTTCCCATTGGGTAAAATTTACAAAATTACGAAATGTGTTCGCTTTATGCAGAAAGTGATTGCCATAATGCTGAAAACAATACTGTTATGCATAGTTAGCTGCATTTTCATATAAATCTTCTGCATCAAAAGCGGCATAATATTTCAAATCAGAAAACAGTGCTTCAATGGCATGAACATCCCAATCATCAGAACGAATGTTCTGCTTAACCACATCACCCATAGAAACACGAAATACATTAGGTAGATTGATGACCTCTGTAGGACCGTGAATTTGGAATTTAACAGCATCCCACGCAATTCCATCCAAAACGGGCCAGGCAGTAATATTCACAAAAGTCTGGTCCCTTTTCATGATGTGGGACGAGGAGTGGGGGGCCAAAGTTCTATTGATAAGTCTAATTGTAGATCTTTCTTTAAGATAGTGGCCATTCACCAGACGGAAAAATACTATTACAAATCCAATGGACATAAACAAAAAAATACTTATAAGCATTCAGCCAAGGCGGAATCAAAAAATGTCTTTTGAACCAACTAGCAAAAATAGCAATGTTCGAAGGGGAAGCATAAGGCAATGAGTTTGTGTCAAAGGAGAAACGTGACTGGTCAACCGCCGTAGATTGTAAAACAGGCGGGTGACCATTTGTAGGATAAGCATACTCAGTCTCTTCGGGCAGACCACCAGCCGGCGGTATTAACAAGGGATCAGTAACTGACTGCATCTCGATGGCAACATCAGACAAGGTGTTAGAAGCAGGAAGCAACACTGAATTTCTTTGCATCGTGTGGCATGAAACTGCTGGAGTCAGACTAAGAAGTATCGGCCACTCGCTGAAGTTTGACATTGTCAATAGAGATGTACCTGTTTTCTTTGCGCCCAGGAAGTGGAGGTAAAATGACTGTTCTTGTACCCTGCACTCCAAGCACTGGAACCGGTGCACGATAAGAGGGGCCGAACTCCTTCTTGTTCTCCACCTTCTCACGGACCAGGTCTCCAACTCGGGGTAGCCAGCCGGCTACCGGAATCTCAAGCTCAGCATCAGACGTGGAGGGCAAGTGTTCCTTCGATAGAGTGTCTCTGGCTTCTTGTAGGGTCTGCAAAACAGCACAGTGATCATCTACGTCAAAGGGTGCGGTCGACGCCGCCATGTCTAGACCATCAAGGTCTGGAACAAACATTCTGATTCCGAAGAGCATCATGTATGGGGTCCGCCCACCCAGAGACCTTCTAGGGAGATTATTAAGTGCACGTTGGACGTTATACAAGTGGGCTAGCCAATTCCGGCCTGTGCCTAAAACACGTGCTGTCAAAGATTGCTTTAAGTCACGGTTCATTCGTTCCACCACACTATTACCCTCAGGTCGGTAGGGGGACGAAAATTTGACTTGGACCCCCAAATTTCTCATAGCCTCCTTGTAAGCCTTGGAGGCGAACGCGGGGCCCTGATCAGAATGGAAGGTACCACACGCAAAAGTTCCCACAAAGACACGCAAATCCCTGATGACAGTCCGCGAATCAGCACTCCTTTGTGGCCATACCCAAAGAAAACGTGTGCACGAATCCACTGCAACCAAGATATACTTGTACGCAGTATCAGAAGAAAAAGGACCGCAGTGATCTAGATAAACACAACCAAATGGTTTATTAGATATGTACAACTGTGTTTGTGGTTGGCGCGCAACAGTGGAAGGTTTAATCTGTTGGCAAATGTCACAATCAAGAACATAAGCGCGCGCCTGTTTGTATAAACCGAACCACCAATAACGTTGTTGTAACAGAGATATAGTAGCTGACACGCCGGCGTGGGCTGACGCCAACCCCTCGTGCGCTGCTAGTATCAGAGATGGTCTGCAGTCCGCGTTGGGAATAATTCTGTCACCAACGTCGTTAATCCTCACTAACGGGACGATATCAGGACTTAAGTGATAAAAATAACGAGAAGGAAAACCCTTCGGGTAATCACTTCCCTTCTCTGTAGCAGCAATAGCTGCCAAGATGTCATCATCAATCTTACTTTTAGATCTTGTAACTGCTGCCACTAAGTATGTAGCCACTGCGGTTTTTGCTGCCTCGTCAGCCAAGCTGTTACCGACAGCATGGACACCAAGTCGTTGGTGACCAAGAGTGTGAATAACATTCACAAGAGGGAGACGTTCTTTAAAGTCTGCCACTCGAACCCAAAGCATTTTATGCTTAATTATGCTACCTTTGGTATCACGATATTCGTTTTGAGACCAGAAGTGTAAATTGTCATTGTAGGACTGGACACAATAAAAGGAGTCACTTACTATAAGAGTACTAACTCGGGGATCAGCAAACTCCAGTGCAAGCACCAGAGCCCGGAGCTCCGCCAATTGCGCGGTACAATCACCCAATGACTGCGTATGCACGGCATCAGATTGGAATTCACCATTTACGAATGTACCCACGACAATTGCGCAAGCCGCTGAATAGGCATGCTTTGATCCAATCGCCGGCTGCGCCGAGCCGTCAGTGTATATGACACAATGGTATTCTTCGAGCGGGCGCAAAGACAGAGGAGCCGGATGAACCAATTCATACAGTAAGTACTCCTGAGTCTGTAAAGAGGCGTCAAAGATATAAGTGACATCTGGGGACGTCAGAGTTGTGGCCCATTGTATCCACCGTGGATGCAAAGCTTTAGAATTTGGTACACTTGCTTTTGTCACCGCCTCTAGGGCAGGATAAGGAGTTACAACCAGTATCTGTTTTCCATGCGACAGTGCGCGTTCTTTAAGGATCGCCATCTGTACTGCCGTCAGAACTTTCTCGACAGTGGAAAAACGCAACTCAGCAGAAGTGTACAAGTGTGATTTATACGCAATGGGGACTGTATCACCCTCATTGAACGTCAAGTACGTGAAACCCACTGCGCCTGGTACTAATCTTATTACCAGGTTAGTGCAGTTATCACGCGTCAATAAGTATTGTGAAGCAAGAAGATCAGCCTGTAAAGACTGTAGAATAGCAGTATGTTCTAGCTGCCAGCTAGACTTCGAAAAAGAAGGTTGTACCAAGGCGTAACGCGGCTTGATACGCTGGGCATAATCAGGAATATACGTACGTCCGAAATTCAGAAAGCCCAGCAGAGATTGTAATTTTTTCAGTGTTGTAGGAGCACGCAAGCATGCGCACTTCTCCAGAAAGTGAGGAGCCAATCCCTTACCTTCATTGTTGAGCTCGTAGCCCAAAAACAACACTGTATATTCCGCGATGTGAGACTTCGCAAAATTAAATTTGTAACCATAATCCGCAAAACTCACAATAATATTGTCGACTCGAGACAGATGTGGCCTCAGCTCATCATCCGTGAGGTAGATATCGTCAACATAGGAGTATGCGTCGGGGTCAATTCTTTCTAAGAGAGAGGCCACGCGAGCGGCAAAGACGCCAGGGCTGTTCTTATAGCCCATTGCTAATCTTGTGAACTGTTTTTGTTTGCCGCCTGAAGTAAACGCCGTCCACTGGCTACTCTGTGTGGACAGGTTATGGCTAAAAAAGCCATTGGAGATGTCAAGTGTTGTTTTAAATCTCTTACGCACGAGACTGTCGACAAGAGCCGAACTGTGAGTATTTTGTACCGCGCAGGTCCGGCAATGCGAGTTTAAGTGCCGGTAATCCAAAACTAAACGGTACGACCCGTCAGGCTTCGTCACAGTGAATAAAGGGTTATTCATAGGGGACACACAAGTTTCAATAACACCCTGATATTCCAATTGTTCAAGGATTGCAGCAACGTGCGGTCTAGCCTCACGACGCATAGGATATTGGGGCTGTGGCTGGGGCATAGACTGCAATGGAATCTCATGGCAGGGGGACAGCCGGTCCCATCCAACCTGAGTGCGATACACTGCTGGCGCTAGCGCCAGTGCCCACTCCTCAGCGTACACTTCAGCTTGGTCCTTAGGCACTGTGTGCGCAAAGGACGGGAGGATTACCTCCTCCCCTCTAGGAGCTTCTAAAATGAAAGCTGGGGGCCAATCTGCCTCCGCTAGGAGGATATCATAGGTGGTAGTCAGATTATCCCAAAAAATCCCCTTTATAGTACGTTGTATGTCACCCTCAATTAGTAAGACTATTTCGTTAAGTCTGTCAGGGGGAGCCACTCTGGTGTCAGCTGTTTCAACAGTAACCAATATATCAGTTGCTGTCGCCGCCAGAAATGGACGCAGAGCTTGACGGACTATGGTCATTTCCGCTGCGCTGTCCAGTAGCGTCAGCGCCCATGTCCGGTTCCGAAGCTGTGTCCGCACTATCTGAGGCATACCTTGCCGTCAGAGCAGCCACTTTCTTCTTCTGAAACGGGGGTCTTTGTCGTGCGAATTCGTCCTGCTTGCCTTTACCCTCAGTCTGCCGGGGTTGGTCACGTGTTTGTGGAGCACCGCCTCCGCCACCGGACTGTGAAGCCGATGTTTCCTGTGAAGAACGAGGAGAACGTTGTTCAGAAACCTGAAATCTATCAGGAGACTTAATAGTAGCACGATCACGCAGATCATAAGTGCGCTCACTACGTGACTGAACGGGAGAGGCAGGCCGAGACCCCTGTTTCTGCTGTTGCTTTCCCTGTTGTTTTGACCGCCAACTCTGTTTCGGAATGTTTGGCCGGTCATCCTTACCAGATGCGTCTGCCTTACCCTGCTGCTTAATTTTGGGAGTTTTAACAACAGGTTTAACTCCTAAAGAGCTACGACCCAAATCTCTGTATGCTGTCGAGATTATTTTCGCGAACTCCAGCGGCTTATCCTCATCAGCAACTTTCTTCAGTTCATTACGAACTTGGAATTGCATAGCATCACCCTTAAGGTTACACATTACCATGGTAGCCACCAGGTCAAACTGTCCGAGGAGCCGCATGCCCAATTCTATCGCAGACTCCGCACCGTGGTTATCTTGAACACTTTTAAAAACGAAGGGCAGTACCGACATAGACGGAGTGCCAAAGCACTGCGAGTACGTCGCTGCAAAGACCTTGCCCCAGTTTACACAATCATCAACGTCGGGGACCAAGTCTTTAGGCAAACTAATGGTAAGGATCCTGTGTTTCTCCACAGGAGATGTATTCGGGTAAACCGCTTCTATTTGGTCAAATTTTTCAGCAAGCCAAAAAGGGAAATCATCCCTATTTTGGGGGCGCTTGCCCATAACAGAATTAACCATAACAGGACTAATGACCACAGCGTGGTGGTCAGTAGGCTGCCCCGCAACAGCAGGTGCCCCCGCCTGCACATTGCGTGACACGTACTGTACCAAAGCCCTATGTACTGTAATAAGGGCAGTGTGCAGTACACGCAATTCAGCCACCGGCACCGTGAGGTAACGGGGATGAGGCGTATATCCGGCTAGTACCGGCCAAGTGGCCCCTGCAATTGACAAAGGGCCCATTCTCGGCGGTATAACCGCATGGGGAAGGGCGCCATTAAACCAAATAAGATGCTGCCAAGCAGATATTGGTATTTCTTGTGTCCTATACGGCGTATAGTTCGCTGGCACGGCTGTGGCAGTGTAAGTATGAAAAGAATCATCGTCCTCACTCACTGCTGGAAGCGTCACCCAAGAGTAGAACAACTAATAAGGATGAGCCGCATCGGCTCCTACCACAAAGATTACGTTCATACCAGTATCTGGCACTCCATACTGCGTCAAATGACGTTTCAGAGGTGCCCGACTGTGCGCCGCTATATCGACCGCCATAAGGACAAACTACACTCGAAGTAAGCAGTAGCACAAGGGTTCAATAACCTTTTTAATGATCAAGCTTGAAGAAACCTATATCAACAGAAATAGGTAGGTTTAAATCCATCAGACTTGTTATCCGGAAACAAGAATGAGGGAGTTGTGGACTAATATAAGCACTACTAAGGCGTTTCAACTCATAGACCAAACGTTAGGTGTGCCATGTTGCAGGGATTCTGCTTATACACAGAACTATGCGTAGAACCCCAGGACCTCAGTGAATTGTGGTGTACCAGAAACTCACCTCAGAACCCAGAACCTAGTATCCGGCTAGCATAAGTGTCCCATTCGTTATCCGAGATTTAGCTCGGCGGTCCCAATGAAAAGACAACCCAGAACAAGCGACTCATTGTACTCTCAGGAATGGTGGGAATCGGAAATACCTGTTCGTATGTTATTCTCACATCAGTCCACAACAAGAATCAACAGAGACACGGTGAAAATAAAAAGAGTTTATTTTTATAGACCACGTGTCCTAAGATGCAGTACTTTGGCTAATACAAGCAGACAAATGATTAGAATTAAAACCATCAGCATCGTTACAATACCATAGAATATAAAGGGAGTGATCATGTTATAAATGACAGTGGATACTACCACCTTCCCTTAACTAAGAAGCTAATATTATTATTATGCTAATAAAAGGTCTCTTAGGCTTGAACAGGGGACCCCATACCTCACAGATCAGCTTAGTGAAATCACATCACAGGAGCATCAGAAGTCTTCTCGCAGGAAGGCTCGTCTTCGGTCTGAATATTAAACATGATGTCTGCAATATTAAAAGCACCAACTTTCAGGTATTCGCAGCTGCCTGTGTGTTATGGCTAAATAGTGGGTCGATCAACCTGGAGTGGAAAACATGCATTGTCTAACGACCCAGACTGTTTGTTACACCATGTACAGACCAAGGTCACTGCGCAGAGCTCGAGATGGTAACAACAGATTGCTCTCGTGTGAGGCAAAGCGCGAGTCAGCAGTTTGGTTAAACAATAACATGTAGACGCAGTGTCGTGCGCAAAAGCAGCAAGATGGCTCTCTAACATCTAACGTGGTTATGCTAACTTAACAATGTATGTACGTATTAAGGGATTCCTTACTACAATTCCTTCCCACACTATTCCCCTGTAAACCCACAAACCGCTACAGAATTAAATTACGCAAAAAGGAATTAACAAATAATTAATTAATTCTAAATAATTCTTAAAAAATATTTTATAATTAAATTGCTTCCCACCCTATTCCCCTATAAACCCACAACCCGCTACGGAATGAAATTATGCAAAAATTAATTAACATAAAATTCATTACTTTAAAAAAATTCAAACATACATTACAAAAATAATACATACTTTTAACACATATACTGACACTTAAAACACAAAGAAAATCGATATTTTTAACAACTATATTATGACTGTCGATATTACTAACTTCAATATTATGAAAAACGTTATTTCTTACATGCATTTCGATATTCTGCACCACTATATTTTTGTAAGTCGATATTATGTCCACTCGATATAATTATAAATCTCGATATTTTGCCATATCGATATTTAAAATTCGCTATTTTGACTGCTCATCATAATTACAGATAGCTGTGACTGTTTAGATATTCAAACAGAAATTCTGATACCTACTTTCGTTTTTAAATGGACAATTTTTAAGCAGTTTAACATTTGGAGGTGACAGGTCACATGTCTTTAATTTTAATTCTTAGCAAGGTTTCACATCAATATTTGAAAGGGTATTTACGTGAAAATGATATGCAAACTATCTGTGAGCATTCAAGAGTGTAAAAGGAGGCTATGATGCTACCTTCATCACTTACTGGGGCTAATTGATAGAAATGCTCTATAGTTTCCAAGCGTTTGCAAGTCCTACAAGGCCTGAAAAGTCATCAGAGGAGAATGAAAAAATACCGCAGACCTCTGGTGACATATTTCCCGAATATACCCCCTAAGGGTTTGCTCGTGACTTCACCCTGACAAGGATTGTGCTTCCTGCTTGAGGATTGTTTCACAACTCCTCAACCAACAACTCAATTTCTTACACTAACCGATGCACAAACCTCCATGTTATGACCCCAGCAAACCAGTGCTATTTTGCTACACACCACTCCATTCTATGCCACTCCAGTCTATGTCTCTTCACTGTACACAGCTACAATCTACGCTACTCTAATGTCCGCTATTCCACCTTACAGAACTCCAGTGCACACCACTTTACTCAAAAAGCGATTACACTGTATGCCATTCCCTTCCTTGCCCCTCCACTGTACACCACTCCAGTATATCCTATTCCACTGTCCACTATTCCACTGTATGCCACTGCAGTGTTGGCCACTACACTCTATGCTATTCCACTACACTGTACCTCGCTCAGCTCTATGCCACTCCACTTTACACCAACCTACTCTACACTACCCTATTCTATCCTATTTTACATTACATCACTCTACCCTATGCCACTCCATTCTACGGTATTCCACTCAATGCTAATGCACTATATTATCCTTCACAATATGCCATTCCACTACACTACATGCTATTCTACTGTATAAAACTAGACTTGACCATACCACACTCTATCATACTGTCCTCCACTATACTCTACCTCACTCCACTTAACAAAACTCAACTGAATGATACTGACACTACAATTTGAAACACATTTCTATTGAAAAATAAAAAACATTTAAAGTTGATGAAAAATACAAAGGTTAAAGCTAAGTTATAGTTAGGAAAACTTTAATTATTCTGACTATTCAAACCTAACTTACACTGTACAATCTTTAGAAATGCTAAAGTTATAGTTATAACTTACATTTCAAATTTGTGCAGCATCGGTTATAAGATACATTTGTAATTTACATACTAACCTCAATTAACTATTTAGCACTCACCTCGATAGACCATCTTGTCACATCACATGCAATACTACATTAACTACAACTCACCAATTCTCCATGCATTGGTTATACCATTGCATATTATATAACTTATAGAATGTTAAATCATAGCAGTCATAATAATACATTAAATTTGAAATGACATCATTTCTGAGATCACTGTGAGGCACTCTGAGATGTGCCCGGCCACAGAGTAGGTCTGGGGGCCACCTAGAGGCATGGTAAAATGGCCCAAAAGCCCCCCCCAAAAATGTGCTTGATAAAACCAAACTTTTTATGAAATTGCAAGCTCTCTGCCATTATTTTATTAGCAGCAAAAAAGGCGTCATTCCATGCTGATGATCTCGATTGTCATTAAATTAGTGATTTCTCTCTAAACATGTAAAGAATGGGAGAATAACCTTCCCATTAAAAAGTAGAGCAAAATTATGCATAGCAGGGTTTGGCTCACCAGTATGGCAGCCAGTGGCAGGTGGGCACTTTCTGGCGTTTTGGTAGCAGTGTTTGTCTACTGACGAAGACCGTGCACAACCCCTGGAGTGTGTGCTCACAACGGATGCAGTGTTGTGCCTGGTCGAACACCATGTGCAACAGGGATTGACAGCCCTTGGTGGGTTTGTTCACCAAAACCCTTACAATAGCTCCCAATGACTCAAGCCTGCCTGTCATTGGGTCCAATTCAGTTCAGAATATGTAACAAAAAGTGATCTTCTTATAAAGATTTAACATGTGTTGTCCCACTTTCCTCTATCGGGACTACACTTCCTAAGACCCTTAAAAAATCCTTATATTACCTGCACAATGGCATGATTGCTTTGGGGAACAATAAAGTTAATAAATGAAATCCCTTTCAGAGTACCACTTTCTAATTCTAGTATTTTGTGATGATATGGCCTGTTCTGACTTGTGCTGTGGGATTGTCATATGATTAGTAGGCCTCTGTGAAATTTAAAATATTCTGAAGTAATTGGAATAATTTAGGTCATTTTATGATACTCTTCTAATGCAATATCACAGAAAATTGCATGGTTATGCTTGCTTTCATAATTCAGAGTAATTTGGGGCAAATATGCCTTTTGCAAGAACAAATGAGCAGCAGATATCTACTACTGTTAGTGTTCTTTTGCATTTAGCGCTATTTTCTTCTCACAAAATGCATCCTAGGTCCAGTTTGGATTGCAAGTGTGCATTTTACACTAAGAAAATAGCAGTAAATGCTGGTTTACGCTCTTTACATAATTATACATAATTTTGAGTAATTTTGCTTTAATTTAACGTAAATACGCTACAGCAAATGATACGACGCATGCACATCCCTAGTAATAAGAAAATCCATGTCATTATCTCTTGCTCAAAACCCATGGCCTAAAGCACTTTAAAAAGATACTGACATCCCTAGATGCCAAAAGCCTTTTCCATAACTAAAAAGGCTACTGATAAATCCACGGCCATCTTTGGAACACTGTCTATAATGTGGAAAGGCCTACAAATACCTAGAGAAGAGCTTCTACCTGGTGAACACTGCCATAGTGCTACGGGCCCTACACACGCGGGTACGAGCCGTAGCACTATGGTGGTGTTGCCGTAGGCGTACGCCATCGTGCTACGGGCCGTACACACACGGGTACGGCCCGTAGCACTGTGGCGTACACCTACGGCAACACTGCCATAGTGCTACGGGCCCTACACACGCGGGTATGAGCCGTAGCACTATGGTGGTGTTGCCGTAGGCGTACGCCATCGTGCTACGGGCCCTACACGCGCGGGTACGGCCCGTAGCACTGTGACGTACGCCTACGGCAACACTGCCATAGTGCTACGGGCCCTACAAACGCGGGTACAGCCCGTAGCACTGTGGCGTATGCCTACGGCAACACTGCCATAGTGCTACGGCCCTACACACGCGGGTACGAGCCGTAGCACTGTGGTGTATGCCTATGGCAACACTGCCATAGTGCTACGGGCCCTACACACGCGGGTACGGCCCATAGCACTGTGGCATACGCCTACGGCAACACTGCCATAGTGCTACGGGCCCTACACACGCGGGTATGAGCCGTAGCACTGTGGCGTACGCCTATGGCAACACTGCCATAGTGCTACGGGCCCTACACACGCGGGTACGAGCCGTAGCACTATGGTGGTGTTGCCGTAGGCGTATGCCATCGTGCTACGGGCCCTAAACACACGTGTACGAGCCATATCTCTATGGCGTACGCCTACGGCAACACTCCCATAGGGATTGGACCAGTGTGTACACGTATGTGTGTACGGTCCGAACACACACGCGTACTCCTACCCAAACCCCATATAGTGAAACGACCGTACACACACTCTCAGAGCGTGTGTACGGTGCGTTTCACAGCTCACACTGGTGATAGGAGGCGCACAGGGAAGGAATGGAGGTGTCAGACTCGCACAAGGATGGACATCAAGTCATTGTCAGTGCAGTGCTTCATGTGTAGGGCCTAAGTGTGTCAGGCAGTGAGCTGGCACATGTCTCCTCATGTTTTAACCCAATAGTTGTGTGATGACCTGTGTACACATGTCATGTGTGATGGGGCACTATGTGGCGCACTTCCCCTTCACACCTTTTACATGTGTGCATGTAGTTCAAACTTGTCAAGCACTGCATCACTGGCATGGCACAGTCACCAACACCCGCAACTGTCCCCTGATGCCAGGTACACGGATGATGACACCTGACATCTCACTACCAGCGTGCCCCGATGTGACTATGTCATGTGTGTGTCATGTGTTTCCAGGATCTTGCTGTTGGTGTTCCGTCAACGGCATCTGCTGTAGCTGCATCCAACATGTGTCTGTGTGTAGATGCCCATGTCACACTATTACGCACACCAGGAATAACACGTAACGTGTGTCTGTATGCATCGAACAGGGACTTGCGAGCTTAGGACATATCAGCGTAGTCTCAATATCTGTGTGATCATTTTTGACATGTACCCCTTCATGGCAAGGTGTGTGGTCTGTCCTTTTTCCATGACATGTGACCTGTGCGTCTAGGTTGCCGGCAGCTGTCTGTATGAGATAACATCCTTCAAATGCACATATGTGGATGTGTGTCACTCCTGTAATGTGTTCACTCACACTGGCCCACAGCTACTTTCATGGCATGTCATGAGGACCTTGACAATCCACGTTTGTTGCTGCTTCTTGTTAAGAGTATCACCTGGCTGGCATACGTGTGCAGGATGTATTGCACAGACCAGACTCTGTATGTAGCATATGTGTATTAGCTGTTGAACATGTGCTCAGTCCTTTGACATTGGTGTAGTAATGTACTCAATCATCGTTATTCCTTCCAAATTTCTGAAGGGCACCGCCTCTCCCCCGACCAATGCCAGACTTGGCGGCCATGAGGGAACGCGACTGCATACGCTGCTACAGATTCCCCCAACGGTTAATTGTGGACCTGACAAACAGGCTGGCCCCACACCTCCAACCGCGACACAGTTATCCGACTGCGCTGACCCCCAAGATGAAGGTGATGTTAGCCCTACATTTCTTTGCCACGGTACGTTTCAATTGACCATAGCTGATGTGGGTGGCATGTCCCAGACCATGTTCAGCCGTGTCCTGCATGATGTTTTAGAAGCCATGTTGGAGCACCTGGATGAATTCATCCATTTTCCAACTCCTGAGCAGTTGACAGGTATCAAGTGTGAGTTCTATGCCCTGGGAGGGATGCCCCATGTAATTGGGTCCATTGATGGGACACATGTGGCTTTGGTACCACAACAGGCACAGGAGGTAGCCTTTCGTAACCGTAAACATTACCACTCCATTAATGCCCTTGTGGTGTGTCTTGCTAACATGGTGATTTCCCATGTCTGTGCACGTTTTCCAGGGTCAGCACACGATGCCTACATCATGAGGCGTAGCAGGGTGCCAGAAATGATGCTGCAGCTGCACAACGAACGAGCATGTCTTGTTGGTGGGTAGACTCTGTTTGTCCAGTATTCAGCGGTATCTTAGTATGTGACGGCATCTCCTGACCCACTTCTGTACATGATGTTTCCATGTAGGGGACTCTGGCTATCTCAACATGCCATGGCTGGTGACGCCTCTTCGCAACCCGAGAACAGCTGCAGATCACCGTTACAACAACGCCCATGGGCAGACCAGGCGAGTGATTGAGAGGACGTTTGGCCTCCTGAAGAGCCGATTCCGTTGCCTCCACAAGACCGGCGGGTCCCTCCCATATGCACCGGTGAAGGTCTGCAAAATCTTCCTCGTGTGCTGCATGCTGCACAACATGGCAGTGGAGAAAGCTGTGCCACTCATCCTGGATCCCGATGAGCAGGAACACCCACCCGTGGAGGATGACGGCCTTGGTCATGAGGCAAGTGAGGAGGAAGAGGAGGAGGACATCCGGAGTCAGCTCATACGCAACTTCTTCTCATAATGGTGAGTCCCTGGGTCTGAGTGTGCATGCTTGGAGCCTTGTGTGGCATGTGTTGCAATGTGTGTGTCCAGCTGACTGTATGTGAAGTGACTTTGAGGTGTGTGCTGATGTGTCACTCAAGTGCTGATGTCATTCCACACATTTTAGCTGACACACTCAATTGACAACTAGCATGGTGTCAACCTTATTCATGTAGAGTCCATGACCATGCATTCGGATGACTATGTGTTTCCTGACTTCTTGTGTGTCTCTCATCCCCAGGTATTTGCGCATGCTGTCTGCTCGTGGCATCATTGTGCTCCTGCTATTCCTCATGAGTAATGCAACGTGTGCTGAATCAACGTTACATGCACGGACATGGTGAGAAGTCTCCTTTAGGTAAGAATTGCAGCAAGGCTTTTTGGGTGTGGTAGTTGTTTGTAATGTGTGGGCACTGCTCCTGCGCAGGTATTGTTACTATTCATACATGTTGACTCACCATGGGGCACATGACATGTAGCATGACTCACATGAATTGATAGTCACACTTCGTGACAGTCATCCGTTATGGGATTGTGGATTTTGATGAAGGCATCTATGTGTGTACAACTTCCCTCGGAAACATACGGGAGGCTACGGGTGGACATATTGCGGGACATCCCCATGAGAGGCTCAATGGGGAATTGCAGCCTCTCCGTGTGCAGCAGGGGATGTTTGGCTCACCCCCTTTACTTGTGTGCCACTCCCATGGATTGACAGCATCTGTGGTGCGAAGGGGGTGTCCAGTGTAGGTCCCACATGTTAATCCAAAAGACCATGTGAGTCTGTTAATATTGATGCATTTCCATATGTGTGAGCCTGAGTAATAAAGGTGTTCCTCAGCCTCCAAGGTGCCTCATCTCTGTCAATGCAGGTCTCTTGCCACTGTGCATGCGCCATCTCTGGCATGGTTGTCAAGGATTGTGCATATGAGTCTATGTGTAGATTAGCAACCTGCATGCTGTTCTACATGTATTTGATTCTCTATTGGGCATGACGTCCATGGCTGTGTATGTGTTTTGGTATGTTGGTCCCCACAACGGGCCGTCAAGACCTTCTGGGGTGTGTTTCCTGTGTGCAGATTGGCCTTCAGTTTCATGATCCGGTGTCAGTCATCTTTGGGGATTGTGCATCCTTTGTCTCTGGGTGTGCCATTGAAAACCGGTCACTCCTTCCTTGACATACACCTGTTGCAGTAGTCCTTTCTGTCATCCTAGTCTTTGTGTGGAAATTGTGGCATAGTTCCCAGGACATGCCGCCTGCTGTTGCAGCCACTGCAGCAAGGGCACACAAAGTTTCCTGATTTGGCAACACACACACATCAAAGATGCTCCTCCCTTCCTCCATCAACCCATTCATTTGGCTGTCATCAGCTTGTCTGTGCCACAGTTGCGGCCACGCCGTCCCACAGGCTGGACCGTCTGCACATGCAACGTGCACATTGCACGAGCCTCATGTCCTTGCATGACCCACATCACACTACAGTCTGATGTTGCATCCACCCTCCAAGCAATGTCCATCCACACATCTGCCGCCAGCTCTCAGGCATACACTAAGTGCACACACAACACCTTTGCATGATGAGTGTGCAACTCCGACTGCCTACACAGTGCTGCAATGCCTTCCAGGCCCTGTCACACCCACCAGGTCATGTCCCTCCTACTCCCCACCGGTTCTGTACCCTGGCAAGGACATGGGAGTGGGACTCAAGGCTTCTGCAGATAGTATGCTGTCGTTGTGAGGCACATGGCACAGGTATCATCTGTCAGCGTGTCAAAATACAATGTGTCCAGGACCCCCCTTTCCACCATCACATGCGCACACAACCTCATCATCAACTCGTATGCCATTGACAGCCAGGTGCTCCTCACCCTCACCAAGGGTGCAGACATTGCCAGTTCCAATATTCTAGATTGCATGAGATCCATTGATGAATGGCAGAACAGCAGCCACCTGAGGCTGGACTTGTACGGGACTGAGGTCAACATCTGAGGATTGTCCCCTTATAGCTGGGTCAACTGCTTGCGTCCCACCCGCAGAAGCCCCGCACAAGCACCCAGTGTCCATGCACACAAGATGGTGTGCATCATGGATTGCTTGCTCACATTTGCCATGGTAATCACCAGCATCTGTGCCGCAGACTGCAACACCCTCTGCATTATGCACATGATCTCCAGATAGATCCACTCCAAGGAAAGACGGACCATCCCCCAGGTCCACGACAACATCCGTGTCAAATACTGCCCTGCCCTCTACGGGGCAGCCACATCCAAACTCCCAGGACACTTGTCCACATCCAGGCTGCATCTGCACACCTCAGCTGCAACATCCTGCGCCCCAGCCACATCACCGTCCAGCAGAGATAGCTGCAATGGATCGCTGTGTGCTGCAGGATGACCTTCAGACTCCCCACCCGCACTCAGAAGGCAGGCCACAACCCCGACCCAACACCAACCTTGTACCGCTGTCATCTGAGACCCCGTAGTGCCATCTCCGTGCATCCAACCTTGACCTGGCCACCATTCTTCAGATCCACCGTACACCAGCATGCAGGACATAGTTCTTCCACCTGGGAACACATACCAGGGACTCCCTCCCCGGGAACCTCCGAATGAGGCATGACCTCTACGCCTTGATGGTACTCTTCCAAATCAGTCTGTCGGCACAGTATTGCATGCACCCCCTCAGCAGCTTGAGGCCGTCACAGGTGAGTATTGTGCTCCATGTCTGCATTGAATGATACATTGTGACCCATGTCTGTCCTGTACCAGACTCCTATCGCAGGGTATGGATATGTGGAGTTAGTTCAACACTCAGGCATAGTTTGACATTTACACACACATATGTTGGGGAATAATGCAAAATGACAACAACAACTCATGAAAAAATAAATTATTTGTTTTTGGTGGGGTAAGTCTTTTGGTGGATGAAGTAAGGTGCTCTACCGGGTGCATAGAATCCAAAGTTCACAGGGGGAGATGGCATCCTTGTCAGTTGGAGTCATCAGAGTCCAGACCACAGTGTTGGTCATCATTGGTCAGACTGTGACCAGCAAGTCCATGTGGCAGAGAATGTCATTGGGTGGGGTGGTGCTGTTGGGCCAGAGGCCCAGGTGCCAGGCCAGGTGACCTGGGAGATGTGATGGTCTGCTGACTCTCACGGTCTTTTCCGTGGACGACCCACCTTCCTCCGGGGACCCTCAGATGCAGGCCTTGACGATGTCTGTGATGCTCCGTCAGATGAATCCTCCTCCTCCTCCTCCCTCCCTGTGGCTGGTGCTGGTCTTCGCCTGGTGTCACAGGGAGGGTTGCCCATGTTGTCGGCAATCCGACGGAGTGAACGGCTCATGTCCGTTTGCACCGCCATGAGCTCAGCCAGTCTTGCCTCCATCCGTCCTTGGTGTTGTTGTTGACTGGCATGTTGCTCGGCCTACAGGTTCTTCATCTCGTCGAGGGTCCCCTTCATCTCTGTGAGGCTAGACACTACCTGGCTGATGCCCCTGGTGTCACGCCGGTATGTGTCCAGGATGTGGCGTATGTGTGACATACCGGTTCCCTCAGCTGGCTGGTCAGGTTCACGCCTCCGCCTTCCTCCACTCCCACCACCCCTGCCCACACGAGCCTGGCCTGCCGTTGTGGGCACATTGGGTCTACGGGACCCCTGAGGGATGGCATTGTCGGGGTTGTCTGCCTCCTCCTGGGTGCTCAGAGAACCTTGTCCCTCCTGGTCAGACTGGCTGTGTTGTTCAGTGCGAGCAGGGCTCCTGGGTGTCTCCTGGGATGTGGCAGGAATGGGGGTGGTGGTTGGCACAGATGTACCTGACGCAGGTGCTGCAGGAGCTTGGGCACCAGAGGGGCCAGGTTGGTCGGGGTCATCCACGGAGTGGTGAGAGTCGTCGCTGCCGGTGGGATCATCTTCACGCTGAGCCTGGGACTGTGATTGTTCCCCCCATTGTTGGGGGGAGGTCGATGACATTGCCCTGTGTAAAAGAGAGACAATGTTAATGCTGTTTCATGCCACATCCATGTTTCATACATATTCAAGTTGTCACGGATCCTCCAGGTAGTTGGATGTGCCTAGCATTCCTCTCAATGTCCACTTGGGGATGGATATGTTGCGGGGGACAGTTTGGTATGTTCTCCTGAGTGTTTGACCAGTGGAATTTTGGCTCAGATGCTTATTTGGCGATGGATTGGTCTTGTTGTGTCACATGTCCATTGTGAGAGTGGGTAAATCTGTTGCCTGCCCCGGGGGTGTGTGCTTGTGTGAGGGGGGGTGTGACCGGGCCTGCTGTTGGGTGTAGTGTGATTTGTCATTGGGTCTGCCAGGTGATGTGTCTGTCCCCTCATGGTGCATGCTGGCATGACAGTGAGTTTGAGTGCCTGTGCTAGTTATCTGAGCTTGTGTAGTTGGTGTTTGAGTGTACAGTGGTCACAGAAGGGCCTTGTGCTGCATACAGCAGGGCCAAGTGTCAGCTACCTTGTCAGTACTTTGCCAGTCCCTGTGCATTGGGCATGGTGCATGGGTATGTACCTAGGCCATATGGGCTGAGGGCATTGGTGTCTGCTTTGGAGTTGCACAATGTGTTGTGTGAGCCCCACCCTCCCAGCATCTCGGACATCCAGTCTTGGGTTTGTGGTTGGTGTGGCCTGGGACATGGCATTGCCTTTATTTGTGAATGGGGCATGGAGACGTTAGTGGCATGAGCGTGGTTTTTGAGTGTGGTTGTGTGCGGTGAGGGCTTGGGGAAGTTGCGTGCATTTGGTGTATTTGTGGTGTGGATGGCATTCCCCCATGTTACGTAAGTTGTTTGTGTACTCACCTGGCTCTGCGACTCCTTCGACTCCGTGTACTCCCTCCGGCGGAAGCATGGTCATCACCTTCTCCTCCCAGGGACGGTAATGTACGGGTCTGCGGGGCAGCCCGCCTCCAATGATGTTACTCTGGGCGTATTCCTCATTCATCTTCCTCTTGACTGCCCTGCGCAGATCGTACCACCTGGCTTGGCATTCATGCCTGGTCCTTCGGATGGGCGCAACAGCATTCACCTTGTCGACGATCCTCTGCCACAGGCTTGTTTTTGGGCTATGCTGGTCTGTCTGACCAATGTTCCAAACAGCTGTGGCTCGACTCTGATGACTTCGTTGACGAGGAGGTCCAGCTCCGCCCTTGTGAACTTTGGATTCTTGTCTGTGGGCATGGAGTGGGGTGTGGGTGTGGATGGTTGTGGGTGTGTGGGTGTGAAGGTGTAGGTGTGTGTGTGAATGTGAAGAGGGGGTGTTTGTGAATGAGGGTGTGTGAAGGTGTGTAAGTGAAGGTGTAGTTAAGGTGCAAGTAAGGTGCAGTTGTTTGTCTGTGGGGTCTGGCAGCAGTGAGTCTGTTGCCAAGGCTCATGGGTTGTGTGTGTGGGCCCTTTTTATTGGTCCATTTGTGGGTGTGGCTGGGTTTGAATTTGTGGTGGGTGTGTTATAAGAGGTGGTTGTGATTTTGGGCCTCTGTTTGCCTGTTTGGATGTGCCAGGTCAGTCATAGAGATGTATTTTGTCATGTTGACGTGTTTTGTGGTGTTGTGCGAGTCGAATTGACCCTCCTTGTGCTGTTTTACAGTGTCCTAGTTCTGTACGAGTCTTTTTTGCGTAGGTAAGGTCTGTACATATGCGATGCTGGGTGAGGGTGCTGGGGTATGGTGTTGGGGTATGGTGCGTACAGGTACGGGGCTGGGGTACGTGCCTGTGGTGTGTCGTGTACAGGTGGGGGACTCTGCTAAGGTGTTGGGGTACGGTGCGTACAGGTGCGGGGCTGTGCTATGGTGTTGGGGTACGGTGCGTACAGGTGTGGGGCTGTGCTATGGTGTTGGGGTACGGTGCGTACAGGTGTGGGGCTGTGCTATGGTGTTGGGGTACGGTGCGTACTGGTGCGGGGCTGTGCTACGGTGTTGGGGTATGGTGCGTACAGGTATGGAGCTGTGCTACGGTGTTGGGGTATGGTGCGTACAGGTGCGGGGATGTGCTACGGTGTTGGGGTACGGTGCGTACTGGTGCGGGGATGTGCTAGGGTGTTGGGGTATGGTGCGTACAGGTGCGGGGCTGGGCTACGGTGTTGGGGTACAGTGTGTACAGCTACGGGGCTGGGCTACGGTGTTGGGGTACGGTACGTACAGGTACAGGGCTGGGAGACGGGCCGGGGGTGCGGCGCGTACAGGTGGGGGGCTCGGATACGGTCCTGGGGTACGGGGCGTACAGTTGCGGGGCTGGGAGACGGGCTTGGGGTGCGGCACGTACAGGTGCGGGGCTGTGCTATGGTGTTGGGGTACGGTGCGGAGGGGGGGTATGATGCTGACATACGGGGGTACGGTGCTGACATGTGCGGGGCGAGGGGGGCTGTACGACTCATATCCGGGCACAAGTTTACCCATGTACATGTAGGCTACAGCGTTCGCTCCGTACGGGGCATTTTACATGCGGTTGTGTATTTGGACGGGCGGTACGGATCGTACTTGCGCGCTCGGATTTCTGTTTTACGATTTGCACGTAAAAATGTCCGGCTCCCTGTCGGACACTTTTCCCGACGCTATTTGGACGTAAAAGTTTACGGCTCCCTCTCGGACCATTTTCCCGACGCAATTCGTATGTATTTTTCACGTACGAATCGTACTTCGCAGTTTGTACGGTACTTGTACGATTCGTACGTAAAAAAATACGGATACGAGTCGGACGCTAAATTTTTTTAACGGATCGGAATCGGCACCTCAGTGTCAAAGAGTGTGAAAGAACTATGGAAATTACTCCGATTACTCTGGCGCAATTAAAATGAATCCCAGGACTCCTCTGCTGTTCATGCACCAATGTTAATCCATCAATGTTTCCAAAAATGCTAGCATACTGTGTTGCCATTAGTTGCTTCCTAGATTCAAGATGTCTATGCCCTCTGTTGCACAAATATGATTAGATGAAAATGTGCACAACCAGAGTATTTTTTAATATAGGACTAAACTATACAAATTTCCCTACCATTTTAATGTAATATAAGAGTTGTTGCTGTGCTCATTACTTTATTTTGCATTACAGATTGGGTAAACCAATTATGTTCTTTTGTGCCTTTGTTGTATTTGGTTTTCTTAATTTCCCATCTTTGACGGATGGCAATATTTCAGGTCTCTTTTATAGTACCTATTTGAAAAAAAAGATGTGAAGGAGAAAAATTGCAGACATAAAAGCAATATGAGCACATGACTAGAAAGACTATATAAGTCTTTGCACAGAATGAGAAGAGAAAAAGAAAAAGATGTATTGAGATCAATCATTAATGAAGGCACTGATGTTTGAGAAGGAGAGCAGCAGTCATCATATCAAGGAACAAGAGGCAAGGTTCTGAAAATATATTTCAAGAATGGTGAAATTAAATAAATCTTTTACCCTGAGGTGTGGCATGCACTTTCCACTTAAGTGTATTTAATTTTTGTGTTTAAAAGGACTAGTAGATCTGCACACATAAATAAATATTCTACATGTTGACAGCAGAAAGCGACTACAGAGTTCACCCATTCTGCTCACTCTTCCTGTGCTTCAGCATATTGAACTATTTAAACATCGAGACCCAAATTATACAATTGCTGTTTGAGTGCTTTGAAGTTGCATTATCAGCCATATTGGAAAAATTGCATCATGCTTAGTTTTCAGTGTTACACCCAGTGCAATGGCATGATTTACTATCTTGTTTGCTAGGGGTGATGCCTGTTTGGATGATAGAACCTGTGCACCATACTGAAAAATTGAATTATGTCCCCTGGGAGCAAGTAGGCACACTCCACTGTACACATGTGGAAAGACAGTGACTTCCAAACACAAGACACATACTGTAGAATTAGCCAAGAATAGATCTCCCTTCACTGTTTATACTCTAGTGAATCTCAGCAGTACTCTTCAAACGGTGTCCTGGAAACTCTTATGAGGGCACTTGTAGTAAGAGGCAAATCATTTTTAGATCAAGCCTAAAGGCAGCAATAGATGTCTGTCGGAGACCTCACGTCACCAAAGCACTGCTGAATACATATAACATAGAAATACAGTAGTAGAAAGCTCATTTACCACACAGGACCTTTACTACAAAGTCTTTACCACACAGGGACGCAGTGAAATCTCATATATTTCACTGCGTCACTTCTATGAGGCCTACTTGTGTCAGAACGCCCACCCTGCATACATTATACCTGGCGCAGGGGTTTACGTAGTGACGCATCTACCTAGATGCAGCACTTTGTAAATATGACGCAACATGGCACATTTTTTACTCTGCTGGTGTGTCACAAAAAGTGACGCACCGGCGGCGTATAAGTGACGCAAGGGCTCATAAATAAGCCCCACTGTATTAAGCATTTATGCAGCACACATACAGTAATAAATTAAAAACACAACATAATAAAACTCCCACATCAATTTCGAATAATGGAGACAAATTCAATAGACAAAATTATACCAGAACAAACATTAATCTAATCAGTAGAACTGGAGTTATGCAATTTCAACATTTTAGGTAAGTATAGCACCTAAATTCACAAAGCGCTACTCAAGGTCATCTTTTAATACTAGACCCAGGGAAAAGTCACAAGTTCAGGCCAATCACGATGGAGGGGGGGCTGGATACAGGGTTAAGATTAGTCTCACTGAAAAAGTTAGGTTCTCAAAGTCTGGCTCAAAGAGGTCTGTTTGTGGTGGAGGAGGCCATGAAGAGCAGGCAGAGCGTCACAGATGGGCGTTGCTGTAGCACATAGATCGGGCCTGGTGTCACAGATGGCCATTGCTGTAGTGCGAAGATCAGGTCAGGAATCGCAGAGCATTGCTGCTGGAGCTTTGTGTTAGCAGTCACTGCGAGCTGTCTTTGCTGTAGCACGAGGTGCAGATCCCACATTGCTGGCCATCGCAGGCACTCGCTGTAGCGCAAAGAGTTCAAAATTGCAAGGAGCCCAACACTTCAAGATTTCTCCTTTTCTTGTGAAGAAGTGCTCTCTGATGACAGCAAAGGGTCCAGGACCGGTGGAAGCAACTGTTAGGGATAAAAGATAAACTCTAGCACAGGCCAGAAGGACTGAGGCAGGTACATTTGCATGTTCAGTTTCAGCAGGTCAGCTTGGCAGTTTCAAGGATGCCTCCTTAGCTTGTTGTATTCCTGTTGCTCACAACAGGAGCTCAGTCAAATGACTGTTGAAGTAACTCAAGTTACCCTGGGATGAAGGAAGAAGGTCTAGTCTTCCTTCTCAGAGAGCACAGTAGGCCGAAAGCAGTATTGCAGTCCTTGAGGGAACACGGAAGGCCTCATTGTACAAAGCAGTCCTCTGGTAGCAACAGGCAGTCCTTCTTCTGTGGTGTTCCAACGTCCATGAGTGTACAGAAGAGGTGGTCCTGAGGGTCCAATATTTGTACCTGGTGCCAGCCTTTGAAGTCGGAGAAACATCTAGGCTACCCCCACATCTGGTTGTGGAAAGTCCCTTTCTTCTCCTGCCAAGGTGCAACGAAATGTGAGGTGGCAAAAGAGTAGTGTCAGGTTCCTTTGTGTGTGTGTACTGAAGGCAACACTTATAAATGTAAGTGGGGAAGGGAATATCTCCACCATCCCGCAATCTAGGCCAAACAGCCCATCCTAACTACAACCTGTTCCTTTTCGACTGACTTTCTGGGAAGAATACACAAAGCCTAACAGCAGAGGTATGTACCCAGGACACTGACAGAAACACAAAAATGGTTGCGGTAGGAAACTATTGCTGAATAGCTGGACCACCGAAGTGGACCTGACCCAATTCGCTCTGCAATATGGCCCATAACTCACAATCTTAACAAAGTAATCAAAATAATTAATCATGCAAATTCATCACAAAAAGTTCAAATCGAAGATTCTCAGATTCTTAAGTAATTTATTCAGGAGTCGAGATACTGTTTCATTCAGTTGATATACAAATGTTGCTCAACATTTGTGAAATTCATTGTTGACAGTACTATCTTGTCTAAGCCTGGGCAAAGCACTACGCTACGCTCGCGTAGTTTGCGAAGTTCGCGCTACTTCGCACTACACGAATTGCACGTAGCACAGTGCGAACACGCGTAGCGTAGTGTTGCGTAGTGCTGCGGTAATTTTTTGCTTGCTCGCGGTTCTCAACGTCAAGTTGGCGACCGCAAGCAAGCAAAATGACATCGCGGCGAGACTTTTTCCTTGTTCGTGATCAGCAACATCAAGTTGGCGACCGCGAGCATGGAAAATAAACCTCCCGGGGACATTCCCAACGCGAGGAGGTCAGGTTTCTCATTGCGAGTGGTCGCGTAAGCTCGCGACCGCTCGCGATCAGAAACTACCAGTTCGCGTTGAGAAAGCTGCCGCTCGAGTAAAAATCTACTCGAGCAGCAGAAAACTACAGCTCGCACTGTGCAAGATGCCATTTTCATTGATTGCACAGTGCCGGTTGCTTGTCCGCACTGTGCAATCATTGAAAACGACATCTGGCACAGTGCGAACAAGGTACTACGCAGTTCGCGAAGTGCTACGCGTAGCTCACGTAGTGCGAAGTGCACTTTGCATAGCTTTCGCGAACTACGCCAGGGTTAATCTCGTCTCTCTAATTCCAAGGACTGGATTGCATATAAGAAGACAAGATAGTGCTGTCAACAACAATGAATTTCACAAATGTGGAACAACATTTTTATATGGACTGAATGAAACACTAGCTTGACGCCTCAATAAATTACTTATGATTCTGAGAACTTTCGAGTTCAACTTTTTGCAAAGAATTTGCATGTAGAGTTCAGTTTGATTACTTTGTTACAATTGTGGCCTGTGGGCCACATTCCAGCCCGTGTTAGGCCTGGTCCAGCTATTAAGCAATATTTATACAAGCTACTGGCAGAACTCGCTTCACCGCAGAATGCTGAATACAATTGTTTACGCAAATCTATTGATTGTTAAAGCAGAGATAGTTTATTAGGGCATTATAACATACCTTTTCAGGGTGGGGAAATACCAACTTTCTAAAAGTGGTGTTTTCAGAATTGTGAATTAAAATCAAGCTTTGCCATTAGAGAGGATTTTAAATTACAGGTATTTTGAATCTAAACATGACATTACAGTCCCAAATAGTATAGGTAGAGGTAAAGTGAGGTAAGGGTGGTTTTAGGGTTAAAGGGTGGGTAGAGGTGAAAGAAGGTAAGAGTGAATTTCGGATTTAGGGGTGGTTTGAGGTAAAGGAATGCACGTTAATTTTAGAGTTTAAGGGTAGGTAGCTGTGAGGGTAGTTTTACAGTTTAAGGATGAGCAGAGATAATTGGAGGTAAGAATCTTTTTAGGGTTTATTGGTGAAAGAGGTCAATGAGGAAAGGATAATTTTGAGGTTTGGGGTGGGTAGAGGTAAAGGGAGATAAGGGTAATTTTAAGGGTTAGGGGTTACAGGAGATAAATAGGGTAAGCTCATTTTTGGAGTTAAATGGAGCTTAGAAATAAAGCACAGTGAAAAGGTCAACACATTGTATTACATTCATGTTAAAGGCATACATGGTATAGGCATGCATTGTTGAGTCATGCATCAATATAGTATAGAGATTGCTTTTTAGCCCCTTCAGTCGTTGGCTGTTGTCATTGTGTCACTGTTGTAGTTAGTTTGGTTGTCAATCCCTAATAATATGGCATTTTGTAAAAGCCATCAATTTTCCAGAAGTGCATCCTGAGAGGTGGAATAGTAGAGCAACTTCCCATATCAGTCTATAACATGGAAAGAGAGGTAAAGGCGAAAGGGATGGTGAAAGAGAAACACTACCTCAGCGAGGACACATATTAGGAGAATCTCTCTGTACACCCAGAGTAGGCCATAGCAAAAGGTCCAGTAATAGCAAATGGCACAATAACAGTCAATATAGACAGATAACACACATGGAAGCATACACAGGAACAGGAAGGCAGTTTGGACTTACTGGGTACTTCAGGATGGATGGCACTAACAAGCCCAGAAGACATCTGGTACCACCCAGAGGCCCAGAAGCACCAGGAGGGCAGTCATGCAATACAGCTGTAGAGATGGAACCCAACCACATAAGGATAGAAGAGCATGTGATTCTAATGGAAAAATAAGGTCAACAAAGGACTAGGGGAAACAAGAACCAGGGAAGGGACCAAACAATAAGGGGCTTATTTACAAGCCAATTGAGCCGCTGGTTGGTCACTTATTTTGACACACGGGCAGTGTAAATTTGCTTGCCCATATTTACAAGGCCACGTACAGTCACTGTGCGTGAGTTTTCATGGCCTTTTAAATATGGGCCCCTTTCACGCATTACTCTGTGTGAAAGGGGCAGTCCATGGATGTTGCTGTGGGTGTTCCCATGCAACATCCATGGAATTTGATGCATTCCCAGATTTACAATATTTTGTAAAACTGGGAATGCATTAAATCCTATGCCTCCCCAGGGGAGAAGTAGGATTGGGGCAATGAGGAGAAATGCTTTTATTTCTCCTCGTTGTTTCCTCTTTCTATGTTTGCTACATTCTGCAGCACACATAGAAAAAGGAAAATGCCATTGATGATTGCTTTTTTGTTTTTGTGTAGGAAGGTGTCCCTTCCTGCACAAAAACAATCATCTCAGCTGCACAGGCACCCTTGCAATGACACATGAGTGCCTGTGCTGGAGCATTGCAGCCAATAGTGAGCCAGTGTAGGGCAAAGCACAGGGATGCATCAAATTGTTGTCAATACAATGCACCCCAGTGCTTTTAAAATGGCACAGCAAGGTGCAGCTAAATGGCTTGCAGCACAGTGCTGTATTATTTTCTTCTAGATGAGGCCCTAAATGTGGAAGGAGAGCAATGCTTTGATGAAGTAAGTGAGAGAGAGAGTGCTGTGCAACAAACGGAAAGTTGCAAGGCACCGTTGTAGGGGAGAGGAGTTGGCCTAATGGCTAGGGTGATCGACCTTGAATCTGGGGAACCAGGTTCGAGTCTCGGCAATGACGTTGAACATCCTGTGATTCTGGGCAAATCACTTAATCTCCCTATGCCTAAGAAAATGAATATCCTCATGTAATGCAACTGGTGCTATGTAAAGCGCTCCGATACCTTCAAGTTCGCGCTCTGTAAAATAAAAAAATTAAAATCTTGCTATCTCCTAGACCTTGTATAGTACACTGGAGTTGTTTAGCTCCCTCTAATGCCCCTGACCTGGAACTGATTTTCTGTGATCTTCTGTGTCTTTGTGTGAGCCAGTCTCCACAAGCCGGTCCTCCACAACTCCAATCTATCCTCGTTCTTATTGTAACTCTGAGACAAAATCCAACAGTTTTGCACTTAAGTCTCTTTCCCTGTCTGTCCCTCAATGAAATCCTGACACTCAAAAGATATAACTAGGGTGATAAAGTTTCTTTCCCCATATATGCAAAAGCCAAAAATGGGAAAGGCCAGAATGACCGGGACAGAGGATGGATAATAAAGTCCCATGGGATTTCTTTTTATTTAAGCAGGCAAAAGGAAAGGAAGCTAGAAACAAACCTTTTTTTCTGAATTTCCTATCTTCCTGCTAATTATTTTTCTTTTTTACTAATATTTATGTTATTAGTAAATTATTAGGGACAATAGCCCAGCAAGCCAGAGGGAACACAAACCTGGAGGAAAAGGGAAAACCCAAAGTGGAGTACCCCAAAAGTGAACGTTGAAAGCCTAAAGTACTGTTAAAATAAATTATATAAACTATACCCTGGTTGGCTGGCATAACCCACAACCCACAGTTTCACTTTATGTAAACTGAAGGTAGAGGATATTGAATGTTCGGCATTGTTAAAGAAATTCAATTCAGGTGATAGTGAAATAAATTTCAGTTGTAGCATTTGATGAGGAAATATCAACTACATTGGACTCAGGTGTGTTTTTTAAAGACTGGTGTCACCACCGCTTCTTTGACTATCACATGCATTCAGTAGAGTGGAATGCAGGCTTAAAAATATGTTTCAGTGTATACAACCAGTTGTACAATAGCTAAAAATAAACTACACATAATTTACAGTATATAGTACCTATAGAGGCTGTGTGATTAAGGCCTGGGAGCACTTGAGGCTCACTATAGGGTTTTGCATACAAGTACCCATGTTGGTGTCTTTCTTTATCATGTAACAAGCAGTGAAACAAGCAGAACAAGATGCAACAGTGTTCAGCAGATATACTCATCTCCCCTGCAACATAAGAATAATTGTTAAGGAATATTCCAGAGATGGCCAGATCAGGTAGAAAGAGGTAGTCTATTGGTCTTCCGGAAGTCACAATTGCTATGGATGTCAGATGTCAAGAACAGGGTGCAAACAATGGTCTGTCAAGAGGTTAAAGGCAAATGGTGCAGGGAAGATGCTAGACTTGTTGCTACTAAAAGCAAGTTTGTATGTATTTACAGGGTTTTGCAGAGTTTCCATACTCGGATATTTTAAATGTCACCTTTTTTGTTAACGAACATGATAGCTTAAAGAATATTAGTTGGATGGGATAGTTTTTGCAAGGCACGGGTAGAGATTAATTGAGTCAAGGGGACGGGATAAGGAATACTTGCTTTACTTACACTCTATCTAATAGTGCATCAGTAAATATGGTAGTCAATAAACTGAGAAGATAATTTCCTATATGTAAACAAAATGACCGGAGAAATGCTGTTTTTGGAGAAGTATCAAAGGTTTTAAAGTGGGTGGTTGGATCACTTTGCCTTAATTTACATGACCACCAGTTACTAATTTGGCTTCTACCATTTTTCTGCAGTTACAGCTCTCTTTTGCAATAGATATCAGGGTCCATTCTATAAATATCAAGTTACAAAACTGCAGGCTTCATAAGCGTAAATACAATATGTAGCCTAGCACCTACAGTTTACAAACATTTCCATATTTCAAGTAGCTCAAAAAGAATTACCGAATTAAAGTTGGGTGTCAATAATTTGGGAGGAGGGTTGTCCTACCAATGCATTAGACCGACTATGTTTAGGTCAAAATACAATTCTGCTCAAGCCTTAGCAGTATGGCTCAAGTAGAAAGCAAACCTCAGAGACATGCTAAGCTCAAGCAGTACAAAGAAAGTAAGGAACATAACACAATAAAATTCCCATTCCAATATAAAACATTCAATGAGCAAAAACACCAAGATCATCAAAATTGGTTAAGGATATATATATATATATATATATATATATATATATATATATATATATGAAGATAAGCGTTCCTGGCTCGCTCCTTATTAGCAAAGAAACAGGTACGGACCACAGCGCCTCGATAAAATAAATGTCCCATGTCAGGAGAAAGGTTTCGGCAACATCGCACACAACTGCCACTGTGTACCTGCAGCTCAGGCCCCCAATGTCCTAACAGCACCTGCGGTTGCAAGTGCCAGGATCGAGGCGCGGGAGAGGTTTCCACTTGGTAAGAGGAACTGTGAGTCCAGGGGCAGCACTTCGAACTACATCATCCAGCATGCCCGCGGCCCACATGGGCGGGACTTTAAATGAAAATAAATGATGTTCCTTTCCACCTCATCCTGTTTCCTCTTTGCCAGTGATCAAGGGCTCACGGAAGCCCGAAACGCATATGGCTGCAGAAGGGGGGAGGCAGCCTCGCATTACACTGCTGCCTGCAGCGTCGAGTGCAGCAACCCTGGTGTATGTGGCATCCTCTAATGGGCAATCCTGAGTTTTTGAATATATATATATATATATATGTATATATATATATATATATATATATATATATATATATACATATAAACTTCTATTTGGAGGACCTGATAATTGGCCACTTGGAAAAAATAATAATCTAAATTTTTATAACAATAACAATGATTGCCTTTCATTCACTTTGGCCTCCACATGTAGCACAAACCTACTAAAAGTTGCAAAGAAGCCCAAGGAATAAGCTAGACTGCATATGCAAAGTTTCAGATTTTCTACATGAACAACTGAAATACCCATTTATGGTCACATGCTAATGGAAACCTAAACACAAATACATACTGAATAGATAACATCTTAATCTACATACATTTTCTTTGCATGCCCTCAGGCCCACAAGCCAATCACATGCCATATTTCCTATGAATTCCTGTGCAACAAAATGGAAAAGTGGCCTAGCAGTGAGATACTTAAACTGTATGTAGAGATCATGATCATTTCCCATTAGGAAAAAATATATAATCTTGATGTTTATAACAACAATGATTGGCTTTCATTCACTTTGGGCTCACTCCTACTAAAAGTAGCAGGGAAACCCATATTTAAAGTTTCAGAATTACTACTACATGAACAACTAAACAACAAAAAGACCCATTTATGGTCACACGATTATATAAATGTATAAACAAATACATAACAAATACAATAGAAAAAAAGAAAGAAATCAAATTATATCCGATTGCCACTTTGTAGTTATAGTTGGTATTCCCAATGTTAGGAATTCCTCATATATTAGCTCCCTAATAACTTTCCACCCATTTGACGAGTCATCATATAACATTCCAAACCTATAACATTTCCTACATTTTCAGATGATGTAAATTTTTCTGGTAAATTGCTAGGGGGTGCGAAGAAAAAGTGGGAACCAAAACACATTTTTCCACCAATGTATTTTCCATAGACCATTGTATTTGGTGTAGCGTAAGAACGGCTGAATGGATTTAAATGAAATTTAAATAAAGTGCAGATTATGTTTTTGTGTACTGCAGTTAAGTATGAAAGCATTTTTTTTAAATTATAAGGCATTTAAACTTAGTGATATCTGTCACTGCAGCACTTTTGCGGATTTTCACAAAACGTAAAACCACTTCGGTACATTGTCGTAAACTTTACTAAAGTGGTAATAGGTAGGGACCTACTGCTCACCTATATCTAAGGCCCTAACACAGAAAACATTCGAAATGTAATAAAAACAATATGGCTCTCTTTTCATTCTCTAAAAACAGCCATTACCCCATTTTATAGTGGCTTGTCTTCGCAATACCATGGCATACTGCAAGGTTTTCACGATACACTGTGGCCCAAAATATAACTAAGTCCCAGCTGTATTATTGGTTTGTGGTACCCATACATCACTTATGGTGTTGCATGGGCAATGCAATGCTTAAGTCAGATTTACAAAGGAATGCAAGGGTCCCATGAGTGGCCCTGTGTTGATTGGTAAATCTGTAGAAAAACAGCTCAATTCGTTGTTTTGAATTACTCTGCACACCATAATCTACATTGATGCTTAATTTTACATACACTCTACACCACTCCACTCTATACCTATCCACTGAATGAGACTTCGTCCTACGTCTCTTCACTCTATGCCACTGTACGCCACTCCAGTCTACATCACTCCACTGTATGGCACTCCACCAGACGCTTTTCTAATATATGCTTTTCCACTCTACACCATTCTACTGTACAACACTCAACCCCACTCCACTCTATGCTATTACACTGTACACAAATCCACTCTATGCCAGTCCACTCTATGCTATTACACTGTAAGCAACTGAACTCTATGCCTCCCCAGTGTAAATCCACTCCACTGCATGCAACTCCGCTATAAGCTACTTCTGTATATGCTATTCCACTCTAAATCATTCAACTCTATGCCACTCAGCTCTAATATGCCCCTGTATGCCTCTCCACTGTAAGCTACTCAACCTATGCCACTCCAGTGTATGGCACTCCATTCTATGCCACGTCATTCTAAGCTATTAGATTAGACCCCACTCAAATGTAAGCCACTCCAGTTTACACCACTCCATTATTCACTACTCCACTATACAGTAAAAGAAGTCATCCCTGGACACCAATCAATGCTTACAAGCAACGTTGCCCACAGAAATATTTTAAAACACTACTCAGATTTTTTTACAAAAACAAGTCACTTCACCTTCGATTTGGCTTGTGTCAAACACTACAATATACACCTAAATGGGACCCAAAACCACGGGATACTAAGTGTGGCTATGCCAACTACATGAAAAAAGTTTGACACACATAGCATCGATCTGTCCTATTTTTTTAACTGAACACAAGATTTTTCTGAGAAGAATTTTTAATCTATATGGCATTAGAATATGTCAGCACGCCTTATTCTTCTGTATGAAAATCATATAATCCTTCATAAAATTATTCATTAAAGTGGAAAATTTACTGACAGTAAAGTGTTTGATGAATACAACATAGTGTCAACTATCTAACAGTGAAGTCTACATTCTCAGAAGCTCCCCGGTTCAATACAATTTCAACAAAAGAGCCTACAACCAGTGGCGGGTAAAGTTAACCCGGTGAGTTTGCACAGACATGACAATCTTAATTCAAAGTATGTATGCATTTTAAGAGACCTCACACAAACTTATTTTTAGAAAAAGGAAGAACAGGAGGAGTTAAGTGCTATTTTAATAAATGTAAAAAAGTTTTGGACTCAAGGTGATTTTGCACGAACACACTCGCACTTTATCAGAGTCAAAGGAAAGAAAGGATTGGACTATAAGCAAACTGCTAAAAGTGAATACACTGGAGCCGATTGTAATGAATATCCTAATTTGCCAGTATACGCATTGTTTTTATGCAATGTTAGTGATGTTTTAAAAATGTTTTAAATTATACTTTAATGCAAGATGGAAGCGTTTGTTTACATTAATTAATTTGTAATCTATGTTGGTCTAGCTGTGTAAATATTATGGGTTTAATAGCTGAAATAAATCTACCTAGCACCTATACACTACTACACTCTACACCACTCTACTATAAAACACTTCACTCTACACCACTCCACTCTCTACACTATTACACTGTATGCAACTCCACTCTATGTCTTTTAAGTGTACGCCACTCCCCTGTATTGCACTCTGCTATATGCTATACCAATATATGCTATTCCACTCTTCGACAATCCACTGTATTCCACTCCACTCTATGCTATTCCAGTGTATGTCACTCTACTGTATGCTACTCCACTCTATGCCATTCCAGGGTATGACACTCCATTCTACCCCACTCCATGATACGCTATTCCATTAGACTTCACTTCACTGTATGCCACTCCACTGTACCAGTGTACATGTCTCCAGTCTACAGCACTTCACTGTATACCACTGGACTGTATGCTACTCCACTATACGCTATTCCAATCTCTGCCACTCTACTGTACACTACTCACTTTACACTATGCCACTCCACTATATGCTACTCCACTCTAAATCACACCAGCGTGCACCACTTCACTGTGCACAGCTCTATATTAAAGCTAGTCTATTGGACGGCACTCCCCTCTACTCCACTATATGCTATTTCACTTTACCCCACTCCACAGGATACTACTCCAGTCTACACCACTCTACTGTATACCACTCCACTCTACACTAGTCTACTCTATACTATTCAACTCTACGCTATGCTACTGTACTCTACACTATTCCACTGTATGCCACTCCATTCTGTGCTATTACACTGTATGCAACTTCAATATTTATCCCTCTAAGGTATTCCACTCTACCGCACTCCACTGTGCACCACTCCACTCTATGCTATTACACTCTACCCCGCCCCACAATGCACTACTCCAGTCTAAACCACTTCACTTTATGCCACTCCGCTGTACATTACTACACTATATGCTATTACACTTTATTCCACCCTACTGTACCCTACTACACTATGCGCCATTACACTCGACACAACAGCACTGTACGCCACTCCAGTCTACACTACTTCACTCTACACTATTCCACTCTGTCGCTCCACTGTACGCTACTCCACTCCAGACCACTCCAGTGTACTGTCTTCTACTCTATATAACTCCACTCTGCAAAACTCTACTATGCTTTATGCCACTCTATCCCCGTACATGCCACTGTCCAAATTTGCACTCAACTCTATGCCCTTACCCTCTCTTATACACACTCTTATCCACTCAACGACAGTTTACAGCACTACGACACAGCACTGCACTCTACTGTATGAGCCGCCACTCCAATTTATAACAGTTTCCTCGACTCTACGCTACCCCACTTCAATGTATTTCACCCCACTCTATGCATATCCAATCAATCAATCAATCAAATAATCTATATCTATATGTTGCAACACTATCGCACCTAGAGGTATCTGGGTGCTAAGTTTGCCGTGTCTGAGTTGAATAGCCAGGTCTTGAGTTGCATTCTGAAATCTGCCAGCGAGGTGGAGGGGGAGGTTGCTCCAGGTCTTGGCAGTCATATAAGAGGAGGAGTGGCCCCTGCTGTGGTTGCGATGGATGCAGGGTTGTGTGCAAGGGTGAGTGAGGCAGAGCACAGGTGTCTTGCAGGCAGGTGGAAGTTCATACAATGGTTGATGTAGGATGGTCCATGGTTGTGTAAAGCCTTGTATGCATGTGTGAGGATCTGGTGACAAGGACCTGTGTCAACGTTTTTCTGATGTTGATGGGGATCCGTCTGAAGAATCTGCAAGCATGCATAGGGTGTGGAAGCATGAGGAGATGACTGCCATCACTTGTTGTTTCATGGTTAGTTGGCTGTCGAGGATGTTGCTGAGATTGCGTACAAGGCCTGTCAGTTTTCGTGTTGGTCTGAGTTCTGCTGGCCACCAGCTGTGGTCCCATGTGGAGGTCTTTTATGAAGATCAGTACTTCTATTTTGTCGGAGTTGAGTTTGAGGCAACTGCCTCCTATTCAGTTGGCTACATCGGTCATGGTGTTGCAAAAGTTGGTTCTCGCATTGCAGGGAACCTCAGTGAGTGAGAGGATGAGTTGGGTATCCTTGGTGTAGGAAATAATATAGAGTCCTTGGGATCTGACTATGTCACCGAGGGGTGTCATGTAGATGTTTAACAGGGTGGAACTGAGGGATGATGCTTGGGGTATGCTGCATAGGATGTCCTTGGGAGCAGAAGTGAAGGGAGGTTGACGGATGCTTTGTGTGCATCCTGAGAGGAATGAGTTGATCCACTTGAGGGCGTGATGCTGAATGCCAATGTTGTGGAGTCTGTCGATGAGAATCTGGTGTGAGGCAGTGTTGAGCGCTGCTGAGGGAATTCTGATGTTGTCTGTGACAGTGAACAGTGTGGTCTTAGTGCTGTGGTTGGCCCGGAATCTAAATTGTGGAGGCGCTGAAGAGGTGGTTTCGATCCAGGTAGTCAGTGAGCTGTGTATGGGAGCAAGGAGATTGGCCGATAATTTTTGAGGTTGCTCGGGTCGGCAGAGGGCTTCTTTAGGAGCTGCTGACCTCTGTTTTCTTCTATCCATCTGGGAAGGTTGCTGTGGAGAAGGAAGTGTTGTGGATGTTGGTGAGTTCCGTGCCAATTATGTTGGCTCTGAGGTTAAAGAGATGGTGGGGCAGGGGTCGGTGGGTGCCCCTGAGGGAATGGAGTACATGATGGTTGTGGTTGTCTAAATGTCGAGTGGAGACCAGGTTGTTATGGCAGGGCTGGTGTTCGCTGTTTGGATGAGGTTGCTGAGGCTGAGCATAGTGGGTTTGCTGTGGAAGTAGTCTGCTAGGAAGTCACAGAGTTGTTGGAAAGGATGGAAAGTGCTTTCTGTGGTTGCAGGGTTGGATAATTACTTGATGATTTTGAAGAGTTCCTTAGTGTGGTTTGCCGCGGTGGTGATGTGGTCAGTAATGGTTACACTTTTGGCCTCCTTGATGTGAATGTGGTAGTTGCTGAGGACTGTTTTGTGCATGGCTCTGTCGGAGGGCTCCTTGGTGATGTTTCAACAGATTCGCTTGGTGGTTCTGAGATCAGGGGTGTACCAGCCGGCCTGTGTTGAGGTTCCCTGATTTGCACTGGTTCCACTGTACGCTACTCCACTCTAAACCTCTCCACTGTACACCAATCAACTCTTCACAATTCCACTCAATTGCACTCCACTCTTCTACACTTCACTGTACAGTATTCCACTGTATGCAATTTCAATCCATGCTACTCCACTTACAGTAATCCACTTTAGGCCACTACGGTGTTCGGCACTCCACTCTATGCTGCTGCATTGTACGTTAGTCTCCTTCACTCTATATAACTCCACTTCATAAGTCTATCACACTACGTTGCACTCAACGACATTCTACTCCACTTTATCCCCTTACACTCAACTGTCCAACTCTATACTCCACTTAATGCCATATACTCCAATGTACAACACTCTAATCCTCTATCCGACACTTTTCAATACGACACAGCACTCCACTCTACTGTATGAGACCCGACTCCAATTTATAATAGTTTACTGCCTAAAACTACACCAGTCCCCTCTACTCCATGCCACTCCACTCCACTCTATGACACACCAATTCACTCTATTGTCCTTTAATCCACACTATGTTACAACACTCCACTCTGCTCCACTTTACAAGACTTTACCGCACTCTACGGTACTATGCAACAATCCACTCTATGCAACTCCACTGGTTCACACTCTGTGGTGCTCTATGCAACTCCAATCCACAACACTGTACTACACTGTATGCCACTCTCCAACAGTTAACTCCTGACTATACTCCTTCATTCCACTGTACAACACTGTACTATATTGTATGCCACTGTACAACACTTTACTCACACAGTAATATACTGTATGTCACTGTACAACACTCTACTCAACTCTACTCTATAATCGATAATCTAGTCCACTATACCACAATGTATGTAAGTCTATGCATGCCACTGCACCCCACTTTACTTCACAATGCTCAACATAGTACTTCACTCTACTCCACTACTCCACTGTATGCCAATCCACTCTATAACACTGTAATGTACGTTAATCCACTCCACTCAACAAAATTCAACTAGACTGTATGCCTGTCTACTCTACTGTAGTCTACATCATCCGGTTCAGTTAAAGAGCCAGGTCTTGAGGTTCTTCCTGAAGGTGTGCAGGTTTGGAGAGCGTCTGATGTTTGCTGGGAGCACGTTCCAGGTCTTGGTTGTGATGTAGGAGAAGGCTCGTCCGCTAGCTATGTGTCTGCGGATGCGGGGGGGTCCTTGCCAGTGCGAGGTCGGCGGAGCGGAGGTTCTTTTTTTGGGTACATGGAAGGAGACTCTCTCGTTGAGATATTTGGGTCCGATATTGTGGAGGGATTTGTAGGCATTGGTGAGAATTTTGAAGGTCAGTCTCTTCTCGACGGGAAGCCAGTGGAGGTCTCGTAGGTGTTGGGTCATGTGTTTGTGTCGTGGTGTCCCTAGGACGAGTCTTGCTGCGATGTTCTGGATGGTTTGGAGCTTGTGTGTGTCAAAGTTCTGTTGATTCCGGCATAGAGGGCGTTGCCGTAGTCCAGTCTTCTGGTTATGAGTGCGTGGGCAAGGGTCGCTCCCATTTGGGGGTAAAATTAAAAGTTGGATCTGCCTCCCTTGGAGGGGGGCAGATCCGTTTGAATAAATAAAATAAAAAAAGATGTGTGTGGCCCAACTGGGCCTTTTTTAATTTTTTTATTTAAAAAATTGGCCAATCTGTTTTGGGGAGAGGCCCGTTGGGCAAGGGTCGCTCCCCTTGGGGGGAACATTTAGAAGTTGGGTCTGCCCCCCCTGTAATTTTTATGAAAAAAAGGTGTGTGGGCCTGTTTTTTTTTTTTTTTTTTTTTTAAAAGATGCCCAATCTGTTTTGGGGAGCGGCCCCTTGGGCAAGGGTCGCTCCCCTCGGGGGGGGGAATGTGTAGCTGGGTCTGTCCCCGGGGGGGGGCAGATCCGTGTAATTTTTTAAAAAAATCGGTGTGTGTGGCCCTGCTGGGCCTGTATGATTTTTTTTTTTAAATGCCCTAGCTGTTTTAGGGAGTGGCCCCTTGGGCAAGGGTTGCTCTCCTTGGGGGAGCAAAATGTTTTTGGGGTGTGGACCCTTCGGCAAGGGTCGCTCTATTCTGGGGAGCATTTTTTTTGGCCGTTTCTGACCCCTTGGAAGGGCAGATTCAACAATGAATTTTATTGTATGCCCACTAAGCCACCAGGGATTGTTTTTTTGTTGTTGGGAGCAGCCCCTTGGGCAAGGGTCGCTCCCCTTTATGGTTAGTTTGTGGACTAGTGCATTATTTGTATATGTGATTGTAATGTTTTATTTCTCCATTTCATTCTAGTTTAAAGCTTTTGATTCCTGTTTGCGGTTTCGGCAGTGGTTGTTTTGCAGTTTTGCGTATTTTACTTTTTTTGGTAAGAAAAACATTTTGTTGTATTTACTCCAAATGAGTATTATTGTCATGCATGAATGAATTTTTTTGTAAGTGGTTTCGTAATGGCAGCATATTTTGTTAGTGTTTTGAGCATGTAATTCTTTGCGATGTGTTTTGTAATGTCTAATGTGTAATTTTCTTTTCTTTTTCTTTTTTAGTGGGATATTGTTGATCCTTACTGTGTCTGTGCAGAGTAGGTGGTGGTGAGTCTAGCTGCTTCTGGCAAGTGAGTGGTATCGTTTTGGAGTATAAAGGTCTTTGTGATAAAGAGGCATCTTGTTTATAACTAATTTTTCAAAGTGTTTGTTGTTGACTTGTTTGACAAGTTACCTTTATTAGTAAGGATTATGGTTAGCCGTAGAATGACTGCTCAGCAGGTTGTTGGAATGCTGCTTGAATCTTCCTCTGAGCAGGATTATGAGACTGACAGTGCGTCTTAGGGAGAGGAGGGAGGGTAAGATTCAGGCAGTGAGTTTTCTCTCCACATGGAATCATCGGATGATGAAGATACTCTCAGTGCGGATGAAGGTACCCCCAGTGTGGAAGAAGTGCCTGTTTTAGAGGGGGATACTGATGTGCCGATGGTGCAGCAAGAGACATCGGTATTGCACCCTGAGGCTGCAAGGCTTCCTACTGGAAGTGCTGGACTCTGGGTTGATCCAAACATGGTGCAGCCGGTGTTGCCTGCCTTTAGTGTGGATGCAGGGTGTAGAGTGGTTTGTGAATTTTTTTTGCCTATACAGTTCTTTCAGTTGTTTATGGATGATGTATTTTTGGCTGAGATTGTTGAGCAGACTAATTTGTATGCTGAACAGTTTTTGAGGGACCACAGTGCCACACTTAAGCTCCACTCTAGAGCTACCCGGTGGACTCCCACAAATCTGGTTGAGATGAAGAAGTTTTTGGGTTTGACTTTTTTGATGGGCTTGATAAGGAAAACGTCCGTGGCTTCATATTGGTCTACCAGTCCCTTGATGGCAACAGCCATATTTCCTGCGATTATGTCCTGTGATCGGTATTTACTTTTGCTTCGGATGCTGCATTTTGTTGATAATACTTTGGCATTGCCACGAGATCACCCTGACTGTGACCGTCTTTTTAAGATTCGGCCTGTACTTGATCACTTTGTAGATCGATTTTCAGAGATCTATACTCCTGGGAAAGAAATATCTATTGATGAGTCTTTGGTCCTGTTCAAGGGCCGTTTGGTTTTTAGGCAGTACATCCCTAGCAAGAGGGCACGGTATGGAATTAAGCTGTATATGTTGTCTGAGAGTAGGACAGGATATGTTTTTAATTTCCGTGTGTACACTGGGAGTGTTAGACCTGGCATCATTGGCATGAGTCTCTCCTCCATTTTTTCTGGTTGCCTCCTCTGTGTACGATGTTTTTGCTGGATTATTGCTTTGGGCACTGTGCCACTGCTGATCAGTGCCACAGTGCAAGTGCTCCCTATGATAAATTGTTACATTGATTGGTGTTACCATGATTGGCTTGGTTGACTTACTGTTCAGACCCTAGTCTAGTGCACTGCGTGTGCCAAGGGCGTGTAAGTTAACTGCTGCTGGTGGGCTTGCAGCACTGGTTGTGCCACCCACAGAAGCAGCGTGTAAAATGTGTCTCAGGCCTGCCACCGCAGCGCCTGCGTGCAGTCCCTGACTGCCATGTCGACTTGGCAAGGAAACCTACTTGCCAGTCTCTAAACCTTCACTTTGCCACATTTCAGACACCTCTATGGTAGGCCCTAGGGCAGGGTGCATTGTTGGTAAAAGGTAGGTCATGCCCTGATGTGTGTGGCATGACCTAATAGTGAATTACAGCCATTTTTGTTTTTCACTATTGAAGGGCTACCTGCCTCCCATAGGCCAGAATGGGCAGACGGATTATTAACTCCATTATAATCTATCTGACTCAGGGAGCATGGTAGCAGGTCGAGTTTAGTATCCCTGAACTCAGAATTTAATAACACACCCTTTAGGATGGATGGTTTTTAAATTCTATGTTTGAAAATAGCCCTTTTAGAAAGTGGCTATTTTCTTGTCCAACTATCCACCGGTCTCTGCTGGGTTGGTGTGTGTGTCAGGGGCTGGGTGGCTCCAGAGGTCTGAATGAGTCAGTGTGGGGTGAATGAGGCATTTACACATAGAGTGAGGGAAGAGTAGCCTGCCCTGCCTGACACAATGCTGGCTCCACCTCCTGCTGGGCGACTGATAGCCCTGCTCCTGCCAGTGACAATACTGGCTCCGCCTCCTGCTGGGCGGCTGAGGACCCTGCCCTGCTCAGTGAATAGGCCAGGTGCCTCTGCCTGGCAACACCCACAACAAACCTGAGATGGTGGGAATTTCCCTGCTTGGACAAAGGGAACAAAGGAGAAATGGGGTATAAGAGAAGGACCCCTGAACCAAGAACTCAGATCACTTCTGACAAGGAAACTTGTACCAAGGACAAGAAGCCTGCTGATCTAAGGACTTGCCTCCCCTTTCTGCCAGAGTGCTGTTTTGCTGTGGAGGAACCTGAAAGCTGCTTCTTTATTTTTGCCAAGGAACAAGGAGAGAGGAACTTGGTGTGTACTCTCTGAACACTTGCTAGGAAATCTCCAAGGACTGGAAGAGTGCCAGTCTCCTGTTGAAGTCACAGGGCCAAAGGACTTCACCATCTACTGAATTGCTGAATTGCTGGAAAGTGTTGTTTCCAGTACACAAGGGAAAATCTGCAGTCTCGACGCCGGTATCGACGCCAGTGAGGAGTGAGAATCGGCTCCACCTCCAAGCGACCCCGTCCCGACGCCGCTGCTGATCGCATCGACTCGACGCCCTTCTCGACGCCGTGAGTGCTGCTCCGGCCCGACATCCCTCGACGCCGCTGCAGATCGACCCGACTCCGAGGCACGATCGACGCCGACCTCGACGCCGACATCTCGACGCCGTGGATCATCGTTTTCTTCATTTCTCAAGGTACTGTACTTCTGGGGTCTGTTGCAACTCCAGACTCGACGTAGCGCTCCTCGCGGTCGACGCCGAACCTTGGGAATCTTGTAGACTCGACGTCGTGTGACTCCTGTGGGGGTCACATTGTTGCCAAAGAACTGCGTTTCAGAAGAATACTCAATTTTGTTGCTAAAGAACTATTTGCCAAGAAGAAACCTTACGTGAACTATCATTTTTCCTTCCAAAGAGTATTTATTAAGACTGTGGTATATTTTCGTCGTTATTTGGTCTTGTGCTAAGCCTTATATAAAAATACTATTTTTATAATAACTTCTGTGTCGTGTCCATCTGTAGTGTATTCACTTTATTACTGTATGTGGTCATAAATGCTTAACACACTGCCTCTGAGATAAGCCTGTCTGCTCTGCCAAGCTACCAAGGGGGTAGCAGGGGTTATCTGAGTGTGTAATCCCCTTGCCCTGACTAGAGTTGGTTGGTCCCTATTTGTCAGAAGTGTATACCTCTGCCAACTAGAGACCACCGGTTCTAACAGGGAGGGATTCCACTATTGACCCCCCTGGTTGTCCGTCTACTTTTGGAGTTTCAGAGAAAATTGTGTGGGATCTTGCTGGAAGACTGTTTAACAGAGGCCACCATTTGTACCTTGATAACTTCTACACTGCTGTGCAATTGTTTAAGGAATTGTTCAAAGTTGACACTTTTGCTTTTGGCACAATCCGCTCTAACCGTAAAGGTTATCCAAAAGAGCTTGTTTCCAAAAAACTTCAGAGGGGGCAGTGCAGTTCCTTGCATAGTGATGAACGACTTGCTGTAAAATTTGTGGACAGGAGGGATGTGTACATGCTGACTACCATCCATGATGAGAGTACTTCACCTGTGGCTGTTTGGGGTCAGTTTGCTGAACTACGCAAACCGGTGTGCATTTTAGACTACAATAAGCACATGGGTGGTGTTGATAGAGTAGATCAGAGGTTGGAACCTTACACTGCTATTCGTAAGGCGTACATTTGGTACAAAAAGTTGGCCATCCATCTCTTTAATTTAGCAACTTTCAATGCTTTTGTTGTGTACAAGGAGTGTTCACCTGAGTCAAATTTGACTTTTGTTCAGTTTCAGCAGTCTGTGATAGGAAGCCTTGTTGTTGTGGAACAGGCAAGTGTTCCTAGAGTTGGAGTGGTGGAGGATGTGGCTAGATTGAAAGATCACCATTTTCCTTATTTAATTCCTCCCACGCCCAAAAAAAACAATCCCTGTAAGAGATGTAGAGTCTGCTTGCGAAGAGGTGTGCTGAAGGAGACTCGTATGCAATGTGCCGATTGTCCTTCTAATCCTGGGCTGTGTGTGCCCTCATGTTTCAGATTGTATCACACTAAAAAGAGTTTTTGGGAGTGACCGTGAGTCTAATAGTGTACTGCCTTGTCTGTATGGTTTGATATAGTTGTTCAGTTTCACATTTGGCAATAGAATGATGTCTTTCGTTTCTGCTGTTGTTTTTGTAGTTATAGTTTGGTATCTAGTTCTAATTGGTTTGTGTTTTCTTTCTTGTTTAAAAACAAAATTCTGACGGTGTGCGTGGACTGGCGCTTGGTTGGCAGTGTGCAAGGACTGGCGCTTGGCTGGCAGTGTGCGAGGACTGGCGCTTGGCTGGCAGTGTGCATGGACTGGCGCTTTGCTGGCAGTGTGCGTGGACTGGTGCTTTGCTGGCAGTGTGCATGGACTGGTGCTTTGCTAGCAGTGTGCGTGGACTGGTTCTTTCCTGGCAGTGTGCGTGGACTGGTGCTTGGCTGGCGGTGTGCGTGGATTGGCGATTGGCTGGTGGTGAGTGGATTGGCGCTTGGCTTGCAGTGAGTGGATTGGCGCTTGGCTTGCAGTGTGCGTGGATGGGCGCTTGGCTTGCAGTGTGTGTGGATGGGCGCTTGGCTGGCGGTGTACATGGACCTAGCTTAGGACACCCCCCGCGCCGCACGGCCACCAGCTGCTGCGTGTGCCTCCCCGCCTGTCTGCCTCGCTGCCCCGGACGCCGCCGTGTGACCACGCCCCCTGCCACCGAGCGGCGTGGGCTCCGTGTAGCGCTGAGCTCGCCTGTCCTGCAGGCTCCTATTCCCCGCTTTCTCGACGTGTGCCCCTTTGTATTTTGTAATTATTGTGTTTGTGATATTGTAATTTCTGCCTGATTGCGCGTTTGCCTGTTTTCCTCCGTCTCTTCCCTACCCGCTCCCCGCTTCCCGCCACCGCCGCTAACCCCGCCCCTTTTTTCTTTCTGTACCCTCCCCGCTCCCGCCTCCCAGCTGCTCCGCCCCCCTCGCACTTGGCCATATATGGCGACCGTGCGACGCAGGTGAGTGTGACCTAGCTTAGGACACCCCCCGCGCCGCACGGCCACCAGCTGCTGCGTGTGCCTCCCCGCCTGTCTGCCTCGCTGCCCCGGCCGCCGCCGTGTGACCACGCCCCCTGCCACCGAGCGGCGTGGGCTCCGTGTAGCGCTGAGCTCGCCTGTCCTGCAGGCTCCTATTCCCCGCTTTCTCGACGTGTGCCCCTTTGTATTTTGTAATTATTGTGTTTGTGATATTGTAATTTCTGCCTGATTGCGCGATTGCCTGTTTTCCTCCGTCTCTTCCCTACCCGCTCCCCGCTTCCCGCCACCGCCGCTAACCCCGCCCCTTTTTTCTTTCTGTACCCTCCCCGCTCCCGCCTCCCAGCTGCTCCGCCCCCCTCGCACTTCGCCATATATGGCGACCGGGCGAACGCGCAGCAGGCGCGTCGATTGTGCGCCGAAGGCTCGCCAAAGGTAAGCCCATCTGCGCCCGTCCGCGCCTGGACCGCGCCCAGTGCCAGGACCCCTGGCCCTCGAGGACCCCTGCCCACCCGCCGGACGTACACCGCCGCCACCCTCAACGCGCTCAACACCGGCCGAATCCCAGGATGCTACCGAGCCACCCCGAGACGCACCCACGGACCCTTCAGCTGCCACGCCTGCAAGTTCACCTGCATCCGGACCTGCCTCGCACCAGCACCCGCCAAGCCGAACACCAGCAGCAACCACCTCAAGTGCATCCTGCTCAACACCCGCTCCGTCCACAGACACGCCATTGAACTCTGGAACCTCCTCGACACCACAGCCCCCGACGTTGCCTTCCTCACGGAAACCTGGATGAACGACTCCTCAGCGCCCGACATCGCCATCGTCATCCCAGAGGGCTACAAGATCACCCGGAGGGACCGCACCGCCAACCAGATGGGAGGAGGCATCGCCATCATCCACAGGGACACCATCCGCATCACGACCAACACCGACGACACCCTGACCACCGCCGAACACCTGCACTTCCAGATCCACACCGACCCAAAGACAACCCTCAGAGGCACCCTGATCTACCGACCCCCGGGACCACGCACACAATTCAGCGAGGACATCGCCGACTTCGTCTGCCCGCATGCCCTCCCCTCCGCTGACTACATCCTCCTGGGGGACCTCAACTTCCACCTGGAGAACAACAGCGACCGCAACACCATCACCCTGCTCGACAACCTCGCCAACCTCAGACTCAAGCAGCTGGTGTCCACCCCCACCCACCTCGCCGGACACACACTCGACGCCGTCTTCTCATCCAGCAAAGACATCGCCTTCAGCCACGCCACAGGACTCCACTGGACAGACCACAGCTGCGTCCACTTCACCTTCAGAAGAACGACGATCAAACACCACCAGCAACAGGTTGCCCGAAGAAGCTGGAACAAGATCACAGCCGACCAGCTCGCCGCTTCCCTGAGCCAGCACCCTCCTGCCAGCTCAGCGAACCCCAGCCAGGCCGCCGACAACCTCACGAAGTGGATCAGCAACTGCGCGGACGAACTCGCCCCTCTGAGGACCCCGCCCAGCAGACCCGGCAGCAGGAAAGCCCCATGGTTCACCGACGAACTCAAGAGCTCCAAGAAGAACTGCCGAGCCCTCAAGAAAGTCTGGAGAAGGGAACCAACACCGGACAACATGAACGCCCTCAAGCTTGCCACCCGGAAGCACCACCAACTGATCCGCGCCACCAAGATAACTGCTTTCAAGGACCGGCTGGACAACAACGCACACAACTGCAAGGAACTCTTCAACATCGTGAAAGAGCTCTCCAACCCCAACGCTGGAAACAACGACATCACCCCATCGCAAGACCTCTGCAACTCCCTTGCCTCCTACTTCCACAACAAGATCGCGGACATACACAACAACTTCAGCATTCAACCGACGCACGCCATGACCGCAGCAACACCGCCCACCACCACCCTCCGCGCCTGGACTCCGATCAGCACCGAAGATACCATCCGCATGATGAACTCCATCCACTCCGGATCTCCGACCGATCCCTGCCCTCACCACGTCTTCAACATGGCCGACGCTGTCATCGCACCCCACCTGCGGGACATCATCAACACCTCCTTCGACACCACCACCTTCCCGGAGAGCTGGAAACACGCCGAACTCAGCGCTCTACTCAAGAAACCAACAGCCGACCCCACCGACCTCAAGAATTACCGCCCCATCTCGCTCCTCCCGTTTCCAGCTAAAGTCATCAAGAAGATCGTCAACAAACAGCTGGCCGCCTTCCTCGAGACGAATGGATCCCTCGACCCCTCACAGTCTGGCTTCCGAGCCAACCACAGCACCGAGACCGCCCTCATCGCTGCCACCGATGACATCCGAGCCCTGATGGACAACGGAGAAACAGCGGCCCTCATCCTCCTAGACCTCTCCGCGGCATTTGACACTGTCTGCCACCGCACCCTAGTGCAGCGCCTCAGCAACGTCGGAATCCAGGAGAAGGCACTGGAATGGATCATCTCCTTCCTCGACGGAAGAACACAGAGAGTCCGCCTACCACCGTACAAGTCAGAGGCCACCGAAGTCATCTGCGGCGTCCCTCAAGGATCCTCGCTGAGCCCCACCCTCTTCAACGTCTACATGAGCCCCCTCGCGGCCATCGCACGCCAACACAACCTCAACATCATCCCCTACGCCGACGACACCCAGCTGATCCTCTCCCTGACCAACGACCCCGCCGCCGCCAGAGCCAACCTTCACGCAGGGATGAAAGATGTAGCCGAGTGGATGACGACCAGCCGCCTGAAACTGAACTCAGACAAGACGGAGGTCCTCATCCTGGGCTCCTCGCCCTCCGCCTGGGACGACTCCTGGTGGCCCCCCGCCCTGGGCACCGCACCCAAACCGACGGACCACGCACGCAACCTGGGCTTCATCCTGGACTCTTCCCTCTCCATGACCAGACAAGTCAACGCCGTCTCCTCGTCGTGCTTCAACATCCTGCGCATGCTACTGAAGATCTTCCGGTGGATCCCCACCGAGACCAGGAAGACTGTCACCCAGGCCCTCGTCACCAGCCGACTGGACTACGGCAACGCCCTCTACGCCGGAACCACCGCCAAGCTCCAGAAGAGACTCCAACGGATCCAGAACGCCTCAGCCAGACTCTTCCTCGACATCCCACGTAACAGCCACATCTCCGGACATCTGAGAGACCTGCATTGGCTCCCCGTCAACAAAAGAATCACCTTCCGTCTCCTCACCCACGCACACAAAGCCCTACACGATCAAGGCCCGAGCTACCTCAACAACCGCATCAACTTCTATGCTCCCAAACGCCACCTCCGATCAGCCAGCCACGCCCTCGCCGCCGTCCCCCGCATCCAAAGAGCGACAACAGGAGGAAGGTCCTTCTCCTACCTGGCCGCCAAGACCTGGAACTCCCTCCCGACCGACCTGCGCCTGACCCAAGACCACCTCTCCTTCAGGAAGAAGCTCAAGACCTGGCTGTTCGAGCAGTAACGGCACCCCCCCCCCCCAAGCGCCTTGAGACCCTACGGGTAAGTAGTGCGCTCTATAAATGTCTTTGATTGATTGATTGATTGATTGACTTGCGCTTGGCTGGCAGTGTGCGTGGACAGGTGTTTGGTTGGCGGTGAGTGGGCTGGCGCTTGGCTGGCGGTTTGTAAGTAGTGACTAGCTGCTGGTCACTACACACACTGCTAGCCAAACACCACTCCACGCAATCCGTGAGCTGGTGTGGTTGGTGTGTCAGGAATGTGAGCGTGTGAAAGTGATGGGCCCTTGAATGGCGCTGTCTGCTGGTGTGAGTGTTGTAATGTGCTGGGCCCGCGGCTGGCGGTGTGAATGGTTTTGTGTGTGTCACACGTATGAAAGGTGTATGAATGGCCTGTAAAGAGGTTGGTGCCTTGTCTTGGATTTACAGCTCACAAGCAAGTTTCTCGTACTTTCAATTATTAACAGTGCATTTCTTTTTTGTGAAATCTCTGGTTAATACAAGTATATATACTGAACCATCGCTCACCCTCGTGCCTAATCCAACCAGTATGTATGTGTGCTTCAGGAATAGATGGTTGTGTAGATAAAAATTTCTATTCTGTTTTCGACAAGCAGGGTGTACCTTGTCCCTTTTTGTGAATGTTGTAATGTGTTGGTTTCGTGCCTGGTGGTGTGAACGTTCTTGTGTGTCTCATGTATGAAAGGTGTGTGAATGGCCTGTAAAGCGGTTGGTGCCTTGACGTGGCTTTACAGCTCACGAGCTGCGAGTCATTGGTTCAGTTTTTTGTCCTTTCAATTATTGACAGTGCATTTCATTTTTGTGAAATCTCTTGTTAATAAAATGTTATATACTGAACCATCACTCGCCTTCGTGCCAAATCCAACCAGTATATGTGTGTGCTTGAGGAATAGATGGCTGTGCAGTAATCTTTGTCTGTTTTGTCTCTCTGCCAAGCTGTACATTTCATTTAAGAATAACCTAACAACTGTAGTTTTTATCGTAAACTAAACACCCATGGGAGTGCATGGTGAGGTATCGCTTGTGGATCCCAACAAGTTATCTTACCCACAATGTCCAGCAAACCTCAAAATGTGACTGTGACATTTTCATTGTAGTATTTTGCCTAAATCTTCACGCGGCGGAAAGTAACAACAAATTGCCAACCCCCCTGCATTTCTCCAAGTATCCCAATAGAAATGGTACCTCAATTTTATGGGTGGGGCAAGTACCCGCGGCAGGGAAGGGCCCAAAACCTATTGATGTGACATCAAAATTACCTATCACAAACCAACCTGGTTTTGCAAGGGGGGTCCCATGAGTTTTTGGTCATGGGCTCGGCGGCCATCTAGGGAAACCTACCAAACCCATACATTTCTGAAAACTAGACACCCAGGGGCTTCCAGGGAGGTATGGCTTGCATGGATCCACCAACGTTTCCTTACTCAGAATCCCCTGCAAACCTCATTTTTAGCTGATAAAAATCACTTTTCCCACACATTTCTGTATGGGAAAGTTGTGGCATCACCGGGCTCACACAAATTTACAACCACCCAGCGTTTCATCAGGTCTCCCGATAAAAATGGTGCCTCACTTGTGTGGGAGGCCCAAGTACCCGCGACAGGCAAGGGCCCAAAATGTAGTGAGGCAACATCAACATTGCCTATCTCTAAACCACCTGGTTATGCAAGGGGGGTCACCTGGATTTTTGGCCCCGTACTCGCCGGCCATCTAGGGAAACCTACCAAACCCACACATTTCTGAAAACTAGACACCCGGCGGCTTCCAGGGAGGTATGGCTTGCGTGGATCCCCCAACGTTTCCTTACCCAGAATCCCCTGCAAACGTTAATTTTAGCTGAAAAAATCATTTTTTTCACACATTTCTGTGTGGGAAAGTTGTGGCATCACTGGGCTCACACAAATTTACAACCACCCAGCATTCCACCAGGTCTCCCAATAAAAATGGTGTCTCACTGGTGTGGGAGGCCCAAGTACCCGCGACAGGCAAGGGCCCACAACGTAGTGAGGCAACATCAAAATTGCCTATCTCAAAACCACCTGGTTTTGCAAGGGGGGTCACCCGGGTTTTTGGCCTCGTACTCGGCGGCCATCTAGGGAAACCTACTAAACCCACACATTTCTGAAAACTAGACACCCGGCGGCTTCCAGGGAGGTATGGCTTGCGTGGATACCTCAACGTTTCCTTACCCAGAATCCCCTGCAAACCTCAATTTTAGCTGAAAAAATCACTTTTTTCACACATTTCTGTGTGGGAAAGTTGTGGCATCACCGGGCTCACACAAATTTACAACCACCCAGCATTCCACCAGGTCTCCCGATAAAAATGGTGCCTCACTTGTGTGGGAGACCCAAGTACCCGCGACAGGCAAGGGCCCAAAACATTTTTTGATAGGCAATGTTGATATTGCCTCACTATGTTTTGGGCCCTTGCCTGTCACGGGTACTTGGGTCTCCCACACAAGTGAGGCACCATTTTTATCGGGAGACCTGGTGGAATGCTGGGTGGTTGTAAATTTGTGTGAGCCCGGTGATGCCACAACTTTCCCACACAGAAATGTGTGAAAAAAGTGCTTTTTTTCAGCTAAAATTGAGGTTTGCAGGGGATTCTGGGTAAGGAAACGTTGGGGGATCCACGCAAGCTATACCTCCCTGGAAGCCGCTGGGTGTCTAGTTTTCAGAAATGTGTGGGTTTGGTAGGTTTCCCTAGATGGCCGCCGAGTACGGGGCCAAAAACCCAGGTGATCCCCCTTGCAAAACCAGGTGGTTTTGAGATAGGCAATTTTGATGTTGCCTCACTACGTTTTGGGCCCTTGTCTGTCGCGGGTACTTGGGCCTCCCACACAAGTGATGCACCATTTTTATCGGGAGACCTGGTGGAACGCGGGTTGGTTGTAAATTTGTGTGAGCCCGGTGATGCCACAACTTTCCCACACAGAAATGTGTGAAAAAAGTGATTTTTTCAGCTAAAATTGAGGTTTGCAGGGGATTCTGGGTAAGGAAACGTTGGGGGATCCACGCAAGCCATACCTCCCTGGAAGCCGCCGGGTGTCTAGTTTTCAGAAATGTGTGGGTTTGGTAGGTTTCCCTATGTGCCGGCAGAACTAGGGTTCTAAAACTACAGCTAGGCACTTAGCAAAAAAAAGGTCATTTTTCACTGCAACATTGAGGTGTGACCACGTTGCGTTTTGCGCCGTTTCCTTTCGCGGCAACTGGGCCGACCGGCACAAGTGAGGTACCATTTTTCTCGTAGGACTTTGGGGAACGCGGGGTGGGTGGAAATTTGTGGATCCACGCAGATTCCGGAACTTTCCATCACTGAAATGTGGGGAAAATGTGTTTTTTTGACAATTTTTTAGGTTTGCAAGGGATTCTGGGTAACAGACCCTGATGGGAGGCAGTCAAGTCACCCCATCCTGGATTCCCCTGGGTGTCTAGTTTTCAAAAATATATAGGTTTGCTAGGTTTCCCTAGGTGCCGGCAGAGCTAGGGTTAAAAAACTACAGCTAGTCACTTTGCCAAAAAAGGGTCATTTTTCACTGCAAAATTGAGGTGTGACCGCGTTGCGTTTTGCGCCGTTTCCTGTCGCGGGCACTAGGCCGACCCGCACAAGTGAGGTACCATTTGTCTCGTAGGACTTTGGGGAACGCGGGGTGGGTGGAAATTTGTGGATCCACGTAGATTCCAGAACTTTCCATCACAGAAATGTGGGGAAAATGTGTTTTTTTTTACAATATTTTAGGTTTGCAAGGGATTCTGGGTAACAGACCCTGGTGGGAGGCACTCAAGTCACCCCATCCTGGATTCCCCTGGGTGTCTAGTTTTCAAAAATATATAGGTTTGCTAGGTTTCCTTAGGTGTCGGCAGAGCTAGGGTTCAAACACTACAGCTAGGCAACTACAGCTAGGCACTTTGCCAAAAAAGGGTCAGTTTTTCACTGCAAAATTGAGGTGTGACCACGTTGCGTTTTGCGCCGTTTCCTGTCGCGGGCACTGGGCCGACCCGCACAAGTGAGGTACCATTTTTCTTGTAGGACTTTGGGGAACGCGAGGTGGGTGGAAACTTGTGGATCAACGCAGTTTCCAGAACTTTCCATCACAGAAATGTGCAGAAAATGTGTTTTCTTTGACAATTTTTTAGGTTTGCAAGAGATTCTGGGTAAAAGACCCTGGTGGGAGGCACTCAAGTCACCCCATTCTGGATTCCCCTGGGTGTCTAGTTTTTAAAAATATATAGGTTTGCTAGGTTTCCCTAGGTGCCGGCAGAGCTAGGGTTAAAAAACTACAGCTAGGCACTTTGCAAAAAAAGGGTAATTTTTCACTGCAATATTGAGGTGTGACCACGTTGCGTTTTGCGCCGTTTCCTGTTGCGGGCACTAGGCTGACCCGCACAAGTGAGGTACCATTTTTCTCGTAGGACTTTGGGGAACGCGGGGTGGGTGGAAATTTGTGAAACCACGCAGATTCTAGAACTTTCCATCAAACAAATGTGTTGAAATTTTGTTTTTTTTGACAATTTTTTAGGTTTGCAAGGGATTCTGGGTAACAGACCCTGGTGGGAGGCACTCAAGTCACCCCATCCTGGATTCCCCTGGGTGTATAGTTTTCAAAAATGTATAGGTTTGCTAGTTTTCCCTGTGTGCCGGCAGAGCTAGGGTTCAAAAACTACAGCTAGGCACTTTGCCAAAAAACTGTCATTTTTCACTGCGAAATTGAGGTGTGACCACGTTGCATTTTGTGCCATTTCCTGTCGCAGGCAGTAGGCCAGCCTGCACAAGTGAGGTACCATTTTTCTCGTAAGACTTTGGGAATACGGGGTGGGTGGAAATTTATGGATCCACGCAGATTCCAGAACTTTCCACCACAGAAATGTGGGGAAAATGTGTTTTTTTGGTCAATTTTTTAGGTTTGCAAGGGATTCTGGGTAACAGATCATGGTGGGAGGCAGTCAAGTCACCCCATCCTAGATTCCCCTGGGTGCCTAGTTTTCAAAAATGTATAGGTTTGATAGGTTTCCCTAGGTGCCGGCAGAGCTAGGGTTCACAAACTACAGTTAGACTCTTCGCAAAAAATGTGTAAATTTTCATTGTGAAAATGTGCTGTGTTCACGTTAGGTTTTGAGCCATTTCCTGTCGTGGGCACTATGCCTACTCACACAAGTGAGGTACCATTTTTATAGGGAGACTTAGGGTAGTTCAGATTTGTAAAGCAACTGTTATTACCTATTGATTTTTTATGCATTTCTCCCTTCCAAATGAAAGACATTGTGTAAAAAAACAAGTCATTTTGAAAATTGACCAATAATTCTCATGCTAGTATGAGTATTCCCAATTTCGAAAATGTGCAAATATGCACTGTTTCTAAACTCTGTAATTTGTTCCCGTTTCAGAAATACATAGGTGTCTTTCATACCGATTTTTCCATGTATACATTTTCCCACAATGATTGCTATATACTAGGAACATAATAAAAAACCATTACAAAATGCTGCTCAGTTTTTTACTCTGGGTTCATTGGGCTCTTAGTGAACCTACAAGTCCTATATATCCCCACAACCAGGAAGGTCCAGCGGATGTAACGGTACATTGCTTTCAAAGAGATGTCATAATTAGAAGAAGTTACAGGTGAAAACGTTGACACAAAAGGCTGCTTTTTTCAACTAATTTTTAATTTTTCCTCTGGTAGTTTCTATAAAGAAACCTTGATGGATCTACACAAATGCCCCCTTGCTGAATTCAGAATTTTGTCTACTTTTCAAAAATGTATAGCTTTCCAGGATCCATTATTGCTTTTGTACCCATTTCTACCATTAACTGGAAGGAGGTTGAAAGCACAAAAAATAGCAAAAATAGGGTATGCCCCAGAAAAATGCCAAAACTGTGTAAAAAATGTTGGTTTGCTGACAAAATTCTGTCATTCCCTAAAAGCTGGAGAAATGGTGATTTCAGCCCCACAAACCCTTTTTTGATACCATTTGCAGAGAAAAACCCAGACGCTTTCATTTGCAGCCCGTTTTTCCCATTTTTCACAAAAAAAAACAAAAGTGTTGCTGTATTTTGACTAATTTCTGGGAACCCTCTAGGAGAATCCACATTCCCTGGGTACCTTTAGAAACCCCAGGATGTTGGAAGAAAAGGACGCAAATTTGGCGTGGATACCTAATGTGGTCAAAATGTTACAGGGGCCTAAGCGCCCACTAACCCAAATAGCCCAAAAAAGGCTTAGCACAGGAGGGGAAAAGGCCTAGCAGCGAAGGGGTTAAGTAGAGGAGGGGGAGGGATGTGCAGCTGGGAGGCAGGGGCGGGTTGCAGTGGGAAAAATTACCGGTGGACAAAAAGGATCAGCAGCAGGGAATACGGCAAAATACGGAGCACAGGAATACCAGCAGCAGCACACAGTACACAATAACTACAATTAAATACCTACAATAACAGTGATACAGTAAGGGGATCAGCGGAATGCTACGGTGGGGGAAAAATGAGAGTGATGCTGACAACAACAGAGGATGCAAAATAAAATAAAGGGGGAACAGCGTTATTAGGCTATTGTGGGGGGATGCAGGAGAAAAAAGAAATACCGGCGTGGCAGCAAAGCACCAGCAAGGTGCGGTCTCGAACCCTGTCTGGGTGTGAGCATAGGCAGAGCACAGCAAGGCAGAGCTGCTGGGGAAGAGCTGATCTCTGACCGAGGGTCAGGGGGCCTAGCTTGCTCACCCGCAGCGGTCACCATTTAGAAGGGGATGGGGGAGGGACGGGCAGCTGGGAGGCGGGAGCAGGGGCAGGTTGCGGTGAGAAAAATGTATGGTGGACAAAAGGAACAGCAGCAGGGAATACGGCGAAATACGGAGCACAGGAATACCAATAGCAGCACACAGTGCACAATGACTACAATACAATAACTACAATAACAGTGATACAGTAAGGGGAACAGCGAAATTCTACGGTGGGGGCACAATCAGCGAGACGCTGACAACAGAGGATACAAAATAAAATTAAGGGGGAACAGCGTTATTAGGCTATAATGGGGGGATGCAGGAGAAACAAGAAATACCGGCATGGCAGTGAGGCACCAGCAAGACCCAGCAAGGTGCAGTTACGAACCCTGCCTGGGTGGGACCGTAAGCAGAGGACAGCAAGGCAGAGCTGCTGGGGAAGAGCTGATATTTGATTCAGGCTAAGGAACATACCTCATTACACATTTTTTCAGCTTGCTAACCAGATAACACTAACCATACCTCACCACTCTACCATGCACTGTATTGTCACAAATAATGCTATTTGAGAAGTTATAAGAATTATTATGAATGCTATGATTTCACATGATATATGTGATGTGTTATTCAGGGGTATAAACAGTGCATGGAAAAGGCATTTGTTATAGTTAATGTAGTGTGGTAAACAAGGTGACAAGACTGTGTTTTCTGGTGCACAATTTATCGTAATTTGTAGGTGATGCGTAAATTATAACTTGAAGTTATGCAAAAAATTACTGTTGAATGTTTTTGTACTTGGAAATGAAACACTAAAGTGCATTTATGCTCTGGAATGTTTTCAACGTATGGAGGAAGTACATCAATAGTTCCCCCATTATTCTGGGGTGTTTCCCTCTCCATTAGAAGTGCACAGACTAAGATGGCCACCTAGAAGGAAACTCCTTTGTGAGCTCCCACACCCAGGGATGCTATTGGGTGTAGATTGCTGTGTAGAGTCATGGTAGGAGTGAATTAAAATTGGGATACTGAAACATGACACAGAATATTGCTGGATGGGCTGTGGTCCCCACTGTGATGCTGCTGTGGGGTTTTACTGACTATTCTTGGAGTCTGTATTTAGCTAAGAAACCAACTCTGTGCAGATGTTGGCAAATGCAAAGCCCTGGAATAGATCTGGGACAGACTTTGGTGGTGGCAGAATGGTAGATCAATCTGTGCTTCTCTGCTGACAGTGACAACCCATCAACAACAGATGAGCTGGCAGGAAGAGAATCAATGCCCTTTGCATGAACCCCATATGATCTGCCACTTCTCACATTAATTGGAGGCTGATCACCTGACTGGACTATCACAATTTCATTGCCACATCGATTTGAGAGTTACCGGCGATTACTGGCCCTTGCAATCCCAAGATCCTATTGATGTGGTAGTCGGCTGCTGAAATGGGTGCAAGATAACACTAATTTTCATATATTTTTTATATATTTTCATCTTGATCTTGAGATTTGGATCCCACTTTTACTCATTATAATTGTGGGCTGACATGTCAAAAATCACCACCATCTTCATTATCCTTATTACATCATTCAAAGGAATATTCCCATCAACTCTTGAAACAACTAACCTGCACTGAAGAAAAACTACTGCTACTTGAAACTAATATAGATCAGAGCAGAGTTAAAGTCTTACGAGCATGGCTGCTTCTACCTTGAGCTCACCAGACAGATTAGCCCGATATGAACTTCCATTATCCCTAACCAGAAAGCTCGGTACTGAGTAGGGGGTGGGAACGGGACACCCACTCTGCATTTGGAGGGCCAACTGGTGTGTTACAGGAGCTCATGCTCAGTTTGGGGTCCATTATTGACATGGTACAGTCTGGGCATGCTGCAGGGGCTGGGATCTTAATTGCCAGACTCTGTCAGTGGCCTTGGTGGTGCCTAGGAGCAACAGCCGCGCCCGTGGCGCGTTTGCAGAGGGGGAACTAATTCCCCTTGAATACTGAGGTCCCCTGGCGGCCAACTTGTCCACCAGGCACCTCCAGTATGCGCCAGGGAGCTGCGTTGCAGAGAGGTGTTCAGAGGCCTCGCCCCTTTTTACAACACTCTGCAACGCAGCTCCGTGGCTCTTACTGGAGGTACCTGGTGGGCTAGTTGGCCTCTAGGGGACCTCTGGATTGAAGAGGAATTAATTCCCCAACTTAAACCGCGCCACAGGGCGTGTTTGCACAGTATCACCTCAGGCCCCGCCCTCTACCTTCACCACTGTGCAAACGCACCCCGTGGCACGTTTTAAGTTGGGGGATTAAGTCCCCTTGAATCCTGAGGTCCCCTAGCGGCCAACTAGGCCACCAGGTACCTCCAGTAAGCGCAATGGAGCTGCGTTGAAGAGAGGTGTAAAAAGGGGTGTGGCCTCATTACACCTCTCTGCTCCGCAGCCCCCTGGCGCATACTGGAGGTTCCTGGTGGGCTAGTTGGCCCCCAGGGACCCCCAGTATTCAAGGGGAATTAGTTCCCCCTCTGCAAACGTGCCACGGGGCGCGTTTGCAGAGAGGTGTAAGGAGGGGGCTTTTTTTTATAAGGGGGTCTGTGTAGCCCCCCTTCTTTTTCCATTTTTTTGGCCCTTTGTTTATAAAAAAAAATCGGGAAGGGGGCCGCGTGGCCCCCCTCCCAAGGCCATAATTTACCCCGGGGACCCCATCCCCCGGGGCATGGCCCTTTTTTTTTAATGTTTTTTTTTTCAATGGAGGGGGTCTGCACAGCCCCCCTCCTCTGGTCACTTTAAGGGCCCGGGGACCCCATCCCCCGGAGCCGGCCATTGCTTTTTTTTAAATGTATTTATTTTTTAATTGGGGAGGGGGACCGCGTGGCCCACCTCCCAGGCCACTTATGGCCCCGGGGACCCCATCCCCCGGGGCCTGGCCTCTGTTGGGGGCCGACGGGGGATCCCCAATCCCCCCACGGTCCTAGCCGGCTCCCCGCGTCCTGTGGGAGCTGGCATTGCTTTTCCACATGGAGAGCAGCTAACATGCTGCTCCCCATGTGGAAAAGCAATCAGCTTTGCTTCATTGAAGCGAGAGCAGGTTTCCCTGCTCTCGCTTCAATGAAGCAAAGCAGTTTGCAATGACAGGGTGGGAGCCGCAAGGCTCCTGCCCTGTCATTACAAACTACTGTGTCGCGGGGGTGGGCACCCCGGGACACTGCAGGAGCCGGCCCTGGGGTGTGGCGGTCCCCAGGGCCTATTCACGGCTCCAGGAGGGGGGCCGCGTGGCCCCCCTCCCACACTGACAGGTTGCCCCGGGGGTGGCGGTCCCCAGGGCTGGGGGGGCTGCGAGCCCCCCCACCAATTTTCAATAAGCCCCGGGGGGTGGCAGTCCCCGGGGCTGCGGGGGGGCCGTGAGCCCCCCGCATATAGCATCTTTGAGCCCCGGGGGGGTGGCGGTCCCTGGTGCACTCTTTTTTAATTCTGCCCCCGGGATTTGGCCCCCCCGGGGGCTAATTACCAAAGAAGCGCGGGAGCCCCGCGCTTCTTTTTTTTATTTTCGGCCGAAATTCGCGCTGGGTGCACGAATCTGGCTGATTTTTTTTAAAAAGAAAAAAAAGCTTTTTTTGGCCCTGGGGGTCCTTGTGGACCCCCTGAGCAGGCCTAGGGGGTCAGGGTGTTTCTACCCTGCCCCCTTGTCACGTTTTTTGCGTTTGTTTTATAGGTTTCTTGTGCCTCGGTTCTACCGAGGCACAAGATGGCTGCCAACACTTCCTGATCTGAAGTGTTGACAGCCAATTAGAATACAGCTCGTGCATGGTAGGGTGCGTGCTGGGTGCGGGGAGGGTGCGCGGATCCTCCGAGGCCATAGATATATCTATCTTTTTAACTCTAATTTTCTCAGGAACTACTGAACGGATTTGCACCATTTAAGCAAAAGGCACGAGTCTGAACTGAAGACTACCTCTTTGCCAAATTTGGTGTAATTCCGTTCAGCAGTTCAGGCTGTAGCTGCGTCCACAGGTCCTATGGGAAAATGCATGAGGAAAACACGTTTTGGGACCCCCCTTTTATCTCGGCCCCCGCTTGACGAATCACCGTGAAATTTTCAGGATTGGAGCAGACCGGAGCTGGCCAAAACTTTGGCAAACTTCGCGAAGATTCGTCAATCGGCGCCAACGTTATTCCAAATAGAATGTTGCGGATTTCCTCTGGAAAATAGGTCCTAACTATATCTGCCTACTGGCAACCGCCAGTAGGTAATATATATATATATATATATATATATATATATATATATATATATATATATATATTACCTACTGGCGGTCGCCAGTAGGTAGTTATAGTTAGGACCACGTTTCCATAGGAAAACCTCAACATTCTATTTTGAATAACTTTGGCGCCGGTCGACGAATCCTCGCGAATTTCTCAAAATAGGTGGGGCGCTACGCTCCGCTCCTACCCTGAAAGTCTCGGGGGGATCCGTCAAGCGGGGGCTGAGATAAAAGGGGGGTCCCAAAACGCGTTTTTCCCATGCATTTTTCCATAGGACCTTTAGAACGAGCTACAGCCCGAACGGCTGAACAGAATTACTCAAAATTTGGCAGAGAGGTAGTCCCTAGGTCAAGGAAGTGCCTTTTGTAGGTTTGGTGTAAATCTGTTCAGTAGATTCTGAGAAAATAGCCTTTAAATCAATATATATATCTGAGCCCGCTTACGGTACGCTTACCGTACGCTTACGGTAAGCGTACGGTGGCGTGCGCGAGCGCGATTCTGATTGGCTCTTAGATCTTAGTAAACATTCGAATCGGCCGAAACCAGGAAGCGGCGGCCGCCATTTTGTGTATTTCACTCTGAAAAAAAAGAGTGAAAACAAGGAAAGGGGGCAATGAGGAGAGTTAAAGACCCCCTAACATTTGTAAGGGGGTCAAAGAAGGACAGAAAAGTACAAAAAAACATTTATTGATTTTAAAAAAAATCACGGGGTACACGTACGGTAAGCTTACGGTAAGCGTACGGTAGAAAAAAAAAAAAAAAATGAAAATCAGATTTAAGTGTTTAGATATTAGGGGGCTCTAAAAAGAGCCGTTGTGTTTATGAAATGATTTTTTAGTGGTACCTACAAGTAAGTACCGATGCAGAGTCTAAGGTTCAAGAGGAAGACTCTGTTCCCTTCATCATTGAAGTGCACACCATCTCCTCTATAAATGTCTTGCATGTCATAACGCAAGTTGTTGTGGTAAATGGCACCCATACCATAGTCACGGAGGAAAGCAGAAACGGAGGAAAGCAGAAACAGATTTGTTGACGTGCTTTCTTGCTTTGTCATCGCACCGCGTGCCCACCGTGCGTGCACGGCACTAACTGCGTAAAGTGGGCGCGCGGTGCGCTAAGCGCACCGCGTGCTCACTGTGCGCGCACGGAACGAACTGCGTTAAGTGGGCGCGCACGCCATGAATGGCGTAAAGTAACTTAGCATTTAAAAAAACGTACAAATTCACTGAAAAAACCATAGGTTTCACACACGTTATAGTTAGGAATTAGCATTTAAAAAACCTTGCAAATTCACTGAAAAAACCATAGGTTTCACACATGTTATAGTTAGCGGAAATTTTACTGATAAAAAACCAATGAAATTCCCCCGTTATAGTTAGTGCAGGCAACTATAACTCACGCGACCGCAATCTTCTGCTGATGACATATGTGTCTTTATGAAAAAAAAATATTTGTAATATATGTATAGCTAAAAATGTATGGAAGAAGACATGGGCAAATAAGTGTCTAAATACAGTATTAGCATCAGCAGAGGATTGCGGTCGCGTGAGTTATAGTTGCCTGCACTAACTATAACGGGGGAATTTCATTGGTTTTTTATCAGTAAAATTTCCGCTAACTATAACATGTGTGAAACCTATGGTTTTTTCAGTGAATATATATGTATATATTCACTTAAAAAACCATAGGTTTCACACATGTTATAGTTAGCTGGACATTTCCCTCGTAAAAAAACAATGAAATTCCCCCGTTATAGTTAGTGCAGGCAACTATAACTCACGCGACCGCAATCCTCTGCTGATGACGTCAGATATTACATCACTGTATTTAGACACCTATTTACCCATGTCTTCTTCCATTAATCTTTAGCTATACATATATTACAAATATTTATTTTTCAGAAAGACACATATGTAATCAGTGATGTAATATCTGACGTCATCAGCGGAGGATTGCGGTCGCGTGAGTTATAGTTGCCTGCACTAACTATAACGGGGGAATTTCATTGGTTTTTTACGAGGGAAATGTCCAGCTAACTATAACATGTGTGAAACCTATGGTTTTTTAAGTGAATTTTCAAGGTTTTTTAAATGCTAATTCCTTACTATAACGTGTGTGAAACCTATGGTTTTTTAAGTGAATTTGTACGTTTTTTTAAATGCTAAGTTATGTATTTATTAATATTTTTTTTTCAGGTTCTTCACCGTGCGCGCACCGTGCGTGCGCTGTGGTCGCTCGGTGCGCTTCGCACACCGAGCACCCACAATGTGTTGTGCGAGCCGTGCGCGCACAGTGCGCGCCCCCCGCGCTTTTTCGAAAAAAAAAAGATTGTTTTTTTCATCCTTGGGGTCCTTCAGTGACCCCCTGACAAAGGCTAGGGGGTCAGGAACTGTCCACCCTGCCCCCTTTTCGCATTCTCAACCTTTGTTTTTAACTGCCTCAGACTGCGAGAGACAAAATGGCGGCCGACACTTCCTGATTTCGACCGACTGGAATGTTTACTGTCATGTAACCTACAATCAGAATTATGCTCGCGCACGGCAGCGTGCGCGTACGGTATGCTTACCGTACGCGCACGGTGCGCGCTTATAGATATATATGTACTTTTAACTGAAATATTCTCAGGAACTACTGAACAGATTGACCCCAGATATTCAAAAGGCACATCCCTGACCTGAGGACTACCTCTCTGCCAAATTTCAAGTAATTCTGTTCAGCCGTTCGGGCTGTACCTTGAACTAAAGGTCCCTATGGAAAAATGCATGGGGAAAATGCATTTTGGGACCCCCCTTTTTTCTTGGCCCCCGCTTGACTAATCACACCGAGACTTTCAGGGTAGGAGCGGAGCGGAGCGCCCCACCTATTTTGAAACATTTGCGACGATTCGTCAACCGGCGCCAAAGTTATTCAAAATAGAATTTTCAGATTTCCTATGGAAACAAGGTCCTAACTATAACTATCTACTGGCGACCGCCAGTAGATAATATATATATATATATATATATATATATATATATATATATATATATATATATATATATATATATATATATATATATACTTGCAATGTATCCTCTGTTTGAAGACACACTCTAAAACAGATTGAAGAAGGCAACCCGGCATTCTTTATTTCTGAAATTGATCAAAGCCTTACGCATTTCGGAGCAGCAGCTCCTTGGTCTCAGGTATTTCATGAGGCTGCACAGTGTTACAGGTGAGTGCAACATGTGTTGCATGCTGGAACGTGTAGTCTAAATTTGTTTCCCTCCAGTGGGTTTTATCATGCCTTTCAATTTAATTATTACCTTTAGTAGGTTCTGCACTTTCCCAAGCTGTTGACTGAGGGCTTTTGGCAGCCCAAAAAATGTGAGTCATGCAGGTCTATCCTGACACTTAGGAACGACCAAGGATGTGTTCTGATCCACTCACTTGTCATTCTGAATGAATTTATTGATTCTTATGAACACATGTGCGCCTCCGATGCACTGGACACTCAACATTTAATTCACACTTTTTTAAACGGAGTCAATCTTCCCAGGCTTCTACCGAACCATTCGGAAACATTGGATGATTTACGTGATGGCACTCTTAAAAAATAGTAAGTTCATGGACTGTTGTTTGAATTTTATAAGATTACTGTCCCATTATGATTCCTACCTTGGAAAAACTGTCCAGTTGAAATTCAAGACCACAAAAGTAGCTCTTGGATTTCAACAGGGGAGAATCTCACTCATACCGAAACTGGGATAAGATCACCTTTCTGTATCAACTTCAGGATCATATCCCTAATCAACATGGATATAGAAATCATGGTGAAAGTACTTGACAATCACATCAAAAGGTTCATACCCTCCCTTATCCATCCCTCAGAAGTGGGATTTGTTCTTAGGTGATCCATCATTAACCACCTCCAAACCCTTTCACACTGCCTTTGGCAGGCTGAGGGCAACCCTAATGAGAAACTATTGATCTTTTTGGGCACCAAGAAGGTGCTTGACCCTGTGAAATGGGCCTACTTGTTCTACATAATGGAGCTGATGGACCTGGGCAGTGCCTACATAGAAAAAGGGAGAAGGTTACATACCTCTCCCACAGTGTCTGTCTCCTGTGGTGGCTTCGAATCCTAGTATTTTGTGACTAAACGAGGGAGTAGACTGGGTTGTTCCCTCTCTTCCCTGCTGCCTTTGTTGGCACATGAGCCCCTTGCTACTTCTATCTGCCCATCCCTCGGTATTGAAGGTGTACATATCATGGAGGGTGAGAATAAAGCCATGTATTATATGGACAACATTTTAGACGGCTATCAAACCCCACTGCCAAATACCGGCCCTTATGTCATGATAGACTCATTCTCTAGGTTCCTGAGCTACAAGGTTAATTGGTCCAAATGGCCACCATCCCCAGAGCTTCTATTGGCAATCAGCTTTTTACGTGGCTAACGTCATGTCTTAAATTGCTGGGAGTCCTTCTCAATCTGTCATATGTCCCGTGCAGTCCCACTGTCGTTTTCCCTATGTTAGCATGAGCATGTTGCAGACTGCCCTCTGCTTTGCGCACATTAATATACAAACATATTTTGCTTTGTCCCACACTGTACCTTAACACAGATCCTGTAGTTGTTTTCATGTCCTGTACTTTGCTGGGATTTAGTCTGCACACCGTAGACAAGGTCTAACAACAATGCCCCCTGTCATTTTGTTCTGGTCAGTCCTCAGCACCTGCACAAAACACACAAATGTAGATGTTGTTTGGGAACACATAATTTATCATTTATCGTTGTACATAATAGGTAACAACACACTTGGAGAGGGATCTTTCCAGGGAAGAGATCATGACAGCACCTGAGATGTAGAACTTTCATCTGTGCATGCTAAGGAATGTGGTCTGCAGCAACCACTCAGAGTTCTTCTGATATATAATCACTTTTCTTCTGTTGAAGGGGAGGGGCAAGGCTACCCTGTCTTATATAATGACAGCTCCTTTTAGGGTTTATTGACTATTTACTATGCTGACTGCAGTTGTGTTAGGCATTTTTGTACTCATTGTGGCACGCGTACTGCAAACTAGAGCACATTAGTTAAAATAAACATTTTAAACTTTTCTCGGGTTTCTGTCAGATCTTACTATACACTAGTACGAGTGTGAGAGCAAAAGGGTGTGTCCTGCAGCCGTGATTCCTGAGAGGGTCGTGAATGTTGTGTTCTGGGGCACCTAATCACTTGTCGTTCTGTGAGTGAGTACGAGGACAAGTGAGACACTATAGCTAATCGGTCCTGGGCCCGTGGGTACTCAAATGGTAGGATGACTCAGTCCCTGGCTACTTAGGTTCTTTGATCCCAAGCATAGTTCTGTGACTCCACAGAATCCCTCCAACAAATCGTAGCCGAGTTAACATGATGAGAGTTAACATGCTACCTCTACTTGACAGGATTAAAATCAAATTTACTACTTAGGACAATCTTCAATTATCTTGTGGGACAGAATTTAAACGCGGAAATTAGAGCTGTGCCTAGATACACGCACAGCTTTAGCATGCTCCTTCTGCCAAAACGGATCTGCTTTCTCAAGGAAATTGATGGGGCCATTAAGAGCTTCCTCTGGGGCAGCCGCTGGCTACATCTCAAGGCAGCCAAGCTTGACAACTGCATGTGACTGCCGGCTTTACCCTGCAGAATCCTACTGGTTGGCTGCATATTTGGCATCTATGGTCTATATGCTGAAAACAGATAGAGATGCCTTGATGTGGAAACTCCTCGGATCTTCATCTGAAATAACCATACTTTACACAGAGATCTCTTGAACACATTACTCTGCCAACCCCATCTTGCAGACTTCCGAGCAGGTATGGCGCAGAGCACATTCCCTTTTAAACCTTCCAGAGTGGCTCCCTCGATGCCCCTCCATGGAAGAACAAGTGAGTGCAGATCGGAGGGAGTGGGGTTGAAGTACAATGGCAACTGTGGATAGCTCAGGGCAAATGACATCTAGATGACATGGTAGAGGATGGAGATTTCCTCTCATTCCCAACTACCTCACAAAAACACTACTTGCCACACTCTCAGTACTGGTGCTATTCACAACTAGTACACAGCCTTATAGTTGCTTTAGAGTGCCGGCCCATAACCCCTTCTTAGAGAATCTTTTGCATTATACCCTTGATTAGAAAAACCACAGAAATATTTATTTCAGGATTATACTACACTTTGCTTTATTACTTCTTTTTGACACTGACTACCGCCTCTGTTCATCAGTGGTGGTCTGCCTGACTTGGTTCGGACTTTACCGACCAAGACTGGTCTCACATCTTAGAGAACCATGGTAGGACACTGAGTGAAGCTTGTCTCAAATGTAGTTACTATAAATACTTACATCAATGACACTGGCTCCCGGTAAATCTCTTTCAAACCTGTATTGCACAACATATTCCATCCCCCTGTAATGCACCCCCTATCTATAAGTGGATTGCAACCACTCTGATGGTAGCTAAGATTGGGAATGTATGACACTAGAAGATGTCTATGATAATGTCACACACAATTTGGTTGTCTGATATGCACTTGATGGCCTTTGTATGAAAAGGTCAACCACAAATTGAATGATCGAATGCAGCAGTTTAAAGATGTATGGGCACATTCCTAACATAGACATGGTTATTTTTTATTATACATACTTTACTCCTGTCCAGTATCTGCCAGAACATGGCACAATAGGGAAGGTTCCTCATGATGGGGCTTCTGCCCATTGTTCCATTATGCTATCAGCAAAGCTTATCTATTGCTGTTCTGGTTCTATGCCTCCTGGGCAGGTTTAACTTATTGTATATTGTTTGTGTTGCTTTATTATTTGATGCCCCTTTGAGGGTGCCCCCTTTGGTGCAGATGTTGCTGCCCCATCATTGATTGTGAGTGAAATTGTTTAGTGACGTATTACCTTATTTCTTGTTGGAATGTTGTATTGTTCCAAAATGTCAAAAAAGAATTATTATACAAAAAAAGAAACTAATACAGAAGAAAGACTACTGTTCAAAAGAAATAATAAAGAAGAAAGACTACTAACTAATAGTACTCAAAAAAGGCTACTGCTCTTCCCCCACAATTAACCAAATAAAAAAACAATACATGTATTTAGAAGATGAAAAACTATGGCTCTCCTCAATTAAAGATACAATAAAAAAACAACAACTTTCTCTTAGAATGAGGCAGAACTAAAAGAAACATTTACATTTACTTTCCATTAAATCAAGTAACTAAGAAATCAATGTAAAGAAATGTTATACTCGTACCTTAAATGGCATAAAGAATTAACAGGTAGCCCAGTGTGCTTATGTTGTGTCATATGGAATAGGATTACCAATACACACAGGTAATGTGAGATGAATTAACACTATTGTTATATTGCATTGTCTGTGTATTTTAGAAAACATTTTGGAAACATAAAGAAGCTCTCACCCACACTTTTGTGCCATGCTTTAGCATCTGTGCAACCTTCATCCATGATATGATCGTTTTGAGATGGGGTCTACAAAAAAAATTGGGAGTCCTTATTAATATATTTGGGACTGCAGATTAACTCATTTAGTATTAGAGTAGAATACACTTGTCTAGAGGGAACAAGGTAATTGTTTATTTGTGATTGTGTTGACAAGATTAAAAAAACCTCAAGATTAGCAGATGGTAGCAGGACACCACATTTGTACCATTTTGTTCTTCCAGTCAACATGTTTCAGTCTATAGAGGTAGCTGCTATGAGTCAGTAGACCTTCATCAGGACTGAGAGATCCCTGTTTATTGTCCCACCTCACTATTATGATTTATATATGTTTCTAGGTGGGACAATTACATCTCTTAATTCCATGAGCCTCTTGGCACTTTGAAGAAATAAAAAACATCAGACCCTTGAGAAATGTGTGACTATATGTAGTTGTTCCCTATCCTTACCACTGCATAAATTATATTGTTGTGGCAGAAAACCCACTATTGCTAAATCAGAGAACAAACATCTCGACTTCTATACCCTGTCAAACACAGAAATATATTCCACGAAAATATTTGGGGGCAGATTTATGTTAGACTTGCGCCACTTTGACGCCGCCGTTGCGTCACTTTTGTAACGCAGCGGCGGCGTAAACCCTGCACCACGTTGCACCCTATTTACATCGTGACGCATCTATGGAGTTGCGTCACGGTGTAAAGCCCTGCGCCACATTAAACCTGCGTCAGGTTTAATGTATGCAGGGTGGGCGTTCCAGCGGAAAAAGCCTCGGAAAAGTGACGCAGTGAAATCTATAAGATTTCACTCAGTCACTTTTCCGACGCTGCTGCGTCAAAACCTTGCGCCTGCTTGAAGCAGGCGTAAGGCATGACGCAGCATGTAAGGTATGGGCAGCTCCTAAACATTGCTGGAGTTGCGTCGTGCTTTCGACACAACTCCAGCAATGCGTCGCCCTTACGCCATCAGATGCGTCACGCATCTGTTTATCCTTGCGCCACGATGCGCTGCATTGTAAATGCGGTGCATCTGTGGTGGCGCAAGGGTAAACTTGCGTGACGCATCTTTCCTGTCGCATCCCTGCTGATTTGCAGGGATGCGACAGGAAACATAAATCTGCCTCTCAATGTCTATGCCCGACCCTTCCTGTCATTTGAGTACAGAGACCTCTGCTTTTGTTCTAGTTTATATCACAGTATACATCTGAAATACCTTGTCCAGTTTTAATATTAACAGCAGGTATTTAGGTAATATTCTGAAAAGGTTCCAATGAATTTGGGGCATAAGCCACAAGGCATTCCTACAAATCTCCTCCATCAGCAAAAGATTGCCTGAGACATTTTGTATAATTTCCAGGAGTGCCATATTATTGAACACTACATTACATTAAAGGAGATATTGTTATACTTCACAGAAGGCTATGTCCCAGATTTTCTAAGACTTTTCAAAGTGACAACGCAACACAAAGAGGCGCATGCTATTTACTAACGAGTGCAAAAGGTGTTTTGAGCTGGAAAAGTTAACTTTTCCCTGAAATAATACAGCTTTGTGCTGCACAAACAACCATGAGCTTTGTCGCAAATCCTAATCTACGAAAATAGACAGACTAGTTGGAGCAGAAGCAAGCAAGGGGAAATACGTTCATTTCCTAAAAAGACGACCCTTTGAATGTGTGGCACAGCGCACAGCACACATTCAATGTTTGAGAAACCTCTGAGTTGTTCTACACATATGAATGTGTACTGGAAGGTTATTCTTCCAAGACAAATCCTATGATAGGACACATTCACTTCTGCAACATGGTGCAACGCTGCGCGCTGTGGAAGGCAACCTTGTTTGAGCACCAGCGTAGGGGGTGACGGCAGTGGGCCCCTCTTAGTGGATCTGGCTCTGCGCTGTGCTTCGCCCCTTGCAAAATGCAGCACAGCAGATGAGGATGCTGCTCTGTGTTGCATCGAAAATTAGCAAATGTGGGCCTACATTTCCGGTGCCACCGTTAGCAGATGATTGCCCTCTCTAGAGCATTACTGGAACGTGTATAAGGCCTCCTACATGTCACTGAAGATTTATTGAACTTTGAAACAAAAATTCACCAATGGGCACCTAATAACACTGGAAGAAAGCCAGAAAAATATAGCTGACTTTTGAGGGAATCGTGTGAGGTTTGCAACTTTTATTCGAGTGGAAGCCCTTTATACAGTTTCTTTGTTCCCCGTTTGATGTTACACAAAAAGCTATTGATGGAAACGGAGGACCCATTTCAGAGTCTGGATTTGACGACTCAGAAACAGTGATTTACAAAGAGCAATGTCACAGGAACAGCGGCTGCCAAGAAAGGGGGTCAAACATGTCTTAGGATCGATCGCGGGTTAAAGGGAAAAGTATTTTCGGCTTCGATAGAGCTCTCGGTTTGTTTGCTTCTTTAGCTGGTGACAGAAATTAAACGTTCCGCTATTGTAAGTCTTCCCATTACTAAAGATAATTTTATAAAATCAGGCAGTATACTGCGAAAATAAAATCTTCAGAAACAAAATACTTGCTTAAATTCACAGTGGATTTTGAGGATACAATGGAACAGTTCATCCAAATAGTACCTTTTTGTAAACTGTACTTCTAGATTTTAGTAGTCGATGTAATCTGCACTGAATTATTAGGTCTCTCCTTACAACGTGAAAATAAATACTGTGACTCGAAAGAATTGAAAGAAAACAAACAAGTGACAACCGTCACCCGAACAGTGGGTCAAACAATTCAATGTATTTCAATGGGTACTTCATAAGCTATTGTATTGTGGGTTGTACGTTGTCTTCATTCCATTTGTGTAAAATAACAATACTACTTGTAAAAGTGTCACGTCTTAGGGGTAAATGTGGAGTTTGCTCGCACAGCAAACGCCAGGCCAAAACATAAAAATGTGTTTAGAAGTGCATGCATGTAACTTGAATATTTTCCAAATGTTAACTGAGCAAGACGTTAACATGATCAATCAAGGCCAAGGACAACATATTGTAGAATTAAAACTATTCCTCTCTCAAGTTCCGGAGATGTAGACTTTTCGAATCTCAAAAGAGCATCATTTTAAACGAGCACAATTAATAAAGCCCTGTGTGTCGTTCCGCTAAACCCCTCAAGAGAAATGATGTCTCAGACTCAAACCAGAAGTGGGCCAGTGTCGTCCTCGGGTACCTAGTAATCCAGCTAAAAAAGTAACACAGACAATGCCTCAGAACAGCCAGCTTGAATCAGTGTGACCTGCAAACTTGAAGGCAGCGTGGCTAACCTTGCAAGCATCTGACTACCATAAAAGGTGAGAGGGTGGCACGTGCACGAACATTGAGCATTGATCAGGTGCGGAGACTGGAAAACCCTAACAATCGAGGCTCAAGTTTTCCTTTCTAAAGCTAAGATCTCTAACCTCGCTTTAGACCACCATACAATTACAGTTGCAATTACAATTATTTTACACTTTGTCTTTTCTAAGTCAATGGGCTGTCTTAATTTACAAGAATTGCTACTCGCCTGCAAATGGCTTCCGGACCAATGTACATGTCTTGTGATGACATCTCTATGTTCAGTTGAGGGTAGGCGGAACTCACAGTTTCATTCTGAAATTCTGCGAAATAACATAAAAACTCCACAAGATTCCGCTGAGTTCCGTGAGTGGGCAGAATTGGCATGTCAGACTGCTTGCTCTAATTTTTAGTGTGGCAGTTGGTAAAGTTTTGCCAGAACTCCGCTTTACAAGTGTAACACGGAGTGGGAACAACTCCGCGAACTTCACTGGCAAGGCAGAATTTATTGCCCACCCCTAGTCCAGATTAAATCATTTCTGGTTGCCTTAGCCATGAAATTGGGTGCAGTTAGGGCCCAATTCACTGAAATTCCTGAATAGAAGGGTTTGCTAGCTATGGTTTCGAAAATATTTAGCTGAGAGATGAGCAAGAATTCACCAGTACTGTGAAAAATTGGGTTACTGGTTGACTGGGGTGTGAGCCCAGGTAAAGCAGCACCAACAATCCTTGTCAGGGTAAGGCAAAAGCAAACCCCAAATTAACCTGGACTTAACCCCCTAGTAGCTTGGTACAGAGCAGTCAGGCTTAACTCAGAGGTAATGTGTAAAGTATTTGTGCCGCATTTCAAACATTAAAACAGTGAAAGAATCAGAGATGTATTTAATAAATAAAGCAAGACCAAAATGACAAAAAGCCAATCAGCAAAACCTGAGATATGAATGCTTAAAGATTATTGTGTAAAATGACACCTAAAAGCACAAAGAGCCAACCGCGGCTCTCTGGTCACACTGGACCACGTCAAAATCATAAGTTTAGTCCAGCTGCGATCCAGCGCAGTTTGGATACAGTTACCAGGTTAGGCCAGCTGAAGTTTACCATCTTAAGTTTGTGTCAAGCGTCCTGTTTACGTTGCAGAAGGCTGCAAGAATCAGGTTGAGAAATGTGGGAGGCTGCCGGCAAAGAGCTGGCCGGTGTCCTGGGTGGCATTGCTGGAGCTTCTCGGTGGCTGTCCCTGCAAATGGTCGATGCTGCAGGGCGAAGGGTCAGGCTGATGTGCTTTGCACTGATTTGCAGTGCAAGCAATGGGTTCTCTGTGCAAATGGGCCTGTTTGCATTCATAAAGAGCCCAAAAGCTTACTTTCAGTGCCTGTGAGCCACACAAAGGATTCAGGAACTGAGAGGCACCACTTGTGGGTCAGGGACTCGCTACAGCTGGGTCCAGGGGCTGGAGCAGGATGTTGAGGAGCCTTTTATGTCCCCAAGGCTCAGATCAGTAGGACAGCAGACAATAACTTGGGGTCACTCTGGGGTCTTGGGTTCTAAATGAAGTTACAGCTACAGTTTTTCTTCTCTAGGCAAGAGGGCAGCAGGCAGCAGGTCAGAACAGAGGGACAGCAGTTCCTTCAGAACAGTAGTCCAGAAGACTGGCCGTTCTTGTAGCAGCACAGCAGTCCTTCTTCCTGGAAGAGTATTCACAGGCACAGAAGTGTACTGAAGTGTTGGTGTCTGAGGTCCAGTATTTATAGCCAGTTGTGCCTTTGAAGTAGGGAGAAGCTGCTAGAAGCATGCCTTTGCTTTCCTGGTCCTGGCTCCAAACTAACTACAGGGGGTATGCAGCCCTTTGTGTGTAGACAGGACACTGCTTATTCAAGTGTAAGTGGGGTTGGTCCCAGCTCCTCCCACCCATCCTGCCAGTGATGGCCCATCCAGTAGGGGTGGGTGGAATTTGCGAAATTAACTTTCGCCAATTATCGCAAAAATGTTTAAAATTATCGCAAACAAGCGGAAATATCGCGAAGATGCGGAAGTTTTTTTCCGGCATGTTCGCGAGATTTTCTGCATGGTTGCGGGTCGCCAACTTACCCATGTGGTTGCTTGCGGTCGCGGCCATCTTGTTTTGAGTTGTCTCGCGGTGCATGATCGCGAGAAGAAAGACGTGATCGCGTGACGCATGACGTCACTACGGGCGCGAACTGTCGCGAGACAGCGCAAATAGCTAAAAACAATACAAGATCTCATGGAGAACACGACCAGATCAAGAAAACTTGTCGGCGAACGCAGGGATTCAGGTAAGGCGATCGCGCGCGCGCGAGAATGTATTATTTTACAGCGCGAGCAAGAAACAAATTATCGCCAAGCTGCGGAAACCGGAATTTTTGACATTTTCGCGCTCTCCGCGGAACGCGAAAATGTCAAATTATCGCAATTTCCGCGAACGGAACGAAATTTTCGCCCAGGCCTACCATCCAGTCACGCCTAAGCTCCCCACTGTGTGTGGCTGTCTAGGAGGAATCTACAAAGCCACCATAGACTGGCTGCAGGCACCAAATGGCTAAGGCAAGGAAATGGCAACTTTCTTAAAGTAGCCTTTTAAGAATTGTAATTTGAAATTCGACTTCACCAGAAGTTAGGATTTTAAATTAGGATCCAGGCATCAAACTTGAACCAGTTATAAATTTTGTAAGGTAATCCCAATTTTGTCCTATGGGAGATATAGGCCTTAAAGTAGTGAAACACGAGTTTTTTATTACCAGAAAATTTAAAACATAAAAGTAAATGTCCCACTTTTTAAATACATTGCACCCTGACCACTTGGCTGTCCAGGGCCTACCCTAGGAGTAACATATGTGTTAGAAAGAATGGTTGGAGCCTGGTATTTGCCTTAATGAACTCAATGCACTTGTAGCGTTTTGTACAAGTATGAAGGATGAATGGCTCCTCAAGAACAGAAATGTTTTCTAAGTCCAAACTACATGTGCAAGTTTTGGTTGTACTGCTAACTTGATGACAAGAAGACAAACATTCTGCATGGGCTCATTAAATGCCAGTAAACTTTCTTAGTTGCAGGAGGGTTCAAACAACTCTGCTCCTAGTTGCAAAAGACATTTTTTGTTGCAAACAGTTTGGTGGAATTCTTCCAAGTAAGCAACAGCTTCCACTCTCCCAGGCCCTTCTATACACTCAAATGTAAAGTTCTCCCTGGCTCACTGGACTTCTTCAAGCAGGCAGCATATTCCTCTACCTCATGAATGTCTGCACTGTCAAGCATGATGAATGAGGATCTTCAGAGCCAAGGGAATTCACAGACATGACATTGACCCTACTTAATCTTGTTGATCGGCAGGAAACTGGTATCAATATTCCTAAGTAGAGGTTCAAGACAAAGCTGGAGAGACCTATGTTTAATACTCAGGTATTCTTGAATTAATCAGTTCGGCAGAGTTTTAATAATAACCCACAGGAATAGACTGCAGAATATTGACTACCACTAAAAAGAGAATCTTTCTTTTTGTCACAGTCAGTGCTTTAAATGGTCTGGTACTCACTGGTACTAAGTACCTGTGAAATAATCCAAAAACGAGTAATAACTTATGTAACATTATTAGCATGGGTATTAGCAACCAATATCCATAACTCACAGAGACAAATGACAGTTGGCACCGGGAGTGCAGGTTAGAATCTTCACAACATTCTAGGATCATTCTAAGCAGGCAATGTGGAGGGATGGAGAAAGGAACCAAGATAGAAAAGAACAATAGAGGATACAACACGTCTCCTTCCCTAGGAGATATAAGGGAGGAAATGAAAGAGAGAAATTGAGGGGCAGAAGAGGCACAAATTAATACATATCATAGTCTCTATGCCAACATGGTTTGCGGTGAGCATTTCTCAAAGACTCAATAGTATTGGGAGTGACAATATTGTTGTTTACATTGGCTCCTTGTTCACAGAGGTTTTCAGGTACACCTTCACTGTTATCTTTGACAATCCTGTCAGTACTCCAAGATTGTCGATCATCAAGTAGTACTACATTTTTTAACACCTTGCGTAACACCTTTCTGTCTGAAAACGTAGAACAACCTGATAGTACTGATCTGGGTAGTTTTATTCTCACAACATCTTCTTCTTTCCACAATTTTGCAGATTTTTGTACCTTACAATTGTACCTGTCCACATATTTCTTTTGGTGGGCATGTACCTTTTCAATGATCTTTTCCCTATCAACCTCGTCCATCTTACTTTCGACTAGCCACATGGGACTTAGCTTAGTGCCGGGTTCCCTTCCTTTGAGGGACTTGAAAGGAGACACTCCAGTGACAGAGTGAGGAGTGACAAGGTAAGACCAGACCATTTAATCAAGTGCTTCACTCACATTGGTTCCACTGCACACATTGAGCTGAATACAAGCCTTAATCATACAGTTAATACGTTCAACCAGTCCATTGGCCCTTGGGCAATACAATGCAGTTTGTAAATGGGTGACAGAGAATTGATGTAAAATTCTTTCATGAGTGTGGAGGTGAGTTGGACACCGTTATCCGTAACTATGGTTTGGGGTACTCCTTCAGTATGGAAAACTTCTTGTAGGTCTAACATCACTGTGTTAGTGGTGATATTGTCTACTACCTTGGTGATTATACATTTAGAGTGGTAGTCCACAAGTGTGAGTATGAATCTTCCTCCTAGTCCCTTGAAATTTAGAAGACCAATAATGTCCATAGCTAATTTGTTCCAAGGAACAGATGGAACATCCACCGCTGAAATTTTGCACTTACTCACATGTTTACTCTTGTTGCTCACAGCACATGGCACACACTGTTTTAACCATCTCTCAACCATGGTGTCCATGCATGGCCACCAGTAATGGAGTTGAATGTTGCTCTTAGTAATACTGCATCCTAAATGGCCTTCATGAGCCAAACATATAATTTTCTCTCTCAAACCCTCCGGAGGTACAAGTTTGCTTCCCCTGTAGAGATTCTGCTTGCGGAAGTACAGTTCATTTTCTTACTTCACAAAACACATCATCACCATTCTTGGGATCTGAGCATTTAATAGGCCATCCATTCAATATCAGTTGCTTCACTCTGGGAAATACAGTATCACTACGCAAACCCTCCTCCCATTCCTGTTTGCTTATGCCTTCAGTTACATTGGCCACTACTATCTCATCACCAAAATTACTCTCTGGCTCCCTATTTTCCATGGGTAGTCTGGGAAAGCAATCGGCTGCTTGTCCTTATGGTGAAAAATATACCCCAAACAAACAAGCGGAAGTGTTTCACTGCCCAAAAGCACACTAGTGCTTATCTTTCAAAAACTGAATAGCGAGATACAGCATCATTCAGGGCTCTTGACGCGAACGCTACAACTCTCTCTTCCCCTTCTGTCACTTGGCTGAGAGTGGCTCCAATACCTTTCATGCTAGCATCAGTAGTAATTTTGGTACGGTTGCTAGTATCAAAACGTCCTAAAAATTGTGCATTAGCAATATGGTGTTTCAATTTGTCAAACGTTTCAGTACAATATTGGTCCCACTCAAACTTGACTCCTTTTTGTAATAAACTCCTCAAAGGATGAGTAATGTCAGCAAAATTCTTAATTAATTTAGAATAGTATTCTGACAATCCAAGGAAGGACTTTGCTTCCTCCTTGGTGTTTGGCTTCAGTGCTAATCTAATGGCATCAACCATATCAACTTTGGGCTGAGTACCTTCTCTAGAAATAACATGCCGTAAGTAAGTAAGTGAACGGACTCCTACTTGGGATTTTTATTTTTTTAACGTGAGTCTTGCATCTCTTAACCTACCTTGCAGAAGGTTTCATTGTGCTCATTTTTGTCCTTTCCATAGACTAGTAAATCATCTTGGAATCACAATATGTGTTCCATTCCTTCCAAGATGTTTTGCAAAGCCCTCTGGAAAACCGCCACAGTGGAGGCTAAACCAAAAGGCATCCTAGAGAATCTAAAGGCTCCAAAAGGTGAAATTAAAGTAGTTAGAGCCTTGCTCGAAGGATGGACCTTTACCTGATGGTAGGCCGATGATAGATCGATCACAGTGAAAAACTCTGCCTTACTAATTTGGTTCAACAATTCATTTATGTTCGGCAGGGGGTGCCTGTTGATTCATATGTTATTGTTCATCTCTCTCAAGTCTATGCATAACTGATGTTTTTTGTATTGGCTTTGAAAGTAATAACAATGTGTGTAACCCATTCAGCACATTCCACTGGCTCTATGAGTCCTTGAGTTAACAATTTGTCTAATCCCTGTCTCAATGGCTCTTTCATCATGAGTGGAATGTTCCTGCATTTGTGTGCCACTGGTTTAGCACCTTCCTTCAACTTAATTCTGGTCTTGTACTCTTTTAAACAACCAAGTTTATCTGTAAACACTTCAGGAAACTCTTCAATAAGCTCCATCCCACAGACCGTTCTTTCTACAAGCATTACGGGGACTTCCGCTGAGGGGTCAAGTTTCATCCCTAGATCTCTTTGATGAGCCCATTCTAACAGATTTGCACCATCCTTTGCCATGTATACTTTGCCCACCATACTCCTATCTGTAAATGTGATCCTCATAGTGGCCACTCCCTCTAGTGGAATGGTATTCTTATTATATCCCACTGGTATCACATCAGGTCTTTCAAGGGATAACTCCTCCTCCTTGAAGTTCGTATGAAAAGTTTCGCTATTAATAAAAGTGAATGGTGAACACGAGTCTGCATATACTTCTAGTTTATGCCCCTCCAACCCAATCTCACACTTAGATAGATCAATTTTGTGTACATTACAATTCTCGTTCACATCCACTTGTAGCACGTATTTGCTTCTGTAATCTTCATTAGTTTCAATGGCATTTACAGTTCTACCAGACATATCATTGCAAGCACGTGCAAAGTGACCCGTGCAATTACAATTGCAGCACGTGGCTGTTCTTGCAAGGCAACTTGCATTGTTGGCTAAGTGCCCACTACTGCCACAACGGAAGCATCTTAGTCTGTTCTCCGAATACACCTTATCCTTAATGAACTCTCTTGTCAACTCTTTTTTCTGTCACCCTTGATGGCACACACATTTATGAATTCCTCGCTGACTTCATTTACACTGCTATCAATAATCACATTCATTTCTTTCATACATTCTGCAGTGTGTTCAACACTTTTGGCAATGTCCATTGCGGTCTTTAAATCAGGATTACTTACTAATAGTTTCCCCTGTATATTTTTGTTATTGGTGCAGCGTACTATCTGGTCACGAATCAATGACTCAGTCAGTTCATTAAATTCACAGGTATTTTCTCGTCCCCTTAAACTGGCTATATCATTTCCCACCTTCTCATTTTTACGTTGGACTCTGCCAAAAATGTATGTCTTTCCAAAATGACATTTATTTTGTCAGCAAATTGGATTTCTAATTTGTTGATGCTGTAATCGTACACATCTCTCTCTTCTATTCCCACCTCTTCTTCTTCTAACTCTGGAAGGCTGTCAAAAATGTTCCAACCTTCTGCTCCCAGATTCTGTAGATTATGTTGCCTCCTTATCGCTGAGAACCCACCGGCACTTCTAAATGTTCTGCTCTTGAGTATCGGAACTTCTTCTTGTCCCAAAGAAAGTACCAGTACTCATGGGGCAGCAAGCAATCTCTGTGCAATTTGGCATGTAAAAAAAGAAGCGTGACACAGCTGAAAAGTCGGTCCGTTTCCGTGAAGCACTTGAGTGCTAATCTCCTCTTAAAATATGCTAATTGAGCAATGCCCATATGCATTCATTCAGAGCTGGCAGGAGTTTGGGAGGGGCCCCGAGTCACACTGTGATTATTGACACAGTGTCTACTCAGGCTCTGTGGAGATAATAGCACGGAGGTGTGCGAGAAGGGCCTGCTAACAGACACATCTCGTGACTTGGGGAAACGTAAAGGAAGGCTTCCATAGCATAGCAGAGTAGGGCAGCACTTGAATGGAGCCAGATCGTGGAGGAAGGTGGTGATCGTGAAGTTGTAGCACAGCAGTGGGGGGAGGGGTCAGGGAATCACGTTTTAGTAATGGGGACAGCAGTGAATATGCATTTCTAAAACACATGAACTACAAGTGCTTTTATGTCCCTGTGCATGTTCTTTTGTGAGTGAGTGTTGTCTGCAGCGTGCATATCTACACACCAATTAAACCTCAATCAAATTAAATGTGTGCCCCTGGCCCCATCCCTTAGGACTGCCCCTAGCCCCGTCCCCATAGCCCTGCCCCCCTAACCCTGCCCCCTAGTTCACATCCCAGGTGAGTACCTGCACTTATTTTTTTCCAGGTAAAGCACTGGTCACAGTGTTTTTTATAGTGGCACTTTTGGTCCACCCAAGTGGATGCATAAAGCTTCCTCTTTTCACTCGGTGCTTGTCATGCCTCCTACATGTCAATAATCTAATAGATGTACATATATCATCATCGATATGAATTAATTGTTCAGTTTGCTTGTACACAAAAAACGTTTTGGCACTGGAAAGACGAACTTTGGGGAAGCCAACTTATGCACCACCTTTCACAGATGTGAGACCAAGAAAATAGGCTAACAAAAAAGAAAGGTTTACAAACCTCAATAATTGTCTATTTTCTGCAATTTGGGAGGCAAATTATTCACACAATTTTGAGGTCAAGTAACAGAAAGAACATCTGCCATTTTTTTCCTTTTCAATACAAATGCTGCTGTTCAGAGATTAATTTCAGCCTGCCCTTCACACCTCAGGGAGGAGATGCCGTCATTGTTAAGTACTTCACTAAACAATTAAGGGCATGTTTACAAGCCCTGTGCGCTGACTGCCAGAACATAACGTTTTGTGACATTCCGGTGGAGCACAAGGTTTAGCAATATCTACAAAACCACACAAAACTACCCTGAGTAGCTTTCCATAGCCTTGCCAAAATGGAGTAAGGCGTCTTTTTCAAGCTCACGTCGGAGACTAGGAGGATTAATCCCTTATGTCTGCATTGGCACTAATCGAAGTGCCTTGTATAGGGCAGACTTGCCCTCCATACAGTGCGGGTTTGGATCTTATGCACATACACTCACTTTACCGGATCACTGACAGAATATCGACCGTCAAAATATCGAGGTAGCAAAATATCGACACCAGAATATCGACATCAGGAATATCGACTTCCTATCCACAACGTTGTAAGTAAAAAATATGAGAAAAAAATATCGATGTAAAAAAAATCGTTGTAAAAAATATCGTTATTTTTAAATGTTAAAAAATGTATGTAAAATACAGTAAACAATATATTTATAATTAAAGTAAACATAGTTAAAAATATTAAAAGTATTTAAAAATAATAACCAACACATATGTTGTTAACCCCTTCGGTGCCCGCCCCTTTCCCCGCCCTGTGCCGGCCGTTACATTAGCGGGCGGGGTTTGTGACGAGCTGGACTCGTCATGGGCACAGCGCCACCGCGGCCCATGACGAGTCCAGCTCGTCACGGGCACCGAAGAGGTTAAAATAAATTAAACGTATATTTAAAATATAAAATATATAGTTAGTCTATAAAAAGCAACACTAGGGAAAGCGTTTGATATGGTAGGGGTAAACATTATTATTTCCACTCCAGGGAGTGCAACAGTAGGGAAAGCGTTGCATAGTGTAGGGGTAAAAATTACTATTCCCACTCCACTGAGTGCAACAGTAGGGAAAGCGTTGGATAGCTTAGGGGTAAAAATTACTATTCCCTCTCCACAGAGTTCAACAGTAGGGAAAGCGTTGGATAGCGTGGGGTAAAAATTACTATTCCCACTCCAGTGAGTACAACAGTAGGGCAAGCGTTGGATAGGGTAGGGGTAAAAATTACTATTCCCACTCCAGAGAATGCAACAGTAGGGGAAACTGTGGATAGCTTAAGGGTTAAAATTACTATTCCCACTCCAAAGAGTGCAACAGTAGGGAAAACGTTGGATAGTTTAGGGGTTAAAATTACTATTCCCACTCCAGAGAGTGCAACAGTAGGGATGCGTTGGATAGCGCAAGGGTTAAAATTACTATTCCCACTCCAGAGAGTGCAACAGTAGGGAAAACGTTGGGTAGCATAGGGATTAAAATTAAAATATATATATATATATTTTTTTTGATTATAATAATAATTGATAAATACATTATCAATAAATTAATTAAAAATACCAATAAATTAAAAATATGAATTACTTTAACAACATTCAACTACTTCCCACCCTATTCTCAAATAAAAACACAACTCGCTCCACATAAAATGTAAAACAATTAACATATTTATCAATCAATATATTAATAAAACTCAATTACCGATTAATAATCAATAAACAATATAATAATTAACTACACCAATAAATTATAATTAATAATTACAAATAAATTCGTTTCCACCTTATTCCCCTATAAACCCACATCCAACTCCAAAAATGTATTAATACAATTAACATAATTATCAATTAAGAACAATTAATAACAAATTAATAATTAATGAACAATAAATTAATTTTCAATACCAATAAACAGAAACTAATAATTACTTAATTACAATTAAGTTACTTCCCACCCTATTCTCCTATAGATCCACAACCCGCTACAGAACTAAAATGCAAAATTTAATTAAAAATAATTAAGAATTCCTGAAAAATATTATTTAATTAACTATAATTAAATTACTTCCCACCCCATGCCCCTGTAAACCCACGACCCGCTACGGTACTAAAACGCATAATTTACTCTTAAAATAAATACTAACTTCTAAAAAATGTATACATATATCCAAAACAATACAATAATTAACAAAAACCTATAATACATACATACATATAAAATACATAGTAATATAAACATCAATATTATTAACATCTATATTTTTGTATCAATATTAATAACTTCGATATTATGTACAGCGATATCTCTTACCTTAAATTTAATATTATGGTCGACGATATTCTTAACATCGATATTCTGTCCCTACGATATTAAAAACTCGATATTAATGTATATCGATAAAAAAACCTCGATATTATGTCTGCACACCCACTTTACCCACTATGGGGTGAAATGTCACTTATTATTGTGATTTACAGTTGCATTCTAATTGGATGGTGCTTTCTGGATACTATTGTCTCTTAGTGAAAAATATTACACTACTGAATATGGGATTAGATGACACACTTTACTTCTACTGCAATCTCGCCCTGAAGAAGTCCATTTTTTTGCTGAACGAAATGGAATGGTATGCTTTAAGAGTATTTACATGAAGCACTAATAAAAGAAGAACTTTATTGGAGACATAAAACTTGTTACGAACAATTTTCAAGATCTTATGATTATTTTGAATATTTTATAGGTGGTGCAGCTCTGTAATGTGTATAACGATTTCCCAAGGAGAGGGGAGCATCACTTGGGCAAAGGGTGTATACAGGGTAGTGCACACTGTATGAGTCATATTGTTCAAATTGGTTGCCTTTAGGGGTATAACAGTGTGGGTGCGGCATTCTGTTGAGGTCCTCTGCCCACCTTTCTTTTGTGTTCACAAGGCTTAGCCATGTCTACAAGGCCATGCAAAGCTACCCTGAGTAGTTTTCCATGGCCTTGTAGATATGGAGTAAGGCGAAGCAGCGCAATGCGCTGCCTTACCTTCCTCTGAGTGAAAGAGGCATTCCATGGGTGTTGCTTTGAGTGTTCCCACTCAACACCAATGGAATTTGATGCTTCCCTAGATTTACAACATCAGATAAACCTGGGGCAATGCCAAAACCTCGTGCCTTCCTAAAGCAGCTATAACAAGGAGAAATGTTTACATTTCTACTCATGTTTTACTCTTTCCACATGTTCTGCATTCTGCAGCACACATAGTAAGGGGAAACCACCTCACATGATTGGTGCCCCTTCCTGCACAAAAAAAATGGCAACAACACAGACACCCTTGCACCGTGATGCAAGGGTTCCTGCATTGGCTTGGCTGCAAAATGTGTGCTGGCTGAAAGGACAGGAATGTACCATCCCTTGTAAATATGGTGCACTCCTCTCCTTTCAAATTGGCAAATGGCAGTGCAGCAAAATGATGTGCCACACTGTCCTATGCCAATTCCTTGTACATATTCCCATTGATCTGATGAACTGAGCTTTCTTTGTTTTTTTTAGCATGTTAATTTTTTTTAAATATTTACAAATTGGCAAACACAAGCTGACTTGTATTTTATCTTCTGTAACAAAACTATTCTTTGCAATATGTTTTAGCTAGGTGTGGAACTAAGAATGGACGAACACGTAAAACAAAAGCTTCACTCGCAGTTCAATAGGGTAGAGCCCTATTTTGCTATGTGCTGAAAGCATTCCGTGTTGCTGGTCGTGTTGCTGGTCGTCCATAGGTAAGATTTCTGCTTTTTGACACAAAAGTATTTTCATTTTATGTATCATTTGAGGTGCACAGGAACTGGCTCTGTGAGCAGTAATATAGCCAGTGGCATCTTAAGGATTTTTTGGGCCCCTGGGTAATATATATTTTGGGACCCCTGTAGGAAAGTGGCTCTGTATCTACTGTTCCCAAATAGGTACAGTGTGTACAGAGTTCACAGTCCCCAGAGGTTCGGCAGAGGCTAAAGTTAGATATAACCTTACTCTCTAAAGTGGTAGCTTGGTCGAGCAGTAAGGCAGTATCAGAGGACAGTGTAAAGCATTTGTTGTACACAGTCAGTCAGCAAATGGTCTCACAAACTCAAGAACTGAACTCTAGGCCAAAGGTTTGTATAAAAAATATGTGGTTGTTTTATTTGAAAACCAACAATAGGTATCAAAATATACTTTCTCAGAATGAGATGCTTTAGTTAGTTTGCAATAGGCAATTGACTTTTGCAGGTAATAGTTACAGTTTGTTGCAATAGGCAACACAATTTCAAACACAATAATACATTGAGCTCAACGGGAATTTGACGTTATATGCAATTGATTACTTTCAGGATTACTTTTCTAACTACAGGACTGGATCCTAGATTCAGTCCTGGGACAGTTCTTGGAAACAAGTGAGTAAATTCGTTTTAGTTACTGTTGTGATTTTTAAGCAATATTTTGCTATTTTAAAAGTTGATACTTAAAAACTTTTTCTAATCAAATTACCAATGTTAACCTATGGAAGGAAATTCACTTAGCAGGTAAGTGGGGTTATGGTTACTTTTTCTAGGTCAGTGTTGGATACTAGATCCAGCACTAGTGTACCACATGTAAGCAGTTGAGAGACTCCGTTTAAGTTATACAGGTGATTTTTAAGGAATATTTATAAGTTTGCAAAATCGACACAAAAGAAATTTCACAGAAAAACAGTCAATGGTTTCCTATGGAAGAAAATTCAAGTTATAGGTGAAGTATGTTCTCGTTACTTTTGTAATCCAGTGCTGGGCTACTAGGTTCAGTACTGGGACATCTATCTAAAACAGGTAAGTAATTATGTTTTCACAGTTGGTACGATTTTTAAAGAATATTTGTAGTTTGCAAAAATCGACACAAGAAATTTCACAGGAAAACAGTCAATGGTTTCCTATGGGAGAAAATTGAGTTAGTGGTAAGTACGGTCGTAAGTACTTTTCAGGGTCAGTGCTGGGCACCAAGATCCAGCACTGGGATCTCTCCTAATAGCAGGTGAGTATTTCTGTTTTCGTTACTCGGTTGATTTTAGGTGAATATTTTAAAGTTTAGAAACTCCACACCCGAAGAAATTTCAAGAGGAACCAGTCAATGTTACCCTATAGAAGAAAAGTGAGTTATCGGCTTTTGGGTAAGTACACAACTGGCAGAGTTATGTTTCTGGGCATAGACTCAGGGGTCTCCCAGGCTCAGGTAAATACAGTTGTTACACCCTTAGCGGCACAGGGGCAGCCGGGTGCAGAGTGAGTTAGCCCCAATGTTATCCTATGGAAGGCAGGGGGCCCTTGGTTGGTGGCTGCTGACTAGCAGGCCACGCGGTTGTGGGAGCTGGGCTCCTGGTCACTTGCTCAGGGCAAATGAGGAAGTAGGTGGGAGTAGAAGTTGCACTGCCAGGGCCACTCGTGCAGCTGGGTGCAGGGTGCTTTTGAGCCTTCGGCTGCTCAATGGATTGCTATGGAAAAGCTCAAGGACGAACAAAGACTGCAAGCTCGAGGACGAAGATGCTTCAGGTGCCACCACCACTTCGTGAGGTAAGTTGGGTAGTTGGAGGATAGGTGGGTACCCAGGAGTTGGGCACAGGGGGCTGCAGGGTGCCGGGTGCAGGGGTGCCTTTTGGTGTAGGGAAATCTTACCCTCTGTTGATCGCGGTAGGGGGGTCCCTGGTTCTGAGTCTGCAGGCGTCATCAGGAGCGTCGAGGTGGGTCCTTGGGTGCCTGATTCGGGGTCACAGTCACCGGGGGGACATCCACGGGGTCTATGTCCACTCCGGCACAGGCCAGGCTTGGCGGGTGCAGAGTGTGCAGGGTTCGCTGATGCCAGGGGTTAGATACTTCCTTTGAGCAGAGCCACTGCTTGTGGGAGTCCCAGGTGCTCAAAGTCACAAGGTAGTCAGGTCCTCCAGGGTTTGTGAGGTTGCTGGCCACAGGAGGTGCCGGTATTTAGCAGGAGCATGTTCGAGGGTCGACAGGCCGGTAGGGCTGGGGCCAAAGCAGTTGGTGTCTTCCTCTTCTTAGCAGCTGCACGGCAAGTCCCCTTTCTTCTTGATCTTCTTTGCTGTTTTGGGAATCTGGAATCTAAGGAAGGAAGGTTCAGGGTGCCCCTAAATACTACATTTAGGGACGTTACAGGTAGGTAACGGGCAGGGACCACTGGGTCCCTGTCCTGGGGTGGGTACACCCCCTATCCTTCCACTCTCCTGTGGGAGGGGGGCAGTGGCCAAGTCCTGATTGGGCAGGGCTCCCCATCTTCAAGATGGTGAGAGCCTGGGGATGTGTTTCACCTCACCTCCCTCTCCTGAGGGGTGGGGTTGGCAGAGGCTGGTACACCCCCTGTCCTTCCTTGGGGTTTCCGGCCAGTCTTCCCGCCAGAGTGGGGGTTTAGAACCGGTAGGGGCCAGTTGCTGAGTACAGCAAGTGGCCTGGAGAAGCTCACAAAGGTGGCATGCCCTTGAAGCTTTCACTGCCCATCCTGGGGGTGGAGACCTAGCACCTCGACCAGGATGTGCATTTTTGCAGGCCCAGGAGAGCGGATGGCTCTCTACCCAGGGTCCAGCAACATGTCTGCTGTATGGCAGCCTAGGCAGCCCCTCAGACCAGACCTGGATTGTAGGTTAGTTTCAGGGGGCATCTCTAAGATGCCCTCTGTCGGGCATTGTACATTAAATCCTGCACTGGCAGCAGTGCGGGTTTAATGTGCTGAGAAGTTTGATACCAAACTTCTCCGTCTTCAGTGTTGCCATCATGGTGCTGTAGAGCTCGTGTTTGATGAGCTCCCAGCACCATATACTCTTACATGGCAGCACTGCACTTACAGTGCCCAGGAATGGACCAACTAGGTTGGTGAGTGAGGGTTCTTTTAAAACACAGTGATTCACTCCTTTGTTAATTATCACTTCTTTGTTAATTCTCAGTCCTAAAGGATACACTCTTTTTTTGTTTAACTATACTAGCCCAGGGGGATTAAGAGTGGCTCCAATAATTTCCCTCTCTCTCTTGTTGTTAAGTTATATTTCGGCAGCGCACAGCTGCGAGAGTCTTCTTTTGTAGATTCCAATTCCATTTTGTAGGGAACGTCCTCCTTGATAAAATTATTAAGAGGTTTGTTTTCCTCTGTCTCTGGCAGCATCATGGAAAACCCAGGCTTATCATACACCGATGAAGAGGTGGATGCCCTTTTGGCTGACCCTTCTTCCTTCTCAGATCCTTCAATTGCTCAGACTATATCCCAAACCACAGAATGGGACAAATTGTCTGAACAAAAACGTGATCGTATTCGAACAATTCTACATGGCACCATCTTAACCGAGTATTTACGTAACAATATAGCACCAAGAGGTTTACTAGTAACAAATGCCCCCGTACCTTTTTGGAAGACTCAGTCTTCAGAAAGGAGTGGGCTCAAATAGCATGGCACTGTACCCGTGATTGGTTGGTCCTGATCATAAAGACAGCCTTAAGACTTTCTGAGGCTTTAATGATCGAAATCCAACTTACAGAAACCCACTTTAGAACCACCCTGACAGGGTATACGAAGAAATTAGAAGAACTTAATAAAGAAATAAATGAACATAAAGATAATCTTATGCAGTCCAAGGCGCAGAAATTCCAGAAAGACCTAAAACGCTTTGCCTTCACAAAAGTCTACCCCTATGCCGAACCAGACTATACACAGCCTCCACGTAACTCCACCTACTCAGACACATCAGATGATGATACATCCACCGCTAGTGGATCAAGTGGGGGTAGTTATAAGTCCAGACAGCGAGGTAGAGGTAGGAATAGACAACAACATTATCAACATAACTGGCCAATTTTCCCCAATCAGGGCGGCAATTTTCCCAACCAGTATCATCAACATCATCAGTTTCCTATGATGGGCTGGAATCCCGCCTTCATGCCAGTTCCCCCTTACCCTCAAAATATGTACCACCCCCCTTTTTTAGAGAGGGGCCGAAGGGGACGGGGAAAGAGAAGAGACCAAAGCCAGGTACATTGGGAACAAGACGAGGCAGTGGGGAACATCTCAAGGAGCAAATCGGGGGGACAACAAGCAGGCCCCAGCAATCAGAGACCCTAGTCACCAATCTTTCTTCCCTTAACCTCACAAAGGTAGAACTACAGGTTTTGGAAAAGGGACTAGGTTTTGTTCCAACAGCACACTTAGATCGTTTCCGCCTACATGGTGAACTAGCGAATTTCTTTAGGAAGCTTAAACTAAAGTCTTTCTTTGACAAACAACTGCCTAATGATTCTCCTGCAAGTACTAGTGACACAGGACTGCGCCTGAAATCTACATTCACAGCACCTCCCCACACCGTTCCAGCAGAATTGATTGCTTTTGAACAGGCAGTTTTTAATGATATTGAGGTATTTGAGGATACCGAAACCTTTAAAAACATGAGTGCAGTCGAGTTTCAGGCATTACAAGCACTCCAGTCCAACACTACCATCGTCATCAAATCAGCAGACAAGGGCGGAGGCGTGGTTATCCAAGACGCTTCTGCTTATGATAAAGAAAGCAGGCGTCTCCTTGATGACTGGAATAACTATACCCCTTTATTAACTGATCCTTCACCTGAATTAAAATCGACTATCATCAATCTAGTCGAAGAAGCAGAAGCGAATGGGTATGTAAGCAGGCACGAGGCTGACTTCCTCACAAAGAGTGAGGGCATAATTCCATACTTTTATACGTTGCCCAAGACCCATAAAAACAAAACCCCTCCTCCAGGCCGTCCAATTGTTTTGGGTATTGGCTCATTGTTAGAACCACTTTCCATATACTGTGATTTTTTCCTAAAACCATTGATCCAGGCTACCTCCACTTATCTTGAAGACACAAAAAGTCTCCTGGCACTTTTACAAGATATCACGGTGGAAGATGACTCCACCTTTTTGGTTTCTCTGGACATCAAGAGCGTGTATACCAGTATACCCCAGCAAGACACCATCAAGGTCATTCATGATACCCTGGAGACAGCCCCTTGGGATTTTCAGACAACTAAACAATTTGTTGTAGAATGTGCCACACTTGCCCTGAAAAAGAATTTCTTTGAATAAAAGGGGACCCACTTTTTACAATCCACCGGTACTTCGATGGGGAGTACCTTTGCCCCTAGTGTGGCAGGCCTCTATGTCTACAATTTTGAGAAAAGACACATCTTGGCTTCTAGCAATCCTTTCTCGTCCTTTATATCTTTCTGGAAAAGATATATAGACAAAGTTTTTTTGATCTGCCAGGGGCCTGAATGTCAACTTCTGGATTTCTTTGATTGGATCAATACCTGTGACTCCAGTATTAAGTTCACCAACTCCTATGATAAAAAAGAAATGATCTTCCTGGACCTGGTCATTACAAAATCTGAAGGAAAGCTATTAACTAAAACACACTACAAACCTACAGCAAAAAATAACCTTCTGGCTTTTTCCAGTTTCCATCCTAGGCCTTTGAGAGAGAATCTCCCCTTTGGGCAATATCTACGTATTAGGCGTAACTGTAGTCGAATGGAAGACTACCGCTCCCAATCAGCGGGTTTATCGGACAAACTGAAAAAACGAGGATACCCTGATAAAATCCTAAAGCGTAGCTGTAAGAGGGCAAAAAATCAACACAGACAAGCACTCCTTGAGGAAACCCAGTATGGGGGAAGTCCCACTGACGTGTGTCAGTACATATAGCACTGCATCTAATGCAGTGACTAAATCAATCCGCAAACATTGGCGCATCCTGGAAAGCAACAACTTGAAATGGGAAAAACCTCTTTTCTCCTTTAAAAAAGCGAGAAGTTTCAAGGATGTCCTGGTCCATACCAGACCTAGGACAATAATGAACGACTACACACCATCAGTGCTTCAGTCCTGGGGTCTCCCAAAAGTCTCAGGGCATTTTCCCTGCGGCTCGTGCAGCGTTTGTCATCTAACTAAAGCCACCAAGACCCTGACATTTGAACAAAGAAAAGTTTGGACCCAACGCGCACATACCAACTGCAATTCGTCCAATGTTGTATATCGAATAACGTGTCCTTGTGGCACTAGATATATCGGCATGACGACACGCAAAATAATGCAACGCATTGGAGAACACAGGAGCAACATACGGTGAGGAAAGAACATCACCAAACTAACTGAACACTATGCACAAACCAAGCATGATATCAATGACCTCTACTGGACAGTGATCGAACCAATAAAACCAGGAAATAGGTCTACTAACATTTTATTTGAGAAAGAACAGAGATGGATTTACCGCCTTTCCACTCACACGCAGGGATTTAATGATAACATCCCCTGGGGTTCGGTACTCAGACGTTAGGCGACACCTCTTCACCCACATTTGTAAATATAACAAACCTGAACTATTCTTTGATACCACCACCTTGACTGAGTGTTTGTGACCTTTTCCCCAAATTATGAATCTGGACCTCAATCAGCACCCACTGGGATTATTTCAGCTAGTTTCCTTGCTTGAGCGTGCCCTGAACGAGTGTTTCTTAACTCGCACCACAAGAGCCCCTGAAGAATACTCATCATCTTTTTCTGTATAAGTAGGACTCGTACTGATACCAACTCCTTTCAACACGCAGGGAATAGCGAGCGAGTGCAGTAATGACAACAACTTCCCTCCATTCCCTGTGTCCCTTTGAAAAAAGGAAAAAAGGAAAATGAAAAACTAAAATCTGTCATTTAGTTTTCATAATACAGCTAAATTCCTTCTTTTCAGATCCATACCAACATTAAATGAGGTATGACAAGTTCTTCTTTTTACTTCTCTTGGTGCTTTATTGATTGTCTGCCAAGCCACGAAGACCGCTCGCCGTAACGGGTTAGCGGTCTAGTGATTTTTGATCGTTAATACGCCAGCACGTCAAATTCCTTCTTTTCAGTTCCTACACTAACATTTAATGAGGAATCATAAGTTCTTCTTTTTTAATCCTCCAGGTGCTTTATTGATTGTCTACCAATCCACAAAGACCGCCCGCCGTATTGGCCTAGCAGTCTAGTGTTTTTTTCACTTTCGCGCATTTGATCAGTAATACGTCAGCGCGTTTACGTCACGTCCTCCCCCTCGCAAACGCGACACTTCCAATTTTACCCTCGCGATCTACGGACCTGTCAATATCCGAGTCCTCAGGAGGGATGAAGGAGGTGTCCCGCGGGCGGAAGGCTTTGATGTAGTAAGTAGTTGGTAGAGCCCAACGTTACAATTTAAACTGAGCATGGAAAGTCTTCATTTTGGAGACCTTTCCTAAACCCTCTCGCCTTTTTTCCTATTTAGAGTGTGACTACAAGTCTCGCCCCCCACCAGGACTCATGTTGAGATGTGCAATCCCACTTCACATAATCGTCAATCTAAAATCAAATTCTTTCATTTTCCCTGCCATTACGATCGGATCAAGTATGATGAGCCCTACGTTCTTCCACTATATTTGAAGTCTGCCTTGTTGCCTCTTTTTCTCAGCACAATAATTTGGCGCTGAGTTTTGTTGATGGCGCTCCTTTCTATTAAAAGTCTAAGCTATTGGAAATATACTTTAAACTAGAATAACCCTAAGTCAGGTTTCCTCTTGAAATGTAAGAGTGTTCTAATTCGAATTATTAGTGATACAGTCACTACTGTTTTTCTACCAGCTAAGCATACCATTATCGACTGAGAGTATTTGTATGCATGCATGTGCTCTTATATACAATACCAGAAAAACCAGTGTGGAGCATTGACAGACATATTATCCTATATACATTGACTATTTGTCGATATTTATGTCGTGAATTACTGTTTGTTTGTCCTATTATTATTATTTTTGTTTCAACAGAGATTAAAAGCTTTCAGAAATCCTGAAGGCCACATTTAAAAACCGTAAGTTCAAGTGGTTCCAGACACCGCAGGTTAGGGTGCGCCTTAGCGAGCGCATACCGCCGTGGTAGTCCACAAAAGGTCCTGACGAATGCTTCACTTAATATCTCCAGAAGCAGAAACATGTTGACCACCTTTCACACATATTAGGATGTAGACGGTCTAATAGTTGCCAGAGCTTACACGTCCACCTCACCCCTTTTAACTGTGTCCAGTATTCCATTATTAAAATTATCTTTGGATAAAATTGTGACACCTTTTTAAACCGCACTTTCACAATTTGCACTGACTTCACCTAATCCAGCTCTGCTGTAAATCAGGCGTCGCAGCACACCGGAGAGGCATTCGGCCTCTCTGGTGGGAACCCTATCATGAAGCATGTCACCAACTAGGTTGGTGAGTGAGGGTTCTTTTAAAACACAGTGATTCACTCCTTTGTTAATTATCACTTCTTTGTTAATTCTCAGTCCTAAAGGATACACTCTTTTTTTGTTTAACTATAGTGTGTATTTATGCCTGCTTGCAATGTATTTGTGGTGTTTCAGTGAAGCTTGTTTGATGATTTGGAAGAATCAAAATATCCCAGAACAGTTGATTAACTTAAAATGCAATAGTGTCTGGTTTTATCATCATAGGGGCCTATTCAGAAACTGCATTTTAAGGTCCATTTCTAGTATTGCAATAGTACTAGTGAAGTTCTAAATAATGCTATTTACAAACCTATGAGGGCTATACACAAAGGTAACTTACGTGCTTGAGCAATTATGACCTGTAATTTGCTCTAACATTTTAAGGAACTTTACTACTTTTGTCTACTCACAAAATTCAAGTGTAAAGCTACTTAAAAATATAGACATACACGTTTCCGGTGAAGCCAATTTTGCTGGTGTAAGTTAATACTGCCAAAACTGAAACTGTAGTAAGTCCAGCACCTCACATGGCTGACTACTGATACTGCAATACCCTCCAATAGAAAATAATAGAGGTAGGGAATTAAAATGAAACTACATGGTAAATAATGTTAAATTAAATGAGGTTATTTTAAAGAGTTTCACATATAAATAAATATAATTTATCGTTAAAAAACATTACATATATTTATCATTTAATTATACAATATTTTAACAACGTTTTTAATTTAAAAATTATTGTAACATTATTTTGTATTGAAATATAATCAAATTACTCCTTATTAATTCTCTGCATCACTCTTAGCAATTATTGATGCATAATAAAAAATGTTTTTTTACTTTTGGTGGTAATGTATTATTTAATTTAAACTTCAGAAAGATAATTTACATTTATTTTAATATATTTAAAATAATTAAAGTTTTAATTCAAAATTAAGGTAATAGTACTTATTGTGTTTGTTCCACCTGCAACATGATAGTAAGCTTCTCATCATAGTAGTGATTTCATTTTATGGGGAGAGTAGTGTACACCCGTAGTAGGATAGTTCATGACCTTTTCATCAAAGTAAACATACTGCTGGGAGGGTATTTATAAAGTCTGCACATTCAGGGGTAGCACAAGCATGTCTTGTTGAGTATGCTATGCTCTTGAGGTGGCTGCAGTGTATCTTTCAGCAAATGGAAGAGGAGTGGGCTTCAGTGAGTGGCACAATAAGTGCTACTGTCAGATTCCCGACAGGGTACCACTAACCTCTGAAGCCAGATAGGCCGGGAGCGATGAATACCGGTCCTAGATAAGAAGGCATAGTCCTTCAGCGAGGCAAAATTCTCGGAGTATAGCTTTCAAAATTGACAAGCACCGGATAGCCTGTGGAAGGTGCTCATGCAGGGCTCCTTGATTTCAATGCCAGGTGGTGCTCCCAAAGGATTATGCGAGATGGAGACACAGTCATTTAGACCCCCACATTCATGCCTAGATGTATAACTAAGGCCCTTATCTACGCCTAAACGTGACAGCTACAGGTCCAGTAGTAACATTTCATTTACCAGTCTATGCTATACCACTTTACTGGGACCTTACAAGTAAATTAAATATGTCAATCCGATGTAAGTCGATGTTACCATGTTTTAGGGAATGAGCACAAGCACTTTAGCACTGAGTACTACGGAGTGGGTGCTCTCAGCATAGCTGTTTTACTATATTTTGTGAATACTGCCTATTCTGAAAATAGCTGCACAATGATTACTCAGAGTGCATGTCCCATTGTCAGGCAGAAACTGATATTGCAAGGCAATGTGCAAGTGGGGAACTGAGGGTGTAGTTTCTTCTTATGCCCTACTAAAGTAAACAGTGTTATGGCTGTTGCACACCAGTGGGTATATTATGTATTACAGCTCACTTTTCCTGGCGCACCTTAAAACAGATGCGATGGGCGCAAATAGAGAAAGTGCGTCCTATTACATCGAATGTGCTGCCCCCTGGGCAGCTACAAACTCGTGCTGCCTGCAGGAGGCGTGTTCAAGTGAAATACAAAGCGCTTTGAAACAGTTGCTCTGTGTTTCACTGTGCAGGCGGCAACCCACCTGCACTTTGAAGGGGGATAAGAGAGCCCCTTGCAGGCGAATGCAGTCAGTGACTGCACCTGCCTGCATTAGGATGTCTGGAGTGCACTGACAGCGCACAAACTTTTAGGTGGCGCACTCTCAGTGCTCCTCCTGACATATTCTTTTGCCTCTGCGACCATGTCTGAAATACAGTGCGGGCACAAAGGAAAAGGAATTCCCTCATTTGCATGGTGTACACCCCCATGCAAATAAGGGAATGCCCGCTGCAGATAGGGCTGGCGCTTTATGTGCACCAGCGATATCAGTATTACAGGAGGGGCCACACAAGCGTATGCGGCCCCTTCTGTTATATCAAAATGCACCGGGCACACCCAAAGTGGGCGCAAATGCCCATTGCACCCCTCGGGCACTCTCTGTAATCAGGCCCCAGGAAGTCTTTATTTGGACCTTAGATTGTCACAGTTTTTGTGTTGGGAGATATGACTCTACAGCTGTCATGGACATTTCGTTTAAAACATTTATCTCAGCTAAAGTGATTCAGGAAACCTTTTTCTGCACTTGACCCCTCCGTTAACTATAACACTGCTTCTGCTCTTGGTAATTGTATCCTTATTTTGTAATATGTACAAGATCTGAAGTTAACTCTCAACATCCACTAGCCTGACCCTCAACAAAACTCTTTTCTCCTCATAATTTATATCATCATTTACATTTTGCTTATTTACAGAAGCATTTGCAAAGCCAATACGTGCCACTGATGGGCTGAAAGATCTTTGCGCTAAAGCAAAATGAAATGTAAAAAATAGTATTACTTAAAGGGGGTTAAAACAGAGTTAATAAGCAAATGTCACAACTGTTGGATTTGCCAATGCTTGTGTTCCATGTTGCATGGTATTCTGGAGAAGCTTAAACTTACATCCTGGTCCACAAAAGCCAGTGTACAACTAATGTGATTTGCTCACCATTTTACTACTGGCAAGGACACCCAAGATTTTATGTTGGACTGAGGTTATCCAGCAAAAACAAATGGACAGGGGAAGAGGTTAACCAGGCCGCCTTCATTACGTCCTTGCACAGTAAAATCGGCTCCATTTTGGAGCCCATTTCCTGCATGGACTGAAAGAAGAGAGTCAGCTGTATAGACCATTTGAAAGCAGGTACTTGCTGTAATGTAGTATGTCCATGCAAATAAATGCCTTATGCTTGGCAGAGATTTCGCTCCTGATTGTTTGTCCTGATGACAAAGTGACTCCTCTACTTATGGCCTTACACCATTTCTATGATGGACTTTTAATGCATGAGAAACATTATTTTTCAGGGAAAGGTAAACACATCTACTGGGTCATAAAATCCAGCAGATGAAAAAAGGGTGTTGGCATATATTTTACGATTCTGTGAATAATAAGGGTTTGTGAAATTTGCATAATTTGCTTTTGCCTAATTAGTGACCATTTCCGAAACATTTGATGCATTTGCACAAAATGCCAAACCAGACCTTGGTGCTATATTTTAGCATGAAATGCATCCTCATGTCAATTTTGATCGTATTTCACACAAAAAATAGAGTAAATATAACACATATGTCGCAAATAGCAGCCTCTCACGTTCTGGCCATTCTCATTATTCCTGTGAAAGTATGCATTGTGACATATATACAGGCAGTGATTGTGATCCATTAAGGAGCTTGATGCTACATGGCAGTCATTTTTGATTCATAGCTCTAACATATTAGAAAGTTTCATAAAAGGAGAAAAATGAAAATAAAGTCTGCATCAGCACAAAAAAATAGTTGTGTAGCCCCCAGCACCTGCTGGGCCCTCTTACAAAAAAAAAATACATAAAATAGACCACATTTTAAAAGGAGTAGTGCAGGATGGGGAACTGGAGCATCCTGGAATAGGGGAGAGGTGGAATAAGGACACAACTCATCCAATAAGAACGGTAAGGGTTGGGACACGTAACTAAAAGATATCACATTTGGACGATGGGGGATCCATTGTGTTGCCCTTCAGGAAACCCATCTTACTGTATCAGACAGCTTAGTACTCAAAACCAGGTGAAAGAACCAAGAATTCTGTACCACCTACCCACATTATACCAGGGCCATATGGGTTAGACCAGGTGCACCATTCACACTAGTCAATCAACAGATTGCCCTGAAGGGCAGATATGTGTGTGTCTCAGTCTGATTGAATGGAAGAGATCTACACAATTTAGCTGTGTATGCCCTACCCAGGAAAAAACTGCCTTTCTAGAAACATTATCCAAAGTTCTGGCAACAATGATGTCAGGGCCACTGTTGATAGCAGGAGACTTTACCATGGTCCCCAACATTTTGTTAGACCAATCACATCTTCTATTATCTGGGTCACAGGCTTGGAAGATGACGATGTCTTCTCTAGCTAGATTTCGAATTGTGAGCTGCCTTTGGATGTGCTTCATCCTGTCAGTAAATACTCCTGACATTTATTGCTGCTAAATGCCCTAAATTCACTCATAGATATCTTCTTTGCTGCAGCACCAGCCATGACTTGGTGTATGTGGTTGAGTACCTTGCTACCACCCCGTCACTGCACTATCTATTATTATCAATTCAGCAATGGGGCGCAATGAGAACCTGCATCCCTTACAGGATGTGGCTTACAAACATACTACAGCTTAGAATATTGAGGCCTTTCTCTAAGAGATTGAGGGCTCAACTGTCAACATAATCACAGAAAAGGAGGCATTTAAGATCTGTATCAGAGGCATATGCATGAGAACCTCTACCGAGATGCATCACGTGCTTCAAGAGCAGCTGCAATCATTAGATGGTAAACTAAGATATCTGTAAAGAGCTCAGGTTACTGATTCCTCTGTTCATCCATCATTTAGAGGTCTGTAATCAACTTAGATTACGTGACTACAAATAATACACCACACTATGGGGCATATGTACAAGAACTTATCGCCGCCGTAGCGTAACATTTATGATGTCACAGCAGTTTTGTTTTTATCGCAGTATTTACAAGTTGCCGCTCTGCAGTTAGCTGCACTTTGCTACCGTAAACCTGAACTTTCAATGTCGCCACTTTTGTTAGCGTGACTTAACGAAAATGAGATGCAAGGTGGGCGTTCCCATGAAAAAATTGCTGCTAACCCCACTTCGCGCTATTGACAATGAATTTTCCATCTTGCGATAATCTCCCAAAACAGCTGTTAAGTCCAGTTAGCAGCAGTTTTAAGACCAGAAAAAAGCTGGCCTAAAAAATGGTTCAAGCACACCTGTACATAAGGGAGACTAACCCAGACCATCATTGGCATTCTCAACTATGCCATGGGGGTACTACTCTTGTAGCTTTGAGCACCAAGAGGTCACCAACACCGCCGTCACCAGCACCACGGGTCTGTGGTAAATAATTTAATTACCGGGACTTAATTTGATACAGAAACATAATAAAATAGCTCAGTAAATAAGAGGCAGAATCCGTGGTATTAGAGGTTCGGAATGGGCTTTATTCCAATGGTCGATTATAATCGGTTGCTCCAAGTTCCATCACCACGAAGGTTCAGGAAGTGAAGTACATACATTATTGATAATCATTCACTTTTATACAATAGGCATTACAGTGAGGCCAATGCAAGAGGCGTAACAATTGATAGCAAAGATAACATTTCACATGCGTAGCATAAAGAGGCGTAATTGGGTGTAACAAGGAAAACGTCATTGGTTATGATGTCACATAGGGGTGGACCTATGAAATAATTTCGCAATGTCAGCAGAAATACTTGGCAGAGATGCGCGCGCAGCAGTATGACGTGTGATTGACGTGTGACTAGGGGGTGAAGGGGACTTGACATTTAGCTCTACATGTGGCGACAGAAGTCTGGAAGGTCAAGTCAACCTAATCCACAAATCATATCTAACATCCTATGTTTAAAGAACCATGTTATCCAAAAGAGAGGTCTCTTAGAGTAGAATCTTATTCTATACTGACTATACTGACTGTTAGTGCGTGTACAAGCGTCTAAGTGTCTACACTAGATGCGAGGGCAGAAATCTTCCATAGTAATAGGACTATGAATTACTTGCGTAAAGACAGAGAAGCCGAGCCTTTGCTCGGTAGCTGGAAGAATGTTTACTTAAACTGCTAGACAGGAATGCATCGGGCAGGGAACGGAGCAGATAACTTCGAAGGTGAAATACAGTTTTTGGCAGGCAGCAGGCTGATGTCAGGCTTCGTGAGCCGCGCAGAGAATGAGACAAAGTTCATGGTCGCAGATGCAGGCTCAGACTGGAGCTTTCAGAGGCAGAAGGCAAGAAGAGTTTGATGACAGAATCAGGGCCTACTTGCCTGGACTGTAAAATGGCATAAGTGAACCATATAAAGCCGGGGGCCTTTCATACTTAGGAATGGAATATCCGGCCTATTCATGGCGGATCTGAAAGAGGACATGTTGACGGTGGACGCACATGGGTTTGCGTCTTCATAACTGGAACTGGAGGGAGCATACATGTACTTGTGATTCATACATGAAACCGTTGGGGTCCAAGATAGGGGACATAACTGATCAGAAAAATCCATATTTCCACATTCCCTCCTTGTCCCCTACTTGCCCGTTAAGTGATATCAATCTTCATCAATCCATTGATCTGTTCATATAGCATCATTTGTTCTTCTTTCTTCTTCTGTGACAAATGAAATCTTGGTGGTGGAATACACGATGTGGCACACAGACCACAAATCGCTGGTCCACATTGTAGGCATAAGCAGCAACTGAATAGTATGAGAAAGCCAATACCTAGGAAAGATAGGACCTTCCATCCAAAGGTAGATAATACACTCCAAAACCAACTGGACCAAGTCCAGGTGCCTGGATTCTGGTGTATCTGGCTTACAATCTTATGGAGGCGAGTTATGGCTTTATATACAGATGGCGAATTTTCTGGTATGAAAATGCAACAGCTTGATCCGATGACCCTACAAGCTCCGCCCCTATCGGCCAGGATGACGTCAAGGACAAGACGATTTTGAAGCACAACAATCCGCATAGCAGACTGCTCTTCTGTTAAATTGCCTAAGGCGGAAATAGTTTTGTTCACTACTGCTTCAAGGGTTCTAGTTAATCTACGTATCAGCTTACTATTAGTAACGGTACCTATATAGGGAAAGAGACCTTTATTGAAATCTGTGTATTTTTCCCATGCTGTTTCAGTGTAATCGACTATTGGGAGATCTCTCCTTACTCTATTATATACTAAATGAGTATTTCTGTGATAATCAGGAGGAGCTAGAAAAACAGGTGGCAAAAGGAATCCAATATAGCAAGTACCATCCCAATCTAGAGGCAAACGTACATATGCCGTCTGACCACATATGAAATAGGAATGGCGAGAAGCTCTAAATGTAGACTTGCCTTGATCACTAAATTCTACTACAGTGGTGCATCTACTATGGCCCATATGTATGGAACCATTTTTTCTTACACATAGTTCACCCTTTACTGGAAAGATTGACATAGCGGGCAAAATTGGAGTAGCTTCGGATTCGACATTTAGGATCATAAGATTAAGCGTAAAATTACCTAATCCATACACTTCATTTTCTAGATCAGTTCCTGGTCTCTGGGGAAATCCCTCCTTGTTAGGGTGGCAGACTTTAAGTAAAACTAAGTTCAAATTTCCCCATACCCAGTTATCTTGATAAACTGCAGAATTCGAATCTAGAGAATTAATTAAACTAAACCATGCTCTACAGGAGCCGTTGTGTGTGAACGGGTATGGAAAGAGAGGTAGAATTCCTTTATAATTCTGATAGGGAGGGAGTCGGCCACATATCCAACAATTTGTAGCATTGCTAACCTGATGGGAATGATGTAACATACTGATAAACGTGTTATTGCGCAGCGCAAATCTATAAGACAACTCAAGCGGAGGTAATTCACTAAAAGAATGTTCAGCAGTAACATTGTAAACATGTCTAGAAATAGGATAATATATGTGCAACAATATACTTGCAGTAATTATTAAAAGACTTAAGAAAAACAAAATTAATAACGTCACTATGCAATGACTACGCAGTGATTTACAGTACGCCTGTCGTTTCAACATCTTTCGGGTGCTTTTTCTATTCAGGTCCAAGGGATACATGTCAGAGACAATTCAACCGCTTCACCTTGGAGAGGACTTAAACAATCAAATTGCTTGACTGATTGGGCCTGAGTTTTAGTTTATAATGTTCGGAATTACTTTTTTCAACAAAAGGAAGTTTTGAGTCAATGGGTGAAGACACACGAGGTGTGGTATTCACATCTGATTGTAGTCCATGAAATTTCTTGATATGACTTGAATGAATCCAGCCTTTTCTGCCCTCGATCTTCACGGCTGTCCTTGTGGTGAGCAACACCAGCTGAGGCAACTTCCACCTAGGTTCCAGCTGAGTCTTTCGATCAAAGTTCCTCACGAGGACCAAGTCTCCCGGAACTACGTCATGGGGTTTCACCTCAGTGTTGTCAGGAAAGGCTGCAGCTACCTGTGAACGACAAGATTGTAGTGCAGACATCAAGGAAGCCAAGTAATCTGTCAGCATATTACAGTCAATATCAGTTATTTTGCGTGGTATAGGCGTCCCCCACATATTTGGTGGTCTGCCAAAGATCACTTCATACGGGGATAGCCCTGTTCGAGAGTGTGCTACCATTCTTGTGTAAAAGAGTGCAACTGGTAATGCTACTACCCAGTCGACACCTTTCTCTCTGCATATTTTGGACAATCTTATTTTCAGAGTCTGATTATGTCTTTCTACGAGACCTGCTGCTTCGGGGTGTCGGACACAGTGGAATTTCCACTGATAGCCTAACAAAAGTGAAACGTGTTTCATTAATTCGGATGAGAACGGCTGGCCATTATCTGAGTGAACAACACGTGGTAAACCGTATCGTGGGAAGAATTCTCGAACTAACTGTTTGGCAGTAGTCGGGGCCATGTAATCTGAAACCGGGTATGCCTCCGTCCAACGGGAAAGAGCACACACAACTACGAGAACATATTTGAATCCTCTACATCGTTCCATCTGGATATAATCCATCTGGAGGACTTCAAAAGGGTGATCAGGAGGATGAAATCCACCCTGTTCTACGGGAACGCTTTTTCCTGGGTTGAACTGGCAACAGATCATACAGGTACGAACTTTTTGTTTAGCTGCTGCTCGTAAATGTTTATTGAACCAAATGTGTTGAATGCTGTCTAGCATAGCTTTTTCTCCTAGATGTGCGGGACTATGTACAGTGTTAATTATAACTTGGACCATTGAATCAGGAAGGAACCACACAGACTTTTCCTTCATCATCCATCCTTGATCGGTTTGGATCCCTCCTAATTCAGTCCATTTCTTTATTTCGTCTGGTGTAGCATGTGTCTGTATGTCAATTACGTCAAGAGTAGGATCTTTAACCGTCATACAATGTGTTGGCGTCGGGACTATTGTCTTTGTCATGTCGGATGTTTGAGTTTGACCAGTCTGTTTAGCTGTTCTGTCGGCTAGATCATTACCTTGAGAAATGATATCAGTAACTTTCGTATGAGCTTTACATTTCATAATTGATATTGCAGTGGGTAGATGTATTGCCTCTAATAAGGCATGAATGAGGGGTCCGTGCTGAATGTGGGTACCGTGAGAAGTCAAATAACCTCTCTCTCGCCACAGCACGCCGAAGTCATGTACAACTCCGAATGCATAACGTGAATCAGTGTATATGTTGACTTTTTTATTTGTGGCTTGAATACAGGCTTGTGTCAGAGCGATGAGCTCTGCTGCTTGAGCGGACAAGGTATTTATGCAATTTGTTTCAATGATTTCAGTGTCTGTTGTGACTGCGTAAGCGGCCACTAATTCCCCTGTACTTGTTCTCATACATGAACCATCTACATACAACGTCAGGTCTGGGTCTGACAACGGGACATCGGTTAAGTCTTGTCTGGGTTTCGTTGTGATTGTAGTAACTTCAATACAGTCATGGGCTAGTGGGTCTGTTCCGATTACAGGTAAAAGTGTGGCAGGATTCAATGTGTTACAGCGTCTTATTTCTATATGTGGCTGAAACAAGGTTAACTCGTACCCTGTAAGTCGCGCTATAGTCAAGTGTTGTGTTTGCGTTCTATTCACAAGAACCTCTACTGCATGTGGTACTTGAACTGTCAATGGATGTCCTAACACTATGGCATCGCTTTGTCTGATTGCTAAAGCTGTCGCTGCCACTGATTTCAGACACGCAGGCAAAGCCTGAGCTACGGGATCTAATGTACTAGAAAAATAGGCACATGGTTTGTGTGCTCCTGCTTGTTCCTGTGTGAGTACTGACAAGGCAGTACCTTCGCGTTCTGTAACAAAGAGTGTAAACTGTTTACTGTAACATGGCGTTGCTAAGACAGGTGCTTGACATAAAGCTTTCTTTAAGCTTTCAAAAGCTTGTGTATGTTCCTGAGTCCAAGGGAGAACAGTCGATGTGGCTGCCTCCTGTGTTGTCAACTGAATGAGTGGTTTTGCTAGAAATGCATACTGAGGGATCCACTGCCTACAATATGAAGTGAGGCCTATAAAAGCCCGCACCTCCTTTTGTGTCTTGGGTATTGGCATGTTAGCTATTAACTGAATGCGGTCGGGTGTAAGCTGCCTTCCCTCCTTGGACAGCGAGTGTCCAAGATAAACAACTCGCTGGACACAGAATTGCAGCTTAGAAGGGGACACCTTGTGCCCCTTTTCGGCTAGAAATTGTAAAACTGTCAGTGATGCTTTCTCACATTCGGGTTCGCTTCTCACGGTGATCAGCAGATCATCGACATATTGAAGCAAGGCGGTGTTAACTGGCATGCGGATACTGTCGAGTTCTCGTTTCAGTGCTTGGCTATAGATGCTGGGGCTTTCTGTAAATCCTTGAGGTGCGCGTGAGAATTTAAAGCTACGTCCATTTAAACTAAATCCGAACAAATATTGGCTTTCCGGATCTATTGGGACGCTGAAAAAGGCATTCTTGAGATCAATTACAGTAAAGAATGTTGCTTCAGAATCAATAGCTGTCAGTAATGATGAGATATCTGGGACCACAGGGAATTGTGGCACAATGCATTTGTTTAATTCGCGCAGATCAATAACTAATCGATATACTGGCGGGGCCTTCGGATCTGTTCGTTTAAGAATCGGAATTATCGGTGAATTACATACATTGGAGTCTGTTTCCACAACCACTCCTTGGGCAATGAGTTCGTCAATGATTTGCAGTAAAGCCACTACAGCATCTGGTGGTAACTTGTATTGTCGCATTCGTGGTAGTACCACTCCTGCCTTTAGTGTGACTCGATATGGTGTAATATTCATGCAACCAACATCAGTAGGGCCTTGTGCCCATAGATGTGTAGGTAAAGTCTGCAATCGGGGATCCATGTCTCTAGACACATAATGACCTTTAAAATCACGTAAAAACAATCTTACTCCTTCCGGAGAACAACATATTATAGCTCCTAGAGCTTTCAGTGTTTTTATTCCTAACAAGTTTTCTGGACATGATTTGGTAAGCAATAAATCTGTAGTTCGGGTCAAAGGTCCTATCGTAAGTGGAAGAGGTTGTGACACTTCATTAACAATAGGTTTTCCTGAAAAACCAAGGGAAATATTCTATGAGCCTGAGAGGGGTGCCCCTGGAACTTCACTACGTTTTATAGTTGTTCGACTTGCCCCTGTATCGAGTAAAAATTTTCTATCTTGGCCTAATAATTCACTATGTACATAAGGTCCTTCTTGATCTACAGGGATCTCGATAAGGGGTAAGTCAACTTCCCTCTCTAGGCTTGTTCATGCGTATCGTTGATAATCAGGATAGTCATACTGTGCGGTCTGGTACAGTTGTCTTGTCGTCGTTTGTGTGGCAGCAACAGGCAGGGCTGGTGCAGCAGGCACAAACTGTATAGGCTGTGGTGGAGCTGGCATGGACTGCGCATGCTGTGGGGCTCCTTGTTCATTCTGATCCTGTCTAGGTGGCCGTGGTCTTTCTTTTGTATTACCTATGGCGATATTATGTTTCAAAACTGGACAATCGTGTACGTAATGACCTGGCTTTTTACAATAGTTGCATATCCCTTTTATAGGTCCTGTTGAATCACTGGAATGTGTCATACCCTTTTTATGTCCCTCAGCTGGAACTGTCTGGGAGACTAGCATTTTCATTTTCGTGTCTTTCATGCGTCTTTGTTCATGTTCTTGTTCCTCTCTAATTCTATTGTGATGGTACTGTAACATTTGTAACATTTGTGATGGAGTGTTACCTTGCCAGGTACTCTCGAATTTTAATACTCTGTTCTTTACTTGAGGCAAGGCATTTTCTACTAATTTTGTCACAAACAGATGTGGGTATGATTCGCTACTTGCTTTTATGCCACTATTTATACCAAAACATTTTTCAAATCGTGCATAGAAATCACTAGTGTCTTCATCTTGCTTTTGTTTACAGGCTGAAATTGCACCCCAGTCTTCCTTTTTCGTGGTTAATAAACGTGGCAGTACCTGTACTAGTAAACCTGGTAGTGCTTTAGTTTTGTCCCCAAGCCCCGAACCTGGACCTCGGGCCCTTTCTTCATTTTGTAATGCTGTCCAGTCTATCTTTTGGTCTCCCACCTCCCACTCTTTTTCCTTGAGTTTTTCATAAATGCCAGCAGGCATTAATACCTTTAATATTGTCATAATGTCGGGATAGGTATACTCTCCCATGAGTAACATGTCTTTAATTTCTCGGTGAAAACCCGCTGGGTCTTTGTCATGACTGGGTACCACTTTCTTCATTTCTAACAATTCTATTTTCGATATGGGCGTATATACAAATACGCGTTTAAACTCATTGTCCTCGCCTTTTATTGGGTGTACTTCTCGTAAGGGATTCTGTCTGTCCATGTAATACGTGGTTCTTTCCTTAATGGGCAGTGAGACATGTTCTGGGCATACAAAAAGAATGTACTGTTTTCTTGATTCTAGTATTTCTTTAATTAATTTAGTACCTGAACCTCTCCATCTATTCATGAGTAATTCAGTCAATATATCAGGCAAGGGACCAGGATCCGAATGCTGACTCTGATATAGTATAAGGAGTTGTTGAATCATATAAATTCCAGCTAAACGCTGTTCATCTGGGGTGAGATTCAAAAATGTCCGTGCTACTGTATCATCACTATACTTTCCGGGACTGTCAACCCAATGGACGGCTGACCTGGCTAATTCTTGTTCATCCATTGAATCGAGAAAATGATAACCCCTTCGTTCTCGCAGTAATTTATCAGCGGCTTGGAACGAATGCTCGGGGGACCTTATATTTATTATAGGTGTTTGGAAATTCCTGTTATTATCTGGACATATCGGACGTATCGGGTCAATAAAACATCTAGTACTATTACAAGATCTTCCTCTACCTACATAGGCTATGGTGTCTGACTGTCCTGCGGGCAGCCCTGATCCTTCCTCCTCACTTTGTTCGGACTGGTCTACCGCTAATCTTTCTTCGTGTAGGCGTTCTATTTCCTTACGGATCTTTCGGCACATGGCTATTATACAATTTTGCTTATCATGTCTCCCTTCTGATATATTCTGGCTCCATCTGGTCAGAATTTGCATTGCTTCCGGGTCTACCCCCGGTCGGTCTTGATTTCTGATCACACAATTTATAAGGAAACGTAACAGTTCCCCCTGTATCTCCACTTTCTGGTATTCCATAGCTCTGTTAATACATTCAGAATCTCGCCCTGTTTGGACAAAATGGTATATATTATCTAGGTGCGCAGTCATTCCTGGTAACTTCCCTAAATACACTGCGGCTCGTCTGATACGTAATGATGCCATGATCATTTCGTCCTCTTTGCCGGGCACGGGGTCATATCTACAATCTATAAGAAGTTCCTTAAGCGTACGGGCATTTATGAGTTTGGGGGTACGTGAATGTGCTGACTCTTGAAAGGTAAGTTTATTGATTCTGGGTGGCGTAGGAAAAATGTTGATAGCACCTCCGGTAGCCCCATCTGGGGTATCGGGCGTGAAAGGATTCGTTGAACGTGATACAGCAACTATAGGTGTCGATACAGCTATAGAAGTAGCTGTAGGAACAGCTGTAGAAACAGATGTGCTTGCCGGAACTTGTGTCAGAACTTGTTGCTGTAGGGATACCGGTACTTGTTCTTGGCGTTGAATATCCCTGGCAGGCGGTCTATGTGGGGCGGGGTTAGCATACTCGGGAGCTGCGTCATCTAAATATGAGGAAAGAAAAACATCTTCTGCGGTTCTAGGATGCCCCTTGGGATGTATCTTTATTGGAAATAATGGGGTTGGCAAGTCTTTTGGTATCTCTGGAGTAGCCTTAGGTAATCCTTCGGCCAGAAGGGGATACATACCATTCATAAGGGCATTTCTTTGTCTGTCTACTTGTTCTGATTTCACTCGGGTACCTTCTTCAATCAATATATTCTCTCGGACTTTATTTGAATTCTCTCTATTTCTCTCTTCCTGTCTACGTGCTTTTTCTGTACGTCTATACGATTCTTTACGCCATAATTCAATGGCGTCTTTCTGTGATTGTCTAGCTTTCTTTTTCCATAATTCTTCCTCTACTTTCACGATGCACTCTGCATCCCAGGTCCCAGCCGCGGGCCACCTCTGACTTTCTGGTAAATCCTTGGTGTAGTCTACCCATAAATCAAGAAATAATATAGCGTCTAAGCCATGTTTATGATACATGAAGTACCCTGGAGTGTCCCTAGGAGGAATAGGAACGGCTTCTTCGAGTACCCCTTTTCTTGTTGTGATCTGTCTTAATTTCGAAAAGAGCGGCATATTGAAAACTGATCTGATACTTGATTTAGAACAAACTTAATACAGTAAACACAACAATGAACAGTCATTCATACCACAATATGCAGAACATTATTAAAACATTTAACATTTAACTGAGCAACGATGATGATGACGATCTAAGGAAAACTTAATCACTAAACATAATACTCGGCATTATCTGGATTATTCTGAATTTATATACTTGATATACTAGATATACTGCTAAACAGTACAGATACACTGCTGAAACAGTGCAGACCGGATTTGTGTACCCAAACCCGTCTTGACCGGCACAACCTATGTGCACGTCAGAACGCCTCCCCAGTAATGGTACTCACCGGGTAGCTCGGAAACGGAAGGCCTCGGAAACTGAACTGAACTTGAACCGGACTGGACTGGACTCGAACACCTCGGAAACCGGACTCGACTTGGGACTTCGGAAACTGGTGGGCCTCTGTATACCTCGGATCTTGCTCTCTCAGCTAGGCTCTGGTCGGGATACTTCGCACTTCTCACCGCCTCGTCTGGGTGTTGATCGCAGCCTCAGTCGCCCCCGCTTGACCGGAGGGAGATACAGGAAATCCTGCTGGTACGCGTTATTGTCCATCCAGCTGTGGCAGGAGACCGGGCCTGCAACGCACCGCCGGCGCGTGAGATGAGAAAGTGTCCCTATTCGGGCGCCATTCATGTGGTAAATAATTTAATTACCGGGACTTAATTTGATACAGAAACATAATAAAATAGCTCAGTAAATAAGAGGCAGAATCCGTGGTATTAGAGGTTCGGAATGGGCTTTATTCCAATGGTCGATTATAATCGGTTGCTCCAAGTTCCATCACCACGAAGGTTCAGGAAGTGAAGTACATACATTATTGATAATCATTCACTTTTATACAATAGGCATTACAGTGAGGCCAATGCAAGAGGCGTAACAATTGATAGCAAAGATAACATTTCACATGCGTAGCATAAAGAGGCGTAATTGGGTGTAACAAGGAAAACGTCATTGGTTATGATGTCACATAGGGGTGGACCTATGAAATAATTTCGCAATGTCAGCAGAAATACTTGGCAGAGATGCGCGCGCAGCAGTATGACGTGTGATTGACGTGTGACTAGGGGGTGAAGGGGACTTGACATTTAGCTCTACATGTGGCGACAGAAGTCTGGAAGGTCAAGTCAACCTAATCCACAAATCATATCTAACATCCTATGTTTAAAGAACCATGTTATCCAAAAGAGAGGTCTCTTAGAGTAGAATCTTATTCTATACTGACTATACTGACTGTTAGTGCGTGTACAAGCGTCTAAGTGTCTACACTAGATGCGAGGGCAGAAATCTTCCATAGTAATAGGGCTATGAATTACTTGCGTAAAGACAGAGAAGCCGAGCCTTTGCTCGGTAGCTGGAAGAATGTTTACTTAAACTGCTAGACAGGAATGCAACGGGCAGGGAACGGAGCAGATAACTTCGAAGGTGAAATACAGTTTTTGGCAGGCAGCAGGCTGATGTCAGGCTTCGTGAGCCGCGCAGAGAATGAGACAAAGTTCATGGTCACAGATGCAGGCTCAGACTGGAGCTTTCAGAGGCAGAAGGCAAGAAGAGTTTGATGACAGAATCAGGGCCTACTTGCCTGGACTGTAAAATGGCATAAGTGAACCATATAAAGCCGGGGGCCTTTCATACTTAGGAATGGAATATCCGGCCTATTCATGGCGGATCTGAAAGAGGACATGTTGACGGTGGACGCACATGGGTTTGCGTCTTCATAACTGGAACTGGAGGGAGCATACATGTACTTGTGATTCATACATGAAACCGTTGGGGTCCAAGATAGGGGACATAACTGATCAGAAAAATCCATATTTCCACAGGTCTACCCGCAGCGCAGGTCTACTGCCAACACATCATCCTGATAGACCTCCGGCCTGAGGATGTGATAGCCTACTACAGGCTAAAAAGGAACTCTATCCTGCGCCTACTCACTCAGATAGCGCCAAGGCGACAGGCACCTTCCCAGCGCTGCACAAACATCCCTTTGCAGACAAAGCTACTTGCAGTGCTGCACATGTTGACCTCTGGTACCTTCCAACCAACCATTACCAGAGTGGGTGGAGTCTCACAGTCATCCTTCTGCAGGTTCTTTCTGACTGTCTTGGATGCCAGCAACCAGCCTGATGCTGCAGCACCTACGCTTCCCCAACACTGCACAAGAAAAACTTGACAACAAAGCTAGGCTCAAATATGTGAGAATTCACATGTAGCAAATGTATTATGACATACCTTGTAACAGGTCCACCTACTATACACAAACATCCAATGTCAAATAATTAGACATATGTAAGTAGGCCCAACAAGGGAGTAGCCCAGAAAATCTCTCACAAACCACTATGTCACTCTCGGAATATAGATTTTGCAGAACTCCTCAGACAAAAATTTAAATTAATCAATGCAGCACGTGCCGCAAGACATATGCTTCTGCTGGGCTACATCCATCCTGAAATAAAAACTAGGCCTGGGCAAAAATTTCGTTCCGTTCGCGGAAATTGCGATAATTTGACATTTTTGCGTTCCGCGGAGAGCGCGAAGATGTCAAAAATTCCGGTTTCCGCAGCTTGGCGATAATTTGTTTCTTGCTCGCGCTGTAAAATGATACATTCTCGCGCGCGCGCGATCGCCTTACCTGATTCCCTGCGTTCGCCGACAAGTTTTCTTGATCCGGTCGCGTTCTCCATGAGATGTTGTATTGTTTTTAGCCATTTGCGCTGTCTCGCGACAGTTCGCGCCCGCAGTGACGTCATGCGTCGCGCGATCACGTCTTTCTTCTCGCGATCATGCACCGCGAGAACAACTCAAAACAAGATGGCCGCGCCCGCAAGCAGCCACATGGGTAAGTTGGCGACCCGCAACCATGCAGAAAATCGCGCGAACATGCCGGAAAAAAACTTCCGCATCTTCGCGATATTTCTGCTTGTTTGCGATAATTTTAAACATTCTCGCGATAATTTGCGAAGGTTAATTCCGCAAATTCCGCCCACCCCTAATAAAAACATGTGCCATATGAACAACAAGATGACATATCACCCTGCTATCCCCTGTGATGGTGCACAATTAACTGACATGCAAAAACACAGTCAGCCATGCACCATGCTGCAAGGGTGCTTGCCTCATGAGAATGCAAATATTGCGGCAGGAAGGGAGCCCCAACTGCACACAATCACAAAAGTTGATTAAACATCAGTCTTGGTTTTGTCAGAATGGAGCATGCATAGAAAGAGCATACAAATAGAAATCTAAATCTCATAACATGTTGTACAGCTATATGACTCCCTTTGTGAGGTGAAGCAAGCTGATGCACAAATATAGCCAAATAAATGTGTTGATTGGGAACACACTCACACCACAATATCTATGGGTATTGCCCCAACATGCATACAAGCAGAGTCAAAGTTCACTCATGCCCAAGGACATCAATACACATGTCTGTTGTCTTCACATGTCCCAGTAATTCAAGTGCACCAGGTAGCAGTGCCACTGTCACTCAAACACTGACCCACCTTGGGGGCAAAGTGGATGTAAAGAACCCAGAATGAGTCAAATGTTTATCAGCAAAGTATTTTCACTCTCAGCTACTCTCAGCACAATAACTCCCAATAATGTATATTGCTGATGTTCAAACATAGTAATCTGCCAAAAGTCAAGATGACTGCTTCACCAGGCCCATGCGCCAACGGTGCACCCTTAAAAATAGATTCATAAGTGATGTACTGTTGGTGTAATGACCCTGTAAATAACCTCAAATCCTTTATTGATTCACCCAGAGATACTGACAGTCACAACATGGAGGAAATGCAGAGGACCTGGCCAATGGTATCATGGTGATGTGTAGGCCATTAGGTATAGGCAAGTCAATTTCAGTGATGCAGGTCAATTTTCTGAACCACCACATGACAAAGCAGAAAGTACAAAGTCGCACAATGCACACACACCAAAAAAGCCACTCTGCAAACACAGCTTAGAACAAATACTAATAGAAAACATCTTTCCATTACCCGTTTCAGGTGATCAAGGATATGCACTCTCAACATGGTTGATGACCCCCATCAAAGTGACCCACACACAGACCCAGAGAGACTACAATGTTGCACTGGGACGCACAAGGGCCGTCGTTGAACGGACCTTTGGAGTCCTTCAATCAAGTGTCCAGTGCTTTTCAACATCTGTGTACGGACAAACAGACCATTGCCAGACGACAATGAGGAGCAGAACAATCCAGGGGATGGCCAGGATGAAGAAGCTGCTGCAAGACACCCCACATCTTCTGCTGCTGGAACAGCAAGGAGGGATTTCATCATATGCAATTTGTTTACCTAATCACCATGAGCACATGTCCCGTCACAGGATTTTCTTAAAACCAAGGTCAACAGATTGTTATTTTGAAAAATAAAATATCATTACAACAATGTCTTGTATGCTTGGTTTCTGACTTCTGAAGTTGATCAATCCGGTAAGTTAAAGTTAACAAAACAACAGTGCCACACAGCTCTCACACCTAGCAGGAGACATGACACCAATTAAAGGAAGAGTGGGAATGGAACAACGTATTGGGCATCCGAGCCAATTACTGTGTATGTTCCCTCAGAGAGAATCAATAACTGTGTGTTGTGTTATCACTGGAGCATCTACTGGTCAGTTTACATAAAAAAGTGTAGTACAACATAAACTGTATGTCTGATGCATCATTGTAGCTGTGGCCACATCATATCATAATCATAATAATAGATGAAATCCAACATATCTGTGATTTCCATAACACAGGAAAAAAGGTAACTGACAACAGTATCAAATATACATTACTAATCTGCACTACATCCACTTGTGGGTGTTGAGGATAAAGATATAGAGGATACAATAACTTATGTATCAACACAGTGCAGGGAATGCTACAAACACCAAGCATACAGTCAAACAACAATAGAAATTAGGAATACCTCCAAAGATGACACATGTGCCACTGGAATGACCAATAAGCACATGTAATGCATCACTGTTACTGTGCATGAATCATCGTACAAAACAGCACTGATGTGACAATGCTATAGTCACATAAGTACAAAAAATGACACATATGTCAGCAATGGACCAACTGGCAAGACAGCAGCATACAACAACGTGTATGTTGGACCATGTACCTGCCAATGCAATGTCAAAAAAGTGTTGATGTCACATGCACAACAACATGAGTGTGTCATGGCAATGAAGGGGTAGAATAGGCTACATCCTCATCCAATAACTCTTGCTCTGTGTTCACACCAACAAAACAGACATCAGACATGCACACGAGTGATGTGCTACAGGGAATACAATACGTACAACCCAAACATGCTAACAACATGCAACCTATGACAACAGCAATGGACATAGTTTTGGGTCATACAGACATGAAAGAAATTATTTTAGTCTCCAGAAGGTTTACCACCTTGAACTGAATTATCACTACAAGTTTACTCATGTCAACTGTATGATGTGTGTAATTTTGCTCTTCAGCACAACTACAACAATCAAAATAGCCACATATCTGCAGGCACAGTTGAACACATAGACAAACATGCTTCTAAGAATAAATGTTAATGTCACACAATGTTGTATCTCTCAGGCAATGTACAAATACTCCTCATGAAACGGTGTCTGGCAAGTTTGCCATCCCTCATGTATGGTTCATTCAGCAGTCCAGTGTGGACAACAAGCCACTACACTCCAGTCAGGAGTATGCCTGACAGAAACATCTCTCCCGATAGCATCCATGGAAATCCTACATACACCCAAGAGCTCAATAACATATGGGGATGATAGGCTTCACCACGTTTGCCTCATGAATGGCAACATTGTCAAGCAGATCACATGTTTCATATTGCCCATGGAAAACTGTTTTGTACAAGCAGTCTGTTTACGGCTAATGTGCAGATACAACGCCTGTGCCTCCTCTGCTTCACACCCAACCATCTCCCAAACTTGAAAACTACACCAGGCCCTAAATCACAACATCCCCTCCGAGTGACTGACTCAGCCAGCCTAATCCTTGGTCAGTCCAGATCATACAAGCCTGGGTACAGCATGGTACTTTAAGTATGTATTTGAGACTACAGATACAGGAGATGCAAGTGGACCCTCTTAGTTGCCTACTAACAGGTCCCTTGCATTACAAGTCTTGTAGAGTCGATGGGCCTCACCCTTGACATGGATGGACAGCATAACCTACTCAGGCATAATGACGTTGAGAGGCACTTCAAAGATATAGAATGTCTCCACTTTCAGCCCAGTGTCCTCTTGGTGCATGTCATCCTATGCACACCACCCTTTGTACATGATCAGTAGCATCTTGAATGATCAACACAACAAGTTGTACCAGGCGTACCTCTCATTTCAGCAATGTGTAAACGTATAACATGCCAGTCCTTGTCACCAGGAAATGGTAATTCCTGATGCACTGATGGCAAGAGCCAGAGCCCACCGTCTCATGCACAATGCAGGCATTGATGTCAACGTCAGTCTGCTGTAACTATGAAGTATCTGTGTCAAGCGACCTGGGTCTAATACAGAAGCACAGCATGGTCTCCATTCCATGTGGACTGTTTGGGCTTACAGGCATCGGTAGCTTTGCTGTTGCACGGATTGTGACGTGCAAAGTGCTGCTATGCTGTTCCAAAGCAACAATGTCATGTTCACCTGTGAGTCTGGTTCTATAACATGTTTGTACATGCATCAGTGGCGCTTGTTGACCTATGCATAATTTGGAGTTGGCTGCTCCATTCTGCTATTGGTCACACACATTAAGTATGCATTATCTCAGGTGTCCCTGTAAGCTCTTATAGCCCTTAGGGGATAAAAAATATGGGATGGCACACTCACATCAATAAATTGTACTGCTGTCTGTCCAGTCGTAACGTCATTGTCTATACCAGCTACTATGTATGTATTGCTGTCATGCTAGACTGATGTTAAAATAGTGCTTGCACAAGAAGAACCTTACACCATGTAACATCTGGTTTTGCATATTTTGAAATGTTGACAATGGACCTGCTCATTAGACACCTGTCATAGATCATGTCATGCATAGCACAGCATGAAATGCGTAGACCTATCCCTTGAAAATATGGCCATGAGTGCCTTTGCACAAACCGCCGTCAATGTGCACCTCTGTGCCTCCTGCTAATCAAGTACTCAAATGTGAATGTGCAGTGAGTCATAGCAGTGCATTGTATGCTGCATCACTAATCTCATATACAAGTAGTGACTGCCTGTTGGTGAAGTACATGTGTGTAGCAAGCCCATCTAACTGGCACAGACATCACAGCAATCTGTGATATAAGAGTCTCACATGTATTGACACACACCACCAGTGCTAACCCTAATGAGTGACACTGAGGCATGCTTTTTCTTACACACATGACCAGTCATAGACAGACATTAATGTGAGTTGCTAGTGCCTCTTGACAGCCCAGGATCAGTCATATCAGGAGAGTCCAGATCCGCTACACTCCAGTACACCACATAGATCACATCACGTATACATATTGTTTTGTTAGGCTTTCTAAATCTGGAAAAATGGCGCATATACTGATCAAGTAGCAATTAGTGGAAACAATTTTCACGCAAATCCATGTTAGCGCTAATATTTTTCATAACCACCATGAAAAAAACACTCGCAAAATACATGTCTATACAGAAAATATTCCTGCTTACCTCTTAGCAGGTAAAATGTTGTCGCAAAGTCTGAAACCAGGCTGCAAGCAGCCAGGAAGTGTTGTCAGTCTGCATCCTGTTCCATGGAGGCGTACTGTACACTTTCACTTTCTCTTTCAACCACACTGTTGGTGTCTGTTGAGAGTTGTGGAGGTGTTGCAAGGTGTCTGCTGGTGTTGGTGTATTGGACAGTGTTTCTGTGCATAGTTTACTGGCTACACCGTCCCTGTTGAGTCATGTGTCTTTGTCCATACGTGTTTTTTGCGACTTTGTGAATGTTTTGTCGGGTGTATGTCTTAGGGGTATCTTTCTATTTTACACAGTTTTTTAGGGGTAATTTGTGGGTTCTTTTTCTTTTTCCTGGGGTCACTTGTGTTTTGAGAGATGTTAGGTCAGGGTAGGGAGCACCGAATGTCCGAAGGGGCCTTCGGGGGCTTACTATTGCTAGTAAAGTTTCATTTGCCATGGATGGTTGAGGCTGGGGGACGTACCCTCCAGTGATACAATGTAAAAATCAAGAAGGTCAGGCGGGAGCACATCCGAGAAAAGATTATAAGAATGTTTGGTGTGGACAGGACTGTCCAGCAGTGGAAGCCCCATTGGCAAGATTGTGCTGGGCAAGAGGAATACCTCAAGGATCACTTGGGAATCATCATTGGCAGGCAGGGTGGTAAGTACATGGCCAACTTTGTTTCAGATCAGAAGATAAATCCACTGACCACTAATTAGGTTCAGGACCACATCTATGCCCCCCTTATGAAATATGCTACCTGGCCAAATGAAATGCTTGTCATGATGCACTGTCCATGGCTACGTTCATTAATATTGGACCACTTCTCATGATTAACTGGCTGTCAAGCTCTGTGAGATACACAATGCCGGATATCAACATGTCAATGGTCGTGATACACCTATGGGGAGGCAAATAGACCCATTTGACCAAACAGAGTAATGCATATTGATGTTGTTGAGGTAAAACGTTACTCATGAAGCAGTAGATCAAGTTATAGTCTGTTTTATCCCACTGATCCTGGCAGGAATGTCCAGTAGGCCACAAGGCTGTAATTGTCATGTGTTGGGTGTCAGACAGGCAAAGCACATCGCAACATGTATATAACGTGGAAACACACATGACTGTTACAGTGAATGAAATTGTATCAAGAAGACCAACAGATGCCAGTCCTGACAAAGAGAGATCGGAGGTTCCTTTACAACCTGAATGTTCGTGTGGCTATTCTGGAACATGACCATGACAAATTCAAGGGACACCTCATGGATATTAAGGGGGCTCCGCATTTTGTTTTCTGGCCCCCCTGTAAAGTCAGCCAATTCCATTTACCCAGTTTCCATTCTTTTTTTGAAAATCTTTTGTTATTTAGTGATAAATTTAGTTTTAGTTTATGGCTAGTATAGTGTTAGGTGTGGGTAGTTTTTTTCTGGTTTTTCATGGGTTGATCTGTTTTTTGACTTGTTCTAATACAAAGAAAAAAAAAAAGTAAAAAAAAAAAAAAGAAATATATATATATATATATATATATTCACTGAAAAAACCACAGGTTTCAGGGGCGTTATAGTTAGGAATTGGCATTTAAAAAGCCTTTGAAATTCACTGAAAAAGCCATAGGTTTCAGGGGTGTTATAGTTAGGAATTGGCATTTAAAAAACCTTAGAAATTCACTGAAAAAACCATAGGTTTCAGGGGCGTTATAGTTAGCTGGACATTTCCCTCGTACAAAACCCTAGAAATTCCCCTGTTATTGTTAGTTCAGCTAACTATAACTCGCGCCCCCCGCAATGCACTGCTGATGACGTCACATATTACATCACTCATGACATGGTCAGTGACATCCCTGATGACATCACTGATGTCAGAGGGCTCTATTGGATCAGATAGAGTCTCTTTTCTTTCAATGGGTTCTGCCCGATCTCCAGCTTTTTTGAGAACCCAGTTAGGATAACCCCTGGATTGAAATCTCTCAATGATGTTGTCCCTTTCTTCTGCATACAATGCATCGTTATTGCAGTTTCTTTTGGCCCTTAGCAGTTACCCATAGGGTATGCTCCATTTCAACGCCTCTGGGTGACTACTCAGGGCATGTAAGACACTGTTGCCCGCAGTGGCCTTCCGAAATAGGGAGGTGCAAATCTGACCCTGTTTGATTTCTAGGCAAACATCCAGGAAATCTGTCCTCTCTGCACTGAGGTTGCCTGTAAGTAGGATGTTATATTTGTTGGTATTAAGTTTCTCAATGAACCTCTCAGCGTCCCCTTTAGTGCCATTCCAGATGATAAACAGGTCATCTATGTAGCGAAGCCACATGATGACCTGTTGGAAATCTTTTTTCAGTTTGGTACTACCAAAGATCTCTTGTTCCCAAAAACCCATAAACAGATTAGCAAAACTCGGCGCGAAGCACGAGCCCATTGCAGTACCGTTAATCTGCCTGTAGAGGGCGCCATTGAATGAAAAAATGTTGTTATTAAGACAAAAATGTATAATTTCCATAATCATCTTACTGTGTTCTCGATATCTGAGAGGCCTCTGTTGTAAAATGTGCTCACATCCCTCCATTCCTTGTTGATTATCTATGATAGTGTAAAGTGAGTACATCGAGGACAATAAACAAAAAGTTAGTGTTCCAACTCAACTTGTCAATTTTACATAGGAAGTCCTTTGTGTCTCTCAAGTAACTGGGCATCTGAATTACAAAATCTCTCAGAAAATGATCAACGTATTTGGATATGTGTTCGCTTACACTGCCAATCGATGAAACTATGGGGCGCCCTGGTGGTTTCGTGCTGTCTTTATGTAATTTAGGAAGTAGGTAGAGTATGGGAAGTTTGGGGTGATAATTTTTCAAATAACAAAATTCTTCCCACACCAAGAGTCCCTTATCTTTCCAGGTGACAAGTTTTTCCCATAAGTTGATAATGATAAGATCATAAATATCTTGAGTAATAGGTGTGTAAAATTTAGTGTCATTCAACTGGCGTAAGGCTTCCTGTATGTAATCCTTTCTATCCAAAATCACAATATTCCCGCCTTTATCCGCAGGGCGGATCACAATACTGGTGTCATCATGTAGGGCTTTAAGTGCTTGTCTTTGACTGAATGACAAGCTATTAAAGTTATCCCTGGATTGTTTCTTACTCTTTTGTCTTAACTCCATGAGTGCCTGAATAGTACAATCATGGAAGGTGTCTATATTGTCATGGGGTAATGTGGGTATGAATGTAGATTTAACCCTAAATTCCGTCCTAGCCGATGCCCCCTGTTCAAGTTCCATATTGTCTAGGATTTGGGTAATACTAATGTCTTCACTGGTGATCTCATTTTCAATATCTAATGTGGCTATGGCAATGAGAGTATCCACATCCCCAATAGTGAGATTGTCATCTGACATGGTAGTATGTTGTCTGGCCGGAGTGTAATTAAGCCTTTTGAGTTTATGCCATTTTCTTAATTTCAATTTTCTTACAAATTTAAATAGGTCAATGCGTCTGTATAGCAAAAAGGAGAAGATGGACAAAAGGAGAGACCAAGGCACAGGGTTTTCTTATCCAAGTCACTAATGGGCCTACTAGACAGATTAACTACTGTTTTGTTTACCATGTTCATATCCATTAGTATTTCCTGTTGGAGAGTGTTCTTCGATTTCCTGTGCATTGCGGGGGCGCGAGTTATAGTTAGCTGAACTAACTATAACAGGTGAATTTCTAGTGTTTTGTACGAGGGAAATGTCCAGCTAACTATAACGCCCCTGAAACCTATGGGTTTTTCAGTGAATTTATGCCGGTCTTTTATTTATTTATTTTTAAGAAGGAGGGCTGTGTGGCCCCCTTTCTTTTTCTAATTTATTAGCCCTGGGGACCCCATCCCCCAGGGCCTGCACCTTAATTTTTTTTGTTTAAAAAAATTAATTTGGCCCTCCCAAGGCCTTAATCGGCCCCGGGGACCCCAACCCCCGGGTCATGGCCTTTTTTTTTTTTTTATTCTTTAGGAGGGGGGCTGTGTTGCTGGACAAACCGTATGTACCTATCACCATGATGATTTGGGTGATATTCATTAAAAGGCGACTATGCATACAATGAATCCACGTAGAATGTATTCACACCGCTAGTGAAGCTCTGACATGTCTGACACCCTACCGTGCCTAATCCCGGCGCCCCCGCTGGTGAGTACTCTCCAAGTAGACACCCTTGTCGTTTATTTATACAAACATGGGTAGCTATTGACGGGCACATTTAATACACATGCACACCAAGCCATTAAAAGGGGATTCGACAAAAATTCGACCAAACTATGCAAGAAACCCCCTCACGGTTAATAAAACACACATCCACCGCCGGATGTGTAATACTTTTTATTTTACTCTCTGGAAAAGAGACAAACCTCACTTGAGAGTCACAGCGTGCTCCTGGCTGAGCCCAATGCTGTGTTACACCCACCATTGCCTGCTGAGTGCCACACACCTCTGTGTTGTATTCCACCATCTAGTGCTTATGCTATGACACTCTCTAGCCCATGTGCACTGTAACACCACCCCGTGAATATGTCATGCCACACTTGCCTTCGCACGGGTTATATTGCCCCATCTAACGTGCCTTCCTCGATGCCTATGTTATAAAGCACAGCGCTATACCATACTTATTAAAATCTGGGATCCATATCTTTGTCACAGTGCATATGCAATGTTACACTACCCAGCACATATTTTACATTACAACTTTAGAGACTACTTAGGTTACACAACACTGCCCTGTGCATATTACACTCCAAGGCGCATATCACATAGCAAGCGCTAGTGCCTGTGCTATCTCACGCTCTCCAATGAATCTGTCATTGCGCACAATGTATTGCATATTATATTTCACGCCCCGGTTCATCTTATATCACACTTTTTGGTGCATAGTTTATACCATATACTATATCTAGTTTTCATTTTCAATCGTGCTCTCAGGACTATGTTCTATATAACACTGCGTCCACCTACCCTTTTCACGGGCATTACATTTTGCGATGGGGGGTGGAGGGTCAGGGGATGTTTCTGCCAAGTGAGCCCGGAGTCACAGTCCCAAACGTCCTCTTCTTCCTGAATAAAAGTGAGATTATGCTGCATACTTGTTCATATTTTAAGTAGTTTGCACAGACACACATTTTAAAAACAATAAAGTTCCTAATACCCACCTTCTATGAACAGTTAGCTTGCTGCCCCATCCACCTCCTCCCTATCCTCTGTTGTCTGAATCCATGGACTAGCCTCCTCCCTCCTGCCATGCATGGTCTGATGTGCTGCCACTGCCCTCCATTTAGCATGATGTACCAGTCCACTCCTCCTGCCCTCCATTGCCCAAATCTATGGGCAATCAGTGACCTCCTGCTTAGCCTCTGTGCTTAGCTTGCTGCCCCTATTCTCCTTCCCCCTGCCCTCCGATGTCTTTGTGCATGCCCCTGCTCCATCCTTTTTGACCACCATGTTCCATGGACCTGCCACTCCTATCTACTCTGAGTGTTCTGTTGAGCTGCCACTCCCCTCCCACCTGCCTAGCATTGTCAGATGACTGTAACCTGTCCCTGCCACCTCCACCCTGCCTGTCCACATGACATGCCCCTATCCCGTTCCTCCTGTCCTTCATGGTCCATTTTACTGCCACACCCTTCTGCCCTCCCTGGTCTGTTGTGCTGCAACTGCTCCTCCTGCCTGCCCCGCGCGGTCTGTTGTGAGGCCCCTTCCCCTGAACTCTCTTGTCTGTGCCCAGGTCCTGACCCTCCCTTCTATCCTCCATGGTCCTTTGTGCATGCCCCTGCACCCTCCTTCTTGCCCATCATAGCCATTGTGCTGCCACTAACCCTCCCGCTTGCCATGCATGGTCTTCTGTGCTGCCATGGCCTCTCCCACCTTCCCTGTGTGGTCAGCTAGCTGCTCCTGACCCCCTCCCACCTTCCCTCCATGGTCTGTGTGTATGCCATCAGTCTCACTGTTGCTCTCCATGGTGTGTCTTGTTTCTAGTGCCCATCCTGCCTGACCTCCATGGTCATCTTGCTGCTCCTGCCCTGCCCCCTTGCCCCCAGCCCTCTGTTTCCATGTGCAGACCCCTATTCCCTCCTTCCTGGCTTGTCGGTTCCATTGTAATGCCCCTGATCCGTCCCTCCTGCCCTTTATGGTCTGTTATGCTGCAGCTTTCTCTCCTGTCTGTCCATTATGGTCAGCTAGCTACCATTGCCTCTTTCCCCTCTGTTATCTGTTGTCCATGTGCATGGTCCTATCCCCTCCCTATTGCTTTCTATGGATTGTTGTGCTGCACTCCCGTCCCGCATGCCCTGTGTGGTGTATTGTGCTGCTGCAAACCCTGATGCCTGCCCTGTAGGGTCAGTTTGGTGCACCTCTCAATGTCCCTCCTGTCCTCTGTTATCCGAGTCCATGTCCCTACCCCAATTCCTCCTGCCTACCATGATCTAATGTACCATAATTGTGAACATTTTGAACTTGGTAAGAGGGAGATTTTGAAATAAAACTGGGGTATTGATTTTCCCCTTTGAGTTACATTGAAAAAGAGAAGATTGTAGACAGGAACCAGATCAAGTAAAGCCCATTTGAGCTTAAAAACATTGGACGTTTCTTGGCTGAAACGGGTCTGTTGGCATGTATGGTTGTATGACCACTGCCTCTTCCTTCTGCCCACAATGGTCTATTACATCACCACAGCCTCTCTTGCCAGTCCTGTATTGTTGGTTTGTAGCCCGTGCCCCCCTTTCCACTGCCCTCCATAGTCTGTTGTGCTGCCACTGCCCTTCCTGCCTGCCTAGTGTGGTCAAATTGTTGCCTCTGCACTCTCCTACCTGCCTTCAATTTTCAGAGTCCGTGCCCCTGTGCTCTGCCTCTCAACAGTATCCCAATGAACAACTGGATTGCTAACATTCTATATTTATTACAAAAGTGTGGAATGCCTGACGTCATCTTGATGTAATCAAAACTGTAATGCCTAGAGCATTTCCTTTAGAAATTACATATATGAGATGGTCTTATTTCCATCAAAATTATGGTTAGTGCTCTAAAAGACTAAAATAAGGACATATTTTCTGAGTTTTCAAATAGCGACAAAGCACTTTTAAATTATTTGTTATCTTTATGTTTTTTTTATCCAGTTGACCACTCATTTTAGGAATTGTGGTATGTTCTAAGGTGATTTCACCATATGAAAAAGCCTTCTGCTGTGATATCACGAACCATGTTTGAGAGAAAACTATTTTCTCATGCTTTTACCACAGAGGTTTGGAAGGTGATCTATAAGCTAAACTGAGAGCTTATTTTCTGTAAATTCACATTATCTTTCTCAGTCATGTGAGAACGAAGTCTGACATTCTCAGTAAAACATGTACATCCAACAAGGGCAGAGACTGTCAGTTGATTCCTTTGTGTTCTACTGCAGCTTCCCAGAGTGTTCCAAAGAACTACTAGAGCACTAACAGTCCTACTTATGATAAACGTATGGCACACCTGAAGCCATCTTGCTTGGATTAAAGTGGTAACTCTTAAAACATTTAATTTAAAAAGGAACAAAATGAGGGGGTTCATTTTTCTATAAAAAGTATGATTAGTGCTGAAGAAAGAAAATGAGGGCACATTTTGAGTGACTTCTCAAATCCTCTTCTATTTCATTAAAATATTCTGACATGCAGACTGAAACATGCACTTTTAATACCAGGAGCAGACTTCCATGGTGAACAGTAGTTTTACTACAGTGATCTAATGAGCAACTAGAGTGCTAACATTCAGAATTTATGGCAAATGTGTGACATATTTGAATACCTTCATGATGGAATAAAAGTAAGCATTTCCTACTGAGGAGACTGCAGTACATGCGGAAATTAGGAAACTTCATAACAAATAAATCTCCCAAGATGGCCACCGGAGACAAAAGAACCCAAATGTAGCCCAAAATCACCCAGATGTAGCCCAAATATAGCCCAATGACAGAAGTGTGCAAAACACTTATTATTTTGTGTTTTTGCAGTGTTATATAGTGCAGACTTGTCAGGTATTGGAGTGCTTTACATGAGCATTGGTTACATCACACAAGAACAAATTCATTTTGGTTGTAGACATGGGGAGACTAAGTGATTTGACCAGAATCACAGAATGTCGAGCTGAAGCAGAGACTTCAACCTGGTTCCCCAGTTGCAAAGTCTGCAGTTGTGGAAGTAACACCACATCCTCTCCCCTAAGTGCAACATTTAATCAAGTGGTCAACTGGATAAAAAAAACATAAAGATAACAAATAATTTAAAAGTGCTTTGTCGCTATTTGAAAACTCAGAAAATATGTCCTTATTTTAGTCTTTTAGAGCACTAACCATAATTTTGATGCCAATAAGACCCTCTCATATATTTCATTTCTAAAGGAAATGCTCTAGGTATTACAGTTTTGATTACATCAAGATGATGTCAGGCATTCCACACTTTTGTAATAAATATAGAATGTTAGCAATCTAGTTGTTCATTAGGATACTGTTGAGAGGCAGAGGCCAGGGGCACGGACTCTGAAAATTGAAGGCAGGTAGGAGGGTGCAAAGGCAACAATTTAACCACACTGAGCAGGCAGGAAGGGCCGTGGAAGCACAACAGACTATGGAGGGCAGTGGAAAGGGGGCAGGGGCAACAAACCAACAATACAGGACTTGCAAGAGAGGCTGTGGCAATGTAATAGACCATTGTGGGCAGAAGGAAGAGGCAATGGTAGTACAACCATACATGCTAACAGACCAGATTCAGCCAGGAAACGTCCAATGTTTTTAAGCTCAAATGGGCTTTATTTGATCTGTCTCCTGTCTATAATCTCCTCTTTTTCAATGTAACTCAAAGGGGAAAATCAATACCCCAGTTTTTTTTCCAAATCTCCCTCTTACCAAGTTCAAAATGTTCGCAAGTATGGTACATTGGATCATGGAAGGAAATGGGATAGGGACATGGACTTGGATAACAGAGGACAGGAGGGACAAGGAGAGGTGCACCAAACTGACCCTGCAGGGCAGGCATCAGGGTTTGCAGCAGCACAATACACCACACAGGGCATGCAGGATGGGAGAGCAGCACAACAATCCATAGAAAGCAAGAGGGAGGGGACAGGACCATGCACATGGACAACAGAGAACAGAGGGGCAAGAGGCAATGGTAGCTAGCTGACCATAATGGACAGACAGGAGAGAAAGCTGCAGCATAACAGACCATAAAGGGCAGGAGGGACGGATCAGGGGCATTACAATGGAACAGACAAGCCAGGAGGGAGGGAGTAGGGGTCTGCACATGTAAACAGAGGGCTGGGGGCAAGGGGGCCGGGCAGGAGCAGCAAGATAGCCATGAAGGTCAGGCAGGATGGGCCCTAGAAACAAGACACACCATGAAGAGCAACAGTGAGACTGTGATGGCATACACACAGACCATGGAGGGAAGGTGGGAGGGGGTCAGGGGCAGCTAACTGACCACACAGGGAAGGTGGGAGGGGCCATGGCAGCACAAAAGACCATGCATGGCAAGTGGGAGGGTTAGTGGCAGCACAAGGGCTATGATGGGCAAGAAGGAGGGTGCAGGGGCATGCACAAAGGACGATGGAGGATAGAAGGGAGGGTCAGGACCTGTGCACAGACAAGAAAGTTCAGGGGAAGGGGCCTCACAACAGACCACACGGGGCAGGCAGGAGGAGCAGTTGCAGCACAACAGACCAGGGAGGGCAGAAGGGTGTGGCAGTACAATGGACCATGTAGGACAGGAAGAAGAGGATAGGGGCATGGCATGTGGACAGGCAGGGTGGAGGTGGCAGGGACAGGTTACAGTCATCTGACAATGCTAGGCAGGTGTGAGGGGAGTGGCAGCTCAACAGAACACTCAGAGTAGATAGGAGTGGCAGGTCCACGGGACATGGTAGGCAAAAAGGATGGAGCAGGGGCATGCACAAAGACATCGTAGGGCAGGGGGAAGGAGAATAGGGGCAGCAAGCTAGGCACAGAGTTTAAGCAGGAGGTCAATGATGGGGCATAGAATTGGGCAATGGAGGGCAGGAGGAGTGGACGGGTACATCATACTAAATTGAGGGCAGTGGCAGCACATCAGACCATGAATGGCAGGAGGGAGGAGGCTAGTCCATGGATTCACACAACAGAGGATAGGGAGGAGGGGGATGGGGCAGCAAGCTAACTGTTCAGAGAAGGCGAGTATTAGGAACTTTATTGTTTTTAAAACATTGTGTCTGTGCGAACTACTTAAAATATGAACAAGTATGCAGCATAATCTCACTTTTATTCAGGAAGAAGAGGACGTTTGTGATTGTGACTCCGGGCTCACTTGGCAGAAACACCCCCTGACCCTCCACCCCCTATCGCAAAATGTAATGCCCGTGAAAAGGGTAGGTGAACACAGTGTTATATAGAACATAGTCCTGAGAGCGCGATTGAAAATGAAAACTAGATATAGTGTATGGTAAAAACTATGCACCAAAAAGTGTGATATAAGATGAACCGGGCGTGAAATATAATATGCAATACATTGTGTGCAATGACAGATTCATTGGAGAGCACGAGATAGCACAGGCACTAGCGCGTGCTATGCGATATGCGCCTTGGAGTGTAATATGCACAGGGCAGTGTTGTGTACTAAAGTTGTAATATAAAATATGTGCTGGGGAGTGTAACGTTCCATATGCACTGTGACAAAGATATGGATCCCAGATTGTAACATGTATGGCATAGCACTGTGCGTTATAACATAGGCATCAAGGAAGGCAGGTTAGATGGGGCAATATAACCCGTGCGAAGACAAGTGTGGCATGACATATTCACGGGGTGGTGTTACAGTGCACATGGGCTAGAGAGTGTTATAGCATATGCACTAGCTAGTGGAATACAACACAGAGGTGTGTGGCACTTGGCAGGCAATGGTGGGTGTAACACAGCATTGGGCTCTGTCAGGAGCGCACTGTGACTCTCAAGTGATGTTCGTCCCCTTTCCAGAGAGTAAAAGAAAAAATGTATTACACATCCGGCAGTGGATGTGTGTTTTATTAACCGTGAGGGGGGTTTCTTGCATAGTTTTGGTCGAATTTTTGTCGAATCCCCTTTGAATGGCTTGGTGTGCATGTGTATTAAATGTGCCCGTCAATAGCTACCCATGTTTTTATAAATAAACGACAAGGGTGTCTACCGGGATTAGGCACGGTAGGGCATCAGACATGTCAGAGCTTCACTAGTGATGTAAATACATTCCACGTGGATTAATTGCATGCATAGTCACCTTTTAATGAATATCACGCAAATCGTCATGGTGATAGGTACGTACGGTTTGTCCAGCATGTCCTAGGTGTGTCTATAAATATATATTTTTTAAAAATAATAAAAAACAGTGGCCGGCCCTGGGGATTGGGGTCAAAAAAATATAATTAGGAGACAGGCCCTGGGGGATGGGGTCATCAGGGCCAATAAATTAGAATAAGAAGGGGAACCACACAGCCCCCCTTCTTAAAAAATTAAAATAAATAAAAGACTGGCATCGTGCCGGAGGCCATGCCCACTCCGTGCAGCACTCTGCAAACGCGCCCCCAACAGGCATCTCCAGTATGCGCCAGGGAGCTGCGCTGCAGACAGGTGTTCTGAGGCCAAGCCCCTTTTTACACCTCTCTGCAACGCAGCTCTGTGGCGCTTACTGGAGGTACCTAGTGGTCTAGTTTGACCCTAGGGACCATTAGGATTCAAGGGGACTTAATCTCTCAAATTAGAACAGCCACAGGGCGCGTTTACACAGTGGTGAAGGGAGGGGACGGGGCCTGAGGTGAAGTGTGCAAACACGCACTATGGCACATTTTAAATTGGGGATATAATTTCCCTTCAATACTGAGGGCCCCTGGGGGCTAACTAGCCCACCAAGTGCTTCCAGTAAGCGCCACTGAGCTGCATTGCAGAGAGGTGGTCCAGGCCGTGCCACTTTTTACACCTCTCTGCAACGCAGCTCTGTGGCACTTACTGGAGGTACCTAGTGGGCTAGTTGGACCCTAGGGACCCTCAGGATTCAAATGAACTTAATCTCCCAACTAAAAATGGACACAGGGCATGTTTACACAGTGGTGAAGGGAGGGGACGGGGCCTGAGTTAACGTGTGCAAAAACGCCCTGTGGCCTGTCTTAAGAGGTAGTTTTAATCCCCATGCCCTATTATATACTAGGGGCTTACAGAGGAGGTCATGCTAATCACAGGAGGACCCCAACGCATAATGTTCCCTAGTGTATGTAGGTGTTTTCACTGTATTCTAAGTGTCTTTTAACATAGCACTAGCTCTAGGACTGGCTAGTCAGACTCAGTTACCACCAGTATCCGTCTGAAAAAGTTGAGGGTACAGGATGATTTTGCAACAAGGCTTCTTTCTGCTCTTCTTTTTGTTCTTTCTGCACGTTATCCTTCTTCCTGCACTTATCTTCGTATTTGAGGACTTCTGTTGCTTCTTTCTGCACTTCTTTTGTTTCTTTCTGTGCATTTTTTCTTCTTTCTTCACATGTCCTATCTCTGTAGGCATAGTTAGAAATTAGCATTTAAAAAACCTTTGAAATTCACCGAAAAAACCATAGGTTTCAGGCACGTTATAGTTAGGAATTAGCATTTAAAAAACCTCAGAAATTCACTGAAAAAAACATAGGTTTCAGGGGTGTTATAGTTAGCTGGACTTTTCACTTGTACAAAACCATTGAAATTCCCATGTTATAGTTAGTTCAGCTAACTATAACTCGCGCGCCCGCAATGCACTGCTGATGACGTCACATATTACATCACTCATGACATGGTCAGCGACATCACTGATGACATCGCAATTTACATCACTGATGACATCATCCAGTGACTGTGTGTTTCTTTAAAATTTAAATATGTTTTATATATTTATAGTGAAGGCCTGTGGAAGAATGAGTGGCTGTACAAGTGTGTGAATGGATGATTTTCTAGGTGCGTAACTGACTCCATAAGTGAGTTATTAAATGTATCTTACTGCAGACTAGTGACTAAACTGTGTGAATGTCTGTATGTGTCTGTGTGTTGGTGTATAAGTGGCTGCATGGTTTTGTGAATAGCTATATGAGTGTCAATATGGGTTATTGATTGGTTGTCTGAGTATCTGTATGGGTGCCTGAGTGTTTGTGTGGGTAGGGTGTGTGTGACGCTGTGCATAGATGTGTGACTGGGTGATTCTATGGGTGCATGGTTTTAAGAGTGCATCTGTGACGGACTGTATGGTTGGGTGAGTGTATGTATGGGTGTGTTAGTGATTGAATGTATATCTCAGTGGTACATATGTGACTAACTACATATGTGACAGGCAGTATATATGTGTGTAAGAGTATATAAGTAGGTATATGTGAGAGTGTGTGATTGTGAGAGTGGCTGTATGGATGAGTGTGTGCTTGTATCAATGATTGTATAAGAGCGTAAGAATGTGGTACTATTTTTATGATTAAGTGAACTTGTTTGTGTATAACTGTATAGGTGAGTAAATGGGAGTGTGATGAATTATTTGCATGACTGACTAGGTGTGACAGTACCTCTATGGATGATTGGTGGTGTGTGAGTGTCTATGTAGGTGCATAAATGCATATGATAGTCTTTTACGGAGTGACTGTAAGTATGAGTGACTGTACATATGAATGAGTGGAGGTGTATGTAAACCTAAGAGTTAATAAGTGGGTATGTAGTTCTTGGTATTGGAGTATCTATGGTTTTGAGAATGGACGTCTGAAATTTTGAGTTTGTGTATCATCGGTTAAATTAGGGTGTGAGAAGATGCAGTAATTTATCACATTGATGATGTCATCAGTGATGTCATCAGTGATGTCATTTGAGATGTCATCAGTGATGTCATCAGTGATGTCACTGACCATGTCATGAGTGATGTAATATGTGACGTCATCAGCAGTGGATTGCGGGCGCCCGAGTTATAGTTAGCTGAACTAACTATAACGGGGAAATTTCAATGTTTTTTTTCGAGTGAAATGTCCAGCTAACTATAACGTGTGTGAAACTTATGGCTTTTTCAGTGAATTTGCAAGGTTTTTTAAATGCTAATTCCTAACTATAACGTGTGTGAAACCTATGACTTTTTCAGTGAATTTCAAAGGTTTTTTAAATGCTAATTCCTAACTATAAGGTGTGTGAAACCTATGGTTTTTTCAGTGAATTTGCAAGGTTTTTAAATGCTAATTTATGAATGTTTTATTATATTCTTTATTTATTTATTTTACAATATGCTACCTATGTATATAATTATAGATTTACTGTATCCTGCAATATGGAATGGTTCAGCTTTTTTTTTATTTTGGATATAGTTGAACAGCATACTTAATATCTTCTATAAACTCTAAACATTTTTTTTTTTAAGGGTTTTTGATCATGCGCGCACCGTACGCGTACAATACGCGTACGGTACAGTACGCGTACGGTGCGCGCACGTTGCTTGCATGCGTACGTGCTCCGTGTGCGCATGCGTACGTGATCCACGTGCGCATGGATACTTCGTGCATGATGCGTACGCGCGTGCTCCGTACACGCATGCGCGCGTGCTCCGTACGCACATGCGCGCGTGCTCCGTATGCACATGCGCGCGTGCTTCGTACGTGCTCCGTACGCGCAAGCGCGCGTGCTCTGTACGCGCATGCGTACTTGTACCGTGCGTAATCCGTGCGCGCACCGTACGCGCTCGGTGCGTGCACGGTAAGTCATGTGATCAAGAAACAACACTTTTCATTGGTTTATAGTAGTTTCAGGTCATGTGATTAAGAAACAACACTTTTCATTGGTTTATAGTAGTTTCAGTTCCAGAAACTTCCAACACCACACCCACTCCCCTCATTATTACTTCTGATTCCCTGGGAGAAGGAGCTGAGCAGCTTTTCTAGAACTTCAGTACTTCAGAATGGCAGAGCAGCAGTCATCTTCTGGGAGTGAGCAGGAGACTCTTGTGAGATAGAGACAGAGGAAACAGAAAGATTCTTTTATCTGGCAATTTTTTATATTTCCACTGGGGCAGAAGAAAGTGAATGCTCCCAAAGTCACCTGCACTCTTTGTGATCGTGTCTTATCAAGAGGAGATCCTAAAAAGAAATACTCTTTTAGTATCTTCACTTAGATCAGGCACGTTAGAGATGTACATCCTGTGGCTTATGCTCGAGCTGCTAGAAAAAACCCTCCAGGAACTCAGCCAAGCACATCCGCAGCAGCTCAGCCGAGCACATCATCGGCAGCTCAGCAGAGCACTTCATCTGCGGCGGCAGCTTCAACTTCTTCGGCTCCTCTGGATATACACTCTCTGTATGAGAGGGTGCATATACGGTGCAACTCGTGTAATGCTCTTATCTCTTATGCAGACACCAGCATTCCGCTAATAGAGAGGAAGATACAGCAGCACACGTGCGACACCCTATAATTTTTGCCATGTCTTTTTTTTCCTCTGTCCCTCAATTAACACAACGGCTCTTTTTAGGGCCACCTAACATCTAAACACTTTTTTTTTTTTTAATTCTATTTTTTTATGTTTTTTTTCCCGCCATGCGCACACCGTGCGCGCACGGTACGCGCACCCCGCGATTTTTTTTATAAAAAATAAAATGTTTTTTTCACCCTTCATGATCCTTCAGGGACCTCCTGACAAAAGCTAGGGGGTCAGGAACTCTGTATCCCGCCCCCTTTTCACGTTCTCCACCTTTCTTTTAAATGGAAACACACATTTCTTTTTTTTGCATATTTTAACCCTTTCCAAATGATTTCTACCCCCAACATGACTTCTGCCTGCTAGCATAGCATTAGATCATGGAACACTGGTGTGTGCAGAGACGTCAGAAGTTCAGCACATAATGTTTCTAATCCAAAGAGCAAGATTGCTTAACTTTTCAAACCTAACAGCAAATCCAAAGTAATGTTCTGTGGGAACACATTTTTATGGACCAATACAAAACATGCTTTTAAAAATTTAAACATACAGCCTAGTTTTTATTGTAAAATGGTCTGAAACAGCCAAGGAGTTCTTTTTATTAAAAAAAAGTTTGTAAGCCTCCATTTTACAATTACCTTTCTTTTCATTTTGTCATTCTACTGAAAGACACCTTCAGAGTGCATCCAGGTCTCCTCCTCACTCCCTGAAATACACTGCTGTTCTACCATTTTCAAGTAAAATTGATTGCTGCTTAGCTCCTTGTCCCAGGTAATCAGAAGAAATAGTGGTGTATGAAGATTCTGGAAGAGAAACTACTATGAACCAATGCTTCTGAGTACATCCAGATGTCCTCCTCACTCCCTGAAGTAGATTGCTCTTCTGCCATTTACAACTAAAATTGATACCTGTTCTGCTCCTTGTCCCACGAAATAAGAAGAAATAGTGAGGGGATTGGCAAGGCATTTATAGAGAAGACGGTGTACATTTCACAGATGAAGGGAACAGAGTCTTCCTCTTGATCTTTAGACTCTGCATCGATACTTACTTATAGGTACCAAAAAACACTCAATTAACACAATGGCTCTTTTTAGAGCCAACCAACATCCAAACACTTAAACTTTATTTTTAATTCTATTTTTTATATGATTTTTTTGTCGCATCTCTATGCTTCCCCTGCGCAGGCGTACAAACTGCAGCCATGCGCCGGTGCAGGCTCCCTTGCACCATGGTTCAAGGATGCCTGCGTGGTGGGGAGATTGTTCTTGTGCAGGAAGGGACACCTTCCTGCACAAAAACAATCAAAAGATGCTTTTTCCTCTTCCAATGCGTACTGTAGAATGGAGGATGCACTAATAGAGGAAAAAACGAGGAGAAATAAAAACATTTCTCCTCGTTGTGCCTCGCAACACCACCTCTAGGGTGGCGTAGCATTCACACGCATTTCCAGAGTTACAATTTCTCGTAAACCTGGAGATGTGTCTAGTTCTTTGTGTGTTGCGTGGGAACACCCACAACAACACCCATGGAACGCCCCTTCAACACACAGTGCTGCGTGTGAAGAGACTCTATTTATGTGCAGAGGAAAAGTCACGCAGGGTGGCTTTTCCTCTCCTTGTAAATATGAAGGAGCTCCCTGCGCCACCAGTACGTTATGAAAAGTGACGTAGTGGTGGCGCAGGGGCCTTGTTAATCTTCCCCAGAGATGTTAAGCAAATTAAGGGTAAGACAGACAAAGGGAGAGAGACAGAAACAGAGACAGAGAGCAAGGAACTGAGAAGGAGTAAGGCAGTTACAATGACTGAGACACATGGAGACAGGGAGAGATACATGGTTGGAAAAGTAGTGATGGAGGCAGTAAACCTAGGGGAGTAGTATAGAAGGAGTGAGGGAGTTACGAAAGAGCAGTAAAGGAAGAAGAGAGAGAGTAGGGGAATGAGAAAAGCAGAGTGAGGAGAAGTGAAGAAAAGGGAGCATGAAAGTGAAGGGGTGAGAAATACAGATATTTCAAACTTAACCAACAAAATAACTTCATTATAAATAAATGTTTTTTTTTAATTGCTAGAAAAAAGGATTACATTTCCTAAATTTTCTTTCTCGATCTGAAAAAAAGAAAAAAAGTAGGGATATTTAACAATACATTTTAGAATACAGTACACATATTTTCATATTTAACAAAGTAATTTTTTGCCCTTTTTTTGCTGTTTTCAGAATATATTGAATTTCACTGCAAATTGTGAAATCAATTGCATTCATCACTTAATAGCGGGCAAAAAAATTAACAATCTGAAAGATTGTTTAAAAAAAGCCCTGAATCTCTCCTCAGTAAAACATACCTTGATAGAAATGTAACATATATATTAAAAATATCATCTAAGAACAATAACTATTTTCAATAAATAACGTCTGTAAATCTTGTTGCTTAAGCTCATACACCAAAATAATATCTGTCAAAGAAGTCCACAATAGAAACAGTTACCTTTCCATGAGGCCAAAAGGTAATTTTTAAATTCTTTTTGGGTGAAATATCCAATGGTAATCCTATAAAATCGAAATCATGGTTTCTTCAGATGCTGCAATTTGTATCTAAAATTTTAGTTTTAGAAAAATTAAGTATGAATTTGGTAATTCTGCAGGCAAACATTGCTTGAAAATCAATTGTGAATCATTACACAGTGTCCAGCCTTTTTCACATTTTAGATAAACTGTGTAATGACCAGAAGTTACAGAAGGTCCATCACGGAAAATTATTGCAACTGCAACAAAAGTTTTTCCTGATATTGATAATTGATTTCCTGTAAACTTCTTTATTAAAGTGTCCAATTTTGTTCCATCAGCTCTACAACGTTGCATCATTAAAATTACATACTGTCCATATTTCTTTAAAAATAACGTTGAAAACATTTCTGATTTCCATTGAGAACATTCCATGTTGTGATTTGCATCTTTAACTAATTTACTAAAAGTCACTGATTTACTCTTTGGTAATGTTAAATATATGAACCTTTCAGAATCAACATTAGAGCTGCATGTGTTCAAACAGTTTTCACAACTATGTTCCCATTTATAAGACAGACCAAACATATTTTCTATTTCTACCCCTTCATCTTCCAGTACCATAAGCATATACATTAAGAATTATTGTGCATCTTGCTGGACATTTTGAGTAAACTGTGTACATCCAGAACATACATCTAAAAGATTTTTAACATCAGAAGCACTTTCTATTTTAGTTTTATCATTACTCAGCTTCTCATAAAGAAAACTCAGCTGAGAACAGAATCTTTTTTCATGGTTTAGTATTATCTGCTCTTTCAAACTTTGAAGATAAAATACAACATTCAGCACTACATTAGCGTAGCAGTTGACACCAGAGCTATTTTCAAAATGACAACCAACAACCTCTTCAGCATTCTCCTTTTTCTTTTTGCTTGCAATCACATCAGTCTCTATTTGTTTACTCTTCTGTACATCCTCATTACAGATATTCTCAATTCTCCTTTTCCGACAAACAACACGTTTTTCAAACACAGGATACTGACCTAAATGAGGAGCATCGCTTCTTCTTAATCTATTATATTCCTTTACACAGTTTGCATCAGCACTAACTTTTGACTCATCAAAGTCTATCATGAATAAACCAGATATTTTTTTCACGCGTGACAAAGCAACATATGCCATACCTTCTTTAAACACACTAGATCCAAGGTTTACAAAAGCACTATCTACAGTTAATCCTTGAGATTTGTGAATAGTTACAGCATATGCTAGAGAAAACGGAAACTGCTTCCTACGTACATATAAGTCTTTCACAAGCAAGAAACGAACTGAACAACGACTAATGTCTTTAACCTCTTCAATCTGATCAAATTTTATTTTTAAAAATTCAATTCCATCTTTTTTCTGGTAATTAACAAAACCCACAACTTTACCCATAGCTCCATTCACTAAACCTTTTTCTACATCCAAATTACGTCTTAAAATTACTCGACAGTTCATATATACATAAAGATTCTTTTCTAAACCAGCTGTTTTTGATATGTTTTTCTCTAGAGAATCCAATTTAGTTGTCAATTTGCTTGTCAATATAATAGTTATTCCTTCATGCTGTATTTTATCCACAGCTTCCAGTTTTACAATCTCTTCATTTTCCATTTTCAAAAGTTCTTGATTGAATATAGAGCATTCATGTAGTGTTGGCATTAAGCAGATTACAGTATTTTTTCCAGCAATTTTCTTGTATATTTTCTCTGGAACTATTTGTTCTGTTGGAAACAAATTACATAGCAATCGACTCTGTAAAGCTTTTCTGCCATGTTCTGTGAGTAGTCCAATTCTGATATCTTTGAGAATACTTGCATAATCATCATCATTTGCTTGCCGCATATTGGTAATGAGTTCCTTGTACTCAAAGTATGTCCAAATATTCACATTACCTATACTTCCTAAGGACTTTTTCGTGTCTTCATGTGTAAGAGTATGAAATACTGGTTGTCCTTTAACTGGAGTGAGCTGCAGTAGATCCCAAAAAGCTATAACATGTTTACCTCCAAATAGCACGTCATAGTTTGTCTTTAGAATTTGCTGCATTCTTAAATGCACAAAGGCAAGCATTAAGTTTGATACCATGCTTACCTCATCAATAATGAGAACTTTCATTTTGTTCAATACTCTTGAAACTTCAAAACATGCTTCTCCTGTTAGCTTGTGGTATTTTATTTTGTTCTCATGCTCTACTGGTAACATTAGCAAACGATGGAGGGTAATTCATTTTATGTTATATGCTGCTAACCCAGTTGGAGCAGTAAAAACACAAGACAAAGTTGAATCAGTTTTTTTCTGTAGGTAGCTTCTAATTACTTTAATTAAGAAACTTTTTCCAGTTCCAGCTTGTCCACTCACATACATTCTGATTGGTTCAAATGATGTGCATGAGCACTCTTTATTTTCATGTAGTAATCCATGATCAATTTGTTTTGTGACTTCCTCATAAATTTGTTGTTGTTCATCATTCAGTTGCTGTTCCAAATTTGGTAAGTTTATTAAATCTTCCTGAGCTTGATTCATAGCTGTTTCCACTTCAGTCATGGCTATTGCAGCTTCGTTTTCTACGATTGGTTGTCCTAGGGGATCTTGACTGAGCGTTCCAGAACTTTGACTGTCTTGAGAACTGTCTCTAGCTACTTCAGCTGCAATTGTTGCTTCTTGTTCAATTTCTTCATTTAACATTTGTACATAAGTTGTGAAAGTACTGCATTCTATGGTATCTTTGCATGCATTAAAGGAATCTTCATAGCTTTGAAAATGTCCAAGTAATTCATCCTCTGAACGCCATGGTTTAAACAACTGTAAAAGTGCTAAGTGGTAAAATTCCTTCTTGTCAGTAGTGTCGCAACTCAGCTTTCTGTGATTAATCAAACTTCCTTTTGTTTGTTTTACCAAACATCCTTCCTCACCAATGACTTTATATTTACCATTGTTGATGTCTTCTGTGGTATTCCGTTTAAAAATGTAGTTCTACAGCACTTCATAGAGACACATGTTCTCAAGATGATGACTTCTCTTTGGGTAATATGTGTCCAACATGTTTGTTCTTAAAATGTCTGTACTTTCTGGTTCATACTCTGCTAAATATTCAATTTCTCGAATAGATTTCAATACCCGATTTCGCATTCCTGCAGGGACTAAACTTACCCAAATTATTCTTCTGGATTTGGAGTACAGACTTGCAGATGATAACCTATCTGAGCATTCGTAAGAGCCAATTTCTCGATGCGATAACATCTTTAAACTGAAACTGTATACCTTTTTACTGACAGTCTTCTCATGAGAAATCTCTTCCCACATTTCTTTCAATTCCGTTTTCTCAGATTTAGTGATGTAAGATGTGACATACCGAGCAACAGCAATAGAATTGTCAGCTACATACTGAATATCCATGTTAGCATTCCACATGGATCAAATGACTGGGTTGTAGTCATTTATATATTTTGACTCTTCTTTTCTTCTTAGGTTGTAGGTATTTTTAGGCGATTTTCTTGTAATAGTATGTCGCACAGCTGACATAAAACTGTTTAATCTTCCTTTTGAAAGAACAGGTCGTGGAAATCCAAATCGACATTTTGTGTAGAATTTATCTTTACTCTTGTACTTTCATCGACAGTATTTTCCACACCGATGACTTTGGAAACGTAAAACTTGCTCTTTTAAGTTTTTTCTTCTGTGCTTTTAGGTATAGCACATGTTGCATATCCTTCAATGAAAGATAAAACTGCATCATCAGAATCTGTTCCAAATTTTGGGGCATCCTTGATCCACAACAGCATATGAATATGATGAGCACCTCTTGCTTAGTACTCTTTTCTCCAAAAGAAATCTACAACTTCTCCAAGAGGTGGATTTTTTTTATTGCAAATGAAGGACATCATAGCCTCAAATCTATGATAGAAATATCTGCAAACATTAACCGGATCCAATGAGCACAATTCTCCTGCTGTCTTGTATTGCATGTTTTCAATATTTGAATTTGCCTCTCGAAGAAAATCCAGTAAATCATCCCAAGCGTACTCAGCACAGCTTAGGGTAAGGAACCATGTAGGAGTTCCTAAATTCCGTAACATACATTTCAATTCTCCATGCCGTCGGTACCAATATTCATTAGTCCCACGCTGACAAGCCATCAGATTAATCAATTGTGATTCCAAATGATTATCTCGCTGTTGCACTTTGTTCAGAAAATCCTTTGCAGACACATTATTAGATGTACTCCAGTTTTCAAAATGTGATTTACTGCATAAGATAGTGCAGATAAGTCACTTTCAAATAAAAGATGGAACAAATAAGGAATACTTTGACGAAATCTTGGATCTTCTGCATATAATCTTGTAGTCCGATACTCAGAAGCAGGAATCTGTACTGGACGTTCATCATATCGTCCACCTTTTCCTGTAGGAAACAGCTGGGGAAAACAACGACCTTCCAAGCTCTCCTCCCATACACTCACAGGAGTTCCTTTGGATTTTTTCATCTGAAACAGATCAATAGTGTTTCCCATAACTTCTTTAGAATGAAGAGGATGTATGCTGAAATGTTCATAAATTTCTTCTTCTTTTGACTTATCCACTTTTTCAATTTGCCCAGTTGGTATTTCTGTGTCTGCTAGTAAAACTTCTTCATCTTCATCCATATAAATTGATTCATACCATTTATTATTTCTTTTCAAATATAAATTTGCTCTTTGTACTTTTCGTACATCTACCAGCTCCTGCTAAATGTTCTTATTCTTTGTAGGTACACCATTAACCAGAATAACTAATGGTTCAGTTTCCAAACTATCTGCATCAATTGTTTCAATATTTTTTTTCAAATCTAATGGCAAATCGACAACTCTTCCTTTTAAACCTCTTTGTAAATCTGAAGGAGGTAATTTGCCTGTTTTGGGCTCCATACGAACTATAGTCTGAAACGGATGGACACATTGAATGAGTATAGACTCATACGTATTTAAATCACTAAGTTCTGCAGGAATATCAACCAATTCTAAATTATTATGTACAGCTCTAGCTGGCATTTTATTTTCTTCTAACTTGTTATAACAGTATTTACAAATACACTGATCTTCACCCAATTCAAAACAATTTTCCAGAAACAAATATGTAGCAAAAGCCTTCCACTTAGAATTATTTTGTTTTTCACTTTTTTTATAGAGATCAACATTCCTTGTTTGAGTTTTATAATGGCTTCTCCGGCAACAAATACAAGCAATATGTGGTCTTTCATTAGAGATGATAGTAAATTTGGTCATTTGATCTTCAAATGTTTTACTAACAGTGGGTTCTACATTCTCTTCCACATTTTCTTCAATAACTGTGTCATTTCCTGCACTTTCTTGCTCTGGACTAAAGTAACAAAACTTAATATCCTCACAAACCTTCTTCACATCTGATACAGATCCACGGAACAGAGCACTATTCAACTCATGTAACTTTAGTGCTGGACTTTTAGCAAAATACAGTCTTCTCACAAACTTTCTCATTTCAGTATGATGAACTGCCAGCATCCTAAAATGGTGAAAAGCACTTTGACAAACTTTCCTAGAAAGACAAGCCAGAGAATGTCCTTGCAAACCAGTATTCTCTCTTACTCTGCACGGATCTAGTCTTTGAAGCACCTTAATCTTCTGTTTAACACTTTTTTTACTATATTCTCTTAGAAAGTCACGAAATGTATCAATAGATTCCTGGCGTACAGTACAAATACTACTACAATTCCAAGTGTACACTGGGGCTTTAGGACATCTCCCCATAACCTCATCAGCTAACACTTCTTCCTCATTTCTTGGAACCATTTTCTGCTTTTCCATTACACAACCATCTTTAACTTCATATGCTCGACCACTGGTGTCAACTGCATGCAGCAAACTATTACTTTGAAGATAACTCTCTTCATTAAAAAATGGTTCAGTACTTGAACTATGCTTCCATTCCCCTAAGAACACTTTACAAAAGTTTTTTTTTTCACTTCTCTTTTTCTTTTGCTTTTTGACTTCATTACATTCACTAATTTATCTAATGTACGGATCCTGTTCAAAATTAAAATGAACAGTTTTCTTTTTAATTCCAAAGCCTTTGCAACAATTGATTCAATATGTTTCTTTTTCTTATAAAATTTGGCTTTCTTCCTATATTTTTTCACATCCTTTAGCAAATTGAACATCACTCTTCTCTGAAACATTTTTCTACGAATGTTTTTAAAATCTATTTTTCTTTTAAAGTCATTCTTTCTTACTACTGATTGTCCATTAGCATTTAGTATATTCTGTCGATTGTCTTGTTGTTTTCTACTTGAAACACTATTTCCAGTGGATATATTTTTTACATTTTTTCTTTGCTTGAGGATATTTTTTATAAAATCCTTAGTCTGCTTACCAGAAGGCTTTTTCTTTTTTCCAACATGAGGTTCTTCAACTAATTTTTGTTGTCCAGTTGTCTTCAAATATAGATGTTGTTGCTTTTCTTTTCTCTTTCTTGATTTTATAGGCATCTTTAATTTATTTCAGTCTTGTTCAGCAATACCTGAAAGAAACAAAAAAAAAATACCTTTATGTAATTTAAATATATTACTATATTTTTTATGAGCTTTTCAAAACCTATCATATGAGCTGTCCCTTTCCTACGACTGCAAGTCTTACACAATAAAAGCTACACAAATTAAATCTCTGACAACAATTCCTGTGTGCACACAGACTCATGGTGTGATTCTAGGCAGAAAACGATATTTGATTGGCAATTTCAAAGCACTTTTACTACTGTGGTAGAGCAAGTGATAATTACTGTAACAGCCTGACACATTTTCCTTATAGTTTAGAGAGGCAGAAAAGAGCACATGTTCTAACAGCTACTTGGGAGCATGAGCATGTGGAACCTGGGTGAGTGATTAGACTAGAGCAAAGGAAATGAGCCTTGGTGAGGTTGAATGTGGTAGCGTTACACACTACTATCTAAAATACCACACAGTGCTGAATAGTAAGCATGGGAGTGCAGGAGAAGCACCTGCCTGTGTGCTAAGAGCGTGCTTCTGGAGACTGGGTATTGTCAGGTGCAAGAGAGATCTGCATGGACACTTGCACAACTGCATGAAGACTGCACAGGTGTATGTAAGAGTACATGTGGGGTAAGGGTTAATTGGAGTTTTGAACATGTAGGATCTACCTCACCCATTGCAGGAGTGTAAGGAAAATCTACCCTGTTGTTTTCAAATGTGTTACCATTTGCCTCTCATTTGTGAGATATTGATTTGTGCTGAATGCTAGCCATCACAGTTCAAGAAAACAAGCTGCCCCTTTCCTACGAATGCAAGTCTTACAGAACCAGACCAACACGAATTAAATCTCTGACAACAATTCCTGTGTGCACAGAGACTCATAGTGTGATTCTAGGCAGAAAACTATTTTTGATTGGCAATTTCAAAGCACATTTACCACTGTGATTTTGCAAGTGATAATTACTGTAACAGCCTGACACATTTTCCTTATAGTTTAGAGAGGCAGAAAAGAGCACATGTCCTAACAGCTACTTGAGACCATGAGCATGTGGAACCTGGGTGAGTGATTAGACTAGAGCAAAGGAAATGAGCCTTGGTGATGTTGAATGTGGTAGCGTTACACACTACTATCTGAAATACCACACAGTGCTGAATACTTATCATGGGAGTGCAGGAGAAGCTACTGCCTGTGTGATAAAAGTATGTTTCTGGAGACTGTGTATTGTCAGGTGCAAGAGAGATCTGCATGGACACTTGCACAACTGCATGAAGACTGCACAGGTGTATGTAAGAGTACATGTGGGGTAAGGGTTAATTGGAGTTTTGAACATGTAGGATCTACCTCACCCATTGCAGGAGTGTAAGGAAAATCTACCCTGCTGTTTTCAAATGTGTTAGCATTTGCCTCTCATTTGTGAGATATTGATTTGTGCTGAATGCTAGCCATCACAGTTCAAGAAAACAAGCTGCCCCTTTCCTACGAATGCAAGTCTTACAGAACCAGACAAACACAAACTAAATCTCTGACAACAATTCCTGTGTGCACAGAGACTCATGGTGTGATTATAGGCAGAAAACGATTTTTGATTGGCAATTTCAAAGCACATTTACCACTGTGGTTTTGCAAGTGATAATTACTGTAACAGCCTGACACATTTTACTTATAGTTTAGAGAGGCAGAAAAGAGCACATGTCCTAACAGCTACTTGAGACCATGAGCATGTGGAACCTGGGTGAGTGATTAGACTAGAGCAAAGGAAATGAGCCTTGGTGATGTTGAATGTGGTAGTGTTACACACTACTATCTGAAATACCACACAGTGCTGAATACTTAGCATGGGAGTGCAGGAGAAGCTACTGCCTGTGTGATAAAAGTATGTTTCTGGAGACTGTGTATTGTCAGGTGCAAGAGAGATCTGCATGGACGCTTGCAGAACTGCATGAAAACTGCACAGATGTATGTAAGAGTACATGTGGGGTAAGGGTTAATTGGAGTTTTGAACATGTAGTATCTACCTCACCCATTGCAGGAGTGTAAGGAAAATCTACCCTGTTGTTTTCAAATGTGTTAGCATTTGCCTCTCATTTGTGAGATATTGATGTGTGCTGAATGCTAGCCATCACAGTTCAATAAAACAAGCTGCCCCTTTCCTACGAATGCAAGTCTTACAGAACCAGACCAACATGAATTAAATCTCTGACAACAATTCCTGTGTGCACACAGACTCATGGTGTGATTCTAGGCAGAAAACGATTTTTGATTGGCAATTTCAAAGCACATTTACCACTGTGGTTTTGCAAGTGATAATTACTGTAACAGCCTGACACATTTTCCTTATAGTTTAGAGAGGCAGAAAAGAGCACATGTCCTAACAGCTACTTGAGACCATGAGCATGTGGAACCTGGGTGAGTGATTAGACTAGAGCAAAGGAAATGAGCCTTGGTGATGTTGAATGTGGTAGCGTTACACACTACTATCTGAAATACCACACCGTGCTGAATACTTAGCATGGGAGTGCAGGAGAAGCTACTGCATGTGTGCTAAGAGCGTGCTAGGCAGAAAACAGAATTCCTGGGTGATACCAGTACATCTTAACTTATGGTGAAGACATACTCCATAATACTCCATAATATCTTACAAGTTCAAGGCAGTTAAATATCTTCCAAAACATAAAATGTAAAACACAACTTTAAAACAAGAAACACATTTCTATTATTGATATCAAAATGCACCACATACATCCCTCTCAAATTCATAACTCACCTTTAAAAGTAGTTAGTTGAGAAAGAAATGTGGCACTCACACAGCAGATTATCAGAGCCAGTATCTCTGAACTGTACACCTCTCAGCAGAACCAGTAAATGGCAATGTTTCCCTCTCTTTTTTCACACATATACATGTTAACTTCAAATCACAGTGCTTCCCACATTTTTTCAAATGGAAACACACATTTCTATTGGTTGCAAATTTCAACCCTTTCCAAATGATCCCTACCGCCAACATGACTTCTGCCTGCTACCATAGCAACAGGTCATGGAACACTGGTGTGAGCAGAGAGGTCAGAAGTTCAGCACACAATGTATCTAATCCAAAGAGCAAGAGTGCTTGACTTTTCAATCCTAACAGCAAATCCATAGTAATGTTCTGTGTGAACACATTTTTCTGAACCGATACAAAACATGCTTTTAAAAATTTAAACATACAGCCTAGTTTTTAGTGTAGAATGGTCTGAAACAGCCAATGAGCTCTTTTTATTAAAAAAAAAGTATGTTAGCCTCCATTTTACAACTATCTTTCTTTTCATATTGCCATTCTACTGAAGACACCTTCTGAGTGCATCCAGATCTCCTTGAAAGATGTTCACAGTGTGGATTGTAGGTCATAGCTATGTCTTCTGGGGTGAAAAGTATGCAGAAAAAAGAGGTATTTTGAAAGACCTTGCTTTGCCAAATGTAGACATTAAATGGATTGGTCAGAGAGGGTTAAAGTGGAATCAATTAATGCCTTTGGTGAAATCCTTTCTACATCTCCCACAGCCTGACCTTATAATTGTGCACTGTGGTGGAAATGACCTAGGCACTTTAACTGGGGTAGGTCTGGAAATGCTTGTTAAGGACACCTTTGTGCAATTGATGTCACTTTTTCCACAAACTACCTTTGTATATTCTAATATATGCCAAAGGCAAAAGTGGAACTGGTCCATCCAATATTGTCCGCAGATTGACAAAGCAAGAAAGCACGTCAATAAGTCTGTTTCTGCTTTCCTCAGAGACTATGGTATGGGTTCTATATACCACAACAACTTGCGTTACAACATGCAAGGCATTTATAGAGGAGACGGTGTTCATTTCACAGAGGAAGGCAACAGAGTCTTCCTCTTGAACTTTAGACTCTGCATCGGTACTTACTTGTAGGTACAAAAAAACACTCCATGAACACAACGGCTCTTTTTAGAGCCAACCAACATCTAAACACTTAAACTTGATTTTTAATTCTATTGTTTAATGTTTTTTTTACCGCCGTGCGTGCACCGTACACGCACCGTGCGCACACCCCGCGATATTTTTTTAAATTATTATTCTTTTTTTTTTTACCTAAGGGGTCTTTCATGGTCCCCCTGAGAAGGCCTAGGGGGTCAGGGACTCTCTACCCTGCCCCCTTTTCACATTCTCCACTTGTGTTTTTAGCTCTCTTCTGCCTCTAAAACTCAAAATGGCGGCTGGGGGGGGTGCGCGCACCGTGCACGCACCCCGCAATTTTTTTAAAAAAAAATAATGTTTTTTTTACCCTTCGGGGTCCTTCAGGGACCCCCTGACAAAGGCTAGGGGGTCAGGACCTCTCTACCCTGCCCCCTTTTCACATTTTCCACCTTTCTTTTTCCCTGTCACACACACAACACACAAAATGGCGGCCGACACTTCCTGATTTCGACCGATTCGAATGTTGACTGTCATGAATCCACCAATCAGAATTACGCTCGCGCACGGCACCGTGCGCGTACCGTGCACGCACGGTGCGCACTTGGTGCGCGGCTATAGATATTTATGTGCTTTTAACTGCAATTTTCTCAGGAACTACTGAACAGATTGACTCCACATATGCAAAAGGCACATCCCTGACCTGAGGACTACCTCTTTGCCAAATTTCAAGTAATTCTGTTCAGCCGTTCGGGCTGTACCTTCGACTAAAGGTCCTATGGGAAAATGCATGGGGAAAACGTGTTTTGGGACCCCCCTTTTTTCTCAGCCCCCGCTTGACGAATCACCCCGAGACTTTCAGGGTAGGAGCTGAGCGGAGCGCCCCATTAGTTTTGAAAAGTTCGCGAGGATTCGTCAACCGGCGCCAAAGTTATTCAAAATAGAATTTTCAGATTTCCTATGGAAACACGGTCCTAACTATAACTATCTACTGGCGCCCGCCAGTAGATAATATATATATTATATATATATATATATATATATATATATATATATATATATATATATATATATTGATTTCCAAAGTCCTTGAAAATACAAGATAATGCATACAACAGGAACAGACCAATCCGTGACTACAAAATAAAGTGCTTTTTATTCTTCAAACAGCAGCATGACGCGTTTCGACCGGGGAACCCGGTCTTGATCACATGACATGGCCAAAGATCATAGAGTTTATATAACGTGCAGTTGGCCGCCAAAACTACTAACTATAGAGTGGAAATAGAAAAAATACTATTAGCAAAAATCACTACAGGTCTGAAATGCTAACGGGGAAATTCTCATCCAGGCAATCTGGAATTAAACAACAAAATAAGGAGTTGTTTTAAAAATATATATAGAACCCCTGTTAAAAGTGTAGGCGTAAAAAGTATTTAAATATATATAAATATCAAATATATAAAAATATCACGCTAAATAACACACTGAAAAAAAGGGGTAAAGATATACTGGGCAAGTGCCCATAGATTGTCGGTAGAGAAATGATTACAGAGAAAGCAGATCAGACCTGAATACATAATCCAGTCAGCAGCTCAACGCAAAGTTAGTACATGCTGATAAAATTATAAATTAAATAAACGAATATTCAGTCATAGTCGATTATAGGCAAAAGACCCTGTGAGCACAATAGTGCAAAAAATATCAAACTTATGAAGTAGATGTCAATAAAATAAATATAACATATATAGCAAGGGCAGAGCAGTATGCAACAAGAGGAAAGAAAATAATTCAATGTTTATCCATAGAGCAGATTCCAGAACTGAAATAAACAGAATCATGAATATATAAATTCAAGAAAAACAGCAAAAGCTAAATCTTGTCATGACAAATCAGTACTTTACAATCCTAATGGACAGAACAGCAAATCTGGAAAAATACCTACACATTACAACAAACAAAATAAAATAATCAAGAGAATGGAAGAAATAATGGGATACCATGATTTCAGATCAATTAACCACTAGCTAAATTTCAACCCAATCCCAAACACCCCATCAATACCGAGAATAAAACCAGTAAAATCAGAAGATAAAACCAGCTAAAAACGATAAGGAAAAAAGTATAAAAAGATCAGGATAAAAATTCAACCCAGTGGATAAAAGAGATCTAAAATCCAATATATAATGTGGTATACAAGGAAAACAGTAGCAACAATAGTAAAAAGTCATAGAATCATAAAAGGGCTCTGAAAGTTAAAGACAATGACTGAGGAAAGAACAATTCATTACATATTATAAGAAATTATGGAGGTCTTCCCCAGTATTTAATCCATTACGAATCTTGGTGTCCAGAAGTAAAATATAGTGGCTTTCCAACTGTCTGAGTCTTTTCTCTCTGTCTCCTCCTTTCTTAGAGGATGGGACTGCATCAATAACAAAATAACTAAGATCTTTCAAGTTATTTTGGTGGACTAATTTAAAATGACGCGCCACAGGATAACTTGAATCAGAGTTAAAAATAGCTCTGAGGTGCTGCAGGATTCGATTAAAAACTTGAAGCTTGGTACTCCCAATGTAACGAAGATGGCAAGTGCATTGAAGCACATAAACAGCATAATCTGTTTTGCAAGTGAAAAAACCATCGATCTTGTTAACATATTGACTGAAAGCATTGCTATATTCACAAGTATTAACACCGAATTTACACGCCCTACAAGAGCTACAATTAAAAAAACCTTTACGGTTGGAAAGCCAATTAGTGGATTTGATAGATTCAGGACTAGCTTTAACTAAAGCATCTCACATGGAAGGAGCCCTTCTAAAGGTTATGCCAGGAATTTCAGTGATTAAAGGAGCAAGAGTGATGTCGGTTTGCAAAATAGACCAATTAGATTTAAGGATGTTTCTGATTCTTTTCTCATAACAACTATATGTGTTAATTAATCTTATGGCCATGTCTTCATTGCTAGAGGATCTAGTATCCACTGAAATCACAGCACTGGTATTGGGTAAGCCTGGGCAAAGCACTACGCTACGCTCGCGTAGTTTGCGAAGTTTGCGCTACTTCGCACTACGCGAACTGCACGTAGCACAGTGCGAACACGCGTAGCGTAGTGTTGCATAGTGCTGCGGTCATTTTTTGCTTGCTCGCGGTCCTCAACATCAAGTTGGCGACCGCGAGCAAGCAAAATGACATCCCGTCGAGACTTTTTCCTTGTTCGCGATCAGCAACATCAAGTTGGCGATCGCGAGCATGGAAAATAAACCTCCCGGCGAGATTCCCAAAGCGAGGAGGTCTGGTTCCTCATTGCGAGTGGTCGCGTATGCTCGCGACCGCAAATTATGAGAAACTACCAGTTCGTGTTGAGAAAGCTGCCGCTCGAGTAAAAATCTACTCGAGCAGCAGAAAATTACAGCTCGCACTGTGCAAGATGCCATTTTCAATGATTGCTCAGTGCCGGTTGCTTGTCCGCACTGTGCAATCATTGAAAACGACATCTGGCACAGTGCGAACAAGGTACTACGCAGTTCGCGAAGTGCTACGCGTAGCTCGCGTAGAGTGAACTGCACTTTGCGTAGCTTCGCGAAGTGCTACTTCGCGAACTACGCCCAGGGTTAGTATTGGGAACCTGAGAAAATTCATTAGTAGTAATTCTCAATTTGTTCATAGCACTTTGAAGAACTCCTCTTTTATAACCACGAGCCAGAAATCTCTGAAAAGATTCATCAAGACATTTTTTACGATCAAATTCATTGCTACAGATTCTGTGAATTCTTAAAAATTCCCCATAAGGGATACTTTTGATGAGATGTTGAGGGTGGGAACTAGAAGCATGAAGAATTGAGTTACCTGCTGTGCTTTTTCTATTTAATCTGGTATGAATTTCATTGTTGACAACATAGATTTCAACATCTAAGAATTCTACTCTCTCTTTGCTGATAGTAGCAGTGAATTCCAAGTTGATGTCATTAGTATTAATGTCAGTAACACATTTTTCGGCAGTTTCTCTAGATCCATGCCAAATCATGAACACATCATCTATGAAACGCCACATGTGAACAATGCCATTCTCTTGGATAGCGGCACCCGCTGAGGCGCGGCCGAGGACATGCTCCTCCCACCAGCCCACATGTAAACACACGTAGCTGGGGGAGAAGCAAGCCCCCATAGCCACTCCCCGCAACTGCTGAAAAACCTCATTATTAAAAAGGAAATAGTTGTTACAGAGGCATATCTCAATCATTTTAACTAACATCTTACTATGCTCATAATAACTGATATTTCTATCATATATATATATATATATATATATATCTTTGTTTAGGATGTATGTTTACTTTAAATAGTTCATGTATTTGTCCAGTCCCTGAATGTGCCTTAAGAGGGGAGGTGACTTACAATATATGTGGTTAGGTGTATAGTCTTAGGCAAGCTAGTTAGTTTAGTCTAGGTTTATATTAATCTAAGTTAGATTAGTGTAGCTTAGGATAAGTCATTAGTATTGGTTTAGGTTATTAAGCATGTATTTTTTTAAATAAAATCCTTTAAGTTTAAAGTGAAAGTTTATTAAAATAATTTGCAATGATAACATTTAAATAAACAACAAAAATCATTGAGCAGATAATCATAAATCTTGAAAAAATAAATACAGTATAACACCAGCAGAAAGGCATAAATGAGAACAATAATATAACAAATATAGGGGAGTAAAATATAACATAATAAAATAGGACAAAAGTTCTTAACCAGACTACATCATGGAGGTTTAGGTACTTCTTCAAGTCAGGTTTTATGTGAACATGTGGGATGAGCAGATTTATCAAAATAAGAAGTGACTGGGAGAAATAAAAGTAATCTTTTAATAGCCAACAAAACAGGGTGTATGTATGCCTTATCAAGGCTATGGTGATAACATACACCATACCACCATGCTTGAAAGGACACTTGAGAAGAATTTGTCAAGATTTGGTAATTTGTTGGAAAGCTACTGCTAGAAGTAAATCAATTATATCAGTATCACCAGATTGAGATGACCAATAATTAGAGGCACTACCCAGAAAAAGATGAATAACATTAAAAGGAGAAGGAGAGTTAAGAATCAAATTAATATGTTTCCAAACTTTTAACCAGAAGCCATAGATAAGAGGGCAATCAAATACCATATGTTTAAGATCTGCAAATGGATGAGCACAGGACCAGCAGTTGGGAGATAGTGTAGGTTCTACTTTGTGGAGTCTAACAGGTGTAATAAATAATGTTTAAGTTGTGTTAGTCGCTCTTGAAGACTTTCTTATTTTAGACCAAATCGTAATCCAAAAAGAGATAGGACAAATAGATTGAAGATCTATTTCCCAACAAAGTTCAACTTCAGTTTTATCTCTATCCACTGGAATTAGAGCTATATGTTTATACATTTGAGACACAGAAGGTAATGTATCTAATAACTTGCAAAGAGGAGAGGAAGAAAAGGAAGATACTTGTTCAGAAGAGAGATTGTGATAAGCCATTTGTATTGCTGAGATAAGTGATCTATATTTATTTTCATACAAGATGGGAAATGTAAAGAGCATTTGAGCTTCTGAAAAGGGAAGGCTGGAACCCTCATGATATAATTGAGAGACCCAAATAGAGGAAGCTAAAAATTTCTCTCTAGGTGACGTTAATGACATAAAGATGGGAGAAAGAATCCTGTATGTATTCGTGTAAATTAGAGTAGATAGGAAAGAGGGTTTAGATGAAAAAGATAAACATTCTAACAAGGAGAAAGGACTGAAATGAGATTTCTCCAGGTAAGCCCATAAAGGTATAGGCACTACATAGTTGTCTTATAATAAAAAGGCCGAATGTTTAAGACAGAATGCCTGATGATACTTGATGAAGTCTGGAAAATTAACACCTCCCAAATGGTTTGGTTTTTTAAGTTTACAGAAAGACATCCTAGATTTTTTCCCATTCCATAAAAAAATTGGACAAAATTGAGTAGATTTTTTTTAAAACGTTGGGGAATATTAACAGGCATATTGGAAATATAAAATAATATAATGGGAACAAGCATCATCTTGATGGAATCAAGGTGACCCCACCAGGATAACAATAAGGGATTCCAGCGAGATGTAAGATCATGTAAAATTGTAGACAAGGAATTCAAATTCAAAGTGATAGAATTCTTAAGAGTCAGAGAACAATAAGCCAAGATATTTAATTTGAACTGGCTTCCAATGAAACTAAGATGCAGTGAAGTCAGTGAGGAAACATAAATTATTTAAGGTAAGAATTTCACATTTATCTTCATTCAACTGAGACCTTTGCAAAGCTATTTACTTCCAATAAATAGGCAGGTGAAGATGATTGTGGCTGAGACATAAATAAGAGGATATCATCAGCATAAGCTGAAAGTTTAAATTGAGAATTTCCACAAGAAAAACCAGTAATTTGGGGATTATAATGAATCTTTATAAAAAAAGGGTTCTAAGGTGAGAATAAATAATAAAGGGGAAAGAGGGCAGCCCTGTCGTACACCTCTATGCAAGGGAAAATAAGGAGACATGAGACTATTAGCTAAAATAGAAGATTTGGGAGAAGAATAAAGTAATGACACATATTGAATGAATTTGGGACTAAACCCGATCCAGGAGAGGGTAGCAAATATAAAAGACCAATTAACCCTATCATACGTCTTTTCTGCATCTAAAGATTCACTGCTAAGGAGGACTTGTAGGATTTGGATTTACTAATAACATTAAAAAATAAGCGTATATTATCGCAAAGAAGTCTACCTTTGATAAACCCACATTGTTCTCTCCCAATTAAAAGTGGTAAAAAACATTCCAGGCGTAGAGCTGAAATAACTTTTGCAAAGATCTTATAGTCTAGATTAATTAGGGAAATTGGGCGAAAATTCTTACATAGTTTATGGTCTTTTCCATCCTTAGGAAGAAGACAAATTAGTGCTTCTTGAAAAGAAGCGCTGGATGATTTATTTGAAATAAAATAAAGAAAAAGTTGATGTCATTTAGGTATAAGGAAAGAAGAGAAATATGAGTAAAATTTGATAGTGAAACCGTCAGGTCCTGGAGCTTTGCCTTGTTTAATGGAATGAATAGCAGTAGAAATATCCTGAATCTGAATATCATGTTCTAATAAAGAGAAACCTAGTCAGAGTGTGTGGCTGCTGAAATGGAGCATAAATAAATAGAGGCATCATGCGCGTCCGATTGAACTTATGGGGAATTAAGGGTTTGATAAAATTTTGTAAACTCTGAAAGAATATCCTTACTTTTATATAGAGTCTGATTAGAAGACGTTAGAATAGAATCAATCACAGTACGTTCTTTCTTGATTTTAAGATAATTCGCAGGAAGTTTCCCAGATTTCTAGCCACCATAGTGCTTTGCACTGGCCTTGAGGAGAAAAGAATTAGCAGTGTCTGTAGAAATTTGATTAAATTCAAATTTGGCCTTTAGCAGATCATTCAAGGTAGTTGTAGATTGGGGTTTATAATAAGAATGTTCTAGTATTTTAATCCATGAGGTGAGAGTGTTTAACTTATTAGTAGCTGATTTCCGTTTTTGAGAAACAAAATTAATAATAAAGTCTCTAGAGGTTTCTTTAAAAGCGTCCCAAACAATTTGAGGTGCAATCCTAGGGGATTCATTTTCCGAAAAAAAAGTATGAGCAATTTGTTCAAAGGTACGTGTGAAATGTGAGTCAGACAGAAGAGAGTTATTAAACCTCAATCGTCTGGTTCCCTGAAAAGGTGTAAGATATTCTAGATCTAAAGTGACTGGTGCATTGTCAGAAATCAATATAGATCCTATATCAGAATTAATAACTCTCTGAGCAAGATAATTGGAAATAAAAATATAATCCAACCTAGATTGAGAAAAATGTCAGGAGAAAAGAATGGATGTTCTTGGAGAGTGGGATTACATAATCTCCAAGCATCGACAAGAGATCTTTGGGAAATGATTGACGTGAAATGAGAGTGCATGTCTGATGGTATAAATTTGGTTTTAGAGTGTCTGTCTAGGATAGGATCAAAAAACATTTTACAATCACCACCCACGATCAGATAATCATCAGTATAAGTCATCAACTTAGATAACACTCCTGGATAAAAAGATTTATCTGGTGCAGTAGGTGCATACAGATTAACAATAGTTACTGGAATCTTATCAACAAGTAAAGAAACAGAAACCCATCTGCCATCACAATCCACATCTTGAGTAAGCATTTATATATTGAGACGCTTGTGACATAAAATTGCCACCCCATTACTCTTTCCCAACCCTGGAGAGGCAAAGACCAGTCCAACCCATTGACGCTTTAGCTTAGAAATTTCTTTATCAACAATATGTATTTCTTGCAACAAACCAATGTCTCCCTTTAAAGAAGAAAGATGAGATGAAACCCTTTGATGCTTTATAGGGGAGTCTAAACCTTTAACATGCCACCAAATGATTCTTAAAGACATTTATCATGTAACATTAACCTAAGAAACATTACCATATATGATAATCAACAGTAACTGGTGCATTATCAGAACAATAGGAAAAGTAGAATAAGAAATAACTTTGAAACAATGGAAATATGATGGAGAAAATTGCAAATAGAAAATAGAATAGAAATAAAGGATAAATTATGGAAAAAAGATGAGAAATAGAAAGATATATACAACTAGCTTTGAAAAGCATTAGACAGAGAAAAAGGCATAAGCAAAGTATAAAGGTAGTTGATAAAGGCCGTTGTAAGAAAAATGAAAGTGAAGAAGAAAGAAAAGGAAAAAACACAAGAAAGAGGGCCATATAAACAGAAAAATACCAAAACCATGTACGGGAAACAAAAAATGACATACCAAGAAACACACAAAAAGGTCGAGGGTAGTGGAGCCACAAGGGGGGATGGTACATCAATCGGAACTCCATTGACGGATATGGGAGGTAGACAAAATACCATCAGACGAATGGGTAGTCACATGAATGAATATGAGGAAGTTGAACCTAATGAAGGAAACAAAGAAAGAAAATAAGTTATAGACCAAATAACAAATACATCATACAAACAATCAACCAGAACAATTTAGTAAAGACATATCAACATTAAACTGTGGATCTTGAAACGTCCATGTCCTCCTGTCTGCAATTTTCCAAGAATTGTTGAAGTAGGCAGAAATCCTCATATGTTGTAGTCTTATTTTTATATGTGACTTTAAAGAGACAAGGATGGATAAGGCTGAATCTGGTGTTGATATCTCGTAGTGCCGGTCTCATGTCCAAAAATTGCTTCCATCTATCAGCTGTTGCTTTGGCTTTGGCGTAATCTTGTGAGAAGAAGAGGTTGGAACCTTGCCAAGAGATTTTACCTTTAGCTTTCGCAGCTTCTAAAACGCTCAGCAAATCTGTATATTCCAATAAGTACAAAATCACTCCTCGTGGTTTAGTTGATGAGTTTGTCGAATATGAGATATGACCCAAACAGTGAGCACGTTGAATATTCAAAGGTGGAGAGTTTGAGATATCCAAAAGTTTTGGAAGAAAAGATTGAAAGAAGGAGAGTGGATTTGTACCTTCAAGTCCCTCTATTAAGAAATAAATGTGAAGGTTATTGCGTCTGTTGCTATTTTCAAGGTTTTCAACTTGTTTCTGAAGACTTGAAATCTGCGACTGCATTGAAGGAACCTGTACCACAGTAGAATGGAATGAGTCTACTTTACTCTCCAATTGAACCATTCTACTCTCCATATGAGACCATTTATCATCTAATTGCTGAAGACGTATATTAGTCTCCTCCATGTAAGACTTAAGAGCTCAAATTTCTTCCAGAATTAACTCCATTGAAATAGGGGGAGGAGACACTGTTGGTGAGCGAGGATCTTGTTTGACCCTCTTCACAGGTGATTGCGTTGATGGTGCCAGGTAGCTTCGATACAACTTTAGAAGTAGGCAATGAAGCATTAGATACAGGTGGGTTTAATGAGACCTGGTCTGACTCAGCCATACTTTCCTGAAGAACACTTAAAGGGTTGTAATCCACCACCGAAGTAAAAGACATTGCTTTGGAACGCTTAGCAGATTTTTTTCTCCCCATACATGAAAGTCACAAATAAGTAAAAATGAAAGAATTTGAGGAGAAATCCTGTAATACTGTAGATGTCCATACAAAAGCGTCCAAGGAAGACCAAAAATACCAAAAATATCAGAGGGTACTGAACATGCCTCAAAAGTCATTCAGGAGGAGTACAATAAATGTAATAGAAAAAATTAGACTTAAAAAGCATGAAGAGAAGGCAAGAAAACCTGGTTTCCATGTCTTAAAAGCCAATCTGCCTTATTCTGTGTGAAAAACCACTGCTCGGGGCAAAACAAAATGGCGGATGCGAGTTTCAATACACTCGTGTCAGCACACCAAAATTGAAATGAGCAAGCCAATTACCGTGGGAATCACACGGGACAAATTAAAATGTGGGCAACATATTCAGTGAAGCAGCGGCTTCCTCCCAAGCCATTCGCCGCGATGCAAATCACAGAAATTAATGTAGAAGCTCCCGCTCCATCACGGAGCTCACGGGAGAGCGGCCATCCCAGACGGCGTCCAAGCCATGCCCCTTTAAAATAAAATCCTAGTCGTTGATGATTTTTGCTGTCAATGATTGTTGATGTGTTTGCATGTACTGTTGAATTCGTAGTTGATTACAACAGATGCATCACTCGCACAATCAATTTGAATGACTACAAATGTGGCACAAGACAGAGGGGAACGCCACTAACCTTTTCTCAGCAGCCAGCAGGAACGACGGCGCGCTGAGTAGCCTCCCTATTCCCTGAAATGCTAATCCCCCACAGTACACCTGAATGCATCTATGGGACACAGCACCCCGGGCAAAAGGGAAGGGGACAAAATAACAAAGGTAACTGACGGGAGTACGTCTGGCCTGAGTCTGGTCTGGGCTCTGTTCCCTCTAGCGTGTATGCCCTACAGTAGGGGAGAGAAGAAGGAACACAAGTGTGATTTGCAGATATACACTTCTCACGCACGCATCTTTACACTAGTCATGCACGCCATACACTTACAAGGAGCCCGGCAGCAGCTGTCTGTGATTACCAGAACTGCTCTCATGTATTTCCAGATGAGAGGACAGTGAGTATCGGCTTCCGAAATGTATTCTGGTGCTCCCAGGAAGTAGCGTAGAAACATGTGGTACAAAAGGCCGGTTTATCCCTTTGTGAACAAAAATCAATCCGCTGTTATCTTCACAGCGATAATACGAGGCAAAAGAAATGCGTCCGTGGGAAAGGCACTCAAGTCTATGCTAACAGCGTCCTCTCGTTACGGAGGCCAAGAAGGAGACAGTCAGCGAAAGTACGTTGTTGATTTCCTCCACACGGGCAGAACGGAAACCACATCCCATAGATGCGTTCAGGTGCACTGTGGGGGATTAGCATTTCAGGGAATAGGGAGGCTACTCAGCACGCCGTCGTTCCTGCTGGCTGCTGAGAAAAGGTTAGTGGCGTTCACCTCTGTCTTGTGCCACTACCCCTCTGACAGATTGTCAAGCCCAAGTATAACGCCCAGCCTGGACAATGGACACAAACGTGGTGTTGACCTCGTTACTGGAGAGCTTGAATGCTCTTTGTTCGCCATAAGTTGGCAGGGTATGCTCAGACGTGAGTCCCTTGCTCACTTTGCCACTGGATTCAAGCAAGCCTGGCTGAAGACGGCTGAAATGCCAGAAACCGGTCCTAGGAAGCTTGTTTCCAGTCCAGGGAAGGCATGGCTTGGCAGTTCGGGCTGGACTGTTCCCATGAGGCACAGGGTCAGACTGATTTGCATATGGCCATGTCTGAACTAGGGTGGTAGAGTGGGCTAAAGAACGGTGATGGATCAAACCCAGATCTGTTGACTGGGTGTGAGTGTTTGATTGGTTCTAATGCTCCGTCCATCACCACCCCCTTTTGTACCGCTTTGTTCGCCATGAGTTGGCAGGGTATGCTCAGACGTGAGTCCCTTGCTCACTTTGCCACTGGATTCAAGCAAGCCTAGCTGAAGATGGCTGAAATGCCAGAAACCAGTCCTAGGAAGCTTGTTTCCGGTCCAGGGAAGGCATGGCTTGGCAGTTCGGGCTGGACTGTTCCCATGAGGCACAGGGTCAGACTGATTTGCATATGGCCATGTCTGAACTGGGGTGGTAGAGTGGGCTAAAGAACGGTGATGGATCATACCCAGATCTGTTGACTGGGTGTGAGTGTTTGATTGGTTCTGATGCTCCGTCCATCACCACTCCCTTTTGTACCGCTTTGTTCGCCATAAGTTGGCAGGGTATGCTCAGACGTGAGTCCCTTGCTCACTTTGCCACTGGATTCAAGCAAGCCTGGCTGAAGATGGCTGAAATGACACAAACCGGTCCTAGGAAGCTTGTTTCCGGTCCAGGGAAGGCATGGCTTGGCAGTTCGGGCTGGACTGTTCCCATGAGGCACAGGTTCAGACTGATTTGCATATGGCCATGTCTGAACTGGGGTGGTAGAGTGGGCTAAAGAACGATGATGGATCAAACCCAGATCTGTTGCCTGGGTGTGAGTGTTTGATTGGTTCTGATGCTCCGTCCATCACCACCCCCTTTTGTACAAATGTAATTACGCCATCTTCAAGGGACAGGCTATTGTCAATCTGCAGTTTGAATGTGAGTAAACGTGATATGTAGGGCAGTAAAGTTTAGTTTCAAAATTGTTCTGGAGAGGTCTGATACTATTTTGCAAGTACAGATATACACGGATGCACTGTAGGCATTATGCTCATACAGCATTAGTTACATTATGTTGTTTATGTTGTTAGGATACTTAGGGGCATGTTTCATGACACCGGTCCCCACAATAGCCTCACTTTCCATGTGGGAGTGCAGGGGATGCGTGCTTTCTATTATTTACTAGTTATCCTGAAGCCTCTGTACATGTTTCAACACAGCCTTGTGCATTGTGGACAACACTACAATATATTTTGCTTAAAAGTGTAGGGCATGGGCGTTACAGCACAACAGCGCTAGGATTTGATCCAGAAACACACTTTGTCATATTCTATCCTACACCATTCCTCTTCTTACAGCTCGATTGCTTTGTCATCATATGTAACATGTTGAACGAACAGTCTTTACATGTGTTATGGCATGCAACACCCATCTACATAACCATTGACCACCCCATTGACAATGAGTACATGTTATAAGTATTTGTTGTTTGCAGAGAAAGTTTGAGCCACTTCGTGTGGCTTGACACTGACTTGAGTATTGTTCCAAGTCACGATCAATATCCTGCTCATAGAGTAATTCTAAGTTGCTGAAACAGTGTTGTCTTTGAGATCTGAGCATTGGTACAGTCACACCTGCCCGGGCTTCTCAATGCCTATCGGGGACACAGAGTCAGAATATGCTCTTTTCAAAATGTTCCTCGATTTGTAGTGGCGGCTAAACTGACCATGCATTGTTGGCACGTTTAAAAATAAATGTTCACAGGCAACACACATCTCAGTGACATAAGTGCTTTTATTTACATTTGAATTCACAGAGGTAGCAGACTGGCCCAGTTCTTTGGACAATAAACCCCACATTGTGTATGTGCCCAGTGGAGGCCCAGACAGAGCCCTTGCGGGGCGGGGGGTACATGTCCAGAGACATCTTGAGGAAGAGGCAGAGTTCAGTCAGCAGCCTGATTGCAGTGTCATTGGGAGCAATGCCAACATTGGCAGTTCATAGTAAAGTCCAAAGTGAGTGTAGCAGAGTCATTCAGAGGACAGTGGAAGATGATGTTCTGAGGCATGATGGTAAGTATTAGACCAGGCAGAAACTGTCCATTTGGCACAGATGAATGCTACTGCTGGCTTTTTCATCTGAATGTTGATTCATCCACATCTTCCTCCTCTGATGTGTCATGTGCCTCCCTTGAGCCTGATGGTAGATTGGCGGGAGCACTGTGAGGCAGTGATACATCAGGGGGTAAGAGGTGGATGTTGAAAGGGCAGCAGTATTTATCTGTGCCAAATGATGAGGCATCACTTCAGTGGCGATAAGCTGCAGGGCTTGCAAAACTCCAGCAACGTCTCTGTGGTAGGCAAACATGGCAGCCAAGTGGGAAGCCTGCATTCACTGCATGCTCTCCATGATCTTTCGCATTTCACTCAACTCCTTGTTGATATCCCGGGAGCCACTTTGACTGGACGGTTGTTCTTGTCCCTGAGTCAGGACTCCAGAAATGTCAGCCATGGAATGCTAGAGAGCAGGGAGCGGAAGGTGGGTGCCTCATATGGACTCTACGTGGTCCCTAATAGGACTGAGACACTCACGCATGCCATACAGTATAGCCGACAGGCTATCCAACCCCACCTGCACCTGATCAGCCACCTCACTCCAGACTTCAACTGCACTACGTTGAAATGTTAATAGTGGGTCCTCAAAGTCCTGGGAGACAGCTGTGATGGCAGGTGCTGGCTGCTTGGTGTTTTGTGCTGCTGGTGGGGCAACCACAACGCTGCTGGATGTCCCTGCTTCCGGAGATTGGCTGCCAATGGAGTCGAGCAGCTCTTGGAGGGTGTCCTGGTCAATGGTTGAGATGTGTTATTCCTCTTCATCATTGAAGAGTGGGACAGGCTGCTGAACAGGAGGTGGTGTATCTCCCTCTGCAATGTAAAGGCTGTTGTATATGTTTGTCCTCTTTGGTCAGGCATTTAAGCAGTTGAGAAGCAGAGCGCATGACAATGTCCATTATCTATTTTAAAAAGCTACGCCTATTACACACAGGTTTGTAAATCATTGTACAACATCACTGATGTAACATTTGGGTTGGACATGGTTTATGACAGTTTCCCTATATACCAACTGTGAGGGGCCTGTTTCTACACACATGGTGCACCTGCTATATCCTCTGTTCAGTAGTGACAGTGGTGCTGGTTTCTTCACATTATTGACAATGCAGATTCAATCAGATTCATGTGTCTTTACACTGCATTGTGGTTGAGTCACCCCTATTCAGTCAAGTTTACATGTTGTTTTTATTAGCTAAATTTAGAGGTGTAGATTAGACTGCACCCCACCTTGATGTTGGTACGGCCACATAATTGTAAGTGTGGCGTGGGGAGGGCAATCATGCACTTGAAATCAGGGATGCAGTGATGTACACCATGATATGACAAGTAGATGTGCTTGATTTGCCATAATCTGACAAGTGTCTTGGTATTTTAAGGTGGCCAAATCACATTGACACATGTCATTCACATTGATGTCTGTTGATAAGCAGGGAGGGACACCTTCTTGTTAATTGCCCGTTATTCACTCCACCCAGTCACCCTTGCACGTTGGTGCATTGTCAATGGTGATATGGTGCATGCAGGAGGACATATGACTCTGAGGCAGGCTTAGGAAAATTGTGCATTGTAGCACTGCAGACGTATTTCTTGTCTCACGGGGGTATAGTTACAATGAAGTGACAGAGTGAGACGTTCTCCTTACGGGATTAATGCCCCACTCCTCCACTTCAGTAACACTGGCCTGCACCATAGTTACAAGATTATGATGCAGCCCTGCTTTTTCCCTTGCGCTGGCACATAACTTATCAGTCTAGCGCCAACACAGGCACCTTTGCAACATAGTGCAGGGGTGTCTGAGTTCAGTAGAAGATTGTTTATGTGCAGGGAGGGAGTCCTTCCTGCACATTAATGATGAATGCCAAATTGCTGTTTCTATGTGTGCTGTACAACGCAGCACACATGGAAACAGCAAAAACGATGAGAAATGAAGCGTTTCTAATTGTTTACCTGTATAAGATCAGGTTTTTGCTGGTCTTTATGTTTTTAACAGCCTTCTATTTACACCTCCCTTGTGAACAGTGGGTGTTGCGGGAGGACACCCAACACAACACCCATAACCTTCCGCTTTCACACTAAGTGAACTGTGAAAGTGGCTTTGATTACAAGTCAAAGCTTTACGCTGCCTTGTAAGTGGAGCGAAGCCCCTATCGTCATCCCAACATCACTGAAAGTGACATTAGCTTGGAGATGGGGGCTTGTAAATATGTCCCTCAGATGGACACATGGATGATACATGCTATTCTGCTCAGGGTAATTGAATGCCTTTGTTTGTGGAAGGATGTTTACAAACATTACTGACTATGCATTTGTTTACTGCCACTGTTGACTAAGGGCCAGTTTCCATGCATGTCAATGTGTCTTGGACATCCCACACCAGGACCACAATGGCAATACAATACTGCTAACTGTACAATACATGTAGATACTTTGATGTGGATGCCTGCATTTTGATGGATAGGGTCAAGGTGACATTTAGCAAAATGACATGCATTAGTGCGACATTTTGAATGGGGCTCATTGTCATAATTCTTAACATGCACATGACAGGGAATGTGTGGTTCTCTGAGCATGGCAAACAGAACAAACATGTTGATATCTTAGGGGACTCATTCCTTATATACAGAGTCTCTACACTGTACTTTTGAATGCATATCCCTTCTGCTCATAGTTTAACAGGCCCTTTCCCTCCAATATGTTCTTTTTTGACAATATGCAATGTACACATTTTAGACACAAGGGGGCATATTTACAATTGAGTGGCGATGCATGTGTTTAAGCTGAGAAGACTAACAACATGCTTTGTCACTTTGGGAACACAGGGCTGCATCTCATTGACAAAAATATGATGCAGCTCTGTGAACCACCCTCTTCTGGGAGAAAAAGCTAGCAGGCCACCACCAATGCAGGCACTCTTGCACCATAGTGTAATAGTGTATTTTATACTAGAATGAAGCTGGTTGAATAAATGCTTATTGAAAATGTCCCCATTGTTTATTCTGTGTATTTCTCTGAGACCAAGTGAGACAGAGTGACTGAGCAAAAAGCAGTACACTGTTTCCACCATCCCTGAAGGATCAAGGGTTGTCATGTTCGTTAGTTGTCAGAAACTATTCGCCTCTTGGTAAGGTGAGGGGGCTTATGGTGGCACTGTGAGGTAGCTGGTCTAAAGACTAACATATCCTTTGGGGGTGTCTGTAATCAGTTTGGACACCAATCTCTTAGTTTATGTTGTCTAAATGTGCAGATCCTACATAGATTTGTAGGAATTACCCGATAAGTTGCCCATATGGGTGCTTCATGGGGAACGCTGCCCTAATTGGGAAATCAATATCTCAATGTGAACCAAGGCTGGTATCACACAGATTGGTCAAACTATAGGTCTTCAGTCTTTTTAGACCCTTCAGTGAGCTGCAAATAGAAACACTAGTTCCCTCTGGTCCATTTCTAACTCATGCAGCCTTGACCCGGGCCATGCGATCTCACTTGGCACCATCTAAAGCTGAACATAACAGGGATCACGCCCTTCAGATCCTTTTGACTTGGAGAGGAGCACGATATATGACATTATACCTTTGCAGATCAATCCAATGCATTCATTTACCATAACTGTCTGAGCTCAGAGCAGACTGGGAATCTGATTTAGCAATAACCATAACAGACGGGATATGGTTGAACACACCTCAGTACATAGGGGATGTTTCTAGAAATGCTAGCTGATGTTTTTGAAATTCAGTTATCTACCCCATACATATCTATCACCTGATAGACTATATAACATGGGTCTTGATACTGGGGGGGCCTCAAGTGATACCAATGGGCGCCAGGCTTTGGCCAAAAGAAGCATTATGCTGATAACAGTGTGTAGTAGCTATTCTGTACATTGTATAGAATATTAGCTAGGTTCGGAATTTCGCTGCGTTGGAGTTTCGTACCGTGCTTTGGTTGTTTTGACAGTTGATTTGAAGACAACTGAGCTCTGCCTGGGGTGATTCAGCAGCACAGAATAAACCTTGTTCTGATGCTTACCTTGTTCCTACATCCTATTTACTACACAGTGCTTTGTTTTAAATGAGAACAATGAGTGGCCGTAAGCAGCTCTGTAATGGGCCATCACTAGCATCTTTTCTCATTTATATCCTAGCTGGGTGCATGTGTCAAAAGGGAAGGGACTCTAAATATTCTTCAAAACTCCAAACCCAATTCTAATAATTGCACTGTGGATACTTTTACACGTTAGTAAAGCCTGCCTTACCAGAATAGTATGTTTATCAATCATGTATTTGATTGCATTTTTGAAGCGGTAAAAGAACTTAACTGCAATGTTTAAATTAGGCTAGACATATTTAGATACTGCTAATTTAATAGAAATGTGTGAATAATTCCACAGAGGAGTGGGAGGCATTAAAAAGTTTGAAGACCACTGCTTATACCATGTTTCCCGTAATTCTAAGCATTTGTCCAAGATGTGCAGGCTCAGAGGCCTCGTTTATACACATGGAGAGGTCTTATATGGCAATTACTCATTATTCGGTCACAATGGCAAGCCTAGTTTCAACCTGGATAAACAGAAGTCACCTACGCAACCCCAAGATCTGTCTTATTATCTTAATGCCACTTCCCAAACATGCCAATATGACATGTACATTCTTAGACCTAGCGTTTATTATAGCCAAGCGAAAAATTCCAGTTAACTGGATGTCTTCACACTCACCTGATATTTGAAATTGCATATAAGAACTTTCCAAATTGACGCCGCCTGAAGAGGCCTCAATATGTCCACTACGACTGCGTTAACAGAAAACCTGTGCCAGTAACGTAATGGGAAACTACCCTGCTTCAGATGAACTCCAACTCTGATGAAAATCTGTCCTCAGTAGACACAGTCAATAAATATATGACGTGCGCCCCTAGTTATACTACTGCAACCTATTATATGGTTAAGATTCAAGGGGACTTAATTTCCCAACTTAGAACGGACACAGGGAGCGTTTACACAATGGTGAAGGAAGGGGGCGGGGCCAGAGGTGACATGTGTGCAATCACACCCTGTGGCGCATTTTAAGTTGGGGAATTAATTCCTATTCAATCCTGAGGGTCCCTGGGGACCAACTAGCCCACCAGGTACCTCCAGTATGTGCCAGGGAGCTGCGTTGCAGAGAGGTGTTCAGAGACCACGCCCCTTTTTACAACACTCAGCAACGCAGCTCCATGGCACTTACTGGAGGTACCTGATGGGCTAGTCCCCGGGGCTAGGGGGAGCTGAGAGCCCTCCCATATTAAGGAAAAGCCCTGGAGTGGTGGTCCCTGGGGCTGGGGGGCCCCTCTGGGCCCTCCATTCAAATATGCATATTGCCCCCTGGGGGCTAATTAAAAACAAAGCACGGAAGCCTGTGCTTTGTTTTTTTTTTTCACTGCGGGATGCACGGATCCTCAGTGCATCCTGTGATTTAAAAATAAAATAAAAATTTGGGGGGCCTTGGGGGTCCTTGTGGGACCCCGTGAGCAGGCCTGGGGGGTCAGGGTGTTTCTACCCTGCCCCCTTTTTGCATTTTTTGTGTTTTTTTCACTGCTTTCTTGTGCCTCGGTACCTCCTGGTTTGAAGTGTTGACACCCAATTAGCATAAAGCTCGTGCTCGGGAGGATCCGCGGCCCTAGATATATCTATGTTTTTACTTTTGAATTTCTCAGGAACTACTGAACGGATTTACACCATTTAACCAAAATGCAAGAGTGTGAACCAAGGGCTACCTCTTTGCCAAATTTGGTGTAATTCCGTTCAGCAGTTCGAGCTGTAGCTGCGACTAACGGTCCCTATGGAAAATTGCATGGGGAAAACACGTTTTGGGACCCCCATTTTTCCTATATAAATATATATCCAACCAAATTCCTCTGATACGGGGGGCCTCCAACCCTGGCAGAGCGGCATCAGCGACACAGGTTCAGAGCATCCTGCTGTGGCAACACCAAAGGAAAAAAAATGAGCCGACGCCCAACTCCGGAAACATGTATGCTTTTATTAGTTGAAAGGGGCGCCAGTCTTTAATCATCTCCAGACGCGTTTCAGCTGCTAAATCAGCCTTAATCATTGGAAGGGCATACATTCTGTGCAAGCAAGTTCGTGTTGCTCACTATTCCTTCGTTGCCCATAATCCACTTCAAAAGTATTTTGCAAATTCGGTAAGTTCGAGCTGTAGTGCCAGTGTGTTTTTTTACTGCATCACAGTCCTCAATTAAAATAAATGCACTTCAGAAGAGCTATTGGTACTGCGCCCCAATAGTGCAATTTTAAAAGTATACAGTCCCAGTGTTCGCACAAGGAGCTGGAATAATCCTCTAGCGTCCCTTACTCGCCTCCATGTCGGGCTTGATAACAGGATAATCCTTTCATTCTCCTTGACGGAAACGAGCGAGTCATGCCCCCACCTCGATATCCAACCAAATTCCTCTGATACGGGGGGCCTCCAACCCTGGCAGGGCGGCATCAGCGACACTGGTTCAGAGCATCCTGCTGTGGCAACACCCAAGGAAAAAATGAGCCGACGCCCAACTCCTAAACATGTATGCTTTTATTAGTTGAAAGGGGCGGCAGTCTTTAATCATCTCCAGACGCGTTTCAGCTGCTAAATCAGCCTTAATCATTGGAAGGGCATACATTCTGTGCAAGCAAGTTCGTGTTGCTCACTATTCCTTCATTGCCCCTAATGCACTTCAAAAGTATTTTGCAAATTCGGTAAGTTCGAGCTGTAGTGCCAGTGTGTTTTTTTACTGCATCACAGTCCTCAATTAAAATAAATGCACTTCAGAAGAGCTATTGGTACTGCGCCCCAATAGTGCAATTTTAAAAGTATACAGTCCCAGTGTTCCCCCAAGGAGCTGGAATACTCCTCTAGCGTCCCTTACTCGCCTCCATGTCGGGCTTGATAACAGGATAATCCTTTCATTCTCCTTGACGGAAACGAGCGAGTCATGCCCCCACCTCGATATCCAACCAAATTCCTCTGATACGGGGGGCCTCCAACCCTGGCAGGGTGGCATCAGCGACACAGGTTCAGAGCATCCTGCTGTGGCAACACCAAAGGAAAAAATGAGCCGACGCCCAACTCCGAAACATGTATGCTTTTATTAGTTGAAAGGGGCGGCAGTCTTTAATCATCTCCAGACGCGTTTCAGCTGCTAAATCAGCCTTAATCATTGGAAGGGCATACTTTCTGTGCAAGCAAATTCGTGTTGCTCACTATTTCTTCGTTGCCCATAATGCACTTCAAAAGTATTTTGCAAATTCGGTAAGTTCGAGCTATAGTGCCAGTGTGTTTTTTTAATTCATCACAGTCCTCAATTAAAATAAATGCACTTCAGAAGAGCTATTGGTACTGTGCCCCAATAGTGCAATTTTAAAAGTATACAGTCCCAGTGTGCACCCAAGGAGCTGGAATACTCCTCTAGCGTCCCTTACTCGCCTCCATGTCGGGTTTGATAACAGGATAATCCTTTCATTCTCCTTGACGGAAACGAGCGAGTCATGCCCCCACCTCGATATCCAACCAAATTCCTCTGATACGGGGGGCCTCCAACCCTGGCAGGGCGGCATCAGCGACACAGGTTCAGAGCATCCTGCTGTGGCAACACCAAAGGAAAAAATTAGCCGACGCCCAACTCCGGAAACATGTATGCTTTTATTAGTTGTAAGGGGCGGCAGTCTTTAATCATCTCCAGACGCGTTTCAGCTGCTAAATCAGCCTTAATCATTGGAAGGGCATACTTTCTGTGCAAGCAAATTCGTGTTGCTCACTATTCCTTCGTTGCCCATAATGCACTTCAAAAATATTTAGCAAATTCGGTAAGTTCGAGCTGTAGTGCCAGTGTGTTTTTTTACTGCATCACAGTCCTCAATTAAAATAAATGCACTTCAGAAGAGCTATTGGTACTGCGCCCCAATAGTGCAATTTTAAAAGTATACAGTCCTAGTGTTCGCCCAAGGAGCTGGAATACTCCCCTAGTGTCCCTTACTCGCCTCCATGTCGGGCTTGATAACAGGATAATCCTTTCATTCTCCTTGACGGAAACGAACGAGTCATGCCCCCACCTCGATATCCAACCAAATTCCTCTGATACGGGGGGCCTCCAACCGTGGCAGGGCGGCATCAGCGACACAGGTTCAGAGCATCCTGCTGTGGCAACACCCAAGGAAAAAATGAGCCGACGCCCAACTCCGAAACATGTCCCTTACTCACCTCCATGTCGGGCTTGATAACAGGATAATCCTTTCATTCTCCTTGACGGAAACGAGCGAGTCATGCCCCCACCTCGATATCCAACCAAATTCCTCTGATACGGGGGGCCTCCAACCCTGGCAGGGCGGCATCAGCGACACAGGTTCAGAGCATCCTGCTGTGGCAACACCAAAGGAAAAAATGAGCCGACGCCCAACTCCGGAAACATGTATGCTTTTATTAGTTGAAAGGGGCGGCAGTCTTTAATCATCTCCCGACGCGTTTCAGCTGCTAAATCAGCCTTAATCATTGGAAGGGCATACTTTCTGTGCAAGCAAATTCGTGTTGCTCACTATTCCTTCGTTGCCCATAATGCACTTCAAAAGTATTTTGCAAATTCGGTAAGTTCGAGCTGTAGTGCCAGTGTGTTTTTTTACTGCATCACAGTCCACAATTAAAATCAATGCACTTCAGAAGAGCTATTGGTACTGCGCCCCAATAGTGCAATTTTAAAAGTATACAGTCCCAGTGTTCGCCCAAGGAGCTGTGGGACCCTGTGAGCAGGCCTGGGGGGTCAGGGTGCTTCTCCCTGCCCCCTTTTTGCATTTTTTGTGTTTTTTTCACTGCTTTCTTGTGCCTCGGTAACCGACACCTCCTGGTTTGAAGTGTTGACAGCCAATTAGCATAAAGCTCGTGCTCGGGAGTATCCATGGCCCTAGATATATCTATGTTTTTACTTTTGAATTTCTCAGGAACTACTGAACGGATTTACACCATTTAACCAAAAGGCACGAGTGTGAACCAAGGGCTACCTCTTTGCCAAATTTGGTGTAATTCCGCTCAGCAGTTCGAGCTGTAGCTGCGACTAACAGTCCCTATCGAAAATTGCATGGGGAAAACACGTTTTGGGACCCCCAATTTTCCTTGGCCAGTGCTTGACGAATGACCCAGAGAAGTTTAGGACAGGAGCGAACCGGAGCGGGCCACGAGTTTTAAAAACTTCGTGAAGATTCGTCAACCGGCGCCAAAGTTATTCCAAATAGAATGTTGCAGATTTCCTATGGATAATAGGTCCTAACTATAACTACCTACTGGTATATATGTATATGTATATATATATATATATATATATATATATATATATATTCACTGAAAAAACCATAGGTTTAAGGGGTGTTATAGTTAGCTGAACATTTCCCTCGTACAAAACCCTAGAAATTCCCCCGTTATAGTTAGTTCAGTTAACTATAACTCGCGCCCCCGCAATGCACTGCTGATGACGTCACATATTACATCACTCATGACATGGTCAGTGACATCACTGATGACATCACTGATGACATCTCAAATGACATCACTGATGACATCACTAATGACATCATCCTTTGACTGTGAGTTTCTCTAAAGTTTAAATTAGGGGTGGGCGGAATTTGCGAAATTCACTTTCGCAAACTATCGCGAAAATGTTAAAAATCTCCACAAACACGTGGAAATATCGCGAAGACGCAGAAGTTTTTTTCCCGCCCGTTTGCGGTATTTTCTGGGTGATCGCGACTCGCCAACTTACCTATGCGGTTGCTCATGGGCGCGAGATCTCAATCATCTCATACTCTCGCGGTGCATGATCGCGAGAAGAAAGACGTGATCGCGCGACGAATGACGTGATCGCGTGACAAATGACATTAATGCGGGCGCGAACTGTCGCGAGACAGCGCAAATGGCTACCAACAATCCAACATCTCGTGGAGAACGTGACCTGATCTGGAAAACTTGTTGGCGAACACGGTGATTCAGGTAAGGCGATCGCGCGCACGCTATCATGTATTTTTTTACAGCGCGAGCAAGAAAAGAATTCTGGTAAAATGCGGATTGCGGAAATTTTGACATTTTTGCGCTCTCCGCGGAACGTGAAAATGTCAAATTATTGCAATTTCCGCGAGCGAAACGTAATTTTAGCCCAGGCCTAGTTTAAATACGCTTTAATATATATAGGGAAAGGCGTGTTGAAGAATGAGTGGGTGTATATGTGTCTGACTGGATGATTTACTAGGTGTGTGACTGACTCTATAAGTGAGTGATTAAACATAACTTACTAAATGCATGGGTTAGTGACTAAACTGTGTGAATGTCTGTATTTGTCTGTCTGTTAGTTTGTAAGCGGCTGCATGGGTTTGCGAATAGCTGCATGAGTGTCGATATGGGTTACTGATTGGTTGTCTGAGGATCTGTATGGGTGCCTGAGTGTTTGTGTGGGTGGGTTGTGTATGACTCTGTGCATAGATGTGTGGGTGGGTGATTCACTGGGTGCATGGTTTTAAGAGTGCATCTGTGATGGACTGTATGGTTGGGTGAGTGTATGTATGGGTGTGATAGTGATTGTAGGTATAGCTCAGTGGTACATGTGTGAGTAACTACATATGTGAAAGGCAGTATATATGTGTGTAAGAGTATATAACTGGCTATAGGTAAGAGTGTGTGATTGTGAGATTGTGAGAGTGGCTGTATGGATGAGTGTGTGCTTGTATCAGTGATTTTATAAGAGCGTAAGAATGTGGTAGTGTTTTTAAGAGTAAGTGAACTTGTGTGTGTATAACTGTATAGCTGAGTAAATGGGAGTGTGATTAATTATTTGCATGACTGACTAGGTGTGTGAGTACCTCTATGGATGAGTGGCGGTGCGTGAGTGTACATATAGGTGTATAAATGCATTTGATAGTCCTGTACTGAGTGACTGTAAGTATGAGTGACTGTACAGGTGAGTGAGTGGATGTGTGTGTAGACCTAAGAGTCAATGAGTGGGTTTGTAGTTATTGGTATTGGAGTATCTATGGTTTTGAGAATGGCCGTCTGAAATTTTGAGTGGGTATATCAAAGGTTATATTAGGGTGTGAGAAGATGCCCAAATTTATCACATGGATGATGTCATCAGTGATGTCATCAGTGATGTCATTTAAGATGTCATCAGTGATGTCATCAGTGATGTCACTGACCATGTCATGAGTGATGTAATATGTGACATCATCAGCAGTGCATTGCGGGGGCGCGAGTTATAGTTAGCTGAACTAACTATAACGGGGGAATTTCTAGGGTTTTGTACGAGGGAAATGTCCAGCTAATTATAACGCCCCTTAAACCTATGGTTTTTTCAGTGAATTTATAAGGTTTTTTAAATGCTAATTCCTAACTATAACGTGCATGAAACCTATGGTTTTTTCAGTGAATTTCAAAGGTTTTTTAAATGCTAATTCCTAACTATAACATACCTGAAGCCTATGGTTTTTTAAGTTAATTTCAAAGGTTTTTTAAATGCTAATTCCTATCTATAATTTATCTCTAAAGCTATGATGTTTAATGATTATCATAGGATTTCTAAATCTTTATATTTCAGTGTGTCAATTCCTTATTTTTTCACCATTTTTTAAACTTTTTTTTTCAATTAATTCTTTTAAAAATTAAAAAATATGATTTGTTTTTAATGATTTTTTTTTTTTTAAATGTAAATTTATTTAAACTATTTATTTATATTCTTTTTAATATTTTTTAAACTATATTTTTAATACTTTGTTAATTTTTTTTTATACTATTTTTTGGGGATTCGCGCACCCTATGCACACCTTTCTCGATCCCTGCGTGGAACATAGTTGCCATTTTACGAGTGTAGTGTAGGATCTGCGTACGGTATGCTTAGGGTACGTATTTTCGTGCGCGATTGCTATGCGACCAGTACGCAACTTCAAGTCCATACGCGACACGTACGAAGCACGTTACGCGACGCTCGCGCGCTTCCGTGTGCCGTCATGTGTGTGTTTGACGCGGTGGGTGCGCGAATCCCGCTAAATATTTTAAATGGCGAAAAACATATATATATGTATTTGATGTGAATATTAATTGAAGACATAATCTAAACTACTAATTTCAGGATTCGCGCTTGGTGCGTGCTGCCTATGCACACGGTGCGCGGATCCCATGTGACCTGAAAAAAAGAGATTTGATTGGTTCATTACACTTCCCATTCAAACTATTGAAAGACCCCACCCATTTCAATCATTCTTCTTTGACCTTCTTTGGAGGAGCATCTCTCTGCAGAGAACTTTTTTTTGGTTAAGTTTACACTTAGTTCAAACTTTTTTCAAAAACAATGGCTTCAGGACAGCAGGCATTACCAGCATCAGCTCATTCATCTGAAGATGAATTTTTGGAAGAACCACCACGCCAACCAAGATATACATCTGTGGTTTGGAAATTTTTTACTTTTCCTGAGGGGCAAACCAAAACCAATGCGACCTTAGTGACATGTAAGATCTGCCAGCGAGTGCTCTCCCGTGGGATCCCAACAAAAAATATTCCTGCGGTACAGCCAGTATGATGAAGCATCTGAGGACCCTCCATCCGGTGAACCTTGCTCGAGAGGAATGCCGAAGAATGCGATTTCTCCATCAAATGCATCGCAGCCAAGTACTTCAAGAGCGGTTCCATATGTGCAAAACTTGGACACCTTAAAAGTGCTCTGCATAAAATGCAACTCTGTACTTTTGTGGTAAATAATTTAATTACCGGGACTTAATTTGATGCGGAAAATCTATAACAATAGCTCAGTAAAATAAGAGGCAGAATCCGTTGTATTAGAGGTTCGGAACGGGCTTTATTCCATAATCAATTTAAATTGATGAGCTCCAGATTCCATCACCACGAAGGTTCAGGAAGTGAAGACCGTACTTTATTGATAGGTAATCATTTTTATACAATAGGCATTACAGTGAAACAAATGCAGGAGGCGTAACAATTGATAGTAAAGATAAAACATACATGCGTAGCAAAAGTGGGTGTGACTAAAGAACGTCATCAGGTATGATGTCATAATAGGGTGGTTCCATGAAAGAATTTCGCAACGTCAGCAGAAATACTTGGCAGAAATGCGCGCGCAGCAGCATGACGTGTGATTGACGTGTAACTAGGGGGTGAAGGGGACTTGACATTTAGCTCTACATGTGGCGACAGAAGTCTGGAGGGTCAAGTCAACCTAATCCCAAATCATATCTAACATCCTATGTTTAAAGAACTATGTTATCCAAAAGAGAGGTCTCTTAGAGTAGAATCTTATTCTATACTGACTATACTGACTGTTAGTGCGTGTACAAGCGTCTAAGTGTCTACACTAGATGCGAGGGCAGGAATCTTCCATAGTAACAGGGCTATGAATTACTTGCATAAAGACAGAGAAGCCGGGCCCTTTGCTCGGTAGCTGGAAGAATGTTTACTTAAACTACTAGACAGGAATGCATTGGGTAGGGAGCGGAGCAAAACAGATAATCTTGAAGGTGAAATACAGTTTTTGGCAGGCAACAGGCTGGAGTCAGGCACCGTTAGCCGCGCAGGGAGTAGGACAAAGTTCATGGGTACAGATGCGAGCTCAAACTGGAGCTTTCAGAGGCAGAAGGCAGGAAAAGCTTGATGGCAGAATCAGGGCCTACTTGCCTGGACTGTAAAATGGCATAAGTGAACCTATATAAAGGCGGTGGCCTTTCATACTTAGGAATGGAGTATCCAGCCCATTCATGGCGGATCTGAAAGAGGACATGTTGGCGGTGGACGCACATGTGTTTGCGTCTTCATAACTGGAACTGGAGGGAACATACATGTACTTGTGATTTATACATGAAACCGTTGGGGTCCAAGATAGGGGACATAACTGACCAGAAAAATCCATATTTCCACATTCCCTCCTTGTCCCCTACTTGCCCGTCAAGAGATATCAATCTTCATTAATCCATCGATCTGTTCATATAGCATCATTTGTTCTTCTTTCTTCTTCCGTGATGAATGAAATCTTGATGGTGGAATACACGATGTGGCACACAGACCACAGATCGCTGGTCCACATTGTAGACATAGACAGCAACTGAATAATATGAGGAAGCCAATACCTAGGAAGGATAGGACCTTCCATCCAAAGGTAGATAATACACTCCAAAACCAACCGGACCAAGTCCAGGTGCCTGGATTCTGGTGTATCTGGCTTACAATCTTATGAAGGCGAGTTATGGCTTTATATACAGATGGCGAATTTTCTGGTATGAAAATGCAACAACTTGATCCGATGACCCTACAAGCTCCGCCCCTATCGGCCAGGATGACGTCAAGGACAAGACGATTTTGAAGCACAACAATCCGCATAGCAGACTGCTCTTCTGTTAAATTGCCTAAGGCGGAAATAGTTTCATTCACTACTGCTTCAAGGGTTCTGGTTAATCTACGTATCAGCTTACTATTGGTAACTGTACCTATATAGGGAAAAAGACCTTTATTAAAATCTGTGTATTTTTCCCATGCGGTCTCAGTGTAATCGACTATTGGGAGATCTCTCCTTTCTCTATTGTGTACTAAATGAGTATTTCTGTGATAATCAGGAGGAGCTAGGAAAACAGGTGGCAAAAGGAATCCGATGTAGCAGGTACCATCCCAATCTAGTGGCAAACGTATGTGTGCCGTCTGACCACATATGAAGTAGGAATGGCGGGAAGCTCTAAATGTAGACTTGCCTTGATCACTAAATTCTATTACAGTGGTGCATTTACTATGGCCCATATGTATGGAACCATTCTTTCTTACACATAATTCACCTTTAACTGAAAATACTGACATGGCGGGCAAAATTGGAGTAGCTTCGGATTCGACATTCAAGATCATGAGATTAAGCGTAAAATTACCTAATCCATACACTTCATTTTCTAGATCAGTTCCTGTTCTTTTGGGAAGTCCCTCCTTGTTGGGGTGGCAGGCTGTGAGTAAAACTGAGTTCAGATTTCCCCATACCCAGTTATTCGGGTAAACTGCAGAATTCGAATCTAGGGAATTAATTAAACTAAACCATGCTCCACAGGAGCCGTTGTGTGTGAACGGGTATGGAAAGAGAGGTAGAATTCCTTTATAGTTCTGATAGGGAGGGAGTCGACCACATATCCAACAATTTGTAGCATTGCTAACCTGATGGGAATGATGTAACATACTAATAAAAGTGTTATTGCGCAGCGCAAATCTATAAGACAATTCATGCGGAGGTAATTCACTAAAAGAATGTTCAGCAGTAACATTATAAACATGTCTAGAAATAGGATAATATGTGTGCAACAATATACTTGCAGTAATTACTAAAAGACTTAAGGAAAACAGAATTAATAACGTCACTGTGCAATGACTACGCAGTGATTTACAGTACGCATGTCGTTTCAGCTTTATCCTTTTGTTTCTTTCTCTATACAGGTCTAAGGGGTACATGTCAGAGACAAATTCGACCGCTTCACCTTGGAGAGGACTTAAACAATCAAATTGCCTGACTTGTTAGACCTAAGTTTTAGTTTATATAGTTCACGGCTATTCAGTTCAACCAAAGGAAGTTTTGAGTCAATCGGGGAAGACACGCAAGGTGTGTCGTTTACGTCTGATGGTAGTCCATGAAATTTCTTGATATGACTTGAATGTATCCAGCCTTTTTGACCTTCGATCTTTACGGCTGTCCTCGTCGTTAGCAGTACGAGCTGAGGCGACCTCCACCTAGGATCCAGTTGAGACTTCCGATCAAAGTTCCTCACTAAAACCAAATCCCCTGGAATTACGTCATGGGGTTTCAACTCGGTGTTGTCGGGAAAAGCTGCAGCTACCTGTGAACGACAAGATTGTAGTGCAGACATCAAGGAAGCCAAGTAATCTGTCAGCATATTACAGTCAATATCAGTTATTTTGCGTGGTATAGGCGTCCCCCACATATTTGGTGGTCTACCGAAGATCACTTCATAAGGGGATAGCCCTGTTCGAGAGTGTGCTACCATTCTCATGTAAAAGAGTGCAACGGGTAAGGCTACTACCCAGTCGACACCTTTCTCTCTGCATATTTTGGACAATCTAATTTTCAGGGTCTGGTTATGTCTTTCCACGAGACCTGCTGCCTCGGGGTGTCGGACACAGTGAAACTTCCACTGATAGCCTAACAAAAGTGAAACGTGTTTCATTAATTCGGATGAGAACGGCTGGCCGTTATCTGAGTAGACAACACGTGGTAAACCGTACCGTGGGAAGAATTCTCGAACTAACTGTTTGGCAGTAGTCGGGGCAGTGTAATCTGAAACCGGGTATGCCTCTGTCCAACGGGAAAGAGCACAGACAACTACGAGAACATATTTGAATCCTCGACATCGTTCCATCTGGATATAATCCATCTGGAGGACTTCAAAAGGGTGATCAGGAGGCTGAAATCCACCCTGCTCTACGGGAATGCTTTTACCTGGGTTAAACTGACAACAGATCATACAGGTACGGACTTTTTGTTTAGCTGCTGCTCGTAAATGTTTGTTGAACCAAATGTGTTGGATGCTATCTAGCATAGCTTTTTCTCCTAGATGTGCTGGACTATGTACAATGTTAATGATAACTTGGACCATTGAATCAGGAAGGAACCACACAGATTTTTCCTTCGTCATCAATCCTTGATCCGTTTGGATCCCTCCTAATTCAGTCCATTTCTTTATTTCGTCTGGTGTAGCATGTGTCTGTACGTCGATTACGTCAAGAGCGGGATCCTTAACCATCATGCAATATGTTGATGTCGGGACTATTGTCTTTGTCATGTCGGATGTTTGAGTTTGAGCAGTCTGTTTAGCTGTTCTGTCAGCTAGATCATTGCCTTGAGAAATGATATCGGTAACTTTCGTATGAGCTTTACATTTCATAATTGATATTGCAGTGGGTAGATGTATTGCATCTAGTAAGGCATGAATAAGGGGTCCGTGCTGAATGTGGGCACCGTGAGAAGTAAAATAACCTCTCTCTCGCCACAGCACGCCGAAGTCATGTACAACCCCGAATGCATAACGTGAATCAGTGTATATGTTGACTTTTTTATTTGTGGCTTGAATACAGGCTTGTGTCAGAGCGATGAGCTCTGCTGCTTGAGCGGACAAGGTATTTATGCAATTTGTTTCAATGATTTCAGTGTCTGTTGTGACTGCATACGCGGCCACTAACTCTCCTGTACTTGTTCTCATACATGAACCATCTACATACAACGTCAGGTCTGGGTCTGACAATGGGACGTCTGTCAAATCTTGTCTGGGTTTCGTCGTGATAGTGATAACTTCAATACAATCATGTGCAAGTGGGTCTGTTCCATTTATAGGTAACAGTGTGGCAGGATTCAATGTACTACAACGTCTGATTTCTATATGTGGCTGAAACAATGTTAATTCATAACCAGTAAGTCGTGCTATAGTCAAGTGTTGTGTTTGTGTGCGGTTCAAGAGAACCTCTACTGCATGTGGTACTTGTACTGTCAATGGATGTCCTAATACTATGGCATCGCTTTGTCTGATTGCTAAAGCTGTTGCTGCCACTGATTTCAGGCACGCAGGCAAAGCCTGAGCTACGGGATCTAATGTACTAGAAAAATAAGCACATGGTTTGTGTGATCCTGCTTGTTCCTGTGTGAGTACTGACAGAGCAGTACCTTCGCGTTCTGTAACAAAGAGCGTAAATTGTTTGCTGTAACATGGTGTTGCTAAAACAGGTGCTTGGCATAAGGCTTTCTTTAGGCTTTCAAAAGCTTGTGTATGTTCCTGAGTCCAAGGGAGAACAGTCGATGTGGCTTCCTCCTGTGTTGTCAATTGAATGAGTAGTTTTGCTAGAAATGCATACTGAGGGATCCACTGCCTACAATATGAAGTGAGGCCTATGAAAGCCCGCACCTCCTTTTGTGTCTTGGGTATTGGCATATTTGCAATTAGCTGGATGCGATCTGGTGTAAGCTGCCTTCCCTCCTTGGACAGCGAGTGACCAAGGTAAACAACTCGCTGGACACAGAATTGCAGCTTAGAAGGGGACACCTTGTGCCCCTTTTCGGCCAAAAATTGTAATACCGTCAGTGAGGCTTTCTCACATTCAGGTTCGCTTCTAGCGGTGATCAGCAGATCATCGACATATTGAAGCAGGGCAGTGTTGACTGGCATGTGTATACTGTCAAGTTCTCGTTTCAGTGCTTGGCTATAGATGCTGGGGCTTTCTGTGAATCCTTGAGGTGCGCGTGTGAATTTAAAACTTCGTCCATTTAAACTAAATCCGAACAAGTATTGGCTTTCCGGATCTATTGGGACGCTGAAAAAGGCATTCTTGAGATCAATTACAGTAAAGAATGTTGCTTCGGAATCAATAGCTGTCAGTAATGAAGAAATATCTGGGACTACGGGGTATTGTGGTACTATGCATTTATTTAATTCGCGCAGATCAATAACCAATCGATATACTGGTGGAGCCTTTGGATCAGTTCGTTTAAGAATCGGAATTATCGGTGAATTACATACATTGGAGTCTGTTTCCACAACCACTCCTTGGGTAATAAGCTCGTCAATGATTTGTAGTAAAGCCACTACAGCATCTGGGGGTAACTTGTATTGTCGCATTCGTGGTAGTACCACTCCTGCCTTTAGTGTGACTCGATATGGTGTAATGTTCATGCAACCAACATCTGTAGGGCCTTGTGCCCATAAATGTGTGGGTAAAGTCTGCAGTCGGGAATCCATGTCTCGGGACACATAGTGCCCTTTAAAATCTCGTAAAAACAATCTTACTCCTTCCGGAGAACAACATATAATAGCTCCTAGAGCTTTCAAAGTTTTTATACCTAACAAGTTTTCTGGGCATGATTTAGTAAGCAATAAATCTGTAGTTCGTGTCAAAGGACCAATCGTAAGGGGAAGAGGCTGTGTTACTTCGTTAATGATAGGTTTTCCTGAAAAACCAAGGGAAATATTCTGTGTGCCTGAGAGGGGTGCCCCTGGAACTTCACTACGTTTTATTGTTGTTCGGCTTGCCCCTGTATCGAGTAAGAATTTTCTATCTTGACCTAACAGTTCACTGTGTACATAAGGTCCTTCTTGATCCACAGGGACCTCAATAAGGGGTAAGTCAACTTCCCTCTCTAGGCTGTTTCATGAGTATCGTTGGTAATCAGGATAGTCATACTGTGCGGTCTGATACATCTGTCGGGTCGTTGTTTGTGTGGCAGCAATAGGCTGCGATGGTGGAGCTGGCATAGACTGTTGCGGAGCTGGCATAGACTGTGCATGCTGCGGAGCTCCTTGTTGGTTCTGATCCTGTCTAGGTGGCCGTGGTCTTTCTTTTGCGTTACCTATGGCAATATTATGTTTTAAAACGGGACAATCGTGTACATAATGACCTGGCTGTTTACAATAGTTGCACGTCCCTTTAACAGGACCTGTTGAAACACCGGACTGTGTTATACCCTTCTTATGACCGTCAACTGGCACTGTCTGGGAAACTAGCATTTTCATTTTCGTGTCTTTCATGCGTCTATGTTCATGTTCTTGTTCTTCTCTAATTCTGTTATGATGATACTGTAGCATTTGTAACATTTGTGACGGAGTGTTACCTTGCCAGGTACTCTCGAACTTCAATACTCTATTCTTAACTTGGGGCAAGGCATTTTCGACCAATTTTGTCACGAACAGATGTGGATATGACTCACTACTCGCTTTTATACCACTATTTATACCAAAACATTTCTCAAATCGGGAATAAAAATCACTAGTGTCTTCATCTGATTTTTGTTTACAGGCTGAGATTGCACCCCAGTCTTCCTTTTTCGTAGTTAATAAACGTGGCAGTACCTGTACTAGTAGACCTGGTAGTGCTTTGATCTTGTCCCCGAGCCCTGAACCTGGACCTCGAGCTTTTTCTTCGTTTTCTAATGCTGTCCAATCTATCTTCTGGTCTCCCACCTCCCAATCCTTTTCCTTGAGTTTTTCGTAAATGCCCGCAGGCATTAATACCTTCAATATTGTCATAATGTCGGGGTAGGTATATTCTCCCATGAGTAACATATCTTTAATTTCACGGTGGAAACCCGCTGGGTCTTTGTCATGACTGGGTACCACCTTCTTCATTTCCAATAGTTCTATTTTAGATATGGGTGTGTATACAAACACACGTTTAAACTCATTGTCATCACCCTTTATCGGGTGCACTTCGCGTAAGGGATTCTGTCTATCCATGTAATACGTCGTTCTTTCCTTGATGGGCAGTGAGACATGTTCAGGACATACAAAAAGAATGTACTGCCTTCTGGATTCTAGTATTTCTCTAATTAACTTAGTACCGGAACCTCTCCATTTATTCGTGAGTAATTCAGTCAATATATCAGGTAAGGGACCAGGATCGGAGTGTTGGCTTTTATATAATATAAGGAGTTGTTGAATCATATAGATACCAGCTAAACGCTGTTCATCTGGGGCGAGGTTTAAAAATGTATGTACTAGTGTATCATCACCATATTTTCCAGGACTATCAACCCAGTGAACGGCTGACCTGGCTAATTCTTGTTCGTCCATAGAATCGAGTATATGGTAACCCCTTCGTTCTCGGAGTAATTTGTCAGCGGCTTGGAATGAATGTTCGGGGGACCTTATATTTATTATAGGAGTTTGGAATTTTCTGTTATTATCTGGACGTATCGGACATATCGGATCAGTAAAACATCTAGTATTATTGCAAGGTCTTCCTCTACCTACATAGGCCATAGTTTCTAACTGTCCTGTGGGCAGTTCTAATTCTTCCTCGTCCTCGGTTTGTTCTGGTTCGTCTACTGCTAATCTTTCCTCGTGTATTCGTTCTATTTCTTTGCGGATCTTTCGGCTCATAGCTACTATACATGATCGCTTATCATGTCTCCCCTCTGATATATTCCGACTCCATGTGGTAAGAATTTGCATTTCTTTCGGATTTACCCCTGGTCGGTCTTGATTTCTGATCACACAATTTATGAGGAAACGTAACAGTTCCCCCTGTATTTCCACTTTTTGGTACTCCATGGCTCTGTCAATACTTTCGGAATCTCGTCCTGACTGGACAAAGTGATATATATTTTCTAAGTGTGTAGTCATTCCTGGTAGCTTCCCTAAATATATTGCAGCTCGTCGGATACGTAATGATGCTAGCACCATTTCGTCCCCTTTTCCGGGCACCGGGTCATATCTACAATCTATTAGAAGTTCCTTGAGCGTGTTGGGAGTTACTAGTTTGGGCGTACGTTGGTGAGCTAATTCTTGAAAGGAAAGTTTATTTGTTCTGGGTGGCGTAGAAAAAATGCTTGATGTACCTCCGGTAGCACCACCTGGGGTGCTGGATGTGAAAGGATTCGTCGAACGTGACATAGCAACTATAGGTGTGGATACAGATGTCGAAGCAGATGTGCTTGCCTGAACTTGTGTCGGAGTTTGCTGTTGCGGAGGTACAGACGGAAGAGGGTCTTGGCGTTGAACCCCCTCTGCAGGCGGTCTATGTGGCGCAGCACTAGTATACTCGGGAGCTGCGTCGTCTAAATAAGAGGAAAGAAAAACATCTTCTGCGGTTCTGGGATGTCCTTTGGGATGCACTTTTATCGGAAACAATGGGGGTGGCAAGTCTCTTGGTATTTCCGGAGTAGCCTTAGGTAGTCCTTCGGCCAGAAGAGGATACATACCATTCACAAGGGCATTTCTTTGTCTGTCTACTTGTTCTGATTTTACTCGAGTACCTTCTTCAATTAATACACTTTCTCGAACTTTATTTGAATTCTCCTTACTCTTCTCTTCCTGTCTACGTGCTTTTTCCGTACGTCTATACGATTCTTTTCGCCATAATTCAATGGCGTCTTTCTGTGATTGTCTAGCTTTCTTTTTCCATAATTCTTCCTCTACTTTCACGATGCACTCTGCATCCCAGGTCCCAGCTGCGGGCCACCTCTGACTTTCTGGTAATTCCTTAGTGTAGTCTACCCATAGATCAAGAAATAATATGGCGTCTAGGCCATGTTTATGATACATGAAGTACCCTGGAGTGTCCCTAGGAGGAATGGGAACAGCTTCATCGAGTACCCCTTTTCTGGTTGTGATCTGTCTTAATTTCGAAAAGAGCGGCATATTGAGAACTGATCTGATACCTAATTTTGAACACGTTTAATACCATAAAACACAATAATAAACAGTCATTCACACCACAATATACAGAACGTAATTAAAACATTTAACATTTAACATTTAATGAACAACAATGATGGCCGTTCACTAAGCATAATACTCGATACTAACTAGATAATTCTGACTTCATATACTAGACATACTTGATATACTGCTAAACAGTACAGATACACTGCTGAAACAGTGCAGACCGGATTTGTGTACCCAAACCCGTCTTGACCGGCACAACCTATGTGCACGTCAGAACGCCTCCCCGATAATGGTACTCACCGGGTAGCTCGGAACGGAAGGCCTCGGAACTGAACTGAACTTGAACTCGGACCGGACTCGACTCGGAACTTCGGAAACTTCGGAAACTGGTGGGCCTCTGTATACCTCGGATCTTGCTCTCTCAGCTAGGCTCTGGTCGGGATACTTCGCACTTCTCACCGCCTCGTCTGGGTGTTGATCGCAGCCTCAGTTACCCCCGCTCGGCAGGAGGGAGATACAGGAAATCCTGTGGGTACGCGTTGTTGTCCGTCCAGCTGTGACAGGAGACCGGGCCTGCAACGCACCGCCGGCGCGTGAGATGAGAAAGTGTCCCTGTTCGGGCGCCATTCATGTGGTAAATAATTTAATTACCGGGACTTAATTTGATGCGGAAAATCTATAACAATAGCTCAGTAAAATAAGAGGCAGAATCCGTGGTATTAGAGGTTCGGAACGGGCTTTATTCCATAATCAATTTAAATTGATGAGCTCCAGATTCCATCACCACGAAGGTTCAGGAAGTGAAGACCGTACTTTATTGATAGGTAATCATTTTTATACAATAGGCATTACAGTGAAACAAATGCAGGAGGCGTAACAATTGATAGTAAAGATAAAACATACATGCGTAGCAAAAGTGGGTGTGACTAAAGAACGTCATCAGGTATGATGTCATAATAGGGTGGTTCCATGAAAGAATTTCGCAACGTCAGCAGAAATACTTGGCAGAAATGCGCGCGCAGCAGCATGACGTGTGATTGACGTGTAACTAGGGGGTGAAGGGGACTTGACATTTAGCTCTACATGTGGCGACAGAAGTCTGGAGGGTCAAGTCAACCTAATCCCAAATCATATCTAACATCCTATGTTTAAAGAACTATGTTATCCAAAAGAGAGGTCTCTTAGAGAAGAATCTTATTCTATACTGACTATACTGACTGTTAGTGCGTGTACAAGCGTCTAAGTGTCTACACTAGATGCGAGGGCAGGAATCTTCCATAGTAACAGGGCTATGAATTACTTGCATAAAGACAGAGAAGCCGGGCCCTTTGCTCGGTAGCTGGAAGAATGTTTACTTAAACTACTAGACAGGAATGCATTGGGTAGGGAGCGGAGCAAAACAGATAATCTTGAAGGTGAAATACAGTTTTTGGCAGGCAACAGGCTGGAGTCAGGCACCGTTAGCCGCGCAGGGAGTAGGACAAAGTTCATGGGTACAGATGCGAGCTCAAACTGGAGCTTTCAGAGGCAGAAGGCAGGAAAAGCTTGATGGCAGAATCAGGGCCTACTTGCCTGGACTGTAAAATGGCATAAGTGAACCTATATAAAGGCGGTGGCCTTTCATACTTAGGAATGGAGTATCCAGCCCATTCATGGCGGATCTGAAAGAGGACATGTTGGCGGTGGACGCACATGTGTTTGCGTCTTCATAACTGGAACTGGAGGGAACATACATGTACTTGTGATTTATACATGAAACCGTTGGGGTCCAAGATAGGGGACATAACTGACCAGAAAAATCCATATTTCCACATTTTGCTATGGAGAACAGTCGATCGACCTTATCTGTTGAAAGCAAGAGAACCATCATTGCTATTTTTTTTTTTTTTTTTCCTGAAGTTCATTGTTTTGTTCCTCCAGTTCTGTTTTTTCCTTTTTTTTTCAAGAAAAAACTATTTAAAAAAATAATAATCAAAAAACGAAGAAAAAAAAAAAAAATTCTAAGAACTAACTTTCCTGGTTTAAAAAAAGAGCTATATTTGTTTGTTATTGTGTGAAAGTTTAAATGAATGTATGTGTAGTACGTAATTGACTGAACGAATGCATTAGTAGTGTATGGTGAATGTATAAGTGCAAAACTATGAGGAAGTGCTGCAGCATCACACATTAACGTCTTTAACTGCAGGGTGCTGTAGTACTTCCGAAGCACAGGGATGCATCATATGTACATAAATATGTTGCAAATCTATGCTTCTCTCTGCACGGCTGCTTAAACTGCAGCCATATAGTGACACAGGTACCCTTGCACCATGGCGCAAGGATATCTGGGTCATGTGGTGTTTGTTTTTGTGCAGGAAGACACACCTTCCTGCACAAAAACAATCAGTAAACACATTTTTCTCCTTCAATGTATGCTGAACATTTTAGCATGCATTGAAGGTTAAAAAATGAGGAGAAATGAAAACAATTCTCCTTGTTGTGCTTTGCTACACCAATTGGAGAATGGTGCAGCATTCACACACATGTCGAGATTTATGATTTCTGATAAATCTGGAGATGTGTCTTCTTCTATGAGTATTCAGTGCAATCATGCACAACAACACTTATAGAACGCCCTTTCAACGCAAAGTGGTGTATATGGTGAGGTTGTATTTACATGGACAAGAAAAGGTACACAGAGTGCCTTTTCCTCTCTCTGTAAATATGAAAGAGTGTCTTGCGCTATAACTATGTTACAAAAAGTTACATATTTCTGTTTGAAAAATTGCTTGCGAATGATAGGAGGTAAGCACAGAGTTTTGTCTGCAAAGATGCTCAAAGAAGAATGATTGAAATGATTGCGGTCATTCAATAGGTACAATGGGAAATATTATGAACCACTCAAATCTGGTTTTTTTGCAGGTCACATGATATCCTATGACAGGGAGATTCAAAAACTACATCGGTATAAACAGGGTGTTTTAAAAAACGTATTCAAACTTTGTAGCTTCTTCCAGATCTGCCCATTGTACATATTAATACTTAGTTAAACTTACCTTCACAGTAATAGAAATAAAAAATGGTACACATTTTTTTCAGATGTTTTTTGTAATGTAAAATGGGGTAAATTGCTTATTTTAGAATTAGGATCTGTGAAAGAAAAGAAAAAATAGTTATAACATGTAATAATACATTTCTAACAACACAGCATAATTTAAACAAAGTAATTTGTTTGCCGTTTTGCTGTTCTCAGAATATATTGAATTTCACTAGAAATAGTGATTTCAATCGTACTCATCACATAACAGCGGGCAAAAAAAAACAATCAAAAAGATTGATTAAAAAAAACCAACATGCTATTCTCAGTAAAATACCAGAAAATACAATTCACACATATATGAAATGCTTATGGCTAACAAAATGTTATAACTTTAACTTATAAAAACTGTAAATGTTGTCGCTTTAAAATATTCACTGAGTCAATGAGCACGAAAAAATCCATAATTCAAACACATACCTTTCCTTGAGGCCAAATGGTATTTTTGCACTCCTTTTTATGTAAATTGTCCAATGGTAATCCTATTAAATTATAATAATAAATTCCTCAGAGAGTGAATTATCTTCCTAAAACTTTGGCTTAATATTAGGTAGGAATTTGGTAATTCACTAGGCAAACGTTGTTTGAAAAACAACTGGGAATCATTACAATGTGTCCAGCCTTTGTCACATTTTAAATAGGCAGTGTAATGTCCAGATGTTGTGGAAGGACCATCATGGAAAATTATTGCAATTGCTACAAAAGTCCTTCCTGATATTGATAGTTGTGTTGCTACAAATTGCTTTATTAAAGTATTCAATTTTCTTCCATCAGCTGTACAACGTTGCATCATTAAAATTATATATTGTCCATTATTTTTTTTAAATAATGTGGATAACATTTTGGATTTACATTGGCTACACTCCATGTTTTGATTTGCACCTTTAACTCATTTATTGAAAGACACTGATTTACAGTCTGGTAATGTTAAATATAAAAATCTTTCAGTGTATACATTAGTGCTAGATGTATACATGCAATTTTCACAATGATGTTCCCATTTGTAAGAAAGGCCAAAAATATTTCTACACCTTCATTTTCAAAAATGGTAAGCATATATATTAAAAATTCCTGAGCATCTTGTTGGATATTTCGCGTAAATTGTGTAGAACCAGAACACACATCCAAAAGATTACGAACATCTGAAACAGTTTGTATTTTACTTGTATCTGTTGTCAATTTTTCATAAACAGAATGCAACAAAGAACAAAATCTTTTTTCCCGATTCTGCATAATCTGTTCTTGCAAACCTTCAAGATAAAAAACAACATTGACCACTACATTAGCATAGCAGTTGACACCTGAACTATTTTCAAACTGATAACCAACAATCTCTACAATAGTGTCCTTTTTCTTTTTACTTGCAATGAAAACATTATCTTGTTCTTTTCCCTTCTCTACACCTTCAGTACAGATATTCTCAAACCTTCTTTTTCGACCAACCACACGCTTTTCAAATACAGGATATTGACCTAAATTGGGAGCTTACACCCTTCTTAACCTATAATACTCTTTTACACAGTTTGCATCTGCAGTAACCTTTGTCTCATCAAAATCAATCAAAAACAAACCAGATAATGTTCTGACTCGCGACAAAGCAACATATGCCATACCCTCTTTAAACACGGTAGATCCAATGTTCACCAATGCACTGTCTCGGGGAGAGGTGTGGTGCTGCGGCCAGGGCGACTGACACTGGACGCTGAGGATCACGGTTCGATCCCTGGCTCCGGCGGCAGGGGTCTGCCCAGCACCATGCGACTCTGGGCAATAGCTCGCTTAATCTTCCCAACGGCCCCCAGCACCGAGATACCCCTTCGGGGGTGATTCGTGCGCTATACAAGTACTGGATTTACATTTACATTTACACTTAATCCTTGAGATTTATGAATAGTCACTGCATATGCCAGAGAAAATGGAAATTGTTTCCTACGGACATATAAATCTTTAACAAGCAAAAAACAAACTGTACAACGACCAATTTCTTTAACTTCTCCAATCTGATCAAATTTAATTTTTAAAAACTAAATTCCTTCTTTTTTCTGATAATTAACAAAATCCACCACTTTACCCATTGCTCCATTAACTAAACCTTTTTCCACATCCAAATTACGCCTTACAATTACCCGACAGTTTACACATGCATATAGAGACTTTTCTAAACCAGCCGTTTTAGATATTTTTCTTTCTAAAGAATCCAGTTTTGTTTTCAATTTTCCCGTCAAAATAATAGTGATTCCTTCATGCTCTATTTTATTGATGGCTTCCATTTTTATAATTTCATCATTTTCCAGTTTCAATAGTTCTTCGCGCAGTGTTGGCATTAAGCAGATCACTGATTTATTTTCTGCAATTTTTACGTACACTTTCTCAGGAACTACATTTTCATTTGGAAGCAAATTGGAAAGTAATCGACTCTCCAAAGCTTGTTTGCCATGTTCTGTCAGAAGTCCAATTCTTATATCTTGAAGAATATTTCCATATTCAGTATCATTTGCCTGTCGCATATTTGTTGTCAGTTCTTTGTATTCAAAATATGTCCAAATGTTCACGTTACCAACACTACCAAGAGACTTTCTGGTATCTTCATGTGCAAATGTTTTAAATACCGGTTGTCCTTTTACTGGAGTCAGTTGCAGTAGATCTCCAAAAACTATGACGTGTTTTCCTCCAAATAAAACGTCATACTCTGTTTTAAGAAATTGCTGCATTCTTAAATTCACAAAGGCAAGCATCAAGTTTGAGACCATGCTTACCTCATCAATATGAGAAGTTTCATTTTCTTCAGGACTCTTGAAACTTCACAACAAGCTTCTCCAGATAGTTTGTGGTATTCCAATTTGTTGCCATGCTCCACTGGTGCAAAAATAACAATTGATGGACAGAATGCAGAACAATGTCATACATTCACCCCAGTACAGAGATCTGGGCCTAAATCCATCGTTTTTTTGCTCACCATGCCATTCCAGTTTGAACCCAGCCATATGCAAATCAGTCTTGACCCTGTGCCCCATGGGAACAGTCTAGCCCGAACTGCCAAGCCAGGTCCTCCCTGGACTGGAAACAAGCATCCTAGGACCGGTTTCGGGCTTTCAGCCCTCGTCAGCCAGGATAGCTTGATTCCAGTGGCATGGAGAGCAAGGGACTCACGTCTGAGCATACCCTTCCCACTCGGGGTGACAAATGCAAAAACAACAATTGATGGACAGAATGCAGAACAATGTCATACATTCACCCCAGTAGAGAGATCTGGGCCTAAATCCATCGTTTTTTTGCTCACCATGCCATTCCAGTTTGAACCCAGCCATATGCAAATCAGTCTTGACCCTTTGCCCCATGGGAACAGTCCAGCCCGAACTGCCAAGCCAGGTCCTCCCTGGACTGGAAACAAGCATCCTAGGACTGGTTTCGGGCTTTCAGCCCTCATCAGCCAGGATAGCTTGATTCCAGTGGCATGGAGAGCAAGGGACTCACGTCTGAGCATACCCTTCCCACTCGGGGTGACAAATGCAAAAACAACAATTGATGGACAGAATGCAGAACAATGTCATACATTCACCCCAGTACAGAGATCTGGGCCTAAATCCATCGTTTTTTTGCTCACCATGCCATTCCAGTTTGAACCCAGCCATATGCAAATCAGTCTTGACCCTGTGCCCCATGGGAACAGTCCAGCCCGAACTGCCAAGCCAGGTCCTCCCTGGACTGGAAACAAGCATCCTAGGACCGGTTTCGGGCTTTCAGCCCTCGTCAGCCAGGATAGCTTGATTCCAGTGGCATGGAGAGCAAGGGACTCATGTCTGAGCATACCCTTCCCACTCGGGTATTTAACCCAGATCTCTTGACTGGGGGAGAATGTCTGCATTGTCAGCATTCCGTCCATCATTTGTTTGTTGTAACGCTTTTCGCCCTAAGTGGGATGGGTATTCCCAGACGTAGGACCCGTGCTCACTACGCCACTGGAGTCAAGCTATCCTGGCTGATGACGGCTGATAGCCAGAAACTGGTCCTAGGATGCTTGATTCCGGTCCAGGGAAGACATGGCTTGGCAGTTCGGGCTGGACTGTTCCCATGAGGCACAGGGTCAAGACTGATTTGCATATGGCCATGTCTAAACTGGGGTGGCGTAGTGGGCAAAAGAATGATGGATTTAACCCAGATCTCTTGACTGGGGGAGAATGTCTGCATTGTCAGCATTCCGTCCATCATTTGTTTGTTGTAATGCTCTACTGGTAGCATTAGTAAACAATGTAAAGTAATTCCTTTAATATTATGTGCTGCCAACCCAGTTGGAGCAGTGACAACACAAGACAAATGCGACTCAGTTGTTGTCTGCAGATAACTTGTAATTACTTTAATTAAGAAATGTTTTCCTGTTCCAGCTTGTCCACTCACATACATTTGGATAGGTTGAAATGATGTACATGAGCACCCGTTCTTTTCATGAAGTAATCCATGGTCAATCTGCTCTTTCACTTGTTGATATATTTGTTTCTGTTCAACATTTAGTTGTTCTTCCAAGTTTCCTAACTGTATTACATCTTCTTGAGCTTGATACATTGCTGTTTCCACCTCATTCATGGCAATTGCTGCTTCATTTTCAACAATTGGTTGTCCTAGTGGATCTTGACTCGGTGCAGCAGAACTTTGACTGTCTTGAGAACTGTCTCTAACAATCTCAGCTGCAATTGTAGCTTCTTGATCAATTTCATCATTCAACATTTTCACATAATTTGCAAAAGCACTGCATTGTATGCTATCTTTACAAGCATTAAATGAATCTTCATCGCTCTGAAAATCTCCAAGTAATTCCAGTTCTGAACGCCATGGTTTAAACATTTGCAAAAGGGCTAAATAGTAAAATTCCCTTTTATCAGCAGTGTAACAACTCAGTTTCCTGTGATTAATTAAATTTCCTTTCCTTTGTTTCACCAAACATCCTTCGGAACCAATCACTGCATATTTTCCATCATTGATGTTCTCTGTAGTATTCCGTTTAAAAGTGTAGTTTTGCAGCACTTCATAGAGACACATGTTCTCAAGATGATGACTTCTGTTTGGGTAATATGTGTCCAACATATTCGTTTTCAAAATATCTGTGCTTTCTGGTTCTTTTTCTGCTAAATATTCAATTTCTTGAACAGATTTCAGTACACGATTTCGCATTGCTGCAAGACCTAGACTCACCCAAATGATTCTTCTACTTTTGGAGTATAGACTTTCAGATGATAACCGATCTGAGCATTCATATGCTCCAATTTCACGATGCGATAACATCTTCAAACTGAAACTGTATAATTTCTTAATTAGAGTCTTCTCGTGAGAAATCTCTTCCCACATTTCTTTCAATTCTGTCTTTTCTGATTTAGTAATGTAGGACGTTACATATCGAGCAACAGCAATGGAATTGTCTGCAACATACTGAATATCCATGTTTGCGTTCCACATGGATAAAATAACTGGAGTGTATTTTGAGTCTTCGCTTCTTCTTAAGTTGTAGGTATTTTTGGGAGACTTTCTTGTGATGGTATGTCGCTTAGCTGACATAAAACTGTTCACTCTTCCTTTGGATAGTACAGGACGTGGAAATCCAAAACGACATTTGGTATAGAACTTATCCTTTGACTTGTACTTTCGTCGACAGTATTTGGAATGAAGTGGATGTACACTGTAATGTTCATAGATTTCTTCACATCTGGACATGACCACTTTTTCAATTTGTCCACTTAATGTTTCAGTATCTTCTGCTAAATCTATTTCTTCTTCTACAAACACATTTCTATAGTACTCATTATTTTTTATCAGATACAATGATGCCTTTTGCACTTTTCTAACATCCACTAACTCTTGCCAGATTTTCTTATTCTTAGTAGGAACACCATTAACTAGAATGACTAGTGGTTCATTTTCTGCATGGTCTACACCAATAGTTTCAATGTTTTTCTTTAAATCTAACGGTAAATACACAACTCTTCCTTTCAATCCTCTTTGTAACTCTGATGGAGGTAATTTACCTGTTTTAGGCTCCGTACGAACAATAGCCTGAAACGGGTGCACACATTGAATGAGAATAGACTCATACGTATTTAAATCTATCAGCTCTGGAGGAATAGCAACCAATTCTAGATTATTATGAACAGCTCTAGCAGGCATTTTATTCTCATCTAATTTGTTATAACAATATTTGCAAATACGCTGCTCAGATCCCAAATCAAAACAATCCTCTACCAACAAATAAGTTGCAAATTCCTTCCACTTATCATTTTTTTCTATTTCACTTTTTAAATACAGATTGACACTCCTAGTCTGATTTTTATAGTGACTTCGCCGACAACAAAAACAAGAAACATTTGGTCTTTCACCTGAAATTACCTTAAACTTTGTGATTTGATCTTCAACATTTTTTGTAATCACGGGTTCTACATTGTCTTCAACATTTTGTTCTACTAATGTGTCAGTTTCTACACTCTCTTGCTGAGGACCAAAGTAACAAAACTCAATATCATCACAAACCTTCTTCACATCTGATACTGACCCACGCAAAAGAGCACTGTTCAACTCATTTAACATTAGTGCTGGACTTTTTGCATAATACAATCTTCTCACTAACTTCCGCATTTGAGTATGATGTACTGCCAACATACTGAAATGGTGAAAAACACTTCTACAAACTTTCCTAGAAAGACAAGCCAGAGAATGACCTTGCAAACCAGTATTTTTTCTCACTCTGCAAGGTTCTAGTCCTTGCAACACCTTAATCTTTTGTTTAACATTTTTTTTGCTATATGCTTGTAAACAACTACATAATTTATCAATAGATTCTTGTTGTACACTACAAATACTACTGCAATCCCAAGTGTACACAGGGTGTTCAGGACGTCTCCCTAGAACTATCACTTCTTCTGCATTTCTTTCAACCATATTCTCTTTGTCAATTGGACAACCATCTCTAACCTCATAACCTCAACCACTGGTGTCAACTGCATGCAATAAATTATTGCTCTGTAAATAACTCTCCTCATTAAAGAAAGGCTCTGAACTGGAACTGTGTTTCCATTCTCCCAAACAAAATCACAAAAATGTGTTCTATTAATTACTCTTTTCCTCCTACTTTTGGCCTTCATTAAATGGATTGGTTTATCTAGTGATCGAATTCTGTTTAATACTAAAATGAATAGTTTCCTTTTTACTTCAAAAGCCTTTTCAAAAATGGTTTCAATGCTTCTTCTTTTTATAAAATAGAGCTCTCTTTTTATATTTCTTCACATCTTTCAGCAAATTATGTACTACTCTCTTGTAAAATATTTCTTTGCGTATTTCCTTATACTGATTTTGCCTTCTTTTACCGTACTTCATCTCCTTTGACTGTCCACTTGCTTTTTTGCTTTTCCTATTATTTTGAATATTTTTTCTAGTTGAAGCATTCTCAGCGGTTTCAGCATTCTGTACATTCTGTCTGGTCCTACAAACATTTTTAATAAATTGCTTTGTGATCTTACCAGAAGATTTTTTCTTTTTAGCCACATTATGTTGTTCATTCAATACTTGTGGTTGATTTTTCTTCAAGTAACTCTCCTTTCTCTGTTCTTTTCTTTTTCTTTTTTTTCTGGCATGATTTCTCTATTTTAATGGTGAAAAACAGTATCTGTAAAAAATAATCACAAATAAATGTATATTAATAACTTTAAAATGTATAGCCCTGAAGCACAAGTGTGACGATGGCTAAAACACCACATGCATAGTACATACTACTTTGAAGCAGTTCATGCCCTAAAGCCTGCCTCACTGAAAGACAACATACTTACTGACTGAATGATTACAGTACTATAAGGAGAGACACTGGGTGAGTGACAGGGTGTTTGCTAGAAGTGTATGGATACTGACTGGGATATTGATGATGTGAAAGACAATTGTATAGATGGTTAGAGGCCTACATGCATAGTGGATAGGCGTTTGAATCAATCCATGTGCTAAGGCCTGTCTCACTCCAATAATACTTGGATACTGACTGCATGTTTTGAGTATTGCAAGGAGAGTGCCTGGATGAATTTATAACTATTTTTTTTTTGGCGTAGTAAATACATTAGTACATAGTGCTGAATGAGTCACTGGAGAAGTATAAGGAGAATGACAGTGTGTTTGTGGGAACTGTATGAAGATTGACTGGGGTACTGAGGGTGTGAAAGACAAGTTTGTAGGTGGCTAGAGACCTGCATGCATAGTGGATAGACGTTTGAAACAGACCATGGAGTAACACCTGGATCACTGCAAAAGTACCTGGGTACTGACTGAATCATTAGAGTACTACAAACAGAGTGCCTGGGTGAATCTTTTTAAGTTTTGGCGCAGTGAATAGATTAGTACTTAGTGCCAAATGAGTCAGTGGAGGTGTGCAATTGAAGTGACAGGGTGTTTATTGGAGTTTATAGATACTGACTGGGAAATTGAAGGTCTGAAAGACAATTGTGTTGGTAGTTAGAGGCCTCCATGCATAGTGGAAATGCGTTTGAATCAATCCATGTGCTAAGGCCTGCCTCACTCCATTAGTACTTGGGTACTGACTGAATGATTAAACTATTGCAAAAAGAGTGCCTGGGTGAATTTATAACTGTTTCAGTTTTGGCGCAGTGAATGCATTACTACATGGTGCTGAATAAGTCAGTGAAAGACTGCAAGGTGAGTGACAGGGTGTTTGCTGGAAGGACATGGATACTGACTGGGGAATTCAAGCTGTTAAAGACAAGTGTATAGTAGGTTAGAAGCCTGCATGCATACTGGATAGACCTTTGAAGCAGTCCATGTGGAAATGCATGATTCACTGCATGAGTACCTGCGTACTGACTGAATCATTAAACTACTGCTAGGAGACTGCCAGGGTGAAACTTTTAAGTTTTTCGGTTTTGGTGCAGTGAATAGATTAGTACATGGCTGTATTTCCCTTAAACGGCATATCCTGTTTATGATGATTGTTTTAAAATATTGTATTTTACTCTTTTATGGTTATTTCAACGAAATAAAGAAATTGATGATGATGATTAGTACATGGCACTGGATCAGTCACTTTAGGAGTGCAATATGAGTGACAGGGTATTTATTGAAGTATATAGATACTGACTAGTTAATTGAAGAAGTGAAAGACAAGTGTGTAGGTGACGAGGCCTGCATGCATAGTGGATAGACGTTTAAACAGTCCATGAGCTAAGACCTCAGACACTACATGATTACCTGGGTACTGACTGAATCATTACACTATTGCAAGGAGAGTGCCTGGGTTGATCTTTTTAAGTTTTTGTGTTTTGGTGCAGTGAATAGATTACTACATAGTGGCAGATGAGTCACTAGAGGTGTGCAAGTGGACTGAAAGAGTGGTTACTGGAGTTTATAGATACTGACTAGTTAATTAAAGAAGTGAAATACAAGTGTGTTGGTGACTAGAGGCCTGCATGCATACTGGACAGAAGTTTGAATCACTCCATGGGCTAAGGCGTGGGTCACTGCATGAGTACCTGGGTACTGACTGAATAATTAGAGTACTGCAAGGAGAGTGCCTGGATGAATCTTTTAAGTTTTTGGGTTTTGGCACAGTGAATAGATTAGTACATGGTGCTAGATGAGTCACTGGAGGTGTGCAAGGGGAGTGACAGGGTGTTTATTGGAGTATATAGATACTGACAGGGCAAATGAAGGTGTGAAAGACAATTGTGTAGGTGGTTAGAGGCCTGCATGCATAGTGGATAGACATTTGAAGTAGTCCATGTGCTAAGGCCGGGTTCACTACATAAGTACCTGGGTACTGACTGAATCATTAGAGTACTACAAGGAGAGTGCCTCGGTGAATTTATAAGTGTTTGGCTTGTGGCGCTGTAAATAGATTAGTACATGGTGCTGAATGGGTCACTGGAGAAGTGTAAGGGGAGCGACAGGGTGTTTGCGGGAACTGTATGAATACTGACGGGGTATTGAAGGTGTGAAAGACAAGTGTGTAGGTGGTTAGAGGCCTGCATGCATACTGGACAGACGTTTAAAGCAGTCCATGACCTAAGGCCTGGGTCACTGCATGAGTACCTGGGTACTGACTGAATCATTAGAGTACTGTAAAGAGAGTGCCTGGATGAATCGTTTAAGTTTTTGGGTTTTGGCGCAGTGAATAGATTAGTACATGGTGCTAGATGAATCACTGGAGGTGTGCAAGGGGAGTGACAGGGTGTTTATTGGAGTATATAGATACTGACTGGGCAATTGAAGGTGTGAAAGACAATTGTGTAGGTGGTTATAGGCAAGAATGCATAGTGGATAGACGTTTGAAGTAGTTCATGTGCTAAGTCCGGGTTCACTACATAAGTACCTGGGTACTGACAATCATTAGAGTACTGCAAGGAGAGTGCCTCGGTGAATTTATAAGTGGTTGGGTTTTGGCACAGTGAATGGATTAGTACATGGTGCTGAATGGGTCACTAAAGGAGTGCACGGGGAGTGACAGGGTGTTTGCTGGAAGTGTATGGATACTGACTGGGGAATTGAAGGTGTGAAAGACAAGTGTGTAGATGGTTAGAGGACTGCATGCATAGTGGAGAGGCGTTTGAAGCAGTCCATGTGCTAAGGCCTGGCTCAGTGTATAAGTACTTGGGTACTGACTGAATGATTAGAGTACTGCATGGAGAGTGCCTTGCTGAATTTATAAGTGTTTGGGTTTTGGCGCAGTGAATGGATTAGTACATGGTGCTGAATGGGTCACTAGAGGAGTGCAAGGGGAGTGACAGGGTGTTTGTTAAAAGTGTATGGATACTGACTGGGGAATTGAAGGTGTGAAAGACAAGTGTGTAGATGGTTACAGGACTGCATGCATAGTGGATAGGCGTTTGAATCAATCCATGTGCTAAGGCCTGACTCACTCCATTACTACTTGGATATTAACTGAATGTTTACAGTATTGCAAGGAGAGGTCCTGGGTGAATAAATAAGCAATGACTGGCTTCTAATTCTACCAAAACTTGAGAACAGGAAAGTTTTTTAAGCAGTTATGTGTATGCAAAGATATGAAGTACCCAAATGCTTCTTTCACAGTGGTTCCCAAATGCACACAGACTCACAGTGTGATTCTAGACAAGCAACACTATCCCTTGGAATTTACCAAAACTCATTCACTACTCTGGAAGGAGTAAGGGGACTGCACACAATCTACATATTTCAGTACTGCACTTTAGTGTCAAAGCCTGACTCATTTTATCAATACATAAGCAATGACTGACTTCTAATGCTACTAAAACTTGACAACATGACAGGTTTTAAAACAGTTATCTGTCAGCAAATACATGATATTACCAAATGCTTCTCTCACAATGGTTACCCAAATGCACACAGACTCACAGTGTGATTCTAGACAAGCAACACTATCCCTAGGAGTTTACCAAAACTCATTCACTACTGTGGAAGGGGTAAGGGGACTGCACGCAATCTACATATTTCAGTACTGCACTTTAGTGTCAAAGCCTGACTCATTTTATCAATGCATAAGCAAAGACTGGCTTCTAATGCTACTAAAACTTCACAACATGACAGGTTTTAAAACAGTTATCTGTCAGCAAATACACAATATAACCAAATGCTTCTCTCACAATGATTGACCAAATGCACACAGACTCACAGTGTGATTCTAGACAAACAACACTATCCCTTGCACTTTACCAAAACACATTCACTACTCTGGAAGGAGTAAGGGGACTGCAAACAATCTACATATTTCAATATTGTACTTTATTGTCAAAGCCTGACTCATTTTATCAATGCAAAAGCAAAGACTGGCTTTAAGTTCTAATTCTACTAAAACTTGACAACATGACAGGTTTTAAAACAGTTATCTGTCAGCAAATACACTATGTTACCAAATGCTTCTCTCACAACGCTTACCCAAAAGAACACAGACTCACAGTGTGTTTCTAGACAAGCAACACTATCCCTAGGATTTTACCAAAACTCATTCACTACTCTGGAAGGGGTAAGGGGACTGCATACAAACTACATATTTTAGTACTGCATTTTAGTGCAGAAGCCTGACTCATTTTCCGAATACATAAGCAATGACTGCCTTCTAATTCTACCAAAACTTGAGAACAGGAAAGGTTTTTAAGCAGTTATGTGTATGCAAAGATATGAAGTACCCAAATGCTTCTCTCACAGTGGTTCCCAAATGCACACAGACTCACAGTGTGATTCTAGACAAGCAACACTATCCCTAGGAGTTCACCAAAACTCATTCACTACTGTGGAAGGGGGAAGGGGACTGCACGCAATCTACATATTTCAGTACTGCACTTTAGTGTCAAAGCCTGACTCATTTTATCAATGCATAAGCAAAGACTGGCTTCTAATGCTACTAAAATTTGACAACATGACAGGTTTTAAAACAGTTATCTGTCATCAAATACACGATGTTACCAAATGCTTTTCTCACAATAATTGCCCAAACGCACACAGACTCACAGTGTATTGTAGACAGCCAACTATCCCTTGTACAAAATACATTCACTAGTTTACAAAATGTAAGGTGACTGCACACATTGCAGAAAGTTTTCTACTACACATTAGTACCAAAATGTTTCTCTCAAAATGATTCCTAAATGCACACAGACTCACTGTGTGATTCTAGACAAACAACACTATCCCTTGCACTGTACCAAAACACATTTCTTAATCTAGAAGAAGTACTACATTTTAGTGTAGAAACATGACTCATTTTGCAAATACATAAACAATGACTGGTTTCTAATTCTACCAAATCATAAAAACAGCATAGTTATCTGTCTGCAAACATATGAAAAACACAAATACTTATCACAGAATGGTTTCTACATGCACTCACACTGTCAATAAGATTGTAGACAAAAAAAAGTACTCCCTGCACTTTTTTCAGGAGAAATATATTAGTCTGATTAAAATCAAAATAGACCACATACATCCCCTCACAATTAAATAACTCACCTTTCAAGTTGTTTTGTAGATTAAGAAGTATGTCAGTCACACACCAGATTTTCTTATACAGAATGGCAACGTTTCCCTCTCATTTTGCACACATATACATGAAAACAACAAATCACATTCCTTCCCACATTAATTCAAAAGCCAACACACATTTCTATTGGTTAAACATTTCAACCCTTTACAAATGACATAAATTTGAACCCTACCCCCAATCTGCCTTCTGCTGTTACCATAGAAACAGGTCATGGAACTCTTAACTGAGCACACAGGTCACAAGTTCAGCACACAATGTTGCTAATTAAAACAGCAAGTGTGCTTGACTGTTCAACATATCACCTTATCATATATAATGTTCCTTTCAATCAGTTTGTGTTAACCAATAAGAGTCATGCATTTAAAATACAGAAACATGCACCCTAGTTTTCAGTGCAGAAGGTTATCAAACAACCAATGATTTCTTCTCTTTTTTCAAAACTGCATCTTAGCCACCATTTTAGAAAAATCTTACTTTTCAAACTGCCATTTCATTTACAGAGACCACCTGAGTGCATCCAGACCTCCCTTCAAGATGCTTAGAGTGTGGATTGTGGGATACAGCTATATTTTCTGGAGCCATAGGTATACAGAAAACAAAGGCATTCACAAAGACCTAGGTTTGCCAAATGTAGACATTAAATGGATTGGACAGAGAGGGTTAAAGTGGCACCAATTATTGCCATTGGTAAACTCCTTTATGCATCTCCAACACCCTGACCTCATAATAGTGCACTGTGGTGGCAATGACCTAGGCACTTTGACTGGGGTAGGTCTGGAAATGCTTATGAAGGACACCTTTGCAGAACTGATTTCACTTTTTCCCAAAACTGCCTTTGTGTATTCTAACATATGCCAAAGGCAGAAATGGAACTGGTCAAATCATTTTTGGCCACAGATTGAGAAAGCTAGGAAACATGTGAATAAATATGTTCCTGCTTTTCTCCGAGAATATAGAATGGGGTCCATTTACAATAACAATCTGCGTTTTCATATGCAAGAGATGTATAGGAGAGATGGAGTACACTTTACTGATAAAGGAAACAGAGTCTTCCTCAACAGCTTTAGACTCTGTATAGGTACTTACTTATAAGTACCAAAACTCTCAAGAACACAACGGCTCTTTTTAGCGCCACTCAAGAACACAACACTTAAGGCGTGGGTCACTGCATGAGTACCTGGGTACTGACTGAATAATTAGAGTACTGCAAGGAGAGTGCCTGGATGAATCTTTTAAGTTTTGGGGTTTTGGAACAGTGAATAGATTAGTACATGGTGCTAGATGAGTCACTGGAGGTGTGCAAGGGGAGTGACAGGGTGTTTATTGGAGTATATAGATACTGACAGGGCAAATGAAGGTGTGAAAGACAATTGTGTAGGTGGTTAGAGGCCTGCATGCATAGTGGATAGACATTTGAAGTAGTCCATGTGCTAAGGCCGGGTTCACTACATAAGTACCTGGGTACTGACTGAATCATTAGAGTACTACAAGGAGAGTGCTTCGGTGAATTTATAAGTGTTTGGCTTTTGGCGCAGTAAATAGATTAGTACATGGTGCTGAATGGGTCACTGGAGAAGTGTAAGGGGAGCGACAGGGTGTTTGCGGGAACTGTATGAATACTGACGGGGTATTGAAGGTGTGAAAGACAAGTGTGTAGGTGGTTAGAGGCCTGCATGCATACTGGACAGACGTTTAAAGCAGTCCATGACCTAAGGCGTGGGTCACTGCATGAGTACCTGGGTACTGACTGAATCATTAGAGTACTGTAAAGAGAGTGCCTGGATGAATCGTTTAAGTTTTTGGGTTTTGGCGCAGTGAATAGATTAGTACATGGTGCTAGATGAATCACTGGAGGTGTGCAAGGGGAGTGACAGGGTGTTTATTGGAGTATATAGATACTGACTGGGCAATTGAAGGTGTGAAAGACAATTGTGTAGGTGGTTATAGGCAAGAATGCATAGTGGATAGACGTTTGAAGTAGTTCATGTGCTAAGTCCGGGTTCACTACGTAAGTACCTGGGTACTGACAATCATTAGAGTACTGCAAGGAGAGTGCCTCGGTGAATTTATAAGTGGTTGGGTTTTGGCACAGTGAATGGATTAGTACATGGTGCTGAATGGGTCACTAAAGGAGTGCACGGGGAGTGACAGGGTGTTTGCTGGAAGTGTATGGATACTGACTGGGGAATTGAAGGTGTGAAAGACAAGTGTGTAGATGGTTAGAGGACTGCATGCATAGTGGATAGGCGTTTGAAGCAGTCCATGTGCTAAGGCCTGGCTCAGTGTATAAGTACTTGGGTACTGACTGAATGATTAGAGTACTGCATGGAGAGTGCCTTGCTGAATTTATAAGTGCTTGGGTTTTGGCGCAGTGAATGGATTAGTACATGGTGCTGAATGGGTCACTAGAGGAGTGCAAGGGGAGTGACAGGGTGTTTGTTAAAAGTGTATGGATACTGACTGGGGAATTGAAGGTGTGAAAGACAAGTGTGTAGATGGTTACAGGACTGCATGCATAGTGGATAGTGGGTTTGAATCAATCCATGTGCTAAGGCCTGCCTCACTCCATTACTACTTGGACATTAACTGAATGTTTACAGTATTGCAAGGAGAGGTCCTGGGTGAATACATAAGCAATGACTGGCTTCTAATTCTACCAAAACTTGAGAACAGGAAAGTTTTCTAAGCAGTTATGTGTATGCAAAGATATGAAGTACCCAAATGCTTCTTTCACAGTGGTTCCCAAATGCACACAGACTCACAGTGTGATTCTAGACAAGCAACACTATCCCTTGGAATTTACCAAAACTCATTCACTACTCTGGAAGGAGTAAGGGGACTGCACACAATCTACGTATTTCAGTACTGCACTTTAGTGTCAAAGCCTGACTCATTTTATCAATACATAAGCAATGACTGACTTCTAATGCTACTAAAACTTGACAACATGACAGGTTTTAAAACAGTTATCTGTCAGCAAATACATGATATTACCAAATGCTTCTCTCACAATGGTTACCCAAATGCACACAGACTCACAGTGTGATTCTAGACAAGCAACACTATCCCTAGGAGTTTACCAAAACTCATTCACTACTGTGGAAGGGGTAAGGGGACTGCACGCAATCTACATATTTCAGTACTGCACTTTAGTGTCAAAGCCTGACTCATTTTATCAATGCATAAGCAAAGACTGGCTTCTAATGCTACTAAAACTTCACAACATGACAGGTTTTAAAACAGTTATCTGTCAGCAAATACACAATATAACCAAATGCTTCTCTCACAATGATTGACCAAATGCACACAGACTCACAGTGTGATTCTAGACAAACAACACTATCCCTTGCACTTTACCAAAACACATTCACTACTCTGGAAGGAGTAAGGGGACTGCAAACAATCTACATATTTCAATATTGTACTTTATTGTCAAAGCCTGACTCATTTTATCAATGCATAAGCAAAGACTGGCTTCTAATTCTACTAAAACTTGACAACATGACAGGTTTTAAAACAGTTATCTGTCAGCAAATACACTATGTTACCAAATGCTTCTCTCACAACGCTTACCCAAAAGAACACAGACTCACAGTGTGTTTCTAGACAAGCAACACTATCCCTAGGATTTTACCAAAACTCATTCACTACTCTGGAAGGGGTAAGGGGACTGCATACAAACTACATATTTTAGTACTGCATTTTAGTGCAGAAGCCTGACTCATTTTCCGAATACATAAGCAATGACTGCCTTCTAATTCTACCAAAACTTGAGAACAGGAAAGGTTTTTAAGCAGTTATGTGTATGCAAAGATATGAAGTACCCAAATGCTTCTCTCACAGTGGTTCCCAAATGCACACAGACTCACAGTGTGATTTTATACAAGCAACACTATCCCTAGGAGTTCACCAAAACTCATTCACTACTGTGGAAGGGGGAAGGGGACTGCACGCAATCTACATATTTCAGTACTGCACTTTAGTGTCAAAGCCTGACTCATTTTATCAATGCATAAGCAAAGACTGGCTTCTAATGCTACTAAAATTTGACAACATGACAGGTTTTAAAACAGTTATCTGTCATCAAATACACGATGTTACCAAATGCTTTTCTCACAATAATTGCCCAAACGCACACAGACTCACAGTGTATTGTAGACAGCCAACTATCCCTTGTACAAAATACATTCACTAGTTTACAAAATGTAAGGTGACTGCACACATTGCAGAAAGTTTTCTACTACACATTAGTACCAAAATGTTTCTCTCAAAATGATTCCTAAATGCACACAGACTCACTGTGTGATTCTAGACAAACAGCACTATCCCTTGCACTGTACCCAAACACTTTTCTTAATCTAGAAGAAGTACTACATTTTAGTGTAGAAACATGACTCATTTTGCAAATACATAAACAATGACTGGTTTCTAATTCTACCAAATCATAAAAACAGCATAGTTATCTGTCTGCAAACATATGAAAAACACAAATACTTATCACAGAATGGTTTCTACATGCACTCACACTGTCAATAAGATTGTAGACAAAAAAAAGTACTCCCTGCACTTTTTTCAGGAGAAATATATTAGTCTGATTAAAATCAAAATAGACCACATACATCCCCTCACAATTAAATAACTCACCTTTCAAGTTGTTTTGTAGATTAAGAAGTATGTCAGTCACACACCAGATTTTCTTATACAGAATGGCAACGTTTCCCTCTCATTTTGCACACATATACATGAAAACAACAAATCACATTCCTTCCCACATTAATTCAAAAGCCAACACACATTTCTATTGGTTAAACATTTCAACCCTTTACAAATGACATAAATTTGAACCCTACCCCCAATCTGCCTTCTGCTGTTACCATAGAAACAGGTCATGGAACACTTAACTGAGCACACAGGTCACGAGTTCAGCACACAATGTTGCTAATTAAAACAGCAAGTGTGCTTGACTGTTCAACATATCACCTTATCATATATAATGTTCCTTTCAATCAGTTTGTGTTAACCAATAAGAGTCATGCATTTAAAATACAGAAACATGCACCCTAGTTTTCAGTGCAGAAGGTTATCAAACAACCAATGATTTCTTCTCTTTTTTCAAAACTGCATCTTAGCCACCATTTTAGAAAAATCTTACTTTTCAAACTGCCATTTCATTTACAGAGACCACCTGAGTGCATCCAGACCTCCCTTCAAGATGCTTAGAGTGTGGATTGTGGGATACAGCTATATTTTCGGGAGCCATAGGTATACAGAAAACAAAGGCATTCACAAAGACCTAGGTTTGCCAAATGTAGACATTAAATGGATTGGACAGAGAGGGTTAAAGTGGCACCAATTATTGCCATTGGTAAACTCCTTTATGCATCTCCAACACCCTGACCTCATAATAGTGCACTGTGGTGGCAATGACCTAGGCACTTTGACTGGGGTAGGTCTGGAAATGCTTATGAAGGACACCTTTGCAGAACTGATTTCACTTTTTCCCAAAACTGCCTTTGTGTATTCTAACATATGCCAAAGGCAGAAATGGAACTGGTCAAATCATTTTTGGCCACAGATTGAGAAAGCTAGGAAACATGTGAATAAATCTGTTCCTGCTTTTCTCCGAGACTATAGAATGGGGTCCATTTACAATAACAATCTGCGTTTTCATATGCAAGAGATGTATAGGAGAGATGGAGTACACTTTACTGATAAAGGGAACAGAGTCTTCCTCAACAGCTTTAGACTCTGTATAGGTACTTACTTATAAGTACCAAAACTCTCAAGAACACAACGGCTCTTTTTAGCGCCACTCAAGAACAAAACACTTAAGATTGATGTTTATCTCCCAAAAATTTCAGTTTTTTTTCCTTGGAGTCGCGCACCCAACACGCTAGGAACCGCGCACCCTACGCGAGAAAAATCGTGCACCCAATGCGTTAGGATGCGCGACTCCTAATTTTACAGTAAAAAAAAAATATCCCCTATCACTAATTTTTATTATCCCGGGGACCCCATCCCCTGGGGCTTATTAAAACACGTTGGGGACCGTGGGGTGAGCCCCAACGCCCCCATGGTCCCAGCTGGCTCCCCGTGTCCTTCGGGAGCCTGCATTGCTTTTCCACATGGGGTGCTGCTGACATGCAGCTCCCCGTGTGGAAAAGCAATATCGTTTGGATTTTGAAAGAGAGAGCAGGTGTCACTGCTCTCTCTTTCAAAATCCAAACAAAGTTTGCTATGGGAGGGCGGGAGACTCCCACCCTCTCATAGCAAACAACAGTGTCCCGTGGGTGGGCACCCCAGGACACTGCAGGAGCCGGCCTGGGGGGTGGCTGTCCCCAGGGCCCTCGAGGGCTCCAGGAGGGGGGCCACGCAGCCCCCTCCCTCAATAAATAAAGCCCCGGGGGTTGGTGGTCCCCGGGGCTTGGTGTGCCGCTCAGACCCCCCACCCTATTTATTTTGTAGCCCCAGGCGTAGCGGTCCCTGGGGCTGGGGCCCCCCCCCCCCTGGGCCCCCCATTAATTTTTACAGATTTTGCCCCCGGGATTTGGCCCCCCGGGGGCTAAATTTTTCAGCCGGATCCGCGCACCCTGCACACATTTTGCCGTTTAAAAAAAAAAAAGGGGCCCGAGGGTGTCAGGTGTCCTTCTGCTGGGACCCCCTAAGCAACACTAGAGGGTCAGAGTATTTCTATCCTGCCCCCTTTACATTTTTCACACACTTATTTCCCTTACTTAATCAGCCTTGCTTCTACCGAGGCACAAAATGGCTGCCAACAGTTCCTGGTTTTCGAATGTTGACAGACACTTGACAGCCAATTAGCATGCAGCGCGTGATCTGGAAGGTGCGCACACGGTTCGCAGAGGGTGCGGTCAGGGTGCGCATAGGGTGCGCGTATCCTCCGAAGCCATAGATATATATGTACTTTTAACTCTAATTTTCTCAGGAACTACTGAACAGATTTCCACCATTTATGCAAAAGGCACGAGTCTGAACTGAGGACTACCTCTTTGCCAAATTTGGTGTAATTCCGTTCAGCAGTTCGGGCTGTAGCTGCATCAAAAGGTCCTATGGGAAATTGCATGGGGAAAACGCGTTTTGGGACCCCCCTTTTTTCTCGGCCCCCACTTGACGAATCACCACGAAACTTTCAGGATAGGAGCGGACCAGAGCTTGCCAAAAGTTTGGAAAATGTCGCAAAGATTCGTCAACCGGCGTCAGACTTATTGGGAATAGAATGTTGCGGATTTCCTATGGAAAATAGGTCCTAACTATAACTACCTACTGCCGACCGCCAATATATATATATATATATATATATATATATATATATTCACTGAAAAAAAGCATAGGTTTTAGGGAAAGTTATAGTTAGTTGGACATTTCACTCGTACAAAACCATAGAAATTCCCCTGTTATAGTTAGTTCAGCTAACTATAACTCGTGCCCCCGCAATGCTCTGCTGATAACGTCACAAATTACATCACTCATGACATGGTCAGTGACATCACTGATGACATCACTGATGACATCTCAAATGACATCACTGATCTATATATAAAAAAATATATATAATTGGCCTCCCTCCTGTTGCCAATTCCGGGCCCCAGGGACCCCATCCTCCGGGGCATAGCCAAACTTTTTTTATTATTATGGAGGGGGCTTCGTGGCCCCCCTTCTCAGGCCATTTATGGCCCCAGGGACCCCATCCCCAGGACCTGGCCTCTTGCTGGGGACTGTGGTCACCCGGGACACTGCAGGAGCTGACCCTGTGGGGTGGCGGTCCCGCAGGGCTATCACAGTCTCCAGGAGGGGGACCGCGTGGCTCCCCTCCCATCCTCTGAACAGCCACAGGGAGGTGGTGGCCCTCAGGGCTCGGGGTCCATTACGGACCACCAAATTTAAATATTAGTGCCCCGGGGAGGTGGCAGTCCCCGGGGAGGTGGCAGTCCCCGGGGCTTGTGGGGGGCTCGAGCCTCCCCTCACAGGTATATATTTTGTTATTAAAAGAAGCCCCAGGGGTGGTGGTCCCAGGGGCTGCGGGGGGGGGGGGCAGTGTGACCACAGCAAATAATTAATGAAAGCCCTGGGGGCCATGTGCCCCGCAAATATTTATGAAAAGCCCCAGGTCGGCAGTCCCCGTGGCAGTGTGGGTGGATTGGGGCCCACCAGAATATTTCTCACTGCCCCTGGGACCTGGCCCACCTTGGGGCTTCAATTAAACGAATCGCAGAAGTCCGCGCTTCATTTTTTAAAAAATTTCTCGGCCGTATTCGCGCACCCAGCGTGAATTCGGACGATTTGTTTTTTTAAAGAAATGCTTTTTTGGGCCCTGGGGGTACATTGTGGGTCTCCCTGAGCAGGCCCAGGGGGTCATGGTGTTTCTGACCTGCCCCCTTTTCTTGTTTTTGCGTTTCTTTTTCTCTTTTCTTGTGACTTGGTTCTACTGAGTCACTAGACATCTGCCAATACTTCCTGGTTTGGAGTGTTGACAGCCAATTAGAATGCAGCTCGTGATCGGCAGGGTGCGCGGATGCACAGCAGCCATAGATATCGAAACTTTTATTTTTTGATTTTCTCAGCAACTACTGAACGAATTTACACCATTTAAAAAAAGGTCTCTTTCTGAACCAAGGGCTACCTTTTTCCTAAATTTGGTGTAATTCCGTTCAGCAGTTTCGGCTGTAACCGTGTCTAAAGTTTCCTATGGGAAATTGATTTTTTGACCTCTGTTTTGTTAATTTCTCAGGAACTACTGAACGAATTTACACCATTTAACAAAAAGGTCTCTTTCTGAACCAAGGGCAACCGTTTTGCCAAATTTGGTGTAATTCTGTTCAGCAGTTCGGGCTGTAGTCGTGTCTAAAGTATCCTATTGGAAATAACATGGAGAAAACACGTTTTGGGACCACCCTTTTTTCTCGGCCCCCGCTTGCTAAATCACCCCAAAACTTTCGAGACAGGAGCTGATCGGAGCACCCCACCAGTTTTGAAAATTTCGCGATGATTCATCAACCTGCACCAAAGTTATTGGGAGAAGAAAAAATGCTTTTTGAATAGAAACAAGGTCCTAACTATAACTACCTACTGGCGACCACCAGTAGATAATATATATATTTACTTGTCAAGAAACAGTTATAATTGAACTACAAAAGGCGGCATTAAAATATTGCCTGGCCTGTGTGATGTGAACTCCTCTGTTGAGTACGAGGGGTGATGAGTTCACCATTTAGTAGGCTGCTTTGCATGAGACACAGTGGTGTGAGCATTGGAAGCAGTCATCAGAATGCTCTTATCACATCATAAATCTTGTTTTTGTAGCAGGTGCACATTCTCCATTACCTCATCATCAGGGAGCCAAAAATAATTTGAGTGATTAAGCTCTTAGGTAGAAATTGATTACGAGTGATCCTAACTGCCTCTATTTCATCAAGAACTTTGCTTGGAATATTGAATAGCAGACGTCTGAGTTCTGATTCTAGCAAACATGGATTTAAAAGCAGACATCTATCTTCTTATCACAAACTGATAATGTACCACACACTCTAGGGGTGTACCTTGAAACTGCATCTGTGTAGCTAGCAGGTTATTTGATGTTAAACCAACATTTATGTTGCTCTAGAGTAATTAGCACATTGATGGTCCCTTTAACCAGTGTGGAAACTATGTTACTATTTTCCTTATGTTGAGACCTACCCTGTGACTTGGACACTTTCAAAGGGCACGGTTGCACTAGCAGTTCTAGGAGCATACAATAAATCGCAATCAATGAAAATAATTGGCTGGAGTGAATGCATTTCATCCTGTTAACATCCACTGCTGTAGGATCCTCTTGCAGTAGTGAAATTTACGTTGTGAACAGAAATGTATTTTTATTCAAATGAGAAAAACTTTGGGCCCGATCCACAGAACTAACTTAAGACAAAATCCTAAACTTACTACCATTTTGGAATTCACAGAAGGCACTTACTCATTTTGGTATTCACAGAAGGCACTTACTCATTTCGGTATTCACAGAAGTTAGTAGTCTTAACTTTAGGACTCCTAAATGCCTTCTGTGAATACCGAAAGTCTTAAAGTTAGGATTTTTCTCAGTTTAAGAGTAGTAAAGTTAGGAGTCCTAACTTTACTACTCCTAAACTGAGAAAAATCCTAACTTTAAGACTTTCGATATTCACAGAAGGCATTTAGGAGTCCTAAAGTTAGGAGTCCTAACTTTACTACTCCTAAACTGAGAACAATCCTGACTTTAAGACTTTCGGTATTCACAGAAGGCATTGAGGAGTACTAAAGTTAGGAGTCCTAACTTTACTACTCCTAAACTGAGAATAATCCTGACTTTAAGACTTTCGGTATTCACAGAAGGCATTTAGGAGTCCTAAAGTTAGGACTCCTAACTTCTGTGAATACTGAAATGAGTAAGTGCCTTCTGTGAATAACAAAATGAGTAAGTGCCTTCTGTGAACACCAAAATGGTAGTAAGTTTAGGATTTTGTCTTAAGTTAGTTCTGTGAATCGGGCCCATAATGTTTAAATAACGCATAGAATAAGCAACATTTTGGGAAATGGTCTTTTCTGCAGGGTCAACCCCAAACATTTTGCATTCCTTCTCCCCTTTTTCTGACCTCACTTTTGTTGGCTTTAGGATTCTAGGCGCCTTAGCACTGCCAACCAGTGCTAAAGTGCATGTGCTCCCTCATTTAAACATGGTAACATTACTCATACCCAATTGGGATAGTTAATTTACTTAGAAGTCCCTAGTAAAGTCCACTAGATGTGCCTGTAATTTAAATGCTGCTAGTGGGACTGCAATGCTGATTGTGGCACCCACACAAGTAGCCCTTCAAACATGTCTCAAGCCTACCACTGCAGAGCGTGTGTGTTCAGCTTTCCTGCAATGTTGACTTGGCATTTAAAACCATTTGCCAAGCCGTAAACTCCCCTTTTTCAACATAAGACACCCCTTAGGTAGTCCCTTGATAGCCCATAGGGAAAGGTTCTGTGTAAGTAAAAGGAAGGACATGTACATTTAAGTTTTGTATGTCCTGGTACAAAAAAACACCCCAATTTGTTTTTCATTATTATGAGGCCTACTCCTCTAATAGGCTAATATTGGGAATTTCTTAGTACATTATTCAGCTGAAATTCCTGATTGAGAAGGAGTAGCTCTGCAATGTTTTATATAATTGCAATGGTAATGCTAAATCCTCTTAGCTGGCAAAGTTAGATTTAGCATTACTATTTTAGAGATGCCACTTGCCGCAGGCACACAGAGCTTTAAGAGCAGTGAAATGCCAACTTTCTAAAAATGCTACAGCAACAAATGATAGACAGACTGCTGAATAAATCAAACATTCTCCCACCAGTCAAGAGATCTTAGTTAAATCCATCATTGTTTTACTCACTACGCCACCTCACTTTGGACCCAGCCATATGCAAATCAGTCTTTACCCTGCTCCTCAAGGGAACAGTCCAGCCCAAAGCCAGGTCCTCCCTGGACCAGAAACAGACATCCTGGGGCCAGTTTTGGGGTATCGCCCCACATCAGCCAGGCTAGCTTGAATACAGTGGCACAGTGAGCCCAGGGCCCACATCTGGGCATTCCCGGTGCACTTAGGAAGAGAAAGCAAAAGGCACACAAATGATGGATGGACTGTGGAACAAATCAAACATTCTCCCCCAGTTAAGAGATCTGGGTTAAATCCATCTGGCTGATGAGGGGGTAATACCCCAAAACCGGTCCCAGGATGCTTGTTTCGGGTCTGAGGAGGACCTGGCTTGGCAGTTCAGGCTGGACTGTTCCCATGAGGAGCGGGGTAAAGACTGACTTGCATATGGCTGTGTCCAAACTGGGGTGCTGTAGTGAGCATAAGTAAAATGGATTTAACCCAGATCTGTTGACTGGAGGTGAATGTTTGATTTATTCAGCATTCTGTCCATCATTTGTTGCTGCAGGACTTATAGAAAGTTGGCATTCACTGCACTTAAAGCTCTGTGCAAAGGTGCACAGGTAATGTATGATGCCTTTAGTCACCAATCACTGATCTTTCTATAAATAATGTATTTTCAAAACTGCAGAGAGCCAAAGCTAGCCTAATGTGAGGGGACACTGTGGACACTACAAGACACCGTAGCCAAGCACTTTAGAAAGACACTCAAGCGATGCAGGTGGAAATGCACCCAGGTGGCACACCCCTACTGGTACCGACCTCTGAAAATACAAAAGAACAACCACGTTCACACACACATACAGGCAAACATACATGCCAATGAAGCATATTAAATATACGTACACCACTGATGACCCAATCTAACAACCACCAGACTCTGGTTTATGATGATGTCCTGAAGACACGTGTAAGAAAGTAGCCGAACTCCAACCACACTTCGAGGTGCACTAATGGCACTATACCGCTAGACAATAAAACAAGACACCTAAGAAAATGTAACTGAACTCCCTGCCCCTCGAGCAAGAAAGGTCTGATACACCAGCAGTTCTAAATGTGCAATCTCACTGCCAACCTTCAGTACAACATGCAGCACTCTCTGCAGTGCCACCCTCACCCAGTCTCTGAGGTCTCTTTAGCACAAGTGCTATACTACCACAACCTCCAGTTTCCTAGTCACTGAGCAAGTGGTGCCCTTTCAAGGGACCATGGTGGTCCACCTCTAAAGCAGATTTTACAGCTATATCAGTAAACAAAAAGGTAGTTTTCTATAAAGCTCTAAAGGGTAGTGCAAGACATCTTTTCAATACATCAGTGTTTCTAAAAGAGACAAACTGGAAAGAACATTTAAATCTCAAGAGGGACATTCTTCGAGATTTCAATCTGAAAGCAATAAACAGGGCTAGTGAAACACAGACATTGCAATCAGAGAGGAAGTGCATCATAGAATATTGTGCCCTGAAGGATAATGTGCACAGAGCTGGTCACTTTCATTCTTACGTACATACATTGTAATGCAAGTATCCTTTTGTCTTCACTAGGGAAAGTACCCTAAGAAAAAGAGAAAGGTGTGTGGTTAGGTGGACAACTTTCAGATTTACGCACCAGGAGATCGTGTTTTAATCCCGGTTTTCCCACTTGATTAAACTGCGTGATGCTGGACAAGTCATTTTTGATTTTCCGTGCCGTCATTACTTTAAAGTACATGGGTTGCCTGGGGCTATTCAGACCATGCTGCAGTCAATACAAGAAAATGATTACATTTCACACCTGAGGCTCAGACAAAAAGTAATCTGGATCTTTAGCTGAAACATGCTAGATTGGGTGGCGCTCGTGATGCAGGTCTATGAGAACACTTTCAAGCTGTGCGTAATGTAATATAAATTTACAGCATGGAGTGTCAATGATGGTTCAAATTAACATATGAAAAGTGCAGGGGTCTGGTCGTATTGAATATACTGAAAGAAGAGTTCTGCATGTTATAATTATAAGGCTGTCATCACCTTATGGTTTCTGGTAAATCGAGCCTTTGCTGGCCATCTATAAATGACGACGCGCTAAAAGAGGTTCAATGAATGTGTTAAAATTGCAGCTCTCATGTTTCTCATGAAAGGGTGGGGACTTGGTATTTTAAAATCTGAGCAGATATTCACACCTGACTGCATGTGCTTAACAAGCATTGGCATTGCCAATAGGTCTCGCCTTTAGGACCTTATAAGTGTTTAGCCAGAGCTATGGCTTTGCCAATGTCTTTAAGCTATGTTGTAGAGCAGCATGGCTGCTGTGCATTATGCTGAAAAGTTATAATAAAAAAGTGTTATAAGCATTTTTGTTACCATATAGATATATATATATATAGCTTTTAGACTTGCAAGAAGACATTATGTACAACTGAACGACCCGATTAAAAAAGAATTAACTTAAAAAATGGATTCTAGTTTTTTGTCTTTGCAATTCTAGCAACTTCTTCCTGACTGTTTTAATGCTTGTTTGTTATAGTTTTATTTTTTCTGTTATTTGGGGGAAATAAACAATGGGGGGGGGGGGGAAGAGGCTGGGAAATAGTACCTGAATTACAACACGAGTAGCGGACAGACTTTAGGGGAGAATCAACAGATGGCAGATTCTGAGAGCAGACTCAGGTGGTGCTGAGTGGTGCTGAGGAGGTGGTGTGCTGATGCAGAGGTGATGCTCAGGTGATGCTAAATGATACTCAGGTGGTGCCGAATTATGGTGAGGTGGTGCTGAAGTGGCGGTGTGCTGGTGCAGAGGTGATGCTGGATGATACTGAGGTGGTGCTGAGATGGAGGTGCTGCACTGGTGCTCAAGTGGTGCTGAGTAATGCTAAGTTGGTGCTGTTTTGAGGTAAAGCTGTGCAGATGCTGAAGTGGTGCTGCATTAGTGATGATTTCCTGCTGAGGTGGGGCTGCACTCGTAGTGGTGCTGTGCGGCTATGGAGGTGGTGCTGTGCTGATGCTGAGATGGTGCTGTAATGATGTTGAGGTGGTGATGCACTGGTTCTGAGGTGGTGGTGCGCTGGTGCTGAGGGGGAGCTCCGCTGGTGCTGAGTCAGTGCTGCACTGGTAGTGGTGCACTGATGAGGAAGTGGTGCTGAGATGGTGCTGTGCTGATGCTGAGGTGGTGCTCTGGTGATACTGAGTGCTACTGAGGTGGTGCTGAGCCATACTGAGGTGGTGTTGAGTGATCCTGAGTTGGTGCTGAGTCATGCTTAAATGCTCGTGCTGAGCTGGTGCTCAGGTAGTGCTGAGTGATGCTGATTTGGTGCTGTGCTGATGGTGTGATGAAGCTGAGGTTGTGCTGCAGTGATGCTGAAGTGGTGCTGTATTGGTGGTCAATTGGTACTAGCGAAAAGCTGACAGCAAAAGCTATTGCAAAATAGAAAAATATTGCATTATAGTGGTTTACTGGAAATGAATAAAGGCACTACATATTGCGGGGAGCGACTCTACAAAAAGTCAAAATTATTTCAGGTTGTGCTTCGACGACATCCACATACCTGCTTCAGCAGCCACACAAGAGCATCACCGATGCAGCTATTCACGGGATCAGACAGATGAAGTAGAAGCGCAACAGATATACCCCTCTGAGGCTGCATTCTGGCCTAAACCACCCACCATGTGCTTTACTCTCAACCATAATAATTCCTCTGTCAGGCAAGTAGACATTCCCTGGGCCACATCGTTCCATAAGAAATTCTAATTAGGTCTTCTACTGGAACCCTGGCTCTGTGCTAACCACCCCCTCCCCGCTCGGTGTCAGGGTTCGTGGTAGCTTCTAACGGCTGAAGGATGCCAGGCCAGCACCATGACTAACTTAGAACATGATAGGAGAATTAGGCTGCTATATTACACAAAAGTAGGCTGTGGCTACTCTAGACGTTCAGTAATTGTAATTGTAATTGCATTTACATAGCGCTTACTACCCCTGACGAGGCGCCAAAGTGCTTTTTGGAGAGTAGCACGCTACTCCGGAACCCAAAAAGAATTAGTGGTGAGTTAGTATAGGGAAATATGAAATTTCTTTGAGCTGTTTATATATGAGTCTGTTATTTGGGTAGAAAATGATAGTAGAGAGATAGGAGAGGGAGGGGTTTCATTTATATGCTACTTGATACCCCTGATGAGACATTAAAGTGATTTTGAGGAGTAGCACGGTACTCCGGAACCCAAAAGGATTAGTAGTGAAGTAGAATAGGAAAATATGAAAGTAATTTGAGCGGTGGACATGTGAGTCTGTTCGTTGGATTGAAAAGCATTGTGGAGGGATAGAAGAGGTACGAGGTCTAGAAAGTGTTCATTTGGAGATCATAGCAGCAGGAGCAGGTTTCAGATGAGTAGAGGGGGTGGGAAGAGTAAGAGGGAATGTGACAGAGGATGGATGAGCCACTTTTGGAAGGAACCCTCACCAGAAGCAAATGGTGCTCATAGGGTTTATGCTGCATTTGAAGTAAAGAGGAGTCAATTATTGGTGATGGGCCTTAAATTGGATTTTCACCACTGTGCATCTGCTTCTATATCATCTCACCTGGCCAAGACAGCATAATGGCCCTTGAGTTATGCAGCTGGGAATGAACACCACCCATCATGTTTTAGCTCATGCTTCAGTATACCCCTCATCGCCCTGCATCACTCACCTGTAGGATCCTATAGTAATTCCTGACCTCAGTAGAGCTTCTCCTAGCACTAGAAGGACAGATGATTTGTAAGGTAAAGTTAATTGATTTCATCCAGACTACTCCATATACACGTTCAATAGATGCATAAACCAGCCAAGCCATCTTACAGTCGACCATAATCTTTGGTCGACCGGGTAAGGGACGCGGGAATCACGGGACCAGCCCTGGGCTGGATCACCTCCTTTTTAGAAAACCGATCGCAGGCAGTCTGCATAGCACAGTTTACTGCCCCTAGAATCAGAATTTTTGGCGGAGTCCCTCAGGGCTCCTCACTTTCTTCCCTGTTATTCAATCTTTACCTTCTCCCCCTTGTCCGAGCCCTGAAAGAGTGTCAAGTTTGCATATTTGTTGTTGTAGTAACTTTATTTCGGTCAAACAGACCATAAAAAGTACAAACACATGAAAAAAAGAGTAAAAAGACATTAAAATAGTTAAGTTAAAAAGTTCTGCCTAATACGCCACATATACAACAAATAACGAGAAACAGCAAACACAATGGGAGGATGAGTATCATAAGTCAATATCCTACAAGCCTGTGTGTAATGCAAAAATCCCAGATTCCTACAAATAGGAATCAACCAGCGTTTTCTGGATACAAGATAGGCAGGACAAAAAAACAAAACATGAGAAATATTCTCAGTATGGTAAGTGCATGCAGGGCAAGCTAGAATGTTTGATTTGGTCCACTTAGAGGTAAAAGATCTTATGGGAAGAGTGCCATAACGCAGCTGGATATACAGCTTACGGGCAACTGGAGGCTCAATTAAGTCCATAAAAACCTCGGCCCTAGGTTCTATTTTTACTTGAAGGAACTCAGATGATAACCTACCCAAGGAGGATGAACTCATTAGCGTCTGAAAGTTTAACGTGTAGATATGGGAAAGGAGTGTCTTCCTAGATATCCCAGCACAATTGGTCTCCGGCATGTCCCATAATCCAGGGAAACCAAGCCGAGTACAAACTGCATTAATATGCCTAAGCCACGGGATCGTTTTGGATCTGAGAAAAGGCCAAATCTCAAGGAATTCAGCTCTATAATCGGCCAGTTCAGGGACAGACCACAGCCTCTTCCAGTACATAATCGGTCTAGCGCCTATTGTCTCCTCTATTGGAGGTAGCTCAAGGTCCAATCTAAGAGGGATCAACGGTGTACTAGGCGGTAGACCAATTAGGTTTCTGACAAAAGACTGCTCCACCCTTTTGAGATCGAGGGTCAGGGTCTGCATATGCCCCCAGAGTTCAGCCCCATACATTGCTGACATTCTCGCTTGGCAACTGTATATTGTAAGTGCAGGGGAAACCGGCCTAAATGTAGATTCCTTAAAAACTTTACTTAGTCCCCCTGCTAACTGGGTGAGCCTAAGCGTTGATCTAGCAATATGTTTATGCCAATCAAATTTCTCTGTGAGGGTAACACCCAAGTATATAAACGTTTTGACCCTTTCCAAGGGACTATCAAAAAGCACAGGATTAGGGCGGGTACGTTTTGGGGGGTTGAAAATCATAAACTTAGTTTTTTCTATGTTGATTTCCAACCCCCGAAGATGGCAAAACTCTACAAAACCATCAAGCGTTTTTAGAATGCCCGATGATGTTCTGGACAACAAAAGAGTGTCGTCCGCGAACATCAGAGCGGGCACTCTGCCTGTGGCCAGTCTTGGGGCATCGGTATTGGGTACACCATTCAAATATTCAATAAGGTAATTGATGTAGAGGCTAAAAAGAGTAGGTGCCAAAACGCACCCTTGGCGAACTCCTTTTAAGACTGGAAATTGATCTGTGAGTTCTCCGTTCCTTCCGGACCTAACCTGTGCGAAATTGTTTAGGTGTAATCTTGAGAGAATGGCTAACAAATAGGGCGGGAGACCCATTTCCGCAAGGACTTTCCAGAGTTTCGCACGTGGGACCAGGTCAAAAGCCGCCCGCAGATCCAAAAATACAAGATAGAGGCTGCCACCCTCCACCTTAGCTGTTTTCCAATAAAGGTCCTGCAGGCGGAATATCTGATCTAAGGTAGAAATACCAGACCTGAATCCTGCCTGGAGCATAGAAAGTATCCCCTTTTCCTCCATCCACCCAAGGATCCTGTCCAAAATAACCCTCCCCATCAGTTTTTGTTATGTATCAATTAAGCTGATGGGTCTATAATTTGACGGGATTAGAGGGCAACCCTTTTTGAGAATCGGCACAATTTCGGCTCCTAACCACGTGGGCGGCAAATCATCGCCGAACAAAATCCCGTTAAATAGGGTAACTAGATAGGGAGCCCAAATTTTTGGTTGTGACCCAAAAAGGTCCCCAGGCAGTTTATCTAGACCGGGAGCTTTTTCTGGGAGCAGGTTTCCTAAAGCAATCTCAACCTCGCGTAGGGTGATTAATTAATCTAGTAAGGGGTGTTGGCTAGCAACAGTTAACCGGGAAAGTTCTTCAAGTACACTAACACGAAGTTGCTGGGATTCAGTGGCAATAGTGACCATATCACCAGACTCAGAAGTGCAATAAAGGGCACAAAAGTGGCTTTCCCAAACGGAAGGGGCAATATTAGGGGCAGAGGCCAAACTATGGCCACTGAGTCCAGAGGCTACTATAGTCCAAAATAGCTTAGAGTTATTGTTACCAAGTGCAGAGCCCAGATTCTCCCACTTAGCAACTTCCCAATCCTTTTTGGCGTCTCTAAGCGCCTTCTTATACACAGAACGATGTAGCCTAATGGCTTCCCAATTACTAGTTTTTAAAGCACTAAAGAGAGCCTTCCTGGTAGTCCGACAGAGAGCATTGTACCACCGAGGGGACGAAGTCCGAGGGCAAATAGCCCTTCTCTCAGGGCAAAGAATATCCTTAATTGCTGCTACCAGGTTGACATGGATTTCTGAAGCACTGCCTACATGACCAACTTTTCCCATTTCTTCAATAAAAGGGATAATGATCTTATATAAGGCAGCTAGCTTAGGGTCGGACATCTGGAAGTCTAGCCATTTAACTCTTCGTCTACAGTTTGATATAGTCAAGGGCACAGTGGTAGAATGTTCAGCCAAAGTTTGACATTTGAGACCAAAGCTCCCTAGCCTAAATGAGAGTACCAGAGCGTTATGATCGCTATCAGTTCTTTCAATAACTCTAAATTCATGCACCTTGTCCCAGTGCCTAGCCTCTAAAAAGATGTCATCGATTATGGAGGACTGATTATGCCGATTGAATGTTACATTTCCCGGTCTGTCAGGTTCCACCCTCCCGTCGCAAGCTCGCAATGAGGTTGTAAGGGCAAATGACTGCAGTTGTAAAACTAGCGGGGTCCAGACCTTGACCGAAGGGGTCAATGGATGGGGAATCGCCCACAGTGAATCAATGTCATCTGAGTCACCCATGGAAGAATCCATGAGTGGCTCAAAGTGGCAATTGAAATCACCGCCCACGATTAACACAGTAGAGGGGTCCATTGTCTGGATAAAGGTCAACAGAATTTCAATGGCCTCTGAGGTAAGACCCCGCCTAACAGGCCTTGAGTATACATTAAACAGGGCGATATTTGGCCCATTTGGTGTAGTCAAATCTACACACTGAACATCCTGCGAATTAGTACTTATTTGTGATGCAGTTACTCCCAAGTGCGTACCAACCCATATAGACAGACCCCCTGCAGGTCTACCCCTCTCGCCCTTGCTGGCCATGATATCAAATATAGCAAATCCGTGAGCTTGACTGCTTTTTAATGCCCAGGTTTCTTGTAACATGCAAATATCGTGGAGGGCCATAAAGGAGCCCCATTCTGGAATGGGCAATTTACTCTTAAGGCCCGCCACGTTCCAAGAAAGAATTTTTACATGGCCAGTCAGTAGAACTTGGTTAACTTGGTCATGGGGCAAAAAACCACAAGGGGCGTTAATAATGACAGATCCCTCTTCTGGTGCAGAGATATGCTCATGGGGCAATGCGTATTGGTCAAGAGTAGGTGGAACTGTTCCAGAGAGAGTAGGTTGTTGTAGGGGGAAGGTCTGCAGTAGGGAAGTCGACTCGATATTCTCGGCCTGCTGCTCCATGTTAATAGGCCTACTAATTAAAGATCCCCCCTGTCAATCGCAATCGTCGAAGCCTGAAAGGGCATCGAATCTGTTTGCGACTTCCAGCGGGGTTAATGGTGGCCAATAAAGTGTCCTCCTATAACCATTTCGGTGACTCCCAAAAGGCACAGTGGCCCAATCAGATACACTTTCACAAGCCACAGGGATGGGTGCATGGGTAAAATGCTGGTTGTCAGAAGATATGGGTAAGACAGGATGACATGTCTGCATTCGAGCCGGGGCCCTGAAGTACCCCCTATGGGAGACTGAAGATCTTGGATAAAAATATATTAATTCGCGAGGCGTGATGGGCCCACAACGTTTGCCCAGAGTATAGTCAAGGATATGAGTAACAGCTCTGGGGTCTCTAAAATTAATAATAATTAGATCCCCCTCAATATCCTTAGCTCTACGTCCCAACCAGGGGAGTCGCCGAACGTGCAATATCTCCCCATTAACATTGAAGGGAAGGGGCCCGTTTAGGGTAAGCCAGTGCATAGTTTTGTTTTTGAGCTCAAAAAACCCTTCCTTTTTGCCCTTTTCCAGTAACGGAACTCTCGTAAGCACTACCACATAAGGGACAGCTTCTGGGGGCAAATCAACTTGATGCCTTAAGTGGTCCACTGCCTTTGATACAGAAGTACCTCCCCTCACAATTTGAGTATTTCCTGAAGTAGATTCAAACGCTCCCCTTGTCGCTTCACCCAAATCATTTTGTACTGGTTGGTGTTGGGCTGTATTGGGAGATGTGACCATAGATTGGCTTCCAGAGATAACCTTACAATTTTTCCTGATAGGGATGGAGGAGGGCACTGATGTCACAGGGGGAGGCAACACTGAATGTGCATGGTCTTTATATGCCTCCACATGTTCAGTGATAGCCAATTCTAGGTCCCCCAGACGTTGCTCCATATTTTTTAATCTTTCCAATATAGGTAGAGTGAATGACCTTAATAGTCGTTCAATACTCTCAAGAGGGGCAACGTGCAAACCTTCGTTTGTCAGACAATGTGGGGAGCAAGTTGGATCAGGGGAGGAAGGTGCCATTGGAGTAATAGTGCTTGTATCCTTAAGAGCCTCTGTAGAGGGAGTAAGTGATACACTAGACTTTGGCATGGATACAATATCTAAAATAGGTCTAGGTCCCCTACCAAAGTCAGAGTGGTTAATCTTATTCCTTTGAGGACCACCTACCCTCTTTCTTCTCTTAGTAGAAGGGGGTCTTTGAACTTTAGACACAACCACCCTCCCAGCCTTCTTTTTAGTAGCCTTAGTCTCTGGTTGAAGGGACACCGTAATCATATCAGTTTCCTTGATGGAAATACTAGAGGAAGATAAATTGATGGAGACATGTGAATTATTAAGTTTATCAGGTGAAGAGGGGGTGTCTCGAAGCAATATGGGAACGTTATCAATGGCTAATGACTCCTGAGTAATAGTGAGAGGACTTGGCTCGGAAGGAGTAGTATAAAGCAAAATGTCTGTGGGCAATCTATTTTTCATGCTTTCTATGGAACGACGCCGCTCAGCCCTTCGTTCAGCTAATACAATCTCCTTCCCATTAGCCGCAGCAGCCCTGGAGAAGTAATCATCCAATGTACCCTTGTTCGTACCTCCTACAGTTGTAGATGGATTTTTGAGCAAAGTCTCGGCCATAGTTAACAAAGCAGTGGAACGAGTCAGTACTCACAATTGCCTCCAATGGATGGTCAAGTTAGAGGAATGCCCCGGTCCGGTCTCCTCGTGCCTCTGAGGGCCACAGAGGGCCCGCTCTTTGCCCGGTCTTCGCCCCGGGGTACGCCCCGCATGCGTCCCGCTAACGCGTGGGGAGATATGGGTGAAATAAGCAAGGGGGGCGGAGCCAGGAAGAGGAACCAGGTGCGAGAGGTAGCTGGAGCACAAAGCAGCCTGGACCTTGCAGTCCCGTATATTAAAATTAGCAGGTAAAACTCCCGTGTGGACAGAAGGTCACCCACACCCAATCTGCAGTCACCACAGCAGCGAGGGCACGGCAGGTAAGTTCAAATGACATCCAAAGCCCCAGGCGGCGTTCACAGCAGCAGCGGTTATTCAGGCATGAAATTCACCAATGTCCACAAGCCTACGAGCGGCACCCGTGTAGCGGGGGCCGCGAGGCATTGTATACTTGTTGGGGGCGGAGCCGGGAAGAGGAGCCAGGTGCGAGAGGTAGCTGGAGCACAAAGCAGCCTGAACCTTGCAGTCCCGTATAATAAAATTAGCAGGTAAAACTCCCGTGTGGACAGAAGGTCACCCGCACCCAATCTGCAGTCACCACAGCAGCGAGGGCACGGCAGGTAAGTTCAAATGATATCCAAAGCCCCAGGCGGCGTTCACAGCAGCAGCGGTTATTCAGGCATGAAATTCACCAATGTCCACAAGCCTACAAGCGGCACCCGTGTAGCGGGGGCCGCGAGGCATTGTATACTTGTTGGGGGCGGAGCCGGGAAGAGGAGCCAGGTGCGAGAGGTAGCTGGAGCACAAAGCAGCCTGAACCTTGCAGTCCCGTATAATAAAATTAGCAGGTAAAACTCCCGTGTGGACAGAAGGTCACCCGCACCCAATCTGCAGTCACCACAGCAGCGAGGGCACGGCAGGTAAGTTCAAATGATATCCAAAGCCCCAGGCGGCGTTCACAGCAGCAGCGGTTATTCAGGCATGAAATTCACCAATGTCCACAAGCCTATGAGCGGCTCCCGTGTAGCGGGGGGCGCGAGGCGTTGTATACTTGTTGGGGGCGGAGCCGGGAAGAGGAGCCAGGTGCGAGAGGTAGCTGGAGCACAAAGCAGCCTGGACCTCGCAGTCCCGTATATTAAAATTAGCAGGTAAAACTCCTGTGTGGACAGAAGGTCACCCGCACCCAATCTGCAGTCACCACAGCAGCAGCGAGGGCACGGCAGGTAAGTTCAAATGATATCCAAAGCCCCAGGCGGCGTTCACAGCAGCAGCGGTTATTCAGGCATGAAATTCACCAATGTCCACAATCCTACGAGCGGCCCCCGCGTAGCGGGGGCCGCGAGGCGTTGTATACTTGTTGGGGGCGGAGCCGGGAAGAGGAGCCAGGTGCGAGAGGTAGCTGGATCACAAAGCAGCCTGGACCTCGCAGTCCCGTATATTAAAATTAGCAGGTAAAACTCCCGTGTGGACAGAAGGTCACCCGCACCCAATCTGCAGTCACCACAGCAGCGAGGGCATGGCAGGTAAGTTCAAATGATATCCAAAGCCCCAGGCGGCGTTCACAGCAGCAGCGGTTATTCAGGCATGAAATTCACCAATGTCCACAAGCCAACGAGCGGCACCAACTATGGGGATGACTTTCAACTCATTTTTCCTATCAGCAACTCTCCGGAGTCGGTCCACGCCTTTCAGTCCACCATGCTGTTCATTAGTCAGTGGATGAACAGCAACCATTTTAAGCTTAATCCGGACAAGACGGAGCTAGTTCTAACTGTTGGTATTACTCAAAATCCCTGGGGCCCTCACTTTTGGTCCAGGGAATTGGGCCAGTCCCCTTCTCCATCAAACTCGGCTAAGAGCCTTGGGGTAATTATCAGTCAGGACCTGACGATTAAGCCACAGATAGGGTCAGTGATACCTGCTTTTTCCAACTCAGGAAAATAAAAAAGATCTGTAGATTTCTTACCTACGAAGCCCGGACTCAGGTGATTATTGCCATGGTCATGTCCCATGTCGACTATGCTAATTCGGTTTACTTCGGCATTCCCCTCTATCTATCTAAACACCTACAGCTGGTTCAAAACCAGGCCGCACGCCTGATTGGTCATTAACCTAGGCACATTCATGTCACTCCTCTCCTGAAGAAACTTCATTGGCTTCCGGTAGTCCAGCGTTGTGCCTTCAAGGTTGGGTGCCTTATTTTTAAGTCACTCAATGGGAGAAGCCCTAAATTTGTGAACAACTTGATCAACAAGCACGTTCCCACACGCCATCTTCGCTCAGCACACAAGCTACTTCTGTCCACTCCCTTAAAATTTTAATTTAAATTAAAGTGCACTGGTGGTACCAGGTTTGCCATTATGGCCCCCATATTCTGGAACTCCCTTCCCTCTGAAATACACCTCTGTACCAATCTTCTCAGTTTCAGAAGCCTCCTTAAGACCTGGCTTTTCTGTCAGGCCTTCTAAATGTGCATTAGGACTTGGGTATCATTCAAAGTAGCGCCATGAAAACTCCCCGGTGTACATACGCTTTTTGAATTTATTTTAACATAATATAACAACATAACGGTCATTAGAACAAGTGACCTGTATGTTATCTACAGAGCACCCCAGCAGGCACTGGACTTCCTGACCTCTCTCAGTAGGACTGGACTATGTAACTTGCAGGTGACGGGTTATGTCAAGGGCTCGACTTACCTATTAATTAACAGCTTTTCTCTAGCTCTTTTTCTACTATAGCCCACCCTGACACCGACATGGTCCCTCACAACTCACCTTAACCTCCATCTCCTGTTTCTCCCATTCTTTTGGGTTTTGGTATGATGCCTCAGAGAGTTTGTATGTCATTACAATGCATGCCTTTACCACTCAATGCTTTTACCACACATTTCCTTTACCACACTAGTGTTTATATATAGAGAAGAACCAGGCAGCACTTCAGTGAGCAGTGTATAATCCTCAAGTGTTCTCCAGTTTAATGAATACCATCAGTGAGCAATTGTACCAAAGAGAGGAATGTCACCAGTGCGTAGTACATAGTACATGATTGTTATCCAGTGAAGAGAGCACTCGGTGAGCAGCTGCCCCCGAGTACCACAAGAGACAAGTGCCCCTCAGGAAGGAGTGGCACAAACAAGGAGCATCTTCCCAGCAAGGAGTGCCCCTTCAGCGTGGAGTGTCACCAGCAAGGAGTACCCTTCAATAAAGAGTGCCCTTCAGTGGGTGGTGACCCTATGTGAGAAGTGCCACCAGTGAAGTGTGCCATCAGCAAGGAGGGCCACCAGTGAGGAGTGCCACAAAGGACCCTCTTCCCAGTGAGGGGTAATATTTAGCGAAGCCTGTCCCTCCCCAGCTAGCGCAGCCCACTGATCCCTTCTTCTACCATAATGGTGCTTGAAGGAGCCCGTGGCCTGCAGCCCTGTGGGGGCCACAGAGCTTCTGGACATCTTGTAATGCATGTTTACTGTGCCCTCTGGGGCACACACAGGGTTGAACCCACATTCATTGAATAGAGGTTGTGGTGTAACGGCCTGAGATACAGACTTCAAAACTGAGGAACAAGGTCTGAGTCTCAGCTTCTGCCCATCATCATGAGGGTGGGGGATTACATGCAAGCACACCATTCATTCTCCCCAAGGAGTAAAACTGGCATGTAGTAAACAGTCAACTATGTGGCTTGGGGTGGAGCTGTGGCATGAGGGCCCGACCCCAAGGTGTTATGGTTGTCCCATAGCTGCTCATGAGGGGAACACACAGCCCCTTCCCTTCCTAGCCCTCCAAACAGTTTTGAGCTCCAGCCCCTTCCCTGTTGCTCCCCCAGCTCATATGCTTTGTATCTGATCCTGCGGTATGTGACCCAAATGCATACAGAACATGATACCAGATTCTTAACATGGGGGCACGCTACTGTGAAAAACACTGAAAAACTCACATTAAAATATACTGAGCTCTTAAAGCATCAGTGCCTAAAGAACATTTTTCAGAAGCAGGGACAATGCAAAATGACCGGGTGGGGGCTTATTCGTGACACGACCACCTGCAGTCTACTTTTTAACCAGTTTTATGCACTGCACTGTCTTGCAACATTTCTGTAGAAAACAGTAGCCAATTAGAAGGCAGGCTTTGCAATCTATACGCCAGAAACTGTGGTTGGCAGCCATATTCATGTTTTAACTTTTTGCATCTCTCTGACTGGGGAGGGCGAAGAGGGCGCTGACTACCAATCCATAGATGTGTTCATGGCAGAGAGTGAGGAGGCTCAGAGTGGGCGTCTCCGCTCCTCCCTGCTGCAGCTCATTCTATGCTCTAGAAATAGCTTTATTTTGAGGCATAATGTTTGCAAACCTTCCAATGTTTCAAAGGATAGATGAATAAAAGCATTACTCTCGTCTTGTGACAGTGATCTGTCACTGTAACCAGCAGCAACTGATACTTCAAGGAGAATTTTTGAAAAATAGGATCACGTTCACCAAGCAAACAGATGAGCCCCGGGGCTATTATTGTGTCTCCCAAAAATGCCTCTGCATGCCAGAGATCGTACTATTAGAAAAGGGTATGGTGGGGAGACGCACGAGCGCGCGATCCAAGATGGCCGCCACATGAGAGTCTTCACGCGTTTTTAGCCCGTTTTTAATCTAAAAACACCAATTCCTGTCAGAAAATTGCCCTGGAGGGGGTTGCTGCATTCATAAAGGTCTTACCGGCATTGTGGAGCAATTGTAGACGTTTCTGCACAGCGGAAGTGGGTTCTTTCACTGCCTGGTTCCTGCTCCCTGCACAGCATTCAGGTACAGCCAGGCTTTCTGTCAAGGGGGTGGAGCGAGCTTTCAGGAAAGGGCCTGGCTTGGGCCTAGCCACTCCCCCAGCCCATTTTAGCTGCTGCACCAGTCATTTCTTGGTTAGTTCCACAGCTTTCATTTCTTCATTCGTTATTTTGCTTCTGCAATTATATTTCTTATTTTTTTTTCACTTTAAAATGGAAAATAAAAGTTCTGTTAATAAAAGGAGGCAGCACGTTTCTCCTCCTCCTGCTAAATCTAAAGTAGTGGAGTCTTCTGAACCCTCACTATTTTTAATATTGGAGGAAATTCAGACACTTCGTGTCAATACAGACACTATTGCATCTGAAGTAAAAAAAGTGCGTAAAGACATGGCCAGCCTGTCAATGAAAATATCGGATAATTCCATCAAAATACAAGATAATAAGGTCAAACGTGACTCATTTACTCCACTTGTGGCAAAAATTTCACCCATGTGCTCAACATTATTGGACTTGGAAAATCGTAACAGACAATATAATCTACGCATATTTAATTTACCTGAAAATGTTGAGGGAGATAACTGTAGACTATATTTGGGGAACTTATTACCTGGTATTCTACAAATTAAATTTTCAGAAAAGTTTGAAATTGATAAAGCTTACAGGACTCTCTCACATAGGAACCCTCAACACACAGAACCGCCACAAATGATTTTTAAAGTTCTTCGACACTACCATTTGGTTCTAATCAGAAAAGCATTGATGGTTAATGGGAATAGAATATTTATTCATCAAGACTTCGCCAAAGAAACTGTTTCAATTTGCAAAGAATTTACTGCTCTTCGTCCTCAACTATGCAGTCTAGGCTACAAATATGGTCTCTTTGATCCATCGACGATGCGCATTTGGAAGGATAATTTTTCAAAATCTTTTCAACGTCCAGAAGATTTGAGACATTTTTTGGATCATCAGTCTCAGCACTCTATGGATACCAATGACGCTGCTACTTGATTTTTGCCAGTTATGCTCTTTCTGACACAGTACTGAAATTTCTCTTTAATGGGCTCCAGCGGTTCCGATCATGCTTGTACAGCATGTGTGCGTTTCACATTTCACATTTATGTCTTCTGTTTGTCGTTTTTTCCATGTTTTTTCATTTTTCCTTTCCTTCTTCTTTATCTGGAGCTACCTGTTTCTCATTCTCTTGATCCTCTTTTATATTCCTCTTCTTGAATTCTTCTCTCCTTTCTTCTATTATGGCTAATGTACATAATATTAAAGTGATTTCATTAAATGTTAAAGAATTGCGCCATCCAGTCAAACGTACAAAAATTCTAGATTATCTAGCTAGTTGCAAAGCTGATGTTTGTTTTATACAAGAGACTCATACAGTTGATAATATTTTAGATTATATGAAGAAGAAATGGGTAGATGCTATTGTCTCTTCTCCTGCCAATGGTAAAAAAAATGGTGTAGCTATTCTCTTTGCAAAAAAATTACACTGTCAAATTTTTAGTAAAACTTCTGATAAGGATGGTAGATATATACTTGTTAAAATTAAAGTTCATGACTCATTTCTATTTTTATTAAATGTTTATGGTCCTACAGCAGCTGACCCAGTTTTTTGGACTAATCTTACAACAGAGGTTCTAAAGGTCGGTAATGCCCCTTTAATTGTTGGAGGAGATTTTAATGTTATCTTTGACTCTTCATTAGATAGATTATCTCTTACTAAGTTTCACCCTTCTAAAGTCTATTTTGCTTTCAAATCATTTATTCAAGCCACTAAGTTAGTTGATATTTGGAGGTTACATTTTCCTACAGAAAAATGTTTTACATTCGTCTCAAATCCCCATAATTCCTATTCTAGAATTGATTGTTTATTGGTTTCCAGGCAACTAATTAGCTCAATAACTGCTCATAATATTGGTAACATTGATATCTCAGACCATGGTATGATTTCTTTGGTTTTGAATTTGGAATCAACTTATACTAAACAATCTACATGGCGAAGGAACACTGGTATAATTTTGAATGAGTATAACAAGCCTAAACTTTTAGCTGCTATTCAAGAATATTTTATACTTAATACTGAAGGTTCTACTTCTTTGATTAATAGATGGGATGCTTTCAAAGGTTATATTAGGGGTGTGACAATATCTATTATGGCTCACGAAAACAAAACCTTTCATGTTAATGTTAAAAATATACAAAAACAGATTGCAAAATTTGAACGACTTTTTATTACATCCAACAGTCCACAATATAAATTTAAACTACAAAAATTGCGTTATGAATTTAATTCAATCCTTAGTAAAAGAGCAGGTATTCAAATCTCTAATGCCAAAGCCAGATTTAGCTTTAATGCCAATAGATCCGGAAGACTATTAGCTAATTATTTGCGCATAAAAAAAGATAAAACTCAAATCAATTCAATTCATGGTCTACATGGTAAAATTGCTCTCTCTCACAATGAAATTGTTAATGAATTTTTGAATTTCTATTCTGCATTATATAATAAACCCCGTTTTCAGGAAGTCTCCTTAATTGATTCCTTTTTAAATTCCTGTGAGTTACCCAAGATTTCACAATCAGATAAAATTGGACTTGATGTACCTATTACCAAAGATGAAATCCTATCAGCTATAAATTCTCTTAAAAAGAACAAAGCTCCGGGTCCTGATGGGATCCCAGCGGAATTCTACAAAGAATTTCAGTCACACCTTTTACCTTTTTTGCACCAACTTTTTGAGTTTTTTGGATCCACTAGATCTACCTCTGATTCTTTTACAGAAGCTTTAATTATAGTACTTCCAAAACCAGATAAAGATCCCACCCTTGTGTCTAATTATCGACCTATATCTTTAATTAATGAAGACTGTAAATGATATGCTAAAATACTTGCTGCTAGATTGGGCCCCATATTAGATTCTATTATACACCCTGACCAATCTGGTTTTATGAAGAATAGATACTCTGCTAATAATACGAGAACTTTGCTACATATTATTGAACAAAGTCCTACTTTATCGGTGCCATCTGGAATTTTAGCCTTAGATGCTGAAAAGGCATTTGATAAACTCCATTGGCAATTTTTATTTCATACCTTATCCTCATTTAATTTTGGAGATACATTTATTCGCATGATTTCAGCTCTATATTTTGCCCCTACTGCTCGTTTATTTATTAAGGGCCAAGTTTCAACTCAATTTTCACTTTTTAGAGGTACAAGACAAGGATGTCCTCTTTCTCCTCTCTTATTTTTTATTGGCATTGAACCTTTTCTTAACTTAAGAAATTGTGATCATATTAAAGGAATCATTATTAGGATGCTACTGTTAAAACCCTTGCTTATGCGGATGATGTGCTTTTATTTGTTAGTGACCCTATATCTTCTTTCCCCTCATTAATGGATATTATGACAAAGTATTCTACAGTTTCTGGATACACTTTAAATACCAACAACACGGAATTGTTTCCCTTAAATGTGTATTGCACTTCGGATATGCTTCCCATGCATGAAATTATTTGGCAAAAAAATAAGTTAAAATATCTTGGAATTTTATTTTCCTCATCCATAAAATCAACAATAAATTTAAATTTGATTTCATCCTAAATTATATTAAAGACAAAACGTCTAAATGGTCATCATTACATCTTTCATGGTGGGGTAGGATGGATTCTATTAAAATGACTATAGCTCCCAAAATCTTCTATACCCTTGCCATGGTTCCTACTCAATTTCCATTAAAGTTTTATAAAGATGTTGATAAACGTTTGTCAAAGTTTTTATGGAACAATAAACCTCCTCATATTAATTATAAAAAATTAAAAATTCCTAAACGTAATGCTGGATTTGGTATCCCAGACTTTTTTCTTTATCATAAAGCTTTTATTTAAAACAAAGTTTATTATGGTTTAATTGCTCATTTTTAAATAATCCTCCTGCATGGCTCTGTATTGAGAAATCAATTGCGAATCCATTTCCATTACCTACTTTGGTGTCCATGCAAAACAATACTCCATTTTTTCATCAGTTATTTTGAAATCCACTAAAATGTTATTTAATGATCTTGACTGAATTTTTCTTTTTCCCATGAACAACACTCTTGAGTTATCACTATGGTATAGTAATGTTATTAAGTTAAACAGAAATGTTAGTTTCTGGTTTTCATGGATTAAGGCTGGTATTTTTCATCTCAAAGATGTTTATTCCAATAATACTTTTATTACTTTTTAAACGTTGCAAACGAGATGTGGTTTATTTAAGTCTGACTTTATTAAGTATCAATATTTGTGCAATTCAATTTTAGATTCCTTCCCTAATGCCATTCCTTCTAATGTTACAGCTGATTTAGCAATTTATATACAAACAGTTTCAAAATCATCTCATCGGGTTTCTATTTTATATAAAAAAATTTCAGATAGCAATATAGAGATGATTTCCAATTTTTGGAACAATGAACTTTCACTTTCTTTATCTACTGACACGTGGAAAGATATTTGGCTTAGTAGTATATCTGGGTGGCTGTCTGTTTCAATATACGAAACTAATTCTTATATCCTCTACAATCGTTTATGGACTCCATCACATTTATTCCAAGCTAAACTTCTCCCCTCTCCTGGTTGTTGGCATTGTAAATTACATCCTGGTATATTACAACGTATGATTTTTGATTGTTCTTTGGTTTTTAAATTTTGGTCTGAAGTTTGGCATATCATAAAAAAGATTTTAAAATTTCAAATTGATGTTTCCTATCAATTAATAATTTGCAAATCTGTTATTCTTTCACAAAATGTACATGATTTAGAAAGCAAACTTTTCAATGTTCTTATCTCAGCTGCTTTAAAATCCATTACTTTTTGTTGGAAAGATGTTTCTATATTATCTGTTAATGCTTGGTGGTCGTGGGTTATTTTTTCTAGAAGAGGTGCTCAATTATCCATGAATGGGATTACTCACAATTCTTTCTCTTATCAATCTTTTTGGTTACCTGTTGATGTATATTTATCCTTTTAATGCTGTATTAATAATTTCAATTCAGATTTGTACTCAACCTGATTATTCTTATTATGACATATAGTAGATCTGTTTGCATCTTACGCGTTAGTTGTTATATTTATCCCCTCCCTCCCCCTCCTTCCTTTCTCCCTTTATGTATCTTTTGAATATGTATTCTTTCACTACCTAATATAATTTTTTCTAAGACTTTGGTTACAATATACATTGTTATCTAGGTATTCTTGCTAAATAATAATATTTTATGTGTTGTCATTATTAGATGTATATGATCAAAAGATTCAATACAATATTCTGAACACAAAAAAAAAGAAAAGGGCATGGTGCTGGACTGATGGCAGCTCTAGAAATTACAACATCTGACAGACCCTAGCAAGCACAAAAGGGCTCGCCACCCTGGTGGCTAATTATCACAAATGTTTTGAGGGACAGGCTGCAGCAGCAGGAGGAATAGGAGGCTTTGGTATCATGCACACTTGCAGGCAGGGCCAGTGTCAGTGGGCTAAGAAAAGGCTAAATACCACTGAAAAGATACCCTTCCCAAGGAAACTGAAAAAGAATTGCAAGGAAACGTAGAAAGAGACAGAAAAGCAATAACTTAGGTACTAGGGCCAGTCGCTAGGGGCAGGAACCACCCACCTAAAGGAAGGACAAATGTGAAAATTAGCCACAGAAAGGAAGGGATTTTCCGAAAGCACACAAAGGCACCAATGGGGAGTGAGGGGTGTGGTTGTCATGTAGTTCCTAAACATACATAGGATCTGCACGTTTAGACAATATAATCTAAGGGATTGGTGTCCATACTGATCCCAGACACCCCAAAGGATATGTTAGCCTTTACACCAGCTAGCTCATAATGATGCCACCACAAGCCCCCTGAGCTTAGCAACGAGCGAATAGTTTCTGGCAACTATTTAACATGACAACTCTTGATCCTTCAGGGCTCGTGGAAACTTTTCGCTCAGTCAATCATGCTCACTTAGTCTCAGAGAGAGACACAGAATAAACGATGGGGACGTTTTCAATGTCTTTATTGAACCAGCATCATTCTAGTATAAAACATATTTGCTGCGATAATCATTAGACAGAAGCAAATGTATAAGGTTACAAGCACCAACAGAGTAAATAGGAGGTAGAATTTCTCTATGGTGCTAAACCAGTGAATATATGAAGACATTTACATATGTCAGCAATCAAGCATCCTCCTACGATGCCAACCCTACCTAAGTGTACCTGGCATGTATGTGGCTGTAAAGCATAGAATCCCCTAGGAAAGAGCAAACCCCATTACCTGATGGGAGAGAATGAAGGACCCTGTCTTGGTCTTGAGTCTGACAGCCCTCAAGGGATGTCAGACCGCTGCATGTTGTAGCTTCTGCAGGCTGGGACCTCAGTGTCTTGTGTCAGCGTGGAACTGTCTCCTCTGTCTTTCTAGTGAAGGTATGGTTCTTTTGTACAATAAAGATAGCCTCGTGGTACCTAACACAATCAATATGTTGTGAGTATAATTATGTAAATGAGCCTAAATCAAAACATGCAATTATGCAAAGTTGTTCTGTCGCTCAAGGATGAAGATGACCATGACATTTAAACAGAGTAAGTTAATTCCGTTATGTACGTCATGTGCAGGGGACTTTTCTAAGAATCTTCATGCATAATAAATGAGGCTAGTTTCAAGGGATCTGATTGACATTTATCCAGCATGTAACTGTGTAAAAGGTCAGTGCTAGATCCGTTATGCAGAGCAAGATAGGACAAACGAAGGTGAAACATTGTTTAGCTACTTAGGCCTAGATTGGGGTACATAACATGGTCAATGTCCCTAGAGGTAATATAGAAGCCTTGCAGGGCAGCGCGTGCGCACTGCTAGGCTCGACCTAAAAAGAAGCACTGGGCTGTGCGACAAGGCAGCAAAGTCCATCATATAGGCACCAGAACAGCAAAGCAACAATTGAGCCAAAGTCGAAAAGATAAACTTCTTATTTGTCAACTTTAAAAAAAAGTTTCAGTTCAAACAACAAATGATCTGCTAATCCACGCAAATTATATTGCCAGCTTGCACATTCTTCCAAATTCAGTAGGTCAAGAAATGCTTATCAAGTCAGTGTGACATAGCATCACACACGTTTTATTTTGGAACGAAAAACATGTCAGTTCCGAATAGAATGAAAAATGAATGAATAGAGAAATGATTGTTCATAGACAGAAAATATCCTGTAGGGTTGTATCCTGTAAGAATGGAAGAGGATTTACCTCCTGATTTGAGAGATACTGTAAAATAGGAAGTATGGGATTTTTCAGAGAAAGATAGCGGATTAATCAAAGGTGTTGAACCAGTCCAAATTACAATAAAATGTTGTCTGTCAAAGAATGCCACAATCTAATCTAAGATCCAAAACTGTGGCTGGAATTACTCCATTGATTGAAAACATGTTCAAACAAGGGATTTTAAAGTAGATTGTTGGAAGTTCTTGCAATTTGACGATGATGGGTTTACAGTAGCCCAACAACGAGTATCATATTGCACAAGATCTTCTAAAAATAAACAATATTGCAGTTCCATGTTGTCCCGTCATAGCCAATCCAGAAACAATATTAGTTCAGATTCCTTGCAGTGGTTCACTGTTGTGGATCTCTGCCATGCATTTTTCTGTATCCCATTGAATGAGGACAGTCAATTCTTGTTCTCATTTATGTTCAGAGATAGTGTTTTGGCATGGTGCTGAGTTCCACAAGTGTATACAGAGAGGCATTCGATCTTTAATCAGATATTAAAAAAGAATCTTGAGACCTCACAAATGCCTTAGAAATTAGTTATTGTGCAATACATTGATGATCTATTTGTGGCACCAAGTACACAAGGAACTTGTAAACAGGACACAATTGCTCTCTTAAATCATTTGTTTGAGAACGGACAAAAAGTGTCCCCAAGCAAATTAATATACTGTCAAAAAGAAGTCCTATGATAAAGGGAATGAGAAAGGTGTCACAAGAAAGAATCGAGACCACATTATAGAAGAATCCAACCAGAGCCCAGAGAGAAGTCAGAATGTTCTTATGAATGGTTGGCTACTGTAGAAAGTGGATACCCAACTTTTCCCTAGTAGCCAAGTCTTTACTAGACTGACACACAAGGATGTGCCCAATCCACTTCCATGGGACAACAATTGCTTGAAAGCATTCCTGGAGTTGAGAGAAAGTCTCTGTCATGCCCGGTCACTGGGAATGCCTGATTACAGTAAACTGATCACTTTGTTTTGCAGTGGGAGGGATGGTTGCGCTCTCTCACTGCCTATTTAGTTATATGGGGACTCTTGAAGACCACTGGCATATTTTGTAACTACTCTTGACCCTATTACCGCAGGACTGCCTTGCTCCCTTAAAGCAGTTGTGGCAGTTGATGTCAGTATTGAGAGATGTGAGAGCATAGTGATGGGCCATTCTCTTACACTGATGGTCCCTCATTCTTTGGAGCGATTGCTCACTCGTACCAAAACTCAGTATTTGACAAGCAGGAGACTTACGAAATATGAACAATTGATTCCTGCTGCTGAGAAAGTGATTTTAAGAAGATGTCAAACCCTTATTTCAGCTATATTATTACCACTGCCTGAAAATATAATGAATGAAGATGAAGTTTAACATGGCTGCCTTGATGTTACAGATTTCTGCGCCAAGACCAGACATTTAGATGAACCTCTATAATAGCCCGACTATGTAACCTTTGTAGGGGGCTCATGTTTAAGAGACAATGAGGTGATGTTTAGAGCAGCTTATGCTGTTTGCCCAATTCAGGAAGTGGTAAAAGCCTCCTGGCTTCGAGGTGTTACTTCTGCTCAAGTGGCAGAACTAATCAGCCTTACAAGAGCATGCAATTTTTCAACTAAATTTAGAGTGACTATATTAACAGATAGTCAGTTTGGCTTTGGTGTGGTCCATGATTTCAGGCAGTCGTGGTCACAGAGGACATCATTTGGTTCCCAATAAGAAATGATAAAAATGTGATGAAATAGTTAAAAGCTTTACAATTGCTAAAAGAAATTGCAGTAATTGAATGTGCATTGCACAGAAGTGGCAATGACTATGTCACACTTGGAAATGGATATGCTGATTAAGTTACACAGTATTGTGTGGTTGTGGCAGGCGCATTTAATGGAGAATATGCAAATTCTGATGAGGACACTACCTCTTCAATGCTGTTGTCATTAGCCGATACGTGGGAAGAAATCCAAAGATTTCAGCTTAAGGTTTCAGAGGCAGAACAGCAAGGATTGATCAGAGCAGGATGTGTTAAAATGCAAATTATGTTTGAGTCAGCAGATAGAAGACCAATATTGCCAAATAGCCTGTGGTTTCCCTTAACATGACATTTCCATAGAACTTCACACATAGGGAGGGGTGCAATGGTTAGGTTGCTCAGGCAGAACTTGTTTAATCTTTGATTCAGAGTTCTAGCTGAAGAGCTATGCCATAGGTGTGAGACATGTCAGCAGGTGAATTCAGGGAAGAGAACCCCTGTAATATTAAGCCACATTGGGAGATAGATCAGGAGGACCCATTAACAGGAAGCAGTTGAACTTTATCGATATGCCTGGTTGTAATGCGCTGAGATATGTCCTGGATATAGTGTGAATTTCCTCCCAACAGGTGGAAGCCTACCCAACATGGAGAAATGACAGTCTCACTATAGCCAAACTGCTGTTATGCTGTTATCCATGGTTTGGATTCCTGGCTTCTCTGGATTCAGACCGAGGGACCCGTTTTAATAATGGGGTCCTTAGAATAATAAGTGTAACACTTTAAGCGGAACAGAGATTGTACTGTAGCTATCGTCTGTAAGCTTCGGGATAGCTAAACAGCTAAATGAGACATTAAAATCACGTTTTGGCCAAAGCTTGTGCGTCTACCTCATTGAAATGACCAGATGCTTTACCATTGGTGTTGATGAGTCTTAGAAGCACTCCAGACAGGAGGACTGGATTATCTCCTCACAAGATTCTCATGGGACATGCTGTGCCGTCGAATGCACTAGTAAACATCACTGATGACATGAGACTTGACTTCTGCAAAGGATTAGCTGATGAATTCTGTTTCTCAATAGTTTGAAGCTGCTACTTTCAGTCTGGTCCAGGAGCACTGCCACAATCCTAACTCTGGTGATTGGGTTTTGCTCAAGAAACACATGCATAAATCCTGCCTGGAGCTGGGGTTGAAAGGCCACTACCGGGTGATCCTGATCACCAACACTGCGTTAAAATTTGCCAGGATACCTAATTGGTTGCATCCCGCGCACACCCTGTGAGTGAGGTCCTCATTTGAAGAAGTGGTGTTCTATGAGCCAAGTCCGAGACCTGCTGTGCCTATACATTTTGAAGGACCAGAGGGGGGTGAAGCATAGCACAATTCCTCATCTATACAAGTTTCTGAATTCTCACAATGTGATTTTCAAATACCCACTGAAAGTGGTGAACTGAGAGCTGAAAATATAGAAATTGTTAAATTGTCACCACAGCAAACAAATGATCCTGGTGAAGGAACGAGTGTGAGAATAGAAAGGCCCTGGTGCAGATCAGAATAGCCAACTGATAGGAAGCAATTCAAATATAGTGTGTTAGTGATACCCAATCCACAAACCATTATTGAAGAAACAGAATCTAGTGGTGTAAGCGAGACAGAAGAGGATCAACAGACACCAAGCTGATCCAAGATAATAAGAGTACCTTGTTACAGGTATTCTTCACCTGAATGGACTTCATCATCATCATCAGTAAAACGTTATTCGGCCGCTTCATGGCCATAAAAGTACATTTACACAAAGAGTAAGCCAGAAATACAGTACAAATACATAGTAATAAAAAGTGCAGAGCTACTGTACATATACAGTTATTTTAAAACAGTTACTTCGCCCTTATGTATATTTAGTGTATTGTGATAAAACCTATAGTATCAGCAAATACCTTGATAAAAATGAATACTATACAAAATAAATACTAGGTTAAAAAAGATCATCATACAAGTTTAGAATTATTTCTTCCTTCAGGACTGCAAAACCCAACTGATTTATATGTTTAATCAAAGTTTTTTCTTTTGCGGACAGCCCCTGCCAAGAAACTCGCAACGCAATACCAAAGGAAATGATGGACGGAGTGTTGAACATTGCAAGCACTCACCCCCAGTCAACTGATCTGGGTTTAATCCATCACCGTTCTTTAGCCCACTCTGCCACCCCAGTTCAGACATGGCCATATGCAAATCAGTCTGACCCTGTGCCTCATGGGAACAGTCCAGCCCGAACTGCCAAGCCATGTCTTCCCTGGACCGGAAACAAGCTTCCTAGGACCGTTTTCTGGCATTTCAGCCGTCTTCAGCCAGGCTTGCTTGAATCCAGTGGCAAAGTGAGCAAGGGACTCACGTCTGAGCATACCCTGCCAACTTATGGCGAACAAAGCAATACCAAAGGAAATGATGGACGGAGTGTTGAACATTGCAAGCACTCACCCCCAGTCAACTGATCTGGGTTTAATCCATCACCGTTCTTTAGCCCACTCTGCCACCCCAGTTCAGACATGGCCATATGCAAATCAGTCTGACCCTGTGCCTCATGGGAACAGTCCAGCCCGAACTGCCAAGCCATGTCTTCCCTGGACCGGAAACAAGCTTCCTAGGACCGTTTTCTGGCATTTCAGCCGTCTTCAGCCAGGCTTGCTTGAATCCAGTGGCAAAGTGAGCAAGGGACTCACGTCTGAGCATACCCTGCCAACTTATGGCGAACAAAGCAATACCAAAGGAAATGATGGACGGAGTGTTGAACATTGCAAGCACTCACCCCCAGTCAACTGATCTGGGTTTAATCCATCACCGTTCTTTAGCCCACTCTGCCACCCCAGTTCAGACATGGCCATATGCAAATCAGTCTGACCCTGTGCCTCATGGGAACAGTCCAGCCTGAACTGCCAAGCCATGTCTTCCCTGGACCGGAAACAAGCTTCCTAGGACCGTTTTCTGGCATTTCAGCCGTCTTCAGCCAGGCTTGCTTGAATCCAGTGGCAAAGTGAGCAAGGGACTCACGTCTGAGCATACCCTGCCAACTTATGGCGAACAAAGCAATACCAAAGGAAATGATGGACGGAGTGTTGAACATTGCAAGCACTCACCCCCAGTCAACTGATCTGGGTTTAATCCATCACCGTTCTTTAGCCCACTCTGCCACCCCAGTTCAGACATGGCCATATGCAAATCAGTCTGACCCTGTGCCTCATGGGAACAGTCCAGCCTGAACTGCCAAGCCATGTCTTCCCTGGACCGGAAACAAGCTTCCTAGGACCGTTTTCTGGCATTTCAGCCGTCTTCAGCCAGGCTTGCTTGAATCCAGTGGCAAAGTGAGCAAGGGACTCACGTCTGAGCATACCCTGCCAACTTATGGCGAACAAAGCAATACCAAAGGAAATGATGGACGGAGTGTTGAACATTGCAAGCACTCACCCCCAGTCAACTGATCTGGGTTTAATCCATCACCGTTCTTTAGCCCACTCTGCCACCCCAGTTCAGACATGGCCATATGCAAATCAGTCTGACCCTGTGCCTCATGGGAACAGTCCAGCCTGAACTGCCAAGCCATGTCTTCCCTGGACCGGAAACAAGCTTCCTAGGACCGTTTTCTGGCATTTCAGCCGTCTTCAGCCAGGCTTGCTTGAATCCAGTGGCAAAGTGAGCAAGGGACTCACGTCTGAGCATACCCTGCCAACTTATGGCGAACAAAGCAATACCAAAGGAAATGATGGACGGAGTGTTGAACATTGCAAGCACTCACCCCCAGTCGACTGATCTGGGTTTAATCCATCACCGTTCTTTAGCCCACTCTGCCACCCCAGTTCAGACATGGCCATATGCAAATCAGTCTGACCCTGTGCCTCATGGGAACAGTCCAGCCCGAACTGCCAAGCCATGTCTTCCCAGTTCGGGCTGGACTGGGAAGCTTGTTTCCGGTCCAGGAAAGACATGGCTTGGCAGTGGATTAAACCCAGATCAGTTGACTGGGGGTGAGTGCTTCCTTGAGCAAAAAACACGTTGTGACAAACTGCCCCAAAACATGTGTTTTGACATGTGCTTTCCTTTCCATGCACGTTTTAATGAATGCTCGTTTTCAATAGATGCCAACCGTTTAAACGTGCACACGTGTTAACTGTTCCAACATGTAAACGTGCGCTCAGGGAAATGAGCGGAGCGATTAGGTATTTATTCTGCGCTCACTCATGCACACGCGTCGCTTTTTGGACCCCCGGAACCCACCTGACTCCAGATCTGATCCTGCGTTCCCCCTGTCTGCGTCCAGATTTCCCCTCGGCTCCAGATGTCCTCTCGACTACCTGAAGTGGTGCTCAGGTTACGGGCTTCTCTGGAAATCTTCCCTCCAGCTCGGCTTCCGGCTCTCTGGAAAAGACAAGCATTTGCAATGCAATAGATCTTGCAGTTACGAGAGTTTCAGCTATTGGCAATGCCTTTTATTTATGTTTTTTTTTTTTAAACTTTAAAATAAAGGCATTATTATTTGCAATGTCAATAGCTCAAACTCGCGTAAATGCGAGACCTATTGCACTGCAAATGCTCGTTTCAGTTAGTCAATGGGGAAAATAAATGCGCCTGATTTGTTTTTACTCATTCATGTTTCGAAATGTTGGCATGTATGTGTAGTCCCCTCTTACAGGAGTCTGTTTCTAACCCTTTTCTAGCAAGGTGGTGTAAAAGGTCATTGTAATGTTCATGTGTGTTTCCTTCCCTCCGATGGCGCACAGAGCCTTTCAGCTATGCTATAATTACAATTACACTTGCATGCCAACATTTTAGGACAGGGATGTGGGATATTTAAAATAAAAAATCGGGAGAGTGAAAATTCCCCATTGACTTCTATTGTACAAAATGCAATTTCAGGAGGGAGACAGCTAAAATAAAGCCATTTTTGGCTTGAAACATCGGTACTCCCCCGCCTGAATCGGGTCTATTGGCATGTATGGTATGGCTCTTGCACAACGGAAAATCATAGGTTTTACTTGAATGAAATTCACTTTCTCTCAATATCCGCCTCATAATCACTGTTGCTCATTACTGTCTGGCGCCGCATTGTTTAGAGCAAAAGGGTGTGCTGTAGACCGGACAAGATAAAAAATCAAAACTTTGGGCAGGAGTGGCCCGCAGAGCGGCATAAGTGATCGAACATCTTAGTTTGGTTCTTGCTGTTTTACAAAACGTGAAACGGGAGGAGAAGTTGGGAAATACAAACGTATAGAAAGTTATTCAATCACATTGACAAAAAAAAAATATTTGACCACTTAAGTACAAGTTTCTTTTGTTAATATTCAAGGTAAAATATTTATTTAGAGTGCATTTCAGAAATAGACAATCTTTTGTGTAAGGGAGATCTCTTGCGGAAAACTAGAGAAGGTAGTTAGAACTTCTGTAATATAATATTGCTCTCATTAGGCCTTTGACACTGACAGGGAAGGCTCCTCTCCCTCCAGGAGAGACAGGTTGCGTAAGGCTCTGGACCACTGTATGACTGAGTAAGGGTCGGGCCGCACATCTTAGAGTCAGGCAGATTCCTCTCTGTCTCAGAATGGGCGGAGAGAGGGCTCGGAGTTGGAGGAGGCTATGTGTTTTGTGTGTGAGGAGCGGGTGATTCAAACCAGAGAAAGTGAAGTCAGTCAACAGAGGAGCGAGCAGACAGACCGCAGGGCCCTCAGACAGTAAGTGCGGTGGTGGCTGTGGGTTGATAGGGTTCCTTCGGGTCTGAGGCACCTGGGGATGAGACACTATGTGATGGCCGCAGGCGGGCTTGCGGGCGGTTGGAGCCAGGAGGCTACAGTGCAGCGGGTACCCAGGGGCGTTTTATTCAGTACCAAGTGGTCTTTTCAGATTGCAGCTGCAGAGGTCACCAGCCAGAAATGCGGACACGGGGGTGAATTCCGAGGTGAAGGGGCTGGGTGATGAGGAGGGCCTCTCTGTAGGATTTTGATTGGGGCTTATGTTGGGGTCATCACGAGGGCTTCTCTTAGGGGATAGAGGAGAGGTAGGTACACTGCGAGAACTTGATGTGCTTCACCAGTCTCTGTTGGGAATAGGAGGGGTTCCCTTTAGGGGACTAAATGGGACGTTTTGGTGCAGAGAGGTTGAGTGGGCGGATTTGGGGTGTTGGAAGTTACTTGTACACCTTGGTGGCGGTGGAGGATGGTGGCTCTGGGGACGTTTGTGGGGACTCCAGTAGACTCTCTTTTATGTTGTCTTTGGTTGTCACAGAGCTAACACTTTCAAGCTTCTGCGTAACTTCTTGCCCTCCAGGTAGTTAAGTAGCATTCTGGGCTTTGTAGTCCAGTTTAACGCGATATAGAACTAGGTCTACTAGTCCTGCAAATCTAGACCCTACTCATATGAAGGGGGGGGCAGTCTTGAGCTCTGATAAGAAAGCTGATTTTTATTTGGAAGCTAATGGAGACTGCTGTTTTGGGTGGGGCTGAGAGCACTCTAGTGTGGGTGGGCTTCATTGTGAAACAATACTTCTTTTCTTATGACACACCCCAGTCCACGTTCGTTAAATTGATTTCATTGTACACCCACAAGAAAACATCAATAACATAATACTACGATAGTTATACCACCATTGATGCAAACGAGAAGAGAACTTGAAGGGGAACCTAATAAGTGGTTTGCCGGTGATGGAGGTATAAAGGGTCTCGCTTACAGAAAACTTTATTTCATCAAGATGTCTGCGATCCGGTCTCCTGCATCTCAAATGTATCACAATTTAATCTTTGAATGCAAATCACTCCATGAAGTTAAATGCACGAGACTTGAAAACATGATTTTAAATTATTGGCGGATTTATACTCTTGGGGAAAGTAGCTGTTTTGAAATCGTCTGCATCGCTGTTCAACAGGGACCTTCGGGTTACATTAAATCACAGTAGAGGACAAACAGGTGTACTGCACTGTGTTTATACCCCTTAGTTTATGGTCATTTACCGATGCACGTTGCAGATATATCATGCTGTTTGTTTTAAAACAGACTAATAATATTGCAGAGCACAACACCCTGGTGTGCAGGAGCTCCCTTCTTGAGTCCAGGGTGGGGTCTGGAATGTTACCTGCTGGGGAAAGGAGTGGTGAATGCGCAGCCGGAGCCGCATTCCTCAAAATTCACTGGTGTTTAATAATGTCTCGTGTATGCCGACCCTCTCGGGCTGGTATTGATCCTTGGAGACTTCCAGCCTGGATTCAGCTTCTGAGCTCTGGCCCATGAAGCTAGCACGAGGCAATGCTAGTGAGGAAGACCTGGGTTGTCTACAGAGCAGGATTTGTCCATAAAACAAGCAATGTCATGCGGGACCATCAGACTCAATTTCTCATAAGAAACTGTCAGCACTGGACTGGCGACATTGATACATTTCTCTCTTGGATAATCAATAGAACGTCGCTGATCCCATACGGGTTCTCAATGTGGTGGTGGAAAGGGCCATAATTACAATTGTCAAAAATTCAAGCCCTCTCGGCCAGCGGCGAGGCCTCCTCACGCTGACGTGTGACTGGCAGCCGGTTTATGGGTGCTGCGCAGTGACTGACAACCAGGTTGGCTAATGCCAAAGTCAACAGTAACAAGCCGAAGACGACCATGGCCATGGAACGTTCTGGAAAAATCAGATGAAATTTCGCATGCATGCGAGACAGGCGAGAATTTCAAAGACTATTAATTTAATGATCTCAAGCCTTGATACTGCTATAGAAAAATAACATTGACATGAGCTACAATTTTTTCTGTACCGACATCGCCTGTCCGGTAAATTAGAACCAGCCCAGAACGTTCCGGTTGATGTTCAGCGAGGCCTGGAATGCAGTCAGATGGAGGAGGTACACGCAGACTTACGGTATTACATGGCCTGCCGGGAGCTCGGTGTTCGGCAAAGTATTGCACAAATGTTTGCAACAAAGCCTAATTGTTTGGGTACAGTAGGGATTTCCACTGAAGAGCCTACCACAACAATCCTTGTGAAGCGGCAACAAGTTCCAGCTGTCTTTTCATTAAAGGCAGTCTATGTTACTTACAGTTTGACTAACACTGAGATAACCAGATGAACCACCGAGGAGGGCATGTGATAACGCCGTGCCAGACACGTGCATGTCTCTTTAACAAGAGCGCGGTGGGAGCATGTGCAGCAGAGAGGAGACGCCATGCGCGCGCACATCGGCTGTCCGTGCGCACACATGGTTTGTCTCCCTTCGCTCACCAAAGCCACAACAATAGTCTCGCCAAGCGTTCACCAGGCGAGACCTAAAAAACTAAGCCAACTGAATCGGTTGCTTAGCAACCTTTCAACAAGAACGGTAAAGTGCATACCAAGTCTAGAAACTCTGCAGTAGGACTTTAATTACCCTTAGAATCCTGTCAAGACATTTTAAGTGTGCTCCAAATCGGAAGCATATTTAGACACTAATTCAACAGACTTGAATTGTTTGTATAACAAAGGCAGAACCTAAACGAAGAATTATAAAGAGACCCAGTTAAATTAAGGACTTGGATTGGTATATTGTAAACCATTAATATCTGTTCTTTCAACTTGACCTGTGACAACACTGAAATAAGTGTTTTGAGTACTGTATTCACAATTGTGCTCTGTTCGTTCTCTCTCTCTTTTCTGTTTATTATTCTTTTAGTTACACATATTATTACTGATGTTAAAGTAAAATGATTAGGAACTCCTGATATATTGTATTATGTTTAGATTATTTTAGAAGAAGTACATTTAGGAAAGCATGAATACAGACATTAATTTCTGAAGCTATTGAAACAGGGAGTTGCACATTTATAGAAATTGGGTAGGTTTCATTAGAGATTCAGTTTAAGTGCCATATGTAAAGCGCCAATTGAATTATAACGTATGTATAATGAAACTAGTAGTTTCTTTTCATATAGTGCATTTGACAGTCACAGCCTAGAACTCGTAGAAAGCAGAGTTCTTTCCTTCTTCTCCTTCCTCCTGGGAGACTATTCTAAGAGACAAATCCAGAAGACTCCAGCTGCAGGAATCCAGTCTCTTGTTTTCTCCTTTCTCTCTTTACCATCCCCCCTTCCCCAGGGAGTTATTGGGGTGGCAAGGGTGCACATTCCATGCCATTCTGGTAATTCCCCGTGGGATCTGGGAACAGTCAGTATCAAGGAAGGCACAAACCTGGAGTGCAGGTGGGTGACTACCGTAACAGAGATTGAAGCCTAAACTTGAACTATTTGTTCCTTCCCTGATTCTGGTAATTATGGAGTTTAATCAAGACAAACTGGATTCTTCGCAAATGACCAAACTACTCCACAAATTAACCCAAGAAATGCAACAGCTTAGGCAGGAAAATCATGCACTTAGACAAGAAGCTGCCCGAGTAAACTCAGAATTCACTAGTTGGAGAGATCCTCAAATGCCAGATAATCGGCCCATTCTTGCTCCGCCTAAGTTTGGTTCAAACACCTTTTATTCAGCAACATCCCTGGCCCCGCACACAGATCAGAACCTTCAGGTTACTGTAGTTTCACCCAGTCCTGCTCCTTTGTCAAATCCTGAACGTTTTAAGGGTGATAGCAATCACTTTGCGTCTTTTATGAGTCAGTGTCAATTACATTTTTTTTTGCAAACCACAGATTTTTACCACTGACACTACTAAAGTAGCTTTCATCATTTCCTACTTAGGAGGAGTAGCGGCTAACTGGGCTATGCCTTTGATTGACACAAATGACCCTCTACTTCATAATTTAATTGCTTTCAAGACAGCCATGTCACGCCTATTTGCAAAACACGTTTTTATTCAAGGATCTGATAATGAGTTATCGAGTTTACGTCAGGAGTCAAAAGATTTACTAACTTATATAACTAGTTTTAACAGATTACTTTCTGAGACACACTGGCCGGAAGAGAAAAGAATCTCATTATTTTATCGGGCTCTTAGAGATGACTTAACGGATTCCTTAGCACATATCGTAGATCTGACTGACGATTATACTGAATTCCTGGATTTAGTAGTAAAACTTGACCATAGAATAAGAGAAAGGAAAAGTGAAAGACTCAGAGGTGTGACAAGAGTATTACCCTTCAAAATGGATTGGACCAATGCAAATTTGTGGCATAAGAGGCCCGTTGTCTCCTGAAGAAAAAGAGAGAAGAAGTAAAGGAAACTTGTGCTTATATTGTGGCAAGGCTGGTCACTTTGCCAAAGACTGTTCAGTTAAACCTAAGAAAAATAAAGCCATTGCAATCACAGATAAAACCAATTCCGAGTCAGGAAACTAATTCTCTTGAAGAGTAGTGAGGTCGTCTCTTTGAGAAAAGACACAAGACAGATCTCGCAGTATGCCACTAATACAATCAATCATATTCCAAAACACATGATGATCAGGTTAACTTTCATTATCACTGTACAACAGACACACAGTCTTGCAGTATTAATAGATTCAGGTGCAACAGGCAGTTTTTTGGATTTGGAACTAGCTAGAAGCTGGGAATTGCACAAATTCCAAAACCAGAACCTGAACCAGTCAGAGATGTTGACGGCTCGGCTTTTTCTTCTGCATTGATTACATTTCACACCGTACCATTAACCCTAGTTGGTGAGATTAGACATACAGAGGAAACTATGTTTGATCTAATAGACACACCTACTTTCAGGGCAATACTCGGGGTTCCTTGGCTAGAACTACACAATCCAAAGATAGACTGGGTTAAAAGAACAGTCACATTAGACTCTTCTTACTGCAGAACTCATTGTTACTAGGAAACCCAATATCCAATAGTTCCATTATTTTGTTCTGCCCTTCAAAATAGCCCTCCACAATTACCTATTGAATACAAGGATTATTCTGATGTCTTTGACCCTGTCCAAGCCACTCAATTACCACCTCACAGGGTGTATGATTGCAGGATAGACTTAATTCCACTCGAGGATAAAATCTGGCACCTCATTCATACAAAAAACCATTGGGGGTTGTAATGCAATTACAGGGAATCATAAATGTTCCCAATGTAAGGCATGCAATGGAGCTGTAATCACAGACAGATATACTTATCAAAGGAAGGAAATAAAGCTCAAAACATTCAGAAACTGTAAGACCAACAATGTGGTGTATTTGCTTTTCAGTCCCTATGAAAAAGGTTATGTAGGTGAGACATCACGACAATTTTCTACGCTTTTGACTTAAGACCGTTCTGCCATTAGAACAAATAAAATCATGGCACCATTGGTCAAGCACTACAAAGAGAATAACAATACGCCTGATGACATTAGATGATTAATATTAGAAAAGATAGAAACCAAATCAGGCTTGGACTCCGAGGCGAATAGGAAGCGCAGGGAAGGGTTTGGGATTTTTAGATTAGACACACACACCAATGGATTAAACTTAGAAATTCCGTGGGATCAAGCCATACGTTACAACAGTGGCTAAACTTTACTTGGCACGTCTCATTCCTCTGCCAAGATTGCAGTATTCACTGATTAAACATTTGTGGGAAGTTTGTGACATATCTCTGCTAGGTATCCATCCCTTAGCAGTCCTGGGTATTAGACTACGCTTTTTTCTATTTTTATATCCTTTTTATCTTTGTACCTTGTGTATTAGATATAGTTTTCACTCCTGTTTGTCTTTTGTTACACACTTTCATCTCCCCAATCTATGCTTTTTGCCTATAGCACTCATAGATCTTGTGTTTTTTAAACACATTCGAAGATGGCCACCAGAGTGACATGGAATCCAGAGACATATAGGGCTCGAGACTACGATCACATGACTCCCATATGACTCACAATCTGGCTTTTAAAAAGTGAAAATGTTTGGTGTGGTCATTCACGCCAGCCGGCACCATTTTCGGAACCCATGTGGTAATCATCAGAACAAGCTGCCGGAGTGGAGACTCCTCATGGAGGTAAGCGCTCCTCTTCCCGACCCCGGTTTATATCGAATTATCGATACTTATAAAGTCTTAGAGCAGTTTTCATTCTGCACTTTTGCGTACTGTTATAGCATTGGGACCCTCTAGTGCCATATCGTGCATCTTTTTTGCCCCCCATTTAGGTAATGTACCTCCAACATCTTAGGACCCCAAGACAATTGTTCAAGGTCATAGATGGGGGGCACAATATTCATATGCAGCCAACCAGTATCCCAGCTAGAGCCAGTTCTACTCAAGTCCATAACTTTAATTGTTGTACGACACATTCGTATATCACGTAGATGGTATTTCCATTTCCTTTCTTCCCTCCAAATTTTAAAATATAGTGTTAACTTTACAGGCGAACCACCATCCTAACCAAGCGTCCCATGATGATCCCTATTCCGAATATAAAGGTGCAGCTCGCTCAGTACGGAACAAACAGTCTTAATAGGTAAAGACCCCTCTGATCTCTGCATATTATCAATATTAGCTTTGTTGGTTATAGTTTCCATAATTCAACATTGTTCCATCTATTTGTTGTTGCAGGATACACCCATTTTAATTAAATAGAGGAGAGCAAGTCGTTTTTCACTACGTTTGCGAAGTGACTTCCCCAGCTCACTGTGACGTGTTACATTTTGGTAAGCATTTGTGAGCTAGCTTAGGCATCATCATAAGTAGATTTATAAGATGGCCCTTAGTTTTAAAGGTGCCTGCAGCCGTATCTTTACTCCTCTATTGTGCAAATAAGTCGGAGAATAGAGGCCCCACCATTTCCTCTTCCGTTACCTTCAGATCAGTATTATGTAGCCACACTGATGTCACGGGTATTGCTTTACTATATATTCTCTCACCCAGTGACCTTATGTATGAAGATTATATTAGATCTAGACCTCTGCATTTTCACATTCATACATAGGTTCGAGGATCCTCTTCTCTTGATTTAATAATGTGGTATTTATCTGTTGATGTAGGAGTCGTATCTCTAAATAAGGAAGACCCTTGACGACTTCACTCCACCGTCCAGAGGATGTAACTCTATCAGCTCACAGTGATCGGTACTATTTGGTAAGCACATTTTAGCTGGTCTCCGTATTCACCCCATGGGCTATTGGGGCTTATAGTTGGCACAATTTAATGTTGACTCTGCTTCATCCCCTTAGGAGGCTCCATATAACCCACTCCATTCTGGAATCTCCTCACTATATCATCTACACAACAGAGATGGCATTAGATCCACCACTGATCAGGGAGGGAATCTCACCTTAAAGAACTCAGTGTCTGATAGTATCCATATCTTTTTATTATCATTTTTCACCACCTTTTTTGGGAAATTGGGTTCTATTCCTTCCTCTTTGTATATTCTCCTTGACTCTTTTCCATTATTCCACTCGAAAGGTTTTTAAATGTGGAGAGTTTTTTGTTCTTTTAATAATGTTGTTGAGGCTATTTGCCCACATTTAGAGAAGAGACACTCATTTATGTTCATAAAATGTAATCCACAGAGAAGTTATTTGGAGGTGGCATTCCTGAGGAAGGCAGGTTCTGCCGAAACCAGCATAGAGATGAACATTTGCCACATCTCTTATTTGTGTGTTTTGCCCATCTTTTGTGTAACTAAATCACCATACTATCATGTTGTAATAACTGGAAATTTGTTTCTCCGCCGTATGAATTTATTGAATACCAGAAATATTCAAATCATTGATCATTATGAACAATTCAATCATGTTTATGATATGTATGTATGGAAAGGTGGATGAATGTAGTGTGTACGTAGCTTTAAATTGTGACTTCTCTGTCCTGAAAATGTATATAGTGAACAACAATTAGAGACATTATTTAATAAAATATATATTTGTATTTTTCTAATGAAGAGTGTTAGTTTTCTTCTCTCACACTTACTTTTATCATGTGTATTGAAATAGTTTTTGAAGTTGCCCTCGGATTTTCACAGTATAAAGTTAATTCCAGGCACAGTCTTTCCCTGTAGCAGGATCTATGCCATGACCGAACCTGAAACCCAGTATTTAAAGACTTACCTCGATAAACTACTGGAAATCGGTTTTATTAGGCATTCTACATCACCTGTCTCATTGCCACTTTTTTTTGTGGCCAAGAAGTCTGGCGATCTTAGGGCTCGTATCGACTGTTGTGCGATTAATAAAGCAACAATAAAAAATCACTATCCATTGCCCTTAATCCCAGTCCTATTAAATCAAATCAAGGGGTCTATCATCTACACCAAGCTTGACTTACAGGGTTCATACCATCTCATTTGCATAAAAGAGGGTGATGAATGGAAGACCGCATTTCAGCCAAAATATGGCCTGTTTGAATATACGGTCATGACGTTCAGTCTCTGTAACTCCCCGGCTGCGTTTCAATATTTCAATATTTTATTAATGAAGTGCTTTATGATTTACTTGATGTTTGTGACATAGTTTACATCGATGACATACAATTTTTTTCGAAAACTGAGGATGAGCACACACAGCATGTTCGCTCTATTTTACAAAGGTTGAGGGAACAGTCTTTGTTCGCAAAACCTGAAAAATTTGTTTTTAACACTAAAAGAGTAGAATTTTTAGGGTATTGGCTCTCTCCTGAGAGTATTACCATGGACCCAAAGAAGGTAGAAGCAGTTTTTTTAATTGGTCTGCACCTTCTTCTGTGAAGGAAACACAACAGGTGCTTGGATTCACAAATTTTTATAGGAGATTCATGGCTAACTTTTCTGAAATAGTAACTCCTATTACACAGCTCCTACGAAAAGGGCAGAAATTCCAGTGAACACAGACACTGAAAATTCATTCAACAAATTAAAATAGGCTTTCACTTCGGCACCCATCCTAGTCCACCCCGGTCCTGACAAAACATTTTTTGTAGAGGCGGATGCCTCCCAAAATGCGCTCCACCTGAAAAGATAGTGGCAGTGACTCAAGTTGATACCTTTTTAACTGAAGTAAAACAGAGTGTTTATACCCTGAATCAACAGCAATGGCTAACAAACTGCGCTCGCTCATGCACACACGCTTCGCTTTTTGGACCCCTGGTACTCACCTGACTCCAGATCTGATCCTGCGTTGCTCCTTTCTGTGTCTGGATTTCCCCTTGACTCCAGATTTCCTCTCGACTACTTGAAGTGGTGTTCCGGTGACGGGCTTCTCTGGAAATCTTCCATCCGGCTTCGCTTCCGGCTCTCTGGAAATGAAAAACAAAGCCTACTTAATTGGTTGCTTAGCAACCTTTCAACAAGAATGGTAAAGTGCATACCAAGTGTAGAAACTCAGCGGTAGAACTTTTAATTACCCTTAGAATCCTGTCATGACATTTTAAGTGTGCTCGAAATCGGAAGCACATTTAGACACTAATTCAACAGACTTGAATTGTTTGTATGACAACGGCAGAACTTAAACAAAGAATTATAAAGAAACCCAGTTAAATTAAGGACTTGGAATGGTATATTGTAAACCATTAATATCTGTTCTTTCAACTTGACCTGTGACAATAAGTGTTCTGAGTACTGCATTCGCAATTTTGCTCTGTTCGTTCTCTGTCTGTTTTCTGTTTATTATGCTTTTAGTTTTACCAATCGTTTTGGGCATAATACAAGAAAAAGAACAGGTATGCTGATACCATATACTAATAAATATTATAACTGATGTTAAAGTAAAATGATTATGATCTCCTGATATCTTGTATTACGTTTAGGTTATTTTAGAAGAAGTATATTTAAGAAAGCACAAATTATCGCTAAGCTGTGGAATGCGGCAATTTTGACATTTTCGCGCTCTCCGCAGAACACGAAAATGTCAAATTATTGCAATTTCCGCGAGCGGAACGGAAATTTAGCCCACGCCTAGTTTAAATAAAATTATAGGAGACTGTGATAAACGATCCTGAAAATTATTCTCTAACAAAGACAAAAACTAAAAAAGATATAGAAGAACTCCCTAGGATCAAGGTTACAGTAGAAGAGTAGGGATAACGTTTTTTAGAAGAAGACAGAGTAGGACTCGGGATGCCTCACATAGACTAGTGTACAAAAGTTGAATGAAATAACCACATGTTACTCACCAAATGTTTTGCTCAATTTGTACAAGTGGAAATTCATGCAGAATATTGAGTATTACCTGCTGCTATATTCGACTCAAAGTCTGACTTTAGACAACAATGTGTATTGTTACCAAGGCTAAATGTAGAATAGTGATTATTGGCACATTAATAGTTGTTTTGCTAGCACTTGTAAATTCTTTTAATTGTGATGAGTTTTACCCCAAAAACAGAAACCCTTAGATCCACACCTGCACCTTCATCACCTGCACACACAATAGACACGAAGAAACTAAAACCTTAATTTATAGATGTCTCAAAATAAGATTTCCCAACTAGTATATATTCTAGATCAGTTCAGAAATACACTCAAGTTTAAACACTAAGGATTGCTATGTTTGTGCACATTTACATTCTTCAGCTTCAGAAGATGTGACATATGACTATATACCACTTTCATATGCAATACATGTCGTATTTTACGTTTTACATAATATTTAAATTATGATATGATCCTTTTTTAAAGTTCCCCTCCAGAAAAGAATGAATTGTGTGCTCATCCACAAGCTAAAGACATGGAAAGCACATGTTATTTCTTTTAATCTCCAACAGTGCTAGACACTGTCAAGGCATATTTAAAGAATCTGATCTGTTTAATGCCACCATTAAAAAATAAATTAATTTTAACGTTAGAGGAAAGAAGAGCTCACATATTTCACAAGGCAAACAAGGAGGAAGATGTTTTAAATAATGTTTTGAAGAAATCGGAAGATGAATGATAGAAGAAAATGATTCATCCAAAATTAAAGTTAGATACGTGACAGAAAGGGAAATTATGTGTTTACAAGAGTAGAAGCCAGCTTAGATGGAGACACATCAGATAATCGGATAAGTAGCTGTGAACACACATTTGAAGTTTTGGGTTGGGCCTGTCTAAATATTAACTTGGGAGGAAGCAGTTTTTCCTGGAGTCTATTTTGTTTGCGAATAGGATGCCTATTTCCAGCTACCTGCTTACTGGGAGGATGTTTGCTATTTTATTTCATTGTTTCCCAATATGCATCATGTAAATAGTGTAAGAGCTTTGGTATGACTTCATCTCACAGACACACATGTCTTACCATTGATGGCACACAATTGGTGAGAGGTATTTCTGGAGCAATATTTCCACCAGTAGGAGTAGTTTTAAACTACAAGAAAATTAGAAAGTATTTAATGTAGTATGTAAATTGGCTACTAGTACATCTGGTGCTTTATTATCAGTTAACGCAGAATTAGTAGCTGTTAGATCAATGGTTTTACAAGATCGATTAGCTTTAGAAATATTATTTGGATAGAAAGGCGGCATCTGTAAAATGTTGAAGCCTCAGTATTGCTGTTTATATATACCTGACAAGAGTAGAATGATAGAAGATTTTGCAAAGAACATTTATGAATAGAAACTTGAATTAGAATCTTTAGAAACAGCTAGTGTATTAGGAACGTTAGGCAAGGGACCTTCTGTCATCGGCAATTGGCTTGCAACTGTAGGAGGGAGACTTTTAAAAATCAAGCCTAAACAAGTATTAATCTTTGGTATTTGTTTGATATGCTTGTCTGCTTTTCATAAAGGATTTAGATGCTATTTAATAAAGAAGAAGAAGAAAAGAGAAAGACGAATGAGAGAAGAATTAGAGATGGAAGAGAGAAAGAATAGGGAATATAAGAAGTTAAAGGGAGTTGAAACACTGATAAATAAAAATATGACACAGTAAAGAAAGCAGGTGCGCTCTAGAGATTCATTTGTGAAGGAGAAATTGTGATGGTTATTCAACCATCAGAGGGGAGAAGTTGCAGCTGCAACATTTAAGTTGCAAACAAAAATGTAGTTTAATTAAATGTGCAAAATCTTATGTTTAAATAACATACATATAATAAACACACATTTTGTAGTAAGTAATCATACCTAGATGCCATACGCCTACAAGTGAATTAAGCATCTGCTGATTTAACCTAAATGCTGATGCAATATTAACGGAAGCTTCTCATTAACATTGAAAGGCCTATTTTTTGCATTGAGTAGGTGTTTTGCACAAGATGTGTTTCTCTTTTTGTTGCCTATCTTGTAATTTCTCCAAAAGCCTCTGTTAGTTAGTGAATAGACGTTTGTTTTGTAACAGACAACTGATAGTGAGGTTCTCATCAAGAGGAGAGGAGGCAACAGGGAGGATGATTTATGGGAAGAACTATCTGAACTGCAAAATGTGGATGATGTATCTTTCCAAGGACAAACGTGTGTAGCCCACAGTGCAGATATGAGAAGATGTGAAGCTTAAAGACAGTTGTTACCATCTAGAATGTTGTGTGTTTATATTAGTGTTCTCCTAGAGTAGAAGGGGGCTTCTCTCACTTGCATTTGCTGGAGACTCTCCACTGAGTTTCTGGAGAATGGATCTTTCTTCATGAGAGATTACTTAGGGAATGTTTGGAGTCCATTTAATGTCTGTTGATTTATAGCTGAGAATACGTTCCAGCTTGATCTTTCCTTCAATTATTATGCTAAGAGTCCATGTTTTTGCACTTATTCTCTCATCTTTGTTGGGTATCTGAACTGATACCTTATTCTATTTCATTCTAACTTAAATTTAGATTCAGGAATTCCTTCATTAAACACTCTTGCTGCATTATTACAATATTAGCTATTATTTTGACAAATGTTGTATTCTCTCATATTGAAATATCTATAATTGGATTATATTAACTTTCAATTCTAATACTTAAAGGATTAATGCCTATTGAATAAATAATGAAAAACCTAAGCATTGAAAATTAAACCCTTTAACTCACACAAGTTCTCTTTATTGACTGTACTAAAAGTCCTTAATGATTATTATTGCTATGCACTTAATGTAGATGATTGCTCATTTTGGCTTATTCTTATTGATGGACAAACGTCCATACGGCCAGTAGTAGGATGGGGTTATTTAATGATTACACCTGAATATTTTGACATAGAAAACCTTGCTTCATTACTCTTAAATTGGGGACTTGTACCTGACTCCCACAGTGTTACAATGGTCAGTCTGTTTCAATATGTAGATAATGGCTCATCAACACTTGTAAGGGGGCTGACTTAGGCGTGTCTCATCACCATTGCTCAAGTGCAGGAGTTGTGTGGAGAATGCAAACATAACACAATTGACTCTACAGTGTAAATGACTGAATAAGACATGCAGGATATATGGTATATATGACAGTGAGCTTGTGATAGAAGGTATTGGCAACATGCAGGTGTATGAGAGTGTAGTGTGACAGGGAAGATGCTTTATCAGATATGATGTAAAAAGCCTACCGGGAACTATCCCATGGGCATATGTTGTGGCAGGTGATAGTGGTATCGCAGCAACAAAACTAGTGGCAATAGTTTGCAATACAGGATCTGTAATGATAGACAGCCCATGAATGTGTATATCAGACAGGTCATGCAGTTTTTTGTGTATTGCTGCCAACGTATAACACCTCAAGTGCAACTACCAACACACAGACAAGGAAGTGATGAAAGGTGCAGAGGATATGTAAACATGAAGAAGGGGCATGGTGTTCTTGAATTTTGTGGTGTGTGAGTGATGTCATTGAGACTGCACATTTACTAAGGTTTACAACAGGTATGAGCTGTCAGACTATTTTTCATTGTAACCATGCCATACTTAGGATAACTGTTTGCCGAAATGGTCTTCTAAAATAAAAACAATACAATTATTGAGCTGCTTCCGTTGGCCATGGATGAGGTATTACAATGTGATAAGCACTTGGTCTTGTATGTCTGATTGAATGGCATGGTGTTTGGATGCTGCAACACAGTTGCTAAAAGAAGAACATATGGTGAAAAATGCTTTCATTTCTGTAATTTGCCTGTCATGATGACTAATCAAAGCAGATGACCCATGCAAGTGTTGTAGGTGCATGTTGTCGAGGGTGCTCTTGTCTGTAGGATTCAGCCAAATGTCTGTGCATTTATACAATTATGAGCATTGGTTTGTGAATTTGGGGTATTTAGGGTTTACAGTACACCTATGGCAGGTCGAACTATTAAATGTACAAAAATAGCTTTGTGACATGGGCCCAGACATTTTTGCTGAGCATGAATCGCCAAATTTCACTAATGATTTACTTGCAGTGGATCTTTTCTGTATTAGGTGGTATGTTGATAGCCTCTCTTAGATTTGTAAGAAGTTCATCAACTGCGAACGTGTCTCCTTGTTGAAGCATGTTTTAACAATGCTTTCTTCTGAGGAAAGGAGGATGAGCATTTCATATTTTGTAATATTTCAGAAGATGCAAAAAGTCTGATCCAGTCAAACTGCTTTATTCTTTCTATTTCTTAACATAGCACATTTCAGGTCCATTTCTGCATGTCTGTACTAGTGATCACTTTTGTAGTGTCTTGCACACAAATAAAGATATGTACTAATAAGCTCCGTGTGTGGTGTAGACATTGCCGGGTATGCAGGCTAGGAAGGACACTTAAAATGGCGATGTGATAGGGGAATAAGTAACCCAAAGAATGTCCTTGTTCTCCCAGCGAGACTGCCCTGGTCTAAGCAAACTGGCTGTGCGTTCCACATGTGTCTCTGTCGAAGTACAGAATCAACACTTCATGCATGTGGAGTCAAAGTGCAACTCAAGCCGCATGAAAGCAGATGAAGACAACCGATGCGTTGCAAAGAATCTACACGTCGATGGTTGAGAATCTGCTCGCCAGGCCGTACATAAAGGTGCTGCGCTGCCATGCAAAATAAAATTGTACAACATATGGAGTGCTGACACAGATTCAATCCCATTTATGAAGCACAGACGCTGATAATCATAACTTGCAAAATAATGAATAGAACAGAAGCACTGTAAGCCTGAGATCAACCAGGTTGAATGTTCAAAATGACATTTAGAAGAGAAGAAATAAATGACTTACTGAATACACTAAAGAGAATCAACGTACCAGAGCACCTGGTGAAGCTGGCTCAAAAAGAAGTGCTCAGGGTTGTGCTTATGGAGCCGTCCATACCAGAAGTGGTTCATTAACAAATTTGCAGAGCGGAGCTCAAAACAACTTCACAGGACTTTGAAGAATAAAGAATCGAGAGTGACTCCTGGAATAGTGACATTTTTCAGATGGCAGCCAAGAAGGTCACATTTTTGGCTATCATTAAAGATGATTCAGGGACCAGCACATTGCAAGATCTCACAGATGAGTTGCCTTAACCAAGTCACAATGATCCTCCAGCAGTGTCATTAAGTTACACACTGGTCTACAATGCTGCTGCATTCCTGAAACCACTACCACCTTTCAATACTGCCAAAAGCAAAATATTGGCGAAAGATGGACTACTTGGATAGAGACATTTGATGAGTTTGTTGGTGTACTTGAAGAGACTGGTAACAAAAAGATTATCAAGTTTCTGAAAAACCTGTTTGGCGATGGTGCAAAAGAAGTCATAAAGAAAATGATGTGAACTGATGAAGAATTCACATATTGTCAGATTAAAGAAGTGTTGAATCTAAAGTTTAATCCAGCACCGAACATGGATTACAAATGGTACATCTTCAACCAAGAATGCCAGAAAGTTGGTAAAACCATTGATGAATTTGTGGAGAGATTTTACACATTCATCAAACATTGTAAGTTCAATGAATTTCAATGCTGAAGAAGCTATGCGTCTGAGAGTTATTGATGGATGCTTGTTAGATGTATTCAGAAGATGAAGGCTGAGAAAAAATCTTATTCTGGAGCTAGTGTTAATCGCTGCCAGAGCTAAAAAGCATGCTGATAGACAAACTGCTGATATGAAGGCCAGAGGTGCCCAGAATTAATCCATAATAAGTGCGAAGGGAAAAGTAAGTTCATCATAGCGCGAAGATAAAATGGCCACCAGAACATTTCAGAAGCAACATTGGCGTACTCCCAGAAGGCCAGTGGTGACATCAATGGAGGCAAATCGACACTGAACCAAGTCGATTGTCATCTAAATCATTGTCAAACAGTTGTTCCACCTCTATATCAAGTGAAAGTGAGGAAGATGGTTGTGCATTGTTGATGGTTACCTCAGACAAACAATCGCATTCCAGACTGGCTGCATGTAGGGAAAAATGTCAGTCAAAGGAAAGTCAGCATGCCAAAGCGCAAAAGACATACAGACATTGTCCATAGAGTACATTGAAAATAAATTGTTGCTCAATACCTTTCATCATCGGCAATGGCCATCAATAAACATAATGCCTGAAGAGAAATACAGTGACCTATCTCCATTGCCCTCACTCAAGCCATTGAAAACCAAAGTGTATACATGGGCTGCATCGACACCCATACATAGTCAAGGTTCATTTGCAGCGACAAGGAAAAACAAGAAAATGAAGGTGCAAGCACCTATCCATGTGCTTCAAGGTACATCATCAAGTGCCTATCTGCTCAGCTTCAGAACAGCTACTGATATAGGACTGATTTCCATGAACTATAACATGAATGCTCACAATGAAATAGCAAGTCAGTTCCCTTCATTGTTTCATGGTTTGCAAAATCTTAAGACTATGAATGTAAAATTGCAAATTAATGAGGACGTCCGTGCTGTTTCTCAGGCACATGGCCAAATTATTTTTCATTTACAAGATGCTGTTGAAAAATAACTTGAATGGTTACTTAAGCTTGACATTATTGAACATTCAACTGTTCTGATAACATAGGTTTCTCCCATAGGGGTAGGTCCCAAGAAAGACAGTGAAGGAGCTGTACACATAAGCGTTGACATGCGTCAAGCAAAAAAGGCAATTGAACGAACACGACGTACAGGTCCACAAATTGCGGATATGATCACACAATTAAATGATGCAAAGTTCTTCTCTCGTCCTGATTCAAATAAAGGTTATCATAAGTTGAAACTCAAAGAAGATTGCAGGTATATTACAAACTGTTCCACACAAGTTGGTCTGTTTTGATACAAGAGGCTCAGTTTTGATGTGCCATTGGCTTCAGAACTTTTGCAAGGTTTCAAGAAAATCAAACAAGCCATTGAAACTGTTGCTGAAATTGCCTACTTCAATCCAAAGCTTCATATTGAGGTTGTTGTTGACAGTAACGCAGTCAGATTGAATCAATCAAAATCAAGGTTTTTAAGGCGCAGCTCCTCACCTGTGAAGGTCTCAAGGTGCTGTAGGGGATGGGCGCAGCAGATCAGACTGAGTACTGAGTTCATCTGAAGAGCCAGATCTTGAGATCCTTCCTGAATTGCGTCAGTGCGGGTGAGGTTAGGTGCTATACTTGTACAGCACAGAGGACACCCAAATTATTGAGGGCATATTGTGGCATATGCCAGTAGAAGTTTGTCCCAGACAGAATGCGCTTTCTTAAATCTGAGAAAAAATGTTTAGTTGTGGTTGGGCTTGTGAACATTTCCATGTATTCCTTTACGGAAAGCCTTTTATGCTAGCAACTGATCATCAAGCTTTACTGACTATCTTTGGCAATCCAAAAGCCAAGATGCCTCCTCGCATTCAATTGTAGGGACTCCAGTAACAAGAGTATAATTATATATTTGGGCATCATCCAGGGAAGGATCAAAACCCTGCTGACTATTTTTCCAGAGTGCCGATAGAAAGTCGAGGGACCCCATCCAAGATGGCTAAGGAGTACATTAATTTATCTGTAGAATCCAATATGCCAGATGCTATATCGTTAGCCTAGATCGTCACTACCATGAGTCATTATAGTGACATGCTGAAGCTGAAAGATAAAATTACACATCAGTCATGGAACCAACACACTCAACCTCTCATCAATGATGGTGAATACCAAAAATTCAAAAACTTTAAAGATGAACTGTCCATAACTATGTTGGGAGGGTCAAGAATTCTGCTTCCACAGAGTGTTTGAATTGAAACAAATTGAAGTAACTCATGAAGGACATAGTGGTATTGTTGCCACCAAAGGAGCTCTCTGTAACTGAGTTTGCTTCCTATATCTAGACGAAAGGGTTGAAAAGCAACTCAAGGCTTGTCATCTATGCAACTGCCTTTTTACTATTATTACTCAACATACTCTTAACATGTCAAAACTTCCTTAGCATGCACGGGAGAGAAAAGCCATCAATTTCTTTGGTCCACTTAATAAGGGACATCATCTAATGGTCATTGTGGATGAGTGTTCAGGTGTTTCATTATTAGAAGATCTCTCACCCACAACTTACCAGCGAGACATTGAGAGACTTGATGGAATCTTTGCGACTCGGGGTGTTCCAGACATTTTGAAGTCTGATAAAGGCCTGCCTTTTAACAGTTGAGAATTCACAGATTTCCTGGAGCATTTGAATATAAAGCTTTAGAAGAGTACACCTTTATTGCCGCAGGCCAACGGACACGTTGAGCGTTTTATGAGTACTCTAAAGAAAGTAGGACAGTGTGCAGCTCTTGAGATGCTCAGTTTAAAAACTGTATTGAATTCCACCCTACAAACCTATCATTCAACACCTCAATTGAACACAGGCGAAAGTCCTCTGACAAATGAGAAGGAGGAAATCTGATTCTCCATGTGATGATGAACCTTTCCACGAAGTGTTCACCAAGGGAAACTTGGTGAATGCCTAGCATCCTGGAAAGTCTGTTACCAAAGACTCTTCTCACTTTTGACATTTGATTCATCTATCTTCTGATTGAGATGGTGAAGGGAAGATTGAACCTGAAAACTCAGTGCCTGCTGTTACCTCTTCAGCATCTTCGAAAATCTCTGACATTGAAGATGACAGCTCCCAGCTTCCAGTAACCAGATCGGGTCAAATGGTTAAAGCTCCAAGAAGGCTGACTTAAGAGATGTAATTGTGCATACATATATATATGTATATATATATATATCTATATATATATATTACCTACTGGCGGTCGCCAGTAGGTAGTTATAGTTCGGACCTATTATCCATAGGAAATCCGCAACATTCTATTTGGAATAACTTTGGCGTCGGTTGGCGAATCTTCGCGAAATCTTCAAAACTTGTGGCCTGCTCTGGTCCGCTCCTATCCTGAAAGTCTCGGAGTGATTCATCAAGCGGGGACTGAGAAAAAATGGGGGTCCCAAAACGTGTTTTCCCCATGCAATTTTCCATATGTACCTTTAGTCGCAGCTACAGCCCGAACTGCTGAATGGAATTACACCACATTTGGCAGAAAGGTAGACCTTGGTTCTGAGTCATGCCTTTTGCTTAAATGGTGTAAATCCATTCAGTAGTTCCTGAGAAAATCAAAATCAAAATCACATATATATCTGGGCGGAGACTAACCACACATCTCATCGTGAGATCTGATTGGCTGTCAGCACTTCATCCAAGAAGTTTTGGCAGCCATCTTGGGACCAATATACATGATAGCACCTCATTAAAAAGCATTGCAGTTAATTGAAGGTTTTAAGACTTTAGGTACATTATAAATCATTTGTTGATGGTACCATACTCATTTTAGGAACTGTGGTGTGTTCTAAGGTGATTTTACCATGTGAAAAAGTCTTCTGCTGGGATATCATGAATCATGTTTGAGAGATGTCGCGATCACAGGCCAGAGGCCAAGGAATAGGGCAGTGAGCAGTCTCTCTAGAACCGTCCGCCGACATAACACGGTGTCAAATGCATATATCACCGGTGGGAGGCCACTAGGGGGCAACAGAGGAAACCTGAACTACATTACCCAGGAGCCCCACGTGGAGACAGCCCGAAAGCAGGAAGCGACTCCCTGACCTCCGGAAGACCTACAAAGCCTCGCCGCTCCCATTGCTTGGGGCTTGACAATTTCATCGTGTCCAGAGAACGAGAGAACGTATTCCGACGGATTCCTTTCAGCGTGTCCCGAACCCAGCCGAGCGACAATCTTCTGAGCGGCATTTCCCCCGAGTGAAGTACTGGGAATTTTAAGCCCAGCGGTGCAGGGGAACACACCCTAAGACTTTGGGTTCTTTCCTGTTTCAGACCTACAGAAACACAGAGTCTTCTGGGTGAAGTCAGAGATCAGTTTATTGGCTGCAGACCAATTACAGGTATCCGAGAAGTACAACACCATGTATGTTCTCAGGAGACTGCTTAAAGTTACAGAAACGGGCTTCTCCTTAAATACAAAATATCATGCTTCAGGCACACATTCCTTGTTTTACGATATGGTCATCTTACATGTATCCATTATAAACGAAAAGGCAAAGTCATGATGACCATCCCACATTCCAGTTAAGCCAGCCCACAATTATTTACCCAGCAAGGCTCAGATCCCACATCAGATATCAATAGGCCCCAATAAACACGAACATCTCCTGTTTGGAAAACAAGCCATAAAGCAGGAAGAGTCAGGTGTGAAAGAGATTAGCCGGAGGCTCGTGTGGGATTAAAAGGCTTTATGGTGTGTCGAACTCTGATGCTAATCACAGGTGGCCGTAGGACGGGGAGCTCGTGAGACCAGACTGACCTGGGGCAGCGGAGCCAAGCTGCCCAGGTCACAGAGAAGTCAAAGCAAAGCACATGTGCTTTAAAGGCCCGTATTTGCTTCATAACATGTAGCCTATGTGAGGGCAACCATAAGATGACCTATTATCCATAGGAAATCCGCAACATTCTATTTGGAATAACTTTGGCGTCGGTTGGCGAATCTTCGGGAAATCTTCAAAACTCGTGGCCTGCTCTGGTCCGCTCCTATCCTGAAAGTCTCGGAGTGATTCATCAAGCGGGGACTGAGAAAAAATGGGGGTCCCAAAACGTGTTTTCCCCATGCAATTTTCCATATGTACCTTTAGTCGCAGCTACAGCCCGAACTGCTGAATGGAATTACACCACATTTAGCAGAAAGGTAGACCTTGGTTCTGAGTCATGCCTTTTGCTTAAATGGTGTAAATCCATTCAGTAGTTCCTGAGAAAATCAAAATCAAAATCACATATATATATATTTCCTGTTTCAGACCTACAGAAACACAGAGTCTTCTGGGTGAAGTCAGAGATCAGTTTATTGGCTGCAGACCAATTACAGGTATCCGAGAAGTACAACAGCATGTATGTTCTCAGGAGACTGCTTAAAGTTACAGAAACGGGCTTCTCCTTAAATACAAAATATCATGCTTCAGGCACACATTCCTTGTTTTACGATATGGTCATCTTACATGTATCCATTACAAACGAAAAGGCAAAGTCATGATGACCATCCCACATTCCAGTTAAGCCAGCCCACAATTATTTACCCAGCAAGGCTCAGATCCCACATCAGATATCAATAGGCCCCAATAAACACGAACATCTCCTGTTTGGAAAACAAGCCGTAAAGCAGGAAGAGTCAGGTGTGAAAGAGATTAGCCGGAGGCTCGTGTGGGATGAAAAGGCTTTATGGTGTGTCGAACTCTGATGCTAATCACAGGTGGCCGTAGGACGGGGAGCTCGTGAGACCGGACTGACCTGGGGCAGCGGAGCCAAGCTGCCCAGGTCACAGAGAAGTCAAAGCAAAGCACATGTGCTCTAAAGGCCCGTATTTGCTTCATAACATGTAGCCTATGTGAGGGCAACCATAAGATGGCCACCGCTCTAACATGGAACCCACGAAGTTACTGTATCATATCGCATACATAGTGCATTTATAGCTAAAACGTTATACAAAGCACTTGTACATACCGCATTGACCATTCGCGGTTCGCTAATACCGGGATAGACAGGGGTAGGGCCCTGCCTCCTACGCGGTCCCAAATTCTAAAGTACCACAGACCCTCCTTTTGCCCTTACATAGGCAATAACTATACTCACATCAGTCCGAGTCTAGGTCAATATTCACGAAGTCACGGAGATGTTGCTGTAGCATCATCCTATTACTTAGCTCGTCCCTCGATACAGGTTTCCTTACACATAATGTAGCACAGAGGCCACATATCGCAGGAGCACACTGTATGCACAGACAGAACAGGAAAAGGATGGCTAAGATCATTCCAATGACCATCAAAATCTGTCAACCCCAGGCAGATATCAGTTCCCAGAACCACCCCACCAGTGACCAATCTCCTTTATCCACGTGTATAGATTCAGATATTTTATGTAGTTTGGAGATGGCTTGATAAACTGTTGGAGCGTTATCTGGTATGAAAATGCAACAGCTAGATTGGATAACCTTACATACCCCACTGCGGTCTGCAAGTATGACGTCTAGAACCATGCGGTTCTGCAAAGTCATGAGGCGATCCGCTTGGAGCTCAGCTGTCAAATTACCAAGGGCACCAGCCGTAACATTGACAGTGGATTAAACCACATGGGTCAGTTGTCTCAGTTCCTACTATTGACCATCGGTCCCCAAAACGGCAGGAAACCCAAAAAGAAGTCTCCCGCTTCCTGACCGGCAGTATCCTCCTTACTAATCACGCCTCTCACAACTCTGGTCTTGTGATAGTCAGAGGCAGCAGTAAATGTCAGCGGTAGCAAATTTGCAATATAACATGTGCCCGAGAAATCAGGGGGCAACCATGTATATGCCCGGTCATTGCAGACAAAATATGTACCCTTGGCAGCCAAAAACGCAGCGGAAAACTGTGATGGAAAAGTGTACGTTTCAGTACAGTCACTTCTCCCCAGTTGAGCTCTAGGATTCTGACCACTATCTTGCAAACAGAACCGACCTATGTGGGGTACGACCCAAATTGGGGATGAGATTTTCCGCTGTCTTTCACCTAGACTAATACTATACCCCGTCGCGTTCCACCCTACATAAGCTCTCAATTCATCTTTGGGAATAGATGAGTATGCGTCGATATCTCTGCTCATATCGGCAACTCCTTTCATTAAAGCTTTATTATTTGTGCTAGGTCTGATGGAACACGGTTGTCGCGGGGAGTAGGCATCTAGTGCAAAGAGAAACATGGTCTGGAATGCCCATGACGATCCATTGTAACTAAACGGCAGCACCAGATATGGAATACCCTTATTAATGGTATGTGGCATTAAACCACACACCCAGCAATTGGTTGTATTCATGACTAGTTGGTGCTGGTGCAGGAGCTGAATAAACGAGTTGTTTACAAACTCGGATCGTCTAGCTTGTTCGTGTTCAGGCAGAGGGTGAAAAGAGTGTGAGGAGACAGTAGGAGGAGGTATAGGCTGTACAGTGGGTGCAATGGGCTCTTGAGAGGAGAAGAATACAAATCCTACAGTAAACACTATCATACTACATAGTATAAACAGACATAATAATACAAAACGTTTGCTCTTCATTATTTTACATATTTTTGCTTTAAAGTTCGTTTCCTCAGCGAGTCTCTCCATCTTGAAAAACTCCATCCTCTAATCGTGCCGCTCGCGGCGGGTGAGTATCTTCTGCTAAGGAGTACGCCTGTCGGTCCAGGGAACGCCCTAGACCAACCAGAACCGTTGACCTAACGTCTTCGGCCTGTACCCCAAAGTCTTGGCACCGCGACCCTGCGGCTGAACCCGGATGGTGGTTCGAAAAACAAAAATCAAGAAAAGTCCTTCAGATGGGAGAGCTATGATATCAAAAAAATAGTAAGGGAAGGGAATATTTATTTGTCCATAGGCCTTGGTCTCAAGTTATAGCGGAAACGGCCAGGTACTGTCTGATCTTGAAACAAGAGTTCAGGCTCTGTGGTGTCCAATCGAATTGACGGTGGCACAGCTTCTTGCAAAATATCATCACTTTCTTGTGCTGAAGTTGTGCCTCTTACGCGCGCATCACTGAATGGTACAAAACGAGGTACAGTGTCTGTTTCAGAGTCAGCGATACCCTCCTGGACCCACTGGTCATATGGTAGAGGCAAAAGTATCCTCTTGATGTGGGCGCCGTGGATCCAATTCTTTTTCCCCTTTACTCGAACCGCTGATCTTGTAGACAGAAGTACGAGGTGAGGGCCAATCCAACGGGGCTCATCGTTGCTCTTTCGCTGGAAGTTCTTGATGAGCACCCACGTGCCAGGGTCAATAGGGTGTCCTGGAGCTTCAGAGGCCTGAGGGAGAGTATCATGCACCTGTTGGTGTAAAACACGCAATTTAGCCGTCAATTCATACAAGTAATCAAGCAGTACTGGATGTTCGATTTCGCTGAATTTCGTCGGTCTTGGTACACCCCATACATTGGCCGGGCGGCCAAAAATTATTTCATATGGGCTAAGTCCCACTCGTGAATGCACGGTCATTCTGGTGGACAGGAGTGCTAAAGGCAGAGCGTCAGGCCATTTAAGACCGGAGCTCGCCTGGATTTTGGCCAGCTTGAGTTTTAGAGCGCCATTGTAGCGCTCTACTAATCCAGCTGATTGGGGGTGATTTGCAGCGTGGAACTTTTTCTTTGTCCCCAAACCCTCACACACATTCTTCATCACTTGACCCACAAACTCACTCCCATTATCACTCCACACCATTCTTGGCATTCCAAACCTAGGGAAAAATTCCTACACAAGGGCTTTGTCTGTGGATAAAGCAGTGTTGTCTTTTAGGGGATATGCTTCTATCCATTTTGAAAAAGCGCAAACAACAACCAATACATATTTCAAGTTGTTGCACCTTTCCATGTGGATAAAATCTAGCTGCAAAACTTCGAATGGATATGATGAGGCGCAAAATGACCAGCTGGAGTTGGGGTTCCCCTACCAGGGTTTTACTTCAAACATACCATACAATTCTTGACCACATTCTCTGAATACTTGGGAATTCCAGCATTCTGCCATACTGGAGCCAACAACTTACAGATTCCTTTCATACTGATATGTGCCATTCCATGTGCCATAGTAACCACTGGAAGCACATATGCATCAGGTAACAACCATCGCTTATGTTCTGACAAATCAACCCAACAACCATTCTCATCCAATTTACCTGTACTTTCTCTCCACTTGCTCAACTCTTTCTCTGTGGCTTCAGCTTGAAGGGACTTCACACTCTCTATTGTGTTTTCACACATTCCAACATCACCAACCCATCTTGCAGGGCCCGCAACATACATTCGAGTCTTCACATCTTTTGCTGTTTCTTTCGCGATTTCATCAGCAAACGCATTACCACGACCAACATCATCAGTGATTTTCTTGTGCGCACTGCATTTCACAATCGCAACTTGCAACGGTAGGGTCAGTGACTCAAGGAGATCATTCACCAACTTGCCATTCTGAATTTTAGCTCCATGCGAAGTCAGGAACCCACGTTCTTTCCACAATCGCCCAAAACTATGAGCCACGCCAAAGGCGTACTGGCTATCCGTATATATGTTCACTTTCATTCCTTCAGACAACACGCATGCTCCTGTAAGGGCAATCAATTCTGCTGCTTGGGCCGAATTATGTGGCACACGTGCAGTTTCCACAATCGTGTGCAAAGTCGTGATAGCATATGCAGCGGTCGTATCACCATTTGGAAGCTTGAAACACGAACCATCCACCCATAAGGTACCATCACACTCGGTCAGGGGTGTATCTTTAAGATCCACTCTTCCTTTCGTCTCTTCTTCTGTTCTGAACAGACAATCATGTTGCTCAATCTCATCTAGGTCTGCTGGAATTGGTAATAATGTAGCTGGATTCAACGTGTTGCATCTCTTTATGTGTATGTGATTTGCTAACAGTGTTAATTCATATCCTGACAGTCGCGCACTAGTTAAGTGCTGTGTCTTGGTCCTGTTTAACAATGTGTCCACAGCATGTGGGACCATAACAATCAGTGTATTATCCATTACTAGTCCTGCAGACTGTCGAATAGACATAGCTGCAGCGGCTGTAGCTCTCAGACAACTTGGCAATGCCCTTGCTACCGGGTCCAAGGTTGACGAAAAATATGCGCATGGACGCGGTCTGTCGCCAAAAGGCTGTGTCAACACTGATAATGTGCAACCGTTCTTTTCGTGAACATACAATGTAAAAGGCTTACTGTAGTCAGGGGTACCCAACACAGGAGCTGAACATAATGCATTACGCAATTCCCAAAAACTTTTCTGACACTCTTCAGACCATGGGATAGGATTCGGTGTGTCTTTACATGTTAATGCTAACAAAGGTTTTGCCAGCAAAGAGAAATTTGATATCCAGTGCCTACAGTATGAAGTAATGCCCAAGAAAGCACGCACTTCTCTCTGTGTCCTTGGCACACTCAACTGTGCAATAGCTTGAATTCTTTCTGGGGTCAGTTTCCTTCCCTCCTTCGATAAGAGATGACCTAAGTAGGTCACTTCTTGTCGACAATATTGCATTTTTGAGAGGGACACTTTGTGATGAAAGGCAGACAAATGACGCAATAATGACAATGTGGCGTCTTTACAAATCTTTTCAGTATCTGCGGCGATTAGCAAATCGTCAACATACTGAATGAGGGTAGCACCGCTCGGTAAAACAAGTGCATCAAGCTGCGCTTTCAAAGCCTGACTGTATATTGATGGACTTTCACAGTAGCCCTGTGGAGCCCGTTTAAAGCGGAAGCTGTGACCTCCTAAACTGAAGCCAAAAATGTCTCTGCTCTCCTCTGCAATTGGGATGCTAAAGAATGCATTCTTTAGATCGATCACTGAGAACCATGCAGCGGAGGCTGGAATCATAGTTAACAAGGCAGTTATATCAGGGACAACTGGAAACTGTGGCACAACAATCTTATTTACCTCTCTAAGATCAATCACAAATCTGTAAACAGGTGGCTGTGAAGGGTCCGTTTGTTTAAAGACAGGTAAAACAGGACTATTGCAAACGTTGCCTCTTGTCTCTTCAATTACATCCTTTTTAATCAAATCGCTGACAATTGCTAACAACGCTTTCTGACCTTCATTGGATATCTTGTACTGGGGAATACGTGGCAATCTGACATTGGCCTTTAAAGTGACCACGTATGGTGGTATTTCCAAAAGACCCACATCATTGGGACCAGTAGCCCAAAGGACATCCGGAAGGGATGACAATTCAGGCGGCATTCCATTCTTAGACAAATACATTGGGGAAATCACTTTCTTACCTAATGTAAGTTGTACTCCTGAGGGAGAACAATATAGCGTTGCATGCAATCTTTTTAGCAAATCTAGTCCTAGCAGATTTTCACCACATCCTGTCGTTAGGATGAGGGGTGCTGTTAGCTCGCAAGGTCCAACAGAGAGTGACATAGGACTAGAAATCGGGTTTCTAACTGGGGCGCCAGAAAAACCTACTGAAACGTTCATTTCGCCAGACAAAGGCGCACCAGGGAGTTTTGAATGCATAATTGAACTCTTTGCAGCACCAGTGTCCAGCAGAAAGGGCTCTGTTACACCCACTGTAGTAACCTTAACATATGGTCCGCTCTGATCCACTGGCACTGAAACAACTCCCTCTCTCTGTCTATGGCTGTCCTAGTAGTCATTACCTTCCACATTGTCGTCTTCTGCATAATAATTATTATTGTAGTACTGAGCTGTATTACCAGTCGCGTTGGCTTGCTGATCAAAGCTATTTATGGTATTTTGAGGCGGAAGAGGACGCGCGTTCTGGGGAGCATTTCCACGCCCTCTACCTCTAGGAGCCTGCTGACTACCTCTACCTCTTGTGCCATACGCATTACTGGTACGCTGCATTAATTTAGGACAACTATATTTGAAATGACCTTCCTCTTTGCAATATGAACATTGATTGGGACCTACAGGGAGACGTGGTTGATAATACCCATTCATTTGCTGATTATTCTGGAACTGTTGGGGCTGCTGGTAGATACCTTGTGTTTGCCTATAATTATTTTGTCCTCCACGTGGCGGATAAGCCTGCTGCAGGAGGACCTTTGTTTTCAGTTCTTTCATTTTCTTATCTGTTCTATCCTTCTCATCTTTATCTCTATTTTCATAATACTGTGCAGTAGCCAGTATTTGCGCTGAAGAGGAAACAGCCCAAGAACTTTCGGAATCTTTTAATTTCTTACACAACTCGGGAAGTAGATTCTGCACAAACTTATCCACAAATAACCGTTGGCCACCTTCAGTACTCATGTCTTGACCACTGTGGTCGATAAACGTTTCTTCAAACCTGGTAAAGAAATCGGATACTGTCTCATCTTTCTTCTGTTTGCATGCGGACAGTTTATCCCAATTTACGCGCATCGTGGGCATTAAAGTTTTCATGTATGTAATAATTCTACCAGGGACGTCTGCTACTAAAGGGTCAGGCTTCGCGCCACCAACTTGGCCAGCGTCTGCAGCAATGATATTAGCCCATGTGCCCCCTAGTTCTGCAGCATGATCCGTATTACGGATGGATCCCCATAAAGGCTGTGGAACAACATTCCCGAACAACATATCTATGTCAGCTAAATTCATGACACACGATTCTGCAGTTTGTGATAACTCCTTATAATATCCTGCAGGGTTTTTACGGGGGTCAGGCAATGTCTGCTTAAGCGCTAACACCTCAGAACGCTTCCATGGGACATGTACCCAAACACGCTGAAAATGTGCTGGAGCAGCAGCAATACCTCGAGCGGCATCAGCCGCAACGGCTTCCTTCCATACTGGAGGGACTTCTCTCATAGGGTATTGTCGCGCTTTTCCCTTTTTCCCCACAGGGAATTCTGGTTCAAACAATGATTGTTGACAATCACCATTTCTAAGGGACAGTAAAGTCGCAACCGCTTTATCTACATTGGGACCCACAATTGTACCTGTTCCAAAATCAAACCGTACTCGACACAATTCCTGTGGGTTTGGGTTTGAACCATTATCCTCCATTTCCTCACAGAGGAATTCACACATTTTGTCAAAGACATACCTCTGTTTTGGGGCATCCCATTGGTGAAAAACGTTAACAACTGATTCCACATAATAGAGTGAAGGGAAACCAATCCACCTACGCGCCAGATGATCCAACACCTCTTTCTCGTCGGGACCAGGCAGCTGACTACGCAGTTGCTTACGTTGTGAACCAGGAGTCATACTAGATGACCCAAAGAGAGGCGACATTAAACTAGTAACTACATTAGCTAGTCGTTGTCGTGCTGAAGGAGAAGTTGAGGCGAAAACGGGGGGATAGACAGAGGGAAGAAAAACGGATTCAGATACAGGTACCGGGGTAGTGCAAGAAGGAGCGCCAGGGGAGGCAGCTGATATGCTAGGCAAAGTCGCAGGAAGCACGGGGGTAACAGGTAACACAACTGGCGGCCCTTGAGAGGGCTTCACTATAGGAATAGGAGCCAGCTGAGGAGGAGCTGGCGGCTGTGGGAAGGCTTGCGGCATATTTACTGGAGGCTGCACATTTACGAGCTGTGGAGGCGCTGTGGCATTTTGCGCATACGGGGGTGGCGAACTTAGCAAATAGGACATTAGGGAATCCTTTTCTATCTCTTTTGTCTCATCTTGCACAAGGGGTGACAAAACAGGGTAACATTTATCTATCCCTAGTTTTTGCTGCCTATGTAGCTGTTCATTCATTTGTTCCTCCTCATTATCTTTAAATTGCACAGCTGCTTGCATCATTGACATACCTCTTTCTCTCTTATTCCTTTTCGCTAGCTTAATTTCCTTCTGTTTGGCTTCCTTTCGCCATAGGCGGAAAGAATCAAACATCGCCGGCCGGGCTTTCTTTTTAAACAATTTCACTTCCAAATTATCTAAAATATCTGTATCGAAACTACCATGTTGGGGCCACTTTAAAACACCGTCCTTTCTGGTGTATCGGATCCATACTTCATTATATGCAATGGGGCCCACGCCATGTTTTACATAAAGCTCATAAGTTGGAGTTCCAATTGGGGGAACCGGACATGAATCCTCCAACTGGAAATTCCTTCCACAACCCAAACAAAACAATCTTCCAAATACACTAGCACCAGGCATCTTCGCTCACTAGTCTAGTTTCTAACTTCAAAGGATTATCGATTACGATAGTCTCGTGAATACATGAGTCCTCTGGCTTTGGCGTTTGCAAACTCCAAATCAAAATGATCCCGAAGGATACCAAACAAACTGGGAGACGCTCCACTTATACTTAACTGAATATCGATGATCGATGGCGTCACCAGAAGACTCTCTCGATTGTTTCGCACTACAAAAAATCGTCCAGGGTCCAAAACAGGGCGATTAATCAGGGCAGCAGTCCTTCGTAGCTGTCGGGACGCGGAGAACCTCGCAGAAAAGACTTTCGGACCACGTCGACATGCAGGGGTCGATGAAGTGGCGGCCTTCCTCCGGAATTTCCACACGAAGCTCCTCACGAACCTCTGGCTTGGACTGGTACCGCTGAAATCGTCCCGAGTTGGGCACCAACTGAAGTACTGGGAATTTTAAGCCCAGCGGTGCAGGGGAACACACCCTAAGACTTCGGGTTCTTTCCTGTTTCAGACCTACAGAAACACAGAGTCTTCTGGGTGAAGTCAGAGATCAGTTTATTGGCTGAAGACCAATTACAGGTATCCGAGAAGTACAACACCATGTATGTTCTCAGGAGACTGCTTAAAGTTACAGAAACGGGCTTCTCCTTAAATACAAAATATCATGCTTCAGGCACACATTCCTTGTTTTACGATATGGTCATCTTACATGTATCCATTACAAACGAAAAGGCAAAGTCATGATGACCATCGCACATTCCAGTTAAGCCAGCCCACAATTATTTATCCAGCAAGGCTCAGATCCCACATCAGATATCAATAGGCCCCAATAAACACGAACATCTCCTATTTGGAAAACAAGCCATAAAGCAGGAAGAGTCAGGTGTGAAAGAAATTAGCCGGAGGCTCGTGTGGGATGAAAAGGCTTTATGGTGTGTCGAACTCTGATGCTAATCACAGGTGGCCGTAGGACGGGGAGCTCGTGAGACCGGACTGACCTGGGGCAGCGCAGCCAAGCTGCCCAGGTCACAGAGAAGTCAAAGCAAAGCACATGTGCTCTAAAGGCCCGTATTTGCTTCATAACATGTAGCCTATGTGAGGGCAACCATAAGATGGCCACCGCTCTAACATGGAACCCACGAAGTTACTGTATCATATCGCATACATAGTGCATTTATAGCTAAAATGTTATACAAAGCACTTGTACATACCGCATTGACCATTCGCGGTTCGCTAATACCGGGATAGACAGGGGTAGGGCCCTGCCTCCTACGCAGTCCCAAATTCTAAAGTACCACACGAGCCCTGGTATCTTTCGCCTCCAGCCCCTCCTCTCCTCTTTGTCGAGACTCGGCCGGCAGAAGGTGTTTCCCCACGGGACGAACGAGTCTCGGAACTCTCTACACCTCAGTTTCCTGGCGAGCGCAAACGGAGCGTTTTCCCGACGAGACAGAGGATCGCTAACCTACGGTGGTGTAACCGAAGGTAGAGAGCAGAGCATTCATACTCGGAGCAGCGGGGACTCCATTCAGGTATTTAGGCTTGTGTAACTGTCGGCTCTCGCATAGTGCCAAGACAAGGGGATTGTCTTGGAAGCTGTGCATGTTCCTCCTTGCTGATTTTGTTTTGTTTTGTTTTGTTTTGTTTTGAGGGTACGCACGTGCTAAAGCTACGTGTGGTATTTCCCACCGAAGACCCCTTGCTGATTTTGGTTCTATCATTGACATTTCTATTATTGATCACGCCTTTGGATTCATTATACAAGAGCCAGGAAGACACCCTTGTTTGATAAACCACGGACCGTGCACACGACCTTCTCCTTCCAGCTTCCCCTTTTTAATCGTGTCTTCTCAGGTAGAGAGCCATTGAGGAACTATCGGGATGGGAGTCATTTAAGGGAGAGTCATTGTTCTATGTTGACCTTTGACATCTTGTCTCCGTTCTTGTGCAGTTACCCCGGCTGGCCTGGCCTGACTGATTGGAGACCTTGGAGTACCAGAGTGCCGCAGTGGTGTTTACTTTGTCCCTTTCCTTTTCTTCCCTTGAGTGCAGTACTGCATAGCGGTGTATCTTAGCCCTGTGTGGGGTTGCGCCCTGGGGAAATTGGGGGATCATTCACTCTATCCTCGTTCCTGCTGATGCTCTACCGAGGTTAGTGGCTACAAGAATTCACGAGCTGCTGGCATCGTGACAGATTGTCAAGCCCACGTATACCATCAGCCTGAACGATGGACACTAACGCGGTGTTGACCTCGCTGGTGGAGAGCCTGGCGGCTCTGCAGAAGGAGGTTCACACCTCGCGGCAAGATTCCCAAGAATTAGGAGCCGAGATCGGGACCCTACGCAGGGAAGTAGCAGGCATCTCCAGGAGTGGCAAGAACCCCGTAGGAGGGAAGAGTCCGTACATCAAGGACTGGACACTACCCCCACCTACCACCTCTATGGGGGTGGGTTCTCAGAACACAGGGTTCTTTTCCGTACACACAGACAGTCCTCCTTCCCAAGGGGCTACTCCCACAGTGCAGGTGATACATAACCCGGGTATAACCTTGGCCCCACCAGAATGTTTCTATGGTGATCCGAAGAAATTCGAGACCTTCCTTAATCAAAGTCGCCTCCATTTTTTATGCAAACCAGCCATTTTTCAAGATGACGCTGCGAAGACTTCATTCATGATGTCCTATATGGGGGGGAATGCAGCTAACTGGACAATCCCATTAATGGAGCGGAATGATCCCGTGCTGCATGATTTTAAGGCCTTCTGTCTGGAAATGAGGAAACTCTTCGACAGAAAAACACACATGTTGACCCTGGACAAGGAACTCCTCACCCTTCGACAAGGATCACAGGATCTGTTAACGTACATTACGGCTTTCAATCGACTGTTGGTGGAAACTGGCTGGCCACCGGAGAAAAGGACCACCCTGTTCTACCAAGGGCTCCGAAGCAAACTTAAGGACGTCCTCTCCCAAGTGGTGCAACTGCCTCAGTCCTGTGAGGAATTAATAGAGCTTACAGTACAATTGGACCATCGTGTGCAAGAACGAAAAGGGTATAGAAACCGAGGAGAAACACGCCCCATCAATTTCAGACCACGACTTAACCAGGGAGACTCGCTCAAGTCCTCAGACAGACCCGAGCCCATGCAGATCGGCGGAATCAGGGGGCCCTTGACAGCGGACGAGAGGGAAAAGAGGAGACAACAGAAGCTGTGTTTATATTGCGGGAAAGGCGGGAATTTTATCAGAGAATGCCTGGGCCCGGGTGAGAGGTTCTGACAGAGGCGTCACTCCAAGGACACAGGCCACCACCCAACAGGAGACGGAAAACTAAGAAACCCAAGGACAGACGGGACCACCGCCTTGGGTTTGGGTTCACATACGGTCCCAGCGCTTCTGGCAAACACCATCCAACCTGCAGTGGACCATATCTCCATGAGTGTCGAGTTATGGGTCTCCGAGGCCTCTCCTCTCAGTATCTCGGCACTGCTGGATTCCGGAGCCACAGGAAATTACATGGACCAGCAGTACGCAACGAATATCGGAGTTCCTTGCGAACGCAAGAAGGCTCCAGAAGCCGTGAAGGCAGTCAACGGCAAGGCATTAACGTCTGGACCTGTCATACATCATACCATGCCACTCACCATGCGAATTGGGGTTGATCATTACGAAACCATCGAATTCGATCTTATCAACGCTCCCCATTTCCGCCTTATCCTTGGTATGCCCTGGCTTACAGTACATGACCCGGTCAACAGATGGACGGAACGTACTGTATCCTTGACGTCCACATTTTGTCGAGAGCGTTGTACCCAGCGGCCTTTCATTCCAGAAAAAACTACCAGTACTCAAGCAGAGTTGTTGGCCACGGGCTGCAGTAACGTTGGATACTGCTGCTCTACTTTCTTACCCGAAGACTACGATGATTACAGAGAGCTCTTCGACAAACAAAAAGCCACTCAGTTGCCACCCCATCAACCCTACGATTGTCGAATAGAACTTGTTCCCGGAGCGGACATCCCCTGCAGCAGAGTGTATGCTCTTACCGAACCAGAGACACAGTACCTAAAGACATACTTGGAAGAAAACCTTGCTTCCGGATTTATCAGACAATCTACGTCTCCTGATTCTTCCCCCCTCTTTTTTCATTTCAAAGAAGGACTGTGATGAGCTCAGGACGTGTATTGACTACCGGACGATCAACAAAGTAATGATAAAAAATAGGTACCCGTTACCCCTGATTCCTGTCTTGCTGGACCAACTGCGAGGCTCACGTATCTTTACCAAGCTGGATCTGCGAGGGGCCTATCATCTGGTACGAGTAAAGTCCGGTGATGAATGGAAAACCGCTTTCCGAACCAAATATGGACTTTACGAGTACCAGGTGATGCCCTTCGGGTTGTGTAACGCCCCCGCAGCCTTCCAATACTTCATGGATGAGGTATTACGCGGACTGTTGGACACTCACTGTATCGTCTATATCAACGACATCTTGGTATATTCGGACAACCTTCCAGAACACATACGCCACGTCAAAGCAGACTCCGAGCACATTCCTTGTATGCCAAGCTGGAAAAATGTTTGTTCCATGTTGAGGAGGTTGCCTTTCTGGGATACGTAATTAACGCCTGTGGCTTTCAGATGGATACGGGAAAGGTAGAGGCCATAACAGGATGAAATCCACCCCAGAACGTGAAGGCAGTGCAGAGTTTTTTGGGGTTTGCTAATTATTATAGACGGTTCATCAAGGACTTCTCCAAAGTGATGCACCCCATCTCCAGCCTCCTGAGAAAAAACGCTCCGTTCAATTGGAATGCAGAAGCCAACCAGGCCTTTGAGACATTGAAAGGTCGTTTCACCCAGGCCCCCATCCTGCGGCATCCTGATACTTTCTTGCCGTTTGTGGTGGAAACGGACGCGTCGCAATACGCACTAGGGGGAGCGTTATCGCAATGGCACCCTGATACAGGACAACTCCATCCTTTTGCATATTTCTCAAAAAAGCTTCCCCCAAGTGAAATAAATTATTCTGTGTCGGATACGAATTGCTTGCCATCAAACGAGCCTGTGAGGAGTGGAGGCATTACCTACTTGGTGCACGCCATACTGTTGAAATTTACACCGACCACCGAAATCTCCTATTTCTGAAAACAGCCCGAGCCCTGACCCCACGCCAGCTACGATGGTCCTTGTTCTTCTCAGATTATGATTTTGTGATTAAGTATAAACCTGGACCCCAGAACGGAAAGGCAGATGCCTTGTCCCGACAGGAAGACGATGCATTTCCTCCCCTGGCTGAAAACCAAGACCCTCCTCCCATACTTCCGGCTTCAGTGTTCCAGGACAAAACCCTCGCCTTCATGATCTCACAGGATTTCATCGAGGATGTCAAAGTTGCTCTCGCCAACGTGGATAGCCAAGCATGGCTACAAGAATCGCCTGAACACAGAAACACCACAGGGGACTTATTATACCACCAACATGCCATGTATATACCCCACGCAGCGCTACAGCAACAAGTGTTAACCTGGGCTCATGACTCCAAGTTGGGAGGACATTTAGGGGAATATAAAACCATTGCTAACATCGAAAGGTCGTTCTGGTGGCCTACGCTGCTTAAGGATACTAGGGAGTATCTAAAGAACTGTGCTGTGTGTGCTCAGGGAAAAACCAGTAATTCCAAACCCGTGGGATTGCTAAGACACATACCTATACCTCCAGTTCCCTGGCACACGGTATCCATGGATTCTATAGTCGAAATGCCCCCCTGTGAAGGGTTCACTACAATTCTCGTTGTCATCGACCATCCAACAAAAATGGGGCATTTTATTCCACAACAGAGACTGCCTACCTCAACCGAGTTGGCATTGGTATTCCTACAACATATAGTACGAGCTCATGGGATTCCCCGAATTCTCATCACCGACCGAGGCTCACAGTTCACTTCACGGTTTTGGAGGGCGCTGTGCACCGCCATGAACCTCGACGCCCGGTTATCTACGAGCTACCATCCCCAAACTGATGGGAAAACCGAGCGGCTCAATCAAACATTAGAGCAATACCTATGGTGTTTCACCCTGCAAAACACCTCTGATTGGTATTCCTTGATATGGGCAGCTGAATTCACGTACAACAACGCAGAGCACTCCACACTAGGGTGCTCACCCTACTTTTGTTTACATGGGTTTCATCCAAACATATTACCCTTTGACTGGCATGTAGTGTCCAAACACCCTTCTATACAGGAATATTACGCTCACTTGAGAGCATTACTCATAGACGCCAAACATCATTTAGCCCTCGCTCAGGCCACACAATAAAAGGCAGCAGACACGAAAAGGGCTCCGGAACCTGCCTATCAGGTGGGTGACAAAGTATGGCTGTCAACAAAGTACCTACACTTAAGAGGGGTGGGAAAATTGGCACCTAAATACATCAGGCCCTATGGGATAGAGGAAATCATTAACCCGGTGGCTGTGCGGCTCACTTTACCCCTTGCATGGCATATCCATCCAGTATTCCATGTATCCTTCCTTCGACCGTGCCCGGTGAATATAGGAAAAATACGAAGTCAGAGAAATACTAGATTCCCGGTTAATCCGAGGCAGGGTGCAGTCTCTAGTAGACTGGGAAGGATATGAGGTTGAGGATAGGACATGGGAACCGTCCAACAACCTACACTGCCCCCGTTTGTTGGAACGATTCCATGCTAGACATCCCGGTAAACCAGGACAACCGCCGAGATGGCAGTCCTTAAGGGGAGGTTCTGTCGCGATCACGGGCCAGAGGCCAAGGAATAGGGTAGTGAGCAGTCTCTCTAGAACCGTCCGCCGACATAACACGGTGTCAAATGCATGTATCACCGATGGGAGGCCACTAGGGGGCAACACAAGAAACCTGAACTACATTACCCAGGAGCCCCACGTGGAGACAGCCCGGAAGCAGGAAGTGACTCCCTGACCTCCGGAAGACCTACAAAGCCTCGCCGCTCCCATTGCTTGGGGCTTGACAATTTCATTGTGTCCAGAGAATGAGAGAACGTATTCCGACGGATTCCTTTCAGCGTGTCCCGAACCCAGCCAAGCGACAATCTCCTGAGCGGCATTTTCCCCGAGCCCTGGTATCTTTCACCTCCAGCCCCTCCTCTCCTCTTTGTCGAGACTCGGCCGGCGGAAGGTGTTTCCCCGCAGGACGACCGAGTCTCAGAACTCCCTATACCTCAGTTTCCTGGCAAGCGCAAACGGAGCGCTTTCCCGACGAGACAGAGGATCGCTAACCTACGGTGGTGTAACCGAAGGTAGAGAGTGGAGCATTCATACTCGGAGCAGCGGGGACTCCATTCAGGTATTTAGGTGTGTGTAACTGTCGGCTCTCGCATAGTGCCAAGACAAGGGGATTGTCTTGGAAGCTGTGCGCGTTCATCCTTGCTGATTTTGTTTTGTTTTGTTTTGTTTTGTTTTGAGGGTACGCACGTGCTAAAGCTACGTGTGGTATTTCCCACCGAAGACCCCTTGCTGATTTTGGTTCTATCATTGACATTTCTATTATTGATCACGCCTTTAGATTCATTATACAAGAGCCAGGAAGACACCCTTGTTTGCTAAACTACGGACCGTGCACACCACCTTCTCCTTCCAGCTTCCCCTTTTTAATCGTGTCTTCTCAGGTAGAGAGCCATTAGGGAACTATCGGGGTGGGAGTCATTTAAGGGAGAGTCATTGTTCTATGTTAACCCTGGACATCTTGTCTCCATTCTTGTGCAGTTACCCCGGCTGGCCTGGCCTGACTGATTGGAGACCTTGGAGTACCAGAGTGCCGCAGTGGTGTTTACTTTGTCCCTTTCCTTTTCTTCCCTTGAGTGCAGTACTGCATAGCGGTGTATCTTAGCCCTGTGTGGGGTTGCGCCCTGGGGGAATTGGGGGATCTTTCAGCCTATCCTCATTCCTGCTGATGTTCTACCGAGGTTAGTGGCTACAAGAATTCCTGAGCTGCTGGCATCGTGACAAGAGAAAACTATTTTCTCATGCTTTTCCCACAGAGGTTTGGAAGGTGATCTATAAGCTAGACTGAGAGCATATTTTCTGTAAATTCACATTATCTTTCTCAGTCATGTGAGAATGAAGTCTGACATTCTCATTAAAACATGTACATCCAACCAGGGGCAGAGACTGTCATTTGATTCCTTTGTGTTCTACTGCAGCTTCCCAGAGTGTTCTAAAGAACAGCTAGAGCGCTAACAGTCCTACTTATGACAAACGTATGGCACAACTGAAGCCATCTTGATTGGAATAAAGTGGTAACTCTTAAAACATGTAATTTAAAAAGGAACAAAATGAGGGGGTTCATTTAGCCATAGAAAGTATGATTAGTGCTGCAGAAAGAAAGATTAGGGCACATTTTGAGTGACTTCTCAAATCCTCATCTATTTCATTAAAAAATTCTGACATGCAGACTGAAACATGCACTTGCAATAACAGCAGCAGACTTCCCTGGTGAGCAGTAGCTTTACTACAGTGATCTAATGAGCAACTAGAGTGCTAACATTCTGAATTTTTGGCAAATGTGTGACACATCTGAATGCCTTCTTGATGGAATCAAAGTAAAAAACTGAAAGTATTCCTACTGAGGAGACTGTAGTAAATGAGGAAATTAGGAAACTTCATAACAAATAAGTCTCCCAAGATGGCCACCAGAGACAAAAGAGCCCAAATGTAGCATAAATATCACCCAGATGTAGCCCAAGTTTAGCCCAATGACAAAATGTCCCAGAGTGTTCTAAAGAACAACTAGAGCGCTAACAGTCTTCCTTATTACAAAAGTATGGCACACCTGAAGCCATCTTGATTGGAATAAAGTGGTAATACTTAAAACATTTAATTTGCAAAGGAACAAAATGAGGGGGTTCATTTTGCCATAGGAATTATGATTAGTGCTGCAAAAAGAAAAATTAGGGCACATTTTGACTTCTCAAATCCTCTTCTATTTCATTAAAACATTCTGACATGCAGACTGAAACATGCACTTTAAATACCAGCAGCAGACTTCCCTGGTGAGCAGTAGCTTTACTACAGTGATCTAATGAGCAACTAGATTGCTAACATTCATAATTTATGGCAAATATGTGAAACATCTGAATGCCTTCTTGATGGAACTAAAGTAAACAAGCATTGAAAATGCAATACATCCTGCCCTCGTTTAAGTTAAAGCAATTCTGTTTGTAATTAATTAGGTGGCTTTTTAGCTTTGCTTTTATTGGTGTTTTTCAAACTTTCATGTACATAACATGCATATGTTTGAGCAGTAGAGAGTAGTAGAGAGTGGGTAGTAGAGAGTGAGTAGAAGAGAGGAGTAGAGAGTAGTAGAGAGTGAGTAGTAGAGTGAGTAGTAGAGAGTAGTAGAGAGTGAGTAGTAGAGTGAGTAGTAGAGAGTGAGTAGAGAGTGAGTAGTAGAGTGAGTAGTAGAGAGTAGTAGAGAGAGAGTAGTAGAGAGTGAGTAGTAGAGAGTGAGTAGTAGAGTGAGTAGTAGAGAGTAGTAGAGAGTAGTAGAGAGAGAGTAGTTGAGAGTGAGTAATAGAGAGTGAGTAGTAGAGAGTAGTAGAGAGTGAGTAGTAGAGAGTGAGTAGTAGAGAGTGAGTAGTAGAGAGTGAATAGAGAGAGCATAGTAGGGAGTAGTAGAGTAGTAGAGAGTGAGCAGTAGAGAGTGAGTAATAGAGGGTAGTGGAGTAGTGGAGAGTGAGTAGTACAGAGTAGTAGAGAGTGAGTAGTAGAGTGAGTATTAGGAAGTAGTAGAGAGTGAGTAGTAGAGAGTGAGTAGTAGAAAATAGTAGAAAGTGAGTAGTAGAGAGTGAGAAGTAGAGACAGAGTCATAGAGAGTAGTAGAGTAGTAGAGAGTGAGTAGTAGAGGGTAGTGGAGTAGTGGAGAGTGAGTAGTAGAGAGTAGTAGAGAGTGAGTAGTAGAGTGAGTAGTAGGGAGTAGTAGAGAGTGAGTAGTAGAGAGTAGTTGAGAGCAAGTAGTAGAGAGCAAGTAGCAGAGAGTGTGTAGTAGAGAGTGTGTAGTAGAGAGTGAGTAGTAGAGAGTAGTAGAGAGTGAGTAGTAGAGAGAGTGAGTAGTAGAGAGTAGTAGAGTATTAGAAAGTGAGTAGTAGAGTGAGTAGTAGAGAGCGAGTAGTAGAGACTGAGTAGTGGAGAGAGAGTAGAAGAGACTGAGTTGTAGAGAGTAGTAGAGTGAGTAGTAGAGAGTAGTAGGGAGAGAGTAGTAGAGAGTAGTAGAGAGTGAGTAGTAGAGTAGTAGAGTGTGAGTGATAGAGAGTAGTAGAGAGTAGTAGAGTGAGTAGTAGTGAGTAGTAGAGAGTGAGTAGTAGAGAGAGTAGTAGAGAGTGAGTAGTAGAGAGTGAGTAGTAGAGAGAGTAGTAGAGAGTAGTAAAGTAGTAGAGAGTGATTAGTAGAGAGTAGTAGAGAGCGAGTAGCAGAGAGTGAGTAGTGGAGAGTGAGTAGTAGAGAGTAGTAGAGAGTGAGTAGTAGATAGGGAATAGTAGAGAGTGAATAGTAGAGAGTGAGTAGTAGAGAGAGAGTAGTAGAGAGTGAGTAGTAAAGAGTAGTAGAGTGAGTAGTAGAGAGGGAATAGCAGAGAGAGAGTAGTAGAGAGTAGTAGAGAGTGAGTAGTAGAGTAGTAGAGAGTGAGTGATAGAGAGTAGTAGAGAGTAGTAGAGTGAGTAGTAGAGAGTAGTAGAGAGTGAGTAGTAGAGAGAGTAGTAGAGAGTGAGTAGTAGAGAGTGAGTAGTAGAGAGAGTCGTAAAGAGTAGTAAAGTAGTAGAGAGTGAGTAGTAGAGAGTGAGTAGTAGAGAGTAGTAGAGAGTGAGTAGCAGAGAGTGAGTAGTGGAGAGTGAGTAGTAGAGAGTAGTAGAGAGTGAGTAGTAGAGAGTGAATAGTAGAGAGTTAATAGTAGAGAGTGAGTAGTAGAGAGAGAGTAGTAGAGTGTGAGTAGTAGAGAGTAGTAGAGTGAGTAGTAGAGAGGGAATAGCAGAGAGAGAGTAGTAGAGAGTGAGTGGTAGAGAGTAGTAGAGAGTAGTAGAGTGAGTAGTAGAGAATAGTAGGGAGTGAGTAGTAGAGAGTGAGTAGAGAGTGAGTAGTAGAGTGAGTAGTAGAGAGTAGTAGAGAGAGAGTAGTAGACAGTGAGTAGTAGAGAGTGCGTAGTAGAGTGAGTAGTAGAGAGTAGTAGAGAGTAGTAGAGAGAGAGTAGTAGAGAGTGAGTAATAGAGAGTGAGTAGTAGAGCGTAGTAGAGAGTGAGTAGTAGAGAGTGAGTAGTAGAGAGTGAGTAGTAGAGAGTGAATAGAGAGAGCGTAGTGGGTAGTAGTAGAGTAGTAGAGAGTGAGCAGTAGAGAGTGAGTAATAGAGGGTAGTGGAGTAGTGGAGAGTGAGTAGTACAGAGTAGTAGAGAGTGAGTAGTAGAGTGAGTATTAGGAAGTAGTAGAGAGTGAGTAGTAGAGAGTGAGTAGTAGAGAATAGTAGAGAGTGAGTAGTAGAGAGTGAGAAGTAGAGACAGAGTCATAGAGAGTAGTAGAGTAGTAGAGAGTGAGTAGTAGAGGGTAGTGGAGTAGTAGAGAGTGAGTAGTAGAGTGAGTAGTAGGGAGTAGTAGAGAGTGAGTAGTAGAGAGTAGTTGAGAGCAAGTAGTAGAGAGCAAGTAGTAGAGAGTGTGTAGTAGAGAGTGTGTAGTAGAGAGTGAGTAGTAGAGAGTAGTAGAGAGTGAGTAGTAGAGAGAGTGAGTAGTAGAGAGTAGTAGAGTATTAGAGAGTGAGTAGTAGAGTGAGTAGTAGAGAGCGAGTTGTAGAGACTGAGTAGTGGAGAGAGAGTAGAAGAGACTGAGTTGTAGAGAGTAGTAGAGTGAGTAGTAGAGAGTAGTAGAGAGAGAGTAGTAGAGAGTGAGTAGTAGAGTAGTAGAGTGTGAGTGATAGAGAGTAGTAGAGAGTAGTAGAGTGAGTAGTAGAGAGTAGTAGAGAGTGAGTAGTAGAGAGAGTAGTAGAGAGTGAGTAGATGGTCTTTACAAGTTACTCAAACATACCCTACGATGAACTGGGATTAGCCCCCCTATGCACCCTAAAACAACTAGTGGGGGGTTTGTTTGTTTTCTTCCCTGTCCTGTATCGCATTAACATTTTTATTGTATTTTACTATTTTTAATGACTGCTAAAACAATCCTTTTTACCGCCTCCTTTTGCACTTACCGTCACTTATTAAGGTCAATTTAACTTACCTTGCTATAATGATATGTGTATAAATGTTAATGTATTCGATATGCAAAAGCTTTTATGGTATGTAATTGCCTTACCGAATAAAGTTTTTCAAAGACCAAAGAGTGGGTAGTAGAGAGAGAAGTAGAGAGTGAGTAGTAGAGAGTGAGTAGTAGAGAGAGTAGTAGAGAGTAGTAAAGTAGTAGAGAGTGAGTAGTAGAGAGTGAGTAGTAGAGAGTAGTAGAGAGCGAGTAGCAGAGAGTAAGTAGTGGAGAGTGAGTAGTAGAGAGTAGTAGAGAGTGAGTAGTAGATAGTGAATAGTAGAGAGTGAATAGTAGAGAGTGAGTAGTAGAGAGAGAGTAGTAGAGAGTGAGTAGTAGAGTGAGTAGTAGAGAGGGAATAGCAGAGAGAGAGTAGTAGAGAGTAGTAGAGAGTGAGTAGTAGAGTAGTAGAGAGTGTGTGATAGAGAGTAGTAGAGAGTAGTAGAGTGAGTAGTAGAGAGTAGTAGAGAGTGAGTAGTAGAGAGAGTAGTAGAGAGTGAGTAGTAGAGAGTGAGTAGTAGAGAGAGTCGTAGAGAGTAGTAAAGTAGTAGAGAGTGAGTAGTAGAGAGTGAGTAGTAGAGAGTAGTAGAGAGCGAGTAGCAGAGAGTGAGTAGTGGAGAGTGAGTAGTAAAGAGTAGTAGAGAGTGAGTAGTAGAGAGTGAATAGTAGAGAGTGAATAGTAGAGAGTGAGTAGTAGAGAGAGAGTAGTAGAGTGTGAGTAGTAGAGAGTAGTAGAGTGAGTAGTAGAGAGGGAATAGCAGAGAGAGAGTAGTAGAGAGTGAGTTGTAGAGAGTAGTAGAGAGTAGTAGAGTGAGTAGTAGAGAATAGTAGGGAGTGAGTAGTAGAGAGTGAGTAGCAGTAGAGAGTAGTAGAGAGTGAGTAGTAGAGAGTGAGTAGTAGAGGTAGTAGCGAATGAGTAGGAGAGAGTCAGTAGTTTAATTTAAAAGGAACACAATGAGGGGGGTCATTTTGCCATAGAAATTATGATTAGTGCTGAAAAAAGATAAATTAGGGCACATTTGGATTGACTTCTCAAATCCTCTTCTATTTCATTAAAAGATTCTGACATGCTGACTGAAACATGCACTTTCAATACCAGCAGCACACTTCCCTGGTGAGCAGTAGCTTTACTACAGTGATCTAATAAGCAACTAGAGTGCTAACATTCTGAATTCATGGCAAATATATGACATATCTGAATGCCTTCTTGATGAAATCAAAGTAAAAAACTGAAAGTATTTCCTACTGAGGAGACTGTAGTAAATGAGGAAATTAGGAAACTTCAAAACAAATAAGTCTCCCAAGATGGTCACCAGAGACAAAAGAGCCCAAATGTAGCCCAAATATCACCCAGATGTAGCCCAAGTATAGCCCAATGACAGAATGTCCCAGAGTGTTCTAAAGAACAACTAGAGCGCTAACAGTCTTACTTATGACAAACGTATGGCACACCTGAAGCCATCTTGATTGGAATAAAGTGGTAACACTTAAAACATTTAATTTGCAAATGAACAAAATGAGGGGGTGCATTTTTCCATAGAAATTATGATTAATGCTGCAGAAAGAAAAATTAGGGCACATTTTGACTTCTCAAATCCTCTTCTATTTCATAAAAAAAATCTGACAAGCAGACTGAAACATGCACTTTGAATACCAGCAGCAGATTTCCCTGGTGAGCAGTAGATTTGCCACAGTGATCTAATGAGCAACTAGAGTGCTACCATTCAGAATTTATGGCAAATGTGTGATACATCTGAATGCCTTCTTGATGGAACCAAAGTAAACAAGCATTGAAAATGCAATAAGTCTCGCCCTCGTTTAAGTTAAAGCGATTCTGTTTGTAATTAGGTGGCTTTTTACCTTTGCCTGTATTAGTGTTTTTCAAACTTTTATGTACATAACATGCATATATGTATATGTATATGTATGCATGTATATATATTTGTATTTATATAGATATGCAGCTTATATATATGTTTATATATGTATGTATTATCTACTGGCGGTTGCCAGTATATAGTTATAGTTAGGACCTATTTTCCATAGGAAATCCGCAACATTCTATTGGGAATATCTTTGGCGCCGATTGATGAATCTTCGCGAAATTCTCAAAACTTTTGCCCAGCTCCGCTTCTACCCTGAAAGTTTTGCGGTGTTCCGTGAAGCGGGGGCCGAAAAAAAAGGGGGGACCCAAAACACGTTTTCTCATGCAATTTCCCGTAGGATCTGTTGTCGCAGCTACAGCCCGAACCGCTGAATGGAATGACGCCAAATTTGGCAAAGAGGTAGTCCTCAGTTCGGACTCGTGCCTTTTGCATATTTGGTGTGAATCTCTTCAGTAGTTCCTGAGAAAATTAGGGTAAAAAAGATAGTGATATCTATGGTCGCGGAGGATCCGTGGACCGTACCCGCACCGTAAGCGCACCCTCCCCGAACGGAGCGCGCACCCTCCCGATCGCGCGCTGAATGCTAATTGGCTGTCGAGCGTCTCTCTACAGCCAGGAACTGTTGGCGGCCATTTTCTGCCTCGGTAGAAGCGAGGATGAAGATGGAAGGGGAATAAGTGTGTAAAAGATATAAAGGGTGCAGAGTGGAAATACTCTGAGCCTCTAGATCTGCTTAGGGGGTCCCAGAAGGACCCCCTGTGGCCCCCTTTTTTTTTTTTTTATAAAGCGGCGAAATACGCGCACGGTGCGCGCATCCTATCGCGTTGGATGCACGGATTCTCTCGCGGTGGGTGCGCGGATCCACAGCAACGTTTTTTGAAAAACAACATGAAATCATTGGTTGTATAACAACTTTCTACACTGAAAGGTAGGGTGTATATTTTTGTTTTTTAAATGTATGATTGTTATTGGTTAACAAAAACAGATTGTAAGGAACATTATATATGATAAACTGATATGTTGAAAAGTCAAGCACACATCCTGTCTTGTGTAGGAACACTGTGTGCTGAACTTGTGACCTGTGAACTCAGTCCAGTGTTCCATGACCTGTTTCTATTGTAACAGGCAGAAGGCAGATTGGGGGAAGGGTTAAAATGTATTTCAGTTGGAAAGGGTTGAAATGTTTAACCAATAGAAATGTGTGTTTGCTTTTGAGTTTATGTGCGAAGGATTGTGATTTGATGTTTACATGTATATGTGTGGAAAATGAAGGGAAACTTTTCCATTCTTTGCTTTTGCTGAGAGGTGCACAGTGCAGAGATTCTGTAAAAGAAAATATGGTGAGTGATTGATATACTCCTTAATCTACAAAAGAGCTTGAAAGATGAGTTATTTAATTGTGAGGGGATGTATGTAGACTATTTAGATTTTAATCAGACTAATGTATTTTTCCTGCTAAAGTGTAGGGAGTACTTTTCTTCTCTACAATGTGTGTGCATGTAGAAACCATTCTGTGATAGGCATTTGTGTTTTTCATGTGTTTGTAGACAGATAACTGTGCAGTTTTTATATTTTGGTAGATTCGAAACCAGTCATTGTTTATGAATTTGTGAAATGAGTTATGTTATGTTTCTATACTAAAATGTAGTACTACTTCTAGATGAAGAAATGTGTTTTGGTATAGTGCAAGGGATAGTGTTGTTTGTCTAGAATCACACAGTGAGTCTGTGTGCATTTGGGAACCACTGTGAGAGAAGCATTTGGTAATATTATGTATTTGCTGACAGATAACTGTTTTAAAACCAGTCAGGTTGTCAAGTTTTATTAGCATTAGAAGACAGTTATGGCTTATGGTTTCATTAAATGAGTGAGGCATTGACAGTCAATTGCAGTCGTGAAATATGTAGATTGTGTGCAGTGTGTAGTGAATGAGTTTTGGTAAGCTCATAGGGATAGTGGTGCTTGTCTAGAATCACACTGTGAGTTAGTGTGTATTTGGGATCAGTGTGAGAGAATCATTTGGTAACATCATGTATTTGCTGACAGATAACTGTTTTAAAATCTGTCATGTTGTGAAGTCTTAGTATCATTAGAATCCAGTCTTTGCTTATATGTTGATTAAATGATTCATGCTTTGACACTGATGTGCTGTACCTAAATATGTAGATTGTGTGCAGTACCCTTATCACTTCCAGTGTAGTGAATGAGTTTTGGTAAACTCCTAGGGATACTGGTGCTTGTCTAGAATCACACTGTGAGTCTTTGTGCATTTGGGAACCACTGTGAAAGAAGCATTTGGTAACATTGTGTATTTGCTGACAGAAAACTGTTTTAAAACTTGTCATGTTGTCAAGTTTTAGTAGCATTAGAAGCCAGTCATTGCTTATGCGTTGATTAAATGAGTCAGGCATTGACACTAAAGTGCAGTTGTGAAATATGTAGATTGTGTGCAGTTCCCTTACCACTTCCACTGTAGTGAATGAGTTTTGGTAAGCTGCTAGGGATAGTGTTGTTTGTCTAGAATCACACTGTGAGTCTATGTGTATTTGGGAACCACTGTGAGAGAAGTGTTTGGTAACATCGTGTATTTGCTGACAGAAAACTGTTTTAAAACTTGTCATGTTGTCAAGTTTTAGTAGCATTAGAAGCCAGTCTTTGCTTATGTGTTGATTATATGAGTCAGGCATTGACACTAAAGTGCAGTCGTGAAATATGTAGATTGTGTGCAGTTCCCTTATCACTTCCAGTGTAGTGAATGAGTTTTGGTAAACTCCTAGGAATACTGGTGCTTGTCTAGAATCACACTGTGAGTCTTTTGCATTTGGGAACCACTGTGAGAGAAGCGTTTGGTAACATCGTGTATTTGCTAACAGAAAACTGTTTTAACCCCTTCCCCACTCATGACGGAACCACTCCGTCATGAGCCACGGTCGCCGTGTGCTCATGACGGAGTGGTTCCGTCATGCTGCGGCCGTTGGCGGCCGCGCCGCCCACGCGGCGCTAATTCCCCGCCTGTGCGGGTGATTAGCGCAGTGGGCGGAGTCATGACAGAACCACTCCGTCATGAGCACAGCTTAACCGCGGCTCATGACGGAGTGGTTCCGTCATGAGCACCGCGCCACTGCGCTGCCCCTAAACCCCCCCCAGCGCTGCGGCGGAATTCCCGCCGCAGCGAAAGGGTTAAAACCTGTCATGTTGTCAAGTTTTAGTAGCATTAGAAGCCAGTCTTTGCTTATGTGTTGATTAAATTAGTCAGGCATGGACACTAAAGTGCAGTTGTGAAATATGTAGATTGTGTGCAGTTCCCTTACCACTTCCACTGTAGTGAATGAGTTTTGGTAAGCTGCTAGGGATAGTGTTGTTTGTCTAGAATCACACTGTGAGTCTGTGTGTATTTGGGAACCACTGTGAGAGAAGTGTTTGGTAACATTGTGTATTTGGTGACAGATAAGTGTTGTAAAACATGTCATGTTGTCAAGTTTTAGTAGCATTAGAAGACAGTTATGGCTTATGCTTTCATTATATGAGTCAGGCATTGACAGTAAATTGCAGTTGTGAAATATGTAGATTGTGTGCAGTTCCCTTACCACTTGCACTGTAGTGAATGAGTTTTGGTAAACTCCTAGGATAGTGTTGCTTGTCTAAAATCACACTGTGAGTCTGTGTGCATTTGGGTAAGGATTGTGAGAGAAGCATTTGGTAACATTGTGTATTTGCTGACATATACCTGTTTTAAAACCGGTCATGTTGTGAAGTTTTAGTAGCATTAGAAGCCAGTCTTTGCTTATGCTTTGATTATATGAGTCAGGCTTTGACATAAAAGTGCAGTCCTGAAATATGAAGATTGTGTGCAGTTCGCTTACCACTTCCACAGTAGTGAATGATTTTTGGTAAACTCCTAGCTATAGTGGTTGTTGTCTAAAATCACACTGTGAGTCTGTGTGCATTTGAGAACCACTGTGAGAGAAGCATTTGGTAACATTGTGTATTTGCTGACAGATAACTAATTTAAAACCTCTCATGTTGTCAAGTTTTAGTAGCATTAGAAGCTAGTCTTTGCTTATGCATTGATAAAATGAGTCAGGGTTTGACACTAAGGTGCAGTACCATGTCCTATTCTGTTCACTGTGGCAGAACTGAAAATTTAAAAGTTTTACCTAAGCACTGTCCTAGAAGTAGTCTGATTATTTAGTCAGTTTCTAAGTACCAAATAGATTGCTTCAAATTAAAGTGTTCTGACATACTATACACTTGTCTTTTACACCTTCATTTCCCTAGTCAGTATCCATACACTTCCAGGAAACATCCTGTCACTTCCTTTGCAGTCCTCTAGAGACCCATTCAACAGCATGTACTAATCCATTGACTTTGCCAAAACCCAAACACTTATAAATTCACCGAGATGCTATCTTTGCAGTACTCTAATCATTCAGTCAGTGCCTAAGTATTCATATGCTGAGCCAGGCCTTAGCACATGGACTGCTTCAAACCCCTATGCACTATGCATGCAGTCTTCTAACCACCTAGACACTTGTCTTTCACACTTTCAATTTCCTAGTCAGTATCCATACAGTCCAGCACTTGTCACTGCCTTTGCACTCCTCTAGTGACCCATTCAGTACCAAGTACTAATCCATTCCCTGTGCGAAAAGCCTAGCACTTATAAATTCACCTAGGCACTCTCCTTGCTGTACTGTAATCATTCAGTCAGTACCCAAGTAGTCATGCAGTGAGCCAGGCCTTAGCACATGGACTGCTTTAAATGCCTATGCAGTATGGATGCAGTCCTCTAATCACCTACACAGTTGTGTTTCACACCTTCAATTCCCTAGTTAGTATTCATACTCTTCTAGCAAACACACTGTCACTCACCCAGTGTGTCTCCTTATAGTACTGTAATCATTTAGTCATTTAGCATGTAGTATTTTAGTGAGGTAGGCTTTAGGGCATGAACTGCTTCAAAGTAGTATGCACTATGCATGTAGTGTTTTAACAATCGTCACACTTGTGGTTCAGGGCTATAGTTTCTTAGTTTTTATATAAAATGTGTTTGTACAGTAATGGAATAGTATAAATTTGAAACTTATTAATATACATTTATTTGTGATTCTTTTTTACAGATACAGAACAGGAGTGTTTCTCATCTGTTTGCACTCTTCTCGTGCAAGATTGTTTGGATGAAGGGTCCTTAGGTGTTTCATCATACTTGCTGTGCCGCACGAGTATTTTTTGTTAGGATCCCCTCGTAACAGAACTCTTTGGCAAATCTTGCGAGTGAAGAAGGTGGCATTGGTCTTTGTTTGCTCCTTGGAGAAAGTAAAACATTTCCTCACCACTGAAGAAAAATGTTGTTGGTGTGGTGCCTTCTGCAAAACATTTTCTTCAGATTCGGTAAATATTTTAAAGCGGTAACATTTACAGTTTTTGTAAGTTAAACTTATAAAATTTTGTTAGCTGTATGCATTTTATATATCTGTGATTTGTTTCTTGTGGTATTTTGCTGAGAATACCATGTTGTTTTTTTAAAAAAAATCTTTCTTATTTTCCAGGTCTGTCGTCGACATCCATTGTCCCCACAGTAGTGTTCCGCCTTGTTGTTTTTTGTTATTGTTGTTACATTTTGTTTATTAGTTTATTGTTCATATATATGTTAATAAAAAAATTAGGCTTGAAAATAGTTTTTCGTTTATATATTTACTATTATAAAAAATAAAGTTTGAAAAAAAATTATTAACGTTTTTGGTTGTTCTCTTAACTGCTGTGTGACTCTTTCTTGTTCTTATTACTGTTATTTGATGGAGTCCACCATGGTGTTACATTTTGGGGCACTTATCGCTGGAATACTGGTGATATCTGCAGTTTGCACCAACTTCTGAATAGTGTGTTAGATTTATCTCAACTTTACTTCCGTTAAAGTGCTTTTTGCCGTTCCCGTGCAAAAAGACACGAGGTTTACCTTTGCGATTTATTCTAAATAGTAAAATCCTGTATTGTATTGCACTGAGGTATTGGCTGCACTTACAGTGTACACACAAAATCTATTAAGAAATCTCATTGTATTTATATTGATTGGGAATAGTGCGTCAGGTGCTGGATCTTGACGAGATACACTGCTCAGTTTGTATATTGTTGTGCACACGAAAAAAATCACATCACAACTTTCACACCAATTGCAATGCGAAACAAATTCCGGCGATAAGACACGTTAGCACCAGGGATTTTACACCTGCTTTCTGCTGGTGTTAAGCAGGACAACTACCTGCACCATGAAAGGGAACACAGCCAAGAGTCACACCAGAACATCCACAGGTGCCATAGAGTCAATGAGCATGATACAGGGATACCCATGAGGGCCAGAAGACTCATCTCAACAACTCCAGGACTGCCAATGCTCCCCAAACCCACATCTTAGTAAGTGGTCCCTGTGGTCATTGTCTTAGCATGATAGGCACGAGCCTTGCAACATCACAGTGTGCTGTCACCTCAGCGTTGGCAGTGAGCCTGGATGTGTAGCTACGTACGCATCCTCCTGCATGCACCACTGGCGTGTGCTGGTCTGTTGTTCACAGGTCAGTGCAGGGGTGTGCCTATCTGGCAAGGGGAACGGGGTGTCTCGGACATGTCCGTGTACAGGAAGTGCGGTAAGTGTGTCTCTGTGTTCTGGTGTGGCCTGTTACAAGAGCCGACGCAGTTGATGTTGTAAAGTGGCATGCACCACCTCCAAACGGCACTGTGATGTTGTAGTTGGAATGTAGCAGGACAGGCGCAAATAGGCATTACAATGGCGTGCTGTACGAGTGCACGAGATACAACAGCTGACCGTATAAAAGTGTGGGGGCTCGTGGGAGGGAGGAGCAGCCGTTTGGCAACATAACACACAGTGAACTCGACCATGTGCCACATTCTGGGCATCTCATCCATGATGACCACGGTCGCAGACATCCTACAACACCAATGACTGGCCTTTGTAAACATCCTGTATGAATGCAGCGTGGTTTTCACTTCTATGCTCGTTCAGTGGTGTGATGTTGGCAGGTTGTGTGACTTGTGCTCCTTGTTGGTGTGTTTCATTTTGGCCATTGTTAGTCTATATGTGTATTGTACTTAATTGTGCATGTGTGCCATTCTGCCCATTTCTCCCCCTCCCCCCACTCCCTGCGTCTTCCTCTTCCTAGTGCTGTTGTGTCTATAATTTTGTTGCTGCACACATAAATACATGTAAAGAATAAATTAGAATAATTCCTTAATTCTTTTAGGTTTCAAAACTTCTCTATTGGTTTCTTTTTAATTTTCCATATGAACCGTTTTTTTTTAATATTCAACAACACATAGAAGTCAGAAGTGCAACGTATTCTATCAACACACTTTCTAGAACATTCTACAATACGTGCAGGTTAAAAGTTCATCAATTTTTTCAAACTTTATGATATTTTTTTGTAACATTTTCTTGAACATTTAACGACACGTGCAGGTTAAAAGTTGACGATTGTTTTAAGTTCAAACAGTGCCTTCCAAATGCAAGTAACAGGTGTGGTTGAGCTGAGCACATTTTATCCTATGATATATACTCCACGTTGAAACTGCTTTTTCTTAACCAATCACAAAGAAGCTTTTCCACAAAACTAATGTGCACCCTACTTTTAAAAAAGAATGCTTTTCATGATATCTTCAGAGATAAGTTATACATAGGAATTAGCATTTAAAAAACCTTTGAAATTCACTGAAAAAACCATAGGTTTCATGCACGTTATAGTTAGGAATTGGCATTTAAAAAACCTTTGAAATTCACTGAAAAAAACAAAGGTTTCAGGGGTGTTATAGTTAGGAATTGGCATTTAAAAAACCTTAGAAATTCACTGAAAAAACCATAGGTTTCAGGGTTGTTATAGTTAGCTGGACATTTCCCTCGTACAAAACCCTAGAAATTCCCCTTTTATAGTTAGTTCAGCTAACTATAACTCGCACCCCCGCAATGCACTGCTGATGACGTCACATTTTACATCACTCATGACATGGTCAGTGACATCACTGATGACATCACTGATGACATCACTGATGACATCTCAAATGACATCACTGATGACATCACTCATGACATCATCCATTGAGTATGTGTTTCTGAACAGTTTTATTATGTCTAATATATATAGGGAAAGGTCTGTTGAAAAATAAGTGGGTGTGCAAGTGTGTGAATGGATGATTTTCTAGGTGCGTAACTGAGTCTATAAGTGAGTCATTAAATGTATCTTACTGCAGACTAGTGACTAAACTGTGTGAATGTCTGTATGTGTCTGTGTGTTGGTGTATAAGTGGCTGCATGGTTTTGTGAATAGCTATATGAGTGTCTATATGGGTTATTGATTGGTTGTCTGAGTATCTGTATGGGTGCCTGAGTGTTTGTGTGGGTAGGGTGTGTGTGACTCTGTGACTAGATGTGTGAGTGGGTGATTCAGTGGGTGCATGTTTTTAAGAGTGCATCTGTGATGGACTGTATGGTTGGGTGAGTATATGTATGGGTGTGTTAGTGATTGAATGTATATCTCAGTTGTACATGTGTCAGTAACTACATATGTGAAACGCAATGTATATGTGTGTAAGAGTATATAACTATCTATATGTGAGAGTGTGTGATTTTGGGAGTGGCTGTATGCGCCATAGGGCAAGGATATCTGTGTCATGTGCTGTTTGTTTTTCTGCAGGAAGACACAGAATTTGTTAGTATTTTATGAGTAAGTGAATTTGAGTGTTTTTAACTGTATAGGTGAGTAAATTTTACTGTGATTAATTATTTGCATGACTGACTAGATGTGTCAGTACCTCAATGGATGATTAGCGGTGTGTGAGTGTCTATATAGGTGTATAAATGCACAGAGTGACTGTAAGTATGAGTGACTGTACAGGTGAGTGAGTGGAGATGTATGTAGACCTAAAAGTCAATGAGTGGGTGAGTAGTTATTGGTATTGGAGTATCTATGGTTGTCAAAATCGCCGTCTGAAATTTTGAGTCGGGGTATCAAAAGCTATATTAGGGTGTGAGAAGATGCACTAATTTATCACATCAGGGTTTTATATGAGTCAAATGTCCAACTAACTATAACGTCCCTGAAACCTATGGTTTTTTAGTGAATATATATATAAACAACAGATTAGGAAAATCATTTATACCCATCGGCCAATAGTCTTCCGTGGTGAGCAGTAGCTTTACTACAGTGATCTAATGAGCGACTAGTATTCTAACATTCAGAATTTATGGGAAATGTGTGACATATCTGAATACCTTCTTGATGGAATCAAAGTAAAAAAACTGAAAGTATTTCTTACTGAGGAGACTGTAGTAAATGAGGAAATTAGGAAACTTCATAACAAATAATTCTCCCAAAATGTAGCCCAAATATCACCCAGATGTAGCCCAAGTATAGCCCAATGACAGAATGTTCCAGAGTGTTCTAACGAACAACTAGAGCGCTAACAGTCTTACTTATGACAAAAGTATGGCACACCTGAAGCCATCTTAATTGGAATAAAGTGGTAACTCTTAAAACATTTAATTTAAAAAGGAACAAAATGAGGGGGTTCATTTTGCCATAGACATTATGATTAGTGCTGAAGAAAGAAAAATTAGGGCACATTTTGAGTGACTTCTCAAATCCTCTTCTATTTCATAATAAAATTCTGACATGCAGACTGAAACATTCACTTTCAATACCAGCAGCAGACTTCCCTTGTGAGCAGTAGCTTTACTACAGTGATCTAATAAGCAACTATAGTGCTAACATTCCGAATTTATGGCAAATGTGTGACACATCTGAATGCCTTCTTGTTGGAAGCAAAGTAAAAAAACTGAAAGTATTTCCTACTGAGGAGACTGTAGTAAATGAGTGTTAGACCTGTCAGCCCTTTGGCAGTTCCCTCCTCATTTTATTATTTTTGTCTTTTCCCCCTCCTCATTTTTTTTTTGTCTACCAAACTTTTTGGGTGCTGATGTAGAGGTTCTGGGCGCCTCATCCTCACTACCTGAGGGAGAGGCGCAAGGTGCTCCACTGAAGAAACTAGATGAGGGAGGTGAGATACACAAAATGGTGGCTCCAACTGTCACCTCAGCACCTGGACCCTGACTGCCATGAGAGGTTCTGGAACCTTCTGGGCCCCTCTGGCAAGTCAGGCCCAAGGTGATAAATAGAGGTGACAGGAGGGCGGCCATTTTAGAGTAGAGCTGAGTGGCCGGTTAACCAGGAGTAAGGCACCTGAGTGGGGAGGTGGCTGCACTGGTCAGGGATTGACAGGTCTTAGGGTCTGCACGGGTTCCCCTCGCCAGCGACACCACCCCCAACCTGATGACCAGTCCCTGAGTCCCGCCAGTGACTTGAGACCGGAGTATTTAGTGAGACCCAGAGGAGGAGTGTACCCCCCTGACCTCTGAGTTCGGAGGGAGGGCCATTGCTGGGGCCTAGCGACTGATAGCTCCGCTGTCGCCTGCGATCACCATCTGTACTGATTCTGAGAAAGATGTGTGCGCCCATGCCCTGAGGGTCCTGTCAGTTCAGTCCTTGTGCCGTGAGAGGATCGGCACCGTGTAAACTCAATCACCCTTCCTCCCCGAGTGCCGCCTTCAAGTTGTAGCTGTCTTCCCTAATGCCCGGACACAGCGTTACCTGAGGAATTAGGCTGTCGCTGCCGACAGCAAGTCGCCTGGGTAGAGGGAGCGGCCCCGGGCGTGTGGCGAAGTGAGAGCAGCACAGCTGCGTTGCTGTGGAAACCCGCATCAGGAAGTGCAAGCGGGGCAGCCGTGAAGTCGCTGCCCGAGTCACATGAGCCAGGGCTGGAGCGCCGCCCCCTGGCTGTGCAGGAGCGGAGGCCGCACCTTCATCGGACGCGCTGTTCCGGGACTGGAGCCACAGGAGTGGTGGGCCGACCGACAACGACGCCTCCTAGTCAGGTGACCGGTGGGGAGGAGGAGGTTCTGCCAACAAGTTAGGGGGAGTGCCCTCTGACGACAACAGACGGAGGTTCCCATCAGAATAGGAGAGAGCCTGGGGGAGGGAAGATCCTAAGGGGAAGTGGCCACGTGGAAGGGAATCTTGCATCCTGACTGCTGGGAGAGAATTCCTCCACCGCTTAAAGGCTCCGTGACACCAACGAAGGGGAATATCGCGCAATCTCGTGAGCTGCCAGAGGAGAACATCAGACGGACAGTAAGAGGGGGAAAATAGCGTGGGAGAAGGGAGAGTGTTTGTGCGCTGGGGAACTTTCCAAAGACTTTAAGAAAGGGAAGACCTTCCACGACTGTTATAATTATTGGCAGTATAGCGTCCCCACGTGAGTGACTCGAGTGAGGTGAAGGGTGGAACACATATTGGGGCAGATTGTGGTGGTGCCAGCCCCAGTAACCAAAAGCATTGAGGGTTCAAAGGTCATTGGGATAGTGTAGATTCACTGTGCAAACCATCCCTAATAGCTACCTGGATGGAAGTAACCCCTAGATTGTCAACGGTACTACCCCTGTCCTGATAAGTGGTATATATCCAGGGCAGCCAGTTAACCCCCCTTTGTTAGTTTAAGGATTACCCTGAGAGTAAATCGGGGATTGGTTACTGGGCAGGGTTGCTAAGGGGTTAGATGTCCTTCCAGAGGCCAGGTGCTATGCATAGCCCACACGGAGAGTGTTAACGATGTGCCAAGTCTGAAGTAATTCTCCCTGTACAATGTTGACATATAATATTTGGAAATGCTATTCTGAAATGTAACGGAGTGTTTAGCTGTAAAAACACATTGGATGAAAAGTTTATTCTGTACTGTAAGGACTGGTTTTGCCTCAAGATAAAGAGGATCGTTCATATGAAAATGTAAAGAAATGTTCAGATTGTAAGGTCTAATTGAAACTTGATTCAAATAAGAACGAAATGAGATAAAGTCTTATAGTAAACCTTACATTTAATCGGTGTAGTGTCCTTTTTGAGTGGTGCTGCGCAAGATTGCGAGCTGGGTAGGATGCACGCATGAGAGGCCCAGTGGAGATGTAAGCCTGTTGACCTGAGCCAAGCTACCCCTAGGACCTAGGTCCAACAATGAGGAAATTAGGAAACTTCATAACAAATAAGTCTCCCAAAAAGGCCACCAGAGACAAAAGAGCCCAAATGTAGCACAAATATCACCGAGATGTAGCCCAAGTATAGCCCAATGACAGAAATCCCAGAGTGTTTTAAAGAACAACTAGAGCGCTAACAGTCTTACTTATGACAAAAGAATGGCACACCTGAAGCCATCTTGATTGGAATAAACTGGTAACACTTAAAACATTTAATTTAAAAAGGAAGACAATGAGGGGGTTCATTTTGCCATAGAAATTATGATTAGTGCTGCAGAAAGAAAAATTAGGGCACATTTTGACTTCTCAAATCCTCTTCTATTTCGTCAAAAAATTCTGACATGCAGACTGAAACATGCACTTTGAATACCAGCAGCGGACCTCCCTGGTGAGCAGCAGCTTTACTACAGTGATCTAATGAGGAACTAGAGTGCTACCATTCAGAATTTATGGCAAATGTGTCACATCTGAATGCCTTCTAGATGGAACCAAAGTAAACAAGCATTGAAAATGTAATAGGTCTCGCCCTCGTTTAAGTTAAAGCAATTCTGTTTGTAATTAGGTGGCTTTTTAGCTTTGCTTGTATTAGTGTTTTTCAAACTTTTATGTACATAACATGCATATGTATGCATATATGTATATGTATATGTATGCATGTATTTATATTTGTATTTATATAGATATGCACCTTATATATATGTTTATATATGTATGTATATATATATTCACTGAAAAAGCCATAGGTTTCACACACGTTATAGTTAGCTGGACATTTCTCTCGTAAAAAACCATTGAAATTCCCCCGTTATAGTTAGTTCCGCTAACTATAACTCGCGCACCCTCAATCCACTGCTAATGACGTCACATATTACATCACTCATGACATGGTCAGTGACATCACTCATGACATCACTGATGACATCTCAAATGACATCACTGATGACGTCATCCATTGAGTATGTGTTTCTGAACAATTTTAATATGTTTAATATATATAGGGAAAGGCCTGTTGAAGAATGAGTGGGTGTACAAGTGTGTAAATGGATGATTTTCTGTGGTGCGTAACTGACTCTATAAGTGAGTCATTAAATGTATCTTACTGCAGACTAGTAACTAAACTGTGTAAATGTCTGTATGTGTCTGTATGTTGGTGTATAAGTGGCTGCATGGTTTTGTGAATAGCTATATGAGTGTCTATATGAGTTATTGATTGTTTGTCTCAGTATCTGTATGGGTGCCTGAGTGTTAGTGTGGGTAGGCTGTGTGTGACTCTGTGCATAGATGTGTGAGTGGGTGATTCTATGGGTGCATGGTTTTAAGAGTGCATCTATGATGGACTGTATGGTTCAGCGAGTGTATGTATGGGTGTGTTAGGGATTGAATGTATATCTCAGTGGTACATTTGTGACTAACTACATATGTGAAAGGCAGTATATATTTGTGTAAGAGTATATAAGTGGCTAGATGTGAGAATGTGTGATTGTGACAGTGACTGTATGGATGAGCGTGTGCTTTTGTCAATGATTCTAATAGAGCATACAAATGTGATACTATTTTTGTGAGCAAGGGAACTTGAGTGTGTATAACTGCATAGGTGAGTAAATGGCAGTGTGATCATTTGTATCAATGACTAGGTTTGAGAGTACCTCTATGGATGATTGGTAGTGTGTGAGTGTCTATATAGGTGTGTGTATAAATTCATATGATACTTTTTTATGGAGTGACTGTAACTATGAGTGACTTTACAGGTGAGTGTGTGGAGGTGTATGAAGACCTAAAAGTTAATATGTGGGTATGCAGATATTGGATTTTATAAGGGTGTGAGAAGATGTGGTAATTTATCACATTGATGATGTCATTAGTGATGTCATCAGTGATGTCATTTGAGATGTCATCAGTGATGTCATGAGTGATGTCACTGACCATGTCATGAGTGATGTAATATGTGACGTCATCAGCAGTGGATTGCGGGTGCGCGAGTTATAGTTAGCTGAACTAACTTTAACGGGGGAATTTCAATGGTTTTTTACGAGACAAATGTCCAGCTAACTATAACGTGTGTGAAACCTATGGTTTTTTCAGTGAACTTGCAAGGTTTTTTAAATGCTAATTCCTAACTATAACGTGTGTGAAACCTATGGTTTTTTCAGTGAATTTGCAAGGTTTTTTAAAAGCTAATTTCTAAATATAACGTGTGTGAAACCTATGTTTTTTTCTGTGTGTTTGCATGGTTTTTTGAATTCTAATTCCATTCCTAACTATAATGTGTGTGATACCTATGGTTTTTTCATTGAATTTGTTTGTTTTGTTACATCATTTTTTTTCTTTTTTTTTTCCTTTAAACACTATTCTACCTATGTATATATTCATGGTTTTAATGCTTTCTTCAATATAGAAAGATTCACCTTTTTCAAATAAATGGTTAGATATAGTTGTACAACATAGTTAATATCTTTAACAAACTTTTATCTTTTTTTTAAATGTTTTTTTTAGCATGCGCGTACGGTAAGCTTACCGTAAGCGCACGCTTCGCTTTATTTACGGTGAGCGTACGTAATATTTATACTCCGTGTGCGCATGCTTACGCAATTTGCGTACGCGTCCGTACTTCCTACGCGACGCGTAAGCACATGCTTCATACGTGCACGCGCGCGCGCACGTTACGCGGAAGTGTACGGGCGTGCCTGTAATGCGCATGCGCGCGTGCGCGTGTCTTTCGTACGCGCATGCGTACTTTTACCGTACGCGCTCGGTAAGCTTAACGTGCGCGTACGGTTGGTCATGTGCTCAAGAAATAACACTTTTAATTGGTTTACACTACTTTCAGTTCCAGAATCTTCCTACACCACACCCATTCCCCTCATTACTGCTTGTGATTCTCTAGGAGAAGGAGCTGAATTGTCTTTGGGATACAATGGCAGAGCAGCAGACCTCTTCTGAGAGTGAGCAGGGCAGCAGCATCATCAGACAGAGAAGGTGGAAACAAAAGAATTCTTTAGTTTCGGAGTATTTCACTTTTCCAGAGGGGCAGAAAAAGGTAAATGCTCCATTAGTCACCTGCTCACTTTGTGAGCGTGTCTTATCTAGAGGTAACCCAAGGAAGAAGTACTCCTTTGGTAATCACACTATGGTGAGACACATTAGGGATGTACATCCCAGGACTTTTGCTCGACATACTGAAGCAAACCCTTCAGTAAGTCACCCGAGCACACCTGCAGAAGCTCAGCCGAGTACATCTTCGGCAGCTCAGCCGAGCACTTCCTCTGCGGTGGGAGCATCACCCTCTTCTGCACCTCTGGAAACGAACCCTCGATTTCAGAGGGTACAAATGAGGTGCACCAGATGTTATGGTCTAATTGTTCATGGGGAGACCAGTATTTCCCTAATAAACAATAAGATAGACCAGCACATCTGTGGTCCTTGTTAATATTCCCATTCTTTCTTTCCTCTGTCCCTGTATTAACACAACGGCTCTTTTAAGAGCCAACCTTACCTCACAACTTTTTTTTAATTTTTTTAATTAATTTAAAAAAAAAAAATTTTTTTACCCTACAAGGTCCTTGAGGGAGTACAACGGAAATGAGAAAAGCAGAGAGAGGAGAACACAGCAGATTATCAGAGTCAGAATCTCAGAGCTGTACACCTCTCTCCTCCCACCAGAACCAGTAAATGGCAATGTTTCCCTCACTTTTTTCACACATATACATGTTAATTACAAATCTCAGTGCTTCCCACATTTTTTCAAATGAAATCACACATTTCTATTGGTTGAAAACTTCAACCCTTTTCCAAATGAACCCTTCCCCCAACTTGACTTCTGCCTGCTACCATAGCAACAGCTCATGGAACACTGGTGTGAGAAGAGAGGTCAGAAGTTCAGCACACAATGTTTCTATTCCAAAGAACAAGAGTGCTTCACCTGTCAAACCTAACAGCAAATCCAAATTAATCTTCTGTGGGAACACAATGTTCTGAACCAATACAAAACATGCTTCTAAAAATGTACACATACAGCCTAGTTTTAACTGTAAAATGATATGAATCAGCCAATGAGTTCTTTTTATTTAAAAAAAATATGTATGCCACCATTTTACAACTGTCTTTCATTTCATATTGCCATTCTACTGAAAGACACCTCCTGAGTGCATCCAGATCTCCTTGAAATATGTTCACAGTGTGGATTGTAGGTCACAGCTATGTCTTCTGGAGTGAAAAGTATGCAGAACAAAGAGGTATGGTGAGAGACCTTGCTTTGCCAAATGTAGACATTAAATGGATTGGTCAGAGAGGGTTAAAGTGGCACCAATTAATGCCTTTGGTGAAAACCTTTCTACATCTCCCACAGCCTAACCTTATTATTGTGCACTGTGGTGGAAATGAACTAGGCACTTTAACTGGGGTAGGTCTGGAAATGCTTGTTAAGGACACCTTTGTGCAATTGATGTCGCTTTTTCCTCAATCTGCCTTTGTATATTCTAATATATGCCAAAGGCAAAAGTGGAACTGGTCCAACCAATTTTGTCCACAGATTGACAAAGCAAGAAAGCACGTCAACAAATCTATTTCTGCTTTCCTCAGAGACTATGGTATGGGTTCTATATACCACAACAACTTGCGTTACAACATGCAAGGCATTTATAGAGGAGACGGTGTACATTTCACTGATGAAGGCAACAGAGTCTTCCTCTTGAACTTTAGACTCTGCATCGGTACTTACTTGTAGGTACCACAAAAAAAACACTTCATGAACACAACGGCTCTTTTTAGAGCCCTCTAATATCTAAACACCTAAATTTGATTTTTACTTCTATTTTTTTTATTGTTTTTTTTCTGCCGTGCGCGTACAGTAAGCTTACCGTACGCGCACCCCGCGATTTTTAAAAAAAAAATTTAAATGTATTTTTCATACTTTTGGGACCTTCTTGGACCCCCTGACAAACGCTAGGGGTCTGCAACTCTCTTCGTTGCACCCTTTTCACGTTCTCCTCCTTTGTTTATCAGTGTGAGACACACAAAATGGCGGCTGACACTTCCGGATTTCGACCGATTCGAATGTTTACAGTCACGTAACCACCAATCAGAATTAAGCTCGCGCACGGCAGCGTGCGCGTACGGTAAGCTTACCGTACGCGCTCGGAGCGCGCTTATAGATATATATATTGATTTAAATGCTATTTTCTCAGGAAATACTGAACAGATTTACACCAGACCTGCAAAAGGCACATCCCTGACCTGAGGACTACCTCTCTGCCAAATTTCAAGTAATTCTGTTCAGCCGTTCGGGCTGTAGCTTGGACTAAAGGTCCTATGGAAAAATGCATGGGGAAAACACATTTTGGGACCCCCCCTTTTTCTCAGCCCCCGCTTGACGAATCCCCCCGAGACTTCCAGGGTAGGAGCGGAGCGGAGTGCCCCACCTATTTTGAAAATTTCGCGAGGATTCGTCAATCAGCGCCAAAGTTATTCAAAATAGAATGTTGCGGATTTCCTATGGAAACACGGTCCTAACTATAACTATCTACTGGCGACCACCAGAAGATAATATACACATTCATATATATAAATGCATATATATGCATACATATATGTACATATGTGTGCGTGTAGAGAGAGGAAGAGAGAGGTAGAGAGGTAAAGGTGTAGAGGTAGAGGTAGAGGTGTAGAGGTAGAGGTGTAGAGGTAGAGGTATAGAGGTAGAGGTGTAGAGGTAGATAGGTTAAGGTAGAGAGGTAGAGGTAGAGAGGTAGAGAGGTAGAGAGTAGTAGAGAGAGAGGTAGAGTGAGGTAGAGAGGTAGAGATTAGTAGAGAGTAGTAGAGATAGTAGCAGAGAGTGAGTAGTAGAGAGTAGTAGAGTGAGTAGTAGAGAGTGAGTAGTAGAGAGTAGTAGAGAGTGAGTAGTAGAGTGAGTAGTAGAGAGTAATAGAGAGTAGTAGAGAGTGAGTAGTAGAGAGTAGTAGAGAGTGAGTAGTAGAGAGTGAGTAGCAGAGAGAGATTAGTAGAGAGTGAGTAGTAGAGTGAGTAGTAGAGAGTAGTAGAGAGAGAGAGTAGTAGAGAGTGAGTAGTAGAGAGTGAGTAGTAGAGAGTGAGTAGTAGAGTGAGTTGTAGAGTGAGTAGTAGAGAGTGAGTAGTAGAGAGTAGTAGAGAGTAGTAGTAGAGAGAGTAGTAGTAGAGAGTAGTAGAGAGAGTAGTAGAGAGTAGTAGAGAGTGAGTAGTAGAAAGTGAGTAGTAGAGAGAGAGTAGTAGAGAGTGAGTAGTAGAGAGTAATAGAGAGAGTAGTAGATAGTAGTAGATAGTAGTAGAGTGTGAGTAGTAGAGAGTGAGTAGTAGAGACTAGTGGAGTAGTAGAGAGTGAGTAGTGGAGAGTAGTAGAGAGTGAGTAGTAGAGTGAGTAGTAGAGAGTAGTAGCGAGTGAGTAGTAGAGTAAGTAGTAGAGAGCGAGTAGTAGAGAGCAAGTAGTATAGAGTGTGTAGTAGAGTGAGTAGTAGAGAGTAGTAGAGAGTGAGTAGTAGAGAGAGTAGTAGAGAGTGAGAAGTAGAGAGAGTATGAGAGAGTAGTAGAGTAGTAGACAGTGAGGAATAGAGTGAGTAGTAGAGAGTAGTGGAGAGCGAGTAGTAGAGTGAGCAGTGGAGAGTGAGCAGTAGAGAGTAGTAGAGAGCGAGTAGTAGAGACTGAGTAGTAGTGAGTGAGTAGTAGAGAGTGAGTAGTAGACAGAGAGTAGTGGAGAGTGAGTAGTAGAGTAGTAGAGAGTGAGTTGTAGAGAGTAGTAGAGAGTAGTAGAGTGAGTAGTAGAGAGTAGTAGAGAGTGAGTAGTAGAGAGAGTAGTAGAGAGTAGGAGAGTAGTAGAGAGTGAGTAGTAGAGAGCGAGTAGTAGAGAGTGAGTAGTAGAGAGTGAGTAGTAGAGAGTAAGAGAGTGAGTAGTAGAGAGTAGTAGAGCGTGAGTAGTAGAGTGTGAGTACTAGAGAGTGAGTAGTAGAGAGTGAATAGTAGAGAGTGAGTAGTAGAGTGAATAGTAGAGAGTGAGTAGTAGAGAGTAGTAGAGTGAGTAGTAGAGAGTGAGTAGTAGAGAGTGAGTAGTAGGGAAAGAGTAGAAGAGAGTAGTAGAGAGTGAGTAGTAGAGTAGTAGAGAGTGAGTGGTAGAGAATAGTAGAGAGTAGTAGAGTGAGTAGTAGAGAGTGAGTAGTATAGAGTAGTAGTAGAGAGTAGTAAAGAGTAGTAGAGAGTGAGTAGTAGAGAGTGAGTAGTAGAGAGTAGTAGAGAGTGAGTAGTAGAGAGAGAGTAGTAGAGAGAGATTAGTAGAGTAGTAGAGAGTAGTCAGTCAGTGTCAGTCAGTGTCAGTCAGTGTCAGTCAGTCAGTGTCAGTCAGTCAGTGTCAGTGTCAGTCATTCAGTCAGTGTTATTCAATCAGTGTCAGTCAGTGTCAGTCAGTCTGACAGTCAGTCAGTGTCAGTCAGTCAGTGTCAGCCAGTCAGTGTCAGTCATTGTCAGTCAGTCAGCGTCAGTCAATCAGTGTCAGTCAGTGTCAGTGTCAGTCAGTGTCAGTCAGTCAGTGTCAGTCAATCAGTGTCAGTTAATCAGTGTCAGTGTCAGTCAGTGTCAGTCAATCAGTGTCAGTCAGTGTCAATCTGTCAGTGTTAGTCAGTCAGTGTCAGTCAGTCCGTTTCAGCTAGAGCAGCTCTGCTGACCTGGTTCTCTGGCTCTAAAGCAGCTCTGCTAAATTGGTTCTCTCCCTCTAAAGCAGCTCTGCTGACCTGGTTTCTCTGGCACTACAGCAGGTCTGCTGACCTGGTTCTCTGGCTCTAGAGCAGCTCTGCTGACCTAGTTCTTAGGCTACAGAGCAGCTCTGCTGATCTGGTTCTCTGGCTCTAAAGCAGCTCTGCTGACCCTGTTCTATGGCTCTAAAGCAGTTCTGCTGACCCGGTTCTATGGCTCTATAGCAGCTCTGCTGACCTGGTTCTCTCCCTCTAGAGCAGTTCTGTTGACCTGGTTCTCTCCCTCTAAAGCAGCTCTACTGACCTGGTTTCTCTGTCTCGACAGCAGCTCTGCTGACCTGGTTCTCTGGCTCTAGAGCAGCTCTGCTGACCTGGTTCTTAGGCTCTAGAGCAGCTCTGCTGACCTGGTTCTCTGGCTCTAAAGCAGCTCTACTGACCTGGTTCTATGGCTCTAAAACAGCTCTGCTGACTTGGTTCTCTGGCTCTAGAGCAGCTCAGCTGACCTGGTTCTCTGGCTCTTTAGCAGCTCTGCTGACCTGGTTCTCTGGCTCTAAAGCAGGTCTGTTGACCTGGTTCTCTGGCTCTAGAGCAGCTCTGCTGACCTGGTCCCTTGGATCTAAGCAGCTCTGCTGACCTGTTCTCTCCCTCTAAAGCAGCTCTGCTGACCTAGTTTCTCTGGCTCTACAGCAGCTCTGCTGACCTGGTTCTCTGACTCTAGAGCAGCTCTGCTGACCTGGTTCTTAGGCTCTAGAGCAACTCTGCTGACCTGGTTCTCTGGCTCTAAAGCAGCTCTGCTGACCTGGTTCTATAGCTCTAAAGCAGCTCTGCTGACCTAGTTCTCTGGCTCTAGAGCAGCTCTGCTGACCTGGTTCTCTGGCTCTAAAGCAGCTCTGCTGACCTGGTTCTCTCCCTCTAAATCAGCTCTGCTGACCTGGTTCTCTGCCTCTAGAGCAGCTCTGCTGACCTGGTTCTATGGCTCTAAAGCAGCTCTGCTGACCCGGTTCTCTGCCTCTAGAGCAGCTCTGCTGACCTGGTTCTCTGGCTCTAGAGCAGCTCTGCTGACCTGGTTCTCCGGCTCTAAAGCAGCTCTGCTGGCCTGGTTCTATGGCTCTAAAGCAGCTCTGCTGACCTGGTTCTCTGGCTGTAGAGCAGCTCTGCTGACCTGATTCTCTGGCACAAAAGCAGCTCTGCTGACCTGGTTCTCTCCCTATAAAGAGCTCTGCTGACCTGGTTCTCTGGCTCTAAAGCAGCTCTGCTGACCTGGTTCTATGGCTCTAAAGCAGCTCTGCTGACCTGGTTCTCTGGCACTAAAGAGCTCTGCTGATCTGGTTCTATGGCTCTAAAGCAGCTCTACTGACCTGGTTCTCTGGCTCTAGAGCAGCTCTGCTGACCTGGTTCTCTGGCTCTAAAGCAGTTCTGCTAACCTGGTTCTCTCCCTCTAAAGCAGCTCTGCTGACCTGGTTTGTCTGGCTCTACAGCAGCTCTGCTGACCTGGTTCTCGGCCTCTAGAGCAGCTTTGCTGACCTGGGTCTCTGGCTCTACAGCAGCTCTGATGACCTGGGTCTCTGGTTCTAGAGCAGCTCTGCTGACCTGCTTCTTAGGCTCTAGAGCAGCTCTGCTGACCTGGTTTTCTGGCTCTACAACGGCTCTGCTGACCTGGTTTCTCTGGCTCTACAGCACCTCTGCTGACCTTGTTCTCTGCACTAACGATGCATGCACCCGACTTCGCGAAAATATATTTAAAAATAATATAAGTTTATTATAAGTACAAATATGTTATTTTTATGAATATCTTAGATAATCTCTTGCCCTAATATGTATATTAAAGGCACATACATATAATTTTGGAACATAAATTTTTTTGCGGGAGTCGCGCACCCAGCACGCCCCAGCATGTATATGACATCACGCGGGACCCGCCACCGCACAAGCATCTCGTATCGTAATGCGCATGTGTCACCAATGCGCGTGAGCAGGAGTCGCGGACTGGTTGCATACTAATCGCGCACATCACGTAATATTCAATGTATATGATGTAACTGAAAAACAAGTAGCCGTCGCACACCGTACGCGGATCCTTCACGACTTTTCTAAAATAGCGGCTAGAATCCGCGCACCCAGTGTACGCTTTGAGTGCGCGACTCCGAAAGAAAATTGGCAAACATTTTTTTTAGAAAGAAAATAATATAAATATATTAAAATAAAAAAGGAAAACAAAAAAATTAATCAATATTTCAGTTTTAATTTATTTTTTTGCAATTTTCAGAAAAATATATAATGTTATTTAATGAATAAAATATTTATAAATAAAGTTAAAAAACTGCAGAAAATCAGTACAAAAAAATAGGTATAACTACTGTCACACGGGGTGCCGCTCGTGGGCTCAGTCACTCTACCCACCCGCTAAGGAGGTTTGCTGAATCGGAGCCCCCTGACCTGCGGGGATATCGCTGCTGTTGTGCTGTTGTGGCGCTGGACGCTCGGGGAGCCTGTTTGCCGGGATTGCGAGGACCAGGGTGCAGTCGGCGGACATCGCTGGGCGCACCTGGAAGCTCTTCTCGGCCCCGCCTCCCTCCACTTCATAACTGCTCGCGGCCCCCGCTTCGCGGGAGCCGCTCGTGGGCGCAGTCACTCTACCCACCCGCTAAGGAGGTTTGCTGAATCGGAGCCCCCTGACCTGCGGGGATATCGCTGCTGTTGTGCTGTTGTGGCGCTGGACGCTCGGGGAGCCTGTTTGCCGGGACTGCGAGGACCAGGGTGCAGTCGGCGGACATCGCTGGGCGCACCTGGAAGCTCTTCTCGGCCACACCCCCCTTATTGATTGACATTGACACTCCCATATAGACACTCTCCCACCCGCGCTAGCGGGACGCGCACCGGGGCGAAGACCGGGCTAAGAGCGGGCCGTTTGAGGCCGTTCGAGACTGTTTGAGGCTGGGCTGGCCCCCCCCCTGGTCGGCACCCCTAGCAAGGTACATACTATGGCTACTGGATTCCTACGGGTGGGTAACAAGGGAGGAAATGTAATGGGGACACTGGACAATTTCATAACTCGAACAAGTAATGTTTTGGGGTATGAGATTGCTGCCACCGAAAGAAGGTTATCCCTTGACCCTTTATTAGGGAATAGATCTTCATTGGGACATATTGCACTCGCCCCCTCCCCCCCCCCCAAACAACTCTGGGCAGCCCCTAGTAAGTGGCCACTCGGCTGAAATTTTGATAGGGGATTCCACGACCCCTGTCGACGCCACTTTAGCCGACTCGTCTCGCACTGGGTCTACCCACGATGACAAGGTTGCTCCTCCCCCTACTGTCAACTGTCCCAAAACAAGGTCCATGGCTGATCGATCCGCTAGAAGCAATGCCACTGGGTTGAATTCCCCAGCCGTAAAGGCTAAGAAACGAGGAGGTGCTTCAATGACTTATCCCTCTAAAAAAAAACAAAGAACCCAAGCTCCCAACCCAGCCCCTAATGCTCCTACTCGTAGCATAGACCCACATATTACCTTGATACAGGACTCTGTTGCACGCTCTGCACCCTCAACAATAAGTGAGGAAAATCTGGGTGGGCTTCTTCCCAGTAATTTTTGGGATAAACTGGCCGAAGTAATAGACGGAAGGTTATCCCCTCTAGTTAGGCGCCTTTCAGCAGTTGAATTAAAGCTAGCTTCGATAGCTGATAGGATTCAATCAGATACCGTCCCTGCTACACACTCAACTGTGATACCAACTAGTCAAAAATCAATCACACTGTCTTCTAATATTTCGAATAAAAGGCCTATAGCGAATATTACTCAGTGTAATCCAGTTGAGACTATCGGGGAACTAGACCCTAGTGAGAATGGTAGATCTCTCCCTTCCGTTCCTTTTTCCCTGTCCACTGCTCCTATTATAGTGGGCAGTTCGGTGGATCATCCAACCCAGCCTTCCACCCCTTCCCTGATTAATCCTAGATTAGACACCCTCTCAAATACTAAGCCCCCATTGAGACTTGACCTTCCTCCTGATTGCAGCCCATATGTGGCAGTCCTATCAGGTGTTCCTGAACTTCCGAAGGATAAAACTGAACCCTACCTATCACTGAAGTTTAAGGTAATACACTGGATGAACAAATATAGATCCTTGCCATCCACTTTGAATGGAGAAATTTTAATGGTTCGTAGAGTCCCTTGGGTGGGCCAGGGCCCGAAGAGCATCAGGGGAGACTGCGTAGTTGTAACGTTTAAAGACCCAAGGGTCCCACAACATGTGCACAAGGGGGGATGGGCGGACACCGTTAATGGAATTCACACCCTCCCCCTCTCTCATTTCTATCCCCCTCGACTACCTACTCATGGGAGGGATATAGCCAATGCCCAATTAAGCAGACAGAGACCGGGTTTTGGTCAAATTGGAACACATGGTACCGAGACTCATATGCTTCAATACAACATTCCCTGCTACAACAGGTTCAGTACTTTGGACTGTGTAGACTGACTAAAGCCTAGTTTCCCTCATGGGCCTGCTGTGACATCTTCTAGGGATCCCATACAGAGTATGGTCTCTCCTTCACCTCCCACTGATCCCCCTAGATCAAGAGCTAATAACGGTGCTAGTCCAGCTACCCCCTTGAGTACCACTCCAATCCCTTGCACGATTATTCCCGGCACTATGACTACCAGTCAGACTGCCGGGTTGAATATTCTTTCCTGGAATGTGGCAGGTTTGCCACGCTTGCTTGAAATCCCTGACTGGGGGGACTTCATTGATAGACATGACATCTGTTTATTACAGGAGACTTGGGCAATGACCCCCTTTCATCGTGCAGGGTTTGCAACTTTTTGGGAACCCGCAGTAAAGCTAAAGAAGGGTAGGCCGTCGGGAGGGTTGCTCATTTGGGTCCGAACACATTTGGGATATGTCATCAAAAAAATATGTACTGACTCCCCGGATATTATGTGGTTAGACATAACACTCCAGGATAGGGGTAAGTTGAACTTGATAAGTGTATACTCCCGTCCAGTGAGTTATGGCCAATTGTCTCCCACTCTGGCCAGTTTAGAGGCCCTCCTGAGCACGATTACTAATCCTGAACATCTTATCATTGGTGGAGATTTTAATTGCCACTATGAGCCACTGAATGGCTTAACTACGCCAGTATCTCAGGAGGAGGACCTAGCATGGGACATACCTCCACCCAATACTTATCCCACAAAGGCCTGGACGCCTCTGGTCCTCCAACTCACACAAATCACACTCGCCTTTTCAGTACGAGCTTGTAATGGCAGGTTTCCTCTAGATAGCCCAGGTAATCTAACTTTCGAAAGAAACGGGCAATCCTCCATCATTGATTATATCATGGTTAGTATGGGTCTGTGGTCTAGGATCTCGAATTTTGAGATCAATAAACGCTATGAAAGTGACCACAACCCTGTAGTTGTATGTATGGAGGGTTTTAATTTTTCCCCTACTATTCCTAACGTTTCACCAATTGTTTTACCACTAACTACTTTCGATGGGGCACGCAGAATCAGATGGGAGAAGATCGTCCAATCTGAAAGTGATCTCGGTGTAATGTATTCTGAGATCTATCCCCTTCTAGAGAAAGTAATGGGAGAACACACTATATCTGATGGCTACGTTAATTTAGAATTAACCGGATCCACCCATACTGGACTTTGTGCCATCCTTGGGACCCACTTTAGCCGATCTATTAAGAACAACTCGGCGCTAACCAGGGGGAAACCAACCTGGTTTAATAAAACCTGTAGGGAAGCAAAGACACTGCTCTTGATAACCCTCAAGAATGGCAATTCGCTGGAAATTAAGGAAGCGAGGGCCTTCTTTAAGAAAATGACGCATGAAGCGAAGCTAGAGTGGGAAATTACTAGATGGGAGGAGATCTACTCTGCACTAAAGAATAGGGATTTTAAATCCTTCTGGAACTTGGTTAAGACAGGTTCATCTGCCCCCACGCAAGCACTCCAACCTAACCTTAGTGAAGAAATCTGGCGTAAACATTTTAAAAATCTATACGCCTCTAACGTACCCACCGAAAATAACCATTCCATTAGCCCTTACGCCAGCCCCCACACTTTTCCGGGGCAGGCTGACATGTGCACCTTCAGCGAAATCAGAGTGGCTCTTAGCAAAGTACTTCCTAACAAAGCCCCCGGCCTAGACAAGATCCCAGGAGATCTTTTTAAAAGTGAGCCTGATATCTGGGTCCCATACCTCCATGGCCTCTATAATGCAATCCTACGAGGAATGCCATTACCATCCACATGGGTTGGAGCCGAGATAATACCAATCCACAAAAAGGGCTCCCCACTAGATCCGGCTAATTATAGGCCCATTAGCCTCATCGATGTAGCACAGAAGATCTTTGCCCGCATCCTCCTAGGGAGACTTCAGACCTGGATGGAGGACTCCAATATTTTAACTCCCCTACAGGTGGGATTTAGAGCTAAGATGTCAACTGTGGATCAATTGTTTAGGTTGCAATTGATCCACTGGAAAACCATCATTCTCGAAGGGGGCAGCCTTTACCTCACGTTCGTTGATCTAAAGTCTGCCTTCGATATGGTGGACCGCAGACAGCTCTGGGAGCAATTAAAGGAGATGGGTGTACCCCTATATCTTTGTGACTTACTAGAGCGACTCCATAAAGACACCTTTGCCAGGGTCAGGTTTGGATTAAACGGTGAACTCACACTCCCATTTGGGGTAGAAAAGGGGGTGAGACAGGGGTGTGTCCTTGCGCCAACTCTCTTTGCCTTATTTCTAAACGGGCTGGTTGAGGAAATTTTGAGCCTAAGAGATATCGATGCCCCCAAGTTGGCGGGAAGGAAAATCCCTACATTAATGTTTGCTGATGACACCCTGCTTCTCTCCCGTACTCCTATGGGGATGGGAAGAATCCTGGATGGCTTTGCATCCTTTTGTAGAAAAAGGAACTTAGTCATCAATGTAAGCAAAACCAAATACATGGTGTTCCATGCAGACACTACTAATCACCCTACACCCAAACTTGATGGCCAGTCTCTAGAACAAGTCACCACTTTCGATTATTTGGGTCTGACCCTTAACAATAAAATGACTTGGGGACCCCAGATCTCTAAAGTAAACTTGAAACTTGTCCAAATAACTGGGGGCATCACCAAGATGCTTAAAAATAGCCACCTTAAATTGATCAGCCCACTTGTCGAGATTTATAAATCTCAGGGACGGGGTGTTGTAGCCTATGGAGCCGAACTATGGGGCCATATCCCCTCCCCAATTTTACTTAAGTCAGAAAACAAATTTTTTAGAAATATTCTTGCTCTTCCAATGAGCACTCCTATGCAGCCACTTAGGATGGATTTAGGCCTTCAACCAATTACGGACATGGTTGCTTCCAGACCAGTCATGTATTGGCGCCGCCTATGGAGCACCCCTGAATTGATAAATTTTCAGGAGGAACTGAAGTCTATTTTGTTGATTCCAACGGCTGGCGCCATCCCTTGGCTAGCTTATATTAAGAAATCACTAAGGGAGATAGGGAGAGAAGATCTCTGGAATTCGCCAGAGTATGCATGTTCTTCTCTTCCAAAGAGATCCCTGGCCAAAATTCTGGAGGAAAGATATTTGACCGATCTTATTTGTACTGCCTCCACTACAAATTTGACCTCTGTATATTTAGAGGCCAAAATTAGCTATAAATTTGAGTCCGTAATAGACCTGATTCAACCAATCATGGCCAAAAAGTTATACCTACAGTTCAGGCACGGTTCCCTCCCGCTTTTTTCAAGAACAAATAAGTGGTTGGGCTCAGTCCAGCAATCCTGTCCTGGCTGTGGTACCCTGGAAGAAACTGAGGTACACGTTGTTTTTTTCTGTCGGGCTTATATCCTCCCGCGCAGAAAATGGATCATCCAATTGGCCAAGAATATAGGGGCTAGACATTGTATGGATCTCCACAGGTTGTTAAAGTATGATACCTCTCCCCTATATGCTACTGTGATTGCAAAAGTTCTTTTTTCAATGTGGCTAATTAGAAGAAAACTGCTACCTCATCAAGGTTAATTTGATTTTATTATTCGTCTTTTTATTCATTGATAGGATGAATGAGTGTCACTAGATTATTGTTGTATTAATTTTAATAATATTATGTCTTTTATGCACTTTTATGGCTAAAGCCGAAATAAAGTTTTTCAGACTGATCACACTTAAAAATTAGCATTTAAAAAACCTTTGAAATTCACAGAAAAAAACCATAGGTTTCAGAGACGTTATAGTTAGAAATTAACATTTAAAAAAGCTTTGAAATTCACTGAAAAAACCATAGGTTTCAGAGACGTTATAGTTAGAAATGAGCATTTAAAAAACATTAGAAATTCACAGAAAAAACCATAGGTTTCAGGGGTGTTATATTTAGCTGGCCATTTCACTCGTGCAAACCATAGAAATGCCTCCGTTATGGGTAGTTCTGCTAACTATAACTCACGCGCCTGCAATGCACTGCTGATGATGTCACATATCGCATCATTCATGACATGGTCAGCGACATCACTGATGACATCACTGGTGACATCTCAAATAACATCACTGATTACATCACTGATTACATCATCCACGTGACAATCTGATACACCTCATCATACACTAGAATAACATTTCATCACTCACTGTAAAATACAGAGTACCATATTTGAAACCATTGACACACCAATACCAGTTTCTACATACCCACTCACTGATTCCTAAGTCTACACACACAACTACCCATTCAACAACAGAATCATTTATACATGCAGTCACTAATTAATAGAACACTATCAAATGCACTTATACACATATATAGACATTGACACATCAGCAGTCATCTTAGTCGGATATGCAGTCATCCTACTCACTCATGAAAAAAATTAATCACACTTACATATACTCACTTACACAATTATCCAACAACACCTCATTTATTCAAACACATAGTATCTCATAGTTAATATGTTAAAAAATCACCATTACAATTATACACTCATTCATATAGTTACTCTCACAATCACTGACTCTTACACATACTTATTTATATACACCAACTCTCACATACAATGCCTTTTATTGTTTTACTTTGTTGAAGATGCACAACTAAAACATATATTCGCTCAACAACACAAAAATAAATACACTCAGTCACCCAAACCCCAGCACGTATATGACATCACGCGGGACCCGCCACCGCACAAGCATCTCGTACCGTAATGCGCATGTGTCGCCAATGCGGGTGAGCAGGAGTCGCGGACTGGTCGCATACTAATCGCGCACATCACGTAATATTAAATGTATATGATGTAACTGAAAAACAAGCAGCCGTCGCACACCGTACGCGGATCCTTTACGACTTTTCTAAAATAGCGGCTAGAATCCGCGCACCCAGTGTACGCTTTGAGTGCGCGACTCCGAAAGAAAATTGGCAAACATTTTTTTTAGAAAGAAAATAATATAAATATATTAAAATAAAAACTGAAAACAAAAAAATTAATCAATATTTCAGTTTTAATTTATTTTTTTGCAATTTTCAGAAAAATATATAATGTTATTTAATGAATAAAATATTTATAAATAAAGTAAAAAAACTGCAGAAAATCTGTACAAAAAAATAGGTATAACTACTATCACACTTAAAAATAGCATTTAAAAAAGCTTTGAAATTCACTGAAAAAAAACATAGGTTTCAGAGACGTTATAGTTAGAAATTAACATTTAAAAAAGCTTTCAAATTCACTGAAAAAACCATAGGTTTCAGAGACGTTATAGTTATAAATGAGCATTTAAAAAACATTAGAAATTCACAGAAAAAAACATAGGTTTCAGGGGTGTTATATTTAGCTGGCCATTTCACTCGTGCAAAACCATAGAAATGCCTCCGTTATTGGTAGTTCTGCTAACTATAACTCACGCGCCTGCAATGCACTGCTGATGATGTCACATATTGCATCATTCATGACATGGTCAGCGACATCACTGATGACATCACTTGTGACATCTCAAATGACATCACTGATGACATCACAGATTACATCATCCATGTGACAATCTGATACACCTCATCATACACTAGTATAACATTTCATCACTCACTGTAAAATACAGAGTACCATATTTGAAACCATTGACACACCAATACCAGGTTCTACATACCCACTCACTGATTCCTAAGTCTACACACACAACTACCCATTCAACAACAGAATCATTTATACATGCAGTCACTAATTAATAGAACACTATCAAATGCACTTATACACATATATAGACATTGACACATCAGCAGTCATCTTAGTTGGATATGCAGTCATCCTACTCACTCATGAAAAAAATTAATCACACTTACATATACTCACTTACACAATTATCCAACAACACCTCATTTATTCAAACACATAGTATCTCATAGTTAATATGTTAAAAAATCACCATTACAATTATACACTCATTCATATAGTTACTCTCACAATCACTGACTCTTACACATACTTATTTATATACACCAACTCTCACATACAATGCCTTTTATTGTTTTACTTTGTTGAAGATGTACAACTAAAACATATATTCGCTCAACAACACAAAAATAAATACACTCAGTCACCCAAACAACTGTTTCCACATGCACTCTTAAACCTATACATCTAGTCAATCAACCATTCACACATCTATGCATAGAGTTACACACACCCCATCCAACCACACACAAACTCAGTGTCCCATACAAATACTCACCCAACTAATCAATAACTAATATACACACTCATGTAGTTAGTGACCAACTGATGCAGCATGTTTTACAACAACAGAAACAGTGATGCACACATTCACATAGTTTAGTTACTAATCCATGTATTAAGTGAGACACTTAATTACTCACTTTAACAGACAGTCAGACAGCTACTAAATCCTCCATCCAGACAGTTATATATCCACTCAATCTTCAATACAAATTAGTATATATATAATACATATTTAAATTTCAAACTAAACTACATTCACTGGATGATGTAATCAGTGATGTCATCAGTGATGTCATTTGAGATGTCATCAGTAATGTCATCAGTGATGTCACTGACCATGTCATGAATGATGCAATATGTGACATCATCAGCAGTGCATTGCGGGCGTACAAGTTATAGTTAGCAGAACTAACTATAACAGAGGAATGTATATGGTTTTGTACGAGTGAAATGGCCAGTTAATTTTAACACCCCTGAAACCTATGTTTTTTTCTGTGAATTTCTAAGGTTTTTTAAATGCTAATTTCTAACTATAACCTCTCTGAAACCTATGGTTTATTCAGTGATATTACCTACTGGCAGTCTCCAGTAGGTAGTTATAGTTAGGACCTAGTTACTATAGGAAAATGGCAAAATTCTATTCGCAATAACTTTGGCGCCGATTGATGAATCTTTGTGAAATTTTCAAAACTAATTCTTTGGTGAGATCAGCTCCTATGTTGAAAGTTTGGGGGTGATTCGTGAAGGGGGGGCTGAGAAAAATGGGAGTCTCAAAACTGGTTTTTTCAATGTTAATTTCCATAGGAAACTTTAGACAAGGCTACAGGTCGAACGGGTGAACGGAATTACCCCAAATTTGGAAGGGAGAAGGGTCTTGGTCTAGAAAGCATGCTTTTGTTTATTTGGTGTAAATCCGTTCAGTAGTTTTTGAGAAATATTGAAATTTACAGATAATGATATTTGGGAATTCTGCCATCTGATTGGCTGAGGCGTTACGAGCACAAGCTTGCTGGTGATTGGCTGCGAGCGGTTGCAACTAGGAAGTGTAGGCCACCATTTTGTGATTCCGTTGAAGCAAGTAAGGGGAAAAAAGGGAGAAAAAAGTGGGAAAGAGGAGGGTAGTAGCGCTGTGACGTTTGTAGGGTGGGTAGGGTGTGCTATAGAGGGAGTGTGAAGCAAATTATTTATCCCTACTGGTGTGAAAGTGCTGTTTTTACCACTGTGAGATGGTGCTGAGGTGAGGTACCGGTACAATCTGGGATGAAACAGTGCGTCTAAACTGCGAGCTGAGTGCTGTAAAGTGATGTGCTCCTGGACGCTGTAGCATAGTAGGCGCTGTAGCATATCTGTGCAGGTGGTGTTAGTATGCGTTTAGAGTATAGCGGGAGTGGGAAGCAAAGTACTTAGTGGTATTGGTATGAAGACTCTGGGACGAAACTGTGAGTGTAAGTTGTGAGTTTATTGCTGTGAAGTGATGTGCTGTGGGAGTGTGAAACAAACTACTCATCCCTATTGGTCTGAAGAGTCAAATCTAGTGTTTTAGGATGAAGGAATAAAGGAATAATCGTGAAGAATATAATGTAGAAGGTTGCAATGCCAGAGAAGGAAAATGGTAAAATGAGTTGTGTCTAAGAAAGTGGTTGTGTGTAATAAAAGAATGGAGTTTGAAAATTATATAGAAAGTGTCTTTATTTAAGTGCCATAATTGAACGCATAATTGGACCCACTGGTGCAAGAGCTAGGCTATCCAGCTGATGCAAAGTTGAAACACTTCTGCTGTATTCTAACGTAAGCTCCGGCATCGGCGAATTGTATATTACATGTTACAGTTGCATGTGAAATAAACAATAGCTATTACACTTGAATGACTCTACATTCTATAAAGAAAATAAAGGTAGGATACGATTACCACATGTATCATTTAAGAAAAGAAAGAAAAAAAAATAAATTGCAAAATGTAGTCATAAAACTTTTTATGTACCTTGGCAGTGCTTTTTTGTAACAGAAAATTAACAACAGTAGAATAGTTAGCAATCTGTTGTACAGTAGATTCAATGTGGTGCGTGTCAGAATTGGTACTAGTTCTACCCACATTGGAACTTTGAGGATGAATACAAACATTTCGCCTCTGAGAAGCACATTCGGTACCTCTGTAGTCAAACCGTACATTATTGTCTTCAGCTGTTTCAAAAAAATATTCTTGTGTAGAGAGCTCAGGCATCGACAAACTCCAATTGCTTCTGCTGTAGTCAAATCAAAGCTCCTGCATCAGTGAATTGCACATTATATGTTACAGTTCTATGTGACCTACAGAATAGCTATTAGACATGAATAAATACATTGTATAATGAAAATAAAGGTAGTTTACGATTACCACACTGTGCCAACCAGTTCCTAAACAAAGTCGTCTTTTTACATTTTTATTGTGAGGTTCTAAGCAGAGGCTGACTTTGAGTAAAATTGTGTGGAAGGGCTTTGTGAATGACAGGCAGGCAGAGAGGTGTGTGCACAAAGAATAGACGTGGTTTCTAAATGGGTGTTGGGTTTAGGTTAATTTTGGAAGTAAATAGCATATTTGCATAGGACATACATCTCCGATTCCTGGTTAGACTGGAGACGTAAGGGGTAATAATGAGGATAGAGTTGAAATGTCTGAGTATACTTATACTTATATAGTTATTATATCAAAGTAGTAGGATTGAAGTGTATTATAAAACATTTAAAGGAAAAAGTAAAAAACAGATGGAAAAAAATCCATTCAAGAATAATGTGAATTTCTTATAAGTCTTGTAGATTCCAGTCCAGAAGTTCTTCAGCTGCTTGAGATGCATAATGTTCCAAGAGGCTATTGTTGCCATCGTGTGAGAAAAGCGAAGCGATCCAATTCATAGCCTCGAAGGGACAGTAATGTTCCTCGAATGTTGGAGTGGTAATTTGAATAGGCAGGCAATCTGTGATGTTGTGAAAGGTCGCACGTTGCAGGAGATCTTTTGCGGCTGCGCAGGAATCCCATTGCGCTGCGATTCCTTTTTGCATTGCATTCCCCATTGCTCCGTTGCCAGAACAATCACGTTCATGGTTTTCAAGATACTCGATTACCTGCTGGACATCTGGAGCGATTGTTGAGATGTTGGCAAGGCATACATCCATTCGCCAGTCAAATGGGCACGTTTTACAATCAAACGATGGTTGTACGCACATTGCATCAGTGTAGATAAATGTTATGTTGTAGCTAGCTCTGATAATTGATAGAGGCAGGCAGCCGAAAAGTTTTTCAGTTTTTTTACAGTATTGATGTAGTTTTGCGTAGAGGCGTATTCTATCGGACATAGTTGTTACCATAGAGAGCGTAGCCATTTCTAGAAGTAGAATTAGTAGTAGGATGGCCGCAAAGAGGGTGAGAATTATGGGCACTGTTCCTGTTATTCCATAGATGATCAAAAGAATGCCTGAATGTAGTCTGGTATTAAAAGAAGAACAGTTTGAAAGCGTGTTAGAAGGCTGTAGGAGACCATGTTAAAAAAAGTGTGCCAGACCTTGAGTGTAACATGTGTTGAAACTTGTGTAACAATTCACAAAGTGTAATTGGCGGTTCGTATTTAAAAGGGAGTGTATTTTATTTGAAGTTCGTGGTATCTGCAGTCGATACATTTCTTTTGCAGAAGTGAGGGAGACTTCTGTTCTGAACAAAGGTGCTTTTAGTTTGGTTTGTTTCTTGAAATGTGTTTTCAAACTAGGAATTGAAGGCCAAGTTCAAGTTTGGGAGTTAGTTTGTGTGGGTGGGAATAGATATTGCCACAGGAAGTTACTGTGTTTGAAACAGTGAGGACAGCCGGTATGCCAGCTCATATTCCGTAGGAGTGTATGTTATTGAGAAGCAGATAACTGTCGTTAGAAAGCTGTGTGAATGTTGGTGTGATTATGGGAGTTGGCGTCCTTTTAAGAGAGGACGCAAGATTGGTGGCTGTAAGCTAGGATAGTAATGAATGACTGCCATTGTGGTCAAACTATTCACCTGTGAGAAAAACTTTTGTATGCTCTTTAAGACAGCGATATGTAAAGCCACTGCTCATGAATAAATGCACTACCTTATATAATGACATTCAACATGACAAACAACATGTGCACGTAGCAGAATCAATAACACTACATACTGTGAGAACCGTGGCTAGCCATGTATACAAACTAAACATGACATGGCACCTCTGCCTCACTATGCAGAATGTGGGGAGAGATGAGAGCAAAGTATGTGCGAAGGTGGCAAGTAATTCTTGATTATAAAAGTATACAATGCAAAGTCTTGAGGGGATGTGCCGGACAGACTTGAGTATGCAGAGCACAGACATGTACATGTCAACATATACTGATGGTCTATTGAGTGAAGTTGACAGTGGACGCAACCATGATAGCACAGTCAGTAGGGAAGATTACGGAATGGTAGCGCGTATGTGCCTCCTCCCCCCCAAATGTTTAGGGAAGTGGGCTCGCTCGCCGTACGCATGGCTAGCGTAGGGGTATGAATAAAAGGCACGTTTCTTTGAGTGTGGTTCTCTTCCGGATTGGCGAACGTGTCTGCCAGGTCTGCGCAGCTTACACCGCCACGAGAGCGAAGGTGGGTGCGTGAATGATGCTCTCAGCCTGCAGGTACTCAGAAACCGGCATCGCCGCTGTGACGCATATATGCCCCACAGTTCACCTTTCGACACTACTGTATGTGAAAGAGGGCTGACCACGTACCGGCAGAAGGTCCTGGGCCGAAGTCTGTGCGCTCGGAAGGCTCCTGAGATTAACGCTGGCTACCGCGACACAGGCACACAGAACCCAGCCAGGCCCAGGAGCGTGGAGTGCTCTGTATAATAGTAACACAGTAGTCCAACAGGTACCGACAGTGGAACGGTGTTTTGATACCATAGTGAACGATGTTAGAACTGTACCTGAGAGTGGAGATGAAGGTACCCCCTTCGACGAGCTGCAGCCAACTCTGGGTCCCAACAGTGGAACGGTGTCTTGATCCCATAATGGATGATGTCCGATATTATCTGCTGCTGAGTTGTCAGAGAACTCCCTCCGTTGAGGTGCATCAGACTCTGTGCTTCCGTAGCTAATTGCTGCACATGATTATTGGGCTTGGTTGACTGCAGTCAGTGGAGTACACTGTGGAACAACAGGTCGGAACAGTGAAACAGGGTCTTGATTCTATGATTGAGGATGTCAGAAGTTAAAGTCTGTGATGATTTTGGTGTACCCCCTCTGATCAGGTGCAATCAACTCTAGGTCTGAACAGTGGAACGGTGTCTTGATCCCACAATGGACGATTTTAGAACTGCATCTGCGAGTGGAGATGGAGGTACTCCCTTTGACCAGCCACAACAAACTCTGGGTCCCAGCAGTGGAACGGTGTCTTGATGCCATAATGGATGATGTTAGAACTGCATCTGAGAGTGGAGAAGAAGGTACTCCCTTTGACCAGGTGGAACCAACTCTAGATTGCAACAGTGGAACGTTGTCTTGATTCCACAATGGAAGATGTCCGATATTACATTCTGCTTAATTTTTACAGAACTCCTTCCATTGAGGTGGATTAGACTCTGTGCTTCTGCAGTTAACTGCTGCACATGATTATTAGGCAAGTTTTATTGCAGTTGCTGGAGTACACAGCGGTACAGCATGTTCGAACAGTGAAACGAGGTCTTAATTCTATGATTGAGGATGTCAGAATTTAAAATGTGTGTTGATTTTTGTGTATAGCTTCTGATGAGGCGCAACCAACTCTAGGTACCAACAGTGGAATGGTGTCTTGATCACACAATGGACGACGTCCGATATTACCTGTTGCTGGTTTTTCACAGAACTCCATCTGTTGAGGTGCATCATATTCTGTGCTTCTGTAGTTAAGTGCTGCACATGGTTATTGGGCTTAGTTGACTGATATTGCTGAAATACACCACGGTCGAGCAGGTCCAAACAGTGAAATGGGGTCTTAATTATATGATTGAGGATATTGGAAGCTACAGTTTGTGATGATTTCTGTGTACCCCTCCGATGAGGTGCAAGCAACTCTAGGTCCCAACAGTGGAATGGTGTGTTGATCTCACAATGGATGATGTTAGAACTGTATCTGGGAGTGGAGATGGAGGTATTCTCTTCTACCAGCTGCAACCAACTCTAGGTTCCAAAAGTAGAACGGTGTGTTGACTCCACAATGGACGATATTACAACTGTATTTGAGAGTGGAGATGAAGGTACTCTCTTCGATCAGGTTCATCCAACTTTAGGTCCCAACTGTGGAACGGTGTCTTGATCCCACAATGGATGATGTCCGATATTACCTGCTGCTTGCTTTTTTCAGAAGTTCGTGTGTTGAGGTGCATCACAGTCTGTGATTCCATAGATAACTGTTGCACATGTTTATTGGGCTTGGTTGACAGTAGTCAGTGGAGTATACTGTGGTACAGCAGGTGCAAACAGTGAAATGGGGTCTTGAGTCTATGACTGAGGATGTCATAAGTTAAAGTCTGTGATGATTTTTGTGTACCCCTCTGATCAGGTGCAACCAACTCCGTGGTTCTGAATCCAACGGTATGTGGCTGTGAGTTGTGAATAACCACTGGATTTGGTGTAGACTGCAGTTCGCAGGGTTCACAATTTAGATTGCGTGGTGATTGTTTAATTACAGAATCCATTAGTTAAGTAATTAGAACATATATTGAAACATACACAATATTGTTTTAGTATACTTGCTTCAAGAAGTTTTTTATATCAGTTATAGGTTTAGTGAAATGACCAAATTTATCTTGGAAGTCCAAAGGAACAGTACATAGTGTAGACTGTGGAGAAATGAAATCCCAATTCGAATTGTTTTGATTTATTCATTGTAGAGTTCTCTGTAATTTATGTTGTATTATTTTGTAAAGAGGGAGTGAGAAAAAGTATTGATGATTGTGTGTGTGAGTACTGCTTTTATTTAACAATGCAGACAGTAGTGTTCACAATTCAGATCGAGTTGCTATTGTAGATGAAGCAGTCCTGTAAGAGAAGAGATTGCTGTAGTGTGCTCTGTCTGCACCACTCATATGCATCATTGCAGGCTCTGCACACGTTTTCTTTGCTTCGTGTATTGCAAACTATGGAGCTCAAGGCAATGCTACGTGACTGTGGGCCCTTGCTAAACGCTCTCACTGACCTATACTGCAGACTACAGTGTTTACATTTGACATTGAGTCTGTATTGTAGATGATGCAGTCCTGTAGGAAAAGACATTGCTCCAGTGTGCTCTGTCTGCACTACTCATACGCATCATTGCGGGCTCTGCACACATTTTTTTTGTTGCTTTGTGTATTGCAAACCGTAGAGCTCAAGTCAATGCCACGTGGCTGTGGGCCCTTGCTGAACGCTCTCTCTGGCCTATACTGCAGACCTCAGTGTCCACATTTGACATTGAGTCGGTATTATAGATGATGCAGTCCTGTAGGAAAAGACATTGCTCCAGTGGCTCTGTCTGCACCATTGATATGCATCATTGCAGGATCTGCACACATTTTTTTTCTTCGTGTATTGCAAACTGTAGAGCTCAAGTGAATGCCAGGTGGCTGTGGGCTCTTGCTGACTGCTCTCTCTGGCCTACACTGCAGGCAGCAGTGTTCACAATTCAGATGGAGTCGCTATTGTAGATTAGGTAGTTCTGTAGGAAAAGACATTGCTCCAGTGTGCTCTGTCTGCAGCACTCATACGCATCATTGTAGGCTCTTTACACGTTTTTTTTGCTTCGTATATTGCAAACTGTAGAGGTCAAGTCAATGCCACGTGGTTGTGGGCCCTTGCTGAACGCTCTCTCTGGCCTATACTGCAGACTTCTGTGTCTACATTTGACATTGAGCCGGTATTGTAGATGATGCAGTCCAGTAGGAAAAGATACTGCCCCAGTGTGCTCTGTGTGCACCACTCATATGCATCATTGCAGGCTCTGCACACGTTTTTTTTAGTTTGTGTATTGCAAACTGTAGAGCTCAAGTGAATGCCATGTGGCTGTGGGCCCTTGTGACCGCTCACTCTGGCCTACACTGAAAACAGCAGTGTTCACAATAGAGATTGAGTCGCTATTGTAGATGAGGTAGTCCTGTAGGAAAAGACATTGCTCCAGTGTGTACTGTCTGCACCATGCATATGTATCATTGCAGGCTTTGCACACTCTTTTTTGTTGCTTCGCTGATGACAAACTGGGTAGAAGAAGTCACTTTACGTATCTGTGGGTCCTTAGTGACCGCTCTCTATGGCCTACACTGCAGACAGCAGTGTTCATAATTCAGATTGAGTCAGTACTGCAGATGATGCAGTGTTGATGGCAACAGATATTGCTCCTAGTACGGCCTGTCTACAGCACACGTTATCGGTGGCTGTGCACATGCTGAATGCTTTTGATGTGGTTATGTGAGTGCACTAGAACTCATGGAGCGTTTATGATATAATCTTTTTGTGTATTATTTCAGATCTATTGTTTGTGTGTCAGTATACCACAAGTTGTTGTTCTTTTACGATGGAATTATTTCTGTATTATACTGTCCCTACCTTACTGCAGCATAAATTATTGATTCTTTTAATATTGAATCTCTGTGTGTGATCCAATGATTACTGTTGTAGTTGATGCTAGCAGCAACCATTGTCTGAAGGCTGGTTTAGACTTACCACACACACATCCAGCACAGACGTCACTGGATATGTCACCATGGTAATAAAAAGGAGTCGAGCGTACGTGCCCGTATCCACTTCCACTATCTATCTGTGTCCGTGTGTTCATTATCTATGCATGATACTGTCTCTGGGCCGTACTATATTACATTGTGTTGTGGACAGAGTATGCAACCATGTTACCTGTGGTATTGGAGAACATTTCGGTAATGTAACTTTTAGGTGTATGGGTATCATAGGTGGAAAGCTACTTTACAGAGCATGAATAAAATGATGGTTGCATATTGTGTGTGGTGTAAGATATGTGTATATTGCAAAAAGTTTTGAACAAAGCTCTCTAAGCAGAAGAGATGTGTCTCATGAAATGCAGTACAGATATTGACTAAAATGGGTGGCGTTTTCGAACTGTTACAATGGTTACATGGCAATTGCGCAGCCAGTGCGCAAGGAGACTGCACCCGATGTGATTTTGAGAAAATATATTTATTATAATATAAGTTTATTAGAGTTAGAAATACATAACTGTTTAAAATATTTGTAATTATCGCTTGCTCTCATATACACTTTAAAGTTTTTTAGATATAGTTTTGATGCAAAAAAAATTAGGGAATGGCGTACGCGGCGCGACATCGTATGTCTATTACATAACACAGGGCGTGGCAGCGTGCACTCGTCACATACGCAACACACAGCGGGCGCGACCCTATACGTACATGGCGTAACGCGCGGCTTGGTAGTGCGTACCCGTCGCATACCAAAGTAGCAGCTGGCGCGACCACATATGTACATGTTGTTACACAGGATGCGGTGCCACAAACCCGTTGGATACGAAATGCGCATCATTTAAATGTGGTGGATAGAATTTGCATGTTGATCGAGCTTGGTAGACTACCGGTACGGGACTGTAGTTTTCTTTAAAAAAAAAAAAAATAGATATACATATTTTGTGGGGAAGATATAAAAATTATATAATTTGTAAAGTTTTACAAAATGATGGTAGAGTTGCAAAATATAAAAAACTATTTAAAATATATAGGTTTTATAAATATTAAAATATGAAATTAACATTTAAAAAACCTTCGAAATGCACTGAAAAAACCATAGGTTTTACAGACGTTATAGTTTGGAATTAGCATTTAAAAAACCTTAGACATTCACTAAAAAAACATAGGTTTCGGGGACGTTATAGTTAGTTGGACATTTGACTCATATAAAACCAGAGAAATTTGCCTGTTATAGCTAGTTGAGCTAACTATAACTCGCATGCCTGCAATGCACTGCTGATGGCGTCACATATTACATCACTCATGACATGGTCAGTGACATCACTCATGACATCACTGATGACATCATCCACGTTATAGTCTGACACACCTCTTCACACTGTAATATAACCTTTGATAGACGCACTCTAAAAGACAGGCTACCGTTTTGAAAAGCATAGACACACCAATACCAGAAAGTAGATATCCATCCACTGATTCCTATCTATATATTGTGAGCCAGATATACACTGATACAGTCACTTTTACATGGTGTCACTCATCATTACATCATTATAATATCCACTCATCCACGTATATATACATTTACACAGTGCTGCTGATCCATAGAGTTACTCACACATCTATTCAGTCATGCCAAAAATCAATCATACACCCATGTACTCACCTATGCAGATATATACACAACACCTGCATTATTTATACACACATCACTTTTCTTATTTATATAGATACTATCACATACTTACTCTCTTATACAATCACTAATACATGTACACATTCGTGTATGTAGACACTCTTGCAATCACTGTCTTTCACGTAGTAAATTATACACCCCAAAACTCACATATAGTGTGTAAAAACATATATAGTTACTCACATATGTACAACTGAGACATCAATTCACTAATGAACACACCTGTTCACACAGTCAGCTATCCATACAGCCCTTCTGAGATGCACTTTTGAATCTATCGAACCAGTGAATCGGCCATTCAGACATGTATGCACAGAGTCAGACAGCACCCACACACCCAGACACTCAGGACCCCATACAGATACTCATACAATCAATTAAAAACACATATACACACTGATGTAGCTACTCACCAAGACATGCACCTGCTTACACACCAAGTGAGAGACTAAGAGAGACATTCACACATTCTAGTCACTGATCCATGCATTCAGTAACATACATTCAATCAGTGACTTATAGAGTCAGTTATGCATCTACTAAATAATGTATTCAGGCACGTTTGCATCGATTTATTCTTGAATAGACCTTGGCATAGATATATATGAAAAATATTTAAACTCTACAGAAACACACATTCACTGGATGATGTCATCAGTAATGTCATCAGTGATGTCATTTGTGATGTCATCAGTGATGTCATGAGTGATGTCACTGACCATGTCATGAGTGATGTAATATGTGACATCATCAGCAGTGCATTGCAGGCGCGCGAGTTATAGTTAGCTCAACTAACTATAACAGGCAAATTTCTCTGGTTTTTATGAGTCAAATGTCCAACTAACTATAACGTCCCTGAAACCTATGGTTTTTACAGTGAATATATATATATGTGTGTGCGTGTATATATACTGATTTTTAAAATAAAATTCATTCAACAGAGGTGAAGATGTAGCTTCTGGAGAGTTTTATAACGGAACCCTTTTGGATCCTAGCAGACTCTGTAGAGCTGTGACGTAGGTGTTAAAGAGGAATGTAATGAAAGCTTGTTTTAGAATGTTGAGTTTGCCGTTACACGCACACGAATAAAGACATGAAATATTAAGCTCTGTGTGTGGTGTAGTCATTGGCGAGTACCCAAGCTGGTGAGGATGCTACAACTTTGATTTTTGTGGCATTTGTGATACGTTTGGAGTCCGCGATCTGGTTGTTTTCTGACTTTCAATACAAAAAAAATGTTTCATAACTGAATCAGAATGGCTCATTTAATCAGAATACATGTTATTTAATCAGAAATTATTTGGTATTAGTTAGCCACTGCACAAACTGTAATCAAAATAATGGCTTACATAGTGTAAAATATTAATCATATTTCTCTGCCAAGCTGTTTTGTTTCTGGAATCATGAACATATTTCGTGGAACAAAGAATCTATTTTATGAAAAAATAATTGATCCTTATGCCGGTGTTTAATATTGTGTAGTTGGCCACCCATGGAGAGCTGTGAGCATTTACCCAGGGGGAGACTGATTATGGCTGATGTTGTCAGTGTGTAGTGTACTCATTATTCTATCCTTTTGTATTTTCTATCAAAGACAACCATATTTCCTTAAGGAAGAATATTGTTAGAACACTTGTAAAGACTTTGATGCAATATTCTTCCGTGAAAATATTTATGATAGCTTGCGTGTTGAATCAATTCGCATAAGTCCAAAGTGGTCTCAAAAAATATAAAATATCATTCACTTATCTCGCAAATGTGGAAGGAGTTGATGTCCACAGATATTTCAAGTAAGAATTTAGGCAGTAAGAACATTTATTTGGAACGGATAATATTGTGTCATTACTGTGGAATGCTTCTCTTTATTTTTATTGATTCATGACTTATTTAGGGCAATGGGGTATTGGTTTAAGTTGTCCTGTTCTGTTATGGTATATTGAGTTGTATATTGCACTAATTACCCAAGAGGGTATCCAGGCACTTGGGAAGGTGTGTTGGTGTGTGGTTCCCCTGGTGCTTATACGAAGGGCCAGATCTTCAACTTCTTGTGGAACTCAAGAAATGAGGAGGTGGCTTTGATGTGCTGCGGGAGGTCGTGCCATGTCTTGGGTTTGATGTAGGAGAATGATCAACCTTCAGTTTTGCTTTTGCGGATGAGGGGAATATGTGCGAGTGAAAATGAGGCACAGCATATGTGTCTGGTGAGTTGGTGAAAGTGTATGCAACTGTTCAGCAATTCTGGTCCTGTGTTGTGTAGGGCTTAATTTGTGTGCATGAGAGGTTTAAATTGGCTTTGCTTGAAAATCAGAAGCCAGTAAAGCTTCCTGAGGTGCGGTGTGATGTGGGTGCTGCATGGGAGGCTGAGTATTTAGTCTTACAGCAGTGTTCTAGATGGTCTGGAGTCCATGTAGGAGTTATTTGGAGATTCCGGCGTAGAGATTGTTATCGTAGTCCAGCCTGCTGGTGGTGAGTGCTTGCATGACGGTCCGTCTGGTGTTCTGAGGCAACTATTTGACCCATTTGAAGATCTGCCTGTGTACAATAAAGTGTCTGTCTCTTCCATATTTAGAGGTTATTTTAATACACAACAGTGTGTAATTGTAATAGAGCCTATGTAATAACTGTGGATTTTTGTTGCTGTATATCGAACCTTTGCTAAAGAGAAGCTCTTTCATACTGAAATGTGTTATTGCTTTGATTATTTGCTGGTGATCCCAATCTACTTCCACATCCCAGTCCTTATATCATGAAGTGTGATAACAGCTTTAAGGCAGTCAAATCTACCTACCTGAAGGTAAACCAAACCAAACTGCTCCCTCTACAGGATTGCCTTTAAAGGGGGACTACTATACAGAAACCTGCCATGACTATCCACACCACAGCACAGGGAAGTCCAGACAAGTGTAGGACCTCCAGAAAACAAGTCCAATAGAACAGAGAAACATGAGAACCTTGGGAAGAGCAAGCTCACCATGGAAGATACTAATACCACAATCCAAGCAAAATTCTTGCCGGAGTAGGGTGGCGTTCACAAAGGGTGAAGGCTTCAGACATGGGGCAAACCACATACAGACTGACACACCCCATCTGAAACACCATCAATGCAAAAAAAGAGGGGGAGGTCACATGAGGAAGAAGACAAAGGTCTGTGCCATATCAGCCTACTGCATCCCTATGTACCCAGAAGCAAAAAAGCAATGAGAGAAGGACGGAGGAAAAGCAAGGAGTGAGACTAAGCCAGAATGCACAAAGGGCCTGACACTCAACACATTGAGGCCATCAGAGAGCAAGGACACAAGGTACAAGAGGTGCAAGCATCAAAAAGACAGGATATGTGTCCAATACGTGAAAGATTACACCCAGTCACAGGCCAGCAGAGAGCAAACAGAAAGGCTAGGCATGAATTCCACAGCTGATATTGAGACTACTCCAAGTAAGTTACATGAAGACTTCAACATCCTCAGCAAGGCCGGGTGTAACCCCATAGCAGAAACCTGCCAAAGGAATCAAAGGACCAGCCACTCCACTATTGAGAGAAGTCACACCAACAGAACAAAATAGCCCCTTCCCTTTGTATGGTTGAAGTCCAAGCAAGAAGTACAAGGACAGCCCACCACCAGACAGTCTGCCAAGCAAGCAATGTGGTGCCAAAACTCACTAAAGAAAAAAAAAAGGAGAGTCCACCGGAAGAATTAAATGGCGAGCAGGGAGGCCACATGTCCCTGCATGCTATTTGCCTAATAACACAAAACTTGCTTAGAAAAGCAGTAAGTAGAATCAAGCAACAAATAGCCAGGATCCACGGCCCCCAAACTCAATATGGAGTGAGAAAAGCAGAAACACAGGCGAATACAAAATAGCAAATAAACGAACAGAAAAGGGAAGGGGTATGACAAGGGAGAAAAAATGAAACTAGATACAACCAAGCAACTATGCGAGAAGGGGCGCATGTTAGAGCACCCACAAAAATTATAACCTAAAACAATGGTGAAGTTAGGTGGGACGATTAAGAAAGAAGACAGAACCAACCCAAACAGGGAAGTGGGATGACTGAACTGACTAAGTGAAAACCACCATGGCGAAAGAAAGGAGCAACATATAAGTGCACAAAAGGTGATGAGAGGAATGCCTGCAAATAGTCTAACCATTGGCAATCGCTCGGGATAGATAGTATGTTCGCCCCCTGTGCCACTCTACACTGAGGCCCGAATTCTGTGAATCTGACCGTGCTTTTCTTAGGAACTACCTGGAAAGGCCTCCTCCCTGGTTCGCTGTGCCATAGGATCAATGCTATACTTCACTGGCAAGGCCTTTTAGGAGGGAACCTGTGTGTGGTCCCTTCTGCAGATGTCTCTTGAGGAGCAGGGTCAGTACTGATTTGCCTAAGGCGGGCTGTATACAGTGGCACAGTGGACAAAAAATCATGGGCTAGAATGCTGCTCCAAGCGATTGCTGGAGGTTAAACTATTTGAAAGCATAGTAATAATGAGAGGGCCACTGGAAGAGCAGTATATTTCTCACACCAACCGTGGGTTGCGCTTTTCTCTGCAAAATATACATGTGCTTCATGGTAACAAATCGAACTCTAAAAAAAAAAAATTGCAGAACCGCAAAGAAAAAAAAGCTCGATGAACCGCCCAAAATGTACACCCATAATTAAAGAATGGTTGCAAAATAGCTTGTCGGTGCCCTCTAGTTTAGAGCAATTTTCTAGGGGTTGGAAAATGCAGCAAAAATATTTATCGTATGCCAGTTTAAAAGCTTTAACGTAGAAAGTACAATTTAATCAACCAATACATTACATACAGAAACATGTAAATGATTGCAGGTGTAATGGCAGCTCGTAGCTGGATTTGTACTATTATAGTACACATCCTTCATCACTACCGGTGCGTCATCGCGCGCTCGAGAACCCTCACCTCACGTTCATCCAGCACGGTCTGTTTTTTCATTCGGCCACTGCACTGCATTTGCGGTCACGTGTTTCTGAGTGTTTACGTTTCCAAAGTCTATTGCTTTATAAACACGAATCCTCCCAAATGCTGGCACGCGCGTCTGTTGGGCATATTCCTTCTTACCAGCTTATATTCGCCTGTGTTTGAAGATAACGTTTGCGCTTTGGGGGTGTGTCATTAGATAGGAGACAGACGGAGAGCTGTGCTAGGAGTCTGAAAACATTACCGCAGCTTGCCCTCGGATGATAACTGTGACCTCGCTTTATTATCCGGTTTCCTCGAGCCTTAACACGTCTGATGAATTCCACCTCCTCGCATTTTTCATAAGGACAATCATTGTCTCTTTGTCTGATCAGTGGTCATTTTAACCTTTCGACAACACCTTATCCTCGTCCCCTCTACCTTTAACTATTGCTCTTTTCGAGCTAACACCTGGTATTAATTCTTCAACACATTCTGGAAACCATCCATGTTCACGGTCCCCTCTCCGGGCCTCGTTCAAGGAGATCTGAGGTTTACTTGGAATGAGAATCGAGTTTTGTCCGGCTCGCTTTCCCTTGGAAGCTCTGTTCCTTCTATGTGTTTCATTTGTATGCATTGCCTGCTCTCTGCGCGCTTCGACTGCAGATCTGATTTTGTTATCTGCGGCAACATAACCTTACATTAGTAATGTCAAGACCGTCAGGCGCATGCAGGTTGAAAACCAATGGAAGCACACCGAGGCGCCTGAGGCCAACAACCATGCAGGGTTAAAACAGCCTTTGCTCGGAATCAACGGACTGGCAGAATCGAGGTTTTCATGCTGTTGCACACAGCCATGAATTCCAAATAATCAGTGCACAGTTTATCAAGTTTGGAATATGTAGCAATAGTAAAACAAGCATTGGCATAGCCAATAGGTCTCGCCTTTGGGACCTCATAAGTGTTTATTTATGCAGCACAATATCCTTGGTACAACAACATGCATGGCTAACCACTTATAAGGTCCGAAAGGCGAGACCTATTGGCTATGCCAATGCTTGTTCTGTAACCATTTATGCAATGTCACCGTCATAGACATAGAAAACATTTCAGGTTTCTAATTTAAAAAGGTACATACTATGAAAAAGTGCACGCTAATGCTATGATTACTTACCGGTAATCACCATTACTCTTAGTCCTACTCGTCCTCGACCCAGTCATCACTAATGAGGTATTCCACAAGACAGGAAACAAAACAGGAAACGCTTTTTAGGCTCCACCCACCCTCCCGTCAGGGGCTATAAGACACCAGCCAACCAAAAGCACATCCTGACATACCAAGCAACAAAGGCCTGATCAGGGAGGGCGGGCGGGAAGTATGACTGGGTCGAGGACGAGTAGGACTAAGAGTAATGGGGATTACCGGTAAGTAATCATAGCATTACCTCTACGTCCCTCGTCCTCGACCCAGTCATCACTAATGAGGCATACCAAAGCACCCCCAACAACAGGCCTTTGGCAAACCACACAGAAAACAGAGACCGAACACATAAAGGCGTGCAGCAAAAAGTAGTTTAATGAAAAAACACAAAATCAGGGAGGCGGAACAACCTCCACAGCACGCAACACACCACTACCGAAATTGGGTCGGTCAGACAGAGCACAATTCAAGCGATAGTGCCTCACAAAAGTAGACTCAGAGGCCCACGTCCCAGCCCGACAGATTTCATCAAGGGAAACCCCATGAAAAGCAGCCCAGGAAGCAGAAACACCCCTAGTGGAACGGGCCTGAACACCAGAAGGGCAAGGCAAACCAGATCCCTGATAAGCCAAAGAAATAACAGACTTGATCCAGCGACCAAGAGTAAGCCGAGACGCAGCTTTACCCTGACCAGCCAAACCAAAGGTCACAAAAAGGGAGTCCGAGGAACGGAACCCCGCAGACCGTGCACCATAAAGGGATAAAGCACGCCGCACATCCAAAGAGTGAAGCAACAACTCAGCAGGGGAAGAAGGAGAAGGACAGAAAGAAGGAAGAATCAACTCTTGAGAGCAATGAAACCTAGAACGAATCTTGGGAACAAAACCAGGATCCAAAGAAAGGACCACCGCGTCATCCAAGAAACGCAAAAAGGGAGGGGAACAACGCAAAGCAGTGAGTTCACCCAACCGCCTGGCAGAAGTCACAGCAACCAAAAATGCCACCTTAAACGAGAGAAACTTAAGGTCCACCGACTCCAATGGCTCAAAAGGAGCAGACTGCAGAGCACCCAATACCAAAGAGAGATCCCAAGGAGGAACCGGAGAGCGGGAAGAAGGAGAAGACAGAGAGAAACTCCGGAACAAACGGGAAACCAACAAACCATCCGCAGGAGGAAGAGAAGCCGGATCCCGGAAAGCCCGAAGAGCAGCCCACTGGCCCCTCAGAGTAGACAAGGCATATTTCTTCTGAAACCCATCCAAGAAAAACTGCAGAATGGAAGCGATAGGACAAGATACAGGAGAGAGACCAAGCCCCGCACACCAAGAGGAGAAAGAAGCCCAATGTTTAGAGTAGGAGGACAAAGTGGAACCCCTACGAGACCCTTGCATCACAGAGATGAGGTGATCAGGCAAACCCCGGACCCCAAGCGACAACCGTTCAACCTCCAAACCGCCAAGGTGAGAGGGACCAGGAGGGAAGGGGAGGGGGACCTCAGGGGAGACGGATAACGTGGCAGAATCCAAGGAGGGCCCACCGCCAGGCTCAACAACAGAGGAAACCAGGACCTCTGCGGCCAGTGAGGTAAGACCGCCACCACCTGGGCACCCAACCTCTGGACCTTCAGCAAGAAGGCAGGAATCAGGGGGAAGGGGGGGAAGGCGTACAGCAACCAAGGGGGCCATTGAAGAGACAACGCCTCCACCCCCCAAGCACCCAACTCCGGGGCCCGAGAACAAAACAGGGGGAGTTGAGCATCCGCCCGGGAGGCAAACAAGTCCAGCAGGGGAGTCCCGAACCTCCGACAGAGCAACCGGAACACCCTGGGGGAGAGACACAGGGAGAGGGAAGATGGAAACCTGCGACTCAAGGCGTCCGCCACCACATTGTCTACCCCCCGGATATGCTGAGCCGAGAGAGCCAGAAGATGACGCTCCGCCCAACCTGCAATCGCACAAGCCACCAAATTCAAGGAAGGGCTGCGAGTACTGCCCTGGTGGTTGATGTAAGCCACCGTCACGGTGTTGTCCGACCTCACCAGGACATTGCACCCCAGTAGACGGGAATGGAAGAAACGAAGAGCCCTGGCCACAGCAGACAGTTCCCTCCAATTGGATGAGCGACGGGACTCCATCCGGAGCCAGCGAGCCTGAACAGACCACTGACCCAACGTGGCCCCCCAACCGGCCGCACTGGCATCCGTTGTCAACACCAAAGGGGGAGGCAGGTGAATCCACATCCCCTTCGAGAGATTCGCGGAATCCAGCCACCACTGGAGATCCGACACCACCCCCAAGGACACAGGCACAGACAGAGAATAGTCCTGAACTGGAAACGGCACCCAACGCTGACCATGCCACAGCAGAGGCCGCAGATGAACCCTGGCCCAGGGTACCGTGAAGACAGTAGCGGCCATATGACCCTGAACCTCGAGCCACTGAAGAAGGGGGGCCGCAGCCTGGGACAACAAGATCCGCAACAGGGACTGAAGACGTCGAATCCGAGAATCCGGCAGGAAAACCTTGCCCAGGACGGAGTCGAAGATGGCCCCAATGAAAGTCCGTCGAGTAGCAGGAAGAAGCTGGCACTTTGGAAGGTTCACCAGAAAACCATGACTTTCTAGCGTAAGGATGGTCAAAGAAAGGTGCAGAGTCATGACGTCCGGGGAAGGAGCCTGGAGCAGTCAATCGTCCAGGTAGGGGAACACCGACACCCCCCGGAGGTGAAGAAGGGCCACCAACGGAGCAACCACCTTGGTGAACACCCGGGGAGCGGACCGGAGACCAAACGGAAGGACACAGAACTGCCAATGATGACCCTCCAGGCAGAAACGCAGGTACATCTGATCCTCCCGGGCCACCGGCACATGAAGTTAGGCGTCCTGGAGATCCAGAGTAGTAAACACCCATCCGGCCTGAATCAGCGGGACCACTCATTGCAAGGTCTCCATCTTGAACGGGATCTTCTTCACAAACAGGTTCAGACTCCGGAGATTGATGACAAGCCGGAATCCCCCCGTGACTTTCGGCACCAGGAAAACAATCGAATAGGTCCCCAGACCCCACTCCAACCTGGGAACGGGAACAATAGCGTTCTTGAAAAACAGGGCCTGAACACCGTCCCTCAAGGATTGGCGACGGGAGCGGCACAAGGGAGTCGGAGTCCGCACTACACCCGAGGGAGGCGGAGGGGACAGGAACGCGATCCGATACCCCCGGTCCAGGACATCCAGCACCCACTGATCCGAGGTTGACAGACGCCAGGCTGGAAGGAACAACCTCAATCTCCCACCAACCATGGGCGTCACTCCAGCGGGACCCACAAACGGAAGGGCATAGTCAGGAACGCTGCGGCCCAGGACCAGCATCACGAGGAGGTTTCTTCTGGAACTTCCGAGGGAAACCACGACCAGCTCCACGAGAACCTTTAAAGGAGGACTGCTGAAACCGGGAAGGTTGGCGAAAAGACTTGGTCTGCGAAGAGGAAAAATCTTTACGAGAAGGTTGCCTCCGGAAGGAAAAGGAACGTTTACGCTCCTTAAACACTTTATGCAGCCTGTCTTCCAAGGCATCCCCAAAGAGACGAGGGCCAGTAAAAGGCAAACGTAAGGCCATGGACCTCTGGGCGGCATCAGTATTCCAACCTTTCAACAACAGATTCCTACGAGCAGCGATAGAGGAACCACAAGACAGAGCAGAAGCACGTACGGAATCAAAGGCAATATCCGATAGGAACTCAGCCTGACGTTCCATCGATTCCAGCAAATCCGGACAGCAACCACCCTCCTGCATAGTCGAGAACAAAGTCTTAAAGTCAGTCAAGAGTGATTGAGCCACATAAGCACCGTAAATACCAGAACGGATGGCAAGGTGAGAACCACCATAGGACTTGCGCAAAGCAGTGTCAATCTTTTTATCCACTCCATCGCGAAGAATGTTATCATCAGCCATGGAAGGACGACCAACCAAACTAGCGACAATGGAGTCCACACGTACAGATTCAGGAAAGGACTCCTCCATGTCCTGCAATGGGTAGAGCTTCGACATGAAGCGCGGCAACATAATATGATCAGGGTCCTTCCACTCATTCAAGAGTACATCCCTCACAAACGGATGCACAGGAAGCGAAGACGTAACCGGCTTCCTAAATTGCGGTAGAACTGCATCCGAAGAAGTACTGGCCACAGCGTCATCCGGGAACCCCATGTTCTCCCGCACATGAGAAAGCAAGTCCGGCAACAGTTCCCTGGAGATATACTTTCCCTTCAGATCCACCGCATCCAAAGAAGCATCATCAGAGGATCCCGAAGAGGAAATGTCAGAGTAAAGGGCCGCGTTCCCACCAGAACGACCCCCAGCAGACTTTTTGGAGGACTTCAGGTCAGATAAGGTCTCCAAAATAAGACGTTTCAAATGGTCATCATCCAGCTTGGGACGCTTCCCAGGGGGAACAGGATCCGCACTGTCCAGAGGAGAAGAGGAAGAAGACACAGGAGACACATGCCTCCTCTTCTTATGATGCTTCCCCATCAAAGCAGCAGACAAAAGTAACCAGAAGAGCAACAGTAAGACCAACACGGAGCAGTGAAGACCGAGAACAGACGACCAACCTCCTTTTCAAGAAAAGGAACCTAGAAAAACCCCGCCCCCAACAACCCGGCAGAGATCTGAAACCGAGGCAAAAGGGGGCGTGGTCAAAAACGGAACCAGAAAACAAGGCAGCGCGCGGCCACCGAAGGCTGAAAATCCACGAACTGCAGCAGCGCAACCGGAGCCCACCCGGGCGCCGCAAATCCAGGAAAAGGAAACAGCGAAACCGGAGCCCACCCGGGCGCTGACCACACCGTCTGAAAATGAAGGAGCACTCGGCCCCCAACCCGAGCGCTCCCTGGCCGGAGACGAGCAGCGCGCCCGGAGCCCACCCGGGCGCCGTCGACAGTGACTGAAAACTAAGGAGCACTCGGTCCCCAACCCGAGTGCTCCCAGGACCAAGATGAGTTTATCCACTCCATCAGCGCCACCGGAGCCCACCCGGGCGTAGCCAGCACCGCAACAGAAAATCGGAGCACTCTGCACCCCAACCCGAGTGCACCAGTAATGCAGCGTAGAATGGAGCACCCGGACCCCACCCCGGGCGCTACACACAGAAGGCAGGGAAGGAAAGCAGACGGAGCGCCCGGCCCCACAAACCCGGGTGCTCCAAACCAACCGCCATGACTGACACAACAGAGGACAGAGCACTCAGGCGATCCGCAAAGGCAAGGAGAAACTCACGTGACCAGCGGAACAGGCACCCAGGAAGCCAGCACAGCCCAGCAGGACCAGCAACCAGGAACCTGCAGAGTCCAGGAAGCCCCGCATCCCGACTCAACGAAGTCCCACGGAGGTCCAGCAGCGCCCCCAAAGCCCAGCAGAGGAGGACACCACAAGACACCACGAAGCAGGTAAGTGCCCGGCACCTACCCCAGCGTCCCTGTCAGGTCCACCGACAGGAAACAAAACAGGTTGTGCTTTTGGTTGGCTGGTGTCTTATAGCCCCTGACGGGAGGGTGGGTGGAGCCTAAAAAGCGTTTCCTGTTTTGTTTCCTGTCTTGTGGAATACCTCATTAGTGATGACTGGGTCGAGGACGAGGGACGTAGAGGTAATGCATTCACATATAATTACCTGGGTATACCTGGGTATAGTTAGTGGTCACAAAAGTAACTGAAAACAATAAATAAAAACGCATGTGCAATAATATAAATCAATTACATGCATAATGCATCGTCAGACCACTAAAATATACATGCACAATAATACAATTGGCAATTGTATTGGAAATGTATCTTTTTTCAATGTGATAGAACATCAACTATAATTGTCTCATATTAAAAAGAATTGCGCAAACCTCTTTCTTGTAACACACAAAAACAAAAAGCATGCTGTGTAAACATAAAGCGCTAGTGAGATAAAAATGAATACACTTAATCCCTTTAATAACCTTTAAACCACTCGAGGCTGCGTCCGTAAATCTCACTCGTGGATGGAATGAAAGGCAAGGCTGGTCAGTGCTGAGTTAAGTATACACATACAGGCACCAATGGGGCCAAAGGTCGAAAGCAACATCAGACTGACAAAAGAAATATGACACCTAACGTGTGATGTGAAACCCTGACGTCGACCCATGAGCAGCATGTCAAAACAAGCGGGACAGCTAGTCCCATAATGCCTTAGTATTCACATGCAAAGTGTTCAACAGGCACCAAAAAGTCAAACGGCAACTGTAATATACTGGTGTCCAAACTCACAATAAAAACTTAGCCCACAGAGTCATGTTAATGCTCAGGAAAGTCCAATGCCATGTGAACCGCTTTTATGGATGCGCAAATTCACCCCTGAACTCTGGACAACGGCTCCGAATGTATTCCGTTTAGGAAGGAATGTAAGTTGAAACAAGCATTGGCTGCTCGCGCATGAGCGGCTGCGAGACGCGATCTGTGGTGGTGGTGGGGGGGAAGAAGAAGCGCGAGTTGTGTGCGCACGCTAAAAGAAAAACATGCACTCAAGTGGTTCATGCGTGAAAAGAAGCCCGGGAGTTATGTGCGCGTGCCGCTAAAGTGATCACGATCGGATTCACGCAATAAAGCCAGATGGCAGCTGTGCATGTCGCGCACGCTTGTGTGCGTAACAGCAAGCTGGTGGCCGGAAAAAGCATGTGGTTAGCACTTTAAAAACCCGCTTACTTAATGTCTTGCCAGAGCATGCGCTCGCTCATGCGAGACCTAAAAATACAATAAAATCAAGAGATGCGGCCAAGCTACGTGATAACACTGACTCAAATGCTCAGGGCATCGGCCACTCGCACAGTGTGCATTTTAAACCTCCGCCCTTCTCAGCCACTAGAGCGCGCACTCACCAAAAATGGCGGCTCTAGGTGGCACAACCCGGAAATAAGGGCCGAGGGAAGCGTGAGGTTAAAACCCAGAGATAGTGCACAGAAACCCCGCCAAAGTAACATTTTCACAAAGTTTTAAAAATAATACAATAAAATCAAGCAGTCATTTTTTTAAAAGAGCAAGTAGGAAGAGATGCGGCCAAGCTACGTGGTAACACTGACTCAAATGCTCAGGGCATCAGCCGCTCGCACAGAGCGCATTTGAAACCTCCGCCCTTCTCAGCCACTAGAGCGCGCACTCACCAGAAATGGCGGCTCCAGGTGGCACAACCCGGTAATAAGGGCCGAGGGAAGCGCGACGTTAAAACCCAGAGGTAGTGCACAGAAACCCCGCCAAAGTAAAATTCCCACACAGTTTAAAAAAAAAAAATACAATAAAATCAAGCAGTTGTTTTTTTAAAAGAGCAAGTAGGGAGAGATGCGGCAAAGCTACATGATAACACTGACTCAAATGCTCAGGGCATCATGTCTTATGGATCTCGGAATAAAAATATTTGACCAGGAGCCGATTTCCTTGTTCCATTTGACGAGGTCAAATGGAGCATGTGTTGAACGAGAGCATGAAATCAATCGTCTCAAATTAAACAAGCCTTTGCAATGCATTAGGTCTCGCATTTACGCGAGTTTGAGCTATTGACATTGCAAATAACAATGCCTATTGGCATTGTCATTTACAATGCCAATAGCTTTAACTCGTGTAACTGCGAGACCTATTGCATTGCAAATGCTTGTTTCTATTGCGTGTGTTCTCACAGTCAAGTGGCGTGGCGACAGCTGTTTGTGTTCTTGTTACCATTTGTGTCTGTTGTAGTGTTACCATTTGTGTCTGTCGTAGCTATGATGTTATTTTTTTTGTAACTTGCGCCGTTAGCGGCACCCGCGCTTATCTTTTAGCCATGTTAAACTAAAGCGTGAGTGCCGCAATTGTTGAAAAAGTAAAGAAATCTTGTTTTTCTATTTCTTTACTTTAGCAGCAATCGCGGCACCAAGCTTTACTTTAACATGGTTAAAGGTAAAGCTTGGGTGCCACGATTGCTGCAAAGTAAAAAAATAAAACAAAAGAGTGGCCCGCAGTTTTTTTTATTTGTTTGTGACGTAGGAAGGTCTACTGCTAGCTCGGGCACAGCGCTGACAGGCTTCCCTGCAAGCCGCCGGTTAACAGTTCACCTATGGTGGCTCTGTGGGTCCATGTTGGCCAAATGTTGGTTGGGAGTTGGATTATGCCGGCTGGAGGGGGTAGTAAAACTGCGTGTATGTGTGGGGGAGAACGGAAGGGGAGGACACAGCACTGAAGGCTGGTCTTGCAGTGGATCGCGGGCGGGTCGTTGCTTCCTTTGACTGTCCAGTGCATTGTGATTAATACAAGCTGCAGCCCCAGAGGAGGAAAGAAAGTGGGGGCGGGTGGTAAGGAAGGAAAGACAACACACGGGCTCCGGCAGCCTCTGCAATGCCGCCACATCACTTGGCGGAGCTGCTCGCCCACCTCACAGCTCTGATAAAAGTACATGAATATAGCGCAGTGAAGGCAGACTCTGAGCGCTAGACGGTGAAGCACTCTGCAGACACTCGGGAGGCAGTGGAAGGGGAGGGAGCACTCATATGTCCGTGTGGCTTTCCCTGCAAACCTCTTCACACACAATGTAAACGTTCAACTTTTTTAGCGTTTAATACAGCTTACGCAGGTTTACTAAGCACTCCCAGTGCTGGTAGATACTAGTACTATGACTCACATCGCAGGCCCGCCAGCACATGCCACTCCTGTCCCTGAGTATACAGCAATGTGTGCTGTAGGCTAACACCTCCAGAGCGGCTGCAGGGATTACACTTGGTATGTATTCGCTGGGCAGCTTAAGTATTTCCATTATAAGTTAACATTTGGCAGATTGGCACGTTTGTTATGACTAGCGGCACAAAGGTTGGTTGGGAGTTGGATTATGCCGGCTGGAGGGGGTACTAAAGCTGTGTGTTTGTGTGGGGGAGAACAGGAGGGGAGGGCACACAACAATAAAGGCTGGTCTCGCGGTGGATCGCGGGTGGGTCGTTGCTTCCTTTTACTGTGTCTGGTGCATTGTGATTGATACAAGCTGCAGCCCCAGAGGAGGAAAGAAAGTGGGGGCGGGTGGGAAAGAAGGAAAGACAAGCATTAACAAGCATTGAAAGCGTGCGTCATCGCGATCGCTCTGAAAGCGAAAGTGATCGCGATGACGCACACGAGTTTTCAAAGTGCTGCTGGCGGACGGCTGCACGCGTGCACGATCGCGTGAACTCAAGCGTTAGGCCAGCCAGCAGCACTTTGAAAATCCCACATACAAAATGTCTCTTCGCGCCAGCGCAAGCGCTGGGGCTCAGCGATACCTAAAAAGGACATTATTTTTGGTCATTGTCCTTCCATTTTGTTCTGTCTGGTTTTGTGGCTTTAGTACTTTGTTCACTAAGCCATTGACAACAGTACTATATCACCTGTATGTTCACTCTAAAACATGAGTACTCACAAAGATTCCTCAGGGGCTGAAATGCACTATCTGGGTAATCACTGGGGGCTGCACATATGACCGTGGGGGGAGGGGCGTGTGGATGGGAGATTCGGGGCGGGGTGATTTGGGGCGGAGCTAAGTTGGGTGGAGACTTTGGTGGACCAATTTTACCATGTGGAGGCACACAATGCATGGAATTTACAAAATAACTTATTAAAATAAACTGTTCCAAAGGTTGAGAGAATTCTGCATTGTGAAACAAACGTGGATAGGTTTAAAGTGTAACCATTCCAAAGGATGTTCAAGTAATCCATAGAAAATGTGCCCGTTGTGGAATAAATCACACACATTGATGTAAGAATTATAAAGTTCTGTCAATTGAAAGTACATTGAATCTAAAAAAAAATTAAATGTCTTTTATTCTGATAAAGTAGCATTCAATTAGGTACTTAATGCATTCTTATTAGGTATCACTGGTAATGTTGGAGAACTGTCAATCAAATTAATATGAAGAAGACGTGCAGAGTGTTCACCAGTGTGCAAGAGTTGCAGTGCAAGTCTCCCAATCTAGATGCTGCATAGAAAGTATTACTCTGATTTGAAGGCCTTTAGTGAATGTAGAACAGCAAGTACAAAGACAGACATAAGGCAGGAAAAGTATTTTCCAAGGTACAGAGTTTACGCACTAATTTTAATCTTCATGTCCGCAATTACATTTTTGTACTCTGGAACCTTCTCAGAAAGTGCAAGTCTCAGGAAGTGATCCAGATGTGCATCAGTCAGTTTGTTTCTTGGTTTATTTTTTAGAACACCCATTGTGGAAAAGGAACACTCACACACATATGTGGAGACAAACATGCAAAGTATGTTCTGTGCCAAAGTAAAAAGAAGAGGGAATTTTTTAGATGGCACACTTTGCCAGAAATCATCTGGTTCCTTATCCAAGAAAGAGGACTCAAGCACAGAGCTGTATTGCATGTCAATTAGTTCCATCTCAGCTTGTGCCCTTTTCTTTTTTTCTTAGGTTTTCATATAGCATACAGATTTAAACAGTGTGCAGTTCACAAAACCAAAGTAACGACATAAAAGAAATCAGAAAATAACCCCTGTGATCGATCAGAGCAGTGCTGTGTTTGTCCATAGTTGCCTTCAGATTATCTGTTCTACATGTGAAAGATAATTTTATACATGACCAGAGTTATCCATCTTCGGATTCAGAGATAGCTGTTTGATCTCTAGTCCATAAATATTGCATTAGTGGTTCCCACATGTCTTTTGGCTTAGATGATGTTGGTAACTCCTCAGCATAGAGTTTGAGATTCTCCCTGCAGCATACAAGGTCCTTAATCCAGTGGTCTGGTTGTGGAGCAATCGATGCCTCCCATGTCACTGCCACCCTTCTTTCCGCCAGTAACAAAGCTACTCTTGAATGAATGAATGAGTATATTTGTAAAGCGCAGCATTCACACCAAGGAGCATCTTTGCACTGGCGGAAAAGACCTAGGAGATCTGTAATAGGGAGCGATTAGACTAACCCATGAAATATGTGTCAGATGAGCGATAACACACTATGGTCTGGGGCAGCAAAGTTGCAAGTTTTTAGCAATTTTTTGAACATAGGTTCAGATTTTGCAAGTCTCAACTGGGGAGGCAAGGTATTCCAGGCTTTCGTTCCCAGGACAGCCATTGCCTTCCCCCCTCTAGATTTCAGGCAGAAGGAGGGGGGTGCTACAAAGTTACCCAAAGATGATCACAAGAGGCGTTGAGTGGTATAGGGACTGATTCTCGATCTTAGGTATTTTGGTCCTGTTGCCCTGGTCGCCTTGTATATGATTATTAGAATTTTAAAATTAATCCTTTTGTGAATCCGTAGCCAGTGTAGAGTTTTGAGCGCTGCTGCTAAAGTAGAGCTTTTGGGTAGCTTGAGTACTAACCTAGCTGCCGCATTCTGGACCACCTGTAATCTTTCAGAACCGTGTTATTTGCCACTTCATGCAGGCTGTTGCAGTAACCAGATGGGACAGGATTAATGCTACCGCGTGTCTTCCTAGCACTCATAGGCAGTAGATTGAGGAATTTTCTCAAGATCTTTATCGTATGGAAACACGAACCTGCCACAGCAAGTGCTAGTTTGTCGGAAGATAGTGTGGGTTCAAACTTGATCCCTAAGTTCCTCGCCGTGTCTACTGTGTTTGGAGGAGGAGCCATATATGGTGGCCACCACTACTGTTGGGGCTATAAAAAAATTTGATTATCCAAACAGCATAATTTCCATCTTTTGTCCGTTACATTTAAGATGGTTAAGTTTCATCCCCTCCATGACTGCAGTTAGACAGTGATGACATTTCTCTTCAGCCACACTGAAATTTTTATCTAAGGTAAGAATTAGCTGTGTATCATCCACGTATGAAACGGATTTGATGTCAAAGGTGTCCATCAAGGTAGGCAGTGGTGTCATATAAAGATTAAATTAAATTGAACTCAGGGACGAGACCTGAGGGAACCCTGATGACAGCTGTTTTTCTGTAGATTTGTAACTACTATTTTCTAAAAAAGAAGATAGCCAGGCCAGTGACCTTTTGGTGATGCCACTATTTGCAAGCCTATCTCTCAAAATATCATGAGAGACCGTGTCAAAAGCGTCCGATAAATTTAACAGAATCAGTACCGCCTCCTTGCCCTGATCTAAGGCAGACTTTAGGGTTTCAGTTGTGTGGAGCAGCACTGACTCTGTTGAGTGACCAGGTCTGTTTAGGATGTAGAATATTTTCATGCTGCAAGAAGTCATTCAGTTGTCTATTTGCCACTTTCTCTGCTATTTGGCTTAGACATGGTAGCAACGAGATAGTTCGAAGGTTCGAGAGGGTGGTAGGGGTCAGAAATTTTCTTTTTTTGTAGGGGTTTTACCACTGCTATCTTCCAGTTATCCGTTACACCTGATAACATAAAAGAGGAATTGATTATTTGATTAATGACTGGATTTATAGTATCCACAAGTGCATGCAATATTTTTGGGGGGCAGGGATCGAAAGGTGAACCTGACTTACAAGAGAGAATAGCTTCCCTAGACTGTTTGAGACTAATCTCCTTGAAACAGGTGAGTTATATTCTAGTTCCTGAAATTTGTGCTTCACTGGATGAGGGGATTTTTTTCGGTGAAATCTTTCTTTAGGTCAATGATTTTGCTTTCAAAGAATTCAGCAATTTGGTCACATAGTACCTGTGGCGGCTGAATTTCCTGTTCTAAAATGTTTTGATCCGTTTAGGATTTTACAATATTAAATATGGTTTTCTGATTTGTTGCTGCCTGATTTATTTGATTAGAATAATATGCCTTCTTTTCTATTTTGATTTGTTGATGGTATAATATAAGGGCTCCTTTAAAAGATGGAAGGTCTTCTGATTTATACCTCTTTCTCCATATTTTTTCCAATTTCCTGCATTGGCCATGTAAGTTTTTTAGATGGGGGTAAACCAAGGTTGTTTTAATGGTACTATTCCTAGAACGGGCAGATGGAGCCAGAATATTAGCTAAAGAGGTCATCCAATCATTGAACAGGTCATTGTCAATCGAGGGGCTACCTGTGTGGGTAGGTTTGCCCACTTCTGCCATAGTCTGTAACTCAGGGTTTGCATGCATGTTATTCCACTTGCGTCTTGATGTGACTCCGGGTTGACTTAGATTTTTCACTGATTGAGCAATATTATTGCCAATCCTAAAGAAAATAAGCTTGTGATCTGACCAAGTTATCATAATTGGGGGATCAATAATTAGGCAGTCGGTGTTGGTGCATATGCCATCCAAGATGCGACCTGTGCAATGTGTGGGTCCCTCTATCTTTTGTTTTAAAACCAGAGTATTAATAATTTCCTTGAAGTTTTTGGTGTTAGGAATATAACTTGCTTCTAAATGTATATTGAAGTTCCCTAGGATGGTAAAATTGGTATATGTAATCACTAGGGAGCTTATACTTTCCCCTAGGGTGTCTAACAATTTCAGGGTGGATCCAGGGGGTCTATAAATCAGAGCTCCCGCAAATGTCGTACACCTATCTAGTTGGAAGCAAAAGCTTTCAGCTTCTTTTCTTACTGTAATGTTGGTTAGAGAGCATTTCCAGTGGTCTTTATAAATTATTGCTAGACCCCTCCTTTTTGCCCAATTCTGTCTTGTCTGGCAATGGTGTAACCTTGTGGGAGGGCTTGCACAATTTCCGGGTCAGAACACTCAATAAGCCATGTTTCTGTAATGAAAAGGTAGTCTAAATTCATGTATGTTTGCTAACAAGTCCTGAATATGTGGTGCATTTTTGTCTAGGGATCTTTCATTAACGAGACCATGGTGTAGCTGATTGTAGTCTTTTTTGTGGTCCGTAGTGGGGACCTGACCCGGTGAGGTATTGTGGTTGCAAAAGGTACGTCTGCATTTCTGACAGGTTAATGGGCCAATCATGTTCTCCGTATGGAAATGGACTTCACAGTTGCTGGTATTTAAATTAAGCGCCAGTATACTGTAGTTCTGTATGAGAACCGACAGCATTTATGGCCTTGGCCGCTCTCCGGACCCGGATGAGCGCAGATGGGCTTGCCTTTGGCGATCCTTCTGCGAGCCGGTGGTGTGCCCACTGCGCGCGTCTGCTGACCGTCCTGTGCAGCATATGGGTTAAGTAGTGTAGTGTGCAGGTAGTCAACCACTAGCGCGGCAACCCACCGGAAGTGGGTATGGCCTCAGTGGTTAGGACTGCGCTTCTCGCTCAATCGGCCAAAATTTGCCATGGCGGACCGGAAACGCAGCCCTTAACGAAGTGCAATGTGCTAGAGAAAGATGAAGCTGCTCACCACCACTTACGCAATACTCAGATAATGTGCCCTTATTCTAATATCTAACAAATTAGGTGCCGTAACGCCCCCGTAAAGTAACACTAGAAGGATTATAAAAAACACCTGTAAAGAAGATAAAAACAACAAGTTCACAACAAGTTAAAACAAGTAAAAACTAGCTCATTCACCCTCTCTACACAGACTGCCTGTCTGATGAGCGGCCGGTGCAGCATATGGGTTAAGTAGTGTAGTGTGCAGGAAGTCAACCACTAGCGCGGCAACCCACCAGAAGTGGGTATAGCCTCAGCGGTTAGGACTGCGTTTCTCTGCTCAATCTGCCAAAATTGGCCACTTTGCACCTTTTAGTTGTGGCGTGAAACATAGTAGACATATCTGCGGAGTGCATGGCTAAGTGATGTTGGTCATGGCCTTGAGCCTGTTTAGCACCTCGGTCCAGAAATCAGCCACCCGGCCACATTCCCAGGCCAAGTGCCAGAAGTCTGCACCAGAGACCCCACATCTTATGTTGTGGAGATCACATTTAAACAGTTTAGCTGGCGTATGATACATTTGGTGAAGGTATTTGTAATGAATTATACGTAAATTGCCATTTGATGTAAACAAACTTGTAAGTTGACAGCAATATTCCCATTCTTTTTGTGTTAGCTGAGGGTGGAGCCTATCATTCTATCTGTCCTGGCTTCTGTGATCCGTAAATACTTTCTCATCCCTGGCTGTCCTGTATAGTTTTGTTATTCATTTTCGTCGTGTGGGGCTAACCAAAAGCAGTTGGAGAGTTTGCAGTGTCTGCAGCTCATCCGGATAGGTGTGGTAATGTGCTTGTATTGCCTTCTTGAGCCTATGAAATATAAATAGGAAGTGCGGTGATCTGTTTTGAACGTACCCCATGTCATCTTCTCTAAGGAAACTGCCATTAGGGAACAGGTCCTGCATACTATCTATGCCTGCCAGTGTCAGTGTATGCATTGCGCCTGCTTCTTGTGTTACTGGTAGTGCTGCATGAAGTGCTAGTGAGAGCAAAGGGGCGTACAATGGGAGCTTCACGGCCAGTCGGCCTATACCCTGCCAGGCCACAATTGTAGTGTCTATGGTATTAATTTCTTGGTTGGTAATGCCTCTACGTGTGTGCAACAGCATACACTTTAGTGGAACCGGGTGAGCGTCCCCGTCTCTGACTGCAACATGCGGCATAAATTCTTGATGGCGTCACCAATAATACGCATATTGCGCTTGCGCAGAGAGATAGTATAAATGCATGTCAGGCACACTAAACCCACCCTTACTGTAATCTATTGTCAGGGTGTCCCAGCAAACGCGGGCCTGTGTCCCCCCCAGATCAACCGCACTAGCATAGAGCGCTGTTTTTGAAAATGTCAACTTTATTGGTATATTACTGAACAGGTACAGAAATTGGGGCAAGACAACCATCCTGATAGGGCTATGTGATCTGCAGTGACCACAGCATCACCGAACAGCGAGCAACTTGCTGCTCAAGCTTGGCGCATGCAACGCCATAATTCTCCCGTATTACTACGTCTGGATCACGATGAACCCACATACCTAAGTTTTTAACAGGATCAGAGGACCATACGATAGGGAAGTCCAGAGCGTGTGCGATTGTGTTCTTGGTCAGTGGAACCACCAGTGACTTGCTCCAATTAATGCTGATCCCTGAAACATACCCGAATCTGATATATTCACGCAATATGGGAGCCAGATATACCTGCGGTTCTCTAACAAAGAGCAGCATATCATCGGCATACAGCAATATGCTCACAGGTCTATGTGCGAATAGTAGAGCTGCCTCCCTGAACCGTTGCCTAATAATGCATCCCTGCCTAGTACCTCTTCCGATCCGAATTGCGCTTGACGTGATCCCCCCTACTCGGATACGTGCTGTGGGGTTCGTGTAAAATAAACGCACCCATCTGTTGTAGCCCACGGGGATTCCTAAACGTTGTAAGATGTGGAACATGTATCCCCATTCAAAAGAATTGAATGCTTTAGCAGCATCCAACATTACTGCCGCTGCTTGAAGGTCAGGGTCAAGTATATGAAACATCGCAAAAATTGTCCATAAATTGTGTGACGTAGATCTATCTGGTATGAATCCAGACTGGTCCAGTTTGGACCAGATTCAGCATTAGTGTTTGAAGTCTTGTGGCTAAGATTTTTGCCAGAATTTTAGCATCTATGTTGATGAGTGACAGGGGGCGGTATCACTCACAACACGGGGGTTCCTTATCTTTTCTTAATAAAGTTATAATTAGCACTTCCCTTAGGGTTGGTGGCAGGGTTTCTGTTTCATATGCTTCCGCACACAGTTCAAGCATGTTCGGAATTAACTCATTCGCGAATGCCTTGTAGAATGTGAACTTGAGGCCGTCTGGTCCTGGCGCTTTCCTGTTTGGCAGTGAGCAGATTGCCTCACGAATATCAGCAGCTTCAATCGGCTGACACAAATATTCTCGCTGAGCAGAGGATAGCCATGCCATGGTGATATCTTCCAGCTACTATTCCAGTTCCATGGGCTCGACCTCTCCTTTGGATGTGTACATCTCAGAATAGCAACTGCGGAATTGCTCCACTATCGCCAGTGTGGAGTAGTGGTCCTGCCCAGCGTTGTCCATGATTTTTGTTATTACATTGTTTTCGGTCCTGATCCTAATCTTATCAGCCAGTTTGTGTCCCGGCCTGCCACCCTCACCATACGCAAGAGCAATGTGCCTCTTAGATAGATAACGCACCTCCTCGATCGCCAACTTATTATATTGGGCTAATGTAGCTGCGTTTAGTGTGTCCACATATTCTCGCTCCAGCTGCGCTAGTTCAGATTCCTTTCGAGAATCACTGACAGAATATCGACGACCACAATATCGAGGTCCCAAAATATCGATACCGAAATATCGATGTCAAGAATACCGAAACCAGAGTCCCGGTCCCTTCCACCCGGTCCTGACCGCCATGGATCCAGCTCTACACGTTTTTCCGGTGCTGTACCTGCTACATCACCAGCAACTCATAGACCGCCGCAGACGCTGCCGCAGGTACTCAATAACATAAACACAACACACAACACATGGGCTGACACAGGGTCCAAATCCACATCAGACACCTTGGAGGGGACAGGAACACATCCAAAAGGGCACCCACACATGACCTACCTGCCACCAAGTCACCCCTCCGCATCCTGTACACACATGTTTGGCGATCATGTAGCAATGTCCCAGTCACGTCACCGCAGCAGTGAAGACAAGGGAATACATGCACACAATGCAGAAGGCAGGGCCAGTGTCAGGCATGGGCAGGGCATAAAGAGCACAGGGCCACACCTCCACCCACCACACACTAGCGCACCCCCTGAAGGCACATGCCATGTGCCCCTCCTGTGCACCCCCATGCACAACAACAAGCCAGGTGAATCCATACCCTGCACCACACAACAAAGAACCAGGGAGACAGAAACTGCAGGAGTGGCTGCAGAGGAACACACAGCACAGTAGCACAGGGCCAGGGAAACACACACACCACAACACCACAACACTCAGGGCAAGAAAAATGAGTACAAGCACAAAATGAACACACACACACATACAAGGAACAAACATACCACTGGACACACAGCCTGCCAAGTCACTCAGACATACCCCATACTGATACACAGACACATAACACACACCCTACTTGCCAACAGCAATGAAGCACAACAAATAGGAAAGCCAAAGTGGGGTGCACACAAATGGAAGGCCATGGAGACAAACAAGAAGCATGTGTACATCACATCAATACAAGGAACATAGAACAACACCCTCAGACCACCAAAGCACACATGGCTGGCACAGTGAGTGAAGTCAAACCACAGACAGCTCAGTGCAACAACACAGGGAGACAGCAAGGCAAACCATGTATAGGCACAAGGATGAAAGGAATGCCCTGAAGTCAAACTGTGAATAGACACACATGTATACAACTACTATACAGGAGTACACCAGCAGCACAACACTCAGGGCCAATTGACACACTCCATGACTGCCAAACACCATTAGGAATCTACACACATATCCCCCTCACACCAGCAGCACACAACACCAGTGTCAAAAACACTGAAGGATGGCTATACTTGCCAGTCAATACATAGACAAACAATCACACACCCTGGGGGTAGCCACAAACATCACACACACACAGGGGTGCCAGAACAGATGTCTGCACAAAAACAACAGACAAACACATAACCTAACAGAAACACACACAGAACCACAACAAGAACAGACATGCCCTGTGCAGCTAAACTGTGGAAAGGCAATGGGAGCACAGACACAACAGGAGTGCCCAACCTCATCACTCAGGCACAATGCACAGACAAGATACCACAACACAGACAAGAAGTGCACCATCACAGAACAGCACAGCCACATCAAACAAACAACAGGTGCACAGGCAAATAAATCACATAGCAAACACAGCAGGACATCAGGGGATGCACACCAGGTAATGACAAGGCAACACACACACACAGCACTGCATGCACAGCAAGCAGTGTGCGCACCCCAAGCATACCAGCCACATACAGACATGAGTGACATAACATCAACCCACACAACACCAGTCAGCACAGCACAAAGACAACAGCACACCCAGGAAGTGAAGCAATACCACAGCCAACACACATACATCCAACACAACACCAACAGATGCCCAAGTCTGGGACAGAAAGGTGGAAACAACTTGACCAGAGGACTGGGCAGCACACACAGTTGAACTGCATATGAGCAACCATGACTGCCGAACAGCACAAGAACATCACATACAACCCATTGGTAAAATGGCGAGTGACACATTGATCCTGCCCAAAGAACTGCACCACAAAGCACAGTTTCACAATTGAAGTGATGGGGAGTCACACACACATGTAAACCAACGGGACAGCTGACATCAACGTGAAGTGTACTGCATGTCAGTGTACCACACACAAAGAGAAGGAGTGCAGACTCACAATGGGTAGGCATCTGAAGCACATATAGGGGATGGTATGACAACACACACAACATGCCATACTGGAGGCAAAAAGGCAACGTGTGACAGCAAGGCATGAGAAAACACAACCGCAGTGTGGAGCAGCAGGTCTGCACAGTGAGTACAAACAGTATCAAGACACATGGGTGAAAAACAAAACACAACACTGACTTGCCAGTCACACACTCTGCATACTCACAAGTGACAAAAACAAAAAGTAGGAGTCAGCCAGAACTGCAAGGACCCGCCAACACACTGCACAGTGCACAACATACAACTCACACATGTGCATACAACCACATCCACAGGGCTGAACAATAAAAACAACAGGCATACAACACCTGGGTGACACATGTGTGTGTAGTTGACAATGCAGGGGCATGCACACATCAACACTCCCGACAAACTCACCCCTTCACACTCCAGACTTCCTGACCATCCAAGAGCACACATTGAAAGTAAGCCATGGGACTAGGAGGACTGGCCACCACAAGATGACCACACACATACACCACTGGGCACACATAAAGAAAGAATACACATACATTGTGCCCCTGGCCAGCCGGCCTGCAATACTGTGGATAGAATCCCACTCTGTGCTGGCAGTGCCCCCCAACCTGACATGTGTACAATATAGTCAACATGGCCAAATAAAGAAAATGACAACTGCTTTCCAATTAAAACTGACATCATTGCCCCCACAAGTATCTGGGTCAGGAAGAACTGAGGTCCCTGTCACCCCTGTAAAAAATAGAGTAAGTGAGCCAAGACATTGGCTATGTTGAAGTGGCACACAGACCATGTGGCACAGTAAACCATATACACACAGCAAAATAACCTTATTCAGTAAGGACACTGACAAAACAGACAACAGGAGCAACTGTCTTTATTCACATATTGCAAAGATAGGCACCATGAGATGAGAAGACCAAGGCACAAAATGCAGGGCATGGCCATGGGAAGCTGCACAGGCAAGGGCAAAACAGCAGTGAACAACAAGGCCAGTGACCAGTCCAGGGTGCAGAGCATGTCCATGAGAAGCTGCACAGGCAAGGGCAAAACAGCAGTGAACAACAAGGCCAGTGGCCAGTCCAGGGTGCATAGTATGTTCATGAAAAGCTGCACATGCAGGGGCAAAACAGCAGTGAACAACAAGGCCAGTGGCCAGGGCAAAGGGCAGAGTATGTCCATGAGAAGCGGCACAGGCAAGGGCATAACAACAGTGAACAACAAGGCCAGTGGCCAGTACAGGGTGCAGAGTATGTCCATGAGAAGCTGCACAGGCAAGGGCAAAACAGCAGTGAACAACAAGGCCAGTGGCCAGTCCAGGGTGCAGAGTATGTCCATGAGAAGCTGCACAGTCAAGGGCAAAACAGAAGTGAACAACAAGGCCAGTGGCCAGTCCAGGGTGCAGAATATGTCCATGAGAAGCTGCACAGGCAAGGGCAAAACAGCAGTGAACAACAAGGCCAGTGGCCAGTCCAGGGTGCAGAGTATGTCCATGAGAAGCTGCACAGGCAAGGGCAAAACAGCAGTGAACAACAAGGCCAGTGGCCAGTCCAGGGTGCAGAGTATGTCCATGAGAAGCAGCACAGGCAAGGGCAAAACAGCAAGGAACAACAAGGCCAGTGGCCAGGGCAAAGGGCAGAGTATGTCCATGAGAAGCTACACAGGCAAGGGGCACACAGCAGTGAAGGACAAGGCCAGTGGGCAGGGCAACGTGCAGAGTATGTCCATGAGAAGCTGCAGAGGGAATACTTGAACACAGCAAAGAGCAACAAGGCCAGTGGCAAAATGAAGTGCAGGGTATGTCTAGGAGAAGCTGCACAGGGAATACTTGAAAACAGCAAAGAGCAACAAGGCCAGTGGCAAAAACGATAGTGCAGGGTATGTCCAGGAGAAGCTGTACAGGGAATACTTGAACACAGCAAACAGCAACAAGGCCAGTGGCAAAAACAAAGTGCAGAGTATGTCCATGAGAAGCTGCACAGGGAATAGTTGAACACAGCAAAGAGCAACAAGGCCAGTGGCAAAAATTGAAGTGCAGAGTATGTCCATGAGGGGGAACAACCTTTACAACGCAACTTTTACAACGCACTACACTTACAACGCAATTTTTACAACGCAACATCCACTACAACGCATTCCATTACATCGCATGACACTACAACGCATTTTTAAAAACTACCTTTACAACGCATTCCATTACATCGCATACTACCTTTACAACGCATACCATTACAACGCATAATATTACACTACACTATCCAACACTTACCCTACTGTTGCACCCCCTGGAGTTAGAATAGTAATTTTTTACCCCTATACTATCCAACACTTACCCTACTGTTGCACCCCCTGGAGTTAGAATAGTAATTTTTACCCCTATACTATCCAACACTTACCCTACTGTTGCACCCCCTGGAGTTAGAATAGTAATTTTTACCCCTAGACTATCCAACATTTACCCTACTGTTGCACCCCCTGGAGTTAGAATAGTCATTTTTACCCCTATACTATCCAACACTTACCCTACTGTTGCACCCCCTGGAGTTAGAATAGTAATTTGTACCCCTATACTATCCAACACTTACCCTACTATTGCACCCCCTGGAGTTAGAATAGTAATTTTTACCCCTATACTATCCAACACTTACCCTACTGTTGCACCCCATGGAGTAAGAATAGTAATTTTTACCCCTATACTATCCAACACTTACCCTACTGTTGCACCCCCTGGAGTTAGAATAGTAATTTTTACCCCTATACTATCCAACACTTACCTTAAATGCAATGTAATATTATGCGTTGTAATTGTATGCGTTGTAAAGGTGGTATGCGATGTAATGGAATGCGTTGTAAAGGTAGTTTTTAAAAATGTGTTGTAGTGTCATGCGATATAATGGAATGCGTTGTAGTGGATGTTGCGTTGTAAAAATTGCGTTGTAAGTGCATGCGTTATAAAAGTATGCGTTGTAACGTCATACATCCGTCCACGAGAAGCTGCACGGGGAATAATTGAATACAGCAAAGAGCAAAAAGGACAGTGGCAAAAACAAAGTGCAGGGTATGTCCAGGAGAGGCTGCACAGGGAATGTGTGCGACTGTACCTTTCCATGGTCAGTAACACAGTCAGGGGGTAACAGTGTGCAGTACAGGCCCACCTGTGTGAGAGACAGGTGTGTGAGGGTGACTACCACTCAGACTTGGCTGTCAGGTGGACTGGGAGCTGGCTGTGTCTCGGGGACTGACGGGGCACTTGACCGGGGAGAGAGCGGACCAGCTGAGGTAGAGCTATCAGTGGCTTGGCAAGCAGGAGGGCTGCTTGGACCACGTGGTGTAGTGGCACGTGGAGGTGGAGTCATGCAGACGGGAGACATGGTGTGGCTGGGAGATTATGGAGGGGTGCCTTTCCACTACTTGGGGATCCTAAATGGCTTCCCTGCATTGGTATCAATTGGAAGTGGTGTGAACACAACAGGAACACTAACCACCAAAACTGCATCAGGTGCAGACACTGGCACACCCTCTGGTGATGTGCTGGATCCAGCGGAACACTTTGCCTGGCTTCGCCTTTGCCCCCCCTTCTCCTGTTTACTAGGTGTTACCCCTACAGTGCCCTCCTTCCCCTGCTTCACTGGGCTTGGAATGGGAGTTGAGGTGATGGGTGAATCTGCCTTGGAGCCCTTCCTAGGTGTACCCTTGTCATGCACCACCTTCTCGGTGGGCACAGAAACTGTATGCTTCTCTTTGTGAGATGCTTTAGGGACAGGAGAGTCCTTGGATGGGGATGCCTCTGAGGCATGTGTGCCTGAGGTCTGCTTCTTTGCATTTTGTCCCCTGGTGTCACCTGATGGGCTTTTCTCTCTGCGCTCTGGGGTGGCTTTGGTCTTCTGTGGGGATGGTGTCTGTGCCCGGGCCCGCTTGGGTTGCTGCTGCTGTGTGCTTCGTGTGCTGTATCATGACTTTGATGTATGTGGACCGTGGTCACTATCGTCAGACGTGGCCAATGCCAGGGGGGTGGACAAAGGGACCAGAGCTGGACTGTGAGTATGTGCCTGTTGAAGGGCAGACGTCACTGTGGAGGACAAAGCCTGGTCAGTCCGGTGCAGCTCACCCACGTCTGAATGTATGCCCTCCATGAAAGCAACCACCTGTGCCAATTGTTTGTTGTGGTCAATGAAGGCATTGAGGAGAGCTGTCTGGCATACACTCAGCTGGTGCAAAAGGTCCACAGACTCAGTACTGATGGCAGCAGGGGGGACAGGGGCAGTGGTGCCAGGGGTGAAGTACACTCTTCCCCTCTTACTGAGGCAGACACGGGCAGTACCAGAGGAAGCGGCTGGAAGGGTGGGCACTGACCGCTGTATGGTGGAAGATGATGTGGAGTCCCCGGTCCCTGTGCCCGCCAACATGGATGCATCCCTGCCAGCATGAGATGATATGGTACTTTGCGTCCTCCAGCAGACTTCTGTCTCCCTCTGCGGTGCTGGTGACATCTGTGTCACTGGGCTCCTGTGCAGCTGTTGTGCTTGATTCACCCCCACTGGTGTCCGTCTCCTGTCCCTCCGTGACCACAGGAGATGCTGCATGAGAGAGAGAGATGTAGGGTCAGGTCAGTGGCAGCAACAGAACAAACATATGCAAGCAATGCATAACAAAAGATGACCAAATCTACATGTTGCACACCACCCTGTGCAATCACATTGTGCCAACTCACTATATAGACTTAAACAGTGCGTGGAAACTGGAATGCATAGCACAGGAATAAGTGAGCCATGTGATGACCACACAGAACAACACTCTGCTAGTGGCTCTGTTCAACCAGACACACAACTAGCTCTGAGCACACCTAGGGACATGATGGGGGCACACTACTTGTTGCCACTTACAGATCTGGATGGCACAGGAATGGACAACACAGACACAGACTACAACATGACATTCCACAATGGCCATGAGCCTATGCGACCCACCATGTTGTACTTTGGGGTCCTAAAACTAGTGCACATTGTTGTCAGATGTCTAGGCCTCCCAAATCTGAGTGCATGCAATGGACGCATTGATGAAGGCACACTCTGATCGGGCACACTGCCATTCCCTCCCATGGGATTCCCCTGACTACCCCAATGCAGACAATACCTGAAGACCACGACTCAGAATGCAATAGGAATGCACAGCATTCCAATTACCTTTGTTAGTACAGGTAGGGCAAATGCGTAACACCGGCACCCAGCCCAGCAGCCACTTACATGCCACTGCATCACACTACCAACATCACATATGCCAGCGCTGGCACAGGCTCTGCACACATGCAGCCACTCCCAGCCAAAGTCACCCTCCCCGATTGCTCATCCCTGGCTTGCTGCTGATGCTCCTTCAAACGTGCATCCAGCTCAGGCTGTGTCACTGCAAAGATGCGGCCCATTAGTGGTGTCATGCTGAGCCGTGCCAAACGCCAAGTGCGAGGAAGCAGCCCCAAGGTCATATCCGCCACGTTCTTTGCCAGCCGGCTGATGTCGTCCCACCTCTTGTGGCAGTGGGTGCGCCGTCAATTTTGAGACCCCCAGAGCTCTCACCTTGGCCGCAATGGTCCTCCACGTGGCCTTACACTGGTGTACCTTGAGCTGCAGGCATGGGAGACAAGAGGGGGAAATGATCAGTGACACTGTGTTATGTACCTACATCTCTCAGTACAGCAGCAAGATACAAACTCATCAAAAATCCAAAGATGTGTCTAACAGAGACAAGAATACATCTCACATGGCACATCTGCATGGGAAAAGCTGATGTAAATGCATGCAGGTATGAGGGGGAACACAGTCCCTGCACAATTCACACACATGCAGTATGCCAGCACTGAAACCCCTATGTAGCCTGCCCACATCTCCAGTCTATTTTTAGGTTGAGCAACACAGACATCACATATCAACCTGTGTTTGGTGATAGACTCAATGTGTCCAAGACTGAGCAGCCCTTAATGTCCCTGCCCTGTGAATAGATAACTGTGTCATGGATGTCACATTGAGGGACATGATCTCACAAATCAAAAATCCACATCACAAGGCCGGTCGTGTGCAACCTACAGTACTGAGATTGCTCATAGCTGGAGTGCAATGAGAAAAGACTGATGTAATACTCTGTAAGCGAAGTGATGTGTCCTTTTCTTTGTGAACGGGGACTGTGCAGGCCAACTGGGCTCACACTGAGATGGACAACAGGGGCACACACAGCCATTCAGCAAAGCAATCACTTTCCTGACTCCTGCATGAACAACTTTCTGCGTCACTGTATGGCTGACAACACAGCACAGGTCACTCATACGTACATGTGCAGGCAGAGAAAACTGTGGCATTGGGTACACACACCTTCCCCTTGGAGACAGCATGTTAGGCAGTGCATGACACAACCCCACACTCTCAGACACATACTGCATCAGTCCAAGTACGTTTGCCCCCCTTCCCTCTCCCCACTGTTGAGGACTTACCATGACATTTGGGGAACCATTTAGCCTTGGGTACTGTATGAGTACCTCTTCCACCAGGAACTCCAGCTCCTCGCTTGTGAAGGGGCTGGCACGTATCTTCTCTGTCCATACCATCACTGTGGACATGAGACAACAGCGGTCGAATTGGGTGGTGAGGGGTCTCTGGCAGCAGTTCCTGGAGGCAGCAGCAGGTGAGGGGTCTCTGGCAGCAGTCCCTGGAGGCCGCAGCAGGTGAGGGGTCTCTGGCAGCAGTCCCTGGAGGCAGCAGCAGGTGAGGGGTCTCTAGCAGCAGGCTCTTGGAGCAGTGGAAATGTGAGGCTCCCTCCCACACATATATGGCCCCTGGGGTCGTTTCAAAGGTGCCAAGCTGCAGCAATTGGTGGTCCAGGTCTGCCTCTTTCAAATGCATCCAATTACCGGCTCTGCGGTGGTGGAGCACGCCTACCGCGATTTTCAAAATTGAATCATGCCACCGCAATCAAGGTTCCCATTGGCTGTAAGGGCATGCTCCATGGCAGTGACACACCACTGGGGCCCGGTGTGCGCTACTGCGATTTTTGATTTTTAAATCGATCTACGGCGATATATGCAAATAAGTGGTACATATCGCCTGGTTACAGGGCTTTAAGTGGGATGAAAAAACTGAGGGATTCTCTCAAAGGGCCATGGCCAATGTAATTAAGGGCAAGGATTAAAAACAAGTAAACTAAAAATATGTGCTTAGCATAGTGTGCCACCCTACTGTTATTTTGCTGTTTGTCATTTCGTCCAGATAGATCAGATACAACAAGTAACATTATACCTGTAACAAGTCAGGACTATTGACTTTGCGAGTGGTTGCTAGTTGCATAAGATAAATAAGCAACACCTATGGCTTTGTTTTATGTAATATATAGTATTGAAAATGCTTCAGTTCTGAAAAGATTAGACTGTGAAAGAACTAAAATGAGTCTATTTGAAATTACATCAAAATCTTTGAGCAGTGGTGCTGCTGTTGAGTTGAGATTTTATTTCTTCACTTTGAGTGCGAAAATGGAGTTCCAGATGGTTGTTAGTTGCATAAGATAAATAAGAAACAACTATGACTTTGTTGTATATAATATATAATATTGAAAATGCTTCAGTTCTGAAATGATGAGACTGTGAAATAACTAAAATGAGTCATTTTGAAATTACATCAAAGGCTTTGAGCAGTGGTGCTGCTGCTGAGTTGGTATTTTTTTTTTCACCCTGAGGGCGAAAATGGAGCCCCTATAGCGACTGGTCTCAGCACCTCCTTTTAAGCACCCAGCCCACTTAAAGCCCTCCCTGTTAACTCGGGAGAAGAACAAACTCCACTAGTAAAAAGTTAATTTCATCAGCGATGAAAAACTCACGATTGGCCACTCCCAGAATGCAGCAACAGCGTCATTTACTGTCGCATGCAGTTAACTTATTATGTAAAACCTAATCACTCACAATGAATCCAACAGAAATATATAACTCTTCTGCCCAAGTTTTTGACCCCCCTCGAAAACCCCAAGGATGCCTTTCCCTTTTGTGTAGGTGCTTATAGCACAAACGAGGAGGGCGAGCAACAGAGAGATACATATTAAGGGTGCTATGGCATACACTTACTTCTTTCAGAGGAGACAAGATGGGGCAATTGGTGTCCCGGGACAATAAATATGAGCTCTGTCTCAGCTGGGCGGACACTGCTTCTGCCGGCACTGGGGTTAGTCCGAGCTAGGTGTGGATAGCGGCAGGTAAAGAAAGACAGCAACTTGTGTGCCTTCTTTTAAATGTAAATGTAAATGTAAATGTGGGTGTACTTGTAAAGCGCACTGTGACTCCATGGAGTATCCTGGCGCTGAAGACCGCTGGGGAACCCGTCCTGGTTTTCCCTGTGAGATGGTCCCTTGCTGGGTATCTCCAAGGTGAAACCAGGCATCCCCGGCGTCTGTGGGGGGCCGTTGTAGAGATGAGGCAAGCTTAATGCCCAGAGTTGCCGAGTGTGTTCCTGGTTAGAGTAGGTACCGAGGCGAGAATTATCGAGTCCGTTTTGACCCTGGTCCATGACCCTGCCGCGTCGGGAATTGAACCCTGGTCCCTGGCCGATTCTCTGCTTACGGGTCGGCCGCCTCTAACCAGTGAGCCACACCTCTCCACCTCCACCACTTTAAAAGCCTCTCCTGCCGCTACGCAAGCATATGACTTCACAGCGGCAAATGAGGGCGGGGGCCGCAGTTGATAATGCAAGACACTGGTTGTCTGCACATGTCCCTTTGACCTTTTCTCGGCGAATGCGCCCGAGGTAACACAACAGCATTTATGGTGCAGAGTCAGTGACTGCTATTGTTTTCCATGGGGGCTGCATGGAAAGGCCTGGCGGGCCGCAAGTGGCCTGCGGGCCGTACTTTGAATACCACCGCTCTAAAACATGTATTGCTCAAAGGATTTTTCTAATTCATTTATTTAACCTCCCCGTAAGCCTGGGGTAGATGTCGCAGAAAATGCCCCTTAGGATTTAAATGTCATATGCCGTCTATAGCATGTATTTACACTGCCGACATATGACAAAATATATACTGCATGGAGCACCACTGTGCACTCTCTCGGATGCAAGTTAAATGCACTACAGTGAGTCATGGAAAGAAAAAGTGTCTTTGCTCTGCAGGAAACCTAATTTATATATTATTGTCACTTCTAAAGGGCACCTTTGAGCCCACAGGGCTGATTACTTAATATTTAAAACAGCAAGATATTACATATTGGATTTAGTGTGTTGCGTTAGTGACTAAATATCCAAAATCTATTTTCACTAAATAGGCTAAGGTAGATGTTCCCTGACCAAGCCTCATTAAAATTAAAAAACTTAATCTATATATTTGCTTAAAAAACACTAGCAACAATGAGTTATTTTCCTCTCAGGTTTAAAAATCGAATTTCATAGTGAAAGTAGATTTTTGATATCTGTATTGGAAAAGTAACTTTATGAAGGTACTTTGTGCGCTGCCTGGACTAAAAGTGACTTAGAATTTGCCACTTATCTCTCCTTCGGAGGTGCAGTACATTTTCCTGGCTAGATCAACCGCCCTTCTCTCCAGAGGACAGTAGCCCAGCCTCTGGGACCAAGAAGTCAGGGATTTGGTACACTTAACAGAGATTAGACATCAGGGAGATGGGGGAAGAACAGGTGGCACAACAAAAGACAGCCTTTAGACTACCTCTTTTGACTTGGATATGCCAAATGGGACTGACAGAACATGTTCCCATTCATGTACAGGGCCCTTCTCGAATTTCTGGCTCCAAGTTGGTAGGAAACACCTCTAGGTCCTGACAGAGGGAGGCAATCTCAGCTAAAAAGGGACGTGGTAAAGGGAGAGCCAGCACTCCTTCTGATGGCAGACAGGGTTAGACATTTTGAATTGAGGGCTTCTAGGAATTTGTACAGCATAGAAAAGAGGATGTGCTGTAAAAGGAGGAGGGCATACGGTGAGACAGTAGGCAGGATTAGGTGAGAACAGTTCTCCTATCACTGACTAGTGCATGGGATAAAACTTACACCTCATCAACTCCTTTGCAGAACATTCCTGGACTTGGGAGTAAAACACCTGAAAAGAAAGAACACCCTGTTGGAATAAAGGATTGAAGGAGTCCTCACTCCTGCTAGCACTCTAGGATAAGACCCGCTCTCAGAGATGCAAGTGTGTGACATCCTGTTTATGTCCCCCATGGACACAAAGAGCAGAAGGACTTCTGACTCGAAGAGGGCCAGGTTGACCAGAGATGACTCAGCCACATAGGAACCCAGGCTGGAGATAGATCTGGTGATTAGAAGTGACCAGAAAGAAGGGTGCTTATTTATAACCCCCTTGTGCCGTCAGTGTATCACGTTGTGTAACGCACCGGTAGCGCAACCTGCTGTGTGATATTAAGAAGCACACGTAAAGCCACCCTGTGTGGCTTTATGTGTGCTTGTAAACATCGCGCCTTTTCATGCAACGCAATGCATTAGTTTCTCTTTAATGGGGCCCTAAGTTTATAGCAGCTGGAGAAAAGTAGGGGTTGGTCTTGTTTTGCTCCTCCAGATGACTGTGACAAGATCAGAGGCTTTCCTAGGGAGGATGTACCTAAAGCGGGCAAGACAATCAAGTATATATTAGTTGGATAATTTTGCAGCACTGAAAACTAGTTTAGCTGAACCTCACAGTAATGGAATGTGGCCTTATGTATGTTAAACCTTGGCTGGTGTGAGGCAGCAAATCTATCCCAGCCGCCAAGTGACCTAAGTGGCTGCTATATCCAGCTTTGTCCTAGTTAGATCTTTCATGTTAAAAAACTACAGTTTCAATGGCAGTACAACAAAACTGCATCTGACTTTGAGGGACCCTTTCCAGCTTTAGCCGTGGACATGGTTCAACTGGAATACTTTAGCCTTCTAGTCTAAGTCTGATGGCAAAAGCTTTGACCATGATGATCCATTTGTGTAACACACCTTCATCGGGCTCAGCCAAAAGTTGTGCCTAGGTCCTGGTCAATTGTGAAATGAGACTTAACATTGGCACATTACTTATTCAGAGTAAGCCCGGGCGTAAAACTCCGCTCCGTTTTTGGAGTTTGCGGAATTCTTCAAATCTGCATTCTGCTGAGAACACAGTTACCATTAAACTCCGCACTCCACAACAGAGAGGAGTTTCTTGGGGGTCTGCACACTCAAAATGTCATTACGCAAACGTGGAAGTGACTTGCTGGGTGCTTGCAATCGCCCACGAGATTTTCACGGCTGTTAGTGGGCGCCAAGTGATTTGCTAGCTGGCTGCAGGCTCCTGCAAGATTTTGCAGTCGCCAACACATCATTTGGGCATGCCAGCAACATCCGGTGGATGTTTTCTGCTATACACTATTCAAAACACAAAGGAGCTACCATGGCTGCAATATAGGGAAGATTTTCTCCTCAAGATGCATGAAAATCTTAACAAACTGACGATTTGGAGGTGAAAACCTCCTCAAATTGATATTTGGCAGTGGTGTTTCTATCTTTTTTTCTTTTTTCCCACTGGAAGGAAGTACCCCAGAGTCTCCAACTTCCTGTCCCTGTCCAGGACGCTTCTCCCAGTGCTTTGTCCATCTCCTGGTCACTTTTCATTTGGATTTGGAGTTGGAAGGATCACTCTTTCTGTTTGCTTCATATCCAATTGGATTTAAGCACTTTCTGTATTTGAGATTTCACAAGTAAGTTGAATAACTTGTGTTGTTTGTTTGATTGGGGCACTGCATCTAGATTTATTTGTACTTTTAATGGATTTTTAAAATTTATTGCGGTGGGTGGCCTGTTGTTTCAGTAGGGGCCTAAGGATCACAGATTTCTTTGCATTTTATTTTTCTTCTTTTGTAAAGGAAAAATGTTTCACAGTTTACTAAATTTTTTCCATTTTTTATATACATTTACATTATGAATTTAACTCAATACGCGGCCTTGTCTGACAATTGGCCTTCCCGTTAGTAGGCCCAGTGAAACTCATGGGTGCATGAAATAACTGTTTCTGTTGTGTCTACAGCATTTAGGCAACGGATGGATATGGAATGAAATATAACGTGTTTTTTGTGTGGTATTTCATGGTATTTTTCATGCAAACAGTCTATAGTACTAGGTGGGGTAATGCCTTTGAAGGATGTGTGCTGTTGTAAAAAAAATTTTTAGGCCTGTTAATTTTCGTTTTCGGCTTCTCTGAATTAATACTGTTTTCTCAATTCTACCATGCCTACTTTGTCTCGCCATTTTGTATGCGTGTTTCCCAGAGGCCGCCATCGGCAACCATTTGACTTTGTTCCAGATGCCTAGTGGCTATTTTGTATAGTCAGTGGACTGTCCCTAGGCCTGCATGTGCTCTTTGTTTTACCAGCCTCCTGCCTCTTGTTGTGACTTGTGAGTGACCATGTCACTGGTGGTCTTTATTGTGTAGGCAGCCAGTGTGCTTTTGCCATTGGCCTGCATGCGCTCTTTATTGTAGGCCTCCAGCTTCTTGTTGTGACCACGTGGCTGGCGGCCAATTTGTGTAGGCGGCCTGTGTGTTTTTACCATAGGCCTGGATACATTCTTTGTTCTAGGCCTCCAGCTTCTTGTTGTGTCACTTATGTTTAATTTTTTTTATTTCCATTTTTTCCATTTCAATTATATTTTTTATTTTTTCAATTCTTTTTTAATGTTATGTATAATTTATATAATTGTATTGTTTTGGTTCATAGTTACAACTTTTCCACTACATCTGGCATCAATCGAGTCAACCCCATGACTGCTATAGGTGCACAAAAGCATTCATTGTCTATGGATTATTGTCATTTGTCAGCTGCACCTCCCTGAGTGCCACATGGCCCATCCGACGTGAGTGACGTCCGTCATGTGACGCAGATAAAGCAAACAGCTTCATCTGTATGTTGTTGTTGTTGTTATTACTCTCTCAAATCCTTCCTGAGTGTATAGTCAGTCACCATGAAAGTTTATGTTGGTGTGGTTTTCCGTATACATACATACACTGTATTGTTCATTATTTAATAGGGTGTAACCATTGACCAAACTAAATGATATTGTCTTTGTTTGTACTACTAATTGAACAGCAACAATGCCATGTTTCACTGATGTCCTTCTTGCTTCTTTTCTTTAAGGTGCACAACAGACAATATCACCCACAGTACTGCCAGAAAGAAGGCCTGTGTACGGCATGAAGCATGAGTGACCCACACATCACAGACATCTATTCAACTTGTGAAGCTAAGTGCCACTGCTAATTGACAGCTTCAAGATGGCCCCAAAGAAAGGTGCTAAAACTGCTACCAAAAAAGTGGCCAGTGAGAAGAAGAAGGAACTTACCACCACTGGTATTTCACCCGATTATTTTTGAAAAACAAAAAACTGTGCCTGTTGCACCGGCCTCTGGTGAGCAAGCTAGGAGCAGCACCCCCAAATCAGTGGACCCACCTTAATCTAGGCCCAAGCCCATGTTTGTCACAGAGGCAGCCAGTCTAATCATGTTAATGTCGATGAGTAGTGATTTTGAAATTTACTCTATGGCAAAGTAGTACCCAAGCATTGAAGGAAAATCAGAGAAGTGGACAACAACAACAGCCATAACCACCAATAGTAGTTCCTCCTGAAGGAGGAGCAGTTCAATAGATTGAGCTTCATGCTGAGGAAGTAGAGCAGTCTGCTCCAGAAGATCCATTGTCTTCCAGATCTCTAACTAGAAAAAAGGAGGGTTAGTGGTGCATCCTCTTCTTCTTCTTCAAGCCCCCTTTCTGATGATCTAGACAACACTTGGATCCTACCTCAGTCTGAGAGTGAGACATGCCACGAGATGAGGCTAGGGAAAAGGAAGGTTCCAGAAAGCCTTATAGTTATCATGTCATCATGAAAATTAGCTCAGCACCAGTGGAGACCGATATTACCCCATCCCAACTTCGTTGGGGGATGTGGCAGTGGCACCACAGATCCAACCACCGCCATCTGCAATATTTTCAAATTCCCGGCAGTGTCCTACATTCACAACCACCTCAGTAGAAGTAGGTACCACAGAGAGTCAAATGTCAAAATGCCTACCTAAAGCCAGTTCATCCGACATAGACAGTGGCACCAGTATCAGAATGTTCAGCTCCCCAGTTTGGGGCTTCTTTTTGGTTAGCCAGAAGGAGACAAACATTGCCCAATGCTCCCTTTGTGGAGCAAGAGTTAGTCAGGATAAGCTTTGTACAAACTATGGTACCGGGGGCCAAAGAACCCATTTGAAAATGCACCATACAATCCTTTGGGAGGCGCACCTTAGTGGCCAAAAAACTGCAAGTATTGTTGGTGAAGGGAGTGCAAGCCGACTGAGCAGGAAATCCGATCCGATCATAAAAATGGTAGATAGTGAAGAAGAGGAAGGCATCTTCATTGCGCAAAGCAGCCCTCTCCCCAGTGGTGTAGTAGTATTGCCCACATCAGCAAAATCACAATGGCGCAAGACTCAAGCCGAGACACCAAAAAAATAAAAAATGGAGATGGTGAAGAGGAGAAAGACATCTTCATTATGCAAAGCAGCCCTCTCCCCAGTGGTGTAGTATTATTTCCCACATCAGCAACATCACAATGGTGCAAGATTCAAGACACTAAGGCAACTGAGGACAGTGATTGCCCTGCTGAAAAGCACATTGAGCCTACCACCGCCTGCTCTCAAGAAGTCACCTGCATCGGGGGCATCAGGAAAGAAAATAAATTCAAGCTACTATTACTGTCATTGTTTAGGGCGGAGGGGCAGTATGAACCGAACCACCCAACGACACGTTTGTACAACATGAAACTTGCTAAAATGTTAGGGCTGGACCTCCACCCTTTTCTTTTTGTGGAAGGGATGGGTTTTCTTGAATTTGTGGCAGACATTTGACCAAAATGGAAGGATCCCATCCAGTCCTTTTGTCAGAGTGCTGTTCTAACGCTACAACACTATGTGCTTGAATTGTTTGGACAAGCTTTGTAGCAGACTGCTGTTCACAGTATCCACCTGATCACATACATGTGGACGAGTTACCAATTGACTAATTACATGTGCATCACTACACACTGTATCTCTTTTGTGGGGGTTAGAGAAAAAGATATCTGCTGGTGTTGACACTGCTGAGATTTTTAATGCTGCTCGGAAGCATGCAACAGTGGTGATGTTCGCCATGGAGAAATCCCATACAGCTGCAAACATTTTGGAAGACTTTTACAACAAGGTCTTTGAATGGCTGCAACCAAGAGGGCTTAAGATTGGATTTGTTGCCTCGGACAATCGCAGTAATATAATTAAGGCCATGGCCGATGGTGGTTATTTCAGGGTCCTGTGTTTGGCGCAGTGCATCAACATCATTGTACAGGACTTTCTCAAAAAAGAAAACCAAGTAAGCAACTTACTGTCCACCTGCAGAAGAATATGCACTCATTTCAGCCATTCATTTAAAGCTCAGAAAGAGCTGATGATCATTCAGTGTGATAATAGAATACCAGAGAAAGCACTCATACAGTATGTGCCAACACCCTGGAACTCCACTTATTCCATACTTGAACCCTGTTTAAGCAGTACAGACCTATCAATTAATATGTCATGCAAAGAGGGGACGCAACTGTGAAAGGTATGATCATTGAGATGGACCAATGGGGCCTAGTCAAATGCCTGACAGAGATGCTGCTTGCTTTTGAGGTGTTCACATGGGAAGCCAGCAAAGAGGACAGTACAATGGGCTAAGCTATCCCGTTGTTGCACATGCTACAGAAACAACCAAAGGGGGTGTCTTTAATGTACACAGGTGTGGAGGAACAAAAATATGTGCATGACTTGGTGGAGAGCTTAATCCTTCCCTTGTCTGCTAATACAAGGGTGCAAAGAGACATTGTGTCCTCCAAACATTACATCTTTGCCACAATTCTTGAACCACGGTACAAACCATTACTGTATATTTTCATTCCTTTTTCAGACCGGGATGTTAAAAAATACAAAAGATGGATAGCTGAGCAAGGCAGTGAGATAGAAAAAGAGTGACAGGGAATTAGAAGCCCACTGCTCCAGGGCACCGGTCCTGTGGGGGCAGCCTTTAGATTCAGAGCCTGAGGGCAGTGCTGTTGGCTCAAATCAGGTAAAAACCAATAATAAGAACAGCATCAACAACAAGACCAGGAGCGTCAGCCCCAAAATCTATCTGTAACTGAGTGGTTTCTACTGGCAGGTCTTAAGTCAGTTGCAGAGGCGAAGGCAAAAGAGGTCAAGCAAAGTGGAGCACCAGCGATGAACATTGATCGAATGGTCGAGGCCTATCTTGATGATGAAACAGAAGTCTACCTTGAGCAAAAATCATTGGATTCGTTGCCTCGGACAATCGCAGTAATATAATTAAGGCCATGGCCGATGGTGGTTATTTCAGGGTCCTGTGTTTGGCGCAGTGCATCAACATCATTGTACAGGACTTTCTCAAAAAAGAAAACCAAGTAAGCAACTTACTGTCCACCTGCAGAAGAATATGCACTCATTTCAGCCATTCATTTAAAGCCCAGAAAGAGCTGATGATCATTCAGTGTGATAATAGAATACCAGATAAAGCACTCATACAGTATGTGCCAACACCCTGGAACTCCACTTATTCCATACTTGAACCCTGTTTAAGCAGTACAGACCTATCAATTAATATGTCATGCAAAGAGGGGACGCAACTGTGAAAGGTATGATCATTGAGATGGACCAATGGGGCCTAGTCAAATGCCTGACAGAGATGCTGCTTGCTTTTGAGGTGTTCACATGGGAAGCCAGCAAAGAGGACAGTACAATGGGCTAAGCTATCCCGTTGTTGCACATGCTACAGAAACAACCAAAGGGGGTGTCTTTAATGTACACAGGTGTGGAGGAACAAAAAATATGTGCATAACTTGGTGGAGAGCTTAATCCTTCCCTTGTCTGCTAATACAAGGGTGCAAAGAGACATTGTGTCCTCCAAACATTACATCTTTGCCAAAATTCTTGATCCGCGGTACAAACCATTACTGTCTATTTTCATTCCTTTTTCAGACGGGGATGTTAATAAATACAAAATATGGATAGCTGAGCAAGGCAGTGAGATAGAAAAAGAGTGACAGGGAATTAGAAGCCCACTGCTCCAGGGCACTGGTCCTGTGGGGCAGCCTTTAGATTCAGAGCCTGAGGGCAGTGCTGTTGGCTCAAAGCAGGTAAAAATCAATAATAAGAACAGCATCAACAACAAGACCAGGAGCATCAGCCCCAAAATCTATCTGTAACTGAGTGGTTTCTACTGGCAGGTCTTAAGTCAGTTGCAGAGGCGAAGGCAAAAGAGGTCAAGCAAAGTGGAGCACCAGCGATGAACATTGATCGAATGGTCCAGGCCTATCTTGATGATGAAACAGAAGTCTACCTTGAGCAAAAATCATTGGTGTATTGGTATGGGAAGAGGTGCCAATGGCCAGTGCTAAGCAGTCTGGCAATAAACTATCTGGCTTGCCCGTAGCCAGTGTCTCGGCTGAGCATGTTTTCAGTGCTGCCGGTGCCATTGTCACATTGAGAATGACCAGTTTTTCGCCCCAAAATGTGGATAGATTAACCATGATCAAAATGAAGCAGCAGTTTATACCACCGGATTGCACCATATCTGCAGTACCACAGGAGGAAGATGAGGGAGACTCAGCTCATGGAAGTAGTGTGTTAGATGACCTACTTCTGGGTAAACCACCAGAGTTTGAGGACCACCAGTACTTCCCTGACTACTAGGCCTGGGCCAACAACAACCATAGAACTTTCTCTCTCAGTCTGCAGACTATCGCTGATCTGCTTTCTTTCTTTCGTTGACGCTCCAAAAAAAGATATAGCTAGGGAACATTATTTGCTTTATTATTTGTGTGTTTCTGATTCACCAGTTAATCTCCACCGTCTTACTCTTAGACATATTTTATTGTTGGATTGGAGTTGCAACTGTGTGCAGTGAAGAAGTCCTGACTGGCCCCCCCCCCAAACTATTTCCCTCAAGTCAAGCATTGGACAGAGAATACAAACAAATGTGTGCTTGCCTCTAGCCATAGGCCATGACTATCATCCTTTCCTACCCTAGACAGCCTGCCTCACATGTGACATTATAATTTGATTTACTCTGGCAATTCTCTGCTTCATGAACAAATGGAGCTACATTCTCCAACGTTCACCACAAATCAATCACGAAGAGCACACAGGAATATCAGGTAAATGCTGGCATGCATTGCACACTGAGTGATTGTTGTTTGTTGTGATGTGAACTTGTTGTGATGTGTCATCATCATGTGTATTGAGAAGAGATGACTCATGTGGTGGCAGTGTTAGACTGTTTTTTTGTTTATCTGTAACTATTATGCTTAATCTTTTAGTGATGATTCACAATTTCTGTGGTCTACCGATGGCTGATCAACAATTTTCCCCTGAAGGCTATTTTTCTTACTTCTTCTTTGAGAGATAGTAAAATTCCTTCACCAGGTCCACTCCACAGTCCACGCTGCTTTGTTTTATTGTTTTCTGCTTTATACAGCTCAAAGAGTGACATCCGACCAGTCCCTTTGATAATGCAAAGTTTGCAAATCTAGTGTACACAAAAAGTGACTCAATCTTTCCCTTCTTATAGTTCAACAACAAAATTGTACTACTACAGGCTGATTTATTGCATTTTGAGGATCTCAGGACACAGTTGGTTTGGAGTTGAACACCATACTAGGAGTCAGACTCAGGAGGATCAGAGATGGTGGAATGACTCAGAGCGTGGGCGTGATTACTTTGAGAACTCCCACCAGAAGAAGGTGGAAGTTTTCAAATCCATTGAAACCAACCGATTTGGATGATGATTTTGAAGTGGCCTAAAGGTAAACAACAGACATACACAACTCTGTGTAGCGGTGGTGAGTGGTAACTGACAGACGTACGTTGATTTTTTACTTGATTGGGAAAATGCTATGTTACTGGGTGTGTGTGTGCTCAGTGCTCTCTGGCGCAAATTTGAAGTTAAGTGGTGGTTGGGTCAAGGGGCTTGTTGTTGAAGGTAACTGCCATAACAGACATTTAGCCATGCTGCCTCTGAGTCTTCTCGTTGCACTCCATATAGAGTTTAATTTTTCTCCTTAATTCTTCAATATCATTTTTGTTTTTCAATCTACAGGCCCTTTACCCTGTGCCATACTAGAAAAACAATATACATATTCACACTTACCTTACCAAACCGCATCCGCCAGGCACCAAATATTGACGGACAGGAATGCAGATGCAACTCCCAATTTGGCAATACCGTATCATTTTTTCTCCTTAAACCCTTGCAGTGCTCGTGTGCTCATGACGGGTCCAGCTCGTCATGAAACATCACAATGAAAATCCCTCTGGTGTGGGCGGGATAGCCTTTTTTGCCAAAACAGCCTCGGGAGATGGGGAAGAGCTTCCCCAGCTCCCGAGGCACCCCCCACTGGTTTCCCTGAAATGACGATCGTCGCGCATGTCGCGCTGACGTCATTTCAGTGAAACCGAAACTGAAATGAGTCAAGAGGAGGGCGATCCCCAAGGCAGGGATCCACCCACTAGACACCAGGGAGGGGGGAGCGGCCCCTTGGGCAAGGGCCTTTGCTCCCCCCCAATTCATTTTGGCATAATTTAGACTTTTTGCCCCCTGGGGGGGGGCAAAAAGCACACTAGGCACCAGGGACATTTTTAGAAATAAAAATAAGTTTGGGGGCTGCCCATAACGGGCACGCAAATGCCCCACCCCCCCACAAAAATGACAGTCTTTCTGCCCACCGGGAGGCAAATGGGAACTGTAGCCCCCAATCTGGCCCCCCAGGAGGCGCAGAAAGCCCACTAGAACCCATGATTTTTTTTGTTTTATTAGTGTAGGGGCTGCCCAAAATGGGCATGACAATATCCCCACCCCACCCCCAGAGAAATTCCAGTCTTTCTGCCCTCCGGGAGGGCAGATGGTGGCAGTGACCCCTGATGTGCCCCCTGAGGGGGGGCAGAAAGCCCACTAAGCGCCAGCGAGTACGCAGGCTTTTTTTATGCATGGGGTGGGGGCTGCCCACAATGGTCATACCAATGCCCCCAACCCCACAAAAAATAGCCACAGTCTTCCTGCCCCCCTCCCCCGATTCCCCCTAGGGCAGCAGAAAGCCCACTAGACTCCGACTTTTTTTTAGCAATGTGCCTACCTATAGATTTTGAACCCTAGCTCTGCCGGCACCTAGGGAAATGTAGCAAACCTATACATTTTTGAAAACTAGACACCCAGGGGAATCCAGGATATGGTGACTTGACTGGCTCTCACCAGGTTCTGTTACCCAGAATCGTTGGGGGATCCACGCAAGTCATACCTCCCTGGAATCCCCGGGGTGTCTAGTTTTCAGAAATGTGTGGGTTTGGTAGGTTTCCCTAGGTGGCCGCCGAGCACCGGGCCAAAAACCCAGGATACCCCCTTTGCAAAATCAGGTAATTTTGTGATAGGCAATTTTGATGTTGCCTCACTACGTTTTGGGCCCTTGCCTGTCGCGGGTACTTGTTCCTCCCACACGTGTGAGGCACCATTTTTATTGGGAGACCTGGGGGAATGCTGGGTGGTAGGAAATTTGTGTCAGCCCGGTGATGCCTCAACTTTCCCACACAAAAATGTGTGAAAATAGTGATCTTTTTTTCTGTTAAAATTGAGGTTTGCAGTGGATTCTGGGTAAGGAAACGTTGGAGAAACCACGCAAGCCATACCTTCCTGGAATCCCCCGCGTGTCTAGTTTTCATAAATGTGTGGGTTTGGTAGGTTTCCCTAGCTGACCGCCGAGCACCGGGCCAAAAACCCAGGGTACCCCCTTTGCAAAACCAGGTTGTTTTGTGAAAGGCAATTTTGATGTCGCCTCACTACGTTTTGGGCCCTTGCCTGTCACGGGATCTTGTACCTCCCACACGTGAGAGGCACCGTTTTTATAGGGAGACCTGGGGGAATGCTGGGTGGTAGAAAATTTGTGTCAGCCCGGAGATGCCACAACTTTCCCACACAAAAATGTGTGACAAAAGTGTATTTTTCAGCTAAAATTGAGGTTTGCAGGAGATTCTGGGTAAGGAAACGTTGGGAGATCCACGCAAGCCATACCTCCCTTGAATCCCCTGGGTGTCTAGTTTTCAGAAATGTGTGGGTTTGGTCGGTTTCTGAAGGTGCCGGCAGAGCTAGGGTTAAAAAACTATAGCTAGGCACTTTGCCAAAAAAGGGTCATTTTTTACTGCGCAATTGAGGTGTGTCCACATTGCGTTTTGCCCCGTTTCCTGTCGCGGGCACTAGGCCGACCCACAAACATGACGTACCATTTTTCTCAGAAGACTATGGGGAACACGGGGTGGGTGGACAAATGTGGATCCACCCAGATTCCAGTACTTTCCACCACAGAAATGTGCGGAAAATGTGTTTTTTTTTACAATTTTTTAGGTTTGCAAGGGATTCTGGATAACAGAACCTGGTGAGAGGCAGTCAAGTCACCCCATCCTGGATTCCCCTGGGTATCTAGTTTTTAAAAATGTATAGGCTTGCTAGGTTTCCCTAGGTGCCGGCAGAGCTGTGATTCAAAAACAACAGCTAGACACTTTGCCAAAAAAGGGTAATTTTTCACTGCGAAATTGAGGTGTGACCACGTTACATTTTTCGCCGTTTCCTGTCGTGGGCACTAAGCCGTCCCACACAAGTGAGGTACCATTTTTCTCGGAAGACTTTGGGGGACGTGAGGTGGGTGGAAATTTGTGGATCCACGCAGATTCCAGAATTTTCCATCACAGAAATGTGTGGAAAATGTGTTTTTTTGCCAATGTTTTAGGTTTGCAAGGGATTCTGGGTAACAGAACCTGGTGGGAGGCAGTCAAGTCACCCCATCCTGGATTACCCTGGGTGTCTAGTTTTAAAAAGTGTATAGGTTTGCTAGGTTTCCCTAGGTGCCGGCAGACCTATGGTTCAAAAACTACAGCTAGGCACTTTGCCAAAAAAGGGTCTTTTTTCACTGCGAAATTGAGGTGTGACCACGTTGTGTTTTGCGCTGTTTTCTGTCGCGGGCACTAGGCCAACCCACACAAGTGAGGTACCATTTCTATCAGGAGACTTAGTGTAATTCAGATTTGTAAAGCAACTGTTATTACCTATTGACTTTCGATGCATTTCTGCCTTCCAAATGAAAGACATTGTGTAAAAAAGAACTAATTTTGAAAAATTAGCGATAATTCTCATGCTGGTATGAGTATTCCCAATTTCGAAAATGTGCAAATATCTATTGTTTCTAAACTCTACGGGCCCGATTCACAGAACTAACTTAAGACAAAATCCTAAACTTACTACTATTTTGGTATTCACAGAATGCACTTACTGCTTTTGGTATTCACAGAATGCACTTACTACTTTTGGTATTCACAGAATGGATTTACGACTACTAACTTTACGTCCGCACTCGGGCCGGGTATTCTGGCCCGAGGCGGAGCTTCCGGTCCGGAGGTGGAGCTTCCGGCCCGGAGGCGGAGCTTCCGGCCCAGAAGTGGAGATTTTGGCCATGGCTAAATCTCCGCCACTGGCCGGAATCCCCAACTCCGGGCCGGAAGCTCCGCCTCCGGGCCGGAAGCTATGCCTCCAGGCCGGAATTTCCGGCCCGAGTTCGGACGTAAAGTTAGTAGTCGTAAATCCATTCTGTGAATACCAAAAGTAGTAAGTGCATTCTGTGAATACCAAGAGTAGTAAGTGCATTCTGTGAATACCAAAAGTAGTAAGTTTAGGATTTTGTCTTAAGTTAATTCTGTGAATCGGGCCCTACAATTTGTTCTCATTTCAGAAATACATAGGTGTCTTTCATACCGACTTTTCCATGTTTACATTTTCCCACAATAATTGATATATACATGGTACATAATAAAAAGCCATTGCAAATTGCTGCTCAGTTTTTGACTCTGGGTTCGTCGGATTCGTGGTGAACCTACAAATCCTATATATCCCCACAACCAGAAAGGTCCAGCGGATGTAACGGTATTTTGCTTTCAAAGACCTGTCATAATTAGAAGAAGTTACAAGTGAAAATGTTGACACGAAAGGCTGTTTTTTCAACTAATTTTCAATTTTTCCTATATTTAGCTGTTAGTTTCTATAAAGAAACCTTGATGCATCTACACAAATGACCCCTTGCTGAATTCAGAATTGTGTCTACTTTTCTAAAATGTATAGCTTTCCAGGATCCATTATTGCTTTCATACCCATTTCTCCCATTAACTGGAAGGAGCTTGAAAGCACAAAAAATAGCAAAAATAGGCTATGTCCCAGAAAAATGCCAAAACTGTGTAAAAAATGTTGGTTTTGTGACAATAGTCTGTCATTCCCTAAAATCTGGGAAAATTGTGATTTCAGCCCCACAAACCCTTTTTTGATACCATTTGCAGGGAAAAACTCAGACGCTTTCATTTGAAGCCCTATTTTCCCATTTTTCCCCCCAAAAATAAAATGTTGCTGTATTTTGGCTAATTTCAGTGACCCCTCCAGGGGAATCCACAAATGCTGGGTACCTTTACAATCCCCATGATGTTGGAAGAAAAGGACGCAAATTTGGTGTGGATACCTTATGTGGTCAAAAGATTACAGGGGCCTAAGCGCGCACTACCCCAAATAGCCCAAAAAAGGCTTAGCACGGGGGGGTGGAGGGGGGGGGGGGGGGGGAGGCCTAGCAGTGAAGGGATTAATCATTAGAACTGTGTGTGTTGTTTATGTTTGTTTACTTGACTCCTACATATATTTAAATATGATTTGCTATCTTTCAAAGCTTGGTAGAACAGAACATATAGTAACCTGCGTCTCTCTGGAGTCAGATGGCCAATTTGATTTGGTGTACCTGTACTAGTCTTCATTATCATGCATACGTTTCTTTTTCCAAGATGAATGTTGTCCTTGTGTAGCGTTTGTCTTTGTCAAACCTTTCCCTGAAAACCCTCTTCCCATCTATTCATCGAACCACTAACCCTCTTCCCCCAGGTTGTGTGATTTATTGAGGTGTGACAAAATTTAATTTACACCATTAAGTGATCACACACTTGGTGGGGCGGATGTGGTGAAAGCAACTGCAATTCAAGGTAGGGCGAGATTCTTCTTCAACTCTAAATATAGCCCACACTGCAATATTATATATATTAGATTGCCCACCCATGCACAGTATTAAATTTTTTTTTTCAGAGGAACATAATTCATAATTGCCAGCATCATCATCCTTCCGGCACTGTATTGTGCGCATCAAAGGTTACACTTGTCCACATCATAACTTGAGTTGACTTCCTTTTGTAACTTTTACTAGCTCAACATTGTTATTAATATATTTTCTCACTTGGCTCTCTTCTTCTTGTGTACTAGTAGTACTCTAGTCTCTAGACTCTAGACTGTCTTATTTTTTTTGGAAGGCCTGCATATAAAATGGCATTAACTCAGTTTTATTTCAATTTAATTATTTCCCTGCGATGAATATTCCTCATCCTATAGCTTGAGTTCAACTAGGATGGAGTGGGACCTTGCTTCTGGATCTGGTGCTTTCACTAGCATTCGACTAGTACGCTAGCATGCTGCTACTGTCTCCTACCATCACCATGGCACCTTAGGAAACCATGCAGGCATCACTTTGTCTAATCACAAGTAAGAGAAGAACTGTGGGGGATTCATTGTTGAGCTGCAATAATCTATATACAATGGGAATTCACACCCCCTCCAAGGCCTTAGAAGTTAATATAGTTGCAGACTGTAGAGACTAGGAGGAGAGAGTAGTAAGACAAATGAGGGTAACGCATAACTTTTTGATAGTGTTACACTATCAGCAGATTTTAAAAACTGGCTGCTGGAGTGCAGAAAAGGAAGCAGTGTGAAGAAAAAAGTAACCCCCCCAAAAAAGATTATATCATATGTAAAACTATAAAAAATGTATTTCCCTAACAAATATAAAATGAAAACTCACAACACCTGGCCTACTCCTCTCCCTAACCCCAACCATTGTTCAAAGTAAGCTTAGGAGAAAGAAAGTCCAAATACGGAATTGTCCATAGATGTCCCAAAATACACAAAAAATCCCAAGATTGCCCCAACTCCCACATTTAAAACATCCACCAAACAAAAGATTAAAACGGAGCAAGAGAGGCCTAGTGGTAGGCTAGAAGCTTCCTATCCAAACGGTCTAAAGTTCCTCTATCCTGGCTTCCAGGTTCACCATCCTCTGGAGCATGCAGCGCTGACAGCCTCTATAGTCTGTATAGGGGGAGCAGCAGTGGTCAAATGGCAGTGGGCAGCTGCCTGACCACGGTGCCGGACTACAGGAGGCACTGGGGCCTGGGGCATTGGAGGCTGCAGCTGCTTTCCCCTGCTCCTCCTCCTCCTCCAGGACCACCAGCCGCTGATATTCAGCCCTTATGGCCTCCAGCTTCCTTTGCCAGATCCTGGCTGCTACATGCTGTCTGTTGGGTTGTGAAGATGATCAATTGGCAGGAGTAGCTATATCAAGAAAGAAAAAAGACAAATTGTAACCAATACTCTCAGAAAAAAGTAACACATACAATTATATAGTGCCACAGTAGCACTAGCAGTACATAACATTTGCTGATATCCTCGATTCCTCAGCCCATTCAATTTTGATTTGATTAGAGTTTCAGGCATTAAGCGCTATGGAGTATACACATATTCTTCTTCTCTCTCTTATTTAGCTAAATTAATGTAGGCATGCCTGCTCAGCTTGCGCTCTAGACAGACATACTTGTGTTGTGTTACTTTGCTACTGTCTGCAGCTGTATTAGACAATTATCTCTTTTTCTATCATGGCCATGCAATGTTAAATGCCTGAATTTCACCCTGACTACACCAAGGCAGGTGTATAGTTACTAATATATGAATGATATATGTCACGTGAGGTACTACTATTGGTACCAAGCAGCCAATAGGTTAACCATGGCTGTCACTGGCGAAATGCAATGGGTAAGAGTTTGGAGGGAGGCTATTGATGATGATGGGTGGGTACATAATATATGCTGTGCTTGAAAACTGCTGTGAGTCGAGGGAAAAGTTTGAAATACAACCTCAACCAGAACATTCCTTGTTTACTCTTCTTACCAGGGATTTCTGTTCTTCTAGTATTTTTCTTTTTCACCCTTGGCTTTGCTACTCAGTCATAATTTAAGTTTTATATTCTCCTCATCCCGTCTTCATCTATGAATATCATCCATCCAAATATGGCTCTCATTCTCAACAAACCTTTCACCAACATACATTTGTCATTTGACCACCCATGCATCCTTGCATTGACCCATGAAACCCCCTGGATGACTCCTTTCACCCATACACTTTCACCCAGCCAGGCAGGCATCCTTTCACCTTTCATCCATCCTTCACTAACCCATGCATCCTATCAGCCACCTATATGCATCCTTTCACCCACGCAACCTTCTCTGCAAGTCATGTTACCATCGATCCATCAAGATCTGACTCTTCATGAAACTTTCTCTGCTAAGTAAAGAGAGGTATCTTGAACAGTTCACAAGTAACAGTAAAGTGTACACCAGGGGTCTCCAACCTTTTCTGTAGTGAGAGCTAAATCTGATCAGTAAAAACCATTGTGAGCTAGTGAAGGCTAAGCAACGTGTGCATTGCTACCCTATGCCCAGCTTAATTGACTTTAAGCCTAATTTCCATAGAGCCAGATACTATGGTTTGAACAAAATAATTTGACTAGGGGCACTGTAACAAGGCTGCCATGTGTGTCAGTGCGAGCGTGGTCTTTAGGATGTATGAACATGGGTGCATATAAGTGGGATGTATGTGTATGGGTGACTGAAAGACTGTGTTGTATGTACTTGTGGCAGAGGACACACCTTTTGCAATATGTGGCACTGTTAAATGTATAACACAAAGTGGAGAAATTTAAAGTGCAGAAAAACTTTCTGCAAAAATGTTCAGAATATTGAACATGTTTCAGCACTTTGAATTTCTCCCATTCAAAATAATGGCTGTATTTTTCACTTAAAAATATGGCACTGTGTCGAGAAAATTAAACTGAAGTGTTAACTGTGTTTATATTAAGTGCATAAAACTAATCATTTACATTTTCTCCTATTTCTAAGTTTCACATTTGCAAACGCCAAGCATTTTGCTTCCAGTGTATACATGGTGCCATATTTATAACAGAAAAATACATTGGTTTAAATGGGAGGAATCTTAAGTGTAGAAACATGCTTCATAAAACATTGTGTAGTTGGCTTAATTGAAAGTTGAGAGAGACATGAATACTTAAGGCCTGATTAAGGGTGTAGCGGTCCTCCGGTAGCACCCCCGGACGCACTACTCAGAAAACTGCCAAGCCCATGATGAACCCGCCCGCTGGATTATGAATGTACATCATGGCGAGTGAGTGCTGCAGTGGCAGTCTCATGGCAATGGTATGTTAGGCTCAGAGGAGAGTCTAACATGCAGACCGCTGCCGTGAGAACGCCGACTGCACTTTCCTACACATTGTGGTGTGCACCATGTCGTGCATGCCACACCATGCAGAAACGGGGGTGCATTTCCAGGGGTGCACAACACGTGTCCCTCACGCATGCACGCCAGTCTCAGATGCGGCAGGGGCCCTGTTAGGGACCACTCAAATGCTTGTTCACCACCATTTTCATGGCAGGATCACCGCCATGAAAAGGGAGGTGGAGAAGCAACTAATAATATGTTCAGCAGTGCCGACATCGGCACCACCATCATATTACTGACCATGACTGCCTCTGCCATGCCACAGGATCCTGGATCACAGCAGTGGTAGCGGTCCTGTGGCGGTCCAACCGCCACACTCCTAATGCGGTAGATGGTACTGCAGTGGTAGGGGTGGTTGTACCGCCACCGAGAGTACGGTGGTCCATGGACCCCTGTACTCTTAATTAGGCCCAAAATGTTTCATAGAAAACATTTTCTTCACTTTAAATTTCTCCCATTTGAAAAACAACAATTCTATTTTTCAGTTATAAATATGGCACAAGGTCTACTGGCCACTGGGACCAAAAGGCCTGCTGCTTGTAAATGCAACAGTTAAAATGGGAGAAAATAAAAAATTTAAGAATTAATCATTAAGGTATCTTTGAATTAAAATGTTCTCACATTTAAAAGCATTTAGAAACATAATTCTTTTCTCACACTTCAATACTAAGTCAACAAGGACTTTTATTTAAGAGTTAAAAACTTCAGTGCTCCAATTCTTCACCTTTGTGCCCCAGCCTGGCCCAGAAATCTGACTTAGAACTGCTCATTATCAGGCTCTGCAATCTGCAGCCTGATTTTAATAATGTAAAGTAAACACAACCTTCCCTTAACTTTAAAATAAAAATGTGACCCTGTGCCTATTTGAAAATGAACCCAAGGCTGTGAGCTACTCTGAAGGTGTCTGGGAGCTACTGGTAGCTCACGGTCGAATGTTTGGAGACACCTGGTGTACACCCTTGCAGTGAGTATATAAATTGTCAATAAGCAAGCAATATGACTTACCACCTCCCACCACTGCCTCACACCTTGCAGCTGTCACATCTGCTTCCTGCATGGCGTCGCTGTCCCCATTGGCCCCGGCACTGATGGTCATTGCAGCTAGAAAAACATTGCACATTTTTTAGAAGCAATATACGCCTCCCCCAATTTATATTTTCTGTAGAAAAATTGAAAGTACATACACCACACACATCACTACAATTTGGATACAGACAGTATGTTCTATCAAAAATATCTGGTTGGGAATTTTGTTGGTGGCAATTTTTTAAACGCCTCTCAAGAAGACAACCTGTAAAGGACTGGACTTAGTGGCTAGAGTTATTGGTGAATCTGAGTTTTTTAAAAGAAATAAGAGTGGCCAACTGGTCGGACATTAGGTCTTCTTGGTTGGAAAATACAATAGGGCCGTCCTCCTCCTCCTCATACTTCCTTCCAGCCATGGTGCATGGTTTATCAGTTCACTATCCACTGTTGCTAATATTACTAGTCCTACATAAGAAGAAGGCTCAACACACACACGTACAATACCATACTTGGGCATGCAATCTGCACGGCAGAGTAGTAGTACTAGTACTAGTAGAAGTAAGGGACTATGACCAATGGGTTCTCTGAGTCTTACAGTTACACCACTAGCCAGTCCACAAAATATATAAGGGGAGAGGGAAAGCTGACTGAAAAACCAGAAGAAAGGAAGCTACAGACAGAATAGTACAGAAAGAGACAGTTTTAGGTAAAATACAGACACTCGAAAGCTAAAATACCTTAGTACATGGGATAATGCAGGGCTAACAAGAATTTAGAAACAAATAGATCGAAGAAGATTTGGGAAAAAAATAAAATTAGGAAATGGGTAGAGATAAATAGTTCAAAATAAGGAGCGGTAAAAGTTAGTGAAATATATATTAGTATTAACAATACGAGGACTTACTGGGGCCAGCAGTTTTCTTGGGAGGCTCCTCCAGCTCCCGCCTTAGGCAACCTCGTCTTGCCCCTGGAGGCTGATGTAAGACATAATTAAAGAGACAAAAAATTACGGGTGGTAAATAAATATTATTAAATAATCTCTCCAAAAAGATTTTTTGACAGGAAATGACAATTGCAATAACATTGACCTTTCCTAAATCAGATCAACATGTAGTAGACTAGAACTGCGGTCACAGACCATCCTATCTTTATTCCACATTTCCAAAACCTACCTAGCCCGCCTGTTCCACAGACTTTGAAATAAATTGATATTCCAATCTCATTCTTAATTATTCTCAACCCCCTTTGACGGGCTAATTCACTAAGTCTGCATTTTGTCTTTAAATACATAGATGGATGCATATATACATACATCAAGTTGGTTGGTTGCTTGTCACTCACTGTATGAGCTACAAAAAAACGTTCTAACTAAGAATTGAAGTGAGGGGACGCACGCCTCTAAATTACTAATACAAACTACCACTATCATAGTAACGGGACAAAGGAAAGGAATCTCTCTCTAGTCTGCATTACTTAAGTTCTTACTAAATCTGGCCAAGCAACTACAAAGTCACAAACAAGTACGATAATGTAGCGCAGACCACCTGTCTAGAATTGCAGCGATCACATGATATAAGATTTGTAAACATAACTTACCTGCATTTGAGCAGCATGCTTGTTATTTGGGGAACAAAATATTAGCAATAGCATAAAACACACAAGTAATAATAATGTTAACAATTAGTTACTTACCAAGCCCCACAACCTCTAGCCCTAGCAGGTTCTGCTCTCGGTCCAGGATGTCAGACCACTTGTGTGTCAACTGATTGAGGGTGTGCTGGACTGCAGAGCAACGATACACTGCCCAGGGAACACTTGCACTATACTGCTGGTGCTCCCAGAGCCCATACCCGGACCCAGGCCTGCCGCCTGCTGCCAGGGTGGAGGGATAGTGGCGCTGTTTTAAACAAAACAAGCATTGCAACCTCCACCTCCGAAAGCAAGGCCCGGGCGCCACCTTCCCCAAGGAAGGTGGCTCTTGGTTGCTGCCTTTTTTGGCCGCGCTTCTCTGCCATGATGCTAGGGAAGGGGCAGAAAATAAAATGTAGAAAGTATTTTAAAAAAACAGGAAGGAGAGTTAAGGAAGCGAAAAAAGTTAAGAAGGAAGCAGAGAGAAAAATAGTACAAAACTCACTGTAAAAGTAGAAAAAAACTGCAAAGTATACACTCAGGAAGACAAAGGGAAAGATAATAAATAAAAAAGAGCAGAAAAAAATGTTTTGGGAAACAAGAATTTAAAGGATTAGGAAGGATTCCAAAAGTAGGCCCCAGCGCCATAACAGAGAAAGAAACAAGATGGGCGCTCCCATGTTCGATCGCATGATGCAGTTCAAGGGATATTTTCCCCAAAAACACAATCCCCATATGCGTATGGCAGAAACGTTATTTGAATGGGTGAGACAAGCAACTCTGCCGGCTCGTGGAACTCCGCGTAGCATGGCAATGCAAACTCCGCCCAGGCTTAATTCAGAGGCATCTTTTGCCTTACAAGGTTAATAATTCAAATCTCCAGTTTCTCTAATCAGATTTTAAGTGTTTTGGTGTCTTTTTGCTTTTTAAATTTTTTTTTTCTAAATTAGTTTTGAAATAAATTTTTTTGTGTTGTCTTCGTGACTTTGAAATTGCTGGCACTGCTTGAGCTCAGTAAGCATCTTCCAGGGGCATTGCCGGCTGTTTATGCAAAGCTACATGGATTGAGCAGAAATTCATGAGAACTGTTTTTAGATTATGCTTAGGTGTTGATAACCCCTCTCACATTCATAACCCAATTACTGAAAGTAATACCACAATGCCTAACTAAATATCTGCATATATGTCAGGAATCACAGGAGATTTTTTCCCCCTACCTCCATTGTGGCTACTATTCTCTCACTACAAACTCATCAAAGAGCAGTTAATCCCTTAAACTGGAGCGCTAGTTGGCACAGCAGAAACTCCAACATGGCTGCCAACATTCTGACACTGCAACAGCATACCGCTGTTTAGCAGTCTAGTCTTTTAGGTAATGACAGTCTGGTGAGGTGTGCTTCAACATTCCACTGCGCACTTGACTGAAGAATTTACTGGAAGAGCACCTGTTTCTCAAGCGTCGTGGAAGTTAGTCAGGGTAGTCGTGGAATTAACGGGGTTAGTTTTGTCGGTACATCATAGACTCATTAAGGTTAGTGTGAAATACAATAAATTATATCCGAAAGTCAGTGAGAAGATTCTTGAATATTTGCTACTAAAACTCGTAGGCGTAAAACAATGCTTAAACTAGAGAATTAGCGATGTTTAAAAGTTCAAATTCATTTAGCAACAATATAAACTTGAAAGAACATTTTCCTAGCCTTTAATAAATGTTGCTGAGAAGCCCCCAAGTTTGGAAGACGCGGGCGTGACCCTTCAACACGCCGCGTCTGTGATAATAATTCCTTGCAGTTTAACTGAACGAAATAAAAAAAGAAGTTCAATCGCGGGCACCGTTCTTTTCTGTGCCGCGTTTGAACTCGTAAGCACACTAATTAAAAGAAGACGCGCACACGTTACTCTTCGTGCAGCGTAGTGCATTCCTGAGGCTTGATTGATTTAGAACATGTGAAAACAAACGCGGGCACAGGCCTTCCCTTTGCGGCGTTTGTACCTTAATACAAGCTAAGATTTAAACGCGTGTACGACTTCCTTCACACCCCGTTTAACTCTCCCAAGTGCAAGTGAACAAAACACGGGTGCCTTCTTCAAGCACGCCGCGTTTGATTTAATACCTGAGGGGAGTATTTCTGGCACGATTCTGACTAATGCCGTTACCTCCCACTAATTAACTGAAGATACAATACGAGTCATTAGAACCATTTAACCTCAAAAGAAATACTTAGAAAAGGCTGGTGACATAATTGGTTTTGGAAGAAAAGACAGCAGACACAGCACAGTTATTCAGACACCCAGTTAGAGTCATCTCTTCCACTTGTCATAGTGAGTATATAATTGGGAACAGGAAGGTAATCCATATTCGTAGGGTATCAAAGATATAAATATATACTTACCTTGTTTTCTTATGCCAAAACAGAGCAGAGACTGAACGACCTGTAAAGAAAGGAACAAGTGATTAGAGAGAAGGCTTGTCATGATAAACACTAGCAACACATAAGAGAAGTAAGAAGAGAGACAAGCCCAAAACTACTTTCTGGTAAGATAAGTAATCCAATGTTTAAAGTAAAGTAAGTTCAAGGTGAACAGTTATAGCTGACATATGTAAATGTTTTTAGCCTGAACAACAAGAAGAAGAAAAGACGAAGCAGAACCGGAAGAGTTTTGGAGCAGTCTCTTCTCTGTCCCAACCAATTTTCCCCCCTTAGTACTTACCTGCGATGGAATTTTAAAATGCCAAGCAGGAAGGTTCTGAGAAGGGCATTGGGACTTAGCGTCATTCTGCTCCTGTGTGGTTAAACTAGTTTAAAGTACGACAGAGTGAAGTGCCCACGTTGGTACAAGCACCTGAGCAGAATGGTGGACGGTCTGGATCTAACAAATTTAGGCGGGATTTTGAGTAATATACAAAGGGACTTGGAGACAGTGAGAGAGGAAAATAAGATATTAAGTAAAGAGATTATTACCTTTAAAACGGGAACACCAGTTCTGGGTACCAGCCAAACCTCCACATCCTTCTGAACACAGAATCCCAACACTAGTACTCCGTCCTTTGCCCCCACTCAAGTCATCCACTCATTATCACCAGTAATTCCTCTTGCCCCTCCAGAGAGATTCAATGGAGCCCCACAGAAAGCACAATTTTTTTTGACCCAGTGTCGCTGCACTTTATGTGCCACCATACGACCTTCCACCATGCTCAATCCCGCGTGGCGTTCATCCTATCCTACCTTAGTGGGGACGCCGCCTCATGGTCCATGCCACTAGTGTCCAAGGATTAACCAATTCTGTACAGCCTAGACGACTTCAAGAAGGAATTCCTCCGCATTTTTGATCGAAGAACAGCATCTCAGGCGTCGGACAATGAATTGTTAGAATTATAACAGGGTAACCGAGAACTTGTGGCCTACCTAGCCCAATTTAATAAACTAGTGGTTGAGACCAACTGGCCCGGAGATAGAAGAGCGGCAGTATTCTACAGGGTATTGAGAGAAGAACTGAAGGACGCCCTATCCAAATCCCGAATCGACCTACCAACATCTCTGCCTTAGTGGATTTAACCTTAGAGATTTATTATTGGCAAAGTGAGCGAAAAGGAGAACGTAAAAGGGAGTTTAGATCTAGTGTTCCTCGCTTCAACCGAGTCAAAGCTGAACCCACACGGACTGCTGAGAGTTCTGCAGGAACAGAACCCATGCAAATTGGAGTAGTTAGAAGGCCACTCTCTAAGGAGGAAAACGAGAAAAGAGGATTAAACAAATTGTGCTTGTATTGTGGAGGAAGTGGACATTTTGTCAAGAACTGTTTAAAGATACCAAAGTTGCCAGCAAAGGAGAAGGAAAACTAGAGGCACCACAGGTAAGTGGAGTTGGACCTGTGGATGCGAATGGAGCAACAACTCCAATAGGTCACCAATTGGCAAACACACTACAAGTCTCCTCACTCCACTTGGTAATGACTGTAACACTAAGGTTAAGGTGTATAATTTTGGCCGGAGTCATCGTCATGGTTGATTCTGGGGCAACAGGTAATTTTTGAGACCACAAATTCGCTGGTCAGATCGGATTACAAGCTATCAAAAAGGAGAAAATTGAGAAGGTCCAAGCAGTGGATGGTACAGAGTTGACTTCAGGACCAATTACCAGTCACACGGAATTGGTACTTTTGACCACAATTGTGGGACATCAAGAGACATTACAGTTTAATTTAATAGACGCCCCCCAATTTCAACTAATTTTAGGTCTACCATGGCTGACTGAACACAAACCTTTGATAGATTGGGGAGCCCAAACTATTCAATTAAATTCAGAATACTGTACAAGACATTGTTTTAAAGGTTTGACAAACCATACAGTAACCGGTGCGGTCACTCAGTTATGCACAAACAGAGGTTCTGTTTGTGTGATTCAAACAACTGAGATACCAGAACCATACCAAGATTTTGCAGACGTTTTTGACGAAATCAAGGTCAAGATATTTCCTCCCCATAGGCCCTACAACTGCAAGATCGACCTGGAACCTGGAGCTAACCTACCATGCAGCAGAGTTTACGCTTTGACTGCTAAGGAAAATATCCACTTGAAGGAATATTTTATGAAGAATCTGGAGAATGGATTTATTAGACCATCCCAGTCCCACGTCTCTTCCCCCCTTTTTTTTGTACCGAAGAAAGGGGGGGATCTCAGGAATTGTATTGACTTTAGGGTGATTAACAGGATAACTGTCAAAAACCGATACCCGTTACCCTTCATTTCAGTACTGATTGATCAAGTGAAGGAAGCAAAGATTTACACTCGCCTAGATCTATGAGGAGCGTACCATCTGATCAGACTCTGAGAAGGCGACGAGTGGAAGACCGCGTTCAGGACCAAATTTGGGCTCTATGAGTACCTAGTAATGCCGTATGGTCTTTGTAACGCGCCTGCGGCCTTCCAGTTCTTTATCAATGATGTTTTACGTGAATTAATTGATCAATGTGCTATAGTCTACATCGATGACATCCTAATTTATTCAACCACGACTGAAGCACATTATGACCAGGTCAGAGCGTTTCTACAACATCTACGTGAGAACTCTCTATATGTAAAATTTGAGAAATGCCTGCTCAACACCGATACAGTGGAATTTCTAGGGTTTGTGCTTTCGCCTAATGGAGTTCAAATGGATGAGCAGAAGGTGAAAGCAATAATGGACTGAAAATCTCCTACCAGTATGAAGGAAGTTCAAAGCTTTATCGGAGTCTCCAATTTTTACATACGATTCATTCATGGGTTCTTCTCTAAGATACTCCCTCTGACTCGTCTTCTGAGGAAAGGCGTTCCGTTCCAATTGTCTGAAGAGGCATAAGAAGCCTTTCAAATGATGAAAACAGTTTCACTATGCACCAGTGTTACTTCATGCAGATCCCTCTGAGACAGACGCTTCAGACCTAGCCATCGGAGGAATACTTTCTCAGAGGCAAATGGACACGGAACAGTTGCATCCGGTGGCTTATCGGTCCTGCAACCTCAACCCTGCGGAATGCAACTATACTATTACAGAAAAAGAACTCCTGGCAATGAAGGATGACTTCAAGGATTGGAGGCATTACTTAATGGGCGCTAAACACACTGTAATGCTGTTTACAGATCACTGCAACCTCAAATTTTCACGATCTGCTCGTACACTCACGCCACGTCAGTTGCGTTGGTCTCTGTACTTCGCGGACTTCGACTTTGTTATCACTTTTCATCCGGGATCTAAGAACGGAAAGGCTGATGTTCTTTCTAAACTAGACACAGAAAATTAAACTCCAGTCATTGAAAATCAGCAAATTATACCCGATGACAAATTCATTGGAGCAATTTCTTTGGAACCCTTTGAGCATCATGTTCGGAATTTGATGTCGGACCTTGATATGGAGACCTGGGCCACAGGAGATCCACAACGTTTCATCCACAACGGCCTTCCCTACCAAGGCTCCACTCTGTATTTACCCACCAAGGAACTTCAGTTAAAAGCAATGCAGGAATGTCATGACAACCCACAGGCTGGTCACAAGGGCATCTTAAAAACTGAAGATTTACTTAAACAAAATTTATGGTGGCCATACATGTGCCATGATTTTTGTCAATACGTTTTGAGTTGTGAACTCTGTGCACGGGGAAAATCGGACAGGCAGGCCCCAAAAATTCTCTTACAACCCATGCCCACTCCCTCATATCCTTGGCACACGGTCTCGCTAGATTTGATTGTTGATCTACCTTCTTACCATGGTTATGAGCACCATTCTTGCAGTTGTTGACACCTTTAGCAAAATGGCACACTTTGTACCCTTCAAGGGTACACCCACTTCCAAGCAATTGTCACAACTTTTCAATCAACACATAATTCGAATTCATGGGATTCCTAAGGTACTCATTTCAGACAGGGGCTCCCAGTTCCTAACACGATATTGGAAGGCTTACATCAAAGGTCTTAATATTGACCATCATTGCTCCGCTAGTCTTCACCCAGAAACTGATGGTCAGACTGAACACATGAAACAAGAATTAGAACAACACCTCAGACTATATTTTTTAGATGAGGAGGGTGACTGGCCTGACCATTTATGAAATGCAGAGTATGCCTATAATAACGCCCTTAATGTATCCACAGGCTGCTCCCCTTTCTTTATAAACTCAGGCATACATCCTAATTCCCATGCTAATTTTGATAATGCTAACATCCCTGCTGTTCAAGATATTGCCCGACAGTTAACCAAGATCCATCACTCAGTAACCCAGAATTTGTAGTTTGCGAAGGCTCGTTACAAACACTTCGCTGACCGAAAACGTATAAAATTACCTGAGCTTCATGTGGGAGATTTAGTCTGGTTGTGTGCAAAAAATCTCAGACTCAAGGGTCCCCGTAAATTCCAGCCTCGTCTTATGGGTCCTTATCCAATTGAGAAGGTCATTAATCTAGTCACCTATCGACTATCTCCTCCTGGAACTACCAAAATTCATCCTGTCTTTCATGTTTCTCTCCTAAAACCAGTTCATCCGGGGTTGCGTAGGTCTTCCCCTTCTGACCCTTTAATCCTTAATGGTGAGGCGGAGTATGAAGTTAAACGAATTTTAGATTCAAAACTCATCCGCAATGAACTCTTCTACCTCCTTGATTGGAAGGGTTATGGACCTGATGAACGTTCCTGGGAAAAGAGGACTGATGCCCATGCCCCCCAATTAATTAAAGCTTTCCTTGCCAAATTCCCTACCAAACCTCGACAGGAGGAAACCCCGTTGGGAGGGGGTACTGTCAGGAATCACGGGAGGTTTCCTCCCCCTACCTCTACTGTGGCTACTATTCTCTCACTACAAACTCATCAAAGAGCAGTTAATCCCTTAAGCTGGAGCGCTAGTTGGCACCGCAGAAACTCCAACATGGCTGCCAACATTCTGACACTGCAACAGCATACCGCTGTTTAGGAGTCTAGTATTTTAGGTAATGACAGTCTGGTGAGGTGTGCTTCAACATTCCACTGCGCACTTCACTGAAGAATTTACTGGAAGAGCGCCTGTTTCTCAAGCATCGTGGAAGTTAGTCAGGGTAGTCGCGGAATTAACGGGGTTAGTTTTGACGGTACATCATAGACTCATAGGATTAAGGTTAGTGTGAAACACAATAAATTATATCCGAAAGTCAATGAGAAGATTCTTGAATATTTGCTAATAAAACTCGTAGGCTTAAGGCAATGCTTAAACTAGAGAATTAGCGGTGTTTAAAAGATCAAGTTCATTTAGCAACAATATAAACTCGAAAGAACATTTTCCTAGCCTTTAGTAAAAGTTGCTGAGAAGCCCCCGAGTTTGGAAGACGCGGGCATGACCCTTCAACACGCCGTGTCTGTGAGAATAATTCCTTGGAGTTTAACGGAACTAAATAAAAAAAAGATGTTCAAACACGGGCACCGTTCTTTTCCATGCTGCGTTTGAACTCGTAAGCACACTAATTAAAAGAAGACGCGTGCACGTTACTCTTCGTGCCGCTTAGTGAATTCCTGAGGCTTGATTGATTTAGAACATGTGAAAACAAATGCAGGCACAGTTCTTCCCTTTGCCGCGTTTGTACCTTAATGCAAGCTATGATTTAAATGCATGTACGACTTCCTTTGCACCTCGTTTAACTCTCCCAAGGGCAAGTGAACAAAACGCGGGCGACTTCTTCAAGCGCGGTGTGTTTGATTTATTACCTGAGGGGAGTATTTCTGGCACGATTCTGACTAATGCCGTTACCTCCCACTAATTAACTGAAGCTACAATACGAGTCATTAGAACCATTTACCCTCAAAAGAAATACTTATAAAAGGCTGGTGACATAATTATTATTATTTTTTTTTTTTTTTTAGTGCGAACTTGACCCGAATCCAATCAGGTATCAGAGCGCTTTACATAGCACCAGTAATGTTACAAGAGGACACACATTCATTGGTTTTGGAAGAAAAGACAGAAGACACAGCACAGTTATTCAGACACCCAGTTAGAGTCATCTCTCCCACTTTTCCTAGTGAGTATATAATTGGGAACAAGAAGGTAATCCATATTCGTAGGGTATCAAAGATATAAATATATACTTACCTAGTTTTCTTATGCCAAAACAGAGCAGCGTCTACAGTAGAACGACCTGTAAAGAAAGGAACACGTGATTAGAGAGAAGGCTTCTCATGATAAACACTAACAACACATAAGAAAAGTAAGAAGAGAGGCAAGCCCAAAACTACTTTCTGGTAAGATAAGTAATCCAATGTTTAAAGTAAAGTAAGTTTAAGGTGAACAGTTATAGCTGACATATGTAAATGTTTTTAGCCTGAACAACAACAAGAAGAAAAGACGAAGCAGAACCGGCAGAGTTTTGGAGCAGTCTCTTGTCTGTCCCAACCCCTTTTCCCCCCTCAGTATGAAAATACCAAGCAGGAAGGTCTGAGAAGGGCATTGGGACTTAGCGTCATTCTGCTCCTGTGTGGTTAAACTAGTTTAAAGTACGGCCCTTGACAATATACTTCATTTTCACAAACTGGATATCAAGACATAACTAATCTTTAATGGGAAAGCAACAACATAATTGTATAGCAGCAGCTGTTTGTGTTACCTTTCTAAGGTTACCTGTGACCTATCCAGTACAGCATATTCACCTGCCCATCCAGCCAAACCCCCTGCTAAGTATTGATGGTTATTTCAATGCACATATGATCTCTGTAGCTGTGAACCCTTTTCTCATGGATACACACCTGAGTATTTAAACCCCATAATATCGAATTCCAGGAGTCATTTAATTCTCGCATATTCCCCTCTGTTGCTTCATGAGTATTAAGTCCTTAACTTTGCATGAATCCAGTAACTTCAACATCAGCCACTAACATTGTACCAGTAGCATTTTAACGACAATTTATTTTTAGGAAAGCAGCTTGTTTGCATCAGCTTCTTCTTGAGCCACTCAGTATTGTTCTCTTCTTTCTGCAGAAAAAATGTAAAATTGATCCTTAACATTCCAAACTTCACTAGAATGGTGTATATTTTCCTACCTAATCTTCTGTGGAATAAGCAGAAAAGATCAGTGGCTCTTTTGTGTCCTGGGTTAAGTGACATTGTGCTGCTCACTACTTGACAAAGTAGTCTTGGCAATTGCCTGTTATTTTGTTTCTGTGCGATGGCTGTGTCATATTTTCTTCAGGGCCTAAAATATTGACCAGTTTTACATGATCCACAAACGCATCATGTGGGGGCACAAACCAGTAGTAATCACTTACAGATAGAGTTAATGGCTTATATAGCCCTTCCTATCTCTTTAATATTGGTTCCATATTGGACTTTTTTAGGTATAATACATTTTATCTTCCATAGCTATTTGTATTCTGCCCTTGGCTCATTACAGCACGTCAATACATTATGGTGAATAAAGTAGTTTGTGTAACAATACAGTCACTTGTACAGTGGGACATCCTGGAAAGCAACCCCTACCCCACTGGTGTGTTACCACTAACACATATCAAAACATAATAGAAAAATCAAGCAGATAAACACATGATGTATGGGCACGCCACAAAAAGAGGATTATTCACATGAAGGTGCATTTAATGGGTACCATTTTTCTTTTTTTGTTTTGCACTATGGAGCTTGTAGGTATGTATAGCAAAGTTCATATTCCACATCGCTTTATATTCATTCAGTCCCTGGCACAGTAGTCTAGTAGTAGTAGCCCATGGCAGTGAAATATGGCTGCTGTTCATCTCACATGTATAGAACATTTGCTCCACACATGTGAGGTGAACTTCACTTGGAGAAATCTTGTTTTTTACAGATTTGTATTTCTGTCAAGGTGATTTGTCAAAGAGCCTATCTCAGCTCACTGGCAGAAAGTCTGATTCCTGCTGGTACTGCACAAAACAATGTGCATTATAACTTAGGGCCGAATTACGATGCGGGCTAAAACGGCTCCGGCTGTTGGTAAGACCCCTTCATCCCCCATCATAATCGTCTGGTTAGATTCCTTTCCAACCAAACCATTTAGATGGGGTGAGTCGTAAGGGAATTTGAATCAGATTTCCGAATGACTTTCGATGGGCTCAAAGAGTCCGTCTGCATTCGAATGGCCGGCTCTTTCCGGCTGAGGGATTATGATGGCAGATTCCCACAGACTTTCTGTGCCGGCCTTTCCCACACAGAAAGACTTTGGGAATCTGTCTTTTGGGGGCCACCAGCAGGGTCCCCATGGGTGCAAGGCTGCCTAATGGCAGCTTAGGGGGCACCTGTGGTGCCACCCTGTTGATCCCTACACCCCGTGGCAGGCACCTTGAGGTGCCTGCCACAGGGTGCAGAGATGAACTGCACCCCTGCACTCTACAATGAGAGACTGCATTCTGTCCGGAATGCATTCTCCCATTGTAAAGTATGAGATTTGCATACCTAAATGATGTCTGACGGACTCCAGTCCATCCGAGATCATAATCAGACCCTTAGTGGTTATAGACCCTGGGTGAGTAATAATATGCAGACTCAAAAATACTAGATCCTTTCTGCATGTCAATACCAATTCCAAGTCAAATAAGGGACCCTTACCCTTGCCATTTAGTATCTGCTCCCAGCAGGTGGTAAATGGCAGCAGAGGGGTGCTTTGGGTCGGTGTCTAGGTGCAGGGGGCTTGAGGACAACACACAGAGAAAGGAGAGGTTGTATGGAGTGTTAGTGGGTGTGTAAGTGGTTTTGTGGATGATGTCATTTAAGATGTCAACTAAGATGTCATCAGTGATTTCACTGACCATGTCATGAGAGATGTAATATATGAGGTCGTACAGAGAGCATTGTGGGGACATAAGTTACAGTTAGCTCAGGTACCTATAACTGCTGAATTTCAATGGTTTGGTATAAGTGAAATCTTAACCTAACTATAACGTTCCTTTAACATTTGGGTTTTCAGTAAATTTCTAAGGTTTTTTTAATTCCATTTCTAAAGAGTTATGTCCCTGTAATGTTTAGTAATGTTTAGTTCTTTTTTAGTTTAGCGGAGGTTTTAGTGCACCCTTTACTTCTAGTAGTTGCCCTACATGTAGCTTCTATGATTGGAACAGGCGACTTAGGCGTAGAAACCTGACTTTGAATACTGTCGCCCCTTTCAAGGGGAAGGGAAAGGTTAGATGGTGACAAGGCATGGGGAAGGTCCGGAGTTATAGACAGTCGGCGCTCAGTTCGCTGGATTTCTGTGGCCACCACTCCTTTCGCCCTTTGTAACATCCGATCAATTGATGTCTGGGGGAGAAGTTGAGGGGTGGAACAAGGGGGGGCATGGCATAAGGCTTTTACAGTTTGTTTGCCCATACTTAGCTCTGTGGTGTCAGCTAAAATTGTGGGGGCTTTCTTAATACTAACAAAAACGACAATCCCAAAGAAACAGCTTACGTTAGCGAAGTAAATGGTAGGATTTACAGTTGTAGTGGTTAGTCACTCCTGCTTCTTCGTTGCCTGACCCCTATGCAAAACCCCTTACTTCTCTCTAGGCACGATTTTCAAACCAAGGGGGGCGGCCCAGCCTCCACCGGCCTCCTCTGGCCACGGGCTTCACCCGGCGCTGTCCTCGGGAACCCTATACTCCTTATATGCGCCTCCTGGCGCTCGCTGTGTGCGTGATTGGTGTGCGCGCCGCGCTTGCCGCTGGTGGTCCCGGGTAATAGAGTCCTGGAATGGCGGCGCTGGCGGAAGGTCTCTGTGGCGGTGGAGGCAAGATTGTGGCAGGATTGATGGCCGGTAAATTGCCCCCTAAGACAAACAGGGCTCTTTTAGTAGTTCAGAGAAGTCTGTGCGCACCTGTCTGCAATCCGCCCTCTCGCAGATCCCCTCACCTTTTGCGCTCAAACTTTGCATAGAGACTCAGCAGCTCCCAGAGTATCCTGACAACAGTCTCTCAGCCACTCGTTCTCTCTGCCACCATCCCGAAGGAGCACAATCCGCCAGATTCCTGGCCAGCAGGGATCACGTCTTTTCTGCAACCCTGCTGTCCCCACTTCTCCGCTCCTCTACGGCTGCCTCACACCACAGCCACCTCCTTTACTGGTGTTTTAATCAGGGCATCACTCTCTTACATCTTTGAATTACAAGCTAAGATTTTTCTGCCAGTGGGAGTTTTGCTACACAAGCTTGTTACTCAGCTACATGTCCGGGGGCCACACTGGGTGTGCTAGTGTCTGCATTGTTGGATGCCTGGGTGTGTCAGTCTATACATCAGTGTATGACAGTGTGCCTGTCTGTGCATCAGTGTGTGCCTGGGTGGGTCAGTGTCTGCACTGTCATATGCCTGGCTGTGTCACTGTATGTATCAGTGCATGCCTGGATGTGTCAATGTATGCATTAGTGTATGCCTCGGGTTGTTGTTACTGGGTGTATTACTTTTTGCCTGGGTGAGTCAATGTCTGCTTTGGTGTATTCCTAGGTGTGTCAGTCTATGAATCGGTGTATGCCTGTGTGTGTCAGTATGTGCATCAGCTTGTACATGGGTGTCTTATTGCATTAGTGTTTGGCTGGGTGTGTTACTGTCTGTATTAGAGTTCAGTTGGGTGTGTCACTAGGTATATCAGTATGTGTGTGGGTGTTTGAGAGGCTCAATATCTAAGTGGCTCTATCGATATGTGAGTTTGTGTGTCATTGGCTATATAGGTATGTGCCTGGGTGTGTCAGTTTGTTTATCGGAGTGTCTCTGGGTGTATCAGTAGTTGTATCAGTGTGTGTCTGGGTATGTCAGTGGCTGTACTGATGTGTCCCTGGGAGTGTCAGAGGTTGTATCCGTGTGAGCCTGGGTCTCTCAGTGGCTTCATATGCTGTTATGGGTAAAAGATGCACCTACATTTGGAACAGACACAGATGAGTAGGTACTTTCTTTCATAGAACAGTATATTACATGTAGCATTTAACAAAACACTGAGGAAAGCATAAAGCAGCAAGTACTGCATTTCCATTGACACAGATGTGCAAGGTACTGTCAGCAGAAATATGAAATTATTTTCATAGCTCTCCAGTGAACCACCTTCATGTTTTCACAGTCTGCAGCCAGCTCCTTCTTCCTAGTTTTCTTTGAAAAAACGACAAAGTACAAATCTTTTGGGGAAAGCATCTTAAAAAACAACTATACTTTTTACAGACATTTCAAAAGTGCCCCTCAAAATCCTCCCAGGACTGGTGGCACACTTTCTGACTGCCCCTGTATTTCACTGGGATGAATTCATACTTACTAACAAGGGTCTCTATTATGATTGGATACCTCAAACTCTTCCCGTTCTCGGGGACCAGAATGACTCCAAAGGCCAGCTCCCAAATCCTCCTCAGAGATGCTCTGTACTTCTAGAGGTACTTCATATGCGTGAAACAACCTGTCTATATCACCACCCTCCTTACAGTGAGGCAACCAAGTCTCTGGGTATATGGACTCTTTCTTCTGGACTGGACACAGTAGTTTTGCTCCTACAATTTTTGCTAGACTAACAGCAATTTGGCCTTTAAGTCCTCCTCCTTGACAGTCACTTTGTGAGCCAACAAGACCATTTTCTCCTCCAAGGCTGCCTCAGCTCTTCTCTCCTCTGCTGTCACCTGGGCAAGCTGTAGCCTCAGCTCCCTCTCAGCCTATCTATCCTTGACCTCCTCAGGGGACTGGGTTTGGGAAGAGAAACTATTTTCATGCATTGAATCCAGTAGGGAAGTCTCTCTCTGTGAGGAACCCCTTCTCTTCCCTGGAATCTTTCTCTAGTTATTTCTCTACTCCTTTTTCTTCTTCTCAGAGCCAATAGCCTTAGTGACCCTGATTCTAAGGTCAACTACAATCAGGATCCTCCCTTCTCAACAATGCTGATGTAGGCCTCTTAAAACTCTTCCTGTGGTGCAGATTGCTTTCTGTGGATGTCCTCCCAGACTATAGGACAAACTAGTACTCAAACTTGGACGTGCAGCTGAGTAAATTGGTGTGTGAATGGCTTTATGGGTGTGTGAGTGAGTACTGCAATCACTGTCTGGCTATATGAGTGATGGGTACATAGGTGCTTTTGTGGGAAAATACCTGGGTCCGTAAGTGCCTCCCTGACTGTATGAGCATAAGCAAATTAAATACTATTAAATTACATACTATAAGCAAGCACCCACATCTTATTTCAAACAAATCCCTTTATAATGGCATAAGAAAATATATATTCATTCAGTATACCAATTTCTATTTCTCATTTCCTTCCTAACGCTTCTATTTTCCCTTCTAGTATACTGTATACTTTTATACTCTACAACCTAATTAACATACCTGTAAAATCTCTTTGCTATTCTCTCAGTTTTGTTTCTATGCCTGGTTACATCTGTTTTCATGTGAAATCTCCAGTCAGAACTCCAGCAAACCACCTCCTCTCCCAGTTCTTTTTTGTTATACCACTTCTGAATGGTCAGCATTTCTTTAACACTTTCTGTGTTTCCTGCAAAAAAGCCCAATTTGAGTGTTTTTTTCCACGAATCGTCATTACCGTTCAGCGTGGCACCCCCATGTAACTATGCAGTGGATTTGTGAATCTAAGAAGGAGTCTGTTAAACCATTTAACATTATAATACAATACATTTGCATCTACATTTAACTTTATACAAAAGTACCGATTTACAAAATAACTCCTCAATAATAAGGAACGTGTCTAACACGCTCTACTTTTAGTTTTCACAGACTAGTCTCTTCAGAACTTTGTCCCTTACACTGCTTTAGCCCAGTTTCCATAGCAATCACCTTTGAAATGTTCTCTTGTACCAGTAGGTCACAACTTCAAAACACTTTCTGTGACCAGCATACTAGCTTCAATTTCAACTATATCAGAGTGGTTGACTGTTTGGAAATATAAGCCTATTCCAAACAGCATAATATTTTTTAAATGTTCCATAGCCAATCACAGATCTAGTTACGTTTTTCTCAAATTCTAAAAATCACTACCTAATTTCTAGCTTCCAGCATATATTACACCATGCAATAGAATGTTAGGCTTTTTTAAATTAGGTCCTGTCCTCCATTTTAACTGCCTTTCATTTTGAAAACTCTCTCATTCAGCTGCAGCCTTCTATTGTGTGCTATTCCTCCTTGCCTTCAAAATGGTTAGAGTGTGGCTTGTGGGGCACAACTTTGTATTTTGGACTAGATAGTGTGCTAGAAAGAGTGGCATTGACAGGGACTTGGGTTAACCTAATATGAGTATTACTTGTGTTGGCCATAGAGGGTTAAAGTGGCATCAATTGCTACCTTTGGTTGAAAGCATTGTGGAATGCCAACATCCAAACCTCATGATTGTGCACTGTGATGGCAATGACCTAGGCACACTTACTGGGATAGGATTTGAAATCCTAATGAAGAATAACTTTTCTCAATTAATGCCACTTTTCCCTTACACTGCCTTGGCGTTCTCTAACATTTCCCAAAGGCAGAAATGGAAGTGGTCAAACAAATTCTGCCCACAGATAGACAAAGCCAGGAAACATGTAAATAAAACAGTTTCTGCATTCCTCAGAGACCACAGCATGGGCTCCTTCTATAACAACAATATATGCTTTGACATGGAGGATATATATAGAAATGATGGCATTCACTAGACGGAGAAAGGCAACAGGGTGTTCCTCAAGAACATCACAGATTGCATCCTGTATAATGTGTAGTTATCACCTACACATCATAAACACAAAGGCTCTTTGCAGAGCCAACACTTTCCCTAAAGATAGTTTTTTTTATTTTCAATTCCAGTTTCTTAAATCTCATGTGGATCCATTGTGGATTCACAAACCAATAGTGGACATCCAATACAAATCAGTAACACTGCAGAATGTCTTATTTACATGTGAGTGTTCATCACTCTAACAGTAGGTGTAGAAGTTAATCTATGTGTGTGTGAGTAGGTGTGTAAGTATGTGACTGGGTCTGTGAGTTTGTGTGTGATAATCCCACTGGGTCTGTGAGTGGATGTCTGACTGTCTCTAGCAGTCTGTGAGAGGGTGTTTGTCTGTGTGTGTAAGTGGGTGTCAGTATGTCTGTATGTGTGAGTGACTTGGAGAGTGTTTGTATGGCATCAAAGAGGGTGTGACAGTGTCTGTCTGGGGGTGTGAGTGCGTGTGAGAGTGTTTGTACATGCATCAGAGTACATATGAGAGTGTCTGTCTGGGTGTGTGGGAGGGTGTGATAGCATTTGTATGGGCAACAGAATGGGCGTGACAGTGTCTGAGGGTGCCAGTGGGTGTGAGAGTGTTTGTATGGTTGTCAAAGTGAGTGTGAGAGTTTCTGTCTTGGTGTGTCAGTGTCTGTGACATTGTAGGTCTGTCTGTGTGAGAGTATCTATATCAGTGTCACAAAGGGTGTGACAGTGTCTGTGTGTGTCGGTGGGTGTGAGAGTACTTGTATGGGTGTCAGAGAGTGTGTGAGATTGTCTGTCTGGATGTGTGAGTGGGCGAGACAGTGTGTATGTCAGTGGATGTGAATGTGTCTGTCTGTCTCACTGGGTGTGAGAGTGTTTGTGTGGGTGTGAAAGTGTCTGGTTGTGTGAGTGGGTGTGAAGGTGTCTGTATGGGTGTGGATGTGGGTGTGTCTGTCTTGGTGTCACAGTGGATGTTGGAGTGACTGTCTGGGTGTGTAACTGGGTGTGAGAATATCTGTTTGGGAGTCACAGTAGGTGTGAGAGTATCTGTATGGGTGCCAGAGGGGGTGTGTGAGTATATATATCTATTTATTTTTCTGATTCACTCTGGGATTTGCGGATCCATCGCAGATATACACAGTGGGCGGTGCTGAGCCCTGCAACAAACATAGATCTTTCTGCCATTTTGCTGCCCATTATACATGTTTTCCCACATCTATAACACACGCATAGGGTCTGGAAAGCTCTACCCTACCCCTTTATTTAGTTTAGATGCTACTTTATAGCCTTGGGGACCATTTCCTGATATATAAAATGGCGGCTGCAATTTTTCTCTCAGGTTGTAGCCAGCCAATCAAGGCCTTGCTCTGGTTTGTGGAGCCATGGATTCCCCGCAGGTGGATCCGCTGAGGGTCCGGGTCCCTAGATATACAATTTTAGTTTTATTTTAATATCTCGAAAAACTACGGAATGGATTTGCACCAAATATCATACAGCACACTTTCTGGACCAAAAGCTACCTTTCTGCCGAATTTGGTGTAATTCCGTTCAGCGGTTTAGGCTGTAGTTGTGTTCAAAATCACTGTGGAAAATTGCATGGGGAAAACACGTTTTGAGACACCCCCCTTTTTATCAGCCTCAATTGACAAATCACCCCGATACTTTCAACAAAGCAGCTGATGTGAGTAGCACACTAAAATGTGAAGATTTGTCAAATGGCATCAAAATTATTGTCAAAACAAAAAATACTTTGCTTATGGAAACTAGGTCCTTAATATAACTATCTATTGGCGACTGTCTGAAGGTAATGTTTGTGTGTGTGGAGGTGGGGGTGTGTGTGGGTGTGTGTGTATATGTCTGTGTGTGTAAAAACAACCTCAAAATTATAAACTACTAAAACAAATATATTAATTAATATCACCTGCATACAAAATAGTAATTTATTAGAAATCCAAAAAAACACATTTACAGTAAGTATTATAAACATGAAGAAACATTAAAAAGTAAAAATAAACTATATTTATTATACATGAATAAAGAAATAATAATGCAAATTCTATTTCACCAATATTAAGAAAATACTCTCTCCAGTCTAAGCAACAGTAAGGAAGTGGTGGACTTCGGAGGAGTTAGATTTACTTTAGGCACTTTAGTTTAAACAACAGAAGGGAAAGCATTAGACTTCGGACGGATTAGATTTACTAGTTCCACACCAATCCAAGGAACACCAGGGAAAGTGAGGGACATCGGAGGAGATACATTTATTATACCCATTCCATTCTAGGCAATAATAGGGAAAGTGTTGGACTTGGGAGAGGTTACATTTGCTATTCCCACAACACTCTAAGTAACAGTAGGCAAAGTGCTGAGCCTCGGAGGGTTTAGGTTTACAGTTCACATTCCAATCTAAACAACAGTAGGGAAAGTGTGTGACTTCCAAAGTATTACATATTAATAGTCCTATTAATTGAGTAAAAATGCTTAAAGACTTATTATAAAACATCATAAATTACACTATCTAGAAATAAAGATATATGTTTAATAAAAATAAAACAAATAATATGTAAGTTAAAAAAGAGAGGAAAAAATAAAATTAGATCTATTAATAGCAAATGCCCTAACTACCAAAAATATCGCAAAAATCGGAAGTCAATACTGAATTTTGTTAACTTCAACTAATACATAAAAAGAAAACAAAATTTAAGTGACAAATATCATTGCAAAAACAAAATTTTGTAAGCACTTACCATTAAAATTAAATACAATTACACATTGTTATCAAAATAATAAATATAAAAAATACACACAATTGCCAACTAATACATTAAAAATAAATATCAATTATTATAAAAACAAATAGAAACTTCTATTCTTCCTAACCAGCTCACGTAAAAAAGAGTGCATTAAAAAGATAGGTGTAGTAAACATATAAAAACTAAAATACATATTCAAATGAATAGAACAGTACAACAATTTCACCATGATTAATACAATAAGTAATTTAGTAATTAGTGATTTAATAATAATTGATTTTAAAATGACAGCAATAAATTATATTACATTTAATTTTATTTAACTTCCTATCCTATTTCCCTATAAAACCAACAACCAGCTATCATACTATAAAATACTAATAACAAAAAGTACTAAATCACTTAAAATTACAAAGTATAACATTAATTACGATTTTAACAACAATACTAACACATAACGTCAATATATATTAAAATATGGAAAAAACCAAAACAAATTAATCGATATTTCAAACAACAATATGAAACACTATATTCTTGAAAACAATATTGCTGATAAAAAAACTAGATTCTTGGCTCCATCTTCTATACCACAATAGTTTTTCCTTTCGATATTTCAGTGTTCCAATATTTTGTCCAAACACCAAATCCATCATATCTCAAATCTAGAACCAAGGTCCATCTTTTGACCCTTGACAGCCTTGCCAAGGATTTGCCTATTAAGTAGTCAGGCATGTGCATGCATCCATAATGTGTGGGGGATAGCTGCTTGAGTACCAGTGCAGGTGAAAAATCCCACTTCACCTTAACCCCTTCCGTCTTTGAATCTTCCTTTCTCTTTAGGACCCTGGAATCTGAGTTTCTTCTTTAATTCCTCACTGAACTATTCCAAACAAATGTGGCAGTCACCATGATTTTCCTTTTCCTCTTCAAATCTTAAAAATGTGGATCCTATTTCCATTTTGTACCATGAAATCTGATTTTCTGTATTCTTTTCGTATATGAATCAACATTACTAACTACATTTCACTTCTTTGGGGTTTTGATTCGATATGTACGTGTCCTGCTTCTTTATAGGTCATACAGAATGAATGTGTCCAGTGTGTTGAGAGTCTGTTCCTAAACCTCAATATCTACATCTAATGTGCTCGTTCTATATCCTTTTCCTCTTTTTAGTTAGACTTTCTATTTTTAAGTCTCCCATTTTCTTCAATATCTTTTTCTGTTACCATACCAGGCATCTGTCTTCATTTTGTTTCTAAATTAGGAGATATGACACTTGTGCACCTGTACACAATTGGGCTCTATTTCTCTAATAACGCTGAACTTGGGTGTGGAATGCATTCCATAAACGAATCCATGTTTCGGGTAATATGGCTTCATCTTCAAAATGTGTAAAATAACACTCTCTTGCAATAATCTCCCATGTTTGGGATTTATTTTATTTTTCTTTAGTTATTTCTTGTTAATGAGTATTTAAATGTCAGGCCTGCCAACGGACATGGTGGTACTGTGTGCCACCCAATATTTACACTCTTCCCACAGTCACCCGGTGCATATCTATAGTAATATAGTGAACACAATGTGAGCTGGTAATTCCTACTTGATGTAACAAAGGGTTTTTACTGGAAAAATTAATGTTGTGTTTTCCAACAACCACAGATCATGGGAATCATCTCCTAGTACCTTTGGTGGTGCTAGGAGAGGTGGGTTGGTGTGGTGTAGGGAGTACACAATGATTATTCCAGCCTTGAAAACCTACAGATGGAAGCTCCAAATCACCACCCTCAAGAGGCAGAAAACGGCCTCATTGTAGTAAACAAAGCTAATGCTCAGCATAACATTATCCAAACAGTCAGGGGGGATGAGTGGGAAAAGTGTGGTGACAAACATGCATGTGGTGAAGGCCTTGGCTATAATACAATTGGCTGGGGAAGTACTCTCCGGTTCTCCTTGTACTCCTCACAACTCACCTTCCAATCATGCCCTAACCTCTGTTGCTACTGCACTTCAATTGAGTTTTGTGGGGACAGGAAGTGGTTCGATGACTCAGCTTATCACCTAGACAGCCCTTCTTAGGCAAGCCTTTCATGCAAGTACTAGTGTAATGAGTGTGGTGAGTGGAGTAAGCATGGGACTCAGTGGAGTCAGGAGGGAGAGAGGTGCAGAACAATTCATTGGGCATATGTTCAATGGCAATGGATGCTGTGAGGGTTGCAGTGATATTACGTGCAGTAGGGGTCTGCGTTATGTATTTGTGAACTTAGGGAATGTATATATGCCCCACTTCTGTCTACTGACTGACCTAAATGTATGTGCGGTCACACTTGAGATGCATTTCTGCAGTGAATGTGAGGTGTGTGTAAATTGAAGTCCGCATATAATTTATGTTAACTTCTTCATTATAATAGTCCCTGGGTGTCCAGCACATAAAGTGCCCTGGGTTATCAGCAAACACTCCATAGCCTTCCATGAACACTTCCTTTCCAAACGGCAGGCAGCTATTGCAGTGCTTTTCAAACAGTTGAAATTCTCAGTGATTCCATTCATTGCTCCTGTTTGGCACATACACTTCCAGCTGTACTGCTGAGCAAAAATGCTCTTGCATATATTGTATTATATTGCTGTTGAATGCATCATTTGATACCAAATACTAACGCATCCTTATGCCCTCCACAATAGACCCTACATTCTAGGGTTTAGACCCGCTCGCTACCCAGATCACTGTGCAACGCGTGCTCAAAAGCCCTATCTCTGTGAAACTGCTAAAGGGTCACACTGTGAACGTGTTTCTAATGGTGGCAGGTCTGAAATGCATTGTATACTGCTGTTCACTCAATACTTTGATATAAATAAAGTTGTGCACAGTATGAATACATATAATAATGCATATTCACAAATGCACATAACAAATACATGCAAAATTGGTTGTGTAAGAGTTTATAGGGACTTTGCCTGTAGCCTGTTTCGCATTTTCTATGATCTCTGTTTACTCTTGTATTGTAATCCTCTATGGTTCATTTGATGTGTAAAATACAGAGGCAACATCCTTTATCATTAACGCTTAAGGAATTTTCCCGATTTGACTCTGCGTCACTCGAATTTCTTGGTGCTTCAGAAGAACTGGAAACAAAAATGGCCTCAGTTTGTGGAGTTCATCACCGGGACAGGCAATTTAAGAAATGTATCATTATAGTGCAGTGTTTTATGCTTTTATTGAAAAGTACACCCCCTTTCAACCTTACCAGTACTTGCTTTCGGCACGAAATAACACAAGCATTAACACAAATAATAACTTCGGCAACATCTATTTAGGAACTGCAGTAGATTGGTGGACTGTTTTGTGTCTATATTGCTATAAACAAAATCAGAAAACTGAAACTGTATATTGTGTCTTTAGTGCTATAGACAAAGTTGGAAAAACATAAAAATTCTACCTGCTGTATACGAGAAGACTACCTTGGCAGAAGGTGGTTAACCTATTAATTGTATTATTTGCATAGCACGATAGGCAAAATAGAAAGCTTACAGATGAGATGCCTTCAAATATAATTACATTAGTAGCAGAGAATAGTGGCTTCTAATTCTGTTGTTCAGACAGTAAGGTGCCAAAAAGCCAAGAAACAGTTCCCCTGATATGCAGGGCTTTGAAAAGATAGGCTCTGCTCTAACTCGACTCGGCTCTGGCTAACTGAAAAAGTGCAATATCTACCAGCATTTACACTTGAAAATATTCCTTCTCAAATGACCCTTCGCAAAACTTGTAAATCCTACAACTCTACTTAATCTTAATGGCTTGATAAAATGAGTTACAGGTGGGAAAATAATTCCACAGAGTTCGACATATTTCACCCACGCACTTCTCCTGCTAAACTCGAGTGTGGTGATCCCAACACAGAAATATTGATGCTCTTTGGATTGGTAGGTCTGGGGTGGAGAGTTACCCACCTATTTTCCAGAACTCATTGCTTTAAAGAACAGGTGCATGCTCTTTTTTCAGCATGTTACTGGAAAAAGTACAATTATGGGCACTCAGTTATCGTGTTAAAAATACTTTCCTGGCAGACGCACACTGGATGGCTAAGCAAGAAAATACCTACTTCCTAAAAGTGGTATTTTCAAACACAGAATGTAAAAATCACCCTCACTAAAAGATGCATTTTAACATTCTGAGTTCAGGCATACTAAACTTTATTTTCCTACCTTGTTCCCAGGGGTAGTTATGTTTATAAGATGTTATAAGCAAACTCCCCATTCTATCCTATGGGAACAGGTAGCCTTGTAATAGTGAAAAACGAAATTGGCAATATTTCACTATCAGGACATGCCACACACACCAGGGCATGTCCCACCTTTCACATACACTGCACCCTGCCCACAGGTGTACCTTAGGCCTAAACTTAGGGGTGACTAACATCTAAGAAAAGGAGAGGTTAGGGCCTGGCAAGTGGGTGCACTTGCCAGGTCAACATGGCAGTACCAGACAGACAAAGTGTATTGAATCCAATCCCCAAGGTGGCATCGCAGCATCAGTGCCTGGTGAAGGGAAGGTACACAACCTCAAAGAAGTGATTGAGGACTTTGTAAAGAGTGTGGACATTGGTCAGTGATTTACGGCATATGAGATAGCAATGAGGTCCAATAGAATCTCTGAGAGATACAGGGGAGCGGGGTTGTGGAGCTTCTTCGTGACAGAGGGGAGGGAAACTTTGTTAGCCTTACCAAGCAATTAGCAAATGTCTTATACCCACTTGAACGAAGCCTTGATCAGGAGGTATGGGTTGACCCCAGAGCTGAACAGACAGAAGTTGAGAAACTGTAAGAAGATGGAGTCAAGCACTTGGGTGGAGTATGTGTCCTATTTTTGCAGAGCACTGGATGGTTGGGTGAAGAGTAGCCAGGTGAATGACTTGCACAGGCTTTACGATTTTGTTGCATGGGAGCACTTGTTTGGTAGTTGTTTTCAAGAGATCCACCAACATTTGATTGATCTTAAGCTGACTGACCCCAGGAAGCTTGCAATGGAGGCGTACCGCTGGGTCAGTTCCAGGGTCCACAAAGGTCATGTGGGAGACTCCACCAAAGGTTGCCAGTATCCCCAGCAGAAGAGTAGGGGGGACAAGGATAAACAGAAGGAGTTTCAAAAAGGGCTCCAAAGTAATTCCCAAGGGAACCAAGAGAAAGGTTCCCAGCCCCTCCGTGAGAAGATACCATGGTTCCCAGGAGGTAAGCCTGTCCAGAATGGTCCCAGGGCCTGTTTTGCTTGTGGGCAGGTGGGCCACTTCATAGGGATTCCGAAGTGTCCCAAGAAAGCCGCTATTGCACCCACAGGTGATCTGCCCAGTGAGTTGGCTAGTGAAGCCTTGGGGAAGGAGGCGTGTTCCCAGAAGGGGTCCGCAGAGATGACCCTGCTCTCTTTAGGAGACAGTGAGATGGTCCCAAGAGCTGATCTAACTGATAATACTAAAAAATACAGGCAGTGGGTGACCATCAATGGCCATAGTGTGGAAGCCCTAAGAGACACTGGAGCCAGTGTGACAGCTGTTAGTTGTTGGCTGGTGTCTGAGGAACAGGTGGTCCCCAACACATTCTATCCATTAGTTGCAGCTGACAACTCAAAGTGCCTCTGCAAAGTGGCACAGGTTCCCTTTGAGTGGGGGGCAGGGTGTCAGGTACCTTGAGAGTAGCTGTGAGGCCAGCCATGCCTGTTGACTGTCTGCTTGTCAACGATTTAGAGAACACTAATTTGGAGATGTTGGGTCTGCCTGAGTGGGCATGTGTGACCACTCGGTCTCTGGCAGCCAGTAAGGACATTCAAGAGGTCCTGGAGCTGAAACAGTGACCCTGGTGCCTGCCAGAAAGAAAAGAGGCAGGGGGTGTGGGAAACCAACCCCTGAAGTTCCCACGGTCCAGCAGGAGGCAAAGCTTGAGAGGGATGCCCTGGAGCCTACAGGAGAGCAAGTGGCCAAACTGGGGTAACTGCCTGAGCTGACCCATTGGCAGCAGGAAGGGGTCCCCTCCAGGAAGGAATTCTGCCAGGAGCAGCCGAAATGCCCTTCTTTTGTTGGTTTGTGGCGGCAGGCTGCCAACCAGGCAGCAGGTGATCAGTCTGGATCACATTGGATTTACTGGGAGAATGGTCTCCTGTATAGTGAGCCTAAGGTTGCTGAGCCTGGGTCAGCCCGTGTGCTGGTGGTACCCCAGCGCTTCTGAGCCTTCCTACTTGGGCCTGGCTCATGATGTGCCTTTGGCAGGGCATTTGGGGCAAGAAAAGATCTTTGAAAGGCTTGTCACCCACTTTTACTGGCCCCAAATGTGCAAGCACTCTGACACTCATTGTAGGTCTTGCCAGCCTTTCCAGGCAAGTGGCAAGAGTGGGAAGAAGTGTAAGGCTCCTCTCCAACCATTCCCTATAGTCAGCACCCCCTTTGAGAGGGTGGATATTAACATTGTGGGGCCTCCTGATCTCAAGTCAGCCATGGGCAACACATCCTGGTCTTGGTGGACCATGACACCCGGTACCCGGAAGCAATCCTTCTCCGTACTGTGATGCCCCTGTGCTGGGCCATGTATTGATGGGGATTTTCTACCATGTGGGATTCCCCAGAGAGGTGGTACCAATTCATATCCAAGTACATGAGGTCCCTGCGGTAGGAATGTGGTGTTACCTACAAGTTCACCACTCCTTACCACCCCTAAGGTCTTGGTTTACCCATGGGACATAAGTGGGACGTCCTCTTGCCATGCCTTATGTTTGCTTACAGAGAGGTACAGAGGAAGTCCTTAGGGTTCAGTCCCTTTGAACTCCTGTATGGGCATCCTATAAGAGGACCCCTGAGTCCGGTCAAAGAAGGCTGGCAGACAGCTCCCAGTAAACCTCCCCAGGATGTCTATAGCTACATGCTGGCCTTCAGGAACCAGACCAGGCGCTTCAGGCAACTCGCTCAAGTGAATCTGGAAACCAGCCAAGAAGAGAGGAGACGGTGGTATGATCAGAATGCCACTCTGATCGAGTTTCGGCCTGGTCAGAAAGTGTGGGTTATGGCCCCAGTAGAGCCATGTGTGTTCCAGGATAAGTGGACTGGGTCATTTTAGTTGGTGTAGCCCAAGAGTAAAGTCACCTATCTGGTGGGCTTGCAGTTTCCCAAGAAGCCTTTGCTGGTCCTGCATGTGAACTGTCTTAAGCCCGACTTCGAGAGGTCCGAAGTGGGCATGGTCCTGATGACAAATGCTGGTATAGAAGAGGAAACTGAGCCTCTTTCTGACCTCCTGTCTTCCAAGGAACATGATAAGTCAGTGGACAGTGTAACGCTCTCACCCTCCCTGACTCCTGAATAGCAAAGTGACTGACGCCAACTGTTGGGATAGTTTGCTGCTCTGTTCTCCCTGACCCCTGGTGTCACTCAGTGGTCTCAGCCCAGTTCACTTTCTTGGGCTGCTTCCTGGAAGTGAGCTCTGTCAAGGGTGTAACTATGCTGCCATACCCCTTGACAAACCTTCTGTAGTATCCTGTGAGTCCTAAGAAGGCTCTCACGTCTGTCTTGGTCTTGGGGGGTTCCCAAGCCAGGATGGTATCAATCTTGGGCTGTAGGGGTGCCACCTGGCCGCTCCCAACCTGGTGTCCCAAGTACACCACAGAACCCTGCCCGATCTGGCACTTACTCGTCTTGATTGTGAGGCTTGCCCTCCGCAGCACCATCAACACTTCCCAGAGCTGGCACAGATGTTCTTCCCAACTGGCGCTGAACACTGCAATGTCATCCAGGTAGGCGGTACTGAAATCTTCCAGTCCAGCCAACACCTGGTTGACCGACCTCTGAAAGGTTGCAGGGTCATTCTTCATCCCAAAGGGCATAACCTGGAATTTGTAGTGCCCATCTGGTGTGGAGAATGCAGACCTCTCTCTTGCCCTATCAGTTAAGGCGATCTGAACTGAGGTACCGGGCAGCCCCTAGCCGATCAATGAGCTCATCAGCTCTGGGGATGGGGTGCGTGTCAGTCCTGGTGACTGAATTGAGCCCTCGGTAGTCCACACAGAACCGGAGTTCTGGCATGGCACCCTGTGCAGCAACCTTTGGGACCAAACCCACTGGGCTGCCCCAGGGACTGTTTGAGTACTATTATCACCCCTAATGCTAGCATCTTGGAGACCTCCTCCTTGATGCAAGCTCTGACCCTGTCAGTCACTCTGTAAGTTTTGTGCTTTACAGGAGGACTGTCCCCAGTGTCCACATCATGAACACACCAATCAGTGACACTAGGAGTCGGGAGAACAGATCAGGAACAGTCCCAACAGTTGGCGACAGTCATCTTGCTGGTCAAGGAGGTAGAGAGGTTTACACGCTTCACTGACCCATCTTGCTCTGTTGCAGACAGGAGGTCAGAAAGAGGCTCAGTCTCCTCCTCCATTCCATCATCTATTGCTAGGAGCATGCCCACTTCGGACCTCTCCAAGTGGGGCTTCAGGTTGTTTACATGCAGGACCCACAAAGGGTTCCTAGGAGACCGCAAGTCCATCACACAGGTGACATCACTCTTGCACTCCACCACCTCAAATTGTCTGGTCCACTTACCCTAGAGCGCACAAGGCTCCACGGGGGCCATGACCCACACTTTCTGACCAGGCTGAAACTCGATCAGAGTGGCATTCTGATCGTACTACTGTTTCATCTCCTCCTGGTTGGCTTCCAGAAATGCCTAGTTTGATTTCTGAAGGCCAGCATGTAGCTATAGACATCCTGGGGAGGTTTACTGGGAGCTTTTTCCCAGCCTTCTTTGACCAGACTCAGGGGTCCTCTTACAGGATGCCCATACAGGAGTTCAAAGGTACTGAACCCTATAGACTTCTGCGGTACCTCTCCGTAAGCAAACATAAGACATGGCAAGAGGACGTCCTACTTATGCCTCATGGGTTCACCAAGACCCATAATCATGCCCTTCAGGGTCTGGTTGAATCTCTCAACCAGCCCATTACCTTGGGGGTGGTAAGGAGTGGTGAACTTGTAGGTAACACCACACTCCTACCGAAGGGACTTCATATTCTTGGATATGAAGGTGGTGCCACCTGTCTGGGGAAACCCACATGGGAGAAAATCCCCATCAATGCACGGACCACCACGGCGGCGTCACAGTATGGAGAGGGATTGCTTCTGGGTACCGGGTGTCATGGTCCACCAAGACCAGGAAGAACCTGTTGCCCATGGCTGACTTGTGATCAGGAGGCCCCACAATGTCAATATGAAGATCCTGGGGAGGTTTACTGGGAGCTTTCTCCCAGCCTTCTTTTACCAAACTCAGAAGTCCTCTTACAGGGTGACCATACAGCAGTTCAAAGGGACTGAACCCTAAGGACTTCTGTGGCACCTCTCTGTAAGTAAACAGAGGGCATGGCAAGCGGACGTCCCCCTTTACGCCTCATAGGTTCCTTAAGACCCATAATCATGTCTTTTAGGGTCCGGTTGAATCTCTCAACTAGCCCATTACTTTGGGGGTGGTAAGGAGTGGTGAACTTGTAGGTTCCACCACACTACTGCCACAGGGACTTCATATACTTGGATATGAAGTTGGTATCACGGTCTGACATCACCTCTCTGGGGAACCCCACACAATAGAAAATCCCTTATCAATGCACGACCCACCACAGGGGACATCACCAACCAGAGAGGGATGGCTTCTGGGTACCGGGTGGCATGGTCCACCAAGTCCAGGATGAACCTGTTGCCCATGACTGTCTTGGGATCCAGAGGCCCCACAATGTCAATGCCCACCCTTTCAAAGGGGGTGCTGACCACAGAGAATGGCTGGAGAGGAGCCTTTAACCTCTTCCCACTCTTCCCACTTGCCTGGCAAGTCTGTCAGGTCCTGCAATGAGTATCTGAGCTCTTGTGCATTTAGGGCCAATAAAAGTGGGTGACAAGCCTTTCAAAGTGCATGTCCTTCCCCAAATGTCCTGCTAAAGGCACATCATGAGCCAGCCCCAGTAGGAAGGCTCTGAAGCGCTGGGGTACCACCAGCACACGGGCTGACCCAGGCTCAGCAACCTTAGGATTGCTATACAGGAGACCATTCTCCCAGTAAATCCAATGTGATCCAGACTGATCCCCTGCTGCCTGGTTTGTGGCCTGTTGCCGCAAACCCATAAGAGAAGGACACTTCTTCTGCTCCTTGGCAGAACTCATCCCTGGAGGGTCCTCCTTCCTGCTGCCAATGGGTCAGCTTAGGCAGGTCTCCCAGTTCAGCTACTTGCTCCCCTGTATGTTCCAGGGCATACCCCTCAAGGTCTGCCCCTTCCTGGACCGTGGGAACTGTGGGGGCTGTTTTCCAGTGCCCCCTGTCTCTTCGCTTTAAGGCAGGCACCTGGGCCACTCTTCCAGGGTCCAGGTCCTCTTGAATACCCTTTCTGGCTGCCATGGACTGAGTGGTCACACACACACACTCTGGCAAACCCAACATCTCCAAATGAGCTGTTTGCTCCACCTTAGCCCAAGGGGAGCTTTCCACATCATTGCCTAACAGACACTCAACAGGCATGGCTAGCGTACTCGCCGTCGCCACTACATCTACCACAGTTCCTTGGGGCAACTTGCTGGTGTGACGAGCAGTGTGCGACCAACCTTTGCGACCAACCTTTGCACATGGCTAGCTTCACAGCTACTTGAAAGGGAACCTGAGCCACTTTGCAGTGGCTCTCTGTGTTGTCACGGCAATGACAGCGTAAAATGCATTGGGGATCACCTGCTCTTCAGATATCAGCTGACAATTGACAGCTGTCACACTGGCTCCGGTGTCTCTCATAGCCTCCACCCTTTGGCCATTGATGGTCACCCACTGCCTGTACCTTTTAGGGTTATCAGGCAGCTGGGTCCTGGGGACCATCTCACAGTCTCCTAAAGAGACTAGGGACATCTCTGCAGGACCCCACCCATCTTGGGCACCCATCTCCTCTCCCAGGGCTACACTAGCCATCTGCTGGGGTGGTGCACCAGGGGGTGCTGTCTTTCCTTTCATGGGACACTTAGGATCCCAGTAACAGTGGCCCACCTGACCACAATTATAACATGTCCTGGGTCACTTTTGAACAGGCTTATCTGTCGGGCCCCTGACTTCTTCTCAGGGGGAGGCTGGTTACAAGCCGCTGAAAGTACCTGGACCACTTCCACGCCCTCGGTAATATTGAGTATGGCCCAATATTACGAACATAGAGAAAATGAGAGTACGGATAAGACGGAAAAGAGAGCAAAGGATAAAACACGGGTGTTGTTGCAACAAGTTGTTCAAGGACGAGGCAGAGAGAGAGGCGGTAGAGGGTTCGTCCCGAGGGGGCGGGAACTGGATGAGGCAGAGGGCCGGCTGTCGTTTTGGGAATAAACCAGTGTGCTTATCGTAAGGAGGAAGGGCATTGGCGATTTCAGTGTCCGTTGTTGCTGGCCCAGAACGAGGCTATGAGAAGTAGAGGAAGAGGTCGGGGAAGTGTGGATCACAGTGATATGCGACGAGAAGAGGCGACGCAAGTTGGACAAGAAAATAATTATTTTGATAATCCAAGAGGTAGGCAGTATTATAATGAGGAGTGTGCATTGGACGTGACCGAAGGCTATGCTAATACATAGGATAGCCATAGACAGAGCGAGGGCCAGGTGTCAGTACCCATTGATCAGCAAGGACCTTATGCAGAGGCACATTTGATGGGGACATCTGAAAAGTTTTTAGTTGATACGGGTGCAATGAATAGTTCTATTTCCCGTTCCCTGGTCCCAGGGGCTGCTCTGTCCGGGCACAATAATGTTTCGGTAGGATTCTCGGGAATTCTGGTGGTGAGCCCCATCTCCAAACCTATTCCTTTTACAATTGGTCCTGTTACGATAGACTCCCCGTTTCTCTTGACTTCCCATTGTGGTGAAAATTTGTTGGGCTTGGATTTGTTGAAGAAATTACATACTAAGATTCATTGTTCACCTGATGGTGTTTACTTGACTATTAATTCCCTTGGGAAGCATACTCTGCAGTGTTTCACAAAAAATGAACCCCTCCCTCCTAAGTTTGCTGTTATCCCAACAACATTGTAGGCTACTGGTGACACAGATGTAGGATTATTAAAGATTCCGCCTGTTTCTATTACTTTGAAGCAAAATGCTCGGCTTCCTCGTATATCTCAGTACAAAATTTCTCCGGCAGGCGAGAAGGCTTTGCTCTCTATCATACAAGATTTGGTAAAAAGGGGTGTGGTGGAGGAGACAGCTGCTAATGTGTGTAACAGCCCCATTTTGCCTATCTTAAAGAGAGACCCTGTTGTAAGCGATCCTGACTATGCTGATACATATTGTTTTGTGATTGATTTGCGTGAAATTAATAAAATAGTGGTGCCCCAATACCCTGTGGTTTCAGACATCACTACTATTCTCACTATGATTCCTCCTACTGCTAAATATTTCTCTGTGATTGATTTAAAGAATGCTTTCTTTAGCATTCCGATTCATCCTGATAGCCGCCATATTTTTGGCTTCTCATTGTCTGGTCACAGCTTCCGGTTCTGCCGTGCTCCCCAGGGGTGCACAGAGAGTCCTAGTATTTATAGTCAAGCTTTGAAAACAATGTTGGATGATTTGGTCTTTCCCCCTGGTAATGTGCTTTTGCAATACGTAGATGATTTGTTAGTGGCTTCTGATACCGAGGAAGGTTGTAAGAAGGCCACCGTACAATTATTGTCTCATTTGGCTGCTAATGGCAATAAAGTATCCCTTTCTAAATTTCAATATTGTCGACAGGAAGTGACCTATCTCGGTCATCTACTGTCAAAGGAGGGGAGGAGACTAACCCCTGAGCGTGTGACTACCATTTTTAATATGTCTGTACCTCGTACTCAGCGTGATGTTCGTGCATTTTCTCGGTATTACTTCTTATTGTCGCCAATGGATCCCTAATTATTCCCTTCTTACCAAACCTCTTCTGTATGTAACCACTAAAGATGTGCATGAACCTTTACCCTGGACTGATGCTTGTCAAGATGCTTTTGACTCTTTGAAATCTGCGCTTTGTTCTGCACCTGTTCTTGGTACTCCTGACTACCGAAAACCTTTTGTGCTTTACGTAAACGAGGTGGATGGTTGCTCGCTTTCTGTGTTAACACAAGGATTTGGTGGTAAGCAGAGACCTTGTGCCTATTTCTTGGCGGTGTTAGATAACGTCGCCAGAGCACTTCCTAGCTGTTTAAGAGCTACTGCTGCGGTTGCGGTGGCTATTCGGCAGTCAGAAGGGCTCGTTCTGAACACTCACCTCACAGTGATGGTACCGCATGCTGTGGATACATTATTAAACAAAACAAAGACCCAGCACCTTACGAGTGCGCGTCTTACCGGATACTAATTGACTTTGTTTGCTTTACATATTACGATTAAACGATGTGCCACTCTGAATCCTGCTACGCTCCTACCCCTCCCTTCGAATGAAAAGAACAATGATGTTCATGATTGTATATTTCGGACTGAGGAAGAAACGAAGGGACGGGTAGACCTGACTGACACTCCTCTATCTGACCCTCAAGGGGAGTTGTATGTTGATGGCTCTTGTTTCAAGTTACCAGATGGCACGACGACTGCTGCATATGCGATAACTACTCTTCATACTATAGTTGAGGCTTCTCGAGTACCCTATCAGTCAGCACAGGCGGCTGTATTAGTGGCATTGTTTCGGGCCTGTGAGTTAAGTGAAGGACTGAGAATAAATATTTACACCGACAGCCAGTACGCCTTTGGCGTGGCTCATAGTTTTGGCCGACTTTGGGCAGAAAGAGGTTTTCTTACTTCCCATGGTCAGCGAATACAGCATGGCCCCTTGATTTTGTGATTATTGACAGCATTGACGTTACCAGAAATAGTGGCTGTAGTCAAATGTAGTGCACACAAGGCAGTGGTTGATGCAGTGGGGGAGGGTAATGCCTTTGCCGATCAAGTCGCTAAAGAAACTGCGAAATCCAAATTGACCTCAATGTTTGTGACTAGCTCTGTCAGGTGGGTGGCTGAAACAGAGATGTTTGATAATACCATGGAGAGTGTCCGAGAAATACAGAAAGAACTGGCTCACTGGAAAGAGCGAATTGGGAGATTAGATGCAGATGGTTGTTGGATTGATCTGACAGAAAAGCAGCAGTGGCTATTGCCTAATGCATTAGGGAATGTGGTGGTGACAATGGCACATGGTTCAGCTCATATTGGGGTGAAAGGTATTTGTGCATTATTAGATCCTGTATGGTACAATCCCAATATTTCTAGGACCACTGCTCATTTGGTACAATGTTGCATGGTTCGCTTACGACATAATCCAGGGGCAGGGAGCCTGTTCTGAGTGGAAACTTTGCACCACCCTCTTTGCCTTTTGTGGTGCTTCAAATGGATTATATCCAGCTGGAGCGCGTTAACAATTTGAAGTATGTCCTGGTCTTTGTATGTGCTTACAGTAAATGGGTGGAAGCCTACCCGACAAAAGAAAACACTGCTTTGGCAATGGCAAAAGCGTTGGTAAAGGAGTATTTCCCTCGCTACGGATTTCCTCGTGTGATCTGGAGTGATAACGGAAGACATTTTAATGCAGAACTCATCACACATATGTGTAATGGACTACAGATTAAACAGAAATTCCATGCGGCTCGACACCCCCAGTCTGCTGGGTTGGTCGAGAAGTATAATGGGATATTAAAGCTCAAATTAGCTAAAATTCAAGAAAGTACTGGGTTGAGGTGGCCAGATGCTCTGCCGTTGGCATTAATGTCAATACGAGTTACCCCACATTCTCGTTCTGGTTTGTCTCTGTATGAGGTCATTTTTGGGCGCCCTGCTAAAGTTTGGGGCGTCCCGAGACGCAGAACGTTTTGTGATATAGAGTATCCTATGCTGACAGACTATTTGTATGCTTTGACTAAGATCTTCGTTCCATTCATCAACAGGTCTCAGCAGTTTTGCAGCCCCTGCCGGAGGGTCCTGGACATCGCTTGAAACCAGGACAGTGGGTTCTGGTCCGTAACTATCAGCGAAAATCCAGCTTGGATTCTCGTTGGTCTGAACCGTTTCAAGTCTTGTTGGCCACGCAGACGGCGATAAAAGTAAATGGCAAGCAACACTGGATTCATGTGTCACATCTGAAAAAACTACCCCTCCCGCTTCCATAAGATCAGAAAATCCAGGACGGGGTTCTGACTCAGGAAAGTGAGCGAGTTCCTCGATTCATCCATTTTTCTGATGCCCAGGTAATTGGAGAAGGGTAAGGAGAAGGTGCACCTGGCTCGGAAGGGGCTCTGTCATCAGCACAATTGATCGCCCGAGATTCTGTTATTCCTACAGCTAACCCAGAGGCTCGCAGTACCCCTGTTTCACAGGATTCGTCATCCTCTGCTTTGTTCTCTGATCAAGAAGTGCCTGGCCATACTCGATACAACCTGCGGCCCAGAAAACGACACGGTACACCAGGTGAACATGGTAGGAGATAGGCAGGGACTTGAGTGATAGGGTACAGACCTGTGCTATGAATGTCTGTTAGATACGCTTCTGGTGTACTGAGTGAGACACTGGACGGAACGCGCTGAGAGCCTTGAACATTTGTTTGCTCTGTTCAGAAAGAAAGACTGAATTTCATGTTCAAAGGGGCTCAGGTTGTGTTTTCTTCAAGGGTTGTGTGAGAACAAAACTCCAACGTGAGAAGTTTGTTTTGGTATTATCTGTGATGAACGATAGGAGCCTGCCTGTGAGGCTCTAAACGGACAGAGGAAAGAAGCACCCTCTGGCAGGTTGGACTGCATTTCCCTAGTTTATTGTTGGACTTTTACTTAGCATGTATCCCTTTGCTCGTTTTGTTCCTGAAGAGGAACATCCTTTTGTACCACGCTATTTTCCTACATATATGCCTGTTTTTTCTAGTTGGACCAATCGTGTTAAAATTGCATTTATAGCTACTATAGCAATATTGCTAATTATATTACTGGGAGTATTCATATATTTAGAATTTTGCCACCCTATGCATACTGTTTTAGGAACAACTACCCCAGCCCCAGAACATGTGTTTCATACTTTAGCCCCTCATAAGGAAAGGCATCGTCAGACCTATGTGAAAAACGCATTAGTTGTAATGCTTCATCAAGCACACAGTGCCACCAATACTACAAATTGTTGGGTTTGTGGTCTTTTACCATCTGTTATACACAAGCACGATTTATTTATATCCCTACCGTTGTCTCATTTGGGAAGTTGTGAGGCTTGGTTCAAATTGCTTTATAGATGTATATGCATTACACTGTGGGCGCTCAAAGGTTTTCAGAGAGGGATTATGAAATGATTTTAGTATATATTGAGGTTCATCAAGGATTCAACGCCAAAGGCAACAATGGAGAGGGAACCTTAGATCCGAATGCTTGTATGAATATGTATATAACGTATGAAAATACCACTTGGTTGAAAAATGAAATTTTGGATTTTGTTGAATTCAATTTCACTCAATATTATCGACACTTTCAGGACCGTAATGTTACTGAAGATAGGGCTATTCCAGTGCCTGTATTAAACAGTTCCTCTACGTTTTGTGTTCAAGGAGTAGGGTACATATCAGTAGGAGAAAGCCGATGTAATTACACTCATCAGTTGCATACCTTTAGCAGCCCTCCGTTGTTAACCCCTCTTAATGTATATTTTGTCTGTGGAGAAAGTGCCTATACTTGGCTTCCGCGAGGTTAGACTGGACATTGCTACCTGTCCTTCCTGTACCCTCCAGTCTATATTGCCCCTTCTAATTATCATAAGGATCACCAACTAGATAAACGAAGCGTGCTTATTAGGAGAAATAAAAGGGTGATAGATACCCCCGATAGGGATCAGACCGATACTCCAATGCAGCATTTCACTGACTTTATGAAGGGAGTGTTACCCTTTTGGGGGCCTATGCTTACTAGGCGAGAAGTATGACGTTTGTCTAGAGTAGTTGAAGTGGTAATTAACACTACTGCAGGAATACTGACCAATATAACAGTAGAGCTACAGGCGACCAGACTCGTTTCGCTTCAAAACCGTATGGTTTTGGACGTTATCTTGGCAGATCGAGGAGGAGCATGCCGGGTGATCGGCAGCTCTTGCTGTGTTTATATTCCTGACTCCGTCCCCTCCATTCATTTGGCTATACAGAAGCTACATCGTTTAGCTTCCGATATACATCTAGAAACTGGTACGTGGTCTCTCTCTGGTTGGTTCTGGGGTTTGCTGTCTACTTGGGGATGGAACATTTTGATGGTGCTGGCATGTATAGCTGGTATCATATTCACTCGTTGTGTTTGTGTACAATGTGGACCTGCATGTTGCTCTTATTGCGTGACAAAACGTACTTCCTCTGTGTCTGGTCCATCCCCAACAGTGGTAAAAGCTCAGCTACTTCAGCAGGTGCTCAAAGACTTAATGCAGATTGATGAGGGAATATTGGAAGATTGAACTGTTTTTGTTAGCTACATCATGCTAAAAGGGCCATTCTGAGGGATAAAAAAGTAGATTTCCCGTATATAAGGAGTATCGGACCTGTATTATGTTAGCATGACGCATCTATACGTATACTTTTTGTTTGATATATATGCTTTTGCTTGGAGGAAACACGTTTATTTCCTCCCTGTATATTTATTACTAAAAGAGTAGGCCGAGAACCATACACATGCCCTCTTCTGATCATATGCTCGAGCACAGGCCGTGATCACGTGATGATCACGTGTAGTTGTCAGGCCCCAGTTTATCTGAGTTACTGGTAGCAGCTGAAGGTAGGCTGATTTACTCGACTGTTCTAAGACTCATGGTCGCATCTGGCTTTGGGGGCGATAAGCGCATTCCTGGAGGCGCCGTGTCTACACTCTCAGGCACCAAGACGAACGGGAGTCACCCCTCCTGACCTCATCAGTAATAGATAGTCAAGCCTTTGTACTGGTCTGATGTGTGCCATATATGGTCCTTCCCTGGAGCTCGAGGGCCAACTGGTATTTTTCCTTTTACAGTGATTGTATGTGTTGAACCGAAAAGTATAAAACCTCATATTTGAATATGAGCCAACAGTCTTCTCTGCGCACCTGATGGGTGAGGTTCGGAGACGCTCCTCTATAGAGTATTTTGTTTACTAAACGATTGAACCTTCTTCTCTGCCAACTGACTGATTATTTGGTAATGGTACTGGGACTATTGGTAGGTATAGTCCTTTAGTTTATTTTTATGGTACATCAATCTTCATTCTTGTGGAACTCCTTAATGACATCTTTGGTGATGAATACTCTTGCTTCTACAGGCACGGATGGTGTGCTGCCACCAGAAGGAGTAATTTCTAAACTCTTGCCTTTCAATTCCAACTCCCTCAACATCTCTCATGCTCTAAATGCATTTTCTTCTCTTCCAAGGCTAACTTCTTATTCTCTAATTCCATCTGACCACGCAGCTTGAGCTTGGCTTGCTCCAACTTATGTATTCTACCCCTCTCCCTGTCCTACAGCTCTTCTGGGGACAGGCTCTCTGAAGAAACACTGCTGCCTGCCCTGGAAGGTGCTTTCTCCCCAGCCAGGCTCAATGGCCCATCTATCTCCCCATCTGTATTCTCTGCTTCCTCCTTAGGCTCTTCAGGATGCTCAGTAGCATCTCTAGATTTGAACCAGGCCCTCAGCGCCTTTTGGAACTCTTCCTTCTTGGTGTTGCCTTTCACAGGGATTTTAGATCTTTTACAGAAGGTTTTAAGCTGTGGCACAGTGTAGGTATCAACCCTCTCTTCTTCAAATTGTAGATCCATAGATGTGTTGGGTGCTGCTTTGGTCATGGTGGTAAGAATTGGCAGTTCTTAGCAAAAATAGAAGTCCCAAGGAAAAAATATTATACCAAAATGTTTGTGGTCGCATTATGGTCTGCACTCACTAGTAGTGTACACCAATCATTGTATACGAGTCACAACGAGGATAACGAGCATTACGAGGGGGCAAAATTAATGTTTTATATGGGTTCCTGATGCAGTTGTTTTTAACAAAGAATGAAAAACTGAAATTCTGAAATTGTTGTTTTAAATACTTACGGGCACAGTCTAGGTTCTTTGTAGGCCTTACCAGCCACTTTCACTGACCTCACGGTACTCGCCTGTTAGAGCAGGGCCGCAGTGTTTTCAGGTCAGCCTCCTAGTTGCTGACTCAGAGGGGATAAAAGAAGCACTGGCACGTCCGCGCAGTGGGCGCGCCAATGGCGCGCCAAAGGCAAATCCGTCTGCGCCCAGAGCGCGTCCAGCACCACTACCCCTGGTCGTCTGGGGTCTCACCCACTCAGTAGAGCTCAGATTCTGGCACTTAGGAGAGGTGAGTGCTGCATGCCAAAAATGTACTTCATAGATAAGGGTTGGGAAGAGTTTATATGTACTCACTGGGGTTTTCGGATACCTAAAGACCCAGTTGACACTGTGGGGGGCAACACATGGGGGAGAAGGTACGTTGATAAGGCCAGGACTGATACAACCTCTCAAGATAATACCAATGTTGCTGATAGCCGGTGGGCTGTTGCAGGCATTGCATTTAAAATGTCTGATGTTAAACATCAGATCTCTGAGTAAGCATAAATATCAGCTTGAATATCTGCTCTAGGTCTCTATGCCGGATTTAGTCTTCCTGACGGAGACATGGACCACCCAGTCTTCTGACCCGGATTGGAATAGTGCCCTTCCGGCGGGCTACTCTATGGCCAGTCAAGATAGGATGGGCAGTGTAGGAGGTGGGATAGTCATTGTCTATTGTGACCATTTGAAAGTGCATATAGAGCCCATATCTTAGCTGCCAGCAGAGGCAATGCGCTTTACAGTGAAAATCCATAACTTCTCCTCCTTTCAGGGAATACTTCTTTACAGGCCGCCGGGTCCTAGAGCCCCCTTTTCGCAGGCGTTACAGACTCTGCTTGAATCATGCACAGATTCTAACTCATTTATTATTTTGGGGGATTTCAACTATCACCTGGAACTTAACAATAACTCAGAAACCAGCCGGCTGCTTGACAATCTAGCCGGTTATGGTTTTCATCAGAAGGTGATGTGCTCTACACACTCGGCAGGCCACGCTCTTGATGGCATTTTTGCCACCAATTTGGAGCTTACACCCATTCACACGGTGCCCCTCCCATGGACCGACCACTTTGTTATCTATTTCAACATTCAGTATTTGCCACCACCTCAGCCTGACAAAAATAAACCAGCTAGTATTAAAATTCGATACTGGAACAAAATCCAAGGGGCTGACTTAGAACAAGCCCTGAATAGTTGTCCGCCTATCCAGGATTTAGACAACAATGAGGCAACTTGCCAGTTCAATAAATGGATAGCAGCGGCTGTAAACACAGTGGCCCCTGAGAAAGTTATTAAACTTAGAAGAGCGCAGGCGTCTTCGCCATGGTACTGTCCACAGCTGAAAGAGTTGAAAGTTATATGCAGGAAAGCCGAACGTCTGTGGAGGACAGAATATAGTAGGGAGCATAAGATATCCTATAATAGAGCACTACAAAGGTACAAAGAAGCTATTATATGCGCTGAAAGAGCTACTACACAACAAAAATATAGGAGTCTAACAATTCCACTAAAGAACTGTTTAAAAACATTCAAGTGCTATCACGACCACGTCAGAACACTCGTTTTACTCCGGACTCCGCTCTCTGCACCAAAATGGCGAATTTTTTTCAAACCAAGATACAAACAATCTATGAGGACCTTCGGAGTACTGGGCAGAAAGATGACACAGGTCAAACCACTATAATAGAGGGCAAGTTGCAGCATTGCCAATTAAACATGTTCAGCACACTGTCTCCCACTGATGTAAATAAACTCCTGCTATCCACTAAGTCAGGATCCCCGAGGGATCCGTGTCCGCCGATGGTCATGCATGTGGTGTTGGGTGCTGTTAGTAGTCACTTAACCCCCATTCTAAACCAAGTGATTCAATCAGGGCTCTATCCACTAGTCTGGAAACAGGCCTGTATTCGACCAATTCTCAAGAAACCCCAGCTTGATCCATTGGAACCCAAGAATTATCGACCTATCTCCTGTCTGCCCATTGCAGCCAAGATTCTTGAGAGGTCAATAAATCAGGAGCTGTCGACCTATTTAGACACCAATAACTTATTGGATGTAAGTTAGCACGGATTTCTATCAGGTCATTCGACCGAGACCGCGCTAGTCGAAGCAACAGAGGATATTCAGAGACAGGTGGATGGGGGGGGAGAAGAATCCTTATCCTCCTCGACCTATCGGCGGCATTTGACACCGTGAATCACACGGTGTTAGTGCAACAGCTGAAGGCGGTCGGGATTGGGGAGGCAGCTCTGTCCCTCCTATCATCTTTCCTCGAGGAGAGGGAACAGAATTTGTATTGGGAAAATCTACAGTCTGAAACATTCCGCCTGCCTTGTGGTGTCCCACAGGGGTCGGCGTTGTCTCCAACTCTATTTAACATCTATGTCACCCCTCTTGCCAGTCTCATCAGACAGTATGCGTTCTCATTTGTATCTTACGCTGACGACTCACAGATTATCATCTCTGTATCTCATCAGGTGGCATCTGTGGCTGCAAGTTTCCATGCATGTCTGACTCACATCATGAGCTGAATGGGTAACAACTATCTGAAAATAAATACAGATAAGACGGAGATGATGGAGTTTGGTGGCGGCCCTTCCCTGTGGGACCCTACCTGGTGGCCAACAGAGGCTGGCATATGTCCTGTACCATCCTCTAAAGTTAAGAACTTGGGGATTATAGTCGACGAACAACTGGGCTTTGTGGCCCAGATTAACCGCGTTACCTCTACTTGCTTCCACATCCTGAAGTTACTCAGGAAGGTGTTTCCATTTATCCCATTGGAATTAAGGAAAACAGTGGAAGTGGCATTAGTTTTATCACGGCTAGACTACTGCAATGCCCTATTTTTGGGCATTGCCAAGGCACAGAAGTCTATATTGAAGTCTATTCAAAATGCTGCGGCGCGGCTATTGTTGAACATTCCCAAAGGCCACCCTACGTCGGAGGCCATTAAGTCACTGCATTGGCTTCCAATACAGCAACGCCTAGAATTTAAGGCCCTGTGTCTGGCTCATAAGACCCTTTATGGTGGAGGTGCTGCGGACCTGCGTAAAATCTTCTACTGGTACGCCCCCACAAGAAATCTTAGATCAGCCAACTCTGGCCTTATTGCTGCCATGAAAGTTTGTAGAGCCAGATGGGGAGGTAAGAGTTTATCTCATGGGGTGGTGAGGCTGTGGAACCAACTACCTATCACAGCTAGACTCCAACCAAACATGACAGTGTTCAGGAAGCAATTGAAAACTTGGTTGTTTCCTAGGACCTAAGGTGTCTGTTGTGTCGACATTGTGCTTCCTCTCTTTCTTTTTCTCACCTCAGCGCCAAGACGCTTGGGCATTCGTTGCGCTCTATAAATGTCAATCCAATCCAATCCAATCCAATCCAAATGCAAGTCTAAATCCTCACCGCTGACCACCAATGTTAGAAATGGGGGTCTCTAGTTGGCAATGGCTTACACCTTTGTCCAAATAGGGACCCTTGCTTCTTGTCAGGGTAAGGAGCTGCACTCCTTTTTTAACCCCTGTTTACCCCCTTGGTAGCTTGGCACGAGCAGGCAGGCTTATCTCAGATGAAGTGTGTAAAGCATTTGTGAACACATACAGTAATACAGTGAAAAACACTACAAATGGACACCACACTAGTTTAGAAAAATAAGTAATCTTTACTAGACTTAACACAAGACCAAATGACAAAAATCCTCAATACAGTATTCAAAAATATGATTTTCAGATGGTAGAAATAGCTTAGTTTAATGTAGATGGTAAATGCAACACTTTACTCTCAAACTACCTTGCATGCGTCACGACTCAGGGAAGGTGATGCGTTAGTTCCTTGCTTCGGGGGAGGTGATGCGTCGGTTCCTTACTACAGCACAGGGAAGGTGATGCGTTGGTTCCTTACAGGAGAGGAGGTGATGCGTCAGTTTCTTACTGTGTTTTGTTTATGATGCGACAAGATGGCGCCTCGATGCGATGCGATGATCCGGTGCGATGCGACAAAATGGCGTCTTTGATGTGATGCAACAACGTGGATGCGATGCGTGGCGGCCCGATGGCCGTGTGGCAGAATCGATGAACTTTAGAGCCCGATAGGCCCTGCAACACAACCTCTGCGGCGGCGGCACCCTTCTCCGGTGATGCAACACGTTTCTTTAGCTACACGACTGCAAACAGCTGCAGCAGCGACACACTTCTTCAGCGATGCGAAGGCAACTGCTGCGGCGGCGACACGCTTCTTCCTCATTGTGTCGTGCTTCCAGCTCCCAGCGATACGCAGTCTCCAGAGGGCCCAAAACAACAGCAGGCACCTCACTGCAGGTAGAATTCCCAGCAAGGAAATTCAGGGGGAGCTGGTAGTGAAGTCTTTGTGTCCCTTAAACTTCAGAACAGGAGGCAAGCTCAACTGCAAGCCCTTGGAGATCTTCCCCAAGATAGTAAAAGTACACACAAAGATCCCTTTCTCTTTTCCTTGGCAATAAGTAACCACTGCAGGCCAACCCCAAACAGCAAACAGCACAGGGCCAATCTCCCCCTTCAGCTTCCTTGGTTTCTCTCCTTGGCAAAGGTTTGTCTTGATTACCAGAAGTGATCTAAAGTTCTGGGGTCAGGGACCCAATATTTATACTGCAAAATCCTTTGTTCTCTGAAGGCAGAGAGTGTCTGTGCCCAGCCAAAACCAGTTCTATCCTCCCTGGTGCAGCTTCTTGTCAGGAGGTGGAGATAGCATTGTTAAAAGCAGACCTGACCCAGGTAGCTGAAAGGAAAACTCCTCCCCCTACTCTCTATTCTATGAAGGCTCAGGTCAGTGAAAGGAAATCTCCTCCACCTACTCTCTATTCAATGCAGGGCCTATTCAGCCCAGCCCTGACCCATCAGACTGTTGGAGCCAAGGCCGTCTCCAGCCCCCTGTCACTCACAAATCAGACATGGAATACACAAACCTAGCAGAGGCATGCTGGATGGTTAGGCAAAAAAATACCTACTTTCTAAAAGTGGTATTTTCAAACACAGAATGTAAAAATCACCCACACTAAAAGATGTATTGTAACATTCTGAGTTCAGGCATACTAAACTTGTTATTCTTCCTTGTTCCCTGGGTCAGTTAGGATTATAAAATGTTATAATGAAACTGCCCATTCTGGCCTATAGGAGCAGGTAGCCTTGCAATAGTGAAAAACTAAATTGGTTGTAATTCACTATCAGGACATGTCACCCACATCAGGGCATGTCCTACCTTTCACATACAATGCACCCTGCCCTTGGGCCTACCTTTTGGGTGGCTGATATGTAATAAAGGGAAGGTTTTGGGGGCACTTGCCAAGTCGACATGGCAGTCCCAGACTGCACACAGGCTCTGCAATGGCAGGCCTGAGCCATATTTTACAAGCCGCTTCTGTGGGTGGCACAATCAGTGCTACAAGCCCACCAGCAGCATTTGATTTACAGGCCCTGGGCACACATGGTGCACTGTACTAGGGTCTGACAAGTAAATCAAATAAGTCAATCATGGAGTCACTAATCCATTACAACAATTTACAATAGGGAGCACTTGCACTTTGGCACTGAATAGCAGTGGCAAAGTGCCCAAAGCATCTAGACCCGCAAAAACATAGCAAAAACACAGTAGGCAACAGCAAAAAATGGAAGGGAGACCCGCACCAATTGTGCCAGGTCGAACAATATCATATCTCTGTTCCTGCTGATCTGTGGGCTGCATAATTTGGGGATTACAGGTTCAGCATTAAAATTGCTAACTTCTTTTCTAAGTGACAGTGCCGTGTTCATTAATTAAAACAGCTCTGAGTCCACCACTCTTCCATATAGGGTTCTTCAGGTTTCTACCCTGAGCCCTACACTTTTTAACCTATTCCATATGTTTCCCCACTTGCAGAGATGATAAGGTCTTTTGGTCTGCACACCAGGGGTATGCCAATGACACACACATTATTTTGCCAATTACTTAAGATACACAGGATACTTCGTTTAACTTAAAAAATTGCATGCAGGCTGTAGCCACTTGGATGGGCAAAAACGACCTGAGACTGCATGGAGACAAGACTGAGATCTTGATCTTCGGTAGCCAACCCTCCGTGTGCAATAACTCCTGGTGGCTGGAAATGTTGGGTACCCTACCCACACCAACAGACTCCGCAAAATACTTGGGAGATATAAACCTGTCATTATACCTTCAGGTCAATCACATTGCACCAACCGGTTTTTGGATTATCAGGACTCTCAAAAGGTGTTGCCCTTTATTCCTCTCTGAGCACATAAAAACAGACTCTGCCTTGATTTAATCTAATTTAGATTATTGTAATTTGCTATATATGGAGATGAATAAATCTGCCAATGCCAACCTGCAGTTACTACAGAATGCGGCAGTGAGACTGATTCATGATATCCCTAAACAGCAATTTATCTTGGCTGGGGTATCGAAACTCCATGGGCTTCCTAATATACAAGCAAATTGTGTTTGAAAGCTTCAAGTATTGTTCATAAGGCACTATACAATACTGGACTGAGAGGAATAAGGAAAATGTTTCATTGATATATTCCTTCTTGACATCTCCTCTAAGTACAACTATATTGTGTGGTTGTTCCTAAATACCAAAGTCAAGGTGGGGAGGTAGAGCTTTTTAGACGCTGCTGGCAAGCTCTGGCATTCACTCCCATTATCTGTAACCCACCTTCAGGTTCATGCCCTCTTTGAAAAACCGTGAAAACTTGTCTCTTTACTCTTTAAGCGAATTTAATTCGATCTTTATATTTTTCAGATTTTTTTACTGTATTTCTGTTCTGAACTAACCCTTTTTAGCCCCTGGATGCCTTTGGGTATTTGTTTGCGCTCCTATAAATCTGATTCATTTAATTTAATTTAATCACTTACACAGTGTTAAGCCCCGTTCCCACGCTGATCGCTTCCCCTCTCTATGATGGATCTTTGCCACAGTAACAAAGACTGAAAGCACTATTTTAGCATCACAAGCAAGTTTCAAATACCATTCCAATTTCAGGCAATGATGAGAGTTTAAATACGTTTTAAAAGCTTTATTCTCATAAAGAGATTAGTAATTGTCTTTTTATTTTTTTCTTTGTTCGTATTAGTCAATACATCTTTAGTAAGTTTACAGAAATCTCATTAAAAATGTTTGTTTAGAATAAAATAGTCCAATAATGCATTAAGAGTGTTCCATACTCGAATAAACCCTATTCTAAATTAACACGTTTGTTTTTGCCCCGTCGGCCAATGGCCGTTGCGAGCACTACCTTGGTAGTGCTGCACACGTCCGTTGGCCAACGCGGCCCCGCCCACTTAATGCAACGACCCGCACCGCGTTGGTAACGGATTAATAGAACCTATGAGGACTTCAAGTGCAAAGTAAAAGAGTGAGACGAAATGAGCATAAAACTCAAAGTCATTTTTAAATAGCAGAACTTCCCATAAAGAGTAGTTCAAGAAACTCAGCCAAGTTTTAGGATCAAGTAAGTGATAATTCAGTTGCCGTCACAATCTGTAAAAATAAAGCATCAAAATAGGAATGAATAGAAATAGCAGTAGCCACAACCGTCTGTCTAGGATAAGAAGGTAGGTTGAAAAAGCTTTGGGAAAAAATCATGGAGAATGGCGCTTAAACTGAAGAGGAACATGCACTAATATAAAATACATGAATAAATGTTGCAGACATTGTAACAGACTTCTTCCTCGCTGGACCAATCGAATGGCAGTTCTTTTCTGTAAATAGGTTCTGCTCTTCCTATCCCATAAAAATACATGCAGATTGTAAAGCTGTATCACAAGTTAGCTACAGACATTGTTTCCTAGTTAGGTTCCTGAAACATAAGCCTCAGTTCCCAAAGGCATCGATCACAGGGTGGCCTTTTAAAGTATTTTTTTAACTGCATACACAATGAACTATGCTGAAGAAAAGAAACATTATGTTTGCAAAAATACTATTTAGCAATGCATTTCATGAATATGAACAAGAAATATTGTTTTGAATGTACAACTATTCTATTCAAGCATTATGTGAAGTAGGGTGAGAATCGGAAGTTAATTATCACACACACTATGTTGCTTAGTAAAATAATACATTTGATCAAAACTGGATCATTCTGCAGTTATCATGAACATATCTAAGCATATCAAATTAAGGTCAGACTTCTTAAATTATATTTGTGCATTTCAGCAATACTAGGCCCACTTCCAGTTAAAGGAGCTTGCGTCCTAGTATTTCTAGGACCTATATACATAGCTATGACTGACTATTGCAGTTTGCACATTTTAAATGCATGTTATTTCAGCTTTACAAATTATGTTAATCATTGCACATTTTTAACTGTCAATCTAAATAATTTGCATTTTAATTAGTCAACCTTATCAAGTGCTTCCACACCAACAACTGAGGATGATCCCTTTAGGTAGCCACGACCCCTGTCCCTCTTTCGAGTTTCCTGGATGGCAATTTAAAGGTTTATGGAATCCATCAATGTGATTACATAATTGCCACAGGCAAAGCAACAGGAAAAATAGCTTCCTCATGAAAAACTGGACTCACTAATATAGTTCGATTCTACTCAAGCCCTGTAATAGACAAGTGCACTGACTTTGCACATTGTAAAGCTGTGCTGCGTTCGCTATGGGAAAGAGTACAAACAGTAATGAAGGTTGTAGCCCCCATATTGAATTACTTATTCATGATGCTGACTCTCAAAATCGTCTTGAACAATTCACACCTAGTCATAGGTAGACGCCATTGGCCTGGATAGTGGGAGTAGGATATCTCTTTCATAGGGCAAGTTTTGCAGAAAGACAATTTTAAAGCACTCTATTCCTTGAGCAGAGACGTTTGCCTAAAAGATAACCAACAATGGAAATGTTTACAGTTCTGGGCCTGTGTCCATTTTAGTAGAAATGGAGTCAGGGAATCTCAGTTATTGTGTGGCCAAGGGGCAGTTTCAGGTCTCTATGGAATAATATTATGAGAATGTTTTGCATAACAGATGGAGCAATCGCAAAGTCTCAACTGGAAGGACAGTTTGTAGGGCAACTACCCTGAGGAAGCCTAGAAACATTATGCTTCAGGCAGGCTTCCCTCAATTCCCAATGAGTGCAGACCACAGTAATTCTTGCATGGAGCTGGTCATCCTAATGAGGGCTGTTCCAGGACAGACTTTGTACATGCTTTCCTTCCTGGAGGTGTAGGAAACCTATATGTAAAATTAACCATATCTTGTGGTCATGTGCGCTATAAAAACATAATTGCAAAGAGAACGTGTGATGGACAGAATGTTGAACACTGTCAAACATTCACCCCAGTACCGAGATATGGATCTAAATCTATTGTCTTTTGTTCCCCATGCCTGGGATGGCATTGTGAGCAAAAAACGACGGATTTAACCCAGATCTATTGACTGGGGGTGAATGTTTGATTTCCTCTGCATTCAGTACATCATCTGTGTGTCTTTTGCTGTACAGACATAATTGGACAGACTCTGGAATGCTTTGTGAGTCTCTAGCAATCTATAGATCATAACGTCCACCTCCTGGGTCTTCTTGCATGACATGTCAAACAATCCAGAGATGAACTACCACTAGCAGAGATGACCAAGTACTTTCCTAGCAGTGGTGAAAATATGAATTCTCAGAAAATGGAAATACACCATCCCTTCAACCCATGGAGATTGGATATCGGAAATAGGAGAAATAGCTTCATAAGACAGAATGAGCTACAGTCTGAAAGATCATATACATACATCTGGAGGGATGAAGGATTTAGGTACATGTCTTTGTACATGTGTTTTGATGATGGATTTAAAGGATGCAGTATGTGACATTATGAGGCTCAATCAATATTCATTATTTGATTGCTTAACAACTGATCATAAAATATTACATACATATAAAAAAGACAAACAACAATTAAAACCAACAAGTGTGGCTAATTCAATTTCTTGTGGCCACCATTAAAAATACTAGAAAAACAATTAGCAATATTTCATGAACAAGACATCCTAAAACAAAGATTTAAAATGTCATGTGATCTACAAAAGCATCAAGCAACATAAAGCCATTTTCTGTTCTTTCAAGCAAAACATCATCACCAGCAATCAAGAGCACTGAAATGGGCTTTGTTTGACTACAGGGACCTTCAGCCCCTACTTCACCAGAGTGGATTCTAACCCATTCACATAAAGCAGAAAAAAAGATAGGTGTCAGTAGACATCCCTGCTGCACACCCCAAGGTGCATTCTCCCCTTTCCCATATTTCACTGAGACAACAAGGTCCATATGTAATGCTCTCAAAAAGTCCACCAGCTTGCTCTCAAAACCCACAGCTGTTAGTATATCCCTTTTGACACTACTGTATGCACTGGATAGGTCCATAAATGCAAGCTGAACTAAACACTATTTTATGAGTTTGTGTTTACTCCCTAATAAGTGCAAATTTAAACATTGTTCAAGTGTTCTGATACCTTTCCTGAAGCAGTAGGTAAGATGTTATTCTCGATGGTTCAAAGCAACAACCTACCTAGAACATTTCTACCAGTAATTTTCACCATGGAATCTATTAGGGAAATGTTTCAAGTTTAGTTTCAAGTTTATCTTTATTTACATAGTTATTGAAAACCATTGCAATGACATACAACAAGCAATAAAACCCCCCAAAAAGATCGATTTAAAATAATATTACTGGTCCCCTCAGGTAATTATAGCAGCTAGACAAGCATACAAATACAGAGCAGATCAATAAAACAAGCTGCCAGAACTCTGGTACCTGGTGGATCGTATCAGTGTTTCTGAGTCCATGACCCCATTGGCACAAGACCCAAGGAGTAACAATGGCTGCATTATCAGTAAAGTGCTGTAGGATCATTAAAGTGTAGGGTGAACAGATTTAAGCATAATTCTCCAGTGGAAAATGGAAAAACATGGCAACGTTAAATGCTAACCATTCATTGTGCATCAGTTCAATAAAGTGCGAAGGCTGTAAGATCTAGAGTGCCAGTGCAAAACCAAAGCACACTTTCCCCCAGATATTTATAAAAGCAACTTAAAGTGGGTTGCCTCCTAAAAATATATTTAGAAAGCAAAACAGATCATTAGAATGCAGGCAGTGTGCCTGTAGTTTAACTGTCCCTACCCCCAATCGGTCATATAAATGTGCATAATACCATTGACACAAGACCCCAGGATTAACGGTGAACGTGTCCCCAGTGGATTGCTGTGGGTACGTTAGAGTGCAAGGACGGCGGATTCAGCCCTATTTCCTAGTGTATATGTTAGAATGCAATGAGGGTGGATTCAGACCTATATCCCAATGGAAAAAGAAAATTACAACAGCATCTGGTATCAACAGCTTGTTGTGCAGTAAATTAAACTGAAAAATGTGCGAAGTTCAGAATGTGTGGGTACTAAAATGGTACTAAAGTGCCAATGCACAGCCTCCTTACACACCTCCCAATTGCATGGTAAAGCAAAACAGACTATTCATGGATATTGGCCCACCACTCAATGAGGTTAGCATATCTGGGGAGTCACAGTATAGGGGGACATTAAAAAGGTGGAATCTATAGGTGCAAAATGTCCCATTGTATGGTCACTCTAGTCACATTTAAAAAGTGTTGCAGGATGTAATAGACGATTCTGGTTTTTTGGCCCACCGAACTTGAGATTAGTATATCAAGGAAGGTATGGTGCAAAGATGCATGAAATGTGCTTGAAAAGCGAGTTCAAGTTTGGTTATTCATCCCTCCTTGAATCAAAGTCAACACGCCGGTTTAAGGATCTATAGTGCAAACTGTGCAGGAAAGTGCTAGCAAGTCCACCTGGCAGCTTCCCTAAGGGTTGGTGGAAATCATGGAGCAGGGTACCAAGCAGCCCCGTGTTGGCATTCTCTTGTCCACCTGTGCAAGATACTTTACCAGCCTTCAATCTGGCTGCGGGTGCCTGGGTGCGAAGCATCTGAGCACAGCTTGCCTCCGCCTGCAGGTTCCTCTTTGCTTGAAGGGGTCTTTAAGCAGCAGTCTTCTTTCCCCCAGTAGCATTTTGCAGGAGCATAGGGGCATATCAACAACAACCGGCGATAATTATCGCTAAGCGCACTTAGCGCTAGGATAATTATCGCCGGCTAGCGTTGATTTTTATCACTGAGATAGCGTGCTAGTAGCAACGCTTATCTCAATAGCGATAAAAATCCTCACGCTAAGTGGCTAACGTGAGATTATCGCTGGAAACCTAGCGATAATCTCACATTAGCTTGTTGATAGGGACAGACAAACTTAGCCATGATATCCTCCTTCCATAGGATATCATGGCTAAGTCAGAAAAATACCAGACGTAAAAAAGCAGCGTTAACCGCGGTTAGTGCTGCTTTTTTTGTCTCTAACAGGGTTAGCGATATTCTTGATAATAGGAGAAATGTCGCTTAGCGACATTTCTCCTATTATTTTACTCTGGAACGCCCCCTTTGCATCTCATTAGAGATGCAAGGGGAAGCGTAGAGTAAAAGGGTGCTAACATGCAAATTTGCATGTTAGCACCCTGTTGTTGATAGGGTGCTAATTTTATCTCTGCTTTTTTGGCTTTTAAAGCGAAAAAAGCAGAGATAAAGCCCTTGTTGATATGCCCTATAGTAAGTGCAGCAGATCTTCTGTTCCGTTGCCATAAAGACGACAAACATTCAATGTGGGCTCCCTCTGCCAAGGGGGTAGAAGCAGTACACAGGGGAGCAACCCCAAGTGGTAATTCAAATATTTAGCTATGGTGCCTCTTGAATACACTATATTAAAATATTTTGGGTTACAAGGGTTCTGTAGTTATTTTGGGTCATCCAGGTATGAGCGCTGCCAGCAAAAACAGCCTTATCTACACTAAGCGAGAGAAGCTTTATTGTTTTCCTTGTAAACTTTTGGAAAGCTGTGTGGCTGATGGAGGTTTCCCAGAGATGGGTAAGCCCAGTTACTGACAAAGATTCCTGGAGGTAGGCTCTGCAGCTGTAGTGGCCCTGTTGTGCAGCTCCTGCCATAGATAGTAGTTCAAGATGTTGGGGTTTGCCTTTCTGATTTTGTTCCAGCAAATGAACACCTCTCACCTGGCCAAGGCCTGTTTTTGCAGGACAAACTCCAGCCTGGTCTGTGCGGGTGAGGTGTTATTCAGAAGATTGAAGATGATTCTATATGCTTTTGTCATTGTGTTGACCAGGATTTTGGTGTCTCTTCCTCTCAGAAGTTCCCTGCCATCCATCATGGTTGGAAGTAACTTGGCTCGCACCACCCGAAGGAGGGGGGACAGTTTTGGCCCTGTCGATTTCGATTTGAGGTTTGAGGGCAGTGCCAGACCCTTCCTATTGATTGAGTGATTCTGGTGGGCAAATAGGCCCTCTTTGTCAATAATTACTCTTAGATATTTTCATTCTGTGCAGTCCCAATCCGTGACTCGACCCAATGCTATACCGGTGTACTTTTTGTTGTTGTTATTAATTGTCATTGTTTTCGTTTTGTCTAGATTGATGTTCAGTCCGTTGTTGGTAGAATATTCTTGTATTATGTTAAGAAGGCATTGCAAGTAGATGAAACTGAGGTGGAGGGGCAGCTTTGAGACTTTTACTGCATCAATAAGGAGTGACATGGCTAATATGTTAGTTGTTGTGCCTGTCATTTTAGGAAACCCTGTCTGATTGAGGGGATTATGGTGTTGTCGGATTGCCAAGATGTTAGTTCATCTAACAGTGTCCCGGTGAAGTATGTGGCCTTGTTGTCGATGAGGGTGACCAGATGGTAATTTTTTTGCCAAAGTTTTGTCCCTGCTTTTGTAGACTGGCAAGATTATGAAGCCTCTCCTTGAAGCTGGCAATAGAACGGTAAACCTAATTTGAGAAAAGAGAGGTTTAATTTTGTCTGTAGAGGGCACGGGGAGACCATCTCCTACTTTTAGCAAGTTAACATCTGATTAATTTAGTATGGGATAGTCTGGAAATGCTCTGTAAGCCAACTGCTGTTTGAGACGAGGATAAAGACAGGCTGCCCCTTTTGAATAGGTGTCATTGGAGATTACTTTTAGTATTTTTGCTACTGCTTAGCCCATGACATTTAGGGCCGATTGATGATTGAAGTGGTCCTCTAGAAATGTTCCCCAGCTTTCTTCAGTATGTGTGAAGTAACGCCTCCATGAGATGGACGCTTTAGCTCATTGACGTCTCCCAAATGCGTGCGCTGTCATTGCGCTTGATGTCTGAATATAATCTGGCCCATAGCTCATCTTCCTGTGATCTATTAATGGGCCTCTTATTTGCCTGTATTGGGCCATAGGCATGGAATCTATTAGGAACATGGGGCAATAGCTTTTCAGCTAATGTGAATTCCCCTTTTTGAAGAAAGGTTCAATTATAGATGAATGCCAAGAGCGTGGAATTCCAACCTTACATGCAGCTTTCATGGTAAGTGTAAGGAGCAGAGCTCAGAACTCAGGGTTTGCTTGTAAAGATGCGCATTGACCCTATTATGCTATGGAGCGTTTTTAAATGAACGATTATTTATGGTGTTCACTACTTCTTCCAGAGAAAAAGAGATGTCTTTGGTAAACATGGACTGTCAGCAGGGCAAGAGCACATATGAAAATGATTTATGCACTCTTCTAGACCAATATCAAAACACACCCTGTTCTCCGCGCTATTGGAGATAGGTTGGCATTGACTAACAGACAACAAGCCTGAGTATCTTTTAGTTTACAAGAATAGATCAATATGCAAATTTGTCTTTCAATTTTTGTGAACCTTCTCGTTTTCTCTCCTGCAATTATTGTTGCTTCTCTATTTCTAGGTTGATGTTTCTATTCCCTTCTGAACCCAGCATTGGCAGCTCTATGTACCCCATTGAACCACAGTGGTTTTTGGCCATTTGTGTTTCCAACTGATCTGATAAACAGAGTCCTAATGTTGGTATTCTGCCTACAAAAACTTTAAACAGTAACAAAAGGGGTCTTGTCAATAGACAAACAAGAGCTGATCAATTCCCTGTAACCACCAATGGGCACCTACGCAATGTTATATCCTTCTTTGCAGACTGCCAGACTAACCTACATCCTGAGTCTTTGGATGAAATAAGGGACCGCAGGCCGGCAAGGGTATTGTGCACTTTCTTTGTAACAACTAGAGAAATGGTTAAAGAATTGTGGTCACTGTGTACACTATCTAAAACGTTCCATTATATGATTAAACTAGCTCCTGGGCAATAAAAATATATGAAAATGCAGAACAGCTATCTTTGCCTCTGTAAGCTGGCCCAATGAGCTCTTGGTTAATCATGATATTTTGTAGGTCCTAAGTCATCAAGTGAGTATGTAGCAAACAACACCCAACATCCTGGGGCTGAAATGAACCCTGCACATGGTGCAACAAGGGGAAGGCGGCGGCTGATAGTGGAGGTATTGGTCCCACCTGCTAATAGGAGTTTAAAACAATACCCCAAAATATATTTCTGTTAGCAATTTTCTAAACTAAAACAAATTCAAATAATTGCGAAAGTTTTAGAGGTCCTTGGTGGAAAATCCATCGTAATACAAATTCACATGTACCATCCCAAATGTATTTTCCATCTCAGGTAAAAACTTGTAGATTTCCACCCTCAACAAAAAGTGTCTGAATATTTCAGTAACTAGAGACTTTAAACCAAGTAGAGAGTCCTGCTCTTGACTGACCTGAAGCAGATGGTAAGCAGATGGTAAAGCAGGCAGGTTATAACACATGTAAACATCATGCATTAGCCATGCCTCGTGCATTACAATAATATCCTGCTTGCTAATAAAATGTATACAGTCTTCTGCCTGCAATTTACAGTATAAACCAGTTATGTTCCAACTTAACAGTTTTAATACAGATCCATTGGGTAGAGCTTGCATAACATCCTGCACCAACCCTTCCGATGTAAGACAGGAGTAAATCACTGTACATGGGGACTTGAACCCCTTGGGACCACCAAATGCGTTGACTGTCCCACGCACTTCATTAACAGGTCCCAATGGCAACATGGGTCCAGCTGGTAGGAGGATTCCTGATTTATCAGGGGATTGAGTTACAATAAAGCAAACTACAGCAAATGCCACAGACTGGGCATAGTTGTTGACCATACCCATCCTATGACCTCTCTTTCAATCATTTTCCTCCGGCTCCGTAAAAGCCAAAAATTGAATTGATGGTAAACATTTATTAGCTTGATAGAGCAGCAAAAATGGCCTATTGCCGGCAGTATGCTGTGGCGCGAAAGGATCCATATGGCTGTAGAAGAAACCAAGTGGCAGTAGTTCAATTAAACATGGCACAGCTTGGTTTGGTGCATTAATTATTCAACAATGAAAGACTGACGAAAGTTGACAATAATACAGTCACCTTGAAAAATCTTCGGCTGAGTAGCTGGATAGGTCCACAGCTGTAGATTTCAAGGGGACCGCATTATTGCCAACTTTATTCAGCCTTTAATTTTTGGAGCTTTACCCAATAAAATCTCATTACAAAAACATACTTTTGACTGGAGTCTGCTGGTAACTGGACAACTTGAAGAGGAGCCAGGGAACGGTTGTGCTTTGCAATGCAGCAAGAGAAATCATAGTGTCAATCATAGTGTCTTTAGGGTGGGGACTACTGGGCCCCATGTGGCCATCAACTCCAGAATTGCCTTTAACAGACTGTGCCCTGACACTACATAAATGGGTTCCCATAAAAGATGACTGAGAGTTTTGGTGGTCCAAAGTTTGACTGATGCTTTGAGTAGATGATTGAGTGTTCAATACAACTGTGCAGGTCACCCCCAAAATACCCAGATATCTAATAGTGGAGTCTAAATAGTTAGTAATAAGATGCAGTTTAACTTCTAGAAGAAGGCAAATTTAAGACGCAGTTTAACCTCTAGAAAATGACTAAATTTATCACACAGAGATTCGAACAAAGCGCTCTCTGGATCAGCTACAGCTCCTCTCTTATTGGTCAAGCGTGAATGTGTGTACCTTATCACCTGAGGAGGTAGCATGCTCCCCAATCACTATTCCACCCTGGAAGGGAAGACCCATAAGTGATCCAAGTCTGTCTATAGGAAGCCATAGACAACACTCAGCCAGTTCAATCTCTTTAGAGACAATCCCTACAGCATGAGCTAAACAAAACATCAATAGTTGTAGGGAATTAGGAAGGGCTGGTGTTTCTTTTCCTGATTTTGGAATTGTGAACCAGTTAGCAATCCTTGGTTTCCTAGAATGTATTAACAATGGGACTGAAATATCCAATCCAGTAACCAATGCTTAGAGCAAATAAAGCAAGGCAGGGCAGAAAGGAAAAAAGTACCTGGCAAACAATGAGTCTTTTGAAGATCCAAAGGGCATGGCCTAGCGCAGCCTCTTCCTGGTGGTAAAAGGCCTTCCCTTGTCCTGAACGTTGCCCAGATGCACCCCATGCAGTGGGAAGGTAAGAAGTGTTTTATGCAAGTGCAGAGAGGGTCCTGCCTCCACCGCCTCATCCTCCTGCTGCACTCTGCAGGTTGTAGTTTTCATACCAATGTTTCCTTGCATCAAGCAATGCAGGAAGGTGAGACGCACTTTATAACCCTTCAAGGAGGGTCCCGCCTCCACCACCTCCTCCTCTTTCTCCACTTTGGGACTCGCGGTCCCCACAGTGAAGTTTCCTTGCGTTGCATGCAACAGAAAGGTAAGACACACTTTATGTGCCTTTCGAGAGGGCCCTGCCTCTGCCTCTTCCTCCTGCTGCTCTCTGGTGCTTGCAGTCCCTACAACAAAGTGTCCTTGTGTCCCAACATTATGAGGCAAACAATGTACATGATTGCTTTTTTTAAGCATGGTGTGGCCCGTAATTGTGATGCCAATTTAATGTGTGCTATTTGTGATTGTTCAGTTTACTATTGGATTCCAAGTTTTTTACATTGTTGGGGTTGTGTGGAACAGTTTTAGAAGTGTGTGCATGGCCACAGTGTGCGCTTAGCACTCTGGGTATTTCTAGAGTATCTCCACAAATGTTTGTGCTACACTTACTCTTTTATCCTGTGTCTTTTTCTATTGCCTCAAGATAAGTCTTGGTTCTCACCGGCTCTGTTGGGACCAGGGGTATAATAATCTGAACACTGTAGCTATCTGCTCTTAGATGTTCCTTGCCCTCATATTGTTTTATTCTCAGGGGACTCCTGCTCAGCACTCAAGATAGCATGGCATTATAATAATAGTAATTCTGTCAACTATGGGAAATACATTATTCACCCCCTTGCTGCTTAAAATCATGATATTTATTTAGAGACATGGAATGTGCTGTACTTGTTAACAATATATTTGATATCGATATATGTATACAACAACTGTTCCGCCCCTCAACCCACTCCTAGCCCGCCTGTTATAGGCCAATTACGCTAATTGATTCCACTGCTAAGATACTGGGGAGGGTTATCCTTGTGCGTCTTGAGACCTGGGCGAATAGTACAGGGATTGTGTCTAGATTGCAAGATGGTTTTAAAAGGGGAATGGATACTACAGAACAGTGCCTAAATCTGTCCCTAATTATGTGCAAGTTCATGAAGGACTTGTCCAGTGCTTTTGACACGGTTCACCGGGAGAAATTGTGGGGGTTGATGGAACAAATGGGTTTTGAAAAAGCTTTTATATCCCTCCTATGTAGGCTTCACACCTCCACAACGGTTGCCATACGTTATGGTCCTAGGGGGAAGAAGACGGGTCCCATCGTCTCCACAGAAGGTGGTTGTATTTTAGCTCCATTCCTTTTTTATTGTATACAAACGTTTAGAGGCTTTTTTAATAGAGAAGGAATTTGATTTCCCTAAAATTGGAGGCAAAGCGATCCCATTGTTATCTTATGGCGATAACACTGTTTTAATGGCTTATACAGCCAATAGCCTCCAAAACTCACTAAATGCTTTTACTGATTTTATGGCAGTATTGGATTTAAAAGTACATTTTAGTAAATCTTATGTCATGGTGTGCAGCCCAAAAGGTAAGAAAACAAGAAAATTTGAGGTTTTGGGGCAAGACCATTGACAAGCTGAAAAACTTTACATACTAAGGGAATATTTTTAATGATACTATGAATTGGGACCATCTTATCACAGCTAGGATACAACACACTAGTCGGGTTGTGGAGGGATTATTTTGTTTTACCCGCAAGTTAGGCCATAAACCAGTGATCAAACTAGTTATCCTCTACAAAGCTAAATGTTTATTGGTGGCATCCTAAAGGGCGGGAGTCTGGGGCTACTATTATACCCAACAACTGCAGGTCATGGAAAACAAATTTATAAAGAGATTATTATTGGCCTAGCTTGAAGTTCGAATTGCTATTGCTCCATTGCTCTTATGAGCCAAGATTTTGTTATCTGAGGACCTAGTGTTCTCAAGAGACGTTATCAAAGATGTTCCCAACTTAGATAGTGGACTGTCTATTCCCTGGCTTCGCTTTGTGAAGAAAAATGTATATGATTTAGGTTTGGGGCATCATTATCACAATCCTACAAGTATTGATATAAATGTGAAAGTTGTTAAAAAAGAGGCATTTTATGCCAGGGCCCAACTGCGCCGTGCACAATCGGTAGTATCAGATCCTCTATGTTTATTTTCAGGAAAACAGAAATGTTATTTAACTTTTACTACTAACATTCAAGCACAATTTTACCTGAGTACGTTTTGACTAAGCACATTGCACTATTTAGTGGCATTCCCTAAACAATCAGGTAGGGTTCATAGTTTATCACCCTGTCCGTGTGACAATTTGGCAGCCCAGAACACGTTGCACTTTATCTTGTTCTGTCCGCTTTAAAAAAAAAAAAAGGGGAAGATTTTTATCCCCACTACTGCGGGAAATACGACCATGTACTTATATTGGCGGTTTTCATTTTTTACTGTCTTTGTCTACTTTAACCATCTGCAGTGCTGTTTCGAATTTTATTAGAGTTGCAATGTCTAGAGGAAAACACTATGAGCTATTTTAACTGAAGTAAACCTGAGTAACCCTTTTTTATAAATAAATTACATGGACTATATTGTACAGGTGATACTAGAAATGGATGCTTAAGGTATTCGACGTAAGGGTCCGTATCTCCTTTCAATACTGTATGCACTTTATCTATCAATTGTTTTTTTCCATACTTCTGTAACCATGATACGTACATTTTATCCTAGCAATGTATTTGTGTCAAACCCTTATGGTTCTTGTAACCAAATAAAGTAATTTGGATTGATTGAATGATTGAAAGCACTGTACCATTTTGAAACATCCTGGGCAAAGCTGCATCTGTCATGCCTATCCACCTCACTGTCCGTGTACCCTTTGGTATGGTTCTATTCTTTCTATTGCCGAACTGACATTATCCTTTGTTGCTCTTATGTTTTTTATGATCTTTCTTTTGATTCATTGGATGTGAAGTGACTTATGTGATGTTACTGTGCTATGAACATGTCCTTGGTTAATGACGCTGCAATTATTACTTTATGTTTCCTAAGAAAAAGTGCTTAAAAAACAAGAGGTGGTATACCTTGACACAGCATGTTATTATGTGCATGCAGGATATCATTGCATCCAGATTTCTGAAATAAGGTGGTGACATGGAGAAGTCATGGGATCAAGATACTAGAACAGTAGTGGATGGCACATGCCACTCATTTTTACATCACACATATCCTACTCACTCTCACAGTAGGTTTAGGTCAAGTGTGAAACTGTAATCAGAATGCAAATTTCTAAGAACAATGATAGCTGCTATCTAGGGACTGCAGAATGGTGCACAACTTTCACTATGCCCACATGCTTTTATAATGGTACAAAAATTGATACAAAATTTTTATTGCTTTGTGCCATGCATTTGTCCACGCAAAATGTAATTAAATAGCCCCCAAACAAATTTGAAGAAATTCTATAGAGAAAAAAGAATATTACTTGTTTCAATTAAAGTCAGTGTAGTGAATGATAACACACACAACTCCAGAAAATACTGTAATCATTTAAGAATTGATGAAAATGTTCTTGGAATGTCCAAACGTTTGAATTAGAGGAGGGTGGCAATGGTAAATCTGCCGAAAAGGACAGCAAATTTACTGTATTCTGCTTCAGTTGGACTATCTGCTGATTTTGTGTTCAGCAAATGATGTCTCCCAGGAGGCATCATGGCTGAGTCATCCACTATGCTGATAACGCCATCACAAAAGGTGGCAGATGAACCGCTTCATCCCTGACATGACTGGTGGAATAGTCTCTGTGAAAGACTACCACGGAGAAAGAGGGAGACTTTCGCAGAAAGGTGCACAAATACTTCTGAGCATGCTGAGAAGCCTCGCTGTGTATGATTTGGAAGGTAGAAATGTGGATGCTGGCAATGTACACTCACATTGGGGGTATTTTCAAGAGCTCACATTTACTGTTGAAAATCTTGCCAGAAAACACAGGCAGTTTTCTCTTTCAGTGGGTTCATCCATAGCTGGAGTTGCTGCACACACAGCTACAAAAGTGCAAACAACAGGGGTATACCCAATTGACCCTTTATAAACCTGGGTAAGTTACGTAATATCATACAAAGCAAAATGGTCTAAAGGAATTAATACTCAGAGAAAATTTTTGAGTAGAGCACGTTTAATTACTCTCTCTTAGGTAATTACTCTAAAAAGATTCTATCAAAATATTTTTCAAACTACATAGAAAATGACATCTGCTCATGAAGAAGAACATGTATACACAAAAAAAATGTACATACACAATGACATGACATAAATCAAAACATACAGTAAGACATCAATACTAACCCTAAAACCAACTGTTTTCTACTAGTGTCCTCCTTACAATTTCTGAGAGGGCCACTAGGAGGTAGTCTAGATAATACACTGAGGTCTCTTAACTAGTATAGACCATCCTAGTGTACCATTAAACAAAATCAACACAATATTATATTTCCGCGACTCCTCCTTTTGAAGTGTCTACGCAATCGCGTTTCGGCCTTACTCCTTCTTCGGCCTCCTCAGGACAGGGTTAACACATAACTGCTGACATATTCAAATAAAGAAATCCCACCGCCACAATTTGAAAATAAGGCGCTAAATCGAATTGACAGGGTCCTAGGCAGTCTGTAGTACCTCCCTAACTCAAATGACGGCTCACTGCCAGCCCACAGCGCAAAGGGTCGCTATCAGTATTCGTTTCCTTCGCTGGAAGAGAACGTCACAATCACTTGGTAAAGCACGGGTTGGTTCACAATTCCAAACTCCGATGTCCGCCCACCATCCGTGCTTTACCAAGTGATTGTGACGTTCTCTTCCAGCGAAGGAAACGAATACTGATAGCGACCCTTTGCGCTGTGGGCTGGCAGTGAGCCGTCATTTGAGTTAGGGAGGTACTACAGACTGCCTAGGACCCTGTCAATTCGATTTAGCGCCTTATTTTCAAATTGTGGCGGTGGGATTTCTTTATTTGAATATGTCAGCAGTTATGTGTTAACCCTGTCCTGAGGAGGCCGAAGAAGGAGTAAGGCCGAAACGCGATTGCGTAGACACTTCAAAAGGAGGAGTCGCGGAAATATAATATTGTGTTGATTTTGTTTAATGGTACACTAGGATGGTCTATACTAGTTAAGAGACCTCAGTGTATTATCTAGACTACCTCCTAGTGGCCCTCTCAGAAATTGTAAGGAGGACACTAGTAGAAAACAGTTGGTTTTAGGGTTAGTATTGATGTCTTACTGTATGTTTTGATTTATGTCATGTCATTGTGTATGTACATTTTTTTTGTGTATACATGTTCTTCTTCATGAGCAGATGTCATTTTCTATGTAGTTTGAAAAATATTTTGATAGAATCTTTTTAGAGTAATTACCTAAGAGAGAGTAATTAAACGTGCTCTACTCAAAAATTTTCTCTGAGTATTAATTCCTGCACACACAGCTACAAGCTCATGAACGTGGAGATATTTACCAGGGCTAGATGGATAGCGGATTTAAGTTCATGGCTGCCACTTAACCTGCGATCCTTGCAATGCTGGCCAATTGAGCCCTAAATGAGGCATTTATAATACATCAGATTCTGCAATCACTGTATAAAACCCCATTTCTAATTCCTTTATAATCGCTACTTATGACACACCCAGTTGCGGCTTATCAATAAATGACATCAGAACTCTACTGTAATAACTAATTACAGTTGAGTTCTGACATCACATTGCCTGATGCCAGAGCCAGCAACTTGGGGAAAGACAGGTCAGTTCAAAGAACATGATCAAAGCAGCAATTTAAAGAAGGAAAACGCGCTAATATTTGTTCTGCTGCTTTTTTCAGATGTACAGTGTCAAGCAGAAAACATATATTTATGGAAAGCATTTTTATTTTCTGATCTCCTTGGGTAATTATAGAAAAGTTTGAATATTTTTGGCATGTTTCCACTGCATATTTGTTCTTTAAAACTGCTTCCATTAAACTGCTTCTAATATCTTTTGCAAAAGCTATGTCACAGTGTTTTTGTGTATTTAATTTTGCACTAGAGATTCTATTTTAATTCTTCATAGGGGTAAACATGCCTTCTCATTCATGTGAAGGAGCTATGAACCAAGGACATAAGTGGTTTATTGGATAGGAGATAGTGTGATAATGTATTAAAAGGAACACAATACCCCTGCTGTGCATGAAGAGGATATCGCAAGCTCCTTTTGGTCCCATAACCTTACCAAGGAACTTGGCTTTTGGCCTCGTTCCTCTATATGATCATGGAACTCTCGGTAATGGTCAATATTGCTATAATCCCATATATAAAGACTATATAAAGACTAAGAGGTAATGTATTTCCCAGACAGGTGCCGGAGAATTATTCTGATCCTCAGATGCGTTTGTCAAAATTCTAATACTGTTGGCCAGGGCAGTTTATGATCCACTTGCAAGAAATGTGGCTGATGGTGGTTTGCCGGATTTCACAAATCAATTTCACACATTGGACTGAGCAAAATGATAACCAAGTTGCTTCCCAGCACTTGGTCTTTTCTTGTCATTTTTTCAAGCAGATGCCTAGCACGCATCCATATGCACTGCTTAAAGCAGGTAAGTTGTTGCTGTACAACACCATCAGTTTTGTTAGACTGACGGACAGAGTACCTCTTTTTTCTGTCTACCTTACTAACCTCGTGTGTACATCAGAAGCTATCTTCCTTAACTGTGGTAAGTACGTTTTGTGCTGGGGTGGCCACTGATTCATGATAGGACAAGTTTTCAATGTTTCTTTGTCTAGGGAATCAGGAATTTCTCCTTGAAAGAATTCATTAACTGGATTAATATTTTACAAATGAAACACTTTTGGTGCAATGTTGAAAAATTTAATGTACCAACCATCTAGGCTTCTCTATGCCCCTCTGTTAGACCTGGCACCATTGGCGTGGGTCACCCTTCCATTTTTGTCTGTGCCTCAATGTGTTTGTGTTGGTGTTAAATGCTCAGGGCACTGTGCCACTGCCATCCAGTGCCACAGTGCAAGTGCTCCCTATGGTAAAATGTATTATGTGAATTGACTTCCACGTTTGGTTTATTTGGTTTACTATCAGTCCCTAGTAGAGTGCACCAGGGGTGCCAAGGGCTTGTATATCCAAATGCTGCTAGTGGGCTTGCAGCACTGGTTGTGCCACCCACCGAAGCAGCGGGGTAAAATGTGTCTAGGGTCTGCCACTGCAGAACCTGCGCGCGGTCTCGTACCGTCGCGCTGACTGAGCAAGTGTCCCCACTTACCAGTCCCTAAACCTTCCCTTAACTACATGTTAGTCACCCCTCTGGTAGGCCTAAGCGCAGGGTGCATTGTAGGCATAAGGTAGGACATGCCCTGGTGTGTGTGGCATGTCCTAATAGTGAATTACAGCCATTTTCGTTTTTCACTATTGAAGGCTACCTGCTCTCCATAGGCCAGAATGGGCTGCTGGGATCGCTACACGCTGTGACCCCAGTGGACTCAGAGAGCATGGTAGAAAGTCATGTTTAGTATGCCTGAACTCGGGATAATAAAATACATCTTTTAGTAAAGGTTATTTTAATATCCTGGGTTTGCAAATGCTGCTTTTAGAAAGTTAGCCTTTGCGTGCCTGACCATCTCAGTCCGCCTCTACCGTGGGTGTGTGTTCTGCCTAGCAACAGTACAGGAGCAGGGCTGGGGGATTCCAGGAGACAGGTTGGCTGCCAGGTGGTGGGTAGAGAGATTACACCAGGATGGGTGGGAGGAGTACACCCTGACTCTTGAATAGACCTGTGCTCTGCCACCACAAAGCCGGCGCCGCCCCCTGTGGAGCGGCTGATGTCTCTGCCCTGCTGCTGAAAGGAACAACCCGAGTCACCACAACAGAGTGCTCCAAAACTGGACTGAGCCAGGCCCCAAGCCCCCTGGCGCTAAAGAACAAAAGAATCCCTGTATAAAAGTAGGAGCCTGGCTCCTAAGAGATCAGATCCAGATTGAACCACGAAGGAACTCTGCCCGACTAGAAGGACCTGGAAGAAGCTGAAGGAGGAGTAACTTTCCCTGACCTGAGGGACTGGCCTGCAGTAGGTGCCTTGCTGAGGAAGGAGAGGAAAAAGACTGAAAGAGACTTTTGCACTTTGTTCTTCAACTATCTCCAAGGGCTTGGAAGAAGAGCTTGCCCCCTGAACTGAACCCCAGGACCAGTGGGTTCACCGTGTCTCCGCTCGTCTGAGAATTCGAGCCGTGTGCTTTCTCCCGCCGGAGTGTCCTGCGCACCTTCGCATCCCTCCTAGGGCCGTGACACCCAGAAGCCTGGCCGCCTCCACTCGCCGAGAGCCCCGCTCTACCTGAGTCGCTCTGGACCCATCGAGTCTGGCCGTCCCGCTTCCCTGTCACCTGCCTGCTACTGGAGCGCGCTTGGTGCCCTCTCGCCCTCCCGCCGGATTTCTAGTGGGGAAGTGAAATCCAGCCTCGGACGGCCGCCCGTACGTCGTAACGTATCCGGCCGCCCCGCTTCACCTCCCAGCCTGAGTCTGACCGTGCCACCCTCCGCAGTGACCTCCCGCACAGTCCGTGTCGGAGGCCCTGGGCCGCACCTGTCTACCGAGAGCCGCCCGCTGAATTCTTGATCCGGAAGACCCACGAGGTGCAGAACCTGCATCTCCCCCGAAGACTCGTCCAAGCACATCGCACGTTCCCAGGTACAGTGAACTCTCTATCGGACTCGGGGTCCGCAACGTTCTGATTTCCCCGTATCACTGTACCCCGGGTGCCCTGCGCATCATCGTGACTGGACCGACTCAACCGAGCCCTGTGAAGCGCTCGTGATCGAATAAGTTACCAAAGAAAAGAACAGTGCCTAATTATCATCTTGTGGCTTCCATTTCGCAACCGTTATTGATGGTCTTGTACATGCCTGCGTAACCAAGAATCTTTTATATAAAGCATCCGTATTTTTGATACAACTTACGCCTAGTGTCCATTTGTGGGGGATTGTTGTGGTTTACTGTGTGTGATCATAAATGCTTAACTGACTAGCGCCCTGAAGTTTAGCCCTGACTGCTCGCGCCACACTACCTATAGGGTGAGCAGGGGTTGTTCTGAAGGGGTAATTCTCTCGCCCTGAATAGAAGAAGGGACCACTGCTTGTCACAAGTACCTACCTGTGCCAACCAGAGGTTCCCCATTCTAACATTGGTGGCAGCGGTGGGATTTCGAATTTGCATTTATGATTTACATACAGTGAATTATTGATCACCACGTAGAGCAGACCTATAACGCAGCCACAGATTAATTGACAGTTGTTGCTAAAGAAGACTCTCCACCTTAAGAAACCATGCCTAGCTCAGTCGGTGGAGGCGGAGCATCCTCTGTATTCTCTGGAGTGGATGACATCGATTGGGAGCCCGAGGCACTGAGGAAGTGCACAAATGATGTCCTGAAAGGATATCTCTCCAAGTACAGAATTAAGCAAAGTGGACTAACGACCAAGGATCAGTACGTGAAGGCGCTGAGAGCCTGGCACGAATCAAAGTTTCCAGAGAATGCACGAGAGGTGATACCCCCAGAAGGTGCTTTTGAGCCTAGCAGAGGCCTGTCGCCCGAGGAGATGGCCGACAGGAGTGCTGCACGAGCACATGAGGTGGAGATGGCAAAACTGCAAATGGAGATGGAAAGGCAGAAACTGGCCATGGAGCATGAGGTAAAAATGAGGGAGTTGGATCTCAAGGCCAGGAGTTTAGACAACTCACCCTCTGGTGGCAGCAATTCAACAGAGTCAAGGGTGCACATTCCGAAAGATGTAGTCAAAGAATATTATAAGCAGGATGATATTGGGCAGTGGTTCAGGGCCTATGAAGTAGCCATGTCCTCCCACCGGGTCCCTGAGAAGGATTGGGGAGCGGGGTTGTGGGGAAGGTTCCTGAGTGAGGGGCGGGACACACTGCTAGACCTCCCCTCTGATGTCCACACATCCTATCCACACATGAAGGAGGCTCTTATGACAAGGTATGGGTTAACTCCTGAATTGTACAGACAGAGATTTAGGGATTGCACCAAGAAACCTGGTACCACTTATGTAGAATATGTGACCTTTTTTTGCAGAGCGCTGGATGGTTGGGTGAAGGGTAGCAAAGTGAACGATTACCAAGGGCTGTTTGATTTAATTGCATGGGAGCACTTGTCGGATAATTGTTTTCCTGAGCTACGCCAGCACCTGATCGATAGCAAGCTGTCCAACCCGAGGAAGCTTGCTGAGGAGGCGGACCGCTGGATCAGCACCAGGGTCCACAAGGGTCCCGTGGGAGGTCCCGCCAAAGGTGTTCAGGGTCCCCAGCAGAAGAGTGGGGGGGACAAGGGAAAACAGAGGGAGTTCTACAGAGGGCCCCAAAGTAATTCCCAAGGGAACCAAGGGAAAGGTTCTCAGCCACCCCCACCCCCGAAGCAGACCGGGGCCCCGACAGGTAACCCTGTTCAAAGAGGGCCCCTCAGATGTTACAAGTGTAACAACCTGGGGCACATTTCCGTGGATCCCAAGTGCCCCCTGTATGGTAAACCAGCACCCTCTGGTGCTCCACCCCCCAAGCAGGTGAATAGTGTAGCCTTGGGGAGGGAGATAGATGTCCAAGGGGCGGGGGATCCCGTACAGATGACCCTAGTCTCATTAGGAGACAGTGAGATGGTCGCGGAGGCCCAGCTGCCCCCCAATACTCAAAAGTATGGGCAGTGGGTGACCATAAATGGCAAGAGGGTGGGGGCTCTTAGAGATACAGGAGCCAGTGTGACTGCTGTCAAGCAACACCTGGTGTCTCAAGAGCAGGTTGTCCCACACGCCTTCTGCCGTGTTGTCAACGCCGACAACACAGAGAGTCAGTGTCCAATGGCTCAGGTTCCCTTTGAGTGGGGGGGGGTCTCTGGTACTCTGCAAGTGGCTGTGAGAGAGGCCATGCCTGTTGATTGTCTCCTAGGTAACGATTTGGAGAGCTCCCCTTGGGAAAAGGTGGAGAAGACAACTCACCTGCGGATGGTGGGCTTGCCTGATTGGGCGTGCGTGACCACCCGGTCGATGGCAGCCGGTAGGGGTGTTGAAGGAACCCTGGAGCCTGAGGGAGAGGCCCAGGAACCGGCCTTAGAGAGAGGGCAAGGGAGGCACGGGAATCCGGCTCCTGAAGTTCCCACGGCCCAGGAGGAAGCAGACCTTGAGGGGGATGCCCTGGAGCCTACCGGGGAACAGATAGCCGAACTGGGGGACCTGCCTGAGCTGACCCATTGGCAGCAAGAAGGAGGCCCCACCAGGGAGGAATTCTGCAGGGAGCAGAAAGAGTGCCGCTCTCTAGAGGGTATGCGGCAGCAGGCTGCAGCCCAGGCCAATGGTGATCAGTCCGGAACTCACTTGATCTACTGGGAGAACGACCTCCTATACTCAGAGCCTAAGGTTGCTGAACCTGGGTCAGCCCGTGCGCTGGTGGTACCCCAGAAGTTCAGAGCCTTCCTACTGGGGCTGGCTCACGACGTACCGTTAGCAGGACATTTGGGGCAGGACAAGACCTTTGAAAGGCTTGTCACCCACTTTTATTGGCCCCAAATGCGCAGGAGTTCTGACACTCACTGCAGTGGACTCAGAGAGCATGGTAGAAAGTCATGTTTAGTATGCCTGAACTCGGGATAATAAAATACATCTTTTAGTAAAGGTTATTTTAATATCCTGGGTTTTCAAATGCTGCTTTTAGAAAGTTAGCCTTTGCGTGCCTGACCATCTCAGTCCGCCTCTACCGTGGGTGTGTGTTCTGCCTAGCAACAGTACAGGAGCAGGGCTGGGGGATTCCAGGAGACAGGTTGGCTGCCAGGTGGTGGGTAGAGAGATTACACCAGGATGGGTGGGAGGAGTACACCCTGACTCTTGAATAGACCTGTGCTCTGCCACCACAAAGCCGGCGCCGCCCCCTGTGGAGCGGCTGATGTCTCTGCCCTGCTGCTGAAAGGAACAAGCCGAGTCACCACAACAGAGTGCTCCAAAACTGGACTGAGCCAGGCCCCAAGCCCCCTGGCGCTAAAGAACAAAAGAATCCCTGTATAAAAGTAGGAGCCTGGCTCCTAAGAGATCAGATCCAGATTGAACCACGAAGGAACTCTGCCCGACTAGAAGGACCTGGAAGAAGCTGAAGGAGGAGTAACTTTCCCTGACCTGAGGGACTGGCCTGCAGTAGGTGCCTTGCTGAGGAAGGAGAGGAAAAAGACTGAAAGAGACTTTTGCACTTTGTTCTTCAACTATCTCCAAGGGCTTGGAAGAAGAGCTTGCCCCCTGAACTGAACCCCAGGACCAGTGGGTTCACCGTGTCTCCGCTCGTCTGAGAATTCGAGCCGTGTGCTTTCTCCCGCCGGAGTGTCCTGCGCACCTTCGCATCCCTCCTAGGGCCGTGACACCCAGAAGCCTGGCCGCCTCCACTCGCCGAGAGCCCCGCTCTACCTGAGTCGCTCTGGACCCATCGAGTCTGGCCGTCCCGCTTCCCTGTCACCTGCCTGCTACTGGAGCGCGCTTGGTGCCCTCTCGCCCTCCCGCCGGATTCCTAGTGGGGAAGTGAAATCCAGCCTCGGACGGCCGCCCGTACGTCGTAACGTATCCGGCCGCCCCGCTTCACCTCCCAGCCTGAGTCTGACCGTGCCGCCTTCCGCAGTGACCTCCCGCACAGTCCGTGTCGGAGGCCCTGGGCCGCACCTGTCTACCGAGAGCCGCCCGCTGAATTCTTGATCCGGAAGACCCACGAGGTGCAGAACCTGCATCTCCCCCGAAGACTCGTCCAAGCACATCGCACGTTCCCAGGTACAGTGAACTCTCTATCGGACTCGGGGTCCGCAACGTTCTGATTTCCCCGTATCACTGTACCCCGGGTGCCCTGCGCATCATCGTGACTGGACCGACTCAACCGAGCCCTGTGAAGCGCTCGTGATCGAATAAGTTACCAAAGAAAAGAACAGTGCCTAATTATCATCTTGTGGCTTCCATTTCGCAACCGTTATTGATGGTTTTGTACATGCCTGCGTAACCAAGAATCTTTTATATAAAGCATCCGTATTTTTGATACAACTTACGCCTGGTGTCCATTTGTGGGGGATTGTTGTGGTTTACTGTGTGTGATCATAAATGCTTAACTGACTAGCGCCCTGAAGTTTAGCCCTGACTGCTCGCGCCACACTACCTATAGGGTGAGCAGGGGTTGTTCTGAAGGGGTAATTCTCTCGCCCTGAATAGAAGAAGGGACCACTGCTTGTCACAAGTACCTACCTGTGCCAACCAGAGGTTCCCCATTCTAACACCCTCTTTTCTACATTGTGAGAAGTCTTATTACTGATAGATTTGGTTAGTAGCTGCCAATATCATACAAGTTAAGCTAATCACATCTGCTTTTCTCTAAACATAATTTTCTTCTGATTAAGCTGTGCTGAATGTGTACATAACAATGGTTTTCTCAAGACAGGAGAGAAAATCTAAAATAAATTATGTGTGGAATCTGTTTCTGAATCATTGAATTTGCTGAGCAAGAGCCATTAAATCCCTAGTTTATTTTCCATAATCAGATTTCTAGACACAGCTGTGTATACATTCCTGAGAGAGTCAGTATGCTTGTTATATTCAGTCCTCTTGTGACATGTTCTCTAATGGCATATGGAGTCCTCTGTCTAAGGACGACAACTGGACTATCACATTTTGGTTGTAGACCACGATGACTCAGATGTGTCAGTCAGGATTAGTCAATGATGTTTCTTCCATGAAAGGAACTCTCTGGTCTCTGAATACAGTTTCAGCATTCTACGTATGTCAATCATTTTGGATGTCTCACTCTTTAAAAGGAAGCCATGTACTTTGAACTAAGTGTTCTGTAGCAACAGTCATCTTTTATTTCAGTCGTCGAGTACTAGTGGAATAAAGAGTATGTCGAAACAGGGGGGCTACAAGAGTAAAACCTTAGCCAAGTAGTGTTTCCCCCTTCGCTGCCATTAACATATAGACCACATTCAAGGGCCGCAGACAAGGCAATATGCATTAGCATGAAATATACTTACCATGTAAGTGTACAAAACTTTCACAGTGATGTAATGCAATGAGAATTCGGTCATAATTATCGACATGTAAGAAACCTACCTACAGAGTCCTTGCTACATCACAGAGGTGCTAGAAGATTTGCCATTACAGGTGTGTGTCATAGAGTAAACAGTGCTAATTAAGATCCACTAAAAATAAAAATAAAATAATTGAAAGTAAAAATCAATAGATTAAAAAGTAAGTTAACACATCCACACAGAAAATAAATGGAACAAGCTGGATGGTTGCAATGTCCTGCTCTACTGTCTTCCAGACTCCTCACTTCCCCCCTTTAAGGGCATCCAACATGCTGCAGTAGGCCTTGCTATGAGTCTGAAGAGATGGAACCACATCACTCCCACCCTGTTGGAAGAACATTGTCTCCCGATTGTTAGTCTGCACCATCTTCAAAACCAGCAAAATCATCTAAAAAGCCATCATAACCAGCCACCTACATTCCTGGCTGACAAGCTCAGCATCTACAGTGGTTTCCTGCATATGCACATGAAGGACAGTATCAAAGTGGAGATGAAGATGTGCAAAATAGAAAAACAAGGCAACATGCTCTATTAATCCAAGCGCCAAAGTTCTTCAGAGATATACGGGTATCCAGCAGGACTGCCCCAACTTTGCTCTAATATAGGACAGAACCGACACACACCTTTTTAAAGTACGCTGCATCATGATGCAGTAACAATCTAAAACCCAGGTACCCTTCCTAACACATGTTGTCTGTGTCTGGTCCCTTTAACCCTAAATAGTAATTTAAGGTCTGTTGACTTGGTTTGTGCAATAAAAATACCACATAAAAATATATGTACAGACTGTTAATATCAAGGTTAACAGGGGAGGTACAATTTTCACAAAACAACTAAATTCAAATTGGCACATGCATTGAGTCTTTTCGTTCAGGTGTGGTATACTTGCAAGTGCATGTGGTCCTTCAGCTCTTTCACCCAAGACTCAATCAATCAATCAGGGATTTATAGAGCGCACTACTCACCCGTAGCAATGGGCTGGGGGTTGGGCAGCTCCGATTATCCGAAGAGCCGGGTCTTGAGGCTCTTTCTGATGCTTACAGTGTGGGGCTTCGTCTGATGCTGAGGGGGAGTTTGGTCCAGATCTTGGCCACGATGTAGGAGAAAAATCTGCCTATTGTTTTGGCTCTGTGGAAGTGGGGGATTTCGGCCAAGGCTACGTCAGCAGAGCGGAGGTTTCTCTTGGGGGAGTAGAAGGAGATTCTTTCATTGAGGTATTGGGGTCTGGTTTTGTGGAGGGCTTTGTAGGCGTATGTGAACAGCTTGAAGGTCACTCTTTTTTCAAAGGGGAGACAGTGTAGGTCTTGTAGGTGCTGGGTGATGTGGTCTTGTCGTGGGATGCTGAGGATGAGTCTGGCTGTGGCGTTCTGGACATTCTAGAGTTTTGGAGTAGAGATTTGCTGACTCCGGCGTAGAGGACTGGTCACATATTTTATATTCTAACTTGTTAAGGAGGGAGCAAAAATGGCCTTATCAAGAATGAGGGCCTCATGTAGGTAGCCAAATACCGGTCGGTAACGGCCGATTTTCGGTAATTATACCGTTTCCGACCGGTATTTTGGCTTTTGGTATGTAGGGGTTGAATTTCTGTATTCGGTAATTTACCGAATCGGTAAAATTACCGAATCGGTAGTTTTACCGATTCGGTAAATTCCGAATACAGAAATGAGATGTAGGGGGAGTGTGTGGGTGTTGTTTGGAGTCGGTATTTACCACCAACTAATAGTTGGTGGTAAATAAAGAATGGATGTGGAAAAGCATTACATAGCGCTTAGAAGTGTGCAATGTGGCAGACATACATGCCCTTAGGGCATGTATGTGTGCCACATGTGCACACATGGCCGAATCAGGGGTGCAACAGGGTGTCAATGTGACACCCTGCCACCCTTGCATGTGTTCCCCCCATTACCGAATCGGTATTTACCGATTCGGTAATGAGGCATACCTTCCCATCAATGGGAAGGTATGCCTCATTACCGAATTGGTAAATACCGATTCGGTAATTACCGAATTTGACCGAATCGGTAATAATTACCGACTCATTACCTACATAGCATTTACCACTTCATAAATACCGAATCGGTATGATTCGGTATTTATGAAGTGGTAAATGCAAGCCCACCTACATAAGGCCCTGAGTCACCTGCAGCATCCAAACAGACTGTCAGGGCATCATACATATTGACCAGGAGACATATATAGACCATATGCCAGGTTTACTAACATTTGACACAAAATAACGCAGCAAGACAACTTGCTGTGTTGCTCTATATTAAATGAGACATTAGAAATACACCATATTTACTAAGATATGGCACATTCCTGCTCTCTTATAGTGTTTGAAGACTAAGTGCTGCCTAGGGCCAATAGAGGCACCCTTGTACCATGGTGCAATGGTTACCTGTGTTACAGGCACAAATGTTTTTGTGCAGAAAGGACACATACCGGCTCAAAAAAAATTGGCAGAGGCATTTTTTCTCTTTCTATATGTGATGCAGAATGCAGCACATGTATAGAGAGGAAATAATGAGGAAATGTTGGAAAGTGGGTTATTAGTAGTGGTAAATGTATATCTACCACTGGCAATAAGGTCACTAACACAATATAGGGCTCAGTACAGATCATAGAAAAGTATTCCCATACTCCACCCTTGGTAGCTTGGCTGCAAGCAGGCACGCTTAACTTCAAAGACTGGAATGTAATGCATTTAAAAACACAAATTTAGGAAATAATTAAGACACAACACACTGTAAAAATCGAACATCAATTTATAAAAATAGGAAATATTTTCACCTTTAAAACAACACAAAAACAACAACAAAAACCAATGTAGGGAACTGGAGATATACATGTTTTAAGATATAGCACTATATGGCACATAAAAACCTATTGTGCCTGCTGGGCCATCTGGTCGGGTCAAATTCAAAGTTTCAGGCTGACTGCTATAGGGCCTTGCATGGCTACCCCTCGCGTAGGCCTCGGTCAATGTTTTTACCTTCTGACTTAAAAACTTTTCTGGAGCTTTTCGTCCGGGGGTCCCTCGAAGCTCTTATCCAGTCCAGATTCAGTGAGGGTCCGCCGGCTTGCCTTATGGCAATCTCAAGGTCAAACTTGTGGAAGTCCAACCGCCTGAGCTTTCCAGCAGGATGAATCAGGGATCCAGGCTGGCTCACGGTTCAAGGTGAGCGTCTTGGCTCTTGCGGTTGGTCCCTGTCACCTTTCCTACATTGGGACTGAGAAACCGTTGCAGAGATCTTTCTGCAGAGGTCTCTCAATGCTCTTCATCTGGCGGGCTACAGTGAGGGTTCGCTGGCTTGGGTTTCTGCTTACTCCTGGTCAAACACTGAAAGTTGGACCTCTGGAGCTTTTCAGGGGGATGAACCTGGACAGCTGTCTGGCTTGTGGTTGAGGGTTACCGGCTTGGCTCGCCAAGTCGAGTCGGACTGTGGTAAATATTTCTCCTTTACCGGGACTGAATTTGATACAGGAACATAGTAAAATAGCTCAATGAAATGAGAGGCAGAATCCGTGGTATTAGAGTTCAGAATGGGCTTTATTCCAATAAGCGATTATAATCGGATGCTTCAAGTTCCATCACCACGGGAGTTCAGGAAGTGAAGTACATACTTTATTGACAAGCAGTAACTTTTATAATACATACATCATAATGAAGTGAATACAGTAGGCGTAACAATTGATAAGGACATTGACGTTTGGTTTGCGTAACCGAAAATGGGTGTAATAATGAGTAAAAAGGAACATGATTGGCTATGATGTAATACATAGGTGGATCTATAAGATAATACTTGGCATTGATGCGCGCGCAGCAGTCTGACGTGTAATTGACGTGTAACTAGGGGGTGACGGGGACTTGACATTTAGCTCTACGTGTGGAGACAAGAAGTCTGGGGGGTCAAGTCAACCTAATCCCAAATCATATCTAACATCCTATGTTTAAAGAACTATGTTATCCACAAAAGAGGGACTCTCGGACAGAATCTATTCTATACTGACTGTGCGTGCGTGTACAAGCGTCTAGGTGTCTACACTGAATGCGAGGGGGTAGGAATATTCCATGGTAACAGGGCTATGAATTACTTGCATGAGGACAGAGAAGATGGGCCTTTTTGCTTGGTAACTGGAAGAATGTTTACTTAAGCTACTAGGCAGGAATGCATCGGCTGAGGGGGAAGCAGATAATTCGAAGGTGAAATACAGTTCTTGGCAGAGAATAGGCTGATGTCAGGCTTCGTGAGCCGCGCAGAGAATGAGACAAAGTTCATGGTCACAGATGCAGGCTTGAACTGGAGCTTTCAGAGGCAGAAGGCAAGAGGAGTTCGATGACAGAATCAGGGCCTACTTGCCTGGACTGTAAAATGGCATAAGTGAACCATATAAAGCCGGTGGCCTTTCATATTTAGGAATGGAATATCCAGCCCATTTATGGCGGATCTGACAGAGGACATGTTGACGGTGGACGCACATGTGTTTGCGTCATCATTACTGGAACTGGAGGGAGCATACATGTACTTGCGACATGCACATAGAACCGTTGGGGTCCAAGATAGGGGACATAACTGACCAGAAAAATCCATATTTCCACAGGACCACTTATGGAGCTTTTTTCCAAAGTTGTTTCAAACTTCTCCAAACTTCTGGAACTTCTTCCTGAAGTTCCCAAAAGGGTCCCAAAGTGTCCAAAACTTACTCCATGGATCTGGAAGCTCCAAGATGGTCCTTGAAAGTTTGGGACTTCAGTTCCCGCAATCCACTTGTACAAAACCCTTACAACTCCACTGGTAGTACTCCAGGCTGAGAATTCTTGGTTGTTATGTTCCAGGTGAGCTTAGTTAACTTGTAGCTTGCAGGGAGTCCACTATTTAGTCCTTTTGAAGCAAGTTAGGTCTAAAGGGCTGCGGTTCAGATTGTGCAGCAGGTGCAGTCTTCCTAGTGCAGGGCCTAGTTGGTGCAAATCAAAATCCTCAGCATGGACCCTTCTTCTTTCTTGAGTTTCAAGCAGCAGATCTGAGAGACTCTGCCCCTCTCAGATACTTATTCCAAGTTCTCTAGGTCAAGCTGCAGGGTACTCCTGTCCAATGCGGTGCAGATCAACACCCCAGGGTATGACTGCATCCTCCACAGTGTGGCATTATTTTCTCCCAGAGAGCACCATTTCTCCACAATTCACAATTCATCATGGATATTTTGCAGCAGGAAGAGAAGAGCTGGTTAAACACACCCCCAGGATGGTTAATCTCCTTAGTCTCTCACCCTTGCATCTGCTCATTCCTTCCTTAATACCCCCATCTGGCTGGAATCAAAGAGGAGCGGTGCAAGTGAAACTTACTTCTTCTGCCTGTCTCCTCCTTCAATTGAAGACAATTGTTTCCGACCCCTTCCCCTGCTCTGGCATTCCTATGTAGCAGAACCCTGCCCTTCCAGAAGAGCTGGCTAACCCCAGGGGCTATTTATCACTTTATCAAAGGAGCTTGGCTAATCCACTTAACTCTGATGAATCAGGACAGACCACTGGAAGGCTGAATTGTGGCTTACAGACAAGAAAGTCTTATAACGTCTGGCCTGTACACTTTAGAAGAAATTCAACAATACCATATTTATTGATTTATCAATACCATTCAAGGAAGTCTTTGAATGGCATGTATATGATTCTCGCAACTGGAATTATTTGTTCATAACTTCTTGCCATGTTAACCTATGTGGTGGGGAATTTGCAATGAGAAAAATGACTTGGGCCATTTTTCCAACACCAGGGCTTATATAAACATCTTTTATAAGAACCCTGCTTGTACCTACAGGACACCCCACCCCTGGAACACCTAGGGGAGACTTTAGGTGTTCTGAATATGTAAAAATATTGCAGATCCTCACTCCACAGTGCTCCTAGTGCAAAAGACGATTTTGAAAGCACTTTACTACAATTTGGTGAGTGAAAGGTACAATTTCACTAAACCTAGAGCATATAAAACTCATTTTATAAGGGTCATCCTTATAAATACCCGCCCCCCCCCCCACCCCTGGGGCACCTAGGGGAGACCCTGGATGTACCTAATATGCTCAAACATTGTAGTTTACCACTTTCTAAGTGACCCAAACACCAAAGTCGAGTCTGGGCACAATTTGAATTTTAAAAGCAGTCCTGCAACACATATTAGGATTCAGCAGTGCATACATGCAAGCGCAGAAAGGGCTGCTGGCCCTAAACTGCCATGACCTATTATATACTGAGGACTTAAAGGCGGTTTCAATCCCTCTGCCCTATATGTACTAGAGCCTTATAGGGGAGGTCATATCAATCATAGGGATACCCTCACCCCTAGTGTAACCTAGTGTATGTAGGTGGTTTCACTGTATTCTAAGTGTCTCTTTCAGCATAGCACTGGCTCTGCGCCTGGCTAGACAGATCCCAGGATCAGTCAGAGTCCGTTACCAGCAGTACCAGTCACAAAAATGTTGGGGGTGCCCAGGGCACTGGATGACTTTGCAACAGGAGACATAAACATATTTCTCCTTGTAGCGACTGTATTGGGATGGTGATCCAGTGGATTTAATCTCTCAGTACGGGGCCCAATCTTTATTTGAGGATGTACTCCTCTGGCTGATTCATTTACCTCCACTTTACTTACTGGCTAACTTGGTCCTCTGATGGACCTCTCTGAGTTGATCTGAAGGGAAAGAGAGTTAGCATTTCTTTTCAGATCAATTTAGTTTAGAGCAACTAATTCAGCTGCACAAAGAGAACAAGGAATCAGTAGCCAAGTTCAAGGGTGTTTATCACAAATTAGAGATCAGGTTTAAGTAGAACACTCTTAAAATCAAACGGTACAAATATAGAATAGCAACAGGGAGGCCTAGTCTTCTGAAGAAATTTAAGCAAAAGGGAATCACACAAATAAGCACCTCTGTAGCTTCGATACAAAACAATAACATTAAGATTTGATGCTCAGAATACAGTCTAGATTGGATTTTCTTAGGCACTATCAATGTAATCCTCTTCAATACAAACTAAAGCACATAACTGATCATAGTACAACTCTACAAAAGACAATAGGGATTCGGCAAAATAGTACAAGGTGTATTAGCAACAGCATTACAGAAGCTGGGTACGGAGTCTTCAAAGTTTCTGGAAGTGTGGGTCTAAACCCCACTTGGGAAAATTAATATGACAGAGGGGAATGTCTCTAAGAGTCTATTTAATGGGGCAATGGGATTTGGGGTTGTTGGGGAAAAAGGAAAAATGGTTCAGGTCGGAGTCCAAAGGATGGCTCTGCAAAGAAATTGCAGAGGATGTTCAGCAAAGGAGTTCAGCATTCAGTCTGGAAAGAAATCCGAAGTCATCTGCCCCTCCGTCCAGTGCAATCGATAAATTATAATTCTGGAAGTCCATTGTCAACTCCCCTTTCATATGTCATCAATAGTAATCCAATGCATTTGTTTCAAAAGTCTGTATAGTTGCATATGGTATTTAGAATAAAACATCATAGGAAATTCACACACTGAACATGGGAACATCATTCTTTGTCTACAGAGTTCTCATGTGCTTGTCCTTTGAATCTGTTCCCAGACATGTATCTATTATTTTGTTATAAGAAACGTATCAATTCATACTAACAGTTGGTGAGTTCTAAGTAGTCTTTGTTATCATGTTTAAGGTTAACAAGAAAGTAATACTGACACAGACGTTATAAAGGGTTTCCTTTTTTTTAAATTGAAATGCCCCAAATAAGGGTAACAGCTTTTGTTGTACGAATATGTACCCAGATTGATTGAAATCAAGAACATTGTACCCAATGTAATGTGCTGATTTGGGAAAGTATTGCTGTCAATTAAATGTCAATAAAAAAATGTTGAAAAAAGAAAAACAGTTGATGAGAACACGTGCCAAGAGAGCAAGTCAGCAAAATGCAGACATGCAATGAATTCTCATGGGACCGCAAATCAGGCCTTTAGTGTAATGCAGCTAACTTAAGACATTAACTTCTATAATGCATATGTTATATTTCTGTGCAGGTTTGAACATATTTAATATTTCTTCCGTACTTTTAGTCGACTAAATCGTATAGCAAGTGTTGAAACTGCATGACAGTAAGTATATATGGGGACTGCTTTCAAGAGTATATATGTGTAGCAAAAGAGCATACATTGATGAAATGTTATCGTGCAACCTATATTAGCATCCTACACATATAGGGATCATTTAGAACCATGAACGACATTTCTATAAATTACATGGGCTAAGTTGCATACATTTATGAATCAAGTGAAAAAGGTTTAGCAATGAAATGAAAGGATGGTTTAAAGGTGAACTTTACATTGCGAATGTATAATTCTTCAGTATAGCATGTGTTATTATTTATAAATCCTGTTTAGTAGTAACAGTCATAAAACTGCATTAATACTTCCATCACTTTATTAGAAAATTGTTTTCATTTGGAAAATCTTTAATTAATAAAGACACATTCTACATTAATCATCAAATGCATTTCTCTTGACATTAGTAACCTGTTAAGTGAGATTTGAAACTCTAAGTAAAGACTCACTGCATCAACAGCATCGAGTGCAACTTGTGTCAGAACCACAAAGACACACAGGATTGATGTGTAAAGTATATGTTCCTTTTATGCATCAGGCATCCGTTGTATTTAGGTTTTTGTGACGTGTAAAGAGTGGGCAACTTTATGTCATGCCAATCTCCCCTCTGAGAGTAAATCAAGCCATCACATCAACCTCTTGTTCAGATTACATCTTGGTTGTCTTCATCATTTTCCTTCTGGAATCCTCCAGAAATGTCATGTTGTCATAATGTTTTCTCTATTTCTATTCTAGCTCTGCATCTGCTCTCTTCCTCTTCACTCCCTTCTTCACGTGTGCATGCCTGCACACTTTCGGTATCACAAACAAAAGTAGTCCACTTGCCAAACACTTTTCTAATGTTTATAGGAAATGCCCTATACCTCCTCAGGAGGCCATTAACAAGTTTTTGGACTCAATAGAGCCACCCGATTTGGACAAGGAGGTTGAGGAGATGCTAGAGGCTCCGATCACAATAGAGGAGATTATGGAGGCTAACAAACGTTTAAAAATTGGTATAACCCTGTAAAGTGACGGCTTCCATGCAGAGTTTTATCAACACTTTGCACCCATATTGATTGACCAGTTGCTGGAGGTTTATAATGATTCACTACATGCGCAGATTTTACTGGCTTCCATGAGGAAGGCTCTAGTAATAATGATCCTAAAACAAGACAGGGTCCCCCAGTTGCCAAAATCATATAGGCCCATATCGCTTTTAAATTTAGATGTGAAACTATTAAGTGGCATCCTGGCGAGTAGGCTTCTCCCTTATATGACCCATCTGATTCATTCAGGACATGCTGGTTTCATACCACAGCGTAGCACCACTTACAATCCAAGGCGACTGGCACACGTTTGGCATGCCCCTTGCATAGCGGAGGGGGACTATGCCTTAGCCCTCCTAGATATAGAAAAAGCCTTTGATTCAGTGGCCAGCCTTATGCATGGGTGGTATTATAACGAATGTGGGTGGGACAGACCTTTCTTAACTGGACACAACTGTTGTACACTGATCCACATGCCCAGATCAGGGCAGGGGGTAGAGTCTTGGAGGTTTTTCCGCTGGAACAGGGTACCAGACAGGGATGTCCCCTGTTGCCCCTCATATTTGCAATGGCGGCGGCACTTCGAGATCGGCTGAGTGATTGGGGGATACCTTTGGGCAACACCAACCATGTAGTTTCCCTATACACCGATGATACGCCGGTGTATATCCGGCAACCAGCTCAGTCGGTACCTGTCGTCTTAGAGGTTCTGAGGGACATTAGTGTAGGGAAACGAAGGCCGACTTCCTGCACGTGATGTTGACGTGCCCATCTATATCCCCATTCTGGTCAGAAATCCTACAGAAACTATGAGTGGCCATGGGGTGGGAGGTCCCCAGGGAGATACGTAGAGTACTATCAAGACTACTACCCACGCCCAAGAATAGGAAACGTAGCAGGAAATTTGTACTCCTGGGATTAATTTTAGCAAAACAACGCATTGTGATTGCATGGTTGAGTCCAATACCCCTGAAGTGCGAAATGTGGTTGAAGGACATGAGCGAATGGGCAACAGCGGCGAGAAAGTTAGGATGATATAGGTCCGAAGAGATGATAAACTAAAAGATCAGGGCCTGGACGACAATGATCACTGACTTGAGGATCCCCCCAGTTAGTAAATAGCGATAAGGATGCACATGGACATGGCATAATAGAAGACCTATGACAACTCCCATATGGACAAGACCAGTAACAACCTAGACTCAATGACGCAGAGTAGACATTCATTGGGTGGAGGGGGTAAAGGTACAATGTTGGCTTGCGTAAATATCACACAAAAAAAGGAAAAATGAGGTGCAATAATGAAAATAATCCACAAAAGTTGTAATACTGATTGAGTAATAGTCTGAAATCTATTCTATATTGAAATGTGACAGGTTATCAAAGTGTCATATGTTGTAAAGAAACTGAATGTAACACTCCTGGTATTGTCAAAACAAAAAAATTAAAATGCCAATAAAGTTGTAAAAAAAAAAAAGTAATACACAGAGAGCGATTATCACTAAGCATCTCATAATACTTCCAACAAGTCCACTTTCTAAGTTACTAAACCCTCTGCCTACAGCAGCAAATCCATTCCCTATTGCTTCACAAGCACCTGTAGCTGTTAACCCTTTCAAATCATTCTTCAGGTAAGTAATGTTACTAATGTATTTCTTCAGTTCTTTACTTCCATCAGGGATGTGAGTACAACATTGCCGAACCTTTAACATCCAGCGGACCCTGCCTTCCTTTGCGAGAAGGATGTCTAAAGCAAGTCTGTTCTGCAAACCATAGTTCTGATGGCAACTATTTCTGAATAAACAACTAAGAATCTACTAGTAGCTAGCTTGCATACTACAGTAGAAAGCTTTCTAATCCTGTGTGAGTTGAGTATAACCCCTAAAGTTGGAATCAGGGTACCAAAAATATCACATACTATTTCAATAGCACTTACTCTCCTCTTCCTTCTCACTCTTTCCCCCTTGTTGAATCCTGAATTTGGTTCACATGATAAATCTTTGGAAAGACTACTCCTAAATAATATGTTCCATAAGAACTCTCTTGGGTAACATATATATTATTTCTTCATTACTTTTAGTCCACTAAATCATATTGCAAGCAATGAAAATGCATGACTGTACATATGCTTGGGAACTTTATTCAAGAGTATATATGTGCAACATTTATACATATATTGATGACATTTTATCATTTGACCTATATTAACATCCTACGAATGTAGAGATCATTCAGAATCATGAAAAACATTCCTAGCAATTACATGGACTAAATTGCACTCATTTATAAATCAAGTGAAAAAGCTTCAGCAAATAAATGAAAGGATTGTTTAAAGGAAAATTATACATTGCAAATGTCTCATTATTCAGAATAATACGTTATTATTTATGCATCCTTTTTAGAAGTAACAATCATAACATTGCATTAATACATATCAGTCACTTTATTAGAATTTGTTTTTCATTTAGAGACATATTTTATTAATAAAGACATGTTCTTCGTTAATCATCAAGGGTCAGATGTACAACCATATTTTGCAGTCGCAAATGGGAATTCGGCCCGTTTGCGACTTCAAAATTGGTCTGCCTCATGTACAAATCCTATTTTGCGAGTCGGTAACCTATTATTGACTTGCAAAATAGGGTTTGCGACTCGAAATTTGGAAGGTGCGTTTCAAGGAGGTGCTGTACTAATAGCGAGTCTCACTTAAATGTATGATTGTTTTGCGATGGCAATTGTGGTCGCAAAACACTCGCAGTTTAACACTACTTCAAGTAGGTGGTAAGCCTCTTGCAAACTGAAAGGGGTCCCCATGCGACCCCTTCCTCTTTGTGAGTGTGTGCAAAAAAATTTTTTAAGAGCAGCCAGTGGTCCCACGGACCACTGCCTTCCTTTAAGAAATGAAACAGAAACATTTCTTTTTTCTTTTTCAAATGCTTTATTTAAAAAGCAGTCACAGACATGGTGGTCTGCGGACCACTCCTAATGGGGTCGCAAGTTGTACCTGCCTCATAAATATTAATGAGGTAGGAAGTCTGCGACCCCATTAGGAATTGCTATCAGTGTATAAGACACTGTTGTAACTTACATTTTGTGGGTCGAAAATTGCAAGTTGCAAAGCGAGGTAATTTGCAACTCACAAATTGTAAGGGTTGTACATATGGCCCGAGATGAATTTCTCTCTGCATTAGTAACCTTCTATGTGAGATCTGAAACTCTAAGTGAAGGCTCACTGCATCAACAGTGTGTCAGAATCACAAAGACACTAAGGATTCATCTGCAAAGTGCACGTTCATTATATGTGTCAGGCATCAGTCGTATTTAGGTTTTCATGGCATGTAAGGAGTGGGCAACTTTATTGAAGATCTCACTGAAGCCCTTGCATTGCCTTGTGTGATGCAAGGACAACACAAGGGCTTCGTAAATCTGTCTTTTTATCTCCAGCATCACTAAGACTATTTCAATATGTGTATGTCCTGCATCTCTTTTTGTGTATTTTCAGGAGCACATGCATGTTCGGGGATGCTGAGGTTGGGTATATATCTAAACAGGATTTGAAAAGCTAAACATCTGTAGGTAAAACTTTGAATGAATGAGTTTATTTATAGAACACTACGTTCACTCCAAGGAGCATCTTGACGCTAGCGAAAAGTGAAACGAGACAGAAGCAGCAGTGAGACGAGGGAATAAGAGTGAGGCCCTGCATTCATGTCTAGTGTCATATAAGGGAAAGCACAGTACTGTCAGGAACAGATAACATCCATGTTTTCAGAAGCTTCCTGAAGAGCCAATCTCAACTGGAGCCGCAAACTGTTCCAGGCTTTTGTTCCTAGAACGGCTATGGTTTTGCCTCGTTTTGTTTTCAGTCGGTAGCTAGAGACTATCAGATAGTTCCCCGAAGACGATCACAGAAGACGTTGTGTAGTGTAGGGGCGAATTCTGGACCTAAGATATGTCGGCCCTGATGCTTTTATAGCTTTATAGGTAATCATTAAAACTTTAAACAGGATTCTTTTGTGAATTGGTAACCAATGAAGTTGTTGAAGTGCTGCTATGGAAGGGGATCCTCTAGGAAGCCTAAGCACCAACCTGGCCGCTGCGTTCTGGACCACCTGTCACTTTTTTATAATCGATTTATTTATTCCTGCATACAGGCTGTTACAGTAGTCCAGATGCGAAAGAAACCGCAACTGTTTTCCTAGCATTCAAGGGCAATAGGTCCAGAAACTTTCTCAAGATTTTTATGGTATGGAAACACATGCCTGCTACCGCTAATGCTTGGCTGTGGAACGATAGAGAGTGATCAAATATAATCCGTAGGTTCCGTACTGTATCTGCAGTGTTTGGCGGTGGAACCATGTTTTCAGGCCACCATTGATTTGGCGTGAAGAGATCTGTTTTGCCAAACAGCATGATTTCGTTTTTTGGGCTGTTATATTTCAGGTGATTGAGTTCCATTCAATTCATGACTGCCGTTAGGAAGTGATAGAATTTTTCTTCCGATATAGTGGAATTTTTATCAAGGGTAAGGATGATCTGTGTGTCATCTGCATTAGTAATAGCTTTGACATCAAGGGCCTCATGTAGGTAGCCAAATACCGGTCGGTAACGGCCGATTTTCGGTAAATATGCCGTTACCGACCGGTATTCAGACAAGTGAGATGTAGGAGTCCAAAAACCACTTTTCGGTAAATATGAGGCGGTAAATACCGATTCATAGTTACCGAATTCTAAAATACCGATTCATATTTACCGAATACATTATTAACGAATCGGTAAATATGAAGTGGTAAATATGAAGTGGTAAAAATTGAAAATGACATGTAGGAGCAGTCGGTAATTAAGAAATCCAGGAAAATCGGTAAATAAGAGTCGGTAATTAACACGGATGGAAAGCAGGTGGTAACCATCAACAATGCACATAAGCAATCCCAAAATGCAACAGCGTGGACAACATGGCCGCCATGTACGTCATTGCAAGGCGCCTACGTCTACAGGCAGCAGGACTGAGGGTGTGGCGACGGGAGGAACAAATCTACAGACAGCGCATCACACTATTCCAGCTGACCGATGCAGAGATACATGAGAGGTACAGGCTACACCCCGAAACCATCATGGACTTAATCAGGGACCTTCACCCACTCCTGGACCAGCCAATAAGAAGGGCGCACGCCATACCCCCACATGTGCAGGTGCTCTGCAGCCTACATCTGTTGGCATCCGGCAGTTATCAGGTGGTGATAGCTGCGGTGGGTGGGGCATCCCAGAGTTGCCTGTCACGTTTCTTCAGGAAGTTCCTGGATGCCATGATGCAGAGAATGCACCACTACATCAGCTTCCCAAACACACAGGCTGCACTGCAGAAAACAAAAACAGACTTTTATCACATTGCACAGTTCCCCCATGTCATCGGCTGTATTGATGGTACACACATCCCAATCTGTCCTCCAGCTGACACAGAGCACATCTACAGGAACAGGAAGTCCACCCACTCCATCAATGTGCAGGTGATCTGTGATGCAGGGAACATCATCACAGATATTGTTGCAAAGTTTCCTGGGAGCACCCACGACTCTTACATCTTCCAGAATAGTGGGATCTACACACGACTGAGAGCCGGAGAATTCGGAGAGGGATACCTGCTGGGTAAGTAACAGTGACGCCCCTTGAAACCTGCAAATCAGAGTGTATAGAGGCATGTAACTGATGGTTCCCTTTTACTCATCCAGGCGACAGTGCATATGCATGCCGTTCATTCATCCTCACTCCCTACCTACACCCAGCAACCCAGAGTGAGAGACGATACAACGTGGCCCACAAATCTACACGCAATGTGGTGGAGCGCACGTTTGGACTGCTGAAGAGCAGGTTCCGCTGCCTCCACAAGAGCGGAGGCGCACGCCAGTACAAACCCATCACCTGCTGCAAGATAATTGCCACTTGTGCAATGCTGCACAACCTTGCCACGAAAAAAGGTACAGATGTGGAACTAACATATTTTGAGGACAACGAGGATGAGTCAGGCCAGCCAGAGGGCAGCGCAGCTAGAGTGCCAACTGCAATCGATGGGAGAGAGAGACGGGCAGAGATCACATGCAACTATTTCTGAGTAAGTGAGGGGACACAGCGAGTCGTGAGAAGTCATGACGTAGTTTAATGTGGCACCACGCCATGAACACATGAACAGGCCAATCTGGCAATATGCCATCTATACAATGAGTATGTCCAGGGTTACGTCACCCAATGGCAAGTGGATAAGCAGGGCCACATCAATGTTTGCGCATACGCGCTGCAGTGGTGGATTGCACGGCCTGTGCATCCTCACTAGAGCCAACCCCAAGCCGCCTGCTGCTCCTGCGTGCTTCGGGGACGGGGGGTGTGATGCTGCTGCTGGTGTCGATGCTCTCCGCAGCATCCCCTGCAGCAGTTGTCGACGCCTGACTTGTCAATAGCACCCCTAGTGCACTTGTCACCTGCACCATCCCCCGTGACAGGTCGCTGCAGCACTGTGTTAGGCCCTCCTGCATCGTCACAGACCGCCGGCAAAGTAGGGAAGTCGCAGTTGCCAGACGGTTGAGTGCTGGTAGTGTCCCTTCTCTGGCGTTCCCGGCGCCGTGCTTCGATGTCAGCATCTAATTTGCTGCACAACTGCTGGATTGACTGGGACATGTCCCGAATGCCCGCAGCCATGCCGCCAATGTTTGTGTCCATGTTGACTAAGCTTGTCCTCATCACCCGCATGTGCCTCTGGACTGACATTACTGCCTTTGATTGCAGGCGCTGTTGCTTCAACATTTGGCCCTCGAGCCCCAAGAAGACACCATGGCCGTCAGTGGGTGCTGGTGGACTCTGGACACGCGACCTGCGGCGCCCTCTTGCTCCCGTCTGTGCTGCCTGTGATGTTTGGGGCACAGTGGGATGGCTCCCTTCCTGGGGCCCGGTGCGGTCTTCTGGGCCCATGCTGTCGTCTGACGAGGTGTCTAAGGCTCGTAGCCTGGCTGCTGGACGCCTCCTCATTCTCACACCTGCAAGCGGAGATGTGGCCGGTGAATCGAACATGAGTGGCGATGCTGGCTCTGGTGGTGGTGATGCTGGCTCTCGGTGAGGTGATGCTGGCTCTGTGTGCGGCGAGGCTGGCTGCGTAGGTGGTGCGGCTGCAAGTGGGCCTGCTCCCTGGTCTGCACTCGTGCTGGCTAGAGGTGATTTTTGTGGCCGGTGTGCCGTCTCCCCTGCAGCATGCCCTGTACTGCATGATGTCACATCTGTGGACAGAAAAACAACATTGGCTCAGTGTCCCCGAAGGGCTGCATTGCAAGCGTCACAATAAATCATTTCACATTCCAATCTGTCCTCTGTCTCCTTGTGCCTCGAGTGCGTGACATGCCTTGTTGCCCTGTGACATTTACGTCATGGTTAGTGTTGCCCTGACTACATCTCCCGGAATGCATTGCCTGTCTGCACTGACACGTGTGGACTGCAGTGTGATTCTCGTGTCACAATGGGGGATGTGGGATAGGGGTAGGGGCGGCTACATTGCTGTGCTTTCGTCTTACCTTGGTGTGTTGCGGCTCTGGCAGAGCTGTCGGCGTCCCCAAGACCCACGACGCTCTCTTGCTCGAGTGTGGCCGCCACCAGCTCCTCCAGTTCGGTGAGGGCAGGTGCCCTGTTGGTTCCACCTCCGGTCTGGCTGGCCTCCTTCTGGATGTCGCCCATCTTCCTCTTGGTCACAATCCTCAGGTCATACCAGCGCTTTTTGAGGACCTCAATTTCCCTGTGGGTCACTCCCACAGCATTGACCTGCGCCTGGATGGCCAGCCATATGTTGCGCTTTTCGGCCTCAGGCACTTGCAGGGATTGCCTCCCAAACAGCTTCTGGTGCTGCTTCACCACCTCCTCCACCAGCACCTGGAGTTCCTTGGGGCTGAATTTGAGCTTCCTCCTCCTTTCCCCTCCGTCTTTCTGTGTGCTCTGGCTGGACATGCTGTTCGTTTCCCGCTCGCACATGCAACTGCTCCCTGCCTCTCCTCTGCACTCCGAGCCTCTCCAGGGTCGGCTAATTATGTACACCTGCCTGGGTGTGGCCACTTCGGCTAATTGTGTACACCTGCCTGGGTGTGGGCAGTTCCTGGTTGGGTGGGCTGTCGTTGCACAGGATTAGCGGTTTCGTCAAGTCATGTGATGTTATTTACCGAATCCGTACGTACCGATTCGGTATTTTCCGATTCGGTAGATACCACCTCGGTATTTTCCGATTCGGTAGATACCACCTCGGTATTTTCCGATTCGGTAATTATCACCTCGGTATTTACCGAATCGGTGAATTCCGATTCGTATTTACCGACTGTTACCGAATCGGTAACTGTTACCGAATTTTTACCTACATGTAACTTACCGATTCTAATTTACCGATTCGGTACGGCTCGGTATTTAAGAACCGGTAAAATTTATTTACCTACATGAGGCCCCAAATGAGTCTATCAGGACAAGCAATGGGGTCATATACAGATTAAAAAGCATTGGGCTCAGGGAAGAAGCCTGAGGGACCCCCGATAGGAGCTGTTTTTCTACAGACTTGTGTTGGGCGAGGGTGACTATGTTGCATCTGTGTTCTAAAAAAGACGAAACCCATGCTTATTGGTGACGCCACTGGTTGCGAGTCTATCGAGTAGAATGACGTGGGAAACCGTGTCAAACGCGGCAGATAATCCAACAGAACCAGTACTGCATCCTTGCCCTAATCTAAGGCAAGCATTACTGTTTCTGTAGTGTGAAGCAGCACTGATTCTGTTGAATGGCCGGGTCTGAAACCAGATTGTTTTGGGTGAAGGATATTTTCCTTCAACAGGAAGTCATTTAATTGTCTGTTGGCCAATGTTTCCACTAGTTTACTCAGGCTTGGTAACAGTGAAATTGGTCTGAGGTTAGAGAGTGTGGTAGGGTCCGCAATTTTCTTTTTATGAAGGGGTTTCACTGCTGCAAACTTCCAATTATCTGGTACACTGGAGGATTCAAATGAGGAATTAATTATTTGATCAATGGATGGATTGATAATGTTCACAAGTGCCTGAAGTACTCTGGGAGGGCAGGGATCAAAGGGAGAGCCAGATTTACAGGTGAGAATAGCTTGTCTCGATTGTTCCATGCTAATCTCTTGGAAACTGGAGAATATTCCTGTGGTCCCTAAAGATGTGGGCTGGTTGATCTGGAGGACAGTCTCAGGGAAATCCTTCCTCAGATCAGTGATTTTATTTTCAAAGTATTCAGTGATTGTTTCGCACAAAGCTTGTGATGGTATGATTTCTTGATCAAGTATTTTGAGCTTTATGTAGGTTTGGACGATATTAAAAATAGTTTTTTGGTTCTCTCCTGCTTGATTAATTTGGTTGGAATAAAATGCAATTTTTCCAATTTGATGTGGTGGTGGTACTGTCTAAGAGCTGCTTGGCTGAGGTCAGCTCATTCATAGCCTCGCCTCCAGATTCTTTCCAGTTTCCTACAATTACTTTGTAATTCCTATAGTCGGGGGCAGAACCAAAGGGCTTGTTTTTTCTTCTTAACCCGGCCTTTTCTGAAGTGAATAACTGGTGCTAAGTTGTCTGCAAGGGATGTTAACCATTCATTGAACTTGTCGTTGTCAATAGAGGGGATGCCCGTAAAGGTGGGTTTACTTGCTTCGGCCTTTGTTAGAAACTCCGGATGCTCAAGCATAATGTTCCACTTGCGACTCCCCGTGGAGTCTCGTAGACCCCGGGAATTCACTGCTTGAGCTTTATCCAGGTCAATTTTAAATGGGATATATTTGTGATCTGACCACGTAATCATAGTAGGAAGTTCTACAGATAGGCTGGTCATATTGGTGCAGATACCATTTAGGTTATGTCCCGCATCATGTGTGGGGCCCTCAATCAGTTGTTTTAATCCCACGGTGCTGATAATTACGCAAAACTGTCTGGTGTTGGGGATATTTTGAGCGTCTAAGTGTATATTAAAATCTCCCAAAATAGTGAAATTTGAATATCTGATCACAAGGGGACTAATGGTGTCTCCTAGTGTGTCTAAGAATTTGAGGGAAGAGCACGGGGGTCTGTAGAGAAGAACTCCAGCGAACGTGGTACTGCTGTTTAATTGGAAGCAGAAAGGGAGACTCTCGGCTTCCTTGAGTTCTATGGGGTTGGTTATTATATATTTCAGGTCTTGCTTGTAAATTATTGCAAGGCCCCCTCCCATTTTTCCACTTCTATCATGTCTAGTCGGTGTGTAACCTTGTGGGAGTGCTTGTACAATGTCTGGACTGGAGCACTCATTCATCCATGTTTCTGTAATGAATAGGCAGTCTAAGTCACTTGTGCTCAGGAGGTTATGGATATGTGGGGCGTTTTTGGTTAGAGATCTTGCATTGATTAGGCCGCAGTGTAAAAGATTGATGTAAATGTTCTGCTTTTCCACTGAGGACTGCCTAAGGTCTCTAATAGAGAAGCCGAGGGTAGTCCTACACATACAGCAGGTAAATGGGCCCTTCATAGCATCTATGTGGAATTGAACTTTGCATTTGGTGGCCTGACTGTTTAGCTCCATTAAAACTCTGCTAGTGTATTGAATTCCTGGGTTAAAACCGACAGCACCTCTGGCCTTGGACGCGTACAGGACGCGGACGGGCGCAGACGGGCTTGCCTAAGGCGTGCCAGCGGTGCGCCCGCTGCGCGTGTCCGCTGCATGTCCGCTGCGCGTCCGGCAAAGCATGTGGTATTAATGCTCTTCTGGAAGCCAACCACTAGTGTTGCAACCTGTGGCGGCTCACCGTAAGTGAGTGGGAATGCATCGTTGGGACAGCGTTTCTCTGCTCAACGGTACAAAAAAAAGCCTCGGCGGACCGGAAACGCTGTCCGTGAAAGTGCTGCGTGCAATTGTGCAATATCGGGGAACACAGTAAGATTTGAAAAGGCCAATAGCCAAATAAAACCTCTGAGCAGTAAAAAATCAGTGCAATACTTTTCAATTTCCCAACCTCCCTCTCCTGCGCTATCAGGATCTCTGTCCCCTGCGCATACGGCGAGGCAGGCGGTGTTAATGCTCTTCCGGAAGCCAACCACTAGTGTTGCGACCTGCGGTGGTTCACCAGAAGTGAGTGGGAATGCCTCGTTGGGACAGCGTTTCTCCGCTCAACGGCACAGAAAAAAGCCTCGGCGGACCGGAAACGCAGTCCGTGAAAGTGCTGCGTGCAATTGTGCGATATCGGGGAACACAGTAAGATTTATAAAGGCCAATAGCCAAATAAAACCTCTGAGTAGTAACTTTCCAATGGCTCACCGGTAAATTTGGAGTAAAATTAATTTGAGAAGATTAAAACTGTCACTTGCCATTGCAAAATATTGCACTGAAACTTTCTAATCGCATTTATGTTGTGATAATGCATAGGATGCTGTAATCCTGTATAAATGCACGTCTCTTATTTCTTTATAATCTTTGAATAGTGATGCACTCATCACTGATTTAAAAAAAGACATCAGCACGTGACTAATATAAGTTGTTACAGTTGAGCTTTGTCCTCACAATGCCTGCTGCCAGAGCCAGCAGCTGAGGTGAAAGGCAAGCCAGGTCACAGAGAATAATTGAAGCAGTTGAAATAGAGCAATTGCTATTCTTTCTTCTGCTCTATTTTAAAGGCTTAGAGTGACCAGCAGAGAGAACTTGTTCCTTTTTAAAACGCTTTAGATAGAAAAAATCAGGAATTTTTGTGCATGTTTCTTCACATTTGGGGCTACTGCACCTTTTTTTTTAACTGTTTTTAATATCTGTTTGCAACATATTCCTAACAGGGTATTGATGTGTTTAATGTTGCATTAGAGGTTTTATTTTTATTCTTCATGATTGCAAACATGATCGTTCTTTCATATGAAAGAGTTGCACACCAAGGTTTGAAGTGGTTTGTGGGAAAGATGATGGTATGACCATGTATTATATAGATAATGTACCCTCTGGCGTACATACTAAGGATATTGCATGTCACCTCGGAGTTCCGTAACCTTAGAATGGAGCTCAGCCTCAGGCCTCATTCCTCTATGTAGCAATGGAACTCCTCAGTGACTCGCAATATTCTTATAATGTACACAAGGTGTACTTTATCTCTTATATTATAATCTTTAAAGGCCTGATTCACAAAGGGCCTCCACACTTGCGGCGGAGGCTCTGCAGTTGTGGGGGAGTCTCCGCACTCGTGGGGGGGATCTCCACAATGATATTTCTCCTTTTGGAGATTCTGCCCTGAGTGCGGAGACTCCTCCACGACTGCGAGGCATCTGTCATGAGTGTGGAGTTTCTTGAAAACATTCAATTTTACCTGTATTTAACTTATATTTGTACTACATTGATAATGGTGTCCATGCATACATCCTAGAATGCAAATAGACTAAAAACTCAGGGGCATATGTACAAGCCCCTATCTCCACGGGAACGTCACTTTTTGTGAAATTTTCGTGGCGATAGGGGCTTTGCCTTATTTACTAGGCAGCATTTAGCCACTTCATGTGGCTTAAAGCTGTCTTGTAAATTAGGCCCCCTTACATGCTTCACAGTTCCACCGCAACGCCCATTGAATTTGACGCTGACCCTATTTACAAGGGCAGCGTGAATAGGAGTCAGCGCCAAAATTAAGACCAGGGAAAACCTGGTCTTAACTTGGCGAAATGGGGAGAAATGCTTTATTTCTCCTCGTTTTTGCTTTTCCATGAAAAAAGCAAAATGCCTTGGATTGTTTATGTGTAGGAAGGTGACCCTTCCTGCACATAAACAATCCTTAAAAAAATGAAAGTTTGTAACTTCCATGTGTGCTGCATTAGGCAGCACACATAGAAGTGACAAAATGGCATTAAAGATTGTTTATGTGCAGGAAGGGACACATTCCTACACATAAACAACCTTCCGCTGCACGCAGACACCCTTGCAGTATACTGCAAGGGTGCCTGCGTTGGCGCTACACTGCTAAGTGTAGCACCAGCAAAGGGGGAAAGGCAAGGCTGCACCATATTTTTGTTAATATGGTGCAGCCTTGCGTTTCTGAAGGTGCCGAGCGAGGCGTTAAGCCATGACGGCTAAGCACCTAAGCTGCTACTAAGGCATGGAGTCATTGACTGGTGATTCGAATGCTGACAATGCAGACTCAGCCATCCATTCTTCCAAAAGGAGATTGAGTACTATTAGTTACAGCACTAAATAAACTGAAGTAAATGTGGCATGAAGATAGACAACCAAACCAGAATGCTAGGCATTTACATGCCAACCTTCTTTAAGGAACTGAATGATTCATTGTGTTTTTTAGAGAAGATCGAAAGACAAATCTATTGTTTGTAACTAAAATAATCACACTATGCACATTTGGTTTAATTGAACATTGTGCTTGAAAGGTATTGATTACATAAGTTCAGAAAAACGGTATTCAACCTTTGGTTGATGAATTTGATTGATGGCTTATGAAATAATCCATCCTTGTTATAAAGAATATGATGCAAATGAGATGACTGATGGTTATTATATGAATTACAGGGAGCTCATGCATTATTGACTAAATTATAAAGATATCCGAGTAGAAAACTGCTTCACGCATGGAAAATCTTTTTGGGAAATAGTTTAAAACGCATGTGCAGTTATTTATTTATATCCTGAAAAACTGAGAGCAACGGAGTTCTGTACATTGAGGCACCAGAGTGAAAGACAGGGGTAGGTCTCCTAGAATGTGAAGTCTTCTAGGTAGATGTGGTTGCTGGGAATGATGGCTGTACTCCTTTTAGGGTCAGAGAGATCTGAAGATGACGTTGCAATTGATGGTTTGTGATGCAGTGTTGGGAAGTGGCATGGGAGTAGTTCTTTAGAAGGCCAAAGGGTTCTTTTGGGCTATGTAAGTCCAGGAAGGCTTATGTGTAACAGGGAGCGCTTCGTCTATCTTGTGCATGTGGCTGATATGCTGTATACCGTAGCCTGTGAGTGGATGTTGGGGGGTTATGAAAAGTACATTAAGGTTGACAATGATGGTAGCAGCTCAAACAGCTGAGTGAATGTTAATTAGCATAATTGGCAATCTATAGCAGTGGCCGCTCCTCCGCTAAGGCGGAGGAGCATCGCCCACAACAAGAAAAATAGAATGATAATAATGGAAGGTTATTATCATTTTATTTTTCCCTAGCGGATCTCCAGGGGAGGGGCCGGGCTGGGCTGCATTGCCCAAAGAGCAGGGGAGGAGTGATAGGCACTCCTCAAATGCACATAACTGCTTGACCAGACGTCTTGGGCCTGCCAAACAATCATGTGCACTTGTCATGGGCCTCACCAGGCTGCAATGCGCAGCCTGGTGAGGAACATGCCCAGGACCCAGTCCCAATCTAAGCACTGAGCCACGGTGCTCAGTCCAATCACAACGCTGCTATCAGGAGTGATTGACGATAGGGCTCTGGTAGCCTTGGCACTTCCTGTTCCTGCCGTTGTGGATGAAGAACGGAGGAGAGGCGGCCGCCAGCATGGTAAGTGGATATTTGTTTTGTTTTCCTGTTTTAACTCCCTGCCTCTCCCCCACGCCCTCCCCACCACTGATGCGCGGTAGCAGTCGCTATTGATCTATAGTGTCTGAGGGTGTGTGTGAATTGATAAGTGTGATAGCAATTCAGTTGTTGAAGTTAGGGTGACATGCACATTTGTGGGTACAGTTGCATGATGGTGTGAAAGTAGAGTTTGAAAACAATAAAATACATATTTTCCCGGTGCTTTGTCTAGTAAATCCATAGACAACCCCAAACTTTTTCAACATCTTTAGCAGTAATTTAAAAGTTCTCTCTTGGAACGCTGCTGGGATAAATAATAGTCCCGAGAAATTACAGTACTTGTTCTCTCTGAACGCCAGTGTGATTTGCATCCAAGAGACCTGGTGTGCTAGTAGATTGTGTGCAGGGAGAGATTATTTTGTCCTTGAGGCAATGGCCTCTCCTTCGAAGAAAGGGCATGCAAAAGGGGGAATCGCGTGCCTTCTGTCCAATAGATTAAAGTGGAACTTCTCCCATTATGTTGACCCAAGCAACCTCTTTCAGGCGGTGACCCTTTGTAATTTAACCAGTAGGGGAAACAATAATCCTCTGGTAATAATAAACGCATACATCCCCCCGGATGAATGTTTTAACATTCTATTGAAGCAAGTCTTTTCATACATTAAACAGATTAAAGAGTTAGAACCTCCCCCCTATGTGTTGTTAGTAGGTGATTTTAATTGTAAAGTTTCTAACTCTAGCTTAGAGCTATTTAGAAACAAATCTAAAGAAGAAGCCTATCTTATTCCTCAATCTCTCTTCCCTAATAAAATTAAAACTAATAAGAGAGGGAAGCTGTTGCTAGAAGAACTTTCAGCGGCGGAGGGGCTAATAGTGAACGGTAGGCTTCCCTCTGATGTCCCTGCAAAATATACTCATAGATCCTCCCAAAGTGAGTCAATTCTGGACTATGTAATCACCGACTATTGTATTTTCTCCTTAGTGAAGGATCTGGTGGTCTCTCCGACATCATTTAGTGACCACAATGTGATTACTATAAGCCTCGCATTACAACCTCCTAATTCCGATTCATGGTCCCTTAACAGTGATGTAGTTAACTTTCATAAGGACTCTGGAAGATGTTTTGGGAATTTTAAAGCCAAGAAGGGCCTGGAGTGTATTCTAGGTAAAACAATTCTAGAACTGAATGATTGGCAGGGTTCTGAAATAATTCACTTTGAGAATTTTATGAAGGAGGTCATCCGTGTTGCCAAAAGGTCTAGCTCTTCTGTAAAAAAGATTTATGTTTTTAGACCGATTACCCTCCTAAATAAGGAAATAAATAAATTAGTGCGGGAGCAATTTTTGCGTAGATCTATTGAAATAAATAATAAAATGTACTTGTTAAGAAGAAGGAGAAGCAGAATTAATAAGAAACTTAAAAAAGAAAAAGAAGATTCACTCTGGATAAGTCTACGGGAGGCCGCAGTTCATGGCAAAGTTAGACAATTCTGGTCACTCATTGGGGAGGGTTGTGGAGGAAGAGTTAGCCCCCTCCCTATTCCCATTGCTGAATTGTCATGGGTCACTTTCATTTCCAACCTGTATGCTGGGAACGGCGTAAGGGTAGAATGTAAGGGGACTACTAAAGAAGATGAGTTGTCTATTGTCGCCCCTTTGGAGAAAACCATTGAAATGGCCATTAAGGACATGCGTTCCTCTGGAGCAATGGGGCCTGATGAACTTCCCATATCGGTATTGAAGCAGGACCCTGTTTCATGGAGCAAGATTCTTTTTCCATTATTTAGATCTTGCTTCATTAGTAAAACTGTGCCCTCTTCTTGGAAGGGGAGCATATTGGTTCCATTATTTAAAAAGGGCGATAGGGATAAGCCAATGAATTATCGTCAGATAGCCCTTCTTGATGCCATTGGAAAAGTTTTTTCCAAATGTCTCCTATCGCTAATTATTGATTGGGTTGATGCTAATCAGATATTACCCCTTGAACAAACCGGCTTCCGTAAGGGGCATGGTACATTGGATAACCTCACAGCCCTTCAGGTTATTTCGGACAAATATATAAGAGTTCGGGGAGGTGGAGTGTATGCGGCTTTCATTGATTTCTCCACAGCGTTCGACAAAGTTGATCGTCCCTTGCTGTGGAGAAAGCTATCTGACTTGGGCATGCCCCCTCTTCTATTAGATCTGGTGCGGTCTTTACACACGGACACTTGGTGCCGAGTGTTACAAGGTGGAGAAAGGGGTTTATCGCGGGTTATTCCCTCCATTAATGGAATAAAACAGGGTTGTCTACTGGCCCCATTACCTTTCTCCCTGTATATTGCTGACCTTCCAGCTTCGCTTTCATCTTGTGTTGGCATAGCCCCGGTAGTGGGGGGATCTGCTATTTCCTGCCTTCTATATGCAGACGACATCCTTATCCTAGATTTAACACCTAGGGGATTAGCTAATCGCCTGCAGGCTTTACATCTTTTTGCAGAGAACCACTACATGAAGATAAATGCCACAAAAAGCAAAATTATGTGCATTACAGGGAAGAAAAAATCTAAATCAGAGAATTTTGGTTGGTCAGTCGGTGGTCAGAAATTGGAGGTGGTTAAGACATACACCTTCTTCGGAAAAATAATTTCTGCCAACCTGAGTGAGAAGCCTCATATCGATAATAATTCCCGTAAAGCCCTGTCCCAAGGCAAAAGTCTGAGCGCCCTTTATTCCGCCACAGGGAGAAGACATTTTGCTTGTTTACTGGAGGTCTATAGGGCAAAAATTCCTTCAACCCTCCTGTACGGAATGGAACTGGTTGACTTAAAGCACTGGGGTTTTCTACAGACGGTAGAAGGAAAATTATTAAGGTCTATAACTTCTCTCAACCCCGCCTGTTCTGTGGCTGCCTGTAGACTTGAATTCGGCCTCCGTAGTAGTTGGGCACAGGGCCTGTCTGCTCTGGTACGATGGGTTGCCAGCCTGGCTAGAGGAGAAACTGGGACTTTGAGATCCCTTCTCAAGGAGAATTGTTGGGTAGCTTAAGAGAGTACTCCCAAATTGTTAAGAATTTTAGAAAGGCTGTGGCACTTCTTGAATTGGAAGAGAGTACTCTTTTTACTATTTCTTCTTCCCAGCTAAAATCTCTACGGAAACAGGCTTCTTGGGCTTTTTGCTTCACGTTGGACAAGAAGTCCATGCTAGTAAAGAGGGGAGGTGATCTCCTTTCTAACACATATTCAATGAAGCTTGCCCAACCCTATGTCACCTGGAACCTACCACATGGTGTTCGGAGATTTTGGTTCCTCCTAAGGCAGGACTTGCTGCCCCTAAATACTCTTTTGGCAAAATGGTATGGGTCCTCTCCCACATGTAACTTTTGTAATATGTCTGTTCAGGATCGTTCCCATGTACTGTTTATATGTCCCGCATTGCGTCCACTTCGTTTGAAGTGGTTAAGATCAATATGCTTGCAATTGGGTATCCTCAATGTGAATTCCTTTTTGCAGGCCTTATATTTTCCTCCAAATGAAATGTTTTGCTTCAATATTTTAAATTTTTTTAAAGGTTTTTTAGCTATTTATTGATGAAATATGAAGGTATGTGTCGCTGATTATCTTGTTCAGTGGAAAATGTTGTAGTTGTCAATTTTACTTTGAGAATGTGTATTTGTATTTGTGTATCTTGTTTTATGTGGACCTCTTTGGAGTGCCAAAACATAATAAACAAATATCATATTTTCCAATTGCTTTCTTTTGATAAAAACTTTACATAGCATTCAAAAGCTCAGGTATTAAACCCAAGCAAAATTGGATCAGTTGTCACGAATTACAACCTAAAATAAATGTTAAATCATTTTAAAGGTGCACTCAGACGCCATTCAGCACCTTTTCCTTTTTAAATGCATGCACTGTAGTTTTCTCTGAATATCGGAAAACCATTAATTGGATGCTAAGCCTCGGTGTGGGTCCAGGTAAGCATGTGTCAATATGTGTTCCTGTGTGTGTTTTTGTATGCGTGTGTATTTAATTTGATGTATACATGTAGATTCTCAGATCGCTTAGAAATATTTAAATGTAAGCTCCTTTTTGGTAATTTTGTTGATCCAAAAAATAGTAACATACTCAATTAATGGTAATTGACAAATCGAAAAAAGTTCATAATGTAAAGAGCAGGGCCATTGACAGAAGTAATAATGAACACCCAAGCATATAAGTGAACACTTAATTAAAGGAGGCTGCTATTCACAGAAGCGATATGCTGTAAAGATTAGGTGAGAGGAAATTAGGACATGAGTGGAAGCATTAAGAGCATAATTAATGAAGGGTGCAGCAAATGGATACACGGAAAGTGTTTAAAACTGCAAATTACCAAATCAGGCTGTGAATTAATGTAAGCAACAACACACATTAACAAATATACAAGTTTATCATGCACATAATATGAGACTCTGATCACATTTGATATGATTTCGGCACTAGAAACTAGATTCATGTATTGGAAATACATACACGTTATGTAATCTCAGTTTCTAAAACAGCCTCCGTGTTTGTAAATTATATTTTTATGCTGAAAGCAGACCTCGGCATGTATAAGAGGTGGTGAAATTTACATTTTATTTACAGAAGATAAAAAAACTAATCGAAGTCAGTAAAATAAGAGAGCATACATGTCTTGCTTTGCAAACTCATGGTTTGTTTTGTGGGTAATTTGAGGATGTAAAAGAGGCGTGGTCCAGGAAACTCTTCTAAGATAGGGTCCATACCTACTCAGTTGTAACTTTTTGTGTATGTACAAACACCAAGGAGCAGATTATCAATGATTTTGCATCAGGTTTGCCTTACGTTGTAGTGCGGCCCTGACACAAAATCATGATTGGTATCTATTTACTAAGCCACAAAAACTACTTTGCGTTGTTATCCTTTGGACGACTTGAAGTCAGAAGGAGAGGGATTCTAGCAGACCAAGGTACACGGAGGGCCCAAGCCACAAATGTAAAGTGAGACGAAAGTCTAACTTTACCACTTTCAGTATTCACAAAGGCCATTTACGAGTAGTAAATGCCCTCTGGGAATATCGAAAGTCGTAAAGTTAGACTTTTATCTCACTTTACCTTTGTGACTTGTTCCCATAGTCAGGATGCAAGTTAATCAGGGAGCCCACTACTGCTTTCCTGTCAGGAACTGGCAGGAGGGGATAATATTTCTGAGCACTTAAAGATGCAAAAAACGTATCCCAGGGACTTGATGGAGCTGCTTACCAAATTAGAGGATTTTTTATTGAAGACATAACCCAGGTTTCTGGCTCAATCCAAGGGGGAAGTGCAGGACCTAGTTCCTCAGGCCATACAGGACCTAGTTCCAGGAGCGACCGGTGCAAGTGAGAGTGGTGGGGCATTTGGGCGAGGTGGGGGGAGGACTCGACAGATGACGAAGAGGGAAAATTAAATAAATAGTTATTTTTCCCTTATAGTCGTCTGTCGAGTCCTCCCCCCACTCCACCATCCTACCTACCGCTCTTACCTGCATGGGCCGCTCCTGCCTAATTCTTGCGGCCACCATGCTTGTGACCAGATGACTGCTGGCCGAAGAGCAATACCTCTGACTTGTCACTGCACACCTTGAGGTAGTTAAACTAGATCCATGGGGTAACAGGACTCATGCAAGAGACTACGATCTGTTTCTATCCAAGAGATTAAGTCAAGGTCTTATCCTAGTCGTCTGTGACCACTCTACCTCCTCTCTGTGTACGTGAATTCAGGCGAGTTAGAATGTTTCCTGTGCTCCTTTTCATTCTAAGTTTGGGCTGGCACTCTAAAGACTACCAGAGGGGCTGGAGAACATTGTATCTGAAAGCCTATTCCTCCCACTTTCCCAGGGCCATTGAAATGCTTGATTTGAATAATTAATATTTATAAATAGTAATATTAATACCATTTGTAATTTAAGGGCAAACCCTAAGGCTAATGTTTTTCCGGAACCATCATTGAACAGTACCAACAGATATAGCCATAAAGAATAGTCAGTTTGATTCTCGTGGATATATCCACTGATTGCATGGTGTATTAATCGTGCTTATTTGGGTAATGAGTCTAGCTTAAGGAAGTCATTCAAATGAACGTATCACACAAATACAAATAGCTGTAGTCTGGCTGAGCTAACCCTGTCTGATGGATTCACATTTCACATTACAAAACAACAGGTAAGGTCACTGAGGTAGAACATGGACATACCATGTGCTGACTAGTTAATCTTTATTTGTATACCATACAACTCGTCTATACTTCTCTGGGCACTGAATCAGTGGATGTCAGCTTTAATTTCCCCCTCATTCGGTTTCCCTTTAACTCCTTCAGTGCCCATGACGAGATGGTCTCGTCATGGAGCGCGATTGCGCTGTGCCCATGACGAGACTATCTCGTCATGAACCCCGCCCGCTAATGAAAGGCCCGGCACAGGGCGGGGAAAGGGCGGGGCACTGAAGGGGTTAAACAATCAATGTTGTTCTTGGCCTTCTAAACATTTCTGATCTCGCCAGCCCCTCCTGCCAAAGATCCTGTGGCTCCTACTTACCAGGTAGTCTGGTTTAAGCTTGTTTTACTACAGCATCTCAACTTTCGGAACTGGGCTGGTCACTATTGGTTAAAGCACATTTCCTGTTGCAGGAAACAACAGTGATAGCATATTTGTATGCTTCATCAGATTGTGTGTTGGTATTGTGGAGTGTTATCAGCCAGGGTCTAAGAGACATACACATTGACATGTAATATATTACAAATAGTGCAGGCCACCTGGCACTTCATATTATGCTCCTATGCATGACATGTTTCTCCCTGTGCACATTGTCCTTAAACTCTGCTTTCAAAATACTGGTTGAGTTCACTATGTCAGAAAGTGTCTGCATTATGCATGCTCAGTGGAAACATAGCTCCTTTTATGAAGCAGATGCTTGCACCCTCTATGGGTTGCAGGTTGAAGGAATACATGTTTCAAACCCTGAATATGCGTGCAATGTTAACAGGTGGTCCACATGTAACATGTATTCTATATAACACTAACAATGTGGGACGTTTGCTATGGTGCAGAGGGGAGCCTTTGCTAGTATTATTCGTGAATCTCAATTGATGTGGTGTAATAGTCATAAAGTATTACTTTCAAAACACAGGTCAGAACACAGAAAATGCAGTCTGTGAACAGTATCTGCTACTGCACAAATTGCATCTGATAGAGCGTTTTTAATAAATGCAAATTAATGCAATCAACTCATAGGCCTAAAACGAGAAGTCACATTTTAATAGGCACATGGCAGCATTAGGCTTCCATTGCAAGACAAGTTATAGATGCTTCTAAATGCAGTTTTCTCTTCTCATTTTTTTACTGACCTTATGTCAACATTCTTAGTAATGTGAAGAAGTGAAGAGTTCAATGATGAACTATGCTGAACCAACATGATTTATTAGAAAGGGATCGTTTTTTGACCTTCCTATAGAGATATTTGTAATAGCATACACACGTGTATTAAATAATGAAGACCTAACTGTGAACTGTTTTGTTTTGTAGAATAACCAGTGGGGACCCAAACTATTACACTTTTAGTAATGTTACATGTAACACCTAATATTTGTAAGTCTTTGTTTCAAGACAGCATAGATGGCAGAAGATTTCTGTTCTCATGAAGACATTGTGATCCAATTAATGGAAGAAGCTGGAATGGTCCATGATGTTAACTTAATGCATATTCCTAGACTAGAGTAGAGCTTTTTCTTCACACAACCACCCATACACTATTAAGCTCTGAGCAGATTTTTCTAAGCTTTTTACGACACTATGAGATGAGACCTGGTAATTTCCCCTTGCCATAATATATGCTATATTTCCTGACCTTCTCTTCATGAGAAGTGCTGTTTGAATTGCTTAAAGCTTTATGCTTTCACCTCTCGATTTGGAACTCTTTATCGGTTCTAAAAGATACATTCCTTCCATTCTATAGACTTAGAATAAGGATGTGCCTTTATGAAATGTGCTCTATGAAATTTTTCTGTATTGTATTACTGATGAATCGATTACTTACTGATGACTAATAAAGAAATACTTACTAAAAAGATTCTAATAAATCCCTCTAACCTGAGTGTTTGCATTCCACTGACCTTAAGCAAGTAGTAAACTTTAGTAGTTAAATACCGAAGAATCCCTGCTTAAAGTACTGTCAAATCTTCACTGCCGTAGTCTCCATGTCCTTCTCATTCGTGAACCACATTCTATTAATGCACAATGGCAGAAGTTCCAACTACGCTTTACCTTGAAGGCAAAGTAGAGGGCACCTCATGCAAGAACGGAATTTTAGTTCTCCAAACCCAGAACCTGGTGTAATATATATTGCCTGTGAAGGGAGCTCTTACACAACTCTTTCCAATAAAGCAGTGAGTAGTGAAGGGGTGAGGATTATGTGCTAACATTTTGTCTTTAGGATTACACTTGCGTTTCTCTGGCTGAAGTTTAACTGCATTTCCTTATTTTGTATTCCTTTCACTCCTCAGTGCACCTTAGTATTTACTTTTTCATCTGCGATTGCTGAAGTGTGAAATAGACATCATAACTAATTCAGCAAGTGGAAGCATGACAAAACAGGAACATCTGACAAACCTCCTTACATCGCAGGTTATTGCAAATACAACTTCAAAAGGCAGCAGACGGGGAAGTACAATTTTCAAAGCACTAATGTCTTTGAAGACTAAACTGAGGTTCTAACTTGTGCAAAGTGTTTTCATTAAATCATTTTAATTCTTCTTCTGAAATTTCCATCACCAGCCTACTCTACCGTGCTAGCATACGGCCTAGTAGGAAAACAAGCTGTAAAAAATATATACTCTAAAACAAATCACTAACAGACATTATTTTTCATCACATTCTGTCTGCCATTTATTTTTTCCCTAAAAAGTTATTTGGTCTCAGTAAAAGCAAACTCATGGGGGTGCCTTGGTGTTTCCCCAGATATTTTCTCTATCGTTGATATTCTGCATTTGTGCACTAGTGCTACTGCACAGCTGGAGACTCTCCGAGCCGTAGCGGAATAACTGTCTATAATCTATTATTTATTTCTGAATTTGTAGAGCGCCTGGTTACACTTACCAGTGTGTCCCCGCGCTATCAAGGATTACAGCAGCACCCGCTCAACAAGACCAAGCGAAGCAGAGGGGTTATCCTTTGGGGAAGAGAAGTGTCTTCAGCTCTCTTCGAAATGTCAATTCTGATGGTTCCATCCGTAGTCGGGGGGGGAGGGTGTTCCATCTACGGGCAGTTAGGGAGCGGAAGGATCTCCCTCCCATCCTAGCCTTCTTAATTCTAGGGACCGAGAGGAGTCCAGCACCGAGGGAGCGCAACTGTCGAGCAGGAGTGTAGGGAAGGAGCAAGTTGCGCAGGAAGCCCGGGCACTTCCCCTGGACTATCCTGTGGGCAATGCATAGAGCCTTGAAATCAATATGTTCCTTGATAGGGAGCCACATGTACAGATTGTGCTCCTTGCTTTGTTAAAGTTGGGGTCTGAAATGGCGCCCCAAAGGCATCGAGCAGAGCTCTGTATGTTAATGTTGCAAAGTGAGTGACTGACCATTAGTCACAATAACAATGTACGTATGGATTAATGTGGTAATTGATTAGTGCAGAGCTAGCTAATAGTCAGCATGGTACGTGGAATACAGGCAATCACTATACAACTGAAGCAGCATGGTGATGGGTTTTCATTTAGACTGTTTTGTCAGTCACAATTTCTTTTTTTTTTTTATAAATATTTTATTGAGAACAGGAAAAAATAGTCAGCCAAGTAACAAATCCAAACGAACATATAAAGTCAAATAATTAGCCCAGGATACCATTACTTTAGAAACAATGTCAGAGAAAAATGTGATGGAGTCAGCAAAAATAATAATTATCATAAGATTCATTTACACAATCAGTTGATAATAAATACAGTCTGTCTGGTATAAAACAACATTCCCCCGCGTGCAGATTATCTAAGGTACTCCCTTGATTTTATATTTTAACTAACATAATCATGATCATGAACATTCTAATATAAAGTGCATGTGAGTCTAGCAGAAACAAATATCTCAAATCACTTTGGGTAATGTTATCCCAACTTTTCCAAAATAGAACCAAGAAAAATCCAGCATTTCTTAAAGTGCATTGTGCAATATAAGATTACGAAATACATTTTTCCAAGTACCCCTAAATTTCACAATTTCTCCTACACGTTTCGCAGAAGCCTCCTCAAATCTGCAGGTCCGAACCATTTTATTGACCCAATGCTCGGTACTAGATTGTTTATTGGTTCTCCAAATTTGGAGAACCAGTGACCTGGCTACAGCAATGAAAATCAATATAAAATACTACTGGTTTATTGTTAAACCTTTTACCTCGCCTGAGGCACCGAATAACACCAGGGTGACAGATGGCTCAATTACTACAGATAAAATCTGAGAAATCTCAGAAAAAACCCCTTGCCAGAATTGTCGTAAGTTATTACAGTCATAAAAAGTATGTACCCATCCGCCCTTGCCCTGTTTGCTACATCTAAAACATTGATTAGGGCATTTTTGAAAAATGTTGGATAATCTCCGTGGTGTATAGTACAACAGCCTTCTTGACAAAAAATTCATTCTCTTGAAATTTGCACCTCTGAGTGCTTTGTTTGCTAACTCGCTGAGCTGTTGCCATTCTTTAACATTAAACCTGCAGCCTGTCTCAGAATACATTTTGGGGAGTTCTTTCGTAATAATCTCATCAGAGTGGGCCTTTTGATGAAGTAGGTGATACCAACAGCCGACCCCCAGCATTCTATTTGCCATTTGTTTAGCAATTTGGTGCGCAGTTTCGCCCAGCATTAAATAGTTAGTTTTAAGAAAATTAACTCGCTGTATGTAAAAAACTCAAGCAGTGGTCATTGCAGTGATTCGCATTTGAACCATATCCCAGGAGATTAATGTTTCGTGATTATAAAAATCCCTGAGCTATCTAAAACCTGATTCTTGCCAGACTCGATAAAGCCCTCTAGAGAATATCAGACCACCTACTTCAGAATCCTGTATAGAGGTATATGCATGAAATGCCAGAATATCTCATGATTTGAAAAATAACTGTGTTCTTTCAGCTAGAATCAGTATTACCTTGTATCTGGATTTCTTAGGGAGTTTCGCCAACTGTAGAAATGCAGGGAGTCTTATAGCACTCTTCTTCACCATTTTATTTATCAGGAAGTTGTCATACACCGACTTTTCCTGACCCATTTGAGAAAGTAAATTAGCTAACGAAGCCTGATAATATGTTGAAAAAAGGGGAAGTGCCAATACACCTGATGTAGCATCTAATTGTAGTTTGGCCAATTTAACCCGAGGATGTTTACTATTCCAGACAAACTTCCTAACTATTTGATCTAGCTCCTTAAAATAATAATTCGGAATTTTCAGAGGGAGATTAATAAAAAGAAACAAGAACAATGGGAGCACCGACATTTTAACCATCGATATCCTCCCTATTAAAGATAACTGCAGCAGGGACTATTTGTCTAATAATTGTTAAACTTTCGTAAACGTACTAATATAGTTCAAGGAAAATAATTGCCCAAAGTCACTTGTAACGTATATCCCCAAGTATCTAACTGGATGCGGTGGGTTTAGCTGAATGGATTATGGAATATCCGAGGGAATCACATTAAAAGTTAGAATTTCAGTTTTCGCTTGATTAACCTTGTATCCACACACCTGTGTGAACCTCTGAATTTCATCTAGAGCATTCTGTATATTAGTTGCGCCTGCTTTTAAATATAAAATATTGTCATCCGCATAAAGCTTAATTTTTGCCATCCCCTCAATTGGAGGCAGAATCATCAAGCTTTCCCGAACTCTGATGGCAAGAGGCTCAATAAACAATGAAAACAGAAGAGGGGATAATGGGCATCCCTGACATGTGCCACGTTTAATATTAATTTTACCGGCTTCTAAACCATTAATAATAATTTTAGCTTCTGCATGGGTATATATTTGTTTTAGCATTTGTACAAATTATAACGGAAAACCAAACTTTTCCAAAACAAAAAATAAAGCCCTCCAATCTACCAAATCAAACGCCTTTTCGGCATCCATCATTATAATTACTGCATTAGATTTATTAATAGAAAAATAATCAATAGCTTTAGCTAAATAATATGTATTAGATGCCATCAAACGTCCTGGGATAAAACTATTTTGGTCACTATGAACCAATTGTTCTGCACAGGGAGTTATCCTTCTCGCCCAGGTTTTCATAAGCAGTTTATAATCTGTATTTAACAGACTAATAGGATGGTAAGAACTGGGATTTGTAGGGTCTTTATCTTTTTTGAGAAAAACGACTAACACCGATTCCTTAAAACCTTTGGGAATATCTTTATCTTCTTTAATTTGATTGAACAGTTCTAATAAAAAGGGTAATAATTCTTCTTGGAATGCCTTATATATTTCCACAGGAAGCCTGTCCACTCCGCTGGCCTTAGCGTTAGGCATACTTTTTAATACAGATTGAATTTCTACAATCCCTATCTGACCATTTAATGTTTCCTGAAGCTGTTGTGACAGTAGTGGTAGCTCTAATGCTTCAAAATAATTAGGTAATTCTTCATGATTTAAAACTTGCGTTTCTCCATAAATTTGGTTAAAATATGCTAAAGAAAACCTCAGCAATTACTGACTTATCATCTACTAATATACCAGTTGTTGAGTTTTTAATTTGGGCAATTATTTGGGTAGCTTTTTGACATTTCGTGGACCAAGCCAAAAACCTACCAATCTGCTGACTTTCCTCGTTTATTTTTTGTTGATAGGCCTGTCTCCCTGCTATTTCCTCGAGTAGGAAAAAATCCTTCAAATTCTCCTTAACTCTTACTAATTGTTGCAGTTGTTCCTTTCTTATGGGTTCTGGAGTATCCATTAAGGTTACCTTTAATCTGGTTACCTAACCTTGCCTTATAAGATATAATTCGGCCTCTGAGAGTAGCTTTAAATGCCTCCCAAACCATAAACAAAGGGGCGGTATCTAAATTAAGCTGAAAAAACTCCTTAATAAACCCTCTGGTATCTATCATCCAAGTAGTATCTTGTAGTAAAGATTTATTGAATTGCCATCTAGCCCTCTTTTTTATGGATATATCTAACCTTAATGTAAATGAAACTAAAGAATGATCTGAAAAAGAGTTAGCCAGTATCTCTGCTGGACCATTGGCAACTGATTTATCTACTAAAAAATAATCAAGTCGGGAAGCTGATCTGTATCTTGCTGAATAACAAGTATACTTTAGAAGACTAGGATGTCCCTGTCTCCAGGGGCCTGTTAATGAGAAATCTTTTATAAGATTATTTATTAATTTGACTGTTTTGGGCTTAAGTTGACGCTTTGTTTTATTAGATGTATCCAATCGCAACTTCTGAATAAAATTAAAGTCCGCCCCCAAAATGTATATCCCTTCCATTTTTACCGCTAATTGATATATTTGACCAAGTGCTTCAGTATCATCCTCGATAGGACCATAGTAATTGACCAAATCAAGGACTATTTCCTGTAGCTTAACTTCCACCGAGAGCCATCTGCCTTTCCCATCTCGTCGAACCTCCTTAACCTGCCAATCATAAGTATTAGATAGCACAATACCTACTCCTCGAACAGCTACATTGGCAGATGAAAAATATGCTTGCTGATATTTCTTTGGTAGTAACATCTTTAGGGTATTAATCCTGAAATGTGTCTCCTGTAAAAATATGATCTCAGGCGAAAGTGCACTTATCCAGTTTAACATAGCCCCACTTTTACGCGGATTAATTAGCCCGTTAACAATACAAGTGGCAATTTTTATATTCTGCGTTTTTGGCCCCATTTTATTTGATTTCCTCCACGTCTCCTAAGGTACCCATGTAAAATGATTCTAACCACTTTATATTTGTCCTGTTCATATTTTGCTATACCTACTTCTACCCCAGCATCACTCCCACCCCAGCAACCCAACCCCAGAAATGTGTATATCCAGTTAAGCCCCGCAAGCCACATCTCCTCCCCCTACACTAAAAGGGTGCCCTGATCCTGCACCCTGGGTGATCTGCCCCTCCCCCGTAACATTGTGAAAGAAAAAAAAAACCTACATCATACATAATCATAAAAAACACAAATTCACTTTACAGCGGAAATCTCCTTCAATAAATCCTGTGCCTCCTCTATTCGTGAAAACATGGGGAACTTTCCCTTAGTCAACACCCTTAACTTAGATTGCTGTGCAATCGATGCCTGAGCCCCCTGGGCTTTAAACAAATACAGCATTTTTACGAACTCCTTACGTCTGCGGGCCGCAACAGCAGACATGTCAAGGAAAATTCGACATTTAGCCCCCTCGTTGATGGAAAACTGTCTCTGCTGAATTGCTTTCGACATTATTTTTTCCTTAACTCTATAATCAGCAAAGTTAATAAGAATTGTGCAAGGGAACTTACAATTAGGAATAGAGTGAGCCGGAACCCGATGCGCCCTTGTTAGTGTTAGGTCTCTGGTGAAATCTGGGAGTACCTTCTGTTGGATATAGGTTTCGACCCATGAAAGAGTATTTCTTCCCTCAATCCCTTCAGGCACTCCAACGATCTGCAAATTGGATCGACGTGAATGGTTTTCGAGTTTTTCAAGCTTGTTCTCGAGTACAGCTTTATCTGAGGCTGCTGAATTGATTTTCTGAATCATGGAGCTCATCTGGTCCTTTAAATGAACTATCCTAAGTTCAGCTTCCTGAAATCTTGCGGGAACTCCTGCCACTGATTCTTCAATTTTCTCCAGACGAAGATGCAGAGCAGCTATCCCATTGTCCTGAGACTTCTTCATTGCCCTGATCTCATCCAATATGAGATTAAGCAAAGTCTGTAGCTTCACTAGTCAGACATTCAACATCATCCTGCCAGCCCCTACCCTCCAAGTCAGCCAGCCTAGCCTCTCCACTACTGTCCGAGATGTTTCTTGGGACAGAGGCCAATTTGCAAATTGTTGATTTGGTGCTTTAGCAGAAGACAAATGATCAGGGAGCAACAGCTGGTCAGATGAAACCAGTACATTTCCGTGTCCTTGCCGCTGACCTTCTAGAACTAGCTGAGGAAGAGCTGGATGAGCCAAGATTGGTATTGAAACCTGGGAGGATGGAGAGACGTGTACTGTTTCTAGGGAATAAGTTGCAATATACTCCTCAGGTGACACCGGCAATGCTGTGTTTAAGTGTAGTAAATCTTGGTCCGGTATAAGCTGAGCAGTCTTTTTCATAAACAATGGAAAATCTTTGCAATTTTTTAGCTCTACTTTTTGCCCACTCCCTGCCGTTGGCTCACAAGTCTGACCCATTGCTCCATCTTTGGGTCCTTCGATTACAAGATTAGGGTCCTCTCCCCTAGGCTGTAGCTCGAACTGCGTCTCAGGGATGTCTTCTGCAGAGCTTTCAGAGCTTGAATTCATAGCTGAAATATTTACTGCGGTGGGGGTTTTGGCAGAAGATACTGCACCTTTTACTTGCTTCATGCGTTTTTTCGCTTTCAGCACCGTTGTAGAGTCCACTTTAGCTATTGCATTAGCTTGTCTGAGGTGTCTCCCCATCTTATTTTAATTTCTTAAATTGTGATAAATCATATACCAAGAATCCAAAATCCATTGACTCCTATGATCTCCTGAAGCCGATTAACTAACCAGGTTTAACACCTTTTTTTATTTTTTCCTTTTCTTTTACCCGGTTAATTTTAATTGTACTGAATACTGAGATCAGGTATGTCCATTACAATTTCAACTTTAAACGGTCCTTGGTATCTTCTTTCCTTCCTTCACTTTTTTCTTTTCTTTTTTCTCCCCCTCCTTCTGCCTCTCTTTTCTTTTTTGAAACCAACACTCTTAGTTATAGACCGATAACCCCGCACTACCGCCTTGACCCTCCTCACTCCCCCAGACTGCTCTGAGTTTTGGTTATTTGGGTTTTTTCTTTCCCCTTCCCCTCTCTTAGTCACTTTGTTGCTGTCACAGTATCCACAAACGACATCTGCTTTCTTGCTGTGCAATCCAACCTATACATTATTTGCACTGAATTATGTGCCTCGTTACTTACAGCCCAGTCGATAGGCGGTCATGGATTCTTACCGCCAGAGTGCCTTTGTTTGTTTGTTCTGCTGACCGTGGCCATCGGCATTTTTTCAGTTTTTACCTCACTGTGTGCAGCGCACTATCGAAATAATTTCCAGCAGCGAGCGGCATTGTCGTATTTTCTCGGAGCTTTGGCTAAAACTACAACGCTCCAGTGCTTCGGAACACGGCATTCACCGCGTCCCTTGTCGGCGTGATCCAGACTCGATCCAGAGCTGACTGAACGGCTTCCATCAAAGGGGGGCAGGGCAGCGATCACCTGTATCTATTCAGAGGCGGGACTCTCCATAGCAGCCAATCCGTCAGACACAAAATTATGATGTGAAAATGACTGTCAAATAAAGTGACTTGAGGTCCAAGCTGAGGAGCAGGATCGAGGTGATAATGTGTAATGCTATTAGAGCAGGAAGATTCTCCGGGTAAGTATAAAACATCAAACCATACGTGTATGTGTATGTGTGTGTGAATGTGTTTCTACATCCCAAATAATGCATTTGGGTATGTGTGTGTTTATGTATTGGTGTATGTGCAAGCTCATACATGGGTGTGTCATTGTAGGATAATAAGGATGTGATGTGCTCAGTATGGGCAGAATGTTGGCCCTGTCAAAATGGTAGTAATGTATTGCGTACTGCGCACATCCATGGCATGGTGGAGCTCACCATTGGGATAATGATGGCCTTGGCTTAAAGGTAGTGGTGATGTTCCCACATAAAATTCTAGTTCAATCATAGCAGTGAATACTTATAGCATATTGTGAGTATGTGAGTCAGCCACATGAAAAACATAATAATGTGTGGCAGTAACACATTATTTATGAGTTGTTGATGAAAATGACAAACTGATGTTTGGGCACCAAGCATGAATTTACTGAAAAGTAAAAACCTGTATAATATTGTTTTTTTTCTCATGAAAATGACATTTTTTCTTCGAAAAGGAAGGTATTTTATCTCATCGCAAAATATGCATGTTCACAAACTAATAAAAGCTGTTGTTAGGGAGTGTAGGAAAGTTGTTTATTAGTAGGTGGGGGCATTCACCCTTCAGCTAGTAATAATACCACAATACCAGTCAAGTCTCAATAAACGAATCCTCGCTCAACCCTTGGTAGCTTGGCAAATGACCAGTCACACTTAACTTTGAGAGTCAGGTATGTTTAAATCATTTAGGGACTCGATTAAAATGTTGGTCAGAGTTGCCTCTGACAGGCACTGTCGCGGACTTGGGACCAACTGACCTCCGTTCAGCTGTTCTGACACCACAATCACCTTGCCTTTCAGAGCCTCATCATAATAAGGTTCTTAGTTTCACCAAAACCGTAAATAAGCAAAAGACACAACACAATAAAATCCAACACAAATTTGTAAAAATATAGAATATTTTTATCTTTAAAATTAAACCAAAATGACAATAATCCAATTTTAGGGAACCTGAGATATTAAGTTTTAAAAGTTAAATAAAAAGTATGCAGTCTAGTGCCAAAAAGCTTAAAGCACCACTCACGCCTATCTTGTTGTACTGGACTGGGACAACGTCAAAGTTTTTAGGCTGACCACAATGGAACGCCGGTCGGATAGGATGAGTTGTAGGTCCCAGTCAAAAGTTTACCTTCGGATGTAGTCTTTTTTGGGAGCTTTTCTCTCGATGTTGAGTCCTCTGGTTCCTTGTATCTGGAGTCTGGTTTGACAACCAGCGACCTGCTGCAGTTTGATGCCTTGGTGAGTCTCTGGAAGTCTTTGTCCTCAGCATCAACAGCAAGGAACTCTTGTGCTTTTAGTGGGACAAACCAGCGCAGTCAGGCCTATTCATCAGTCGACGACAGCGGCTCGACTTTTGACATCGAGCTGGTCTCCTCCTGGAGCCTTTCAGCAAAACTTTGCAGGAAGTTTTCAGACTTTCAGCTCTTGTTTCTTGTTGGTTCCCTTGGGGAGAAACGTGTCCAGCAGCACCAGCCAATGGTTCAGAGACTATAGATTGCCTCTTCGGGCTAGGACTCAATCTCCCACAATGCACCTGCATAGTCCGAAAAAAACCCGTTGCCTCAGTCAGCTGGGGTGATCGTCTCTTCGTCTAGGATGGTGACTTCTTTCAGCTCTGTTGTACCTGATGCAAATCAGGGAGTACATTCCTTTTACTTTGAGTCACGCACAGACCTACCTTTGAGGAGCCTTGAGAGTGCAGCAGGTGCAGTCCTTTTAAGCTCAAGCCTTGTGTGATGCAGCACAGGGTCCAGCAGGGCATTCCTTTTTCTTCTTTTGTTCCAGGCATTGTTCTTAGGAGCTCTTGCAGCTCTCCCATAGTTATTCTCCATTCTGGGCAGGAAGAGGAAGGGGCACTCCAACCAAGAGGGGTAAAGTTACGTCTGTCTTCTATGACCACTTCCTGCCAAGTGTGGCATATTTTTGACCCAGAATGAATGGTTCTCCCAAAAATTAAAATGGAGAAATGATTTCCTTTGAGTCCATGTCTGTGTAACCCAACCCAGAGCTGTGGCAAACATCTGACTACACTCCCCGTCCATCCCCTCCCCAGGTATAATTAGGGAGGCTCCCATCTTACTGGGGATGAAGGAAGTGGGGGCTGGCCTCGGTCCTGTGACATCTGTTCTCCTTCCTTTGAAGTTCAGCTTATCTCCCAGCCTCCTTCCTATCCCTGACTTCTCAATGAACCAAATCTCCTCCCACCAAATGACTGTATTGTTGCAGCCCCAGTCCTCTTCACAACTACTCAGGGAGCAGCTTGGCTCAGGCTGTCAAAGGCTGGCCAATCAGAAGAGGCTGCTACAGGGCTGCTTTAGGTAACTTCAGGATAGTAAGTTCTAAAACTAATTTCTTGTAATAGTTCTAATAAATCCGATCTTGGCAAGTTGTTGGATTTATTGAATCCATTATTTTGACACTTTGAGTGATATTGCTAGCTAGCTTCGATCAAAAGTTTGTTTTTACTAAGTTTAATAAATCCTTTCCATGTTGGCCTACGGGGCCAGCAGCACAACGATAGGGAAGCGCGACACTGGTTGTTTTTCTCTAGCAGGGCATATAAAACATATTGTTCCTGTTTTTTATAACAAGTCACTCGACCCTTGGGGGACCTAGCGCAGACCTTAGGGTGACATATATGTAATAAAAGACAGTTTTGGACTTTGGAAGTACTTTTAACTCCAAAGTTGAATGTGCACACAGGTTTAATTTAAAACCAGGCTGCAAGGCAGGCCTGGCTTTAAAATTACACCAGCCACCAAATCAGTAAACACTTAAGTGCATTAAGTCCACTGGGGTCTCTAAACCTACATGCCCTATCATATACTATAGATTTACAGGTAGGTTGTCTTGGCCAATTAGAACTATACCAGCTACCATATACCTTCAGAGGACAGGGACTGGTTAGCAGAACCTAGGGCACTTTCAGAGTCTGTAACCACCAGCATCAGTCAAATAAATAGGGGTGATAAGGACAAAAAGATGACTTTCCAACGAAGAATAATACTACTGAATTTCATAACACATTTCAAGAAGGTTCTCAGCCACAACATATGACTAAAAATGTCTGTGCAAGCAACAACAGTGAAAAGTAAAAGTGAAGACATATGCTATGAAAAATGGCACGCATTCAAGATTGTGTTTACTTCTGTTTATATCAACAATGGCTTTTAAAATATTTTAAATGGAAATTGTGCTGATATTTCTTTTACTACCATATCTTCATCGTTTACTTGGTCGGGTAGATCCCCAACTTGCCTGAGACGTTTTAAGTTCACTCCATACACCATAAAAGTATTGAAATATATTATGAGTGTCCCTCAGCACCTACGGCTTGTAAGTGTTATCCCAGGAGAGTAGTCCTTTAAACAATACTTCTCTATGTCATGCGCATTCTCTTCCCTGGCTCTGTACAATCCTGTGTGAGACTTAATTTCCTACCACTTTCAAGATTCGCCAGCGGCCACTGTTTTCTCAACTACTTCTCCAGTTTCCTTCAGGAGCATGCACCTACCTTCATCCTGCTTTTCATGAATTTTATCAGATATTTCCAGATCATTTTTTGCATTTGTGGTAGTAGATTTAATACAAGGATACATTAAGGTAAGAGGAAAAAACTTACCATCCCTAGTGATTAACTTTCCGTGGTCTGTCACTTCTGCGCCTTCACATCTTCGGAGCCTGTCCTGATAAAACTAAAGAATTAATTTTAACCTTCTTTTACATAATCAGTAGTCTTGCAAGCATATGCCACTGATTCACCTATCTCCTTTCTTTGAACCTTGCTCATCACATTTCTATGCAGATATGGGCTTACGCAGAGACGCATTGTTTGTGACTTCAATAATGTTCCACTAATCTTTTTACACATATGATGTGAAACATACATATAAGCAGAAAGTTTTCATGATCCTAATGCACAAAAATGAGGTTATGCAGAACTATGCTAACAGACTTGTCTATTATGATTCAAGAATATACTGTTAGGCATGCAAAAGTTCTGCAGTCCCAGGTGATATCTAATCGATGTTCAGAAGAGAGTGCAAAGGAATTGTTCCAACCCTTATATTTTGTGAACACCCCAAATATCGTGAGTGGTGCTATTGAAAAATTTGGCAATTTCCCGCACTAATCTACTCATGTAAACATAAACCCAAATAAATTAGGCATAGGGGGTGCAAGTGTGGGAACGTTGACCATAATCCACAATTTTCACTCATGGTACATATGATAAATAGGTTTCTAAGAAAATTATTTTCCACAGCACGATAAAAAGAATTATTTCAACAATTTCCCTAAATACTTAACTTTGTGTATTTCAGATAGGTGCATAATTACATTTAAGTTCCCTAACTCTAAGCCTTGAAGAGCAGAATTATTACAGTATGGAAATTGTAATTTGCACCCACAAACACTCAAATAGTCATGAACATTGAAGCCCTATTGCGAATTGATGCACACATTCATACTTAAGTAGCAATATAACTGTTTGCACACTTACCTCCAACTTCCACACGTTGCTCAAATGGAAATGGATGACTAGTTGAAAGGGAGAAGGGTAATTGCATTAAGCTTAGCATATAACCTTTTCTAGAATGTGCCACTCCTAGAGGAGTGCTTACCTAAGCTGAATCAACACCTCATTGACCATAAAAAGATGGATGAAAAGCATCTGGCTATAACAGTTGCACAATTACGGGGCAATTTTCACGGTTTCCGTCCTGGAAAGGAGTCAAATATGGTCCTCCTATCGAGACATAGAGTGGAGGAGAATAAGAAACCTTCTTTTCCAGGAAGAAACAATGGGTGCTTTGGATGTGTGAATGCACCAGCATTAACAAGGAATGTCCTAAGAAGACTAAACCATAAGCCTGAATTCTCCGGGTTTTTTTTACCTCCTTTTCTATGCAGATTATCTTCAAATCACTGGTCCAGTTGAAATGGCCATGGTTTTGTTTTACATTTGGTATGAAGACCCTGCTATTTTGTAAAATATCTTCAGAATCTACTATTGTCACATCATTGTGTTTGTGGAGTGAAGTGTGGTAATTGGTCTCAGACCTATGGGAATCTGTATGACCATGGCAATCCATCACAAAAAGGTTTAATAGAAAATCATCAAAAGGGCCAGGGAGGTAGCCTACTCTGTGAAGGGGTCAGCATTTGTATGACCCCAATTGAAACAGAATGACCAAATTCAGTGTGGTTGTAAAGATTGACTTCAGCGTAAATTGTCCACAGTCGAATAATCTGGCAGTGCGGAGATGTTCAATGCAGTCTTGATGTATTCCCATGATGCAAAGATTCCATCTTCTCCTGAGGAGAAGTCTTCTGAAGAGGAGCCTTCGCAAAAGTATATGAAATAAGCAAGGTCCCAGAAGCATTCTGCAGGTTAGCAGGTCTGTCAGATAAACTAAATGCTTAGTATGAAACTATGACTCTCCTAGGCCCCAAAGATGCACACATGGGAGAGAGAGTCCTGGAAAAGGATCAGGTGATCCTTACCTATAACACATTAGCACACTTTTGTTTGAATAAATCTTGGTTTTGTCAGGGTTAATGGACGGAGAACTCAAGGCTTGAGTGGGAACCTCAGAAGAGAAATAACCCCTGAAGACCACCAACACTGAAGTCCAGTCTAAAACCTGTTGCCCTCAGACTGTCCAGACACACTTAATGGCATCAAAGAGTGTATCTCCTAGTATCAATGCCCAGAATGCAGCTGTAGATGTGACTTCAGAAAAACCTCAATTAAAGCTACCCGCTTTTGACTGAGTGACAACCTCCAACTAGGAGTGATCAGACGTTTTGCTAATAGTGAAACAGTAAAATTCACCATTCTCTTCTTTCTCGTATGGAGAAGTGTTAGTCTTACTCCACAAATGAAGAAAATGAATAGAATATCAAAACATGTATTTTTAGAAGCTCTGTCAATGGCCCAGCATTGTAATTATCTTGATGTTAACTACATTAAGTTAACTGTCCAGGACACTGACAGTACGTTTAAAAGCAACTTCCCCAGCAGAGGTCTCTGTGTAATGTGTCTGCCAGGAGGGTTCTCCTGGAACGCCAGCAAGCAGACATCACACACTGGGTCCTCTGCTGCAGTGTAATTAGCTTAATGCAATTAACATTAAGAGAATTACATTGCTCGGTTACTGACAGTGCTGGACAGCATGAATACAAGTTCTTACTACAAAGGTCTGTACATTAGGACTCATTTTGCGGTCATTATGTGTAGAGCATCTTTACTCTGGTGTTTATGACATCAGGAGTGCTTTGAGGATAATGAAATAATGTAATTGGAATTTATTATTATTATTAATAATAATGATATTAATAATAGTAATATTTTAATAATATACTGCTAGTATTTTAAATCACATTTGATATGAATATTAACTAATTACCCATCCCTTGACCCTTAAAAACACCTTATTATGCCGTCACAAAAAACACTGAGCCTTTTAAAATACCTTACTAGCCCATGCACTACCCACCCAGAGCACTAAAAAATCATTGCTATTCCTTTGTACAACTATTGTACTTGGCCCATCCCCAAACTTTTTGTCTTCACCCTCCTGTTTTCTGAACCTTTTTTAGATGGTTTTTAGTACTCTGCACACTTTACCACTGCTAACCAGTGTTAACATGCTTGTGCTCTTTCCTTTAAACAGGGTGAAATTGATGTATACTCAATTGTAAATTCAATTTATTTGTAAGTCCCTAGTAAAGTAAAGAAGCACTGCATGTACCCAGAGCCTGTAAATTAAATCTTACTAGTAAGCTTGCAGCACTGATTGTGCCACCCACTTCAGTAGCCTTTTAAACATGTTTCAGGCCTGCCATTGCAGCCTGTGTATGCAGTTTTAAACTGCCATTTCAACCTGTTTAAATAAATATTTTGCCAGGACCAAACGTCCCTTTTTAATATATTTAGTCACCCCTAGGGTAGTCCCTAACCAACTCAGACTGCAGGATACAGTGTATTTTAAAAGTTGGACTTGCACTTTTAAGGTTTACATGTCCTGTTAGAAAAAATCTCTTAAATTCATTTTTCACTACAGTGAGGCCTGCCTTACCCATAGGACAACATTGGGTTGCATTATCACATTTAATAAGTGCTATCTTTTGATTGGGAACAGGTAAACATTTCACGTTTGGTGCCTGAGAAATTGTAATTAAAAATCCTCCTCAAAGGTAAAGTCGGACTTTAAGAAATTTTTTATTTTCCGTCCCTAACCATTTGGTGCTTGTAGCATGGTCCTGGGTCACATGACTGGGTGTAGGTGGCAGTTGGACTTTGTTTATTTCTCCCATACAGTCACATAATGGAGGGGTTAGGTGTGCCTGGATGGGTCATCAACTGGCAGGAAGGGGGGGGGCAAGGCTGGGCAACTCAATAGGCTATGCCCTGCCTTCACACAAAGGACTTGTCACCACCGCATTACTCTTGCAGCCAGTTGGGAACCAGGGCAGGAGAGGCAGGAAACTTCAAGAACGTCAAAGGGAATACTCTAGAAGCTTCTTCTACTTCAAAGAAGGAACCAGGTATAAATAATGGACCTTCAGACTCAACTCTTCAGTGCACCGCTGGATCTGTGGAACTGTCTCCTTGGAACTGTTGCAACGCATCCTCGATTCAGTCTTTTTCTGTGCAAGACCCTAATCAGTGTCATTCTTGCCTATGATGCAGGACTCCGCATTATACCCCCACAACTCTTCAGACCCACTAGTGTGGTGGGTCATCTTTAGCGCAGGACTTTGCATTCCAAGCCCCTCATTGATGGCATCCTCAACGATGATACAGGACTACGCATCACATCCTTGCAGCTCCTCAGAACCATCGCTGCGTGATGCATCCTCGACGTTGGATCTCGCAATGCTCTGCAAGCCAGGATTTAAGGTACTTTTGTTAAGAGGGCCTAACTGGTCCCTGTATTCAGCCCATGCTCCATTATAGTCGCCCTGAACTTGTGACTTTGCCCCTGCCTGGCACGACCAGAAAACATTTGGCGAATTGTGCTTTTAGGTACTGTTTTTACTCAAAACTTTGAAACTGCATATGCCTGGTTCTGCTGATTGGATATTTTCGTTTTGGGCTCAAATAATTTTTTAGATGTTACTTTATTTTTCCAAATTAATGTGTGATTTTTCTTGTCTTCTCTTTTTATTGAATTATTGTTTGAAGTTCTGCATAAATACTTTACACACTGCCTCTATGTTAAGCCTGACTATTTTTGTGTAGAGCTATCGGCGGAATAAGCACTGGTTCATTTGGGGTTTGCTTGTGTTTCACCCTGACACAGATAGTGGTTGCTGCTTGAGTAGGGTTTCATCCCCCCCAACCAGACCCAATATCCAAGAATGACCTATCCCTGAGCCCATAAAACTCCTTACTACCCCTGTACACGACCCATCCCTGAACCCTAAAATCTCCTTAAAATCCCTATGCCCCACATGACCCTAAACAATTTCAAACTATATACTTACGTATTAAAATATATATTGTGGAAATAATGACTTATTTATTACTTAAAAATAAAATATGTTTATTTAATACTTTATTTGAAATTTAAATTAATTTAATTTAGTATCACAATTTTAATTTATATAATCTTAACAATATATATGTACAGTAATGGAGATATATACATCCACTATTGAAGACAGTTTTGTAAATACTTTGAAAATAATTTTCGTGTACTGTCCTAACGTGCTGTTGGCCTGTAGCTATTAATATCTCCTCAAGGGCCCATTTTGTACAGTGGGTGAAAAATACTTTCGCGTCAGGAATATTTCTCCTTAAGCCTATCTCAGGCAGATGCATAATATTCACGAACGTCTTTGTAAGTATGGGTTTGTGCAAAATTCTTGGGTGGGTGTATAGCAACACACATGCTTAGCTCACATAACCCCTACCTGATGCAAGGTAATGCAAACAGCACTACGCACTGCCTTATATTACTTAATTTTTTACAAAACCACGTAAAGCCATGCAAATCAAGTTTTTCATGGCGCTGAAAATCCCAAAATAAATTTTGCATCGGGCTGCACTAAAAAATTGACCCAACCCTGACGTTAAATTTTAGTAAATCTGTATTCACACTTAAATGCAAAACCCTTAGCAGATGGACAACAGCCCACTGCAAGTCAATGCTAGTGCATCAGGAGGATTTGAGCGTTCAACCAGTATGGTAGAGCAGGTTTGCCTTCCCAGAGAGTATTAGGCTTGAGCAGACCTGAGCCTGCTCCCCGAATTAATTTGGGGCTGATGCCTATGAGATCCCATGCTGATGCCTATGAGATGCCGGGCAGGTTCTCCAAGTGGCCTGCTATGACTGTAACCAGTGTATGTTCATTAATAGACAGATCCTTAAGATTAAAAAACTATGGGGCATATCATCAAGGACCGGCGATAATTATCGCTATGTGCACTTAGCGCTAGGATAATTATCGCCGGCTAACTTGGATTTTTATCGCTGAGATAGCGTGCTATTAGCAACGCTTATCTCAACAGCGATAAAAATGCTAGCGCTAACTGCCAAATGTGAAATTATCGCTGGAAACCCAGCGATAATCTCACGAAGTTTGGCGTTAGCAAGGCAAACTTAGCCATGATATCCACCTTCCATAGGATATCATGGCTAAGTCAGTTCTGAAGCAGGTGTAAGGAAAGTAGCGATAACATGGGTTATCACTACTTTTCTTGCCACTATGCTTCATAGCGTGGGGCTTGATGATAGGAAAATTGTCGCTTAGCGACATTTCTCCAGTCATCTCAGGGCAGGAACGCCCACTTTGCATCTCATTAGATATGCAAAGCTGGGCACTCAGAATTCAGGCGCTAATGCAAGGTTTCACGCGATAGCGTGACCTTGCTGATTAGGCGATGAAATTATCGCCGCTTTTCGCCCGAAAACGGACGCAAAAGTGGTGATAAGTTTTTTATCGCCTCGTTGCTGATATGCCCCTAAATAGAGAAAGAAGAAATGAGAAATGGGCTGAGCCTTTTTTTTCTCTCTGAGAAGCAGTCATCTTCCTTTATACATTTATTGTTAGTACAAAAAGTGCATTTTCATTTAAGAAGAACCTTGATGAAGGTGTATCAAAGTCTTCTGACTGCTCTTATTTCGAGGCTGACCATAATAATTGCAAATGCAACCTAGATAATCACCCTAATAATTTCCGCTCATTAAATAATTATAAACATAGAGACCCTGTTTACCAGGAGTCATTGGACATTACAAGGGAGACCTACAGGCATCATCCCTGAGTGCTGTTATTGCACTGAAAAAACTGAATAAATGTTGCCACCAAGAAAGACCTTAGTAGTGGACTTGAGAGGCAGAACCATCGTAAAACGACAAGATGGAGATATCAGAGTCTTCTGAGTCCAAGTGTGCAGCAATGTTGACCCTAGAGAATAGTCTGTGTACTGTGTAGGGTGTCTCTTGAGATTTGGGGCCCCAAAAACTCTGCCTAAGATTGAAGTTGCAGGGCAATCTCAGGGGAAACAGAAATAATCATGGGAGTGGGACAATTGTGGGGTCATTAGTGTACTTGCTTCCTTATATCACCTTACAGCTTCAAAACGGTCTATAGGTATACTAGTAATTATTTGGGGTGTGCTTGTGAGCTTTCGATGAGCAGATCATTGAGCTTTCCGATGTAAATTATTTTGTGATTTGATTTTCTTTCATTTTTTAGGGATGTGCAAAATTCACTTTATTTGCATTACCGAAATTACGTACAATCTTGGCAACATTACGTATAATTACTCAAAAGGTAAATCTATCATTTAGAACAATATTTTATAGCGAAGTGCTTTCTTATTTTATGCTAAACAAATTGTGAAAAAAAATAGCACCCCGAACAACAACCGTGGTGCAGCGCGCTGGAAGGTCATGATAGCATTGCACCAAGGACTTCATTGAATAAGTTGCTTTTGGTATGTACCGGTTTGCTTAAGTGAATACAAACGTGTAAGATGTTGACGATCATTTATTTCATTTATATGGATATTGCTAGGGATATGAAGAAAGGGAAATTTCAGTTTGAGGTGCTCAAGAGAGTTGAAGGTTGTCGAGTTTGAGGGGTCGCATGGGCAGGAGGATTCTTGCATGACTGTCAATCATCTTTCAGTGGTGTCTTTCTGTGAGTGATCCTTTGTGTTCTGTGACGTGTGAGGATGGGAACACCAAATATTACTGTAGACCCAGCTGTAGTTATAATTAGGCTCATGTGTAGTAATGAAGAGTGCACTAAGATTGTTGTCAGTGATTGTATCATCAAAGTTTTCTCCATGATATACAGCAGAATATAAGTATATAAGGATATGGCAACTGGAAGATTGTAGATGTGTTGCAGCTAAGGCATTTGTGTGTATTTGCGCGAACACGGTGAAGGGCAAAATTGGTTGGATGCTTGCGGTCAGAACAAAACGATAGATTGCCTAAGTCATGAGATTCCAGATATGCGGCCTCAGATATGGCATCCCTCCCGTGTCCATAGTGTTAGTTTGGAATTTTGGTTTCAAGTTAGATAAAAAATTATCCTTGAAAGCCAAATTAATGCCACTGTGTCCTCATGCTGTTTTTATGTTTCTTTCAATTTTTTTAATTAGTGAATTTACAGACAACCAGAATAACATTGTACCATGTCATTCAACATATGTCACACAGTGCACAGTTAATAGTCATCATTTGCATGTACAGATTACTCCTTGCAATGATACGTCCCGGTGCAGATAATATGCCTATGAATTAAATCAATGATTCACCTCAACTCCTTCTTCAAGCAGGACTCCTCAAAGAGGTGCTCAAATATCTCTTGGGTGAGAGGCTGCTGCAAGCAGTTCTGCATAGATTTATACTTGATCTTTACAGTGTCGGTTCAGTCAGCCATTGTTTTTACTTGGGGTGTGCTCTCTACCCCAGGGCTTTACTATGAGACATCTAGCCAATAGCAACACTAGGACGGCAAATGTCCTATTGGTGCCATTTGCAGAATAACCTGTTATCTGTTATAGGGTGTGTGCCACCTTACTCCAAGATCTTTGCGTACCCCTACATTCCCAGGCTAGACTACGGTATCCCGCCCCATCCTCATGCTATTTACAGCTTCAGCTCTTGAGAAAATGCTTGAGTCATTTTTTCTGAGCTAAGGCCCTATGTGGTAGCGGGTTCAATCTTGTCTAGAACTGATTATACAAATGCTTGCTATCTTGGGTCATTGAAAAACGTATTTGCCGCTTACAATTGATTTAAAATACTGAATAGTTTGTGGTCTCCGTAAATTTGACATATCACGGAATACAGACAAAGGTTACACTGGCTTCCCATCACCTTACGGATATAGTAATTGTATGTTGCCTAGTTCCTAAAGCTCTCTTTGGACTACCGACTCCAGAGATCCATGCTCATATTAGAAGGCATATGCCTTCTTATGCTTTGCTGTCTTCTTCCAAGAATCCTGCGGCAGTTACGTCTTTATAGTTTAACTCTCTTTATTAATTTCTCACATACAACATAAAAGAAAGAAATCAAATCTCGACTCCTGAGTACAATATAGGACAGACACAAGTGCCGCTACTATTCACATTACCAAGGTAAAGCATGGAGCGAGGTTACCAAAGAAAACAAAATAAAAAATAAAATATTAAAAAATAAAATAACTTTCAAAACAATATTTAGAAAGTCCCCTAAACATGTCCACCCTCCACCCCCACCCCCCTCTCGTCCATCCACTAGAAACCACAATAAGGAAAGGGAGTGCCCGAAACCACAATGGATCATCTCTGTCTAGCAGAGCTGCCTGGGAGGGCCTTCTGCGGGATCTGAGTATCTTCCAGACGCAGCAATCTGAGATAGCGGGAGAATGTTAGTTCCCTAAATTCAGTTCTGAGGAGAGTGAGGAAGGGACGCCAGAGCTCTGGTAATCCAGAGCCCCTGCCTGCAAGAGTGAGAGTAAGCTTCTCCATGCCCAGTACCATCCACAATCTATGCAGCCAACCCAAGCAGGATGGGGGCGAGGGAGAGCGCCAGTGCGCCAGTATGTTCTGTGTGGCCGCTCCCAAGCCTATAGCGATCAGGCGCCCCCGTCGGGACCTAAGAGGATACATCAGTGGATTTGGTAAGCCCAACAGTATATAGGCAGGGAAACGTGGGAGCTGCGTGTCCAAATGAGTATCTATGTCATCCAGGATTTGGGCCCAGTACGGCCGGATATGTGTACAACTCCACAATAAGTGCTCTAACGTACCCACCTCCCCACAGCCCCTCCAACAGAAAGCACTCTGGCAGGGGTCAAAACGATGGAGGCGCTCCAGTGTATAATACCAATAGGTGACTACCTTGGTCATTGTCTCGGTAAGGCCTGCGTGGTGTGCTGAGTGCCGGGCCCTGTAGTATATGTCATCCCACTCCTTGTGGGTGAGAGATCTGCCAATCTCGCGTTCCCAGCGTGTACGGCCCGCGTTATATGTGTGTGTGGTAGTAGTCAGGAGATGCTTGTAGAGATCAGAGATAAGTTTTTTATCTGACGATCTAGTGATAAGCCATTTCTCGAAAGCGGTGAGGGAGCGCTGGGCGCCGGCCTTCACCTGAGGTTGCAGGACCCAGTGACTGAGCTGGAGGTAAGGAAGCCTCTCAGTCTCGGGGAGGCCATAGTCCATACGAATCTGTGGGAAGGGGAGAATGCCATCCGTGTCGAACAGATGTCCAAGGCATCTACACAGAGAAGGCCTCCATTGTGCAAAGGCCTTATTTGTCAAACCTGGTTGGAAGTCTGGGTTGTTAAAGAGTGGTGTCAGGGGGGAGGGAAGGGTCGTCAGAGCATGCGTGACAGCGGTGTGGTCCCATGCCTCCAGAGTCGTACCCGTAATGTGGGAGGCATATAAATTCGGTGGTCTATGTGCTTTACGTAGGAATGGGATCCCCTGCAGGGTCGTTGCCGCGACCTCTTGGTCTTGGAACAACCAATGCTTCTCAGACTCCAAACGACTCCACTCAATCAATCAATCAATCAATCACAGCATTTGTAAAGCGCGCTACTCACCAGGGAGGGTCTCAAGCCGCTGGGGGAAGGGGAAATGTCACTGCTCGAACAGCCATGTCTTGAGCTGCTTCCTGAAGGAGAGATGGTCTTGGGTTCGCCGAAGGTGGGTGGGGAGGGAGTTCCAAGTCTTGGCTGCCAGGTAGGAGAAGGATCTTCCTCCGGCGGTGGCTCTGCGGATGCGTGGAACGGTGGCAAGGGCGTGGCTGGTCGATCATAGCTGGCGGGTGGGCGTGTAGAAGGTCATGCGGTCGTTGAGGTACTTGGGGCCCAGGTCGTGGAGAACCTTGTGTGCGTGGGTGAGGAGTCTCTTGCTGACGGGGAGCCAGTGCAGGTCTCTCAGGTGTCCGGTGATGTGGCTGTGTCGGGGGATGTCCAGGATGAGTCGTGCGGAGGCGTTCTGGATGCGTTGGAGTCTTTTTTGAAGTTTGGCTGTGGTTCCGGCGTAGAGGGTGTTCCTGTAGTCCAGTCGGCTGGTGACGAGTGCTTGGGTGACGGTCTTCCTGGTTTCGGTGGGGATCCATCTGAAGATCTTGCGGAGCATGCGCAGGTGGTTGAAGCACGAAGATGTGACGGTGTTGACTTGTCTGGTCATCAAGAGGGAGGAGTCCAGGATGAAGCCCAGGTTGCGTGCGTGCGTGGTCTGTTGGTTTGGGAGCAGTGGCCAGGTCCGGGGGCCACCAGGAGTCGTCCCGGGCGGAGGGTGATGATCCCAGGATGAGGACCTCCATCTTGTCCGAGTTCAGTTTGAGGCGGCTGTTCCTCATCCAGTCGGCGACGTCTTTCATCCCTTCGTGTAGGTTGGCTCTGGCGGTGGTGGGGTCGTTGGTGAGGGAGAGGATCAGCTGGGTGTCGTCGGCGTAGGAGATGATGTTGAGGTTGTGTTGGCGTGCGATGGCTGCGAGGGGGCTCATGTAGACGTTGAAGAGGGTTGGACTGAGTGAAGATCCTTGTGGTACGCCGCAGATGACTTCGGTGTCCTCGGATCTGAAGGGGGGGAGGCAGACTCTCTGGGTTCTTCCGGCGAGGAACGAGATGATCCATTCCAGTGCTTTCTCTCAGATTCCAATGTTGCTGAGGCGCTTCACTAGGGTGCGGTGGCAGACAGTGTCGAACGCCGCAGAGAGGTCCAGGAAGATGAGGGCTGCTGTTTCCCCGTTGTCGATCAGGGTTCTGATGTCGTCGGTGGCTGCGATTAGGGCGGTCTCGGTGCTGCGGTTGGCCCGAAACCCGGACTGCGAGGGGTCGAGGGAGCCGTTTGTCTCGAGGCGGCAAGCTGTCTGTTGACGGTCTTCTCGATGACTTTGGCCGGAAAAGGAAGGAGCGAGATGGGACGGTAGTTCTTGAGGTCAGTGGGGTCTGCTGTTGGTTTCTTCAGGAGGGTGGTCAGCTCGGCGTGTTTCCAGCTCTCCGGGAAGGTGGCGGTGTGGAAGGAGGAGTGCGATGATGGTGTCGGCTTTGTTGAAGACGTGGTGTGGGCAGGGGTCGGTTGAAGATCCGGAGTGGATGGAGTTCATCGTGCGGGTGGTGTCTTCGGTGCTGATCGGGGTCCTTTTGCAGAGGGTGGTGGTGGCGGGCATTGGTTCGGTGGTAGGGTGCGTTGTCTGTGCGTCGAAGCTGTTGTGTATGTCGGCGATCTTGCCGTGGAAGAACGAGGCGAGTGAGTTGCAGAGGTCTTGCGAGGGAGTGATGTCGTTGTATCTGGCACTGGGGTTGGAGAACTCTTTGACGATGCTGAAGAGTTCCTTGCTGTCGTGGGCGTTGTTGTCAAGTCGTTCTTTGAGTGCCGACTTCATGGTGGCGCGGATCAGCTGATGATGTTTTCGGGTGGCGTGCCTGAGGGCGGTCCTGTTGTCTGTGGTCTGGTCATGCCGCCAGGCTTTCTCGAGGGTGCGGCAGTTTTTCTTGGATTCCTTGAGTTCGTTGGTGAAACAGGGGGTTTTCTTGCTGCCGGGTCTGCTGGGAGGGTTCTTTAGTGGTGCGAGGTCATCGGCGCAGGCGGTCAGCCACTTGGTGAGGTTGCTGGCTGCTTCGTTGGGGTCCGTTGTGCTGGCGGGAGTGTTCTGGCTGAGGGAGGCGGTGAGCTGCTCAGCGGTGATCTTGCTCCAGCTCCGGCGGGGGGCCTGTTGTGGGTGGTGGTGGGTCGTAGTTATTCTGAAGCTGAAGTGGACGCAGCTGTGGTCGGTCCAGTGGAGTCTGGTGGCGTGGCTGAAGGAGATGTGCTTGCTGGATGAGAAGACGGGGTCAAGCGTGTGGCCGGCGTAGTGGGTGGGGGTGTTCACCAGTTGCTTGAGTCCGAGGTTGGCGAGGTTGTCCAGCAGGGCGGTGGTGTTCCTGTCGTTGTTGTTCTCCAGGTGAAAGTTGAGGTCCCCTAGGAGGATGTAGTCAGCGGAGGGGAGGGCGTACGGGCTGATGAAGTCTGCGATGTCTTCGCTGAATTGTGTGCGTGGTCCCAGGGGTCTGTAGATGATGGTGCCTCGGAGGGTGGTCTTGGGGTCAGTGTGTATCTGGAAGTGCAGGTGTTCGGCGGCGGTGAAGGTTTCGTCGGAGTTAGTCGAGATGCGGATGGAGTTCTTGTGTATGATGGCGATGCCTCCTCCCGTCTGGTTGATGCGGTCCTTCCGGGTAATCTTGTATCCGTCCGGGATGGCTGTGGCGATGTCGGGCGCTGAGGAGGCGTTCATCCAGGTTTCGGTGAGGAAGGCGACGTCAGGTGCTGTCGCGTCGAGTAGGTCCCAGAGTTTCACGGCGTGCCTGTGGACGGAGCGGGTGTTGAGCAGGATGCACTTCAGGTGGTTGCTGCTGGTGCTTGACTTGGTGGTGCAGGTCCGGTAGCAGGTGAATCGGCAGGCTTGGCAGGCGAAGGGTCCGTGGGTGCGTCTCGGGGTGGCTCGGTAGCAGGCAGGGTTCTGGCCGGCATTGAGTGCGTAGAGAGTGGCGGCGTCGTAGGTCCGTCGGGTAGTCTTGCATCGGCGGGGGCCAGGGGTTCCGGCACTGGGCGTGGTCCAGGCGCGGACGGGCGCAGACGGGCTTGCCTTTGTCGCGCCTTTGGCGCACAATCGGCGCTCCCGCTGCGCGTGACCGCTGCGCGACTGCGCGGTCGCCATTTATGGCTAAGTGGGAGGGAGGAGCAGCTGGGATGCGGGAGCGGGGAGGACACGAAAAAGGGGCGTGGCCGCGAGGACGACGGCGGAACCGGAGAGTGGGGCAGACACAACAATCACCTAAAATCACAACAGTTATGCACAAAAACAATTACAAAATGCAGAGATAACAGAAAGGAACTAGAACACAGCTGGGGGACAGTGCGAGGCAGGCAGAGGGCAAAACGAGTCTGCGAGCAGCAGCAGGGCACACGAGGGGGCTCACACAGCTGGGGGCCGTGCGGCACGGGGGTGTCCTGAGAACAGGTCACACTCACCTGCGCCGTGCGGTCGCCATTTATGGACAAGTGGGAGGGAGGAGCAGCTGGGAGGCGGGAGCGGGGAGGACACGAAAAAGGGGCGTGGCCACGAGGACGACGGCAGAAACCGGAGAGCGGGGCAGACACAACAATCACCTAAAATCACAACAGTTATGCACAAAAACAATTACAAAATGCAGAGATAACAGAAAGGAACTAGAACACAGCTGGGGGACAGTGTGAGGCAGGCAGAGGACAAAACTCCACCAGGTAACAGAGCTGCGTGGCGTAGAAATAGAGCTGCAGGTCTGTGACCCCCACTCCTCCGCGGCCGGGCGGTAATATTGCTATAGCATGCTTAAATCTGGGTTTACGGCCCTGCCAGATAAACTGCGCCAGATCTGCCTGAGTTTGCTGGATCCAGCCAGCCGGCGGGCGAAGAGGAAGCGTCTGAAAAAGATATAGGATCTGGGGGAGAATGGTCATTTTGGTGGCCGCAATTCTACCCAGCCAAGAAAGAGTATGATGCTTCCATTGTCCCAGTTCCCTGCGGATGTGCGCGCGGAGCCGATCATAATTAGCGGTGACTGTGTCCCGGATGGTAGGGCCCAACAGCACTCCCAAGTAGGGGACCGTGGAGTCCGCCCACTGTATCGAGTGCTCCTCTTGTAACCGAGCCAGCGTGTGTTGGGTAAGGGAGATATTAAGCGCCGTCGATTTCCCCATGTTAATTTTAAAACCGGACGCTTGCCCAAAACTATGAAGTTCAATGAAGAGCGCTCGAAGCGACTGGACCGGATCGGTGAGAGACAAAAGAATATCGTCTGCGTACAGGCTAATGCCCTTGACAAGGGGATGATGCCTTTTCCGGTGAGTTGACGGTTCCATATATAACGCAAAGAGGAGGGGGGAAAGGAGACATCCCTGCCTCGTGCCTTTGCTAATGGGAAACCGGGAGGAAGTCTGTCCGTTTACCCGTACCGTGGCCATGGGCAACCGGTAACAGTTCAGAATCCGCGTGCGCAGTTTCTCCCCCAGTCCAAACCTCTGCAGTACCTGTTCGAGATATGGCAAATCCACCCTGTCAAAGGCCTTCTCGGCGTCTATGGCCAATAACATGTATTCTCTGTCTGTGCGTGACACTTTTTCAATGAGGTGGAGGACTCTCTTGGTATTGTCACTCATCTGTCTCTGCGATATGAACCCTGCCTGATCCAGTTCCACGAGCTGGGGGAAGTATGGACCCAGTCGCGTTGCGAGGATACTCGTATATAGTTTAAGGTCAATATTGAGCAGGGAGATCGGCCTGTACGCACCACATACCGTCGCGTCCTTCCCGGGCTTAGGAATGACCACGACCGATGCCTCCAACATCTCCGTCGGGATAGCGCCATCCTGGTAGAAGGTGTTAAACAGGTCTCTCAACAAGGGAGCCACCTGCGCGCAAAAGGTTTTGTAAAAGGCTGCCAAATAACCATCCAGACCAGGCAATTTGCCTAATTTTAGACGCGAGATTGCCGCTATGACCTCCTCTGTCCCTATATCGCTATCAAGTTGGCGAGCCTGTTCCGGGGTAAGAGCCGGTAACTGCGCGGTATCTAGGTAGGCAGAGCAGAGGGACGGGTCCAAGGAGTCACCTGCGTATAGAGTCGCAAAGAAGTCCCGGAAAGCCTCCGCAATTTCACCGTCATCTGACGTAAGGTCGCCCCCCCAGCCCCCGACGGATTGATCGGACACCCTGTTGCCTTTTGGCCGCCCGCAACCTGTGGGCCAGTAGACGGCCGCATTTATCGCCGCCAACGTAGGAGGACTGGCGCAGCTGCAGGGCCGCGTATTCGGCTCTGTCCTGGTCCAAGGCCGCTAGCTGCTTTCGCTCCACACACAACCGCCGCCAGGCTCTGGCGGCGCCCGTGCGCTGGTGCATCTGCTCCAACTCCGCCACCCTCTGGGTGAGCTCTGCCCGTTTGCGACCGCGTTCCCTATTACTGGCCGTCGAGATAGCTATGAAATCTCCTCTTAGGACGGCTTTAGGGGCCGTCCATTGTGTCACTAGAGACGTGTCCGAGTTCGCGTTAAGGGTGAGGTAGTTGGCAATAGCCGTCTTGATTTGCTCGACCGTAGCCGCATGGTGGAGCAGCATGTCACGTAGTCGCCAGTGCCGCACCGGCTGTTGGACCCGGGGGAGCCGAAAGGTGGCCTCCACCGGGGAGTGGTCCGAGAGGGACGCCATGAGGATCTCGGCGCCCGTCGCGAGCGCCTGCAACGGTAGGGAGCTAAGGAAATAATCAAGTCTGGCATATGTTTTGTGTGCTCCCGAGAAATGTGTGTATGCTCGGCTGTGGGGGTGAAAGTGGTGCCAGAGGTCAACCAGCCCAAGCTCGTCGAGGCGGGCCCTGCCCGACTGGGAGAGAGCTCCCACCTGGGACGTACGCTGCACCGATCGATCGCATATGTTGTCGAAAACTAAGTTCAGGTCCCCTCCCAGCAACAGGCATCGTTCTGTGTTGGCTGTGGCTTCAGTGAGAGCAGTGTGGATGAATTTATCCTGACCTTCATTTGGGGCGTAGACAGAACCAACTATAAGGGAGATCCCCGCAGCCAGGAACTGATAGGTAAGTAATCGACCCCTTATCTCAGCCTCCCTCTGCAGGACCCTACCCGGAAAGGAACGAGACACCAGAATAGCTACTCCAGCTGTTTTGGTGGGGTTAGAGGAAAAGAATTGTGTGGGGAAGGCGCGTGATTTCATCCTGTGGTGATCTTTAGGGGTGAGGTGTGTTTCCTGTAAGAGGCATATGTCTGTGGCTGAGTGTTCCAGGAAATAAAGGACCGCCCTACGCTTAACCGGGTTGCTAAGTCCCCGCACATTAAGGGTCAGGATGTTAAGTGGTTTCTGGGGCATTCAATGTATGAAGGAGAGGCACTCCAAAGCGTAGCGCATAGCGCCTAAGCTGAGATACAACACAAAGACATTTAGGATACCGCGTAAAGCCGGAAAAACACCCTGCTATGGAGGGAAGGATTAGGTCCCCCCTAACAACCTAAATAACCAACAACCAACATGCAACAAGAGATATAGTCCGTTGTCCCAGGACAACTGGTCAGTCAGTGAACCAGGGTCCATCTCGTAGCCTCTGGAGGAGCACTCTCCCCCCCGCCGCCCACCCAGAGCCAGCACATAAGCTGAACAGGTGCATTCGCCAAAGGCACACTCTAGCTACTCGTGGCCGTGTTGTCGCTTCCAGCAAGCGCCTCCGTCGCAGCGGTCAGTGCCGCCCGCTGAGTCAGTACGATCTCCGAATGAGCCGGCCTGCGGGAACGCCGCCATCTAGCCTGCCTCTGCCATCCAGATGAAGGAAGCCCTGGGCCCGATGCCACTCCTCCGTCGTCGTCCGCATCTTCTGGCTCCGCCAGGCCCAGCAGCCGGCATGCCTCCATCAGGGAGCACATTTGGTGGAGCCTCCCTTCATGGCGAAATATGAGGCGAAAGGGGTGCCCCCACGAGTACGTGATCCCCCGTTGTCGGAGGTGCTCCGTGATGGGGCGGAATTGCCGTCGCCTCTGGAGGGTGAGCAAAGCCAGGTCCTGATAGAGGACAGGGGTATGGCCCTGGAAAGAAATGGGATGAAGGGCTTGGGCCTTGGCTAGAACCAACTCCTTGGTTTTAAAATCCTGTACACACAGCAGTATATCTGCCGGTGGAGCGTTGGGACCCCGTGGTGGACCCACCCTATGAGCTCTGTCCAAGACAATGTCTATGTCCGGGCCGCTCCCCAGTATGTGCCGGAAGAGGGCCACGTGAAAGCCAGCAGATCCCTGGTGTCTTCAGTGGTCTTGACCCCCCTAATCCTGATATTATGTCTTCAGGACCGGTTTTCGAGGTCCTCCAGATGCATTTGGATGTCCATGTTCTGATCCCGCAGTCTAAGGACTTCCTGTTGAAGCAGGGCTGTGTCGTTCACCGCCACGTCACTTTTCTCCTCAAGGGTGGCTACTCGTTTTCCCACTCCATCGACATCCTTGCGTAAGTCCTTGAGTTCCGCCGCAAATTCGGCTTTAACTGACTGGATATCTTCACGTAGGGTGAGGAACAGGGACTCCAAAAATGCCTTCGTGATGGGTTCTGCTCCGGTATCAGGGGGAAGCCCGTGGGTCGCAACGTTGGGCGTCACGCCGGCCATCGCCGCGGGCGACTGAGGCTGACCGAAAATATCCTTCGTAGGTTTCCCCTTGGGGGGTCGGGTCTTAGGCATGCTCCCCTCCTCTGTCGATCCCCCAGGGTCCGCGGGCTGAGCCGCTGTCGGGAGAAGTTAACAGGGGGGGGTCTGCCGGTGCACCCCAAGGGGCTCCCCAGCCGCGTGCGCAGCCCCCAGCAGCGGGGCCCACCTCAGCCGAGTCCAGAGTACAGGCCGGTTGCAGTCAGCGGAGTGCGACCCACAACAGTATCCCCAGGTCCGGGCCTGCGTCTTTAGTCACACCGTAGAAAGCCCCCCGCCACTATGAGGGCAGCATCACCCCGCCGCTCGATTTCAGCGGCCGATCCCCCGGGCAGTAAGGTTCGCGGGAGCACGGGGTGCCCCTACAGAACCCCCTCGGAGCTCCAGTCGCCCGCGGAGCTCACCAATGCTCCAACGGGCGCCGCCTCCGCTGCCAGCACCACGTTACAGGGCCGCTCTCACCGCTCCTCAGGCCCCGATGTCCTCTCCTTTACTTCGGCAATCGCGCCGACGCTTCAGGCTCCCAGTGCCTCCTCAGACTCAAAGCCGTCTTCCCACAAGCCCTTTCCCGGGGGCCGAGGGTCCGCTCCAATCGGCGCGCTCACCTCCGCTTTCGTCTCGCTCAGTGCGCCACTCCTCCATACAGTGATCCCCGCTGTCCCCGCAGGCCGGCTGAGTGCACCGCCGCACCGTCCGGGGACCTCTGGGCCGGGCAGAACGCCCCAGGTGCCCGTGCCGCTGTGGCCCCAACAGGCAACCACCGCCGAGAAGTGGAGCCGCGGCCGCGAGCTCCGATGCCGGCCTCGGTTCAGCCCAGCAGGGCCCACTGCTATGCTGAGGCCTCCCAACAGCGGGGAGGCCAGTGCCTGCTCCGCCTAGCGCCGCTGGATCTCTTGCCCTCTGTCCGTCTCCGAGCGCCAGATGCTCCCCACCGGCCCGGGACACCCAGCGCGGGGGACCCAGGTCGCAGCGAGCAGTTCACACGCCTCCCGGGCCTCGCGGTGCTTCTCTGGGCAGACGGCGGGCAGGAGCAGGGGAAGACGAGTCCTACCGCTCCACCATCTTGGCCACGCCCCGCAGTTACATCTTTAGATTGATGCTAATGGGAGGCAGGTCTTTTCTGTCTTATCAGCCAAGGATAGGAGGCAGCTTCCTTCTCATGACAGACTATTGAGAAAAACACATTCTAAAAACAATTGAAATATAGTTACATGGGGGCATATCAGCAAGCTAGCGATAAAAAATTATCGCCGCTTTAGCATCCATTTTTGGACGAAAAGTGGCGACAATTTAATCGCTTAATCAGCAAGGTCACGCTAACGCGTGATTCGTTGCTTTAGCTCCCTTTCCCATAACACCCACCTTTGCATCTCTAATGAGATGTAAAGTGGGCGTTCCGTCCCAAAATAACTGGAGAAATGTCGCTAACCGACATTTCTCCAATTATCAAGGGAATCGCTAACAGGCATAGCGATAAGAAAAGTAGCGCTAACCACTGTTAACGCTACTTTCCTTACGCCTGCTTTCACCCTGATTTAGCCATTATATCCAATGTAAGGTGGATATAATGGCTAAGTATGCCCTGCCTTATCAGCAAGCTAACGCCAAAATGTGTGAGATTATCGCTGGATTTCCAGCGATAATCTCACTTTTGGCTGTTAGCACGAGGAATTTTATCGTTTTTTAGATAAGCGTTGCTGATAGCACACTATCTCAGCAATAAAATGTCACGCTAGCTGGCGATAATTATCCTAGCGCTAAGTGCGCTTAGCGATAATTATCGCCGGCCCTTGCTGATATGCCCCATGATTTGATACTGTTTACCAGAGTTGATGACAAGAGGTTATGTCAGTGGTACTCCCACAGTCGGGTCATGATCATGCATATTACATGTCACTTCGGCATCTATGTAGAATCGATGTTGAATACAAACATACAAATTAAAGTTATTGCATCTTGTATGGGAAACAGGCAGAACCCTACAGTCTGAAACAAGCGTGTTCTGACTATGCAAGCTCTACCAGGCTTGCCTTAACCATGCATATGTGGGGGTAGGGGTAGGTTTTAGGGCAGTGGAAGGGGTTGGGATAGTTTAAGGGAAAGTGCAGGGTGGGGGCCACTTACTTTAGGGTTTTAGGCCTTAGGGCAGTGAAAGGGGAGTGGGTAGTTGGGGTAGGTTTTAGGTCTGGGAGGTGGGTTGGGTAGGTTTTAGGGCTATGGAAGGGTTTGGGTAGTTTAAGGGATGGCACGTTAGAATAGTGTAAGTTGCGGTACAGGGTCGTAGGCCTTAGGGCAGTGGGAGGGGAATGGGTAGTTAGGGTATTTTTTAGGTCTACGGGGTCAGGGTAGGTTTTAGGGCAGTGGAAGGGGTTGAGGTAGTTTAAGGGACAGCACAGGGGCAGTGGGGGGGTCAGGGTAGTGTAAGTTAGGGTGCAGGGTTTTAGGCCTTAGAGCAGTGGGAGGGAAATAGGTAGTTGGGTTAGTTTTTAGGGTTTCAGATTGGAGTAGGTTTTAGGGCAGTGGAAGCTGTTGGGGTAGTTTAAGGGACGCTGTTGAGGGTGGTGTAGTGTAAGGTTTTAGGCTTTAGGGCAGTGGGAGGGGAATGGGTAATTGGAATAGGTTTTAGTGTTGGGGTCAGGTAGGTTTTAGGACAGTGGAAGGGGTAGGGGTGGCTTAAGGGACAATGCAGGGAGCAGGGGTAGAGGGCTTGTCAGGGGAATCAGGGTACTGGTGACCTTAGCTGCACATACTCCTTTACCATTGATGCCAATACCACAACATTTCATGGTGTAGGCATGGGTGGTAAAGGAATGCGTGCTTAAGACGTATTCAACGTTGGGCTGCGTGGAAGAGGCACACATGGTAAAACCATTTGTGCTTCTATCATGCAGCCATCCTGCATTCATAATGTAATTCACACCGCTGTGCATCCGGAGCAATTGTGACTTGTCCCACCTAGAAGTAGGCCTGGGCCAAAATTCCGTTCCGTTCCGTTCGCGGAAATTGCGATAATTTGACATTTTCGCTTTCCGCGGAAAGTGCAAAAATGGCAAAATTTCAGAATCCGCATTTTAGCAGTAATTTGTTTCTTGCTCGCGCTGTAAAAAAATACATTCTCGCGTGCGCGCGATCGCCTTACCTGAATTCCTGCGTTCGCCGACAAGTTTTCCCGACCCGGTCGCGTTCTCCACGAGATATTGGATTGTTGGTAGCCATTTTCCGCTGTCTCGCAACAGTTCGCGCACGCATTAATGTCACTTGTCACGCGATCACGTAATTTGTCAAGCGATCACATCATTCTTCTCGCGATCATGCATCGCGCGAGTATGAGAGGATTGAGATCTCGAACACGTCATTCTCCACCGCGAGCGAGAGAGTGAGGACGCGGGCACGTCTAATCGAACGCGAAAAGGAGAAAGAGACCCCGAACACGTCATATCCAACGCAACAGGTAGCGAGAGAACGCGATCAAGTCATATTCGACACGCCATCGACATCCGGCGGAAGTAATGTGAAGCTCGAGAACTCGAACATGTAAAATTTTCAATTTGGAGGAGAATATCAGCTCTAGCAGCATGAAACCTTCTGCAAATAATGATTTTGGATGAAAACAACTCCTCAGATTGACATGTGGCTGTCCTTTTTTGTGCAAGGAGTCCTTTTTTAAAAAGGTGGGGAGAGGGAGGAAGTGACACAGAATCTCCAACTTCTTGTTCCTGTCCAGCAGGCTCCTCCCAGTGCTTTGTCCATCTCCTGCTAATTCTGCCTTTGGATTTTGAGCTGGAAAGATCACTCTTTTTGTCTGCTGCATCATTGCAATTGGATTTGAGGATTTTTTGATTTGGATATTTTACAAGTAAGTGGTTGTTATGCCTGTTTGATTGTGGGCATTGCAGTTGTTGTAACTACAATTTATTTTTGGTAACTATCATCATTCCTTTTTTTTTAAATGTTGTGGGTAGTAGTAGTCAGTAGTAGGCCCGAGCTAGTCATGGGCATGTCCTCATGGATGTGTGCATGATGAAGCAACTGTTCCTTTGGTGTTTTTTTAATGAATTTCATTTTCAAGCATCATTTAGGGCATGGATGGCATTAGATTGAGTTGGGGAAGTGTGTTTTTTTGGGGTGGGCTTTCTGATGTTGTTGGGCCTGGCCATGTGGCTGGTGGACATTTTGAAGACTAGGCCTGCAAGCTTGCCTGGCCTTGTCTGCCAACAGGCCTGCTTTCATCCACTAGGATCAGAGCAGGTAGCCACAGCTTTATTAATCAAGTGTTTTCTGTGTGGTCTGTTGAATTTATACATCATTTAGGGCATGGATGGCATTAGATTGAGTTAGGGAAGTGTGTTTTTTTGGGGTGGGCTTTCTGATGTTGTTGGGCCTGGCCATGTGGCTGGTGGCCATTTTGAAGCCTAGGCCTGCAAGCTTGCCTGGCCTTGTCTGCCAACAGGCCTGCTTTCATCCACTAGGATCAGAGCAGGTAGCCACAGCTTTATTAATGAAGTGTTTTCTGTGTGGGCTGTTGAATTTAAACATCATTTAGGGCATGGATGGCATTAGATAGAGTTGGGGAAGTGTGTTTTTTTGGGGTGGGCTTTCTGATGTTGTTGGGCCTGGCCATGTGGCTGGTGGCCATTTTGAAGCCTAGGCCTGCAAGCTTGCCTGGCCTTGTCTGCCAACAGGTCTGCTTTCATCCAGTAGGATCAGAGCAGGTAGCCACATCTTTATTAATCAAGTGTTTTCTTTGTGGTCTGTTGAATTTAGACATCATTTAGGGCATGGATGGCATTAGATTGAGTTGGGTAAGTGTGTTTTTTTGGGGTTGGCTTTATGATGTTGTTGGGCCCGGGCCATGTGGCTGGTGGCAATTTTGAAGCCTAGGCCTGCAAGCTTGCCTGGCCTTGTCTGCCAACAGGCCTGCTTTCATCCACTAGGATCAGAGCAGGTAGCCACAGCTTTATTAATACAGGGCCCGATTCACAGAACTAACTTAAGACAAAATACTAAACTTACTACCATTTTGGTATTCACAGAAGGCACTTACTCATTTTAGTATTCACAGAAGACACTTACTCACTTCGGTATTCACAGAAGTTAGGAGTCCTAACTTTAGGACTCCTAAATGCCTTCTGTAAATACCGAAAGTCTTAAAATTAGGATTTTTCTCAGTTTAGGAGTCCTAAAGTTAGGACTCCTAACTTTACTACTACTAAACTGAGAAAAATCCTAATTTTAAGGCTTTCAGTATTCACAGAAGGCATTTAGGAGTCCTAAAGTTAGGAGTGCTAACTTTACTACTACTAAATTGAGAAACATCCTAATTTTAAGACTTTCGGAATTCACAGAAGGCATTTAGGAGTCCTAAAGTTAGGAGTCCTAACTATACTAGTACTAAACTGAGAAAAATCCAAATTTTAAGGCTTTCGGTATTCACAGAAGGCATTTAGGAGTCCTAAAGTTAGGAGTCCTAACTTTACTACTACTAAATTGAGACAAATCCTAATTTTAAGACTTTCGGTATTCACAGAAGGCATTTAGGAGTCCTAATGTTAGGAGTCCTAACTATACCACTACTAAACTGAGAACAATCCTAATTTTAAGACTTTCGGCATTCACAGAAGGCATTTATGAGTCCTAAAGTTAGGACTCCTAACTTCTGTGAATACCGAAATGAGTAAGTGCCTTCTGTGAATACCAAAATGAGTAAGTGCCTTCTCTGAATGCCAAAATGGTAGTAAGTTTAGGATTTTGTCATAAGTTAGATCTGTGAATCGTGCCCCAAGTGTTTTCTGTGTGGTCTGTTGAATTTAGACATCATTTAGGGAATGGATGGCATTAGATTGAGTTGGGGAAGTGTGTTTTTTTGGGGTGGGCTTTCTGATGTTGGTTGTCTTAAAGACATGCTTTTGTTGTATGTGTCTGGTGTGTTGGTGTGCAATGCATGCACCCTGCAGACCTTTTTGGGGCCTGTGAATGTTCGTATTTGCATTTTGTTGCATTAAAAAGGCAGAGCAGTGTGCTTTAGCATGCATCCTTTACCTGGCTTTTATAGGCCTTTTGTCAGCTCCTGGTGTTTCCCAGGCCCCCTGCTTGTTTGTGATTTGTGAGTGTCCATGTGGCTGGTGGCCTTTTTTGTGTTTGGACTGGGAGTTATTAGTGTCCTACTTTTGCCATAGGCCTGCATGGTTTTCCTATTGGCTATTTGGCTTACTGCTTCCATCCACACCCACCCCCTTTGCCAGCAGCAGCTCCATGGATGCTGAGATGTTCAAGTAATTTAATGGCAAATAGGGTCCACCCCACTTCCATTAAATTTTTATTTTAGTGGTTATTATTAACTTTCCTATCCTTCCTGAGAGTGTAGAGTGTGGCTGACTGTACACAGTAGTATAACATAGCCCTTGTTCAAAAAAAGTCATACATGGCTAGACTATATCTTTTGTTTGCACTAGTACAGTACTAAGTAACTGAACCACAACAACAAATGCAACATTTCACTGATGTTCTTCTCCTGGCTTATTTGCTTTTAGGTGCACAAAAGACAGAGGAGGAGGTGTCATCAGCATCACCCGGCTATCCGTTGTACTGCCTGCCAGACAGAAGTCCTGCTGTGCATCACGTCCCTGTGTGACCAGAACTTGTTGTGCATCTGCATCCTGCCTGACATCTGAAGAAGATGGCCCCAAAGAAAGGTACCAGGTCCAGTACCATGAAAGTTGCCGGTGAGAAGGAACAGAAAAAGGAAGTGCCATTAACCACGACTGGTGGTGTGCCGGCTAATGTTTTTTGTGGCACCAAAAAAGTTACGCCTGCGGCAGCGTTGTCCGGGAACCAAGCTGGGAGCAGCACAGCAGTCCAACCCCACCAACCTAGGCCCAAGGGCTTTAGTGTCGCAGAGGTAGCCAGTCTACTAACAAGCAGCGATGTTGAAGAAATGTCATTATCGCAAAGTAGTACACAATCAACGCAGGCGCAAACTCAGCAGAAAAGTGTGCAGCCACAACAAGAACAGCAGCAGCCGCAACAAGAACAGCAGCAGCCGCAACAAGAAGAACAGCAGCAACCGCAACAAGAACAGCAGCAGCCGCAACAAGAACAGCAGCAGCCGGAACAAGAACAGCAGCAGCCGCAACAGCCCACCATAGTAGTTGTTGCTCCTGACGTAGGGGCATTTCAGGAAATCGAGCTTCCTGCAGACAAAGTGGGGCAAAGTCAAACTACTGTTTCAGAAGATCTATTGTCTTCCAGACCACCAGCAAGGAAAATGAGGCTTAGTCCATCATCTTCTTCTTCAAGCCCCACTTCTGATGATCGTGATGCCACTTGGCAGCCACCAGCTCAGTCTGAGAGCGATATACACCATAAGACAATGCTTCTGAAAAGGAAGGGCCCAGAAAAACTTAGAGTTATGGAGGTAGATGTAGAAGAGGGGGGTGATGCTGATGTTGATAAAGACGAGCCAGTCATCACGCCCATTACTCCCGCCCCAAAGGGATTGGAGACCAACATTCTCACCCTATCCAGAAAGGCTGCTACTGAGCGGGATGTAGCACGGATATCACCAACACAGGTTACACCACCACTACCTTCAGCTGCCATATTTTCCAAGGCCCGTCAGGGACCTATATCCAGCTCAACCATCTCAGTAGGTAGTGGTAGTAAAAGTCACAGTCTAGGTGCACAGGGTCACATTTCAAGCACACCCTCCAGTTCATATGGTATTGAAAGTGGCACATCCAGCAGTGCCAGAAAGTTCTCCTCCCCAGTTTGGGACTTCTCTTCTGTTAGCACCAAGGAGGAGAACGTTGCTATATGTTCAATTTGTCGGCAAGGTGTTTGGCGGGGTAAGCTTGGTACAAACTATGGTACCGGAGGCCAAGCAAGTCATCGCAGAATACACCACACTATCGTGTGGGAGAATCACCTACTTCAGTTAAAAGAAAGTAGAAAAACTCAACCCATTGAAGTTGGTCAGGAAGAATCAGGGAGCAATATTATTGCAGTGGAAGATGAAGAAGAGGGAGGCATTTCTAGCCCTGTCCCCAGTAGTGCAGTGGTACCGCCCACATCCTCCTCAGTAACATCTGAGTGGCACCGCAGTAAGAGCCATACTCAGAGTCAGGCTGAGACACCAAGGCGACCGAGTACCGCAATGAGACAAACTGAGTCATTGAGCCTAAGTGGGTTAATGAAAACAGCACCACAAAGGAAAGTAATCCAGCCTACCATTGAGAGCATGTGTAGGTTGGAGGGGAAGATCCAACGCAACCACCCGGCACGGTTGTACAATGCGAAGCTGGCTAAAATGTTAGCGCTGGACCTTCTTCCTTTTTCATTTGTGGAAGGGGTGGGTTTCCTTGAATTTGTGTCAGCCATCTGCCCTAAATGGAAGGTTCCCAGCCGGTCCTATTTCGCAAGAATTGCTGTTCCGGCACTACATCATGATGTGCTGGAATTGGTTGGACAAGCTTTGCAGCAGAGTGCTGTTCACAATATCCACCTGACAACAGACATGTGGACCAGTTGCCAAGCCACAGATTACTTGTGCATCACTGCACACTGGGTCTCTTTTGTGGGGATTAGAGATAAGCTATCTGCACGAGGTGCTGTTGACACAGCTGCGATTTTTAAAGGTACTCGGAAACATGCAACTGTAGCCATGTTCGCCATGGAGAAATCTCATATGGCTGAAAACATTTTACACGAGTTTCGCGTCATGGTTTTGGAATGGCTGCGGCCAAGAGGGCTTAGTATTGGTTTTGTTGCCACAGACAATGGCAGTAATGTACTTAAGGCCATGGATTTTGGTTCCTATTTCAGGGTTCCATGTTTGGCGCACTTCATAAACATTATAGTTCAAGACTTTCTGAAAAAAGAACCTTTAGTCAGCAATTTACTGGCCATCTGCCGAAGAATATGCACTCATTTCAGCCATTCTTTTAAAGCTCGGAAGCAGCTGAGGATCATCCAACGTGAACATAGGATGCCAGTCAAGGCACTCATCTAGGAGGTGGCAACACGTTGGAACTCAACGTATTAAATGATTGATCGTCTGTATGAGCAGTACAGATCACTCTATGAATATGTCTGGAAAAGAAGAGGGGGTGCTACTGTTAAAGACATGAACCTTGAGATGGAGCAATGGAGCCTAATTAAATGCCTGACTGAGATGCTTTGTCCTTTTGAGGTCTTCACACGTGAAGTCAGCAAGGAGGACTGTACAATGGGCCAAGCTATCCCATTATTGCAAATGCTGGAGCATCAGCTGAAGAATGTGTCTGAATCATACAAAGGTGTAGAGGACAAAAGGGAAGCCTATCACTTGGTAGAGATCTTAGCCCGTCGCTTAGCTGAAAATGTAAGGATACAAAATAAAATTTTGTCACAAGAACATTACATTTGTGCCACAATTCTGGATCCACGTGCAAAATTTGGGCTGAAGACATTCTTTGCTTTTTCCGAGATTGATGTTGCCCGCTACAAAACTTGTATAGCTGAAGCAGCCAGTAAGTTGGAAAACGAACGGCTGCTAATTAAAAGCCCGCAAGATCAACCCACAAGAAGTACTGCAGCAGGCCATGCAGGATCAAGTGCAACTTCGTCGGCTGAGGGCAGTGCGTTTGGATCACAACACTCACCATCACTATTGACAACAGCAACAATAACTGGATCATTAGGCCCAGTACAATCATTAGACGATTGGTATGTACAGTTAGGCATTAATAAGCACAGTGCTGATGCACAGAGAAAAGAGCACAAAAGCTTACCAGCAGCACCCCTGAACATTGTGCGGATGGTACAGGCCTATCTGGACGACCCAACAGAGGTGTACATTGATCAAAACCCATTGCAGTATTGGTATAGGAAAAGGTCAGAATGGCCCCTGCTCAGCAGGCTGGTGATAAGCTATCTGGCTTGCCCTGTCGCAAGTGTCTCTTCCGAATGTGTTTTCAGTGCTGCTGGTTCCATTGTAACATTGAGAAGGACCAGTCTCTTGCCCAAAAACGTGGAGAGGTTAACAATGATCAAAATGAATCGCACTTCATACCACCGAATTACACAATACATGAAGCAATAGAGGAAGATGAGGACAGCGGCTTAGGTGACGGAAGTAGTGTGTAATATGATGATTACCTACTACTGGCTGAGCCCCCAGAATTTGAGGACGAGCTATACTTCCCTGACAATTAGTCTTGCACTTACTGTCTTCCTCCCTTTTTTCCCCCCTTTATTTGTGTGTCTGTCATTCTGGTTACAAACTTGTGAATCACAACAAATCCATTACCACCGTCTTCTACTCTTCTTATTTAATATACAAGTTTCAGGTCTCTGCAATTTGACAGTACAGTCCTCCGAATCCAGCTCCTCCGCTCCATCATACTGAATCTCCCGCCCAAATCCATTGCCCTCATGAATGATGATTGGATGATGGTAAAAATACTAGAAGAACAAATTCAAACTTTCCTAGTCCTGCCAAAAGAAGTGGAGCATGAATCAGATGACTACTATAGCTAGCCGAGAGAGACTGCCTATTAACTGAAAATAAGATGGAACAGGTAATGATTGATGCCATGCATTGGACGCAGAGTCGCAGACTGAATGATTTTGTTGTGTTTGTTATACATGAAGTTATGTAATTGTGCACTGCCACTAATCATCTTTCTACAGAACACACTAAACTTAACTCAAGGTGAATTCAGTTTTCCCCTTCTTGCAAATAAGACATTTTTACTTCTCCTGCAGCTTGGTGATACATTGCTTTTAATTCAATACAGGAAGGGGACTCACTCAATCTGCACAATGAGTATGATTGACACAACAGCACCGTCCATGATGATGGCGAAATAGACGGCCCGTTAACTTAAGATGAGAAGGAACAGGTAATGACAATTAATGGCATGCATTGGACACCTGACTCTGAGCGATTGGTGTTTGTGTTTTCGTTGTTTGTTTGTTGTGCACAAAGTGAAGTCAAAGTGTACTAGTAATCTATCTTTCTGTACACACTAAAGACTGACTCAAGTCAATAATATTTCTACTCTTGTTGTTTAATAACAATTTTACTTCGACTGCAGGCCGATCTTCACAGTCAGTCAGTAAAAGTATCGGAGATCATAATGAAGTCAGGAGGACGTTTCATGAGTGGCATAAAACTTAAAAGCCTAAAGGTAAACACATCAACAACAACCACAGCAGACCCAAATGTCTGTGTAGAAGTGGAATAGAGTGTAGCGGTGGGATGACTGCGGTGAATTGATTTACTAACTTAAACTGTAAAATGCTATGTTTGGAATGGATAATGTGATTTGCCTTTGTCCAACTCTTTAAGAAAAAAAAAGAAAAGTACTGTATAGTCTAAACGTAGGATGTGCTACTGCTAAGCAACGTGCCGTCAGGCCTGTCACTGTGGGCCTGCTCTCTCCTGTTATTGTTGAAGGTCAATGCTGGAAACAGACTAGAGTAGAGTCTAGAGATGATGCATACATGCCACCTCGGAAAGTGTTCTTGTTGCACTACACCATAACTTGTACATTTGTTTCAACTTTGTTTCTCAATATCCCCTTTGGTTTTCCATCTACATATACAGGCCAGGCATTGCCCTATACTTTGGAAAACATTACAATGCACACTTACCTTACAAATAAATCAAAAAAAAATTTCCAGCCGGGCAGTGGCGAGTGGCGAGGCAACACACCCAAGATTGATGGACGAGAGGACCAAGAGGAATGCCGTTATACAAATCCAGTCGACATTTTTTACCAGGATAACACAGTAACAGTATCAACTTTTATCTTCTTTTAAATAATTTGAATAATTTTTTTGTATACAATCTTTACAACAGTGTGTTCTTGTTGTTGATATTATCATCATTAGGTTTGCTCCCTGTTTACGATTCTTCCCTACCAATATTTAAAATTTCTATTTGCTATCTGTAAAAGTATTAAGGCCGGAACAACAGAACAAGAAGTGTATGTAATCCGGGTCTCTCATCATCATGCATGCATTTCCTTTTTCTCCCTTAACATATGGATATGTTAGTCTTCAAAGATTGTCATTTGTTTGTCCATGCATACTGTTTTTCAATGTCAAACCTTTCCCAAAACCCCCCTTCCCATCCATTAAACAAACCCTAACCCTCTTCCCCCGGGCTGTGTGACTTATTGTCGAGGTGTGACTAAATTAAATGTACACCAATACTTAATCGCACACTTGCTGGGGCGGATGTGGCGAAAGCAACAGTACTTCAATTTCAAGGCAGAGCGAAGATCTTCTTCTGCTTGCCCACCCATGAGTAGGATATTTTACAGGTTATTTTATTTAACAAAGGAACATATACCTCAGCATTAATTGCCGGCATTGATTGGATTTGTTTGTTGTCATTCCTCATACACAGCACTAACTGTTATGCTGTAGGCCTAGTCAAGTGACTCGACACATCTATAGTTTGTAACTCTGTCTAGTAGGCTATCCCTTCCCAACCACCATTATGTTTTGTTGTAAAATATTTTAGCATTATATTGTTGCTCTGTAAGTTCTGTACTGTACTTCATTCTACTACTCCTCTAACAGTCTCTCAAAGGCGATTAACTGACTCCTTTTCTTTTTTGCAAATGCTGTCGCCCTGCCAGTGTCTACTACTACTACTAAACTACCACCACCACCACCCCAATCATGGCATGTTAGAAAAAGGAAACCATCAACCATGCAGCCATTGCTGTGCCTAAGTTAAACATAAACATCAAGCACAGGTAAGAGAGAAGTTTGGGGGAGGCAGAATTAATAATGGACATGTTTTCAATGATTTCAATTTCACACACCAGTCCAGATATAGAATGCATAGACTAGAGGACAGACTGAAAGTACTAGAAGGATAAGTCAATCAGTGAGGTGTGTCGCATCTATCTGTTTGTGTCTTACACAGTCAGCCAATTATTTAAATAAAACACAGGCTATGGGCGGCCCTGCACCACCAAGGAAACAGTGTGATGTAAAACAGTTACCGCACCTACAAAACATTAACAACATTGCATGTAACATAGAAAAATATATTTAATTTACCCTAAAAAAAATAAACTAAACGCACAAAAGCTGACCCACCCCCCTCCCTAACCCCAACCAATGTCTGTAGGAAAGTCCAGGAGAAAAAGTCCGTAAAGCTAACACCCAATGCCCAAACCAGTTCCCACCCACCCAAACAAGAATTAAAAAAGGGGCAGAACTTGATGACAGGGACTAAGGTGTGGGGCGGGACTCAAGGAGGACACGCATCTGCTCCTCTAAACGGGCGACGCGGCGTCTGAGGGCGCGGCAGTTTCAGCCACAGTGGGGGGAGCACCAGAGATGGCACTACAGTGGCGGCGGGCAGCCACCAGACGGTGGCGCCGTACCGCTGGAGGGCGGTGGCTGGGGCCCAGGGCACTGGAGGAGGCTTCCAAGACCTGCCCACCAAGACCACCAGCCGCCGGTATTCACGCTGGATTGCCTCCAGCTTCCGGTGCCGTGCCTTAGCGGCTAACTCCTTTCGATTGAATTTAGGAGTAGCTGTGTATCAAAAAGAAAAAACAAGACAATTGTAAAATATACTCTTAGAAAAACAGTAAGACAAGTTAATTATTTATACACATAGTGGCATGGTAGAGTAGCACTATAAAGCACAGTAGTACATAACATTTTAAATCTCACCCGTCCTTCTTCCTTCCACCCGTCTTTCACTTTTTTTTGAACAGTGCACCAGGTGCTCTTCTCCATAAAACTTTCAAAGCGGAGTTGAAATCAGAAAGATGAGGCCATTGGTTACTCAATGCTCCCGCTCCTATGCCAATTAAAGAGATTCTAGTCTTCTAGTTCACTCTTCAAACGTTCACAACAACTCATACTTACTTACGACATCGGATGGCGCGCGGACTTTGTCCGCCCGCCATCCTCACGCTAAAAAGGGTGGGGGTCCCGAGGGGACAATTAATTAGGATGATGCGCCCGGCACAGTGGCGGGCACATCCTGTTTTTTTTTACATTCTGGTTGGCGGTGCCGAAAGCAATGCTAAAAATGCATATTGTGCTGCTTCTCCAAGCACAACATGACAGGCCCCGCACGGAGCCTATCACGTTTTGCTTTGAAAGGCAGGGGGGTACCATAGCATAGGTAGGTACCCTCCATGGGGGCCCCCAAGCATACTCTGCAATGTCTGCTGCATGCCTTTCTGTGGCGGACGGCAATGCCGCCACGCAAAGGCATTTCAAAATGCAGATTATATGGCTGGCGGTGTGTTCAGAGAGACACCACCGCCATATTGAACCCTTTTCCGCCTGGTCGCCATGTGGGGGGTCTGACTCTTTTCTACACCGATGGCGGGAGGTTTGCCCCTGTGGTATCGGCAGTGAATACCGCCGGCCCGGCGGGGGCAATACGCCCGCCATCCTAATGGGGCCCTAAGTCTCAACAGTACAGTATACATACAGTACACCCTTGCAGTGAGTGTACTGTCAAGTTCAACAATAGTTAAGGATTATGAATCCAACTTACCATCGCCCGCCACTGGTGCTGCCACTCCCCCTACCGCTCTGTTGGTATCTGCAGCAACTGCCGCATCCACTCCCTCCGCGTCGCCTTCGCAGGCCCCGGAAATGATGGTCAGTAGTGCGCCTAGAAAACATTTCACATTTATTAGGCGTCATATACACCTCCCCCCTATTGATCAGTAGCAAGGTTGAAAAATGAGTTAATACTAACATACATCACTAGTACAAATCAGGTAGTAGTAGAGTAGACACTAATAGTTATATATGGTCATTCTAGCCTTTGCTTAGTTAGCCCGAGCCATGCAACCATTTTACCTTTGTGTCTTTTATTTTTGCACATGTGACGTTACCTTGCAGCTTTTTGTATAAGACACCTTTGAGCCCACATGACCTGCCTCACACTGCTACTGTCTACGGGCTGCGTACAAGCGGTCAACAAAAACATTAACAAGCCACTTTTTTAGGAAGTACTGGTGTACTGTTAGTCCATATTGCTTATCCATAAATGCTACACTTTTTGGCACGGCTGAGAAATGCTTGCAAGTTGCAATATACTAACGCGCACATTTCATTTTTCGCATTAGAGACGGAAGATTCCCTTCTACGAACCAGAGCTTTGCAGAGCTTCTGAATGATGCAACAACTACCAGTACTAGGTTCTTCTAAGGTGAGGGCTCCCTTCACTCACATCTTCATTTATAAATTTATATAAACTAAATTCCTAGGGGATGGTGGTGCTGCCTTCCACCACTGTTCGGTTATCATGATTAATTCCCAACTGTAAGTAAGTGTAACAACAATGTTTATTGTTTTAATGTTATTGATTTTCCGGTTGGTGCTGCATTTTATAATAGAACAATGTACAGAGCTTCTCAATTCAAAATACACATTTTGAACTTACATAGACTTGGTGGTATTTGGTGTGGACTAACTTACGCGAGTGAGCAAATTAAAGTAAGGGTGTGCATGTGCATTGCTTCCACGATTGAGAGGTTGGGTGTGTTATGTTCTTGGTTGTCTACTTGTTGGGTATCTTGGGGGGAGGGTTTGGAGAGCTAATAGTTATGACAAGACAGTACTATAGTCGAGCAGGGGATTGTGGTGGGTTCTGAATTTCTGATTGAGGTGTGTGAGGAAGGTCCAACCTACCATCACCAACATCCTATTTTCTTGTGCAAAGGTCTGTATGTGCAAGATCCCTACAACAGTAGTAGTATGTCCTATAGGCTATCCTATCAAAATAGTAATAAATCTGGTTGGGCATTTGTTGCTGTGAATTTTCAAAGCCTCATGATTAACAAAGACTCAAGATCAATAAAACTAGAAGTAGTACAAGAGGACGACCCAAAGGATTGGACTCAATGGCCAGAGCTACTGGTGAATATGAGTTTTATTACAACCTTTCACATAAAGAGTGGCACTGACCAACTGGGCAAGCTTAGCTACTACAGTACAGACAGACTGATAGTAGTAGTAGTACTGAGAGTCATCATAGCAGAGGCAGGGATAAGATTTTTGAAACCGTACAGATCGAAGGATAATTGTTGGTAAAAAAATAGCATTTGGAAACTGAAACAATAGTTCGTGAAAAATATGGTGCAGTAAATGTTATGGAATGAGAAATATTATTAAAAACAAGAAGACTTACTGGGGCCAGCAGAGGAGCCCTCGTTGGTGTCCTCCTGGTGGTGCTTTTCGGACTGTTGTCCCGCCGACTCCCCACTCCCTGTCTGTCTGCCCCTGGGTGCTGATGAACAGGAAAGATATCAGAAAGAGACAAACATTGATGGATGGTGTCAAACAAATACAATATTTTTAAAGAACGGTCAAAAAACACTTATGTAAACAACAATTGCAATAACTAAATTGACCGATCTCATCTGGTCAACAAGTAGTATCGGGGGATTCGTGGATCGACTACTTAAGTTACTATTTATCAACAGTAATCCAGTCTTCCATTCTGATTCCAGAATACTAAGTTATAACTAAGCCTAAGTATGACGTACCACCCGACCTAGCCCACCTATTCCAGGCATGCCAATTGTACATTAAGTATGCATTTCCACTTCTTTTATGCCTCAACAATGCATATGGTCAAATGGAGGACACATGACTACATTTTTTGTATACACCAAATTTTGGGTTGATTGATTGATGCTGATGTTCTGCTAGTGCTAACCAATTACCACAACTCATTGAACAAACTAGAAAAGGTTCTAATAAAGACTGCCGTACTAGCAGCACGTCACGTAACTGAGGGGGCATCACTCATACCACTAACAAATTAGAAACTCATACAAAGTACCTAAACCTAAGTATCAATCCGCCCCTATCTATTAATGACAGGACAAAGTAAGGAGTGGACTAGAGTCACTGTATCATTACGTAAATTAATTTCTCTAAAATAAACTCTTACAGATTCACGCTAAGCGAGCGCAAACGCAAAGTTGCAAACAAGTAAGATTAGTAGTAGCGCAGAAGAGCACCTGTGTCATAATCACAGAAGACTTTTAAACGTAATTAACCTGGAATGTAAGCAGCAACATTCTAGCTGGTTGGAAGAAAAAAAAGATATTCGCGATATATAACACAGAGCAGAAGAACAGACACAAAGTAGTAATAATTAAATAGTTACTCACCAAGCCGGCACACCTTCCCCCACCGCTGCCGATGCTCCCAGAGGCCGTACCCGGACCCAGGCCTGCCACCTGCTGCCAGGGTTGAGGGGAGGTGGCGCTGCACAAAGAAAATGAGTGCAGCTAACTCCACCTCCCCAAATAAGGCCCGTGCCTGCACCCCTTGTGGGCGCCGCCTTCCGCAAGGAAGGCGGTCACGGTTCTGGCTGCGACGGCGACCAGCCCTACCCTTAGACATGGTTCTGGGACGGGGCGGGAAAGAAAAGGTAATAAAATTAAAGAAGTAAAAGAAATAAATAACAGGCAATAGAAAGAGAGAAAAAGTAGCTGAAAAACGAAATAAAAGTAGACAAAAACCAAAAATATAGAGGCAGGAAAATAGTTAGAGAAATAATAAATAAGAAAGATAAAAAAAAAGTAGCTTTAAACAAAGGATTGAAAAGATGTAGGGAGGATTCAAAATCAGGCCCCAGAACCATGCAATAGAGTGAAAAACAAGATGGTCGTGGCCATTGCGACCACGTGTGCAAGTTTGCGCGATATTTTCTCCCTGAGCATGCAAAAAGCAACGCGATCAAGTAAAAGCGGTCGCAAACAGGAAATATCTACCGCGAACAAGCGCGTACATGCATTGCGTGACCCGGAACAGGAAGTAAGCATCGCGAGAGGGCGGGACAAGTGAAAACAAGATGTCCGCACCCATGAGTAACCGCATGGGTAAGTTGGCGACCCGCGATCACGCAAAAAATACCGCGAACAGGCGGAAAAAATCTTTTGCGTCTTCGCGATATTTCCGGCGTGTTTGCGGAGATTTTTAGCATTTTCGCGATAGTTTGCGAAAGTTAATTTTGCATATTCCGCCCACCCCTGCCTAGAAGCATGATGTTCAATCTTACATGGCAACTCGAAGTGAGATGGAAGATGTGGTGGCCTTGCTAGAATTGGAGAAGGTCTTCAATATAAATACACTGGGAAGTCCTGTTCAGTACCTTTGAATGCTACATCTTTGGTTCCACTCTGTTTGTCTGGATTAAATAGCTCCACACTGAACCAATGGCTAGGGCAAAGATGAGCAGTGTGATCTCAGAGAGGTGGAAACATAACAGAGTCACCTGGTAGGGCTACCCCCTCGCCTATGTTGTTTGCTCTGGATATCAAGCCATTGGCAGTAACTCTAAGGAATAGTTTGAGGGACTGGGCAAATGTCTAAGATATCACATACATGAAGTCTCATCATGTGCTGATGGTTCACAGTACCTGTTTCCATTGGGAACAATTCTGTGAAGGGTGGAACCTGAAATTCCTGGATTGGGACTGTTGCAGCAACAGTGAGAAATGAAATTCCTGGGCATCCGCACTGAACATACCCATTGAAATTGTTCAACTTTAATATTTCAAACCACAAAGGGTCAAATGGGAGTATTTAAAGAACAGTGATGCATTACTTCCAACATATTGCAAACACACAAAAGGGACACATCAGGTATAAAGGGAGCCGTCACATTGGATGGGTCAAATACCGAATGTCTCTTGATTAAGACAAATCTCTGTTTTAGGACGAAAACCCTCACCCACCTTTAGGTTTCGTGCCTGATCATAGGATACCCCAACACACCAATTCCCAAAGATCAGTGGTGTGGCCTACAACTCCCAAGACCGGGCAGGAGCTCTTATAGTCTTTCATTTAAGGTAGGGCCATCCGTTAGCATTAAGATGTGGGTGGTTGTGGCAGAGTGTACTATAGGCAGTGCAAGAGTTAAAAATACCTCTTGGTGGGATAAGTAAAAACTTTATTGCGTGTCTCCAAGGGGTATGTTAAAAATGTGGGAGTGCAACTTCAACCCAGTAGTGATGGAGGGGTTCACATGCTTCTGCCAATCTGGAAACCCCTATAATGAGGTATGTGGCATTCATCAAGATCAAAATCTTTTGTCTTCATCTTCTCTATGGGGAAAAATATGTGACTAATAGGAAAGAGAATTATTTTGAAAGAAAATCAAATGATACAACCAGTGATCCACACTGAATGTGGATATGTTCACCGTTGTCATTACCCGCAACTTTTGGGTATGCTGCCTCAACTCACAATATCTCAGACAGATTAATAAAAGGACCTCGCAGTGCGCTGTTGTCCAAATAGATCATCCTGGAGCGAAGAGGGCCAGCTAAAGGTGGGTGAGGGTTTTCTTCCTAAAACAGAGATTTGCCTTAATCAAAGGGCACTTAGTCTTTGACCAATCCAATGTCACATGTCCCTTTAGGCCTGATGCATTCCTTTTGTGTTTTTGCAACCTTCATATTTCTCACAAAATAACAGGTCTATGAGCCACACGATTCTGGGACACTCGGCTTCTCTGGATTGTGGGTACAGTGTCATTGACTAAGATGTTGATGATATATAGGTGTTTGTATGTGCTGCATGGTGGTGTGTGCTAACTGCATGTTCCCCAGGTACATACTGAGAGATTGGATTGCCAGTTATCTAGTTTATTATGGATTACGTCTAGAACTAGGCTACAACTACCCACGCTAAAATTACCATAAAAGAAAGGTGATTTTGAATTTTTGGGCTTTGACTCCTATTATTTTGTGTAACAACTACAGTATTTAATGAATTGGCTATATGACAGTCATAGTACTCAAAGTTCTCCTTAAGAAGGTGCAGTTGAATCATTCACTCTGAAGTCCTTCTTCACTACACCATTGGAAGAAAGAAAAAATGTGACTATACATAATATAGGTGATGTCAGAAGTAGGGCAACAATTAAATGCTCTGATTGCTCCTCCATCTTTTAACTTGGCGCACTGATGGTGGGACTTTTTCCATGTACAGAGGTCTCCGGAAATACGTTTGCAGGGTGGATGCATGGATATGGGGTACGTGTTTAAAAATGTTGCATTTTCCATCTTGGAGATGACAAAATAGTGGTTTGAAGTGCAGCTTAAAATGCAGTGCCAGATGTATCATTCCCTTTCCCAATCCAGGAATGGCTTGCGAATGGGGATGTGATTGCTGATGCAACCTATGTAGAAAAATGTGGCATTGCAAGTTGTCCATTTGCAGGTAACGGCCAAACAACCTGCCTAATGAATATTATTAGGCATGTCATAATGTATAGCCCCCTGTGATTGGCTAATGCAGGAATGGATGCCTAAAAGGCATAGCAGACCTTCAACCCTATATTTGTTTTTCTAAACAGAAAACCTTTTCTTTACAAAAAGCAGCCCGTGTCCTTTAAAGGCACTGGTGCTGCTTAAAAAAATCCCATTTGGGAAAACTTTGTGAGAGAGCAGTCAGTGGTCGTCTGGGCTCCGTGCTCTTCCTGAGGCTGCTCAGAGTGTTCACAAAGCAGAAGCCATCCACCTTTGTGAATCAGTTACCACCTCCATCGAGGTGTCAGTAAATGATCAATGGTTTGCAATCGCAACTGTGATCACAAACTATTGCTACACACCATGGTGAATCCCTATTGGGAAGGGATGCTCCTTTCTTGCCTTCTCAAAATTATAATTTCAAAAAGATCACAAAACCTATTTTCAAAGGTGGAAAGGTTTTTCCAGCTTACAAAATGGTTATAGTAAATTGAAAAAAAGCCATTTTGTCGTTGCAAACCCTATGATTTTGTGAATCTCAGGGTTTGTAATTACATCTGGCCCATGTTTCCTTTTGTTTGGTAGACTCACAAAGGTGGCTAGGTGGACAGGAAAGGGTTCTTATAACAAGCTAAGCAGACTGGGTTGATGAAGAACTGATGTTTGTGTCACAGTGGGCCACATGGTCGGTGTACTGCATAAGAAAATCAAATGTGATTATTTGTCAATAGTATGCCAATAAAGTTCAAATGGGAAGTAGACTGTGGTGTGATACTTTCTGCCACTGAATGACATACTGCCCATAGTCATTTGAAAGCGATATCTGTCAATCTTAGATTCAAATTAAGACAAGACATTACATAGGATATTTCTTACTCAACCGGATTCATGTCCAGGATGCAACTATAGAAAGGTGGTACACCCTCTATATGATGTGTGTGTGCACTGTCCTTGAACACTTCTAAAAATGGTAGTGACCTGGATTCACGGGGGAATGGGGCATATTGTACAGCGTAAACATTATCTTAATCTCTGCAAGGGGAAGATACACCATAAATTTGCAGCACTGTGACCTCTGTTGGCGTGGCATAGGATTTCTATATGCTAAATGAGCCAACACACCCTACAGGTTAAAGCATGCCACAAAAATATCATGGAATGAAGTATGATTTGAAGCTTATTAATCGACATTTTCATCGATACAAAATGTCATGAAGATTTAATTAACTGCCAGGAAATGTCACATCCAGTGTTGTACTTATCTGATACACTGCAATATTGATTTATTGTGCAACTTGTATCATATACCTGCTATCATTGTGGAGATGACATGCGCTGTCCATACACTTTAGGAGGATAATAACCAACTCTTGTTCTCCATATGCTCTATTGCAGATGTAACACTCCATCTTTTTTCTTGCACATTGTACTCCTATCTTGAGTTTATCAATAATGTATCAATAATGTAGGCATGTCTTTCTTGCTTAGAAAGAAAAGGAAAATGGGATGTGTTTAAAAAGCAAAAAATGAAAACTTCGGGGGATATTCTCAAGAACGTGTGATAACTACCGCAAAAGTAGCTTAATGCAACTCTTCACATCGCAGTCCATCACGGTAATTTAACATCGTGATAATGTGGTATTCACAAGCCGGTGGTATCATGCGATAGTCTCACGATAACGCGTCAAATGTCCACAATAAAGCCAATGCGACGCCGCAAAAAAAGTTGCGATGAGGCCAAGCTTGATACAAAAATCTGTGAAAACCAGTGACAGGCCTGCAATTCCCATGCGTCATATGGCAAAATGTACTATAAAAGCAGAGAAAAAAAGGGAGAAAAAACAAAACTGGGCAGCACCATGGATGCACCCAGACCGAGTGCAGAGGCCAACACGTACCCCACAAGCCCCACAGACCACCAGCAAGGAACCTCGTGGTCGGGGAAGGCCAAGAAGAAGAGGAAGAGGCAGACAGGGTGCGGTCCACAGGAAAACCAGATCAGCGTCACGGAGGTGACAGAACACAAACACCCACTGAACATCAAAATGACAAACGTGAATGCAGTCGGAGTGTCGAGGAGGTCAATGGAGGAGGACAAGAGGTGCTGTTATGATGTGAAAAGCCAAACCAAGCACAAACCCGCTGCCAACAGGAAGGCAGCAACGACAACAGGAGGTGGGAGTCCTGCCCCACAGGAGGATCCGGAGGAAACGGAGGCCAAGGTGGAGATGGTGCAAGGACTTGGGAGTCCGGACACAGCCCGATAGGACCTGACACAACATCAACAGGATGAGTAACGACCAGGGCTTGGAGGAACAGGGGGAGATGAGCACAATGTCACACATGCACAAAGATGTGTAGCCCACTGCACACCCACAATGACCCTGGATCATGTCCCTGATCCCCGTGGCACACTGCAGCACACACACATCAATAACAGCACATCCAACGGCAATGTGGCACAAAGTGCAGCACTGACACTGCAGAACAGAGGACACAACTGGGCCCGCTCATGCGCAGAAAGAGGCCAATCACATCTAACACAGCAGGAAACTGTGAGATGGAAATGCACGTGTACAACCACACATCCGCAGTCGCCAAATGTCCACTGTCCCACAACAAATATACAGCACATCGTAAATAGTCACAATGTACACTGTCATACAGTCTGCATGTAAACTAGCACAATGTGCCAACATACATCCCAATTCAATGTCAACATGCATCTCCCCTTCACATTGCAGATGGACAAACAACACCTCCAGCAGAGCAGACCAGACCACACATCTATGATGCTGGAGAGGACCACCACACCTTCGACACCGACGCCATACAAAAGCCCATGGACATCCCAGGCAACCCACCCCCAGGAGCAGGGCAGCTAAGCCACACAGAGGAGACCCCAACCCCTGCACAGACCACACAGCAGGAAGCACTCACCACCACAGCTGGCTCCCAACACTTCACCTAGGCACACATCACATTCCAATGCCAGGTTTAGAATGCCAAAAGGAGGTGGCCGAACAGGTGCGGGTGGGGTCAGAGCTCATGGAAGCCGGACTAGATCACATACGTGGGTGTTCAAGTCCTATCAGGGACCACCTACACCCCACAAAGGAGACCCACACCGCAACAGATACACATGAATGTGCACATTTCCTGCAATGAACCATGCCCAGAGCCACAGAATCATCATTCACACACCCACGCTAGACCTCCGTACGATGGCCCAGCTCACTACTCTCACGCAATTTAATGGCTGATGACAAAGCTACATGTCCAAGGCCTTACCTGCTGCCAGCGGTGACATGGTTGCGCCCGCTGTACACAGCACAATGGGATGTGGGAGGCCCCTGGGCCCTCATGCATACATCATGACCACACGGACACACGCAGATAGTTTGTGGAAATGGCTACGGGCACGTGCGCTCGCGCCCTTTATTGGCAGGGTCACACGTACAGTGACGCCTGTGCTGTATGGGTGTGGGGTAAGTGTAAGCCAGCCCGCACAGAGTGGTTGATGCTGGCAACAACTTGAGAAGTGAACACCATTAAAACGGAAACAGAAAACACCAGCATGACAGAGACAACTGCGGTGTATCATGGTGGTATCCAGAGCAATTAGAGAGGTCACCCAATTTTCAAACACAAGTGTCCTTGAGTTGCAGTGCATTGAGGTTGGGGCACTGGAGATGAGCGTGCTCATGTGAAAAAAATGTCGAGGATTGTGTTCCTTCGGGTTATTCCTGATGTAGCTGCTGTGGTGTGTGTTACACATGCATCATCTTCCCCATCATCGTCCCAGGTCTCCCACACTGCCTGAGGTGACATTGCTGCGTGAGCTCACCACAGCACACAACTCTTTCAAAAATGGTCCATGAGTCGTGGCACCAGGAGTGCTGAGCAGGGTAGCAGGCAGATGATGGCATCCATGACAGGTGTGAGCAACTCCATTAATCTGCCAGTATGGCTGTTTCGACTCCGGCAGTTGGCGTTTGGAGGAGGTTCTGGCGGTGGTGGCGTGTGCCTCCTGCGGTGATGCGACATCCGGGCCGGTCAGAACTCGATTTGATGTGTTAGCCCTGGTGGACCGCATTTGAGTCCGGAGGCAGGGGACAGCACAGGGTCACAGACACATGGCATTGAGGACCCCAAGGCCATCATCTCAGACGCCATCCGATATCTCAGCTGACAGGGTTCCTGACTTGAGCTGCACAGAGTTAGTGGCTCTGGATGCACTGTGGCTGGTACAGGCACACCTCCACGGGACGGTAACTTGCGGTGCAGTGAGATGGGCCACGCAAGCTGAGCGGGTCTTCATCGATGTCCGAGGTGAATGTGGCAGAGGGTTGCGGTTGACAGTGGAAGGTGTCCTCCAGGGCATGATGCAGTGGGTAGAAACCATCCGGGAGCGGCAAATGGAGGAGTGGAATCCCACAGCCTTGTTTTCGCCAAAATTCAGTATCACCGACATGATGATGAAGACAACCCCAAGTCCATGGACTCAGTCGCCCCCAAAGTCCAACCAGAAAGTGGCCATGGCTGTCAGGGAACAGACTTAGTGGCACCGGAGCTGTAGGGGTGTGAAGTCTGTGATGGGACCAGTACAATGATATCAAAACTGCCATAAGTAAATCAAGACTGAGTTCCCAATGTGTGACCTACTCGACCACAGTGTAGGCCTGAGGCAGTGGTCAGCAGGGGCCCACAGCCACGTGTCGTTGGCTCGCGATGCACAGAGTCAGTGACACCAGAGCAGTTGTTGGCAGTGTTCGATCACCTCCGTAACGAGGATCCTTTCTTCATTCGGACTGCACCACGTCTTCCTCTTACTCCTCTCCATGTGTTCAATTACATGAGCTCTGCCATACACAAATCAAGACTCAGTTCCAACTGTGTGACCTACTCGACCGCAGTGTAGGCCGAAGGCATTAGTCAGAAAGGGACCACAGACAGGTGCCGTGCAGGATGCTATGCACAGAGTTGGTGGCACCAGATCAAAGGGAGTATAGTGACATAAATGCAGCCACAAAGTGTGCGCTCTGCCATTGTGTAATCAAGAATCAGTTCCAAATGTGTGACCGACCTGGCAGCTGTGTAGGCCGGTAGAGTATGTAAACGAGAAAGGAGTACTGGGGCCTGTGTCGCAGAGGCCATGTTGGTCTGAGGATGCTGCTCAGCTCTCGGGCCGTGGGCTTGCATCGGCATGTGGTGGGAACTCCTTGACACACGACGGTGTCGGCAGGTGAGCAGTGAGGCCTGGCTGCGTGGAGGCGGGCATAACGGGTAGGGGACCAGCATCCCGGGTGCAGCAGGCACACATGTTTGCAGGCAACACCGCTCACGGCGACGGCATCGGACTAGTGGCGGGCTGGGAGGTGGCGCCCTGGCAGAGATGTTGGGCATTCCGGAAGAGGACCACGCCCAGAGCAATTTGCTTTTTATTCACACCCCTACGCGTGCCTGGCGTACGCCGGGCCAGCCCACTCTGCACACGCTTACTGGGGGGACGTCAAAAGCTACATTTCCGCAATCTTTTCTACTGACATGGTTGCTTCCACTGTCCACTACACTCCATACACCTGCTGTGTATGTGGACATGGATATGTCTATGGTCTGCATAATGCAGTCTGTCCAGCACATTTCTGCCACACTTGGTATTGTGTACCTTCTCATACATGGGTCACTTGCCTCCGTTGCACATGCCTGGTCCCCACCTCTGCCCACATTCTGCTATTGTGTGACTGAGCTGCCATGCCATTGATGGCTCATGTACATGGCTTGCCCAGGTTGCCAAAAGTAGGACATGTGTGCAGTCAATTGCCCCCTGACACGTGCAGGAAGCCAGCTATGGCGTAGACGCCTTGCTTGGTCTCCAGCTGTTCATGCGCAGTGTGGGGGGAGTATGGGTACTGTGGTACCAAGCTGATGATGGCATCCGAGACAGTTGTGATGAATTTGGTTTGTGCTGGCTGTGAGACTCCTCCGACTCTGTCAGTTGTCGGTTGGAAGGTACCAGAGGCCAACATGTGCAGCACAGCCAGCAGCTTTGTCTGCGGGGGGATGTTGGTTGTCCGCTGTATTGGTACCGTCAGCCTGTGGGCAATGGTGGTCAGGATGCATAGGATGGTTGTCCTTTTGAGCCTGGAGTGGGCAATGATATTCTCTGGTGTTGGATCTGTGAGGTTGGTGTGTTTTCTGGAGGTCTGCTGTCTTGGTCTGCGCTGCCTCTGTGGGGCTCTAGGGGAGGCAGGGGGTTGGGGGGTGGCAGTCCTGGGTGTGGTTGCAGTGGGTGTTGTGTCCCTGTTGGGGCTCCGTGCTGCATGATCAGTGGCTCCATGGCATCTGTTGTTCTTCAGGTGTAGCTATGGGCTGGGCTCCCTTTTCTGGTGCCGGTTGTCGTCCAACTTTGCACCAGGTCAGAGTAGATGTTAATTTCCTGCTGATAACGCGCCTTATCGTATGTTTTGAGATCTTATCGGCGATCTGGCTGGTCATTGAGAATGTTGAGGTGTGGTGTTGTCGCTGCTTTTTGCTCGGGAATGCCTACTCTGCATCTCATTAGCGATAGTTGCCGGGGTCATCTGTGGCAATGTTTTTTGAGGATGCACCAGCTTGTGAATGGGGTGATAAATTTATCGCCAATTTGGCTCCAATAAAGGGCAGATAACTCAGCGATATCTCCTTGAGAATATGCCCCTTCAAGTTTCATTTTGAAAAGTAGGCAGTGGTCAGTGGGACCACTGCCTGCTCTTGAAAAAATATTATTATTTACTTTGTCAAGGGGTCCGTTGGAGACTCCTTCCTCTTTCCACCCCTTTTTAATCTGGTGGTAAAGTATTACTGTTTTGTGACCAAAATGCAGTCGCAAAACAGTAATACATACCATACTGATTCAGATATCAAATCGCAAATGCAAAGTGCGATTCAGTAACTGGTTGCCAAATTGCATTTTGCATTTTGTACATTTGAAAAAGCATTTTCCTGTTGCAAACGTCCCAACTCTTTTGAGTTTCATTAACGATTCCTAGTGGGTTGAATATAGACCTACCTCATACATATTAATGAAGTAGGTCGTAATTTGCGACCCATTAGGAATCACAGCCATCACAGGGATGGTGGCCTGCGGAGGTCAGCAGACCACCATGTCTATAATTGCTTTTAAATAAAGCAATATTTGTTTTTAAATGCTGCCCGTTTTCCTTAAAGGAGAACAGAATGTATCTGAAAAGAAAAAATGAAACATTTAAGTTTCATTTTCTCAACATTCTCAAAGGGGTAGGTGTCCCAACGGTAACCCTTCCCATTTGCAAATGGGTTACCACTACTTTTAAATAGTTGCAAAGTATTACTGTTTTGTAACCGGAGTTGGTCGCAAAACAGTAATACAAACCATATTGATTCGGTATTTGGAAGGGACGTCCAAAACATGTTCATTTCAAATACTAAATCACAAATGCAAACTGCAATTCCGTAACAAGTTACCTAATAACATTTTGTATACCTGAAAAAACATTATTCCCATTGCAAACGGCCTGGTTCTGTGAACAGGGCCATTCGCGAGCAGAAAAATGCTTTGTTCATCTGGTCATTGATTTTCACTTTTTAATGTCAATAAACCGTGTTAGGATGAGTGACTACGATGTAGATGTATACCATCATTTGTGCAGGCCCAACAATGTCAATGTATGTCATAATCCATGTCTGCATAACAATGTCAATACCAGTAGAAACAATGTGAATGTACGGCAGGGTCGAGGCATGCACAACAGTGTCAATATCAGGATGTTGGTAAAAATGATATCAATGGTTGCCACATTATTCATAGTAGTTCTAACAAACTTGTATCATTGCTGTCAGAGTCTCCTAAGGTGACCTCCCCATCAACTCAAGTTAGAGCTTAATGGTCAGACAGGCCCTGCAAACCCAACCCAAAGATGTCGAGCGATAGGGCACAGGGTGGGTCTCGCTTAGCCCAAAAACAAACGCGCACCCAGGGAAAGCCCTGATCATTCCCACATATAGACAATTGCACCACAAAAAAGTCTGAGGAAACCGGCCCCAATAAAACTCGTTTGGCCAGAGGTACGTGCTCCCCAAAAATACCACAATGCTAGATTCCGTATGTAGATAGAAACACTCAGACATGACATGTACACCACACAAGGTGGTCACGCGCTCCTCACACTAGACATCTGGACACATACACACTGGCCCACACTAGCTCTTCCTGAGGTCGAGAGCCATCTGTGTCCCTTATTAAATGATCAAAATAGTTTTTTATGACTGATGCTTTACTAAGAATGCTGAATTTTTTATTGTACCTCACGAGAGGTATATATTGTCAGCCGAAACTTTGTACATCGAGAGACTTTCCTCAGACACATTCTGTCAAGACTCTCCCAGCTGCTGCGCTTAATTAAACCAACTTGTTCCTGTTTCGCCAACCACCTCTTGTATTTTCATTTCTTCAAGTTAAATTCATATCTCAGCAACAACCGCCTCCCCTTAACAGTTTGACTACAGAGGGTGTCCTCCGTTGATGCCATGAGGTCTTCCTTACCCTAAACCAGGGTAAATAGGCATACTGTGTGTTTGCTTTTCATCCCTTATTACATGTGCAGTGAGTGTGCTCTGTTTCTGTGTTTTTCACGCAAAACAACACTCTCATTGAACTTTTTAGACAGCACATACATAGTGCATGTCAGCATAATCAAAAGTGGAGACAATTAAAATAATTGTACTCCTTCGGATTGTCAGTTATTAATTTGTACCTCTGTTCTTACGTGTTAATATATACGTCTAGTTGAAGATCACACTCTTTCTTACAAATTCATGATTACACATTAGTGTTTAGATCAGGGATCCCCATTTGCCTGTTGAAAACCCCTGACCTTATATGGGCTTGTTTGCGGTCTGAAACATGTGGGCCACTTAGGATGATTGGGACATAATTCTCAGCATTCATCCATCTTACTTCTTTTTAATCTTACCAAGTGTACCCATCAATAAATCATTCCCTTAGAGTTTCCACTGATGTAGTTTTACAATAGGATCCGGATCCCTGACTATCCAGTTATCATTATTTTTTTTTTTTTTTTGAAACCGTTTATTGCAATCTCAAGAATATACAAGTATGGGCCTACAACCTTCCGGCCGGCCGCTAGAATGATAGGAGCATATGACATACGTGCAAAAACACTTGGCGTTGCAGAGAAGCAAAATCAGGAGGTATCAACGTCGTGGGCCCCATCACTCTGACCCCACAATACGGTTTCATTTTATACAAACAACACGCAAACCACACCCGCAAGGCAACCCGCAATCGAAAGTAACAGCACGTGCTCCCCGAATGGGGGACCCCAGCCATCCACAGGAGTCTAAAGAGGGGAAGGGGAACAGATCGAGGACTGGGGGAACTCCGTGCTCGGGGCTAGGGAAAGGAGTCAACTAAGGGGACGGGGCTGGTGAGGCCGCAGGCAGCGATGGTGGCGCGCAGATACCCCCGCGGTAGGCGTTCCAGGGGCCCCACACCTTCACCCATGCCCCAGGCTTACCCCTCGCCACGTACACCACCTTTTCTCGGAACATGCACCAATCCATGTGTTCTTTCCAGGCCGACACCGCCGGGGGCCTCTGGGATCCCCACAGTTGAGCAATGTCACGCTTAGCTATCATATATCCCAGAGTCACCCATCGCGTCTGCGGAACCGAGTAGTCAGTTGGTTCCCACACATTCAGCAGGCATCTCCTCGCTTCAGGCAGCAGCGCGACATGCGTAACCACTCGCAGGACCTCATGCACACCACGCCAGAATCGCTCCACCTTCGGGCATTCTCACAAAATATGCAAAAAAGACGCCAAAGCACCACACCCACGCTTACACAACCCATCCTCAGCACAGCCCATACGCAGAAGCCTTGGCCCCGTCATGTAAACCCGGTGGAGTATCTTGAGCTGGACGAAGCGAAGGCGAGCCGGTATGGCCACCTCCTTCGGAGAGGCCACCGCGGAAATCCAGTCCTCGTCGTCCAACTCCAGCCCGTCGGCAACCCAAGCCTCGCGGAGGCCAGTCAGCAAGCCCGAGCGGTCATTAATCAATTTTTTGTAAATAAGGGAGATTGTGCTATCCGGAACGTGGCCATCCAGCACTCTATCCTCCAGGGGGGAAGACTCCGGGATGGAGGCGACGTCTGGGAAGACGGAGCCCAGTGCGTGACGGACCTGCAAGTACCGAAAGTATTCACTGCCCTGCAGCTGAAACTCCGCCTGCAGCGTCTCGAATGTTTTAAATCCCCCCCTCGTCCAGAGGTCCCCCACTTTACTGATGCCGATCGTGTCCCACTTCTCGAAGCCCTTCGAGGTCCACAGGGAGCCCAATCTCTCAGACGCGTACAACGGTGATGCCCGGGTCAAACGGTCCTTCCACCCCATAGCTGCGTTAGCCGCGTGCCATACTCGCACCATGACACGCGTAGGTCCCGTCAGGCGGGAGCCGGGCGCGCCAGAATAGAGCGCTCGATTATAGTCGCCACCAGGCAGGAGCATCTTGTCCATTTCAAATGCCGGGTTTAAGGCGGGCCCGTAAAGGCCATGATTAATTGCAGCTAGCTGGGAGGCCCAGTAATACCGTTTAATATCCGGGAGGGCAATCCCCCCGTCGTACCATGGGAGCGTCAACTTCGCCAGGGCAATACGCGGCCTCCCGTCCCAGAACAGGCGGCGCTGTAGACTCTCCACCTCACGGAAGTAGCGCGCCGGGACTAAATCCATAGTATTCTGGAGAGCGTACAGGAAGCGTGGCAACGACATCATCTTAAACAATGCCGCCCGGCCGAGCGGCGAAAGCGGCAGGCACCGCCAGCGCGCGACGTCCTCCTTCAAGCGCTGGAGGGGGGGAAGCAAATTCCGCTCGTAGCGGGCCTCCGGGTCCAGAGTAATGTAAACCCCCAGGTACCGAAACCCCTGGGAGGCAATCTGGATCGGACAGCCCCGCGGGAGGACGGGAGCCTCCCCGGAAAGCACATACACACATGATTTAGCCCAGTTGATGACAAGGCCTGAGTTGCGGCCGAATGAGCGCAAAACATCAACCAGGACAATCAGTGATGTACGCGGGGAGGCTAGGTACAAAAGGATATCGTCAGCGTATAGGGACACGCGGTCCTCATACTCGGGGGTCCAACGGAGACCACGGATGGAAGGGTACCACCGCAGCCACTCCGCCAGGGGTTCCAAGGCCAGCGCAAACAGGAGCGGCGACAAGGGGCAGCCCTGTCGCGTGCCCCGTCCCAGCCCGAATGGGACCGATACTCTTCCATTCACCACCACCTGCGCCAATGGGCCCGAGTACAACAATTTGACCCAGCTGATGAACCCCGGGCCAAATCCAAACTTCGCCAGCATAGCCCAGATGTATGGCCACTCGAGCGTGTCAAACGCCATGGTGGCGTCTAAGGACGCCAATATGGCCGGCTCCCGCACAAACGGGACACGCGCGAGCACCCCGTGCAAGCGCAGCAGATTAAGGGCCGTGTTGCGATGGGGAATAAAGCCGGACTGGTCTTGGTGGACCAGATCGCCCACCACGCCGACTAGCCGGTTGGCTAGCACCTTGGCGAGGATTTTGGGCTCCGCATTCAAGAGCGAGATAGGCCGATAAGATGTAACCCGGTCTCGAGGTCTCCCTTCCTTGTGGATCACCACGATTGTAGCCAGACGTTGGTCCGGCGGGAGGGAGCCCAGCGAGTGGGCCGCCAGGAACATCGCCCGAAGGTGGGGTGCCAGTACATCCGGTCGCAGCTTATACAACTCGATAGGGATGCCGTTCGGGCCCATGGCCTTGCCGGATGCAACCGAGCGTATGGCGAGGGCAATTTCGTCGGAGGTAGGAGCGGCATCTAACGACACCCTGTCCTCCACCGAAAGGGAAGGCGACGCGATGTCCCTAAGCAGGGCATGGGAATCCTCCTCCGAGCAGGGAGAAACCGGGGAATACACCTCGCGGAAATAATCCGCGAAACAAGAGACAATGTCTTCTGGCTCGGTGACACGCACACCATCCATCCTCTCAATCAGCGGGACCACACGACTCGCTCTCTCCTTTTTATCCAACCATGCAAGCAGTTTACCAGCCTTATCACCCACATCATACAGTCGCCCCTGTTGCTCTCTATAGAGGCCCCTGGCCGCCTCCGTGACGAGGACCCTGTAGGCCGCCTGCTTAAGTTGTAGGACATGTAGTGCAGCATCTGTCACCCCACCCTCTAGATCACCCTCCAATTCAGCGATTTCGGCCTCCACCCGGGTCACCTCCTCCTGCTCGCGCCTCCGGGCATGGGAGATAAAGGAGAGGGCCTCCCCTCTAAGAACTGTCTTGAAGGCCTCCCACAGGGAGATAGCCGAAGGGACGGACCCCACATTCTCATCGAAATACCGCTGCAAGGATTTAATCAAATCAGCGCGAATGGTGGGGTCGCGCAGGTACCAGGCATTGATTGGAGCTACCCTGCCCTCCCCCCTCGGGAAGACATCAACGTGCAACAGGAGCGGGGAGTGATCTGAAATACCCCGCGCCAAATGGCGCACCTCTCCTACCCTCCCAACATAGGCCGCAGGGACAAGGACATAATCAAGCCGTGAGAGGCTACCATGGGCACCCGAGTGGAAGGTGTACTGCAGCTGCGTGGGATGCTTTAAGCGCCAGCAGTCCACCAATCCCAGTGTATCTAAGAAGCCGGACAGCCACGCCTGCGCCCGGGGGAGGTCCCTAGGGGGGTGACGATCCACAGTCCCAGAAACCACCGCATTGAAGTCCCCCCCAACCACCAGAAGCCCCCCCGGAAGGCCAAGGAGGAGGCGCCCTAGGTCTGCAAAAGTCGTAGACTGTAACCCCGGTGGGACGTACACTGATACAAAGACAACTACTTTACCCTCCATTCTCCCCACCAAGACAGTGTAGCGTCCCCTCTCATCATGGCGCACCTCGTCTATTTCCAACGGGAGCGAGTTCTTCACCATGATGCCCACCCCCCGTGAGCCCGACGTGAAGCCCGAGTGGGCCACCAAGCGATAGCCACGCCGATTCATGGCACAAAAGGAATTACCAATAAGGTGTGTCTCCTGCAGAAAGACCACATCTGTCGAAAGTCGTTTCAAATACTGCAGGACCACACCTCGCTTAATCCTATCCCCCAGTCCGTTAACGTTCCAGGACAATAAAGTCAGGTCCCTACCCCCCATCACATACAGAAGCCATCATTCGTCCCCCCGAGAGCACCTTAAAAACACCAATACAATAAAGGGTTTGCCTTGCGGTAAAAACGAACAACACCCCACCCCAACCCACCCATCCCAACAGAACTCCCCCCTCCCTGCACCCCTGCATGAGCCCAAACAGCCCCCCCAAAGTGCAGTGTGCCTGTCGCCCCATGAATGATTAAACTAACTAGTCCCCCAGAGGAGGAGGGAGAGCCCCCAAGAGACCCCGTACCACCTCCACTGGAGGGGGACTTAACGAACAGTCAAAAGTGACGACAATGTTGTCCAGAGCGAGGCCTACTATTAGTCCCTCAGTCCTGATCCGGCGAGCCCTCCCCTCCAATCGCGCCCCCCCCACACCCCCGGCCCCGATCCCCGGGCAAGGAGTCCAACCAGTCCCCGGCCGCTTCGGGACGATCAAAAAAGTGTGTGCGGCCATCCACCTCCACCCGCAACTTAGCTGGAAAAAGCATCGCATACTTGAGGTTCAGGTCCCGTAGACGACGTTTGACTCCGAGAAAGCTCAGTCTCTGCTTCTGGACCGCTGGGGTGAAATCAGGATAGAAGTTTACGTCCATATTGTCAAGTCTGACCGGTCCTTGTTGCCTAGAAGTCTGCAGGATAGCGTCTCTGTCCCGAAAGTTGAAAATCCAGGCAATGAGAGGCCTCGGAGGGGCTCCGGCCTTAGGTCTTCCTCCGGGAACCCTGTGGGCACGTTCCACCGCGAAGAATTTACTCAGCCCCCGGGGCTGGAGATGGGTGAGAATCAGGTCCTCCACAAACAGGTCCGCCGCCGCCTCCTCACGTCCCTCCGGCACCCCGACAATGCGGACATTGTTCCTCCGGGCCCGACCCTCGGAATCCTCCAGTCGACGATCCATCAGGGCGCTCGCCTGGCCAAGCCGGAGCACCTCCTTTTGGAGGGCCGCCACGTCCGCTGTGAGGCCCGAGGTGGTGTGGGCCAAAGAATCGACCCGGTCATCGGTCTTGGATAAATCGGCCCTCACCAGGCCAACATCCACGTGGACCGAGTCAATCTTTTGCGCCAGTGTGTCAAAGCGCTGGTCCACCGAGGCCTTCATCTCGGCGATAGCGCCCATGACATCTCGCAGGGTCAGATCCGCGGGCAGAGCAGGAGCATCAGTCGGGCCCTCAGGGGACCTACGCGGCACCTCGGGAGATCCCTTCTGGAGGGTGTAGCGGTCCATGCTGTTGGACTGATGGGCTGCGCCACGGCGGGTCGATTTCACCTTTGCCCGGTCGCCATCTTGCTTTGTGGACATGGTTACAGTCCCCAAATCGTGCCAATCACCTCGGAAAAGGCCGACAAACCAGTTCACGGGCTCCGGGGGGGGGGGGCAACCACAGGTCCGCAGGACGGATCACAGCCGGCGGGCCAGCAGGGCACCCCAACGAGGCCACACGACCGCACACCGCCCCGCAACCCAACCTCGCCTACGCAGCAAGGAGGGTGCAAAAGTGAAAGTGAAAGTGCGGGGTACGCGAGTCGCCCAGCCCTGCCCGCCGCTGTTGATCACTTTGTCTCCGGATCGCCCCGCAACTCCAATCCGGGGGGCCGGCGTGGAGAAGGCCGCAAACCTCAGTCGGTGCTCCCGCCGGTGTCCGAGGTCCAATCTGGAAGCGGAAAACGGGTAACACCTCAGCTCGGGCTCACCAACACAGTCCCCTCATCTAGGACAGGATATTTTCAGGATTTATGTAGGAGGTCACGGAGGTCCTCGGGAGCCTCGCACCTACGCGGCCATCTTGGTTGCACGCTAGGCTCCTCCCCCCAGTTATCATTATTAAGCACTCCCACAAACAGAGGATGTTTCCAACCTGATAGTATAATTTTATCAGAGTGGTATGAGGTAGAATATTATGAAGCATGCCACAAAATGTGGATGAGGCTTACTAATCCAATATGAAAAGAGTCTCTTTGTGTACAAGTCAATGTAGTGTTTATAGTTGCTTATTTGATTATTGCATACATTGTGGTTTGATGTTGATACTATTTGCAAATGCACATGTAATGTAGACCAAATAATGTATGGGCAACAGCAGTGCAATACTCCCCCAATCACCGAATAAATATTGCATAGGAATGGTCAAGACAGTGTGCAGAGGCTCATGCAAGGCACTGCTGAAGGCTTTACTAAGCTTCTTCAGTTGGCCGGTACAGGGTCTGAAACCAGAGGCTCTGCTGAAGGCCAAATACATGCACATCCCTAATCGAGTACAGGGGGAGTTGGGTGTGCAGGAGATTAAGTGTGCAGCCTGCCACCAAATGCCATGTACAGTAATAGCTGGCACACAGGAGGTTTGGAAAAAGACTTGCCCTAAGGCACAGCCTCATATCAAACCTTTCTGTGCATAATGAAAAGACTTGAGAAGCGGGGCTGTGTGCACAGGTGGTTCAGCTCAGGGTCTACCACAAGCCAGTCCCTAAAGTCATTTCCTGATGCACCAGGCCATTGACCATCCAGAACTAGAGTTGTGTGGGCACGAGGTTGGGCATACCCTATTGCACATGGCCATAGTATATGAACTGCAGTGGTTGATGGGTTCAAAGGTTGGCCAAGCAGCATGGCCATGGGCTAGGCCCTATTGCCTACACCAGGTCCACAGAGTCAAAGGTGAATTATTTTACTTAGTCATTTAGTGATTATGGTAATGTAATCTGCATATGCTTACCTACTAAAATCATTAGCAGTTTTCAAGTGGCTTAGTCCTTCTTAGGTATTAGCTACAGACAGTTTTAGCTGTCTGTTGGGGACCTATTGTTTTCACTTCTTAGTGTGGGCTTTTGGTCAGCCCCTTGCCCATGACTGGATGACTTTACTGTTGATCTCCCCTTTCTGCTCATGAAATTATGCTTTTTCTCCCTGTATTGTGTTTGTCCCTTTCAGGAGAATTTCAGTCTCATGGTGCATTGATTGATGAAGTATCTTCCACTGCTAATATGAGTCCTTGCTTTGCTCTCTCTTCCTGCTCCCCCTCATTGCTGAATCACTTCTCCTTATCTCTCTTTTTCCTTTGCTCTAACCAGCATCCTATAGCTCCTTCATCTATCTTTCTCATGTTTTGCTGCCCATCGCAATACCAACGAGAAGTCATTTCAAAATATCTTTGTTTAATTTTATCAACCCCCATTCAAAGATGGTTGCACAGATTTTTTATTTTAAACAAAATATTGTTGTTTTCATGAATAAACAATAGCTGCCAGGACATAGTACATCAGAAACAAACAATGGTCCATGCATTGTGGTAGTACAGGTAAAAAAGACAGATTAAGGGGGTCTTCCTAACATGCACAGTCTGAGTCTGTAACATATTATAACATGCCATTTGTCCTCTTCAGTCAGCATCTAACAAATGTCATCACCCAACTCCCTCATCTTCAGTTACCCCTTGCCAAGCTGTAAGATCTTGAGTTCTCCCCTGTAGTTCCAAATCCTTCCCAGAGTGCCCCATGAAAGGTGAGTTACTTCCACTTTTGAATCCTCCAGTAAAAGAAGGGAGCTGCTAGGTGTATCTCTGTCAACATCCGGGGCCAATAGGCTATCTACTAGATGCTCCCATGCTCTAGTCCTATCGATTTTTCCCTGCCCACTCTTCAATTCCTGAAACAATACAGCTCTCTCAAGTCCTGCCCATTTAACCAGTTCTTCTCATCATTTAGTCAGTCATGGTCCCCCATTAGCTTTCCAATGCATTGTCAATTCTCGTGTTGCTAGTATCAATGCAAGGTCAGAAAATCTAGTGGTGGTTTTTAACACAATCCACTACCGCCTCCCAGAACCCCACTAAGGAGGGGCAGGACCATACCATATGGAACATTTCTGCTCCAAGCACTCGACATCTTGGCCATGTCGCAGCAGCTTCTACATAAAAACTATTGATCCTAGGGTAAGCTCTGTGTAGAAAATAAAAATAAATACATTTATACTTGCCATTGCAAGAGATGGTGGGTATGTACGCTAAGATCTTCTCCAAGTCTGCATGAGTACCCTGAAGCTCTAGATCAGGCTCCCATTTCACTTTCACATCTGCGAGGGTAGTAACAATGTTAGCATGTATGGCTTGATATGGGCATGTTACCGCTTTAAGTGACCCGTCGTTGTACAGAGCAGCTGACAGACTTGGTGCGTTGTGGGTTCAGATCCTCCATTTTCCCAGTTGTTCCTAATAATGGCGACCATTGCCTGGTGCAATAAGAATTGGCCACCGGGAAAACCGAATTCATCTCCTAAGTCTTCAAATATGTGGCAATTTTCCATCCCGGTAAATGTCTCCGATGTGGTTTATCCAATAGGCAGCCCACTCTGCTATTTTCTCCCAACACTCCTTAGCAGGCCATTACCTTCAACCATTTAAGCAGCAGGTTTGGTGAGTTGGGCACTGGGACGAGGGTTTGCTAAAGGCAACGTCACAAGCTCTGCTGTATCACCAGGAGCTCCTGGGAGGCAGCAATCATTCACTGCCGGAGAACAAGAGGACCTGGGATAATTCCCGCAAGTCAGGAGGTAGGCTGATGGCACCCTCTTCAGGGTTCATCCTACAGTAAATCCACTGGTTGAATCATTGCAGCTGTGCTGCCAAGTAATAAGCCTTTAGTTCTGGTGCCGCCAGCCCACCCTCCACTACAGGGCATTGCAATTTAGATAGCGCCACCCTACGTCTACCTAACCCCAAGACCATTTCCAATAGTAGGGATTGCAGGTCCCGGAACAACAAGCGAGGCAACAACAGTGGCAGAGTGGAGAAAAAATAAAGCAGTCTCTGGAGCACTACCATCTTAGCCACTGCTATTCTAGTAGCCACAGATATTGGCAATGACAACCAAAAGTTTACCCTAGTTTGGAGTGCTCCTTCAGTTGCTCCAATTTTACCATTTAATAGGGTTTTGGTGGTTAAGGTATATTTTAAGTAGGATTCCAGGTGAGTCTGCACAGGTTCTGGGTTAGAGCGGTAACCTTATAGAGTGGAAACAGGTGGGATTTCTGCTAATTAATTTGCAGGCCCAATACTGCACCAAAGCCATCCAATGGGTCTATTGCACCAGGTGAGTCCAGTCTGACGTCTCAGACAACAAATTGCATATCACCACTGTTCACCAGCACATAACACTGCATAATGGGATTTACCTTGAACCACCAACCCACGGTAAAATTCACCTGTGCGAGCGCTACTGGCTAGCAGCTCCTTTATGATGCTAAATAATATGGGGGAGAGTGGACACCACTGCATCGTACGCCCCACGTCTTATGGGTCAGATAGACTTCTGCCTGTGCAAACCTGCGCTGTGGGAAAGTTTGATCCAGTGTATAAACCCAGGACCCAACCCCATTCCAGCCATAACTCGATATAGGAAGTCCCAACTCAAGCTGTCAAAGGTCTTTGCTATTTCTAGCGCCACAACTGCTGCTGTCTGTTCATCCAAGAAATCCTCATTCAAGAGTTAAAAGAGCCTAGAAACTTTATTTTTAAATGCAGTCCTATTTCCTTTAAGGAAAACAGGCTGATTTATTTTTTTAAGTTTACTTAACAAAAAAGCAATCACAGACCCCAGCAGGCCACCATCTCTGTGGTGGCAGAAAATCGTAGGGGATCACAATTTGCATCTTCCTGATTAATATTCATGAGTTAGGTCCAATTGAGAACTGCTGCAATTTTCTGTGGGAAATCAACCAATTTGTATGCAGATCAGCTGACAAAATACAACAATGATTAAAAAAAATACTGCTTGCAAATTGCGACCAGCATATTGCGACTACGTCTGGCCCATAGTGCAAAAATGGTTAAGGAAAGTTCCTCAGAAATTAACAGTTGCGGTGTAATTTTTCCTTGAATTCTGCCTCTAACACGAGCATGGTATTCCAGCACACGCTTTTTGCGTGACCCTGACTGGGGTGAGAGGCGATCGTTTCATTGTAGTAGAGGCTTTGACATCCAAGCACGACTAGTAATATTCATATGTTCCGCGGAAAAAAGCCGCGCCTTAATCGGTCTCAGCATAACTGCCACTGACGTTTTCAGCCAATTCCATTGCATGATATGCACGTTTTATTAGAAAAAACCAGCTCTCAGATGAGCCGAAAATAGAAAGTGTACGCTAGTCAGTCATAAATGGAAGAATGCGGCGGAGGAGGAGGGTTAATACAATCTTGAAGCTAATTCAGCCCAATGGCAAAGCTCAGAGAAAACAGCAATGAATCATGCGACTGTCGCGGGCAAGGTAATTTATTGCTGGAAACTGAATATAGGATGTCTTGTACATACTAATTCAGTGCACCCATAAAAAATGTATTAGCTCTTTATGCAATAAAACACACCTCCTGCAACCCTCAGCGTTCTGGAACCTGCCGCACTGGAGGTTAATGGAGTCACGTCTCTGTGCTGAAGTTTTCTGAATACAGTACAAGTGACATAATCATGTAATAGAAGTGTCGGGAGTATTCGTACATGTAATGCAAGCGGCGTAATGCTGTCATGGTTCCTAAACACGTTGCTGTACTGTACACGAAGCGATGCACTAAAGTTACCTTCCAGCCAAATATATTTACACAATATTTCTTTATTTGTTTTAACTCAGCGATGCGTTAATATGACGCGTTGCGGAAAGGTATGCTTGCCTGGTAAGTGCAGGGAACTCCAAAAAGGGTGCATGCATCTCTCCCTGGTTCTTTTAATAAATATGCTTCAAGTCATATTTCAGAAGATTAAAAATATTTGCTTTGGGAATTGTATCTCTTTGCCTCTCAGACAGCTAATTATGAACGGAAGCCTTGTCTGGTTTTGCTTAAAGCAGCCTACTCTGGCTCTCATTACGACTGATTCAGGAAGAAAATTACCAAAATCGCTGTTGTCTATAGTACTGGGATGAAGAGGTCCAGCAGCATTATGAATGAACCCTTGTGAAATAGGGAAATAGCTCTGGGTACTGGTGCTTCTGCACCGGATTCTTCCGGTTTTTTCCTTATCTATGGCCTGATGTACTAAGTCCTTTTACTATTGCAAAATCAGCAATTCGCAATATATGGGGTGCAGTCTTCAAGGTTCTGGTGTGCTTTAAATTGGCCTGTAACTAATCCTTCTGTAACTGGAAGCAATCTTAATTTGTTCACACCAAACCAATTTCTGATTCTGCCATGTTAAATATAAGTTTCCCTTACAGGTTTTAATTACCATAAATCAGATTAGGTTTTTTTAGGTACCAAGTAGGATGTGAGTGATATACTGTGCCTCACTCACCTATTTCATACTACTTAACGGATCATCCAATGTAGCAGAAAAACACACTTCTCTTTATCCAGAATTAAGGCTCTAACAGTCACCAACAACAAGTATTCTATCCGAGTCTGGTAGCTTAGCGTATTATTTGTCCTCTGTAGGGGTCTGTGCTTGACCTCATGGCCACAGGTTCAAATTTCAGTGGATCTGCAAAGACTTTCATTCCTATGAGGTTGATAAAAATGAGTACTATTGACTTGGGTAAAAATAACCATCTGTTATTTAGCACCAAGATACTCTTTTGGGTGAACCTGTGCTTTACAAATACAGATGATACGTCATTCTAGAATATTATTTTGTTTGATGAAATCAGCTGGGGATTTGTCATATAGTGGGACACCATTCACTGGATGACCCTTTTAAACATAACTCTATTACTATTCACACTAGTCAATGTTGTTGAAATTAATGTTCAAGGTCCTCAAAAGTTATCCATCTAACTGAAGGAATCTTAGTAACAGTGTTTCATTGGATAGTTCACTTGGAGATTCTCAGTTATGTGGCACAAACCATTGTTTATACTGTAAAGAACACATATTAGAAATCCTTTGGGTTAAGAAAAGAAAATCCCATTTTCATCAGAGGTTCCTTCAAACTTTCAATTGAGATCTTGGCATTAAGGGCGCAAACAATACAATACTTCATAATTGCCTTTACTTTTGTTTAATCAACTCATTTGAATAGATGTTAAATGTCATTGCTATAATACTCTATCCATGCAACAGTATACAATATCTCACAAAGATATATGCCACAGAGTCTTCAGTTCAAAAGGTATATGAGAAGGCAGTATCTGTACCAATACCACAAAACAACCATGACAGGCCGAAATGGTGAGTCGTAACTTATTGGCTCTGTTGGGCCATTTCATGGATTCACCTTACTGCAGTAGAGGGGATTCGTAGTCTAGACTGGTTAGGGCCCTATGACATAGGTGCTCCCCCTCTGCAAAGGCATCACACTAGCCCCTGGAAGGCCACCCCGACTCTAGGTCAGTGTGATGCAAGATGCCCTTAGCACCACTAGGCTGTACGTTTTGTCCGCTGTGGAAATGTGCTACATATGGTGTTTTCCGTCCACCCCTAGTCGTGATTCTCTGCATCCCTTCCCAATCTTGTGTTAGTACCACCGAAGACACTTTTAAGTCTTGATGGCGTTGTATGCCTCTCCTGCTTTAATCCAGTCCGGTGCATATTAGGATGTGAGCTGAATGGGCTAGAATGGTCCTGTTTTGTGCTGTGATGCATGCTGGGGGTGGGGGGTGCATATTCCTGTGTATGTAAACATTTAATTTGATTATATGTATGTATCTAGATATGTAAATTCCCTAATATAAATATCTACAATAATTATCTATATATTTATTACTTTACTCCTACTGTGAAAAAAAAAAAATCTTTGACTCTCTCTAATGCCGCACAATGTTTCACCCTATACCTCTCTCAATATATCCTCTATCTCCACTTTGACTCTTCCCAAACCTCATTCTACTACTATGATGCCCAAAACAATCCTTTCTAGACTCTTACCTCCTCTAGCCCTCCTTGGATCACCCCAAACCTCATTTTAATACTATGATCTCCTAAACAACCCTTCTAAATTCTTCCCTCATCTATTTCTCCTTTGGCTCATCCCAAAACTCAGTTTACTACTATGATCTCCCTAATCTATTTCTAAAGATTCTACCCTCCTCCATCTCTCATTATTTTCATTGCCAACCTCATCTTATTACGATGATCACCCAATAAACACTTTCTAGACTCTTCCTTCTTCTATCCCCCATTATCTGTTTTCCGTCCAACTAACAGACTAAAATTTCCACTGTTAAATAACTCAAATTTCACTATGCTAATCCACCACTAAGCCTTTTTGGGTTTCGAAGCAGCAGGCTACTCACCGAAAAGCACTTTGACGCCTCATCAGGAGTAGTAAGTGCTATATAAATACAATTACAATACAATACAATATCACATGGTTTAAACAACAAAAGGCCATTTCCAATGTGCAAACGTCGTTGTAGGAGTCAAAAAAGTTTTCGGACTTGTTAAATTGGTTCTGCGACCCCTACCAAATCACAACATTGAACGGTCAGAAAAAGGGGCATTCCTTCCAAATTATGATAACTGAACTATCAATGTTTTGTGACTCCAATTTTGGTTGCAAACTATTGACAAGCAAAGAACTTCCATGTCGAGATTACATGTTGAGATTACATCTGATTTGCAAACGGTTAGGGCCCTCATTCGACTCCTTCTCATTTGTGATAGGGTGTGGCAACCTTGGGGGGTGGGGTTCAGAGGGGGAAATAGTGGTGCAAGGAACCGCTGCTTGATCCCCCTGACATTTTCCAGTGATTCTTTAATTTGTGAACCCAACTATCAGAATATAGGACAGTTTGCAAAATCTTATTAAACTCGCATAAGGTTGAAGTACATTTGAGACTACTTTGCAAATCATCTGCCCTATAGGCTCTTTTGCACATTTTAACAAGAATTTCCTGCTGAACTCTACACAGAGAATAATAATCGAGGGTGCAGTGTCCTGACTAACTTGTGATGCCAATTCAGTTGTCTTCCAATACTGGCCAAATGATGATTTTTCAGATTCTCCCAATGATCGCCCATAAATTGCAAATTCTCAAGAGCAGGACTAAGTAGAGCAATGACCCTACAGGGACATTATACTTAAGTAGGTCTGTCAGTGTGGCAGTTTGCTGGAGGCACTGTAAGCAAAAAAATCTTTGTTTCGCTTTTTGCAATGTGTGAAAATAGGGGTACCCCTGAATACCTACCTGACCTGACCTGGTCAGTCCGGTCGCTCCTCCTGCCGCGTGGCCACCCCGAGTGTGCCCGCTCTCCTCCCGCTGCCGCCGCCGCTGCTGAGCCAAGTCAAGGCTGCCCCTGTCTTGGTTTGCCTGTCCCTGTGCTGTTAGCTGTACTTCTGCTGCCGTTTTCGCGTTTCCTCGGTTTTCTCGTGTTGCCCGTATACTTGTAAGTTGTAAGCTGTCCCTGACTGTCCCTGTGCCTGCTTGTTGTCCCTGACTGTCCCTCTGCCTGCTTGTCCTCGTTGTCCATTTTTCTGCCGTTTCTCGTGTGTGCCCTGTAAGTGCCCATTGTCCTCGTTGTTCCCTGCCCCACCCTGCTCCCTGCTGCTGCTCCCCCGCGGCCCCACCCCCGCTCCCTCCAGCATCCTCGCACGCTCCCCCCCACTCGCCACCCCGCTCCCGCCTCCCAGCTGCTCCTCCCTCGCTCTGCCCCCCCACTACGCCATTTATGGCGGAGTCCACGCGTACGCGCAGCGGTCACGCGCAGCGGGCGCGCCAATGGTGTGCCGAAGGCGTGCCAAAGGTAAGCCCGTCTGCGCCCGTCCGTGCCTGGACCGCGCCCAGCGCCAGACCCCCTGGCCCCCGCAGATGCCATCCCACCCGCCGGACGTACGACGCCGCCACCCTCAGCGCACTCAACACCTGACGCCTCCCCGGATGCCACCAAGCCACCCCAGGACGCACCCACAGACCCTTCACCTGCCAATCCTGCGAGTTCACCTGCATCCGCCAAACCTAGCACCCACAGCAAAAACCTGAAGTGCATCCTGCTCAACACCCGCCCCGTCCACAGACACGCCGCGGAACTATGGAACCTGCTCGGCACCACATCCCCGGACGTCGCCTTCCTCGCGGAGACCGGGATGAACGCCTCCTCATCGCCCAACATCGCCTTTGCCATCCCGGAAGGCTACAAGATCATCCGGAGGGACCGCGCCAACCAGACTGGAGGAGGCATCACCATCGTCCACAAAAACACCATCCGCATCTCGTCCAACTCCGAAGACACCCTCACAGCCGCTGAACATCTCCACTTCCAGATACACACCGACCCCAAGACTACACTCAGAGGCACCCTTATCCATAGACCCCCAGGACCCCGCACACAATTCAGAGAAGACATCGCAGACTTCATCAGCCCACACGCCCTCCCCTCCGCCGACTGCATCCTCCTTGGGGATCTCAACTTCCACCTGGAGAACAACAACGACAACAACACCACCACCCTACTGGACAACCTCGCTAACCTCGGACTCAAGCAACTGGTGAACACCCCCACCCACTACGCCGGACACACGCTTGACCCAGTCTTCACTTCCAGCAAGCACATCTCCTTCAACCACTCAACCGGACTTCACTGGACAGACCACAGCTGCGTCCACTTCAGCTTCAGAAAGAACACTACTCACCACCTCCCGCAACAGGTTCCCAGCAGGAACTGGAACAAGATCACCACCGACCAGCTCACCGCATCCCTGAACCAGAACCCTCCCGCCAGATCATCGGACCCCAACCAAGCGGCCCACAACCTCGCACAATGGATCACCAACTGCGCCGACGACCTCGCACCCCTGAAAACCCATCCCAGCAGGCCCGGAAACAAGAAAGCCCCGTGGTCCAACGACGACCTCAAGAACTCCAAGAAGAACTGCCGCACCCTTGAGAAAACCTGGCGAAAGAACCCGACCACAGACAACATGACCGCCCTCAAGCACGCCACCCGCAAATACCACCAGCTGATCCACACCACCAAGAAGACAGTATTCAAGGAACGTTTAGACAACAACGCACACAACAGCAAGGAGCTCTTCAGCATCGTCAAAGAGCTCTCCAACCCCAGCGCCGGAAACAACGACATCACTCCCTCACAAGACCTCTGTGACTCACTTGCCACGTTCTTCCACAACAAGATCGCAGACATACACAACAGCTTCGGCGAACAGACCATGCACCCTACCATAGAACCAACGCTCCCCACCACCACCCTCCGCGACTGGACCCCAGTCAACACCGATGACAACATCCGGACGATGAACACCATCCACTCCGGATCACCAACCGACCCATGCCCTCACCACGTCTTCAACAAGGCAGACTCCGTCATCGCACCCCAACTCCGGGACATCATCAACTGCTCCTTCAACACCGCCACCTTCCCGGAGAGCTGGAAGCACGCCGAACTCAGCGCCCTCCTGAATAAACCATCGGCAGACCCCACCGACCTCAAGAACTACCGCCCCATCTTGCTGCTCCCGTTTCCCGCCAATCGAGAAGACCGTCAACAAACAGCTGGCCGCCTTTCTCGAGACGAACGGATCCCTCGACCACTCACAGTCCGGCTTCCGAGCCAATCACAGCACCGAGACCGCCCTCATCACAGCCACTGACGACATCCGAACCCTGCTCGACAACGGGGAAACAGCGGCCCTCATCCTCCTGGACCTCTCCGCAGCGTTCAATACTGTCTGCCACCGCACCCTAGTTCAACGCCTCAGCAACGTCGGAATCCAAGAGAAGGCTCTGGAGTGGATCATCTCGTTCCTCGCCGGAAGAACCCGGAGAGTCCGCCTCCCCCCGTTCAGATCTGAGGCCACCGAAGTCATCTGCGGCGTACCACAAGGTTCATCACTCAGCCCCACCCTCTTCAACGTGTACATGAGCCCCCTCGCAGCCATCGCACGCCGACACAGCCTCAACATCATCACCTACGCCGACGACACCCAGCTGATCCTCTCCCTCACCAACGACCCCGCCACCGCCAGAACTAACCTACACGAAGGGATGAAAGAAGTAGCCGAGTGGATGAAGAACAGCCGCCTGAAACTGAACTCAGACAAGATGGTAGTCCTCATCCTTGGGTCAACACCATCTGCCTGGGACGACTCCTGGTGGCCCCCGGCCCTAGGCTGCGCACCCAAACCAACGGACCATGCACGCAACTTGGGCTCAATCCTGGACTCCTCCCTGTTGATGACCAGACAAGTCAACGCCGTCTCATCTTCATGCTTCAACATCCTACGCATGCTCCGAAAGATCTTCAGATGGATCCCCACCGAAACCAGGAAGACGGTCACGCAGGCACTTGTCACCAGCCGACTAGACTACGGAAACACCCTCTACACCGGAACCAGAGCCAAACTGCAGAAAAGACTCCAACGCATCCAGAACGCCTCTGCACGACTCATCCTGGACATCCCCGCCACAGCCACATCTCCAGACACCTGAGAGACCTGCATTGGCTCCCCGTCAGCAAAAGAATCACGTTCCGCCTCCTCACCCACGCACACAAAGCACTCCACGACCTGGGCCCCAGGTACCTCAACAACCGCATGACCTTCTACACTCCCACCCGCCAACTACGATCGACCAACCACACCCTCGCCGCCGTCCCACGCATCCGAAGAACCACCATGGGAGGAAGATCCTTCTCCTACCTGGCAGCCAAGACCTGGAATTCCCTCCCCATCCACCTCCGCCTCACCCAAGACCACCTCTCCTTCAGGAGGCAACTGAAGACCTGGCTGTTCGAGCAGTAGCGGACCCCCCCCCCCCCCCCCCCCCAGCGCCTTGAGACCCTCCAGGTGAGTAGCGCGCTATACAAATTTCTTGATTGATTGATTGATTGATTGATTTGAATACATTTCCTAAATCAGGGTCAAAATACTATATGTGAATAAACCATTTAGGAAATGGTTAAAAAGTGGACCTAAGATCAACAAAAACAATGCGTGACCAGAAAAAGAAAGGTATCAAAAATATCATTTTTATTACTTTTAGAAACCAAGTATTTATGAAGAATATTTCTATATATTTTATCTTTTTAAATAACAAAAGAAGAGAATACAAAAAATAATAACATCAATACCAGTTTGGAAAAATATACAATTTCTGTCTCTAACTATGTATTGAGTGCAAAATATTAATATATGATAGTTGCAAATAATCTTCAATCATACTTACTACCTCTTCATCTCGATAGGGTCAGCATGGGACTTTGCAGGCCGATCGGATTTCAGAGGCATAACACACTCAGAGTTAATGTGAGACCGCCATTGTCAGTCCTTCATGTTGTTGGTCTGTTTTTAGTTTACACATGATTTTCACAGAATATGAACTACGCGCCACAACTAAATACATGTTGTTGAATGTCGACTTTGTTTGTCTTAAGTCTGTCTTTATGGTTTATGTGATTGCCACGATGCGCCACAATCAGATAGAGCTTATCGTATTTAGAAGTTAAATGTAAGAAAGCACTTAAGAATACTCATAGGCAACAGTGTATACGAGGTCAATGTGCCCAAATTTATTGCGCCATTATCACTTACCCTCATATACCTATGGATTCCCTGTTTATTCTTAGCATCACCGGGGCACATTGTAGCCACGCAAGTTTTATTTATTTTTTTTTTTTTTTGAAACCGTTTATTACAAAACTCAAAAAATATACAAAGATGGGCCTACAACCTTCCGGCCGGCCGCTAGTAAACAAAAGGAGCATATGATACACATTGTAGAGCGCGCGTTGCGGCTAAGGAAGATGCACAGGAGTTAGCAGCGTTGATAGCCACACCATCCGGACCCCACTGTACGGTTTCATTTTAAACTGAAATAACAACCAGAAAAAACAAAAACCACAAGGCAATCTACAATCAGAAATAGCAGCATGTGCTCCCCTGAGAGGGGGACCCTACCAATCCGTAGGAGTATCAAGAAGGGGAAGAGATCAGGATTAGGGCTGGGTAAAACTCAATGCCCGGAATGGGGAAGATGGGTCGGCTACGGGGATGGGGCAGGCGACGGATCGGGCAATAACGGTGGAGTACAGATTCCCCCGCGGTAGGCGTTCCAGGGGCCCCAGACTTTCACCCATGTCCCAGGCTTACCTCTCGCAACATACACCACCTTTTCCCGAAACATGCACCAATCCATATGTTCCTTCCAGGCCGAGACAGTCGGGGACCTCTGAGATCCCCACAGTTGAGCAATATCACGCTTAGCCACCATATATCCCAGAGTCACCCACCACGTCTGTGGCGCCGAGTAGTCGGTAGGTTCCCACACATTCAACAGGCATCTCCTCGCTTCGGGTAGCAGCACCACATGCGTAACCACACGCAGGACCTCATGCACACCACGCCAGAATCGCTCCACCTCCGGGCATTCCCACAATATATGCAGAAAGGTCCCCAAAGCGCCACACCCACGCTTACACAACCCGTCCACAGCATAGCCCATACGCAGAAGCCTCGGCCCCGTCATGTAGACTCTGTGGAGTATCTTGAGCTGGACGAAGCGAAGGCGGGCCGGTATGGCCACCTCTTTCGGGGAGGCCACTGCAAGGGTCCAGTCCTCGTCGTCCAGCTCCAGTCCATCGGCAACCCAAGCCTCACGAAGGGCAATCAGCAATCCCGTGCGGTCATTGATCAGTTTTTTGTAGATCAGTGAGATCGTGCTGTCCGGAACGTGTCCATCCAGCACTCTATCCTCAAGGGGGGAACACTCCGGGATGGATGCAACGTCCGGGAAGACGGAGCCCAGTGCATGACGGATCTGCAAATACCGAAAGTACTCCCTGCCATGCAAGTGGAACTCCGTCTGCAGCATCTCGAACGTTTTAAATCCTCCCCTCGTCCAGAGATCCCCCACCTTGCTGATGCCTATCATGTCCCACTTCTCAAAGCCCTTCGAGGTCCACAGGGAGCCCAACTGCTCGGACGCGTATAGTGGTGACGCCCGGGTCAGACGATCCTTCCACCCCATCGCCACATTAGCCGCGTGCCACACTCGCACCATGACACGCGTGGGGCCGGTCAGCCGAGCGTCGGGCGTGCTGGAGTAGAGCGCTCGATTATAGTCCCCACCCGGGAGTAGCATCTTATGCCGGGTTTAAAGCGGGCCCATACAGGCCGTGATTAATCGCAGCCAGCTGGGAGGCCCAATAGTATCGTTTGATATCCGGGAGGGCAATCCCGCCGTCATACCATGGGAGCGTCAGCTTCGCCAGGGCGATACGCGGCCTCCCGTCCCAGAACAGGCGGCGCTGCAAACTCTCCACCTCACGGAAGTAGCGCGCTGGGACGGGGTCCATAGTATTCTGCAAAGCGTAGAGGAAGCGCGGCAGAGACATCATCTTAAACAATGCCGCCCGGCCAAGCGGCGAGAGCGGCAAGCGCCGCCAGCGCGTGACATCTTCCTTCAGGCGCTGGTGGGGGGGAAGCAAGTTCCGATCATACCGGGCCTCCGGGTCCAGAGTAATGAAGACACCCAGGTACCGAAATCCCTGCGGGTTCGATCTGGATCGGACAGTCCCGCGGGAGAATGGGCGCCTCCCCAGAGAGAACATACACGCACAATTTAGCCCAATTGATGACAAGGCCGGAGTTACGACCAAATGAATGCAAAACATCAACCAGTACTATAAGTGAGTTACGTGGGGAAGCTAGGTACAAGAGGATGTCATCGGCGTATAGGGATACGCGGTCCTCATGCTCGGGGGTCCAACGGAGACCACGGATGGAAGGCTCCCACCGCAGCCACTCTGCCAGGGGCTCCAAGGCAAGCGCAAAAAGGAGCGGCGATAAGGGGCAGCCCTGCCGCGTGCCCCGGCCCAGCTCAAACGGAGCCGATACTCTACCGTTCACCACCACCTGCGCCAATGGGCCCGAATACAGCAATTTGACCCAACTGATGAACCCTGCGCCAAAGCCAAACTTCGCAACCATCGCCCAGATGTATGGCCATTCAAGCGTATCAAACGCCATGGTGGCGTCCACGGATGCCAAAATGGCCGGCTCCCGTATGTACTGAACACGTGCAAGCACCCCATGCAAACGCCGCAAGTTAAGAGCTGTGTTACGATGGGGAATAAAGCCGGACTGATCCTGGTGAACCAGTTCGCCCACCACGCCGACCAGCCGATTGGCCAGGACCTTGGCGAGAATTTTAGGCTCCGCGTTCAGTAGCGAAATGGGCCGATAGGATGTAACCCGGTCCCGAGGTCTCCCCTCCTTGTGGATAACCACGATTGTAGCCAGACGCTGGTCCAGCGGGAGGGAGCCCACCGAATGGGCCTCCAGGAACATCGATCGGAGATGTGGTGCCAGCGTATCCGGTCTCAATTTGTACAACTCGATGGGGAGACCATTAGGACCCATGGCCTTGCCGGAAGCGACCGAACGTATGGCGAGGGCGATTTCGTCGGAGGTTGGAGCGGCGTCTAACGACACTCTGTCCTCCTCCGAAAGGGAAGGCAGCGCGATATCCCTGAGCAGGGTACGGGAATCCTCTTCAGAGCAGGAAGACACCGGGGAATACACCCCACGGAAATAGTCCGCGAAGCAGGAGACAATTTCTTCCGGCTCAGTAACACACACACCGTCTGTTTTCTCAATCAGCGGGACTACACGACTCGCTCTCTCCTTTTTGTCCAGCCACGCAATCAATTTACCAGCCTTATCACCCACATCATACAATCTCCCCTGTTGCTCTCTACTGAGGCCCCTGGCTGCCTCCGTGACGAGGGCCCTATAGGCCGCTTGCTTGAGTCGGAGGACATGCAATACGGCATCCGTCACCCCACTTTCTAGATTACCCTCCAACTCGGCTATCTCAGCTTCCACCCGGGTCACCTCCTCCCGCTCGCGCCTCCGGGTGTGAGAAATGAGGGACAGGGCCTCTCCTCGTAGTACTGTCTTGAATGCCTCCCACAGTGAGACAGCCGAAGGCACGGACCCCACATTCTCGTCAAAGTAGCGCTGGAGGGATTTAATCAATTCAGCGCGAATAGTGGGGTCGCGCAAATACCAGGGATTGATCGGGACCACCCTACCCTCACCCCTCGGAAAAAGGTCCAGGTGTAACAGGAGCGGGGAATGGTCCGAGATACCCCGTGCCAAATGGCGCACCTCTCCCACCCTCCCAACATAGGCCGCCGGGACCAGGACATAATCTAGTCGTGAGAGACTACCATGGGCCCCAGAATGGAAGGTATACTGTAACTGCGTGGGATGTTTTAAACGCCAGCAATCCACCAATCCCAAAGTGTCTAATAGACCAGAGAGCCACGCTTGGGCCCAGGGGAGGTCCCTAGGGGGGTGACGATCCACAGTCCCGGAAACCACCGCATTGAAATCCCCCCCCACCACCAGAATCCCCCCCGGAAGGCCAAGGAGGAGGCGCCCCAGGTCCGCAAAGGTAGTCGACTGCAGCCCCGGTGGGACGTATACTGACACAAAAACCACCACTTTGCCCTCCATCCTTCCCACCAAGACCGCGTAACGTCCCCTGTCGTCATGGAGCACCTCATCAATCTCCAGCGGAAGCGAGTTCTTAACCATGATTCCCACACCCCTTGAGCCAGACGTAAAGCCCGAATGGGCCACTAGGCGATAGCCACGCCGATTCATGGCGCAGAAGGAGTTGCCAATGAGGTGTGTCTCCTGCAGAAAAACTACATCGGGCGAGATTCGCTTCAAGAACTGCAGGACCACCCCACGTTTAATCCTGTCCCCCAGTCCATTCACGTTCCAGGACAAAAGAGTTAGTTCCCTACCCCCCATCATAGACAAGAGCCACCATTCGTCCCCCCGAGAGCACTATAGAGCTATCACAATGATACTTTTGCCTTGTGGTGAAAACGAACAACACCCCCCCCATCCCTACCCACCCACCCCAACAAAACTCCCCCCTCCCTGCACCCCTGCATGAGCCCGAACAGCCCCCCCAATGTGCAGTGTGCCTGTCGCCCCATATATATAATAAAAACTAGCTAAGCCCCCTAGAGGAGGAGGGAGAACCCCCAAGAGACCCCACACAACCTCCATAGGAGGGGAAATTATACAGACAGATGCTTAATCGAGAGTGGCAACATTTTTGTCCAGAGTGAAGCCCAACATCACCCCCTCAGTCCCGATCCAGTGTGCCATCTCCCCCTGCCGCCCCCCCCCCGCCCCCCAGATCACGATCCCCAGACAGAGTGTCCAGCCAGTCTCCGGCCGCTTCGGGGCGATCAAAAAAGTGCGTGCGACCCTCTACCTCCACTCGCAGCTTGGCTGGGAAGAGCATTGCGTATTTAAGGTTCAAGTCCCGAAGACGGCGCTTGACGCCTTGGAAGCTCAGTCTCTGCTTCTGGACCGCTGGGGTGAAATCCGGATTAAAGTTCACCTCCATGTTGTCAAGCTTAACCGGCCCCAACAGTCTGGAGGCCTGCAGGATAGCGTCTCTGTCCCGAAAGTTGAAAATCCGGGCAATGAGGGGCCGCGGAGGGGCTCCGACCTTCGGCCTTCCCCCGGGAACCCTGTGGGCCCGCTCCACCGCGAAGAATTTACTCAGCCCCCGTGGCTGGAGATGGGTAGCGATCAGGTCCTCCACAAATAGGTCCGCCGCTGCTTCCTCCCGTCCCTCGGGTACTCCGATGATGCAGATGTTGTTTCTCCGGGCCCGACTCTCGGAGTCCTCCAGGCGCCGATCCATGAGCGCGCTCGCCTGACTAAGCCGGCGCACCTCTGTTTGTAGCGCCGCCACATCAGTAGTAAGGCCCGATGCGGTGTGGGCCAAAGAATCAACTCGATCGTTGGTCTTGGAAAGATCGGCCCTCACCAGGCCAACATCCACGAGGACCGAGTCGATCTTCTGTGCCAGTGTGTCGAACCGCTGGCCTACCGAGGCCTTCATCTCGGCAATGGCGCCCATGACATCCCGCAGAGTCAGATCCGTGGGCAGGTCCGGGGCATCAGGAGGGTCCTCAGGGGATTTGTGCGGTCCGCCGGGAGATCCCTTCTGGAGGGTATAGCGGTCCATACTGTTGGCCTGATGGGTGGTGCCACGCCGGGTCAGCTTGGTCTTTGCCCGGTCTCCATCTTGTTTGGTGGCCATGGCCACTAGTCTCCCGGTCGCACCAGTCACGTCGTGAAAGGCAGGCAATCAGGGCCACAAGCTCCGGGGGGGGCCACCCCCGATCGGCGGGGTGGGTCACAGCCGGCGGGCAGGCCAAGTCTCCCAGCGAGACCACACCAACACAAGGAGCCCCGCGACCCAACCCTGCTGTGATTGCAAGGGGGTGCAAAAGCGAAAGCGCGGGGTGCGCGACTCGCCAGGCCCGGCCCGCCGCTGTTGTTCACTTTGTCACTGGGTCACCCCTCAGCGCAAATCCGGGGTCTGGCGAGGAGAAGGCCGCAGACTTCAATCGGTGCTCACTCCGGTGTCCGAGGTCCAATTTGACAACGGGAAACGGGTGCCACCTCAGCTCAGGCTCACCAACACATTCCCCTCATCCGAGACAGGATAAATTCAGGATAGTCGTGGGAGGTTGTGGAGGTCCTCGGGAGCCTCGCACCTACGCGGCCATCTTGGTTGCGCGCCCACGCAAGTTTTTTAGTGGTGAACCATCATGCATGCACACCCTGCCACATGCATGAAACCACCAGCTACAAATAAATAGGAGCATGCATTAATAATACAGATGCATGAAAGAACAACTGCGTACTTGTACTCACTAATCTTTTTATTTACAGGTACTCCGATCAGAGGTTTTGTGAGTAATAATCACAACCCACTACACTCACAGCACACTTTAGGGTGTGTGCTGATACTTGCACCCCACGTGGCCTCCTCCATTTTTTAGGCCACGCACTATTTTTGGTCCTGAAGAAAGCCTAAAGAACTATTTAAAAGGCTGAAACTAGTAGACCTTATGTATCAGGGATACCAGGATACATACTATACCCTTGTAGAGATCCCGATTTAGTTTTTACTCATGTCCTAGGACCCTTCCATTAAAAATTTTCAAAAGGGCACTCCTAAGAGACATTTTTAACTTGTAATCACACTTCACATAGCACGGCACTTCCCTTTCACCAAACAACCTGCTCCGCTGTAACTCAGGCATTGTAGCACAGCTGGATTGCATTAGGTAATCCAGTTGGGCCCCGATGATGAAGCATGCCACCTACTAGGTAGGTGGGTGAGGGGTTTTTTACAACAGTTGTTTACTCTCCTTTTCATTTTCACAAAAGTTAACGGCAAAAAGCGTGTGCCTGAAGATACCTTGTTAAAAGAACTTGTCCATTTTGTTTCTTAATACTTACTGGGGAAGAGGACAAGTTACCCTTTTTTCCTCGCTCTCTTCTTGTTCACATATATAGCTGAGGAAATGCAACAAGGTGTTGCGAGCCGTTGGCTTAGTATATAGATCCACTTCTAAGTGGTCTCCGTTGTTCTGAATGACGATGTCTAAAAACTCCACTTTGATGTTACTGGAGTTTGCTGTAAAGAGGATATTGCTGTCGCATAAATTTATCCAGGACACAAATTCTGAGATCTCTTCTTGGTTACCTGTCCAAATGAAAAATACGTTGTCTATATATCTAGACTACATATTAACTGATTCGCTGAAGTTAGCAATCTCATTGCCAATGTATCTAGAGTCAAAGAGAGCCGTATAAATGTTAGCCACTGTGGGGGCACAAGAGGCCCCCATACTGACTCCCTTGGTTTGTTTATATAGGGCCCCATTGAACTCAAAAGTATTCTCTTGGAGAACCAATGTCAGACTGTCTAGTATAAATGTTCATGGACAATCTACGTCAAACGTGTCCATGAACCATTTTACAGCCCCAATGGCACCCTGTTGTGATATATTGCTATATAAGGCCTCAATGTCCATGGTGACCATGATATCAGTTGAGGCATTGAAGTGAAGATGTTCCACATTATTGATGATGTCCCGAGTATCCTGAATGTAGGATGATAACTTAGGGACATGAGGTCTCAACAGGGTGTCTACATACTTTGAGAGGGGCTCTGTAACTGAACCAATCGTTGTGATGATGGGTCTAAAGGGTGGATCCGTACTGTGTTTATGTATTTTGGGAATACCATAAGTTGCAGCCATCTTAGGTTTGTCAATATTAAGATACTCCCATTCTTTGTCACAGATATAATTATGTCTTAGTGCTTGTGTGGTAATAGTAAGCACTAACTTTTGGACTCTTTTGGTGGGATCACTTCTAAAAGGAATATAATGCTGTCTATTGTTAAGCATTTGTGTTGTTTTTTGCTTCAGTGTTAGAAATTCAGAAAATCTCTTCTAACATAAATTGCATTCATTTCTAGGTGTTGGCGTAGAAAGCTACAGAATGATAAGCGGTGATATGATAATTTAGAGGGGAGATTTAGGGGAGATTTAGTTCCAAATGGTGCTTGTTAACGAACATTTAGCAATAGCCACTTTCAAGAACTTGATCAAGCTTAAAACACTTTATAGGAGATCCCCTCAAACAAAGTTTGGGAGCCTAGCTGCAAGGTAATGTGTCTAAAGGACAGTACATTAGGAACACAGTCCAAAAATATATTCACATTTGTCCAGGACAACAAATATCGGCATTCTCCACATGCTCACTAACAGGAGTTGCCAGTTTACACATCCCTATTAACAGGTAGGCTCAGATTTACAAAAGTTTAGCATCAGGCTAATGTTTGTTAGACCTGGCGTCTTTTGGTGTGGTTTCCTCTGTCTTTTTGCCTCTGACCTTCTGTTTTTGACTGTCTGCTTGATTTCATTTTTGCTGGCTTTAAGGCTCTGGGCACTTTGTCACTGCACGCCAGTGCTAAAGTGCAGGAGCTCCCTGTAAGTCAAATGCGACTTGTGGGTTTGCAGCCAGGATTGTTCCACTCACATGAGTAGCCCTGCAAACATGTCTCAGGGCTGCCATTGCAGTGTCTGTGGGCACAGTTTTTAACTGTCATATCGACATGGCAAGTACAGCCATTTGCTAGTCCCCAACCTTCCCATTTTTTACATGTAAGGCACCCCTAAGGTAGGCCCTAGATAGCCCCAAGGCCAGGGTGCAGTGTATATAAAAAGGTGGGACATGTGGGTTTAAATTTTAAATGTCCTGGTAGTGACAAACGGCTAAATTCACTATAGCAAGGCTTATCTCTCTGATAGGTTAGCTTTGGAGCTCCCATGTAATATTTTACATGCGTATCTTCCAATTGGGATAAGATAGGAAACTGGAGTTTAGTGGACTCACAATTTAAAAACACAACGTTTAGTGAGGTGGTTTTTAAATTGTAGGTCTGAAAATGCCACTTTTAGAAAATTGACATTTTTGTTGATCAACCATACTGTTCCTCTGCTTGTCCCTAGATTACACATCTGGGTTTGAACGACAGTTGGGCTTTTTAAATTTACTCTAGACAGTTACACACAAAGAGAGCTGAGGTGTGTCCTGCATATCTGATGGACCATCACCAGGCTGATGGGTCTACCTGAGGTAGAAATGTGGGATGAGTTGACACTTGCATCTGAATTGTGTCTGTAGCCAGGGCAGAGTTTTGTGCACTACAAGGACCCTTCTTTGAAGTTTGCCTATTTCAGAGGCTGAACTGGGTATAAGTACTGGACCTCTAAAACCTTGTACTCAGAACACTTCTGGACTGGGCACATACTGCCAAGAAGAAGAGCTGTTGTACTGCCAGGAGAGACTGCCACTTTGCTGCTTGCTTTGCTGTGTTGGTGACTAGACTTTGTTCTCTGCATCCTGCTTTCTAAGGTTATCCAAGGGCTTGAGTTGAGCTCGCCTCCTGTTGGAAGTCTCAGGGCCATCTAAGACCTCGCATGCAGTGCCTGGGCTTTCCTGCCGAGAGCCCAACTCTGTCAAGTGGTGCCAAATCCAGTTCCTGGGCACTTGGAAGTGAGTTGGCTAGAAGAATCCAGCACATTGACTTTGAGGGTGACTTTGGAGCCGGCACCACTTTTTGACACCAAACCACTGCCTGCACTAGAGCTGTGGTTCCCACTCAACACATCAACTGCATCTTGCAACGCAGGCCCCGACACCGCTACAGCACCTCTGAACCAACACAGAGGGAGCCCCAAGTACTGCATCACCGAAGCCCTTGGCACCCGACTCCAATGCTGCACCGGTGGCCCTGTAATGTGACATCGACACTACAAAATCGACACTGCGTGGCTTGACTTAAGACACTTCATCACGGCCAGTGAAACTCATGCCGTGCCACCAACACCGCATTACCTCCCCTGTGTCTTGCAACATCCTGCCAACCAACATGTCAACAAGTTGCTCCGGCAGTAAGGAACTGATGTCACACCGGCCTCCACAAGGCACCTCTCAACATCCTTGTGCTGTCATTGTTTTTAAGATACTGTAACCAGGATCTGTATGAATCTGTAGCCGGCCCGGGCTCCATCGCGGTCAACCCCTAACTTTGAGATTTCTCTCCATCAAGCACATCATTATATAGCTCTAGTTGGAGCGATTGTGTTTCTAAATGCTCTCTGCAGACAGGTGAGAATGTTACTTTGAACCTTTGTTATCTGGTGACCTCCAGGCTGCCAACCAGGCCACCAACCTTCAGGGAACCACACCCTATGGTGGCATTAAGACTGCGGATCAGACTGTAAAAAATGTAAGAAACCCCACAAGCTCTCTATTACCGTATAAAAGATATGACATATCAGTGGTAAAACCCCTCACTGCCTCGAAGGAAGAATATATTTGAAACAATATCTCCCTACCCTTCATCCCTCCTATACAGAAGTGGGTCCTTCAGCATGCCCATCAAACCCTGGAGAAAGCTGTGGAAATATGGAGTGCCTTCAGTCGGGCTCATGAGCTACAAAGGGGACTAGAGGATTCCAATGGAAGGCATCCCTGAGGGGGTGCTTGTTTAGAGGAGGGGCGCACACAGCCCCCTCCCTGTGTGAATTTCTGCCCTAACGACTCCATCCCCTGGGACACAGCACCATTAAAAAGGTAGGTGCCCATACATATGTTGGGAGTGGTGGCGGTTCACCAAGCCCCTGCTGTCCAACCAGCTCCCCACATTCAGCGGGAGTCAGCAGTGCTCCTGCCCACAGGGTCCCACTCCTAATGTTGCTCCCTTCCAGGTAGGAGTATTTGTGTCACGATTCCCATAATTCCCTGACTGTTCGGAATCCATAAAAGCCCATCTAACAGCCCATGCACCAGCACCTGTGTATGTGTAGTGATTATGCACATGGTACTATGATTCACTGGCACTGCATGTCAGTTTGCAGTTATGACACCACAATTGGAAATACGTGTTTTCTGATAACCTTATACGTCTACTGACACTGAGTGTGAAATAGGATTGACAACATACATATACATTCATTATTGTCCCCGTAATCTCAGCCCCCCAGCACAATCATGATGACAGAAACTTTACGGATATTCTTGGCTGCGAGTAAGCCCTTAAAATTTGTGAGTCGATGACACCAAATTTCTTCAACCACTGATTAGAAAAGGCTAGTGGAATAGCTCTCATTAATAAAACAATTTGGGGAAGAAGATCAACTTGATTATATTACATCTGCCCACCAGAGACAGATGTAAGTTGTTCAACCTGCCCAATGATGTTTTAGTCTTCTCCGCCAGAGGAGATACATTTTCATTAATAATCTCTTCTAAATTGCCCGCTATGGTAACACCTAGATGCACTGCCCTTTTAACCACTCTCATGTCTGCCAGGAAAATATACTTGTTGATAATAATTAATTTTTCCTTGTTTAGAGAATACCCTGAAATAAGCCCAAAAAGACGAACCTCTTCTTCAACTACCTTAATAAACTGTTCTGGATCAGGGGTAACCAGAGCAATATAATCGGCATAGGCTTATCATGCTCTTGCAAATAAACCAAGGAGGTTATTATATTCCTTTCAAAACCCCTTATAAAGGGGTCGATATACAGCGGGAATAACAGAGGGGAGCACAGACAGCCTTGTTGTGTCCCCCCTTAAGAGCTTGAATTTCTCAGTCATTTCCCCATTAATGTATACGCTGGCAGCTGGTTCAACATACAGTGCTTTGATAAAATCTGGCCCTAAACCCTTACTTTGCATGGAAGCCCAGATAAAATGCCAGGAGACCCTATTGAATGATTTTTCGGCCTCAAGCATGATAACTGCTATAGGGTCCTCTGGCACTTGCCCAGCACCAAAGAGAGAAATAATCCTTCTAATATGATCTATCGTTCCTCTTCCAGGGATGAATCCGTGTTGCCATTTGGAAATTATCCTATGTATCACTTGACAAAGGCAAGCACTAAAAGTTTTGAATACATTTTTGAGTCCCCGTTAATTAAAGTGATCAGGCGGTAGGAGCCAAGCTCTTGAATGGGTTTGTTCTTCTTAGGGAAAACAATAACTTAGCCAGGTCTCATGACCTAGGGGGCTGGGCCCCTTTAAAGATTTACTTGAACAGGATGATGATAAGGTCCTTGAGTTGATTTGAGAATATTTTATAAAATTCAGTGGGTATTAAATCTATACCAGCGGCCTTCCCTTTGGGTATACTAGACAAAGCTAAGAGAATCCCATCCCAGGTCAGATGGCCATCGAGCTGCTCTTGCTCTTCCCTGGTCAGTTGTTTCAGTGGGGTAGAATCTAAATATTTATGGGTTAAATCCTGTATCTATTGGGTCTAATTCTAGGGTCCTTCATAGTATAATATTTGGTACTAGTTCTGGAAGGAAGCTCAGATCTTAGCTCGACCTGATACCAGTCCGAGTAAGTGCAGGGTCCCTGATTACATCAACTTCCTTATGTATAAATTCCTGTCTGGTTCTGATTGCTAAATGGTGTCCTATTTTTTCACTGCATTCATAGAGTTTTTCCCTGTGAGCAGCTAATTTGGCTGCTGATATTTTGGTAAGAATTTCCCCAATTGAGACCTTGGCAGACACTACTGCCATTTGAGCCTCCTCTAACTCAGTCCTCCGCTACAATGCTGTAATTAGATTTTCTTCCGCTCGGGCCAGGTTCAGTTGATGATCTTGTAGAATTTGTTTCTCATCTTTCCCCCGCTTCAAAGAAAACTGCACAGTTTCCCCCAGATACATGCTTTCAGGGCACCCCAAACAACTCCTAATGGGGCACTACCTACGTTCTTTCTCAAAAAATCCGAAATCCACCCTTTCTTATGTTCCTGGTATTCATCATTATACTACAGTGCCCTCTCAAATCTCCAGGGGAAAACCTTCTTTATGAACCCCGCCACTTGAATAAAAAAATTAAAGGGTTATGATCAGATAAAATTCTGGGGTAACGTTCAATCCTGCCATCCTGTACTGGAGAGGAAGATACAAAAAAATTATCCAATCATGCATGAGACTGATGTGGTGAGGAACATAAATTAAACCCATATTCCATCGGCTTTAGACTAGACCAAACATCCCTGAGCCCATGTGTCTGTTATAAGTTTTCTAAGGATTGGAATGCTTTTGGTTTTCTCCCTGTGTATCTCTAGCTTATGAACCAATTACCAGGTATCCCTCACAATATAATTGTCAGGGACCAATGTGCTAAATTAATGGATAACCAATCAAATACCTCGGGGTCATCAATTATACTGCAGTGGACTGAACATAAAGTTAAAGGGGTACAACATGATGACAGACATCCCGCAATAACCCATCGCCCATGCGGGTCCTCCCATATTTGGTTAAATTGCAACATATTATGACCAGCTAAAATTGCATCCCCACGGGTATGCTCCCCTTGTGTTTTCCTCCCAATTAATCTGCAACCTAAATTTCTTAGCAAACGCTTCTGTGCCTCCTTTATGTGGGTTTCTTGTAGACAAATATTGTCTACATATAACAGTTGAAGCACTTGAGAAACTCTTTGTCTTCCTGGGATCGTTTAGCCCACAGATATTCAGCATTACGCTCCATAATTTCCCACTTCCTGACATCAGGGCAGGCATGTTCCCTTCATCTCTGTACCATTTCTATGTTTTTTTTAATAGGAATCTAAGCCGATTGATTAAAAAGAAAAGCAACAGCAAAAAAAACGTAATCCCCCAATCAAAAAACAATCCCTGTGTGAGGTCAAATCACCCCCACCCGAACCCCAGCCCACCTCCTCCACCCCCAACAACCGACCAATCAGGCAGAGCCTCAATGATGAAGACTTAACTAACTGCCCCATCGCACATTCCGCCCACGCCAAAGCAAAGACAGAAAAGTAAATGACTTCCGAATACCACAGACAATTTACTATTTCGCTGGCGCCATTATATCCCATAATAAAAAAAATGCCCGTATTAAGAAGTGCTTCAATTTGGAAAACTGTGACTACCTCTCCCCGGTTTAAGCTCCTTTAAAAATTCTTAGACTTGAATTTCAGAGGTGAAGCTACAAGTTTGCCTGTTAACAACAATTTTTAGTCTAGCAGTGTTGGAAGCCGGAGTCCCAGTCCTGCACTACTGTCACCAAATGCGGGACCCGGGGCTCCCCACTCAACGTTAGGCCAAGTAAGGACACCGTTTGAGATAGCCCTGCTCACCCCCTTAGTAGCTTGGCACAAGCAGCCAGGCCTATCTCCAAGGCACGCCCACAGAATCCCCCTGGTGACACCACAAATGGACTCCACACGAGTTCGATGGAAACAAGTATAAACTTTATACAAAAAGATATACGATCAGACCACACGATACATAAGCCAACATAGAATAAAGGGTAATATTCGTTCCGGCTGGCTGGTAGGTTAAAATCCCAACCACCGCTTTCAAAATGCAATGCTGGTCACAAAGCTAGAATCAAACACGTTGTAATAGACAAACAATAGTGCACTGCGTAACGATATAATCCTGTGCTGGGCAAAGGAGATATAATACAATGCGTAACGATACACCGCGGTACCTGCAATGGGAGAAATAATGCAATGCATACCGCTACCTTTATGTACTGCGCAATGAAGGAATAATGCAATGTGTCACACCCCAAACACGTACATTGCAATCAAGAGACAATGCAATGCAGGCTGCTACACTCATGTACTTTGCAATTAAAGAATAATGCAATTTGCAACGACAATCATGTACTTTGCAATGAAAAAATAATGCAATGCGGGCCACTACAATCATGTACTTGGAAAGGGAAAATTAATGCAATGCGTAGCGCTACAATCGTGTACTTCGTTAGGCAATAATAATGTCAGGCCTCCTAAGACAGTCTGTCAGTTCATTAGCAGCAATATTGGCAATGTGTTTTGCGACAATAAGCCTCTTCAATAACAGTTGCCCCCCACACGGTTCAAAGATAACACAGAGTACAGCTTAATACTCTGGCCCCTGTACTGCCACTCCTTTCGTCAGTACAGGACTCACTCTGAGCCGAAGCAAAAGGCTCACGTCATCGGAAGGAATGAGAGGCAGAGAGAGTGTCCCTCCGAGCCCGCACCCCGCCCAGGTAGTAATCCACGTTACCTGGGGGCGCGACCCCACTCTCCTCTCCTCCTTCCTTGAACTGAGCCTGCCATGCAGAACTCTCTCAATGGGCCTCAGCGGCTCGGCCTGGCAGCTCAGCTCTTCCGGGGCTGTCGGTCCGGGCCACGACTGTTAGGAAGGTCTCAGGCGGCCGCAGGGCACTCGTACTCCACACCCCTGATATTCCTTTTACTCCAGGTGCACATTCACCGCCGCACCCTCTGGGTCTCCTCTGGCACGATGCCACACACACAATGCTGATGGGACTTCATGTTGACTCTGAGTGCACGCTCACCAGGCACTCCTCCTTGCGGTCTCAGTTGGAACCAAAACACGCTCACTGTGCTGCAGAGACTCACGTTCTTCCGGTGTACATGATGATCAGCCGATCACCTCCACAGTCCCAGGTTGCATCAGAGCATGCACACTGCTTCACTTAGACTTACTATAACTCCGGTGCCCCGATATCCAGGCGCTCTTCACTAACGCCTTCAGCCGTACCTCGACACGCTCACCGTGTTCGAGCCTCACTTCTCCTCCGGTGCACTCGATCACCAGGCACTCTTCACCATCACCTTCGATGCACCCCGACATGCACCCTGCGCATCCGAGACTCACTCCACCTCCGATGCACACGCCGATGAGACGCTCCTCACCAGCGCCTGCAGTGCACCACGACACACACCCTGCACATCCGAGTCTCACTCCTGCTTCGGTACACACGCTGACCAGGCACTCTTCACTATAACACCTGCGGTGCACCACGACACGCACCAAGGGCGTCCGAGACTCACTTCAGCTTTGGTGCACACGATGACCAGACACTCTTCCTAACGCCTCCTGTGCACCACGACACGCACCACGCACGTCTGAGTCTCACTTCTCCTCTGTGTGTCCAAGATCACAGAGCACACCTTCAGAGGGTCTCAAGCTGCCACAACATGCGCCCACCGCGTCGCTTGGAATTTCTCCGGAACCTTTTATGTTCCTGTGTTTCCAAACAGGGAGCCAGCTCACCTCGGGCCCTTGAGGTTACAAGACACAGCACAAAGCACAGTCTTCGTCTAGCAGGGGGACCCAGCGCCTCCAAGCACTGTCCCAACAGCCTCTTCCTTGGTTAGAGCACCAAACTGCAGACCAGACCCAGATCATGAAGCAAGGATTGATCTTTCCCAACAGTCTCTTCAGTTATCCTTCTTTAGCAGAGGTTCCTCTTGACCACAAAAACGGGTCCAAGCCTTTTCAGTCTCAATCCATTTCTGTTTCATTCCAACGTTCAGGGGTTTCAGCTCTCATAGTAATACCCCTCAATGTTTTTGCAGTTTGTTGTGCTCAGGGGTCCCTGACCCGTGCCTAAATCAGTTCTGGGTGTCTCCCTCCCAGTGTCAGCTTTCTCCCTTTGATACTGGGGGTCTAGATCCTTAATCACTCAGCAGGAGATGGGTCAATTGGTTTATAGCAACATCCCAGGCCTTTTCACCGCCCGGGCTTCTCCTCCCCCTACTCTCCAGATGCAGGGCAGCCTGGTGCCATCTCAACCCCTCCCTGGGTCAAGACTTCTCCTAGTTCCTCGCACCTCTCAGATCCAGACAGTCAATTCACATTCAGCGGAGACACACAGAAATGCTTAAAGCACAAAACTCAGCCACTTTCCAAAAGAGTGGTTTCTGAACACACAGTGACAAAACCACCTTCATAGAAAGATGTGTTATGACACTGTGAGTTCATACATACTAAACTGCACCTCTCCATTATAAACTTACAGGAAACTAGGCTAACAAAATACAATACCCAGCCTCCCCCATTCTGATCTAACGAAATGGAGTGTTTTTCACTGTCAGGACATAGCACACACCTCAGTATATTTCCTGCCTTTTACCTACACTGCACCCTGCCCAGGGGTTATCTGGAACCTACCACAGGGGAGCCCAGTGTGTATGCAAAAGGGAAAGTAAGCCCTGACAAGTGGTTACACTTGTCAGGACAACATGCTAACTTAGCACCTGGTGTGCAGGCCCTAAACTGAAGATCTGAGTTCCCTTCTCTGCACGCCTTTGCATTACTAGCCCTTGCACACACAGTGCATATCACTAGGGACTTCACTAGTAAGGCAAACATACCAATCATGGCCAACTAATTACCATTACACTTGTACTTTGACACTGATCAGCAGTGGCAAAGTACCCAAAGCATCTAAATTAGCAACTCTATGTTTGGAAAACGGTCTAGGGGAAAGCAAAAAGTTTAGGAAACTTTAGCCAAAAAGGCCAAGTCCTACAAGCAGGGTTTTGAAGATAGACCTCAGCACCAGCTTTCTGAAAGGGAGCAAACAATTGCTGAAGGTGCCATCTTGGCTCAACGGTTGCATGTGCAAAATTGGGTTTGACAAAAAAAGCCACTTAGCATTTAGGTGAGCTTGATCATAAACCAACTGCCTCAGCAAACAATTGCCAAAATACACAAGCATTGCTCTAGGTCTCATTCATAAGGTGCGTATTCAGCATTAGAGGGAACCGGTGTGCCTGTTGAATTTCCATATTCTTGTCCCATTTAATCTCATCGACAAAAATTCACCATGAATAGTCTGGCGTTGCCCCTCTTCACTCCTTCCGGGATACCAAGAAATAAAAAATGGTTCCTCCATTGCCAGTTCTCATGATCTTCCAGCTTTGACACAACATCAGACATGAGGGCTCCTTGAGAGGTGCTTTGAGTTTTAAAGGTATTGACTGAGGTCTCAAGGTTCTTCGTCCGGGCCTCCACCATTGATAGTCGATCTGTGATCTCTGCACAAGTTTTTTTTAATTTCCAGATCCCCCTTTAGCTTTTCAGAGGCAACTCTCTCCCAACATCTTTCATTTTGGATTTCCTCCTGAATTTGTTTGATAGTATAAAGTACGGTGGTGAGGAAGGGTCATGATCATCATGATCTCCATCAGGATAGGCAATCTAAGTGACCAAATAGTCCCATTTCAGTTGCTGGCTATTCCTCCTCCTGTTCCCCTTTTTCTTTCTTTGTGGGGATCTTTTTAATTGTGGCAGCAGCACATCCGCAGTTGAAATACTGCTGTTTGTATCAGACACCTCATCATCACTTGATTAGTAGAATCAGAACCGTAGGTTAGTGAAAATAATTCTCCCTGGGCATCTCTGGAGAAAAAGCCCTTCCTTGCTGCCAACCCTCATTAAGGTGCCTGGGGCTGACAGCTGGGGTGATCAAATGTTTAGTGGATATATATGTTTTTTGCCCCCCTCCACTCCCTGAAAGGGGCCCTTTGGTGGAAGATTTGGTAGTAATTTTAGGACTGTCCTTCACCAAACTGGAGAAGCTACCAGCGCTGGGGGCAGAAGAGGCTCAGGATTTACCTTTTGGATAAAACTGTTACAATTATTCCCTGGCACTTCCAGAGTCCTGCTTAAGGAATCTGTTATCCCACTACAAACCACATCCTATGGGGCATCACCTTGGGGTCCTGTTATGTGGAAGAGCAGAAATAAGCTTGCAATAGAGGGCTGCAAAGACCCACCTTCCATCTACGCCATGCCGTGAGTCATCTGCAGGGATGTTTTCTTCCCCTTGTCTCCCACTTGTTCCTGCTAGGGCCCTTTAGATTTTTGTTTTCCTTGGTGGGTTCGGGTGGCATCACAGAAGATTTTCCTTGTGCGGCCACAGCACCGTAGGTCAGAGAACCCGCTGCTCATATCTTTGTATTCTTCAGTCGACTGCTTGTCATGGTCTCAGGGAGACAGGCTCTCAAAGACCATGGTGGCCAAAATCTGCCATGGACATACAGCTGAAGCAGCTAAGTAGTGACAGTGGCAAACCAATGGAATAACTCAAAGTGCTCAGACACCACCAGCTTCCACTTGACAAGAAGGGTATTGGACTGCCGAAACCAAGCTGCACAGCTCTGTCCTGGTAATTGAGCTCCGCAGTACCGAGGCATGGGAAGCGCGGTAAGCGGAGGGGCAGATCAGTCAGACACCATCTTTGCTCTGCCATATATTTTTTTGAAGGTTAAGGAGTGCGCAGTCCCCCTCCCTGAGACTTTAATGGCCCCGGGGACTCATCCAGTGGGATTGTATTTATTTTTAAGGGGAGGTGGACACGTGACCCCTCAGGGATCCCATTACCCTGAGCACCCAGGTGATACCCTGGTGTCCACCCTGGCTACTCACAACATAGAACATTAGGAGATATGGCCCCACCAACACCCTGCTTGTGCCCATCCTAATTGTAGTGGGAGCCAGCCTTGCTCCCACCCGGCTGGAGCAGGCTTTATATCTTTGCTCCCACCGGGCCGGAGCAATCTCTGTTTCCCCACATGGTAGGAACATTTGTGCAGCTCCTGCCATGTAGGAACAAACATGTTTTTCCCTGCCCATGCTCTTGCAGGCAGTATACCTGTGTCCAGGTAGTGGGCACCTTGGGATACAACAATGGAACTGGCTCTGGGAAATGGGGTGCCTGGGGCCTTTCGATGCTCAGGGAGGGAGACGTGTGCCCCCTGCAAGTTCTCAAATAGCAGCCTTGGGGGATGTTGTCCCAGGGATCATACAGGGCTCAGGGAGGGGGCTCACAACAGGAGGGAGCAGTTGTTTGTAGCTGCCCCCTCCAGGTGAGAGCAATCACAGTTTTCCTGCCTGTAAGAGCATGGTCAGACAAATGGAAATGTACTCCCACCCAATAGGAACATTTTTGATGCTCATGCTCAGTGGGAGAACGCAACTTTCCTTACCGATGGTCTCCTAAGCAGTGAAACAGACTGCATCCGGTAAGTGGGACATGGTTAAAGAGCTGGCTCCAGGGGTAAAGGTCCCTCGTGGTGTACAAGGCCCGGGGGCTGCATGCCCCCTCCCCCATCAAATTATTGTTTGTCCCTGGGGCATGGGGTCCCTAGTGCTGCTGGAGGATCAGCGATGCAGGCGACCCACCTTTCACCCATTCAAAACATTTTTGGCCCCAGGGGATGGGGTCCCCAGGGCCTCCTAAGGCTGTGGGAGAGGGGCCTCATCCACATGGCCTGGAGAGGTAGGGTATCCCTGCAGTGAACTCTTATATCAGTTTTATACCTTAACTTCAAGACATGGGACTAAGTACTCGATTCCTGTTTTGGCTGCTTGCAGCAGTTTTCTTCATGTTGCAGACTGCCAATCAGAGCCAATTGGAGCAAGATGGCCCAAGGGTAAGAAAGCCCCCTGGGTCAATCAGAAGACTATTTTTTGATTGGGTTTGAGGGACTCCCACTATTGTCCCTTAAACACAACCGTCCAGATACACAAATATTTTTGACCATTAATATCTCTAAAAATACTGATCAGATTTAGACCAAATCACAAAATGCATATGTTCTGGAGCAAGATCTACCTTCCTGCCAAATTTTGCTGGGGCATCTGTGCGCTCTATAAATCTGGCTAACATAACATAACATAACATAACATAACATAACATAACATAACATAACATAACATAACATAACATAACATAACATAATTCTGTTCAGCAGTTTTTGTGGTCACACCTTTCAAAATAGTCTATGGAAAATGCATGGGGGTTTTGTGTTTTGGGGCTCCCCTTTTTTCATAGCCTCCACTTGATGGATCACCTGAAAATGTTCCATTCACAAATTAGACAAAATGTAGTACTTTAAAAAAAAGTTTCATGAAGATTAATCTAACAGTGCTAAAGTTATTAGCAAAACAAATAAGCCACTTTCTAAGGAAACACCCTTGTGGTTCCAAAATATGGACAAAAACTATTGGGAGTTGCCACAATCCCTCTGGATTTTCCGGGAGACTCCAGAGGGACTGGGAAATGAATTACACTTGCTCTGACCATCTTAGATTTTAGCTTCGGACCTATGTTCACTCTCTCATGCTTTTCTCCTCTTCTTATGCACTCTTGTTTTTGTCCATGTTCCATCACATCAGGCACACATGCTCTGCAGTTTTTCTCTCCTATTCCCAGTACACAAGATGTAAAAGATTCTTCCCAAGTGAGTGTAAGGTGAGCCTTGAGCCAGTGGGGTGTATGGTGTAGCACAAGAAAGCAAGATGTTTTGGTTGTGCCAGTGCTAGTTCAAAGTGTAATTATATTTGCAATATGTTTTCAGAACGTAGATTATTATATGTGTGAAAGAGCCTCTTTGTGTGTGGTTCTCCCACTTTTTGTGGACTGAAGCTAGTGGGTTTTGAACTCTGCACAGAGTTCAGCACTGCTGCCCACTCCCCAGTATATGTTCTCTGACACATAGTGAACTTGGCTAATTCCCATGCGGCATACATAACTTCCATAATTATGTTGTAAGAACCACACAGCATGTTAAATGTCACCTGTGGTCTGCAGCAGCAATGATGCCATTCTCTAGGCTGACCAGGAAAACATGTCATCAAGCTTGTATGTGCAGCCTAACTCCTGCAGCTTTAGAATCTACTCGTAGACCTGTCAAAAGAAACATTTTGACTTGAGAGAAACCCAATTTTAAATACTTATTATATCATCCCTAAGTAGGCCTTGTAGCCCACAAGTTAGGGTGCTTAGTTCTTATCTTGGAGCATGTACAAATTTTATGTTTGCATATTCCTCCAGTGGCCAGCCTCTAAAAGCAATTGTCACTGTTAGGACTGTAGCTGGCTTTACGAAGAAAAAGCTAAGGTATAGTTAATAAGTTAATTCTGTATATTTGGTTTGTAATTAGATACTGAGATGATTCAACCACTGTTTATAATATTTAGTAAAATCTGGCTTAATGATGAAGCTGCTTTTTGATAAATATAGAGGAAACATAACTTTTAAAAGGTTATACTTTCCCTACCAGAAGCCCCAGCAGACTAAATAACATTTGCCTGCCTGCAGCTGGCCTGTCAGCGCTGCTTTGATAAGGTGTGAAATAGGGACCCCAAATCAGAGACAAATGGCCTGGGCCTGGCAGGGTGGCTCGAAAGAGAAATGTGATTCAGTTTAACCCAAGCAGGGCAGTTTAGGAGTGTCTAGGAACTTTTCGGAATTAAACAGACCAGGGGACACCTGCATTTTTATAGTTTTTTGATAAAAGAAGCCTGGAGAAGAGGTGTCTGTTAATCCCTAAATACCCTTACCCTCCCAACTTTAGTTTAATTGGAGGAAGAAGCTGGCCCCAGAACCAGTTTGGAGTTTTCGAGTGGGAGGGGACTGCTCATTACTTTAAACACACCAATGTGCACCACAACCTCTATTCGGGGATAGAAAGATTTTGTCATGTTGAATACTACTGAAAATGGTGCACTGTGAGGTAGTTTACAGTGGGAAGAGAATATGTAAAAAAAAAACTAGGAAAGTCTGTGCTTTAGAACATTTTGCTGTTCAGGGAGTGTCCAGGAGTCATGTTTACATTGGCTAGTGAATTGAATAAAATAGCACTCAACCCCCAGCTCCTCAGAACACTTTCTAGACCTGTGGCAGAACAGAAGTGGACTGGACCTGCTGTCTGTACCCTCAGAGAAGACCTTAAGGGCTGGACCCGCTCGCATTTATATCCAGGATTGAGTAGTGGAATCCAAAGGCCAGTTAGCTGACCTTTTTCGTAGGCTCAGGAACATAACAAGCTGCAAGAGGCCTTTTGTCCTGGAGTGACCAGTGGACCAGTTACAACTTCAGCTAGAATTAAACCTTGCTGGTGGCTTCTGCTCCAGTGTGTCCTGTCCTGAATGTGGTCTCTTGATGAGCCTTAGTAGTAGCCAAGAGGAACTGACTCATACATTCTGAAAAGTTGGGACAAATTTTGGACTTCCAATACCTCCGCTGCTTCAGTGGGACCTTGTGACAAAAGTGTCTGATTTTGGAAGCACTTTGCTAGATACAGCTTTAGGATGTCCCACTGGAGTTTTGAAGGTTGAAAATCTTGACTGGGCAAAGTTACAAAAGTTATTTGTTTGATGGGAGGGCTTTGGAAGTCACACAAATTATATCTCCTGCTCAGAGCTTTTACACCAAAACCAATATCTTCAGTGGGAACTCCTCCAGTGCCTATCTGGACTGGAAGGGCATTGTTAGACTCAGCCTTCAACATTGCCTTACTGAGGATTTGGACTTTCATAGAAAAGAGTTCTAAATCAGTCCCTAAATCAGAAGGTAAAAAACCTTGATCCCAATGTACCTCTTTGAGAATCTGACCTTCTCGCAATTATATTCCACGTGAAATTACTCTTAGGTCCCAGTCACCCGTGAATACTGGTTTCTGGTTGGGCCTTTACTTTTTCTGGGTGCTTTTTTGTCTTAAGATTCATATCTCCAGTCCCCCTTATTGTATTTTATCTAATTTGCTGCCATTTGTCTTAATAAAATCCAATTTGTTAGAAATTGTTTTGTGAGATATTTATTGTGTGGGTTTTAATAGCATATATTCAAGTGCTTTATAAAATACCTGGCATATGGTTTTCTTTTCAGGTTTTTGTTTAAGAAATTATACAAACAGGGCCTTTAACTCATTTGGATCAACCACCATAATGAGTTGATTGATCAAGTGTAATGTGGTTGATCATTGATTGCTAGTCATCTTGCAGTAATTGAGGTGTTCCATAGCAAGGGCTCTCATATGTTTCAACCACTATTCTATGTGGGGTAGTGGCAAGATATTTAGTGTTAGCAGTGTTGTGTTTAACACTTTTAAATATAAGGAGCATATAAGATATTGGAATTGAAAAGTTCCAGAAATGCCCTTACTTTGTGTATTAGATGGAGGCATTGCAAGGTCTAGCTGCTAGCCAAAGGCCTGAGGGATAGCATCTACTTTATCCCATAGCCAGAACTTCAGTTTAGGCTGCATTAATGCAGAGGGATTTCTTTTTTATATATTAATATTTGTATTAGCAGTTAATTCATCTGAGCACACCATGCATAACTCACTTTCTAAAGGATGCTATCCATGGGCAACATCACAGTGCAATTCCAAACATAACATTCTCCAATCAAGTCATGCAGGTGAGAAACCGCTTTGTTGCACAAAGGTGTGAAGACTTAGGGCCCGATTACAAGTCTGGAAGTCCCCGGCCTGCCAGACTCGTGAGGGCACGGCACTGGCGGTTTCCTGACTGCCCTATTACAATATTGGTGGTCAGACTGCCCCAGCTTCCAGGGAACCGCCATTCCTTGGTGGTGTTGCGGTGGTCAGGATGCGACAATATACTTGGTGGGACAGCGGCAGTCATGCCAAGCATATTATGAGTTTCCTCTCCGCCGGCATGTGGATGCACAGAGGTGAGCACCACATGTTCCCCCCCCTGTCTGCATGCACACCAGTTCCTGCACAGCATGGACTTTTCAGTCCATGCCATGCAGGAACTGTTTTTGGTGTTCCCCTTGCTGTGCCCATTTTCAGGGCACTGCTGCGGGAACGGCAAAAACAAAGCCCACCAGACAGGAGGAAGCTCCTAATCTGATTGGGGGTCTGACCACTGCTTTTGTGATGTGGTTGCGGGCAGACTCGGCGCCGCATCGCAGAAGTCATAATCAGGCCCGAAGTGGATAGGCCCTCATTCCCACTTCTCCACAAAACTATGCCATGGTCCTCAGGTTCAGGAGGGATTTCTTGTTTATCTGGTGAAACTCATAGCCCAAGCAAAACAATGAGGCTGGTAAAAGTCCACTGTGCATTTTCCACTGGATGTGAATTTTGGCAACATTAGTATGCATCACCTGATAGTACCTGAAAAGCAGCACCACAGGACACCCATTGATGTTGAGTAGCAGAAAGTAGATGAATTTATCTGGAGTACATGATGGTGAATATGTGGATGACTTCATTGACCCACCCTGTATTTTTTCCAGCCGTTATATTTGTAGTCTCTACAGGTTGACTTTAGCAGAAAGTATCTGCAATATCTGTATCGTTACCTAAATTCATGATCCAACAGGTGCCACAATTGATATTAAGATTGGAAGTAAAATAGTAAATTAGGCCACTCTTAACATATGTGGAAAGTGAGGTTGATTTAAGAATTTCAAAAATGAAATACATATATGTGAAGTTGAGATGTTGGTAGTCTTAGGGATGGTAGTACAAGGCACCTAGTGTGTTTCTGCCCCCATAGCCATCAGGGAAATTTAATACCAAATTTTACTACTGTGGGGCCAGGTTATGTATAGAGAAAAGAAATTGGATGGGTGGGGGTGGGTGGTGTGGTGTTATCTTTTGAAATTGAATGCGGTAGGAGAGGCCCACCCTGGCATAAGGCAATACCCCTACCACTTAAGGTGCTTATGTCTTTTTGCCCCAGTATGGTAGATTAGGAGATTTACTTCAAATCTGCCCTCCTCAGGATGAGTGGGATGCAGAAAACCCACAAGGCCAGAGGAATCTTATACTTATGAAAAAGAAAAGGGGTGTGGGGTATCCTTCACCCATACAACCTAACCCTAAAGGCCTCAACAGTCTTTCTGCCCCTCGGGCAGATTGGGAGATTTACCACTAATCTCTTCTCCCAGGCTGAAGCAGATAGGCTAATAGACACCAGGTATTTCTCTATCTAACACTGTCTCCCTGTAGTCAATATTGAGTACAGGTTACACCTGTGCTAAGTTCTGTCACATTAGATTCTCTCCATGTACTTAGAAGTTCAACCAAGCCCTCCAGTATTCATTGAAATTATTCCACCTGAAATAGCCACCCATACCTTAATAATGCTTGATGAATGTAGAAAGGTATCACATATAAAAAAAGAATCATACTGTATCATTTTGGCTAATAACCTATACCCAAATTAGTTTCTGGAAATAATTGATAATCCATCCACTATTAATTCTCAACTCTCTCTTGAGTGAAATCTTCACACAAATCCCTTACATTTCAACACGATATCACGTGCAAAGCACATACTTTCTTGACAGTGAATCTGTTCACATTTGTGATATCGCAAAGTGTGCGCTCACAGTCTGTTTTAGACATGTATTTATTTATAATATTGACATATCCTAATTCTTATTTTGTTATCATTTATCTTATGTCTTTTTCCAGTTTCCATTTTTATTTCTTTATATTTTTTATTACTTTACTTTCATTAAATCAAAGAGATGATTAATACCTCAATGTATTGCTTGTAATTGATTGAATGGCGTTTGAGAAGTCTATAATGCTCAGCATAACTAATACAAGACAATTTACTGTCTAGTGCATGTTTGGTGCATACATATCTACTTTAAAAGTGTTTCTTCCCCACCTGGAGGGAAATTTGGGAGGTTTGCCCAAATCTTCCCTCCCCAAGGAGTAGGAAAGCCCACTAGAATTCAGGAATTTATATATTTTTAAAAAGAACCAGAAATAATTTTTTTAAAGGGGTGGGTGGTGGCCTGCCCTGGCATTGGACCATACCTACCACTTTCATAATGTTCCATGGATGCTGGTCAATCACGGTCCCAAACACTGCATCTACACACATCGCTTGATTGGGCAAATTTGAAAGGCAAAATCTTGAGGCCTCATTGCAAAACTGCGCTTTTGAGTACATTTATTCTCTTGAGTAAGTTTACTACTTTTTGGTATTCACAAATTGCACTTTTGAAGTAACTTAAACTTGTGTAGTCCAGAACCACTGGTACCGCAACCCTATCCAATAGCATAGAAAATAATCGAGGTAGGGACCTAAAACAAACCCTACAGACAATAATGTTAAACTAAGACATTTAACAAAGTTAAAAATATAAAGTAATTTTTATAAATATATGAAATTAGTACAGGGACTCCAACCCTTTTGCAAATGGATTACCACCTCCTTTGAGCTATCGCTAAAATATCAATGTTTTCCAACCAGAATTTGGTCACAAAACATTGATAAATTAGATACCAATTCTGTATTTGGAAGGGACACCTAAAGCACTCCCTTTCCAAATACTGACTCAGTATTCATTTTCAATCCCATTTTTGAATTTGTAAAAACGTTTCCAAATCCTAAAAAGGAATTAGTACAAAAAAAAGCATTTTAATGGTCACAATTCACAAATTGATACATTTGTAATATTTAAAATGCTTAGTACTTCTGGCCCTTTTGTTGTATAATGCCCTTTGAATCAAATAATATTAAGGGCAGCCCCAAATTCAGAGGTGTACAAATAGCCACTGTTCCTAAACTTATTATCTTGTGCACATTTAAAGATGCATAATTGTTTTCCTATCCATTTTTCATTCATTAGATTTTACCACATCAATTCATGTATGGTCACATCACAATAAAAATTTGCTATGAACTGTAGCTCATTTGTTGACTCTTGGTATAGCATTTTTGGATAGCAAACAAGCACTATATATCTCTGTGACTAGAAGAACATGATTGGGGAAATGTTCCTTATTAATTTTTTTGTGCATTGCATTATGGTAGGGAGGATTCAAATATAGACAACACAAATTTTCCTGTCTATCCCTCAACCCTTTTGTGTATGGGTGTCAGTGTGCAGGTATAATGCTAATATTTACCTGTGAGTGCATTGTTTAGATAATATTGACTACTTAATTTTTCTAAAACACAACAGGCATCAAAGTACAAGTCCACACTTATCAGTTAAATAAATGTGGAAATATACAATTTTACAACTTCATTTATTCACAAAACACAAAATAAGCATAAATATAGATAAGATGCACAAAAATAAATATGGATAATTACAGGTAGAAATGTTATAAAATAAATACCACAACATGGGGAGCCCTGATTACTTTTTTAAATTACCAACTAGGGCAAAAGATTACAGATGTTGTTATTGCTGGTGTTCTTATTGTTGGTTTTGGCTGCTGGGAGCCAACAGCACTGCCCTCCAGCTCAATGGAAGTTGATGACTGCACCCCAGAACTTCTGTCCAGGAGTGGGCCTCTAATTCCCAGCCATTCTTTTCCTAGGTCGCTTGCTTGCTCGGCAATCCATGGATTGTAGTTTGAAAAATGCTTGCCTGAAAAAAGAATGAAAGTGGTCAGTAATTGTTTTTACCGTGGATCATAAATTGTGGCAAAGATGTTATGTTTGGATGACACAAAGTCTCTCTGCAGCCTTGTATTAACAGCCAAGCGAAGGATTAAGCTCTCTACCAACTCATGCGCACTTTTTTTTGTCCAAACCTGAATACATTTCAGACACCGCGATTAGCTGTTCCTGTAGCATGCAAGAATGGGATGGCTTGGCCCATCATACTCCTCCTTGCTGACTTCCTGTGTGAAAACCTAAAAAGCAAGCAGCATCTCTGTCAGACATTTGACTAGACCCCATTGATCCATCTCCATGATCATGCCTTTCACAGTTGCATCCATTCTTTGCATGACATATTCATTGATTACTCTGTATTAATCAAACAGATGATGCAACATATAATAAGTTGACCTCCAACATGTTGGCACCTCCTGTGTGAGGGTTTAAGTGGCATTCTGTTATCACACTGAATGACCCTCAAATGCTTCCAGGCTTTAAAAGATTGGCTGAAATGAGTGCAGATTCTTCTGCAGGTGGACAGTAAGTTGCTGACTCTGTTTTCTTTTTTGAGAAAGTCTTGTACAATGATGTTGATGTAGTTCGCCAAGCACATGACCCTGAAATGGCCACCATCAGACATGGCCTTAACTATGTTACTACCATTGTCTGTGGCAACAAAGTCAATGTTAGTCCCTCTGGCGCACAGTCATTGAAAGACCTTGTTGTTAAAGTCATCCAAGATGTTTGCAGCTGTATGGGATTTCTCCATGGCGAACTTGGCTACTGTTGCATGCTTCCGAGAGCCAATAAAAATTTCAGCAGTGTCAACACCTGCAGATATAATTTCTCTTACCTCCACAAAAGAGATCCAGTGTGCAGTGAGCAGCGTGGCAACTGGCCCACATATCTGCAGTCAGGTGGATAGTATAAACAACATTCTGCTACAAAGCTTGTCCAACCAATCTCAGCACATCGGGATATACTGCTGGAACAGCAACTCTGGCAAAATAAGGCTGATGCAAACCTTACATTTTGGGCAGATGGCCGCTACAAATTCTAGAAAACCCACTCCTTTCACAAAAGAAAAAAAGAGGAAGTCCATCACTAATATTTTAGCCCACTTCCCGTTGTACAAACATGATGTTGGGCTATTGCATTCATACTGTCTCTCCAGCTTAAACATACCAGGAATAGTAGCCTGGGTTTTTTTCTTTTCTGATGCCAATGATGCAGACAACTTCTTAAGAGAAGAAGGTGGCAGACTCAATGTGTGTCTCAGCAGAACAGTCACTGTATGCTCTTGACTTGGTGTCTTAACCTGACTCTGAGTCTTGTGCCATTTCGATGTTGCTGAGGTGGGCGATACTACTGCTCTGCTGGGGACAGGGCTGATTTGTGTAATGAAAATGGTAGCCTCTTCTTCACCTTCACCTTCAACTGTGATAGGAGCAGATTCAGATTCCCTGCTCTCACCACTTTCACCAACACCACTTGCAGTTTATTTTGGCTAAGGTGTGCCTTCCAGCGGATTTCATGGTGTTTTCTCAAATGGGTTATTTGGCCCCTGGTACTATAGTTTGTATCAAGCTTACCTCGACTAACACTTGCTTTGCAAAGGGAGCATATGGCAATGTTCGTCTCCTGCTTACTAACCGTAAATAAGTTGCAAACTGGAGAGGTCCACTTTCTGACACTGGTGTCACTGCAAATATCGGTAAGTGGGTGCTTTGACATTTGCCTTTCTGCAGTGCCTGCTTCTACTGAGGTGGTTGTCCATGCAGATTGCAGGGGCCTTGCAAATATGGAAGTTGACTGCAGTGGTATCGTGCCACATCCCTTAAGAGCAGGTTGAGATGGGGTAATGTTGGTCTCTTCTGGGGCTGGGCTAACATCCATGATGACTGGGTCATCGTCATCCTCCTGTTCTTCTTCCATAACTCTAAGGCTTTCAGGAACCTTCCCTTTCCCTTGCCTCTCCTGGCGTGTCTCAGTCTGAGGCAGGATCCAAGTGAAGTTTTGATCATCAGAAGGGGGGCTTGAGAAGAAGATGGTGGAGTACTCTTCCTTTTTCTCGCTGGAGATCTGGAAGACAATGGATCATCTGAAAAAGGAGCTTCTTCTGCTTCCTCGGAATAAATCTCAATCTCCTGAAGTGCTCCTACTGCAGGAGGAACCACTATTGCAGTTTGATGATGATGATGAGTTGTGGAAGACAGATTAATTGCAGAATAGCCAGGTTTTTAAGGGCTTTCTGAAACCCAGAAAGGTGGTGGCAGATTTTACAGTCTGAATAAAACAATTCCAGTGTTGAGAGGTAGACTTGATAAAACGTATGCCTCCCAAGGAGACTAGCTTATGAGAGGTGTTAGTCTTGCCCCTTTTTGCAGGGTCATCCCAGAACATTTTGCCTTCCTCCTGTATTTTTTCTGACCTGTTGTTTGTGGTTTTAGGACACTGGGCACTGCATCACTGCTTTTCAGTGTTAAAGTGCATGTGCTCTCTATGGTAAACTTGGTAATATTGGTCTACACCTGTTTGGCGTATTTAATTTACCTATCAGTCCCTTGTAAATTGGTATCTCATATACCAAGGGCCAGTAAATTAAATGCTACTGGTGGGCTTGCAGCGCTGCTTGCACCACCCGCCAAGGGCTCTGCCATTGCAGGGCCTACGTGCACAGTTTTACTGTGACGTGGCACAGAAAGTGGTTGCCACGTCTGTGACTCCCCTTTTACTAAATATCAGTCACCCCTAAGGTAGGACATAGCTAACCCTATGGGCAGGATGAGGTGTAGGTAAAAGGTAGGACATGTGCCTTAACTGTGTGGCATGTCCTGGTAGTGACAAACAGCCTATTTGGTTTCTCACTGCTATGAGGCTGCCCTCTCATAGGAATGCATTGGAGATTCCCTGATATGTGTTTCAGTGGTAATTCGTGATATGGGAGGGGTGGAGTAATCAAGTTTGGTATGTTTAGGAATGTGGCAATAAATGCTGCGTAATGGTGTTCGCAGATTTATTAACACTATTTTAGAAATTCCACTCTTAGAAGTGGGCATTTTTGTCTGCATTGTGTCTTTGTGCCTACCTGTTGTGTATTGCATGTCTGGCTCTGGATGACAGGGTCTGGGGAGGTGCAGTGGCACCAGAGGGCCTGGGTGAGTCTAGGCTGAATAGGCCTGATCTGCATTTGGAGTAGTCGGAGGAGTAGCACCTGGACCTGAATAGGACTGTGCCTGCCTTCCACAATGCTGGCTCCCCCCTCTGTGGTGTGTCTGGGGCCAGAGCCTACACTAACAGTGTCGACTGTTGTGGAATTGATAAGTGCCCCCCAGAACTGGTTTGGACTGGGCCCAAGACTCTGGGCCAGGGCAAAACAAAGACTTGAGGGATGTAAATATTGGGGCTGTGACCCCATGTATGGTGTGTGCTTACTGGGAACTAGACTGCTGGAAGGAGGAGCCACCGGGGGACCCCTGCACAGGGCAGGGGGCCCCTTGTGCTGGCCTGCCTGCACCAGCCATCTGCATACAGCGCATGGTGAGCGCTATTCTTTTATTGTGCCAGCAGGGTGAGCTCAGCTAGAGACCCTGCTGCCCACGAGTGGCCAGATAGGAGTGCTTTCCCCTGCAATTCGGGCTGTCGCGTTCTTGCTACATGGACAGGACAAAGTGCTACCTCAAAAGAGGTACTGGCACTGGAGTGGGGATCGCTCAACCATGGGTAGAGCAGTGCTGTGCCATGTGCCTTTGAGCCCGCTGAAAGAGACGCCGCCGATCCCCAAGGTGGTACGGGAGCCTACCCCGCACTCGGTCTCATGAAGGAGTTACAGCTCTTTGCCACAGCAGCCAGAAGTCAGGAGTGAAGGCACCTGGTTGTGGGCGAGGCCGGCTGAGAGACGGAGCCAGAACCTCGCAGGCTGTTGTTTCCTCAGGAAGGAAGTCAGGCAGCTGTATCCTGGTTTTGGGCGTGGCTAGCAGCAAGCTCGAGTCAGAGCCGGTTCCTTGTACAGCCGAGGAGGGGCTAAGAGAAATACATCAATGGAGGCCCCTGACAGGCCTTATTGCTTTTCCTGGCATCATCACAGCTGCACCGCTGGGTCGCGGGCAGCTGCAACATCGGGGGCATTCTCCACGGAAGGAAACAGGGTGAGTTGCACCCCTGCCCCCTTGCATTGTAGGGTGCTGGGCAATCCCAGGTAAACCTCGATAAAGGTTAACCCCGGATTGCCCAGGCAAGGGAAGAGTTACTGGTTATCTTCACTAATTGTGAGTTCTGATGGTTATGACAGTATCTCGATTGGCCCTGTGGTGTATATAATCCCTGTAAAGTCATACCAAGTGCCGGGTGGCACAGAGTATATCTGTGATTATGTTCAAATGTGTTTTATGGATAATGCAAAGGCTATTACTTTACATAACCTTATATGGAGTTTCTTCTGTGGTGTGCCTATTGTGCTGCTGCTGTGTGGGTGTGTTGCGCAAACACTTTACACATTGCCTCTGGGATAAGCCTGATTGCTCTGCCAAGCTACCAAGGGGGTGAGAAGGGGTTATCTTCAGCGTGTAGCTCCCTTGCCCTTACCAGAGTGGTGGTTTCTGCCTGGCTTAGGCATATGCCCTACCCAACCAGTAATCCAATTTCTAACAAGAGGGAATAACCAGGTACCTAGCAAAGCTAGAATGTGGGGAGTTTCATTTGAGCTTGTTTCTTAAGAAATCTGGGCCAATGCCAGTTAGGGCTTTAAATGCTATGCATAATGGTTTAAAGAGAATGTACTTATTTATCGGGAACCAATGCAGCTGTGATGATTCCTGCCACAGCTCACCTCTCTTGAATATCATATAATATACAATCATGATTTATATCATTCCTCCTCACACTTAAGAATTAACAAACATGTTGTACGCTGACTTTTGACCATATTACATGCTATTGGTAATAGATAGCTGCAGCTGATGTTCCCCGGTTTGTTTTAAAAGGCTTAATGGCTTTTGACAATGTGCTACCATACATACCTGAGGCCAGGTTTCAGGCTCCACGGAAACATCCGGAAAATCCACCAGAATAAGTATATCATTCCACCGGCATAGATGACCTCAACAGGAACCTTCCAGAAGACAGCCCTCCTTAAGTTAACTATCTGCACCTGTTTCTTCGTACACAATTAGAACGCAAGCTTAGTAAACATTCAAAGGTACGTTCTAGAAGACAGTCTCATGAAATTAACCCCCTGCACCTGTTTCTTGCTATAAATAATTAGAACAAGACCTTTGTGAACATTCTATAACACCTTCTAGAAGGCAGCCTCATCAAGTTAATTATCTGTACCTATTCCTTGTTACCAACAATTAGAATGCGACCTTTGTGAATGCTCTAAAGCAGTGCAATTAACACTCATGTGCAGAACAAAGACAAGCTGTCCTATCTAAAGACTGTTCACACTCCTTAACCTCACTTATCCTCTTTGCCTGCCACTTACCTGTTTTCTGGCTTCCAGGACTCTATCCTTCTTGCTCCCTTGCTCCTTCCTCTTTGACCTCACCGCAAATGGCGTCCTGCATCAATCTGGCACCTGGATCAAAAAACAAGAAGAAAAGGAGAGACACATTAACAGGCTTGAGTTCGCTACACGCTGAGCTCAGTTGCAACATCAAGCTTGCAAACAAGGTAACCAGTGTTTTAGTTCAACTTGTACATTCTTTTGGCAGTGCTTTGCCAGAAAGAACTTGGATGAAGCTAACCCCATCCAAATTAGCTTGTGGGTTTTATGCTGGAATCATACTCACTACCGTTTTGAAATTTTGATTAAGTAACCTCTATGAGCCGTGTAAAAACAACTGGCAAGAAAATTAAAGGTTGGTTGAGAAGCTTTCATGATGTGATACCTTAAAGAATATAGCTAATACTAGACTAAAGCCATATTATTTGTTTTTTATAGATAACATATATGCTGGTACCATTTATTAGGCTAGCGTGAATGCCTGCTCCAGCGTTGTGGATAAATAGACGAGACACAGCAAGTTTTGACTCCATAAGCTCTCTCCATCCCAACCCCCTTACTCCTGGGATTTGCCACCAGAACAATATTTCCTTCTGTAAACCAAGGGCAAGTCTCAAAAGGATTCGGGGACTACCGTTGACGCCCCATTGGAATTACCTGGAATCCAGGTAAGTGGCTTATGACAGCAGCTCTTTTAAAGCCTGCGTTGGTGAGTGAAATATAGGGATGTTCTGTAGCATTCTGGCAGCAGTATTTTGCATAATTTGCAATTTGTTTACAAAATTCTTTTGTAGATTTAGATAGAGTCTGTTGCAGTAATCCAACCTTGAAAGAACTAAGGCTGTGACTTTAGTCTTTAGTAAGTTAAATGAAATAAGATGGGACATTTTCCTTATGGTCTTCAAAACATAAAATGAAGATGAAATGACCGTATTGATCGTTTTTTTTAAAGTAAGCTTATCATATAGAGTGACACCAAGATTTTTAGATTTTTTGTACAAACAGGAAGTGACCCTAAATCTTGTGACCACCAGGAGGGGAACCAGAATGATATATTATTCCTAAATACCATCACATCTCTCTTGAATTTGTTCAATTTTAGACAATTATCGCTCATCCAGTTACGAATTGCAATCATGCAATTTCTAAAGGTCCCACCTGTGCATTGATCACTATTTGAGAGAGATAACATAATCTGAGTGTAATCGACATATGACACCATGGAGTAACTGAAGGATCCAATTAAGTTGGCCAGAGGTTTGACCAATACATTGAACATGGCTGGACTTAACGATGAACCCTGTGGAACCCTACAGGCTAAACATAAGGGTCTGATGTGAATTCACTAAGAGTCACAGATTGAATCCTGTCTTTAAGAAATGACTGACACAGAGCTAAGGCTGTGTCTTTTATCCCTAGCCTCCATAGACTGTCAATCAAGAAATTGTGACTGACTGTATCTAAGGCAGTGGACAAGTCTCATTAGACAAGGGCTGCTCTACCACCCCTGTCTACTGTGGATCCAATTTCCTCTGTGGCCACAATGACAGCTGTCTCCGTACTATGGCCACTGTGGAAACTGACCTTACTCACATCCAAGAGAGATTCAATGAATGATGTTAGCTGAGCTTTTTCAGGCAATTTGGCTGGAAAATGAAGCCTCGATGTGGCACAATAGTTGCTTGCATTTTGAGGATCTAAATTAGATTTCTTTACTAATAGCAATACTAGCGCCTTTTTCCATTGCTTGGGAAATTTTCATGTGCTAAACATAGTATTACATTTTTTTGTCACCTGTCTAGCCAACATATCTGGGACAAGTTGGACTTTTGTAGGTGGGCAGGAGTCAGATGAAAATCCTGATTTGGTGATAAGTATCAGCTGGCTAACTTGCTCAGCAGAAAGATTGTTGAATTCATCTAAGGTAATTTGGTTATCAATAACTGATAGATCAGCATCAGTAAGCAATTCAATAGTTCAAATGTTGGATGAAAAACTATCAAAAATCTCTTGACCCTTAAGCTGAAAGAAATGTGCAAGTGTATTGTAAAAGTCCTGACTATCCCTCACTAAATTGGTAACAGGAATAGAGGTACACTTAGTCATTGTATGAAAAATCTCCTTCGTAGAGTTTTTAGCAGATTTGATTTTTTTGTGTGAGGTATTCTGATTTAGCTTTTACGATTGATGTTTTATAGTTAACAATACACTTCTTGTTTTACTTGTGCTCTAAGGTTTAGGCAACTAAGATTACACTTCTCATAGATACATGAATTACTGTCTGAATCTAGACACGGATTACATGCAATACAATTCCTTTGCTGACTTACTTGAAAACCATGCAGATGTGCCTTAAAGGAAATTAAAATGTTGGCACACCAATCTGGCTGCAGCTGTTGTTGTGCACTGAGTTTCCAGCAACAATTGGGTACTACATTGCAAAAGAGATAACTCCACTTCAACATCACTGCTCATCGGCATTGCTGTGAATGCAGTAGCTGCGTTGTGCGAGTCATGGGCTGAGGCCTAGGTTGAGATGGGGCTATTGATGCATGAGTGCTGCTCCCAGCTTGCTTCCTGGTGGCCTGAGCAGTAGGCCCACGACATTGCCCAAAAACGTTCTAGTGCAACATACCAGTTGTGGTAAGCTCCTTCTTATCACTGGCCACTTTCTTGGTAGCACCTTTCTTTGGGGCCACCGTGAAGCTGCCAGTTGGCAGTGGAACTTAGCTTCACAAGCTGAAGAGATGTGCGTACTGATGTCACGTGTTGTGTGGTCATGCGTCACCTGCAAAGGCCTTCTGTCTGTCAGTACTGTGGGTAATGTCTCTTCACTTGTGCACCTAAAAGAAAACAAGCAAGAAAAACATTTGTGAAACGTGGCATTGTTGCAGTTTGAATTAGTAGTCAAAGAATATAATTTAGTGTGATTACTTAAGATGTAAATATTTAACAACAATACAGTGTATCAATTCAAAAGTAAAACCACACCAACATAAAGTTTTATTTACAATCAGGAACTGCAACAACATACAGATGTAAATGTTTGTTTATATGCATTAAGTTGGGATGTGGCACTCAGGGAGGTGCAGGTGGCAAAGCAATAACCCTTAGAAAATGAATGATGTTGTGCAGCTATGTGCCTATGGGCAGACAAGGAGTTAATGGATGTTAGGTAAATGTAAAAAAATATATTTTATTTAATGTAAAAACTATTTTTTTAATGTAAAAAAAGTTACTTTTTTTTAAATGAGAAAATAATTAAAAATGAAATAAAAATAATGTATGTGAAAAAAGTATCTAAAAAATAACTAAGAAAATATATTTAGTGATGTTCCTAGAGACTACCATGACAAACCTATTAGGATTGAGGAGACAAGGAGTGGTGCAGGTGAAAAATACAAAAAAAGTATATAATAATATAAAGCACTGTTCATATAGAACATTTACTAGGAGCATTGAGCGGCAAATAAGCCTCAAGCATATTATTAAACTGATATTAGGGAAAAGTAAAAAAAAAATGAGCACAAATAAAAAGGCTTAGGCCTCTACATACAAAATGTCTTTGGAAACTGAAAAAGGATGGTTTCACAAAATGGACGCATGGTCAAACAACCACAACCATCAAGGAGGCATGCCACAACAAAGAACACAGGCAGGCCTATAGCAAAAGCACACTTGCTGGCTATGCAAAATGGCTGCCAACCACATGGTCAAACAACAAGAACCAACAAGGACGAAAATTAACTGCACTATAACATTTTACAATAACATACATCCTCCAAAGGCCTCAAATATATTTTCCCACCTATACACTATGCCCCCAAAACACATTTTGCAATTGAATCCCATGCTATCCATGTTGTACATGCAATTATGTTTCTATTCAACAGACACCACAGAAACAGTTGATTTTGTACCCATGATTAGTACTGGGCCTACTGGCTGGAAGGCCGATTGGCAGACCAGTGAATTACATAAATATTCAAAGTTTATTAAAAAAACATGGAAAGAATTTACTGAACTGTGCAATATTTTTCCTTTACAAAAGAAGAAAAATGACATGCAAAAAATAACTAGGCCCCTAATGAAATTGCAGACCACCCACCACAATAAATTTAAAAAATTGAGTAAAAGTACAAATAAATCCTGGAGCATGCCCTCTATCATACAACACCCTTATACAACAGTTTTTGAATTGACTTGTGATATCACAAAACTGAAGTCCTCAAATCCAATGGCATATACACCTCAGACCGAGTGATCTTTCTAGCTCCAGATTCAAATGAAAAGTGAGCAGGAGTAGAATAAAACACTGGGAGGAGCTTTCTGGACAGGAACAGGAAGCTGGAGTCTCTGGGGCACTTACTCCTTGTTAACAAAAAAGTCAAATAAAAAAAGTGGTCCTCGCACAAAATAACAATGTGAACAGGCCATTTTAGAGGTTTATTGATTCCAAATTGTCTTTTGAGGATATTTAGCTGCTTCTCCAGGACAGAATCTTCTCCAGATTGCAGAGGCAGTCACTCACGCTTGATTGCACCCACCTACAGCACAAATGAAGTGCCAAAAGTTGCTGGCATGGCCTAAAGGCAGTCACTCATGCTTGATCGCGGCCACCTACCGCACAAAAGAAGTGCCAGAAGTCGCTGGCATGGCCTAAAGCTGCATGAGCAGCAGCACAATCTAAAGGGCACTCGTGTACAGCTGGCAAATCTCCTGGGAGCTCCTGAGTGCTCAACATATCATTTCACACTCCCGCTCACGCCAAATGACGCAGAAAGCAAGCCAACGGAAAAAAAAAATACGATCCAGTGCAGAGTGCGGAGTTCTCCATGGACCGTGAAGTTGCGGAACTCGGCAAACTCCATGAGTGGAATTTAAGCCCAAGTCCACAAATGTTGGCTGTTTTCTTGTTTTTTACTGGGCATAACCTGAAAACCTGGGAACCATTAGAATCCCCAACCTGGTGAGAAAATGGCCTGGATACCTTTTGTGGAAAGAAAGTTATGAAAGCTTAAGCATGAACTGCCCCAAACATTAAAAGAAGTGCTCAACAATAGAGCTCAGCACTTAGGGTTAATCTTGTTAATACAACTTTCAATTATTTTTAGTAAAATAACTTCTTAAACGTCATCCATTATCTTCTGATTGCACTGTGTTTTGTTTTTTCAGATTTCTGAATTCCCCACCAATTTGGGCAATGAATGTATTTCTTGTACAGTCAAGGGAATCTAAAAACTGACTCTGTTGAGCCTTTCAACTACCATTTAGTGAATAGCTAGATTGTGTTGATGGTTTTATTTTATTTATTATCTATAGGTGATTCTAAATCATTGAGTTTCCAGGGTTGGGGCTTCCAGTGTGGCATCTTCATATCGTAATGTTTTTTGCTGCTGCCTTTATTGGCTTCCCCTTTAACACCACTCAATTCCATGCTAATGTTTTTGGTATTTCAGCTTCACCATGATCTGTTCAATCGGGAAGCAGAGTGTGACAGAAATTGTATATAAAAGACTTCAGATAAAGTCATATTGAGATTAACACACACATTTGAAAAATCTAGGACATATGCTTTTGTGCTACCCACTCAAACCTTGTCACCACTGACATACACTGTTCATAGCATCACAATTTGTGTTATTCTTTTATGGGAGCCAAGATAAAATGTGTCCCTAACCTTTCTGTCTCTCTCTCTCTACCTGTGTCTTCTTCACAATAATGCAGATCCTGTGACACCCTTTTCCAGTTGTTTAAACATACCTTAGTACCAGCTATAGTTTGTGTTTGTATTTGTTGTACTGATGTCTTTGCTAAATATTTCTGAATCCTAAATGGTGTGAAAAGACTTACTTCTGATATGTTCTAACACCTTAAATTATCATATTGACTGCCCGACCGCAATGTTCTAACTCCTCACATGAACAAAATATTTATTTCCCAGCATAGACAGTAAATCATTTGATTTTCATTTCTCTCACTTTTCTACCCTGAAATAACATGCAATTGTCCTTACACATTTTATACAACTATCTCTACTGTACATATGCTCTTACAGCACATGTGATATAAATGCAAAATGGTACCATCCATATGTTGTATGAGATGTGTTTTCTAATAACTAGGGATTCTCACTACTTGATGTTTTTATTTTTATTTTTATTTTTTTTCAAAATTATAGATTTTCTCTGTTTTTGCTCCACCTCCGACAGACTACATCGCTCCCCAAGTTCCTAAAGGACCTCAAGACCTGGCTCTTCGATGGTATGCAGTGAACCTGCCGGGCTGGAGGAACCACTCTCTACCCCCTCACCTCAGCACCTAAGTTGAGACGCGTTCCGGGTGAGTAGCCTGCGCTTTCCAAAAACGTATTGATTGATTGATTGAAGTCTCTCGAATGATCTTGACGTGCATCTCATACTTTCTCCCTCATTGGTGCAATTCAGGAAGGATCTAAACCCTTAAACCCTTTCCCCCACTCCTTAGCAATCCTCCTAACCTCATACAGTATCCCTCCCCCTTCTTTACTTTGATATAATATTTTTGCTTTACTTTACTTCTCATCAATAATGTAACTATATATCTTGTTTGCTTCTTACTGCACCCATCTACCCTCTGGAAGTAGGTTTAGGCTTTATAAAAACACAATAAAATATAAACAAAATAAAGAGTTTGGCATTTCAAGTATGTACCTGCAAAGATCACATTTAGAGTGCAATGTTTGCTGACACAAATGTGATGATCGATGATACCCTTTGTGATCTCATATGTGATGTAATCAGTAATGTCATTGATGAAGTCACTTGTGACGTCATGGTAGGAGTTAGAAATCAATGTGCCAGATGTATGCAATTTCGTCCTGTTAAGAAATGCAAAAGAGCCTTTTACTATGTACAAACAGGCACATGCATCAAACCTTTTTGCGATCGCAAAGGGTGCGAATCGCAAAAATAGGCCGTTTGCGATCCCAAAGTCAGTGTTGAAATGCATCAACTGTATATTTGCGAAAATCCATTTTTTCGCAAATATAAGGAATCGCAAAACATTCTGCGAATCAAATAGCGAATCGGTATTAGCGTGTCCCAATTACCGAATCGCAAACAACGAATCGCAAAATGTATGCATGACAAATCGCAAATAGCGATTTCCATGAAAATCGCAAATTAGCGATCGCTAAATAAGAAGGATCACAACCAGGTGGTAATCATGAGTGCAAATCACAGACAGGTGAAAACCAACTGAAACCCATTTAAACACACCCAGAATGAGCCAGCACTGTTCACAATGGCAGGGATTTACCTGATGGCGAGGAGGATGAGGCTGCAGGCTGCCGCACAGAGACGGAGGCGAATGAATGAGCGCATCTTCAGAGTCCGCATAACTTTGCTAGGCCAGCAAGAGGATGAGATATACGACAAGTATAGGCTCAATGCAGCAATGATCCATGACCTAATCAATGAATTGGACCCCATAATGCAACGACAGACACGTAGGACCAATGCCATCCCAACGCATGTGCAGGTCCTATGTTGCCTACACCTTCTGGCGTCAGGCAGTTTTCAGGGGGTCATTGCTGTTGCGGGAGGTGTGTCACAAAGCGCACTTTCAAGAATATTGAAAGCATTCCTTGATGCCATGATGGCCGTGATCGGGTCTCATATCAAGTTCCCTACCACCGCGCTTGACCTTGCAAAAACCAAACAGGAGTTCTACCAGATAGCTCGTTTCCCACATGTTTTGGGTTGTATTGATTGCACCCACGTTGCAATATGTCCCCCTGCAACACAGGAATATATATATAGAAATAGGAAATCTTACCATTCCCTCAATATTCAGGTTGTTTGCAATGCCAAAAACATTATCACTGACATTGTTGCGCAATTTCCAGGGAGTGCACATGACTCTTATATCTTCAGACAAAGTGGCATACACACCCGTCTTGTCAGGGGAGAATTTGGAGAGGGACATCTGCTTGGTAAATATGTGTTATAGTTTATCACTGTCATTGTACGTATGTCAATGTGAAGCTGCCACTGACTCTTTGCTCCATTACATGTAGGTGACAGCGCATACGCCTTGCGTAATTACCTAATGACGCCTTACCTCAATCCCACAACTGCCAATCAACAGAGGTACAATGCAGCACATATTTCGACAAGGAACATCATAGAGCGCACATTTTGGCTGTTGAAGAGCCGATTCAGATGTCTACATAAGACCGGTGGAGCACTGAAGTACAACCCTGAACAATGCTGCAAGATAGTAGCGGCATGTGCCATGCTGCACAACATAGCGACAAGGGGAGGAATGGACATCGAGGTGTCTGACAGCGATTCGGAGGATGGGAACCAGCAAGTGCCACAACACCATGCAGCACAAGGGGCAGGCGCAGCAGAAGGGCGTAGGAGAAGATTTGACATCACACAAAATTATTTCTGAGGTGAGTAATGATGACACAGAAACTGACTATTGCTATCAGAGTATTCTTTAATTAAATAAAATTGCCATGAGTGTTCAAGCACACTTGTAATCTGACCAGTGCAATGGACATAAGTGGTTTGCAAATGTCAATTCACTTGTCACTCTGTTGAAAGTCAAATCCATATAAATGGTTACGTCACCATAGTGGAATGCACTTGTACATGCCAGTCTAGCGCTTTTTCCCACGAACACCCAGACGCCTGTCAGACCCAGCATTGTCATCCGTTATGTTGGAAGCGGCGGGGGTACTGCTGCGTGTGTTGCGTCTTCCTGCAGTGCGGACTGGAACTGCCACACTACTTAGGCTTGAGCCACCCTCACTACCCTCTTCGGGCGTGGAATTGTTGGCCGCAATTGTGGAAGCATTTAGCAAATCAACTGCATTGGTGACCTGGTCCAGTGCTTTAGCCACATCGCCGCTCCAATGGCACATTTCAGTTTGCATGGTCACAGACCTACGTGCCAGCAGTGCAGTTGTCGTGGCCAATCTATTGTTTGATTTAGCAAACATTTTCAATTGCAGCATTAGTTGACGATGCTGTCTCTTCTGGGATACATTTCCCTCATGCATCACCTTGCTCAGTTGCTGCACACTTTCTGACAGTACTGCTATGTTGCTAGCCATCTTGCCAACTTGCAATTGTACTAATCGTGTGTTTTTTGTCTGCAGGCGCTGCATACGGAGCATCTGTCCCTCAAGACCACCCCAGACATCACTTGGTTGCTCCTCCTGCTGTGTCCTGAGTGCTCTTCCTCTCCTACGCCGGGCTCTGTGATTAGTTCTGGGGACCTGTGGTTGTGTTTGTGTGATGGAAGTTGTCTGGCCATGGCTGCCACCTGGTGTTGCATCAGCCTCATCATCTTCACACTCCATGGTGACTAGGGATGGAACAGTAGCCCTGCGTGACTTTGTTGGACGTGAGGGATTTATTTGCACCACAGGTGTGTCCATCTGTTCACCTGCGCTGGTGTCCTGCATGTCTGGGGAATCGCTATCCACATCTTCTACACGTTGTGCATCTGTGAGGTGAAACAGTGCAACACTGTATTATTTCATGTCTGTGATATTAATTGCACAGTAATAAATTTCTGCCTTTGTAAATGATTTTATACTCTATTAAGCTTTTTTGGGTTGTTACTCTGAGATTTGACATTTTAACTGCTTGACCTGACTACATCTCCCATAATGCCCCTCACCTACTGAATGCATTGTGTACTGGATGTTCAGGGTCTGCACTTGGGCTGTACTGTGGTCGAGTTCTACCTTTACATTTTGTAACACTAAGAAAACATACATTCATCTTACCTTCAGATGTGTTTGCTGCTCCGGACGTGTCCAGCTGGGTCACACCAACAACAGCTTCTGGCTGGATGGTGGATTCAATCAAGTCCTCCATGGGAGTGTTCCCAGTGTCTGTTGGTGTTCCCCCTCCTGTCTTCTTTGCCTCCTTCAGGCGGTCAGCTATGCGCACCTTAGCCCGACTGCGCAAGTCGTACCATCGTTTTTTGAGTTCTTCAATGGTGCGGTGTGTCACCCCAATGGCATTGACCCTGTTTTGGATCCGGAGTCAGATTTTCCTTTTCTCCTGCTCTGCCACTTTCAATGATGCCTTTCCAAACAGCTTGTCATGGCTGTGGACTACTCCCTCAATGAGGGTGTCAATTTCTTTTTCTGCAAATTTAATTTTGCGTTTCCTGCCTGTTTGGCTCTCCTCTGCTGTTTGTGAGGCTTCCATTTGATATCACAAGTTTTTCTTCTGTCTCTGTCACACTCCTGTTCTGCTCCCAGAGCCAGCTCCCTCCTCTCCCTGACACTGTGCACTGGAAATGAGGCTGGTGCTGCTCACTTCCTGGTTGTGATGTCATCAGGATGCATCAAAAAGCGACTTCGGTATTAGCGATTTCGCTAATTGCGAAATCGCTAATAGCGAGTTCGCAAATGCCGAAATCGCAATTTATTTAGCGATTTTTAGCGATTCGCAATATTCTCGCAATGTTTTTGTTGCATCGTGTTTTGTGAGTCTTTATTTGCGATTCCTTAAAATTCGCAAATAAGGACTCGCAAACTCTCTTTTTGATGCATGTGCCTCAAAGGCCTTTACAGAAATGCAAAATGTGGTTTCTACCCATTAGAAATCGCATTTTGCGATTTCATAAATAGGAAATCACAAATAGGGATTTCCTATTTGCAAATTCTGGACTGAAAAATGAGCATTTATGAAATTCAATTACCATCGACTCTAAGTCGATGGTAATCATGTGCAGTTTTAAAAAAGTCCCCATAGATGTGTTTTAAAAAAAAAATGCAATACAGCCCACACATGCCCCTAGGGCATATGTGTGCTCTACATGAGCACCACTAGTTTTGGAGTGCATTATGGGGGGCTTTATGCCCAAAGCCATTCTTGGTTTAGCATTTCATGAATAGCGATTTCTTAATGGGAAATCACTATTTAGGAAATGCAAAACTGGCCCATTGCTACGAATTGCATGGGATTTCCAAATTGTGATTTCCTGATAGTGATTACTACTCTGTTGGATTCACTATTCGGAAATATGTAATTTCATACATATCATTTAGCATTCCCTAAATAGCGATTCCTATGGAGTCTGTATTTAGTAAATGCAAAATTGCATTTTCGTACATCCGGCCCTAAATTTGTTGGACTTCGGGATCTCTGCAGGCTCAACCGAAAATTCTTTGCCTTCTCCCCCCTGGTTTCTGAACTTGTTTTTGTTGGCTTTTAGGACTTTTTAACCCTGTCAAACAGTGCTAAAGTACTTGTCCACTCTCCTTTAAATATAGTTAAATTAGCTTACACCCAATTCGTATATTTAATATACTAGTAAGTCCCTAGTAAAGGGCCTGTTAATTAAATGCTACCAGTGGGCCTGCAGCACTTAGTGTGCCTCCCACTTAAAAAGCCTTTTTAAACACGTCTCAGACCTGCCATTTCAGCCTGTGTGTGCAGTTTTAAACTGCCATTTTGTCCTTGCAAAATCAACCATTTGACAGGCATAAATCTTTTGTTCAGTTCAAAATCTTTATTCTATCTTTAAAAAAAGATCTTAAAAGCACATGATAAAAGATAACAGTATACTATAGCTCTATAAACAGTTGTCATAAATGACAAAAAATACATCAAATAACATTCTAATTACGTGACCATTAAAAACCAATAAAAATCAATGAAATGCTCATCTATTTATACATGACAGACTAAGGAATACAATACATTAATCATGCAAACATAAGGCCTGGCCCCCTAACTCCTCTCCAACTGAGGGACATTTTAATAAAACAGCACACACTATAACTAATATCAGGGCTATTTAGCATTTGTAGATAGATTAAAGACTTTCTACATTTCTGAAAGGCCAGCTTTTTCAGTGTGCATTTGAGACAGAGCTGAAAATGATTGGCAATACAAACTGCAAAAAAAGGTAAAATGAAACAGAGATTGCTCTACCATTACAAGGTCAAGGGGCAACAAGCTATCCCAACACCTTTGCCTCATCAGAAAAGCATGCTAAGCGCCAAACTGTTCCAGACCTAAGTCTAAAAAGAAGGGACCTCTCCCAACACATGTGCTGCAGAATAAGAACAGTCAAGTCAAAAAGTAAACAGCTTCTCCCTGAACTGCATGCTACACAATTGTGGGTCTATAATCAATCATTGTCTAGAGATATGGGCCTCGATTCTGGCACATAATCTTGATATCCTGATCCCCACTAAAACATGGCTCAATGACTCATCTAACCATGCTCTAGACCTTTTACATTTTATGTCGAGATTGGGAAGATAGACAAGGCAGAGGTCTCCCTCTTATTCACAGAAACTCATTGAGATGTAGGATCTTCCAAATGACTAAGTTTCAGTCTTTCGAATGCATGATATTAGAAATGTCCACATCCACTGCTTCTAACATCAGACTGAGAGTGATTTACCATCCACTTGGTCAAAACAGCACCTTCAATGAAGAATGCATGGATTTCTTCACCTCTCAATTTATCAGCTCAGACAACATGATCTTCCTTGGCGACTACAACATCCACTGGGGAAAAGATGGTAACAGCCTTATGGACACTTTTACCTCCTTTCTCAAATACAATGATCTCTAACAATACTACCATAAACCCACACACCACAAAGGTGCAATTCTGGACCTGATAATCTTGAAATCCTCTAATCTACAGTCATACAACTCCATTCCAGTTGACTGGTCTGACCACATGCAGATCCCATTCTCCCTCTCTGGTTCTTATACCAAACATTCTGGACAACCCAAGAAAGAAAAAATATGGTTCAGCTTGGCACTTCTAGCCCTAATTTTAATTACATCCTACCTTGATGTTCATGAGGCCACTGACAAATACAACTCCTGTATGGAATCCCTTATCAACAAACGTGCACCCCTGAAGTGCAAATTATCCAGACCATATCCCTCTAGTCCATGGTTTTCAAAAGATTGTTATGAAGAAAGAAAGCTTATCAGAAAGTGACAAAAAGAATGGAAATTAACACCCTCTCAACTGAGTATGGATAAGCTTTGCCGAACACGAGGACAATATAAAGAAGGAATCCTCAGAGCCAAATCCTCTCCTATCAAAGCACTCATGAATTCTGCAACAAACACACCAAAGAGTCTGTTTTAGTTTCAATCACAAACTATAAACCCCTCTACCACTTCAGCTCTTGAGTCATCAGTGGCTCAATGCAACAACTTTGTGGTTTTCTTTGATAAACAAATTAGAGATATCTATATCTCGCTACTCACCAGCGAACCCCCAGAAACTGAGATTCTATCATGCCAAGAGCTGCATCCATGGACATATATTTCTCCCCAATTTACAAACGAGAACTACAGTGGACAATCTGCAAAGTGAAACACTTGAACCACCTTGAGGACACCATTCCAGGTTCTACTAACAAATCTCTTGCCGCACACCTACTCCCCTTTTAGACTAACTTGATCAATGCCTCTCTTCAACAGGACCTATTCCCAGAATGACTAAAAGTGGGTCAAGTCTCTCCGCTATTGAAAAACAGGCTCTCGACCCAGAGAACATGAACAACTATCGCCCAGGCTCCACAATTCCCTTTTTAGGCAAAGTCATTGAAAGTTGCGTAACATCCCAATTCACTTCACACATTCGAACAAACAACCTCCTAGAACCTCTCCAATCAGGTTTACACTAGGTCCTAGGTTCACAGTACAGAAAATTCTATCCTCTAAATAGTTAATGACTACCTTAGAATCCTCCACTCCGGTAAGTCTTGTCTCCTGGTCCTGTCGCACTTGGCCACTGCATTCAACACTGTTAACCATCAGGACCTCCACCGCACTATTGAACAACACATGAGATGTGAAGGGACAGTCCACAACGGGTTCGCCTCTTACCTAACCAAATTGTAAAAATGGGCAACTCGTTCTTGAGACCAGACAATGTACATCAAGGGGTACCTCGAGGATCGATCCTTTCCCCAACCCTTTTTAACCTCTACGTTGAGCCGCTATGTCTGATTCTAAGAAACACTGGGATTCTCTTCCACCTCTACAATGACAGCACTCAAATATAAATGAAAATCTCTTACCCTGAAGACCATGCTCTCCTTTCATCCATGCTCCTAAACATTCAAAACTGGATATCTAACGATCATCTAAAACTCAACACCACAAAAACAGAATTCTTTTTTAATCTTACCTCCGAAAGCAAAACCCCCAGTACATGAATGGATGGCTAACTTTTCCACCCTGGATGGCTGCCCTGCCATTGTCTAGAGTGCTAGATCACTTGGCATCACTCTTGAAAATCACCTAACCCTTCACAGCCACATTACAACCATGCCCTAATGCGAACAACACCGACTCAGGTAGCTTTGGGCATCAGACAATTTATTCTGAAACAAGACCTCAAAACAGTGGTGCAGTCTCTTGTTCAATCCAGACTAGATTACGGAATTGCACTTCTCTCAGGCATTCCCAAAGTTCACCGAGCCCCAGTGAGAGCAACACTATATGCAGCAGTGTGCTTCGTTTTAGGTCTCAAGAAATTTTAGCACATTACCTCTACTGTTCTAACCCTCCAATGGCTTCACACTGAAGTGCGGGCCCAATTTAAAACTGCCTGCAATTAACCAGAGAGCAGTAGTACCACAAGAATTTGGAACTCCTCACCTTCCACCCTTCGCCCAACAACCTGTGTAGCCATCTTGAAAAAGGACCTCAAGCTCCTCCTATTTATTTGACAGACACGTCCATTAAGTACTCTCTCCAACAGAATATGAATTACCCTCATATTATGACACCACCATCTTAATTGTTGCTTGAACTATATTGGCCATTGACTAAGCTGTTGCATCTGTCCTGGTCACAGCTACTGGTTCTAATGACTGAATTTAATTATTGTAACTGTAAGTTGCTTTACCCTGTATCTTGCTACTTGTTGTAAAGTGCTCTGATGCCTTCGGGCCATATCAGTACTATATACAATTGCAAAAATAATATAAAATAAATAAAAATTCAAGGGAACTGTATCATTGTCATCTTTAAGTACCCAGAGATTGCAAGGAAAATTCTGTCCCAGCATTATTAGCCCTATGGTAGGAATGGCAATATTAGCATTCTCCCCCTTAGCTTTCTCTACAGGCCCCCACATCTTGATCGACACCCAGCCCTGTCTCAGGTTCCATTACCTCATGATACATTTGGCAATTATTACATGTGTAACAGCTGGTTCGCACTGCTAATGGGCCTTGATGGTCAGGATTGGTCCCCAGAATCTGAATTTATGTGCTGAATATAGTGAACCGATACAGGGGATGTTGGCTGTGGCTTCTCAGTCTCAGTATACTGATGCCGAACAATGATTTTTTCAACTCTGTTTGTTTGACAAGTTATTTAAATTTATTATGGGCTTGAAAGCTCTGTTGAGGGGTAAAACCTATCAACTATGAGTCCTAATATTGGGGGATTTCAATGCGAAGGTGGGTAACAAGCTCAGAGAGCTTGGTTCTCTATCCCTCATCTTAGGACAACAGGGTGTTGAAGCTGAGGGACTCTGTTGCCCGCTGGATCTTGTGGATATAGTTAACTATTTACAGGGTTACTGTCCAACTAAGCCAACATATAGAGGAGGGGGATGAGCATCAACTATTGATTATATTTTTGCTTCCAAATATTTCCTGCATTGGCGATTGGCAAGATGGCGGCCACGCTGATGGCCGGTTGAGCGGGCTGCTCCTCTCCTCTCCTCGGCGTCGGGATGTTCCCTGGCCTGCTTAGGTGAAAAACAAAGGGAAAACTCTCTGATGCTGTGGCGGATTTTGTCTCTACCTGACCCTCCTTACCGGCGGCTACATATGCTTTGCAACGGCTGCTGCTGTTCTTGGGTGCTCCGCGGAGGTATGGCGTCTAAAGCGGTGCCCCGACTAGCGAGACCAAGAGCGGCCGCACTCCCGACCGGCACTCCGGTTAAGATGCGCCTCGTTGCTGCCGCATTGAATACTAAAACACCGCATGGAACCGTAGGGGCCCAGTGTGATAATCGGCCGTCCTCAGCATCAGCATTGGAGGCTTCGGACCGGGCTTTGACGGATGCCGGTCTAGGGGGTACGAAATTGACGGCTCAGGCTATTCCGGCAATGTTCAAACAAAGAGCCAACAAAAAGAAACGCCAGGACGAGTCTTCAACTCGGGTGATTCAGGGTAGCAGCGCTCTGCTAGTTCAGGAGAGTACTGATGGTACAATCTCTTTGGTGAGCACGGAAGGCAAAATAATTGGGGAGACGGAGACGGAGACGGAAGAAGCTGGTTAGACTTTGATTTTACCTCATTCCGAGGCATTGATGAGCGCTGAGTCTGTGCCTGTTCCTAGGTATCAATCCAAGGGCATTCTGGGAGCTGAAGTCATTTCTGAGATTTTAAATGAACAGCCTGCTGCCAATGTTATATATATGACTCTGCTACAACAGCTATGTCCGAGGGAGCGAAGGATAGCGCACTTATTGTATCTGCGGCGGTTGAACATTTAGAGCTTGGTGAGTTATCGGAGTTACTGGATAAAGTATCTAATACTGATGATTTCTTCTCCCTGTCTGATCATTCTTCAGTTGAGAGTCTTGAAAAGGACTGGCTTCTGGGAGCATGTTCTGGTGAAGAGGGAAATGATGTGGAAAGCCCCTTGGCGAATATAGCTCTAGAGAAAGTATTCTGTGGTACGAACTCGGAGGAAGGAGTAGCAGGGGCGAGCCCACCTGGTTCAGACACATCACTCTCGTGGGACTATCAGAGCTCACCAAATACACTGGTCCCCTCAGTATCTCAACCAGCCGCATCTGCTGGTGCTCCCAGGAGTGACAATGGAGAGATAACGTTGGCAACAATTCATGATCTGATTGTGGCACATAGAGCAGAAACACAGGCCGAGAGTATACGCACACAGAATGCGTCCAAGAAATTACAGAATTCAATACGGAGGGTGGTTAAGACATGTGTGGATATGGCTAATAGAATTAATGAGGCTGAAAACCGAAGCTCTGCTCTGGAGGAACACCCTCTTATCGCACAGAAAGAAATTACAGTCTCTCTGAAAGCTCATCGGGATGAGTTGCAGTGGAAACTATCCGACTTAGAAAATCGCTCAAGGCGCAATAACCTCAGAATTTTGGGGGTTCCTGAAGGAAAAGAAGGTACGGACCTACGCAAGTTTGTAGTCGAGCTGCTGGGCGAGGCTTTTCCTGAGCTCTCACACTGGGACTGGCAGACAGAGGTACAGAGGGCTCACCGTTTTCCAGCTAAAGAGAGAAAGAAGGCAGTTCAGACTACATCTCTCCCTCGGGCAATTCTTATCTCATTAAATAACTTTTTGGCCCGTGAGGCTCTCTATGACCTGGCACGACCCAATAAGAAGGCCCATGTGAAGGACTGTGATTTTTTTGTCAGACCTGATTTTTGTCAATCTACTGTTGACCTTCGCTGGAGGCTGCAGCAGCTGATTCCACAGTTCCAGGTAAAAGGAGAACAGGTTTTTCTACAGAACCCGGCTAAGCTGAAGATTATAGCCAAAGGACGGACACAGATGTTTTTTGATGAACTGTCTGCCAAAGAATTCTTGCAGACCTACAAACTTTAAAAAGCCTGACCAGGGTGGTTAGACTGGTCATGTTGGATTTTTTAGCTTTGTCTTCTTTCTCTGTTTATACTTGTTTGATTTATGCCTGAATTACGATATGACATTTACAATATGACAAGCAGGTTTATTATTTGATGTTTGAGATGAGGAGTGGGGGGGCCTGGGTGCCCGACTCTGCATCACAAGGGACAATGGTCCCATTGCCTTAGGGGGTTGGCAGGGTGGGTTCGGGTGGGGGAGGGGAGGTTATTTGGGGTAGGGGTTGGTTGTATTGGGGGAGGTAAAGTGGGAAGTTGAGGGTGAAAAATTCGGCACTGCATGATTTCTATTTATGCTGGTATGTGGCGATCCCTTTATTCTATTATGTTCTTGCTCATAGTCTTAATCTGAAACTAAATTCCTGCATTCTATTATCTTCTTGTGGCCTTAATTTTGTGAAGAGTGAGAATGGTATGAGGGGAATAGCTTTCAAGGAGCGGTGGTGGCATATATGGAATAACAAATTTATTTATACAAATGAGTAAATTTGTAGTTTGCACTCTTAATATATGTGGTTTGAATAATCCTAATAAGCGGCGAGTTTTGGCCAAGGTAAACCAGGCACTGTCCTGGGATCTTCTCTGTTTGCAAGAGACACATATTTCATGGTCAAATAGGGGCTGGCTTAAAGCGTTGGGCATGGATCTGGTTGCATGTTCACGTCAGTCAGTTAATTCTAGGGGTGTTGCTATTTTATGTAAAAAGGGGGTAGTAACGCTCAGGAAATCTGAGGAGGATAAGTGGGGACGGTGGGCAATTTCAGAAGTTATCTTCAATAACAAGATTTTTACAATATGTACCGTATATGGTCCTAATCTGGTTGACTCGGAATTTTTTGATAAGATCAATCTGGAATTGTCTCTATGGCCCCAACCTCTTATAATTTGTGGGGACCTTAATATACATTTTGATGGGGATTTTGATGTTATTGGTAGGCAGGCATATTATGTCAGGAAGCCGCGAGTCTATAAAAGTGTGCGTAGACTGATTTTGGATCATGGACTCTGTGATGTCTGGTGTCGGCTTAATGCTGGCCAGCCAGGTTATACGGTTTTTTCAGTTCCTCACAAAAAGCTGGTCCGACTGGATTATTTTCTTGTCTCTTATTCTCTGTTGGGTAAGGTGTCTATATGCACTCTCCCAAGGTTTATTTCTGATCACAACCCTTTAATTTTAGAGGTTGAGTTTGACATGTTTATCCCCCGCAATTCTGAGTTGACCTTTGATAGGAAATTGCTTTTTGACTTGGAGTACCGTAATCGGATTAGGGATTGGATATCCTGCTTTTTTCAGATAAACAGGAACTCCGCTGCAGGAGGGGTGGTTTGGGACGCTTTTAAGGTGGGACTCAGGGGTGAGACCCTGAGCTACGCTGCACAAAAGCGTAAACATTTGAAGAAAATCATGCAAAAGCATATCTTGGATCTTAGTATTGTGGAATGTGAATTGGGCAAAAAAGTAAAAGAAGGAGTGGATCTGAATCAGGTGTTGAGAAAGCTCGCTATTAAAAAATCTGTAGTTTATCAGCAGTCAAAAAGAGGTACAAAACAAAATTACTAAAATTAAAGATAATCAGGGAATAATTCAGGAATCTGCCCAAGGGGTTCGGAAAGCCTTCCAGGCCTATTATGAGGATCTATATTCTGATGAAAAAACAGATAAGGCGGATAGTTATTTAGCAGGGATTGTATCCTCTTCATTAACAACTGTACAGAGAGACATTTTGTCGGAGGCGATTACATGGGAAGAAGTGGAGGCGGCTCTTCTCTCGCTTCCGCGTGGCAAAGCGATGGGTCCTGACAAAATCCCGCTCGAGTTTTATATTATGTTTAGGGTGGAGCTGAGGATAGAGATAATGAATCTATTTCTGCACGCTTTCGAAGGCTCCCCTCCGGACTCATGGTCTAAAATGATGATTGTGGTTTTTAAGAAGAAGGGGAAGGATGGGCTTCAGCTAGGGTCATATCGACCTATATCTCTAATAAATTCAGACAGCAAGATAAATTCCAAACTACTTGCTAGGAGAATTGCTAGAGTCATTACTTCAATAGTTTCAGTATGCCTGCACGGCTTTATTGCTGGTCGGGGTACTACTGACCATATGAGGCGTGTTATATCTCTATTAGACTGGGCACAGGCGACGGATTCCCAGATGGGGGTGGCCCTGTTGGATGCCGAGAAGGCATTCGACAGGGTCTCCTGGGATTTTTTGTGGTCGGTTCTTGTATGGAAGGGTTTCCCTCCTGATTTTCTGAAGGCTATCCAGGCTCTATATCGGAAACCAGCTGCCACAGTACGGGTTTCAGGGGAGGAATCTGAGGAGCTCAGAGTGTTTAGGGGCACTAGACAGGGCTGCCCTTGCTCGCCCTTTCTTTTTGCTCTATATATAGAGCCGCTAATTTTCAAATTGGAACACGATGCATTAATTGCTTCAGTTAAACCCCAGCAATATGATATTAAAGTATTAGCCTACGCTGACGACTTAGCAGTCCTCACAAGCGATGTGGTTAGTGCTTTAAATAGAATCGAGATTCTGACTAAGGAATTTGCTGGGGTCTCAGGTTATAAATTGAATTTAGCTAAAACCCAGATTTTACATTCAGCCAGGGGATGCCCATCTGATGATAAAATAGTTGATGAGGCTGTATATCTGGGCATTAAACTCTCTGCAAAAGTAGAGGACATTCCTGCCCTAAACGCTGAATCTATTGTTATAGCTTCCAACAAAACCTTGGAGAAACTAGACCACCTGCACTTGTCACTTTATGGAAGAAGCAATGTTATTAAAATGCTAATCATTACCAAATTTTTGTATTTATTTCGAGCTATTCCGTTATGGTTTCCTAACTCTTTATTTTTGAGAATAGAAAGGATGTGCTCCCGGTTTATATGGAGCTACAAAAGGGCGAGAAGAGCACTGAGATGGCTCTATTTATCTAGAAGTCGTGGGGGGTGGTCTATCCCTAATTTCCATCTTTATTATTATATATCACTGCTTGAGCATATTGGGGTCTTGATTTTTGGAGAAAGGGCTGCATGGGACCCGGCCACTTTTCCTTCCATTTATGAATTAATTATGGGATCAGAAGCTCGATATCTATTTGTTAGGATTATACAACTTAGTTACTTTAAGAAAACCAGGTTTAAAACTTTGATGGCTGCGTTTTCTGTATGGAAAAAGATACAAGCGTTGTTTAAGATAAGGTATTTTAATTGTTATACTCCGATTGGCCTATTAGGGACCTTCTCTACTGTTTTTCAGGATTCCGTCGCGCGAAAGTGGCGTGCTGCCGGTATTAGGACTATTGGGGATCTCTGTGAATATAGCCAAATTAGGACGTATGTCTCGTTGAGGGAGAAATTCGCTCTCGATAAGGGTGACTTTTTAAAATATTTACAGCTGCGGAGCTTTCTAGACAAAGCTATTATAAAGGGCACCTGCTCACTTGAGGGAATACCCATTCTCGAAGTAATAAGGTGCAGGGGTAAGCTGGCGCTAATGTATCAAGAAGCTAATCGGGGCAGCAAGATGACCTTCTAATACAGGAAGAAAAATGGGAAAACCTGCTTGGGGCTTCGAATATAGATTTACAGGAAGCTCTGGAAATGGCTAATTCAATACTGTTGACTGGGAGTTTTAAGAGTCAGTGCTATATGGCAATTTTTGATTCATATTATACTCCCGCTAAGATAGCTAAATGGAAGACTGGAAGGGGGAATAGCTGTTCCCGGTTCGGGGCAATTGCAGCTGATGCCGCACATATGTTTTTTTATGTCCATCTTTAGCCCCCTTCCTTCGTGATTTACAACATTTTTTTAATTTCTCTTTGGCAATACCGGTGGTCCTTAACGCGGGATTGGTATTGTTTGGCATCGAATTTGATATAATAACTAACAAACGGCTAGCACCACAAAAGGTTTTTTTATTTCTATGTATGGCTGTGATGCGTCTCTGCATAACTTCGCAGTGACTGAGCCAGGACCCACCCCTATTTTTTGAATGGAGGGCTAGGATTCTAGCTTTGTATAATATGGAAATGGCTCTATATAATGAAAGGCCATAGAAGAAAGTTATTTGGTGAGCAACTATGGGCACCAATTACTGGTTGGCTTTGATTGAAGGTTATATTAAAAAAATTTAATGAATTTGTCTCAGTTTTGTATTTGTATTGTAAAGGGATCTGTTGTCTTTTTTTTTTCTTTTTCGTTTTCTTGTTTTTATGTAATAATAATGAAATCTGCTTTTGCTGAATAAAAATTATAAATAAAAATAAATAAAAAATAAACCAAATATTTCCTGCAGTGGTGCTTGAATGGCGCTGTGATAGAGACTCAATGGAGGGATCACCATGCCTTATTTGTTGGGGGAGTCTACACGCTTGGTAAGGACAAAACCGTGCTAATATGTGGGGGTATTAACAAGCATTCCAAAGATGGCCTAAGGGTAGTGTGGCACCAAAAAGATCCTAATGAAGTGCTCAACCGTTTTCTCAAAAATAACTTGCCGTTTTTTTGGTGTACCTAGGCGATGGCTCAGGGGATGTGTTATTCTCTCAATATTAACAACTGTGTGACATCCTCAAGAATGTTCTGTCAAAATCCTTATAAACCCATTTTAGAGCCCTTGCGATGGTTCAATGTGAATTGTTCAGCTGCTAATCATCACCAGAGAAAGGCAATCTGGGAAGCCAGACAGGACTATAAATTGAACGTCAAGGAGAGGAAGCATTCTATGTATGGAAATGATTGTGAAACTCCAATGTTGATTAGAAAGTGCGTCTGACGGACCCTTGCTCCTGGACTCTTGGCCTTGGGCTGTTGTACTGTCTCTAAGCCCACTGTTCGCCGGACCCGCTTCGCGGGTCCCGCTTCACCGGAATTGCCGCTGGGGAATCTGTGGAGAGGCTGTGCAGTCTGTGTTGTGCTGGGGCTTTTGGGCAGGGCTGCGAGCGTTTCTGCAGGGACTCAGTTTCCCAGGAGTCCCTGCCTGGCCGATTGAGAACACCTGGCCCGCTCTCCCTGTCAGCCCCGCCCCCTGCGCACAGAGTGTGTTAAAGAGCCTGCCTGCCTCTTACCTGCGGGATCCAATGTTGATTAGAAAGTGCGTCTGACGGACCCTTGCTCCTGGACTCTTGGCCTTGGGCTGTTGTACTGTCTCTAAGCCCACTGTTCGCCGGACCCGCTTCGCGGGTCCCGCTTCACCGGAATTGCCGCTGGGGAATCTGTGGAGAGGCTGTGCAGTCTGTGTTGTGCAGGGGCTTTTGGGCAGGGCTGCGAGCGTTTCTGCAGGGACTCCGTTTCCCAGGAGTCCCTGCCTGGCCGATTGAGAACACCTGGCCCGCTCTCCCTGTCAGCTCCGCCCCCTGCGCACAGAGTGTGTTAAAGAGCCTGCCTGCCTCTTACCTGCGGGATCCAATGTTGATTAGTAAGTGCGTCTGACGGACCCTTGCTCCTGGACTCTTGGCCTTGGGCTGTTGTACTGTCTCTAAGCCCACTGTTCGCCGGACCCGCTTCGCGGGTACCGCTTCACCGGAATTGCCGCTGGGGAATCTGTGGAGAGGCTGTGCAGTCTGTGTTGTGCTGGGGCATTTGGGCAGGGCTGCGAGCGTTTCTGCAGGGACTCCGTTTGCCAGGAGTCCCTGCCTGGCCGATTGAGAACACCTGGCCCGCTCTCCCTGTCAGTCCCGCCCCCTGCGCACAGAGTGTGTTAAAGAGCCTGCCTGCCTCTTACCTGCGGGATCCAATGTTGATTAGAAAGTGCGTCTGACGGACCCTTGCTCCTGGACTCTTGGCCTTGGGCTGTTGTACTGTCTCTAAGCCCACTGTTCACCGGACCCGCTTCGCGGGTCCCGCTTCACCGGAATTGCCGCTGGGGAATCTGTGGAGAGGCTGTGCAGTCTGTGTTGTGCTGGGGCTTTTGGGCAGGGCTGCGAGCGTTTCTGCAGGGACTCCGTTTCCCAGGAGTCCCTGCCTGGCCGATTGAGAACACCTGGCCCGCTCTCCCTGTCAGCCCCGCCCCCTGCGCACAGAGTGTGTTAAAGAGCCTGCCTGCCTCTTACCTGCGGGATACAATGTTGATTAGAAAGTGCGTCTGACGGACCCTTGCTCCTGGACTCTTGGCCTTGGGCTGTTGTACTGTCTCTAAGCCCACTGTTCGCCAGATCCGCTTCACGGGTCCCGCTTCACCGGAATTGCCGCTGGGGAATCTGTGGAGAGGCTGTGCATTCTGTGTTGTGCTGGGGCTTTTGGGCAGGGCTGCGAGCGTTTCTGCAGGGACTCCGTTTCCCAGGAGTCCCTGCCTGGCCGATTGAGAACACCTGGCCCGCTCTCCCTGTCAGCCCCGCCCCCTGCGTGTCACGTCTGACCTATAACAGTGGTGCTTACTTCCGCTGCGCAGGAGCGTCCCGGGAGAAGCCCGGGACAAGGGCGGGACCGTCTGTGGCCGTCAGGGGCTGAAGGAGGCTGGGCTGGGCCCGCTCTTTGACATTGCGCCTTCTGACTACTTGTTACAGTACGTTCCCTGTATCTAGAGATCTCTGGTGTTTGCTTATATAGTATTGTTCTTTTTAAAGCTCGTTGTCTGCAAAGTACCTTCTCCTTCAAATACCACTGCCCAGATCTCTACTCAGGCCGAGGCGGGGTCAGCCATCTTGGGTCCTCTAGACAAATACTTTAGTCGGGTAACCCAAGATATTGACAAAGAGATCGCTTTGGCGGAGAGGCGCGCCGAGCGTAGGTTATCTATTGAACTCCTTAAAATTCCTTTGGAGAAACGGCCACCTCAGGGTTTCCCGGCATTGGTTCCTCCCCTGTCATCCCTAACCCTGCCAGTTGTACTGGAAACGCCTTATTCTTTTCCCCCTTCACTAGAGCTGTTGGCTGGTTTGTCTGTGGGTCACGACGTGCCCATTTTGCCTTCTACCTCGTCCACTATACCAACTTGCTTACCTACAGGGCAGGTGACCACTGCCCAACCGAGTGTGTCAACTCACATGGTTAAAACTAAACCAAGTAACAAAAGAAGTACTGCCCCGAAGAAGTGCTATCTTCCCAAACATCCGAAAAAAATAAGGAAGGTTGGAATATGCCTGCGCCCTCCCTGCGAGCCTATTGGGGCTGGCTCTGGTGGGGTTAAGATTGTCAAGGACGGAGTTGTTCCGGCTAGTCCCGTATCTAACATGAATGACCCCTTAGCGATGGTATTGGCTGAGACCTTATCTTCTACTCCACCCCTGCTCCTCGAGTTGGAGAGGCTGATGAGGTCTCTCCTGACTCCTATTGAGGAACGAGTTAAAAAATTAGCTGATCGGTTAGATCATTTTGAGCATGCTACTCTAGATAACTTTTTTTCCACCAAATCCCTAATCAAGTCCCACCCTAGGACGGGGGATAGCATCAATCCTCTGAAACCAAATGGCCAGGCAAATGGTGTGTCCATCGCTGAGCCTCCTCCCCCTGTAGTCAGCATTGCAAGTAGGCCTCAGTCGAAGGGACAAATCCCCATGACCAATTTAGATTTGTCGGACCGTCCAAGTAGTAATACCACTAAAAAAAAAACAAGCTGCCTGATACTGTGGTTATGGGTAATAAAGATAGCTCCAAAAGTGGCAATCCTGTATCTAATGGTTCCCAACCCTCACCAAGCATTTCAACACCCCGTCTTGGCGTTCCTGTTAGGGGTAACAAAGACAGTAACACTGTATTGAATGGTTCCCAACCACCACCAAGTATTCCAACATCCCGTCCTGCTGCTCCTGCCATTAGCCTGCCTAACACCCTCCCGATGAAGGCACCTCGTAGGATACCTCCTATGAATCTCACCCCAGATCCTTATCCATTTGAGGCTGTCCTCACTAATGTACCACCTTTGTTGGCCGGGCAAAGAGAATCCTTCCAGATGCTAAAAAACAAGGTAATGCACTGGTTAAAGGCAAAACGACCACTGCCCGGGGAAGTGGACGGGCTGATTATTGGAGTAAGAAGGACAGACTGGATAGGTTGTACTCCTAAGCACTTGGGGGGGGAGTGTATAGTTGTTAATTTCCAAGATCCTAGGGTGGCACGTCTGATTACGAAGCGAAATTGGGGCACAAGCAGTGGTGGAATTGGTGTTGTTGATCTTACATTCTTTTATCCAAGACCAACAGGTGTTCAATTTGGTATGACCAGTGAATTAGGTTGCTATAACAATCTCCCCTCCCCAGGGTTTGTTCCTTTCACTGTACCCTTACAACGGGGTAACTTTTATAATGGACCAACGTACAATCGTTTTGAAGTGATGAAAGATCCGGGGTGGGTTCATTGACCAAATTCCGATTATTCCACGAACAGTAGGGAAGGTATGACCCGTTGGGATATATGTGGGAAGCCTGTGTTAACTGTTTTGACTAAAAACGTGGAATCAAATGAAATGAGAACTGGTTGGGAGACTGTGATTTTGGAGGAAACATGTGGGGAGTGTATTCCAATTTCTGGGGACTCTGGAAATGAGGAACTAATTACACTTAGCACTGTTGGCACCCAGGAGGTTGACCACAACACTGAGGATACCAACCGAGAGAGGGAGGGGTATGACGGAATCTTAACAAACGACTTTGGGATGTCTTGTGTAGGAGCAGTACCCATGGACGGCCCCAGTTTAGGGAAGTTTTTTTCATGGAACATCGCGGGGTTGAGTAGCAAGCTGATGTCCCAAAATTGGATGGATTTCGTCAATGGCTTTGAAGTTTGTTTATTCCAGGAGACATGGGCTTGCGACCCTATATTTCTTCCTGGCTACTTAAATTTTTCAATCCCGACCAGTAGAGGCGCTAGGGGTCGACCGATGGGAGGCCTTACAATCTGGGTAAGGCAATGTCTTCAAATAACAATCAAAGTGGTGGATCTGGGTTGTAAGGACATCCAAATGCTAAGAATAGCCTCAGAAAAGTGGGGAGGGATAGATATATACAACATCTACGCCAGGGGCAGTACCACTGGGAGTTCACCCATTCTAGAGGCTTTGTCCACTTTTTTGGAATCGCAGTCCCTGGGTAACAAAGTTGTAGTAGCTGGTGACCTAAATAGGACTTTTGAACCATTGGATAGTTCGGATGATCCCCTAGGGCAAGAGGAGGATACGCAATGGGGTGTTTCGACTTTAAATCTGGCTCCTGTTAAGCGGTGGACGAAAGATATATTACAACTGAATGCCATTTGCCTGGAAAATGGGTTGAGAGCCCTAAATGGGAGGACGAAGGGTGATAGGGAAGGTGCCTGTACATTCGACAATGGTCATGACCAAAGTCGGATAGACTATGTCCTTTGCAGCCTCAATTTGTGGCAGTTGGTATGCGACATGAAAATCGAGGGTAGACTGGAAAGTGACCACAATACCCTCTGTGTGACCCATAACTGGTGGATGGCCATATCAGGGAACCCTCAATCAAGTGACGGCCCAATGCCTACCATGGCCAATGACATGCACAGACTTAACTGGCCGAGTGTATTGGCGAATGCAGAATCTATGGACTTTATAAGTTCCGAGGTGGATGCTGCAATCGCTGCTATGGAGGCTGCAAACCCCGTAATCCCAGGTTCTAGGGAAATAACGGACATACACAACAAGCTCTTTTCCCTTTTAAAACCGCATTTCTTGAGGTCCCGCAAAATAAATAGGAAACAACCACCCAAACCAGCTAGGTGGTTTAATCATCAGTGCAGGGAAGCCAGGTTAAGCTTGGGAAGAGTATTCAGGAATAGGGACAGGGCAGCGATTAGCGAGGCTAGGAAGCACTACAAGGTTAGCGTATCGCTAGCAAAAAAAACATGGGACGAAAAGTATTGGGCAGAACTAAAGGAGGCCTCGGGGGCTAAGGATTCCAGGTTATTCTGGAATATTGTCAAGTGGGGTAGAGGTGGAACTCCAAACAAACCCGACAATAATGTCGCTGAGGGTGCCTGGGTGGATTATTTCAAACCCCAATATGCTGAGACTACCGAGTTTAAGGATGTGGAAGTAATTTCAGCTGTATTCCCCACTGGGAATTTATTTTCCCCTAAAGAAACTGAAGTTGCAATATGCACTGCCCAAGGGGGAAGGGCCCCGGGTCTAGATGGGATACCCTCTGATGTTTTCATAAATGATAAGGCGAGGTGGGTTAGGTATGTATTCCTTTTGAGAAATGCTATTGCGAAGGGAACGGCAGTCCCAGAGTTATGGAAGGGAGCAAATATTATACCCATATATAAAAAAGGGGATCGGTCCCTCCCGGCCAATTATAGGCCGATAAGTTTGATTGCCACTATTCAAAAAGTGGTAGGGAGAATGGTGGTAAACCTATTAATGGATTGGGTAGACGAGAACAACGCCCTGTCCCCTTATCAGGCAGGTTTTCGGCGGGCTTCAAGCACAGTCGACCAGGTGTTTCGCTTTGCTCTGCTGCAGTGGGGGACGGTGGTGCTCGGCGAGGGCAGCCTGTATGTTGCCTTTGTCGACTTGCGGGCTGCCTTCGACCTGGTCCCAAGGAGAAAGCTCTGGGCAGTTCTGAGCGAAATAGGCCTTCCGGGTGAGTTACTCACCCTGATAATGAGGCTGCATGAGTGTAACTTCGCCAAAGTTCAGTGGGGTATGAATGGTGAATCATCTGCCGACTTTCCGATTGAACGCGGAGTACGACAGGGGTGTGCTATGGCCCCCCTGCTTTTTTCCCTATTTATTAACGGAATTGTGGCTCAGATGCTGGATGCCAGTGTCGATACACCTTCGTTGGCGGGCCTCAGGGTTCCGATCCTGATGTTCGCCGACTATACGCTGATTTTATCCAAAACTCCGGCTGGCTTGCAGCAAGCTTTAAACATCTTCGATCTTTTCTGTGGGGAACATGGCCTGGAAGTTAATGTGGGTAAGACCAAGCTGATGGCCTTCTCACCAAAACGTAGACCCCGGCCTAAAATACTTCTGAACAATTGTGAGCTTGAGGTGGTTACTGTATTTACCTACCTTGGGGTGCAGATAGCAAACAATTTAAAATGGTCCCAACATATAGAAAAGGCGGTCCTGAGGCATCAACAGATTTCGGGGGCACTTCGGGTGGAACACAAAAAGTCTAAATCAAAGCCTATAAAACCAGTCCTGGCAGTATATGATGCCAAGGCTATTGGGTCTGCCCTATATGGGGCTGAGCTGTGGGGTTTCGAGAGGCTTCTCCCCTTGCAAATATCGGAGAATAGGTTCCTCAGGGGAATCACGGGTCTCCCTCAGAGTACACCACTAATCCCGCTTGGTCTTGATTTAGGGAGAAGATCAGTTAGTGACCGAGCGTGATTGCGCCCGATTCTCTATTGGAGACGCCTCTGGACTACCCCAGAGATACGGCATTATGCAGAGGGGTTCCTTGCCATAATTAAAGCTGACACCTTTCATAAAATAGTTTGGTTAAAAAACCTTAGGACTGCTTTAGGTGACCTCGGCCTCTCCAATCTATGGGATAATCCATCTGGGGAACCCTTTCCAAACAAAAATATAATTAAAAGCTTATATTGGGATTGGATAGATGGCAGACTCTGGAGTAGAACGAGATCAGACACAATGGCGGGACGTTTCTTAGAAATCAAACTGTGTCCTGCATTGGAACTATACTGGGACAGTATTACTAACCCAGGGGATAGGAAGTTTTTCTTCCAGTTAAGATTAGGTGCCCTTCCACTGAGATCACTGACGGGTAGGTGGAGGAGTTCAACCACCTCGTGCTGCCCGGTTTGTGGTGCAACTGAGGAAAATATAGGTCACTTTCTATTCTTGTGTAAAGCTTATGCCACCCCGAGAAGAGTTTGGTTAGCTCCTGTTTGTAGAAATCTAGGGACATCCAGGGGTGTTGAGGCGCTACGAATTATTTGCACTGCCACTGATATGCCTATTGTTCTAGGAACAGCAAAGTATCTGGGGTGGGCATGGTCCATTAGACGGAGGGCAATTTCTATTAATGTAATATAACTGGGGTATCAAGTGATTTTTGTGTAAATGTACACCAAAGATTTTTATTGTTTATGTACGCACAACTGTTTTAAAAGTATGTATAAATAGGAAAAAAATTTAATGTGATGTATTTTAAATGTATGTTTGTGCTTTTATGAGTATATTCCTCGAATAAAGCTTCGAATACGAAACTCATGAATCAGCAGCTGCCCAAAATTGCAGAATGGTATTTTGCGAAATAGATAATAGGCTTCAGCAGCGAGAGGCTCCCCCTAATCAATTTAACCTGCAATATCTCAGACCAGGAATGGGTTTAGCATTTTACCCATATATACCAATTGGAGAAAGCTAGAGAGTGTGAAGCTAACCTGCAAAAGTATCTTGCCCACTTCACCCCCTCCAAGTTACTGTACAGGAAGTAGAGAAGGCAAACCGATCTAGTGCAGGTGATAAGGCGCTAAGACCAGATGGGATCCCCACGGATATTTTAAAGTGTAATTTGGATCTAAGAGGTTCCTTACTCATGAATGTATTTAATAACTATTTCTGTAGTAAGATTGCCAGTATGGTTTTTGTCAGAGGCTAGGTACAGTGGAGCAGTGCTTGAATTTACACCTGATAGTGAGAAAATACACTATTGCTAATCGCTGCCCTTGTCAACTGCTTTCATATTAGTGAATAGGAGTAAATTGTGGTTGATGTTAATCAAATTAGGGGTAGAAGTCCCTTTAGTCAACATTTTACACAGTATCCATGAAGAACTAGGTGCTAAGGTACTATAGGGACAGTCAGGGGAACTCTTGGATGCCTTTGAACTAGCTAGTGAAGAACACCAGGGGTGCATGTTGACACCCCTGCTTTTTATCATGTATATTAACAATTTGAGCACTCATCTATCGAGTTCTACAGGGGACATTCCAAAAATTGCCAACTATGCTATCCCAGCATTATTATGTGCTGATAACGCAGTTCTGTTGGGCAGAACACCCCATGCACCGTGTATCTTAGTAGAATCTTTTATGTCATTCATGAGCACCCTTGACATAAAAACGAATTATGGGAAATCCCATATAATGGCTTGTGGTCACGGTGGAAAAAACCCTGACAGTCTTAAAAATGGATGAACAACACCTTAGCGCAGTACGGAACTTTTGCTTTTTAGGCATGGTGTTTGACTCAGGCAATTTCTGTCAGTCACAAGTAAACACAGCACGTCTGAGACTTGGAAGAGTGGCAGGCTTCCTTTTTCATGTAGCCAAGAAGGATGGTAGGTACACTATTTCTCCCTATATTAAAGTTTAGAAAATGCAATTTGTCCCTACAGCAACATATGGAGAAAGGGGGTGGTGGCACTATAATGCTACTGCCATTCAGACAGAAGAAAAAGAAATCTGTAGGCAGTTAATGAATCTCCCGCCTTATAGTGCAAATTTCATTTTGCACTCTGAATTGAATTTAGAATATATTTTAGATACCATCAAACTGGCAACTCTCCTGCTCTAGGTGAGTGTGTGGAGTAACAATAAGGCACGCTTTAACAGAGCAGTAAAAGTGGATTGCCCTGGCCATGAAAAGGGGCTCCCCATCCCTTGGTTCAACTACTTCAGCAAATCTTTCACTGACATTGGTTTTCCTGGACTGTTTAGTACCCCTGGTTCAATAACTAAAACCAATAAGAGGGTGGTCAAGTCTAGGTATGCTATTTGTACTTACTATTACACTCTTGCAACAGGAAACACTTCATAGGGAGGTTGGGATTTATATCAAGTAACAAGGGGATGATCATACACCGGAATGGTATGTGTGTGTTTGACTGCCACCTGGATTATGGTGGGAATAGGGCAACCCAATGTGGAAATAGCAGATGGTGGAGAGGGACTTGAATTTCCATAACTTTCTAGGAGATAGGATGGGTCTGAGATGTCAAGGGGAAATTATGTGCACTTGGGTCTGGGTAGATGGCTGTCTCTCGGCATGTTGAGGAGGAGGGACAGTGGGGGGTGATGGAGGTAGCAGCAACAAGAGAATAGAGAGATGCTTAGATGGGGTAAAGCTGATGAGAGGATGTCAGTTTTTGAGAGAGGTGTGAGAAGAACAAGGAAAGGAGTTTTTTGAGCAGAGGCTAGTTATGTTAATCATTTATGGTTGTGGGAGATGTGGGTTGTTGGTATACAGTGCCTGGGACAGTTGAGGCAGTGGGTGATGAAGCAGAGAGGGAGGGAGGGGTAGGCTCATGGGCTGACTGTGGGCAGAGAAGAAGGTGGAGGGGTGACTGGAGGGAGAGATACTGGTTTGTGAGAGGTTGGAGATTGACGGTGAAGAGATGGTCTGAGGGGAGGTGTTAATGGTTTGGTGTTGGCAGTGAGCAATGAGTTGTGGGGGACATATCAGATTGCAGGAGAGTCAGGGGAGAGAGGGGCTTTCTAGGTGGACCATAAGGGGTGGAGAGTAGGGGAACAATATTAGGGTTGAGTGGATATGGGGAGTGTGGAGGATAGTCAGAGGGCTTGAGGATGAGATAAATGAGGTTGATCATGGCCAGGATTGTGTTGTTGGCTTGGAACATGATTTTCCTGTTGTGGTAGATGGAGATAGAGAGGTTGCCCGAGAGGTCAAAGGGGGAAAAGCATTTGAGTTTGCGTCCAAAGTAGGTGTTAGAGGGAGAGGAGGATGGGAGAACATTGCACAAGGACTTGGACCATAAGTCAGTGTTGTGTGTGATGATGAAGAGTTTGGTTTTGAGGGAGCCTTTGCTTTGGCAATGGTATTGGATTTCCAAGTAGTCTCTCAAGGTCCCATGTTTCTGAATAGATTTAGTGGCGGGGCAAAAGCAAGCCACACAACGTGCCAACAAAATATTTGTATTAGTCCTGTGCATTGAAGAGTGGTTGGCCAGCCTATCTATGGCACACCTAGTTCTGGAGCTGATTAGTTGACTCCTAATTAGTGTTTGACAATGAGGGGACACCGGCTTGAACAACAACAACATATGGTCAGTGGACAGAGGGAAGATTAATCACATGTAACTGAGGAGACTGAGATACAGGATGGGTCCCTCGCACTGTAGAGCAAGGTGCAGCTGGGGGAACAGAGGAACGAGTTGAGCCTGTTGCATGGGCTGAAGCATCTGGAAAAGTGACAAACTGGGAAGTGCACTGGTACAGCTGAGGGGCTGTATGTCTGGTGGATGTATAAGTGCTAATCATAGAAGGGGCCTTGGATTGGGGAGTACAGCTCGATATGGTCGAGATTATGTTCTTAGGCTCGTTCATATCAGCCTTTTGAAGTTGTTCCTGCTGTTGATGACACAAATTCTACATTTCCCCTACTGCTGACTCCAATTTGCCCAGGTTCTCCCACATAGGGCTCAAATACTCTTTGAGTGACACCATACATTTTTGTATAACAGAGGCCCAGGAACAATCCTCATTGACCCACGTGTGATTTTGATCTACTACGCCTGACGGTGTTGATGATGTTAACAGATTGTCTACAGTTCTCCGGGGCTTTCGCTTAAGTGTGGCAGACGGTGGGGTGCAGGCAACATATGGGCTTGGGGATGATGGTGCAGGAAGTGGTCGACCCCTGCTCCAATTCCAGAACAGAATTATCCAAATTAGGTGGATTGGAAACCAGGTACACCATATCAATTAGCTCCAGTGTGGAAGGAGGGGCTATTCCAGTGCATCCTAGGGCCAGAAATGAGTGTTTTGTAGTTAGATTACCCCCAGTATAGACTTTTTACTTGTTGCCTCCCTTTTGCCCATAATGCTAGGTATGTCATCCTAATGTCAGCAGAGTAAATATTATATAGTAGGCCACCACATATTCTCACAGACATTGCCACAGGACAGTACAAACAAAACAGTGGAAAACGGGGGGGGGGGGGCTATAAGACCGTATCCAATTACTATTAATACTTTTAGTTGCTCCTAGAGTTTGACATTCAATTTGCAGGCAGTAGCAGAAACAAAATCAAGAGATGGGGCCCAGCCCAGCATCGTCCAGCCATGGATGGGTGCAGACGGGCCTACCCTTGGCCCGGACTTCACCGACACCTGTCCTGGGCTTCCGGAGTCCCTGGAAACTTTTGTAGTGTCAGCTGTCAGGCCCTTCCTGTAGATAGCAAGTGGATGCTGGGGGACCAAGTCCCACCCCAGCAGGACCTCCTTAGAGATTGCAGGCTGAGCAGAGCTGCGGGTCTCTGGCAGCCCGTAATTAGTCTCCCGCGCTGTGGGAGTCCTCAGATGCTTTACTAGCATCAGCTGTCAGGCCCTTCCTGTAACTAGCAGTGAGGATGCTGAGGGCGAGTTCCACCCCAGCAGGGCCTCCGTAGAGATTGCAGGCAGAGCGGCATGGCAGCCAGCAATTTGTCTCCCCTCATGTTTTTGTAAACATGTCACCCATTGTGTATGCCCTAAGCAGCCCAAATCACAGGGTGTGGTATTGAAAATGTTGGACATCTACTTTTATGTTTTACACACCTTGTTATATTTATTCTATTTTTAAATGATACTTTTTGCATGGGAGCATATAGACATGTCATATTTGATTTCTGTGGAATTGTAATATAAAAGCCTCTTTAATGGTAAAGTTAAATTTTAAGTCACAGTTCTGAAAATAACACTTCTAGAAAGTTTCCTTTTTCTTCTCCTAACCACTTGGTGCCTGCAGCCTGTTCTGGGTCACATGGTGAAGTGTAGCAGGCAGTTGCCCTATGTGTGTTCATCCCAAACTACATCACAATAGAGATCATTCTAACTGTTGGCAGGATGGGTGATCCTGGCTTGATGAGGCGTGGAGCTGCCACCTTCCACACTTGCACTTCAAAGGTACTGGCCCATCTCACACAGAAAGGACTTCAAACAGTCTTATTGTGTCCTGAGACAGACTGGGACAAGGACAGGGAGGCAGAAACCTCCAAAAGTCTATGTATATGTTCTCAATTCAAATTTGCCATCAGTTATAAAAAGGGGATCCTCAGACCCACTCTCAAGTTCATTCCTGAGCCTGTGGATACCACATACGAAGAGCACCCTGCTGCCTGCTTCTTGGGACCTTCCTGCTTGCTGAGAGGTAAACACTGGCCCTGTACCCTTCATCCCAGGCTGAAGTAACTCCTAGGGTCAGCTGACTGACCTCCATTTCTGAGCTACAGGGACACAACAAACTCCTGAGCTGCCCAGCTGACCTGCTACGAGACTTGACTGGACCGGCACCTTGACCCGCTGAAGCCCTGCTGGCTCTTCTGGAGTGAGTTCCTGTTCTCCAAGAGGTTTTTCCTAGGTCCTGGACACTTAGTGTGGTATCAGTTGAGCTCTTCCTTAAAGAAATGGAGAAATCCTTACGTTTTTGGTTTGTTGTGGCCATGAACGGACCTGTTTGCACCAAGATCGAGCCGCAGACGCCAAATCGCAATGTGAAGCTCCGTTGAACCTGACTTTTTGTGCAAGAGCAGCAGCCACGATAAGCACAAACAGTAATCTCCAGCAACAAGAATCTATAATGCCCGACTGAATCTTTCCACTACATCAATGGCTGTCTGCAATGCCTACCTGCTCTTCGTGCTACAGGGACGACCATCCACAAAGCTCTCCCTGCTCCTCGTGTCCTCCTCCATTATGAATGACGCTCTTTACTCTGGACTTTAGAAGATAACTTTTTTAACTGGACTAACATGGCAACGGTATCCAGACAGCACTCCATCACAGTCAGCCTGACCTTTAAGCTGGCCTCGCACGTCCAGACAACCACTAGTAGCACTGTGCTTTTAGGTGCTATACTTACCTTAAAACTTTGGAATTGCATATCTTTGATTCAACTGAATGGATTTTTGTCGTTTTAGTGTCAAATAATGTATTACATTTTACTCTTTCTACCTAAATTAGTGTGGGATTTTTCTTGTGTTGTGTTTTCACTGTATTACTGTTGTTGTGCTGCATAAATACTTTACACATTGCTTTGAAGTTAAGTATGGCTGTTTTTTGCCAATAGACAATTAAGCACAGGTTAATTTAGTAACACCCTGACAAGGATTGTGACTGTTAATTGAGAAGGGCTCATAATTCCCTTAACCAACATACCAATTACTCACAGCATGTAGCTGCTGCATTTCTTTGACTACATGGTGCTGGGTTAAAACCTTAAAGTCAACCAGATTGTGGTGGCATACGACACTAGGAATCCCCTCATCTAGTGCTCAGCATACAAGCTATTTATCCATCCGTTTCCATAAAAGGTTAAAATAAATCTTTTACTTGCATTTCTTTAGAAGCAATATTTCCTATTCTCAGGTTGCTTACACCGTCATGATTTTATTTTTCAAGCTGCTAGGTGCTTCAAAACAGCTTTCCAGACAGCATGAAAACATACACATCCCGCCAAACAAATTTTTAGCTTGGAGAAAGAGCTTCTGCCGTCTGTATCAGAAACCCATAAGCTTGCCAATCCAATTTAAATCATAATGGTTTCCTGTTATCTATTGGGTGAAATATCTTTTTGAAAATAAAGATAGATTGTTCTTACTTACTCAGCTTAGCTTTGTCTATGCTTGGAAAATTGATGAGCACGGTTTTTCAATACATTATTTTTGCATATGTAGTGATACAGCGCTTTGTATGGGTGCATTATAGTCATAGTTGTCATATACCTAAGCACAAGTATATCGTTTGCAGTGTTTTATGATCATGAACATGTATTCAGTAGATTTATTTACTCATTCATTGTAGTGCAATTGTTATAATTGTTATAATATGATCATGTATGTATCGTCATGCCTGCATATACAGAGAGCAGGACAGTTTATAATCATATACTATAATCGATCGATGTTTAAGTTGCCCGATTTCCTAGGCCCAAGATTGCATTAGTTTTGCACCTCCTGGGCTTCTCAAGAAATAAATATTTAAATGCATGTTGTTTTCAAGAAATAGCAATGTTCTCATCCTACTGTAGGTATTGGAATGCCAACCCGTTATTTTCAGATCAGAGAAGATACAAGGAATGCTTTGAAGACAGTTGGAAGCAAGAAGGGAGGATATCTTTTGTGTCTGTCAAAAAGCCTGAACCTCCCCACATAGAAAAAGTTACAATGGAAAATGTTACCATGATGAAATAAAGAATCGAATTCTATATTGTATGATGTGCAGGGACATAGACCCCAGACTTCTGCTAGCTTTCGGAGAGAAAGGAGCATCTTAGAACTCGATCCTAGCCTTAAGCCCCTTAACCCATTTGACGTGAGTACTTCTCAGGAAGTCAACACGTGCTGACACCTTTGGGAATAGTTGGATGGGTATTAGACAGCATCTCTTCTTAGTACAGTGTAGGGACAGATATGTTGTATTCCTAATGAAAAAAGACCTTGACCATTTTGAGCTGTATCCTAATCCTCGCATTTACCATTGTATTCTTGTTATGCCGAATTACTTATATTCGTAGAATCAGCTCTGTATTGATTTTCTTATATCTTTATATGTTAATCTTACGATGTGTATACATCTTATTATTCTTGGCCTTATAATAAATTGACAAACCTAAAGTCGGAGTCCGTGGTACTTTCAGGTATACTATTGTCTTTGTGTTATGAAATGTTTTTCCCCTCTACACTGTTTAGTAGGTAAATAAAAGATCCTGAACGCTAATTGTTAGGAAGAAGACAGGAGTGCAATTTAGCGTAATCAAATGGTAGTGGATGGTTTACCTCCAAATAGCGAGGGGAAAGGAGAATTATAGGACAGAGTAGGAAGAATCGAGGTCCAGATGCGGCAGATGGAACATCGGCGAAGAGTGGTGGAAACTGGCAGACGTTGACGGTGTGGCGGAACTAGAAGGGTGGCGTGAGTATGAAAGGACTTGTGAGGAGCGTTGGATTGCGGTGTGTTTTATCTGTATGATGTTTTGCGGAGTTGGGATGCATGTTGAGTGATTGTGGTTATTGGTACTGGTTCGAACACGTGCGGATCAGGTAATTTGGTGAACGAGCTCAAGAGAAGTCCAAGATCCCAGGATAGTATTGTAATGTAATTGCCTGAGTAAATTGTGGGAGTCGTGAAGCGCTATCGACTGTTCACTTGTGTCAGGGAACTTTGTGTGAGTGCGGGAGTAACTTGTTGTGAGACACTGGGGGTGGATTGCAATGAGTAAGGGACCAATGCAGGCCAGAGGTCATAGCAGATGCATGTTCTTGTGTGAGTGTGCTATAGATCTTTTAGTGGACAGACAATTACTTGTTATTGTAACTGTAAGTTATTGTGACTGTGGTAGGACCAGTTACTTGGTTAATAACTTTGGGTTATACAGTTACTTGTAGAAGTGAATGTGTGAGCGAGTGTATGAAGTGAAATTGTGAAGGAGGGTGAGCCGCTGCACGGAGTGAGTAGTGACGTCAGGGTGCGCCACGCTGGGATTGGTCAGTTGGTGTAACGCTGCGCTGGGTTTGGTTGCTTTGCGTTTGTAGTCGACTATTGGATTGTGGGTTGCAAATCGATCGATTGTCATGATGCATTGCTTTCGAGTGTTGAGAGATTTGTGCAGAGGTGATAGAGGGGTGGTGGCTCGGGTTGGAGAGGAAGCTCCACCGGAGGATACCCCTGCACATTATATGGCAACAAATGTGGGGTTGCATACCATTGTTTGGCTTCAGAATTGGCATAAAATCACAGAGAAGGAAGGGGAATTGGCTTTCCCTCGTTATGGGTCAATTCGTATGGAGGCTTTGTACCAGTTGAGGGGGGTGATGGCTGCCCTTAAACCTCCACCTCGACCCACACAATTTGAGGCTTTAGACACTTGGATGAGAGCTGCATTAGCAAAGAAAGGAGAGACATCACAGGGATGAATGAGGAGAGCAATGAAGGCATATCAAGATGCCAGATGGGATGCACAGCTGAAACAATGGAGAGTAGACACAATAGAAGGAGAGCGCTTGTATCCCTTTCGAATGTTAGCAGGTGAATCAGAGGGAAAGAGTAAGACAGATGAGGATAGTGATACAGATGATAGTTTTCTGGACAGGCTCTTATCAGAACGAACTCCACCTTGTGACTCCAAAACAGAGACAGAGAGGTCGCAACCACTAGAGAAGACAGTAGGAGCAGGGCAGGTAGGACTGGAAGAACAGTCAACTGGAGTCAAAAGACACATAGCTATGGTACAGATCCCTGGAGGGTCAGGAGGAATGAGATACCCCAATTATGAACCATCCCAACCTGCAGGGAATATGCAGTTACCAGATGCCCTGTCAGTGCCAGTTACCATTGGACCAGTAGTTGCCATATATACTCCTGACGAGAGACAGAATGACAGTCAACAATACACAGGTGACAGGGAAGATACCATATCTGGGGGAAGCCTTACACAAATGGGAGATGGTCTAGGACAGGTACTCGTGGCTTATAGTACTCCATTGACTGCTACTGCAGATCCATCACGAATGGATCGTGGGTCAGAAAGGAGACCAACAGGAATCTTGGAAAATTCTAGGTCAGACCTCTGAATGTGGGTACAACCAGTGAGAGAGTCAATGTTGCCAAGAGAAGAAAGGATGAGGGCAGAGCCTTCCAGGATACTGTGTGGGCCGCAAGGTGTATGTGCAGATAATCACTGGAGGAGTAGGAGCTGGGATAGAGAAGATCGTTCAGCAGCAAAGAGAGAAGAAGGAGCCATACCGAGGAGAACACAGAAGATGTAAAAAGGGAAATAAATCAGAAAGTGTTGCAGAGTGCAATAAAAGCGCCAATGTTGGATGGAGTTCGATTGAAGGTGGTTGTAGCCAAAGACATTGCAAGAAAGGCAAAGCGGGCTTATGATGCCCTATGGCAGTTAGCACAAATGTATGATGTTGATTTGACAAAGATTAAGATGATGCAGGGTTCTTTCAGATTAAATTACACAGAGACGGAGTTGGAGGAAAAGCAAACTGTTGGGTTGAAAGCCCAAATTAGAGAACTGGTACTGGGTATGAGAGCTTGGAAAGCATTAGACAGATGGGAAGAGAGGTGGGCCAAAAAGAAAAGTGCTAAGACTGGAATAGCTACTTCCTCACCTCAGGGGGGAGGGATTGAAGCTACTGGAAATTTCTCTATCAGAGAAGTGCAGAATGGAGGGTATGTACACGTGCCATGGAGCAGAGGTGATTTGGCTGCTTTTACGAATGAGTTTCCTCAGCTGAGGGAAAAACCTGCAGAATGGTACAAGCAGAAAGACCGGTTTGTCAAGATCTCGAAGGTGTTGTGGATTGATTTGAACACTTTGTTTGTGTAGTTGTTCAGGCAGATTTGTGGGTTGCATGCAAAATTGCTATTGAGTGGCCAACAGCAGAGCCACCTAGAGATTCTGCAACACATGGTCCTTCACCTGATGTCATGAGGAAATATGAGCAAGTAATTACTTGGTTGCAGTCTAAGGTAGCACCGCAGACTGTTGATTGGCTCAAAATCGACCGTACGACTCAAGAGCCTAAGGAATCAGTGCATAATTACTATGAACGATTGTTATTGGCATTCAAACAGCATAGTGGATTGGATACTATTGATCAGAAGGATATGGGACAGTTTGTCTCCAAGTTTGTGTTAGATTTGAAATCTGATATTAGTCTGATGATACAACACCACCTGATATGTTGGCAGAATAAGTCGGTGGATGAAATACTGCGGTACGCTAAATATTGTAGTGATCAAGTGGAATCAGCACAAAAGAAATTGCAAGAAAAGGTGATGTGGCTCAGTTGAGAAATGCAGACTACATGCAGGGGGTTGGAGGAGGTGTATGTCGAGGCAGAGGAAGCGGCTGAGGTATGGGTCAGCAAATGGCAAAATGTGGGGGGAAGTCCAGCACAGCCTTCTCTTTGACCGTGATTTAGCTGTCAATATTGTTCTATTTTATAAAAGCATATTATTTCACAATTCAGCAAGAATTGCTTATCTAATGCCTGCCTAGCACGTGAGAACCATATGAGGGCCAGATTGATATCACCTGAACAGAAGCAATCACAGCTATTTTAAGATATACCACCAATTTTCATCAATATTACACCATGTATTAATACTTTTTTCCGTGAAGAATTTTAATTTTGAACCAATGTTTAATCCAAACAATTTTTAGGCATTTACTTCATACAATTATGCATTCTGCAGTAACATTTCCTTGTTACAAAACAAAAGAAAAATCCATTCAAATTTTACAACCAAATTACCACAAATAAATTAATTTCTTGGCCTTCGCTCTCGCCTAATGCATTTCTAGACGACCTAGTCCCTTCGTCAGGGGCAATAACTGTAAAAGAACATATATGTGTATACATCAGCTTACTACATTTTTGTATGTGTTCTGTTCACACAGCTCTATTAAAATCAGTCAGTTGTTATTAGCGTCCCCCTATAGTATGTGATAATCCGTGACTACGTGTCATTTCTAGTCGCTGAAAATAACCATTTCAAAGATCACCGAATCCCAGTGCCCAACACCTTAACACTGTAAGATTCGCTTACGTCAATCAGCGTGAAACAGTCTTAAAATTGATTAAGCCTGTTGAAACCAAATGAGGAACACAATTAACCAAATTCCATATTATCAGTTTATTCATCAAACGACCAAAAAACCAAATAGGACTGCATCGTACCTTATAGTTATGAGAGTACATCTTCCTGAAAATTCACTACCGCTAGACCATCAATCGTCTTGTCACTGCTATGCACTACAATCAAGACTCGTGTTTTTCTCTTTTTCGACTATTCTGCAACAATGTAAGTAACACCCTTAGTACAGCGAAGCCAAACGCATGCTGGCAACATAATTTCAGGCTTAGAATGTTCCTTACCCGTTTAGAGAGTATACCGCTAACTATTTTTGCCACCAGTCGGTCCATGAACAGTCATCTCCTGAATGCAACTAAATCACTGCGCTAGTGAGTATCGCAAGATTACGCGGCACCACCGAAGTGGTACAACACCCGAACGCCACCATCTTGGAGTGTCTAGTATTAGTCATAGTCAAGTGAATGTCAATGCTATTCGCCCTCTGTAGACAGTGTCAGTTGTTTGAATTGTCACATAACTGTAATTTAAATAAACAAGTTGAACTTTCCTGACTTTGCTGCATACAAAAATGATAATGTGTCAGAACATAATTTTTACCATAAATGCGATCAATGTAGGTTCATAAGAAACAAGACATCTCATATTTGTCATTCATCCCCATGGGTGCCAGAGAATTTAACCTTTTTATCCAAAAAGCTTCTCTTTGTAGAAGTCTTTTGGCGGTATCAAACCCTTCCTGTTTGGGTGTTTGTTCAATAACCTGAAATTTTAATTGGGCAATGCTATGTCTCATTTCTACCCAATGTTTAGCTACACTGGAGTTTTAATTCTTATTCCTAATAGTACTTTTATGTTCTGATAATCAGATTTTTTATTTCCTTTCTGTTTTCCCTACGCATAATAATCCACAGGGACATTTAATACTATACACTACATTACAAGAGTTACAGTCAGCAGAGTGTCTTAGTTTAATGCGTTCGCCTGTTCGTGGGTGAGTTAATGTATCTCCTGGTATGATATTATTGCAATGAATGCAATTATGACATTTAATCGTGCCTCTAAAGTCAATCATAGTTTTTGATGTTTTTCTAGATAGTATTTCCTTAAGGTTCTTAGATCTAGTAAATCCGAATAATGTTTTTTCACAGAACAATCCATGGAAATCATCTTCTTCCTCTAACAATTCCCAACGATTCAAAATCACTTTCCTAATCTCTTTTGAAACAGTCGAATATTTTGAGATAAAAACCATCTTATGTTCATCTTTACTAGATTGCTTTGACAATAAAATATCTCTTGTTTTTGATAAAACTCTTAGTTTGTGTGTCATTAACAATTCTGTAGGATATCCTCTGTCTATGACATTTTTAACTTGTGTGTCCATGATTACTTCACATATTGACGTGTCTGTTGTAATTCGTCTTGTTCCTAAAAATTGTGAGTACCTAAGATTTCTGACTAATGTAGATGGGTGAAAGCTTGAAATGGTAACCTGCTGTTTCGGTCTGTAGATTTTTTAAATAATTGTGTGTTTAGTTGATTATCTCTCATTTCGATCCAAACATCCAAAAATGCTATTCCACTTTTAACTACGGTGTGAGTGAATTGTATTCTTCCATCTAGTGCGTTAAGTTGTCTTATATTCTCCAATAAGACATCTTCTGTGTTTCGCCAAATTAAAAAAATATCATCAATGAAGCGGCAGAAAAAAAACAGACCGTTCATCCATGTCTGGTTAGTTAAAATAGGGTCGTTTTCAAATTTTGCCATAAAAGTATTGTCATACGATGGGGCTCCAGGAAACCCCATCGAAGTTCCATTTAATTGTAAATAGAATATGTCGTTCCATTCAAAATAACTGTGTTTTGAACAGAAATCCAAAAGTTCCAGTATGAAATATTTTGGAGTCTTTTCATCATTATCTCTTAATAATGTCCATTCAACAGCCTCCAAACCAAGTGAATGTGGAATAGATGTATATAATGCCACTGCATCTATGGTGCAGAGTATCCAATTTTCACGTGCAGCCTGTGGAAGTGATTGTAATTTCCTCATGAAATCCGTGGTGTCTTCGATGTAAGCTATCCATTTCTTGACAATAGGTTGCAGATGTGCGTCAATGTACCTCCCTGGATTTTCAAAAAGAGATCCACATCCAGAAACTATGGGTCTGCACGGTGGGTCTTGTAAATTCTTGTGCACCTTAGGGAGCATGTAAATCTTAGGTCTTCTTGGAAACTGAGGCATTAGGAATTGTTTTGTAGTTTCATCAATCCAATTCAATTCCACTGCTTTTGCTAGGATATATCTGAGATGGTGCGTTATTTCAATGGTGGGATCTTATTCCAATTTCCCATAAATATCCTCGTTGTTAACATACTTTCTGATTGTACATGGTACGATCCATCATGACAAGACATCCTCCTTTGTCTGGCCTTTGAAAAATTATTTCTTCATCTCTAGCTAGGTCTTGTAACACACTGGATTCTAGTCTACTGAAATTACTTTGTTGTTTCTGAGCTTGTTTATAATTATTTTTTTCAAGATCCTTTTCACGAGGATTTCGAAGGTGTCTAAAATTTTGTGGGAAACAGGTGCCATAAAAGTACTTTTAGACCTGCACCTAGGTGTAGTTGGTTCCATGGAAATTGGGTTTACATTGGTGAAAAAAGTACGAAGTCTGAGAATTCTCATGAATTTGTAGAAAGATACTTCATTTTACAAAGGTGTGCTGTGATAAGTGGGAACGAATGATATTCCCTTATTCAAGACTGATTCTTGTGTCGTTGTCAAAGTTTTAGAAGATATATTGATTATAAGGCTTTGTTTTGGCTCCTCAAGCCCTTTTTCCCATTTTTTTTTCCTTTTCCTCTCCTTGTCTTTTTCCGGTAGGATCTGTTTTCTCTATCCCCGTGCCAGGTGGTTTTTCCAAGTCCTTGGTCTGATCTAAAAAAGATGTGGTTGAAGTACTTGCTTGTAAGTTCTCTAGGCTTTCAGAGTTAATGGATCTACCTCCTTATTTGAGTGATGACCTCAATGGTTCTCTGGCCGTGTCGATATCTCTATCGGAAGACACACTTTCATCAGAAGACAAATCTGGGTTCCTGTGATTGAATCGTTTTGAGCGTATACCTCCGCCCGTGTATAGGCCTCATTCAACTTATAATCAATTGTGTCGCACTTAAATTTTCTCAATTTTGTTTCCTGTATTTCTTTGCCATATATTTCTAATTTAATGTTTAAGTCTTCCAAAAATTGTTTCCAGGGGCCATCTTCCAGTCTTTCTGATAGATCTTTTTGTGTGTTGAATATCTCTTCTTCTAATTCACGAATAGTTTTGGATAGTTCTTCAATCAATAAGAGAATCAAATCAAGGGAGCATTTATTGAGTATTGCAAACCACTTTTCCATAAATAACTGATTGTGAATAACATTGGTTTTATGGCTAAGCGTAATCCACGCGGTATCCTTTTGACTTTATGATATTGGATGAGAGTTGGGGCATGCAATCGTTGGTTAAGTTCTCTCCTGGATAAAAATTCAAGTTGCTTGAGCTGCTGTGTGATAGAACCACTTTGAGCATCGAATGCTTTGGTTTCTTTGATTAAATTATAAATCTCATCTGCTTCTTCTGCAGTGTAAGCCTTAGTGAAGGCTCTATTCTCTGTTATATTAGCTATAGTTTCAAAGGACATGTTAAATTGGGTGGGGTGCTTGAACTTGACAAATGGCAAACTAGTACTCAGTAAAATGTGGGGGGAAGTCCAGCACAGTCTTCTCTTTGACCGTCATTTAGCTGTCAATATTGTTCTATTTTATAAAAGCATATTATTTCACAATTCAGCGTGCATTGCTTCTCTAATGCCTGCCTAGCACGTGAGAACCATAAAGAGAAAAACGTGAGTCTTGATTGTAGCACATAGCAGTGACAAGAAGATTTATGGTGTGGCGTTAGCGCATTTTCAGGAAGCTGTACTCTCATAACTATAAGGTACAATGCAGTCCGATTTGGTTTTTTGGTCATTTGATGAATAAACCGATAATATGGAATTTGGTTACTTGTGTTCCTCATTTGGTTTCAACAGGCTTAATCAATTTTAAGACTGCTTCACGCTGATTGACATAAGCGAATCTTGCAGTGTTAAGGTGTTGGGCACTGGGATTCGGTGATCTTTGAAGTGGTTATTTTCAGCGACTAGAAATGACACGTAGTCACGGATTATCACTCACTATAGGGGGACGCTAATAACAACTGACTGACTTTAATAGAGCTGTGTGAACCGAACACATAAAAAAGCGTAGTAAGCTGATGTATACACATATATGTCCTTTTACAGATATTGTCCCTGACGAAGGGACTTGGTCGTCCCGAAATGCATTGGGCGAGGGCGAAGACCAAGAAATTAATTTATTTGTGATAATTTGGTTGTAAAATTTGAATGGATTTTTCTTTTGTATTGTAACAAGGAAATGTTACTGCAGAATGCATAATTGTATGAAGTAAATGCCTAAAAATTGTTTGGTTTAAACATTGGTTCAAAATTAAAATTCCTCGCGGAAAAAAGTATTAATACATTGTGTAATATTGATGAAAATTGGTGGCATATCTTAAAATAGCTGTGCTTGCTTATGTTCAGGTGATATCAACCTGGCCCTCATGTCAGCAAATGGCAACCCAACCAGGTCAGGGACGAGGAAGAGGTACAGAGATGAGTACAAGTGAGTGGGTGGCACAACAGAAAAAGGTGGCTGCCTGTCATTATTGTCACAAGACGGGGCATTGGAAGCACGAGTGTCGCTTGAATCCTGCTAATCAGATTCCATATGAGGGAGAGGGACACATGAGCGAGACAATACAGACAGTAACTAGACCTAGGTCCATGTATGGAGGTTGCGAGCCACAAGTACAATCAGATATATCAACAGATGCCGTATTTTTAAATACGAGATAGAGACGATCAATCTCAGGGCCCTCTAGTGTACCAGAGGGGTGCGTAGGAAGAATGCCCTCTCGATACCGTCTTGGAGGTAGATCAGAGTGGGCCATTTGTAGATGCAGATGTGAACGGATATCCTGTCACCTTTTTATTAGATACTCAAGCTGCACATTCCAGAGCGAGAACAGATGTGGTCCCCAATCTATCTCTTTCTGGACAATCGATACAAGTAGTCAGTAATCAGAGAATGACCAATACATTGACAAATGCCTTACCTGTCAGGATAGGGCCGTTCAAGGATAAGCACCAGTTTGTGGTATGCAATACAAGTCCGGACTGTCTTTTGGGCCGTGATCTGTTGTGCAAATTAAATTGTAACATCTCATGCACTCCGAGAGGTGTGGACCTGCAGACCTATGATGATGATGCTGATTTAAAATGGCTAATATGAGCATGTGTGCAGAACTGTTTGTGGTCCTTACAAAAGCAGAATTGCCGCATGATTTGAGAGACTCAGTTGACCCGCAAGTGTGGGATTTCACAGGTGAAGAGATAGGGTTAAATCGAGGTGTGGAACCTGTGAAGATACAGGTGAGACCGAATGCTGAATAGCTTACTGTCATAGATTTGTTTCAGGCATTCTTTTCTATACCGTTACACGAAGATAGCCAGTATCTATTTGCATTTCGGATGGGCGACCGTGTCTTAACATGGTGTAGAATCCCACAAGGGTATACAGAAAGCCCCTCCATCCCTAGCCAGTGCCTGAAAAAGAATCTCGATGGACTGGTGATGCCCCAGAAATCAGTCCTAGTTCAGAATATAGACAACCTTTTGGTCGCCTCAGAAAATGAGGATGCGTGCAGGATTGACACAGTGGCTTTGTTAAATCGTTTGGCAGAGAATGGACACAAGGTGTCTCCAAACAAATTACAATACTGTCTACATGAAGTTCAGTATTTGGGATATCGCATTGAGAAAGGAAAGCAAAGAGTGTCACCAGATCGCATAGATCTTGCAAATGGGAACACCGAAAACACAAAAAGAAGTCCGCATGTTTTTGGTATGGTCGGCTATTGTCGACAGTGATCCCAAACTTTTCCTTACAAGCAAAGAGTCTGTTAAGATTAATACGAAAAGACATCAGTGATCCGGTACCATGGGATGAAGAATGCTTGAGAGCCTTCCATGAGTTGCGAGAAAGCATATGTCATGCCCCAGCTCTTGGAATGCCAGAATATAATAAAGTGTTTTCACTTTTCTGCTGTGAGAAGGAGGGATGTGCATTAGTGGTCCTTGTACAGACACATGGAGGTACCCGTAGACCAGTGGAACATTTTTCAGCTACATTAGATCCGGTAGCTTCTGCGTTGCCTGGATTTCTTAAATCGGTTGCTGCAACAGGTGTCAGCATTGAAAGATGCGAAAGCATCGTGATGGGTCATCCATTAATCGTATATGTACCCCATTCTGTTGAATTGTTGATGACCAGAACGAAAATGCAACAACCACCCCGCTACATTGTTACCTGTCCCCCAAGAAGATGGAGATGAAAATTGTGAAGAGCATGACTGCCTAGATGTCACTGAACTATCTACCAAATGCAGACCTGACATTGTCAATGAACCTTTATCTGATTCTGATTTGATCCTTTTTGTTGATGGTTCATGTCTAAGAGACAATGAAGGGTACCTAAGAGCAGCATTTGCTGTATGCACCATCACCAGAGTAGTAGAAGCTGCCTGTTTATTCTCTGCTTAGGTAGCATAAATCATTGCATTGATACGTGCCTGTACTATTTCCCATGGAGTCCGAGTAACGATCTACACGGACAGCCAATACGGGTTTGGTGTAGTTCATGATTTTGGTCAGCTGTGGTCTCAATGGGGATTTTTAACATCCTCAGGGTCTCCGATTCGAAATGGTGAATATGTGTGCCAACAATTGGACGCTTTGCAAAAGCCCAAGGCCATAGCAGTTATAAAGTGCGCTGCTCACGGAAAGGGAGAAGATTTTGTTACAAAGGGCAATAACTATGCTGACGAAGTAACTCGTTTTTGTGCCATACATGCATGTGTTTTTAATGGGCAATATACAGGAGAAAGCACAGAAGAGACCGAGCTCAGCATGATGTTAGCTGTAGCTGATACATGGGATGAGGTGAAGCGGTTACAGGATGAAGTCTCAGAGGAAGAAGCTACTTCATGGGTCAGAGCAGGCTGTGAAAAGAGAGGTGATGGCATTTGGGTGTCAACTGATAATAGAGCAATACTTCCTAATTGTTTGTCGAGCCCAATGGCAAGGCAGATTTACAGAGAAGTTCATCTGGGACGAGATGCCATGGTGCGCGTGTTCAGGCAGACATGGTTTAATCCACGCTTTCGAGTGATTGCTGAAGAAGTGTGTCATAGATGTGTTACATGTCAGCAAATGAATGCAGGAAAAAGAACTGCGGTTACAATGAGTCAAACTGAGAGATCAGGAGGTCCTTTTAACAGGATACATTTGGATTTTATTGAAATGCCAAGATGCAATAGGCTGAGAAATGTTCTGGTGGTGGTGTGTATCTTTTCACTTTGGGTTGAGGCTTATCCAACTCGACAATGTGATAGTATTACAGTGGCCAAGCTGTTATTACGAGAACTTATCCCAAGGTATGCATTTCTGACTTCAGTGGAAACAGATAGAGGAACTCACTTCCATAGTGAACTCATGAAACTGTTGTGTGCTGCTTTAAACACAGACCAAAGATTGCATTGCAGCTGCAGACCAGAGGCATCTGGTCTAGTGGAACAGGTGAATGGCATGATCAAAATGAGAGTGGCTAAGGTGTGTTCATCGACTGCATTGAAGTGGCCAGATGCTTTGCCACGTATTCTCATGAGTTTGCATAGCGCTCCTGATAGAAGGACAGGGCTAACCCCTCATGAAATACTGACAGGAAGAGTTATGAGATTGCCTATGGGGCTAGCAACAGCATTGATTAATATCACTGATGATATGGTGTTGGACTATTGTAGGGGATTGACTGATGTGGTTTAATCTGTGTCCCACCAGATCGAGGCTGCAACTGCATCCACCTCGAGAGACCTGCTGCATGATCTAAACCCCGGAGACTGGGTTCTTGTGCGCAAGCACGTGCGGAAGAGCTGTCTGGATGCCCACTGGAGTGGGCCATATCAGGTGATATTGGTCACGAATACAGCGGTGAAGTGTGGAGGACTGCCGCACTGGATTCATGCTTCACATACCCGCAAGGTTCTGGAGCCGGTAGAGGAAGCACCCATTCCTCAAATTGCTTGGAAAACAACTGAATCTGAATACATACAGGGAGAAACAGCACAAGGAGAAAGAGAACTGCCTGCGGAGAGGCAGACTATGGAACCTGTGACTGATGGCATTGTAGAAGTACCCTTCGAACCAAACCTGAGTGATCGGCCTGGCTGAGAAGGAACACACAAAGAGGAAGATCAGGGAGCAAGTGCCAGAGCAGAGAAGTGGCCAGCAAGAAAAGAAAGGCTAAATATAAGACTTGCATCTGAGAAAAATCTTGTTCCGATTCCTGAAACGTCTGAATCTGAACAAAGTGAACAAGAAGATATTCTGGATGATCTAAGACGCTCAAGAAGAAAAAGAACACCGTCTCAGAAATACGCGTCTCCTGAGTGGACATATCTGGTTGCAGATGCAGGGACCGAGGAATTTTCGGGAGACTGAGAACTGGAACAGTGAGCTACGGAGGGGACACCCTCTCGATTGATATTCAGCTGCTAGTCCCGGGAGTTGCAGCCTTTGGAACCCTGACACTGCAAGTTCCGAATCCACCCAGGTTGAGTGGACTGCGATTCTTGATCCATATTCAAGCCTTGGAATTGGGAGAAATTTGTGCTGAAATCCTGCAAATGGTTAGGCCTTAGAAAGAAGATAACCTAGCCCCCAGTGAAAAAAGATTTAAAATTAGGGTCCTTTCAATAGAGAGAAGAATTCAGGATTAGGGCTGACTACTTCTCTACAATAGGTTTAGTATTTATCAACTAAATTCGGCAATAATCGAGTGAAGAAGTCAATAAGGACATTGTAATTTGGAACTAAAAGTACAGAAAAGAAAAGCAAAGACTCTCAATGTTTCTTTGGTGTGACAAATACAACAGTAGAAACATGGCTTCCGAAAAAACATCTGGTCGAAAAACAAAAGTGCATTATTGGAACTCTAATAACAGTAGTGCTGCTTGTCATAATTGTGGTTATTGTCACATCTTTGAGTGGGTCTCCCAATGCATGTTAACTGACATTGAAAAGAAATTTGTGGATCAGATAAAAGATCGACATAGGCAAACTTTATTTCGTCCAGATCCAAAGCATAAGGTACTGCCATGGACCAAGGAAGAATTAGATCACAAGGCAAAGGGAAGTTCAGGACCCATAGCTTTAGACATTCAGCAGAAAGGAAAGTTGTGCATTAGACATCCGTCCATATCTTATGACAAAATATTTGTGGGTGAAAGTGATTGTGAACACGTGTTTCGGATTGAAGAGTCCATAGGAAAAGCACTATTGGATAAATTGGCCATAGAACCTAATGTTTATTTTGTGTGTGGTAAGAATGCTTATGTGAAACTGCCCAAGAATTGGTATGGGACATGTTATTTAGCCATAGTATTTCCCAAGATATTCCATGTGGATGATTTGTGTCCCTTGGAGAGAAAAAGCTTTCATAGGGGAAAACGTGGTGTAAGTGCTGGAGAAATCATTGGTGATGTGTTTGGAGCCATGATACCTAGTTTAGGTGTGGTTTTCCATGATGCAAACATTCGAAAGCTGGAAACAATAGTGGATAAAATTTCCGTGAATACAGCACAAATCCTGTCATTAGTGAATGGTGAGATGGTCTCGATAAGGGCTATGGTTCTTCAAAATCGTCTTGCTTTAGACGTCCTACTAGCAAAAGCTGGAGGAGTCTGTAAACTTTTGAGAGTCCAACAGTGCTGCACTTATATTCCTGACAATAGTCGGGATATAAAGAAATATATTGCCAATATTTCAGATGTCCATCAAGAATTGAGTAATTTGGCTGCTGAGGGACTCTGGGATGACATGGGAAAGGGTTTCGTGCAAATTGGCAGTTGGTTTGGCAGTTTGGGACACGCAATTATGGGTTATATCTTTAAACCCATTATGAAAACTGTCATTTGCATAATTATATTATTGGAAGTCATCAAAGCATGCAAATGGCAAAGAGCCAGACATCAAGAAAATGTCCTGAAGAAATGAGAACAGCAAATGGAAAGACTACAGGGCAGTCATTATCAGCATCTTAGAAGGTTAGAGAGATTTGGACACGGACAGCAAACTACATCTTTTGTTTAGCTCGGTCTTTTCTACAAGGAGGAAATTCTGAAAGAATGAAATTTGGTGTCATCACACTAGTCATAAGAGGGGGAACTGATAGAGCGCTTTCAGCACTCTATTTGTATGGGTGCATTATAGTCATAATTATGCACCTACGCACAAGTATATCGTTTGCAGTATTTTATGATCATGAACATGTATTCAGTAGATTCATTTACTCATTCATTGTAGTGCAATTGTTATGATATGATCATGTATGTATTGTCATGCCTGCATATACAGAGAGCAGGAGTTTATAATCATATACTATAATCGATCGATGTTTAAGTTGCCCGATTTCCTAGGCCCAAGACTGTATTTTTTTTGCACCTCCTTGGCTTCTCAAGAAATAAATAATTAAATGCATGTTGTTTTCAAGAAATAGCAATGTTCTCATCCTACTGTAGGTATTGGAATGCCAACCCGTTATTTTCAGATCGGAGAAGATACAAGGACTGCTTTGAAGACAGATGGAAGCAAGAAGGGAGGAAATCTTTAGTGTCTGGCTGGTCTGGGAATCAAGGTCACCATGCCGAACAAAGAAGTCTTAATCAAAAAGCGTGAACCCCCCTACATAGAAAAAGTTGCAATGGAAAATGTTACCATGATGACACCAAGAATCTTATTCTATATTGTATGATGCGCAGGGACAGAGACCCCAGACTTCTGCTAGCTTTCGGAGAGAAAGGGGCATCTTAGAACTCGCTCCTAGCCTGAAGCACCTTAGCCCATTTGACGTGAGTACTTCTCAGGAAGTCAACACGTGCTGACACCTTTGGGAATAGATGGAAGGGTATTAGATAGCATCTCCTCTTAGTACAGTGTAGGGACAGATTTGTTTGATTCCTAATGAAAAAAGACCTTGACTCTGTTTCCATTTTGAGCTGTATCCTAATCCTCGAATTTACCATTGTATTCTTGTTATGCCGAATTACTTATATTCGTAGAATCGGCTCTGTATTGATTTTCTTATATCTTTATATGTTAATCTTACGATGTGTATACATCTTATTATTCTTGGCCTTATAATAAGTTGACAAACCTAAAGTCGGAGTCCGTGGTACTTTCAGGTATACTATTGTCATCGTGTTATGAGATGTTTTTCCCCATCACCACTGTTTAGTAGGTAAATAAAAGATCCTGAACGTTAATTGTTAGGAGGAAGACAGGGGTGAAATTTAACGTACTCAGTAGTTCATTTTAAGCATTGATTTCCAGTTACTGCGATTTTAGACCAAGATGTCTGACTGTCCTATTCTTCAGAAAGCCCTCAATTGTGTTTAGGAGCTGATGTTAGAAATACCTCTAAGGCTCACCGGAACTGCATACACATCAGAAATGCTGTACGTTTCACTGCTGGCGTGCTTGTTTATTTCTGTGCTGTATATTTAAAAAAAATATTAGCATTAGTTTTTTTTAACACATGCACCTCTTTAGTCTGTTTGTAAACCAATACAAACTATGGGGCATAATTACAAGCCCCTAACGACACAAGAGCGTAATTTTTTTGATGCTCTGGTGGCGTTGCACCATTCCGCTAAGCCACTGAATGTGGCTTAACACCACCTTGTAAATATGCCCCTTACCACCTCAGTCTGCCACAGCTAAAGGGGGGGCAATGGGTGTTGCTGTGGGCATTCCACCACAACACCCATTGATTTTTGTCGCAGCCTCAAGTTTACAAGACTTGGGCAGCTCCAAAAACTAAGGCCAGGTAAAACCTGGTATTAGAATGATGATATGGGGAGAAATTATAATCTTCTCCTCATTTTTCTTTTGTCCATGTGTGCTGCATTCTGCTGCATACATAGAAAGAGCAAATGGTTATTATAGATTGTTTATGTGCAGATAGGTAATCCTTCCTGCATATAAACAATCGACACTGCAGGGAAGGCACCCTTACAACTTGCCACATGGGTGCCTACGCTAGCACTAGACATTTCTTTTAGCACCAGCACTAGGAAAAACGCAGGAATGTGCCGTATTTTTGTGAATGCAGTGCACCCCTGCGTTTTGAAAAACGGTGTTATGCCAAATTTGGCATAACTTCGTGCTCTTGCATTTTCTTGTAAATATCCCCCTATATTTTTATCAGCACATTCAGGGCTTTTTATTGGCACAACTGTGCATCAATAGTTCATTGCAGCTTAAAGGTAAATAAAATGTGGATTTATTTTGCTTTTTTTTATCACATTCCTCTATATTTTGTTCCAAAATGGACAAAGATAAATTTCGGAATTAAGACCGGCACACCTATTCAATTGTAGCTGAATCACTGTTTTTGGTGCACTGTTCAATTGATGTCAGTCAAAATGGAAAGTATAAAATGTATATATTTTCTGATTCTGTACAATTTAAGGATGCAGTGATTCAAGCTATACCTCCCCTGATCTCAACTGGCTGACCTAGAGAATGCACTGAACAAGAATTGTCAGATTTTCAGCTACTTTTTGCAAAATATGGTAATTCTCTCCAGCATCACTCAAGCAAGACTATATCCCTGCTAAAGCTTGAACCACAGCTGTGCTTCCATGGGCATCTTAATCATTGGGGTACCAGACATGTATTTATTTTACTGGTTTAGAGAGCTCACCAATGATAAAATGGGTGCAGGTCAATACAGGCATTTGGAAAGCATTTGAAAGCAAAATGACAGAATATTGTGTATGTCTTTTGGTCACAGGTTTCACCGCAAACATATATTTTCAGCATCTACACCTTATAAGGTTTTTATTGCTGGGTGCTAGGCCTTATTCGTCGTGAATGGTTGACCATGAAAACAGAATGAACACAATATTTATCAGATTTGTTTAAACCTGGTAATAGCCTCCAATTTCTTTTGAGCTGGAACAAATTCCAGCCAAGGTTTAATCCACCTCTCTGTTCCCTTTTGTCTGTCGTGCATGGCGTAGCAGATGTCTATGGGTTTTATGTGGGCTTGCAGTGACAATTGCTGTGCAGTACATTCAAAAAGAATTCAAAGAAAATGAAAACAAAATTCTGGCTTCAGATACTTGCTTTGTTGGTATCATGTACCAGTCATTGGCTCTATGGAAATTTACCATGATATATTTTCAACATCTTCACTTCATAGTTTCTTTTGGTTAGTGCCAGACCTCACGCTCCCTGAATGAGTGGCCATAATAATGCATTAAATGTGACATTTGTCAGACTCTCAGCAATGTTTTCACCAAAAGATGCTTGTTCCCTTCAGTTGACCTCATGCAGGACTACATCACTGTCAAGTGTTGACTCACAGCTTAGTTTTACTGGATTCTCTGAATATAATGGCATTAGACATATAAGGAATTCTAATAGGTATGAGAAGATTCGCATATTATTCATCAGGTAATGATTTTGGTGGGGGAGCTTCCACACACGTAATGCAGCTTTGGATCTGCCAGAACCCAGGAAAACCTATCAACTTAAACATTTCTGAAGACTGGAGACCCAGGGAAATCTAGGGTGGTGGAACCATGTGAATCCTAGCAAATTTAACTATCAAAAGTCTATAGCACATAAGGGAATATGGGCTTCAAAAATTAAAAATTCTTCAAAATATGTGGAAAATGCCAAAAGGACTACCGTTCTTCATTACCACACTTCTCTTGATAAAAATGACATCACTCATGAGTGGGTCAGCATATTCCCTGGGACATAAATAGGCCGAACCTTTGACCATGAGTAGACCATACTGATTCTATGTGACAACATGGTCACAGTTTTGGCATGTTCCTGTAAGTCATTATATGCCCGCCATATCGACCAAGTGGCAGTTAAACCTTTACTATGCTGGATTAAGATATGGACATCTGAGAACAAGGGCTTAAACTGCCTGATCCTATCAAATTGTTTGTCTTTGGAACATGCAAATAAAATCCCATGGATACGTAATATAAACACTTTAAGCCCCGTGGATGTTATTATTATAAAAGATTTACATTTAACATTTTCTAGTGTGCAGTGTGAATATACTGAGTTTAGTAAACCCACAGTGAGAGAGCCAATCAATCAATCAGTTGTTTGTTAAGTGCGACTACTCACCCGTAAGGGTGTCAAGGCGCTGGGGGGGGGGAGGGAGGATTAGGAAGCTACAGTCCATCAAGGGTGGGGTCAGTCGAAGAGCCAGGTTTTGAGGTTTCTTGCAAAGATGGGGAGTGATGTTGTCTGTCTGAGGTGGAGCGGAAGGGTGTTCCAGGCTCGGGCCGAGAGGAAGGAGAAGGAGCGGCCTCCCCATCTGGTCTTTCTGGTGCAGGGAACCACAGCGTGGGAGAGCTGGGCTGATCGTAGGGTCCTCTGGGGTGCGCGGAATTTAAGTCGGCTGTTCAGGTATGCTGGTCCGGTGTCATGAAGGGCCTTGTGGGCATGGGTGAGCATCTTGAAGGTGACTCTAGCTTTATTGGGAAGCCAGTGGAGTGTGAGCAGGTGCTGGGAGATGTGGCAGTGGGGTTTGGGCCCATGATGAGTACTTTTGTTTTGTTGGTGTTTAGTTGTAGGCAGCTGTTTTTCATCCATTTGGTGATGGCTTCCATGCCTCCTCAAAAATTGTGTCTGGCGGTATTGGGTTCGTTGGATAGTGAGAGGATAAGTTGGGTCATGTCTGCGTATGACACAATGTTGAGTCCTTAGGTTCTGACGATGGGGGCGAGCAGAGCCATGTAGAAGTTGAAGAGTGAAGGGCTGAGGGAGGACCCCTGGGGGACTCCGCAGGTGGTAGGTGTAGGGTCCGAGAGGAAAGGGGGGAGTCTGACCCACTGCGTTCTCCCGGAGAGGAAGGAGTGGATCCATTTGAGGGCCTTGCCTTGGATCCCTGCATTGTGGAGTCTGCATATTAAGGTGCGGTGGGAGACTGTGTTGAACGCCGCCGAGAGGTCGAGGAGGATAAGGGCTGCTGTTTTTCCTTTGTCCAATAGGGTGCGGATGTCATCTGTTGCAGCGAGGAGGGCGGTTTCCTTGCTGTGTTTTTTTCTGAAGTCTGATTGGGAGGAGTCGAGAATGTTGGCGAACTGGCTGTTGATGGCTTTCTCGATGACTTTAGGGAGCAGGGAGATGGGTCTGTAGTTTTTGAGATTGGTGGGGTCCGCCGAGGGGTTCTTCAGGAGGAGGGGGTTGACCTCGGCATGTTTCCAGTCGTCGGGGAACATGGCGGTTGCCAGGGAGCGATTGATGGTGTGGCAGAGCATGGGTGCGATGTTGTCAACGGCTCTGTTGAAAATGTGGTGGGGGCAGGGGTCCGTGGGGGCCCCGGAGTGGATTGACTTCATCGTCTTCAGTGTGTCTTCGGTGGTGAGGGCTGTCCAGTTGTCGATTGCTGGCTTCAGGGTGTCGGGGTGGTTGGTGAGGGTTCAGTGTGTTGGTTTTCTTCATCAAAGTTGTCGTAGATGCTCTTGATTTTGTGGTGAAAAAAGGTGCTGAGTTTGTCGCAGAGGCCTTGTGACGGAGGGGTGTCGGTGGACCCGCTGGTTGGTTGGGCAAACTCCTTGATGATGTTGAAGAGTTCTTTGCTGTTGTGTGCTTGAGTGGAGATTCTGTCTTCAATCGCTTTTTTCCTCATTTTTCTGATGAGTTCGTGGTGGGTGTTGGTGGAGTCTCTGAAGTTGTTGTGGGCTTCTTTGGATTTGGTGTTCCTCCAGGCCTTTTCGAGGCGGTGGCAAGTGTGCCTGGACTCTCGAAGTTCGGTGGTAAACCAACTATCTTTCTTGGCATGGGTGTTGTTGTCTTTCTTGAGGAGGTCTATGGTGTTGGCGCTGTCGGAGATCCATCTGTGCAGGGTTCGGGCTGCGGTGTTGGGGGTCAACATTTTTTGCGATGGTTGGGGTGGAGTTGTTGAGTGATAAGCTTAGCTGGTCGTCGGTGATTCTGGTCCAGTTTCTTCGTGGGAGCAGGTGCAGGTGTCTGTGGATGGTGGGTGTTCTGAAGGTGAAGTGGACACATCGAGGGTCAGTCCATGGGAGTTTGTTGGTGTGGCTGAAGATGATGGAGTTACCTGTTGTGGAGAGGGAGTCGAGGGTATGTTCTGCTGAGTGCGTGGGTTCGGTCACGATCTGGAGGAGTCCAATGTTGTGGAGGTTGTCTAGCAGGGATGTGGTGCTGGGGTCCAGTTGGTTGTCGAGGTGGAAGTTGAGGTCTCCCAGTAGGGTGAAATGATGTTCGTGATGGAGTTCGCGAAAAGTCCACGGGGGCCAGGGGTCAGTAGATGAGGGTGCCTAGGAGGGTGGTGGTAGGGCTGGTCAGTATCTTGAAGTGAAGGTGTTCCATCATGTCTGTGGGCTCGTCAGGGAGTGTGGTCAGGCGGAGGGTGGATTTGTGGATGATGGCAATTTCTCCTCCCGGGCAGGTGGGGCGGTCCTTCCTCGAGATCTTTTCTCCTTGGGGAATTGCGATGTCCAGTCCCAAGGTGGTGTTGGTCCATTTTTAGGTGAAGAACGCTACGTCTGGAGTGGTGCTGTCGAGGAGGTCCCAGATTTCGGTGGCGTGTTTGTGGAAGGATCAGACGTTGAAGAGGATGCATTGCAGGGGCTTCAGTTGGGTTGTGGTCTTGCGGGCAGGTTGCCCCGGGTCCGTGGTCTCGGCGGTACTGCAGGTGTGCCAGTAGCTGTGACAGCTATAGCGTCTGTGGGTGTTGGCTGGTGATGCTAGCTTGCTGTTGTTGTTGCGTCCTGGGTTGATACCGTGGAGTGCCGCTGGGTTGTAACGTTGGTGTTGCGGAGGTCCAGAGTGTGTTCTGGTACAGTCTGTATTGGGAATGGAACCTTACCTTTCTGCCTTACCTAGCGTTCATGACAGATTTCTAATTACATGTTTTAGACTTAATCAACTTCACCATCTTTTACCGTCCCCGGCAGGATTTCTCCATGTAAATCAGAGAGGTCCTTGTGGCTGTGATCTTAGATCTCTACAGGACACGCTCCACTTTGTTTTATTGTGTAAATTATTTTAGTGCCTAGAAAATTATTCCTTCAGCCCCTGTTAAAAATGTTGAAGTCCAGGCAGGCCAAAGTGGCACTTTTGCACTTACAGCTGTTACCAAACCCTCATACCCTATGTGCAGTGATAAGCTTTTTACGTGCAGCCCACAGATTTAGGCTTTCTAGAATTGACTGATCCCTGTAAGTTCTGCACGCAGAAGCTACTTTTAGCGTGGGGCACTGTACAGCCTTTGGCTACTAGAGTTTTATAATTCTGTACCATTTTAATAGGCGGTGATTTTTTTATCTCATCGTGTGTAATAATTTTTTTATATGTTGTGTATCCTTTTATACAGCATGTATGCATCACTGTATCTTTTATGGATGTGTTGCATCCGAATAAAGAAAGTTAAAAATTAATAATAATATATGTCTCTCAATATTGGTAGAAGTGTAGGAATACTGCATAGTTAGGCTGTTGCTGTCCGCCCAACATTCCAAAACTTTCAGTGACAAAAACGTTAAGAAAAATCTGTTTTTGAACCAAAGTTTTACATTTAGAGAGCACTCTGTGTTAGAAAAAGAGGGTACATCCATGCAAGGCAAACCGCCCAGGGCTCTCCTAGGTGTGTATAGCTCATTTATGAGCCCTTGCAATACTTTTGCGCCACCGGTGTGTTACTTTTTGTGACGCACTAGCGGCGTAAAAAATGCAACATGTTGCGCCCTATTTACAAATTGACACATCTAGGCAGCTGTGCCACTTTGTAAACCCTTGCGCTACATTATACCTGCGTCAGGTATAATGTATGCAGGGTGGGCGTTCCCCCGCATACAAGCCTCGTAGGAGGGGCACATTGATATAAATAAGATTTCAGTGCGCCATTTCTAGGATGCCATTGCGTCAAATCCTTACGCCTGCCTCATAGCAGGCGTAACAGTGACGCAGTGCTATATTCATAGCCCTCTCCCTGCATTGCTGGAGTTGTTTCATGCTTCCAACACAACTCCAGCAATGCGTCAGTTTTGCACTAACAGATATGTCAGGAATACTGAAGTATCTGTAATTTCTTGCGATACAGAAATGCAGCGTGCGCAATGTAAATTGTTTTATTTATTTACCTAACTCTGTTCTGCCATATGCCAGAGTGTACTACCCTGCCCCTCCCCGCCCTACCACCCCGCAGCACTCCCTCAGCGAGCCGCCACTGCAATATTGTAAACAATACATCTCCACATTGGTAATCAATAACTCTGATACAGAGTAATAGTTGCCCCTTTTCAGGGCAAACATTTGGCTTTGGCCCAGCATGCCGTTAACAAACCAAGCTCTCACCTTACGGATTAACTTGGCATGAAAACTGCTAGTGCAGAATCAGCCATTAAGATTGTGTACAATTCATTCCTACATTTATGAACAATTTCTCTGTATCACGGCATAAAAGGAGCTAATGCAGAATCAGTCTGCAGGATTATAAACAATTCATCCCCACATTTGTAAACCCTTTGCGAGTTAACATGGCATGAAAAGTGCTGGTGCAGAGTCAGCCAGCAGATTGAAAACAATGAATCCCCACATTTAAAAACAATGACTCTGTATCGCAGCATAAAAGGTGCTAGTGCAGAATCAGTCGACAAAATTATAAACAATTCACCCCCACATTTGTAAACAATGGCTGTGTAAAATTCAGATTATTGACTCTGTTAAGGCGACCAGTTGGCTGTGGCCCACCATGAAAAAATGCAAAGAGCGCTGTGAAGTGTAGACCTAAAGTCCATTTGTCCTGGAGCGGACATATTATAGGCAACAAAACTGTTCAAAAGTGTCAGCGTGCTGGTTGCAGCTGTTCAATGCATCCGTTCAGCTTTAGTGCACCATTGATTTACTTAAGGTATACTATGGCCAGATGTGCCCTGCAGCCTAAGAACTCAGATCAAACCACTAATAGTGGGTGTCTGTGGCCCAGCAAGCAGCCAGATGCAAATTAATATATTCTTAGCCTGAGAAAAAGTCCAAACTGAATTTGGCTTCATGTTGGGGCACAGAAATATATGGCTGTGCCCCCCAAAAAAGCATGCTGCTTTTTTAAAAAATTTTCTTAGGTTAAGAAGAACTCCATACAGTGTCTGGCTACTTGCTTGAGCGCAGAACTTTGAGTCTGCGCCAGGGAAAGGAGCTAAATTGATATGCCCTTTGAACACAGACCTTTATGGTTCTGATCATCAAGTGGCTACCTGTTTGTTAGCATCGCTTGCATACTGTCAAATACAGACATTTAGTGTACCTTGTCCATTCTGCCTAAATAACATTTCATACAGATGTATTCTTCCTTATTATACCTTGGAATGATTCATACTTCTGGTTTATGACCATGCTGCATCAAGTGAACTTGTTTTAACTTTCTGCTCCTTCTCTTCTTCATGGCCTGATGATGACCCACTATTTATATTGGAGTTGAAATATTATTAATGACAATCTTGACCCAGCAGAGAATTATGTTTGTCTACTATGGAGTTGATCCAAGAACTCTCTGTTGATGAACTGGTTACAATACTATTGTTGGTGCCATACTTTCTGATAAGCCTGTGAATATTAAATGGAATGTCTTTCCTCATTTCTCCCTTCATTGTTTGATCACCATTAACTTTGAGCATCACCCTCTTTTTTGATTCACATTATTTGAACTGACATGGATTGTTGTGCTCATGCATATGAATTCTAAAAAGTATATGTTGGACCTGGCTGTCTCTGCAGGGTCACCCCAAAACGTTTGCCTTCACCCCTCCCGTTTTCTGAACTCACCTTTAGGGCTCTGTGCAGTTTATGACTGATAATCAGTGCTAAAGTTCTTGTGCTCCCTCATTCAAACATGGTAGCATTGGCCTACACCCAACTGGCACATTTCATTTACTTATAGGTCCTGGTAAAGTGGCTCTACATGTACCGGAGACCAGTAAATTAAATTCTACTAGCGGGCCTCTAGCTCTTATTGTGCCACAAACTTAAGTAGCCCTTTAAAACATGCCTCAGGCCTGCCATTGCAGCCTGTGTGCAGTTTTTTTTTTAGTTTCAAAATAGCTTTATTAAAAGAATAAGGGTGTCAGAATACAATAAACAAGATTAAATGCAAATCATTACATAAAATGATCTCTCCAATATGAACATGTGAATTGGATTAATACATAAAAGACAATGTACAGACATCTAGGGATTAATGGGGGCTTAAGTACTTCTTGTTGAAAAAGTTGCAACGACAATGAATTCTTAGCACTTGCATCAAAGTATAATGTAATAGGTAACCATAACTGGGTGCGTTTTACACCCATATGCCCAGGATAAACAAAGGAAGTGTCTAGTCTATGATTATAGCAGATAGCATACCACCAAGCCTTTTTTTTTTTGCAGAGTTTTATACAGCACGAACTTGACCCGAATCCAATCAGGTATCAGAGCGCTTTACATAGCACCAGTTACGTTACATGAGGACAAACATTCGGTTTTTTTTGTTAGGCATGGGCAGATTAAGACCCAGAATCACAGGATGTTTAGCGTCATTACCGAGACTCAAACCCAGTTCCCCCAGGTCCGAGGTCGAGCGCCCTAACCGTTAGGCCAACTCCAGATTTTTGTGAAATCTATCCAATTCCTAGTGAATTGCTGAAAAGCAACCGCCAATAACAAATCAATAATTTTAACATTAAGTGTATCATTTTTCCACACAGGCGTAAGGCTACCTAAAATATTAATAAAGGAAAAAGAAACATTGGTTCCAAAAATTAAATTGATTTGAGACCATACACGTTTCCAGAAGCTTTGTGCAAGCGAACAGGAGAATAACATGTGAAACAGATCAGCATGTGGGGATGAAAATGTCCAACAAATATCTGGTACCGCAGAAAATCTTTTGCTCAGAGTATGCGGGGATAATAAAAGCCTATTATATACAAAGAACAGTGTTTGCGTTATGTTTGCAGTTCTTGAGGACTTTCGTATCTTACCCCAAATATTATGTCACATAGGAATTTGCCACGATGTATTAAGATCCTGCTCCCACGCACTTTCTATTTTCGATTTTTGCCTAATACTTCCAGTGCATTGTAAAAACTTATATTTGATAGATGCTTTGGGTGTAGTGCGCAACAATGTAGATAAGTCTAGAGATGTAGCGGGAGTATGCGCATTAATGGTTGTATTAGTGAATTGAACGCAATCATCTAATACTGCTTTCTTAAGAAGGTTGTATTTAGAGTTGAATGAGGCAGGTAAACTAAATAATTGCCTAAGAGTGGGGAAGGATATGAATTTCGTTTGTGAAAATAATTGATAAATCCAAATTAAGCCTTTTTGCCTCCACGATTTCCAATAAAAGGGTTTATTGCGTATTAACAGAAGTTTATTGTGCCATATAGTAGTGTTAAGAAAAGAGTCTAAAGTCTCATTAGTTGAAGGGTTAAGTGACTTGAGGAGTTTGGAGGTAAGCTTGATTATAGGGGTAGAAACGGATGGGGGTGTGCGTGTGAAAGAGAGGTATTCTTGAAAAGAAAAAGGGTGTAGAAACAAATTTTCAACTACCGTCCATATTGGGCAATCATCAGTGGAGCAACCAATAAGAGGCTTGGCAAAATAAAAAGGCTCTTTGATAAGCAGAAAAGTTAGGAAAGTTAACACCCCCTTCTGTCTTAGGACAAATTAATTTTTGAGAGAGACATACAGGACCTCTTTCTGTTCCATAAAAAGGAGGTTAGTATGGAATTGATTTTTTGAAACAATTTAGCAGAGATGGGAACTGGAATGTTGGAAACAGTGTATAATACTATAGGAGAAAGCATCATCTTGATTGTGTCATGACGACCCCACCAGGACAGATAAAGAGGGTGCCATTTGGTTGTGAGTTCTCTGAGTTTTTGAATACAGTTATTCATGCACAGCGTCACTGTATCTGAGACTGTGGACGTGAATTGAAGCCCCAAATTTTTGATATGATTAGGGCTCCATGTAAAGCTAGAGAGGGCAAAATCTGCTTTAAAAGTAAATTTAGTCAGAGGTAAAATCTTGCATTTATCGCTATTTAACTTATAACCCGATATTAAGGAAAAGGATTGTACTTCTGCTAAAAAAGCAGGAATTGTATCACTAGGTTTTGAGATAAAGAGTAAAATGTCATCAGCGTATGCAGCAAGCTTAATATGAGAAGTTGGTGTTTCAAAACCATAAATATGTGGGTTTTGACGTATTTTTGAAAGAAAAGGTATAAGTGCCAGATTAAAAACAAAAGTGGACAAGGGCATGTTAGAAACAGGGTAGCGTGGTGCGGAGCGGGTAGGCTAAACTCCAGGGCATTGTGTAAAGAATCTGCGCAGCGCACCCTCACAGGCGACACACCAGGCACACTACAAAAGGAGACCACACCAGGTTAGATGAAAAACAGCATATGTATTATGCAGAATAAGGCATCAGGTAATCACAGATGTAACACTGTGCCAACTGGCACCGGGTAGCAGTATACAGGGGGACTATTTACACGGCAGAGCCAATCGGGCCGCTGCCAGAACCATCGCAAAGTACAGAGAATAAAGGTAAAGTCCATCAGCAATGAAGGGATGACGGCCAGTAGTTCTGGCAAGATACCCAACTTGGAAACATCCCATTAGCATAAGAGCAATAGGCCTCACGTGTGAGCATAAATTCAGCATAAGTACATTAGGTATGAAAACGACAATGCACACCTCAGGGAAAAGAATTAGGCCTACACATGTTAGCATTGGGCATAAACATGCCAGCGTAAAGGCATCATCAGTAGCATGAAGCATTAAGCAGGAACATATGAGATCAGGCGTAACCTAAAACATCCTAGTAGGCATCGCATTAGCACAACCAACATTAACAGTGGGCATAACCCTAAAACATCATGGTAATACCGTTAGGCAACATCACATTAGGCACCATTAGGGGCGTCAGACACATGGTGCATGACATTAGGCATTATCACCTGCATAAGACGCATCCTGCAGTACATTGGGCCTAATCATATTAGCACAGGGCATATTCGCCTGCAATGAAAGCAATAGGGGGAAGGCATTAGCATGCAGCCTCTCACATGAGGCATGAAGGCCTGAAACACAATTAGCGTAAAGGCACTAGGCTTGAAAACCCATTCTGCGTAACATCAGGCATAACATTTATGAGCCTGGAGGCATAACCTTAGGCAAGAGTACATTTGCATAAATCACATTAACAGGAGGCCTGGAATGAAAGCATCAGGAGCATGAATGCATCAGGCATCATCATAGCATAAACAACACTGGCAGTGGACACAACCACATGAGCAGAAGTCACCTTATAAATGTCCGCAACATTGTAGCCATGCAGAATGAGGCCTGCAAGTTATGGGCTAGGTATGAGTCCCTCTACTGGACTCAAAAACAGCATTGCCCCCTCGGTGCAGTTGCCCGCACTCTTGCGGTGCAACTGTGATGAGCAACAGGACACTAGCACCAATGGGCGTAGGTGTGAGCCCCACTCTGGGGCTAGGGAATGAAGAAATATACCCAAAACATTGCATGTGAGAGCCCCTCTTCTGGGGCTCTCAAGTTACCAATAACTAGGCCCACAAAGAATCGGCCCATTGGAGCCCCCCTCCCCGGGGCTCTGGAATAAGAGGAAATGCCCCCAAAATGGTGCAGCTGCCATCTGTCATACAAGGCAGCTATAAAATCACACTGGCGCAGGGGGGGCGGGCACTGACAATGTGCCACGTTGCTCTCTCCACCCTCCGCTCCTCAAGAGGCCCCACTCACCGGGACTCCTTCCAGCAGGGGACAGGCACCGGTATGTGCCTCGACCCACCCCTGCTCTTCCAGGACCTTTCTCGGTGGCTTCCTCCGGTCTCGGCTCTGTCTTCCTGGGCGGCAGGCGCGGAGCTTCCTTCTCCAACACAGGAGCCCCGCCAGCAGCAGCGCCTTCCTGGACTTCACCCAGGGCCCTTCCTGGGACCCGGGACTCTGATGCAGAGCCCGTGAGGCTCCGGACGAGGTCTTCTTTCCGCGGGCTCAGCAGGCGGGGCTCTCCTCTACTCACGGGAGCCCCGCCAACTCTAGCAGCTTCTCTTCCTGCGGGGGCACGACCGGCGGGGTGGGCTTCCACTCCGGTTTTAAAGTAAGCAAAGGCTTGGGCTTCCCCCAGCTCACGGGGGCCCCTGCTTCACTTACGGGTCGCTCCTTCTCCTTCCGGGTCACCGCGGGCAGCGCGGCAGCCCTCAGTTAATCCCCGGGTCGCGGCGGTGATTGCTGTTCAGTTGGCGCCAGCGCGGGGTAGGCTCCCGCTTAGTTTTAAATATTTTCAGAGGCGCCAAAACCGTGGGGTGGACTCCTGCTGGTTTTTAAATATGCAGGAACGCGGCACACACGCGGGGTGAGCACCCGCTACAGGCTGCAAATGCGGGGTGAGCTCCTGCTGTTTTAAATAAGCATCAGACACGACATACATGCGGGGTAGGCTCCTGCTAGGGCCACACATGCGATGTGGGCTCCCACTCTTTTTAATTAAGCAGTTCTCCCAGTTGTCATGGTGCCGCAGGCATCACACGCTCCTCACCTCCTCACCTCCTTCTTCTTCTGAGGGGGTAAGATACAGCGCTCACGAGGTGCTGGAGGGCACTGAAAGCTTCAGGGACAAGCGATAGTGTTCATCTTCTCCACGGCACATTAAAGGTAGCGCCATGACAGCACAGCACTGTGGGCATCAGCTCCTCTTATCTCCTGGGCAGACCACGTGCTCACAGGGGGCTAGACAGCGAGCAAAGCTCAGCCAATGCAGGGATAAAGTTGTAGCGCTTCCCAGGTGCTAGGTCCCACCAAATAGAGCTGCAGCCCTCACAAGGCGCTAGGGGGGCTGGCGAGGATCCAGAGTCCCACACAAGGAAGTAGTGCCCACACTCCTCACCTCCTTGGAATACAGGCCGTCAAAGTAAGGCGCTTACGAGGATCTAGGGCAGCAGCGCAGGCAAGCAAGGCTGGGCAAGGTCTGCGGACAGTGGGCACTCATCAGTATAGGACAGCAGCTCCTAGAAGCAGTCATCTCCCATAAAGTGGCACTCCTCCTGACATAGCAGTCTTCACTCCAGCAAAAGCACTCACTGGCCCTGTGGACAGCAGAGGGGTACAGATGGGCTCAGGGGCCAGTACACAGGCCCTTCCAGCGGTACCTCCTGGCAGAATGTGCCCTCTCAATCAAGCCCACGCACAGGCATCCCAGCTCCGTTAGTTATACACCCCTCACCCCACCTACCAGAATTGGCTAGCAACTTCCAGAAGGTTCCCTGGGAAACCGGTCTCAACTGGTTTAGGGGGAGGTGTAGAGCACCCTGGGTGTCAGGCTTCCCTCCAAAGCTGGGGGTGCTGGGAAACAAACGACTAGACTGACAACTCACCTCAGGCAGGCGGCACAAGCAGACAGAAATGGCATCCATTTTAAAAGTAACATTGCTTTACAACAGTACAAATGAATCTGTGCACGCCATTGCGCAGCAGGTATTATTTCACACATGGTCAAAAGGCTAGGGGGAAATGCGAAAAAAAATTGGACAATAAGGGCCAAGTCCAACACAACCCCCTTCCAGCCGAAAGCCAAGGTAGACTAATTAATGCCTTGATGGGCTTCCCTGCTTGGGGCGAGAAAATGTGGATGCAGGCCTGCAACTGCAGGGGCTCCCGCAGGTTCTCCGCCACTCTGGCCCAGGTGGTTCCCTCTATCAACACTCCCTGGCCCAACTAAGCCACCCCACTGGTACTCTCTCTTCGGTTGTGGCCAGGACCGCCCTGTAGGCTATCGAGATGTCTCTGGCCCTTGCTATCTCACAGAGTGGAGGGCAGTGGCCCCAGGCCCGTAGTACCCGTTGGCCACTCTCCTTCTCCTCCGTGCAGTTCCAAACTGCCACTGGTCCTCCCACCTGGGGTCCGCACCCTCAGGCTGACCAGAAGTCAGGGGCGAGGCTCTCCTCCCCCTACCTCTCCTTCTGGGGTTCCGCACTCTCCTCCTACGCGGGGCACCCTCAGACCACCACTCTCTCACTCGTCCAGAGCCGTGACACTGCAATTGAACTACTAACCCAGGGTCTAAACCCTTAGGTTGCACCGGTGCCAGTGGTGAGTCCTCCTTCCCTCTGCATCCCCTCCCAGAGTTCTGCACCCTTCCAACTGGAGTAGTACCCCTGGAAGACAACTCTGGGGGGACACTGGTTACAGACGTCCCTCCCATCAGGTCAGGCCATACCTGAACCAGGCCTCCCAACCCAGGATCGAGGCCCGGTGGTTGAGCCGGTGCCAGAGGCGAGTCCTTCCTCCCTTGGCACCCTCTTCCAGAGTTCTGCACCCTCCCACCTGGAGAAGTACCCGTGGAAGTCAAACCGGTAAGGACACTGCTGACAGACATCCCTCCCTCCAGGTCAGGCAGTACCTGTCCCTGGCACCCCAGGATCTAAACCCTGTGACTGAGCAGCCTACAGAACCCCTGGAACTCTGATTACAGATGCCCCTGGTTCTCCTGGCACTAGGGGCTCCCCTTCAATGGACGGCCTATCAGGACAGCCTAGGCTCCCTACCTGGGGCTCCCTTATGGAATTCTTCAGGCCCTGAGACTGCGGTTGGGGCACCTCAGGACACCTCCCCATCTCACTCCTTCTTGTAGAAAGGACATGAGGCCCTACAACCCTCTCACTACCCTGGGTCCTAGCTGAGCTATTCTTCACCTCTCCCACCTCACTGGGTTGGAAGATCCCTGCACCATTCCCTTCAGATTCACTCCCCAATGCCTTCTCAGACTCTCTGGCACTCACCCAAAGGTCTGCCTCCCGTGCAAGCTCCATGGGGTCGGAAAACCCACATTGCAACAGGTGGTGACGCAACCTTGGGAAACAATTCCTTAGCATGTGTTCCTTGATAACTACATGGAGCAGCCCTTCCCAATCATTCACCGCGCTACCCACCACCCAATCCTCCAATGCAGTCCAACATACATCCGCAAACTCCCCCTAGGACTGTTGGGACAGTTTTTCCCTGCCCCTGAAATCCAACCTGTCCCCCTCTTCTTGGGAATCAGGCAGCGTCTCCCGGGCTCTGGGAATGGGACTCCCTACATTGGCATCACTGTCGCTGCTACCACTGGATCCCACCCTCACTGGTGAATCCAGACTCCTGAAACCACTCTCAGGGGACAATCTACCCTCCTGAGCTAGTCTCTCCCGGGTGAAGGCCCTTTCAGCCTCCGCCATCCTTTCCTGTGCAAGGACCTTTTCGGTCTCCAGCTTTTTCTCCTGCACCCTCAGCTGTGCTAACTCCTTGGCGTGCTCTATCCTGAGCCTCTCTAAAGCCAGCTGGTGCTCCCTTTCTTCCCTCCTATCTATCTACTCTTCTGGGGACAGGGAAAGGGGTGGGGCAGTGCCCCCGGGACTGGACCCAGCACGGGACTCCCTGTCTATGGTGTCCTTATTAGCTACTGGCGTCTCCGCCCTGTCAACTTCTTCCTCCTCAGTGTCACCACCCTCCAGGGTTATGGACTGGGCACCCTCACTCTCAGAGTCCTCCTCCGGGTCTCCACCTAGTCCACCATTTAGATATGCGGAGGGGTAATCTGAAAGGTCCCCACAGCGCTCTAAAGGTTCCCCCTTTTTAGGGCCTCACCAAGGTACAATTTCCTGCGGATGTTGCCTACTGTGGGTATCCCTCTCTCTCTGCAGAGGTCCATCACCTCCTGCTCAGTGTACTCCACAAGGTCATCCTCATTGTAGGTTAACCCCATCCTAGCGAGATACACCCGGGATACACCCCCCTCCAGTGAAACAGGGAAACACAATTCAAAAACAACACTTTCAGGAGGAAAGCACAATCAGGAAAAATAATCCCTGAAACCTGTGATTATTTTAAATGCTCAGTTTGCACTGCAACCCGTTGTCGCTGTGGTTCTGCGCAAACACAAGTCCTATCCCACCGCTGAACACCAATGTTAGAAACGGGGTAGCGTGGTGCGGAACGGGTAGGCTAAACTCCAGGGCATTGTGTAAAGCATCTGCGCAGCACACCCTCACACCCTCACAGGCGACACACCAGGCACACTACAAAAGGAGGCCACACCAGGTTAGGTGAAAAAACAGCATATGTATTATGCAGAATACAGCATCAGGTAATCACAGATGTAACACTGTGCCAACTGGCACCGGGTAGCATTATACTGGGGGACTATATACACGGCAGGGCCAATTCGGGACGCTGCAAGAACCATCGCAAAGTACAGAGAATAAAGGTAAAGTCCATCAGCAATGAAGGGATGACGGCCAGTAGTTCTGGTAAGAGGCCGAACTTAGAAACATCCAATTAGCCAAAGAGCATTAGGCCTCATGTGTGAGCATAAATTCAGCATCAATACGTTAGGTATGAAATCGACAATGCACACCTCAGGGAAAAAGCATTAGGCCTACACATGTTAGCATTGGGCATAAACATGCCAGCGTAAAGGCATCATCAGTAGCATGAAGCATTAAGCAGGAACATATGAGATCGGGCGTAACCTAAAACATCCTATTAGGCATCTCATTAGCACAACCAACATTAACAGTGGGCATAACCCTAAAACATCATGGTAATACCGTTAGGCAACATCACATTAGGCACCATTAGGGGCGTCAGACACATGGTGCATGACATTAGGCATTATCACCTGCATAAGTCGCATCCTGCAGTACATTGGGCCTAATCATATTAGCACAGGGCATATTCACCTGCAATGTAAGTATTAGGGGGTAGGCATTAGCAGGCAGCCGCTCACATGAGGCATGAAGGCTTGAAGCACAATTAGCGTAAAGGCACTAGGCATGAAAATCCATTCTGCGTAACATCAGCCATAACATATATGAGCCTGAAGGCATAACCTTAGACAAGAGTACGTTTGCATAAATCACATTAACAGGAGGCCTGGAATGAAAGCATCAGGAGCATGAATGCATCAGTCATCATCATGGCATAAACAACACTGGCAGTGGCAACAACCACAAGAGCAGAAGTCACCTTATACATGTCCCCAACGTTGTAGTCATGCAGAATGAGGCCCGCAAGTTATGGGCTAGTTATGAGTCCCTCTCCTGGACTCAACAACAGTATTGCCCCCGCGGTGCAGTTGCCCGCGCTCTTGCGGTGCAACTGTGATGAGCAACAGGACACTAACATCAATGGGCGTAGGTGCGAGCCCCACTCTGGGGCTAGGGAATGAAGAAAGATGCCCAAAACATTGCATGTGGGAGACCCTTTTCTGGGACTCTAAAGTTGCCAATGATGTGGCCCACAATGTATCGGCACGTTGGAGCCCCCTTCCCCGGGGCTCTGGAATAAGAGGAAATGCTTCCAAAACGGTGCAGCTGCCCTCTGTCATACAGGGCAGCTGTAAAATCACACTGGCGCGGGGACCAACAATGTGCCACGTTGCTCTCTCCACCCCCCGCTCCTCAAGAGCCAGCAGGGGATAGGCACCAGTATGTGTCTCGACCGTCCCCTGCTCTTCCAGGACGTTTCTGGGCAGCTACCTCTGGTCTTGGCTCTGTCTCCCTGGGCAGCAGGCGCTGGGCTTCCCTCTCCAACATGGGAGCCCCGCCAGCAGCAGTGCCTTCCTGGAATTCACCCAGGCCCCTTCCCGGGACCCGGGACTCTGATGCAGAGCCCGTAAGGGCTCAGCAGCCGGGGCTCTCCTCTACTCACGGGAGCCCCGCTAACTCCAGCAGCTTCTCTTCCTGCGGGGGCACGAACCGGCGGTGTGGGCTCCTGCTCCGGTTTTAAAGTAAGCAAAGACTCGGGGGTCCCCCAGCTCACGGGGGCCCCTGCCTGACTTACGGGTTGCTCCTTCTCCTTCCAGGTTGCCGCAGGCAGCACGGCGGCCCTTTGTTAATCCCCAGGTCGCGGCGGTGATTGCTGTTCAGTTGGCGCCAGTGCGGGTTAAGCTCCCGCTTAGTTTCAAATCATTTCAGAGGCGCCAATCCGCGGGGTGGGCTCCCGCTGGTTTTTAAATATGCAGGAACGCGGCACACACGCAGGGTGGGCATCCGTGCCAGGCTGCAAATGCGGGGTGGGCTCCTTCTGTTTTAAATATGCACCAGACGCGACACACACGCAGGGTAGGCTCCTGTGAGGGCCACACATGCGGGGTGGGCTCCCGCTCTTTTTAATGAAGCAGTTCTCGCAGGCCTCACGGTGCCGCAGGCATCACACGCTCCTCACCTCCTTCGTCTTCTTCTTCTTGGGGGGGGTAATATACAGCACTCACGAGGCGCTGGAGGGCACTAAAAGCTTCAGGGACAAGCAATAGTGTTCCTCTTCTCCGGGCACATTACAGGTAGCGCTATGACAGCAAAGCACTGTGGGCGTCAGCTCCTCTCTTCTCCTAGGCAGACCACATGCTCACAGGGGGCTAGACAGTGAGCAAAGCTCAGCCAATGCAGGGATGAATTTGTAGCGCTTCCCAGGTGCTAGGTCCCACCAAATAGAGCTGCAGCCGTCACAAGGTGCTAGGGGGGCTGGCGAGGATCCAGAGTCCCACACAAGGAAGTATTGCCCACACTCCTCACTTCCTTGGAATACAGGCCGTCAAAGTATGGCACTCACGAGGAGCTTGGGCAGCAGCGCAGGCAAGCAAGGCTGGGCAAGATCAGCAGACAGTGGGCACTCATCAGTATAGGACAGCAGCTCCTAGAAGAAGTCATCTCCCATAAAGTGACACTCCTCCTGACATAGCAGTCTTCACTCCAGCAAAGGCTCTCGCTGGCCCTGTGGACAGCAGAGGGGTACAGATGGGCTCAGGGGCCAGCACACAGGCCCTTGCGGCGGTACCTCCTGGCAGAGTGTACCCTCTCAATCAAGCCCACGCACAGTCTGAGCACATGGCATCCCAGCTTCTTTATTTATACACCCCTCACCCCACCTACCAGAAAGGGCTAGCAACTTTCAGAAGCTTCCCAGGTCCCAGCTGGTTTAGGGGGAGGTGTAGAGCACCCTGGGTGCCAGGCTTCCCTCCAAAAGCTGGGGGTGCTGGGAAACAAACGACTAGACTGGCAACCCACCTCAGGCAGGCGGCACAAGCAGACCGAAATGGCGTCCATTTTAAAAGTAACATTGCTTTACAACAGTACAAATAAATCTGCGCACGCCATTGCGCAGCAGGTATTATTTGACACATGGTAAAAAGGCTAGGGGAAAAAGCGAAAACATTTTGGACAATAAGGGCCAAGTCCAACAGGGCAACCTTGACGCACTCCTCTGCCTAAATCGAAAAATGGAGATATTAGGCCATTAGTGCAAACAGCAGCGTGAGGATTAGAGTAGAGAATGGAGATTAGGGAAATTAATTTAGGTCCAAATCCAAACCAATTAAGAGTAAAAAACAGATAAGGCCATTCAATTCTATCAAACGCCTTTTCTGCGTCTAACGCTATTGCTGCGAGAGATTCTTTTAAATGTGATGATTTAGATAAAATGTTGAGAAATGTTGTGTGTTGTCAGTGATAACTCATCCCTTGACGAAGCCAGATTGTTCTTTGCCTAATATATATGGTAGATGGGAGTCTAAACAAAGGGCTAATGCTTTGGAGAAAATGTTATAATCAATATTAACAAGAGAGATAGATCTATAATTTTTCCAATACCTTAAATCTTTGCCATCTTTCGGAATGAGACAAATGTGTGCTTCTGAAAAAGAGCCAACTGAGTTTTTTGCAGAGCAGAAATAATTAATCAGAAGATGTAACTTGGATATTAGTAATTTGGAAAAATGAAGGAAGAATTCAACAGGGAAAACATCTGGTCCAGGTGCCTTATCTTTTTGAAGGTGCTGAAGAGTATCTAACAATTCCTTTTGTGATAGGTCAGACATAAGGGAGGGTTATGTTGAGGTTTTTGTATGGTGGAAAAAAATTGTGAGTGTGAAAGCTCCGTGGGGTTTGTTTCTGAGGAATACAATGATTTGTAAAACAAACAAAATGCATTCAAGATTTCTGCATCTTTGAATTTTAGGACAGATTGTTCACTGTAAATAGACTCAATATTCAGTTTGTTATTCCTAGTTGTCGGCCAAAATTTTCCCTGCTTTATTTTTACCTTCATAAAATTTTATACTCGATTTCAACAAATATAATGAGGCATTGTCAGTGGATTCTTTGTTGAACTGTAATTTAGCTTTTATCAGAGCATCAAGAACGTCCTTGGAATTAGAAGTGTAATATGAGTGCTCTAGTTTCTTTATGTCTTCAAAAAGTTTGGTAGTGCAGGTTCGAGCATTTTTATTTTTCTTGGAAACATAATGTATGATGAAATCTCTTGCCGAGGCCTTGAAAGCATCCCAAATAGTGGAAAAGGATAACGAGTCATCTTGATTTAACAGAAAGTATTCATTAATAAAAAGCAGTGAAGGAAGAAGTAAATGCCGGATCTAAAAGAAGAGTATTATTAAAACGCCATCTTCTGGAAGTAGTAACCTTAGGTATTATGTCTAAACCAATTGAAATGGGGACATGATCCGATAGTAATATGGGACCAATGTCTGCATTCGTAAGTGTTTGTGATATGCTGTGGGATACAAAAAAGTAATCTATTCGCTAGTGGGTGTGATGAACAGGGGAGTAAAAGGTATATTCTCTTGTATCAGGATTGCACAGTCTCCATGCATCTAGGAGCTTGTGTTGCGTGATAGTATGAATAAATGTTTTGTGGGGTTTATTCAGAATGAAAGAAACCTTGGAGTTACGATCAATGAAAGGATCATAAATCTGATTGAAGTCACCTGCCAGAATAAAATTGTCCTCAATACATAGAGAAACTTGCTGAGCTAATGATATCCAAAAAGAGGAGTCACCTCCAGTGGGTGCATAAACATTCAATAGAGAAACCAATGCATCCTACAATAACAATTTAACATTGAGCCAATTACCCACTGTGTCAGATTCCTGTGCTATGCATTTAAAAGGTAGTGACTTACGACAAAGTATCATAACTCCATTGCGTTTACCATCACCATGTGAAAAGAAAACTTCACCTACCCATCCTTTCTTTAGTTTTAACGATTCAACATCTGTAAGGTGAGTTTCTTGAAGAAACGCTAAGTCAGCTTCTAATTTGGCCAAGTGGGTTAAGACTCTTTGGGCCTCATGTAGGTAGCCATATACCGGTCGGTAACGGCCGATTTTCGGTAATTATACCGTTACCGACCGGTATATTGGCTATTGGTATGTAGGGGGTCAATTTATGAAATCGGAATTTACCGAATCGGTAAAACTACCGAATCGGTAAAATTACCGAATCGGTAACGTTACCGATGTGGTAATTTTACCGATTCGGTAATTTTACTGAATCGGTAAATTCCGAGTTCATAAATGATATGTAGGGGGAGTGTGTGTGTGTGTTTATGAGTCGGTATTTACCACCAACTTTTAGTTGGTGGTAAATAATTAATGTATGTTTGTATGCATTTGGAAGCGCGTAGCAGTGTGCAATGTGGCATACATACATGCCCTTAGGGCATGTATGTGTGCCACATGTGCACACATGGCCGAATCAGGGGTGCAACAGGGTGTCAATGTGACACCCTGCCACCCTTGCATTTTCTCCACCATTACCGAATCGGTATTTACCGATTCGGTAATGAGGCATACCTTCCCCTCAATGGGAAGGTATGCCTCATTACCGAATCGGTAAATACCGATTCGGTAATTACCGAATTGTAACGAATCGGTAAAAAATACCGACTCATTACCTACATACGAGTTACCACTTCTAAAATACCGATTCGGTATCGTTCGGTATTTTAGAAGTGGTAACTGGTATGCTACCTACATGAGGCCCTAAGTCTTTTGATGGGAGAATTTAGTCCCCTAACGTTCCATGAAACTAGTTTTAACGGCATAACATGTCCGGAAACTGTTTAAAATAAAAGAGTAGAACAGCAACAATCCAATTCTGCATCACAAGAATAAAGAAGAAAAAAAAGAAAAAATATCACATACAGATTCAATTTAACTATGAAACGTGAGAGTAAAGACAGAATAGTTAATAGAGAAGAACAGGAAGATTGATGAGATATAACAGTTGGACGTTTTAAGACATTAGGTAAATTGTAAGTGAAGAGATGAATAGAGAAAGGGAGAAAGGAATAGAAGAAAGAAACATAATTGACACCTATATTAAGAAAGAGAGTCAGAAAAGATTTGGGGGAAGATGAGGGAAAAAAAGTATAAAGGAAAAGAGAGAATATAAAAACTAACATACCTATATGAGGGATATTCAAAGATACGAAAAGGGGGGGTGGAACCACATGGAGCAGGCAAGACATCCGGGTATGGTCAGACGGTGAGAAGCGGAGGGAAACATCACGAGTGTGAGACATCTGTGGAAGCAAATGAACAGCAAATATTAAAAAACAACACAAACAAAATAACTCAACATACACAAAAACTTGACTCAAACTTTTAAATTGTCTAGAGCCAGAGGAGAGCATGTAAAGCTCTATAAGCTTTTAGAATTATTGAAAACAGAAAAGAGTAATTTAGGATTGTATAACATTGCAAGAAATAGAACCAAGCATATGAAACCTGCAAGAAAATGCAGTTGGTTAAGTAACATGCAAAAACCAAGATCCCGATGCGTCCATGACGTCCATCTTGCATGAGTTGATGAAGCTTTGTAGACGTATTGGATCTTCATACATTGTTGTTCTGTTGTTGTATGTTACCTTACAAAGGCAGGGGTGAAAGAGGCCATAACGGCCCCCCCTCGAACAAAGATCAGCTCGCATGTTGAGAAATGCCTTACGTCTGTTTGCAGTTGCCTTGGCATAATCTTGTGTAAAAAACAGTGTGGAACCAGACCAAGTTATTAGTTGAGCTGATTTGACTGCTGCCAAAACTTTTGAGAGATCTGTGTACTCCAGAAAACATAAGATGACTCCTCTTGGTCGCTGAATAGACGAAGCATTGGATGAGGGACGACCCAATATGTGTGCTCATTGTATATTGAGAGCTGTATCCTCTGGTAAGTGGAGCAATTTGGGAAGGAAGGATATAAAGAATGTGAGAGGGTCTGTTCCTTCAACTCCCTCTGCCAAACCATAAATGCAGAGGTTTTTCCAGCTATTACGATTTTCAAGGTCCTCGACTTCTTTTTGAAGCAGAGAGACTTGAGATTTAAGTTGAGCGACATTGGTGTAAGTATCGTCCAATGAGGACATGCTATTTTCAACAGTGGCGAGCTTTGTGTCGAGTTGAGACCATTGATCAGTGAGAATTTGTATCTTGCCATTGGTTTCCTCCACAAAGGGTCGAAGTGCTCTTCTTTCATTTAATAACAGCTCCATGGAGACAGGAGATACTGTTTTAGGTGGCGAGGGTGGATCTTTTTTCAGATGTTTAGAAAGTGTCTTTCCTGACGGCACAGGATTAGAGTCCATTATTACTTCAGAACTCAGTGATGAAAGAGCCAGAGAATCCTCCAATCTAGAAAATTCTGAATTTATTTTTGAATTTTTGACAAAAACGTGTTTTGGTTTGGAGTGCGCAGAAAGAGCTCCTTTCAGTCTGCCCATAGGTTACAAAAGGAACGCTGCGTTAGGCAGTAACAGAGCTGCACCTGGCCTTGATGAGCGTGTATTCACCTTGACAATAAGAAACGTGCAATCGTTTTGATATCATCCAGAGAGGAATGTTTCATGTGTGCTCCAAATAGACATAGTTAAAATGAAAGATAAATAGAAGAAGTGAAGGAGAGTATCTTCAAAAATACTCAGCTACTAAACTTAACATGCTGTGTCAATATGGTCACATAAGAAGTAGTTAGTAATCACAGGTGCACCTGACAATGATATCCTGAATGAAAAAGACCAGAAGATCATGGATAAATGACCAAAATTTCACCAACTGTTTAAATAGGAGGATGCACAAAATGGCTGCCGCAGCATTTCTCCTCAGCGAGTACAGGCGACTGGGTAAATTAAAAGCTCACTACATGTCAACAACATATCAGGATAAAGCAGCTCTTTTAAAGAAATTCAGGATGCTAGGAGTAAGTTGGGGGCTTTTTGAAATAAGCATCGCTAAATTAGGGAACGCTCCATGACTCGTAAGCTCTGTACCTCATCGGTAGAAACAAAATGGGTGCCGCGATATCGCGTCACCGTAGACTGAGTTTGACTCATGATTAAAGTCTTTTTAGTGATGCAGCAAAGTCGCCGAAGGTCGCATTGTGCTCACAGGACTTTCCGACGTGCCTGGATCATAAAATCTTCGTGTTGAGTGAGCTGCAAACGGGAAGCCTCCACGTCGTACTGGAGAGCCTCACCCGAAAGCCGCCATACTCATCGGGCGCCAAGCCACTCCCCCGTGTGCAGTTTTAAACTGCTATTTTGACCTGGCAAAATGAACTTTTTGCCCGGTTACATCCTTTCTTTCTAATACATATAAGTCATCCCTAGGGTAGGCCCTAAACAGCCCTTACGGCAGGGTGCAGGGTATTTAAAAAGTTGGTCATGTACTTTTAAATTGCACATGCCCCGGTAAAAAAAAATTCTACGCAAGGCCTACCTCTCTCTCTTAGATTAACATTGGGTTGCCATATCATATTTAATAAGTGATAACTTTTGATTGGGAACAGGTGGAAATGTTTACACTCAAATTAATAGTAATTTGAAACCCCCTTTAATGCTGTTGTCGGATTTTAAGTAACAATTCTGAAAATGCAACTTTTAGAAAGTTGACATTTTCTTGTCATAAACATTTGGTGCCTTCAGCCTTTTACCTTGGTCACATGAATAGGTTTAGTTGGCAGTTGGTCTTTGTGTATTTCTCCCAAACAACCACACAGAAGAGGGCCTGGGTGTTGGCAAGCTATGACGTGATGAGAGAGGCAGAGCTAACACCTGTCACACTAGCACTTCAAAGACCTGCCTCAGTTCACATACAAAGAACTTAACACTAGCCTTTTGTGACTGTCGAAAGACTGGGACCAGGGCCGGGGGGCAGGAAAACAAGACACCTCTGTGGGGGCGGTGGAAGAAAACTCCAGAAGCTTCTCCCATTTCAAAGCTAGCAGCAGGAAAAAAATAGGACCCTCAGAACCTCTCTTCAGTACACTCATGGACCTGTGAATACTAAAGAAGAACTGTGTTGATGCCAGAGGACTGTACTGCTGCTTGAGGCCTGACCTGCTGTCTGAGAAGTAAGACTGGATCTTCACCCTTTATTCCATGCCAAAGGGACTTCAACGGTGAGATGACTGACCTCCTGTTCTGCACTACTAGAACACAACAAGTTTCAAAGGCCTCTCTGCAAGTGGCCATCTGACCTGCTGCACTGAACGTGCCTGGACCTGCAACTGTACCTGCCAAAGCCCTGCTGGCCTCTGCTGAAGTGAGTTCCTGATTGTGAACAGGTGCCTCTCAATTCCTGGACCAGTGGTGTAAGATCACTTGAGTTCCTCCTAGAATACAATAAGAAATCCTGAAACGTTGGGCTTTTCCCCTTTTGAACGGGCCCATTCATGCCAAGATCATGTCACCCGTGCCGACTGCCAACGCAAAGGTCCGGTGAAACCAACTGTTTGTGCTACAGCAACCACCAGCAATCACTGCTAACATGAGATCTACTCTTCATGCTGCATCGACGACTGTCCACAATGCTCTCCCTGGTCATGGTCGCCTATTCCACTGCGAATGGAACTCATCGTGCTGGACTTTAGAAGGTACATTTTTCAGATGGACTAACATCGTCGATGTATCTGGACCATGCTCCATCATTCTCAGCCTGAGTTTGTAACTTTCCCCCAGTCTCACACAACTGGATAACTTCAACGGGCTCTTTGTGCTTTCAGACTCTATATTTAACTTAAATCTTTGAAACTGTATTGCTTTTGTTCTACTGACTGGGTTTTTGTCATTTTGGTGTCTGACAACTTATGAAAATGTACCCCTGTTTTTCTAAATTGGTGTGGGGGGTCACAGACAACACCTAGGTCATCCTTTTACTCTCAGAAGACCCCATTACCATGAGAGACAAATTCTGCAGATGTATGATGAGAGTCGCTGACTGAATAAAAAACAACTGTCTGAAACCCTACACAGACAGAACAGAAGTGTTGATCTTTGGCAACAACACCTCCCCGTGGAACAATGCCTGGCCTCACCCACACCGACAGAACATGCCCGTAACTTTGGCATTAATCTGGACAGCAAACTCACCCTAAAAAAAAGATCAATGCAGTCTCACCTGCCTGCTTCCTCACTCTTCACATGCTCTGGAAAATCTTCAAATGGCTCCCCATCAACAACGCACCATCACTCAATCCCTCGTCACTAGTCACCTGGACTATGGCAATGCACTCTACACAGGAATCATCACCCACTTCCTGAAAAGGCAGCAAACAATACAGAATGTCGCAGCCACACTCATCCTCAAACTCCCCAAATGGACCTACATGACCCCATACCACAAGAAACTCCGCTGGCTTCCCATACAGAGGAGATGTCAATTCAAGATGCTGATCCACACACACAAAGCCCTGCACAACCAAGGACTAGCCTACATGAACCACTGTCTGAACGTCCAGCAACTCTCCAGACATCTGTGCTTTGCCTCCCTCTCTTTCACTCACACCCCCGCATCAGCCGAAGCAACAGTGGAGAATGCTCCTTCTTCTACCTTGCGACTAAATCCTGGAATGACCTCCCCCTTCACCTCCGGACCTCCACCTCTCTCATAGAATTCCAGAAGGCACTCAGGACCTGACTGTGCATCTGAACCCACCTAAAACAGCAAGACCCACAGCACCTGGATACCCTCATAGGTGATTAGCCACACTTTATAAATCCTGCTTGATTGTTTGGGATTTTTCTTGTGTTGGGTTTCACTTTATTACGGTTTGAGTACTGATGGGACGAAGAGTGGCAAATGCTTGGCTGATCCTCCCTCCATCATAGAGCGTTCCCTCTCCACCTCCAGAAAAAGTGGATTGGACTGGTGGACAAGGTTAGGAGGTGCTATAAACAGTGATTGATAATTTTAGCTCCTTCTGTTGCTCAGCCAACCAGTTTGAAACTGGGAAAGACCAAGGAGAGAGTATTAAATCCCCTCCAAGCCCTTCAAATATGCATGTGATGTCTCATGATAACATATTCATATCAATGATGTGGCCCAGAAATTACACCGGGCTGCTTCGTTCAGGAGTTTGCTGATGCCCAAAAGGGACTAGGCACCAACAAATATCCTTCCAGCACCCCATTCATCAACAGCAGTTGTCCTCGAGGCATAGAAAAATGAATTTAAATAGACACTGGGCAGAAAGTGAGGTAAGCCAAATATGAAACATATATAAAAAAAGAGGAGGATAAAATAAAAAGAAAGAAAGGCTTACAAATTTATAAGAGATAAAAATGACTATGAATGGGGACAGATTTTTACTTTTTCAAAGAAATATGACACAATACGACGTACCAAGGCAAATACAAAGGATGGCCAAAGAAATGATTCATCACAGGGCGATAAACAAACAGTGGTAACATCCAACTCAGATCTAAGCTCTGCCATTGATAGTGGCTCGGATTCTGAATTGAGGAATAAAACAGCAAGTGCCCCTCAATCAATACTTGAACCGGGTGATGAAATACATTTTTTAAGCATGGACAGACGACAAACATTACGCCCAAGAGCACAGACAACCAGACAAGCCACAGAAACTACAAACGCAGGCAGAGGCACAAAGCGAGACTTTGGTCCATCAAATCCCAGGAGGCAAGCCAGGGGAAAATGGACACAAAAGTAATAACAGATAACAAAACAAATCAAACTATCATCAATTTGGCTAATATCAATTTATCCAAAGCAGAAGAACAAATATTAAGCCTTGGTTTGTCATACTGTCCGGAAAGCAATTTCAATTACACAAGAACTAGAATGGACATCTACAGAAGTATAAGAAAGTTGAAACTCAAGAAACATTTCCTGATACAAGCCAAAGAAAAACCAAAAGAAATTAACAACTTGGAAAATTCAGTTACATTGGAGGAGGCAGGAATAACACAGAACAATACCAACCCAGACGCACCATTACTCTATACCTTGAATGCTTTATGGTCTGAGGGCAATGTACAAACAGATCAGGACTTAACAATGAGATTCAACGACAACATCATGCCAGTGAGAGCAGAAATTCCATCACCGTTCATAGCCAAATCTACGTTTACACCGATTAGCCAAAGAGATTCCATTGATGTTTTTAATGAACATTTAATTGGCGCTATAAAGAAATTGCATCATAAAGTACGGAATGAGAAGACCAGATATAATAAACAATCGACAGAATATCATAAACTAATGTCAAGACTTGAAAAAGATTCCTCAATAGTCATAAGAAACTCTGATAAAGGAGGCAACATTGTCATTTGGAACAAAACAGAGTATACAAAGGAAGCATTGTCCCAACTCAACAATCCCAATTGTTACACAAGGGTAAATGGAGTAGATCTGAAAAAAATATACCAAACATACTATACCAAACTATTATCTTGGAAGACAAATGGATTAATAACCAAAGAAGAATACAATTTCTTAAAAAATGACTATCCGGTTACACCATCTATGTACTTTTTACCTAAAATACATAAGGACAGGAACAAACCACCCGGTAGACCAATCATATCGGCACGTGGGAGTCTTCTGGAGCATACGTCACAATATGTAGACTTTTATTTCCAAAGCCATGTGCAGGGTCTAGCCTCATATGTAAGGGACACTGGAGATTTTTTGTATAAACTCAAGGATGTGGAATGGCAAGAGGACTATATGATGATGGCATTAGATGTCACATCATTATATACAACTATTAGACACCCAGATGGGATTAGAGCACTCCAATACTATTTAAGATCAGAGTTAACTGAACTAACAGGGCACAGCAATATGTTAGTAGAAATGGTCGAATTTTGTCTGACAAATAATGTCTTTATGTTCAATAACTTACATTTTCAGCAAACAACAGGAGTAGCCATGGGAGCCAGCTTCTCCCCCAGTTACGCCTGTTTACATATGGGCTGGTGGGAGGAGCTGGTTCTAGCAAAGGAATTTAAGGAGATCATGAAAAATATCATAATTATTTGGCTACGTTTTATTGATGACCTTTTTATTATATGGAAGGGTACTGGACAGCAGGCACAGACTTTTATGTATTTAATCAACAACAATAATTTGAATTTACAATTTACTGGTATTATCAATAACACATCCGTAAATTTTCTTGATACAAATATCTATATTCATAACAGCAAAATTGAAACACGATTATATCGTAAGGAAACGGCAGGCAATTCAACACTACACAATTCTAGTGCCCATCCACGACATCTGATCAATAGCATCCCCTACGGGGAAATGCTTAGACTGAGGAGAATTAACAGCAACAAGAGTGCTCTAAAACAAGCACAAGACGAGGCAAAACATAGATTCTTAGCAAGAGGTTATTCGCACAAAACAATAGCAGGGGCGATAGACAAATCTATGAATAAGAATCGATCTGATCTAATCAAACCTAAAATGAAGGGCCAGCAGACATCATTAATAAGTTATACCAATGATAACAGTAAATGTGAGTTTCAGATTATCATTGATTATAATAAACAGCATAAAGAGTTACGTAACATTATCATGAGTAACTGGCCTCTGGTACTAAGTGACCCTATTCTAGGTCAATCATTACCACGAAAAGTCTCTATCACATAAAAAAGAGCCACATCCATGAGGGATAAATTGGTAACAACAACTCCAGAAGTAATTGAAACCTGCAGTTGGCTTAAGTCTCATAATGGATTCTTTAGATGCAAAACATGCAAGGCATGTCAATTGGGTGTAAACAAAACATCATACACAACACCATTTAGTCAGGATGTAATCAAAATAAAAAAACTACTTACATGCAAAACAGAATATGTTATTTATGTTCTGATATGTCCTTGTGGGCTTCAATACATTGGAAGTACCAAGCTTCAAGCTCATAAACGAATTCTACAACATATCAGAGCTATAAATAATCATGACGATACATATCCTGTTGCCAGACACTTCCGTGAATACCATAACTCCAGGAGTCAGGAATTAAAATTCTTTCTAATAGACTCAGTACCTCCAAGTAGACGTGGAGGTAACAGGGAAGCAAAGCTGAGAAAATTAGAAACACAATACATCCTGGAGTTGGATACAAAGACCCCAGGGGGCCTTAATATCACGGAGGACTTATACACCTGCATTTAACACTTTGTTTACATAACTTGCATTGATTCTTATGATAACAATAACATATTTTAAGAATTTTAGATTTTTTGGTCTTAATGATGATTTTTAAGAAATGGTTGATATATCTCTTTTATGTATATTTATTTATATATATTTATATATGTATTTATCTATTTATGTATTTATATATTTATATGTCAATGCAATTTTTGCACTACATATATGAGATGCTCCAAGTGAAAATCCAAGGGAAACATCTTTGACTACAAATCTCACTGCAAACTACATAGGTGGCATACAAAGCAATAATTGAACTTGACTTAACCATATTGATATCCGTATATGGATACAAGAGGATTTTATAGTGGCCACACAAAAATATATATGATAACAATTGTAACATACACATCAAGGAAGGGAATTTTAATGAACATATTATTTTTATTAAATATCAATATTTAATTTTAGCACAGTTATTTTGCACTGATCTAGCACAATTTGCACATCAATGGAAATAGGCACAAAATTATAAAATCATAGTACCAGCTTATGTCATACTATTCAGAGCAATAAAAATAATATAAAAAAATAATAAAAATCAATAACAAATCATCCTTGCATTATGTATTTATAATGTTCTGCACCCTATTGCATTTAAGCAAACATTAAAAGGAAAATAATGAACTCAAAATTATGGTGATGCAATCATAACTGAGAATTTGCAACCTGCAGTATGAGTCAGAATATAGCCAAATGGGCGCAAAGATGTTAAATACACAATAGCTGGGATTTAGAGGCTAATTTTAGCAATTCATTTACATATTTGAATGTATGAGGATATGATCCTAAAAACAATACAAATTGCATTTATGCACAGAATTGTTATCGATCAAATTACGAATTGTAACAAGGAGGTTTACACATGTTGACTGTGAATGTTTCTTCTATGCCTATGATTACTTGCAAAGCATGAACCTATCACCAAGCACACTGTCACTTTAAATATCTGAAAGATGTAAAAAAAGTTACCATGTGATCAAGACTCGGATGAGTTGAAACGCGTAATGTCGGAGGCATCTACGAAAATAAAAATATAAGATTTTGCACCAACGATTGAGGTCCATGTCCGTGTGTGGCTATCAAGGCAGAGAAGCTGCGGATTCGTTCATATATATATATATATATATATATATATATATATATATATATTCACTGAAAAAACCATAGGTTTCACACATGTTATAGTTAGCTGGACATTTCTCTCATACAAAACCAATGAAATTCCCCCGTTATAGTTAGTTCAGCTAACTATAACTCGCGCCCCCGCAATGCACTGCTGATGACGTCACATATTACATCACTCAGGACATGGTCAGTGACATCACTCATGACATCACTGATGACATCTCAAATGACATCACTGATGATATCACTGATGACATCATCCAGTGAATGTCTGTTTTTCTGAAAATTAAATATGTTTTATATATGTATATCTCAAGGTCGATGGAAGAATAAATGGGTATATAAGTGTCTAAATGGATGATTTGTTTTTGAAAAATTGATTGTATAACTGACTGATTAAGTGTATCATAGTGAATACATGGCTTAGTGAGTAATGTTTAAATATGTAAATATCTGTATCAGTCTCTCACTTTGTGTATAAGTGGCTGCATGGGTTGGTGAGTAGCTGCATGGGTGTCTATATAGGTTATTAGTTGGTTTTTTTAGTATCAGTGTGAGTGTGTGTATGGTTCGGTGGGGGGTATTACGTAGTGCATAGGTGCATGAATGAGTGACTCACTGTTTGTATGTGTTGAAGACAGCATGTCTGCAGGACTGTATGGGTGGATGAGTGTGTGTATGGGTGTGTTAGTGAGTGAATGACTGTCTCAATAGTGTCTCTATGAATAACTACATATGTTTTAAACTAGTATATGTGACTATTGGTGTATATAAGTGAGTATATGTGAAAGTGAGAGATTGAAAGAGTTCCTGTATGAATAAGTATGTGTTTCTATAAGTGATTGTTTAAAAGACTAAGTATGTGTAAGTTCCCGTAGAAGTAAGTGTGGTGGTGTGTGTATAACTGTATATGCAAGTAAATGTATGTTTGATTCTTTATTTTCATGAGTGACTATGTGTGTCAGTAACTCTATGGATGAGAGGCATTGTGTAACAGGATGTATAGGTGTATGAGTACATATGATGAGTGAGTACATGTATGAGTGACTGTACAGGACTGTTGGTGAATGAGTGGATGTGTATGTGGATCTTACAATTACTGAAGAGGTTGTTGTAACTGGTAATGGTATGTCGATTGTTTTGAAAATTTTAGTCTCTATTTTTGAATGTGTGTATCAAAGGTTATATTAGGGTGAGAGGAGGTCTGCCACTCTATCACAAGGATGATGTCATCAGTGATGTCATCAGTGATGTCATTTGAGATGTCATCAGTGATGTCATGAGTGATGTCACTGACCATGTCATGAGTGATGTAATATGTGACGTCATCAGCAGTGCATTGCGGGGGCGCGAGTTATAGTTAGCTGAACTAACTATAACGGGGGAATTTCATTGGTTTTGTATGAGAGAAATGTCCAGCTAACTATAACATGTGTGAAACCTATGGTTGTTTCAGTGAATTTGCAAGGTTTTTTAAATGCTAATTCCTAACTATAACGTGTGTGAAACCTTTGGTTTTTTCAGTGAATTTGTACGGTTTTTTAAATGCTAATTTTTGAATTATTTAATTAAAAAAAAAATTTTTATATTAAAAATAAAATTCCTATGTATTCATTTATATATTATCTGTATCCTTTTATTTGTTTTTGCTTTTGAAAAAAAATTTCAATTAGGATAAAGTTGAACAGTTTTTTTAATTTTTGCAATTAATTTTTCTCCACTTTTTTTTTTTTATATAAATTCTTGGGGTGCGCGCTCTGAACGCGCTCCTAGTACAATTTCGTAAGTATTTTATGAATACCGTCGTACGTTATTTACGTATGCATATATACAACATAGTGCGCGCTGGGAGCGCACACCCAGTACGTATGCGTACGTACGTACGCACGCGTGCGTGCGTCCTACACGCTCCACGCGGTTTACTTCCGCATACGCTTAAATTACGCGCAATAACATTCGCGTATACGCGTGTTCAACGTATGCGCGCTATGTACGCGCATATGACGTATGCACATGCGCTCCTACGCGTTCGCGCATGCGTAATCACGAGGTGCGCGCTCGGAGCTTGCGCAGTGCGCGCACCTCGGGTTATATGCTTAATAAAACAACACTTCTTATTGGTTATCATTACTTTCAGTTTCTGATTGTTTCAACACCACACCCAATCCCCTCAGGGCAAGTCATGTGATCAAGAATCATCACTTTTGATTGGTTTGAAGTACTTTCAGTTCCAGATTCTTCCCAAACCACACCTACTCCCCTCATTATTAGTTCTGATTCCTTTGGAGAAGGAGCTATTCTGTTGTTGAGAGACAATGGCTGAACAGCAACCATCTTCAGACAGTGACCAGGACACTCTTGAGAGGCAGAGGAGCAGGAAGCAGAAAGACAGCTTTATATGGCAGTTTTTCACTTTTCCAGAGGGACAAAAAAAGGTAAATGCACCTAAAGTTACATGTGTACTTTGTCAAAAAGTCTTGTCACGTGGGAATCCTAACAAGAAGTATTCTTTTAGCATTCACACTATGTTGAGGCATGTTAACAAAATGCATCCAGTGACTTTTCGTCGAGCTTCTGGAGCAAACCCTCCACCTGCTCAACCGACGACATCTGCAGCAGCTCAGCCGAGCACATCTTCGGCAGCTCAGCCGAGCACTTCTTCTGCAGTGGTGTCTTTGCCTTCTTCCACACCTCGTTTTGGACCACCTTGTTTTGCGAGGTTGTCCACACGCTGCACTGATTGCGGTAAACTTATTTCTGTGTGTGAGACCAGTCTTGATCTCATTCAGAGAAAATTTGATGCGCATGAGTGCAGTAGGCCAAAGATGTTTTTTCTTTTTTTTTGTTTTTCTCTTCCTGTTTCTCTCCATTAACTCAAGGGCTCTTTTAAGAGCCACTTAAAAACTAAACCCAAAAATTTTTTGGGGGGGATTTTTTTTTTTTTTTTTTGGGGTGCGCGCACCCTGCGCGCACCCAAGGTTTTTTAAAAATGTATTTATTTATTTATTTTTTTAATTTAATGTACAAAAAGAGGTGAAGAAATGGAAGCATGAAAAGGGAGGATTGAGAAATACAAATATTTTTCACTTATTTTAAAAAAAAAAAAAAAAATTGAAAAAATATTTTTACAGTATTTTGCAAGGGAACAGAATTTTTTTTTTTTTTCTTTCCAGTTCTGCAAAAAAAGAAAAAAAGTATTAACATTCAATCATACATTACAAAAAGCATTACATGTTTTTACATATTTTACAAAGCAATTTTTTGCCCTTTTTTTGCTGTTTTCAGAATTTTTTATTTTTCACTTAAAATAGGGAAAACAATTGTATTCATCATTGAACAGCGGGCAAAAAAAAAACAATCTGAAAGATTGTTTAAAAAAAGCCCTAAAACTTTCCTCACTAAAATATACCTTGTTAGAAACATTACATATATATTACAAGTACTTTTCTAGATGAATAAAAATTTTCTAGACAAACCGTCTTTAAACCTTGTCGCAAAAGCACACATGCCAAAATAATTTCTGTCAAAGGAGTCCACAATTGTTTTTATTACTTTTCCTTTAGGCCAAATAGTAATTTCAAAATCCTTTTTAAGTGATATCTTCAATTATAATCCTTTAAAATTACAAAAAATGCTTTGTTCAGATGCAGTTTTTAGTTTTCAAAATTTAGGTTTCAGAAAAATTAAATAAGAATTGGGTAAATCATAAGGCAAACGTTGCTTGAAAATCAATTGGGAATCATTACACAGTGTCCAGCCTTTTTCACATTTAAGATAAACTGTGTAATGTCCAGAAGTTACAGTAGGTCCTTCATGAAAAATTATTGCAACTGTAACAAAAGTTTTTCCAGAAATTGATAATTGTTGTCCTGTAAAGTATCCAATTTTGAACCCTCAGCTCTACAACGTTGCATCATTAAAATTACATACTGGCCATATTTCTGTAAAAATAACGTGGAAAACATGTCAGATTTACATTCAGAACATTCCATGTTGTGATTGGCATCTGTAACTAATTTACTAAAAGTCACTGATTTACTTTGTGGTAATGGTAAAAATATGAACCTTTCTGAATCAACATTACTACTACATGTGTTCATACAGTTTTCACAGCAATGTTCCCATTTGTAAGAGACACCAAATAAGTTTTCTACTTCTACTCCTTCATCTTCAAGTACACTCAAAATATATATTAAGAATTCCTGTGCATCTTGCTGGACATTTTCTTTAAACTGTGTAGAACCACAACATACATCTAAAAGATTTCTAACATCAGTAGCACTTTCTATTTCAGTTTTATCATTACTCAGCTTCTCATAAAGGAGACTCAGCAGAGAACACAATCTTTTTCCATGATTTACTATTATCTGTTCTAGCAACTTTTCAAGATAAAATACAACATTCAGCACTACATTTGCATAGCAGTTGACACCAGAGCTATTTTCAAAATGGCAACCAACAACCTCTTCAACACTGTCCTTTTTCTTTGTCCTTGCTATCACATCACTGTCCTTTTTTTTTTGTTCTGTTCATCCACATTACAGATATTTTCAAATCTCCTTTTCCGAGAAACATGTTTTTCAATCACAGGATACTGACCTAAATGAGGAGCATAGGTTCTTCTTAATCTATTATACTCCTTTACACAGTTTGTATCAGCACTAACTTTTGAGTCATCAAAGTCTATCATAAATAAACCAGATAATGTTTTCACTCGTGACAAAGCAACATATGCCATACCTTCTTTGAACACAGTAGAACCAATGTTTACAAAAGCACTATCTACAGTCAATCCTTGAGACTTGTGAATAGTTACAGCATATGCTAGAGAAAATGGAAACTGCTTCCTACGTACATATAAGTCTTTCACAAGCATGAAACGAACTGAACAACGACAAATGTCTTTAACTTCTTCTATCTGATCAAATTTTATTTTTAAACATTCAATTCCTTCTTTTTTCTGATAATTAATAAAACCCACAACTATTCCCATAGCTGCATTCACTAAACCTTTTTCTACATCCAAATTTCTCCTTAAAATCACTCGACAATTCATGCAAACATATAGATTTTTTTCTAATCCAGCTGTTTTGGAAATGTTCTTCTCTAGTGAATCCAATTTATTTTTCAGTTTGCCTGTTAATGTAAAAGTAATTCTTTCATGCTGAATTTTGTCCTCTGCTTCCATTTTCTTAATCTCTTCCTTTTCCAATTATTTATTTATTTATTTGCAGGTTTTTATAGCGCTAGAATCGACTCCAACTGGAGTATCTCTGCGCTTCTGGCAAGTTAATCCTTATCAAGAGTGAAACAAGCGGGAGTCACTAAATCGCGTTTATGAACAACAAGGTTTTAAGTTGTTTCCTAAACATCAAGTGTTCAGAGCACGAACGAATAGCTACAGGGAGGCAATTCCACAATTTGGGTCCCAACACTGATAGGGCCTTATTTCCGTGCCTGGCCTTCTTGGCACGCGGTACTACCAGTAGATGCCCATTGCTGGATCTGAGCATTCTGGAGGGAATGTATGGAATAAATTTCTTTTCCAGGTATAGTGGGCCTTGTCTATTTAGGCTCTGATGTATTAGGCAGCAAGTTTTAAATGTTATCCTTTGGCGGATTGAGAGCCAGTGTAATTCATCTAAAAGAGGCTTTGATGCTGTTCTTGGAGGGGCATTAAGAACAAGGCGAGCCGCAGTGTTTTGTATCACCTGGAGTCTGTTCAACACTCCCTCATTTGCAGAGAGCAGCAGGCCGTTGCAATAGTCGATCCGACTCATGACAAGGGCCTGCACCAAAGTCTTCCTGAAGAGGTCCGGCAGTAATGGAAAGACTTTACGTAGCAGGCTGATAGTATGGAAGCATACGCCTGCGACATAATTTGTATGCTGTTTTAGTGACAAATCCTGGTCAAGGCGAATCCCCAAGTTTTTAACGATCTGTTTGGGCTCAGGTACTACGCCTAGACCAGGTGGCCACCAGTCTGGAGTCCAGAGTATTTTGGCTTCTCCGAACAACATGACCTCCGTTTTGTTGACGTTACACTGTAAGTAATTAGTAGACATCCAACATGCTACAGCTTCCATGCCTGCAGAGAAAGAGCTCCTCAATTTCGTGGTAAGAGTCTTAAAAGGGAAGAGGAGCTGCGTGTCATCAGCATATGACACGGGGATGAAACCAAATTTACGCATCACTCTTGCCAGGGGGGCCACATAGATGTTAAAAAGCGTTGGGCTTAGACAAGAGCCCTGTGGTACCCCTTTCATAACTTTTACCTCCGCTGAGCGATACGTACCCATGGTGACAGTCTGGGTGCGATCGGAAAGGAAGCTTCTCAGCCATGCAAGGGCTTTGTTCTTAATTCCCACGTTCGACAACCGGTTAATAAGAATGTTATGTGACACGGTGTCGAACGCTGCCGATAGATCTAATAACACTAAGATCACGGAGTAGCCTTTGTCTTGGAGCATATGCAGGTCATCCATAACAGACAATAGGGTAGACTCAGTGCTGTGTTTTGGCCTGAAACCAGATTGCGAATGGTCAAGGCCACCAGCAGTTTCAATAAAGCTGGAAAGGAGTCTATTAACATACTTTTCTGTAAGTTTTCCCAGAAAAGGTAACAGTGAGATTGGCCTTAGGTTGGATAATTCGGTCCAAGCAATGGTGGTATTTTTCCTAATAGGCCTAACTAGTGCACGTTTCCATTCTCGGGGACAGATCCTGTGCTCAGAGACAGATTGACGAGTTTTTCGATCGTAGGACATAGTGTATCAAATAGAGTGGGCATTAATCTAGCTGGAATAATATCGTCTGGACTGCCACTTTTAATCTGCTTAGCCAATACAGATAGATCCTCATAAGTAATGGGAGGAAAGGTGTCCAAAGTATGTATATCATGATTGAATTCTGTGTTTTGGAAGGCAAGAACTGTGTCAGTAGCCATGGCATTATTAGACTCCACAATTTTCTCATAAATAGTATTGATTTTATTGGAGAAAAAAGATGATATTCCATCACAGAGCTGTTGAGACGCCAGTTCGGAGCTTTCACATGCTACAGGTTTAACAAACGATTGGAGCACCTGGTAAAGGACCCTGGGAGAATTCCCTGCAGCCGTAATTTGAGATGTTATATGAATTTTTCTCGCACTACGGATAGCTTTATGATAGATGGATAGTGAGTCCCAATAGTGCTTTCTATCACTCTCCAAATGGGAGGTTCTTCATTTTTTCTCCAGCTTCCTAGCTGCTTGTTTTAATGTTTTAAGGTCTTTAGAGTACCAGATTTCCTGTTTATTGGCAGGCCGAGATTTGAACTTTTTTATAGGGGCTATATTATCTATGGCTAATCTGGTTGCTGTTTCCAGCTTCTTTAGGGCACTTTCAACATTTTCTGACATAGTAACAGAGGGCTCTATAAAATTACTGGTGAAGAATTCTTTATTAACTTTATGCCACTGCCGTCGATGACAAGGAAGAGAAATTGGTCTGTGCAGAGTATTATTAAGGTGTGAAGTATAAAATTCAATAATAAAATGGTCAGTCCAACGTACTTGAGTGGGAGGAGAACATGTGACTGTAGGAAAATTTGTTAAAATCAGATCTAATGTGTGCCCTGCCTGGTGCGTTGGCCCAGAATTCCTTTGAGTTAGCCCAAGTATAGATAGATCATTTAGTACAGACTGTGCCTCTTTGCAGTCTTTCTGATCACTGTGTATGTTAAAATCCCCTACCATTAAAAAGTCCCTGTCAATGCTAATGTGTGGGGCAAGGATCTCAATTAACATATTAGAGAAATTAGTACATGGTCCTGGGGGGCGATATACTAAAGCACCCATCTGTATGTTTTTAGGGGAATAATAGAATTTGAAAACCAATAATTCGATAGCTGGAGTGCTCAATTCAGCCAAGATGGTACAATGAATTTCTTGTTTATGGACAATTGCTATCCCTCCTCCTGTTTTACTAGGGCGATCCAGCCTAATTATATTATAGCCCGAAGGAATTGCTAACGTAATCGCTGGAGTAGAATGGGGTTTGAGCCAGGTCTCTGTAAGGAAACAAAAATCCGGTTCACTAGTAGAAATTAGATCCCATACTTCTGACGTGTGTTTGGGAAGAGACCTTATATTACAGAGTAAATTTTTACTTCCAATGAAAGTTTTACTTCTATTCGTACTAGCGTTAGCAGAGTGGGTGGGAATAATAGTGCTCTTTTTGGGACAAGTCTCATGAATAGGTATGCCAAACTGAGCTCGACAAAAACGGCAAGAAAATGGGCTGTCTAGTTGGAGACACCTTCCCATCATACACTCTTGTAGCTGACGTTGTTTTCCGCCTATATCATGAAGTACCTGTGCAGAATAGGTCATCCTTAAACTAGGCGATGGTGGATAGTCAATAATGTTAGGCCCCATGGCCCCTGGCCCCGTCCTGTCGCGGACGGGCGCAGACGGGCAGGTCTTTGGCTTGTCTTCGGCGCCGTCAATGGCGCCCCTCTGCGCGCAACCGCTGCGCGCTATGGCCTCCGAGGGGCTAAATAGCCCTGTGTGGAGTGTTGTTAGAGCGCTAACCGCTCGACTGTTCCGGGGTTGCTGGGCGTGTCAAAAAGTTCCTCATTGAATATTGAGCACTCACGTAGTGTTGGCATTAAGCAGTTTACAGTATTTTTTTCTGCAATGTTCTGGTATATTTTCTCTGCAACTATTTCTTCATTTGGAAATAAATTATGTAGTAACCGACTCTGTAATGCTTTTTTGCCAACTTCTGTGAGTAGTCCAATTCTGATATCTTTCAGAATACTTGCATAATCTTCGTTGTTTGCTTGTCTCATATTGGTAGTGAGTTCTTTGTACTCAAAGAACGACCAAATATTCGCATTACCAATGCTTCCTAATGACTTCTTCGTGTCTTCATGTGTCACAGTATTAAACACTGGTTGTCCTTTAACTGGAGTGAGCTGTAAAAGATCTCCAAAAACTATGACGTGTTTATCTCCAAATAACACGTCATAGTCTCTCTTAAGATTTTGTTGCATTCTTAAATGCACAAAGGCAAGCATTAAATTTGAAATCATGCTCACCTCATCAATAATGAGAACTTGCATCTTCTTCAACACTCTTGAAACTTCGAAGCATGCTTCTCCAGTTAGCTTGTGGTATTCTATTTTGTTCTCATGCTCCACTGGTAACATTAGCAAGCGATGTAAGGTAATTCCTTTTATGTTATAGGCTGCTAACCCAGTTGGAGCAGTTACCACATAAGACAAATTTGAATCTGTTTTTTGCTGTAGGTAGCTTCTGATGACTTTTATTAAGAAACTTTTACCAGTTCCAGCTTGTCCACTCACATACATCCTGATTGGTTCAAATGATGTGCATGAGCACTCTTTCTTTTCATGTAGTAATCCATGATCAATTTTTTTGGTGACTTTTTCATAAATTTGTTTTTGTTCTTCATTCAGTTGTTGTTCCAGATTTAGTAAGTCGATTGAATCTTCCTGTGCTTGATTCATAGCCGTTTCTACTTCAGTCATGGCTACTGCAGCTTCATTTTCTATGATTGGTTGTCCTAGGGGATCTTGACTAAGTGTTCCTGAACTTTGGCTGTCTTGAGAACTGTCTCTAGCTACTTCAGCTGCAATTTTTGCTTCCTGTTCATTTTCTTCATTTAACATTTGGACATAAGTTGTGAAAGTACTGCATTCTATGCTATCTTTGCTAGCATTAAAAGAATCTTCATAGCTTTGAAATTCTCCCAGTAGTTCGTCCTCTGAACGCCATGGTTTAAACAGCTGTAAAAGAGCCAAGTAGTAAAATTCTTTTTTGTCAGTAGTGTCGCAACTCAGCTTCCTGTGATTTATCAAACTTCCTTTTGTTTGCTTCACCAAACATCCTTCCTCACCAATGACTTTATATTTTCCATTGTTGATGTCTTCTGTGGCTTTTCGTGAAAAAATGTAGTTCTGCAGCACTTCATAGAGACACATGTTCTCAAGATGATGACTTCTTTTTGGGTAATATGTAATATGTTTGTTTTCAAAATATCTGTACTTTCTGGGTCATTCTCGGCCAAATATTCAATTTCTCCAACAGATTTCAGTACGCGATTTCTCATTCCTGCAAGGCCTAAGCTTACCCAAATTATTCTTCTGAATTTAGAGTAAAGACTTGCAGATGATAACCTATCTGAGCATTCGTAGGATCCAATTTCTCGATGCGATAACATCTTTAAACTGAAACTGTACAGCTTCTTACTGACAGTCTTCTCGTGAGAAATCTCTTCCCACATTTCCTTCAATTCTGTTTTCTCAGATTTAGTGATGTAAGATGTGACATACCGAGCAACAGCAGTAGAATTGTCTGCCACATACTGAATATCCATGTTAACATTCCACATGGATAAAATGACTGGGTTGAAGTCATTTATAAATTTTGACTCTTCTTTTCTTTTTAGGTTGTATGTATTTTTGGGAGATTTTCTGGTTATAGTATGTCGCACAGCTGACATAAAACTGTTGACTCTTCCTTTTGAAAGAACAGGTCTAGGAAATGCAAATCAACACTTTGTGTAGAATTTATCTTTGGTCTTGTACTTCCGTCGACAGTATTTTCCACACCGATGACTTTGGAAACGTAAAACTTGTTCTTTTAACTTTTTCTCTTCTGTGCTTTTAGGTATAGCACATGTTGCATATTCTTCAATGAAAGATAACACTGCTTCATCAGCATCTGTTCCAGACTTTGGGGCATCCTTGATCCACAACAGCATATGAATATGAGGAGCACCTCTTGCCTGGTACTCTTTTCTCCAAAAGAAATCCACTACTTCTCCAAGAGGTGGATTTTTTTTATTGCAGATGAAGGACATCATAGCCTCAAATCTATGATTGAAATATCTGCAAACATTAACTGGATCCAATGAGCACAGTTCTCCTGCTGTCTTGTATTCAATGTTTTTAATATTTGAATTTGCCTCTCGTAGAAAATCCAGTAAATCATCCCAAGCGTACTCGGCACAGCTTAGGGTTAGAAACCATGTAGGAGTTCCTAAATTCCGTAACATGCATTTTAATTCTCCATGGCGTCGGTACCAATATTCATTTGTCCCACGCTGACAAGCCATCAGATTGATCAGTTGTGTTTCCAAATGATCATCTCGGTGCTGCACTTTCTCCATAAAATCCTTAGCAGACACATTATGTAGATGTACTCCACTTTTTAAAATGTGATTTACTGCATAAGATAATGCAGACAAGTCGCTTTCAAATAAAAGATGAAACAAATAAGGAATACTTTGATGAAATCTTGAATCTTCAGCATATAGTCTTGTAGTCCGATACTCAGAAGCTGGAATCTGTTCTGGGCGTTCATCGTATCGTCCACCTTTTCCTGTAGGAAACAGCTGAGGAAAACATTGAGCTTCCAAGCTCTTCTCCCATACACTCACGGGAGTTTCTTTTGCTTTCTTCATCTGAAACAGATCAATAGTGTCTTCCATAACTTCTTTTGAATGAAGAGGATGTATGCTAAAATGTTCATAAATTTCTTCTTCCTTTGACTTGTCCACTTTTTCAATTTGTCCAGTTGGTGTTTCTGTGTCTTCTTGTAAATCTTCTTCTTCTTCATCTATATAAATTGATTCATACCATTTATTATTCCTTTTCAAATATAAATTTGCTCTTTGTACTTTCCGTACATCTACCAGCTCCTGCCAAATCTTCTTATTCTTTGTAGGTACACCATTAACCAGAATAACTAATGGTTCAGTTTCCAAAGTATCTGCATCAATAGTTTCCATACTTTTTTTCAAATCCAAGGGCAAATACACCACTCTTCCTTTTAAACCTCTCAGTAAATCAGAAGGAGGTAATTTACCAGTTTTGGGCTCCATACGTACTATGGTCTGGAACGGATGAACACATTGAATGAGTATAGACTCATATGTATTTAATTCAGAAAGTTCGGCAGGAATAGCATCCAATTCTAAATTATTATGTACAGCTCTGGTCGGCATTCTATTTTCTTCTAACTTGTTATAACAGTATTTACAAATACGCTGATCTTCACCCAATTCAAAACAATTTTCAAGAAATATATATGTTGCAAAATCCTTCCACTTATAATTATCTTCATTTTCACTTTTTTTATACAGATCAACATTCCTTATTTGAATTTTATAATGGCTTCTGCGGCAACAAATACAAGTAATATTTGGTCTTTCATTAGAGATGATAGTAAATTTTGTCATTTCATCCTCAAAATTTTTAGTAATAATGAGTTCTACATTCTGTTCCTCATTTTCCTCATTAACTGTGTCCTTTTCTGCACTTTCTTGTTCTGGACCAAAGTAACAAAACTGAATCTCATCAGTAACCTTCACTACATCTGATACAGATCCACGGAACAGAGCATTATTCAACTCATTTAACTTTACTGCTGGACTTTTAGCAAAATACAATGTTCTCACAAACTTTCTCATTTCAGTATGATGAACAGCCAGCATCCTAAAATGATGAAAAACACTTTTACACACTTTTCTAGATAGACAAGCCAGAGAATGTCCCTGCAAACCAGTTTTCTCTCTCACTCTGCATGGATCTAGTGTTTGAAGCACCTTCATCTTCTGTTTTACACTCTTTTTACTATATTCTCTTAGAAAGTCACGTAATTTATCAATAGATTCCTGACGCACAGTACAAATACTACTACAGTTCCAAGTGTACATTGGGGCTTTTGGACGTCTCCCCATAGCCTCAGCAGCCATTACTTCTTCCTCATTTCTTGGGACCATTTTCTCTTTTTCCATCACACAACCATCCTTAACTTCATATGCTCTACCATTGGTGTCAACTGCATGCAACAAACTATTACTTTGAAGATAACTCTCTTCATTAAAAAATGGTTCAGTACTTGAACTGTGTTTCCATTCTCCCAAGAACACTTTACAAAAGTTACTTTTTTTCACTTCTCTTTTCCTTTTGCTTTGTGACTTCATTGCATTCACTAATTTATCTAATCTACGCATCCTATTCAAAATTAGAATACAAAGTTTTCTTTTTATTTCCAAAGCCTTACTTACAATATTTTCTATAAAAAAAAAATTCTTAATAAATTTTGATTTTTTCTTATATTTTTTCACATCCTTTAGCAAATTTAACATCACTCTTCTCTGAAACATTTTTCGACGAATGTTTTTAAAATCTAATTTTCGTGTTAAATCAGTTTGACATACTTCTGATTGTACATTAGCTTTTGTTTTTTGCTGTTGACTCTGTTGTTGCTTTGTACATAAAACACTGTTTGTTTTACATTTATTTTTGCCATTTTTTTGTTTTTTGAAAATCTTTTTTAAGAAATCTCTACTCTGCTTACCTGTAGACTTTTTCTTTTTGCCATCACCAGCTTCTCCTCCTATTTTTTTTCCAGTTTTGTCCAGATATACTTGTTGTTGCTTTTCTTTCCTCTTTCTTGTCCTTAAAGGCATTTTTTTATTTTCTCACTGTTGCTCAGCAATACCTGCAAGAAACTTAAAAAAAATTCCTTTTTGTAATTATAATTCATTAAAATATTTTTTTTTGCTTTTCATTAATTTCAAATGTTTTTCCATTTGCCTCTCATTTGTGATTTACTAATTTGTGCACAGTGCTAACCACCACAGTTAAAAACAAGCTGCCCCTTTCCTGCAAGTGCATGTTTTACAGAACAACTGCAACACAAATTATGTCTGTGGCCACAATTCCTGTGCGCACACAGCCTCATGGTGTGCTTCTAAGCAGAAAACAGAATTTGATTTGCAAATTCAAAGCACATTTACTACTCTGGTAGATCAAGTGATAATTGCTGTTACAGCCTGACACATTTTCCTTATAGTTTACAGAGACAGAAAAGAGCACATTTCCTAACAGCTACTTCATACCATAAGCATCTGCAACCTGGGTGAGTGTTTAGAGTAGAGCAAAGAAAATGAGGCCTTGGTGACGTTGAATGTGTTTGCATTACACACAGACCTGAGTACTACGCATGGAAGTGTTGGAGAAGCTGCTGCGTGTGTGCCAAGAGTGTGTTTCTGCAGACTATGTATTGTCAGCTGCAAGAGAGATGAGCAAGGAGACTTCCAGAACTGCATGAAGACTGCAGGGATGTATGTAACAGTGCATGTGTTCTAAGGGATAATTTGTGTAAACACAACAGTCTGCCCCTTTCCTGGGACTGCAATTCTTACTGAACAACAACTTCACAAATTAAATCTCTGCCCACAATTCCTGTGCGCACACAGACTCATGCCATCATTTTAGGCACATAACACAGGCTGCCCCTTTCCTGGGACTGCATTTCTTACTGAACAACAACTTCACAAATTAAATCTCTGCCCACAATTCCTGTGCGCACACAGACTCATGCCATCATTTTAGGCACATAACACAGGCTGCCCCTTTCCTGGGACTGCAATTCTTACTGAACAACAACTTCATAAATTAAATCTCTGCCCACAATTCCTGTGTGCACACAGACTCATATCATCATTTTAGGCACATAACACAGGCTGCCCCTTTCCTAGGACTGCATTTCTTTCAGAACAACAACTTCATAAATTAAATCTCTGCCCACAATTCCTGTATACACACAGACTCATGCTATGTTTTTTGGAACAAAACAGTGTTCCTGAATAGTACCAAATTACTGTTACAGCCTGACACATTTCCCTTATCATTTACAGAAGCAGAAAACAGCACATGTCCTAACAGCTCCTTAAGACCATGACCATGTGTTACAGGGTGAGTGATTAGACTATATCAATGTAAATGAGGCCTTGGTGACGTTGAATGTGTTTGCATTACACAGTGCTATCTGAAACAGCACACAGAGCTGAGTACTACACATGAGAGTGTTGGAGAAGCTGCTGCGTGTGTGCCAAGAGTGTGTTTCTAGACACTGTGTATTGTCTGGTGCAAGACAGATGAGCAAAGAGACTTCCAAAACTGCATGAAGACTGCAGGGATGTATGTAACAATGCATGTGTGCTAAGGGATAATTTGTGTAAACACAACCGGCTGCCCCTTTCCTGGGACTACAATTCTTACTGAACAACAACTTCAAAAATTAAATCTCTGCCCACAATTCCTGTGCGCACACAGACTCATGCCATCATTTTAGGCACATAACACAGGCTGCCCCTTTCCTGGGACTGCATTTCTAACTGAACAACAACTTCACAAATTAAATCTCTGCCCACAATTCCTGTGCGCACACAGACTCATGCCATCATTTTAGGCACATAACACAGGCTGCCCCTTTCCTGGGACTGCAATTCTTACTGAACAACAACTTCATAAATTAAATCTCTGCCCCCAATTCCTGTGTGCACACAGACTCATATCATCATTTTAGGCACATAACACAGGCTGCCCCTTTCCTAGGACTGCATTTCTTTCAGAACAACAACTTCATAAATTAAATCTCTGCCCACAATTCCTGTATACACACAGACTCATGCTATGTTTTTTGGAACAAAACAGTGTTCCTGAATAGTACCAAATTACTGTTACAGCCTGACACATTTCCCTTATCATTTACAGAAGCAGAAAACAGCACATGTCCTAACAGCTCCTTAAGACCATGACCATGTGTTACAGGGTGAGTGATTAGACTATATCAATGTAAATGAGGCCTTGGTGACGTTGAATGTGTTTGCATTACACAGTGCTATCTGAAACAGCACACAGAGCTGAGTACTACACATGAGAGTGTTGGAGAAGCTGCTGCGTGTGTGCCAAGAGTGTGTTTCTAGACACTGTGTATTGTCTGGTGCAAGACAGATGAGCAAAGAGACTTCCAAAACTGCATGAAGACTGCAGGGATGTATGTAACAATGCATGTGTGCTAAGGGATAATTTGTGTAAACACAACCGGCTGCCCCTTTCCTGGGACTACAATTCTTACTGAACAACAACTTCACAAATTAAATCTCTGCCCACAATTCCTGTGCGCACACAGACTCATGCCATCATTTTAGGCACATAACACAGGCTGCCCCTTTCCTGGGACTGCATTTCTAACTGAACAACAACTTCACAAATTAAATCTCTGCCCACAATTCCTGTGCGCACACAGACTCATGCCATCATTTTAGGCACATAACACAGGCTGCCCCTTTCCTGGGACTGCAATTCTTACTGAACAACAACTTCATAAATTAAATCTCTGCCCCCAATTCCTGTGTGCACACAGACTCATATCATCATTTTAGGCACATAACACAGGCTGCCCCTTTCCTAGGACTGCATTTCTTTCAGAACAACAACTTCATAAATTAAATCTCTGCCCACAATTCCTGTATACACACAGACTCATGCTATGTTTTTTGGAACAAAACAGTGTTCCTGAATAGTACCAAATTACTGTTACAGCCTGACACATTTCCCTTATCATTTACAGAAGCAGAAAACAGCACATGTCCTAACAGCTCCTTAAGACCATGACCATGTGTTACAGGGTGAGTGATTAGACTATATCAATGTAAATGAGGCCTTGGTGACGTTGAATGTGTTTGCATTACACAGTGCTATCTGAAACAGCACACAGAGCTGAGTACTACACATGAGAGTGTTGGAGAAGCTGCTGCGTGTGTGCCAAGAGTGTGTTTCTAGACACTGTGTATTGTCTGGTGCAAGACAGATGAGCAAAGAGACTTCCAAAACTGCATGAAGACTGCAGGGATGTATGTAACAATGCATGTGTGCTAAGGGATAATTTGTGTAAACACAACCGGCTGCCCCTTTCCTGGGACTACAATTCTTACTGAACAACAACTTCACAAATTAAATCTCTGCCCACAATTCCTGTGCGCACACAGACTCATGCCATCATTTTAGGCACATAACACAGGCTGCCCCTTTCCTGGGACTGCATTTCTTACTGAACAACAACTTCACAAATTAAATCTCTGCCCACAATTCCTGTGCGCACACAGACTCATGCCATCATTTTAGGCACATAACACAGGCTGCCCCTTTCCTGGGACTGCAATTCTTACTGAACAACAACTTCATAAATTAAATCTCTGCCCACAATTCCTGTGTGCACACAGACTCATATCATCATTTTAGGCACATAACACAGGCTGCCCCTTTCCTAGGACTGCATTTCTTTCAGAACAACAACTTCATAAATTAAATCTCTGCCCACAATTCCTGTATACACACAGACTCATGCTATGTTTTTTGGAACAAAACAGTGTTCCTGAATAGTACCAAATTACTGTTACAGCCTGACACATTTCCCTTATCATTTACAGAAGCAGAAAACAGCACATGTCCTAACAGCTCCTTAAGACCATGACCATGTGTTACAGGGTGAGTGATTAGACTATATCAATGTAAATGAGGCCTTGGTGACGTTGAATGTGTTTGCATTACACAGTGCTATCTGAAACAGCACACAGAGCTGAGTACTACACATGAGAGTGTTGGAGAAGCTGCTGCGTGTGTGCCAAGAGTGTGTTTCTAGACACTGTGTATTGTCTGGTGCAAGACAGATGAGCAAAGAGACTTCCAAAACTGCATGAAGACTGCAGGGATGTATGTAACAATGCATGTGTGCTAAGGGATAATTTGTGTAAACACAACCGGCTGCCCCTTTCCTGGGACTACAATTCTTACTGAACAACAACTTCACAAATTAAATCTCTGCCCACAATTCCTGTGCGCACACAGACTCATGCCATCATTTTAGGCACATAACACAGGCTGCCCCTTTCCTGGGACTGCATTTCTAACTGAACAACAACTTCACAAATTAAATCTCTGCCCACAATTCCTGTGCGCACACAGACTCATGCCATCATTTTAGGCACATAACACAGGCTGCCCCTTTCCTGGGACTGCAATTCTTACTGAACAACAACTTCATAAATTAAATCTCTGCCCCCAATTCCTGTGTGCACACAGACTCATATCATCATTTTAGGCACATAACACAGGCTGCCCCTTTCCTAGGACTGCATTTCTTTCAGAACAACAACTTCATAAATTAAATCTCTGCCCACAATTCCTGTATACACACAGACTCATGCTATGTTTTTTGGAACAAAACAGTGTTCCTGAATAGTACCAAATTACTGTTACAGCCTGACACATTTCCCTTATCATTTACAGAAGCAGAAAACAGCACATGTCCTAACAGCTCCTTAAGACCATGACCATGTGTTACAGGGTGAGTGATTAAACTAGATCAATGTAAATGAGGCCTTGGTGACATTGAATGTGTTTGCATTACACAGTGCTATCTGAAACATCACACAGAGCTGACTACTACACATGAGAGTGTTGGAGAAGCTGCTGCGTGTGTGCCAAGAGTGTGTTTCTGGAGACTGTGTATTGTCTGGTGCAAGACAGATGAGCAAAGAGACTTCCAGAACTGCATGAAGACTGCAGGGATGTATGTAACAGTGCATGTGTGCTAAGGGTTATTTTCAGTTTTGAACATATGGCATCTACATGTGCCTTTGCTATTTTGAAAGGGAAATCTACCCTGTTGGTTTCAAATGTTTTAGCTTTTGCCTCCCATTTGCGAATAAGTGATTTCTGCTGAGTGCTAACCACCACATTTGAAGAAAACAAGATGTCCCTTTCCTGCAAGTGCATGTTTTACAGAACAACTGCAACACAAATTACATCTCTGGCCACAATTCCTGTGCGCACACAACCTCATAGTGTGCGTCTAAGCAGAAAACAGAATTTGATTTGCAATTTCAAAGCACATTTACTACTGTGGTAGAACAAGTGATAATAACTGTTACAGCCTGACACATTTTCCTTCTGGATCACAGAGGCAGAAAAGACCACATGTCCTAACAGCTACATCATACCATGAGCATGTGCAATCTGGGTGAGTGACTACACTAGAGCAAACGAAATGTGCCTTGATGACGTTGAATGTGTTTGCGTTACACAGTGCTATCTGAAACACCACACAGACCTGAGTACTACACATGGGAGTGTGAGAGAAGCTGCTGCGTGTGTGCCAAGAGTTTGTTTCTTGAGACTGCGTATTGTCTGGTACAAGACAGATGAGCAAAGAGACTTCCAAAACTGCATGAAGACTGCTGGGATGTATGTAACAGTGCATGTGTGCTAAGGGTTATTTTCAGTTTTGAATATATGGCAACTACCTGTGCCTTTGCTATTTTGAATTGAAAATCTACCCTATTGGTTTCAAATGTTGTAGCTTTTGCCTCTCATTTGCGATTTAGTGATTTCTGCTGACTGCTAACCACCACATTTGAAGAAAACAAGCTGTCCCTTTCCTGCAAGTGCATGTTTTACAGAACAACTGCAACACAAAATACATCTCTGGCCACAATTCCTATATGCACACAGACTCATGCTGTGTTGGTAGGCACAAAGCACAGGCTGCCCCTTTCCTGGGTCTGCAATCCTTACAGAACAACAACTTCACAAATTAAATCTCAGCTAACAATTCCTATATGCACACAGACTCATGCTGTGTTGGTAGGCACAAAACACAGGCTGCCCCTTTCCTGGGACTGCAATTCTTACAGAACTAATGCTAATTTCAAATGTGCTACCATTTTCCACTCTTTTCTTTCAAAGTGATTTCTGCTAAATCCTAACCATCACAATTAAAAAGAAGCTGTCCTTTTCTTTCAACTGCAAGTCTTACTTTTCAACAGCAACACAAATTAAATCTCTGTCAACAATTCTTCTCTGCACACAGACTCATGGTTTAATGGTAGGCACAAAACAGTATTCCTCATTGTTACCAGTACACATTAACTTATGGTGAAAACATACTCCTTAATATCTTACAAGTTCAAGACAGTTAAATATCTCCCAAACCTCAAAATGTAAAACATAACTTTTGAAGAAGATTCACAATTCTAATATTTTTCTCAAAAATCACCACATACTTCCCCTCGCAAACTCATAACTCACCTTTAAAATTAGTTACTTGTGAAAGAAATGTGCCACTCAAACAGCAGACTATCAGAGTCAGAATATCAGAGCTCTACACCTCTCTCCTCTCTGCAGAACCAGTAAATGGCAATGTTTCCCTCTCTTTTTTCACACATATACATGTTAATTTCAAATCTCAGTGCTTCCCACTTTTTTTCAAATGAAATCACACATTTCTATTGGTTGAAAACTTCAAGCCCTTTCCAAATGTACCCTTCCCCCAACTTGTCTCCTGCCTGCTACCATAGCAACAGGTCATGGAACACTGCTGTGAGGAGAGAGGTCAGAAGTTCAGCAGACAATGTTTCATATCCAAAGAGCAAGAGTGCTTGACTTTTCAAACCTAACAGCCAACCCATAGTAATGTTCTTTGGTAACACATTTTTCTGTACCAATGCAAAACATGCTTTTTAAAATTTAAACATACAGCCTAGTTTTTAGTGTAGAATGGTTTCAAACAGCCAATGAGTTCTTTTTATAAAAAAAACTATGTGTGCCCCCATTTTTCAACTGTCTTTCATTTCATATTGCCTTTCTACTGAAAGACACCTCCTGAGTGCATCCAGATCTCCTTGGAAGATGTTCACAGTGTGGATTGTAGGTCACAGCTATGTCTTCTGGAGTGAAAAATTTGCAGAAAAAAGAGGTATGGTGAGAGACCTTGCTTTGTCAAATGTAGACATTAAATGGATTGGTCACAGAGGGTTAAAGTGGCACCAATTAATGCCTTTGGTGAAAACCTTTCAACATCTCCCACAGCCTAACCTTATTATTGTGCACTGTGGTGGTAATGACCTAGGCACTTTAACTGGGGTAGGTCTGGAAATGCTTATTAAGGACACCTTTGTGCAATTGATGTCGCTTTTTCCACAAACTGCCTTTGTATATTCTAACATATGCCAAAGGCAAAAGTGGAACTGGTCCAACCAATTTTGTCCGCAGATTGACAAAGCAAGGAAGCACGTCAACAAATCTATTTCTGCTTTCCTCAGAGACTATGGTATGTATTCTATATACCACAACAACTTGCGTTACAACATGTAAGACATTTATAGAGGAGATGGTGTACACTTCACTGATGAAGGCAACAGAGTCTTCCTCTTGAACTTTAGACTCTGCATCGGTACTTACTTGTAGGTACCAAAAAACACACAATAAACACAAGGGCTCTTTTTAGAGCCACCTTATATCTTTTTACTTAATTGCGAATTTTTTTTAATTTGAAAAATTTTTCGGTTGCGCGCTGGGTGCGTGCACTCGGCGATATTTTTTTTCAAAATATAAATCTTTTTTTTTGCCCTACAAGGTCCTACTGTGACCCCCTTACAATGCCTAGTGGGTCAATATCTCCCCACTCTGCCCCCTTTTCAAGTTCTCCCCCTTTGTTTCTCACCCCCTCTTTATACGAGAGACAAAATGGCGGCCACCGCTTCCTGATTTCCACCGATTCGAATGTTTACTGACATCTAACAACCAATCAGAAGTGCGCTCGCGCACGGCAAGGTGCGCGCACAGGACTTGCTCAGTGCGCGCAAGCTGCGCGCTTACAGATATATATATTGATTTAAATGCTAATTTCTCAGGAAATACTGAACAGATTTACACCAAACCTGCAAAAGGCACTTCATGGACCTTATGGCTACCTCTCTGCCAAATTTCACATAATTCTGTTCAGCCGTTCGGGCTGTAGCTGCGACTAAAGTCCCTATGGAAAAATGCATGGGGAAAACGTGTTTTGGGACCCCCCCTTTTTCTCAGCCCCCGCTTGACGAATCACCCCGAAACTTTCAGGGTAGGAACTGAGCGGAGCGCCCCATTAGTTTTGAAAATTTCGCGAAGATTCGTCAACCGGCGCCAAAGTTATTCAAAATAGAATTTTGAGATTTCCTATGGAAACACGGTCCTAACTATAACTACCTACTGGCGACCGCCAGTAGGTAATATATATATATATATATATATATATATATATATATATATATATATATATATATATTATCTACTGGCGGTCCCCAGTAGATAGTTATAGTTAGGACCGTGTTTCCATACCCTGAAAGTCTCGGGGGGGATTTGTCAAGCGGGGGCCGAGAAAAAAGGGGGGTCCCAAAACGCGTTTTCCCCATCCATTTTCCCATAGGACCTTTAGTCGAAGGTACAGCCCGAACGGCTGAACAGAATTACTTGAAATTTGGCAGAGAGGTAGTCCTCAGGTCACGGATGTGCCTTTTGCATATATGGAGTCAATCTGTTCAGTAGTTCCAGAGGGAATTGCAGTAAAAAGCACATACATATCTATAGCTGCGCACCGTGCGCGCACCGTGCGCGAACCCTAACGTGCGCGAGCGTAATTCTGATTGGTTGTTACATGTCAGTCAACCATCGAATCGGTCGAAATCAGGAAGTGTCGGCCGCCATTTTGTTTGTTTTCAGTGCGAGAGTGGAAAAGGAAGGTGGCGAACATGAAAAGGGGGCAGGGTAGAGAGTTCCTGACCCCCTAGCCTTTGTCAGGGGGTCCCTGAAGGACCCCGAAGGCAGAAAAAAACATATCATTTTTTTTTTTTAAATCGCGGGGGTGCGAGTTTATTGAAAAATAAATATATAAAAAAATATTAAAACATACATAACTTAGCATTTAAAAAACCATACAAATTCACTGAAAAAACCATAGGTTTCACACGTTATAGTTTGGAATTAGCATTTAAAAAACCTTGCAAATTCACTTAAAAAACCATAGGTTTCACACTTGTTATTGTTAGGTGGATATTTCACTCGTAAAAAACCAATGAAATTCCCCCGTTCTAGTTACTTCAGATAACTATAACTTGTGCGACCGTCACTCTATTACAAGGATGATGTCATCAGTGATGTCAAGAGTGATGCCACTGACCATGTCATGAGTGATGTAATATGTGACGTCATGAGCAGAGGATTGAGGGCGCGCGAGTTATAGTTATCTGAAGTAACTATAGCGGGGGAATTTCATTGTTTTTTTACGAGCGAAATATCCACCTAACTATAACATGTGGGAAACCTATGGTTTTTTAAGTGAATTTATATATATATATATATATATATATATATATATATATATATATATATATACATACACACACACACACATCAGGAATTAATGCATTGTTTACATTACCCATTTGCTAATTTGCACATATTTATGAACCAACATAAATTCTGGGAAGCACTCCACATGCGCGTCATGTGATCAAGGGCACTATGCTGCCCGAAACGCATCATGGCGGTGGTGCAGGGCGTTTAATTACAAATAAACCACAATATTGCACCGAATTTGGGTCTGCAATCGTCATTTGGTACAACAGTGATACTAGACGAAGAAACAAGCAAAATTTTACCGAGTCTGCTTCCTCGGTATCCACAGACCCCTCCTTCAATCTGGGCCGGTCGGCAAGGAGCAACTTCCTGGTTCTTTCCAGGTGTGTACACAGTCCTCCTGCAAGGAGTAGCCGCCAGACAAGGCAAGAATCCTGCCGGTGGATCAAAGGACGAAGCCCGTGTCGGAGAATACGGGTTGCGCCGGGATTTTAAACCAAGGTAGGGAAACGCCGAATGTTTGGAGAAGGAGTGTGCATGGTTCAGGCAAAGTTATTTAACGAACTGCTTAAACATCAAAAACTTAGCAACAAGACCCGCCCACACATTTGCACCATGTCAGCCGGCGCGCTGAGGAGTCACGAGGCGGCGGCCATGGACATGTTTAATGACTTTCCCAGTGGGGAAACAATAACAACATTGAATGCGAATTCGGCACCTATAGCCAACCAAAATGTTAAGGAGCTATTTAAAAAATTAGAGAAGCTCATGAGACGGGAGCAATCAAAATGGTGGGAGCATAAATCACTTACCCGGTACCTTGAAGTCGGAAGAGTCCCAAGGGGGTTAAGAATAATGCTAGCCCCAAGCTACGAAAGACCAGACCCTCGAATGCTAGCAGAGTGGGCTGAAACTAATCTTAACTCTTCACGACGCCTGCTGGAAATCCTGGTAAAGTTTGCCGAAAGTGACCGATTGACCTTACAAACCAATATTGATGAGATCAATGAAGAAATCTCTAAGCTAGAACAAACGGAAATAATTTCAAAATATCGTAATGAGATGCTTGTTAGATTACAGAAAGAGAAGACGTAATAAAAAAGCAAAAGACCTTTAAATTCTTCCGGGATAAATGCGACTATGAACAAGGACGTGTGTTCACATTTGCAAAAAAGTTTGACAATGTAAAAACAAGCAACATCACAGTCCCAATGAGAAATGTACAATCCAGTACTAGTGGCAATCCTAACTTGCAATCTTCAACATCGGAGCTAAGCTCTGCCATTGATAGCGAATCTGACAATGATCAGGCAAGGTCTTCAAAAACAATGGGGTTTCCAAAACCAACCCTGGCGCAGGAAGTCGATTACCTACGCCAGGACAGACGACAAACCCTCAGATCAAATGTGCAACATGCAAGCACATCACGAACAGGAACCAAAAGCGGAGAGCAAGACACCGATGTTGCATCAAACGAAAAGCCAAGCAACAAAAAGAAAAAAACTATCAAAAAATGGCAACGCAGATAGCGGCAAATGATGCTAAAGCAAGTACAATAATTAATCTAACAGGTACCAAACTGAGCAATGATGAGATGAAAACTTTGTCACTAGAATAATCTTATAGCCCACAGGCAAATTTCAATTATGCAACCACAAGGATTGATGTATATAAATTTATACGTAAACTCAAGCTGCGGAAATATCATACAATGCGAGAAAGTAATACAGACACCCAAGCGGTTGTGCAAATACCACCTATAGATAATCTAAATGAATTCTCAACACAGGAAAACATGTTACTGAGAAATTTAGAGGAACTACATGCGGAAAGTAACGTTTGTATGCAATCACCCCATCATGATTATTTAGTAACAAGTATAAGTGAACGCACTCCATTCAAGCCCAAATCAACATTTTGCCCCATCATGCGGAGAGATAATTTGCACCTATTCAATGAAAAGGTCACAATGGAACTTAAATCCCTCTACTATAAAACAATGCACTCAGCGAGGAAGTTTAACAAGCAAAATAATTATTATCACAGACTGATAAAAAAACTTCAAGAACAACAAAAGATCATTATTCGACAGTTTGACAAAGGGGGCAACATTGTGTTATGGCCATACGAAATGTACATGGAGGAAGCGCTTAACCAACTTAACAATGTGGATTGCTATAAACGAAGTAACCTACAAACAGTAACCACAGCACGTAATGAATTTTACAGAAAACTCATGGCATGGAAATCAGCTGGTTTACTTTCCAATGATGAATTTAAATTTTTTTAAAATGACCACCCAAAAATTCCAGCTATTTACTTCATCCCGAAAGTTCACAAGTGCATCACCAAACCTCCAGGCAGGCCAATTATAACAGCCTGCGGTGGTTTATTGGAGAGTACCTCACGATATCTAGACTTTTTCCTGCAAAACCACATTAAAAGTCTCCCATCGTACATACAGGACACTGGAGACTTTCTAAGAAAACTCAGTGGTGTTGAATGGAAAGACGATTATCTACTAATAACTTTAGATGTTACAACGCTCTATACCAGTATTAATCACCGTGATGACATTAGGGCAGTTGAATACTATCTGAATACAAGATCTGATGTTATGCACTTGAACAACAAAATGTTATCTACCATGATTTTAACCTGTCTTGAAAATAATTTCCTTTTATTCAATAACCAGATTTTTAACCAAATCAGAGCTGTTGCGATGGGGGCCTTTTTTTTCTCCCAGTTATGCGTGTCTCCATATGAGATACTGGGAGGAATAGGTCCTGAGAAATGAATATTTGGAAATTTTAACAAGCCAGTTTTTATGTTGGTATACATTTATTGATGATATCTTTTTGATCTGGAAGGGAACAGAAGTAAGTGCTCAGAGATTTGTGAACAATATCAACTGTAACAATTTTAATCTAGGCTTCACAGCACAAATGAGCAGGGATAAAATGTGTTTTCTGGATGTGGAAATATACATTGCAGAAAACAAGGTGGAAACGAGACTACACAGAAAAGTGACCGCTGGGAACTCAATCCTACATGCCACCAGCCATCATCCTGCCCATTTGATTAATAGCAACCCCTATGGGGAAATGCTCTGTATACGTAGGGTATGCAGCAATGATAATGAGTGCAGGGTAGCTCAATTGCAGAGTAGAAATAGGTTCCTGGATAGGGGCTATTCAGAAAAGATACTTGACACTGCTATGGAAAATACTGCTACCCTTGAACAACCTAATGCACTGATAATACCTAATAAACCATCAAATACACCTGATGAGTCTTCAACAAGACTGATTTTAACCTATGGTCATTGGTAAAAAGTGACTCAATCTTGAACAACCAAATTACCCGGTCACCATGTATAACATTTAGGAAAGCTCAGTCAATGAGCAATTCCTTAGTAAAAAGTAGTCTGGAAGTATTGGTTGCCAAAACCTGGTTGAGTCCAAAAAATGGTTTTACACGCTGTAATACATGCAAAGCGTGTAGATATGGGGTTAACAAAACAAACTACATTACACCCTTTAAACCCAATCCAGTATCTATTACTAAAAATCTAAACTGCAGAACAGAATATGCAGTCTATGTGCTGGAGTGCCCATGTAACCTGGAATGTGTAGGGAGTACGAAATTGCAGGTACATAAGCGAGTACTCCAGCACCTGAGAGCAATTACAAATGTTGATGTTACTTACCCGGTGGCTAGACATTTTAAAGAATATCATGACAGTAAATTGGATAATTTAAAATATTTTGTCATAGATACTATTCTCCCTCAAAAGCAAGGAGGCAACCGGGAGGCTTTGCTCCGTAAATTAGAAACACGATACATTTTAGAACTGGACAGTAAGATACCCCAAGGCTTGAATTCGAGTGAGGACTTTTATACATGTCTGTGATTGTATTTAATTATTTTAAATGAGATTTTAAAAAGATCTTCAATCCATTTAGCTGCTGCTTCACTGAAAATGTATTTTATATCTTCCCATATATCCACATAATTGCACTCGAGTATATCACGGCTGTGACTACTAATAGGGGTTTACCAGCACTGTTTACAGCACATGCACTTTAGGCAAATCTTAATATTGAAATCATCAGGAATTATGGCCACTTGGCCAACATCATCAGGAATTAATGCATTGTTTACATTACCCATTTGCTAATTTGCACATATTTATGAACCAGACCTAATATGAAATTTGATTGGGTTTGTGTTATGGGTTGAAGGTCTTAATGTTTGAAACATATTACATTTGTTTTCAATGTTTTTACCTCTAATATTGTTTTTAATATTATAGGATGGTTGATAATTTTTATTTATTACCGTCTATTTTATTGAACAGTATTTAAAGAATGGTAAACGTATGTACCTGTTTATTTGTAACAAATTGCAGATGTTTTCTATATCTATGCCTCATGACGTGAGAAACTATGCACTGTCACTTTAAATTCTGGGAAGCACTCCACATGAGCGTCATGTGATCAAGGGCACTCTGCAGCCCAAAACGCGTCATGGTGGTGGTGCAGGGCGTTTAATTACAAATAAACCACAATTTTGCACCCAATTTGCGTCTACGATCGTCATTTGGTACAACAGACGAAGAAACAAGCAATATATATATATATATATATATATATATATATATATATATATATATATATATATATATATATATATTACCTACTGGCGGTCGCCAGTAGGTAGCTATAGTTAGGACCTATTATCCATAGGAAATCGGCAACGTTCTATTTAGAATAACTTTGGCGTCGGTTGACAAATCTTCGCGAAATTTTCAAAACTCATGGCCCGCTCTAGTCCGCTCCTATCCTGAAAGTCTCGGGGTGATTCGTCAAGCGAGGGCCGAGAAAAAAGGGGGTCCCAAAACATGTTTTCCCAATGCAATTTTCCATAGGGACCTTTAGTCGCAGCTACAGCCCGAACTGCTGAACGGAATTACACCAAATTTGGCAGAAAGGTAGACCTTGGTTCAGAGTCATGCCTTTTGCTTACATGGTGTAAATCTGTTCAGTAGTTCCTGGGAAAATCAAAAGTAAAATCACATATATATCTGGGCGGAGCCTAACCACACATCTCATCGTGAGATGTGATTGGCTGTCAGCCCTTCATCCAAGAAGTGTTGGCAGCCATCTTGGGACCAACATACATGATAGCACCTCATTAAAAAGCATTGCAGTTAATAGAAGCTTTTAAGACTTTAGTTACATTTGAAACCATTTGTTGATGGTACCATACTCATTTTAGGAATTGTGGTATGTTCTAAGGTGATTTTATCATGTGAAAAAGAATACTGCTGGGACATCATGAACCATGTTTGAGAGAAAACTATTTTTTCATGCTTTTCCCACACAGGTTTGGAAGGTGATTTATAAGCTAAACTGAGAGCATATTTTCTGTAAATTCACATTATCTTTCTCAGTCATGTGAGAATGAAGTCTGACATTCTCAGTAAAACATGTACATCCAACAAGGGCAGAGACTGTCAGTTGATTCCTTTGTGTTCTACTGCAGCTTTCCAGAGTGTTCCATAGAACAACTAGAGCTCTAACAGTCCTACTTATGACAATTGTATAGCACACCTGAAGCCAACTTGATTGGAATAAAGTGGGAACTCTTAAAACATTTAATTTAAAAAGGAACAAAATGAGGGGGTTCATTTTGCCATAGAAAGTATGATTAGTGCTGCAGAAAGAAAAATTAGGGCACATTTTGAGTGACTTCTCAAATCCTCTTCTATTTTATTAAAATATTCTGACATGCAGACTGAAACATGCACTTTGAATACCAGCAGCAGGCTTCCCTGGTGAGCAGTAGCTTTACTACAGTGATCTAATGAGCAACTAGAGTGCTACCATTCAGAATGTATGGCAAATGTGTGACACATCTGAATGCCTTCTTGATGGAACCAAAGTAAACAAGCATTGAAAATGCAAGAGGTCTTGCCCTCGTTTAAGTTAATTCTGTTTGTAATTAGGTGGCTTTTTAGCTTTGCTTGTATTAGTGTTTTTCAAACTTCATGTACTTAACATGCATATGTATGCATATATGTATATGTATGCATGCATTTATATTTGTATTTATATAGATATGCAGATTGCATATATGTTTATATATGTATGTATTACCTACTGGCGGTCGCCAGTAGGTAGTTATAGTTAGGACCTATTATCCATAGGAAATCCGCAACATTCTATTTGGAATAACTTTGGCGACGAATGTTCGCGAAATTTTAAAAAGTCGTGGCCCGCTCCGGTCCACTCCTATCCTGACAGTCTCGGGGTGATTCGTCAAGCGGGGGCCGAGAAAAAAGGGGGGTCCCAAAACGTGTTTTCCCCATGCAATTTTCCATAGGGAGTGTTAGTAACAGCTACAGCCCGACCTGCTGAACGGAATTACACCAAATTTGGCAGAAAGGTAGACCTTGGTTCACACTCATGCCTTTTGCTTAAATGGTGTAAATCCGTTCAGTAGTTGCTGAGAAAATCAAAAGTAAAATCATAGATAAATCTATGGCCTCGGAGGATTCGCGCATCCTGCCGAGCACTAGCTGTATGCTAATTGGCTGTCAACACTCCAAACCAGGAAGTGTTGGCAGCCATCTTGTGCCTCGGTAGAACCGAGGCACAAAAAACCTAAGAAAAAAACGCGCAGAACGCAAAAAGGGGGCAGGGTAGAAACACCCCAGGGCCCAAAACAATATATATTTTTTTTAAATTGGCAAAATCCACGCTGGGAGCGCGGATCCTGCCGATAAAAAAAAAAAAACATGCGGGCTCCAGCGCTTCGTTGCTAATTTGCCGCTGGGAGGGCCAAATCCCGGGGGCTATGTATGTATTGGGTTGGGGGCCCAAAGGTTGGGGGATTAACTCTCTTTTAATACAGAGGGTCCCTAACGGCCAACTAGCCCAACAGGTATCTCCAGTGTGCGCCAGGGAGCTGCATTGCAGACAGGTGTTCAGAGGCCACGCCCCTTTTTTCACCTCTCTGAAACGCAGCTCTGTGGCACTTACTGGAGGTACCTAGTGGGGTAGTTTGACCCTAGGGGGCCTTAGGATTCAAGGGGACTTAATCTCTCAACTTAGAATGGCCACAGGGCGGGTTTACACAGTGGTGAAGGGAGGGGACGGGGCCTGAGGTGACGTGTGCAAACACGCCCTGTGGCACGTTTTAAGTTGGGGAAATAATTCCCCTTCAATCCTGAGGGCCCATGGGGGCCAACTAGTCCACCAGGTGCTTCCAGTAAGCAGCACTGTGCTACGTTGCAGAGAGGTGGTCCAGGCCATGCCCATTTCTCTGCAAGGCAGCTCTGTGGTGCTAACTAGAGATACCTGATGGGCTAGTTGTACCCAAGGGACACTCAGGATTCAAGGGGACTTTATCCCCCAAATTAAAACAGCCATAGGGCGTGTTTGCACACATCAGCTCAGCCCCCCTCCCTTCACCAGTGTGCAAACGCGCCCTGTGGCACGTTTTAAGAGATAGTTTTAATCCCCCTGCCCTATTATATCCTAGGGGCTTACAGAGGAGGTCATGCTAATAACAGGGGTACCCCAACGCATAGTGTTCCCTAGTGTATGTAGGTGTTTTAACTGTATTCTAAGTGTCTTATAGCATAGCGCTGGCTCTAGGACTGGTTAGTCAGAGTCAGTTACCACCAGTACCCATCTGAAAAAGTTGAGGGTACAGGATGATTTTGCATCAAAGACTCTTTCTCCTCCTCTGTTTGTTCTCTCTGCACGTCTTACTTCTTCCGGCACTTTTCTTTGTCTTTGAGGACTTCTGTAGCTTCTTTTTGCATTTGCTATGCGAGACTCTAGTAAGAGGGGCATTTCAAAGTGCTCCCAAAAGTGGATTGCATGGATAGCACGCGTACAATCACGTGCATCATGCCGCCATGCAATCCGTTTGGGGAAGCGCTTCAGCCCACTGGCGTGTGCACGTTTAGCCACAGCCTCGGCATCATACTTCAAATGGTCCGCTCCCCTGCCTGGAATGCGCTCCCCCGCCCCCGCCACAGCATGCCAAGAGATTGTTTCCTCATGGCGCCTCTCACAACTGTCCCTCCCCCACCACAGGGCTAGTCTCACGGACGCATTACCATCCATCGATTTCACTTTCATGCCTGTGTTCTCTTTGCCTTTCAGCACACACAGCCCGGCCTCCCCCTCCGTGTTTTCTTGCAACTTTGCCCAGATCTGAGTCTCAAACAACCAAAATAATAAGTTTGCCCTGCACGCTTTCTGCGCTTACAAAGTTAACATATGCCGCGCTCATTCCCTTTTCATCCTTCTAAGGTCAATAACATTAGCTCCATTAATTCTGCGTCTAAGGATTTAAATAACCATATGTTTTCTTGCAACTTTAGGCACTTCACACACACAGCCCCACTGCTCACACACACAGGCATCAAGGCAGCAACAGAATGCTCTGATCCCCACCAGTGTTTGCCACACACACATGCCTCTCTCATCTCGTGTGTTCTTCCAGCTTTGGCCCGTGTTCTCTTTGCCTTTCAGCACTCAGCTTTCCTGTAACCACCATTTAACTGACATCCTGCCACACTCATTCCATTTTCATCCTCGCTTTCACTTTCATGCCCGTGTTCTCTTTGCCTTTCAGCACACAGCTTCTCCGTAGCCACCATTTAACGACCATCCTGCCACACTCATTCCATTTTCATCCTCGCTTTCACTTTCATGCCTGTGTTCTCTTTGCCTTTCAGCACACAGCTTCTCCGTAGCCACCATCCTGCCCTAAACACCATTTAACTACCATCCTTTTAGTTAAAATAAAAGAATTGCCTCTAAGGGTTTAAGGAACCATAGAAATACAAGGCAAGGCAACATACACTCCGAATGCCACTCAGAGCCACATAATTACATGCCACAGAACTACAATGCCCTCAATACAACAGACACTCCAAACACCAATCAGTGCCACATAGTTACACACCACATAATTACACAGCGCTCAATGCCACATACACTTCAAATACCACTCAGCGCCACATAATTACACACCACATAATTACACTACACTCAATGCCACATGCACTCCAAATAACACTCAGTGCCAATTAATTACAATGCAAACAATGCAAAATACACTCAAAATAACACTCAATGCCACATAATTACACTCTATCTATCTATCGTCCTCACTCTATATCTATCTATCTATCTATCTATCTATCTATCTATCTATCTATCTATCTATCTATCTATCTATCTATCTATCTATCTATCTATCTATCTATCTATCTATCTATCTATCTATCTATCTATCTATCTATCTATCTTATCTTATCTATCTTATCTATCTATCTTATCTATCTATCTATCTATCAGACTATTGCACTCTATCTATCTATCTATCTATCTATCTATCTATCTATCTATCTATCTATCTATCTATCTATCTATCTATCTATCTATCTATCTATCTATCTATCTATCTATCTATCTATCTATCTATCTATCTATCTATCTATCTATCTATCTATCTATCTATCTATCTATCGCATCACCATCACCACAGCATCACTTAGCACCACCACAGCATCACTCAAGGGCACCACTACATCACTATGCGCTACCACAGCATCAATTAACGCCACAGGATCACTCGACACCACCACAACATCACTCACTGCCACCACAGTATCAATCTGTACAACCATTCAACAACAACTGGCTCTAATATGTTCTCTCAATATTTAGGCTTTATTACAAATGGCACAAAAAAAATGATAATATTTAACTTCTGTTCTTGGATTTTAGGCGCAATTAAATAAACTAAACCTAATCTTCACAAGAGTTATTAACAAAAGTTTAAACGATTGCCATTATAATTTACATTAACTTTTATTTAAGTATTAATTATTTGCAAAAACTAAAAGCCATTGTTATTTGTAATATCAATACATCTAAGTCACGTAAATAGAACACATATTGCATTACAAATGCTATAGGTGTCACATTTGCAACAGTTAAAACTATTGACATTGTACATGAGAAAGCTAGTAATTTCAATATTTTCAATACCAACACATAAATAAAAAATTTGTCAATTTACAATACAGAAAGCTCAAACTTTCCTAATGCGAGACCTATTGCATTGCAAATGCTTGTCTTCTTTCTTCACATGTCCTATTTCTGTAGGCATAGTTAGAAATTAGCATTTAAAAAACCTTAGAAATTCACAGAAAAAACCATAGGTTTCAGGGGTGTTATAGTTAGCTGGACATTTCACTTGTACAAAACCATAGAAATTCCCTCATCCATACAGCCACTCTCACAATCACACACTCTCACTTATAGCCATTTATGTACTCCAACACACATATATACTGCCTTTCACATATGTAGCTACTCACACATGTACCAATGAAATATACATTCACTCACTAACACAACCATACACACACTCATGCACCCATACAGTCCATCACAGATGCACTCTTGAAATCATGCACCCAGTGAATCACCCATTCACACATCTCTGCACAGAGTCACACACACCCCACCCACACAAACACTCAGGCACCCATACAGATACTCAGACAACCAATCTATAACCCATATAGACACTCATGTAGCTATTTGCAAACCCATGCAGCCGATTACACACCAACAGACAGACGGATACAGACATTCACACAGTTTAGTCACTAACCCATGCATTCAGTAAGATACGTTTAATCACTCACTTATAGAATCAGTCACGCACCAACAAAATCATCCATTCACACACTTATACACCCACTCATTCTTCAATATGCCTTTCCCTATATATAATAAACATATTGAAACTTTACAGAAACACACAGACACTGCATGATGTCATCAGTGATGTCATCAGTGATGTCATTTGAGATGTCATCAGTGATGTCACTGACCATGTCATGAGTAATGTAATATGTGATGTCATCAGCAGTGCATTGCAGGGGCGCGAGTTATAGTTAGCTGAACTAACTATAACTGGGGAATTTCTATGGTTTTGTACGAGTGAAATGTCCAGCTAACTATAACACCCATGAAACCTATGTTTTTTTCTGTGAATTTCTAAAGGTTTTTTAAATGCTAATTCCTAGGTATAACGTGCCTGAAACCTATGGTTTTTAAGTGAATATATATATATAATATTTTCATAAGGCAGTCCTGCCAATGCCTTTTTATAATCTATGTATATGTCTCTAGGACAATAGGTGGTAAAGTGATTAAGAGATTAGTGGCAGAAATGAAGGATGAAGGATATCAGAATGAAATAATAATATTGAGGCTGATTCACAAAAGCATTTATAAGTATGTCAATTAGTACTCCAAGAGTACTATTAAGAACTCATACGCCTCTACAAATTGATCCCAAAATATCCCACTCCCTATTAGAAAAAAGGGCAAAGATTGGCCAGTCCTTACTGTATATGTATTTTTGCCAAAATATTTCCATTTTAGAAATTTTGGGTCCCAGCCACAAAGGCATGCCAGAGTATGTAAAGTATTACGACAGAAGTACTACTTTACACTTGTATAATTACACTTGTAATTAGCCCCTATTCTGGTTCGATATCTGTTTTATAATCAATCAATCAATTAGTCAGTAGATTTGTAGAGCACTTCTTGTCAACCGTGAGGGTTTCCAAGTGCTGTCAGGGTCCAGTTGATTCGCTGAATAGCTAGGCCTTCAAGGACTTTCGGAACTCTGAAAGAGATGTGGAGGTAGGTAAATAAAAGGGTAGCTCATTCCATGTCTTTGCTGCTAGGTAGTAGAAGGAACAACTTCCACATCTGCTACGTTGAATGTAGGCGTGAGGTTTAGAGAAAGGGACATGGAGCGGAGGTGTCTAGTGGGCTGATGGAAGTTTAGGCAGTGGTTTAAGGAGGGAGATCGTGCAGTCGTTTTTGAGTTTGCTGTGGTCTGCCAATGGTTTTTTCCATAGAGCACTGACTTCTGCGTGCTTCTAGTCCTTGAGAAAGGTGGCCATGGCAATTGAGGTGTTGAACAAGGTGGTGAGTGTGTGGCTGATTGTGGCACCTGTTTAGAATACAGGGCTCACAAAGATTAAGATTACATGATTTGTCCAAGATCTCACAGTGTTTGGTAAAATGCTAAGATTAAAATATCAAACTGTGTGTCAATGTTCGCAGCATAGCCACTGGACTGCATTACTGGTGAGTAATTTGTATTATGCAAGCATGGTTTTGCATAAATTTCAATTTTTGGGCTACTCATGGAATGCATAGCTTCTATGTTTCTAATGACGATTATGTTTTTGAGCATAAATGGATTGTGGGGACTTTACAACTGGATGGGTAGCGTTTTTCTTGCAACTCACATGGATGTGGAATATATCTGAAATGTCACTGGAATTCTGTTTCCGAGCTATAGTGAGTTCAGGAGGAGGAGTTATACAGCGTGTGGCATGGGTGCTGGCAGCCTCACGCTTTCCGATGGGTTAAATAATTAGCCACTGCAGGCTCCATTGCTCTTTACCTTGCCCTGCTTCTATCTCATTTCTCATTTCACCTCTGCCGAGATGTAATCTGTATGCCACGACCTGCAGAGGACATTCAGCTTGAAAACATTCATCGCTGTGTGCGCAAAATATGTTATACCTCTTATTAAATGAACTCCCAAGATTTGAGCGCAGGCCGAATTAGTGCTCAGATAAAATAAGAGTAAACGACCATCATTTGCCCACTGTTTTCGAGGGTGTTATTTAGCAGAACATGCTTCACTAAGCTAAGCAGGTACCCGATGCAGACACAGCATTGGTAGCGGTGACGCAAGGCAGAAAAGAAAATTAATTAGCAACATGCCGCTGCTCCTTCGCTTTAATATGGGTCTGACAGGGACATTCGTCCACCTATTGATTTATAAGAGGCACATTCAAGCGCAGTCTGGCCGCTCCTCCACTCCACGTCCCCGGGGGCAGAGCCTGGGCACTTCCACGGTGCTCGATCTCTGGTATGCCCAGACAGTTTTTCAAACACGTTGCATTATTTATTACTGCCTTGACAAGGCTTTCCATAGCAACAACAATATTTATGCAGCTCCCCAAGCTGCAGTCCTTGACAGGTGCTCCACTTACTAGAGGGATATTAAGAGCCCCCCCATCCCCTCCCCCACTCCGGTTAATTGGGACTTCACCACTTGGCGCGTCCAGGAGGACCCAGGACATTGCCCTTTCTGTCGAGGTTCATACCAGAGTGCACGTTACTGCATAAAGCTTCTTTGTTGCCGTTTGGAGGCCTGCTTTATTACAGCTGCGAGATGGGGGTGTCAAAGGTAGCACCGAGAACCTTGCCAGCAGACTCATGATCCCGGAAGTTGTTGTTTTTCCACATTACGGCCTACAAAGGATCAAGATATAAACAGTAACACCCAGACGTAACAGCTCTTTGTGCTGCCGCAGACAGGCAACCGGTGCAAAGGAAAGTATATGAATCTACTTACCAGCGCAAAAGGTATTTTGCTTGGGACTTGAAGAAGGGGCTAACAAGAAAAATAAAGTCACATTGCATGTGTGCTGCAGTGCATAGTACACATCCAGTGCGTAGGATCTGTAGTGACCGGCAGGTCCTTCTTGTAGTGTTACTATTTGTATGTTTGTACCAGCCACTCCCGAGGGCTGGCTTACACTATCACCCCACACCCATCCATCACAGGATCCATCACAGGTGTCACAGGACATGTGACCCTGTTAATAAAAGGGGTTGGGTGCCAGTGCCCTGGGCCAGTTGTAGATATGATACCACTATGTCTGTGTGGTCCTTATCTGTGTTTGGGGGCCTAGGGCCCCAACCCTTTACATTGTCCAAGAGTAGGTCGGACCGGTGAGTGCAGTCGCCTTGATCTTGGGAAATGGGGAGAGTGTAGCCCGTGTTGAGGGCACCCCCTTCCAGCGGTCGCAGGCAGTGCCTATTTGCCTGCAGGGTGTGTGGAGAGCCCGTGAGGTGAAGGAGTTTTGAGGAGCTGTGTTGGTCCCCGGTGACACAAGGGGTGGAGTGCCAGGTCCGGCATACGGACCTTGAACTGGAGCTGAGCAGGTGTCTACCCCGCATCAGAAGTGCCCGTCTAGCCTTTGTGCGTGAGGTGAGCCCCAGCGAAGGCAGCGTGAGGCTGTGAACAAAAGTGGCAGCATTAGAAAGAATAATAATAATAATATATTTATTTGCGTGATTACTTAAAATGATTATAACAATAAAACAGCAGTATTCGAGTTCAAGTTAAAACTATGGTTGTGTACCAAAGTTTACAGTTTGCTTTTACACCAGGATTCTAGATACCTTATTTGGACCATGTATAAGAAAAATAATTTAAAAATGGTTTAACATTGTTAAACGGGTTCATTAAGATTGAGAGATTCAAGGCCACGGGAATGAGTGGTCCGTGGTCAACGGCAATGTGCAGAAACCGAAGTGTGCTAAATGTTCCATAAACAGCACGTGCGGGCAATGTGCAAAGTCAGCTGTGTGCAAAAATAGTGCTCTAGTTGTCAAAATCGATGGAAGGTAATAGTCATTGTCCTGCTGCGATTTGCTGAGTCAGCAGTGTATGGAATAGTTCTCCAAGCAGCAAGAGCGGGAAATGTGTAAGAAGTAGTTCTCACTCCGCACAGCTATTTGTTTACGGCAGCCCAAAAAAGCCGGAAAACTGAGTCCGACGCGAAAACAGAGCCCCGGTACGCGACGGACAGCCATGGACCCCATCCTACGTGTCATCCCGGCCCTCTTAGCCTATGACCTGGTGCACCGAACCCGGCACACATGCCGCAGAAGGTGAGAACAACACCCAGGGGCCAAGGGGGGGTGAGGGGCAGGAAACATACCCCCTACCCAAATTAAAACCTGCAATATTGAGGACATACATTACCTCAAGGGTCTGGTCACTCCGGGGGGCGATTCCACCAATCCCTGTGTTACGCAACAACGGAAGTGGACGTGTACGCGTACCCCTATGGCAACACTACAATAGTGATACGCACCGTACTCACACATACATAGCGTGGTTACGGTCCGTATCACCATTGTAGTGGTGCCGTAGGGGTATGCATGGTACGGACCGTACACACGCCCTCAGAGCGTGTGTACGGTCCGTAACACCATTGTAGTGGTGCCGTAGGGGTACGCGTGGTACGGACTGCACACACACCCTCAGAGCATATGTACGGTCCGTATCACAATTGTAGTGGTGACGTAGGGGTACGCGTGGTACGGACCATACACACGCCCTCAGAGCGTGTGTACGGCCCATAACACCATTGCAGTGGTGCCATAGGGGTACGCGTGGTACGGACCGTACACACGCCCTCAGAGAGTGTGTACGATCGGTATCACCATTGTAGTGGTGACATAGGGGTACGCGTGGTACGGACCGTACACACACACTCAGAGCGTGTGTACGGTCTGTAACACCATTGTTGTGGTGCCGTAGGGGTACGCATGGTACGGACTGTACACACGCCCTCAGAGCGTGTGTACGGTCCGTATCACTATAGAAGTGGTGCCGTAGGGATACGTGTGGTACGGCCCGTACACACGCCCTCAAAGCGTGTGTACCGTCCGTATCACAATTCTAGTGGTGCCGTAGGGGTACGCGTGGAACGGACCGGACACACGCTCTCAGGGTGTGTGTACGGGCCGTACCACGCGTACTCCTGCGGCACCACTACTATAGTGATACGGACTGCACCCACACATACATAGCGTGGGTACGGGCCATATCACCATTGTATTTGGGCCGTAGGGGTACACGTGGTATGGACCGTACACACCCCATGAATGCGGGAGTACGGTCCGTATCACACGTACCCCTACGGCACCAGTACATTTGGGATACAAGGCGTACACAATACATGCCACAAATGTTGGCCTATGGCCTGGTGCAGCATACGACCTCTATATTGGTGTGTGTGTAGGCCCAGGACAGCAGTGTACTGCACCAAGGGGGTTTGGCTGCATAGGATTCCCAGCAGTGGACAGACATGTGAGGGGTGGGTGCAGAGGACTCCCAGCAGTGGACAGAGCCACGGGGGTGGGTGCAGAGGACTCCCAGCAGTGGCCTGCAATATGAGGGGTGGGTGCATATCACTCCCAGCAGTGGACAGACATGTGAGGGGTGGGTGCAGAGGACTCCCAGCAGTGGCCTGCAATATGAGGGGTGGGTGCATATAACTCCCAGCAGTGGACAGAGACATGGGGGTGGGTGCATATCACACCCAGCAGTGGACAGACATGTGAGGGGTGGGTGCAGAGGACTCCCAGCAGTGGACAGAGACATGGGGGTGGGTGCAAAGGACTCCCAGCAGTGGACAGAGACATGGGGGTGGGCACAGAGGACACCCAGGAGTGGACAGAGACATGGGGGTGGGTGCATATCACTCCCAGCAGTGGACAGACATGTGAGGGGTGGGTGCAGAGGACTCCCAGCAGTGGCCTGCAATATGAGGGGTGGGTGCATATCACTCCCAGCAGTGGACAGACATGTGAGGGGTGGGTGCAGAGGACTCCCAGCAGTGGCCTGCAATATGAGGGGTGGGTGCATATCACTCCCAGCAGTGGACAGACATGTGAGGGGTGGGTGCAGAGGACTCCCAGCAGTGGACAGAGACATGGGGGTGGGTGCACAGGACTCCCAGCAGTGGACAGAGACATGGGGTGGGTGCCGAGGACTCCCAGGAGTGGACAGAGACATGGGGGTGGGGGCATATCACTCCCAGAAGTGGACAGACATGTGAGGGGTGGGTGCAGAGGACTCCCAGTAGTGGCCTGCAATATGAGGGGTGGGTGCATATCACTCCCAGCAGTGGACAGACATGTGAGGGGTGGGTGCAGAGGACTCCCAGCAGTGGCCTGCAATATGAGGGGTGGGTGCATATCACTCCCAGCAGTGGACAGACATGTGAGGGGTGGGTGCAGAGGACTCACAGCAGTGGACAGAGATATGGGGGTGGGTGCACAGGACTCCCAGCAGTGGACAGAGACATGGGGGTGGGTGCACAGGACTCCCAGCAGTGGACAGAGACATGGTGGTGGGTGCACAGGACTCCCAGCAGTGGACAGAGACATGGGGGTGGGTGCATATCACTCCCAGCAGTGGACAGACACGTGAGAGGTGAGTGCAGAGGACTCCCAGCAGTGGCCTGCAATATGAGGGGTGGGTGCATATCACTCCCAGCAGTGGACAGACATGTGAGGGGTGGGTGAAGAGGACTCCCAGCAGTGACCTGCAATATGAGGGGTGGGTGCATATCACTCCCAGCAGTGGACAGATATGTGAGGGGTGGGTGCAGAGGACTCCCAGCAGTGGACAGAGACATGGGGGTGGGTGCACAGGACTCCCAGCAGTGGCCTGCAATATGAGGGGTGGGTGCATATCACTCCCAGCAGTGGACAGACATGTGAGGGGGGGTGCAGAGGACTCCCAGCAGTGGACAGAGACATGGGGGGGTGTACATCATTATCACATGACCACAACTCCATGGGTGTATGTACGTATCCCTAACTTTGGACAATGATGATAGTGCCATAACAACACATCACTGACAGCAGTGTCCCACTCCCAGCAGGATGGATGTCACTCCCCCACTGCATGACACACCACATGTTGGTGTGAGGACAAATAACACATGCATACCCACCCCTGGCGGATGCAGCACAATATACACACCGAGATCATGCCACAAGATTGTATAGTCATGTCACTGCCTACTAAACTAGGAGAGCCAAAGGGAACACACACTGTCACGCACATCCCAGGACTGATAGGAATGTTCAGGTGCTGGGCCAGCCACCAAGATGTTGTCTCTCATGGAAGAACTAGGGTGGATTTCCACAGATACAATGCCCACAATTGTGAGTCAGGTGCCCAAATACCCTGCAGAAAAAGTACCATATGTCTGCTAGGCCGGGAGTACACACATGCATAGTGCTGAAAAGGGAGAATTTCTCCATGAAGGCATTTCGACATACTCAATACACAAGTACAGTGACTAGCAAGGTTGGCACAGACGATGCAGCCGGAGACATTGCTGAGCAGGCATGGCCATAGTTGAAGGGATCCGTCACCAACAATTGTGCAACTCTTTGCAGGGAAGATGTCAGGTGCCACAGAGGAAGGAACACTCCTTGGGACAATGTCTCAAAACCAAAATAAAACACACTACCAATGATTATTTGCAGAGACCTTGTGATGACACGCAGATACCATAGTCCACCTCATGACCATCAGAGTAGAACATTTCTCAGAACCATAACACATTACCACACCACCAACTCCAGGAGCCTCAGCACCAACATCAATACTTGAAATGCAATAGTGTGCAAAGTAAAAATAAAATGCTTTATTAAGCATTAAAAACAAATAATGAAATGACACTATATACAAAGGCCAATGGCCAATCCATAATAGAAGTCCTTGGGGGGGGGGGAAACATGGGCACGCGTCTCCCCTAGCTTGCCTGCACATTGGAACCCTCAGGTTCGTCGACCGTGGGGGGCATCATGTGGGGAAGGACCAGGCACCGCAGGGACAGGAGGTGGAAGGGCAGGTGTGGTGGGTGCAGGGGTGGAAGTCTCCACCACAGGGGGTGGGGCTGCGGCAAAGGTGGATGTGAGCACGTCGCTGCACACTGCTGCCAGGGTGTCCAGGGTAAGCCCTGCACCACAAGAAACCCCAGGGCCAACGGAGGGGGGAGGCTGAGGGATGGGGTGCAGCGCTCGTGGGGGAGGGGGTGGAGAGGGGGTGGGGCTTGACTACCCTTCCCGGGGACTTCCTCGCCCGCTTGCGGGGTGGTGTCACAGTGGGGGTGATGGGCAGCTCTTTGGGTGTCAGTTTGACAGGGGAGCCAAGTGGTGTGCTTTTGGAGGGACTGGGTTGTGAGGCCTGCGGACTCAGACTGTGGCTGCGTGTATGTCTTTTTGCCCCAGACCCAGTGGGTGTGCCTACATCCCCCTGAGCGTGCTTGACAGGAGGTGTGTGCTTGCCCTTACTTGGTGGTGTGCTGCCTGTGTCTGGTGGGGTGCGTGCTTGGGAATGTCTGTGTGTGCATGGGACAGGTATGGGAGAGGGAAGTGTGGATGGGGCTGGGGCAGAGGGGGGACGAAGCGCTGCAGGAGACTCACTGCTGCCGTCAGTGAAGAGTCCATGGACCGCAGAAACCTGCATTGTTCAGACATCCATGCTGACATGCCCTCCATGAACGACACCATCTGTGTCAGCAGTGTGGTGTGGCCATGGAGGACAGTCAGCACCGATGTCTGCCCAACCTGCAACTGCCGCAGTATGTCCACAGACTCTGCACTGAGGGCAGCAGGGGTGACAGCGGCAGGGGGTGTGGTGCCTGTCCCGAAGGAGACATGGTGGTGCCCTGCACGGACAGAAGGGACCGGAGCAACTGGGAGGGCGGTGATGGGAATGGAGGAGGCGGGGACAGATGTTGGGCTGCTGCCAGGTGTTGTAGCAGCCTACGCCCCCTCGATGAGGTCAGCCTCGGACCCGTCTGCGTCGTAGTTGGAATCGCCACCAGACAGGTCCTCTGACTGACTCCCCTCGCCCTCCGTTCCACTGGCTCCAGCAGACTCGCCAGCACTGGTGGCACTGGTGCTGGGTCCCTCATCCAGGTCCGTGCAGGTGTCTCCCTCGGTTTCCAATGATGATGCTGTGGGCAAGATGAAGATACAGAAAAACATCAGTCACCTGTATACATCTGACACATGAGTACAAAAACAATAGGTCACAGTGCATATCAGGCAATGCATCTTGAGTAACAGCTAGATTACTCCGCACATATGTAAGCCCTGTACTCCCCAGTTGGTAGACCCACCATGCCACTTGGACACAGGGAACAATAGGACACACTAGCCCAAAACTTGAATGAGAAAACACTGAGGAGCTATTGTCTGGGAACAGGTGAGCACAGTAATACAATGAAGTCATTCCACCTCTTGTTTACCCTGAAAGAAACAGTAGTGGTGCACCCAAGGCAAAGTAACACACCTCAATACCAAAGGTGTCCACACACTCAGAGACCTGTAAGTACTTTGGAACACAAAACGAAAAAAAGTTGGTCCCTTGGGAATCACAATACTTGACACAATCGACATGGTCAGAAAGTGGGAATGTGCCATTTTGTGAACAGAACACACATGTGCATTCATAACAGATGGCTCCCAAGGAGGTGCACGCAAAACTACATTTACCCAGTCATTGAAGAAGCTGGCAGCCTTTTTCAAAGAAGCCACTGTTAGAAAGAAATGTTGTTGCAGAAAGTACATATACATGGACCCAAGGAGGGCTTGATGACTTGACACTTGTAAGTTGGTATCACCAACAACCAAAGACTTACCCAATTTTCACAACACTGGGGGGAAATGTATATGTATAATCTGAAAAACAGTCTCATTAGAACAGTGCCTTCTTTAAAATTGTGCCAGCGTGTTCCCTGAAAGTGTAAAGGTGGTTTGTTGTGCACTTCCTTGGGAGACATCTGTCATGCAGACACATTATTGTTCTTAACAACAAAACATCAAACTAAAGCATAGAAAACATGAAGACCTGTTGACAAGTGTTGTGAGTGCCAAGGTACAATACCTTGTGACTAATAACTTGAATTATGTCAGTTGTCATATGGCCATCCGTTACCTGATTACACAGTTGCCAACACATCTGACCCACTGCCTGTCATGTGGAGTGGCACACATGTCCAAACCCAGAACAATGCATGAGCTAATGGGCCTGCTATTGTGTTGTAAAAAGGCATACCTGCACTGAGGAGACACCCCCATCCCATAGCAAGCCAGAATGTCCACACAGATGTCAGCACACAAAGACCAAACTACGTAGCATCTTGACCACACACTGGTGCAAAAAATGAATGAGCAGGAATCATGTATTTAAACAATTGACACATGCTACAAAGCACAAACATTAAACCTTGCACAACATCACTGGGTCACTGCACGTTGAGTCTCTGTCCAGCCAATTATCACACACAGGTCAGACCTGGCAAGGAGACATAAGGTCTGGACATGTAGGCCTCTCCTGCACAAATCCCCCATACCTGAGACAATGTGATTGAGACAGATCAAGAAGTGACCCCTCTTAATCAGGCTTTACAAAAATGTGCAGCAAGAATTCCCAAATGTACTCCACATCACCTCGTGAGGCTGCCAACACATATTTGTGACAAACAACCATCGACAGATAGTTGTGAATAGACACACAGGCACTGCCCAGTGTGAGTATGCACAAGCCAAATGGGGTCTCCCTGTCCAGTCGACACATGTAGCACACTTTGGATAAATACAAATGAGGCCAGGGAACAATGCCACAGAGGCAAACATATGCTGAACACACTGAGAACGGACACAGTGTTCGATGACACACATGATTACGAGGCAAGGGTGTCTCAGGGGACTGTAGTGGGCACACTGCTCCTTGTTCCTGGAATGATCTGACTGTAACATGAGCAACCGTCCCGGCACTATGCATATCTCCGACTCATGCACATCATGTCTGAGGCCACAACATTGGTCATGCATGCTGCAAGTGTGTTCATTTGAAACCTCACACTCCCATGTTGAGACTCATCATCAGTGCCAACAAATATGGACCCCAACAGAGTGAACAGGACAGGGCACAGGCAAGGTAACAACACATGTCACAGACCACCCTCCCACATGATACAGAAAGCAATGTGCACTTGGATCAACTGGCAGGCTAGATGACCATGTGCAATTGTGATTACACACAGACCAGGGGACACATGTCAAGCAGGGAAAGGGACAAATAAGAGCACCGGTTGACTTTGGGGAACAGAATATGCACTGCACATATAAACCCTGGCAGTGTATCCAGGCTACAGAGCACTTTCAAAAGCTGGGGACACACAACACAACAAACAGACAGGTACCTACCCCCTCCTTGCTGCTGTCTCTCCTGTAACTGCCTATCCAGGTCAGGGAAGACCACCGCCAGGACACGCATCATGTGGGTGGTCAGCGTCGGCGCCTGCCATGGGGGCGTGGAGGTGAGAGCCCCAGCTGGACCCGGGCGATCCACCGGGTCCAGCACCGGATATCCTGCCATCGTTTTCTGACTTGGGCTAGGAGCCGACTGCGACCCCCGCCACTCTCACAGCCCTGGCGATCTGCTTCCAGATCCCCCCCTTCTCGTAGGCAATTACCTGTGAGGATGACAAAATGAGACAACATCACTACACCTGCTCCATGTCACAGAGACACACATTTGAACATCGATGATATGTTGAACAGGGCATAGGATGCTGCAAAGGAATAGCATCTTACTCATATAGACATTGGCCTCTGTGGAAGCCACAATGCACTACATGGCATTGAAACTACACAGGTGGCAGGAGGGGTGCGACACACTCCCTGATCATGGCACACACTGTGCATCACATGCAACACCAGGCTGATGGACAGCACCTCAAAGCAGTTACATGCCCCAGCCCACTGACGCAACCTCAGCAGAGTACACAGACACACACAGGCACAGATCAATCACCTGCCATTGGCAAAAGCGGATACATACCTCACTCTGCACATGTGCCACTTGCCTGGGGGGTGTCACAGGTGTTGGGCTAGCTCAGCAAGTCAGACACATAGCACGGCTTACTTCTCACATCAGATGGGTAGAGCTGTTGCCTCCTCCATGCAGCTGTGGTGCAACACTTCACATAGACACTCACCCACATGACAAGGAACCTTCACACACATCAATGTCCAGGAGGGCGTAAACATCACTTGGACACTCTCACCACAGTTCCACTCAACTCATACACATCTGTGGGTACAGTCATCTGTCACACCGGGGGGACCACTGAATCACCTCAGGACAATAGCCAAAAAATGCCACCAAGGATTTGCCAGGCTGAATGTGTCATGCACTATGCAGTGAATGTCACAGTAAGCACAATGCAAGTGAGGAGTGCACACAGGAACTACTTCATGCTCTGTATGACAGACATAAGCCTTTCCCCCCCGGGACCCACTATAAACCACATTGCATGTCTGTCACACATGGAGCTGAAATTCTTCTGCAAGAAGTTTAATGTTTCTACAACTGGATGTAGAAGCTTGACACAGTTCTACAAGGCGCTGAGGGCCTGGGTAGAAGCAAGGAAGGCCACTGATGATGATAATGCAGATGAGCAACTGGATGGGCCAGTGGGCTCAAGAGGAAGGAGAAGCCCTTCCTCTGCTGGTAGCAGTGTGTCTAGTAAGAGTATATCTCCAGAAGAGCTGGCAGATAGAAGAGAGAGTAGGATGCACGAAATGGAAATGGCAAAACTCAAATTGAATGGGCAGCTGGAGCTAGAGAGCAAAAAGCTGGCTCTGGAAGAGAGAAGAATACAAATGGAGCATGAAACAAAGTTGAGGGAATTAGATCTGAAAGCTAAGAGTTTAGAGTCTACTTCCTCTGGTGGCAGCACACCGTCAGTGCAGACAGAATCAAGGGTGTACATACCCAAGGATGTGGTTAAGGAATTCTTCAAGAATGATGACATAGGGCAGTGGTTTAAGGCCTATGAGGTAGCCATGTCTTCCCACCGGGTCCCTGAGAAAGATTGGGGAGCGGGGTTGTGGGGACGGTTCCTTAGTGAGGGGCGGGATACACTGTTGGATTTGCCTTCAGATGATTATAATTCCTATCCCCATATGAAGGCTGCTTTGATGTCTAGGTATGGGTTGACCCCTGAGTTGTATAGGCAAAGGTTCAGGGGTTGCACCAAGATTCCAAACAGTACGTATGTTGAATATGTGACTTTTTTTTGCAGAGCACTGGATGGTTGGGTGAAGGGTAGCAAATTTAATGATTTTCAAGGACTTCTTGATTTAATGGCATGGGAGCACTTGTCTAGTAATTGTTTTCCTGAGCTACGCCAGCACCTGATTGATAGTAGGCTGACTAACCCTAGGAAGCTTGCTGAGGAAGCGGACCGCTGGGTCAGTACCAGGGTCCACAAGTGTCAAGTGGGAGATTCCGCCAAAGGTGGGCAGGGTCCCCAGCAGAAGAGTGGGGGGGGGACAAGGGTAAACAGAGGGAGTTCCAGAAGAGGCCCCAAAGTAATCCCCAAGGGGACCAAGGGTAAGGTTCTCAGCCTCCCCCACCACAGAAACCGCCCGGGGCCCGACAGGTACACCTGTTCAGAAGGGGCCCATCAGATGTTACAAGTGTGGTAACATGGGGCAATTTGCCTCTGATGTGAAGTGTCCATTGTTTGGTAAACCAGCACCCACTGGTGCTCCATCCCGGCAGGTGACTAGTGTAGCCCTGGGGGAGGATATGGGTGTCCAAGGTGGGTGGGGTCCCACAGAGATGTCCCTGGTCTCATTAGGAGACCGTGAAGTGGTCCCCCAAACCCAGCTGCCTGAGAACACTAAAAAATACAGGCAGTGTGTGACCATAAATGGCCATAGGGTTGAAGCTCTCAGAGACACAGGAGCCAGTGTGACGGCTGTCAAGCGCCACCTGGTGTCTCAGGAGCAGGTTGTCCCAGGAGCATTCTATCCGGTTGTTGCCGCCGACAACACCGAGAGTCACTGCCCAGTGTCTCAGGTTCCCTTTCAGTGGGGGGGGGGGTCTCTGGTACTCTTCAAGTAGCTGTGAGGCCCGCCATGCCTGTAGACTGTCTGTTAGGGAATGACTTGGAGAGCTCACCTTGGGCTAAGGTGGAGCGGAGTGCTCACCTGGAGATGTTGGGTATGCCGGATTGGGCGTGTGTCACCACTCGGTCCATGGCAGCCAGTAGAAGTACTCAAGAGGTCCTGGAGCCTGAGAGGGAGGCCCAGGGACCGGCCTTAACCTCTTCGATGCTCATGACGGAACGGTTCCGTCATGAGCATCGGTTGAGCTGTGCGGATGACGGAACCATTCCGTCATGGCCCCGCCCGCGCTCGAACCCTTCAGCACGGCGCGGGAATCCGCGCCGCGCTGAAGGGGTTAAAGAGAAGGAGCAGGGGGCGCGGGAAACCGGCCCCTGAAGTTCCCACGGTCCAGGAGGGAGCAGACCTTGAGGGGGATGTCCTAGAACCTACAGGGGAACAGATAGCTGAACTGGGGGACCTGCCTGAGCTGACCCATTGGCAGCAGGAAGGAGGACCCTCCAGGGAGGAGTTCTGCAGGCAGCAGAAAGAATTCCCTTCTCTTGTGGGTATGCGGCAGCAGGCTGCAGACCAGGCCAACGGTGATCAGTCCGGAACACATTTCATTTACTGGGAGAACGACCTCCTGTATTCTGAGCCTAAGGTTGCTGAGCCTGGGTCAGCCCGTGTGCTGGTGGTACCCCAGCGCTTCAGAGCCTTCCTACTGGGGCTGGCTCACGATGTACCCTTAGCAGGACATTTGGGGCAGGACAAGACCTTTGAAAGGCTTGTCACCCACTTCTTTTGGCCCCAAATGCGCAGTAGTTCAGATACTCACTGCAGAACATGCCAAACTTGCCAGGCAAGTGGGAAGAGTGGAAGGAAGCAGAAGGCTCCACTCCAACCATTCCCTGTGGTCGGTACCCCATTCCAGCGAGTGGGGATTGACATTGTAGGGCCACTGGACCCCAGGACAGCGATGGGCAATAGGTTCATCCTGGTCCTGGTGGACCATGGTACCCGGTACCCGGAAGCCATCCCTCTGAGGACAGTGACGGCCCCCGTGGTGGGACGTGCGCTGATGGGAATTTTCTCCCGAGTGGGATTCCCTCTAGAGGTGGTGTCTGACCGAGGTACCAATTTCATATCTAAATATATGAAATCCCTTTGGCAAGAGTGTGGTGTAACCTACAAGTTCACCACACCTTACCACCCCCAAAAAACGGGTTGGTTGAGAGATTCAACCGAACCCTCAAAGGCATGATAATGGACCTGGAAGGACCAATGAGGCGTAAGTGGGACGTCCTCTTACCATGCCTTCTCTTTTCTCACAGAGAGGTGCCACAGAAGTCTCTAGGGTTCTGTCCCTTTGAGCTTCTGTACGGACACCCAGTGAGAGGACCTCTAAGTCTGGTCAAGGAAGGCTGGGAGCAATCTCTCAGGAAACCTCCCCAGAATGTATATAGTTACATGCTGGCCTTCAGAAACCAGACTAGGCATTTCAGGGAACTTGCTGAGGCAAACCTGGAAGCCAGCCAGGAGGAGATGAAGCCGTGGTACGACCAGAATGCCACTCTGGTAGAGCTTCAGCCTGGACAGAAGGTATGGGTCTTGGCCCCCGTGGAGCCCTGTGCGCTCCAGGATAAGTGGACCGGTCCCTTTGAGGTGGTGGAGCGCAAGAGTCCGGTTACCTATTTGGTGGACCTGAAGTCTCCTAGGAACCCCTTAAGGGTCCTACATGTCAACCGCCTCAAGCCCCACTTGGAGAGGTCCCAAGTGGGCATGCTCTTAGTGACAGATGCTGGGATGGAGGAGGAGACCGAGCCTCTTCCTGACCTCCTGTCAGTCAAGGAGCAAGATGGGTCAGTGGATGGTGTCATCCTCTCTTCCACCCTGACCCCTGAGCAACAGAATGATTGTCGCCAGCTGCTGGGACAATTTTCTGACCTGTTTTCCCTGGTTCCCGATGTCACTGATTGGAGTGTCCATGATGTGGACACTGGGGATAGTACACCTGTGAGGCACAAGGCCTACAGTGTGACTGACAGGGTAAGGGCCTGCATCAAGGAGGAGGTCTCCAAGATGTTTGCCCTTGGGGTAATTGAGTCCTCAAGAAGTCCTTGGGCCAGCCCAGTGGCCTTGGTCCCAAAGGCTGCAGCGCCGGGAGCCACACCGAACTCCGGTTCTGTGTGGACTACAGAGGACTGAATTCGGTCACCAGGACTGATGCACATCTCATCCCCAGAGCTGATGAGCTCATAGATCGGCTAGGGGCTGCCCACTACCTCAGCACATTTGATCTAACGTCTGGGTATTGGCAGATCACCTTGACCGATGGGGCAAAAGAGAGGTCAGCATTTTCCACCCCTGATGGGCATTACCAGTTCCGGGTTATGCCCTTTGGGATGAAAAATGCCCCTGCCACCTTCCAGAGGTTGGTCAACCAGGTGTTGGTTGGGCTGGATTCGTTCAGTGCCACCTACCTGGATGACATCGCAGTGTTCAGCTCCATGTGGGAGGAACACCTGCGCCACCTCTGGGAAGTGTTGATGGCGCTGCGGAGGGCAGGCCTCACGATCAAGGCGAGTAAGTGCCAGATCAGGCAGGGTTCAGTGGTGTACTTGGGGCACCAAGTTGGGAGTGGCCAGGTGGCACCCCTTCAACCCAAGATAGAAACCATCCTGAATTGGGAGTCGCCCAAAACCCAGACAGAGGTGAGAGCCTTCCTAGGTCTCACCGGGTACTACAGGAGGTTTGTCAAGGGGTATGGCAATATTGTTGCCCCCTTGACGGCGCTGACTTCAAGGAAGCAGCCCAGGAAGGTGATCTGGACTGACACCTGTCAGAAATCTTTTGAGGCCCTGAAAGCTGCTATGTGCACGGCGCCCATGCTTTTGGCTCCCAGCTTCTCCAAAGAGTTTATCGTTCAGACAGACTCTTCAGAGCATGGTGTGGGGGCTGTTCTTTCACAGATCAATGAAGAGGGCCTAGATCAACCTGTAGCCTTTATTAGCAGGAGGTTACTTCCACGGGAACAGAGATGGAGTGCTATTGAGCGTGAGGCATTTGCTGTGGTCTGGACGCTGAAGAAGCTAAGACCATACCTGTTTGGGTCTCACTTCCGGGTTGAGACAGACCACAGGCCCCTCAGATGGTTGATGCATATGAGGGGTAAGAATCCAAAGCTGTTGAGGTGGTCCATTTCCCTACAGGGTATGGATTTCACAGTGGAACATCGCCCTGGTACAGATCACTCCAATGCTGACGGTCTGTCCAGATTTTTCCGCCTTAGTGATGAGGATCTCCCTGGGTTAGGGTAGTTCTCCCCACTTTTCAGCTGGAGGGGACACGTGTTAGACCTGGCACCTTGGCGTGAGTCTCCCTTCCACTTTTTTGTCGCTGTGCCTCAGGTGTTTTGCTGGTGTTAGCTGCTCAGAGCACTGTGCCACTGCCAACCAGTGCCACAGTGCAAGTGCTCCCTATTTAAAATGTATATGTTGGTTGGATTCCATGATTGGCTTATTTGGTTTACTGTCAGACCCCAGTAAAGTGCCCCAGGAGTGCCAGGGCTTGTAAATACAAATGCTGCTGGTGGGCTTGCAGCACTGGTTGTGCCACCCACAGAAGCGGCCTGGTAAAATGTATCTAAGGTCTGCCATTGCAGAACCTGCGTGCAGTCTGGTACTGTTATGCTGACTGGGTAAGTGCACACACTTGCCAGTCCCTAAACCTTCCCTTAACTTCATATCAGTCACCCCTATGGTAGGCCCAAGGGCAGGGTGCATTGTAAGCATAAGGTAGGACAAGCCTTGATGTGTGTGGCATGTCCTAATAGTGAATTACAGCCATTTTTGTTTTTCACTATTGTAAGGCTACCTGTTCTCCATAGGCCAGAATGGGCTGTTAGAATTGTTACATTCTATGATCCTAACAGACCCAGGGAACATGGTAGAAATTCGAGTTTAGTATGCCTGAACTCAGAATAATAAAATACATCTTTTAGTAAAGTTTATTTTAATATTCTGTGTTTGCAAATACCACTTTTAGAAAGTTGGTATTTGCTTGCTTGACCATTTCAGCCCGCCTCTGCTATGATGTGTATCTGCCTGTCTGGTTGTGTGAGTGACAGGGCTGGGGAAACCCAGAGGGGCAGGTCTAGGTAGCCTGGTGGTGAATAGGAAGATTGGCAGTCAGATGGGTGGGAGGAGTACACCTGGGCTCTGAATAGGGTTGTGCTCTGCTACCACAATGCTGGCTCCACCTCCTGCGGAGCGGCTGATGTCTCTGCCCTGCACCCTGAATAGAAAGGCAGAGTCATGTCAACAGAGTGCTCAAGAACAGTTTGGACTGGGCAAAGGCCCCTCGACCCCAGAGGAACAAAGGAATTAGGGGTATAAGTATTGGGAGCCTGCTCCCAAGAAATTAGATCCTGCTGAAACAAGAAGAACCTCTGCCAGAGGAGAAGGAACTGGGAAAGCTGTAGGAGGAGTAACTGTCCCTGACCTGGGGGATTGGCCTGCAGTGGTTGCCTTGCTGCTGAAGGAGAGGAGAAAGACTACTAAAGACTTTGCTTCAACTTGTGCTTTGAAAAGATCTCCAAGGGCTTGAACTGAGCTTGCCCCCTGAACGAAGTCCCAGGACCAGTGGACTTCACCCCCAGCTCCCCAGAGTCTTTTGGAAGTGCCTGCTGCTGTTGTTGGGCCTTCTGAAGGACTGCGTGTCGCAAGGAGCTGGAAGCGCGACACAAGGAAGAGAAGCGTGCCGCCGTCGGAGCTGTTGCCGTCGCTTCTCACAGAGAGTGTCGCCGCTGCAGCATCGCATCGAGCGGAAGCGTCTCGCATTATTCCGGAAGTGTCTCGCAACGCCGAAGAAGCGTGTGGCCATCGCAGCCATCGTAGCTGTCGCATTGCACTGCATCGAGAGAAGAGTCTCGAATTGAGGAGGAAGCGTGTCGCCATCGCAGCCATCGCAGTTGTCGCATTGCACCGCATCCAGAAAAGCGCCTCGCATCCACGGAGAAGCGTGCCGCCGTCGGAGCCGCTGTCGTCGCATCTCGCAGAAGGGGTGTCGCCGCTGCAGCATCGCATCGAGCGAAAGCGTCTCGCAACGTCGGAGAAGAGTGCCGCTGCCAAGGCCGCTGTCGTCGCATCTCGTCAAGGGTGACGTCGCTGTAGCTGACGCATCGAGTCGAGCCTTCTAGCAACATCAGAGAAGCGTAACGCATCTGGAAGATCCCGTCTTTATTTCTTTTGCACCAAGAACTTCAACGCAACTGCATCGCTGCAACACTTTTGTTGCCCTGCGTGTCGCATCTAAGGTACATTGACTTAAAGTGTCGCATTTAAGAACTTTAAGAGAAACTAAGCAATCTTCTACCAACTAAGCAACCGTATGGTGTATTTTTAATCGTTTAATGGTCTTGTGATAATCCTATATAAAGAATCCTTATTTTTAATATAAATACCTGTGTGGTGTCCATTTGTAGTGTTGTCACTTGGTTACTGTATGTGTTCACAAATGCTTAACCTATAACACTCTGAGATAAGCCTTGTCTGCTCGCGCCAAGCTACCTAGAGGGTGAGCAGGGGTTGTTCTAGTAGTGTAACCCCTTACCCTGACTAGAGGAAAGGTTCCCTGCTTGTCACAAGTACCTACGTGTGCCAACCAGAGAACCCGGATTCTAACAGGGTATGATCTATTGTATTTTAAAATGTCATCTATTGTAACATAACCCTCGGTATGTGATGGTGTTGGAATCCAAGTTGTGTTCAAATCCTTATTCTTGGCTATTCCAAGACATGAAGTCTGTTGCACAGTTTCATTTAGAAATATCATCTGCTGAGGCTCTAAATAGCTCTTCTGTTCCCTGGACTTGCCAATATTTAGAACCACAGACTGATTTCATGTATATAGTGTCTTTCCATAAGTTTTAACCCTGTTCAGACAATTGGGTTATAAAGGAAGCAGAGTAAATCTGTTTGGTGTTAGTTAGCATATTTTTCTGTGCAGATGTCGGTGCAACCGTATAATAATATGAGGTCAGGTCAGAAATGTTAAACCCTGAAAAATCTGAACATTTCTGTGCGAAAGTTTTCGAACTACTTTTTGGTGGTGTAGGGCAATGTTCCCATTGGTAATATGTGAAAATATTCCTTGGGGTACAGGATTTGTGTAGAAAATTATGATCATAATGTTGATAACAATACATGGTGTTAAAATCTGATGTGTCTTCTAACATTTCATTATTAGAAAATGCGGCAGATTGTACTAAATCAGTACACATATTGCTTACAGTTTCAAAGTCCCAATGATCAGAAAATGTACTGGAAGTAATGATATCATTTAAGGAGATTTTAAATAAATTATGTATTTTTAAAAGTTCGGTTGGACCAAATATATCATAATCAACCTTGTCACACACTATACCATCAGGTATAGGAACTGCTGTAATTTTCACTGATGACAAGTCTCTTTGTTCACGATGTGATGAAACATTATGTTTCAGAATCAAATTCACTTTCGATGCTGCAGAGCTTTGGCGCAGATAAGTTCCATTAATAAGTAAGCAGAAAACAGATACTAAGCCTATCCAGAAAAGAAAGAACAGTATACTGGTGATTATCCAAAGTGCTAGCAAAGGTGACACCAGGTATGTCTTTTTAAGAAAAATGAAGAAATCTTTGATTTGTTGTTGACGTGATATTGGGGCTGGCATTGTTTCAGGTTCACTTGGATCCAGCGAAAAGGTATTAAAGTCGATGAAATAACCACATGCAGTTCGTTGTTGAGGCATATTTATGTAGACATCAGTGTTAGGTCGAATTGTAATTTGTCTTTTATTTTGATTTTGAATTTCTGTTTCAATAGGAACGAGTTCCATGGCATTGTTGCATAGTCCATCAGTTCATATAGGAGACTCTTCAAACGTTATGAGCCTTTCTGTCTAAACTCCCTGTATAGCAGCGAGAGGAGGGTGTCGGCTACTCAGGAGCCCACTAGGCCTACTATTAAATATCGGCCACATAGAGTGGTTTGATCAGATTAATGGAGATGAATCTCTTCTCCTTTTTTCCGGCGAGAGGCAGCAGAAGTACAGTTCTTGTTCCTTCGACGGCCAGAATAGGTACAGGCCTTCTATATGATGGCCCAAATTCTTTTTTGTCCACTATCTTTTCCCTGACCAGATCCCCAACATAGGAATCCAGACAGGTCTTGCTGTGACTGACTTGACTTTCCCAGTGTCAGTCCGCTTTACCTGCACATTTCTCTGTAGTGCCCTGGATTCATTCAGATCCTGTAAAACAGACAAACGTTTATTGATGTGAAAAGATTTTTCATCCGCCATTGTGACTTCACAATCAAGATCAGGTACCCACATTCTCATCCCAAAAAGGACCCCATAAGGAGTGACACCCCCTAGAGAACTTCTTGGCTTGTTATTCAAGGCCCACTGTACCCCATATAAATGATTGACACAACTGCCACCGGCAGCTAATAATCTAGCCGTTATTGATTGCTTTAAGTCTCGGTTTTTCCTTTCCACAACCGAATTTCCCTTGGGATGGTACAGGGAGGAGTACCGCAGTACACCACCCAAACTTCCCATGGCTTTCTTGTAAGCCCTAGAGCTAAACGTGGTGCCACTTTCAGAATGTAATGTGCCAACTGCGTATGTCCCTATAAAGACTCACAAATCTTTGATAACAGTTCGAGCCTGAGCGAGCTCTGAGGCCATACCCATAGAAACCTCGAGCAGGAATCCACAGCAAACATGATGTACTTGTAAGCCCTATCAGATTGTAAGGGGCTGCAGTGACCCAATTAAACACATGCAAGTGGTCTGTCTGATATTAGGAATGGTGTCTGTGCTGGACGTGTTATGGGGAGCCCTTCATCTGTTGACAGATGTTGGATTTTAAGACATAATCTTTGGTCTGCTTTGTTAACCCTGGCCACCAATAGCGTTGTTTCAGTAAAGAAACAGTCACCGTAAGTCCTGCTTGTGCAGAACCCAAACCCTCATGTGCAGCTAATATTAAGCCTAATCTGCGATCCCTGTTTGGTATTACTCTATCCCCCACTCGGGAATCTGAGCAAATGGAACGTTGTTTGCATATAACTTTTGGAGTCCTTGAGTGGAAATCCTTTTGGCAATGCCTTATTGTCTTTGCGTGAAGCAATGTCAGCTGCAATTATCTGTCCATCTATTCTTGTTTTTGAGCAAGTTATTGCAGCTATGGACGCAGTTAGTACTGCACCCTTTGCGGCTTCATCAGCCAATTAATTGCCTTCTACATGAACGCCATCAAGTTGATGACTCAGTGTGTGTATCACTTGAACCCTTGATAGTTTGTTTTTCAACTCCACTACCTGTTCCCATAGCACCACTTTTTGAGTGTTTAAACCCATTTTGTCCCCAGTGGCGAAGATATTCATTGTATGAATGTACACAGTAAAAAGAATCACACGCAATTAGTGTGGGGAATTCTTGATCCATATTTATCAGTGCCAGTAATAGAGCTTTTAATTCTACCGGCTGAGCTGTGCAGTCTCCTAGAGACTGTTTTTTTTATACAGCTTGGATGGAACTTTCCACCCTGAATACGACCTTTTACAATTGCACATGCGGCGCTGTATTGCTGTTTACTTCCAATGGCCGCCTGAGCAGATCCATCAGTGTAAATAATATATTCATACTGATCTAGAGTCATTATTTCATTCGGGAGAGGATAGTCCTGTTCATATTGTAAAAATGCTTGTGTTTTGAGACTTGGATCGTATCTGTATTCTACATCTGATGCAGTAAGAGAATTTGCCCATTGTATACATCTCGGTTGTAGAGCTTTAGCATTTAGAATTCTAGCCTTCGTAGCAGCCTCTAAGACCGGTACTGGAGTCAAGACAATTATTTGTTTTCCTTGAGCTAGAGCTCTTTCTCTCACTACAGCAGGCTGGACTGCTGTCGGAATCTTTTCTGTGGATGCAAAGCACATCTCAGCATTCGTATTTAAGTGTGATTTGTATGCTATGGGTACTGTTTCACCTTCATTGCATGTTAGGTAGGTGTACCCAGATTGACCTGTAACTATACGGATCACTAGGTTGCAGACATTTACGCGTGTTTGTAAGTGTTAAGATGCTATCATGTCAGCTTGTAGGGAACAAAGGATATCTGTGTGTTCCTGTGTCCATTGCCTAACTGAAAAATCAAGTCTTATGAGGTCATAGAAAGGTTTAACCCTTTCTGCATAATCCAAAATGTATGTTCTGCCAACATTCAGAAATCTCAGTATGGATTGTACATTTTTTAATGATTTTGGATGTTGGAGCAGCGCACACTTTTCTAAAAAGTTAGCTGACAAGATTTTCCCTTCACTTGAGAGCTCATATCCTAAAAATAGGACAGTGAGGTGGGATATTTTAGATTTTTTTAACTTAAATTTGTAGCCCTCAGAGTCGAATCCCAAAATTATGGTGCTCACCCTGGTAAAGTGTTCCTCAAGGTCAACATCCGTTAGATAAATATCATCCACATAGGACAATGCCTTTTCATCCAGATCCTGAATTAACTCAGTTACCCTGGCGGAAAGCAACCCTGGGCTGTTCTTATACCCCTGGGGGATTCGACAAAATTGATGCTAGGACCCCAGCACTTAGAATTCTGTCAAATATCTTCTCTCAGGCGATATATTTTGGCAGAAAATCCATTTGAGTTATCTAGTGTTGTTTTGTATTTTTTCCGCACAATGTTATTCATCAATGCGGCACTGTATGCGTTTTGTACTGCAAATGTTTTTGTGAATGGGTTTAGATGTCTATAGTCTAAAACTAGACAATATGAGTTGTCGGGTTTCAATACGGGAAACAAAGGATTATTTATTGAAGAGGTGCGAGTTTCAATTACAACCTGGTATTCAAGTTGATCTAAGATCTCCCTGACTTGTTTTTTTAGCTTCCTGCTTAATTGAATATTATCTCTGTGGAGTCAGCGTATATTTTAATGGCATCACGTGGTGGGTTGAATCTTCATTCCATCCAACATGGTCGCAATATAGTGCAGTGGCAAGGGCTACCACCCACTCCTGCGCGTATGTGTGTTTTAAGAGGTTAGGAACAAGGTCTGAGAAAGCTGGAAAAATGACGCTTTCTCCCTTTCCCTTTGGGCAATCCATAACAATAGCAGGCGGCCCATCTCTTTCAGTTAAACGAATGTCATAGACAAAAGTCAGGTTCTCCCAAAAGAGACCTTTACTTTTTTGGGGCTTGTCCCTATCCATTTGGAGTGTTATTTCATGTAACCTAGATGGGACACTTACCCTAGTATCAGGTGTTTCCACCATGATATGTTCATTCAACTCCGCTGTCACCAGAAATTCCATCAGGTTCTGGCGAGCTATTGTTACTTCTGCTGCACTGTCTAGCATTTTCAGAGCCCATTCCCCATTCAGTAGTTGAGTCCTCAGAATTCTGGGCATGTCTAACTTTGAGACCTGCTACTTCCTTCTTTTTAATTTGAGGTTTTGCTGTAGGCTTTTCTTCTTTTTTTGGTGTGTAGTCCGAAGTACGTTGTGTGTCTCTGGACATTTTACGCTCTTCTTGTCTGTGTTCTGAACATCCTTCCTTCTCAGAGTTTTTTGATGAACCCTAAAAGGAACGTGAGGAACGTGTATCAGTGTCCTGAAATCTGTCAGGTCCATATTCCTAAGGTTATACCTCCTGTTGAGGAGACCTACCTCTGGATTGATATCTATTCTCTCTATTCTTCTGTTGTTTGCAATTATCCCATTTCTTCTTTGAAGAAGCAGGTGCTTGCTTAAAGGTATCTTTACAGAACTACCCATCAGTTGTGGTTTTATTGCTCTAGCTCCCAAACTGTCTCTATCTAATTCTGGATAATCTGTTTCACTTATTTTAGGTAAAATATGTTCCTGTTGCAGAGGAGTGAATTCAATCAGGCGTTGGCGTATTGCCACCGATGCTGCTTCCCATTTAATATTTGCTAATATTATATCTGATACCTGGGCAAAATTACCTAGTAATTTCATCCCTAAGTTCAGAGCAGGTTCTGCTCCATTCTCGTTCTGTATTTGTCTTAATACATCTGGTATTATTGCTAATGAAGGGATACGATGAGTCCTGATATATATGGCAACGAAAATTGTACCCCAAGAGGTACAATCCTCTATCTGGGGCATTATCCCCATGGGCAAGCATATTGTTAACATTCTGTGTTTTTCTTGTGAGCTAGTGTTTGGAAACACCGCCTCTAGCTGTGTTATTTTTTGAGCCACCCAGAATGGCATTTGTTCACATTTTGTGGGCATCTTGCCCATGACTGCGTGTAACATTTGTGGTGTAATTTTAGTTGTTGATGTTTGAATCAGACCTGTTGGTATAGCCATCGCTTGCTGAAGTGGTAGTGTTCTCATCACGAACTGTATCATATTTCTGTAAAGTCTGATTAGATCTTTATGAAATGTACGTATGTCTCCTACTGGCATTGTTTCAATGTCAGGATGTGATGTGTAGGCCACTAGTACCGGCCATGTTCCTCCGTCTCTTCCGAGTGGACCGAGTCTTACTTTATTTCTTGTATGGGGAAGCGCGCCATTAAACCAGTATAAATGCTCCTGGTAAGTGAGCAGAACTTTAATGTCCTCGTACAAACAATATTCGTTCGGTATGTCATCTTCTGTGTAGTAATGAAATGTTTTGATCATGCATTTGCCTGTGGGAATCCAACCCATGAATAGAATGCCTCTGTTCTAAATGATTTGTGTGCCTCAATAACGAAGGTTACAGGCTCACCCCTAGCTGTTAAACCATATGAAGCTAGTTTTAGGGTGATCCCATTTCTAACATTTTCTGGAATTTGTATTGCATCTGCATCTTCTTCTTCGGCTGAGAGATTTAGCTCATGTACAGCGTTATCTGCTTGCTCAGTAAATGTTTTTTAGAAAGAAGAGTTTTTCAAAGGAACCAATATAAGGTGTTTATGCACAGATAGGAACAATGTGTTCTTCAAGCTTGATTAACCAACAGCCAATAAATTGGATTTTGCCTACTCAGCTGCGCAAATCTTTGTACCCTCCCCATCCAGACGTCTCAGGCAAAATGTGAGAAGGGCCTCTGAGAATAGCATGACTGAACTACTCAGATTTGACTGTTAAATAAGTACCCAACCAACGTAATGCTATGTTGTGTAGTTCCTATAGAACCTATACAGGATATGCGCATTTAGGCAACATACACTGTAGGATTGGTGTCAGACTGATACTAGACACCCCCACCGGGTATGCTGACTTGTGTACCAGCTAGCTCACAGTGCCACTAGAAACTCCTCTTACCAGGGAGAGAATGGTTCTTGGCAACTATCAAACATGACAACCCAGATCCCTCAGGACCGTGGAAACAGTGTACTACTTTTCGCTCAGTCACTTATGTTCACTTAGTCTCAGAGAGATACACAGAATAAACGGTAAAGGACGTTTTTCAATAAGTATTTATTGAACAGTCGTTATTCTAGTGTAAAATATGTGTGCTGAAACAACCATTAGACAGTAACAGATATAAATGATTAGAAGCAATAAGAATGTAAAAGGATGGTAGATTCCTACCATTTTGCTATAAACATAAATACAGGCAAGTATTTAAAATACCTGTCAATAAAATGCGTACTCCTGCAATGCTACCCTAACTAGATGCACCTGAGTGCACCTAGCATGTATGTAGGTGTTAAGCCAAGAATCCCTCTAGGATAAAGTCAACCCTATTACCTAAAGAGAGAGACTGTGGGACTCTGTCTTAGTCTCCAGTTGGACACCCCACAAAGGATGAAGCAAATGGGGGTGCGCCAGATAATGAAGTCCAAACACTTTTGTAGTTTCAAAATCTTTATTTCAACATATTCTTTTCTTTTTTTCAACAGCACATACAGCTCAGCCAACGCATTTCGTTCCTGCATAGGGAACTTCATCAGGGTTTAAATTACAGTAAATGTCTAACTCCATAAGCATTGATAAATAATGTGAAGTCTCCAACTTATTCCGCTGGATGACATGGGAATTCCCAGGGCATCATCATACCCAAATGGAAACCTCGTTAAAGGTCCTTACAGTTTCAATGTCCACGCAAGGGATGTTAGACCACTGGAGCTGGAGTATCTGCATGCAGGAACCTCAGCGTTTCACGTCAGTGTATCGGCAGGGAAGTCCTGATCTTCTCTGTTTGTCCCAGCAAGATGTGATGTTGATATACCCAAAGGTCTTCCCGGGGGTCCTACCTTGCTGTGCCACTTGTCGGGCTTAGGATGACGTTGGAAATTAACTTTATACATAGTTAATATACAGGAGATGGTAGTCCTGCTGAGTTTCCAAGAACCCTCATGCATAATGCAGTAGCTTTTACCAGGGAAAATCCTGCGTTCTGTGTGTAGTGTCGGATATAGGTAAAAGGTCAGTCTTCAAGAACCGTTATGTGTGTAATGTTGGGGAGAGTATAGGTGAAAGGTGACGATGTTACCTGAGCCTATATTGGGGTACCTATATGGAATATAACAAGACAAAAAGTAGAGCATAACCATGTCAAAAGGGACACTTTGCTACAAACAGGCTCTATGTCTGTAACTATAAGTTTATAAATCTGTATATAAGTCGCTCTACGTGTGGGTGTCTAGGTGTGTTACTGGTTCAGTTAGTATCTGAGTAACTGTGTCAATGCTTCTATGTGTGTGTGTGTGTGTGCGACTGGATGTGTAAGTAGCTCTTTGTGCATCTCATGGACTGTGTTACTGACTGTATGGGTGTGTAAATAACTATGTAAGTGTCTGTATGAATTGCTAACTGCCTGTGTTAGTCAGTGTTTGGTGTAAAACTGTGAGTACTACTGAATTTGTTAGTGGTCTGTAACATAACTGTTATGTGGGTGTGTGAGTGGATGTGCAATTGCCTCTGTTGCTGCATGACTGGGTGTGTAAGGGACTGTTTTATTTTATAAGTTGCTACATCATTGCCTCTATGTGTAGTTGAATGACAGTGTAACAGAGTAAATGCATATGCAAGTGTCTGTTTACCTAACTGTCTGAGTGCTGTGTGTATGAATGGCTTTATAGGTGTGTGAGTGGGTATGACATTGCCTGTATGGATCTCTGAATGACTATGTAAGTGGATCTATACTTAAGTACATTCATGTTTGAGTACTGATATTGATGTGTTTCTGAGTGTCCTAGTCACTGTCTAGCTATGTGACTAGTGGGTACATGAGGATTTTCCTGGGTGTGTAACTGTGTGTATCAGTGACTGCCTCTATATAAGCAAGTAAGTACTTACATAAGTGGTTATGTCAGTGTATAAGTGCCTGTGTACGTTTCTGACTATACTTGTATAAATGAATATAACTGGGCCTGGTGAATTAGACCTCTCCTCAAAAAACCCTCTGCAGACCCCAGCAATCACCAAAACTACTGAGCCAGCTCGTTTTTGCCATTTCCTGCCAAACTCCCGGAGAAGGCCATCAACTGCCAGCTCACTGAATGCCTAGAGAGAAACAACTTGCCAGACCCCTCCCAATCAGGTTTCCGAGCCAACCACAGATTCGAGACCACCCTGATCCCCGTCACAAATAACATCTGCACCCTACATGACAGAGGAGAATCAGATGCCCTGATGCTTCTCGACCTCTCCCCAGTCTCTTATACAGTTTCTCACCACACACTCATCAAGTGACTGCACCAGATCACAATGAAAACAGAAGTACTCAGTTGGATTGTATCATCCCTCACGGGATGTAGGCAGAGAATCCATCTCCTTCCCTTCACCTCCCAACTCAAGGGCACCATCTGCGGTGTGCCCCAATTTTCATCCCTGAGCTCCACCCTCTTCAAGATCTGTATGATACCTCTAGCTAACATCCTCAGAACCCCCAATATCAACATATTATCCTACGCCGACGATACCCAGGTCCTCCTCTTGCTCTCAGCAGACTACACCACAGTGAACACCAACTTCCACAACTGCATGAAGAAAGTCGCAGCCTGGATGAAGGACAAATATCTGAAGCTCAACACGAAGAAGACTGAAGTGCTGATCTTTGGTAACCATACATCCCTCTGGAACGACACCTAGTGGCCTCCTGAACTCGGACCCACCCTCACACCAAAATACCACTGCCGCAACCTCAGCCTCATCCTGGATAGCAAACTCACCATGAAGCAAGAGATGAACACACTTCTCCTTGACCTGCTTCCACACTCTCTGCATGCTCTGAAGAATCTTCAAATGGCTCCCCACAAGCATCAGAAAAACAGTCACACAAGCCCTAATCACTAGCCATCTGGACAACAGCAACGCACTATACTCAGTAACCACCATCAAACGCTTGAAAAGGTTCCAGACAATACAGAATTCAGGGGACAGAGTGATGCTCAATCTGCTCAAACTGACCCACATCACCCAGCACCTGAGGAACCTCCACTGTCTTCCCTTCCAGAAAAGATGCTAGTTCAAACTACTGGCAGACACCTACAAAGCCCTCCAAGAACAAGGACCAGCATACATGAACCACCACCTGAACTTCCACCAGCCATCTAGAGACCTTTGTTTTACCCCTCTTGCCCTGGCACAGACACCGCATATCTGCCATAGCCACAATTGAGGTCGCTCCTTCTCTCACCTAACCGTCAATTCCTGGAACTACCTTTCTCCTCCATCTTCAAAGATCAAGATCTGGCTCTTCAACTAAGCCTGTGCCTGTATACCCCCAGGGGTGATAAGCCATGCTCTATAAGTAATTGATAGTGTACTCATGTGGCTTGTGTTAGATATCATTGTCACACGCTCAAGTCCCAGCACATCCACTCTGCCCTTCATCCTTGAAAGGTTGATGAAATCAGTATCATTGAGTTCAGTAACAATAAGCATCTCCTATTCCACAAAGTTACAGTTCTAGGGGAAAATGCGCTTTACAAGTACACATGTTATGTTATGCTATGTTATGTTATATTGTGTTGTTTTGTGTTATGTGGCTGCATAGGTGTCTAAGTGGATCTAGCCCTGCCTGCATGAGGGTGTGAATGACTATATAACTGGATGTATAGGTGAGTAAATAGGCATGTGAATGGTTCTATTGCTGTCTTTCTGAGTATGTCATTTACTGTCTGCCTAAATGAGTGGTATGTACATCAGTGATTTCCTGGGACTGTAAAATGGGTGTATGATGCCTGCGCTGCCTCGGTTAGTGTGTACAACCTATATACTATTAATTTATATACTGTAATCAATCATCTACATCTATTTACACATACACGCATTCATAGTAATTTAGAAAAATATCAAAATGTTTCCTTTATAGCCATTTTTGGGATTGGCCCTTTATGCAGGGTCATCCTTGAACTTTTTGCCTTCCTCCTGGTATATATTCTGATCAGGTGTTGGTGGTTTTAGAACTCTGGGCATTTTATCACTGCTGTCTAGTGTAAAGTGCATGTGCTCTCTATGATAAATGTGGTAAGATTGGTCTACCCTTGTTTGGCATATTTAATTTACCGATCAGTCCCTTGTAAAGTGCTATCTCAGATACCCAGGGCCAGTAAATTAAATGCTACTGGTCGGCTTGCAGTGCTGCTTGCGCCACCCACCAAAGTAGCCTTTCAAACCTGTCTAAGGCCTCTGCCATTGCAGGGCCTGCACGTGCAGTTTACTGCCACAGTGAAGTGGCACATAAAGTAGGTGCCACGTCTGTGACTCCCCTTTTACTACATATCAGTCACCCCTACGGTAGGCCCTAGCTAGCCCTATGGGCAGGGTGCACTGTAGGAAAAAGTTAGGACATGTACCTTAACTGTATGGCATGTCCTGGTAATGACAAACAGCCATTTTGGTTTCTCACTACTGTGAGGCTGCCCTCTCATAAGAATGCATTTGGGATAGTCTGATATGTGTTTCAGTGGTAATTCCTGACATGAGAGGAGTAACATGGTCAAGTTTGGTATGTTTGGAATAGTGGTAACAAATGCTGCATAATGCTATTCACAGATTTATTATCACTATTTTAGAAATGCCACTTTTAGAAGTAGGCGTTTCTGTGTCCTATGTGTCTTTGTGCCTGCCTGTTGTGTATTGAATGTCTGGCTCTGGAGTGATAGAGGCTGGGGAGGTGGAGTGGCTCCAGAGGGGCTTGGTGATTCAGCGCTAGGTTGAATAGGCCAATCTGCATTTGGAGTAGTGGGAGGAGTAGCACCTGGGCCTGAATAGGACTGTGTCTGCCTTACACAACGCTGGCTCCACCCTTCTGTGGGGTGTCTGGGGCCAGGACCTACACTGACAATGGAGGGTGTTGTGCACATGTAAGAAAATGTGTAAGTGGCCCAAAGAACTGGTTTGGACCGGGCGCAGAGCCCTGTGCCAGGGGGAAGAACAAAGACATCTGTTATATAAAGATTGGGGCTGTGCCCCCATGAAAGGTTGAACTGGTGCTTACTAGCCGGCAGGCTGCTGGACTGCCAGGAGGAATTGCCACCGGGGATCGACCTGCTGCCCTGCTTGGCAGCTTAAGGGTCTGCATTGTCTGTCTAGGAGACCCAGTTTGCTGGCCTGCCTGTGCCAGCTCTGTCCTGGGTGATTTTGGACCCAGCGTGTGGTGAGCGCTGGATTTTCCCCCGGCTTTCTGGAAGCTGATTGCCATTGCACTAAAAAAAAGTGCCAGGTGTGAAGGACTGGGCTATTCTAAGGCCCAGCGGTGCCAGGGGACAACACCTGAAACCTTCGTGGGTTACCTGTTCCGGCGTACAAAACACAGAGACACGGGACACTTCCTGCGGCGTCAAAGATCAGCATTTATTACTGCAGGGATACAGAAGTCCCAAGAAGTACACAGCGTGTAGGTTCTGGGAGACTGCTTCAAATTGCCAAAGTGGATCGCTCCTTTTATACACATTTTCGTCATTGCACAACATGGCAGACAAAAGGTTACAACTCAGTTCCCACAGTAAACTTCAAAAGGGTTGCATTCATGTTTCCAGAAGCCCGGAACATAATTACAGCAGCGTTGCCGGTTCCCAACTGTAAAAGCACATTATCCCCACATTGAGCACATTCCATTCTGACTGTAAACGAATTAGGAGAAGAGACAGAAACAGATGCAGGGGGAAAACAAGGACGCACAACAGATTGAAAAAGAGTGTAGAGAGCAATATCGGAAACTTGATTGCAGGATCAAAGGACTCGTGCCTAATGCATGCATGACTGAAACAATAGACTAGCACGGCAAGATGAGCCTCGAGCGGAGCCATCCGCCCTTGCCGTGTCGTCCCCCTCACCATAAAGACACCTTCAAAGGAACACGTGTCCTCCGCGAAGGCTTGGGAATCCCAGGGTCACGAAGCGGACAGTGTCCGTTCGTGGACTACTTGAGGGCAAGAGACAAAATGGATGCCGCATCTAAAATGGAACCCGAAGGTTCAGATGGACACACCCGCGAATGAGACGAACCATACATAGTAGCGTAGCGAAAACGCGTACACCCACTAAACTCGTCATTTGCGGTTCGTAGATACCAAACTCGTCCATATTCGAGCAACTCAAAATTGTCGTTACGAGCCTCACGGAACCTCAGACGCTCCTTTTGCCCTCATGTAGGCAAGCACTAGTCGAGATCAGAGTCAATTTCTATATTCCTCAAATCGTTCAGTTGTTGCTGGAACAGCATTCTATCCATCAACGTCTCTTTGGTAACAGATGGCCGTCTTATACACGTTGTAGCACAAAGGCCACATAAGGCAGGACAACACTGCACACAAAGACAACACGTGAACAGAAACGTTACAACAACCCCTATGATCATCAGAATCTTCCAACCCCAAGTTGAGATCAGGCCCCAAAACCATCCTAGAAATGTCCAATTACCCTCGTCCACGTGTATGGACTCGGAAATCTTATGCAACTTCGAGATGGCTTGATAAACAGTTGGAGCGTTGTTAGGGATGAAAATGCAACAGCTCGAATGGATCACCTTGCACACACCACCTCTATCTGCAAGAACAACATCTAGAACCATACGGTTCTGCAACGTCATAAGTCTATCCGCCTGGAGTTCCGCTGTTAAATTACCAAGGGCACTTGCAGTTATGTTAGCAGTCAATTCCACCACACGAGTCAACTGTCTCAGGTTCCTACTATTAACCATAGGTCCCCAAAACGGCAAGAAACCCTTAAAGAAATCTCCTGCTTCTTGACCGGCTGTGTCCTCTTCGCTAATAACGCCTCTCACAACTCTAGTCTTGTGATAATCTGAGGCAACCGTAAAAGTCGGTGGCAAAAGATTCGCAATATAACAGGTACCCGAGAAGTCACGGGGCAACCATGTATATGCACGTTCATAACATACAAAATAGGTACCCTTGGCAGTCAGGAAAACAGGTGAAGAGAGCATCGGTAGAACATATGTATCAGTGCAAGCACTCTTCCCAAGCTGGGCTCTCTGATTTCGACCAAGACCTTTCAAGCAGAAGTTACCGAGGTGGGGCACGACCCATATTGGAGACGAGCTCCTGAGTTGTCTATCACTCACTGACACACTATACTCAGCATCACTCAGATCTTTATATGATTGCACCTCTTCATCTGGAATAAGTGAGGCATCAAAAATATCCCTATCTAAGTCAGCGATAGCTATCGCCAAAGGCTTGTGGTACGGACCAGAACCAGAGTTTGCGGAACGTGGCTCTCGACTGGGGTAGGAATCTAGTGCACTACGGAACATAGTTTGGAATGCTCGAACTGAGCCCTGGGAGCTGTAAGGAAGAACCAAATACGGAATACCCCTATCCATGGTATGTGGCATTAACCCACACACCCAACAGTTGGTAGTATTCATCACCAACTGATGCTGATGTAGGAGTTGAACGAAAGAGTTTTTCATGAATTCCGCACGTCTAACCTGTTCATGTTGGGGCAGAGGATGAAAGGAATGTGGGGAAACAGTGGTAACAGAACTCAGTTTAGGAGAAAAGGTAGGTGAAATGGCAGGCAATAACAACTGTATTCCAAAATACACTCCCCCCACCAATAGCATAGAAACCGTCAGAAACAGCAGGAATACCTGAAACAAAAAATATTTTGTTCGTGCAATCCTATACAATTTTGATCTTTGCGCCGACATCCTTTCTACTTCCAACAGCTCGGAGAACGCCATCCTCTAAAAACCGTCCGTGACGTCCTTGACGCACTTCGTTCTGAGTAGCGATTACCAATTCCCAGGGGTACCCAGGAATCGACAAAAAGTAACCGACCTAGTGTCAGGAACCTGCTAAACAGAAAGAAGTACCTGCACGGCCCTACGGTCAACCCGGATGATAGGTTTTCTTAAACAAACATCCAATTTAATACAAAAGTCTCTTAGCTGTCAAAAGTACACATGAAAAGGAACTTGAAAATCAGTAAAGAATGCAATTGTTCTTGATGTTCGTGGCAACAGTAAAGGACAACATAAGTTCAAAAAAATTCATTAGTCTTTGTCATGTGAACGAAGAAAATATCGACTTCTTCCAGGTCGAGTCTGCTCTTCAAATAATTGTTCAGATTGCGAAACAGTGTTCAGTCGATCAGATGACAATTCAGGCCCTGAGTTCTCCAAAACTGATGACTCAACAGATGTGTCTGGCTGCAATGAATTGTTTCCTACAGGTTGAGCATCACTAAACGGCACGAAACATAGAGGGGTCTCGGTTTCCGTCGCCGCAATACCAGTTCTCACCCAATTATCTGCTGGTAAAGGGATCGGAACCTTTTTGGTATGGGTGGCATGCACCCAGTTCTTTCTGCCTTCCAACCGAACTGCAGTCCTTGTAGCCAGCAATACTTGGAAGGGACCCACAAATCTCGGCTCCAAGTTGCGTTTTCTGCCGAAATTTCGGGTGACAACCCAGTCACCTGGTTGGAGCCGATGTCCAGGACCCTTTGTCTGTGCCGGTAGAGCTTCAAAAACCTGTTGATGAATTAACCTTAGTTTAGCAGTCAGATCATGAAGATAATCGATTAACATTGGATACTCAAGACTAATAAAGGCCTTAGGCTTCGGGACTCCCCAAATGTTCGCAGGGCGGCCGAACACAATCTCATATGGGCTAAGCCCTACTCGAGAGTGCACAGTCGCCCTGGTCGATAAGAGAGCCAGCGGCAAGGCATCAGGCCATGACAAACCAGTCGTAGCTTGTATCTTCGCAAGTTTCAGTTTCAGAGTACCATTTTACCCTTCAACCAAACCCGCTGCCTGGGGATGATTGGCGCTATGGAATTTTTGTCGAATACCAAGGCCCTTACACACACTCTGCATCACGCTACCCACAAACTCACTTCCGTTATCTGACCACACATACCGAGGAAAGTATTCCTTCAGTAGGACTTTCGCTGTGGACAGGGCAGTATTATCCTTAAGAGGATAGGCCTCGATCCATCTGGAGAACGCACAAACCACAACTAAAACATACTTCAGGTTATTGCATCTCTCCATATGGATGAAGTCCAGTTGGATAACCTCAAAGGGACATGTAGGAGGAGCAAAATGGCCGGGTGGAGTGGGGGTGCCCTTGCCAGGATTATGCATCAAACACACCATACAAATCTTAACCACTCTTTCAGCACATTTAGCAATACCATCATTCTTCCATACAGGGGACAATAACTTACATATACCTTTTGCGCTAATATGTGACAAGCCGTGAGCCATAGTCACAACGGCTAGCACATACGCATCCGGTAACATCCACCTCTGACCTTCCGACAAGTCAACCCAACACCCATGCGTGTCTAACTTTCCCGTGCTTTCTTTCCACTTGGTCTTCTCAGTTTCAGTGGCCTCATTCTGAATTGCTTTCACGCTCTCAACAGTGTCTTCACACATACCAGTCTCCGTCGGCCACCTCACTGAACTCATAACATACATTCGAGTCGCAAGATTCCTAGCCGTTTCCTTAGCAATCTCATCCGCAAATGCATTACCGCGACCAACATCATCCGTAACCTTTCGATGCGCACTACATTTAATGATTGCCACCTGTTTAGGCAATGTAAGTGCGTCCAAAAGATCGTTCACGAGCTGTCCGTGTTGGATCTTCGTACCATGCGATGTCATAAATCCTCTTTCTCTCCACAATCGACCAAAGCTATGCGCAACGCCAAACGCATATTGACTATCAGTAAACACGTTCACTCGCTTTCCCTTAGACAAAACACACGCTCTTGTCAACGCAATCAACTCTGCCGCTTGTGCTGAATTCTGACTCAATCTTGCGGTTTCCACAACCGTACTCAACGTCACTACAGCATATGCAGTCGTCACATCACCATTCGACAACTTAAAACATGAACCATCAACATACAAAGTGCCATCGGGGTGTATCAATGGAGTGTTTTTCAGGTCCACACGACCCTTCGTTTCTTCCTCAGTTCGTAAATAACAATCATGTGGTGGTACATCATTTGATTCCACATTAGTCGGCAACAATGTCGCCGGATTCAGCACATTACAACGCTTGATCTGTATATGACTTGCCAAAAGCGTTAACTCATAACCGGACAACCTTGCACTTGTCAGATGTTGAGTTTTTGTACGATTCAGGAGAGTGTCAACTGCGTGCGGAACCATCACTGTGAGCATATTATCCATGACCAAACCTGCGGACTGTCGAATAGACACCGCAGCTGCCGCTGTCGCTCTCAAGCAACTCGGCAATGCTCTAGCTACCGGGTCTAAGGTCAAGGAAAAATATGCACATGGACGCTGCTTACTACCAAACTGTTGTGTCAAAACACTCAACGCACAACCTTCTCTCTCTTGAACGTATAGTGTAAATGATTTACTGTAATCAGGAGTACCTAACACAGGAGCCGAACACAACGCATCACGCAGTTCAGAAAAACTTCTCTGACATTCTTCTGTCCACGGCAAAGGAGTGGAAACATCCTTGCACGTGAGAGCTATCAACGGCTTCGCTAACAGTGAAAAGTTCGGGATCCACTGTCTGCAATATGACGTGATACCTAGAAAGGCACGCACATCTCTCTGAGTTGTTGGCACAGTCATTCGAGCGATCGCTGCAATTCTTTCTGGGGTCAACCTTCTTCCCTCCTTTGACAATAAGTGACCGAGATAGGTTACTTCTTGACAACAATATTGTAGTTTAGAAGGAGACACTTTATGATGTAAGTCACAGAGATGCTGTAACAGTGATACTGTAGCAGTTTTGCAAATCTGTTCAGTGTCAGCAGCTACCAACAGATCATCAACGTACTGAATCAAGGCCGCACCAGCCGGTAACACAAACGCATCAAGTTGACTCTTGAGAGCTTGGCTGTAGATCGATGGACTCTCACAGTAGCCCTGAGGTGCGCGTTTAAACCTGAAGCTACGACCACCTAAGGAGAAACCAAATAGGTCTCTGCTTTCCTCAGCAATTGGAATGTTAAAGAAAGCATTCTTCAAATCGATGACCGAGAACCATGATGCAGAAGCTGGAATCAGAGTCAGCAAAGCTGTAATGTCAGGCACCACGGGAAACTGCGGAATCACAATTTTATTTACCTCTCTTAGATCAATAACAAAACGATACACGGGAGGCTTGGATGGATCAGTTTGTTTCAAAATAGGCAACACAGGACTATTACACACATTACCCCGAGTTTCTTCGATAACATCTTTGTCGATCAAATCATAAATAATCGCTAATAGCGCTCGTTCACCATCAAGAGAGATACAATACTGGGGAATGCGTGGTAAGCGCACGTTTGATTTCAATTGAACAACATAAGGTGGTATGTCCAGCAGGCCCACGTCATTGGGACCTGTCGCCCACAAACACTCAGGGAGAGAACTCAATTCCGGGGGGAATTTATCAGTTGACAAATACATTGGAGAGATCACTCTCTGACCCAACATAAGCTCCACTCCCGCAGGAGAACAGTACAAAGTCGCATGTAACCGCTTCAGCAAATCCAGGCCCAAAAGATTCTCACCACAACCAGTAGTTAAAATCAACGGAGCTTCTAACTCACGAGACCCAATTGTAAGGGGCAATGGGCTAGAAACTGGATTGCTAACGGGGGCGCCAGAGAATCCAACGGAAACATTCGTTAAGCCAGACAAAGGTGCGCCAGGGAGTTTCGAATACATGATGGAACTTTTCGCTGCACCAGTGTCCAACAGAAAAGGCTCAACTACACCCAATGTTGCAACTGCGACATAAGGCCCTTTCTGATCAACCGGAACTGATACTACTCCCTCTCTTTGTCTATGGCTGTCCTAGTAATTACCGTCAGCATCAACATCATGCTCAACATAATAATCATCCACATGATACTGTGCATATTTACCAAATGATGAATCACGCCGATCAAAACAATTTTGCGAATCCGATGAAGTAATAAAACGCTCATTCTGATTCTGAGTAACACCGCTACCTCTACCACGTGACGCTTGTTGAGGACCACTACGTCCTCCTCGAGCCGAAACCCCATTGTTTCGGTCACGCAAAACCGGACAATTAAACTACAGATGGCCCTCACCCCTACAATATGCACATTGATTATACCCCAGCATAGGTCGTGGTGTGGAGGAGTCAGTACGCGACTGCGACCTAGAAAACTGTGTTTGTAATCGATTTTGCTGTTGCGAGACATTTTGAGTCGAGCGCGGAGGATACGCTTGCTGCAATAAGACCTTAGTTTTAAGATCCTTCGTTTTCCTATCTGCACGTTCGCTTTCTTCTTTCTCTCTTTTTTCGTAATATTGGGCCGTGGGTAATATTTGAGCAGTGGTAGAAACAGCCCACGAACTTTCAGAATTCTTTAATTTGTTGGTTAGTTCAGGCAACAAATTCGATACGAACTTGTCAACAAACAATCGCTGACCTCCCTCAGTGCTCATATCCTGACCACTGTGATCAATGAATGCCTCCTCAAATCTCGTAAAGAAATCGGAGACACTCTCGCCCTTCTTTTGTTTGCACGCAGACAATTTGTCCCAGTTAACTCTTATTGCTGGTATAAGCGTCTTCATAAGTGTGATTATCCTCTGGGGCAGATTTTCAATGATCTGTTCAGGTTTAGCCCTACCAACTTGTCGTCCATCGGCCGTCGCAAGAGCAGCCCAATCATCGCCTAACTCAGCTACGTGATTCTCTTGACGGATTTTCGCCCAAATCGGTTGAGGTACTACATTACCGAACAACATGTCGATATCGGCGAGATTCATAACAGTAGCATCCACTAGTTGGGATAACTCCTTATAATAACCCGTTGGATTTTTGCGGGGGTCAGGCAAAGTTTGCTTTATCTGTAGAACTTCCGATCGTTTCCATGGGAGGTGTATCCAAACTCTCTGAAAGTGTGGCAGAATAACAGGATTGGCAGCAGGATCACCTGGCATCCAAACTGGGGGAACTTCCCGCATAGGATACTGACCAGGTTGTGCCACCCGCTCCTCAGTGTCGTCCTTAAACAAAGCTCGAGGTTGTACTGTAGATCGAAAAGATAACAAACGCTCTAAAGCACGTCGAACATTACCACCCACAATCATACTATTCGAAAACTGATTCTGAAGGTCAGTCATCTCGGACGGTACATCATCTACCGCATCAGTATCCCACTCGTCTCTCAAAGATTTACACATCTCCTCGAACACGAATCTTTGGGTGGGCTCATTAAACTGAGAAAACGTCTCAAAAACTATACGCGAAGTGTACTTCGCGGGATGCCTAATCCATTTACGCGCCATTCTCACTAACGACTCACTTTCTCTACCATCAGGAATTTGACTATGCCTCTGGGAGACATCAGAAAGATCGGACCCAAGTATCGGTCCAAAAAGTGGAGAATAGAGATTAGCGACAGCATTAAATATACAACTACGAACAGAAGGGGAAGAAGAGGGAAGCACAGAAGCAACAACATTAGGAGTAAACGTTGAAGTAGGTGCAGTGGTCGGGATTGCAGGAGTAGTAGTAGCAATAGGCTGAGGATGTACCGGCAAAGGAGCAGTAGGAAGAAGAGCAGGTAAAGGAGGAGGAACAACTTGCGGCACAAGGGGGTTCGGAAGTACTGGAGGAACAACAGGCTGACCAGCAGCCGCCAGAACAACAGGCTGAGGACCTACAGGGATCACAGGAACCATAGTATCTTGTGCATAGGGAGGCGGTGACTTCAATAAATAAGACAATAAAGGATCCTCTACCGCTTCTTCTCCTATCTTATCAGAGCTAGACGGTAGAACCGAATAACATTTATCCACTGCCATATGATGCAGTCTAGTAAAAACTTCCTGTTCCTTCTCGTCTTTGTCCCGCTGATACTGTTCTGCATATCGCATTACCGTAATAACACCTTCTCTCTTATTTTTCTTAATCTGTTTGATTTCTTTCTGCTTGGCCTCTTTACGCCATAACCAAAAGGAATCCAACATGGCTGGCCTAGCTTTCTTTTTAAACAATTTAGCTTCAAGATTATCTAATATTGCAGTTTCGAATCTACCATGTGGTGGCCAACTAAGAACACCATCATTTTTAGTGTAACAAATCCAATATTCATTATATACGATAGGACCTATACCATGGCGACTATAGAGCTCATAAATTGGAGTTCCAACCGGAGGTATCGGACATGAATCCTCCAGCCGGGAATCCGTGCTGCAACATTTAAGGAAACCAAACAAAGTACTACGGCCAGGCATCGTGCACACTAACCGAGTTTCCAAACTTCAAGGGCTATCGAATTACGATGTCCTCGCAAAAAAATGCAAGACCCTCGGTTTTTGGCAATTGCAACTGTCAAATAAAAAACCCCAACGACCAAGAATCAACGACTAAGAACCACAAATGCAATGGACGCATGCAAACAACCAAGTTTACAAAAATACAAAGTAACCGCGCTTGGACGCCCTCGGGCAGCAATTCGCGCTTTACAAATACACTTCCAATTCTAATTCCAATTCCAACCGTCCCAACAAGGAACTACAAAACCAGGGACTCTGAGAGCGACCCACAAATACTTAACTGAAAGAACAATGGCGTCACCAGGAAGGCCCGTCTATCATCTCGCCGTACAAAGGACTACGCCAGGCGCCAAAACAGGTCGACAGTCAGGGCATCAGTCCGTCGCAGCCGTCAGGAGGCGGGAATCTTCGCGGGAAAAGTCTTCGTACCACTTATTTCGACAACTAGATCGATGAAGCGGGGTGCACCTTCCCTCGGAGATTTCACACGAAGTTCCTCACGATCGTCGGGCTTTGGACCGGTACCGCTGATGTCGCCCCACGTTGGGTGCCAACTGAAGGACTGGGCTATTCTAAGGCCCAGCGGTGCCAGGGGACAACACCTGAAACCTTCGTGGGTTACCTGTTCCGGTGTACAAAACACAGAGACACGGGACACTTCCTGCGGCGTCAAAGATCAGCATTTATTACTGCAGGGATTCAGAAGTCACAAGAAGTACACAGCGTGTAGGTTCTGGAAGACTGCTTCAAATTGCCAAAGTGGATCGCTCCTTTTATACACATTTTCGTCATTGCACAACATGGCAGACAAAAGGTTACAACTCAGTTCCCACAGTAAACTTCAAAAGGGTCGCATTCATGTTTCCAGAAGCCCGGAACATAATTACAGCAGCGTTGCCGGTTCCCAACTGTAAAAGCAGATTATCCCCACATTAAGCACATTCCATTCTGACTGTAAAAGAATTAGGAGAAGAGACAGAAACAGATGCAGGGGAAAAACAAGGACGCACAACAGATTGAAAAAGAGTGTAGAGAGCAATGTCGGAAACTTGATTGCAGGATCAAAGGACTCATGCCTAATGCATGCATGACTGAAACAATAGACTAGCACGGCAAGATGAGCCTCGAGCGGAGCCATCCGCCCTTGCCGTGTCGTCCCCCTCACCATAAAGACACCTTCAAAGGAACACGTGTCCTCCGCGAAGGCTTGGGAATCCCAGGGTCACGAAGCGGACAGTGTCCGTTCGCGGACTACTTGAGGGCAAGAGACAAAATGGATGCCACATCTAAAATGGAACCCGAAGGTTCAGATGGACACACCCGCGAATGAGACGAACCATACATAGTAGCGTAGCGAAAACGCGTACACCCACTAAACTCGTCATTTACGGTTCGTAGATACCAAACTCGTCCATATTCGAGCAACTCAAAATTGTCGTTACGAGCCTCACGGAACCTCAGGTGCAAGAAGAGTTCTGCCAGGTCCTTGGGTCGTGTCTCCAGGGTAGAGACAGGCTGAGCGCAGGACAAGCGCTGTGATACCCCCTTCATCATGGTGAAGTCACGCTAAGACCTGGAGGAATGAGAGTGGACAGCTGAGGGAAAGAAGTGCTCTCCCTCTCCCTGCAGATAGAGGCCCAGAGAGGTCTCCCCGTATTCAGCTGGCCAGCAGATCTGCAGGGGGCTAGTTGGAAGCTCCGTGTCTGCAGAAGGGACCAGCTGTGGGGAGAGCCCTCATTTTGGGACAAGAGCATTGCAAGGATGTCCAGGACGAGCCCCAGAAGTTAAGGCCAGACGTCCTGATGGTCGCCCCTATGTTTAGGTGGGGCCTAATTTAACTAGGGAGTTTTCCTAATATGTTTATGCCATACTGACATGGTTATGGTCTTGCTAAAGGGGCTATGCATAATGTGCTTAGACTATGGTGGTAATGTGTGCACCTAGTAAGTGATTAACATTCACTGCTGACGATGGTGGGCAGGATGGGTTATGGTGATGTACCACACTACTGTTGATAATGTTTTAAATACTATGCTATGTTATGCATACTATACTGTGTTATGCCTAACGCCTGGTGCATTTATAAGGTGGGCCTGATGTGATTAGGATATATGCCTAATGTGTTTATGCTAAGGGCCCTATTGCCAGTAGTTACTGCTTGTTTTCACTACCTGTGAGTTGTGATATGGTGACAGTGGCCCAATTGGCCCTGTAATATAAATAATCCCCTGTAAAGTCATACCCAGGGCCAGGTGGCACAGTTTATGTATTTGATTGCCTTCTAATGTGTTTTATGAGTAATACAAATGCTATGTTTATATAACCTTGTATGGAGTTTCAGCTTATACACACTCATAACTTTTTATTTACATATAATTTTTTTAAGCACATCCTAATTGACATATCTGTGAAATCTCATTCCTGTTGTCTAATTTGTTATGCAGATTCACTTAGAATGTCTTGTCAGTAAAAATCTCTAGTCAAAAATATAGCAATGAGGTTCCACTCTCAGTACAAAAGTAACAATAATAGCTACCCTTCCAACTGTGCTTTCGATGAAAATCCTGTACAGCACAAATCACAACCATCCTTTCATCTTTAATTTTGCTATACCACTTCTAAATAATCAGTTTTTTAAAACTTTCTAAGAATCCTGTGAAGAAGCCTAATTTGGCAGAGTGTTTAGTTGGATCCGCGGATCCTTGGTGGTGCTCAGTGCAGCCCCTGTGAAAATTCACAGCAGATCCGCGTACCTACATGGAAGCCAGTAAAAGCATTTAACAATGTACTATTAATGTTTTACTTTGTAAAAACGACTCCATTCAAACACAAATGCTCCCAAATAAGCAACGTTTCTACACCACTCTGCTGTTTAGTTTCACAGTACACTCATTTTTCTTCCCTTCCCCAGGCTCTTTTCGCACCTTTTCCATGGTGACCATGTTTGCAGCACTATCTAGCCATCAGTAGGTCAAACATTCACATTAGTGTTGTAAGCAGTATACTAGCTTCAAATGAAACTGTAGCAGGTGTGGTTGACTGGTTGTATTTGAAGCATATCCCTAACATATATATATTTTTTTCAAAGTCAATTATAGATGTTTTTATTTTGTTCCCCAGGTTACTATCTAGTATTACTTGCCTTCACATCTCCACCATCCAATCAAATATGCACTTTTATATTTTAGGTGCTGTATTCCATTTTAATTGCCTTTCAACTTCAAGTATGCCTCATTCACCTGCAGCCTTCTCCTCTGTGCTACTCTTCCTTCCCTCCAAAATGTTCACAGTGTGGATTGTGAGTCAACATTTTGTGTTTTGGGCCAGAGGGACTGTTAGAAAGAGTGGCATTGACGGGGACTTGGGTTTACCTAATGTAGACATTACTTGGGTTGGCCAGAGAGGGTTAAAGTACCATCAACTGCTACCTTTCATTGAAAGCATTGCGGATTGTCAACATCCAGATCATATGATTGTGCACTGAGGTGGCAATGACCTAGGCACAATTCGGAAGGTAGGACTGGAATTCCTAATGAAGGATACTTTTGGTAAATTAATGACACTTTTCCCCCATTATGCCTTGGTGTTCTCCAACATTTGTCAACACAAATGCAGGAAAGATGTTAATAAAACTGTTTCTCGATTCATCAGAGACCACATCATGGGCTTTAATTAGCACAACAATTTACACTTCGTTACAAGTGAAATACATGAAAAAGACCAAGAGTCCAATTCACAGGCAAAAGCAACAGGGTGCTCCTCAACAACTTAAAAGACTGTACTCTGTTCTGTTTGTAGTTATCAGCTACATGCCATAAAAACATAGGGCCTCATTTATGAAAAGTGACGCATCACTGCGTGAAAACAGTGATGCGTCACTTTTCACTGCGCCCTCCCTGCGACTCCAATGATGCGTCATATTTACAGTATGACGCATCATGTCGCAAGGAGTCACAGATACGTCAGTTTTTCTGACGTATCTGTAGGCGCAAAAGTGACGCATTGCTGGAGTGTATCACAAAAGTGACGCAACTCCAGCAATGTGTCCAGCCCCATGTGAAAGGGCCTGCGTCAGTCTTACGCCTGCTGTGAGGCAGGCGTAAGATATAGACGCATTTGCACCCTAGAAGTGGCGCAGTGAAATCTCGTAGATTTCACTGCGTCACATCTACGATGCTTACTTACGTGGGAACGCCCACCCTGCATACATTATACCTGACACAGGTATAATGTAGCGCAGGGGTTTACAAAGTGACGCATCTAGGTAGATGCGTCACTTTGTAAATATGGCGCATCATGGCGCATGTTTTATGCCACTGGTGCGTCACAAAAAGTGACGCACCGGTGTCGCAAAAGTGACGCAGGGGCTCATAAATGAGCCCCATAGGCTCTTTTCGGAGCCAACCCTATTCCCAAACACCAGTTTATTTTATTTTGAATAATTATTTCTAATTTCTCCATCAGATCTGCTGTGGATCATCCTCAGCCACTGAAGGGGTATGACAACTGTGTAGAGGTGGATCAGCAATGAATCCATGGATTCCTCCCCAACCAAAAGCAGACATTCAATACAAAACAACAACACATTTTGTACAGTGGGTATGTGAGTAAGTGTGTGAGTGGCTGAGACCCACACAGACATTTATATGCATACTCACAGACCCAGTACACTCACAGACCCACTAACAGATCCACACAGGAACTCACACACATACTCACATACCTACACAAACACTCACATACCCACTTCCACACTCGTAAAAGTTCAGAAAGAAGTGATCCGCACACCCTTATGTCCATAAAAACATTCAAGTGTCAGGCCCATATATTAGCCTATTGTCCAATCTATAATATTCACAATCAATACAATGATTATTGGACAGGAATTCAAGCAGTTCAGGTTTCCAAATCTATAGAAAAAGCAGAGTCCACCCCACTGTATTTCTTCAAAGATCCAATTTTTATTTTCTTGTGATGATAGATCCTCAAAAGCACAAACTGCCAACACGAGTTTCGTCCTCCCTTAGACTTTGTCATGGCTGCAATGCAAGATATATAATGCTATTGTAGTTACAGAGTAAGAGAAGAAGTTTCAAGCAAATAAATCAGATCTACATTCAGACTTAGACCCATTTACGAAAATGGTTTACTAAGAACAAGTCAAGACATCTTAATATGTTACAATATTTCGATAGATTTGAAATCAGACATTCTATCAAGACTTGTTCAAAATCATTAATTGAACATATTGTCAGAATCCTGAAGCTTAATGAGACATTTCTCATATTTGTTTACAATATCTAATGAAAAAGGTCTTCATAGATTAGTAGATAGTTCTGACGAAATAATCAAGTAGATTAAAAGCAAAGAACACCCAGACATTTTGTGAAAGAAAAGTATTATAAAGAGCGCCCTACATAACCCTAAATTACTAACAAGTGGTGTTAGTTACCATTTAAACCCCAAAGATTTGACGCAATTCAATAATAAAACACCTACCAAATAACGAGCTGATTCTTGATCAAATATAAATTCCACCAAGCAGCAAGGTATCCTAATATAAATTTCCTGAGGATAACCGCAAGTCTAAATAATAAGAAAAAAGATAATGATAATAATACATGATTTTTCAATGGTATTTCCCCAAATAGTCGATCACTCATTCTGATAAGATTTGGCTGAGGATATCATTATAATAATCATTGAAAGTATAGACTATAAACAAATCCTACATGACTATTTATAGTTGTAAAACCTATTGAATTTTCACCTTCTCTGTCAATTCAAGATGACAGTACTAAACAGATGGATGGATCCAAATTACTATAGTAAGCGCCACCTACTAATGAAAGTTGATATAAGAATGGCGGCGTCCTAAATCTCGTCTTTGAATTAATTGAGAGGAAACAGAAAAGCGCGGTCTAATACTAAAAGTAAGGCATGTCAGGAAACCGTCACAAAAGGAAGAAGCTAAAAATATCTTTGTTCGCATTATATCTTGATAAAAAAAACTTACTTTTTAAATATAATACCACCTATTTATGACAAAGTGGTTACGATAACATATCATTTGTATAATTAAAAGTGTTCACGGTAGCCCATCAATCACATGATAAGGAGATTTCTCGGTAGTAGCCTGCAAACAAAGTAAAAACATGTATAATTTTCTATATAGTTGTTGACCTGTAATTATATTTGTAATTTTTAAATACTCGCTAATCTCACCTTAAAAAATAAAGAGTATACGCTCGATGAGCCTTCTAAAGAGACGAAATATGGAACCCTGATACGTTCCAAACCTAGAAGAAAATTGACGCTCTTATTATATCAGAGAGGATTGATCATGTGAGAACAGGAAACACTCATAGTGTTATGATTCCTGTCGAGTCCCCAAAACACTCACCATAGGAAATACCGTCCTCTCCTGAAAAAACATCCCGATGGTAGTAGAAACGAAATACACGCCAAACTCCTTCCATATTAAGAGGAGAAGCCATGCGTAAAGCGCGTGTACATATCACGTGATGTGTCATGGCACCAAAGATTATTCCGATACGACTTCAAAGGCGAAAATCTCAGCGCCATATTGGAATGGTTACGGCATACTGCACTATTGTTTATTGAGCACTAGAAGGGCCAATCCAAGCGATCAGCATTTAATGTTGATCCTCTGTGGATCGCTCTATATATGAGCTACATGATAATCTCTATTTAAAACAATCATTCAAACGTACCCATTTGACCTTTATAAGCGGAATCATTCTGTAGTTAAAATTAAACAGTATGTGTTATTTAAGTGTCTAAGTTAAATTTAATCTCAAAATTTGTTAAATCCACCAGAACATAATATTTATTCGGTGCATTTATATAGTTACGTCGCGCGATATGTCATGTAACTACAAGTTGTTCCCAAACCGAAATTGGAAACAAAATTCTCAGCGCCATCTTGGAAAAGTTACATTGTGCAGTGTTTCTATTTGTTTATAGTTAATTTAGACTTTTTCTGCACTAAATCGGCCATTGATGAAATCAGCGATGACTGTTGGCCATCTATAGCTAATTCTAGATATGAGCTACATGATAGTCTCTGTTTAAGCACAATTGTTAATACGCACCCCTTTAAACTTTAGAATTGGCATCATTTGACCGTCAATATTGACAGTATTTGTATTTTAAGAGTCTGTGTTTAAATGAAAAAAGGAGGGGGGAAAGGGCGGGGGGAAGGAAAGGAAAGAAAAGGAGAAAGGAGAAACAGTAAAGGAATCCACTGATATATACCTTAAAGTAAGAGAGATGGAGGAACATATGTATCATGAAAAAAGTATTCAGCATAAAATTAGGATTTTGTCTTAAATTAGGATTTTGTCTTAAAACCAGAACTTAAGACAAATTTAAGTTTAACTTAAGTTTAACTTAAGACAAAACGGTAACTTGAGACAAAATCCTAACTTAAGACAAAATCCTAACTTGAGACAAAATCCTAACTTTACTACTACTAAATGTCTTCTGCGAATACCAAAAGTAATACATTTAGGATTTTGTCTCAGAATACTTCTGTGAATCGGCCCCTGGATGAATGGGTGAGTACAAGGGCAGTGCCTGGGTGATTCCATGAGAGCATAGATAGTACCTGGGTGATTGAATGACTGTATGGGTAGTGCCTGGGTGATTGGATGAGTGCATGCATAGTGCCTGCTTGGTTGCATGAGTGCATGGGTAGTCTGTGGTTGATTCCATGAGTGCATAGATAGTAGCTGGGTTAATGGAAGAGTGCATGTGTAGTGCCTGGGTGAATGGTTGATTGCATGGGTACTGCCTGGGTGATTGGAACAGTGCATGGGTAGTGCCTGGGTGATTGAATGTGTGCATGAGTAGTATCTGGTTGATTGGGTGAGTGTATGCATAGTACCTGTGTGAATGAATGAGTGCAAGGATAGTGTTTGAATGACTGTATGAGTGCATGGGTAGTGCCTGCATGATTGGATGAGTGCATGAGTACTTCCAGAGTGAATGCATGAGTGCATGGGTACTGCGTGAGTGAATGGTTGAGTTGAAGGATAGTGCCTGAGTTATTGGAAGAGTGCATGGGTAGGTGTTGAGTAAATAGTTGAGTGCAAGGATAGGGGCTGACCAAATAGAGAAGTGCATGGGTAGTGCCTGAGTGAATGGTTAAGTGCAAGGATAGTGCATGAGTAATTGGGTGAGTGCATGGTAGTACCTGAGTGAATGGATTAGTGCAAGGGTAGTGTCTGGCTCATTGGATGAGTGCATGGGCAGTGCCTGAGTGAATTGATGAGTGCATGTGTAGTGCCTGGATGAATGGGTGAGAGCAAGAGTAGTGCCTGGGTAATTCCATGAGTACATGGATAGTACCTGGGTAAAAGAATGATTGTATGGGTATTGCCTGGGTAATTCCATGAGTGCATAGATAGTGGCTGGGTGAATAAAAGAGTGCATGGGTAGTGCCTGTGTGATTGGATGAGTGCATGGGCACTGCCTGGGTGATTGGAACAGTGCATGGGTACTGTTTGGGTGATTGAATGAGTGCATACATAGTATCTGGGTGGCTGGATGAGTGTATGTATAGTGCCTGAGTGAATGAATGAGTGTAAGGATAGGGTTTGAATGATTAGATGAGTGCATGGGCTGTACCTTAGTGAATGCATGAGTGGAAAGGTAATGTCTGGGTGATTGGATGAGTGCATGGGTAGTGCCTGGGTGATTGGATGAGTACATAAGTACTGCCTGAGTGAATGCATGAGTGCATGGGTACTGCGTGAGTGAATGGTTGAGTTGAAGGATAGTGCCTGAGTGATTGGATGAGTTCATGGGTAGTGCTTGAGTGAATAGTTGAGTACAAGGATAGGGGCTGAGTGAATACGGGTATGCATGGGTAGTGTCTGAGTAAAATGTTGAGTACAAGGATAGTGCCTGGATGACTGAATGAGTGCATGGTTAGTGTGTGAGAAAATGGATGAGTGCATGGGTAGTACCCAAGTGAATGCTTTAGTTCAAGAGTAGTGGCTGACTGAATGGATGACTACAAAGGAAGTGCCTGCATCATTGCATGAATGCAAGGCTAGTGCCTGAGAGAATGGATGAGTGTATGCATAGTGCCCGAGCAAATGGATGAGTGCAAGGGTAGTGTCTGGGTGATTGGATAAGTATATGTGTAGTGCCTGAGTGATTGGATGAGTGCATGGGTAGTGGTTTAGTGATTGGATGAGTGCATGGGTAGTGCCTGGGTGAATGGATGAGTGCAAGGGGTGTGCCTGAGTGATTGCATGAGTTCATGCATAGTGTTTGGGTGATTGGATGAATGCATAGGGAGTTTCTGAGAGAAAGCATGAGTTCATGGATAGTGCTTGAGAGACTGGACGAGTGCAAGGGTAGTGCCTTGGTCAATGGATGAGTGCATGCATAGTGCCAGAGAGAATGCATAAGTTCATGGGTAGTACCTGGGTGAATTCTCGAGTGCAAGAGTAGTGCTGAATGATTGGATGAGTGCATGAGTAGTGCCTGGTTGACTGGATGAGGGCAAGGGTAGTGCCTGCATTATTATATATCTGTATGGTTAGTACCTGAGAGAATGCAGGAATGTTTGGTTAGTGCCTGAGTGAATTGTTGAATGCAAGAGTAGTGCCTGAATGACTGGATGAGTGCATAGGTATTGCCTGAGTGATTGGATGAATGCATGGGTAGTGTCTGAGTGAATGGATGAGTGCAAGAGTAGTGCCTGGGTCATTGGATGAGTGCATAGTTAGTGCCTGAGAGGATAGATGACTGCATAAATAGTGCCTGAATGACTGGCTTAGTGCAGGTTAGTATCTGGGTGATTGGATGAGTGTATGGGTAGTGCCTGAGGGAATGGATGCATGCAAGAGTAGTATCTGGCTCATTCGATAAGTGCATGAGTAGTGCCTGTTGGATTGCATGAGTGCATAGGTAGTGTCCAGATAATTTGCTGACTGCATGGGTAGTGTCTGAGTGATTGGATGAGTGCAGGGTAGTGTCCGGGTGATTGGATGAGTGCATGTGTAGTGTCTGAGTGAATGGGTAAGTGCATGCATAGTGACTGGGTCATGTGATGAGTGCATAGGTAGTGCCTGAGTGAATGGATACGTTCAAGGGTAGTGCCTGAGTGATTGGAAGAGTGCATGCATAGTACCTGGGTGACTGGATGAGTGCAAGGGTACTGTCTAAGTGATTGGATGAGTACATGAGTAGTGCCTGGGTGGTTGGATGAGTACATAGGTAGTACATGAGTGAATGGATAAGTGCAACATTAGTGGGTGGATCATTGGCTGTGTGTCTGCATAGTGTTGGCTTGATTGCAGGAGTGTATGGATAGTGCCTGAGTGAGTGTATGAGTGCAAGTCTAGTGCCTGGATGATTGTATAAGTGCATTGGTAGTGCCTGCATGAATGGTGAGTGTAATAGTAGTATTAATCCAAGAATGGGGTTATTGTTCCTAATGACACCAGGATGGTGTCCATAAAGAGAAGAAAGAAAAGTAGGCTCCTAGGTACTTTTTTCTTAATGTGAGACAGTCACAAGTTATGTCTCTCGTTGCCCTTACACATCCCAAGGGATGTTATGCTTCATCATTGGGCAATGCTTCTCATTGGGCGGTTGCTGCAATGCCCAATGGGTCCTCCGAAGGGTCTCTTTAGTGGAGATCTTCTTAATTCGCCATATGATGAGTGGGGGTGTGAGTTTTCGATGGGGTCATGAAGAGTGAAAATGTGAATGAGTATTAAAGCTGGCTAAGGGATACCATAAATGTTTTCTAACATGTTGGTTCCCCTGTCAGAGTAAAAAAAACATAGTTTGTTGTTACTAGTGGGGTAATAATGTCCCCTAGTAACTAAAAGGTCGACATGTTTTGTGACTTATCATGGTCAAAAAGATAACTGGCGGTCATCAGGACCAGAAGAATAGTTTTTTAAGTGAGAAATTCTTATTGAGTTACCCCAATTGTGATAATTGGTAGAGTAGGCCCCCTTAAGTTTTGTTGAGGGTGGTGCCAGCTCATGATAACCACTATTATTCTGACCTAGAAAGCTGGAAAAGAATAAAAAGAAAGACGCACAAAGAACATTATTAGGTGATGCCCAGTGATGGGATATTTGATGGCATCACATCTCGACAGTGTACTCGCTTGTCACACAAAGAAACTAGGATTAGACATGGTGATGTGATATCTGGGGCACCTTCATTAGTTGCGAGGTCATAGCACATATCTTTCAATCTGTGCACATCCTATTATTTCTGTGGTGGATAAGATACATTTGTTACAGTCACAAATATCTGTTTGGGATTACTGGCACATGCAGCCCTTATTATCACTGGCTGAAAAGGAAGAACTGAGCATGCAAAGATTACCAATGATTGATCGTTACATAGTCTTAGCTATTATTTACAGTCAATAGGCTTCATAAGCTATCGCATGGCCACTGGCTGTGATTGTCAATGAGTTAGAAAGAAGAGCAGGAGGTTTTTAAAAGAAGGTTAACTGGTACTGGCATGTGCCACGGAGCCCAATAACCATTCTTGCATGGGGAGAAACACCTTACTTATGGTTTTGCCAGGTGCGCGAGTCTGCTACACCAACCCTCGACCATACTTGCCTGGATGTTGGTTGCGAGGCTTGCTGGCATCCGTGAAGTAGAGTCTTTTTTTAGTCACCTGATGTCCAGTTGCCTGGCTTCCGGTGGGCGTTTCCCAATTTCTTCGCACATTAGCGGATGCCATCTTGTAGTGTGGTGCTGTGTTATGTACCTTACTGTATAGAGGATCCTGAGTACAGGGATCTTCGGTTTATTTTAAACAAAGGGGAGAAGAGTGATGGAGCATAGAAGTTTATTCATAGATGTAGGACTATTCTGGCGATATAGTCATAGAATCAGGGGATCTGCATTAATCATTGGTACCTTGGTGTTCATGTAAGTAACTGATTGCTCAGGCCAGAGATACATGTGCGGTCATAAGTCGATTATGCTGACCAGCATCGCATAGGTTGGATTAAGAGGGGAGAATCCAGATCCCCAGCAATGATATTTACTCCATAGGGTTTTTTTTGGTTAAAAGAGTGAAAGGACACCCCCCTAGTTATGTCAATGAGTATAGCGAGTGCGGAATAACCCATTTATGGCGATGCTATAGTTTGTAGAACATGAATGTTTTCGGTCTACAGTTGCCCACTACTGAATGTATGTAATCTCTTCCTAGAGGTAATGTTGGACAAATTTATTTTTACTCAGTGGAGTGTAAGTCCCATGATGCTTTAAGTGTGGAGAAATTAAAGAGCTCTATTTCTTTGTGTCGAATTCACTAGAAACTTGGGTGCATCGAGTCATACGTATGGCATTGTGGGTCAAAATTTGATCCATGGGATGTCCTCATTAAGTCCCTTCTTGTATGTCTGAAGCCGATGTACCCATTCTTCTTCTCTTCTGAACAGGGTTGTTGTGCTCCACGCAGGATCTGCCTCTATGATGGCCCATTTGATGTCATCTGAAGAGTGTTTCTTTTCAATGAAGTGTTTGCACATTCTGGTAGCGAGGCATCCGCATCAAATTGTTTTTTTGTGTTCCCCTATCCGAACTTTGACCGGTCTGGTGGTCATCCCTATTTAGATTAATTCACATGGGCAGGTTATAAGGTATACACAATTCTTAGTGCGGCACTTTGTGTGCTGTCTCTGTGTCCAGATGAATTTGCCCAGTTTCAGCGTCTTAGTGTGTTTTGTGGATGCACAGGTGTTACAGGCGCTACAGGGGTAATGTTCCATTACCGGAGGAAGGTTCCACAGGGTGTTTTTTCCCGGGCTTCTGCTTGGGAGTGGTCTGGTATGTACCAGCTGCTCTCTCAGGTTGGTGGCCCTCTTAAAGGCAAACCTGGGTTGTGCTATATTCAGATTGTCTGTGTTCAGAATACTCCAATTTATTAGTATAATGTCATTGATTTTGTTAGACAGTGGCGCGAATGTGGTGACACAGGTCACCACATCCTCATTCGATAACAAGTTGTTTTCCAGGAGGCCTTCACAATTGGTATTGCGTGCTCTTTTCCTGTGGTTTTTAATCACACTAGTTGGGTAGTTTCTGATTTACAAGTTAGCTGTTAGTGATGTTGCTTGGGAGTCGTAGTCAGTTAGAGAGCCACAGTTCCTACGGATCCTGAGAAATTTGCCATAAGGCAGATTTTCTGGTAGAGCCTTCGGGTGGTGGCTGTCAAAAGGGAGAAGACTATTACAGTCTGTGTCTTTTTTGTAGGTTTTGGTATGTAGACCTCCCTGTTTCATGGAAATCAGAAGGTCAAAAAAAGGTACTTCCTTGTTAGACAGTCATTTGGTAAAGCGCAAGTATGGTTTCAAATGGTTGATCCAGTTGTTGAACCTCAGACAACTCTCATCAATTTGAATATAGCACAGCCCAGGTTTGCCTTTAAGAGGACCACCAACCTGAGAGACCAGCTGGTACATACCAGACCACGCCCCTGCAGAAGCCCGGGATATAACACCCTGTGGAACCTTCTTCCGGTAACGGAACATTACCCCTGTAACAACTGTAACGCATGTGCATCCACAAAACATACTAAGATGCTGAAACTGGCTAAATTTATCTGGACACAGAGAGAACACAGGATCTGTAACACTAAGAATTGTGTATACCTTATATCCTGCATGGGTGAATTATTCTACATAGGGATGACCACCAGACCAGTCAAAGTTATGATAGGGGAATACAAAAGTACAATTCAATGCGGACGCGTCGCTATCAGAATGTGCAACCCCTTCATTGAAAAGAAACACTCTGCAGACAACATCAATTGGACCATCATAGAGGCAGATCCTGCGTAGAGCACTACAACCCTATTCAGAAGTGAAAAACAATGATGGGTACATTGCCTTTAGAAACACAAGAAGGGACTTAATGAGGACATCCCATGGATTAAATTATGACCCACCCTGCCATACGTATGACCCGACACACCCAAGTTTCTAGCGATTTTGACTCAAAGAAGTAGGTCTCTGTCATTTCACCACACTTAATGCATCATGGGACATACACCCCACCCAGTATAAATACATTTGCCCAACATTACCTCTAGGAAGAGATTACATACATTTAGTAGTGGGCACCTGTAGACCGAAAACATTAATTCACTACAAACTATGGCATCGCCTTAAGCAGGTTATTCCGTACTCCCTTTGCTCATTGACATAACTAGGGTGTGTCCTTTCACTCTTTTTACCAAGAAGAACCCTATGGAGTGATTATCATTGCTGAGGATCAGGATTCGTCCCATCTGAATTCAACCTGCATGATGCTGGTCAGCACAATCGACTTATGACAGCACATGTATCACTGACCTGAGCAGTCAATTACGTACATGAACAACAAGGTACCAATGATTGTTGCTGATCCCCTGATACCATGACTATATCACCAGAATAGTCCTACATCTATGAATAAACTCCTATGCTCCATTACTCTTCTCCCCTTTGTTTAAAATAAACTGAAGATCCCTGAACTCAGGATCCTCTATACACTACATTAACACAGCACCACACTACAAGATGGCTCCTGCTCATGCACAAGGGAATTGGGAAACGCCCATCAGAAGGTAAGCAACCGGACGTCAGGCGACCAAAGAGACTCTACTTCACGGATGCCGGCAAGCCTCGCAGCCAACATCCAGGCCTGCATGTTGGAGGGTAGGTGTAGCAGACCCGTGCACCTGGCAAAACCGAAAGTACGATGTTTCTCCCCATGCACGAATGGTTTTTGGGCTCCGAGGCACACGCCAATACCGAGTACCCTTCTTTTAAAACCTCCCTCTCTTCTTTCTACCCCATTGTCAATCACAGCCCGTTACGGTGCGGGTGGCCATGCTATAGCTTATGCAACCTATTGACTGTAAATAATAGGTAAGACTATGTAACAATGCATCATTTGTAAGGTTTGCATACTTAGTTCTTCCTTATCAGCCAGTGACGATAAGAACTGCATGTGCTAGTAATCCCAAACAGATATTTGTGACTGTAACAAATGTATCTTATTCACCACAGAATTAATAGGATGTGCACAGAGTGAATTGTAGGCGCGATGACTTCACAACTAATGAAGGCGCCCCAGATATTACAATACCATTTTTAACACTTGTTCCTTTGTGTGGCCAGCAAGTTCACTGCGAGATGTGATGCCATCAAAAATCCCTTCATTGGGCATCACCTAATTATGTTTTTATGTCCTTTGCCTGCTTATGCATATTTGCGCATCTTTCTTTTTATTCATTTGCAGCTCTCTAGGTCGGAATACCAGTGGTTATCACAAGCTGGCACCACCCTCAACAAAACATAAGGGGGACCGGTCTACAACTTATCACAATTGGGGTAACTCAATAAGAATTTCTCACTTAAAAAACAATTCTGATGAAGCGCCAGGGATATTTTTGACCTCGATAAGGCACAAAACATGTTAACCTTTTAGTTACTAGGGACATTATTACCCCACTAGTAACAACAACCTAGGTTTTTTTTTTTACTGTAACAGGGAACCAACATATTAAAATAACATGTATGGTATCCCTTAGCAAAGTTTAATACTCATCCACACACTCACTCTGTATGACCCCATGGAAAACTAACACCCTCACTCATCACACGGCGAATTAAAAAGATCTCCGCTAAAGAGATCCTTCGGGGGACCCGTTGGGCATTGCAGCACTGGCCCAATGAGGTGCATCGCCCAATGATGAAGCATGACATCCCTTGGGATGTGTGAGGGCAACGAGAGACATAACTTGTGACTGTCTCAAGTTGAGGTAAAAGTACCTAAGAACCTACTTTTCTTTCTTCTCTTTATGGACACAATTTGTATGTTATTTGGAACAGTAACCACATTGTTGGATTAATATTATTGTGTGGCGCAGGGGTACTGGACATTTATTAGCTCTAAGTCCCATTCTTTTCCTTGTTTGACAGAGAGTAATAGTAGTGCCTTCATGATTGGATACCTGCACAACTAGTGCATATGTGATTGCATAAGTGCATGCATATTGCCCGGTTGATTGCATGAGTGCATGGGTATTGCTTTCAAATGAGAACATACATCAAACTTCAAAACTGATAAATGTTCAAATATAATAAAAAAACACTTTCAATACTCACCTGTCCCATATAATGAACAAAATGTAATCCATACACTTTCTTGTACACAAATTTAGACAGCATGCAGTATAAAACAGAGGCATTCTGGTATTTGTAGTCTTTTTTTTGATGTAGCATGTCACCATAAAGAGGCAGAGATAAACATATTGACTTTTTGAAAAACATTGCAAAACTTACAACAGAGACAGTAAATGAGTTTGTGTTTTATATTTGGCTAGGCGTAACATTGTAAGCATTCAGTGAATAATGAATGTGCTTATTATGAATATTCTATTATATATCCTTACCTCTCAAATAATTTACTTACTAAGTCTATTTTTGAGTACTATTATCCTGAACAGCATCAAAACTGTTTTCAATCTTCAACAGTACCTACTATGAAAAAAACCTGTTAATTAATGATAATATATTAGAGGTAGTATAATATATATTTTTTGGAGAACACAACATTAAGTTAGAATTAGATAACAATATCAGTTTCCCTTTTTTGCTGTTCTGAGATCGTGCATAACTTCACCATACACAGTGATTTCAATGTAGCATCATCATTGTACAGCGGGGGAAAAAACAATCAAGTTGATAGTTGAAAAACCTCAAATAAATATAGTACATCATTATCAATATGTGTAGCCAAGTGTTTTAGTAGCTACACTTTGTAAATCACTTATTTCATCTACATTAACTCCATTATTTATCACAAATACATTTGGAATAATGTAGAATTTCATTTATATCTGGTACAATATTGACAACAAATATATAAACTATTTGCATTTAAAAACAATATTTAACAAGTGATATCAATTAGGCCAAATAATAATCAAACACTAATTATAAACACCAATAGGTTGCAGTGCTTTCTACTTTCTATTACATCTTAACCAATAGGCTGAATGATGTACTCATATCTTTGGCTGGAGAAATAACATATAAGAATTTGGTAACTGAGAAGGAAATCTGGCTTTGAATTCCAGGTGGGCATCATTGCAATGTGTCCATCCGTTGTTACACTTTAAATAAACAGTATAGTGTCCAGATGTTGTAGTAGTTCCATCATGGAAAATAATAGCCACTGTTATATAAGTTCTTCCTGAAATAGATATTTGACTTCCTTTAAAATCTGTTATTTTTGTTTCAAATTTACTTCCAATTGTTCTACAACATTGTAACATTAAAATGACATATTTTCCAAATCTATCTATATTTTATGTAGACAACATCTCTGATCTACAATGTGAACATGTCATATCTTGATTTGCAATTTGTTAATAGGTACTGATTTAAAATCTGGTATTGTTAAGTACAGGAATCGTTCTGATTCTATTTCAGTGGTAGAACTAAATGAACACTCTTCACAGATATGGTCCCATTTGTAACGTAGTCCAAATAAGTTATCAATGTGTATTCCTTTTTGTTCTAATACTCCAAGTATGAGCATTAGAAATTTGTGTGCATCTTGTAGCATGTTTAGAGTGAATTTGAAAGAACCAGTACATAAAGATGTTGAATGCCAAATGGTGTAGAGCAGAACAAAATCTTTTTCCACAATTTTCCATAATGTCATGATGAAGATGTGGTAAATAAAACACAACATTCAGAAACACATTAGCATAACAGTTGATACCTGAACTATTTTCCAACTGGTATCCTACAATATCATTATCACTTTCCATTTATTTTACTTTATGCCTTCAACTTTCTCCTTAATTATTTTATTTTCAGCCTCACTTGATTGTTTGATGTATTTCCGCTAATACACAGTATATGTTTCTCATATATTGGATATATGCCTAAATGAGGAGCATAAAGTATTCTTAAACAATTGTACTCTCTTACACAATTTACATCAGTACTAATCTTTTTCTCATCAAAATCTATCAAATACAAACCAGACAATATTCTTACTCAAGACAATGCAACATATGCCATTCCCTCTTTGATCACTGTACTTCCAATATTTACAAAAGCTGTGTCTATACTTAAACCTTGAGATTTATGAATAGTTACTGCAGAAGCTGGAGACAGAGGGAACTGTCGTCTACGAACATTCAAGTCTTTTACAAGCAACAAACGTACAATACAACGCCCAATTTGTTTTACCGCATAAATCTGGTAAGATTTTATAATCATAAATTATATTCCATCTCTACAAAACAAAATCAACCACTTTTCCCATTGCTCCATTTACTAATCTTTCCTCTACATTCAAATTACGCTGCAAAAGTACTCAACAGTTTTTACATACACATAAACTCTTTTACAATCCTGCAGTTTTAGATACAGACTTTTCCAAGGAATCCAATTTAGTCTGTAGTTTCTCAGTAAGAATAATTTTTACTCCTCGATGTTCGATTTTGTCTATAGCTTGAATTTTTTGAATGTGTTGTTTTTCCAGTTTGAGAACTTGTTCATTAAATGTAGAACACTGTTGTAGTGTAGGCATTAGGCAAACTATAGACTTCTTTTCTACAAGTATATTGTACTTTAATTCTGGTGCTGTTTTTACAGGTGTATCCAAGTTCCTTATATCCAACTTTCTAAAGCTTCTTTACCATGTTGCGTCAACATACCAATTCCTATGTCTTTAAGAACATTTACATAATCTTCATCACCTGCTTGTCACATATTCTTAGCAAGTTCTTCATATTCAAACTTTAACAAAATATTTACATTCCCAATATTTCCAAAAGATTGCCACTGTCATCATGGACAAGTGTTTTAAAAACAGGTTGTCCTTTAACAGGAGTAAGTTGTAGTAGGTCTCCAAATACAATTAAACGTTTTCCTCCGAACATAACATTATAATCTGTTTTTAAAATCTGTTGCATTCTCAAGTGCACAAAGGCATGCATTAAGTTTGAGACCATGCTCACTTCATCAATGATTAAAAGTTTCAGTTTCTTTAGTACTCTTGAAACTTCATAGAAAGATTCTCCATATTGCTTCTGATATTGTTACCATGTTCAACAGGAACCATAAGTAATCGAAGTAAAGTAATACCTTTAATGTTGTGTGCTGCTAATCCAGTTGGAGCTGTTACGACACAAGACAAATGTGATCCTGTAGTTTTGTGTAGATAACTGGTCAAAACTTTAATTAATAAATGTTTTCCTGTTCCAGCTTCACCACTAATGTACACTAATGTACACTAATGTATAATATGATAGGTTTAAATGATGAACATTGGCATTCTTTTGTTTCATGAAGCATACCATGTTCTATCTGTTGTTTGACTTGCGTATACATTTCTGTTTTGTTCAATATTTAATTGGGTTGGGAGCCCCATCTTTCACCTCATAACATCAACCGGTACTAACAATTGAATGTACTAATGTGTTCTCTTGGAAATAACTTCCTTCATTAAAAAAGGGCTCAGGACTGGAAGTGTGCTTCCATTCACCTGTAAAAGTTTCTTTTGCATTTCTCCTTCATAAACACCATTGTTTTATCCAATGTTGTCATTCTCTTCAATATTGTAATGGTGTTGCCATTTTTTTCAAACAAGACCTAGATTGGATCTCTTTAATGTTAGACACCATTGAGGGCACAGAATGTTTGGCTTTTGATGCACCTTATCCCCGACAATGCAGAGCCGAAATCTTGCTGTATGAGTCTCCGGGGACTCCTGGCAATTTTATTACCTCACTTAGTGAAGTTACTACCCCTTAGATTAATCAGTTCCTCCTTTTGGAAGATTTCGACTTTCACATGGATAAGGCACTGGATTCTTCAGTAATCTCACTCTCTGATACCATGTTGGCCTGCAATCTGACCCCATTTATTTTTGCTCAAACACATAATAGGGACCCACTCTTGACCAGATATTTTGAAACTTGGAAATGGTAGCAGATCCACCGTCCCCCATTACCTGGTCTGATCACTTTCTTATTAATTTTAAGATACCTAGCCTAGACATGGGATCTTTGCTAAAAGCAACAAGGAGTGAACACAGCTTCAGAGCCTTCCACAAAATATCCTTACTGGCGCTGGTGGAGTCTCTAGAACTTTCCATCCTATCACTATCCGGCAACCCTGAACTCGATGCCCCTGTGCTTGAATCCTGGCTTTGGGCTAAAATTGAGGCTACTGCCTTTATGGCCTCTCGTCCTTCAAGGAGGACCGGCCCCCGCTCCATGGTTTTAATGAATCCCTAATAACTTGTAAAAGCACATGTAGAGGTCTAGAAAGGAAATGGCGGAACTACTACTACTATGATAGGAATATTGACAAGGCAGCCTTAAAATCCTATTATTCTCTGGTGAAAACTGCCAAGAAGAACTATCTACAATCCAAGATTGAAATGGCTCACAACAAGTGAAATTAAATTTTCACTATTGTAAAATCCTTCACTTCCCCTGAGGTCGGTAAGAAAGAATCCTGCTTTCAGCTGATTGGACCAAGCACGTGGCTCTATCCCTCCACAATAAGATTGCTACACTCCAACTGTCTTTTCATAACATTCCTGTGGAGGACCAGGTCTTATTTCAACCTTTGAATGAAATGTCTGGCACCTTGCAAACCCCTGCATTGTTAGAGTTCCCTGAAATGCAAATTGGATGAGTCTCTTCCTTACCTCAAAAGCCTCAAATTCAGCTCCCCAATAGATGCCTGCCCAGCCAAACTATTAGCACCTCTAGCTTCCACCATCAATCCCACAGTAAATAAGTTGCTAAATATATCCCTCTCTAAAGGCTAGGTGCAGCATATTTGGAAGCAGGCAAAAATTCTACCACTTCAAAACAAACAACAGCCGATCAGAATGATATGCCCATCTTCTTCCTCCCGGCCCTCTCTAAAGTTTTAGAGAAACACGTTAACAGAGCAATTTCAGAGCATGCAGAAAATCACAATTTGCTGCATATGTCCCAATCTGACTGCATGGCAAATAACAGCACAGAGACTGCTCTGTTGGAAGTTTCAGAGCACATAAACATATGTATGTATTATTCACATAATATATAAATATTATACAAAAAAGAAAGGCAATAGTGCAAAGTGTCTCAAGTGTTACATGAACCTAACAGTTGGGTGACAAAGTGTGACAATATATACAAGGTTTCAAGGATTTCTTCTAGCATAAATGACCATTTCTGAAATATTCACAAATTTTCAGCCACTTTAAGCAATAATAAGTGCTGTATCAGTGGTTCGCTTTCATCAATACTGTCGACGGCGTTTCGACCCTCTCTAGAATGTGGGGTCTCATCAGGACCTATGATTGTGGGGACATCTAGGAAGGAAGGTGAAAAATGTGAGGTGAGCATATGGCCCTTTTACCAGCACAGAAATGGTCAAAGATATCAGTTAAAGCAAAAGAGTGAGTACCTGAATGATTAATTGCGCAGTTTGAGTGATAGGGTGTGCCAACCGTGAGTGAAAAGAAGAGAAAGGTACTCACAGGGAGACCCAGCCGGGTTCTGATGGGGTACCGGTTAGATAAGGAAGGTAAAAGGTTAGGAGGACAAAACGATCCTCTAGCAAGCTACTGCAAGTATCGGTGAATGGTGACACTTACCCCTGTAGAGGGTGAGCAGGCGATCACAATGAGGTTAAGATGGCGGGGACTGGAGCAATGAGGAGATTCTGGGAATAAGGAAAACAAATGGGACTATTCACGGCTCTCACACGCTAATAACACTTTCTTAGGGCCTGCGGGTGACCAAGGGATTGGTTGTGATTCTCACCGGGGCGTAGAATTCGGTCCTTGTAGCGGATGGCAGGCCAGGATGTTGCATTAGTCCGCTATTTGTAGGATATGTAACCCGATTCCTGATGGTGGAGGAATCGAGTGGTTAGCAACAAGGGAGGGACCTATGTGTGAGAGATGCGAGCACACTCTCATGGAGTGCTACCTGTAGCTTACCTAAAAATTGTAGGGGTTACAGGTTGTACGAACGATGCGTATTACCGTCAGTCTGCAAACGTCTGCTGTCGGTGGTTGATGCCACAGAGTGGACATGCGCGGTAGCTAGAGATCAGAGGAGCAGACCAGGACCATGTGCAGGTCTCTGAGGGATTGCCGCGGCACAGAGTTATCCGGGTATCAGTAATGCACAATAGAAAGTGAACAAAGACGGACACGAGTGGTGTCTAGGAGTACTAAAGAGGTTGGCACAGTGTGTGGGTAATAGCGCAAATCATATTCAAAGGTGGGAGTACTATTGTAAAGATGTTGGCAGTGAATGTATGGGTATATAAGAGTGCAATTGGTAAGGTTTATACGTGCTGTACATATGTATACTCAACATGTGCTATAGCTTAAAGCCACAAAAGGTGTTGGCATAGAGACATTTTCAACATATGATGTAGTCCATTTCATGATAAACATGGTATTCGTAACGGCTTAGTTATCTGGCAGAGGCTAGAGCTGAGCACAAGAGTCATGTATATCAACACTTTAAAATGTACAATTGGAGAAAGAAAACCCTGTGTTGAACTATACTTGGTTAAACTACACATGGATGATAGAGGTATCCATCAAATATAGAGACATAAATAGTCTCATATGATCGATATTGCATTATATGGGGCACTTCCAAAGCACACCCATAGAGGTGCAGGCATGGTGAAACGTTACATGGACACATGTCATATCAGGTTATGAGACCAAATGAGGAGAGAAGGTATCAGGGTGGCTATGTCAGTTTAGTGTTGCAACAAAGCTGTGCCATTCATCCGCAGAATTGAGTCCTTTGTTTATAGAGTCAATTCTGTCTATCCTGTGACATTCACGTCTCTGTAGAATTTGTGTGATGTTACCGCCTCTCTCAGGGAGTTTGGCAGTATCAATCAATCACTTGCCACCTGATCTCATCAGCTCTGTGATGTTTCTCATTTAAATGAGACACCAGCGGGGCATTTGCAACTGATCGTCGTATGAGACTGCGATGCTGCCTGATGCGGGCTTTAACAGGTTGTTGGGTTTGCCCGATATAAGGTAGTCCGCAGGGACACCAGATGCAGTATACCACATTGCGTGTATTACAGTTAGAGAAAAACTCAAGGATATGTGTGCAGTTGTCGTGCCTGAAGGTGTTGGTGTTCTCAGTGTAGGGGCAGACTACGCAGTTGCCACATGATGGCCTTTTACCTCTGGTAGGCCCTAGGTGGATTCAAGAGTATTACACTTTCTTTTGGTTGTTTCAGTGGATGATCTAATGAGGTGGTCCTTTATGTTTTTACCTCGTTTGCAAATCCACCGCGGTTCCACAGTGTAGGGTCTTGATGGAGCTACGAACCCTTACAGGAGTTCAAAAACCGATTTCCAATAATACTGGTAGTATTTTTTAAGAACACACCACTCAAAACATAGTACTGATTTTGGAAAACTTACTTTAGTAGCATATCACATATATAACTTTCAATTTCATATTTTAAAACCACAGTGACTTTTCAACCCTTCCCCCATTCTTCTAAATCCTAGTTTCCATAGCAACAGTTTCCTTAACAACTGCACTAGCACGTCACAAGTTCACCATATTTTTAAATTCAGCACACTAGCTTGCAAATGCGAATAGCAGGTGTGGTTGACTTTTGCAAAATATTAGCTTATCCTATCTACTGTATTTTTCAAACATTTTTCAATAACCAATCAGAATGATGCCTGTTCAGTAAACTAACATTCATCGTCTTTTTTGAGTACACACTGTTTGTGAACAACCAATCACTTTTTTTTGTAAAACAGCATCTTCTCTTCTTTTTTAGATAACTCTCTTTCTACCAACTGACTTACTCCGCTACAGTCGTTTTTAGATTCTTTCCAGACATCCCATCAAAATGCTTACAGTATATATTGAAGGCACAGATATGTGTTTTGGACCAAAAGGTATGCTGAACACAGAGGTATTGACAAAGACCTAGGTTTGCAAAATGTGTATATTAAATGGATTGCGCACAGAGGATTAAAGTGTCAGCAGTTGATGTCTTTGGTTAAAACCTTTTAGCATCTCCAACCCCCTGACCTCATGATTGTGCACTGTGATGGCAATGACCTAGGCACATTGGCAGGGGTAGGATTGGAAATCCTAATGAAGGATACCTTTGCACAATTGATGTTGCTTTTCCCTCACACTGTCTTTGTATACTCTAATATATGCCAAAGACAGAAAGGGAAGTGGTCAAATCAATTCTGTCCACAGATTGACAAACCTGGGAAGCATGTTAATAAAGCTGTTTCTGCTTACCTCGGAGACCATAACATGGGCTCTAGCTATAACAACAATCTAAGTTTTGTCATGCATGACATCTACACAAGTGATGGAGTTCACTTCACAGATGAAGGAAATAGACTGTTTCTCAACAACCTTAAGCTGTGCAGCTGGACTTACATGTAGCTGGAAGAAAATCATAATGAACACAACAGCTCTTTTTAGAGCCAACCTATAACCCAACAGTGAAACATATATATCTTTGAATATATATGTTCTATCTAAATATTTCCCGGATTCGCGAACTCGTTGCAAATTCTCAAAAAAAAAGCACAAATTCAATGTACTACAACACATTTCACTTTTCAACTATAACTTTTAATTTATTATTTTTTAATATTATTTCTAACTCTGTCAGCTTTAAAGTGATTATAAACTTTAATCTCACCACCTCTATAAAAAAGTTCACAATGCAATACTACCTTCTGAATTGTAAATGATATAATAATATATTTCAGGTGAATCCAGGAATCCACTGTGCTGTTACACTGGGGGGGCCACGCTGAAAGCCACAATAGTGTTGTGACTCCTACCACGAGAGGAAAAAATATTAATGCCTCCCACTACAATAGGGCCATTTTGGCCCTGTGGACCCTAAACACCAGGACCCTGCCTCTTTTTATTTTTTAATGTAAGAGGGGCCACATGACCCCCTTCTCTGGGCTACTTTTCCCCGTGGACCCCATCCCCCAGGGCATGCCCTATATTTGTTTATCTTTATATTTCAGGGGGGGCGCGTGGCGCCCCTCCTGAGGCCAATTTTACCTCGGGGACCCAATCCTCCGAGGCCAGGTCTTAACCATTTAAAAAAAAATTAAAAATGGGTATGAACCTGCGAGACCCCCTACCCAGGCCAATACTGCCCCAGGGACCCCATGCCCGGGGCATGGCTAGGTTGTTGGGAACAGCAAGGGAAGCCTCAAGGCCCCCGCGGTCCCTGCCGGCTCCCCACCTCCTGCGGGACCCAGCATTGCTTTTAGACAAAGGAAGCTGCTAACATGCAGCTCCCTTTGCCCAAAAGCAATTTTGCTTCGCTTCATGGAAGCGGGAGCATAATTTCTACTCTCACTTCCATAAAGCGAGGCAGTGTTTGCTATGGCATGGTGGGAGTAGTGTTCTCACCAAGGCATAGCAAACTGCAATGTCCCGGGCTGGGCACCCCGGGACATTGCTGGAGCTGGCCCTTGGGGGTTGCGGTCCCCAGGGCATGAAAGGCTCCTGGAGGGGGGTCTGTGTAGACCCGGGGAGGTGGCGGTCCCTGGGGCTGGGGGTCCACAACAGACCTGTATTAAATTTATATGTGCCCCAGGGAGGTGGTGGCCCCTGGAGTAGCGTGGGGGGCTCAAGCCCATCCACACTTACCTTTTAAAAGATAGCCCTGGGGAGATGGCTGAGTGGGGGCGTGTGCCCCCCGCATTTAATACATATAGGGCCCCATTCACAGAACTAACTTAAGACAAAATCCTAAACTTACTACCTTTTTGGTATTCACAGAAGGCACTTACTCATTTTGGTATTCACAGAAGTTAGGAGTCCTAACTTTAGGACTCCTAAATGCCTTCTGTGAATACCGAAAGTCTTAAGGTTAGGATTTTTCTCAGTTTAGGAGTAGTAAAGTTAGTAATCCTAACTTTAGGACTCCTAAATGCCTTCTGTGAATACCAAAAGTCTTAAAGTTAGGATTCTTCCCAGTTTAGGAGTAGTAAAGTTAGGACTCCTAACTTTAGGACTCCTAAATGCCTTCTGTTAATACCGAAAGTCTTAAAGTTAGGATTTTTCTCAGTTTAGGAGTAGTAAAGTTAGGACTCCTAACTTTAGGACTCCTAAATGCCTTCTGTTAATACCAAAAGTCTTAAAGTTAGGATTTTTCTCAGTTTAGGAGTAGTAAAGTTAGGAGTCCTAAATTTACTACTCCTAAACTGAGAAAAATCCTGACTTTAAGACCTTCGGTATTCACAGAAGGCATTTAGGAGTCCTAAAGTTAGGACTCCTAACTTCTGTGAATACCAAAATGAGTAAGTGCCTTCTGTGAATACCAAAATGAGTAAATGCCTTCTGTGAATACCAAAATGGTAGTAAGTTTAGGATTTTGTCTTAAGTTAGTTCTGTGAATCGGGCCCAAAGCCTCTGGGAGGTGGTGGTCCATGGGGGTGGCAGAAGTCCCTCCATGCATTTTTAAATCAAATACATTTGTTACACCATTTAACAAAAAGAGTGCGCTCTGGACCAAGAGCTACCTTATTGCCATTTGAAATGTAATGTGTGATGTCATTAGTGCTGTAATATGTGAGGTCATAAGTAGGGCATTGCAGGCGCGCAACTTTTAGTTAGCTGAATTTCTCTGGTTTTGTACAAGTGAAATATCAGCCTAACTATAATGTCCCTACAACCTGTTTTTTTCAGTGAATTTCTAAGGTTTTGTAAATGCTATTTTCTAACTATAATGTCCCTGTAACCTTTGGTTTTAACAGTGAATTTCTAATGTTTTTTTAACTCTATTTCATAACTATAACATCCTATTTCAAGATATTTTTGATTTTTACAATGATGGCGTGATTGTCAAGGACAGACCACGAATATCGCATGTTTTTCAGAAAGTGTAAAACACACATATAGACATATTTAAGGCAAAGTTTCAGTGTAGCTGTTTAGTAAGATACTAATTTAAATATCCCCTTTGTATTCATTTTTTTTTTTAAAACATAAAAAATATATTAACCTTCCTCACAACAATACCGGAGGTCGCAATGTTGTCAGTAGTCATGAATACGAATGACAAAGTGTAAAACAGATATATAGACATATTTTACACAAAGTTTGAGACTAGATGTTTAGTAACAGATTGGTTTAACTTTATTTTAACAACACATATATAAAATACACAATATTCCCCAAAAAACGTTAAACTTCGGAACTCACAAATAGAACATAACTACCAAACTAAGAAATGTCATTGGTTTACAGAGTTTTACAGCTTAATTGGTGAAGTGTAGCATATATGAAAAAAAAAATTACCTGGGGGAACAGCAAAAAAACTATTCATGTTGTACAACAAGTATGTTGTACCACTTGAAAACATACCACAAGAAGCAACTTAAAAAAATTCCACCGAGAAAACAAAGGAGAGGGATATGAGCCTCCAGACCTCCAGCACCTGCTCCTGACAACGAAGTTTCATCTTAAGTGGAGAGAAGAAGTAGTAAAATGTCACCAGAACTAAAGGGTTTTGATACCTTCTGCATGGACTGTAACACCATCGTAATAGACAGGGAGCAATCTATAGATGTACTTTTGCAGAATGTGAAAAAACGTACTTGTTAATTTTTATTCTTATTTTATTGCAGCAGTTCAAGCACTATGGTAAAATTTAAACAAAGAAAAAAGTATTAGTATTTCATTGTGAACGTTAGGCAACCAAAACAAGATGCAATGGTGAAGTGGACAAGAGACTTCTTAGAAGTAACTTAAGGCTGCTGGTATTATAGTACCTCTATTTAGTTTCTATCTGTGGTAACTGAATGTGGTCTTGAAATGTTTTATACTGTCCTTTCCTCTAGTTAAAAGGAGTCTTTCATTTCTAACAACTTGCTGTAGACAATAACCCTAATAGACCGAATAATGTCTCAGAAACTCATAATTCATATACATTTCAACACAATAATACATTTTGTTATCCTAAATTGTGCTTAGATTTTTGGTTCTAGAAATAGCTGATATAAGATTGTTAACTTTTTATGTAGTCTTGATTTTAATGACATTTCTATGGCATTGCACTCTGTCCATCCTCTTTGACATCTTCAATATATTGTGTAGTTTGTAGAGGTTATATTAACTCCTTAATGAAATATGTTTGCTATACTTGTGAATCTTATTTTTGAAATGGAAATGTGTCCAGCTACAAAGTTTGTAATTTCAGTTTCTAATTTAGTACCATCCATTCTTCATCATTGTAGCATGACTTTGACATATTTCTCATACAGTTGTACCAGCAACGTACACCTAATTTCTAATCTGCATTATGGACAGGTCATATCTTGATTGGCAATTTTGGTTACATTTTCAAAGGCCACACAGCTTTACAATCTGGTAACGTCAAGTAGAGGTATGGTTCCAAATTAATTTCAGTGCTAGAGGTGAATTCACAATGTTCACAATTATGATTCTATTTATAACTTAAAGCAGAAAATTAATTGATATTCATATCCTCTTCCTCTGTTAGTCCTAGCTTTCAATTAAAAATTCTTGAGCATCCTGCTGCACATTTTGAGAAAACGTTGGAAATCCATTACACTACTCACCCTTTTAGACATTTCTGAAGCCCTGTTGGTGGTAACTTGCCTGTCTTTGGCTCCATACAGACTATAGCCTGAAATGGAAGTATACTGTGGATGAGAATTCACTCATAAACATTTAAACCTTACAGTGGTTCTGGAATGGCAACCTGTACTAACTTGTTATGCCCAGCTATATCACTCATTTTATTAACAATGAATATATTGTAACAGTGCTTACATATAACTTTCTGTGTGGACAGGACAAAGCGTTCCTCTACAAATAAGTGCACAGCAAACATTTCTCAATTATCATTATTTTCTTTTTAATTTTTTTAATAAATGTCAACAGTCCATGTTTAAATCTTGTAGTGAGTGTGTTAACAACATATGCAAATATACTCTGATTTTTTTAGAGCACACTGTGTTAAATGTTGTTATTTCTTCTTCAAAGCGATCAACTATAATATCTGTGTCCTGTTCTGCAACTTCTCCTGTTATCAACTCTTCATTTTCTGTAGAGTGCTTCTCTGGACGAAATAAATGAAACTGCACATCATCATAAACCTTTTTTACATCTGCCACATTACCATACAAAAGTGCTCTATTAATTTCTCCTATACATAAAGCAGAGATTTTCACATAGTACTCCGTCCTAAGTGAAGCTTGCATTGTTGAGAGTAACCCCGGGTGGAGCTGGCATAGTGCCACTATGTGGAGTTCCATGGAGTTGGGAAAAAACTCTGCTCTGCTCCCAGCTTCCACCCCCCAATAAAAAATATTTAAAAATAATTAAAAAAGAAAAAAACACTCTTACCTCTACTGTGGCATCTCCAGGCTGTCCTCCTTCTCACCCTGGTCTTTCTCCTGCAAACCCCATACGTCGGACGTACGTCTTGTAAGAACTGCGCATGTGCACATGCCTATTTTTAGCAGGGGGGGCTGCCTAACTCTGCTCCACTGCGGAGTCAGAGTTTTGCCTAAACTCCACGTTCTCAGCGGAGCATGGAGTTGGCAAATCTCTGTGACACTCCGCTGGGGGAGCTGAGTTCTCTGCCCGCCCTTAGTTGAGAGGTGTACAGCTTAAATGCTGAAATGATGAAAGGTGCTTTGGCACACTTTCTTAGATAAACAAGGTAGTGAGTGTTCTTCCAAATGTGTATGCTTTCCAACCTTGAAAGGATACAATCCTTGTAAAGTACTTATTTTGTGTTTTAAACTGCCCCTTAGAAAGATATGTAGACATTGTCTTAGTATATTAATGGATTGCTGTCGAATACTACATACACTACTACAATTCCATTTGTATATAGTGCCTGACTACGCCTTCCCTATACCTCTTCTGCAATAACTTGTTCTACATTTCTAGATACTGTTACTTCTTTCACTCTAGGAATGGCATTTTTCATTTCATAACATTGTCTTCTTTTATCAATAGTGTCAACTAATGTGTTATCCTGGAGATAGCTTTCTTCATTAAAAAAGGGCCCTATGGTAGAAGTATGTATCCATTCTCCACTTTAAACACTACAAATGCCAATTCTATTGACTGAACCTTGTCTTCTGGTTTTGTCTCCTCATGTACAACACTATTTTGCCAAGAATCTTCATTCTATTTATAATCACAATGAAAAGCTTCCTCTTTAAAGCAAAGGCCTCATCAACTACTCCCTCAACTTGTTCTTTCTGTTTCAGTGCCTCCCTCCTTCTTCTTTAATTCTTCATATTTCTTAGTAGATTTACTACCTCTGTAACTATAACATATACTGGCTCTGCTTTCCTTAAACTGTTTCTGTCTCCTGGTTAAGGTGTGTCCATCTTTGTTACATTGTTCTCTTTTCTTGTTATATAGATATTGTCCACTCTTATTATTTCTCATAGTTTGTTTTATTAAAAATTATTTTGTAATTTTTCTGTATTTTTCCCCTAATCTGTCTCAGTTCTGCAGAGGTACTGTCGTTGCTTCTTTTGCTTTTTCCTCCAAACTTTTGTAAGCATTCAGTATGTAGTTATATATTGTTCTGTAAAAAAAAAAGTATATTTTAATTTTTACTCTAGCAAACGAACCAACTACTGACTTACACGTAATACACAAACAGATTTTATATTATGTTGCAGTTTTAAATCTATAGATGATTCTAGCTATATAACTACATGCACTTACTCCAATATACCGAGCACAAAGCAAAACACAAATCGTTATGATTAGATACCTTTTAACTTTATAGCACCCTGTCCTATTTGACAGCTGTGCCATATCTCAGTTCTCACTTATAAATGGTGAAAGACCAGTTTAGCCCTTCTGTAGATTTTTTTTTAATGAACATCAACCAAAGTGTAGAAGTATATTCAGTGCCTCAACACTGTAAACCCAAACAGACAACATAAGAGCTATTTGTGTACCTCTCAACCACTGTGTCGTTGTGGTGTATTTAATATCTCATTACTTTTCTACTTAAATGTATCACACTTGCATTTTTGGAAATGGTGCATATAAAAATCTGCACATTAATCTCTTGCAGAGCATATAGATCACTAATTCTTTCAAGTACATGCAAATAGTGTGTGACAGCTTGCATATATAATTCACCAGATGGTTCTAAAAAACTATATAATCATCACTAAACCTTGCAATTGCATGTGTTTGTGGTTGAATACATGAATACTCCCTGGATGAGTGATTGAGTGCATAGGTAGTGCCTTGGTGATTCCCTGAGGATACAAATAGTGCCAGTACGATTCCCCGAGTATGTGAGAACTCCAAGGGTCATAGTGCATATTTACTTCCTGCTTGTTTGCATGTGTATATCACTATCTGGGTGTTTGAATGAGTGCATGAGTAGTGCCTGAATGATTAGATAAGTGAATGCCTAATGCCTCAATAAATAAATACATGGATAGATAGTGATTGGATGATTAAATTAGTGCAACTCTAGTGCCTGGATGATTGCAGTAGTGCATACATAGTTATAGCTGATTTATAGAGTACATGGGTTTTGTATATGTGATTGTTTAAGTGCATACAAAGCACCTGGCAGATTGGATGAGTACATAGGTAGTGTTTCAGTGATTGGAAAAGTACATGGGTACTGCCCATGTGTTTCTGGTTCAGTGAACAGGAAGTGCCAAGGTGTTTAGATGAGTGCATGACTAGTGTCTGAATGATTGCATGAGCCCATTGTTAAAACTTGAATGATTGGATGAAAGCAAGTGCACTACTAGGGTGATTGTAATAGTGCAACAGTATTGTCTCAGTAATTGAATGAGTGCATAGGTACTGGATGGGTGATAGGTTCTCTGCAATGGTACTGCCTGTCTAATTGGATGAGTGCAATTGTTGTGTCTCAGTACTTTGATGAGTGCATGGGTTGCGAGTGGGTGTTTGGATAAGGTCATGGGTTGTGCCTGGGCATTTGAATGTCTACTTTGGTGCAACCTTGGTGGTTAGTCCCTGGGTAATTGGTTGAATGTATGCGTAGTGTCTGCATAGTTCAATGACCATATAATTAGCACCTGCGTGATTGCAAGAGTGAATATGCAGTGCCTGGGTAATTAAATAAGTGCATAGACTGCATGATTGATTCAATGTATGCCTGAGTAGTGGCTGAGTGATTGGATAAGTGCCTAAGTAGTACCTGGCTTACTGTGAAAGATCCTCTATTGCTGTTAGATACATAACAATTGACTATATCTGTGACTCATTGTTTAAGTCCTTTTGTGGGTACTACCTGTTTTACTGTATCTACCATTTTCTATTGAGCTATGTGTGAGTGAAGTCTAGATATCACACTTGATATATAATTGGATACATGGCTCTCTAGGAGCTTATATTGCTCTATTACTCAGCGTACACATGCACCAGTAAGTTTCTAAAACTAAAAAAACACAATTCTTACTTTTTCAAAGTACAAATCCTTTTCTTAATGACATACCTAGATGATTTCTCAAATATTTCCTATGTCTTCGAAACATTTATTCAATATTTCTCAAAGAAAAGTTACACGCCAAGTGAAGCTATCACAGGAACTCTCAAGAGACATTCTGCACTATTAACCTCTTCAATTTTAAACAGAGCATGTTTAAAGAAATGCACCACCCTCACCATATACATGAAAGCTTTAACAGCCTTATAGTGCATAGCTCACCATATAAACATATATGTAATTTCATAACAGATACACACCTTCAGGCCATCTTTCCACAAATATATATTTCTCTACATCTTTAAGTAAACTCAAGTGTCTCATCGTGCATATAACTATCTGCAACCAGAAAAACCATCTCCCCATCTAAACATATGCATACTGGTCATATACGTTAAAAGACACATTGACAAACACTTCCTAATACATACCTAGTAGGTATTACTACTTTATATTTCATATACAGGCACAACACATTTTCTTATCTTTTATTCATGACTACACTACACCTCTTGGATAATGTGACTAAAAGTACTACAATTCCAAGAATGCAAAAAACATAAATCTGTCTGTTCTGCACATGATGCTTAGTCTTTTAAAACATTGTAATTTTTAAAGGCATTGCTCATGGTAACATTCAACAGTACTAACATCTTGAACATATATTCTCTACTAGATACAGTTCATCTGATATATTTATTTTCAATTCAATGTGATACTCTTTTTTTTATCAAACTCCGATATACATCTTCTTTTCGATTATACACTTTTTAAATAATTAAAAAGTTCTGCACATACCAGTAAAATGAGTTCATAGATTATGCTTTTTTTTTTAGCTCTTTCTGGATAGTTTTGACACTGTTAAGCATTGTAAAAACTGAGCACAAGAGTGGTACATCACACTAATAAAAAGCAACCATAAAATAGAAACCTCTTCAACCTCTTCAACTTTCCAGTCTGTGATAATGAGAAAGGCAGAAATAGAAATCATGTCTTTCATTTTAGACTACTGCATCTCCACTTGTGAATGGTTAGCACCTGTCAACCCTTTCCCTCTCTCCCAAAACAAGGTTCCTGTCAGGCCGTTTTTTGCAATGTATTTGCAATCATCGCAGATTAATAACAAAAATAAATGTGAGTTCAAAGCTATATCTATGTTCCTTTTTTCTGAAATTTAAATACTTCACAACAATGTATTGTATAGTCCTCAGTTGGAAACTAAAACTTGCCATTACTTAAATATTGTCATCACTCCTCAATTTTGAAAAATGTTTCTGTCTCTTGTACACCCTTCCCCCATTACACTATTAGCTCTGTGTACCTAGCCCCTCAGTGGAACCAGTAGATCACAAGTTCACACCACATTATAGAAGGAAAATGCTGCTTCCAAATCAGATACAGCAGGTATGCTTTACTCCACAGATTCAAAAGCATATCCATGTCTGTATTACATTTCTTTTTTTAAGCAACAGCCAATAATAAGAATTCTTGTTAAGGCATCCAACACACTACCTAATTGTATTCACATTCATGCTGACAACATCCAATGAAATGTTTCTTTTTTTCTTTTTAAAAACACCTTAATTTTAACTGCTTTTCCTTTGGAAAACTACCTCATTCAGCTCCAGCCTTCTCCTGAATACTATTGCCCCTTCACTTCAAAATGCTTAAAGTATGGATTGTGGGCCACAGACAGATGTATCTATTGGGCTAAAGAGGCTGAAAAAAGAGAGGTATTTATTACTTGGTTTTGCCAGAGAGGGTTAAAGTTTCATCGGTTGTTGGCTTTGGTTAAATCCATTGTGGATTACCAAGCTCCTCACCTCATGATTGTGCACTGTGGTGTCAATGACCTAGGCACATTGACTGGGGTAGGGCTGGAAAACCTAATGGAAGAAACCTTTGCAGAACGGATGTCTCTTTTCCCTCACACTGTCTTGGTGTATATACCAACGACAGAAATGGAAGTGGTCAAATCAGTTCTGTCCACAGATTGACAAAGCCAGGAAACATGTTAATAAAACTGTTTCTGCATTCCTCAGAGACCATTGCATAGCATGGGCTGTATCTATAACAACAATCTGTGTTTTGACATGCATGAAATTTATAGAAATGAGTGCACTTTACAGAGGAAGGCAACAGGGTGTTTTGAAGCAACCTGAAACTCTGTATCCAGTCTTATGTATAGCCGCCGTATACACACAACTTTGTCAGAGCCACCCTAGTACCCAAAGTATTGTGAAGTTTTTTTCTAAAGGTTTTTTTCTCCTTTAATTTTTGGGTATGTTCGCGAAAATGTCACGATCCCACGGACACGTCTCAAAAACGGATAACAAAAGCAGACATTTAATGGCCACCAACACATCCAAAAATTATATGCAAAAAAATCCATTCTGAATATTGCACTACACATATTACAATATACATACTTCTTTTCAAAGGATGCTTAAACTCATATTTTTGTACTAAGTTTCTTTGAAAACCATCTTTCAGACCTATTTTCCATTTTCGTGGTTATTCAGGTTATTGCAATGACGGTGTTAACTGAGACAATTGCGCCTTTTGATTAAAGTCTATAATACATATCAACACACATACTACAGTATTTTTCACCTTAGGGTTTTTTTTTACAATATTCTCTAAAGTCATGTTTTTCTAGAGAGTTTCTATAAAAACCACCTCCAAAACCTATTTTATATTTTTACTGTGACTACAGAGATATCGTGATCCCCCGTACATGTTGTGGAAAGAGAAAACAAAAGCAGGAATTCAATAGCCATCACCGCATTCAAAAATTATAACTATATAATTAATTCTAACCATCACAGTAGATAACTGACTATCTAAAAAACTCTATGAAAACATTTATCAGAATATCAGTATCCCTATAACAATGCGTATTCATGATTCACTGATTTTTTAAAATATTTGCTTCAATATTAGCGATGATGTTGATAGACGCAATGTCCCTGCAATGGTACACGGGGGGCCCCACTAGCGGTCACAGTGTTGTTGCGAATATCACGTGCGATTAAAAAAATCTATTTTGGACACATAACTTGTGTCACTAACATCCCAATTTCTCAACAATGGCATCAGATTATCTCCACCCTGACCTCTTTTGTGGGCTTTCACACACATTTGAAGCCCCGGAAACCGTTCTCGAAAGATAAAATGGCAGCCGCAACTTTCTGTTCAGGTTCCGTCCAGCCAAGCAGAGCATTCCTATTGCCTGGTGCATTTGCGATTCAACGCGAAACCGCTGTGAAATATCCAAAGCCAGAGATATCATTATAATTTTAAACTTACATTTCTCAGCAAATACTAAACTTATTTTCACCAAATAAGCAAAAGACACATCCTTGAACCAATATCTACCTCCCTGCCAAATGTGGTGTAAGTACGGTCAGGGGTTCGGGCTGTAGGTGTGGCAAATTCTCTGACCCCACTGCACAGTTCACTCCCAAACTTTCCACGATAACCAGAACCTACCTTGACACTTTCTTGGGAATATTTCAGGAAGACTGGTCAAACAACACCAAAGTTATAGCCAAGTCACAAAAAAAATTCCTATGGAAACATGGTCCTAACTATAACTACCTATTGCCATTCGCCTGTAGGATTCACATATATATATATATATATATATATATATATATATATATATATATATATATATATATATATATATATATATATATATATATATATATTATCTACTGGCGGTCACCAGTAGATAGTCATAGTTAGGACCGTGTTTCCATAGGAAATCTCAAAATTCTATTTTGAATAACTTTGGCGCCGGTTGACGAATCTTCGCGAAATTTTCAAAACTAATGGGCCGCTCCGCTCAGCTCCTACCCTGAAAGTCTCGGGGGGATTTGTCAAGCGGGGGCCGAGAAAAAAGGGGGGTCCCAAAACGCGTTTTCCCCATGCATTTTCCCATAGGACCTTTAGTCGAAGGTACAGCCCGAACGGCTGAACAGAATTACTTGAAATTTGGCAGAGAGGTAGTCCTCAGGTCAGGGATGTGCCTTTTGCATATATGGAGTCAATCTGTTCAGTAGTTCCTGAGAAAATTGCATTTAAAAGCACATACATATCTATAGCCACGCACCCTAACGTGCGCGAGCGTAATTCTGATTGGTTGTTACATGTCAGTCAACGTTCGAATCGGTCGAAATCAGGAAGTGTCGGCCGCCATTTTGTTTGTTTTCAGTGCGAGAGTGGAAAAGGAAGGTGGCGAACGTGAAAAGGGGGCAGGGTAGAGAGTTCCTGACCCCCTAGCCTTTGTCAGGGGGTCCCTGAAGGACCCCGAAGGCAGAAAAAAACCTTTAATTGAATACGTAGTTTATTGAAAAATAAATATATAAAAAAAATAATAATACATACATAACTTAGCATTTAAAAAAACGTACAAATTCACTTGAAAAACCATAGGCTTCACACACGTTATAGTTAGGAATTAGCATTTAAAAAACCTTGCAAATTCACTTAAAAAACTCGCGCGACCGCCACTCTATCACAAGGATGATGTCATCAGTGATGGCATGAGTGATGCCACTGACCATGTCATTAGTGATGTAATATGTGACGTCATGAGCAGAGGATTGCGGGCACGTGAGTTTTAGTTATCTCAACTAACTATAACGGGGGAATTTCATTGGTTTTTTACAAGTGAAATATCCACCTAACTATAACATGTGTGAAACCTATGTTTTTTTAAGTGAATATATATATATATATTACCTACTGGCGGTCGCCAGTAGGTAGTTATAGTTAGGACCCCTTTTCCATAGGAAATCCGCAACATTCTATTTTGAATAACTTTGGCGCCGGTCGATGAATCCTCGCGAATTTCTCAAAATAGGTGGGGCGCTACGCTCCGCTCCTACCCTGAAAGTCTCGGGGGGATTCGTCAAGCGGGGGCTGAGATAAAAGGGGGGTCCCAAAACGCGTTTTTCCCATGCATTTTTCCATAGGACCTTTAGACAGAGCTACAGCCCGAACGGCTGAACAGAATTACTAGAAATTTGGCAGAGAGGTAGTCCCTATGTCAAGGAAGTGCCTTTTGTAGGTTTGGTGTAAATCTGTTCAGTAGATTCTGAGAAAATAGCCTTTAAATCAATATATATATCTGAGCCCGCTTACGGTACGCTTACCGTACGCTTACCGTACGCGTACGGTGGCGTGCGCGAGCGCGATTCTGATTGGCTCTTAGATCTTAGTAAACATTCGAATCGGCCGAAACCAGGAAGCGGCGTCCGCCATTTTGTCTCTCGCACTGAGTGTTATTTATCAAACATGATGCCCAAAAACATGTTACGGGGCTGTTTTGACAACTCCCTCCCACATAGTCATGTTGAGGGAGTCCCCAAACATCCCCCAAGAGCAAAAACGGTTTTATTTTTTTTTTCGGCAATTTCGCCGAGTACGCTTACCGTACGCTTACCGTAAGCGTACGGTAAAAAATAGAAATAAAAAAAACACTATCCACACTTACCCCACCCCCTGTGCTTTTGGTGGCCGTAGGCCACCAAACGTACAGGGCTTATTACATCAGTAAAAAAACTATATTTTGGCAACATGAAATTATAAAATCGAAATAAAAAAAACACTATCCACATTGACCCCACCCCCTGTGCTTTTGGTGGCCGAAGGCCACCAAATGTACAGGGCTTATTAAAGTTGATAAAAACCGTGCACGGAACGCACTGCGTTAAGTGGGCGCGCACGCCTCTAATGGCGTAAAGTAACTTAGCATTTAAAAAACCGTACAAATTCACTGAAAAAACCATAGGTTTCACACACGTTATAGTTAGGAATTAGCATTTAAAAAACCTTGCAAATTCACTGAAAAAACCATAGGTTTCACACATGTTATAGTTAGCGGAAATTTTACTGATAAAAAACCAATGAAATTGCCCCGTTATAGTTAGTGCTGGCAACTATAACTCACGCGACCGCAATCTTCTGCTGATGACATATGTGTCTTTATAAAAAAAAATATTTGTAATATATGTATAGCTAAAAATGTATGGAAGAAGACATGGGCAAATAAGTGTCTAAATACAGTATTAGCATCAGCAGAGGATTGCGGTCGCGTGAGTTATAGTTGCCAGCACTAACTATAACGGGGCAATTTCATTGGTTTTTTATCAGTAAAATTTCCGCTAACTATAACATGTGTGAAACCTATGGTTTTTTCAGTGAATATATATATAGGTATATATATTTATATATATATATATATATATATATATATCTCAAAACAAATCCCTTTCAGGCATATCAAAGTCTTTAGACATGGGATTAGCACAGTGCCATCCACGCAGAGACAGAAAGGGACAAAGTCTTTTGCCATTTCTACAGCAAAGTATTTAAGCATAGAATTAGCACAGTGCTATCCATGCTGAGCTGTAAAATGACCAAAGACTTTGATAGAAAAGGACACATCTGAGGTGAGCAAATTTAAGAGTGCCGCTTGTGTTTAGAGTGTTCTATACTGGAGCTGCTTTACACCTAAACTTGAGAACTACCCAGGGGTCTCTGCTTCTTTTTTTTGTATAATTTATGCGTCACACTATGCCTGAAGGGTTTTGTTTTGATATATACTGGGTGCTCCCTTGTGTCTGGACAAAGCTATACCTCTCTGAAGAGCTCTGATGAGAGTGAAACATGTGTCAGGGGCTGCTTTTATTCATTTCAGGTTAGCTTAGATGGTATTTTACCAATCAAAAGCTGTAATACTGTGCCTGGAGTGGTAAAAGGTTTTGGCCATTTTAAAGCTCAGCATGGATAGTACTGTGCTAATCCTATGCTTAGAGACTTTGCTCTAGCAATGGCAAAAGACTTTTTCCCTTTCTATCTCGGCATGGATGGCACTGTACTAATCCTATGCTTAAAGACTTTGATAGAAAAGCAGACATTTGAGCTGAGCAAATTTAGAGTGTCACTGGTGTTGAGAGGGCTCTATACTGGAGCTGCTTTCCACCTAAACTTAAGAACTACCAAGAGTTCTCTGCTTATTTTTTGCAGCTCCGGTCTGCTCCTATCATGAAAGTTTTGTGGTGATTCGTTAAGCGGGGTCTGAGAAAAAAGGGGGGTCCCAAAACGCTTTTTCCCCATGCAATTTCCCTTTGGACCTGTTGACGCAGCTACAGCCCGAACTGCTGAACGGAATTACACCAAACTTGGCAGAAAGGTAGACCTTGGTTCAGAGTCGTGCCTTTTGCTTAAATGGTGTAAATCCGTTCAGTAGTTCCTGAGAAAATCAAAAGTAAAATCACATATATATGTGGGCGGAGCCTAACCACATATCTCATCGTGAGATCTGATTGGCTGTCAGCACTTCATCCAAGAAGTGTTGGCAGCCATCTTGGGACCAATATACATGATAGCACCTCATTAAAAAGCATTGCAGTTAATAGAAGGTTTTAAGACTTTAGTTACATTATAAATCATTTGTTGATGGTACCATACTCATTTTAGGAATTGTGGTATGTTCTAAGGTGATTTTACCATGTGAAAAAGCCTTCTGCTGGGATATCATGAATCATGTTTGAGAGAAAATTATTTTCACATGCTTTTCCCACAGAGGTTTGGAAGGTGATCTATAAGCTAAACTGAGAGATTATTTTCTGTAAATTCACATTATCTTTCTTACTCATGTGCGAATGAAGTCTGACATTCTCAGTAAAACATGTACATCCAACAAGGGCAGAGACTGTCAGTTGATTCCTTTGTGTTCTACTGCAGCTTCCCAGAGTGTTCCAAATAACAACTAGAGTGCTAACACTCCTCCTTATGATAAACGTATGGCACACCTGAAGCCATAATGATTGGAAGAAAGTGGTAACTCTTAAAACATTTAATTTAAAAAGGAACAAAATGAGGGGGTTCATTTTGCCATAGAATGTATGATTAGTGCTGCAGAAAGAAAAATTAGGGCACATTTTGAAACCCTCTTCTATTTCATTAAAGAATTCTGACATGCAGACTGAAACATGCACTTTCAATACCAGCAGCAGACTTCCCTGGTGAGCAGTAGCTTTACGACAGTGATCTAATGAGCAACTATAGTGTTAACATTCTGAATTTATGGAAAATGTGTGACACATCTGAATGCCTTCTTCATTGAATCAAAGTAAAAAACTGACAGTATGCCTACTGAGGAGACTGTAGTAAATGAGAAAATTAGGAAACTTCATAACAAGTCTCCCAAGATGGCCACCAGAGACAGAAGAGCCCAAATGTAGCACAGATATCACTGAGATGTAGCCCAAGTATAGCCCAATGACAGAAATCCCAGAGTGTTTTAAAGAACAACTAGAGCGCTAACAGTCTTACTTATGACAAAAGTGTGGCACACCTGAAGCCATCTTGATTGGAATAAAGTGGTAACACTTAAAACAATTTGCAAAGGAACAAAATGAGGGGGTTCATTTTGCCATAGAAATTATGATTAGTGCTGCAGAAAGAAAAATTAGGGCACATTTTGACTTCTCAAATCCTCTTCTATTTCATTAAAAAGTTCTGACATGCAGACTGAAACATGCACTTTGAATACCAGCAGCAGACTTCCCTGGTGAGCAGTAGCTTTACTACAGTGGTCTAATGAGGAACTAGAATGCTACCATTCATAATTTATGGCAAATGTGTCACATCTGAATGCCTTCTTGATGGAACCAAAGTAAACAAGCATTGAAAATGCAATAGGTCTCGCCCTCGTTTAAGTTAAAGCAATTCTGTTTGTAATTAGGTGGCTTTTTAGCTTTGCTTTTATTAGTGTTTTTCAAAGTTTCATGTACATAACATGCATATATGTATATGTATGCATGCATTTATATTTGTATTTATATAGATATGCAGATTATATATATGTTTATATATGTATGTATATATATATATATACATATATGTGCATATGTGTGCGTGTAGAGAGGGGTAGAGAGAGGTAGAGGTGTAGAGGTAGAGACGTAGAGGTAGAGAGGTAGAGGTAGAGAGCAGTAGAGAGAGAGAGGTAGAGAGGTAGAGAGTAGAGGATGAGTAATAGAGAGTAAAGAGTAGAGAGAAAGTAGTAGAGAGTAGTAGGGAGAGTAGCAAAGAGTGAGTAGGAGAGAGTAGTAGAGTGAGTAGTAGAGAGTGAGTAGTAGAGAGTGAGAAGTAGAGTAGTAGAGAGTAGTAAAGAGTGAGTAGTAGAGTTAGTAGTAGAGAGTAGTAGAGAGTGAGGAGTAGAGAGTAGTAGAGAGTTAGTATTAGAGAGTGAGTAATAGAGAGTAGTAGAGAGTGAGTAGTGGAGACTGAGTAGCAGAGAGACAGTAGTAGAGAATGAGTAGTAGAGTGAGTAGTAGAGAGTAGTAGAGAGAGAGTAGTAGAGAGTGAGTAGTAGAGAGCAGTAGAGAGTGAGTAGTAGAGAATAGTAGAGAGAGAGTAGTAGAGAGTGAGTAGTAGAGAGTAGTAGTGAGTGAGTAGTAGAGAGTGAGTAGTAGAGAGAGAGTAGTAGAGAGTGAGTAGTAGAGAGTAGTAGAGAGTGAGTAGTAGAGAGTAGTACAGAGTGAGTAGTAGAGTGAGTAGTAGGGAGTAGTAGAGAGTGAGTAGTAGAGTGAGTAGTAGAGTAAATAGTAGAGAGCAAGTAGTAGAGAGTGTGCAGTAGAGAGAGAGTAGTAGAGAGTGAGTAGTAGAGAGTGAGTATTAGAGAGAGTAGTAGAGAGTAGTAGAGTAGTAGAGAGTGAGTAGTAGAGAGTAGTAGAGAGTGAGTAGTAGAGAGAATAGTAGAGAGTAGTAGAGTAGTAGAGAGTGAGTAGTAGAGTGAGTAGTAGAGAGTAGTAGAGAGCGAGTAGTAGAGAGTGAGTAGTGGAGAGTGAGTAGTAGAGTAGTAGAGAGTGAGTAGTAGAGAGTGAGTAGTAGAGAGAGCGTAGTAGAGAGTAGTAGAGTGAGTAGTAGAGCGTGAGTAGTAGAGAGAGAGTAGTAGAGAGTGAGTAGTAGAGTAGTAGTGAGTGAGTGCTATAGAGTAGTAGAGAGTAGTAGAGTGAGTAGTAGAGAGTAGTAGAGAGTGAGTAGTAGAGAGAGTAGTAGAGAGTGAGTAGTAGAGAGTCAGTAGTACAGAGTAGTAGAGTGAGTAGTAGAGAGGGAGTAGTAGAGAGAGAGTAGTAGAGAGAGAGTAGTAGAGAGTGAGTAGTAGAGTAGTAGAGAGTGAGTGGTAGAGAGTAGTAGAGAGCAGTAGAGTGAGTAGTAGAGAGTAGTAGAGAGTGAGTAGTAGAGAGTGAGTAGTAGAGAGTAGTAGTAGAGTAGTAGAGAGAGAGTAGTAGAGAGTGAGTAGTAGAAAGTAGTAGCGAGTGAGTAGTAGAGAGTGAGTAGTTTAATTTAAAAGGAACACAATGAGGAGGTTCATTTTGCCATAGAAATTATGATTAGTGCGGAAAAAAGAAAATAAGGGCACATTTTGCGTGACTTCTCAAATCCTCTTCTATTTCATTAAAAATTTCTGACATGCAGACTGAAACATGCACTTTCAATACCAGCAGCAAACTTCCCTGATGAGCAGTAGCTTTACTACAGTGATCTAATAAGCAACTAGAGTGCTAACATTCCGAATTTATGGCAAATGTGTGACGCATCTGAATGCCTTCTTGATGGAATGAAAGTAAAAAACCTGAAAGTATTTCCTACTGAGGAGACTGTTGTAAATGAGGAAATTAGGAAACTTCAAAACAAATAAGTCTACCAAGATGGCCACCAGAGACAAAAGAGCCCAAATGTAGCACAAATATCACCGAGATATAGCCCAATTATAGCCCAATGACAGAATGTCCCAGAGTGTTTTAAAGAACAACTAGAGCGCTAACAGTCTTACTTATGACAAAAGTATGGCACACCTGATGCCATCTTGATTGGAATAAAGTGGTAACACTTAAAACATTTAATTTGCAAAGGAACAAAGGGTTCATTTTGCCATAGAAATTATGATTAGAGTGCTGCAGAAAGAAAGATTAGGGCACATTTTGACTTCTCAAATCCTCTTCCATTTCATTAAAAAATTCTGACATGCAGACTGAAACATGCACTTTGAATACCAACAGCAGACTTCCCTGGTGAGCAGTAGCTTTACTACAGTGATCTAATGAGCAACTAGAGTGCTACCATTCAGAATTTATGGAAAATGTGTGACACATCTGAATGTCTTCTTGATGGAACCAAAATAAAAAACTGAAAGTATTTCCTACTGAGGAGACTGCAGTAAATGAGGAAATTAGGAAACTTCATAACAAATAAATCTCCCAAGATGGCCAACTGAAACAAAAGAGCCCAAATGTAGCCCAAATATTACCCAGATGTAGCCCAAGTATAGCCCAATGACAGAATGTCCCAGAGTGTTTTTAAGAACAACTAGAGCGCTTACTGTCTTACTTATGACAAAAGTATGGCACGCCTGAAGCCATCTTGATTGAAATAAACTGGTAACACTTAAAACATTTAATTTAAAAAGGAACGCAATGAGAGGGTTCAATTTGCCATAGAAAATATGATTAGTGCTGAAGAAAGAAACATTAAGGCACATTTTGAGTGACTTCTCAAATCCTCTTCTATTTCATTAAAAAATTCTGATATGCAGACTGAAACATGCACTTTTAATACCAGCAGCAGACTTCCGTGGTGAGCAGTAGCTTTACTACAGTGATCTAATGAGCAACTAGAGTGCTAACATTCAGAATTTATGGCAAATGTGTGACATATCTGAATACCTTCTTGATGGAATCAAAGTAAAAAACTGAAAGCATTTCCTACTGAGGACACTGCAGTAAATGAGGAAATTAGGAAACTTCATCACAAATAAATCTCCCAAGATGGCCACCAGAGACAAAAGAGCCCAAATGCAGCACAAATATCACTCAGATGTAGCCCACGTGTAGCCCAATGACAGAAGTGTTCAAAACACTTATTTTTTGTGTATTTGCAGTTTTATATAGTGCAAACTTGTCAGGTATTGGAGTGCTTTACATGAGCATTGGTTACATCACACAGGATCAAATTCATTTTGGTTGTAGACATGGGGAGATTATATGATTTGACCAGAATCACAGAATGTTGAGCTGAAGCAGAAACTCCAACCTGGTTCCCCAGTTGCAAAGTCTGCAGCTCTGAAAGTAACACCACATCCTCTGCCCAAAGGTGCAACATTTAATCAAGTGGTCAACTGGATAAAAAAACATAGGGCCCGATTCACAGAACTAACTTAAGACAAAATCCTAAACTTACTACCATTTTGGTATTCACAGAAGGCACTTACTCATTTTGGTATTCACAGAAGGCACTTACTCATTTCGGTATTCACAGAAGTTAGGAGTCCTAACTTTAGGACTCCTAAATGCCTTCTGTGAATACCGAAAGTCTTAAAATTAGGATTTTTCTCAGTTTAGTAGTAGTATAGTTAGGACTCCTAACTTTAGGACTCCTAAATGCCTTCTGTGAATACCGAAAGTCTTAAAATTAGGATTTTTCTCAGTTTAGTAGTAGTATAGTTAGGACTCCTAACTTTTTGGACTCCTAAATGCCTTCTGTGAATACCAAAAGTCTTAAAATTAGGATTTTTCTCAATTTAGTAGTCCTAAGTCTAAATTTAGGACTACTAAATTGAGAAAAATCCTAATTTTAAGACTTTCGGTATTCATAGAAGGCATTTAGGAGTCCTAAAGTTAGGAGTCCTAAACTTAGGACTACTAAATTGAGAAAAATCCTAATTTTAAGAATTTCGGTATTCACAGAAGGCATTTAGGAGTCCTAAAGTTAGGAGTCCTAACTATACTACTAAACTGAGAAAAATCCTAATTTTAAGACTTTCGGTATTCACAGAAGGCATTTAGGAGTCCTAAAGTTAGGACTCCTAACTTCTGTGAATACCGAAATGAGTAAGTGCCTTCTGTGAATACCAAAATGAGTAAGTGCCTTTTGTGAATACCAAAATGGTAGTAAGTTTAGGATTTTGTCTTAAGTTAGTTCTGTGAATCCGGCCCATGAAGATTACAAATAATTTAAAAGTTCTTTGTCGCTATTTGAAAACTCAGAAAATATGTCCTTATTTCAGTTTTTTAGAGCACTAACCATAATTTTGATGCAAATAAGACCCTCTCATATATGTAATTTCTAAAGGAAATGTTCTAGGTATTACAGTTTTGATTACATCAAGATGACGTCAGGCGTTCCACACTTTTGTAATAAATATAGAATGTTAGCAATCTAGTTGTTCATTGGGATACTGCTGAGAGGCAGAGGCCAGGGGCATGGACTCTGAAAATTGAAGGCAGGTAGGTGAGTGCAGAGGCAACAATTTGATCACACTGGGCAGGCAGGAAGGGCAGTGGCAGCACAACAGACTATGGAGGGCAGTGGAAAGGGGCGCAGGGGCAACACACCAACAATACAGGACTGGCAAGAGAGGCTGTGGCAATATAATAGACCATTGTGGGCAGAAGGAAGAGGCAGTGGTAGTACAACCATACATGCCAACAGACCCGTTTCAGCCAGGAAACGTCCAATGTTTTTAAGCTCAAATGGGCTTTATTTGATCTGTCTCCTGTCTACAATCTCCTCTTTTTCAATGTAACTCAAAGGGGAAAATCAATACCCCAGTTTTTTTTTCAAAATCTCCCTCTTACCAAGTTCAAAATGTTCGCAAGTATGGTACATTGGATCATGGTAGGCAGGAGGAATTGGGGTAGGGACATGGACTCGGATAACAGGGGACAGGAGGGACATGGAGAGGTGCACCAAACTGACCCTACAGGGCAGGCATTAGGGTTTGCAGCAGCACAATACACCACACAGGGCATGCGAGACGGGAGTGCAGCACAAACATCCATAGAAAGCAATAGGGAGAGGACAGGACCATGCACATGGACAACAGAGAACAGAGGGGAAAGAGGCAATGGTAGCTAGCTGACCATAATGGACAGACAAGAGAGAAAGCTGCAGCATAACAGACCATAAAGGACAGGAGGGACTGATCAGGGGCATTACAATGGAACAGACAAGCCAGGAGGGAGGGAATAGGGGTCTGCACATGGAAACAGAGGGGTGGGGGCAAGGGGGCAGGGCAAGAGCAGCAAGATGACCATGGAGGTCAGGCAGGATGGGCACTAGAAACAAGACACACCATGGAGAGCAACAATGAGACTATGATTGCATACACACAAACCATGGAGGGAAGGTGGGAGGGGGTCAGGGGCAGCTAGCTGACCACACAGGGAAAGTGGGAGGGGCCATGGCAGCACAGAAGACCATGCATGGCAAGCGGGAGGGTTAGTGGCAACAAAATGGCTATGATGGGCAAGAAGGAGGGTGCAGTGGCATGCACAAAGGACCATGGAGGATAGAGGGGAGGGTCAGGACCTGGGCACAGACAAGAGAGTTCAGGGGAAGGGGCCTCACAACAGACCAGGGAGGGCAGAAGGGTGTGGCAGTAAAATGGACCATGGAGGACAGGAGGAAGGGGATAGGGGCATGGCATGTGGACAGGCAGGGTGGAGGTGGCAGGGACAGGTTACAGTCATCTGACAATGCTAGGCAGGTGGGAGGGGAGTGGCAGCTCAACAAAACACTCAGAGTAGATAGGAGTGGCAGATCCATGGAACATGGTGGGCAACAAGGATGGAGCAGGGGCATGCACAAAGATATCGGAGAGCAGGGGGAAGGAGAATAGGGGCAGCAAGCTAAGCACAGAGGCTAAGCAGGAGGTCAATGATGGGCCATAGAATTGGGCAATGGAGGGCAGGAGGAGTGAACTGGTACACCATGCTAAATGGAGGGCAGTGGCAGCACATCAGACCATGGATGGCAGGAGGGAGGAGGCTAGTCCATGGATTCAGACAACAGAGGATAGGGAGGAGGTGGATGGGGCAGTAAGCTAACTGTTCAGAGAAGGTGGGTATTAGGAACTTTATTGTTTTTAAAATGTGTGTCTGTGCGAACTACTTAAAATATGAACAAGTATGCAGTATAATCTCACTTTTATTCAGGAAGAAGAGGACGTTTGTGACTGTGACTCCGGGCTCACTTGGCAGAAACATCCCCTAACCCTCCACCCTCATGGCAAAATATAATGGCCGTGAAAAGGGTAGGTGGACGCAGTGTTATATAGAACATAGACCTGAGAGCACGATTGAAAATGAAAACTAGATATAGTATATGGTATAAACTATGCACCAAAAAGTGTGATATAAGATGAACCGGGGCGTGAAATATAATATGCAATACATTGTGCGCAATGACAGATTAATTGGAGAGCGCGAGATAGCACAGGCACTAGCGCGTGCTATGCGATATGTGCCTTGGAGTGTAATATACACAGGGCAGTGTTGTGTAACCTAACTAGTCTCCAAAGTTGTAATATAAAATATGTGCTGGGGAGTGTAATGTTGCATATGCACTGTGACAAAGATATGGATCCCAGATTGTAATATGTATGGCATAGCGCTGTGCGTTATAACATAGGCATCGAGGAAGGCACGTTAGATGGGGCAATATAACCCATGCGAAGGCAAGTGTGGCATGACATATTCACGGGGCCGTGTGACAGTGCACATGGGCTAGAGAGTGTCATATCATACGCACTAGCTGGTGGAATACAACACAGAGGTGTGTGGCACTCGGCGGGCACTGGTGGGTGTAACACAGCATTGGGCCCAGCCAGGAGCACGCTGTGACTCTCAAGTGAGGTTTGTCTCCTTTCCAGAGAGTAAAATAAAAAGTATTACACATCCGGCGGTGGATGTGTGTTTTATTAACCGTGAGGGGGGTTTCTTGCATAGTTTAGTCAAATTTTTGTCGAATCCCCTTTCAATGGCTTGGTGTGCGTGTGTATTAAATGTGCCCGTCAATAGCTACCCATGTTTGTATAAATAAACGACAAGGGTGTCTACTTGGAGAGTACCCACCGGCCGGGGCGCCGGGATTAGGCACGGTAGGCCATCAGACCCATCAGAGCTTCACTAGCGGTGTAAATACATTCCACTTGGATTCATTGTATGCATAGTTGCCTTTTAATGAATATCACGCAAATCGTCATGGTGATAGTTACATACGGTTTGTCCAGCATGTCCTAGGTGTTTCTATAAATATATGGGGTCCCCGGGGCCATAAGTGGCCTGAGGAGGGGGGCAACGCAGCCCCCCTCCTAAAGAATAAAAAAAAAAAAAGGCCATGACCCGGGGGTTGGGGTCCCCGGGGCCGATTAACTAGCCCACCAGGTGCTTCCAGTAAGCGCCACTGAGCTGCGTTGCAGAGAGGTGGTCCAGGCCATGCCACGTTTTACACCTCTCTGCAACGCAGCTCTGTGGCACTTCCTGGAGGTACCTAGTGGGCTAGTTTGACCCTAGGGACCCTTAGGATTCAAGGAAACTTAATCTCTCAACTTAGAACGGCCACAGGGCGCGTTTACACAGTGGTGAAGGGAGGGGATGGGGCCTGAGGTAACATGTGCAAACACGCCCTGTGGCGCGTTTTAAGTTGGGGAAATAATTCCCTTTCAATCCTGAGGGACCCTGGGGGACAACTAGCCTGCCAGGTGACTCCAGTAATTTCCACTGCTCTGCATTGCAGAGAGGTGGTGCAGGCCGTGCCCCTTTTTACACCTCTGTGCAATGGCGCTTACTGGACGTACCTAGTGGGCTATTTTACCCCCAGGGACCCTCAGGATTCAAGGGGACTTAATCTCCCAACTTAAAAAACGGCCCCAGGGTGTGTTTACACAGTGGGGAAGGGAGGGGACGGGACCTGAGGTGATGTGTGCAAACACGCCCTATGGCGCGTTTTAAGTTGGGGAAATAATTCCCCTTCAATCCTAAGTGCCCCTGTGGGCTAACCAGCCCACCAGGTGCTTCCAGTAAGCGCCACTGAGCTGCGTTGCAGAGAGGTGGTCCAGGCCATGCCACTTTTTACACCTCTCTGCAACGCATCTCTGTGGTGCTTACTGGAGGTACCTAGTGGGCCAGTTGGACCCTAGGGACCCTCAGGATTTAAATGAACTTAATCTCCCAACTAAAAACGGCCACAGGGTGTGTTTACACAGTGGTGAAGGGAGGGGACGGGGCCTGAGTTAACGTGTGCAAACAAGCCCTGTGGCGCGTTTTAAGTTGGGGAAATAATTCCCCTTTAATCCTGAGGGACCCTGGGGGCCAACTAGTCCACCAGGTGCTTCCAGTAAGCGCCACTGCGCTGTGTTGCAGAGAAGTGGTCTAGGCTGTGCCCCTTTTTACATCTCTCTGCAACGCAGCTCTGTGGTGCTTACTGGAGGTACCTAGTGGTCTAGTTGGACCCTAGGGACCCTCAGGATTCAAGGGGACTTAATCTCCCAACTTAAAATGTCCACAGGGCGTGTTTACACAGTGGGGAAGGGAGGGGACGGGGCCTATGGTGACGTGTGCAAACACGCCCTGTGGCGCATTTTAAGAGGTAGTTTTAATCCCCTGCACTATTATATACTAGGGGCTTACAGAGGAGGTCATGCTAATCACAGGGGACCCCAACGCATAGTGTTCCCTAGTGTATGTAGGTGTTTCCACTATATTCTGAGTGTCTTTTAACATAGCACTGGCTCTAGGACTGGTTAGTCAGACTCAGTTACCACCAGTATCCGTCTGAAAAAGTTGAGGGTACCGGATGATTTTACAACAAGGCTTCTCTCTGCTCCTCTGTTTGTTCTTTCTGCACGTTATCCTTCTTCCTGCACTTTTCTTCGTCTTTGAGGACTTCTGTTGCTTCTTTCTGCATTTCTTTTTTTTCATTCTGTGCGTTTTTTCTTCTTTCTTCACATGTCCTATCTCTGTAGGCATAGTTAGAAATTTGCATTTAAAAAACCTTTGAAATTCACTGAAAAAACCATAGGTTTCAGGCATGTTATAGTTAGCTGGACTTTTCGCTCGTGCAAAACCATTGAAATTCCCCTGTTATAGTTAGTTCAGCTAACTATAACTCGCGCGCCCGCAATGCACTGCTGATGACGTCACATATTACATCACTCATGACATGGTCAGTGACATCACTCATGACATCACTGATGACATCTCAAATGACATAACTGATGACATCACTGATGACATCATCCTTGTGATAGAGTGGCAGACCTCCTCTCCCCATAATATAACCTTTGATACACACATTCAAAAATAGAAACGTTCAAAACAATGGAGATACCAATACCATTTACAACAACCTATTCAGTAATTCTAAGATCCACATACACATCCACTCATTCACCAACAGTCCTATACAGTCACTCATACATGTACTCACTCATCATATGTACTCATACACCTATACATCCTGTTACACAACGCCACTCATCCATAGAGTTACTCACACACATAGTCAAAGAATCAAACATCCATTTACTTGCATATACAGTTATACACACACACCACCACACTTACTTCTACAGAAACTTACACATACTTAGTCTTTTCAGCAATCACTTATAGAAACACATACTTATTCATACAGGAATTCTTTCAATCTCTCACTCTCACATATACTCACTTATATACACCAATAGTCACATATACTAGTTTAAAACATATGTAGTTACTCATAAAGACACTATTGAGACAATCATTCACTCACTAACACACCCATGCACACACTCATCCACCCATACGGTCCTGCACACATGCTGTCTTCAACACATACAAACAGTGAATCACTCATTCATGCACCTATGCACTACGTAATACCCCCCACCGAACCATACAGACACTCAGACACTCATACTGATACTCAAAAAACCAACTAATAACCTATATAGACACTCATGTAGCTACTCACCAACCCATGCAGCTACTTATACACAAAGTGAGAGACTGATACAGATATCTACATATTTAAACATTACTCACTAAGCCATGTATTCACTAAGATACACTTAATCAGTCAGTTATACAATCAATTTTTCAAAAACAAATCATCCATTTAGACACTTATATACCCATTTATTCTTCCATAGACCTTGAGATATGCATATATAAAACATATGTAATTTTCTGAAAAACACACATTCACTTGATGATGTCATCTCATCAGTGATGTCATCAGTGATGTCATTTGAGATGTTATCAGTGATGTCATGAGTGATGTCACTGACCATGTCATGAGTGATGTAATTTGTGACGTTATCAGCAGTGCATTGCGGGGGAACGAGTTATAGTTAGCTGAACTAACTGTAACGGGGGAATTTCAATGGTTTTGTACGAGTGAAAAGTCCAGCTACCTATAACGCAACTGAAACCTATGTTTTTTTCAGTGAATTTCTAAGGTTTTTTAAATGCTAATTCCTAACTATAACGTGCCTGAAACCTATGGTTTTTTCAGTGAACATATATATATATATATATATATATTATTTACTGGCGGTAGATAGTTATAGTTACAACCTAGTTTCCATAGGAAATCTCAAAATTCTATTTTGAATAACTTTGGCGCCGGTTGCCGAATCCTCGCGAAATGTTCAAAACTAATGGGGTGCTCCGCTCAGCTCCTACCCGGAAAGTCTCGGGGTGATTCGTCAAGCGGGGGCCGAGAAAAAGGGGGGGTCCCAAAACGCATTTTCCCCATGCATTTTTCCATAGGACCTTTAGTCGCAGCTACAGCCCGAACGGCTGAACTGACGTCATCAGCACAGGATTGCGGTCGTGTGAGTTATAGTTGCCTGCACTAACTATAACGGGGGAATTTCATTGGTTTTTTACGAGTGAAATGTCCAGCTAACTATAACATGTGTGAAACCTATGGTTTTTTAAGTGAATATATATATATATATATATATATATTCACTGAAAAAACCATAGGTTTCAGGCACTTTATAGTTAGAAATTAGCATTTAAAAAACCTTAGAAATTCACTGAAAAAACCATAGGTTTCAGGCACGTTATAGTTAGAAATTAGCATTTAAAAAACCTTAGAAATTCACTGAAAAAACCACAGGTTTCAGGGACGTTATAATTAGTTGGACATTTCACTCATACAAAACCATAGAAATTCCACTGTTATAGTTAGTTCTGCTAACTATAACTCGCGCCCCCGCAATGCACTGCTGATGACGTCACATATTACATCATTCATGACATGGTCAGTGACATCACTGATGACATCACTGATGACATCTCAAATGACATCACTGATGACATCACTGATGACATCAACCAGTGAATGTGGTTTTCTTTAAAATTAAAATATGTATTATATATATACCAAGCTGTATTGAATAATGAATGGATGTATAAGTGTCTGGATTGAGAATTTAGCAGGTGTGTGACTGACTGTTTAAGTGAATGATTAAATGTATCTTACGGAGTACATGGGTTAGTGTCTAAAGTGTGTGAATGTCTGCATCCCTCTGTCTGTTGTGTAAGCTGCTGCATTGGTTGGTCAGTAGCTGTATGAATGTCTTTATGGGTTATTGATTAGTTGCCTGCGTATTTGTACAGGAGACTGAGTGTGTGTGTGGTTGGGTGGGGGGTGTGTGACGCTGTGCATTTATGTGTGAGTGGTTGATTGACAGGGTGTATGTTTTTAAGAGTGCATGTGGAAACAGTTGTATGGGTGGATAAGTGTGCGTATGGGCATCTTGGTGAGTGAATCGATGTCTCAGTGCACATGTCCAGCTAAGGACATATATAAGAGGCAGTGTATGTAAGAGTTGGTGTATAGACATGACTATACGTGAGAGTCAGTGATTGTGAGAGTGGCTGTATGTATGAGTGTATACTTGTATAAGTGATTATATAAGAGACTATGTAGTGGGTACACCCACTTTTTGCTGGTGTTTCACTATTTTTCATCCTTAGTCTGGCTGTGGCCCTGCTAATCAGGACCCCAGCCTAGCTGCTTCCGCTCTAAAATGGTTTCCATGTACATTAGGTACATTTCTAATTGGATTCTGGAGTGCCTTATAAGCCCCTAGTATATGGTATACTATGTACCTAGGGCATAGATACCTCAGAGGCCTACCAGGGGCTGAAGCATGTATTCTGCCACCCCTGGGAAGCACTCCAAAATGACACCACAGGTCTTCTACTGCAGCCTGGGTAAGGTGGTGCTTACACCCCTAACTGTGGTATAGGCTACCTATATCACTACCATTGCACGCACATATAAAACCTATAAGTCACTCCTATGGCAGGCCTTAACAATCCTGAAGGCAGAGTACTTGGTTTTTATGTGAGAGGGTGCCCCTGCATGAGCAGAGCCCCTCTGCAGCATTCGGAGTACCTCCTCTAATGCTGTTTGTAGTGCAGCCTGACCTTATACTCTTAAGTGCATTATAACCTCGTGGTAAATGCTAACTTTGGACTGGTTGCACGGAAACATGTCGTGTTTGGTGTCAAACGCTTTAGAATACTACCCCCCCCCACCAGTTATGGCAGCGGGGGTAGCATTCCACCCTTCTAGAGGGAGAGACATGTTCACACTGGTCTACCCGGTAAAGACTTTCTACAGATCAGGCATCACAAAATGGATGCCACTGCTATAGACACGGGTCTGGCATCCTGCTGCTGACTGAAACTCCGGCAGGGGAGGCCTGGACAATAGGTTTCCTGTCCCAGGGAGGTGTAACCACCTCCCCAGACAGGCAGATGTATATTGGGGCTGGGCGGGAGCACTCTCTAGTGCTTTAAAGTCCTGCACTGGGGGCACACTTGGTGTCCCTGTGCATAGTCCAGTTCAAACCAGTTGCAGGGGCTACCTACCCCTGCTCTGGCATGAAACTGGACAAAGTAAATGGGTGTAATCACCCCTCTTTCCAAACCCTCCCATAGGTGGATCCCTAGAGTATGTCCAACCCCCAAACTTAGTATAAGTATGGGAACCCAGTCCTTGCAACTTTAGATTACCCTGGACGAACCTCTGCAACATATATCCTGGACCTTTGACATTCTATTTTAACTAGAAGACTGAAGAAATCTCCCTTGGGGTCAAGGAGTGACTCCCCTGCTTGGCAGGCACCAAAGAAGCAACTGTCTGGTCTGCAATTCTGAAGCTGCCGAAGCCTCTGCATCCCCAGAGGTGGATTTCCAGACTTCCCCAAGGCAACCCTGACTCCACAGCAAAGCTGAGGCCCATGGCTATCGTGGGTGATGTGGAACCATGACCCCTGGACACCATGATCTTTTGCTGATCCATCATCTTCCTGGTCTTTTCTCGAAGTTGTGCTTTGGGCTCCGAGTATCCCCAGCCTTTAGCACTTCCTACACTGAAGATTTCCGGCCTCCACTCCACAAGTGACCCATGGGCCAGTTTCCAGTGCGACCGCTTGAGGCTTCTTCGCGATTGCTAGCCTGTTGGCTAGTAGGTCCCCATGAAGGCAACTCCTCTTCTGATTGGGCTTTTTTGGTTGCTCCAGATGTGCCCCAACTTACCCTCACTGGGTGAGTCCCCCAGACATTGCTGGTCTGCACAAACGTCCTTTCTCTGATTCCAAGTGACTTGCCGTTGCCAAGTTTGTTGGGTCCAATCTGGTCGCCGACACCGAAGCACTCAACAGACTTTGTGGGACAGCTCGAATCCAGCTCCTGGTCATCATTGGCACCTCCTGGACCTCGTGGCTGAAGAGTCAAGACACCTGTCATCTCACCTGAAGCACCCAACATCTGTGGGCATTGGTCTATCGTGCCCTTGGTCACTGGTAAGTGACCCAGACTCTGTCCCCTCTGCTTTCAGGTTCCTTCCATCCTCGATCCGGGCTTGGATCGCTTTGGACACTTCTCCTCTTCACGGCAGCAGCCCTTCCGGAGCAGCTTCCATTGAAAACAGCGACGCGACCCGACACCATTTGTCACCTATGCACTCGGCTTTTGTGGGTGAGGTAACTTGAGCACTCCAGTGCTCCCGTGGGTGATGGCCCTAGATACCTCTAAGTCCAAAAGGGCTCGCTCGTAGTCATCCTCTAAGTGTCCTTAAACTCTTAATTTCCAAACGCGACTTTCCCCATAGAAGTAAATGGCGATTTGCGGCTGTGTTCTCACACTGCACGCGTCCCCCGTGGATCCTCTGTGTCACTACCTTGGGTGGTTCCTTGTGGTCCAAGCACTTCTACAGGCTCTAGGCCTTGTGTCTAGTTCTGTCGTGGTTCTTATACCACTTTATTGGTATATGATTTGGTACGCCCCTAGGGCCTAAACGTGTATTTGTGCTATTACTGTCGAATACTGACTTGTAACTTAAGTACTTCAAACTCCAGCCTCATAAAGAGACAAGAGGGGTGTGTTTTATCTTAAATACATATATTTTAAATATATACCTGCTGCGGTTGTCCTTTCATTTGATCATTCAAGAGATTATAGACTGGTAAAACAAGCTGCTTTACATTCCTTCAATACTTAGCCTGAAGGCTGCTCTCCATAGCTACCTCTAGACTAGCTTTCAATAAAGGTTGTCTGTAACCTATCACCATAAGGGGTTGTTTGGACTGATACAAGGTGCCCACTATAACTAGTGGACAGCATATATCAGGCCAACTTCTCACAGACTAACTATGTTTTACTATCTATATGAATAAATGAGGTGGTGTGTGTATAACTGTGTAGGTGAGTAAATGGAACTGTGATTGATTCTTTGCATGAGTGACTAGGATGAGTACATACCTGACTAGGATGAGTGCTGGTGTGTCAATGTCCATATAGGTGTATGAGTGCATTTGATAGTGTTCTATTGATCAGTGACTCCATGTATGAGTGATTGTATGGGTGAATGGGTAGATGTGTGTGTAGACCTAGGAATCACTGGGTAGGTATGTAGTAACTGGTATTAGTGTGTCAATGGTATTGAAAATGGTAGTCTGTATTTTACAGTGAGTGTATCAAAGTTTATATTAGTGTGTGCGAAGATGCATCAGATTGTCACATGGATGATGTCATCAGTGATGTCATTTGAGATGTCATCAGTGATGTCATCAGTGATGTCACTGACCATGTTATGAATGATGTAATATGTGATGTCATCAGCAGTGCTTTGCGGGGGTGCGAGTTCTAGTTAGCTGAACTAACTATAACGGTGGAATTTCTATTTTATATGAGTGAAATGTCCAACTAACTATAACATCCCTGAAACCTATGTTTTTTTCAGTGAATTTCGAAGGTTGTTTAAATGCTAATTTCTAGCTATAACGTGCCTGAAACCTACGTTTTTTTCCAGTGCATTTCTAAGGTTTTTTAAATGCTAATTTCTAACTATAACATGCCTGAAACCTATTTTTTTTTGTGAATTTCAAAGGTTTCTCAAATGCTAATTTCTAACTATAACGTGCTGGAAACCTATGGTTTTTGCAGTGAATTTCAAAGGTTTTTTAAATGCTAATTTCTATCTATAACGTGCCTGAAACCTATGGTTCTTTCAGTGAATTTCATTTTTTTTTTAATGTTAACTTCTAATTATAATGTTCATTTAACCTGTAGTTTTTTCTGACACCCAAGAAGGACACAATACCCACTGCCACAACCCTCAGGACCTCCCCCCGTACCACCCCTCTCCCTACTACCACCAAGGCAGTGCAGAACAGGACAGCAAACCCTCCAAAAATGGCATTGTCCCTCAGCCATATAATAGCTCAATGTTGGGAAATGTGGCCATCGTTTTTTCAGTAAATTTGAATGTTTTTTTTTAAATACTAATTTCTAACTTTTATGTTCCTGAGACCTATGTTTTTTGTGAATTTCATAGGTTATTTAAATACTAATTTCTAATTATGATGTTCATAAAACCTATGTTTTTCTTAGTAATTTTTTTAAAAAATGTGATATTTCGTAACTTTAATATCCTAAAAATAGTTTTTGTAATTTTTTTTATTTGTTATTTAAACTATATAATGTCTTGAGGGTAGCCCAGCCCAGAGCCACATCTGAAGACCAACACATGTCATAAACCTACTGATCAAGCAGCGCCGACATCCAAGAACGCCACAACACCCAGCACCACCCCCAGGACTCCCCCTACCACCGAGGCAGCGCAGAACAAGACAGCAAACTTTCCGAAAACGGCATGGCCCCTCAGCCACACAATTGCTGAATATTGGGACAGGTGTGAACAAACTATATGTGAAGGAAGCAATTCACCCATGAATAACAATGCACACAATGCAAAGTGTAGCAGTGATGTGCTGGACACATCTCAGTATGCAGAACACACACCTCTCCATCTGCACAAATACTACTGGTGCTTGTAGTGTTGTGGACAGTGGACCCAACCATGTTATGTCAAACACTAAGGAAGATCTCAGTCATGTAGCTGTGTCATCCCCCCTTGTAAGCATAAGCGTAACCAGAGTGGGCTGCTCCGACATCCGCCACTTCAGCGTAGGAGTGGGAATAAATAGGCTTGGGCTCTGGGTGTGGTTCACTTGTGAACTGTGAAGACCAACGACTGTGCCCGAGCGACGGTCCTCACCCTGCCACGAGGCTGCTGCCATGACCGCGGGTCTCCTCGACACAGGCCCCCGTGAACCCAGCGCCACAGCACCGCAGACTTATGTCTATACAGACTACTGCCTTTGATCTACACTGCGGACAGCAGGCATCACAATTCACATGGATTAGCGATTGCAGATGACGCAGTCCAGTATGCAAGATACATTGCTCCCAGTGCGGCCCTCTCGGACCACATATCATCGCAGGGTGCACACACGCTGAGTGCTTCAGGTGCCACTAACTCAGTGCACCACAATTCAACACCACATGGCCTTATTGAGGCAGAATTCAATAGACAAAAGACATTGGTCCGAGTGCGGCCCCCCCGGACCATGCATCATCGCAGGGTACCTACATGCTGAGCACCAAAGGTACTACTAACTCAGTGCACCATAAGTCATCGCAAGAAAGAGTGAACAGTTTTTTGTCAGCAGTGAGGCATACTATCACTCAAAAATCGAATTGAGGCAGAATTCAATAAACAAAAGGCATTGGTCTGAGTGCGGCCCCCCGGACCACCCATCATTGCAGGGGACGCACACGCTCAGCGCCAAAGGTACTTCTAACTCCCGGCACCACAAGTCATCGCCATGTGCCCTTATTGAGGCAGAATTCAACGCAAGCCGCAACATATGGTGCCACTAACCCTGTTCAACACAAGCCGGCTACACGTGATGCCACTAACCCTGTTCAACAGAAGCCGGCGACACATGGTGCCACTAACCCTGTTCAACACAAGCCGATCCCACGTGTTGAACTGTGTCCTGAGTCGTGAATGGCAGTGACCCCAAGTCCGTGGCAGCGACCACAGCACCAGACTCCCTTTGATCAGTAATGCATATTTCCATATGTAAGGCCGGCGACATGTGGCGCTACTAACCCTGTACAACATAATGCGTGACATGTGGTGCCACTAACCCTGTTCAACACAAGCCGATCCCACATGTGGAACTGTGTCCTGAGTCCTGAATGGCAGTGACCCTAACTTCGTGGCAGCGACCACAGCACCAGACTCCCTTCGATTTGTGATGTGTATTTGCATATGGAAGGCCGGCGACACGTGGTGCCACTGAACCTAAACTACGCAGGCCGGTGGGGCCACTAACCTAGGCACGTGGCTGTGGGCCCTTGCTCACCGCTACCTCTAGCCTACACTGCGGTCAGCAGGGCTCACAATTCAGATACAGTCGTGATTGCAGATGAGACATTGCTCCCAGTGCGGCCCGTCCGCACCAAGCAGCATCACAGGCTCATACACTTGGACAGTGTATTATATACATATTTCATCTTTTCATGATACACCTACACTGCGGTCAGCAGTGCTCACAATTAAAATTAAATCTTGATTCATTAATTACAGAGTCCACTAGGCAAGTAACTATCACAGGCCTAAAACCTACATAATATCCTTTTAGTATCCTTGCTTTAGGAACTTTTTTATATCAGTTATAGCTTTAGTACAATCACCAAATTCATCTTCAAGTGCAAACGAATACTCAATAACACTCTACACTGCGGGCAGCAGAGCTCGCAATTCGAATTTTGGACATGTGGTACCACTAACCCTGTTCAACACAAGCCGTGACACATGGTGTCACTAACCCGATTCAATACAAGCCGATCCCACATGTGGAACTGTGTCCTGAGTCCTGAATAGCAGTGACCCCAACTTTGTGGCAGCGACCACAGCACAAGACTCCCTTTGATCAGTCAGGCATATTTCCACATGCAAGGTCGTCGTAGTTAGCATGCGTGAAATGGCCTTCACACGTACTCCCACCACAGCCCTGACCTGCACCCATTGCAAACTGACCCGGCTCATTGCACCAACTGTGCCATTTCATCCACTGGAGGTACACGGCAAGCCAGTGCAGCTACAAGCAGATCCACTGATGCAATGGCAGGGGATCCCGAACACATGGTCGACTCCATTCACATCCACCTATACCTTGCACGTCTGCTGCATGTCCTGGGTGCACTACCTTTGGCAGTGCTGCAGATTAGTTACCGGCTGAGCTTCTGCATTGCGGACGTCACCAGCGTTCAACCTGTATTGCAATTTGCAATGCCGCATGTGCCTATCCGAGTGGTGCATGGACGTGTGCCTCTCCAACGTCTGGGTAGCTGACATGGATTACAACGGGTGTGTGCGCCCCCTGTTGGCCCATGACCAGGAGTTCATGGTGATGGGAACTGGGTCTGGGAGATTGCACGTGTCGAAGTATGCAGTGAGCAAATTGACCCACTTCCCAATTTTGGTTTGGTGCACATTGGGTACAGTGGTTGGAGTCAGCACATCTGTCCCGGTCAACTGATGGATTACTTCGACGACATGTCAAATATTGTGGCCAACCATCACTCATTAGAGATAGTGGCTTACGCAGCTGCACTCGTGTTCGTGGACGAGTGACAAGGTACCTGCAACCACAACTCGGTGTGCCACATTGCACTTGACCCGCCGCATCATTGCACATTGTGCTTCTGCTCACATGTCCCAAGACGACAGTGGACATGGCTGCATTGGCGTCGACTCATCTCCGATGTGTGGACAACCAACGCAGCTTGACACTGATGTGTGTTGGTGATGGACTACCCCGAGGTGAACATGGACGTTTTCCTACGTTCCTTCTTCAGGCATGCTGCTGCATTTGTCTGCATATCGTGGCACTACTCTTGACCGTACTGACACACACTTTTTTTTCTAAATTTTCCACACTTTCACTTGTCTCCAAATGTGTTGTGTCTTCATTTGTATGCCAATGTATGTGTCACAGACTCTCTGGCTGCCTGCCATACGTGAATTGCTACCCCATCCGGACTGCTGGTTTGTACTTATGCGTTCTCATGTGACTGTTTCGTACTGACGCTTTTGATCGTTTATCCCCCACAGGCGAGTCCATTTGTGTCCTGTGTTCGATTGTGCAAATGTTTGTGTTTGGACAATCAAACTCTGCTTCCAATGTGTGTGTGCTGCATTGTGTGTGAGATGTCCCTTCATGTGAGGTTTTGTTCACCCTTCCCCCTTTCAGGCAGTGTGTTTTTCACTTCTGTGCTTGTTCAGTGGTGTGATGTTGGCCGGTTGTGTGACTTGTGCTCCTTGTTGATGTGTTTCATTTTGGCCATGGTTTGTCTGTAGTTGTGCTGTACTTAATTGTGTATGTATGCCATTGTGCCCATCTCCCCTCATTCCCCCACTCCCTGGATGTTCCTCTTCCTGGTGCTGTTGTGTCTGTAATTTTGTTACTTAACACATAAATACATGTAAAGAACAAATTAGAAAAGTGCCTTGATTCTTTTAAATTGCAAAACTTCTATTGGTAATTTTTGAATTTTCCATATAAACAGTTTTTTTAAATATTCTAGGACACATAGAAGTAAGAAGTGCAACGTATTCTATCAACACACTTTCTAGAACATTCTACAACACGTGCAGGTTAAAAGTTCATACATTTTTTTAAACCTAACAATATTTTTTTGCAACATTTTCTCGAACATTTATTGGCACGTGCAGGTTAAAAGTTCACGTTTGTTTTAAGTTCGAACAGTGCCTTCCAAATGCAAGTAGCAGGTGTGGCTGAGTTGACCAAATATTATCCTATGATATGTACTCCATGTTTAAACTGCTATTTCTTAACCAATCACAAAGATGCTTTTCCACAAAATGAATGTGCACCCTACTTTTAAAAAACAATGCTTTTCATCTCTCAATCAGTTATCGTTTTGAATGAGGAAAAAAAAGTAGTTCCCCACCTTTAAACATATCTCTTATTCTACGATTGGACTGCATGAGCTACAGACATTTATCCATACTTCCTAGACAAACCTTCAAAATGCTAGTGTGGATCGTAGGACAAAGCTGTGTTTTCTGGTGCAAGAGGTATGCAGAACAGAGGCGTATTGACTTAGACCTAGGTTTAAAAAATGTGGAAATTAAATGGTTTGGACAGAGAGGATTGAAGTGGCACCAATTGTTGCCTTTGGTTAAAACCTGTTTGCATCTCCAACACCCTGACCTCATGATTGTGCACTGTGGTAGAAACGACCTAGGCACATTGACTGGTGTAGGTTAGGGGTGGGCGGAATTTGTGAAATTCACTTTCGCTAACTATCGCGAAAATGTTGAAAATCTCCGCAAACATGCCGGAAATATCGCGGAAACGCAGACGTTTTTTTCCTGCCTGTTCGCGTAATTTTTGCGTGATCGCGGTTCACCAACTTACCCATGCGGTTGCTCATGGGCCGGCTATCTTGTTTTCACTTGTCCCGCCCTCCTGTGATGCTTACTTCCTGTTCCGGGTCGCGCAATGCATGCTCGCGTCCGTTCGCAGTATGTATTTCCTGTTCCCGAACGCTTTTACTTGTTCGTGTTGCTTTTTGGAGTGCTCGGGGAGAAAATATCGCGTGAACTTGCGCACGTGGTCGCAATGGGCGCGGCCATCTTGTTTTTCACTCTATTGCATGGTTCTGGGGCCTGATTTTCAATCCTCCCTGCATCTTTCCAATCCTTTGTTTGAAGCCACTTTTTTTGATCTTTTTTATTTATTATTTCTCTAACTATTTTCCTGCTTCTATATTTTTGGTTTTTGTCTACTTTTTTTTTGTTTTTTAGCTACTTTTTCACTCTTTCTATTGTCTGCTATTTATTTCCTTTACTTACTTTTTTAATTGTATTACCTTTTCTTTCACGCCCTGTCTCTCATCCTCAGAACCATGTCAAAGGGTAGGGCTTGTCGCAGCCAGAGCCGCGACTGCCTTCCTTGTGGAAGGCGGCACCCACAAGGGGTGCAGGCACAGGCCTTATTTGGGGAGGTGGAGTTGGCTGCACTCATTTTCTTTGTGCAGAGGCACCTCCCATCAACCCTAGCAGCAGGTGGTAGGCCTGGGCCGAGTACGGCCTCCGGGAGCGTCAACAGCAGTGGGGGAAGCTGTGCGCTGCTCTGGGGTCCGGCGCACCCAGGCGCAGTTGACGCACCGGTGGTCCGACATCCTGGACCGTGTGCAGGACCTGCTGGACCTGCTAGGAGTGGAGGTCCCGGGTCTTGGTGAGTAACTATTTAATTATTACTACTTTGTGTCTGTTCTTCTGCTCTGTGTTATATATTGCGAATATTTTTCCAACCAGCTAGAATGTTGCTGCTTACATTCCAGGTTAATTACGTTTAAAAGTCTTCTGTGATTGTTATGACACAGGTGCTCCTCTGCGCTACTACTAATCTTACTTGTTTGCAACTTTGCGTTTGCGCTCGCTTAGCACGATTCAGTAAGAGTTTATTTTAGAGAAATTAAGTTACGTAATGCTACAGTGACTCTAGTCCTTACTTTGTCCTGTCACTAAGAGATAGGGGCAGATTGATACTTAGGTTTAGGTACATTGTATGAGTTTGTAATTTTTTAGTGGTATGCATGATGCCCCCTCAGTTACGTCACGTTCCCGATAGTACGCCAGTCTTTATTAGAACCTTTTCTGGTTTGTTCAATGAGTGGTGGTAATTGGCTTGGCACTAGCAGAACATCAAAATCAATCAATAAACCCAAAATGTGGTTTATACAAAAAATGTAGTCATGTGTCCTCCATTTGACCATATGCCTTGTTGAGGACTAAAAGAAGTGGAAATGCATACTAGGGTGCCGATTCCGATCTGTCAAAAAAATTTACCGTCCGACTCGTATCCGTATTTTTTTATGTACGAATCGTACAAGTACAGTACAAACGGCCAAGTACGATTCGGACATGAAAAATACCTACGAATAGCATCGGGAAATGTCTACGAGAGGGAGTCGGAATTTTTTACATCCGAATGGCCTCGTGAAAAATGTACGAGAGGGAGCCAGACATTTTTACGTGCAAATCATAAAACAAAAGTCCGAACGCGCAAGTACGATTCGTACACAACCGCATGTAAAAGGCCCCGTACGGAGCCAACGCAGTAGCACACATGTACACTGGTAAACTTGTGCCCGTGTATGAGCCGTACAGCCCCCCCACCCCCAATATGTCAGCACCGTACACCCCCCTGTCCGCACTGTACCCCAGGCCTGCAAGCCTACGCGCCGTACCCCCCAGTATGCGCCGTACCCCCGCATGTAGGCGCCGTACCCCCACCCCATGTACGCGGGTACTCCAGGCCCGCACCTGTACGCGCCGTACCCCCGCATGTACGTGCCGTACCCCCCGTGTACGCGGGTACCCCTGGCCCACACCTGTATGCACCATACCCAAGCATGTACGTGCTGTAACCCCCCCATGTACGCGGGTACCCCTGGCCCACACCTGTACGCGCCGTACCCCCGCATGTACGCACTGCCCCATGTACGCGGGTACTCCAGGCCTGTACGCGCCGTACCCCCGCATGTACGCGCCGTACCCCCCATGTACGTGGGTACCCCAGGCCCGCACCTGTACGTGCCGTACCCCCACCGCCCCAGGCCCGCACCTGTACGCGCCGTACCCCCGCATATTCGCGCCGTACCCCCCATGTACGCGGGTACCACAGGCCTGCACCTGTACGCGCCGTACCCCCACTGCCCCAGGCCCGCACCTGTACGCGCCATACCCCAACCGCCCCAGGCCCGCACCTGTACGCGCCGTACCCCCACTGCATGTACGCGCAGCACCCCAACCCCATACCCCAGCACCCTCACCCAGCATCGCGTATGTACGGACCGTACCTACTCGAAAAATACTCGTACAGAACCAGGACACTGTAAAACAGCACAAGGAGGGTCAATTTGACTTGCACAACACCACAAAACACGTCTACATGACAAAATACATCTCAAAGACTGACCTGGCACATTCAAACAGGCAAACAGAGGCCCAAACTCACAACCACCTCTTATAACACACCCACCAAAATTCAAACACAGCCACGCCCAAAAATGGACCAATAAAAAGGGCCAACACACACAACCCATGAGCCTTTGCAACAGACCCACTGCTGCCAGACCTCACACACAAACAACTGCACCTTACTGACCCCTTAACTACACCTTAACTCACACACCTTCACACAACCTCCTTCACAAACACCCCCACTCACATTCACACACACACCGTCACATTCACACCCACACACCCACAACCATCCACACCCACACCCCACACCATGCCCACAGACAAGAATCCAAAGTTCACAATGGCGGAGCTGGAGCTCCTTGTCAACGAAGTCATCATAGTTGAGCCACAGCTGTTTGGAACATTGGTCAGACAGACCAGCATAGCCCAAAAAACCAGCCCGTGGCAGAGGATCGTCGATAAGGTGACTGCTGTTGCGCCCATCCGAAGGACCAGGCATGAATGCCAAGCCAGGTGATACGATCTGCGCAGGGCAGTCAAGAGGAGGATAAATGAGGAATACGCCCAGAGTAACATCACTGGAGGCGGGCTGCCCCGCAGACCCGTACACTACCATCCCTGGGAAGAGAAGGTGATGGCGCTGCTTCCGCCGGTGGGAGTACACAGAGTTGAAGGAGTCGCAGAACCTGGTGAGTACAAAAACAACTTACGTAACATGTGGGCAATGGGGTCCACACCACAAATACACCAAATGCACGCAACTTCCTCCAAGCACTCACCGCACACAACCACACTCAAAAACCATGCTCATGCCACCAACGTCTCCATGCACCATTCACAAATCAAGCCAATGCCATGTCCCAGGCTACACCAACCACAAACCCAAGACTGGATGTCCGGGAAGCTGGGAGGATGGGCCTCACACAACACATTGTGAAAATGAGAAGCAGACACCAATGCCCTCAGCCCATATGGCATAGGTACATACCCATGCACAATGCACAGGGACTGGCAAAGTACTGACAAGGTCGCTGACACTTGGCCCTGCTGTATGCAGCACAAGGCCTTCCTGGGACCACTGTACACTCAAACACCAACTCCACAAGCACAGGTAACTAGCACAGGAACTCACACTCACTGTCATGCCGGCATTCACCATGAGGGGACACACACATCACCTGGGAGACCCAATGCCAACTCACACTACACCCAACAGCAGTCCCGGTCACAAACACACCCCTTACACAAGCACACACCCCCGGGGCAGGCAACGGATTTATACACTCTCACAATAGACATGTGACACAAGACCAATCCATAGCCAAATAAGCATCCTAGCCAAAATTCTACAGGTCAAACACTCAGGAGAACATATCAATCAGTCCCCTGCAACATACCCATCCCCAAGTGGACATTGAGAGGAATGCTAGGCACATCCAACTACCTGGAGGAACTGTGACAACTTGAATATGTATGAAACATGGATGTCACATGAAACAGCATTAACATTGTCTCTCTCTCACACACAGGGCAACGTCGTGGATCTCCCCCCAACTCTGGGGGGGGAACAATCACAGTCCCCGGCTCGGCGTGAAGATGACCCCACCAGCAGTGACGACTCTCACCACTCCGTGGATGACCCCGACCAACCTGGCCCCTCTGGTGCCCAAGCCCCTGCAGCACCTGCGTCAGGTACATCTGTGCCAACCACCACCCCCATTGCTGCCACATCCCAGGAGACACCCAGGAGCCCTGCTCGCACTGAACAACAGAGCCAGTCTGACCAGGAGGGACAAGGTTCTCCGGGCACCCAGGAGGAGGCAGGCAACCCTGCAAATGCCATCCCTCAGGGGTCCCGTAGACCCGATGTGCCCACAACGGCAGACCAGGCTCAAATGGGCAGGGGTGGTGGGAGTGGAGGCAGGGGGAGGCGCAAACCTGACCAGCCAGCTGAGGGAACCGGTATGTCCCAAAAACGCCACATCCTGGACACATACCGGCGTGACACCAGGGGCATCAGCCAGGTAGTGTCAAGACTCACAGATATGCAGGGGACCCTCAACGGAGATCAAGAACATGCAGGCCGAGCAACATGCCAGTCAACAACAACACCAAGGACGGATGGAGGCAAGACAGGCTGAGCTCCTGGCGGTGCAAAGGGACATGAGCCATTCACTCCGTCGGATTGCCGACAACATGGGCAACCCTCCCTGTGACAGCAGGCGCAGACCAGCACCAGCCACAGGGAGGGAGGAGGAGGAGGATTCATCCAACGGAGCGTCCCAAACATCATCAAGGCCTGCATCTGAGGGTCCCTGGAGGAAGGTGGGTCGTCCACGGAAAAGACCGTGAGAGTCAGCGGACCATCAACATCTCCCAGGTGACCTGGCCTGGCACCTGGCCCTCTGGCGCAACAGCAGCACCTCATCCAATGACATTCTCTGCCACATGGACTTGCTGGTCACAGTCTGACCAATGATGACCAACACTGTGCTCTGTACTCTGATGACTTCCAATGCCAAGGATATCATCTTCCCCTGTGAACTTTGGATTCTATTCTCCCGGTAGAGCACCTAATTTCACCTACCAAAATACGTACCCCACCGCAAATAAAAATATTATTTGGTTCATGAGACGTTGCTGTCATGTTGCTTAATTCCACAACATATGTGTGTGTAAATGTCAAACTATGCCTGAGTGTTAAACTAACCATACCCTGGGATCTGAGTCTGGTACAGGACACACATGGGTCACAAGGTATCATTCAAAGCAGGCATGGAGCAGAACACTCACCTGTGATGGCCATAAGCTGCTGAGGGGGGGGCTTGCAATACTGAGCGGACAGACCTATTTGGAAGATTATCATTAAGGCGTAGAGGTCATGGCTCATCTGGAGGTTCCCGGGGAGGGAGTCCCAGGTATGTGTTGGCAGGTGGGAGAACTATTTCCTGCATGCTGGAGTATGGTGGATGTGAAGAATGGTGGCCAGGGCAAGGTCGGATGCACGGAGATGGCCCAACGGAGTCTCGTACGACAAGACGTACAAGGTTGGTTTGGTTGTGGACTGCCTCCTGAGTGTGGGTGGGGAGTGTTGAGGTCATCCTGCAGCAGACAGTGATCCATTGCAGCTATCTATGGTGGACGGTGATGTGGCTGGGGCGCAGGATGTTGAAGCTGAGGTGTGCAGATGCACCCTGGATGTGGACAAGTTTGCCGGGAGTTTGGATGTACGTGCTCCGTAGAGGGCAGGCCAGTATTTGACACGGATGTTGTCGTGGACATAGGGGATGGTCTGTCTTTCCTTGGAGTGGATCTATCTGTGTATCATGTGCATAATGCAGAGGGCGTTGCAGCATGAGGTACAGATGCTGTGGACTGACATGGCAAATGTGTGCCAGCAATACTTGATGCACACCATCTTGTGTGTGTGGCCACTGGGTGCGGGGCAGGGCTCTTGCGGGTGGGACACAAGCACTTGACCCAGCTGTAAGGGGACAATCCTCAGATGATCACCTCAGTCCTGTACAAGTCCAGCCTCAGGTGGCTCATGTACAGCCATTCATCAATGAATCTCATGCATTCAGGAATAATAGAACTGGCAATGTCTGCGTCTTTGGTGAGGGTGAGGAGCACGTGGCTGTCAATGGCATACCAGCTGATGAGGTGCTGTGCGCATGTGATGGTGGAGAGGGGGGTCCTGGACACATTGTAGATTGACACACTGAGAGATGATACCTGTGCCATGTGCCAGACGACAACACCATACTACATGCAGAAGCCTTGATTCCCACTCCCATGGCCTTGCTGGGGTACAGAGTCAGTGGGGAGTAGGAGGGACATGACCTGATTGGTGTGATAGGGCCTGGAAGGCGTGGCAGGGCTGTGTAGGCAGTTGGAGTAGCACACTCAGCATGCAAAGGTGTTGTGTGTGCACTTAGGATATGTCTGACAGCAGGCGGTAGATTTGTGGATGGACATTGCTTGGAGTGTGGCTGCTACATCAGACTGTAGTGTGATGTGTGTCATGCAAGGACATGAGGGTCGTGCAATGTGCACGTTGCATGTGCTGATGGTCCAGCCTTTGCCACCGCGTGGCGCCAACTGTGGCATAGACAAGCTGAGGACAGCCAAATGAATGTGTGGAGGGAGGAAGGGAGGAGCATCTTTGAGGCGTGTGTGTTGCCAAATCAGGATACTTTGTGGGCCCTTGCTGCAGGGTCTGCAGCAGCAGGCGGCATGTCCTTGAAAATATGCCACAATTTGCACACAAAGACTAGGATGTCTGAAGGACAACTGCAACAGGCGTGTGTAAAGGAAGGAGTGTCCGGTTGTACATGGCACACCCAGAGACAATGCATGCACAAACACCAAAGATGAATGACACCGGATCAGGGAACTGAAGGCGGAGCTGCGCACAGGAGATACACCCTCAGCAGGTGTTGATGGCCCATTGTGTGGACCAACAAGCCAAAATACATACACAACCATGGACTTCATGCACAATAGGGATCATCATCCATGAGGAACTGCATGCACAATCTTTCACAACTGTGCCAGAGATGCCGCATGCAAAGTGGCAAGAGATCAGCATTGACATAGATGAGGCACCTTGGAGTGTGAGGAACACCTTTATTACTCAGGCTCACACTAAGGGAAATGCATCCTTTTGAACAGACTCACAGGTCATTCCTCTAACCATGTGGGACCTACACTGGACACCCCCTGCAACACACAGATGTGTAAAATCCTACTGAGCTGGCACACAAGTGAAGTGTGTGAGCCAAACACCCCTTGCTCCACACGGAGAGTCTGCAATTCGCCATTGAGCCTCTTATGGGGATGTCCCACACTATGTCCACCATCAGCATCCCGTATGTTCCTGAGGGACGTTTAAAACACATTGATGCCTTCATCACATTCCACAAATCATTACAGATGACTGTCGGGAAGGGTGAATATCAAGTCATGGGAGCCATGCCACATGTCATGTGCCCCATGGTGAGTCGACAGGTATGCATGGTAACACAACATGCACAGGCGCAGTCCCAACATTAACCAAACACGTACCACACACAAAATGCCTTGCTGCACTCCTTACCCAAAATGACTTTTCACCATGTCCGTGCATGGAACGCAGATTCAGCACACGTTGCAATACTCATGAGGAATAGCTGGAGGCCAACGAAGACACGAGCAGACAACATGCGCAAGAAACTGTGGATGACAGACACAACACAAGTCAGCAAAGAGCTAGTTATTGGCAGACATGGACATGTACTCGACAGGAATGATGTTGTCACCATGCTAATTTAACAAATTAGTGTCCATGCTAAAATGTGTGGAATGACATCATCACTTGAATGACACATCAGAACACACCTCCAAGTCACTTAGCACACAGTCAGCTGGACACACACATTGAAACACATGCCACACAAGGCTCAAAGCGTGCACACTCAGACACAGGGACTCACCATTATGAGAAGAAGTTGCGGATGAGCTGACTCCGGATGTCCTCCTTCTCCTCCTCCTCCTCACTTTCCTCGTGCCCAAGCCCTTCATCCTCCACGGGTGTATGTTTCTGCTCATCGGGATCTAGGATAAGTGGCACTGCCTTCTCCACTGCCATGTTGTGCAGCATGCAGCACACAAGGAAGATTTTGCAGACCTTCACCGGGGCATATGGGAGGGACCCGCCGGTCTTGTGGAGGCACCGGAATCGGCTCTTCAGGAGGCCAAACGTCCTCTCAATCATGCGCCTGGTCTGCCCATGGGCATCGTTGTAACGGTGTTCTGCGGCTGTTCTGGGATTGCGGAGAGGCGTCTTCAGCCATGGCATGTTGGGATAGCCAGAGTCCCCTACATGGAAACATCATGTGAAGAAGTGGGTCAGGAGATGCCGTAAGATACAAAGATACCGCTAAACAGAGGACAAACAGAGTATACCCACCAACAAGACATGCTCATTCGTCGTGCAGCCGCAGCATCATGACAGGCACCCTGCTACACCTCATGATGTAGGCATCGTGTGCTGACCCTGGAAAACGGGCACAGACATGGGAAATCCACATGTTAGGTAGACACACCACAAGGGCATTAAGAGAGTGATAATGTTTGCGGTTCCGAAAGGCTACCTACTGTGCCTGTGGTGGTACCAAAGCCACATGTGTCCCATCAATGGCCCAAATTACATGAGGCATCCCTCCCAGGGCATAGAACTCACCCTTGACACCTGTCAACTGCTCACGAGTGTGAAAATGGATGAATTCATCCAGGTGCTCCAACATGGCTTCTAAAACATCATGCAGGACACGGCTGAACATTGTCTGGGACATGCCACCGACATCAGCTAAGGTGAATTGAAAGGTACCGGTGGCAAAAAAATGTAGGGCTGCCATCACCTTCATCTTGGGGGTCAGAGCAGTAGGATACCTGTGTCGCGGTTGGAGGTGTGGTTCCAGCCGGGTGGTCAAGCGCTCAATCAACTCTTGCGAGAAGCGGTATCTTCGGATGCAGTCATGTTCACGCATGGCACCCAGGTCTGGCATTGGTCGGGGGAGAGGCGGTGCCCTGCAGAGATTTGGAAGGAATAAGGATGAGCAAGTACATCACAACAACAATGTCAATGAAATGAGCACATGTTCAACAGCTAATACACATCTGCTAAATACAGAGTCTGGTCTGTGCAATACATCCAGCACACGTATGCCAGCAAGGTGATACTCCTACGAAGAGCCAGCTACAATAGTTTATTTGCAAGGTCGATGTGACATGCCATGAAATGAGCTGTGTGCCAGTATAAGTGAACAGCCAGACACATTACAGGAGTGACAGACATCCACATATCTGCATTTGAAGGATGTAATCTCATACAGCCAGCAGGCGGGAAGCTAGACGCCCAGGTCAGATGTCATTTAAAAAGGGCAGATCACACACCTTTCCATGAAGGGGTACATGTCAAATGCTGATAACCCAGACATTGAGACAACACAGATATGTCCTCAGGTCGCAATACCATGTTCGATGCATGCAGACACATGTCACGTGGTATTGCACATGTGGCATGGTGTGCGTAATTGTGTGCCATGCACATATGCACACAGACACATGTTGGATGCTGCAACAGCAGATGGAGTTGATGGAACACTAACTGCAAGCTCATGAGAACACATGACACACACATGACATAGTCACATCGTGGTACGCTGGTAGTCACATGTCAGGTGAAATTATCCATGTACCTGCCATCAGGGGACAGTTGCGGGTGTTGGTGACTGTGGCATACCAGTGATGCAGTGCTTGACACGTTTGTACTACATGCACACATGTGCAAAGTGTGAAGGGGAAGTGTGCCACGTAGTGCCCCATCACACATGACATGTGTAAACAGCTCATCACACATCTATTGTGCCACAACATGAGGAGACATGCGCCACATCACTGCCTGACACACCTAGGCCCTGCACATGAAGGACCGCACTGACAATGACTTGATGTACAGCCGTGTGCGAATCCAACACCTCCATTCCTTTCGTGTGCGCCTCCTATCACCAATGCAAGCTGTGAAACGCAGTACACACGCTCTGAGGCCGTGTGTACGGGCCGTACACGCGTGAGTACGGCCCCTATCACTATAGTTGTGTTACCGTAGGCCATTGTGATAGGGGCCGTACTCACACGTGTACGGGCCGTACACGCGCGAGTATGGGCCATACTCGCGTGTGTACGGCCCGTACACGCATGAGCACGGCTCCTATCACTATAGTTGTGATACCGTAGGCCATAGTGATAGGGGCCGTACTCACGTGTTTACAGCCCGTACACGCGGGAGTACGGCCCCTAGCACTATAGTTGTGTTACTGTAGGCCATTGTGATAGGGGCCGTACTCCCGCGTGTACGGGCTGTACACGCGTGAGTACAGCCCCTATCACTACAGTTGTGTTACCGTAGGCCATTGTGATAGGGGCCGTACTCACGCGTGTACGGGCCGTACACGCATGAGTGCCGGCCGTACACGCGTGTGTACGGCCCGTACACGCGTGAGTACTGGCCGAATCACTGGAGTGATGGTGCGCTAGGGGTACGTGTGAAACGCACCGTACCTGTGTGGGGATTTAAAAATTACAATGGGGACACATGAGGGACAAGCATTAGGGCATAAATGCATGCTGGTTGTCATGGACACCGAGTTTCAAGTTCAAAACTTTACATCATGTGGTCTGGAAAAAGCAGTTGGCCACATTATACATTGTTGTAAAGTGGTTGTTGACTTGACATGATGCTGCAAATTCGAAAGATGCTAAGGCTGTCACTGGTGTATGTTTAAAGGGATTGGAGGAAACGTAGGATGCAAATGAGCCTGACCAATCACTCTGTACTTCTGTAAATGAAATAGGCCAGCAATGCAGATATAAGGCAGGCAGAACCCATGAGAGGGCACTTGCCTGCACAACATGTCAGTCGATACCACTGCTGCTGTATTGTCTCCCTCTGGCACCATGTCAAGGACTGTGGAGAGGGCCCAGCCTTTCACCCAGGAGGAGAATGAGGCCCTGCTGGATTTGATCCTCCCACGGTACCCCATGCTGTATGGTCGACCAGGGGAACAGGTGAGTGCTGACTCCACTACCTTTGCCTGTGCACCTTTTTTGTGTCTGTCACTTCTGGCATTGTGTCCAGGTGTGACAGACATGCAATGTTGTTTAGAGTGGGTCCCAGGGGGGGGGCGGATGGCTTATGTCTCTCATGCAGGGCTTGATGTAGTTCATGTGTGCACTCCTCACTTGCATTGTGCTTACTGTGATATTCACTGCATAGTGCATGGCACATTCAGCCTGGCCAATCCTCTTGGGCATTCTTGTTCTATTGTCCTGCAGTGATTCAGTGGTCACCCTGGTGACTGCACCCACAGATGTGTGTGAGTTGAGTGGAGCTGTGGTGAGAGTGGTGAGAGTGTCCAAATGATGTGTACGCCCCCTGGACATTGATGTGTGTGAATGTTCCTTGTCATGTGGGTGAGTATCTATGTGGAGTGTTGCACCACAGCTGCATGGAGGAGGCAACTGCTCGACCCATCTGATGTGAGAAGAAAGCCGTGCTGTGTGTCTGACTTGCTGAGCTACCCCACACCTGTGACACCCCCCTGGTAAGTGGCACATGTGCAGAGTGAGCTTTGTATCCGCTGTTGACAATGGCAGGTGATTGATCTGTGCCTGTGTGTGTCTGTGTACTCTGCTGTGGTTTCGTCAGTGGCCTGGGGCATGTGACTGCTTTGCGGTGCTGGCTATCAGCCTTGTGTTGCTTGGGATGCACAGTGTGTGCCATGATCAGGGATTGGTTCGCACCCCTCATGCCACCTGTGTACTTACTATGCCATGTAGTGCATTGGTGCATCCACAGTGGCAAATGTCCCTATGACTAAGGTGCTATTACTTGCCAGCATACTATGCCCTCTTCAACAAATCAAAGATGTTAAAATGTGTGTCTCTGTGACATGGTGCAGTTGTAGTGATGTTGTCCCACTTTGTCATCCTCACAGGTAACCACCTATCATAAGGGGAAGGATCTGGAAGGAGGCCGTCAAGGCTGTTCAATCGGTGGAGGGTCGCAGTCGGCGCCTGCCACAAGTGAGGAAGAGATGGCAGGACATCCGGTGCTGAACCTGGAGGATCGCCCGGGTCATGCTGAAGGAGTAGGCTCCCCGCAAGCATGGTGGGCGCCGGCGCCTGACCCACCAAATGAAGCGTGTCCTGGCGGTGGTATTCCCTGACCTGGAGAGGCGGATACAGGAGTTACAGCAGCAGGAAGGGGGTAGGTACATGTGTGTTTGTTGTGTGTCACCAGCTTTTGTTGCTGCTCAGTCGCCTGGAGACACTGCCAGGGTATATATGTGCAGTGCATATCCTGTTCCCCCAAGTCAACCTGTACTGTTCTTCCTCCCTTCCCCTCCTTGACATGTGTTACCTGGTCTGTGTGTTATCACTATTGCACATGGTCATCTAGGCTGCCAGTTAATCAAGGTGCACACTGCTTTCAGCATCATGTGTGGGGGTGGTCTGCCTGTGCCCTGTCCTGTTCAGTCATTTGGGGGTGCATAATTGTTGGCACTGATGCTTAGTCTCAACATAGGAGTGTGAGGTTTCAAAAGAACAGACTTGCAGCATGCATTACCAATGTTGTAGCCTCAGACATGATGTGCATGAGTGGGAGATATGCATAGTGCCGGGACGGTTGCTCCTTTTACAGTCAGCTCATTCCAGGACCATGGAGCAGTGTGCCCACTACAGTCCCCTGACACAGCCTGCCCTCCTAATCATGTGTGTCATCCAAAACTATGCACATTCACTGTGGGTTCAGCATGGCCCTGCCTCTGTGGCATTCTTCCCTGGCCTAGGTTGTATTTTTCACATGTGTGCTACATGTGTCCACTGGACAGGGATACACCAGTTTGCTCGTGCATACTCACACTGGGCTGTGCCTGTGTGGCTATTTACAACAATCTGTTGATGGTTGTTTGTGACAAATATGTTTTGCCAGCCCTACAAGGTGATGTTGTGTTAATGAAGCGAGTTTTCAAGCACAGATATTGTAACCATGAATAAGAGGTTTCACTTCTTGATCGGTATCAGTCACATTGACTCAGGTATGGGTGGGTGTGTGCGGGAGGGGCGTACATGTTCAACCCTGATTTTTCATTGCCAGTTCTGACTTGTGTGTGATAATTCGAAGTACAGAAAGTCACCGTGCAGTGCCCCCGTGATGTTGGCCAGTGCTTAATGTTTGTGCTTCGTAGCCTGTGTCAGTTTTTGAAAATCATGTATCCTGCTTGTACATTTTTTGCACCTGTGTGTGGTTCAGATGCTACACAGTTGTGACTTTGTGTGCTGACATCTGTGGGTACATTCTGGCTTGCCATGAGCGTGTCCCCACAGTACAGCTAGGCTTTTTTACGAAACAATTGCAGGCCCATTAGCTTATTCATTGTCCTGGGTGTGGACATGTGTGCCACTCCAGATGACAGTCAGTAGGTCATATGTGTAGCCAACTGTGTAATCAGGTGACTGATAGCCATGTGACAAATGACATTATTCAAGTTGTTACTCAGAGAAATTGTCCCTTTGCAATCACTACACCTGTCAGCATGTCTCAATGTTTCATATGCTTGACCTTGTTGTTTTGTTGTGAAGGACAATAATGTGCCTGCATGACAGATGTCTCCCAAGGAAGTGCACAAGACACCACCTTTACACTTTCCTGGGACCCGCTGGCACATTTTAAAGTAAGGCACAGTTTGAACAAAACTTGTTTAGAGTTCATACATATACATGTTCCCACAGAGTGGTTGCATTTGGGTTAGTCTTGGTTGTTGCCGATACCAACTTACGAGTGTCAAGTCATCCAGACCACCATGGTGCCATGTATATGTACTTACTGATACCCCATTTCTGCCTAACAGTGGCTTATTTGAAAGAGTCTGGCAGCTCAGACAATGACTGTGTACATGTAGTTTGGTGTGCACCTCCTTGTGTGACTTCTGTTATACAGGCACTTGTGTGTTCTGTTCACAAAGTGGCACATTCACACATTCTAGACATGTCCATTGTGTAAAGGGTTGTGATTCTCCAGGAATCACAATGTATTTCTTTGGGGTTTCCTAAGTACTCACAGGTCTCTGAGTGTGGGGACACCTTCTGCATTGGCATGTGGTATTTGGCCTTGGGTGCGACATTACTGTTGGGTTCACAGTGAAGAAGAGGTGGCATGCCTTCATAGTCTTGCTGTGCTCAACTGATCCCAGACACTAGCTTCTCAGGATCTTGGGATTTCAAGTTATTTGCTGTTGTGTCCTAATTTTCATTTTTTCCAAGTGGCATGGTGGGTCAACCAACTGGGGAGTGCAAGGCTTACATATGTGGGGAGTATTCTAGATGTTACTCATGATGCCGTTCCTGTTATGCCTATTTTGTTTGGACTCAGTTGTCAGATGTATACAGGTGACTGATTTTTTCCTGTCTCTTCACCTTGCCCACAGCATCATCGGAGGACAACGAGGGAGACACCGGCACGGACGTGGAGGAGGGATCGAGCACTGGTGCCACCACTGCTGAGGAGTCGGCGGAATCTAGTGGCACGGAGGGCGAGGGGAGTGAGGCAGAGGACCTGCCCAGTACCAACATTGACTACGAGGCTGACGGGTCCGAGGCTGAGCTCCCAGAGGGGGCGGAGGCTGCCCCCACAGCTGAAAGCAGCAGTACATCTCTCGCCGCCCCCTCCATTCCCATCACCGCCCTCCCACTTGCTCGGGTCCCTTCTGTCCGTACTAGGCGACCACATGTCTCTTTCATGCCAGGCACCGTACCCCCTGTCCCCCCCGCTGCCCTCACTGCTGAGTCTGTGGACATTCAGCGGCAGTTGCAAGTTGGGCAGACATCGATCCTGACTGTCCTCCATGGCCACACCAGACTGCTGATCCAGATGGTGTCGTACATGGAGGGCATGTCATCAGCGATGTCTGACCAATGCATGTTGCTGAGGTCCCTGGACTCGTCACTGACGGCAGTAGTGAGTCACCTGCAGCGCTGCATCCCCCCTACCCCTGCACCATCCACAAGTCCCACACCCATGTCTGTCCCAAGCACACTTAGACATCCACACACACGCACCCCACCAGACACAAGCAGCACACCACCACTTAAGGGCAAGCGCACACCTCCTGACACGCACACTCAGGGGGAAGCAGGCACACCCACTGGGTCTGGGGCACACAGGCAGGCACGCAGCCACAGTCCTCATCCACATGACTCACTCCCCAGTCCCTCCGATGTCACTCCCCTTGGCTCCCCTTCCCCAGAATTGGAGAAGGAGGCCTACTTCGCTGGGCTGGGCCTCAGCCCCACTAGTTCACCTGGCCACAAATGGTCAAGGCACTCCACGGGTAGGGGAGTTAAGTCCCCCAGCATGTCCACCACCTTCCCCAGTAGCGCTGCAGGCCATCCCTCCGACCCCCCCCCCCTCCTTGGGGCCTGTTGTTTCTCCGGGTGCAGGAGGGACGCTTGAAGATCTGGCAGAAGTATGCCGAGCTCGCCTCCATCCTTTGGCGCTGCCGCACCCCTGTGGTGGAGTCGTCCGTCCCTCCACCCACCACACCTACCCTTCCCCCTCCTGTCCCTGCGGTGCCTGGTCCTTCCCCACATGATGCCCCCCCCCTAGTCGCTGAACCAGAGGTTTAGTATGTGCAGGCAAGCTAGGGGAGACACGTGGCAATGTCCCCCCCCCCCAGGACTTCATATCTGGACTGGCCATTGGCCTTTGTACATAGTGTTCTTTAGTACATCTTATTTTTTCATGCTGAATAAAGCATTTTCTTTTCCGTTTTGAAAAGTCTTGCATTTCATGTATTGATGTTGATGCTGAGGCTCCAGGAGTTGGGGTTGTGGGAATGTGTTATGTTTTATGGAAATGTTGTAGTCTGCATCTCATGGGGTGGAACCTGGTATCTGTGTGCCCTCACAAGGTCTCTGCAAAGAATCTTTGGTCGTGTCTGCTCTTTGTGTTTGGAGACATTGGGCCCGATTCACAGAACTAACTTAAGACAAAATCCTAAACTTACTACCATTTTCGTATTCACAGAAGGCACTTACTCATTTTGGTATTCACAGAAGGCACTTACTCATTTCGGTATTCACAGAAGTTAGGAGTCCTAACTTTAGGACTCCTAAATGCCTTCTGTGAATACCGAAAGTCTTAAAATTAGGATTTTTCTCAGTTTAGTAGTAGTATAGTTAGGACTCCTAACTTTAGGACTCCTAAATGCCTTCTGTGAATACCGAAAGTCTTAAAATTAGGATTTTTCTCAATTTAGTAGTCCTAAGTTTAGGACTCCTAACTTTAGGACTCCTAAATGCCTTCTGTGAATACAGAAAGCCTTAAAATTAGGATTTTTCTCAGTTTAGTAGTAGTATAGTTAGGACTCCTAACTTTAGGACTCCTAAATGCCTTCTGTGAATACCGAAAGTCTTAAAATTAGGATTTTTCTCAATTTAGTAGTCCTAAATTTAGACTTAGGACTACTAAATTGAGAAAAATCCTAATTTTAAGACTTTCGGTATTCACAGAAGGCATTTAGGAGTCCTAAAGTCAGGAGTCCTAACTATACTACTACTAAACTGCAAAAAATCCTAATTTTAAGACTTTCGGTATTCACAGAAGGCATTTAGGAGTCCTAAAGTTAGGACTCCTAACTTCTGTGAATACCGAAATGAGTAAGTGCCTTCTGTGAATACCAAAATGGTAGTAAGTTTAGGATTTTGCCTTAAGTTAGTTCTGTGATTCGGGCCCATTGTCCCTAGGAGTGTTCCTTCCTCTGTGGCACCTGACATCTCCCCTGCAGAGGGTTGCACAATTTTTGTGTTGCCCTGTGTCTACATTTCCTTTGTTGGTGATGGATCCCTTCAACTCTGGCCATGCCTGCTCAGCAATGTCTCTGGCTGCATCGTCTGTGCCATCCTTGGTACTCACTGTACTTGTGTATATAGTATTTTGCCATGCCTTCATGGAGAAATTGTCCCTTTTCCGCACAATGCATGTGTGTAATCCCAGCCTAGCACACGTATGGTACTTGTTCTGCTGGGTATTTGAACCCCTGACTCACAATTGTGGGCATTGTATCTGTGGGAACTCCACCCTATTCCTTCCATGACAGACAACATCTTGGTGGCTGTCCCAGCACCTGTACATTCCTATCAGTCCTGGGATGTGCGTGACAGTGTGTGTTCCCTTTGTCTCTCTTAGTTTAGTAGGCATTGACATGACCATCCAGTCTTGTGGCATGATCTGTGTGTGTGTATTGTGCTGCATCTGCCAGGGGTGGGTATGCATGTGTGATTTGTCCTCACACCCACATGTGGTGTGTCATGCAGTGGGGGAAAGACATCCATCCTCATGGGAGTGGGACACTGCTGTCAGTGATGTGTTGTTATGGCACTATCAACATAGTCCAAATATCGGGATGCGTACATACACCCATGGAATTGGGATCATCTGATAAGGATATACACACCACCATGTCTGTGTCCACTGCTGGTATTCCTCTGCACCCACCCCTCACATGTCTCTGTCCACTGCTGGAAGTGATAGGCACCCCCCCCATGTCTCTGTCCACTGCTGGGAGTGATAGGCACCCACCCCCATGTCTGTGTCCACTGCTGGGAGTGATAGGCACCCACCCCCATGTCTCTGTCCACTGCTGGGAGTGATAGGTACCCACCCTCATGTCTCTGTCCACTGCTGGGAGTGATAGGCACCCACTCCTCACATGTCTCTGTCCACTGCTGGGAGTGATAGGCACCCACCCCCATGTCTGTGTCCACTGCTGGGAGTGATAGGCACCCACCCCCATGTCTCTGTCCACTGCTGGGAGTGATAGGCACCCACCCCCATGTCTCTGTCCACTGCTGGGAGTGATAGGCACCCACCCCTCACATGTCTCTGTCCACTGCTGGGAGTGATAGGCACCCACCCCCATGTCTGTGTCCACTGCTGGGAGTGATAGGCACCCACCCCCATGTCTCTGTCCACTGCTGGGAGTGATAGGCACCCACCCCCATGTGTGTGTCCACTGCTGGGAGTGATAGGCACCCACCCCCATGTCTCTGTCCACTGCTGGGAGTGATAGACACCCACCCCTCACATGTCTCTGTCCACTGCTGGTATTCTACTGCACCCACCCCTCACATGTCTCAGTCCACTGCTGGGAGTGATAGGCACCCACCCCCATGTATGTGTCCACTGCTGGGAGTGATAGGCACCCACCCCTCACATGTCTCTGTCCACTGCTGGGAGCAATAGGCACCCACCCCCATGTCTCTGTCCACTGCTGGGAGTGATAGGCACCCACCCCCATGTCTGTGTCCACTGCTGGGAGTGATAGGCACCCATCCCCATGTCTCTGTCCACTGCTGGGAGTGATAGGCACCCACCCCCATATCTCTGTCCACTGCTGGGAGTGATAGGCACCCACCCCTCACATGTCTGTGTCCACTGCTGGGAGTGATAGGCACCCACCCCCATGTCTGTGTCCACTGCTGGGAGTGATAGGCACCCACCCCCATGTCTCTGTCCACTGCTGGGAGTGATAGGCACCCACCCCTCACATGTCTCTGTCCACTGCTGGGAGTGATAGGCACCCACCCCTCACATGTCTCTGTCCACTGCTGGTATTCCTCTGCACCCACCCCTCACATGTCTCTGTCCACTGCTGGGAGTGATAGGCACCCACCCCCAAGTCTGTGTCCACTGCTGGGAGTGATAGGCACCCACCCCCTTATCTCTGTCCACTGCTGGGAGTGATAGGCACCCACCCCCATGTCTCTGTCCACTGCTGGGAGTGATAGGCACCCACCCCTCACATGTCTCTGTCCACTGCTGGTATTCCTCTGCACCCACCCCTCACATGTCTCTGTCCACTGCTGGGAGTGATAGGCACCCACCCCCAAGTCTGTGTCCACTGCTGGTATTCCTCTGCACCCACCCCTCACATGTCTGTGTCCACTGCTGGTATTCCTCTGCACCCACCCACTCACTTGCCCTCTTGCTGTGGTACACTGCTGTCCTGGGCATACACCACCCCAATTTACAGTTGATGTGCTGCACCAAGCGGTAGACCAACATTCGTGGCATGTGTACGCCTTGTATCCATCATGTAATGGGGCCGTAGGGGTACAGGTGGTACGGCCCGTACCCCTGCATTCATAGGATGTGTACGGGCCGTACCACGCGTACCCCTACGTCACCTCTACAATGGTGGTACGGCCTGTACCCACGCTCTGAGGTGCGTGGGTACGTCCCGTACCACCATTGTAGTGGTGATGTAGGGGTATGTATATACGGACCGTACCCACGCTCTGGGGGGCGTGTGTATGGTCCGTACACGCATACCCCTACATCACCACTGCAATGGTGGTACGGACCGTACCCACGCTCTGGGGGGCGTGCGTACGGACCGTACACGTGTACTCCTACATCACCACTGCAATGGTGGTACGGACCGTACCCAAGCTCTGCGGGGCGTGGGTACGGTCCGTACCACCATTGTAGTGGTGATGTAGGGGTATGCGTGTACGGACCGTACCCATGCTCTGGGGGTCGTGGGTACGGTCCGTACCACCATTGTAGTGGTGATGTAGGGGTATGCGTGTACGGACCGTACCCACGCTCCGGGGGGCGTGGGTACGGTCCGTTCCACCATTGCAGTGGTGATGTAGGGGTACACGTGTACGAACCGTACCCACACTCTGGGGGGCATGGGTACGGTCCGTACACGCGTACCCCTACATCACCACTGCAATGGTGGTACGGACCGTACCCACACTCTGAGGGGCGTGGGTACGTCCCGTACCACCATTGTGGTGGTGACGGGTACGCGTCCACGTCCACTTCCGTTGTGGCGGGATGTGGGATTGGTGGACACGCCCCCCGAAGTGACTAGACCATGGAGGTAATTAATGTGCAGGATATATTTGTTTGTTGTGGGGTGTGGGTTATGTTTCCTGCCCCTTGCCCCCCCCCTTTTCCCCTGGGGGTTGTTCTGACCTTCTGCGGCGTCTGCGTCGGTTTCTGTACACAAGGTCGTAGGCTATGAGGACCGGGATGACACGTAGGATGGGGTCCATGGCTGTCCGTCGCGTACCGGTGCTACTTGTTCGCGTCATCCTCAATTTCCCAGGAGTTTTTGGCTGCTGTAAAATTTTATCCGTGCGGACTGACGTAGGCACGGATCGTACTTGCTGGTTCGTAAAACGCTGCCTGACTCCGTCCGGACGTCACGTACGCGGTGTCCCGGATCGGAATTGTGGGTATTTTTTTGGCGGTCGGTCTTTTGTACGACTCGTACGGAAATTGTATTTCTTTACGAATCGTACTTGCGGGTTTGTAAGGTGTTTTACCCGGGGACGAGTCGGACGGAGAAAACGCTCTGTACGACCATTCGTACCCGGCTGTTACAGGATCGAAATTGGCACCTAAATGTACAATTGGCACGCCTGGAATAGGTGGGCTAGGTCGGGTGGTACGTCGTACTTAGGCTTAGTTGTAACTTAGTATTCTGGAATCAGAATGGAAGACTGGATTACTGTTGATAAATAGTAACGTAAGTAGTCGATCCGCGAATCCCCCGATACTACTTGTTGACCAAATGAGATCGGTCAATTTAGTTATTGCAATTGTTGTTTACATAAGTGTTTTTTGACCGTTCTTTAAAAATATTGTATTTGTTTGACACCATCCATCAATGTTTGTCTCTTTCTTATATCTTACCTGTTCATCAGCACCCAGGGGCAGGCAGACAGGGAGTGGGCAGTCAGCGGGAGAACACCACCACCAGGAGGACACCAACGAGGGCTCCTCTGCTGGCCCTAGTAAGTCTTCTTGTTTTTAATAATATTTCTTATTCCATAACTTTTACTGCACCATATTTTTCACGAACTATTGTTTCAGTTTCCCAATGCAATTTTTTACCAACAATTATCCTTCGATCTGTACGGTTTCAAAAATCCCTGCCTCTGCTATGATGACTCTCTGTACTACTACTACTATCAGTCTGTCTGTACTGTAGTAGCTAAGCTTGCCCAGTTGGCCACTCTTTATTTGAGAGGTTGTAAATAAAACTCAGATTCACCAGTGGCTCTAATCCTTGAGTCCAGTCCTTTGGGTCGTCCTCTTGTACTACTTCTAGTCTTATTGATCTTGAGTCTTTGTTAATCTTGAGGCTTTGGCAAATCACACCAACAAATGCCCAACCAGATTTATTACTATTTTGATATGATAGCCTATAGAATATACTACTACTGTTGTAGGGATTTTGCACATACAGACCTTTGCGCAAGAAAATAGGATGTTGGTGATGGTAGGTTGGAGCTTCCTCACACACCTCAATCAGAAATTCAGAACCCACCACAATCCCCTGCCCGACTATAGTAGTGTCTTGTCATAACTATTAGGTCTCCGAACCCTCCCTCCAAGATACCCAACAAGTAGACAACCCAGAACATAACACACCCAACCTCTCAGTCGTGGAAGCAATGCACATGCACACCCTTCCTTTAATTTGCTCACTCGTGTAAGTCCAGACCAAATACCACCAAGTCTATGTAAGTTCTAAATGTTTATTTTGAATTGAGAAGCTCTGTACATTGTTCTATTATATAATGCAGCACCAACAGGAAAATCAATAACATTAAAACAATAAACATTGTTACACTTACTTACAGTTGGGAATTAAATCATGATAACTGAACAGTGGTGGAAGGCAGCACCACCATCCCCTAGGAATTTAGTTTATATAAATTAATAAATGAAGATCTCTGAGTGAAGGGACCCCTCACCTTAGAAGAACCTAGTACTGGTAGTTGTTGCATCATAAGCTCTGCAAAGCTCTGGTTCGTAGAAGGGAATCTTCCGTCTGTAATGCGAAAAATGAAATGGTGCACGTTAGTATATTGCAACTTGCAAGCATTTCTCAGCCGTGCCAAAAAGTGTAGCATTTATGGATAAGCAATATGGACTAACAGTACACCAGTACTTCATAAAAAAGTGGCTTGTTAATGTTTTTGTTGACCGCTTGTATGCAGCGCGTAGGCAGTAGCAGTGTGAGGCAGGTCATGTGGGCTCAAAGGTGTCTTATACAACAAGCTGCAAGGTAACGTCACATGTGCAAAAATAAAAGACACAAAGGTAAAATGGCTGCATGGCTCGGGCTAACTAAGCAAAGGCTAGAATGACCCAAGGGGGGACCATATATACCTATTAGTGTCTACTCTACTACTACCTGATTTGTACTAGTGATGTATGTTATATACTATTAACTTATTTTTCAATCTTGCTACTGACCAATAGGGGGAGGTGTATATGACGCCTTATAAATGTGTAATGTTTTCTAGGCGCACTACTGACCACCATTGCCGGGGCCAGCGAAGGTGACGTGGAGGGAGAGGATGCGGCAGTTGCCAATACCAACGATGGAGCGGTAGGGGGAGTGCCAGCACCAGTGGCGGGCGGTGGTAAATTAGATTCATAATCCTTAACTGTTGTTGACACTACACTCACTGCAAGGGTGTACTGTAAGTATACTGTACTGTTGAGACTTAGGGCCCCATTAGGATGGCGGGCAGATTGCCCCCGCCGGGCCGGCGGAAGTCACCGCCGACCCCTCAGGGGCAAACATCATGCCATCCCTGTAGAAAAGAGTCAGACCCCCCACATGTCGACCGGGCGGAAAAGGGTTCAATATGGTGGCGGTGTCTGAACACACCGCCAGCCACATAATCAGCATTTTGGAATGCCACGGAAAGGCATGCAGAGTGTGCTTGGGGGCCCCCATGGAGGGCACCTATGCTATGGTACCCCCCTACCTTTCAAAGCAAAACGTGGCTAAGGCTCGCGCGGGGCCTGTCACGTTGTGCTTGGAAAAGTACAACATGTATTTTTAGCATTGCTTTCGGCACCACCCACCAGAATGTAAAAAAAACAGGATGCGCCCGCCACTGGGACCCCCACCCTTTTTACCGTGAGGATGGCGGGCGGGACCGCCCGCCATCCGATGTCCTAAGTAAGTAAGAGTTGTTGTGAACATTTGAAGAGTGAACTAGACTAGACGCCCTTTAATTGGCATTGGGGCGGGAGTATTGAGTAACCAATGGCCTCATCTATCTGATTTCAACTCCGCTTTGAAAGTTTTATGGAGAAGACTAAAAGTCAGATCAGATCACCTAGTGTTCAACTAAAAAGTGAAAGACCGGTGGAAGAAGAAGGACGGGCGAGATTTAAAATGTTATGTACTGTGCTTTATAGTGCTACCATGCCACTATGTGTATAATTAACTTGTCTTACTGTTTTTCTAAGAGTATATTTTACAATTGTCTTGTTATTTTCTTTTTGATACACAGCTACTCCTTCCAAAGTCAATTGGAAGGAGTTGGCCGCCAAGGCAAGGCGCCGGAAGCTGGAGGCAATCCAGCAGGAATATCGGCGGCTGGTGGTCTTGGCAGAGGAGGAGGAGAAGACTGCAGCAGCACTTCAAGTCTCCTCCAGTGCCCTGGGCCCCAGCCACTGCCCACCAGCAGTACGGCGCCACTGTCTTTCGACTGCCCGCCGCCACCGCAATACCATCTCTGGTGCCCCCCACAGTGGCTGTAACTGCCGCGCCCTCAGACGCCGCGTCGCCCGTCTAGAGGAGCAGATGCGTGTCCTCCTGCAATCCTGCCCCACACCTTAGTCCCTGTCTTCTGCCCCTTTTTAAATTTTTGTTTGGGTGGGTGGGAATTGGGCGTTGGGTTTTTGGACTATTTTCTGGACTTTCTTACGGCAATTGGTTGGGGTTAGGGAGGGGGGTGGGTCAGCTTTTGTGGGTTTTTAGTTTATTTTTGTTAGGGTCAAATAAATTTATTTTTCTAAGTTACATGGAATGCTGTTAATGTTGTGTAGGTGGGGTTACTGTTTTACATCACACTGTTTCCTTGCTGGTGCAGGCCCGCCCATAGCCAGTGTTTGATTTAAATAATTGGCTGACTGTGTAAGACACAAACAGATAGATGCGACACAACTCACTGATTGACTTGTCCTACTAGTACTTTCAGTCTCTCCTCTAGTCTATGCATTCTTTATCTGGACTCAAAGGGGTGTGTGAAATTGAATTCATTGAAAACATATCCATTATTAATTCTGCCTCCCCCAAACTTCTCTTACCTTTGCTTGATGTTTAACTTAGGCACAGCAATGGCTGCATGGTGAAGATGGTTTCCTTTTTCTAACATGCCATGATTGGGGTGGTGGTGGTAGTATAGTTGTAGTAGTAGACACTGGCAGGGCAGCAGCATTTGCAAAAAAAGAAAATGAGACAGTCAGTCGCTTTTGAGAGACTGTTCGAGGAGTAGTAGAATTAAGTACAGTACAGAACTTACCGAGCAACAATAATATGCTAAAATATTTTACAACAATTCATAATGGGGGTTGGGAGAGCCTACTAGACAGAGTTACAAACTATAGTTGTGTCGAGTCACTAGACTAGGCCTACAGCGTAACAGTTAGTGCTGTGTATGAGGAATGACAACAAATCCAATCAATGGCGGCAATCAATGCTGAGGTATATGTTCCTTTGTTAAATAAAATCACCTCTAAAATATACTACTCATGGGTGGGCAAGCAGAAGAAGATCATCGCTCTGCCTTGAAATTGAAGTACTGTTGCTTTCGCCACATCTGCCCCAACAAGCGTGTGATTAAGTATTGGTGTACATTTAATTTAGTCACACCTCGACAATAAGTCACACAGCCCGGGGAAGAGGGTTTGGGTCTGATGAATGGATGGGAAGGGGGTTTGGGGAAAGGTTTGATAGTGAAAAACAGTACGCATGGACAAACAAATGACAATCTTTGAAGACTACCATATCCATATGTTAAGGGACAAAAAGGAAATGCATGCATAATGATGATTGATAAGGAGACCCGGATTACATACACTTCTTGTTCTGTTGTTCCGGCCTTAATACTTTTACAGATAGCAAATAGAAATTTTAAATATTGGTAGGGATGAATTGTAAACAGAGAGCAAACCTAATGATGATAATAACAACAACAAGAACAAACTGTTGTAAAGATTGTAGACAAAAAAATTAATCAAATTATTTAAAAGAAGATGAAAGTTGATACTGTTACTGTTTTATCCTGGTCAAAAATTTGGACTGGATTTTCATCTCGGCATTCCTCTTGGTCCTCTCGTCCATCAATCTTGGGTGTCGCCACTCGCCACTGCCCGGCTGGAAAAAAATGTTGATTTATTGGTAAGGTAAGTGTACATTGTAATGTTTTGCCAAGTATAGGGCAAGGCCCAGCCTGTAATTGTAGATGGAAAAACAAAGGGGATATTGAGAAACAAAGTTGAAACAAATGCACAAGTTATGGTGTAATGCAACAAGAACACTTTCCGAGGCGGCATGTATGCATCATCTCTACTCTAGTCTGTTTCCAGCATTGACCTTCAACAACAACAGGAGAGAGCAGGCCCACAGTGACAGGCCTGACGGCACGTTGCTTAGCACATCCTATGTTTAGAGAGACAAAGGCAAAGCACATATCCATTCCAAACATAGCATTTTACAATTTAAGTTAGTAAATCAATGCCCCACAGTCATCCCACTGCTACACTTGACTCCACTTCTACACAGACATTTGGGTCTGCTGTGGTTGTTGTTGACGTGTTTACCTCTAGGCTTTTATGCCTCTCATGAAACGTCCTCCTGACTTGTTGTAATTCCATCAATCATGTCCGATACTTGTACTGACTGACTGACTGTGAAGATCGGCCTGCAGTAGAAGTAACATTTTGTTATTACACAACAAGAGTAGAAATATTATTGACTTCAGTCACTCTTTAGTGTGTACAGTAAGACTACTAGTACACTTTGACTTCACTTCGTGCACAACAAACAAACAAAAAAACACAAACACCAATCGCTCAGAGTCAGGTGTCCAATTCATGCCATTAATTGTCATTACCTGTTCCTTCTCATCTTAAGTTAACGGGCCGTCTTTTTCGCCATCATCATCATGGACGGAGCTGTTGTCAATCATACTCAGTGCGCAGATTGAGTCCCCTTCCTGTATTCAATTAAAAGCAATGTATCAAGCTGCAGGAGAAGTGCAAATTTCTTATTTGCAAGAAGAGGAAAATTCACCTTGAGTTACATTTAGTGTATACTGTTGAAAGATGATTAGTGCACAATGACATAACTTCATGCACAACAAACAACAACAAAATCACTCAGTCTGCGACTCTGCGTCCAATGCATGGCATCAATCATTACCTGTTCCATCTCATTTTCAGTTAATGGGCAGTCTCTCTCCGCTCTGAAAGGAGGATAGCTATAGTAGTCATCTGATTCATGCTCCACTTCTTTTGGCGGGACTAGAAAAGTTTTTATTTTTTCTTCTATTTTCCATCATCCAATCATCATTCATGAGGGCAATGGATTTAGGCGGGAGATTCAGTATGATGGAGTGGAGGAGCTGGATTCGGAGGACTGTACTGTCAAATTGCAGACAACTGAAACTTGTATAGTAAATAAGAAGAGTAGAAGACGGTGGTAATGGATTTGTTGTGATTCACAAGTTTGTAACCGGAACGACAGACACACAAATAAAGGGGAAAAAAAGGGAGGAAGACAGTAAGTGCAAGCCTAATTGTCAGGGAAGTATAGCTCGTCCTCAAACTCTGGGGGTTCAGCCAGTAGTAGGTAATCATGTGACACACTACTTCCGTCACCTGAGCCGCTGTCCTCATCTTCCTCCATTGCTTCATGTATTGTGTAATTCGGTGGTATGAAGTGCTGATTCATTTTGATCATTGTTAACCTCTTCACGATTTTGGGTGAGAGACTGGTCCTTCTCACTGTTACAATGGAACCAGCAGCACTGAAAACACGTTCGGAAGAGACACTTGCGACAGGGCAAGCCAGATAGCTTATCGCCAGCCTGCTGAGCAGTGGCCATTCAGACGTTTTCCTATACCAATACTGCAATGGGTTTTGATCAATGTACACCTCTGTTGGGTCGTCCAGATAGGCCTGGACCATCCGCTCAATGTGCAGGGGTGCTGCTGGTAAGATTTCAGGCTCTTTTCTCTGTGCATCAGCACTGTGCTTATTAATGCCTAACTGTACATACCAATCGTCTAACAATTCTACTGGGCCTAATGATCCATTTATTGTTGCTGTTGTCGATAGTGATGGTGAGTGTTGTGATCCAAACGCACTGCCCTCAGCCGACAAAGTTGCACTTGATGCTGCATGCCCTGCTGCAGTACTTCTTGTGGGTTGATCTTGCGGGCTTTTAATTAGCAGCCGTTCGTTTTCCAACTTACTGGCTGCCTCAGCTATACAAGTTTTGTAGAGGGCAACATCAATCTCTGAAAAAGCAAAGAATGTCTTCAGTCAAAATTTTGCACGTGGATCCAGAATTGTGGCACAAATGTAATGTTCTTGTGACAAAATTTTATTTTCTATCCTTGTATTTTCAGCTACGCAACGGGCTAAGCTCTCCACCAAGTCATAGGCTTCCCTTTTGTCCTCTACGCCTTTGTATGATTCAGACACCTTCTTCAGCTGATGCTCTAGCATTTGCAATAATGGGAGAGCTTGGCCCATTGTACAGTCCTCCTTGCTGACTTCACGTGTGAAGACCTCAAAAGGACGAAGCATCTCAGTCAGGCATTTAATTAGGCTCCATTGCTCCATCTAAAGTTTCATGCCTTTAACGGTAGCATCCCCTCTTTTCCAGACATATTCATTGAGTGGCCTGTACTGCTCAAACAGACGATCAAGCATGTAATATGTTGAGTTCCAACGTGTTGCCACCTCCTGGATGAGTGCTTTGACTGGCATTCTATATTCACATTGAATGATCCTCAGCTGCTTCGGAGCTTTAAAAGAGTGGCTGAAATGAGTGCATATTCTCCGGCAGATGGCCAGTAAGTTGCTGACTATGGGTTCATTTTTCAGAAAGTCTTGAACTATAATGTTTATGCAGTGCGCCAAACACGGAACCCTGAAATAGGAACCATGATCCATGGCCTTAAGCATATTACTGTCATTGTCTGTGGCAACAAAACCAATACTAAGCCCTCTTGGGCGCAGCCATTCAAAAACCTTGCTGCAAAACTCTTGCAAAATGGTTACAGCCTTATGAGATTTCTCCTTGGCGAACATGGCTACAGTTTCATGTTTCCGAGTACCTTTAAAAATCGCAGCTGTGTCAACAGCACCTCGTGCAGATAGCTTATCTCTAACCCCCACAAAAGAGACCCAGTGTGCAGTGATGCACATGTAATCTGTGGCTTGGCAACTGGTCCACATGTCTGTTGTCAGGTGGATATTGTGAACAGCACTCTGCTGCAAAGCTTGTCCAACGAATTCCAGCACATCATGATGTAGTGCCGGAACAGCAATTCTTACGAAATAGGACCGGCTGGGAACCTTCCATTTAGGGCAGATGGCTGACACAAATTCAAGGAAACCCACCCCTTCCACAAATGAAAAAGGGAGAAGGTCCAGCGCTAACATTTTAGCCAGCTTCGCATTGTACAACCGTGCCGTTGGGTAGTTGCGTTGGAACTGCCCTTCCAACCTAAGCATGCTCTCAATGGTAGGCTGGATTACTTTCCTTTGTGGTGCTGTTGTTTTCATTAACCCACTTAGGCTCACCTTGGTGTCTCAGCCTGACTCTGAGTATGGCTCTTACTGCGGTGCCACTCAGATGTTACTGAGGAGGATGTGGGCGGTACCACTACACTACTGGGGACAGGGCTAGAAATGCCTCCCTCTTCTTCACCTTCCACCGCAATAATATCTCCCCCTGATTCTTCCGGACCAACTTCAATGGGTTGAGTTTTTCTACTTTCTTTTAACTGAAGTAGGTGATTCTCCCACACGATAGTGTGGTGTATACTGAGATGACTTGCTTGGCCTCCGGTACCATAGTTTGTACCAAGCTTACCCCACCGAACACCTTGTCGACAAATTGAGCATATAGCAACGTTCTCCTCCTTGGTGCTAACAGAAAAGAAGTCCCAAACTGGGGAGGAGAACTTTCTGGCACTGCTGGATATGCCACTTTCAATACCAGATGAACTGGAGGGTGTGCTTGGAATGTGACCCTGTGCAGCTACACTGTGACTTTTACTACCACTATCTACTGAGATGGTTGAGCTGGATGTAGGTCCCTGCCGGGCTTTGGAAAATATGGCAGCTGGAGTTAGTGGTGGTGTAACCTGTGTTGGTGATATCCATGCTACATCCCGCTCAGTAGCAGCCTCTCTGGATAGGGTGAGAATGTTGGTCTCCAATCCCTTTGGGGCGGGAGTGATGTGCGTGATGACTGGCTCGTCCCCCTCTTCTACATCTACCTCCATAACTCTAAGTTTTTCTGGGACCTTCCTTTTTAGAAGCATTGTCTTGTGGCGTGCATCACTCTCAGACTGAGCTGGTGGATGCCAAGTGGCATCACGATCATCAGAAGCGGGGCTTGAAGAAGAAGGTGATGGACTAAACCTCCTTTTCCTTGCTGGTGGTCTGGAAGACAATAGATCTTCCGAAACAGTGGTTTGCTCCACTTTGTCTGATGATGATGACACCTCCTCTTCTGGCTTTTTGTGCACCTAAAAGCAAATTAGCCAGGAGAAGAACATCAGTGAAATGTTGCATTTGTTGTTGTGGTTCAGTTACTTACTACTGTATTAGTGCAAACAAAAGATATAGTCTAGACATTTATGCCTTTTTTTAAACAAGGGCTATGTTATACTACTTTGTACAGTCACACACTACACCCTCAGGAAGGATGGGAAAGTTAATAAGAACCACCAAAATAAAAATGTAATGGAAGTGGGGTGGACCCAGTTTGTCATTAAATTATTTGAGCATCTCATCATCCATGGAGCTGCTACTGGCAAAGGGGGTGGATGGATCGAAGCAGTAAGCCAATAGGAAAACCATGCAGTCCTATATGGCAAAAGCAGGACACTAATAACTCCCAACACAAAAAAGGCCACCAGCCACATGGACACTCACAAATCACAAACAAGCAGGGGGCCTGGGAAACACCAGGAGCTGACAAAAGGCCTATAAAAGCCAGGTAAAGGATGCATGCTAAAGCACACTGCTCTGCCTTTTTAATGCAACAAAATGCAAATACGAACATTCACAGGCCCCTAAAAGGTCTGCAGGGTGCATGCATTGCACACCAACACACACCAGCCACACACAACAAAGTATGTCTTTAAGACAACCAACATCAGAAAGCCCACCTCAAAAAACACACTTGCCAACTCAATCCAATGCCATCCATGCCCTAAATGATGTGTAAATTCAACAGACCACACAGATTGATACAGCTGTGGATACCTGCTCAGCCTCTGAGACTACTGGATGAAAGCAGGCCTGTTGTTGGCAGACAAGGCCAGACAAGCTTTCAGGCCTAGGCTTCAAAATGGCCACCAGCCACATGGCCAAGTCCAACAACATCAGAAAGCCCACCGCAAAAAAACACGCTTCCCCAACTCAATCCAATGCCATCCATGCCCTAAATGATGTCTAAATTCAACAGACCACACAGAAACACTTGATTAATACAGCTGTGGATACCTGCTCAGCCTCTGTGCCTACTGGATGAAAGCAGGCCAAGGTTTCAAAATGGCCACCAGCCACATGGCCAGGCCCAACAACATCAGAAAGACCACCCTAAAAAAACACACTTGCCAACTCAATCCAATGCCATCCATACCCTAAATGATGTCTAAAATTCAACAGACCACACAGAAACACTTCATTAATACAGCTGTGGCCACCTGCTCAGCCTCTGAGCCTACTGGATGAAAGCAGGCCTGTTGTTGGCAGACAAGGCAGGACAAGCTTGCAGGCCTAGGCTTCAAAATGGCCACCAGCCACATGGCCAGGCCCAACAACATCAGAAAGCCCACCCCAAAAAAACACACTTCCCCAACTCAATCCAATGCCATCCATGCCCTAAATGATGTCTAAATTCAACAGACCACACAGAAACACTTGATTAATACAGCTGTGCCTACCTGCTCAGCCTCTGAGACTACTGGATGAAAGCAGGCCTGTTGTTGGCAGACAAGGCCAGACAAGCTTGCAGGCCTAGGCTTCAAAATGGCCGCCAGCCACATGGCCAGGTCCAACAACATCAGAAAGACCACCCCAAAAAAACACACTTGCCAACTCAATCCAATGCCATCCATACCCTAAATGATGTCTAAAATTCAACAGACCACACAGAAACACTTCATTAATACAGCTGTGGCCACCTGCTCAGCCTCTGAGCCTACTGGATGAAAGCAGGCCTGTTGTTGGCAGACAAGGCAGGACAAGCTTGCAGGCCTAGGCTTCAAAATGGCCACCAACCACATGGCCAGGCCCAACAACATCAGAAAGCCCACCCCAAAAAAACACACTTCCCCAACTCAATCCAATGCCATCCATGCCCTAAATGATGTCTAAATTCAACAGACCACACAGAAACACTTGATTAATACAGCTGTGCCTACCTGCTCAGCCTCTGAGACTACTGGATGAAAGCAGGCCTGTTATTGGCAGACAAGGCCAGACAAGCTTGCAGGCCTAGGCTTCAAAATGGCCACCAGCCACATGGCCAGGTCCAACAACATCAGAAAGCCCACCGCAAAAAAACACGCTTCCCAACTCAATCCAATGCCATCCATGCCCTAAAGGATGTCTAAATTCAACAGACCACACAGAAACACTTGATTAATACAGCTGTGGATACCTGCTCAGCCTCTGTGCCTACTGGATGAAAGCAGGCCTGTTGTTGGCAGACAAGGCCAGGCAAGCTTGCAGGCCTAGGCTTCAAAATGGCCACCAGCCACATGGCCAGGCCCAACAACATCAGAAAGCCCACTCAAAAAAAACACACTTCCCAACTCAATCCAATGGCTTCCATGCCCTAAATGATGTCTAAATTCAACAGATCACACAGAAACACCTGATTAATAAAGCTGTGGCTACCTGCTCTGATCCTACTGGATGAAAGCAGGCCTGTTGGCAGACAAGACCAGACAAGCTTGCAGGCCTAGGCTTCAAAATGGCCACCAGCCACATTCCCAGGCCCAATAACATCAGAAAGCCCATCCCAAAAAACACAATTCCTCAACTCAATCCTATGCCATCCATGCCCTAAATGATGTCTAAATTCAACAGACCACACAGAAACACTTGAATAATACAGCTGTGGCTACCTGCTCAGCCTCTGAGCCTAATGGATGAAAGCAGGCCTGTTGTTGGCAGACAAGGCCAGACAATCTTGCAGGCCTAGGCTTCAAAATGGACACCAGCCACATGGCGAGGCCCAACAACAACAGAAAGTCCACCCCAAAAAACACACTTCCCAACTCAATCCAATGCCATCATGCCCTAAATGATGTCTAAATTCAACAGACCTCACAAAAACACTTGAGTATTAACTCTGTGGCTACCTGCTCTGATCCTACTGGATGAAAGCAGGCCTTTTGGCAGACAAGGCCAGACAAGCTTACAGGCCTAGGCTTCTAAATGGCCACCAACCACAAGACCAGGCCCAACAACAGAAAGCCCACCCCAAAAAAACACATTTGCCAACTAAATCCAATGCCATCCAGGCCCTAAATGATGCTTGAAAACGAAATACATTAAAAAAACACCAAAGGAACAGTTGCTTCATCATGCACACACCCATGAGGCCATGACTAGCTCGGGCCTACTACTGACGACTACTACTACCCACAACATTTAAAAAAAAAGGAATGATGATAGTTACCAAACATAAATTGTAGTTACAACAGCTGCAATGCACCCAATCAAACAGACACAACAACCACTTACTTGTAAAATATCTAATTAAAAAATCCTCAAATCCAATTACAATGATGCAGCAGACAAAAAGAGTGATCTTTCCAGATCAAAATCCAAAGGCAGAATGAGCAGGAGATGGACAAAGCACTGGGAGGAGCCTGCTGGACAGGAACAGGAAGTTGGAGATTCTGTGGCACTTCCTCCCCCTCCCCACCTTTTTAAAAAAGGACTCCTTGCACAAAAAAGGACAGCCAAATGTCAATCTGAGGAGCTGTTTCCATCCAAATCATCATTTGCAGAAGGTTTCATGCTGCTAGAGCTGATATTCTTCTCCAAAATGAAAATGTTCGAGTTCTCGAGCTTCACATTACTTCTGCCGGATGTCGACGGCGTGTCCAAAATGTCGCGTTGGATATGACATGTTCGGGGTCTCTTTCTCCTTTTCGCGTTCGTAATGATGTGCCCATGTCCTCACGCTCTCGCTCGTGGTGGAGAATGACGTGTTCGAGATCTCAATCTTCTCATACTCTCGCGGTGCATGATCGCGAGAAGAAAGACGTGATCGCGCGACAAATGACGTGATCGCGCGACAAATGACGTTAATGCGGGCGCGAACTGTCGCGAGACAGCGCAAAATGGTTACCAACATCCAACATCTCACGCCGAACGCGACCGGGTTGGTAAAACTTGTCGGCGAACGCGAGAATGTAATTTTTTACAGCGCGAGCAAGAATAAAATTGCTGGTAAGATGCGGATTGCGGAAATTTTGACATTTTCGCGCTTTCCGCGGAACGCGAAAATGCCAAATTATCACAATTTCCGCGAGCGGAACGGAATTTTGGCCCAACCCTAGTGTAGGTTTGGAAATGCTAATGAAAGACACCTTTCAACAATTGATGTTGGTTTTCCCTCAAACTGTCTTTGTATATTCCAATATATGCCAAAGACAGAAGTGGAAATAGTCAAACCAATTTTGTCCTCAGATTGAAAAATCTAGGAAGAATGTCAACAAAGCTGTGTCTGCATACCTCAGAGACAATAGAATTGGGTCGATCTACAGCAACAACATATACGTTTTGATATGGCTGATATCTACAGAAGTGATGGAGTACACTTCACAGATCAGGGAATTCGAGTTTTTCTGAATAACCTGAAGTTGTGCATCCACACTTATATGTAGCTCCAACTAGTAAACACAAGGGCTCTTTTTAGAGCCACCTTATATTCCCAATATCACTTCGCAGAGTGACAGCTGCGATCCAGCTAGCACAGGAAGACCTGCGGGCCGTCGGGCAGGTTCACAGAGGGAGAGCTGCGGCCCGTTGGCTCGTCTCGCACAGGGAGTGCTACGGGCCGTTGGCTCGCAAACGCACACCAGAGGGAGAGCTCGGATCTAACTCGAAAAGGGACACCAGCGGGCCAACGGCCCTGCTAGCAGAGACACACTTATCACATAACGGACTGGTTCGCATATGTACAGCTAGGGACACGACAGCTCGCAGACGCAGACCTGCAAACCAACAGACTGGTACTGTTTTATGCTTCAAGGTAGTACAGTGGTGTTTGTGTACTGTAGGGGGTTCGTGCTGGAGGTAGCATTTTAGGGTTTAAGGTAGGTCAGTGGTGTTTGGGTAGTGTAAGAATCGTGCTGGAGGTAGTGTTTTAGAGTTTACGACAATGCAGTAATGTTTGGGTAGTGTAAGGGGTCATGCTGGGAGTACTGTTTTGGGGTTTAGGATAGTGCAGTGGTGTTTGTGTAGTGTAGGGGGTCATGCTGGGAGTAGTGTTTCAGGGTTTACGTCAGTGCAGTGGTGTTTGGGTAGTGTAGGGTGTTATACTGGGAGTAGTGATTTATGGTTTACGGCAGTGCAGTGGTGTTTGTGTAGTGTAGGGGGTCGTGCTGAGAGTAGTGTTTTAGGATTTAGAGTAGGGCAGTGGTGTTTGTGTACTGTTTGGGGGTTCATGCTGGGGGTAGCGTTTTAGGGTTTAAGGTAGTGCAGTGGTGTTTCTGTAGTGTAAGAATCGTGCTGGAGGTAGTATTTTAGAGTTTACGAAAATGCAGTGGTGTTTGGGTAGTGTAAGGGGTCATGCTGAGATGTAGTGTTTTAGGGTTTAGGGTAGTGCAGTGGTGTTTGGGTAGTGTAGGGGGTCGTCCTCTGAATAGTGTTTTAGTGTTTACGGTACTGAAGTGGTGTTTGTGTACTGTAGGGGGTCGTGCTGGGGTAGTCTTTTAAGGTTTAGGGTAGAACAGTGGTGTTTTGGTAGTGTAGGGGGTCGTGCTGGGGGTAGTGTTTTAGGGTTTAGGGTAGTGCAGTGGTGTTTCTGTAGTGTAGGGCGTCATGTTGGGAGTAATGTTTTAGGGTAGTCTAGTGGTGTTTGGGTAGTGTAGGGGGTCGTGCTGGGGATAGTGTTTTAGGATTTAAGGTACTGCAGTGGTGTTTGTGTAGTGTAGGGGGTCCTGCTAGGGGTAGTGCTTTAGGGTTTATGACAATGCAATGGTGTTTGGGTAGTGTAGGGGGTTGTGCTGGTGGTAGTATTTTAGGGTTTAGGGTAGTGCAGTGGTGTTTGGGTGGGGGTCTGCTGGAGGTAGATTTAGGGTTTAGGGTAGTGCAGTGGTGTTTAGGAAGTGTAGGGGATCATGCTAGGGGTAGTGTTTTAGAGTTTACGACAGTGCAGTGGTGTTTGGGTAGTCTTTGGGTAGTGTACGGGATCGTACTGACAGACTGACTCACAGAGCACCGAGTCGACGGACGGACTTCTAAAGGCATAGCCGCAACCTGGTGATATGAAGAGCGGCAGCGTGAAAGGCATATCTCACACAGACACAGATGCCAATGTTGCCTCACAGAGGTAAAACTACGAACCCGATAGCTTCTACACGGAGAGATGCGAACTGACGGAGTAAATCACAAAATGGCTGCCAACACTTACTGGTTTCAACCATTCACACCCAATAAGCCGCAAGCTGTTGCTTGTAACCCCTCAGCCAATCACATGTCAGAATTCTCAAATATCGATATCTGTAAAATTTGATATTTCTCAAAAACTACTAAACGGATTTACACTATTTAAACAAAAGCATGCTTTCTGCACCATCACCTTTCTCCCTGCCAAATGTGAGGTAATTCTGTTCAGCAGTTTCATCTGTAGTCTTCTGTAAATTTTCGTATGGAAATTGCATGGAGAAAACACATTTTAGGACCCTCTTTTTTCTCAGCCCCTTCTACACCATTAACCCCAAACTTTCAATATAGGAGCTAATCAAAAAAAGACAAACTTTTTGTATAATTTCATAAAGATTTGTCAAACGACGCCAAAGTTACAAGCACATAGAAGGCTCCAGAAGGGGGGCTGCGCAACCCCGCTCCCAACATGAGTGAAGCCACGTACCCCAGTGCACCCCCGCAACCCCTGATATTATTTTGTAAGAAATAGCCCCGGAACATAGCCCACCAAAGGGCCTCATTAAAATAAAATGTGAGAACCCGCGACCCCAGCGCAAATTATTATTTATTTTGAAAGAAATTATTTTTGGGGCCTGGCGGTCCTTCTGGGACCCCCTGAGCAGGCCTAGGGGGTCAGGGTTTTTCTACCCTGCCCCCTTCTCTTGTTTTATACCTTTGTTTATTCATTTTCGGGTGAATCGCTTTTACCAAGCCACAAGATGGCTGCCAACACTTCCTGGTTTGGACTACTAGCAACCAATCACAGTGAAGCTTGCGCACGTGACTTAGGCTCCGCCCAGATATCAAAACTTTTATTTTTCTAATTTCTCAGCAACTACTGAACGGATTTACACAATATTTAAGAAGATCGCTTTCTGACCCAAGCACCACCTTTCTGCCAAATTTGAGGTAATTCCGTTCAGTAGTTTCGGCTGTAGCCTTTCACAAAGTTTCCTATGGGAAATTGATTTTTTGACTCTTATTTTTGGAATTTCTCAAAAGCTACTGAATGGATTTACACCATTTAAAAAAAAGGCCACTTTCTGGACCAAGCTCTACCTTTTTGAAAAATTTGGAGTAATTCGGTTCAGCAGTTCGGGCTGTAGCTGGTCACAAAATGTCCTATGGAAATTAAATGGAGAAAACACGTTTTGGGACCCCCCTTTTTTCTTAGACCCCGCTTGACGAATCACCCCCAAGATTTCAGTATAGGAGCTGACCTGGATAGACTTTTTTGGGGGAGAATTTCAGGAAGATTTGTCAAATGCTTTTCCTATGGAAACTAGGTTGTAACTATAACTACCTACTGGCGACCACCAGTAGGTAATATATACATATATATATATTTTTTCAAACACACCACAATGATCCTTTCACTTTCAACAAGAGAACACGGCACCACTGCAGAGTAAGCAAATCAGGGTTGTTTTACTTTATTAGACACCACAGTTCATTACAGGTGAAAAATAGGACGGCCTACGCGTTTCGGCTTCGTAGCCTTCTACTGGACCATGTATTTGTGTGTGTGTATATATATATGTGTATTTATATAAATTCACTGAATAAAACACAGGTTTCAGGGACGTTATAGTTAGTTGGACATTTCACTAAAACCAGAGAAATTCAGCTGTTCTAGCTAACTAAAGCTCGCGCCCTGCAATGCACTGCTGATGACGTCACATATTACATCATTCATGACATGGTCCGTGACATCACTGATGACATCTTAAATGACATCACTAATGACATCATCCAGTGACTGAGTGTTTCTGTAAAGTTTAAATATGTTTTATATATATTTATGCCAAGGTGTATTGAAGAATGAGTGGGTGTATAAGTGTCTGAATGGATGATATAGAAGGTGCGGGATTGGCTTTATAAGTGAGTGTTTAAATGTGTCTTACTGAATGCATGTGTTAGTGACAAAACTGTGTGAATGTCTGTATCAGTCACTCAGTTGGTGTGTAAGTGGTTGCATGGGTTGGTGAATAGCGAAATGAGTGTCTCAATGGATTATTGATTGGTTGTCTGAGTATCTGTATGGGTGCCTGAGTGTCTCTGTGGGTGGGTGGGGGTGTGTGACTGTGCATGTTATGTTATTAATACTTCTAGAGCGCACGATTACCCTTAGGTGTCCTGGCGCTAAACACTGATTACCTGGGATAACAAGGATCTAAAACTGGGAAAAGAACCATGTCTTAAGATTTTTCCGAAAAGAGATAAGATCAGAAGCATTTCTCAAAGTGAGAGGGAGTTCATTCCAAGCCTTAGAGGCACAATACACAAAGCTTCTACCTCCCCAGTTTGTTTTCTTGAAAGAGGGAGTGTTCACTAGCTTGGCACCTGTGGACCTTAGAGTTCTGTTAGGGATGTACCATGAAAACTTATTTTTAAGAAACTCAGGACCTGTTCCATTCAAGGCTCTAAAAACAATACACAGCGCCTTAAAGCGAGATCTCAAATGAGTTGGAAGCCAATGCAATTTCTTTAGTTCTCCAATCTAGCTGCTGCATTCTGAACCACCTGCAACCTGCACCTGCAACCTGTTCAGATGTTGTTTTTGAACTTTGAGATATAAACTGTTGCAGTAATCAAGACGTGACATAATTAGTGCCATCACCACCGTCCTCAAACTCCCTTCAGAAAGGAAGAACCTAATTTTCCTCTATGCAAAAGTCACCATGCTCACATGGTCCCCCATGGTGAGTTTATCATCTATCACCATGCCCAGGTTTTTGGCTTTCCAGGATGGTATAAGACAGAGACCAAGATTCTCAGGCCACCATTCTGGTGTCCATATCCGAAGATTGTATAGATGTGTGACTGGGCAATTCACTGGGTGTATGGGTTCAAGAGTGCATCTGTGTTGGGCTGTATGGGTGAGTGAGTGTGTGTACGAGTGTGTTGGTGAGTAAATGGATGTCTCAGTGGTACATGTGTGAGTAACTCCATATGTGACAGGCAGTATATATGAGTCAGTATATGTGAGTGTTGGAGTATATAAATGACTATATGTGAGAGTGAGTGATTGTGAGAGTGGCTGTATGGATGAGTGTGTGCTTGTATCAGTGATTGTATAAGAGAGTAAGTATGTGTTAGTATCTGTATGAATAAGTGAGGTGGTGTGTATATAACTGTATAGGTGAGTAAATGGGAATGTGATTGATTCTTTGCATGACTAACTAGCTGTGTAAATAACTCTATGGGTGAGTGGCGGTGTGTGCGTGTCTGTATAGGTGTATGAGAGCATATCATAGTGCTGCATTGATTTTTTTTATATATCTTTATTAACCTTTTAAACATACAGGTTGTACAGCCATCAGCATGCACCAAGACAGAGGCATATCACATTGCTAGGGAATCGTCAAGATCTCTCAGGTCGTAACCCACATACAGCAGAAGCACTTGACAAACTTTTTCCTTCTTGTATGCATCTGCTGTATAATGCCTCAGTCATGAACAACCCTATGACCCACTGCCATGGCCACGTCCCCAGGCTTTTGCACTACAGATCAATTACCCTGTCAACCCTCCCACCCTTGTCCCCCAACTGAACTCCCCCAACAGTGCTGTACTGATGAGTGACTGCATGTATTAGTGACTGTATGGGTGAATGAGTGGATGTGTATGTAGACCTAGGAATCCGTGAGTGGGTATGTAGTAACTAAAATTGGTGTGTCTTTGGTTTCTAAAATGGTAGTCGGTATATTAGAGTGGGTGTATCAAAGGGTATATTAGGGTGTGAGGAGGTGCATCAGATTAACATGTGGATGATGTCATCAGTGATGTCATCACTGATGTAATTTGAGATGTCAACATTGATGTCATCAGTGATGTCACTGACCATGTCATGAATGATGTAATATGTGATATCATTAGCAGTGCATTTGGGGGGTATGAGTTATAGTTAGGTCAACTAACTATAATGGCCGAATTTCTCTGGTTTTCTACGAGTGAAATGTCCAACTAACTATAACGTCCCTGAATTTCTAGGGTTTTTTAAAGGCTAATTTCTAACTATAACGTCCCTGCAATCTATGTTTTTTGTCAGTGAATTTCAAAGGTTTTTTAAATGCTAATTTCTAATGATACCTATGGAGGTAGGACATGTGCAGAAAGAGGAAGAAATGCGCAGAAAGAAGCAAGAGAAATGCAGAAAGAACCAACAGAGGTGCAGAAAGAGGCCTTGTTGCAAAGCCATCCTGCGCTCTAAACTTTTTGCTGGCGGGTACTGGTGGTAACTGACTCTGCCTAACCAGCCCTAGAACCAGTGCTATGCTAAAAGACACTTAAAATACAGTGAAAACACCTAGATACATTAGTGTACACTATGGGTTGGGGTACTCCTTTGATTGGCATGACCTCCCCTGTAAGGCCCTAGTACATAATAGGGCTGGGGGATTAAAACTACCTCTAAGTCAAAGGTGCAGAAACATGCTTCTTTAACTAGTAGTCGCGTTTGCAGAGTGGTAGAGAAAGGGTGCTTGGCATCCGTCCAGCGTTCAGGAATTCTGGTGCGTAGGACTTACAGGAGGAACCAGGGGGGCTACTTGGCCCCCAAAGTCCCTCAGGGGTAAAGTAGACTTCATCCCCATCCCGTAGTCTGCCAGGAGGTGCGTTTGCAGAGTGGTGGAGAATGTGGGCATTGCCTCTGAAGAAGTCTTACCAATCCTACTGTGTGGGATTTACTGGAGGTAACAAGAGGGGTGCTTGGCCCCCAAGGACATCCTTGGGGGCCAACTACCCCTCCTATTACTTCCAGTAAGTACCACACAGCAGGATTATTAAGTTCTCATAACAGGCCACACCCCCTTTGCCCACCACTCTGCAAAAACACTCCCTGGCACGATCTTTGATGGGGATTGAAGTCCCCTTCACTGCTGGGTGTCCTTAGGGGCCAACTAGCCTACCTCTTACCTCTAGTAAGCCCCACACAGTGGGATTTCTGAGAGGTGGACAGAGGCCACGCCCGTTTACTCCACCAATCTGCAAACGCGCCTCCCGGTGCGCTCTTGGTTGGTTTCCTCATGAGGGTCCCTGGGGGCCAACTAGCCCACCAGGTACCTCCAGTATGCCCCGCACAGCTGGATTGCTGAGAGTGGTCCGAGGCCACGCCCTTTTTATATCACTCTGCAAACGTGGCTCCTGGCACACTGCTGCTTGGGGGATTATGTCCACTTGTGTCCTGAGGTCCTCAGGACACAAGAGGACCTCATCGCCCCACCAGCAGTGCACCAAGAGGTACGTTTGCAAGGTGGTGTAAAAAGGGGTGTGGCTAGGACCACCTCTCTGCGATGCAGCTGTGTGGCGCTTACTAGAGGTACCTCGTGGGCTAGTTGGCCCCCAGAGACTGATGATATCACAGATTTTTTTTTAAACATATTTTTTATTGACATTTTTAACTTCAGCACAATCATACAAGCAGAACATGGAAATAATTTAACAAATTCTTATTTGACAGTTAGGCAGGTCTGCATGCATTTCACTCTGGAGACTGGTATCTGCCAGCTCACGTTTGCCTATTATATCCATGACCCTTACCCATTGCTTCTTCCCCGCCTTGTCTCGGTGGGCATATATGGCCGCAGACCGGGGTCCAGTTATTGTCCCCATCTGAGTTACTCATGTTTAATTAATCGTGAACATTTACAGCAGTAAAAAAAGGGGTAAACTAGATAAAGAAAAGGAAACTACTTACGGAACTGGTGTGCATGGGGGAGCAGATCAGCTGGTTCTGGGGATGCATATGGTATTTGCAATAATGAAGTGACTCTTCCTCTACAGGATATGTCTATCAGGGTGGGGTGGCTGGGGGAGGCTCTGGGGATGTGTTCCTGCATTTAGGCCTTAATCTACAGTCCTCCACGTGTCTGTCTCACCGCTAGTACTGCTCACTCACGCTCCTCTGAATGGTTGTCTGTGCATGTCTCACTCCTTCAGGGTCCAGTCTTCCTATATGGCTATGTACGGATCCTTCACTATCACTCCTGGTCCCCTCCCACATTTTTCATTCTCGCTCTGGGTTTTCCCATGTCGCTAGCGCCTCCTTCCAGAGATCTGCTATCAGCCATCTCCGGATGCCTCTTGCTTCCTCCCAACTCGGGGCTCTGCTCTCTGCTCCTGCCCAACCAAGAACATCCCTGTTCTAGTTGGCTACTTGTGGCCTAGAAGGGGATTTCCAAGCCAATGCTATTCATCTTTTAGCTAGCCCTAAGGCAAGATCTGTTACTCGATTCTCCACTTTTTGTTTAGGGGGTCATGGGAAGAGCCCTAATAAGCATGTCTATGCAGCGGGCTTCAACTGTCTCCCCAGTGCGTCCTTGATCTTTGCCAGGATCCCTTCCCAATAATTTAGGAAGCTACAACTCCAGGTCATATACATAAAGTCCGCGTCTGCGTAAGCACACCTCAGGCAATTCCTCACTTCGACCCCATATGAGTCTATGGGGCGTCGTATAGACCATATGGATATAGATAAACAGCGTGTACTCAAGTCTCGTATTCCATGATATTTTCTTGTGAGACCGTAGGACCTTACCCCATTCTCCACCCGTGAATTCCCTGCCTACTGCCATTTCCCACTTCCCCCGCAGAGTCCCCATGGGTCTAATAGCAACAGTGACCAGTGCCTCGTGGTGCCACCTCACCTGGTGCCTTGCAGAACCCAGAGTGATTAGGGCCTGCATTACCGGGTGGGTCACCGGTTCATCCCTACCCATTCCTTATGTCTGCCCAAAGGTGCAAACCAAGGCTTCATACTGCAACTTTCAACCAGATCCGCATACGGGACTAATGATCCATCGTGATAGCAGTCCCCTACCGTGTCTAAGCTCACCTCTGTCAATGACTCCAGCTGCTTGGCCGTAAATGTTGTCCCTGGACTTTCATGTGGGAGTCCAACCAACGGCAGTGAGAGGGAATATCAAGAGGTACCGTCCAGCCGACGCTGGCAACGTTTCCAAGAGTGTACAGCTGTAATTTGCAACACTGACCAATATGGGGTGACAACTGTCGGTCTCACCAATTTGGTTAACAGTAGATCTGGATTATCATTTGGCTTCGTCAACCAGGTTCCCTCCTCGTTCACACCCTCTACCCACTGTGCAAGCCATTGCAGCTGAGCCGCTAACATGTACAATTCAAAATCCGGCACACCCAGGCCGCCCTCCACCATCGGGCATTGCAATGTCCGCAGGGAGATTCTTCGTCTACCATCTCCCCATATCAGGTCTTTCATCAGGGCATTCAGGGGTCTTAACCATCCCCGGGGCATCAGGGTCGGAAAATTAACGAAAAAGAGATCCGAGCCATAATCGGCAGCTGCAGTGTGCAACAAAAAAGGACATTGGTCCATAGAGACCTCAGCGCCCTGCCCAGGTTCCCTTCCTTTAAGTCAGCCAAAAAATGAAAGACATGTATTCCTAAATATTTAAATGAGTGAGGGGTCCAGTTGATATCAGCTGGTAATAGTGTCGGCTAGGGTTGCCAGTCCCAGCAGTGGAAACAAATATGTCTTTTTCTTGTTAGTTCAAAGGCCGGAAAGGGTCTCAACCCACTCTAAAATCACAAGGGTTTTTGGGGTGCCAGATACTGCTGTTCCTAAATATTCCAGTAGATCGTCCGCATACAACGAAACCATGTCCATCAAGTTGAAGACCCATCCCATCTCCACCCTGCTGAATCAGCTCTACAAAGGGGTTCAATAGCTAGGGCAAACAACAATGGTGAGAGGGTAGACCCCTGCCGGATTCCCCATTGTATGGAATACTGAGAGGACACAGATTTCCCTATCCTGACCCTCGCCATAGGTGATGTATAGAGCAGTTGGAGCCACTTCACCAAGACCTCCCCGAGGCCCATCCGCATCATGACCTCAAAGAGATAATCCCACCCCACTGTGTCAAAGGCCTTATCTAGGTCAACAGACAGCACAGCCGCAGAAGGCATAGACCTGGTCTCTTCATGGAATAGAACATAGTACAACCTTCGCAGGTTATAAGAGGTGCTACGGGAGAGGATGAATCCGTTTTGGTCTTCGTGAATGATGGAATGCATGTGTGGAAGCAGTCTGAGCGCCAGTATCTTGCTAAGGATCTTAAAATCGATGTTGAGCATGGAGAGTGGCCTGTACTCTGTTATTGGGGCGTTGGTGTCTTTAGTCTGGGGAAGGGGTATCACCAAAGTACTCTGGGTTGAATAGGGGAGGCCTCCCCATTCCAGGACCTCTGCGTATCGAGTCACTAATCTTGGTGCCAGTAGATCCACATATGCTGCATCAAATTCTGCCTGGAGTCCATCAGGACCCGACGTCTTTCCCCTCGCCATATATGCAATGGTAGCTCTGACTTCATGTAGGGTCACTGGGCCTCCCAAATCATCTTGCACCTGCTCGTCCAGTGTCCGTATAGGCAGTGTCTCCAGGAACTATCGGCTAGACGAGCAAGGGACCTAGCCAGGGCTAGTATATAACTTCACATAGTAGGTGCGGAACAGTGTATTAATGGCATCGGGATCATAGACCAGTTCCCCAGAATCCGTCTGGACCTGCGTATTCAGGGCCCCTCGACTTTCCGGCTTAATCAGCCATGCTAGTAGGCGACCTGCCCTCTCTTTTTCTTTCTGTACTCTGGCTAGGTATTCCCTATAGCTGTGGCACCTCAGCCTCTCCAGCGCATTAATGTATGTAGCATGGGCCTCTTGTAGACAAGTTGTAGAGGTGGCCTCTTGCCCCTGAATATTGTCCAGTTGCCGGAATTTTTGCCTCCGTGTCTAATAGTTCTTGTCTGATTTCCTGTTGCACGCCAATCGATTGCCCTTGACAGTGTCCCCTCACCACCACCTTAAATGCCTCCCATTCCACCAACCCTGAGAATGCGGAGTCAGCATTTATTGAAAAGTATGTCTAAGGGCCCTCAAAGAGTCACAAAAGGTGCATCTTCCAATGTAAGGGGAGTCAACCTCCACAACGGGATCAGGGGCCATCTCCCAAGGGGCTGTTGAGTCAGCAGCAGGGGACTATGATCTGAGAGAGTCTTACCCAGTTATTCTGTTTGTGTAACTGTGGCGCCGAATTCCGGCATGCATAAGAAGATATCTAGCCTAGTATGTACCTGATGCAATAGGGAGAAGTATGAGTATTCGCTATCATTAGTATGCTGTACCCTCCATATGTCTTCCAATCCCCAATGCTTAATCCAATCTCAGAACCCCGCTGCTACCCGTGAGTCTGCGCTCCTGAGAGAGGTGGATGTGAATGATTCACTGCAGTATTCACCACACAATTAAAATCACCCCCAGTAACTTTGAATCCTTCCATATATTTAACCATCTGAGCTGAGGGGGCGGTAAAGAACATCACCTGTTCTGTATTCCGTGCATACACACTCCCAAATGTCACTTCCCTTCCTGTCAGTCTCCCAGCTACTAGCACATACCTGCCTTCACTGTCAACCTTGGTACGGATGTGCTCAATAGGGACCCCGGGTTGCACCCATATCATTACCCCCTAGCAAATGCAGAGTAGGTAGTAGCATATATTCAGCCCCTCCTCCTCCGGCGCAGTCTGTCAAACTCGCTACTAACAAAATGCTTCTCTTGCAAGAGGGCTACATGTACATCTTTCCTCTTTAGATAGGTTTATATCTTATACCTTTTGGCCATGGACCCCATCCCTCTTATATTCATGTTACAAACTTAAAAGGGCTATGCATTAGTTGGGATGTTATCAGAAACCCCCATTCCAACCCCCACCGCACCCCCGGCCGCCATCACACCAACAAAAATTTATAACAAACACCCCGAATAGGACAACTCCCCAATCCCAGGATGGTCTAGCAGCGGCTATGCACCCAAACTGCAGACAAGACTGCATCAACAAGTTAAGGCCCAACGCTACTATTGCAAGGACCTGAGGGGAGCTCAGCGTCACTACAAGAGCCCTTACATTGGTTTAGGCATTAACCCATGGCGCGCCAGCCAAAGGTGGATGACCCAACCCTCACCCAGGGGCATACCTGGCCACCCCACCCATCTTCCTCAGAAAACCCAATCAAAGAAAAGAAAAGGAGATTTAAAGTGTGGGGGAACACAGATGTGAGAGGAGCGAGAGGGAAAGAAGGATGGGGTGAAGAAGAGGATGCAAATGGCAAGTCTCCACTTATACAATCTCGACAGCTGTGTTCGGAGTCACAATTGTCATCTTAATGCTGCCACTCCGAGATTTGTCCGAGTCTGTCCCATCAGTCCCTCTCTTTGATCCAGAGCCTCTCTCCGATAACGACCTTCATCCCTGCATCATGGCCGCCACTGCCTGTAATGCCTCCACTTGTTCCTTTTCCGTCTGTGAAGAGCTCGGCTTCTTTGGAGCCCCACACCGCTGCCTCCTCCAAAGTCTCTTTCCGGGTTCCCGTTCTCTAGACTGGGTTGTTGGTTTTTGGGTCACAGTTGGACCCTCCATTTTGTAGCTTTCAATCCAATCCAATGCTGCTTTGGGATCATCACGGAAGTGCGTCTGTCCATCTAACTTTTTCCATAGTCAGGCTGGAAACATCAGTGAATTTTGGATCCCTTCTTCCCACAGGGCCCTCTTAACTTCAAGGAAGTTGGTGCGACACCTCTGAACTTCCAGGGTATAATCAGGGAATTTACTGTTTTCGACCAAGAATGGTCTGTCAGCATGTGCTTTTTGCAATAACATGTACCTATCTTTAAAGTGGAGCAATCTAGCCACCACTGGGTGCCGGTGGCCTTCCCGGGGCCGGTGGCCTGGCAGGTACGCGGTGCGTCCTCTCCAACGTGTAAAACTGGGACAAGCCCTCCGGCACCACCACATCACGAAGCCAACTTTCTAAGTACAGGATCATGTTGTTGCCTTCCACTCTTTCCGGCACACCTAGGATCCTTACATTATTCCTCCAATTTCGCCCTTTGGCATCCACAGCTCTCTTTTCCAGTAGATTGACTCTGTTGGATTTGTCCCCCATCTGTTTGGACAAGGCCTGCTGCGCTGGTGTGATTTCTGCCAAGAGAACTCTGTCTGTTTTACCCTGTCTGCTAGTTTGGTGTGTTCCACGCTTAACAGGCCCAGGCAACCGGCCACAGTACTTATGTCTTGATGGAGCGTCGCCTGGTGTTGGCAATGGCTTCTAGTATTTGAGTCAGCTGATGCTGGACTGGGTTTTCCAAAGGTTCACGACTCGGCTCCTTCTGCATTTAGTCTGGTGTGGTTTCTTCTTGCTCGGGGAGAGGCCCCGTCTGCTTTCCTCTCGGCTTCCCCATCTCCAAGTGGTTATAGTATCCGACTGGGGATCTAATTTGCCCCTCCCTGGGCCACCAGGGTCCCTTTATTAGGGTTCCAGTCAACTCTACACTTCACACCCCACCAGGGCCGAGCCACCGCACCTTTGTGGCTGCCTGTTTTGTCTCCACTGCCTGTGTCTGTTACACAGTCTTCACCAGTATCACCACTGGGGCCGCTAGTTCTGTTTGTCTGTGTCCTTCTATAATGGCCCTGATCCCAGGCTCCGTCAGCCCGATCAACTCCATCATCCCGTAATGGATTCAGAGAGGACCTCACACTTCCTCAATACCTCCCAGCATCTTCTCAGTAAGGCTCTGTTTTGGCAACGTGATTAGGTCACAGCCAACGAGCCTGGGCAAGGGCCCCACTCAGTCCCAAATCCACCCTACAGGCCTCCCGGGGTCGCAGCATGAGTCGTAACCATCTCAACTCCCCAGGGTTTCCAGCCAGCTCAGCAGCTGCCTTCTCTCTAAGCCACTATTCAATCAGCTTCCTGCCCTTTGCGTTCCTCCAGTTCCACCTGTTTGCCCCCATCTACCCCGGGCTACTGGTCACCTCAGCATCTCCCGGCGTGTTGGTATCTGTCAGAGACACTGCGCTAATGCCCCCTCAGATGAGGGTTACAGTCCTCTCCAGCCCTGGTCATCTCCCGGATGGGAGCCTCCAGGGAGGCATCCCCTGGCTCGATCTGACCCACCTGGCCTCTGGATGAAGGTGCGTTGTTTCAGTGCTCAGGGTTCCAAGCCAGGGCCGATGAACCCTGTTCTCCAGCCCCAGCGCAGTTCCCAGCGATGCCACAGGCCACCGATGTTGCTCCCCATTCCGCTAGTTGTCTTCCTCTGGTTGCGTCCTGCCACTGCCCAGTCTGGGCTCGTCACCTTCTCCTTCCAGATCTACGGGGCTTCAGGCCACCATCTTATCTGGGCTGTGGTGCCTCGCGCACTCTTGCCACACCACTCCTCCTACCACCTCTCAGCCTCAAAGGGGTAGGATTGTGTTGTGGGGCACCTCGGGTCAACAAGGTCCGTGCCGGCGCGCCCCCTGGCTCCCAGTCGTCACAGTGGCATACAGGGAAAGGCATGTGGCAGCGGGCAGCCTCTGTCTCAGTGCCAGTCGCTTCAGCGGCTCCCGGCGTATTAGTGCCTGATGGGAGCTCTATATCTATCTCCTTCCAACTGGGGGCCCCAGACTGTTCTGGAACAGGTAGACACACTGGCGGCAATCTCCGGCTCGGTGTCTCTAGACTCACTCGGACCCGCCTGGCCCCAGGATGTCAGTGGGTCTTCTGTGCTCGGGGTCCACAGCCAGGGCTGACATGCTCTACTGTCCAGCCCCAGCTCAGCTCCCCGCAGTAACACAGGCCTCTGGTGCTGCTCTCCACTCCATCAGCTGTTCTACCTTGTCTGTGTCTCTCTGTTGCCCAATCTGGGCTTGTCACCTCTCTTTTCTGGCCCCGGAGCCCCAGGCCCACCTCTTGCTTGGCCCGTGGTGTCGCACATACTTGTTGCTGCTCCACTCCTCTCATCACCCCACGGCCTCAAAGGGGTCAGTTTGTGCTCTGGTATACTTCCGGCGAGCGGGATCCACCTAAGCATGCCCCTGGGTTCAGGCCGTCACAACAATTTACAGGATAATATACTTGGCCGGGGCGGAGCTCTCGGCTCACATGTCCGCCACTACTGGCTCTCAAGCCACACCCCACTGATGATATCACTGATGACATCTCAAATGACATCACTCATGACATCATCCAGGTGATAAGCTGATGCACCTCCTCACACCCTAATATAACTTTTCATACACCTACTCTAAAATATTGACAACCATTCTGGAAACCACAGACACACTAATTCCAGTTAGTACACACCCATTCACTGATTATTAGGTCTACACACACATTCACTCACCCATACAGTCACTGATACACGCAGTCACTCATCAATGCAGCCACTGATATATGCACTCATACACCAATACTGCCACTCAAACACTGCCACTCAACCATAGTTACTCAAACACCTAGTCATTCACCGAAAGAACCAATCACACTGCCATTTACTCACCTATACAGTTATACACACACCTCCTCACTTATTCATACATATATTCACACTACGTACTCTCATCTACAATCACTCACAAAGTACATACTCATCCATATAGCTAGTCTCACACTCACTCACTCACATAAATAGTCACTTATATACTCCAACACTCACATATACTGCCTTTCACATATGCTGTTAATCACCCATATACCACTGAGACATTCATACTCACTGAAAAAGCCATACACACACTCACTCAACCATACCGTCCCTCACAGACACAATAATGAATACATACACTGAGGGATTCACCCACTCATACATCCATGCAGGGAGTCACACAGCCCCTCAGACACCCACACAGACACTCAGGTACCCATACAGCTGCTCAGAAAACTAATCAATAACCCATATAGACACTCATGTACCTACTCACCAACCCATGGAGCCACTTACACAGCAACTGACAGACTATTGCACACATTTACAAAGATTATTCACTCATCCATACATTCACTAAGACATGTTTAATGAATCACTTATACAATCAGTCACGCACCCACCGAATCATCCATATAAACACTCAAACACCCACTTATTCTTTAATACACCTTGGCCTATATATATATATATATATATATATATATATATATATATATATATATATATATATATATATTACCTACTGGCGGTCGCCAGTAGGTAGTTATAGTTAGGACCACGTTTCCATAGGAAATCCGCAACATTCTATTTTGAATAACTTTGGCGCCGGTCGACGAATCCTCGCAAATTTTTCAAAATAGGTGGGGCGCTACGCTCCGCTCCTTCCCTGAAAGTCTCGGGGGGATTCGTCAAGCGGGGGCTGAGATAAAAGGGGGGCCCCAAAACGCGTTTTTCCCATGCATTTTTCCATAGGACCTTTAGACAGGGCTACAGCCCGAACGGCTGAACAGAATTACTAGAAATTTGGCAGAGAGGTAGTCCTCAGGTCAAGGAAGTGCCTTTTGTAGGTTTGGTGTAAATCTGTTCAGTAGATTCTGAGAAAATAGCCTTTAAATCAATATATATATCTGAGCCAGCTTACGGTGCGCTTACGGTACGCTTACCGTACGCGTACGGTGGCGTGCGCGAGCACGATTCTGATTGGCTCTTAGATCTTAGTAAACATTCGAATCGGCCGAAACCAGGAAGCGGCGGCCGCCATTTCGTGTGTTTCACTCAGAAAAAAAAGAGTGATAACAAGAAAAGGGGGCAAGGAGGAGAGTTACAGACCCCCTAACATTTGTAAGGGGGTCAAAGAAGGACAGAAAAGTACAAAGAAAACATTTATTGTTTTTAATAAAAATCACGGGGTACGCGTACGGTAAGCTCACCGTACGCGTACGGTAGAAAAAAAAAATAAAAAAAGAAATGAAATGCAGATTTAAGTGTTTAGATATTAGGGGGCTCTAAAAAGAGCCGTTGTGTTTATGAAGTGATTTTTAAGTGGTACCTACAAGTAAGTACCGATGCAGAATCTAAGGTTCAAGAGGAAGACTCTGTTCCCTTCATCATTGAAGTGCACACCATCTCCTCTATAAATGTCTTGCATGTCGTAACGCAAGTTGTTGTGGTAAATGGAACCCATACCATAGTCACGGAGGAAAGCAGAAACAGATTTGTTGACGTGCTTTCTTGCTTTGACAATCTGCGGACAGAAATGATTGGACCAGTTCCATTTTTGCCTTTGGCATATGTTAGAAAACACAAAGGCAGTTTTAGGGAAAAGTGAAAACAGTTGTGCAAAGGTGTCCTTCATAAGCATTTCCAGACCTACCCCAGTCAAAGTGCCTAGGTCATTGCCACCACAGTGCACTTTTATGAGGTCAGGGTGTTGGTTTTGCATGAAGGATTTCACCAATGGCATCAATTGGTGCCACTTTAACCCTCTCTGACCAATCCATTTAATGTCTACATTTGGCAAAGCAAGGTCTCTCACCATACCTGTTTTCTCTGCAAACTTTTCACTCCAGAAGACATAGCTGTGCCCTACAATCCACACTGTGAACATCTTCAAAGGAGAACTGGATGCACTCAGGAGGTGTAATTCAGTAGAATGGTAAAAAGAAATGAAAGACAGTTTGGAAATGGAGGCATACATATTTTTTTCATAAAAAAAAGAACTGATTGGCTGTTTCATACCATTCTAGAATAAAAACTAGGCTGTATGTGTAAATTAATAGAAGCATGTTTTGTATTGGTACAGAAAAATGTGTTACCAAAGAACAGTACTATGGATTTGCTGTTAGGTTTGAAAAGTCGAGCACTCTTGCTCTGTGGAATTGAAACATTGTTTGGCGAACTTCTGACCTAACTCCACACAGCAGTGTTTCATGAGCTGTTGCTATGGTAGCAGGCAGAAGTCAAGTTGGGGGAAGGGTACTAGGCAGAAGTCAAGTTGGGGGAAGGGTACTTTTGGAAAAGGGTTGGTTTTCAACCAATAGAAATGTGTGATTACATTTGAAAAAAAGGGGGAAGCACTGAGATTTGAAATTAACATGTATATATGTGGAAAAAGAGAGGGAAAGTTTGCCATTATCTGGTTCTGCTGAGAGGAGAGAGGTGTAAAGAACAGAGATCCTGGCTCTGATAATCTGCTGTTTGAGTGCCACATTTCTTTCACAACTAACTAATTTTAAAGGTGAGTTTAGAGTTTGAGAGGGGATGTATATGGTAAATTAAGAAATGAATAATAGAAATGCAAATCTTTTTGTTGAAGTTGTGTTTATTATTTTGTGTTTTGGGAGACATTTAAATGTGAGGAACAAGTAAAATAATATGGACTATGTTTTCACAATAAATTAAGGTGTACTGGTATAAAAAAAGAATAGTTTAAGGGTTTGAGGTTGGACTCAGTAATGCAAATACATTCAGCATCACTAAGGCTGGTTGCCCTTGCTGGAGTGTAGGCAGTCACCCAGGTTACAAATGGTGCTGGTCTGAAAAAGCAGTTTGGACATGTGCTTTTTAAAAAATCTGAAAAGTGGATTCATAATGTGTCAGTCTGTAAAAGTGATTATCACTTGCCAAAAAAAAGAGCAGTAAGTGTGCTTTCAAATTGGCAAAGAAATTTCGTTTTGTGACTAATGTGAAAACATGACTCTGTGTGCAAAGAGGAATTATAGGCAGAGATTTATTGCGTATTGCTCTGGTGATTTCACAGTTGCATTAGATGGAAAGGGGGAGCCATTTTTTGGTGCAGAAGCAGACTCTTAGCACACAGCCAGCTGCTTACCATGTGGAATCATGCACAGTATTCACAAGCGAGTGGGGTTTGAGGTTTCAGTCAGTAATGCAAATACATTCAGCATCACTAAGGCTGGTTGCCCTTGCTGGAGTGTAGGCAGTCACCCAGGTTACAAATGGTGCTGGTCTGAAAAAGCAGTTTGGACATGTGCTTTTTAAAAAATCTGAAAAGTGGATTCATAATGTGTCAGTCTGTAAAAGTGTTTATCACTTGCCAAAAAAAAGAGCAGTAAGTGTGCTTTCAAATTGGCAAAGAAATTTCGTTTTGTGACTAATGTGAAAACATGACTCTGTGTGCAAATAGGAATTACAGGCAGAGATTTATTGCGTATTGCTCTGGTGATTTCACAGTTGCATTAGATGGAAAGGGGGAGCCATTTTTTGGTGCAGAAGCAGACTCTTAGCACACACCCAGCTGCTTACCATGTGGAATCATGCACAGTATTCACAAGCGAGTGGGGTTTGAGGTTTCAGTCAGTAATGCAAATACATTCAGCATCACTAAGGCTGGTTGCCCTTGCTGGAGTGTAGGCAGTCACCCAGGTTACAAATGGTGCTGGTCTGAAAAAGCAGTTTGGATATGTGCTTTTTAAAAAATCTGAAAAGTGGATTCAAAATGTGTCAGTCTGTAAAAGTGTTTATCACTTGCCAAAAAAAAGAGCAGTAAGTGTGCTTTCAAATTGGCAAAGAAATTTCGTTTTGTGACTAATGTGAAAACATGACTCTGTGTGCAAATAGGAATTACAGGCAGAGATTTATTGCGTATTGCTATGGTGATATCACAGTTGCATTAGATGGAAAGGGGGAGCCATTTTTTGGTGCAGAAGCAGACTCTTAGCACACACCCAGCTGCTTACCATGTGGAATCATGCACAGTATTCACAAGCGAGTGGGGTTTGAGGTTTCAGTCAGTAATGCAAATACATTCAGCATCACTAAGGCTGGTTGCCCTTGCTGGAGTGTAGGCAGTCACCCAGGTTACAAATGGTGCTGGTCTGAAAAAGCAGTTTGGATATGTGCTTTTTAAAAAATCTGAAAAGTGGATTCAAAATGTGTCAGTCTGTAAAAGTGTTTATCACTTGCCAAAAAAAAGAGCAGTAAGTGTGCTTTCAAATTGGCAAGGAAATTTCGTTTTGTGACTAATGTGAAAACATGACTCTGTGTGCAAATAGGAATTACAGGCAGAGATTTATTGCGTATTGCTCTGGTGATTTCACAGTTGCATTAGATGGAAAGGGGGAGCCATTTTTTGGTGCAGAAGCAGACTCTTAGCTCACACCCAGCTGCTTACCATGTGGAATCATGCACAGTATTCACAAGCGAGTGGGGTTTGAGGTTTCAGTCAGTAATGCAAATACATTCAGCATCACTAAGGCTGGTTGCCCTTGCTGGAGTGTAGGCAGTCACCCAGGTTACAAATGGTGCTGGTCTGAAAAAGCAGTTTGGACATGTGCTTTTTAAAAAATCTGAAAAGTGGATTCATAATGTGTCAGTCTGTAAAAGTGTTTATCACTTGCCAAAAAAAAGAGCAGTAAGTGTGCTTTCAAATTGGCAAAGAAATTTCGTTTTGTGACTAATGTGAAAACATGACTCTGTGAGCAAATAGGAATTACAGGCAGAGATTTATTGCGTATTGCTCTGGTGATTTCACAGTTGCATTAGATGGAAAGGGGGAGCCATTTTTTGGTGCAGAAGCAGACTCTTAGCACACACCCAGCTGCTTACCATGTGGAATCATGCACAGTATTTACAAGCGAGTGGGGTTTGAGGTTTCAGTCAGTAATGCAAACACATTCAGCATCACTAAGGCTGGTTGCCCTAGCTGGAGTGTAGGCAGTCACCCAGGTTACAAATGGTGCTGGTCTGAAAAAGCAGTTTGGACATGTGCTTTTTAAAAAATCTGAAAAGTGGATTCATAATGTGTCAGTCTGTAAAAGTGTTTATCACTTGCCAAAAAAAAGAGCAGTAAGTGTGCTTTCAAATTGGCAAAGAAATTTCGTTTAAGGGCCTAATGTGAAAACATGACTCTGTGTGCAAATAGGAATTACAGGCAGAGATTTATTGCGTATTGCTCTGGTGATTTCACAGTTGCATTAGATGGAAAGGGGGAGCCATTTTTTGGTGCAGAAGCAGACTCTTAGCACACAGCCAGCTGCTTACCATGTGGAATCATGCACAGTATTCACAAGCGAGTGGGGTTTGAGGTTTCAGTCAGTAATGCAAATACATTCAGCATCACTAAGGCTGGTTGCCCTTGCTGGAGTGTAGGCATTCACCCAGGTTACAAATGGTGCTGGTCTGAAAAAGCAGTTTGGACATGTGCTTTTTAAAAAATCTGAAAAGTGGATTCATAATGTGTCAGTCTGTAAAAGTGTTTATCACTTGCCCAAAAAAAGAGCAGTAAGTGTGCTTTCAAATTGGCAAAGAAATTTCGTTTAAGGGCCTAATGTGAAAACATGACTCTGTGTGCAAATAGGAATTACAGGCAGAGATTTATTGCGTATTGCTCTGGTGATTTCACAGTTGCATTAGATGGAAAGGGGGAGCCACTTTTTGGTGCAGAAGCAGACTCTTAGCACACACCCAGCTGCTTACCATGTGGAATCATGGACAGTATTCACAAGCGAGTGGGGTTTGAGGTTTCAGTCAGTAATGCAAATACATTCAGCATCACTAAGGCTGTTTGCCCTTGCTGGAGTGTAGGCAGTCACCCAGGTTACAAATGGTGCTGGTCTGAAAAAGCAGTTTGGACATGTGCTTTTTAAAAAATCTGAAAAGTGGATTCATAATGTGTCAGTCTGTAAAAGTGTTTATCACTTGCCAAAAAAAAGAGCAGTAAGTGTGCTTTCAAATTGGCAAAGAAATTTCGTTTTGTGACTAATGTGAAAACATGACTCTGTGTGCAAATAGGAATTACAGGCAGAGATTTATTGCGTATTGCTCTGGTGATTTCACAGTTGCATTAGAAGGAAAGGGGGAGCCATTTTTTGGTGCAGAAGCAGACTCTTAGCACACACCCAGCTGCTTACCATGTGGAATCATGCACAGTATTCACAAGCGAGTGGGGTTTGAGGTTTCAGTCAGTAATGCAAATACATTCAGCATCACTAAGGCTGGTTGCCCTTGCTGGAGTGTAGGCAGTCACCCAGGTTACAAATGGTGATGGTCTGAAAAAGCAGTTTGGACATGTGCTTTTTAAAAAATCTGAAAAGTGGATTCATAATGTGTCAGTCTGTAAAAGTGATTATCACTTGCCAAAAAAAAGAGCAGTAAGTGTGCTTTCAAATTGGCAAAGAAATTTCGTTTAAGGGCCTAATGTGAAAACATGACTCTGTGTGCAAATAGGAATTACAGGCAGAGATTTATTGCGTATTGCTATGGTGATTTCACAGTTGCATTAGATGGAAAGGGGGAGCCATTTTTTGGTGCAGAAGCAGACTCTTAGCACACACCCAGCTGCTTACCATGTGGAATCATGCACAGTATTCACAAGCGAGTGGGGTTTGAGGTTTCAGTCAGTAATGCAAATACATTCAGCATCACTAAGGCTGGTTGCCCTTGCTGGAGTGTAGGCAGTCACCCAGGTTACAAATGGTGCTGGTCTGAAAAAGCAGTTTGGACATGTGCTTTTTAAAAAATCTGAAAAGTGGATTCATAATGTGTCAGTCTGTAAAAGTGATTATCACTTGCCAAAAAAAAGAGTAGTAAGTGTGCTTTCAAATTGGCAAAGAAATTTCGTTTTGTGACTAATGTGAAAACAAATGTAGTAATATATTTAAATAAAATAAAGGAATTTTTTTTAGTTTTTTTCAGGTATTGCTGAAGAGCAGTGAACAAAATTTAAGATGCCTACAAAATCCAGAGTAAAAAAAGACCACAAAAAAAACCTATATTTGAAGACAACTGGAGGACCTAAGTTAGTTGAAGATGCTCATGTTGGGAAAAAGAAAAAATCTTCTGGTAAGCAGACAAAAATTTTTCTAAAGAACATATTCAAAAAAAGGAAAAATGTACAAAATGTCTGTACTGGAAAGAATGATTTCAATCGAAAAGGACAGGAAAAAATTGAGAATTTAGTTAATGCAAATATACCTTCTGCAACTAAAAAGATTAACTTAAACAGAAAAACAGTGTTTAAAGAGATACGTAGAAAAATGTTTCAGAGAAGAGTTATGTCCAATTTGATAAAGGATGTTAAGAAATATAAGCAAAAGGCTAAGTTTTATAAGAGAAAAAAATAAATTGAAGCCATTGCAGCAAAGGCATTAGAATTAAAAAGGAAACTATTCATTTTAATTTTGAATAGGTTGCGTACATTAGACAAAATGGTTAATGTACTGAAATCACATAGCAAAAGGAAAAGAGTAGTGAACAGAACAAACTTTTCTAAAGTGTTTTTAGGAAAATGGATGCATAGTTCAAGTAGTGAACCTTTTTTTAATGAAGAGAGTTATTTTCAAAGTAATAGTTTGCTGCATGCAGTTGACACCAGAGGTCGTGCTTATGAAGTGAAAAATGGTTGCATAATGGAGAAGGAGATAATGGTTCCAAGAGATGAGGTACAAGTGATGGCGGATGAGGCTATGGGGAGACGTCCTAAAGCCCCAGTGTACACTTGGAATTGTAGTAGTATTTGCACTGTGCGTCAGGAATCTATTGATAAATTTAGTGAGTTTCTAAGAGAATATAGTAAAAAAAGTGTAAAACAGAAGATTAAGGTGCTTCAAAGTTTGGATCCATGCAGAGTGAGAGAGAATACTGGTTTGCAGGGTCATTCTCTGGCTTGTCTATCTAGAAAAGTGTGTAATAGTGTTTTCCATCATTTTAGGATGCTGGCTGTTCATCATACTGAAATGAGAAAGTTTGTGAGACGGTTGTATTTTGCTAAAAGTCCAGCAATAAAGTTAGATGAATTGAATAGGGCTCTGTTCCGTGGAACGGTATCAGATGTAGAGAAGGTTGTTGATGAAATTCAGTTTTGTTACTTTGGTCCTGAACAAAACAGTGCAGAGAAGGACACAGTAAATGAGGAAGAAGTGGAAGAGAATGTAGAACCCTCTGTAAGTAAGACATTTAATGATCACATAACAAAATTTGCAATAATCTCTAATGAAAGACCAAATATTACTTGTATTTGTTGCCGCAGAACTCATTATAGAAAACAAACCAGGTATGTTGATCTCTACAGAAAGATTGAAAATGAAGATAATTATAAGTGGAAGGATTTTGCCACATATATATTTCTTGAAAATTGTTTTGAATTGGGTGAAGTTCAGCGTATTTGTAAATACTGTTACAACAAGTTAGAGGAAAATAGAATGCCGACCAGAGCTGTACATAATAATTTAGAATTGGATGCTATTCCTGCTGAACTTTCTGAATTAAATACATATGAGTCTATACTCATTCAATGTGTTCATCCGTTCCAGACCATAGTACGTATGGAGCCCAAAACTGGTAAATTACCTCTGAGGAAAATAAAAATCTATGAGGCCTATATGTCCCCATGTGCCCCCCCCCCAACGCTTATGTGCACATGCATGTAACCTATGCATTTCCCCTCCATGGCCTTTCCTATCCTGACTTATGCTATAACGTATGCTATAACGTGGCCTGACATCATTCAGTCCCCCATGAGAGAAACGACAAATCCGTATTGAGGCCTACACGTTTTGCATCATGTTTTCCTGCACCACATAAAAACCCGTGTTTGTGGCTCAGCTAGACCCGAACAGAGGTTTCAGGCCTCAGACGCTCTGAAAGCTGCAGCTGCGTATCCTTGGCCTTGCACACTTGGGCCTCAGCCAAAGGGGCCCTGTCACAAGGTGCCTAGACAGTATTAAGCACGGTTATCTGCTTACTCCTACCGAGCCGCATTCCTGCCTGGTGAAGGAGAAATGTACGCGACCCATCTGCAAGGGGGGAGCCCAGCCTTACTGTCTCTGTTTGTGAGATTGCAAAGCTCACGTCAGTAAAAAGCCCATAGCCCCCATGCAAGGCCTCTGCAATAAATGAAGTAAATGAAGAAATAGATGCCACATCGGCTCTTGGTGATGAGCAACCTATGTCACAAATCAGTCCCTGCTCCAGACATCAGATATCAGATAAAACAAGATGTGCTGGTCGTCCTGACACTGAAGGCCTCACTCACTGAAGGCCTCACTTCCAGACTTTCCGGTTGCATAGCAACCTCTCCCCACGTCAGGTACACGTCATGCTCGAGTTGAGCATAAGTAAGGCAAAGTTCCAGTACAATTCCAGCAGATCACGCAACCCCCTCCAGGTATCCACCCACCTATGACAAATTACCCATTATCATCAAGTGGACGCCCACATGGACGCCCACCTTCACACCTACTTACACGCCCACATGCTCTTATATCATTCTCTTTTGCTCTTTTTGTTTCCGATGTATATATACTGTACTCTGTGAATAATGTTTTGAGAATACTTTTGAGTCCCTTCCAGATCCCTTGTGGTGATGGTAATATTCTCCCTTTGACTCGAGTTATTGGAATAAAGCCCTTTTTGAACCTGATACCACAGACTCAGCCTCTTGCTTTATGCATGATCTTATTTATATACTGAAATTCTGAGAGCGTAATATTTTATTTACCACATAATGGCGCCCGAACAGGGACTATTCTCTTTCCCCACACGCCGGAGATGAGGGTCCAGTTTTGCCCCCTTCCACAGCCGTGACGGACTTCAAGTGCGCACGTCGCGGGTTTTCCCGCCAACTCCCTCAGGCCAGCGAAGGAGACGGACTGCGACCAGGCATCCACACGAGGCGGTGAGGAACGCAGATTGTCCTACCCAGAGCCCACCTGCGAGAGAGCTGTGTCCGAGGTTTCTGGAGATCCACCTAGGTTACGCCATTCCCCGCGCAGCGTCAAGTTTCGGAGGCCTTCGACTTCAAGTTCAAGTTTTCAAGTTTTCAAGTTTTCAAGTTCAAGTTCCGCTTCCCGGTGAGTTTTCTCATGGGGGTTGCAATCAAGATGGGTTCTCACTTGTGAGACCTGTATGTTCAAGTGCATGCTTTACGAGTTATAGGAAATAGAGATCTCAAAATGTTCAGGGTGCACCGGTAAAACTGTATGAATGTTATTGTCATAGCCAGGTTCAGTTAGGTTTGAATGTGTCAGGTTTTATGTAAGTTTGTTTTATTATAGTTTTTGTTTTTACAGCGCTATTGTGATTTTTGATTTTGGCTACATTCCAACATGCCGGTATTTTCGAAACTACGTAAAATATGTACCAGAAAAGGTGTACTAGAGGAACCAGTTAACATTCCTCCTAGGGACACCCCTGGACATTTCATGTACTGTAAGCATGGTTTAGATGCTGTGTTGTTCTTGGAACTATGGGTAGATTACACGAAGGATTTAGAGACAAAATATAGATGGCCTATCACGGGAACGTGGGATGCGGAAAGCATTATGAAAGTAGAGGAAGAGATATGGAAGAGAAAATCTAGACCTGCTCAGAAAGATGCCATTGAGTTGTGGCGCAAGGAGTCACATAGAAGAACAGAAAAAGAGTTCCACAAAATAGAGAGAAGTAAGCAAGAATCAGAAAAAGCCAAAGAACAGAACTTAAGAGAGGAAGGGGAACGAGTAAAAAGAGAGCAGACTGAAAGAACAATGAATACTGTCGTTGCTGGTATTTACCCCGTCCTTTCAGAGGAACTAGCAAAAGTGACTCCAGTAGAAAGACCCATCAGAGTGCCTCCGCCAGTACCCCGCAAATTAAAAACAGCATCCGACAGGTTTATTGACACCTATCTAGAGGAATCCCCACCAGCCTACGTGGACGGATCTTTCCCTGCACCACCAACGCCAGAACAGCTCCAGGAGCTCGATGACGGTGAGGAGGGGGGATCCGGGACAGCGTCAGGAGGGGTGTCGACAGTAAAAGTAGACATCCCCGAATGTATATATGATCCAGACCCAGGAAAGGGTAGGATGCTTGTGTTTTCACTACGGCTTAGAAGAGCAGTCACAGATCTGGAAAAACTACCAGATATGGATAAACATCTAAAGAAAATGTACACATTCATAAGAACAGGGGAAGGTCCTGAGAGCATAGCAGATGCTATACAAAATAGAAAAGTGGTTGTTAAAAATGATATCCTTCGCTTCCTAATTAATTGTCTGATCAGAGAAAAAGACGAAGGAAACGGGGATGTAGACCATCGTTACACTGGTTGGAGTGATCGCATAGATGCCGGTCAGCATGATAAATCAGGACAGACAGACCACATGTTGACCAAAATCCGAAAAGCAATAATAGCATCACACGAAGCAGGACCGCACGATAAAACTGCTTTATCGTCTGATGATGAAGCAGGGGACCAAGATAAAATACAATACGTGGGCCATGCCCGACGATTCGAGAAACCCAAAGGCCTGAATTACCGTAAACAGGGTACGGATATAAAAAAGAGATTTTCCCTTGAAAATTTGTTCCAAATCACTGACAAAGCGGTGAACGAATGGTTAGGTAATGAGCAGCCCTTAACCCCGACCGAACTCGAATTAGCACGATCAGCCACTCTGTGGGTATCCCAATACGATTTATATAATAATGATGTCGTTGCACAGACGTTTTTGAGCCTTTCACCGAATGAACAGGGCTTAGCTGGTGTTTACATGGTCCAACATTTAATAACGTTATATGAAAGTCAGTACTCTGGTCCTGGTATATTGTATAGGTTGCTGGACGACATAATACTAGACAGATGGATGAACTTGGGTACTGAACTGATTAATGTCATCTTGGACCAGCGACACAAATATATAGTATATGTAACTAGATCCCTGCTTCCCGTTCCACCGCAGGTTAAAGGACAGACCTACGACAAACTGAACCCCCTACGAGAGGTACATCCCGTAAACGATGCAAACAATGAACTACAACGGGTGTATGTCTACACCCCTCTGTCAAAATTAGAGATACTGGAAATTAAAAAAATGTTGCCCTCTCATGACAAAGACCCGGGGGGTTTTCATAGGGAATGAAAAGACATTCTCCGCTTAGGGGAATATACATATGCGGACGTTCTAAAGTTATTAAAAGTACTATTGCCTGCTGGTATTTACGAGAAACTTAAAGAAAAAGACTGGGAGGTGGGAGAGAGCAAGATTAGCTGGGATGTGTTACAAACAGAAGAAAATGCAAGAGGCCCGGGGGTTGGTCTGGGTCCCCGAGCTAAAGAATTACCTAAACTCCTTGTACAAGTTCTGCCAAGATTATTAATTACCAAAAAAGAAGACTGGGATGCCATTTCGGCTTGTAAACAGAAGCCAGACGAGGACACTAGCGACTTTTATTCTAGGTTTGTGAAATGTTTTACTATCAACAGTGGCCTTAAGCCCGGTAGTGATTCATATCCCCATCTGTTTGTGAGCAAATTAGTGGAAAATTCCCTACCTGAGGTAAAATATAGAGTACTGAAGGTTGAGAGTACTTGGCAAGCAAACAGCCCTTCCCAAATGTTACAGATGTTACAGTACCACCAGAACAGAATTAGAGAGGAACATGACCAAGAAAAGAGACGCATGAAAGACACAAAGATGAAGATGCTGGTTGCCCAATCGACACCGGCAAACACAAATACCAACACGAACAAGAATAGCACAAAACAAAATGGTGGCACTTGTAATTATTGCAAGAAGCCAGGCCACTTCGTACATGAGTGTGCAGTGCTGAAAAACAATATAGCGCTTGGTAAAACAAAGCCTCGTCAATATCATCCCAAGGACAGTAACACACATCAGACATCAGACACGTTTCCACCGCCGCCACCGCCTGTCCATGCACCTGCACCAACCCGAGCCACAACACAAATGTATGAGCACGCTCAAAATAACTATCCAGAATACCAGGCATATTCATGAAGCTGCCCAGAGAGGGAATTCGACCTGCCCCTCATTCCAGTTCCTGTGGACCAAGCGGGTCCTTATGTAAATGCACGGTTACTGGGACGAAATAAAAGGTTTTTGATTGACACTGGGGCCAGTCAGTCAGGCTCTGAAAAGACAACTTGATAGTATTCATATGCCTAGCTCTACAGCACTGATACAGTATGTCGATGACATTCTCATCACTGCACGGTCGGATCATGATTGTGAAGATGCTTCCCTGATGGTTTTACATTTCCTGGCTGACAAGGGGCACAAAGTGTCCCCTTCGAAGTTGCAATTCTGTGAACAGCAAGTGGCGTACCTTGGGCACTTGCTATCCAAGGAGGGTAGGCGTCTAACACCTGAGCGCATACAATTAATTTCAGGTCTTTCACAGCCCACAACACAAAAGGAGGTACGGGCATTCATTGGCCTCACTTCATATTGCAGGCAGTGGATTCCCCAGTATGCTTACATAGCCAAGCCCCTAATACAGTTGACGACACAGGAGGTAGCTTCTACTAAAGTCCTCCCCTGGACACAAGAACATACTGTGGCATTTGAAGAATTAAAGAGAGCTTTATGTCAAGCACCAGTTTTAGCAATCCCTGATTACAACAAATCGTTTATGCTTTTTGTGACAGAGAGGGATGGAACAGCACTATCTGTCCTCACACAAGATCATGCAGGAAAACACAAGCCCTGTGCTTATTTTTCTAGTACATTGGACCCAGTAGCACAGGCTTTGCCTGCGTGCCTAAAATCTGTTGCAGCAACGGCTTTAGCCATAAGACAAAGTGACTCGATAGTGCTGGGCCACCCTCTGACAGTACAAGTACCGCATGCAGTAGAGGTTCTCTTGAACCGGACACAAACCCAACACCTGACTATAGCTAGACTAACAGGCTATGAGCTGACGTTATTTCAACCACACATAGAGATCAGACGATGCAACATACTAAATCCCGCTACCCTATTGCCCTCCAATACAGAAAGCCATTCACTACACGACTGTGTTGAAGTAATACATACCGTGACTAAGCCCAGACAAGACTTGACAGACGTTGCACTCCCAGACCCCGACCTAACACTATATGTTGACGGCTCATGCATGAGGACAGGGGCGGGAGAATTAGTGGCAGCATATGCAGTAACTACTGATACTGAAATAATAGAGACTAAAAGAATAGACATATTGTCAGCACAAGCAGCAGAACTCATCGCCCTAACACAAGCATGCATAAGAGCTGAGCACCTGAAAGTAAACATTTACACCGACTCCCAATATGCATATGGGGTGGTTCATGATTTCGGGGTGCTCTGGCGAGAAAGAGGTTTCTTGACCTCTCATGGGGCCAAGATACAGCATGGCCCCCTTATTCAAGCCCTCCTGCAAGCAATACATTTACCAACAGCCATAGCTATCCTAAAATGTAAAGCACATACTAGAGCCACAGATACCATTTCCCAAGGCAATGATCTGGCAGACCGAACTGCTAAACAGACAGCTCAGACCCCACTAGACATGACAAAGTCGCAGGTACCATCAGTGTCCAAAGCCATGACAGTCAGGGATCCTTCCAAGGATGTACAAGACATACAGACACATGCTACTATAGATGAATTAAAGAAATGGTCGGAACAAGGAGGGGTACTGACTGATCAGGGTTGGATGACTAAGGGCAACTCCACATGGTTTCTACCTGATTCAATGGTACAAGTAATCATAGATACCGCACATAGTCCTGCACACTTAGGAGAGAAAGCAATGCTAGACAGCTTACAGAATATATGGTTCAACAAGCACCTGCGTGCAGCAGCGAAACAAAAGGATAGAACATGTATGATCTGTTGCCAATTCAATCCAGGTAAAGGCATTCCAATGGAACACGGTAGATTCCATCCACCTGACCATCCTTTTGAGGTCCTCCAAATGGATTATATCCAAATGGATAGATGTAGAGGTTACAAATATGTCCTGGTAGTAGTATGTTCATTATCCAGGTGGACCGAAGCCTATCCAGTCCCTGATTACACTGCTGTAACTACCGCCAGACAATTGGTACGAGAGTTTTTCCCACGTTATGGATTACCGCGTGTCGTATATTCCGACAACGGTCAGCCTTTCTCCTCTGAACTCATGAAACAAGTGTCCCTTCTGTTAGGGTATACCTGGAAGTTCCATTGTGTGCGACATCCTGAAGCAGCAGGCCTTGTAGAAAGACATAATCAGACTTTAAAAATAAAACTGGCAAAGATTTGCGCAGACAAAGGCGTGGATTGGATGGTAGCCCTACCAGTTGCCCTCTTTTACATGCGAATGGTAGCTCATTCTAGAACAGGCTTATCTCCCTATGAAGTGGTCTTCGGTAGACCACCGAATATGTGGGGCACTCCAATGCCTAAAAAGATTACTGATGTTGATAGTAACATGCTGACAGATTACCTGGCTTCCTTGATGTCTGCACTACTCTCTTGTCGTTCGCAGGTTGCCGCCGCTTTCCCTGACAACACCCAGGTCAAAGAATACTCGATCGCTCCTGGCGACTATGTCCTAATCCGGAACTTTGATAGATCAAGTCCTCTTGAACCGAGGTGGAAAACGCCGAAACTGGTGTTGCTAACAACAAGGACCGCCCTGAAAGTCGAGGGACGGAAAGGTTGGATACACCTTCACCACTGCAAACGCTACTTCGGGAACGACTGTACTTTTAAAAAGAACACTGACTGCTCGGACTTTGAGCCCCCTTTGCTAGAGGAGACTCCGCAGCAGAAATATAAAGCGAAACTCAGATCCTATAAGTCAGAACCCGTTTGATTGATTAAGTCCACTAGGTGGTGAAGCGGTTGAACATGTATTCTGGCTTGCATGAGATCTCGAACAAAGCGAACGAGAGAAAGAGCAGGATGAAAAGCAAATACTGTAAATTATTACGTGGTAGATGTATAGTTACTTTGATTGTTCTATCTCTTCTATGTATCACGATAATAAGTATCAGCTTAATACTACATGCTATTTTTCCTCCTATTGCCTCACTTTTACACTCCTTCATTAATGATACCACAAAACACACATTTAGTGATCTGCCATCCCATGAATTATCGTATCGACTTGCCTTACGCAACAATACCTTTATTCAGATGCTGCACCATTCACATCAGGCTAGCAATGCTACAGACTGCTGGGTCTGTGGCCGACTTCCCCCATATCAGAAGGTAAAGGGAGTGTTGCCTCTTTTCCCTTTTCCTTTTTCCCATAATGGTTCTTGCGGAGCATGGTTTGCCTTAATGACATCCATCAACGGTGATGCCAAAGAATGTCAAGAGGAAGATTGTAGGGGCGAGTGGGTATGGGGTAACTTGAATAAAGTCATGAACGAAGTATGTTTCCCAGATGAAGAGGGTCTTCCCCAAATGAAAGGTACAGATCTAGAAAATGAAGAGTATCTGCAAGGAAATGCGACCCTTGATTTCATAGTATTGAACGTAAAGCCCCAACACATGTCAGGTCCGCCTTCAATTACTGTTCTGCCAGTGAAAGGGAACTTGTGTGTCAGAAAAGAAGGCTCAGTACATTTGGGGCACAGCGAGTGTAATACCATAATAGTATTCAAAGACAAAGGAAACGTCCTATTTCAGAGCATCACGACACACCTACTTTATTTGTGGCCAGACAGCCTATGTGCAGCTGCCCTTGGACTGGGGTGGGACGTGCTACATATCATTTCTCCTACCACCCGTTTTCTTGGCCCCATCGAGCTATCACCAAGATCTTCAGCTCACACTTGTCAGACACAGACGAGGGCTCGATGCCTCTGGCATTGACCAGACTGAGACAGCTTGGGAGCAATATACAGATTTCAATAAAGGATTTTTTTTCTTCATAGGTCCCGTCCAGAATAGTAAACTTATCCGAAGGCTAACAAGGATTCTAGAAACAGTTGCTAATGTGACTGCATCGGCCCTGGGGAATCTGACCCAGGAACAGTATGCTATGAGACTGGTTGTTCTTCAGAATCGTCTTGTTCTTGACGTCATCCTGGCGGATAGGGGCAGGGCTTGTAGGGTCATCGGTTCTAGCTGCTGCGTTTTCATACCTAATAACGCACCGTCTGTATACAAAGCAATAACAAGGCTCCACAAGATTGCCCAAAGCATACATCAAGACCCAGGCACGTGGACATGGTCCGGTTGGCTCTGGGGATTGATATCGGCTTGGGGATGGAAAGTGTTGACCGTCTGTGGGTTGATACTATTAATGATATTCAGTTGTTGCCTATGTCTGCAGTGTGGCCCGGCCATTTGCGGCCTGTGTGCTACTGCATGTGTTTCACATCCCCATTTACAGAGCATTGAAAATGGAAAAATAATGCTGCAAGAACAGATCGACTGTCTCATGAAAATAGACGTTATATAGGGGGTTCACTAGGGTACAAGGAGGGAATGAGGAAAATAAAAATCTATGAGGCCTATATGTCCCCATGTGCCCCCCCCCCAACGCTTATGTGCACATGCATGTAACCTATGCATTTCCCCTCCATGGCCTTTCCTATCCTGACTTATGCTATAACGTATGCTATAACGTGGCCTGACATCATTCAGTCCCCCATGAGAGAAACGACAAATCCGTATTGAGGCCTACACGTTTTGCATCATGTTTTCCTGCACCACATAAAAACCCGTGTTTGTGGCTCAGCTAGACCCGAACAGAGGTTTCAGGCCTCAGACGCTCTGAAAGCTGCAGCTGCGTATCCTTGGCCTTGCACACTTGGGCCTCAGCCAAAGGGGCTCTGTCACAAGGTGCCTAGACAGTATTAAGCACGGTTATCTGCTTACTCCTACCGAGCCGCATTCCTGCCTGGTGAAGGAGAAATGTACGCGACCCATCTGCAAGGGGGGAGCCCAGCCTTACTGTCTCTGTTTGTGAGATTGTAAAGCTCACGTCAGTAAAAAGCCCATAGCCCCCATGCAAGGCCTCTGCAATAAATGAAGTAAATGAAGAAATAGATGCCACATCGGCTCTTGGTGATGAGCAACCTATGTCACAAATCAGTCCCTGCTCCAGACATCAGATATCAGATAAAACAAGATGTGCTGGTCGTCCTGACACTGAAGGCCTCACTCACTGAAGGCCTCACTTCCAGACTTTCCGGTTGCATAGCAACCTCTCCCCACGTCAGGTACACGTCATGCTCGAGTTGAGCATAAGTAAGGCAAAGTTCCAGTACAATTCCAGCAGATCACGCAACCCCCTCCAGGTATCCACCCACCTATGACAAATTACCCATTATCATCAAGTGGACGCCCACATGGACGCCCACCTTCACACCTACTTACACGCCCACATGCTCTTATCTCATTCTCTTTTGCTCTTTTTGTTTCCGATGTATATATACTGTACTCTGTGAATAATGTTTTGAGAATACTTTTGAGTCCCTTCCAGATCCCTTGTGGTGATGGTAATATTCTCCCTTTGACTCGAGTTATTGGAATAAAGCCCTTTTTGAACCTGATTCCACAGACTCAGCCTCTTGCTTTATGCATGATCTTATTTATATACTGAAATTCTGAGAGCGTAATATTTTATTTACCACACCTCCTTCAGATTTACTGAGATGTTTAAAAGGTAGAGTGGTGTATTTGCCCTTGGATTTGAAAAAAAATATGGAAACTATTGATGCGGATACTTTGGAAACTGAACCATTAATTATTCTGGTTAATGGTGTACCTACAAAGAATAAGAAGATTTGGCAGGAGTTGGTAGATGTACGGAAAGTACAAAGAGCAAATTTGTATTTGAAAAGGAATAACAAATGGTATGAATCAATTTATATAGAAGAAGAAGAAGAAGAAGATTTACAAGAAGACACAGAAACACCAACTGGACAAATTGAAAAAGTGGACAAGTCAAAGGAAGAAGAAATTTATGAACATTTTAGCATACATCCTCTTCATTCAAAAGAAGTTATGGGAGACAATATTGATCTATTTCAGATGAAGAAAGCAAAAGGAACTCCCGTGAGTGTATGGGAGGAGAGCTTGGAAGCTCGATGTTTTCCCCAGCTGTTTCCTAAAGGAAAAGGAGGACGATACGATGAACGTCCGGAACAGATTCCAGCTTCTGAGTATCGGACTACAAGACTATATGCTGAAGATCCCAGATTTCGACAAAGTATTCCTTATTTGTTCCATCTTTTATTTGAAAGCGACTTGTCTGCATTGTCTTATGCAGTAAATCACAATTTAAAAAGTGGAGTACATTTGCAAAATGTGTCTGCTAAGGATTTTATGGAGAAAGTGCAGCACCGAGATGATCATTTGGAAACACAACTGATCAATCTGATGGCTTGTCAGCGTGGGAAAAATGAATATTGGTACCGACGCCATGGTGAATTAAAATGCATGTTACGGAATTTAGGAACACCAACATGGTTCGTTACCCTAAGCTGTGCGGAGTACGCTTGGGATGATTTACTGGATTTTCTACGAGAGGCAAATTCAAACATTAAAAACATCGAATACAAGACAGCAGGAGAACTGTGCTCATTGGATCCGGTTAATGTTTGCAGATATTTCAATCATAGATTTGAGGCTATGATGTCCTTCATCTGCAATAAAAAAAATCCACCTCTAGGAGAAGTAGTGGATTTCTTTTGGAGAAAAGAGTACCAGGCAAGAGGTGCTCCTCATATTCATATGCTGTTGTGGATCAAGGATGCCCCAAAGTTTGGAACAGATACTGATGAAGCAGTGTTATCTTACATTGAAGAATATGCAACATGTGCTATACCAAAAAGCACAGAAGAGAAAAAGTTAAAGGAGCAAGTTTTACGTTTCCAAAGTCATCGGTGTGGAAAATACTGTCGACGGAAATACAAGAGCAAAGATAAATACTACACTAAATGTCGATTTGGATTTCCTAGACCTGTTCTTTCAAATGGAAGAGTTAACAGTTTTATGTCATCTGTGAGACATACTATCACAAGAAAATCACCTAAGAATACCTACAACCTTAAAAGAAAAGAAGAATCAAAAAATATAAATGACTACAACCCAGTGATTTTATCCATGTGGAACGCTAACATGGATATACAGTATGTAGCTGACAATTCCATTGCTGTTGCTCGATATGTAACGTCTTACATTACGAAATCAGAAAAAACAGAATTGAAGGAAATGTGGGAAGAGATTTCTCACGAGAAAACTGTCAGTAAGAAGCTGTACAGTTTCAGTTTGAAGATGTTATCGCATCGAGAAATTGGATCCTACGAATGTTCAGATAGGTTATCTTCTGCAAGTCTCTACTCGAAATCAAGAAGAAGAATTTGGGCAAGTTTAGGCCTTGCAGCAATGAGAAATCGGGTACTGAAATCTGTTGGAGAAATTGAATATTTGGCCGAGAATGACCCAGAAAGTACAGATATTTTGAAATCAAACATGTTGGACACATATTATCCCAAGAGAAGTCATCATCTGGAGAACATGTGTCTCTATGAAGTGCTGCAGAACTACATTTATTCACGGAAAGCCACAGAAGACATCAACAATGGAAAATATAAAGTCATTGGTGAGGAAGGATGTTTGGTGAAGCAAACAAAAGGAAGTTTGATAAATCACAGGAAGCTGAGTTGCGACACTACTGACAAAAAGGAATTTTACTACTTGGCTCTTTTACAGCTGTTTAAACCATGGCGTACTGAGGAAAATAAAAATCTATGAGGCCTATGTGTCCCCATGTGCCCCCCCCAAACGCTTATATGCACAAACATGTAACCTATGTATTTCCCCTCCATGGCCTTTCTATCATGATGCTTATGCTATAACGTGGCCTGCCATCATCCAGTCTCCCATGAGAGAAACGACAAATCTGTATTGAGGCCTACACGTTTTTCATCATGTTTTCCTGCATTTTCATGAAGCCCATGTTTATGGCTCAGCCAGAGCCGAAAAGAGGTTTCATGCCTCAGAACGCTCTGAAAGCTGCAGCTACGTATCCTTGGCCTTGCACACTTGGGCCTCAGCCAAAGGGGCCCCGACCGAGGTGCCGAGACAGTATTGAGCACGGTTATCTGCTTACTCTTACTGAAACCACATTCTTGCCTGGTGAAGGAGGAATGAACGCGACCCATCTGCAAGGAGGGAGCCCAGCCCTACTGTCTCTCTTTGTGAGATTGCAAAGCTCACGTCAGTAAAAAGCCCATAGCCCCCATGTAAGGCCTCTGCAGTAAATGAAGTAAATGAAGAAATAGATGCCACATCGGCTCTTGGTGATGAGCAACCTATGTCACAAATCAGTCCCTGCTCCAGACATCGGATATCAGATAATACAAGATGTGCTGGTCGTCCTGACACTGAAGGCCTCACTCACTGAAGGCCTCACTTCCAGACTTGTCCGGTTGCATAGCAACCCTCCCCACGTCAGTTACACGTCATGCTCGAGTTGAGCACAAGTAAGGCAAAGTTCCAGTACAATTCCAGCAGATCACGCAACCCCCTCCAGGTATCCACCCACACATGACAAATTACCCATTATCATCAAGTGGACGCCCACATGGACGCCCACCTTCACGCCTACTTACACGCCCACATGCTCTTATCTCATTCTCTCTTGCTCTTTTGCTTACGTACAATTGAGAAATGTATATATACTGTACTCTGTGAATAATGTTTTGAGAATATTGAGAATACTTTTGAGTCTCTTTCCAGATCCTTTTTGGTGATGGTAATATTCTCCCTTTGACTCGAGTTATTGGAATAAAGCCCTTTATGAACCTGATACCACAGACTCAGCCTCTTGCTTTATGCATGATCTTATTTATATACTAAAAATTCTGAGAGCGTAATATTTTATTTACCACATAATGGCGCCCGAACAGTTACATCTCTTTCCCCACACGCCGGAGATGAAGGTCCAGTTTTGCCCCCTTCCATAGCCGTGACGGACTTCAAGCGCGCACGTCGCGGGTCTTCCCGCCAACTCCCTCAGGCCAACGAAGGGGACAGACTGCGACCAGGCATCCATACGAGGCGGTGAGGAACGCAGATTGTCCTACCCAGAGCCCACCTGCGAGAGAGCTGTGTCCGAGGTATACAGAGGCCCACCAGATTCCGAAGTTCCGAAGTATCCAAGTCACGAGTCGAGTCGAGTCGAGTCCAGTTTGGTCTAGTCCAGTTCAGTTCCGAGGCCTTCCGTTCCATGCTACCCGGTGAGTACCGTTGCTGGGGAGGCAGTTAGACGTGCACATTAGGTTGTGCCGGTCAAGACGGGTTTGGGTACACAAATCCGGTCTGCACTGTTTCAGCAGTGTATCTGTACTGTTTAGCAGTATATCTAGTATGTCTTGCATATAATTCAGTATTCTCTAGTGTTAGTATTATGTCAGTAACTAGTTTCCTATTAGTTATCATCGTTCGTTAAATGTTAAATGTTAAATGTTTTAATATGTTTTAAAAATTGTGGTATGAATGAGTGTTCATTATTGTGTTTATTGTAATTTATTGTGTTCAAAATCAAGTAGCAAAGTTTAAAGATGCCGTTCTTTTCAAAATTAAGACAGATCAAAACTAGAAAAGGGGTACTCGAGGAAGCTGTTCCCATTCCACCTAGGGACACTCCAGGGTACTTTTTGTATCATAAACATGGCCTAGATGCCGTATTATATCTCGATTTGTGGGTGGACTACACCAAGGATTTAGCAGAGAATCAGAGATGGCCCGCTGTTGGGACATGGGATGCAGTTGCATCATGAGAGTAGAAGAAGCATTATGGAAAAAGAAAGCCAGACAGTCACAGAAAAATGCCATTGAATTATGGCGTAAAGAATGGCATAGACGCACAGAGAAAGTGCTCAGAAAAGAGGAGAAAAGTAGGGAGGATTCAGACAAAGTCCGAGAAAACGTATTAGTTGAGGAAGGTATCCGAGTAAAAGCAGAACAAGTAGACAGACAACGAAACACTCTTATGAAAGAGAAAATGTAGACCAGCTCGGAAGGATGCCATTGAGTTTTGGCGCAATGAGTCACATAGGAGGACAGAGTAAGTGTTTCACGAAGCAGAGAGAAGTAGACTGGAGTCTGGAAAAGCCAAGGAAAAGATGTTACAGGAGGAAGTGGAGCAGGTAAAATGAGCGCAGGCTGACAGAGGAAGAAATACTGACGTTGCTGGTATTTATCCCGTCCTTTCAGAGGACCTAGCAAGAGTGGCCCCAGTAGAAGGACCAGTTAGAGTGCCACCGCAAGTACCACGATACATATAATAATGATATAGTAGCCCAAAGGTTCTTGAGCCACCCACCAAATGAACAGCGCATAGCTGGTGTTTACATGGTCCAACATTTGACTACGTTGGCAATAGGAAATTGAGAGGGGTGTAGCTAGAGAAGGAGCAACATCTGTGATTTGATGACACCCCTAATGTACAAAGTGTTAACGAAAAAATAATTAGTGAAAAGTTTAGCTTGAAAAAAGAATTGTGGGTATTTCGAATTTGCAAATTGTTTAAGAATACAGGTTTGTGTTCTTGGTGGTCCAGTGAGCCAATGTGCTGGGTCAAGTCGGTGAGATTGTGACCCCCTGAGTGCAAATTGTATGTAAAAATAATTTTTCAATTGGGCGAATTATTGCAGTTTTTATGGAATTGAGTAGTCTTTTTGTCTTTGACAGCTTCAGAGTGAGGAGAAGGTGGGGGCTGTGTAGAGCAGTATGTGATACAGAAATCGGAGACAGATTCTGACCTTGTAGCCAGTGTAGGTGGGGGCCGGTGAGAGGAGCAGAACAGAGGCACTGCTTAGAAAGCTTCTCTGACATCGCATCTGTGTAATGCCTGCAGCCGGAGAGCCTTGGGGGCCAGGAGTAGGAACAACAAAAAAAGTTGGCTGGCAGCCCAGGCTCAGGCCTCGCTGAGGGGCTATTTTTAGCTTCTCTGATAAGACAGGGCAGCTGAGAAATGTAAGTCGAGAAAGATTCCCTTGTTCTATTCTGTGCGAAACCAGTGCCCCGAGAAATGTCTATGGAGAAGATTTGTTTTATTTTTTAACAATTGTTATATTGCTTCTGGCCAGAAAGTAAAATGTTGCTCTTGCTTGGAATTTTAAGGGCTATATGCCTATATAAAAACGATTTTCAAATTCAGACATTTTTTAATTGTGGCCACAAGCTGCCACCAGTTGCATTGGATAAATGATCCAGTGGTTAAAAGTCTGTGAGGAGAGATGAGAGGTGCGTCTTCGTCTGGGACATTAGGGTACATTGTGTTGACGAAGATGCATAGCTCATTTTTATAAAAGAAAACAAACAGGTTCGTGTGTTCTTCGTTTTTGATTATTATTGCTGATTCTGTGTGTCAGACTTGACACGGTGATTTCAGATGGGGGTGTATAGGGCAGGTAAATCAGTTATTGATTATAAGCCTGACAAATTAAGCAGGCCAGAATGTTCGCCTCTGAGCTGTAGGTACTGTAATTGCGCATCACTGCTCATTTATATATGTTAGTGTAATTGTCTATGCTTTCTGTGCTTGGTATACTGATGGCTTGGCATATGTATTTTATATATGTTTTGTTTTTGTGTTGTATTGACCAGTATGTTTGGCATTGATACAAGTTCTCCTGGGCGTCAAAGAGATGGACGTGACGACGTAAATCTTTGCGCAGCGCTTGGCTGGAACTTGTTCACAATTACTAAATTTCACAGACATGATATTTCCTTTATCATGCTGTCAAAATAGCAGACAACACGTTATCAGTGTATGTCTAATTGGTATTGGTGATGAATAAAAGAAGAAAATAGTTATGCAAGACTTAAATATGTATCACATGACTGCCTTTCTCTTATAGACAGGCAGCCTCGGTCATATGTTTCCAGATTGGACATTAAGGAACCATTATGATCTGTGCACTCGCATCTTACCTCTTGAAAGGCCTGTTTTAAATAAGGACTGCCACCCCAGAGTGACAAATGAGGCTCGGTATTTAGGGTAATGAGAAAATATCTGACAGGATTTCCTTTTTAAAGTTTGCTTTAGTAAGCTCATTCTTGTAAGTGGTGGCCCCAAAAGTTGACTTGTTTTTAAATTAGGCTGTTTATTGTATAGGTGGAAATTAGTGCAAAATGACTGATTTCTTTAGCAGATGAATTATTAATTATCAACATTAACAACTGTTCTTAAACTTGGTTTTCCGAATATTTAGGTAATTTAGCATTCCTATTAGGGCCTCCTAGCATTAATATTGACTTCAGGTTGGTGTAGGTTCATGTAATAGGGACATTTGCATATGAGATGTCATTTGGCCAGCTTATGAGCTAACACAATGAGGTTTGTACATTAATTTGAAGGATTTCTCGCCGTTTCAAATACGCTGTGTATCTCCTATAATTTTGCTTACGCCCAGTAGCTACACACAGGGATTAATAGTGTTGACAAGACACAGGGTTTGATAGTGTTTGACAGCAGTGAAATCTGTTTCGGATTTCCTCCTGTCAAAAAGGGGGGGAAGGAGGAGAATATTGGCTTTCTGCTGGCCCCTGAGGAGGTTCGCTTCCCGCTAGCCCCTTAAGAAATTAAGCCCCTTAGAAATTAGCCCCCTTAGAAATTAAGCCGAGGAAATAGGTATGGTGCTTTCCCCTTTTTCTCATGTTTTATTGTGATCTTTCAGGGGAATTAGTCCAAGCCCCTAATACAGCTTCTACTAAAGTCCTCCCTTGGACACAAGAACACACTGTGGCATTTGAAGAATTAAAGAGAGCTTTATGTCAAGCACCAGTTTTTAGCAAACCCTGATTACAACAAATCGTTTATGCTTTTTGTGACAGAGCGGGATGGAACAGCACTATCTGTCCTAACACAAGATCATGCAGGAAAACACGAGCCCTGTGCTTATTTTTCTAGTACATTAGACCCAGTAGCACAGGCTTTGCCTGCGTGCCTAAAATCAGTTGCAGCAACGGCCTTAGCCATAAGACAAAGTGACTCAATAGTGCTGGGCCACCCTCTGACAGTACAAGTACCACACGCAGTAGAGGTTCTCTTGAACCGGACACAAACACAACACCTGACTGTAGCTAGACTGACAGGCTATGAGCCAACGTTATTTCAACCACACATAGAGATCAGACGATGCAACATACTGAATCCTGCTACCCTTTTGCCCTCCAGTACAGAAAGCGTTTCACCACACGACTGTGTTGAAGTAATACATACCGTGACTAAACCAAGACAAGACTTGACAGACGTTGCACTCCCAGACCCCGACCTAACACTATAAGTTGACGGCTCATGCATGAGGACAGGGGTGGGAGAATTAGTGGCAGCATATGCAGTGACTACTGATACTGTAATAATAGAGACTAAAAGAATAGACATATTGTCAGCACAAGCAGCAGAGCTCATCGCCCTGACACAAGCGTGCATAAGAGCTAAGCACCTGAGAGTAAACATTTACACCGATTCTGTGGCGAGAAAGAGGTTTCTTGACCTCTCATGGGGCCAAGATACAGCATGGCCCCCTTATTCAAGCCCTACTGGAAGCAATACATTTACCAACAGCCATAGCTATCCTAAAATGTAAAGCACATACTAGAGCCACAGATACCATTTCCCAAGGCAATGATCTGGCAGACCGAACAGCTAAACAGACAGCTCAGACCCCACTAGACATGACAAAATCACAGATACTATCACTGTCCAAAGCCATGACAGTTAGGGATCCTTCCAGGGATGTACAAGACATTCAGACACATGCTACTCTAGACGAATTAAAGAAATGGTCGGAACAAGGAGGGGTACTGACTGATCAGGGTTGGATGAATAAGGGCAAATCCACATGGTTTCTTCCTGATTCGATGGTACAAGTGATTATAAATACCGCACATAGTCCTGCACACTTAGGAGAGAAAGCAATGATAGATAGCTTACAGAATATATGGTTCAACAAGCACCTGCGTGCAGCAGCGAAACAAAAGGTCAGAACATGTATGATCTGTTGCCAATTCAATACAGGTAAAGGCATTCCGATGGAACAAGGTGGATTCCATCCACCTGACCACCCTTTTGAAGTGCTCCAAATGGATTATATCCAAATAAACAGATGTAGAGGTTACAAATATGTCCTGGTACTAATGAAGCAGGTGTCCCTTCTGTTAGGGTATACCTGGAAATTCCATTGTGTGCGACATCCTGAAGCAGCAGGCCTTGTAGAAAGACATAATCAGACATTAAAAATTTGCGCAGACAAAGGTGTAGATTGGATGGTAGCCCTGCCGGTTGCCCTCTTTTACATGCGAATGGTAGCTCATTCTAGAACAAGCTTATCTCCCTATGAAGTGGTCTTTGGTAGACTACCAAATATGTGGGGCACTCCAATGCCTAAAAGATTACTGATGTTGATAGTAACATGCTGACAGATTACCTGGCTTCCTTGATGTCTGCACTACTCTCTTGTTGTTCGCAGGTTGCTGCCGCCTTCCCTGACAACACCCAGGTCAAAGAATACTCCATCGCTCCTGGATGGAAGGCGCCAAAGTCAGTGCTCTGGACCACGGGGACGGCCGTTAAAGTCAAAGGGCGGAAAGGATGGTTGCACCTTCACCACTCTTTTACAAAGGAAAGACTTTGAACACCATGTTCTAGAGGAGACTCCCCAGAAGTTTCCACAAAGCTAAACTTTGATCTAAAAAGTCAGAACCCGTTTGATCAATTAAGTCCACTAGGTGGTGAAGCGGTTGAACATGTATTCTGGCTCACACAAGATCTTGGACAATAACATAAAGCAAAAAATAAGAGAGCAAGATAAAAGGCAAATACTGTAAAATATTACGTGGTAGATGTATAGTGACTGTAATTTTTCTATCTCTTCTGTGCATCACGATAATATGTATCAGCTTAATACTACATGCTATTTTTCCTCCTATTGCCTCACTCTTATACTCCTCCACTAATGATGCCACAAAACACACGTTTAGTGATCTGCCATCCCATGAGTTATCATATCGACTTGCCTTACGCAACAATACCTTTATTCAGATACTGCACCATTCACATCAGACTAGCAATGCTACAGACTGCTGGGTCTGTGGCCGATTTCCCCCGTATCAGAAGGTAAAGGGAGTGTTGCCTCTTTTTCCTTTTCCGTTCTCCCATAAAGGTTCTTGCGGAGCATGGTTTGCCTTCATTACATCCATCAACGGTGATGCCAAAGAATACAAAGCAATAACAAGGCTCCACAAGATTGCCCAAAACATACATCAAGACCCAGGCACGTGGACATGGTCCGGTTGGCTCTGGGGATTAATATCGGCTTGGGGATGGAAAGTGTTGACCGTCTGTGGGTTGATACTATTAATGATATTCAGTTGTTGCCTATGTCTGCAGTGTGGCCCGGCCATTTGTGGCCTGTGTGCTACTGCATGTGTTCCACATCCCTATTTACAAAGCATTGAAAATGGAAAAATAATGCTGCAAGAACAGATCGACTGTCTCATGAAAATAGACGTTACATAGGGGGTTCACTAGGGTACAAGGAGGGAATGAGGAAAATAAAAATCTATGAGGCCTATGTGTCCCCATGTGCCCCCCCAAACGCTTATATGCACATACATGTAACCTATGTATTTCCCCTCCATGGCCTTTCTATCATGATGCTTATGCTATAACGTGGCCTGCCATCATCCAGTCTCCCATGAGAGAAACGACAAATCTGTATTGAGGCCTACACGTTTTTCATCATGTTTTCCTGCATTTTCATGAAGCCCATGTTTATGGCTCAGCCAGAGCCGAAAAGAGGTTTCATGCCTCAGAACGCTCTGAAAGCTGCAGCTACGTATCCTTGGCCTTGCACACTTGGGCCTCAGCCAAAGGGGCCCCGACCGAGGTGCCGAGACAGTATTGAGCACGGTTATCTGCTTACTCTTACTGAAACCACATTCTTGCCTGGTGAAGGAGGAATGAACGCGACCCATCTGCAAGGAGGGAGCCCAGCCCTACTGTCTCTCTTTGTGAGATTGCAAAGCTCACGTCAGTAAAAAGCCCATAGCCCCCATGTAAGGCCTCTGCAGTAAATGAAGTAAATGAAGAAATAGATGCCACATCGGCTCTTGGTGATGAGCAACCTATGTCACAAATCAGTCCCTGCTCCAGACATCGGATATCAGATAATACAAGATGTGCTGGTCGTCCTGACACTGAAGGCCTCACTCACTGAAGGCCTCACTTCCAGACTTGTCCGGTTGCATAGCAACCCTCCCCACGTCAGTTACACGTCATGCTCGAGTTGAGCACAAGTAAGGCAAAGTTCCAGTACAATTCCAGCAGATCACGCAACCCCCTCCAGGTATCCACCCACACATGACAAATTACCCATTATCATCAAGTGGACGCCCACATGGACGCCCACCTTCACGCCTACTTACACGCCCACATGCTCTTATCTCATTCTCTCTTGCTCTTTTGCTTACGTACAATTGAGAAATTTATATATACTGTACTCTGTGAATAATGTTTTGAGAATATTGAGAATACTTTTGAGTCTCTTTCCAGATCCTTTTTGGTGATGGTAATATTCTCCCTTTGACTCGAGTTATTGGAATAAAGCCCTTTATGAACCTGATACCACAGACTCAGCCTCTTGCTTTATGCATGATCTTATTTATATACTAAAAATTCTGAGAGCGTAATATTTTATTTACCACAGTACAGAGGATGAACTACTGGGAGAATTTCAAAGCTATGAAGATTCTTTTAATGCTTGCAAAGACAGCATACAATGCAATACATTCACAACTTATCTGCAAATGTTAAATGAAGAAATTGAACAGGAAACTACAATTGCAGCAGAAATAGCTAGAGACAGTTGACAGGACAGCCAAAGTTCAGGAACACTCAGTCAAGATCCCCTAGGACAACCAATCGTTGAAAATGAAGCATCAATAGCCATGAATGAAGTGGAAACGGCTATGAATCAAGCTCAAGGAGAATTTATAGACTTACAAAATTTGGAAAGACAACTGAACGAAGAGCAGCAACAAATGTATGAAGAGATCAGAAAAAAAATTGATCACGGATTTCTACATGAAAAAAAAGAGTGCTCATGCACATCATTTCATCCAATCAGGATGTATGTAAGCGGACAAGCTGGAACTGGAAAAAGTTTCCTAATAAAAGTCATCAGAAGCTACCTACAGCAAAAATCGGATTCTACTTTGTTTTGTGTGGTTACTGCTCCAACTGGGTTAGCAGCATATAACATAAAAGGAATCACTTTACATCGTTTGCTAATGTTACCAGTGGAGCATGAGAACAAAATACAATACAACAAGCTAACTGGAGAAGCATGCTTGGAAGTTTCAAGAGTATTGAAGAAGATGCAAGTTCTCATTATTGATGAGGTGAGCATGGTATCAAACTTAATGCTTGCCTTTGTGCATTTAAGAATGCAGCAAATTCTGAAGACAGACTATGACGTGTTATTTGGAGGAAAACACGTCATAGTTTTTGGAGATCTTTTGCAACTTACTCCAGTTAAAGGACAACCAGTGTTTAATACTGTGACACATGAAGACACGAAGAAGTCATTGGGAAGCATCGGTAATACAAATATTTGGTCCTTCTTTGAGTACAAGGAACTTACTACTAATATGAGGCAAGCAAACGATGAAGAATATGGAAGTATTCTGAAAGATATCAGAATTGGACTACTCACTGAAGCTGGCAAAAAAGCATTACAGAGTCGGCTGCTACATAATTTATTTCCAAAGGAAGAAATAGTTGCAGAGAAGATATACAAGAACATTGCAGAAAACAAAAGTGTCATCTGCTTAATGCCAACTCTACGTGAATGCTCAATATTCAATGAGGAGCTTTTGAAATTGGAAAAGGAAGATATCAGGAAATTGGAAGCAGCGGACAAAATTGAGGATGGAAGAATTACTGTCACATTAACAGGCACACTGAAAAATAAATTGGATTCACTAGAGAAGAAGATTTCCAAAACAGCTGGATTAGAAAAAAATCTATATGTTTGCATGAACTGTAGAGTATTTTTAAGGAGAAATTTGGATGTTGAAAAAGGTTTAGTTAATGGAGCTATGGGAAGAGTTGTGGGTTTTATTAATTATCAGAAAAAAGATGGAATTGAATGTTTAAAAATAAAATTTGATCAGATAGAAGAAGTTAAAGACATTTGTCGTTGTTCAGTTCGTTTCATGCTTGTGAAAGACTTATATGTACGTAGGAAGCAGTTTCCGTTTTCGCTAGCATATGCTGTCACTATTCACAAGTCTCAAGGATTGACTGTAGATTGTGCATTTGTGAACATTGGTTCAACTGTGTTCAAAGAAGGTATGGCATATGTTGCTTTGTCACGAGTGAAAACATTATCAGGTTTATTCATGATAGACCTTGATGATTCAAAATTTAGTGCTGATACAAATTGTGTAAAGGAGTATAATAGATTAAGAAGAAGCTATGCTCCTCATTTAGGTCAGTATCCTGTGTTGGAGAAACGTGTAGTTTCTCGTAAAAGGAGAAATGAGAATATCTGTAATGAAGATGTAGAGAGGAGGAAAAAAAAGTGGAGTGATGCAATTGCAAGCAAAAAGAATAAGGAAAATGAAGAACAGGTTGTAGGATGTTATTTTGAAAATAGCTCTGGTGTCAACTGCTACGCTAATGTAGTGCTGAATGTTGCATTTTATCTGGAAAGTTTGCAAGAGCAGATAATAGTAAATCAGGGAAAAAGATTCTGTTCTGTGCTGAGTCTCCTTTTTGAAAAGCTGAGTAATGATAAAACTGAAATTAGAAAACTTTTAGATGTATGTTCAGGACGAACACAGTTTTCTCAAAATGTACAGCAAGACGCACAGGAATTCTTGATTTATTTTCTTCAGGTACTGGAAGAAGAAGGGGTTCCCATTGAAAATTTATTTGGTCTCTCTTATAAATGGGAACATAGTTGTGAAAACTGTTATAATATATGTGGCTCTAATGTTGATTCTGAAAGGTTTATTTATTTAACATTGCCAGAGAGTAAAACAGTCACTTTTGCTAAATTAGTTAAAGATGCTAATCATAGCATGCAATGCGGTGAGTGTAAATCTGACATGTTTTCAACATTAATTTTAAAGGAATACAGACAGTATGTAATTTTAATGATGCAACGCTGTAAAGCTGATGGTTCAAAATTAGATACTTTAATAAAGAAGTTTACAGGACAGCAATTATCAATTTCAGGAAAAACTTTTGTAACAGTTGCAATAATTTTCCATGAAGGACCTACTGTTACTTCTGGACATTACACAGTTTATCTTAAATGTGAAAAAGGCTGGACACTGTGTAATGATTCCCAATTGATTTTTAAGCAACGTTTGCCTTTTGATTTAGCAAATTCCTATCTAATCTTCCTGAATCCTAAATTTTAGAGAGATTTGGCAACATCTGGACAAAACAATTTTACCATTTTATTGGATTACCATTTGGAATTTACAAATAAAAAGATTTAACAAATTATCATTTGGCCTAATGGAAAGGTAACCAATTGTAATGTGGAATTTTTCCATTTTTTAAGGAAACTTTGGAAAACCAAAAATTTAGAAAAAATCGGTAACATCTGCACAATTTAAATTTTGGAATGTTATTGGATTGCCATTGGAAATTTTTTCAAAAAAGGTTTTTAAAATTACTATTTGGCCATGCGGAAAGGTAAACAATTCTATTGTGGACTTATTTAATTATTAATTAATCTTTCAGAAACCAAAATGTTACAGAGAATCGGTGACATCTGTACAATTTAAACTTTAGATTTTTATTGGATTACCATTGGAAATTTAACCAAAAAAGAATTTTAAAATTACTATTTGGCCTAAAGGAAATGGAACCCGATGTATTGTGGAGTTATTTGAGATATATTATTGTGATTATACTTCTGAAACAAAAATATCAGACGGTATTTTAAAGAAATAAGTATTGATATTAGATGATATTTTTTAAGAATATTATGCATTTCTATAAAGTTATGTTTATGCAAAAAGAGATTGTGGGCTTTTTTAAAACAATCTTTGAGATTGTTAATTTTTTTTTTGCCTGCTGTTAAATGATGAATGCAATTGCTTTCACAATTTATAGTGAAATGCAATATTTTCTGAAAACAGCAAAAAAAAGGCAAAAATATTTTTTGAAAAATATGTAAATATGTGTACTGTATTATAAAATGTTTTATTAAATATTAATACTTTTTTCTTTTTTTTCAGATTGAGATAGAAAATTTTCGAAAATTAGAACCATTTTTAAAGCAATTAAAAAATTTTTTTAATGAATAAATCTTTTTTTGAGTGGGTATGGTAAGTCAATAATATCATGGTCCCTTTTTTCCACTTCTCTACAATCACATTTTCAGTTTTTAATTGTAGTCTCTCAAGGACCTTGTAATGTGATAATTGATTTTTAGTGTTTTTTAAAAAAAAAAAAAAAAATACGCGTACCGTACGCGTACGGTAAAAAAAAAAAAAAAAAGTTTTTAAAAACATATATAAAAAATAGATGAAAGGTAAGGTTGGCTCTTAAAAGAGCCGTTGTGTTCATGCAGGGACAGAGGAAAGAAAGATTGGGAATATTAGATGGTACGACAAGTGTGCTGATCTATTTTACTGTTCACTAGGGAAATACTGGTCTCCCTATAAGTAATTAGATCATGACAAGTGGCGCACCGTACTTCAACCCTCGCAAACCGAGGGTTAATTTCCAGAGGACCAGAAAAAGGAGATGCTCCCCCCACAGATGAAGGGCTCACCTGACCTGCAGAAGAAGGACTTGGCCCTGCAGATGATGGTCCAGGCTGAGCTGCTGTGGATGTGCTTGGTTGATTTACTGAAGGGTTACCTTCAGTAAGTCGAGCATGTGTCCTTCTGTGTACATCCTTAAGGTGTCTCATCATGGTGTGATTCCCAAAGGAATACTTCCTGTCAGGATTCCCTCTTGAAAGTACACGCTTACACAGCTTACAAGTCACTAAGGGTGCATTTACCTTTTGCTGGCATTCTGGAAAAGTAAAATACTCCCATACGTAAGAGGTCTTTTGTTTCCTCGCTCTCTGCCTCAAGGTAGTGCTGCTAGCCTCACTCTCAGAAGAGCTCTGCTGTTCTGCCATCGTATCACAAAGACAACCCAGCTACTTCTCCTAAGGGATCACAAGCAGAAATGAGGGGAATGGGTGTGGTGTAGGAGAGTTCTAGAACTGAAAGTAGTTTCAACCAATCAAAAGTTGTGTTTCATGATCACATGACCTACCGTACGCTTACGGTACGCTTACGGTGCGCTTACGGCAAAAGTACGCATGCGCGTAAAAAAGACACGTGCTCGCACGCATGCGCATAACAGTCACTCCCCGACACTTCCGCGTAACGTGCGCGTGTAGCGTACACGCGTACGCGCCCCACGCGGAGTACGCGCAGCAACGCAAATTGCGTAACTATACGCAGACAGCGTAGATAAATTACGGACATTGCGTAAACCGTACGCTTACCGTAAGCTTACCGTACGCGCACTAAAAAAAAATTTAAAAAAAAAGGAAAAAATGTATTGCTAATAAATTTTACCTGTTTATTTTATAAAAAATGTAAAATAAAAACATATTGTATAATTTTAAAAATTTAACCATAGTCTTTAAAAAAGGATAGAAAATTAAAATAAAAATATGTAAAAAAAAAAAGAAGAAAAAAAAAAAAATTACCATTTAAAAAACCTTGCAAATTCACTGAAAAAACCATGGGTTTCACACACGTTATAGTTAGGAATTAGCATTTAAAAAACCTTTGAAATTCACTGAAAAAACCATGGGTTTCACACACGTTATAGTTAGGAATTAGCATTTAAAAAACCTTAGAAATTCAATGAAAAAACCAAAGGTTTCACACATGTTATAGTTAGCTGGACATTTCACTCGTAAAAAACCATTGAAATTCCCCCGTTATAGTTAGTTCAGCTAACTATAACTCGCGCGCCCGCAATGCACTACTGATGACGTCACATATTACATCACTCATGACATGGTCAGTGACATCACTCATGACATCACTGATGACATCTCAAATGACATCACTGATGACTTCATCCTTGTGATAGAGTGGTAGACCTCCTCTCACCCTAATATAACCTTTGATACACACATTTAAAAATAGAGACTGAAATTTTCAAAAAAATGGACATACAAATAACAGTTACAACAACCTATTCAGTAATTCTAAGATCCACATACACATCCACTCATCCACCAACAATCCTATACAGTCACTCATACATGTACTCACACATCATATGTACTCATACACCTAAACATCCTGTAACACAATGCCACTCATTCATAGAGTTACTCACACATAGTCACTCATGCTAATAAAGAATCAAACATCCATTTACCTGCATATACAGTTATACACACACCACCACACTTACTTTTACAGAAACTTACACATACTTAGTCTTTTAAATAATCACTTATAGAAACACATACTTATTCATACAGGCACTCTTCCAATCTCTCACTCGCACATATACTTACTTATATACACCAATAGTCATATATACTAGTTTAAAAAATATGTAGTTACTCATAAAGACACTATTGAGACAGTCATTCACTTACTAACACACCCATACACACACTCATCCACCCATACGGTCCTACACACATGCTGTCTTCAACACATACAAACAGTGAGTCACTCATTCATGCACCTATGCACTACATAATAACCCCCACCGAACCATGAAGACACTCAGACACTCATACTGATACTCAAAAAACCAACTAATAACCTATATAGACACTCATGTAGCTACTCACCAACCCATGCAGCCACTTATATACAAAGTGAGAGACTGATACAGGTATTTACACATTTAAACATTACTCACTTAGCCATGTATTCATAAAGATACACTTAATCAGTCAGTTACACAATCAATTTTTAAAAAACAAATCATCAATTTAGACACTTATATACTCATTTATTCTTCCATCTACCTTGAGATATACATATATTAAACATATTTAATTTTCAGAAAAACACACATTCACTGGATGATGTCATCAGTGATGTCATTTGAGATGTCATCAGTGATGTCATGAGTGATGTCACTGACCATGTCATGAGTGATGTAATATGTGACGTCATCAGTAGTGCATTGCGGGCGCGCGAGTTATAGTTAGCTGAACTAACTATAACGGGGGAATTTCAATGTTTTTTTACGAGTGAAATGTCCAGCTAACTATAACATGTGTGAAACCTTTGGTTTTTTCATTGAATATATATATAAAATTCACTTAAAAAACCATAGGTTTCACACATGTTATAGTTAGCTGGACATTTCACTCGTGAAAAACCATTGAAATTCCCCCGTTATAGTTAGTGCAGGCAACTATAAATCCCGCGACCGCAATCCTCTGCTGATGACGTCAGATATTACATCACTGTATTTAGACACTTATTTGCCCATGTCTTCTTCCATTAATTTTTAGCTATACATATATTACAAATATTTTTTTTTCAGAAAGACACATATGTCATCAGTGATGTAATATCTGACGTCATCAGCAGAGGATTGCGGTCGCGTGAGTTATAGTTGCCTGCACTAACTATAACGGGGGAATTTCAATGGTTTTTCACGAGTGAAATGTCCAGCTAACTATAACATGTGTGAAACCTATGGTTTTTTAAGTGAATTTGCAAGGTTTTTTAAATGCTAATTCCTAACTATAACGTGTGTGAAACCTATGGTTTTTTCAGTGAATTTGTATGGTTTTTTAAATGCTAAGTTATGTATTTATTTATTTATTTATTTTCAGGTTTTTCACCGTGCGCGTACCGTACGCGCACGGTGCGCTTCTTCGCGGAATTTTTCCGTTTCTACCGTACGCGCACGCGACGCGTACTCCGCGATTTTACGCCAAAAAATTAAAGGAAATTTTGGCCCTTGGGGGTCCTTCTGGGACCCCCTGACAAAGGCTAGGGGGTCAGGAACTGTCCACCCTGCCCCCTCTTCACGTTCTCCACCTTTGTTTTTCATCCCCTCAGACTGCGAGAGACAAAATGGCGGCCGACACTTCCTGGTTTCGACCAATTCGAATGTTTACTAAGATCTAACAACCAATCAGAATCGCGCTCGCGCACGGCAGCGTGCGCGTACTGTAAGTTTTACCGTACGTGCACGGTGCGCCCTTACAGATATATATATTGATTTAAATGCTATTTTCTCAGGAAATACTGAACAGATTTACACCAGAAGGCACATCCCTGACCTGAGGACTACCTCTCTGCCAAATTTCAAGTAATTCTGTTCAGCCGTTCGGGCTGTAGCTTGGACTAAAGGTCCTATGGAAAAATACATGGGGAAAACGCGTTTTGGGACCCCCCCTTTTTCTCAGCCCCCGCTTGACGAATCCCCCCCGAGACTTTCAGGGAAGGAGCGGAGCGGAGCGCCCCACCTATTTTGAAAATTTCACGAGGATTCGTCAATCGGCGCCAAAGTTATTCCAAATAGAAGGTTGCGGATTTCCTATGGAAACACGGTCCTAACTATAACTATAACGATAACTATAACGACCGCCAGTAGATAATATATATATATATATATATATATATATATATATATATATATATACACAAAACATATTTAAACTTTACAGAAACACACAGTCACTGGATGATGTCATCAGTGATGTCATTTGAGATGATATCAGTGCTGCCATGAGTGATGTCACTGACCATGTCATGAGAATTGTAATATGTGATGTCATCAGCGGTGCATTGTGGGGGCGTGAGTTATAGTTAGCTCAACTAAATATAATGGCTGAGTTTCTCTGGTTTTGTAAGACTGAAATGTCCAACTAACTATAACGTCCCTGAAACCTGTGGTTTTTATCAGCGAATTTCTAAGGTTTTTTTAAATGCTAATTTCTAACTATAACTCCCTGAAACCTATGGCTTTTACAGTGACTTTCAAAGGTTTTTTAAATGCTGATTCCTAACTATAACGTCCCTGAAACCGATGGTTTTCTTTAGTGAATTTCAAAAGTTTTTAAATGCTAATTTCCAACTATAACGTCCCTAAAACCTATGGTTTTTTTCAGTGAATTTCAAACGTTTTTGAAATGCTAATTCCTAACTATGCATACAGAGGTAGGACATGTGTAGAAAGAGGAAGAAAAGCGCAGAAAGACACAAGAGAAATGCAGAAAGAGCCAACAGAAGAAAGGTGCAGAAAGAAGCAAAAGATATGCAGGAAGAACCAACAGCGGTGCAGAAAGATGCCTTGTTGCAAATGCAAAACACACAAGATGATGGACAGAATGTTGCACATTGGCAAAACATGTATGACATTGTTCTGCATTCTGTCCATCAACTGTTGTTTTTGCATTTGTTGCAAAGGCATCCTGTGCCCCCAACTTTTTGCTGACTGGTACTGGTGGTAACTGACTGACTAACCAGAGCCAGTGCTATGCTGAAAGACACTTAGAATACAGTGAAAACACCTACATACACTAGGGTCCACTATGGGTTGAGGTACCCCTGTGATTGACATGACCTCCCGTGTAAGCCCTGTACATAATAGGGCAGGGGGATTAAAACTACCTCTAAGTCAGAGGAGTAGAAAGAGGCAAGAGAAGTGCAGAAAGAATCAAGTGAAGTACAGAAATAGGCAACAGAGATGTAGAAAGACGCAAGAGAGGTGTAGGAACAAGCAAGAGGAGTGCAAGAAGAGGCAACATAATTGATGAAAAAAGCAACAGAGGTACAGAAAGAAGCAAGATAAGTGCAGAAAGAGGCAAGTGAGGTGCAGAAAGAAGCAAGAGCAGTGCAGAATGAACCAACAGAGGTGCAAAAAGAGGCAAGAGAGGTGCTGAAAAAGGTAAGAAAGGTGCACAAAGAAGCAAGAGAGGTACAGAAAGAGGCAGGAGGGGTGCAGAAAGAAGGAAGAAAAGTGCAGAAAGAAATAACAGAGGGGCTGAAAGAGGCGCAAAGGGTGCAGAAAAAGCAAGAGAAGTGCAGAAACAAGTAACAGGGGTGCAGAAAGAGGCAAGGAAGGTGCAGAAAGAGAAAAGAGGGGTGCAGAAAGAAGCAAGTGAGGTGCAGAAAGAGGCAACAGAGGTGCAGAAAGATGCAAGAGAGGTGTGGAAAGAAGCAAGAGAAGTGCAGAAAGAGGCAAGTGAGGTGAAGATAGAGGCAAGAGTGGTGCAGAAAGAGGCAAGAGGGGTGCAGACACAGGTAAGAAAGGTGCAGAAAGGGAACACGGGTGCAGAAAGAGGTAAGAGGGATACAGAAATTTGCAATAGAGGTAAAGAAAGAATCAAGAGCAGTGCAGAAAGAAGCAATGGAGGTGGAGAAATAAGGTAGGGGGTGCAGAAAGAGGCAAGAGGGATGCAGAAGTTTAAAAACGAGGTACAGAAAGAAGAAAGAGCAGTGCACAAGGAACTAAAATAGGTACAAAAAGAGACAAGAGGGGTGCAGAAAGAGGTAGAAGAAGTGCACAAAGATGCAAGTGAGGTACAGAAAGAGGCAGACGGGGTACAGAAAGAGGGAATAGAAGTGCAGAAAGAAGCAACAGAGGTGCTGAAAGAGGCAAGAGAGGTGCATAAGCAGGCAGGATAGGTGACGAAAGAGGGAACAGGGATGCAAAAAGAGGGAAGAGAGGTGCAGAAAGAAGGAAGAGGGGTGGGAAAGAGGCAAGGGATGTGCAGAAAGAAGTAACAGAGGTACAGAAAGAGGCAAGAGAGGTGCATAAAGACACATGAGAGGCACAGAAACAAGCAAGAGAAGTGCAGAAGAAGGCAAGAGAATTGCTGAAAGAAGCAACAGAGGTGTACAAAGAAGAGGAATGTGGGCACACACTGCCTCACATCCCAGCACTCAGTTTGCCCCGATGCATCATAGCAAATGCAGTGCATGATTATACTTAATTCGGTGTCAGGTTTCAGTTTTTCACCCTTGTTGGTGCAGCCAGTGCTGTGTATCTCTACACACATGTTTCAGGATAGTTGTCCTTCTTCAGTAGCGAGCAACACATTCTTTTTGGGGCTGCTGGAAATGCTGCCCAAAGTCTTCTCAGGTCTCTGTACCACTCACTGGGCACAGGGGTATCAACCAGAGCTCGTCAGCTCATTAGCTTATGGGAGCCTTTTCAAACAGTAAGAGGGTGGGTGCACACTGCCTCACATCCCAGCACTCAGTTTGCCGCGATTCATCATAGTAAATGCAGTGCATGATAACAGTTAATTTAGTGTCAGACATTAGTTTTTCGCCCTTGTTAGTGCAGCCAAGACTTTCAGCATTTCCAGCACCCCCAAAAAAGATTGTGTTTCTCTCTACTGAAGAAGGACAACTATCCTGAAACACGTGTCTAGAGATACACATCACTGGCTGCACCAGCAAGGGTGAAAAACTAAAGCAAAACACCGAATTAAGTGTTGTCATGCACTGCAAACTGAGTGTTGGGATGTGAGGCAGTGTGCGGCCACCCTCTTGTGTGAAAAGACTCCCTTGAGCTAATGAGATAATGAGCTCTGGTTGATGCACCTGCACCCAGCGAGTGGTACAGGGACCTGAAAAGACTTTGGGCAGCATTTCCAGCACCCCCAAAAAATAATGTGTTGCTCTCTTCTGAAGAAGGACACCTATCCTGAAACACGTGTCTAGAGATACACAGCACTGGCTGCACCAACAAGGGTGAAAAACTAAAGTCTGACACCAAATTAAGTGTTATCATGCACTGCATTTACATTGATGCATCGGGGAAAACTGAGTACTGGGATGTGAAGCAGTGTGCGCCCACCCTCCTCCTGTGTGATGAGGTATAGAAAGAAGAAATAGAATTGCAGAAAGAGGCAAGTGAGGTGCAAAAAGAAGCAAGCGCAGTGCAGAATGGACCAACAGAGGTGCAAAAAGAGACAAGAGGGGTGCTGAAAGAGGTAGGAGAGGTGCACAAAAGGCAAGAGAGGTACTGAAAGATGCAGGAGGGGTACAGAAGGAAGGAAGTGAAGTGCAGAATGAGGCAACAGAGGCGCTAAAAGAGGGGGAAAGAGTGCAGAAGCGCAAGGGGAGTGCAGAAAGAAAAAACAGTAGTACAGAAAGAGGCAAGAGAGGTTCAGAAACAGGCAGGGAAGGTGCAGAGAGAGGGAACAGGGTGCATAAAGAGGCAATAGAGGTGCAGAAAGAGAAAAGAGGGGTGCACAAAGAGGCAAAAGGGGTGCACAAATAAGCAAGTGAGGTACAGAAAAGAGGCAACAGAGGTGCAGAAAGACGCAAGAGAGGTGCAGAAACAAACAAGAGAAGTATAGAAAGTTGCAAGAAAGGTACAGAAAGAGGCAAGAAGAGTGCAGAAATGAACACGAGAGTAACAGATAGAAGCAAGAACAGTGCAGAAAGAGCCAACAGAGGTGCTGAAAGAGGCATGAAGGGTGCAGAAAGAGGCAAGAGAAGTGCAGAAAGAAGCATCAGAGGTAAAGAAAGAGGCAAGAGTGGTGAAGAAAGAGGGAAGAGGGATACAGAAAGAAGCAAGAGGGGGTGCATAAAGAAGCAAGTGAGGTGCAGAAAGAGGCAAAAGAGGTACAGAAAGAGGCAAGAGAAGTGCAGAAAGATGCAAGAGAATTGCAGAAGGAAGCAACAGAGGTGCAGAAAGAGACATGAGTGGAGCAAACAGAGAGAAGAGGCACAGGGTTGCAGAAGGAAGGGACAGAGGAGCAGAAAGAGACAAGAGAAGTGCAGAAAGAAGCAACAGAGATGCAGAAAGAAGCAAGAGAGGTGAAGAAAGAGGCAAGAGATTTGCAGAAAGAAGCAACAGAGGTGTAGAAAGAGGCAAGAGTGGTGCAGAAAGAGGCAAGGGAAGTGCAGGAAGAGGCAAGAGTAGTGCAGAAAGAGGCAATAGAATTGCAGAAAGAAGCAACAGAAGTGTAGAAAGAAGCAACAGAGATGCAGAAAGAAGCAAGAGAGGTGAAGAAAGAGGCAAGAGAATTGCAGAAAGAAGCAACAGAGGTGTAGAAAGAGGCAAGAGAGGTGCAGAAAGAGGCAAGGGAAGAGCAGAAAGAGGCAAGAGTAGTGCAGAAAGAGGCAATAGAATTGCAGAAAGAAGCAACAGAGCTGTAGAAAGAAGCAACAGAGGTACAGAAAGAGACAAGAGGAGAGCAAAAAGAGAGAATAGGCTAAAGGGTTGCAGAAGGAAGGGACAGAGGAGCAAAAAGAGGCAAGAGAAGTGCAGAAAGAAGCAACAGAGGTACAGAAAGAGGCAAGAGGACTGCTGAAAAGGGAAGAGGGGTACATAAAGAGGCATGAGGGGTGCAGAACGAAACAAGAGAGGTGCAGAAAGAAGAAAGAGGAGTGCATAAAGAAGCAACAGTGATGCAGAAAGGGGGACGTGGGGAGGAGAAACAGGCTAGAGGGATACAAAAAGAAGCAAGAGAGTTGCAGAAAGAAACAAAATAAATGCAGAAAGACGGAACAGAGGTGCAGAAAGAGGCAAGAGGGGAGAAGAAAGACAGAAGAGGGGTGCAGAAAGAGGCACAAGAATTGCAGAAAAAGGGGACAGAGGTGCCGAAAGAAGCAAGAGAAGTGCAGAAAGAAGCAATAGAGATAGAGAAAGAGGGATGAGGGGTGGAAAAAGAGTCAAGAGAAGTGAAGAAAGAAACAACAGAGATGCAAAATGGGATAACAGGTGTGGAGAAAGTGGCAAGAGGGGTGCAGAAAGAAGGAAGAGAGATAAAGAAAGAAACAAAAGAAGAACAGAAAGAAGGAACACTGGCACACAAAGAGACAAGAGGAGTGCAGAAAGAGGCACAAGTGGTGAAGAAAGAAGCAAGAGAAGTGCAGAAAGAAGTACCAGAGATGTAGAAAGAGGGAAGATGGGTGGAGAAAGAGTCAAGAGGGAAGCAGAGAGAAGCAAGAGAGGTGCAGAAAGAAACAAAAGAAGTACAGAAACAAGGAACAGATGTGCAGAAAGAGGCAAGAGGAGTGCAGAAAGAGAGAAGAGTGGTACAGAAAGAGGCACAAGGGGTGCAGAAAGAAGTAAGAAAATTGCAGAAAGAAGCAACAGAGGTGCAGAATGAGGGAAGACGGGTGGAGAAAGAGGCAACGGAAGTGCAGAAAGAAGCAACAGAGATTTAGAAATGGGGAAGAGGGGTGAAGAAAGACGCAAGAGGGGTACAGAAATAAGCAAGAGAGTTGCAAAATGAAACAAAAAAAGTGACGAAAGAAGGAACAGAGGTTCAGAAAAAGGCAAGAGAGGTACAGAAAGAGGGAAGAGGGGTGCAGAAAGAAGCAAAGGGGTGCACAAAGAAGTAAGTGAGGTACAGAAAGAGGTAACAGAGGTGCAGAAAGAAGCAAGTGAAGTGCAGAAAGAAGCCAAAGAGGTGCAGAAAGAGGCAAGAGAAGTGCAGAAAGAAGCATCAGAGGTAAAGAATGAGGCAAGAGTGGTGAAGAAAGAGGTAAGAGGGATACAGAAAGAAGCAAGAGGGGTGCATAAAGAAGCAAGTGACGTGCAGAAAGAGGCAAAAGAGGTACAGAAAGAGGCAAGAGAAGTGCAGAAAGATGCAAGAGAATTGCAGAAGGAAGCAACAGAGGTGCAGAAAGAGACATGAGAGGAGCAAACAGAGAGAAGAGGCACAGGGTTGCAGAAGGAAGGGACAGAGGAGCAGAAAGAGGCAAGAGAAGTGCAGAAAGAAGCAACAGAGATGCAGAAAGAAGCAAGAGAGGTGAAGAAAGAGGCAAGGGAATTGCAGAAAGAAGCAACAGAAGTGTAGAAAGAGGCAAGAGTGGTGCAGAAAGAGGCAAGGGAAGTGCAGGAAGAGGCAAGAGTAGTGCAGAAAGAGGCAATAGAATTGCAGAAAGAAGCAACAGAAGTGCAGAAAGAAGCAACAGAGATGCAGAAAGAAGCAAGAGAGGTGAAGAAAGAGGCAAGAGAATTGCAGAAAGAAGCAACAGAGGTGTAGAAAGAGGCAAGAGAGGTGCAGAAAGAGGCAAGGGAAGAGCAGAAAGAGGCAAGACCAGTGCAGAAAGAGGCAATAGAATTGCAGAAAGAAGCAACAGAGCTGTAGAAAGAAGCAACAGAGGTACAGAAAGAGACAAGAGGAGAGCAAAAAGAGAGAATAGGCTAAAGGGTTGCAGAAGGAAGGGACAGAGGAGCAAAAAGAGGCAAGAGAAGTGCAGAAAGAAGCAACAGAGGTACAGAAAGAGGCAAGAGGACTGCTGAAAAGGGAAGAGGGGTACATAAAGAGGCATGAGGGTTGCAGAAAGAACAAGAGAGGTGCAGAAAGAAGAAAGAGGAGTGCATAAAGAAGCAACAGTGATGCAGAAAGGGGGACGTGGGGAGGAGAAACAGGCTAGAGGGATACAAAAAGAAGCAAGAGAGTTGCAGAAAGAAACAAAATAAATGCAGAAAGACGGAACAGAGGTGCAGAAAGAGGCAAGAGGGGAGAAGAAAGACAGAAGAGGGGTGCAGAAAGAGGCACAAGAATTGCAGAAAAAGGGGACAGAGGTGCCGAAAGAAGCAAGAGAAGTGCAGAAAGAAGCAATAGAGATAGACAATGAGGGATGAGGGGTGGAAAAAGAGTCAAGAGAAGTGAAGAAAGAAACAACAGAGATGCAAAATAGGATAACAGGTGTGAAGAAAGTGGCAAGAGGGGTGCAGAAAGAAGGAAGAGGGATAAAGAAAGAAACAAAAGAAGAACAGAAAGAAGGAACACTGGCACACAAAGAGGCAAGAGGAGTGCAGAAAGAGGCACAAGTGGTGAAGAAAGAAGCAAGAGAAGTGCAGAAAGAAGTACCAGAGATGTAGAAAGAGGGAAGATGGGTGGAGAAAGAGTCAAGAGGGAAGCAGAGAGAAGCAAGAGAGGTGCAGAAAGAAACAAAAGAAGTACAGAAACAAGGAACAGATGTGCAGAAAGAGGCAAGAGGAGTGCAGAAAGAGAGAAGAGTGGTACAGAAAGAGGCACAAGGGGTGCAGAAAGAAGTAAGAAAATTGCAGAAAGAAGCAACAGAGGTGCAGAATGAGGGAAGACGGGTGGAGAAAGAGGCAACGGAAGTGCAGAAAGAAGCAACAGAGATTTAGAAATGGGGAAGAGGGGTGGAGAAAGAGGCAAGAGTGGTACAGAAAGAAGCAAGAGAGGTGCAAAATGAAACAAAAAAAGTGACGAAAGAAGGAACAGAGGTTCAGAAAAAGGCAAGAGAGGTGCAGAAAGAGGGAAGAGGGGTGCTGAAAGAAGCAAAGGGGTGCACAAAGAAGTAAGTGAGGTGCAGAAAGAGGCAACAGAGGTACAGAAAGAAGCAAGAGAAGTGCAGAAAGAAGCAACAGAAGTACTGAAATAGGCAAGAGGAACGTGGGTGCAAAACGAAGCAAGAGAGGTGCAGAAAGAAGCAAGAGAAGTGCACAAAGAAGCAACAGCGATGCAGAAAGGGGAAAGTGAGGTGGAGAAAGAGGCAAGAGGGATACAGAAAGAAACAAGAGAAGTGCCGAAAGTTTGAACATAGGGGCAGAAAGAGGCAGCAGGGGTACAGAAAGTGGGAACAGGTGAGCAGAAAGAGGCGAGACGGGTGCAAAAGAGGGAAGAGGGGTACATAAAGAGGTGACAGAGGTGCAGAAAGAGGGAAGAGGGGTGGAGAAAGAGACACAGGAGGTGCAAAAAGAAGTAGGAGAGGTGCACAAAGATGCAAGAGAGGTACAGAAAGATGCAGGAGGGTGCAGAAAGAAGGAAGGGAAGTGCAGAAAGAAGCAACAGAGGTGCTGAAAGAGGCTTGAAGGGTGCAGAAAGAGGCAAGGGAAGTGCAGAATGAAGTAACTGAGGTTCAAGAGAGGTGCATAAACAGGCACAAAAGGTGCTGAAAGAGGGAACAGGGATGCAAAAAGAGGCAAGAGCGGTGCAGACAGAGGGAAGAGGGATGGAGAAAGAGGCAAGAGGAGTGCAGAAAGAGAAGAAGGGTGCAGAAAGAAGTACAAGGGGTGTAGAAAGCAGTAAGAGAGGTACAGAAAGACGTAAGATAAGTGCAGAAGGAAGCAACAGAGATGCAGAAAGAGGGAAAAAGGGTAGAGGAAAAGGCAAGAGAGGTGCAGAAAGAAACAGTAAGTGCAGAAAGAAGGAACAGAGGAGCAGAAAGAAGCAGGAGGAGTACAGACAGACAGAAGAGGGGTGCAGAAAGAGACAAGAGAGGTGCTGAAAGAGGCAAGAGGGGTGCACAAAGAAGCAAGAGATGTCCAGAAAGAGGCAACAGAGTTGCAGAAAGAGGCAAAAGAAGTGCAGAAAGTAGAAGAAATGTGCAGAAAGAGGCAGGAGAAGTACAGAAAAAGAAGGAAAGGTGCAGAAAGAAGCATCAGAAATGCAGAAAAAGGCAAGAGAGGCGCAGAAAGAAGTAAGAGTGGCTTTCACACCATAAGCACCAATTTAACACCCACATTTAGCAATAAGTAACAGGTGACCATTCTACATTTACGAAGGACCTTCCACCATGCTGAAACACTTGTCGCTGCATTTTTGGTAACTTTTGATCCGTTTGAGCTAGAAACAAGGCTTTTTTAGTTCAAATCTGCAGATGAGGCGGCAGATGATGAATTATGTGGCTAATGTGGAAAATGTATAATTGTGCAAAAGTTGGTGCAGCCAAACAGTCGCCTAATTTCAGTGTCCCTGCTGATACATCTGACTAGGTCCAGAAGTGATTCCGTAGGTTACCACTCCACAACACAGACTACCATACCACATATTTACTCTCCGTAACACATAATCCCAGACTACATAATTCCTATACTCTAAATACCACCTACTTTCTATCCACATAATTTCACTGCACAACATAACACATAATTCCACTACACACAACCTACATCCACTCCACGAGACATTAACAAAACACTTTTAGATTTACAACACTAATAGCTCTAACTCTTGCAAATGCAAGACCTATTACATTACAAATGCTTCTTTAACTGGTAGATGTGTTTGCAGAGTGGTGGAGAAAGGGGGCTGGGCCTCCAACCAGCGCTCTGACTTCCGCTGCATAGGACTTACAGAAGGTACCAGGAGGGCTACTTGGCCACCAAAGTCCCTCAGGAGTAAAGTGGAATTCATCCCTCAACCAGTACTGTGACAGGAGGCGCTTTTACAGAGTGGTGGAGAAAGGTGAACATGGCCTCCGAAGACCTCTTAGCAATCCCACAGTGTGGGATTTACTAGAGGTACCAGGAGGGGTAGTTAGCCCCTAAGGTCAACCTTGGTGGCCAACTACCCCTCCTATTATCTTCAGTAAGTCCCACACAGCAGGATTGCTAAGTTCTCATAGCAAGCCATGCCCCCTTTTCCCACCACTCTGCAAACGCACTTCCTGGCACACTCTTGGATAGAGATTAAAGTCCCCTTCGCTGCTGAGGGTCTTTAGAGCCCAACTACCCTACCTAATACCTCCAGTGTGCCCCAGATAGTGGGATAGCTGACAGGTGAACACAGGCCATGCCCCCTTTCTCCAACACTCTGTAAACATGCCTCCTGGTGCGTTCTGGGTTGGGGAATTAAGTACCCTTGAATCCTGAAGGTCCCTGGGAGCCAACTAGCCTACCAGGTACCTCCAGTAAGCCCCACACTGCTGGATTGATGAGAGTGGTCTGAGGCCATGCCACCTTTTTACACTACTCTGCAAACACGCCTCCTGACACTCTGCTGCTCGGGGGATGAAGTCCATTTTAGTCCTGAGGTCATCAGGACAAAAGAGGACCTCATCACCCGACCAGAAGTGCACCAAGTGCCGCGTTTGCAGAGTGGTGTAAAAAGGGGCGAGCCTCGGACCACCTCTCAGCAATCCCACTGTTTGGGGCTTACTGGAGGTACCTCATGAGCTAGTTGGCCCCCAGGGACCCTCATGATTCAAACAGACTTAATCCCCCAACTTAGAATGTGCCAGGAGGTGCGTTTGCACAGTGGTGCGGGGTCTCCGGCGAGATGCCGACTTTTCTTTTTAAAAAAAAAATATTTTAAAGGGGGGCTGTGTGGCCTCCTTCTTGTAGTATTTTTTGGGTCCTGGAGACCCCACCCCCCAGGGCCTGAGCATTTTTTTATTTAAAAAAAAATGGGAAGGGGTCTTTTTTTTCCCAGGGGGGGGCATGTGGCCCCCCACCCCATGGCCACTTTTAGCCCTGGGGCCCAGCCTTATTTTATTTTTTAAATATTAAAAGGGAGGGAGCCAAGTGGCCCCAGTCTCGGGCCATTTCTGGCCCCAGGGACCTCATCCTCCAGGGCTGGCCCTGATGTTGGGGACCCCAATGCCTCCACAGTCCCTGCCAGCTCCCCGCCTCCTGCGGGAGCCGACATTGATTTTGGGCAAGGGGAGTTGCTAATATGCAGCTCCCCTTGTCCAAAAGCAATTCTGCTTTGCTTCTTGGAAGCGAGAGCAGGGAGATGGTGGTCCCTGTGGCAGTGTGGGGAGGGGCAGGAGCCCCCCACACTAATTTAATTTATTGAAGTCTTGGGGAGATGGAGTTCCCCGGGGCTTTGGGGGCCCGTGAGGCTGCCCTGCCATGAAATACAGTGTGCCCCGGGGAGGTGGTGGTCCCCGGGGCAGTGTGGGGGGGCAGGAGCCCCCCAAACGTTTTTTACCTTATTTTGAAGCCCCAGGAAGGTGGCGGTCCCTTGGGCAGTGTGGGGAGGCAGGAGCCCACCCATGCATTTTTAAACAAAAATGGCCCTGGGGAGGTGGCGGTCCCCAGGGCTGCGGGGGCCCCCGTGGGCCCCCGCAATATTTATTTGAAAATTGCCCCGTGACCTGGCCCACCCTGGGGCTGATAGAAAATGAAGCGCGGGAGCCTGTGCTTCGTTTTTTTGTCCAGACGTATTTGCACTCTCAGCGCACATTCGGCTGATTTCTTTTTTTTTTTTTTAAATGCTTTTTTTGTTCCTGGTGCTCCTTGTGGGACCCCCTGAGCAGGCTAGGGGGTCAGGGGGTTTCTACCCTGCCTCCTTTTCTTGTTTTTTATTTTTTCTACTCTTTTCTTGTGACTTGGTTACCGAGTCACAATATGGCTGCCAACACTTCCTGGTTTGGAGTGATGACAGCCAATCAGTATAAAGCTCGTGCTTGGGAGGGTTCGCAAATACTCCTTGGTTCTCAGATATATAAATTTATATTTTTTAATTTCTCAGCAACTACTGAATGTATATACACCATTTAAAAACGTCGCTTTCTGGACCAAGATCTACATTTTTGCCAAATTTGGTGTAATTCCGTTCAGCAGTTCGGACTGTAGCTATGTGTAAAGTTCCTATGAAAATTTACATGGGGAAAACACGTTTTAGGACCCTCTTTTTTCTTGGCCCCCACTTGACGAATCATCCCGAAACTTTCAAGACAGCAGCTGACCTGAGCGAATGATTAGTTTTGAAACTTTCATGAAGATTTGTCAAATGGCACCAAAAATGTTGGCAACAGGAAAAACGCTTTTTGAATAGAAACAAGGTCCTAAGTATAACCACCTACTGGCGACAGCCAGTAGGTAATATATACTGAAAAATCAGAGGTTACAAGGACGTAAAAGTTAGACTCAGATTCCAATTTTCCAAAACCGGTGAAATTCAGCAGTTATATTCACTTGAGAAAACTATTACTTATGCCCCTGCAATGCACTGCTTATGACCTTACATATTACATAACTCATGGCATGGTCAGTGACATCACTCATGACATGGTTAGTGACATCACTGAAAACATCACTGATGACATCTCAAATGATATCCTTGATGACATTATCTAGTGATTTTGAGTGTTTTCTAAAAATGTATGAGCGTTAAACATATATACTAAGGTACTACAAAAGTTAAATTTGTATACATTGTGTACTGGTGAGTGTTACATGTCCTCATAGTGAAATACTGCACATTTCAAAGACTAGCTGTCCCATAGGTTAACATGGGAGTTGCCTTGTAACATCTTACAAGCCTAACTGTTCATTGGGACAAGATGGAGAGATGGAGTTTAGTATGCCTGAGCTCAGAATTTAAAGATACATCTTTTAGTGAAGATGCTTTTTATATTGTGTGTTTGAATACACCACTTTTGGAAAGTAGGTATTTTCTTGTCTACCCATCTATGTGCCTCTGCATGGTTGTGTATTCGCTGTCTGGGTTTTAGAGTGACAGGGGCTGGTTTGTGCATTCACACTAGACAGGGACACAAAGGGGGTTGAGGTGTGTCCTGCCTTTCCGTGGTGACACAGCCTGGCTGATGGGTCTGTCCTGCATCTAGAATGGTGGGAGGTGAAGTCACATGCACCTGAATGAAATGTGTATGCCTTCCATAATGCTAGCGCCATATCTGTAGTGAACCTGGCCTTAGTTGGATAGAACTGGATTATGTGTGCCAGGGAAACTTTGATTGTGCCAACACCACAGTATTCCAAAGGGAAATTTGGTATAAATATTGGGGCCCTGACCCCAGGACTTTGGAACTCTTTGGGATCAAGAAACCTGCCAAGAATAAGAGTCGGAGAAGCTGTGAGGAGTGACTGTCACTTTGGTGTGTGCTTTGCTGTGTTAGCCTGCAGTGGCTGCTTCTGTCTTGGGCAGTGAAAGGACTGGACTGGCCTTTCTAAAACTTCTTCTTCTAAGTATCTCCAAGGTCTTGAAGTAGAGCTTGCCTTCTGTTCAAGCAGTCTCAGTAACAGCAAAGACTTTGCCTATGTGCTGCACAAGGCAGCACACGCGGAAAAAGCAATAACGAGGAGAAATAATGCATTTCTCTCGTTTCGCCAACTTAAGACCAGCTTTTCCTGGTCTTAATTTTGGCGCTGCCTCCTATGTACGCCACCATTGTACATAGGGGGCAGCATCAAAAACAATGGGTGTTGCGGTGGAATGCCCACCGCAGCAACACCCACTGCCCACCCCTTTCATGCTAACCATAGCGTGAAAGGGGGCCTTATTTACAAGAGGTGTTAAGCCGCGTAAGTGGCTCAACGGTGCCTTGTTAATAAGGTGCAGTCCCTAACGCCACCACAACGTTGATACAAGTGACATAGGGGCTTGTACATATGCCTCTTAGTATTACTGTCTGTATTCATAGATGCTTTTGTGAATTTGCATATATGCCGCTGAGTACCAAACCTTTATTAATGTATAACAAGACAGCATAGCGAGACAGCAAACAATGAGAATTATATTCAAAGCCAGACTAAATATTACTGAGTAGATTTACTGCAGCATCACTCTTATGAAGTATTCCACGGGTCTTAGAGGCCAAAGGGCACATGCACCAACTGTCATGGAAAACGCACCCACCGAATAAATGCACCCACATACACATACAGGTCGTATATGTGCACGTGGGGCATAGTAGTGAGTCTGCTTTTCAGATTGCAGGAAAAAAAACACCCCTTTCCCGTGCACCAGCAGTCCTTGTGTTATGTGTATTACAATGTGCTTTCACTGTTTATAGATTGTGCAACTGTTTTAATGAAGGTTTAATGAACATTGCGGATGCAAATTGTTTTAATGCAGATAAGGAATGCTCAACAATGATGGCTCTGGTCTTAGTGGTAGCAATTCTGCAGTTCTAATATTTGGGACTTTGGATCACTTATGTCATGCGAGTATTTCTAGCAATTGAGAAAATATTTCAACCGCTACCGAACTTATCGGTAAACTGCCAGCATCTGATGAAACGCCTGTTCACGCATCATTACGCTGGAACGTGATGGTACGTGACAGGCAGTTTGGGTGTGGCTGGCTTATAAAAAGCCACGCCTGTTTTCTAGAAGGCGCTTAGCCTTCTGCCCGCCTTCAGGATTGAATCTGCTTTTGGAAGCGCCTCAACTTACCTGATTGCCGCGAGTAGACTTCGGCGTCTCCAATCTCAGCCCTGGATGTCTTCTTGCTTCTCAGCGATGGCAGGATCTGCAATGAGAAGATTAAATGAAGATAAGTAACATCTTTGGCGCCCTTCGCAAGAAAAGTCAATCTATAGACTAATTTTTGGGACTTCTACAATTTAAAGAAGAAAATTGGACATTGCATTATTGAAACTTTTAAATTCTTTACTCTATGGACACAGAGTTAAGAAGTGCTTGAAGTGTTTTAAGAAGCATTTGAAGGTGTTTTAGAATATACCAGTGTTTATTAGGTCAGGTTCATTTGGTGCTCAAATTATTAGAATGACATGTAGTATGTTGTCCTTTTGTTTATCTCTTTTAAAAAATAAATAGGAACACTTATTCAGAAGTATTCACATCAATATTTAAGTAAGCTGGATTTTGTACTCAATAGAGAGAAGTAGAGTTTTAAGATTTATAAACAATTCGGTGGTGTTTACTCTATTGTATCTTTTTAAGCTAATTATTGTTACACAAAACAAGCACAACACACGCCATTGCCTGTTCCACAAGTTCTACTCATCAAAACCAAAGATCAAGAAATACTGGGACACTAGGCCCGACAACCACTGCTCGCAGGTAGGCTTTTACCCTAACAAAAGCGCTCTTGAATTAATAATAGGATAATTGTAAATATCCTGATTACTATCCTCTAAAGTAAGTAACTGAAAACTTCACTTGTTGCCTCGCAGGTCGACAGCAAGAAACCGACAGCGTCCAGTATCCGGCCCTCCTCCCCTATTTCTAACATATAACTCGATTGTGAGTTGTATCACAGGTTATTGGTTAGTGATTTGGGAAGTTTGTCCCTTGCGTCTCTGCGAAACCTTAACTATGCCTACACAGAGCAAGACAAGGCAGGATACTGCGTAGTTGCTTGATAGAAGGCTAAGCCCACGATTATCGTTTCACCCAGACTCAATGGATTTGACTTTGCAAATATCTCTACAAGACATAGCCACTATTTTAAATGACATAAAAGCAGCAAATGCATCATAACATAGAGATTTATCGACTCTACAAGGAGCGATACAAAAACCTGTTCTCAAACCAGAAAGTTTTCAACCTACTTTCTCAAATCCATCTTCCACTTCCACGACAAGTAACACAACACAAATCCAAGTTGTCACTCCAGTGTCTGTACCTTTAGCTCAACCAGAACCGTTCTATGCTGACAGTAACAAGTTCACCATTTTTATGAACCAATGCCACTTACATTTTATAGCAAAACCCACAGTCTTCCCTGGTGACTCGTCTAATGTAGTATTTATATTGTTATATTTAGGAGGGGACGCAGCACTTTGGTCAGTCCCTTTAGTGGAAAAGGACGATCCTATATTATATAATTTCAGACAGTTCGAACATACAATGAAGAAATTATTTGCCAAGCACGTTTTTGTACAATCAGCAGATAACGAGCTACCTAATCTTAAACACGGGTCATCAGACTTACTTCACTACATTTCAGTCTTTAATAATCTAGTTTTAGAAACCAACTGACCACATGAAAAAAGAGTCTCTCTCTTCTACAGAGGATTGAAAGATGAACTAAAGGATATGGTGATGCAAATACTAGAACCTCCTGATGACTGTAATGAGTTTACAGATTTAGTAGTAAAACTAAATCACAGATTGTCAGAACGAAAAGGGGAACGAGGGAAAACTAATCACAAACTTTTATTCTTTAAAGATAAAAGTTCCAACAACAAAGACGTAGTAAACTAGATCCAGTAGAACCAATGCAAATTGGTACTATCCGAGGACCTCTTTCTAAGGAAGAACAAGATAAGAGACGAAAGCTTAACCAATGTCTTTATTGTGGCAAGACGGGACACTTTGTTAAAGAATGCCCAACACATCCAAATAGAAGTAAACCAAAAACCTCAGGAGTAGCCATGGTACAATTGCAATCGGAAAACTAATACACTCCATAAACGACGAGGTCAGTTTGTCGCGTACCTGTTTTAGTTTGGCCTCTACTTTCCCGACCTTAGTTTGTGGACACCTATGTATTCAGGTAAAACTCACAGCTATAGCTAATCCCATGCATTCTTGGATTGTGGACGCATTCATTGATTCAGGAGCCACCAACAATTTTATTAACACACAATTTTTGGGCAAATTAGGTTTACACACTGAGACCAAGAGTCATCCGGAAATAGTGCGTGCAGTTGATGGGAAAGAACTTACGTCAGGGCCCATACTAAAGCAAACTGAACCATTGGAAATGCAATGTTCCCCCATTCATAGGGAATGCGTTACATTTGACATCATTGATGCACCCCAATTTAGGATTATTTTGGGAATCCCATGGTTAGTATGTCATAACCCTAGTATTGATTAGGTAACGAAAACAATAACCTTCAATTCTCCCCAATGTTTCCAAACCCAAATAAATGTGAACATTGTTCAAGGATTTGACTTTCCAAAGGAATTACAGAGTATTTTACTTCTCGAAGGAGTTCCAATTGAGTATGCTGATTTAGTAGATGTTTTCGAATAAAAAAAAGCAAACACTCTGCCCCCTCATAGGGATTTCGATTGTAGAATTGATCTTGTACCTGGCGCAACTTTACCAGAAGCCGAATTTACGCACTCACAGAAAAAGAAAGCGAACATTTAAGAACTTATTTGGATGAATATCTTGCAAATGGATTTATTCGACACTCAAAGTCCCCGGTCTCATCTCCTTTATTTTTTAAACCACAAAAAGGGGGTGAGCTACACACATGCATAGACTACAGAGCCTTAAACAACATGACTGTAAAAAATAGATACCCTTTGCCATTAATTACTACGTTATTGGACCAAATTAAGCAAGCAACCATTTATATCAAATTGTTCCTGCGCAGAGCATACCATCTTGTGAGAGTTCAAGAGTGCGATGAATGGAAAACGGCGTTTCGCACCAAATTCGGCCTCTTTGAATATCAAGTAATGCCCTTCGGACTCTGTAATGCTCCTGCCGCTTTCCAATTTTATATAAATTAGGTTTTACATGAATTAATTGATGTCTGTTGTGTCGTCTATATAGATGACATACTTATATATTCTGAGCAAGAACAAAAAAACTAGTACACACCATCCTTCAAAACCTGCTTCAAAATTCCCATTATGTTAAATTGAAAAAAAGCATGTTGCATGTTTCTAAAGTGAATTTTTTAGGATAAGTCATTAGTCCTTCTGGTATTGAAATGGATCCAAAGAAAATTGAAGCAGTAAGCACTTGGCCCAGCCCCACATCTGTAAAACAAGTACAAAGTTATTTAGGCTTTGCAAATTTTTATCGGCGCTTTATTCAGAACTTTTCCTAAACCATAGCTCCCATCACTAAACTCCTTCGTAAAGGGGTAAAATTTGAATGGACTGAGACTGCGTAAAAGGCCTTCCGAGATCTAAAAGAAAGGTTTACCACAGCGCCAATTTTAAGCCATCCCGACCCTGCACAACTATTTATAGTAGAGGCAGATGCTTCAGTTCGCCCTGGGGGGAATATTGTCACAAAGAAACAGAGACACAGGACAAAGGCATCCCATAGCCTACTACTCAAAAAAACTATCTATGGCTGAACAAAATTATGCTATTGTAGATAAAGAATTATTGGCAATTAAAGCAGTTTTCAAGTAATGGTGCCATTACTTGTTAGGAGCACGTCATCCAATCACCATCTATGCTGACCATTGAAACCTACAATCTCTATGAGCAGTCAGAGCTCTATCCGCTAGACAACTCCGATGGTCGTTATTTTTTAATGACTATAATTTTGTTGTCACTTTCCGACCTGGAAAAGAGAATCATAAGGCAGATGCATTATCACGTATCGGTGAAAAAGAAAATGAGATCGAAACCATTGCTAATGTTCAACCTGTATTACCTACGACTTGTTTTCAAGCTAGTCTCACAATCTGTGATGTAATATGGACATTGAAAAATAAGTTAAGACAAAAGATATGGGTGAATGGAAAAAGAAATATCCATTCCTACAAGAGAAAGAGAATCTTTTGTTCTTAAATGATCACATCATAGTACCTTCAACAGATATTCAAAAGTCAATCATGCAATTACATCACAATATTCTATTGTCTGCTCATTTGAGAATTATGAAAAACTATCAAGTAATCAAGAGGAAGTTTTGGTGGCCTTCCATGTTCAATGATATTAAAGATTTTGTTGAGACCTGCAGTGTGTGTATCCAAAATAAACCTAAACATCAAGCCCATAGAGTTATGTTTCAATCCCTGCCCGTTCCACCTCAACCTTGACATACAATCTCTCTAGATTTCATTGTCGATCTTCCACCAACTAAGAATGGTATTACTACCATTTTGACAGTAGTGGATCAGTTTACACGTATGGCTCATTTCATTCCATTAAAGAGTCTTCCATCCACCACGGAATTAGCACAAATCTGAATGACAAACATTATACGTTTACATGGCATCCTGTCTATTGTCATTTCCGATAGAGGTTCTCAATTTATCTCACATGTCTGGCAAAATGTAAGTAAATCATTGAATATGGAAGTGCGTTTGTCATCAAGTTACCACCCACAAACTGATGGTTTAACTGAACACACCAACCAAACCATTGAACAGTATTTACGATGCATGTTAAGGGACCTTGATGATGAATGGTCAGATATTGTATGGGCATTGGAATTTGCTTAAAATAATGTGGAACATTCTTCTATCAATATGTCTCCATTCTTTTGGAATTATGGATACCATCCTAAACATATTCCTCATCATATAGTTTCAACCAATGAAGTTCCGTCTGCACACAATTATGTCACTAAGCTAACATCTATTTATCACGATGCTCACTTTAACTTGGCCAAGGCAAAAGAAAGTCAGAAAATCGCAGAAGATAAACATTGTTCTATTCAACCTTCCTATGCTATAGGGGACAAAATTTGGTTAGCCACAAAAAATGTACGGTTAAAAGGAAATAGGAATTTCAATCCTCGATTTATAGGACCATTTCCTGTAGAAAAAATAATAAATCCTGTCAGTGTAAGATTAACACTCCCACAACACTATCAAATCCAACCGGTTTTCCACATGTCTTTATTAAAACCTTAAAATCCTAAAACACGGTTAATCAAACCCCCTCCTCGTATTGAAATAGAAGGAGTTCTAGAATTCGAAGTAAAAACAATTTTGAATGCAAAAAAAGTTCATGGAAAACTCTTTTATTTAGTAGATTGGAAAGATTATGGCCCAGAAGAACGGTCCTGGGAACTTTTAGCTCATTTAAAGAATGCTCCACAAGTAGTGAAAGCCTTCCATACTCGATACCCAACAAAACCAAAACCCATCCCAAGGTTTTAGGAGGGATCTTGAGAGGGGAGTACTGTCATGAATAACGCACCCACTGAATAAACGCACCCACATACACATACAGATCGTATATGTGGGGCATAGTAGTCAGTCAGCTTTTATGATTGCAGGAAAAAACCCGCCCCTTTCCCATGCACCAGCACTCCTTGTGTTATGTGTACTACAATGTGCTTTCACTGTTTATAGATTTTGCAACTGTTTTCATGAAGGTGTAATGAATATTGTGGATGCAAACTGTTTTAATGCAGATAAGGAATGCTCAACAATGATGGCTCTGATCTTAGTGGTAGCAACTTAGTTTCAGTTTCATTGTTTCGGTGCTCGTGGGGCTATCTCAGCCCCACGAGCACCGAAACAGATGGGAGGGGTAACGTTGGAAAGGGGAGAATCTCCCCTTTCCAATGGAACCCCTCCCTAGTGGATCCCTGCTTGGGGATCGCCCCAGGGGGCGATCCCCAAGCGGGGATCCACTCACTATGCACCAGGGAGGGAGGAGTGGCCCCTTGGGCAAGGGCTTTTGCTCCCCCCCATATTTTTGGGCCCAATTAAGTCTTTTTGCCCCCCCCCCCGCGGGGGGCAGAAAGCCCACTAGAATCAGCGATTTTTTTTAGTATGGAAATTAAAATTCATTGCCCCCACCCCCCTGCACAATTAGAGTCTATCTGCCTCCCCGGGGGGCAGATGGGGCAGAAAGCCCACTAGACACCAGGCTGCTCAAGATGGGCATGCCAATGCCCCCACTAATCCCCCCACAAAATTCCAGTATTTCTGCCCTTGTGGGCGAGTAGAACGCACACTAGAACCAGGGATTTTTTTTAGTATGGAAATTAGGGGTGGGGGCTGCCTAATGTGGGCACGCCAATGTCCCCCACTGCACGATTAGAGTCTTTCTGCCCCCGGGGGGCAGAAAGCCCACTAGATGCCAGGGTTTTTTATTTTACATTTAATTTAGGGGTCGGGGCTGCCCAAGATGGGCATGCCAATGCCCCACCACTCCACCCCAAAATTCCAGTCTTTTTGCCTCCCCGTGAAGGTAGAAAGCACCCTAGACACCAGGGATTACTTTTTTTATAGGCCCGTGGTGGGGGCTGCCCAGTATGGGCATGCAAATGCCCCCACCCTACCCCCACAAAGAAAACTAATGACTTTCTGCCCCTCCAGGAGGACGATGGGGGCAAAAGCCCCTGATCTGCCCCCGGGAGTGGGGCAGAAAGCCCGCTAACCTTCATGGATTTCTTTTTATATGGGATGGGGTGGTGGCTGCCCAGAATGGGTAAGTCAAGGACCCCACCCCCCAAAAAAATGATACAGTCTTTCTGCCCCACCTGGGAGGCAGATGAGGCAATAGTCCCTTATCTGCCCCCCTACCGGGGTGGGAAAGAAAGCCCACTAGACACCAGGGATTTTTTTGTTTCCAAAATTCGGGGTGGGGGTTGCCCAGAATGGGCATGCCAATGCCCCCACCCCCCAAAAAAGATGCCACAGCCTTTCTGGCCCCCCGCCCAGGAGGCAGATGGGGCAGTAGCCCCTGATCTGCCCCCCCCCAGGGGGACAGAAAGTCCACTAAGCACCATCGATTATGCTGGCTTTTCTATGAGTAGGGGTGGGGGCTTCCCAGAATGGGCATTCTAATGCCCCCAACCCCTCAAAAGAATATCCACAGTCTTTCTGCTCCCCTTGGGGGCATATCAAGGCAATAGCCCTCGATTTCCCCCCTCTCTAGGGCGGCAGAAATCCCATTAGGCACTGAATTTTCTCCAGGATGTGCCTAGCTGTAGATTTTGAACCCTCCCTCTCCCGGAACCTAGGGAAACCCAGCAAACCTATACATTTTTTAAAACTAGACACTCAGGGGAATCCATGATGGGGTGACTTGACTGGCTCTCACCATGTTCTGTTACACAGAATCTCTTGCAAACTTCAAAATGTGTCCAAAAAAACACATTTTCCTCACATTTCTGTGGTGAAAAGTTCTGGAATCAGAGTGGATCCACAAAATTCCCCTCACCCCGCATTCCCCAAAGTATTCCGAGAAAAATGATACCTCACTTGTGTGGGTGGGTCAAGTACCCGCGAGAGGCAAGGGACCAAAACCTATTGAAGCGACATCAAAATTACCTATCACAAACCAACCTGGTTTTCAAGGGGGGTCCCATGAGTTTTTGGCCCCGGGCTCGGCGGCCACCTAGGGAAACCTACCAAACCCACACATTTCTGAAAACTAGACATGCGGGGGATTCCAGGGAGTTATGGCTTGCATGGATCCCCTAACAATTTCTTCCCAGAATCCCCTGCAATCCTCAAATTTAGCTGAAAAAGTCACTTTTTACACACATTTTTGTGTGGGAAAGTTGTGGCATCACCGGGCTGACACAAATTTCCTACCACCCAGCGTTCCCCCGGTCTCCTGATAAATATGGTGCCACACTCATGTTGGAGGCCCAAGTACCCGCGACAGGCAAGGGCCCAAAACACATTGAGGCAACATCAAAATTGCCTATCATAAAACAACTTGGTTTTGCAAGGGGGGTCACCTGGGTTTTTGGCCCCATGCTCGGTGGCCAGCTAGGGAAACCTACCAAACCCACACATTTCTGAAAACTAGACACCCGGGGGATTATAGGGAGGTATGGCTTGCGTGGATCCTCCAAACGTTTTCTTACCCAGAATCCCCTGCAAACCTCAAAGGTAGCTGAAAAAAATCACTTTTTCCACAGTTCTTTGTGTGGCAAAGTTGTGGCATCACCGGGCTGACACAAATATCCTACCACCCAGCGTTCCCCCAGGTCTCCCAATAAAAATGGTGCCTCACTCATGTGGGAGGCCAGAGTACCCGCGACAGGCAAGGGCCCGAAACGTATTTAGGCGACTTCAAAATTGCCTATCACAAAACTACCTAGTTTTGCAAGGGGTTCACCTGGGATTTTGGCCCTGTGCTCGGCAGCCAGCTAGGGAAACCTACCAAACCTACACTTTCTGGAAACTAGACAACCAGGGGATTCCAGGGAAGTATGGCTTGCTTGGATCCCACAACATTTTCTTACCCAGAATCCCCTGCAAACCTCAAATTTTGCTGAAAAAATCACTTTTTCCACAGTATTTTGTGTGGAAATTTGTGACATCACCGGGCTGCCACAAATTTCTTACCACCCAGCATTCCCCCAGGTCTCTCGATGAAATTGGTGCCTCACTTGTGTGGGAGGCCCAAGTACCCACGACAGGCAAAAGCCCAAAACGTATTGAGACGACATCAAAATCGCCTATCACAAAACAACCTGGTTTTGCAAGGGGGTTAAAGTGGGTTTTTGGCACCGTGCTCGGCGGCCAGCATGGGAAACCTACCAAACCCACACATTTCTGAAAGCTAGACACCTGGGGGATTCCAGTTAGATATGGCTTGCATGGATCCCCCAAAATTCTCTTACCCAGAATTCCCTGCAAACCTCAAATTTAGCTAAAAGAAATCACTTTTTCAACACATTTTTGTGTGGGAAAGATGTGGCATCACCGGGCTGACACAAATTTCCTACCACCCAGCATTCTCCCAGGTCTCCCGATAAATATGGTGCCTCACTCGTGTGGGAGGCCCAAGTACCCGCGACAGGCAGGGCCCAAAACTTTCTGAGGCAACATCAAAATTGCCTATCACAAAACAACCTGGTTTTGCAAGGGCGGTCACCTGGGTTTTTGGCACCGTGCTTGGCGGCCAGCTTGGGAAACCTACCAAACCCACACATTTCTGAACAATAGACACATGGGGGATTATAGGGAGGTATGGCTTGCGTGGATCCCTCAACATTTTCTTACCCAGAATCCCCTGCAAACCTCAAATGTAGCTGAAACAAATCACTTTTTCCACAGTTTATTGTGTGGGAAAGTTGTGGCATCACCGGGCTGACACAAATTTCTTCCCACCCAGCATCCCCCCAGGTCTCCCAATTAAAATGGAGTCTCACTCGTGTGGGAGGCCCAAGTACCCACGACAGGCAAGGGCCCAAAACGTATTGAGGCAACATCAAAATTGCATATCTCAAAACACCCTAGATTTGCAAGGGGGCTCACCTGGGTTTATGGCCCCTTGCTTGGCGGCCAGCTAGGGAAACCTACCAAACCCACACATTTCTGAAAACTGGACACCCGGGGGATCATAGGGAGGTATGGTGTGCGTGGCTTCCCCAATGTTTTCTTACCCAGAATCTCCTGAAAACCTCAAATGTAGCTGAACAAAATCACTTTTTTCACAGTTTTTTGTGTGGGAAAGTTGTGGCATCACCGGGCTGACACAAATTTCCTACCACCCAGCATTCCCCCAGGTCTCCAGATAAAAATGGTGCCTCACTCGTGTGGGAGGCTCAAGTACCCGTGACAGGCAAGGGCCCAAAACTTATTGAGGCAACATCAAAATTGCCTATCATAAAACACCCTGGTTTTGCAAGGGGGGTCACCTGGGTTTTTGGCCCCGTGCTCGGCAGCCAGCTAGGGAAACCTACCAAAGCCACACATTTTGGAAAACTAGACACCTGGGGTATTCCAGGGAGGTATGGCTTGCGTGGATCCCCCAACATTTTCTCACCCAGAATTCCCTGCAAACCTCAAATGTAGCTAAAAAAATCTATTTTTCCACAGTTTTTTGTGTGGGAAAGTTGTGGCATCACGGGGCTGACACTAATTTCCTACCACCCAGCGTTCCCCGAGGTCTTCCAATAAAAATGGTGCCTCACTCTTGTGGGAGGCCAGAGTACCCGCAACAGGCAAGGGCCCATAACGTAATTAGCCAACATCAAAATTGCCTATTACAAAACGACCTCGTTTTGCAAGGGGGGTCACCTTGGTTTTTGGCCCCGTGCTTGGCGGCCAGCTAAGGAAACCTACCAAACCCACACATTTCTGAAAACTAGACACCCAGGGGATTCCAGGGAGGTATGGCTTGCGTGAATCCCAAAAAGATCTCTTACCCAGAATTCCCTGCTAACCTCAAATTTAGCTGAAAAAATCACTTTTCCCACACATTTTTGAGTGGGAAAGATGTGGCATCACCGGGCTGACACAAATTTCCTAATAACCAACAGCCTCCCAGCTCTCCCGATAAATATGATGCCTCACTCATGTGGTTGGCCCAAGTACCCACGACAGGCAAGGGCCCAAAAGTTATTGAGGCAACATCAAAATTGCCTATCACTAAACAACCTGGTTTTACAAGGGCGGTCACCTGGATTTTTGGCCCCCTGTTCGGCGGCCAGCTTGGGAAACCTACCAAACCTGCACATTTCTGAAAACTAGACACCTGAGGGATTCCAGGGAGGTATGACTTGCGTAGATCCCCCAAAGTTTTCCTACCCAGAATCCCCTGCAAACTTCAAGTCAAGATGAAAAAATCAGTTTTTCCACACATTTTTGTGTGGGAAAGTTGTGGCATCACAGGGCTGACACAAATTTCCTACCACCCAGCATTCCCCCAGGTCTCCCAGTAAAAATGGTGCCTCACTCGTATGGGAGATCAAAGTACCCGCGACAGGCAAGGGCCCAAAACGTATTGAGGTGACATCAAAATTGCCTAGCACAAAATGACCTGGTTTTGTGAGGAGGGTCACCTGGGTTTTTGGCCCCTTGCTCGGCGGCCAACTAGGGAAACCTACCAAATCCATACATTTCTGAAAACTAGACACCCAAGGGATTCCAGGGAGGTATGGCTTGCGTGGATTCCACAACTTTTTCTTACCCAGAATCCCCTGCAAAGCTCAAATTTAGCTGAAAAAAATCACTTTTTCCACATATTTTCGTGTGGGAGATTTGTGGCATCACTGAGCTGACACAAATTGTCTACCACCCAGAGTTCCCCCAGGTCTCTTGATAAAAATGGTGCCTCACTTGTGTGGGCGGCCCAAGTACCCGTGACGGGCAAGGGCCCAAAACATATTGAGGTGAAATTAAAATTGCCTATCACAAAACAACCTGGTTTTGCAAGGGGGGTAACCTGGGTTTTTGGCCCCGTGCTCAGCGGCCAGCTAGGGAAACCTACCAAACCCACACATTTCTGAAAACTAGACACCCGGGGGATTTCAGGGAGGTATGGTTTATGTGGATCCCCCAACACTTTCTTACCCAGAATCCCCTGCAAACCTTAAAATTATCTGAAAAAATCCCTTTTTCCACACATTTTTGTGTGGGAAAGTTATGGCATCACCAGGCTGACACAAATTTCCTACCACCCACCGTTCCCCCAGGTCTCTCAATAAATATGGTGCCTCACTCTTGTGGGAGGCCCAAGTACCCGCGACAGGCAAGGGCCCAAAACGTTTTGAGGCAACATCAAAATTGCCTATGACAAAACACCCTCGTTTTGTAAGGGGGGTCACCTGGGTTTTTGGCCCCGTGCTCGGTGGCCAGCTAGGGAAACCTACCAAACGCACACATTTCTGAAAACTAGACACCTGGCGGATTATAGGGAGGTGTGACTTGCATGGATCCCCCCACGTTTTCTTACCCAGAATCCCCTGCAAACCTCAAATGTAGCTGAAAAAATCACTTTTTCCACAGTTTTTTGGGTGGGAAAGTTGTGGCATCACCGGGCTGACACCAATTTACTACCACCCAGTGTTCCCCCAGGTCTTCTGATAAAAATGGTGCCTCACTCGTGTGGGAGTCCAGAGTACCCGCGGCAGGCAAGGGCCCAAAACGTTTTGAGGCGACATCAAAATTGCCTATCACAAAACGACCTAGTTTTGCAAGCGGGGTCACCTGGGTTTTTGGCCCTGTGCTCGGCGGCCAGCTACGGAAACCTACCAAACCCACACATTTCTGAAAACTAGACACCTGGCGGATTATAGGGAGGTGTGACTTGCATGGATCCCCCCACGTTTTCTTACCGATAATCCCGTGCAAACCTCAAATTTAGCTGAAAAAATAACTTTTTCCACAGTTTTTTGTGTAAGAAAGTTGTGGCATCACTGTGCTGACGCCAATTTCCTACCACCCAGCATTCCCTCAGGTCTCCCGATAAAAATGGTGCCTCACTCATGTGGGATGCCCAGGCACCCGCGACAGGCAAGGGCCCAAAACGTATTGAGGCGACATCAAAATTGGCATCACAAAACGGCCTGGTTTTGCAAGGGGTTCACCTGGGTTTTTGGCCCTGTGCTCGGCGGCCAGCTACGGAAACCTACCAAGCCCACACATTTCTGAAAACTAGACACCCGGGGGATTCCAGGGAGGTATGGTTTGCATGGATACCCCAAAACTTTCTTACCCAGAATCTTCTGCAAATCTCAAATTTAGCTGAAAAAAAGCACTTTTCCACAGCGTTCCCTCAGGTCTCCCGATAAAAACGGTGCCACACTTGTGTGGGAGGCCCAAGTATCCGCAACAAGCAAGGGCCTGCTAGGCCAATGAGCTTTATAAAGGCAATGACAGTATTTTTATCAGTTAACTGTGAATTGACTCTTTCCCAAGTCAAGCTCGGTCTGCGTTTGAGAGTAGCAGGTTATTTCTTGTTAGTCCTTTCCCATTACGTGGGTTTGTATCAAATCATAATGCTAAACAGAATATGGTGTGTTGTTATTCCCGCGTAAAATGTTTAGTTTCTGGAAAGTTGCACATTTGCACATGTGAGCATCTCAAACTGCATGTTTTCGTGGTAGTGAAATTTATACAGACGTTGCACTTGTACCTCCGATTAAACACCACTGGATCACTCTTGCACCTCAGCACAACTATGTAGTCCTATGTGCTATTTAGTCCTTTTTTGGGTTTGTGCTGCTGTTGATATAATTAGCATATGACTCATTAAATCTTGTGCTGCAGAATTTGCTAAGAGTTGTGGAATGCAGTGATGCACACTTTCATGCTGTACAGTATGGCGTGAATGTTAGTAAATCAATGTATGTGGAATTCAACACGGCTCGACTGACAGTGTGGGACAAAAGGAAAACCTATAAAGAAAATGTACACAATGTTCTTGTAGACACAGAGATAATGTGCCTCCACGCTCACGGAGATAGTCAGACTCACTTGGTACACTCACTTTCTGAAATATGGAGTGGGTGTAAACATATTTTGCAGGGCCGCTTTTAGCTCCAAATCAACCAATGGGATTTCAATGGAACATATCTATACAGAGACCAATGCCATTTGACCAAGAAATGCAATATGGCGCTGAAAGTATTGAATAAGAAAGGCGACTTGGGGCTGTAATTGTTATTCCATGAATTTGACAACTCATTTCTCACTTAAGAGGTACATTAGTTAAGTAAGAAATTATTATCTGGGGTGGGTGACTACCCACCTAAAGGAATGATCAAAACTCGTGTCCGGTGAGCTCTGAAGTTTGCTAAATTAACCTGAGCTTAACCCCATGGTAGCTATGACACAAGCAGACAGGTTTAACTTCAGACAATGTGTAAATTAGTTATACACTATTCAAAACAGTAAGAAAGTAAACATGCGCAACAATAATCACAAACCAAATTGGAAAAATAGAGTATTGAATAAACAGAAGAACACCAACATGACAAAAATCAAATGAAGTGAACCGACAGAAGATAGTATTTTTTAAAGTTTAAGTAGAAATAGCACCAAAAAGTATTTAGCACCACTGAAAGTCACAGGTGACCTGGGACCTAGGCGCAATTGGAGGCTGCCCACAATGGAACTCAGGTTTGATATACCATCTAGATTCTTCCTGGTCAAAGATGTTACTTTCTTACATTAGTCCTTTAACAAATACTCCATAGCAGTACACTTGTAAAGCCCCCAAGGACCTAAGTAGAGGCACTTAGTGATTTGTACGGTGTCCGGCAGAGGCAACAGAGTCCAGTCCAGGTCCACTTGTCACTGGTCATCTAGGCAGTTGTTGCACCCAAGCTTGATGAATGGGAGGTCAGCATTGTGTGAATTCCACTTTTTTGCCCTGGGTTCAAGAGAGACCTCATCCAGTCCTTCAAGGCTCCTCTCGGGTCACTGAAAAGAGGTCAAGTCCTCATTTGTACTTCTTCAGTTCCAGCAGTATCCTGAAGTGAGTTCCTAGAGAAGCCACATTAATGCCTGGCACTATCAAGCGGTCGGATTTAATTCTGAACACATGCCTACTAATGAGGTAAAAGTTCCCAGGGGCCAGTGCTACGCACCTTGGGCATTTTCAAGATGCAAAATTCTTTGGCCACTCTAAACATGGGCTGCAGGTGTCTGTGGGCAGTGTACTAATGTATTCCAAGTGTCCTCCCACTTCTAAAACCAAAGTCCAGTTTGAAGCAGGCACAGAGACACAAGTCTGATAAGACAAACTTAAGGTTTTCCAGCAATCAGACACTAGATACACAAGAATTCTCTTGGCATCCTGTTCCCTTCCATGCAAGTGTGCCCTTAAGTGTTATATGTACGCCCAGACGACCTGTCAAATAGCATTTGACACTGCAGCAGAATTTGACACTGCAGTATCAAAAAGGATGCCTACAGCCCCCAAAGTGCATATTGTGTGAGGTTCAGACAAGACATCTTTGCTCATTCAGGCCGGTCTATCAATTGGTCCTGAGATGCTTTTCACACCTTTTTCACACCTATTGAAGTGCTAATTACTGGCTGAGGAAACCTGGAGAGCAAATGTAAATTAGCCACTATAAACTTCAGTGAGGGAAACAGTAGCATTCTAAATATTTCTAATTGTTATTTGTCCTTAATATTTATGAACAATCCTACTTCACCATTTATTCGGATTTTTAATAACTATTAAAAACAGTTGTTTATTTCTCTTTGATGTTCTCCGTGAGCCAATGCTTGTTACATTTAGATTTCTGTTTACATTCAAGTTACTCTTACCAATTTTAATTAACTCTTATTCTTAAATTGTACCTAGATTTACAGATAAGGAAATCTTTTCTATCAAATCCAAGTCTGTCATTGCTCTGCCCATTTCATTATATAGCTACGCTGTTTAGGTCTTCGGGGGATGCAGGTTTTATTTTAGCAATCAACGGCAGGGAGCACGAACAGTGGCTATCTTAGAGATACACTTTGTTTACTTGCTCAAATAAATTTACACATCTGGAAAAAATCAATCAGCCTGATTACACAGCTACAAATATTTCAGGATATCTAGTAGCTGGTATGAGGAATGTGTGTGATTTTGTATTTTGAGCAAACATTAATAAACATTAAGAAAAATGTAGGCAGCGCACTACGAGTCCATCAGGTACATAATGGGGTAAAACTAACAAAAAATAATCTGAGTACATTAATTACATGTACTTATGGCTTGTACAATAGGAGCAAGCCTTCAGATGATATTTCACTAATTGTTTTTCCATAATTAATCTTATTTGTTTTCAAAGTTCGCATAGCAACTCATAATTAAGTTACTGTTCCTTGTCAACATCTTTTGCTTCTAGGTGTTCAAATACGATTTGAGCAATTTTTGAATAGATGAAAATGTGAATAAACAAAAACTATAATATTAATTGTTTTCAACTATGTATTGCACCCTGGTGCCGAATGACTAAGTCTCTCATCGAAGTCTGGTGTTGATACTGCCTTGTAAATCTTAGGTAAAATTACGGTTCAATGCCAATTATTTTCAGCCCATCCAAAAAAAAACAAGCATTGGCATAGCCAATAGGTCTCGCTTTTGGGACTTTATAAGTATTTAATTATGCAGCGCAATATCCTTGGTGCAACTACATCAACTGTTGCATGGCTAAACATTTAAGGTCCCAAAGCGAGACCTATTGGCTATGCAAATGCTCGTTTGTAATGTCCACAGGTCCAGGAATGTACTGAAGAGTGGCTCCGGAGGTCCAAAATGTATACCTTGTGCCAGCCTGTAAAGTGGGGGGATTCCATGTACTACCCCAATATCTGGTTCTGGAAAGTTCTTCACTTTCCCAGTAAATGCTCCTAGATGTCTGGAGTTACAAAAGACTAATGTCAGGTTCCTTTGTGTGTGTTGGAGGCAAGCCCTTAGAAGTGTAAGTGGGTCAGTGCACAACCCTTCCCTCAGCTTTCCAACCCGCATCTAGTCCCCTTTGATGCCATTGTCTTGAAGGAATACACAAACTCCAACAAAGCTGCTCACCGTCATGTGACCCAGGACTATGACAAAAGGCACCAATAGTTAGAACAAGATAATGCCAACTTTCTAAAAGTGGCAATGCAGAACTGTGACTTAAAATTCGACTTTACATTAAAGAGAATGTTAACCTATAATTCATTTGAATCTAAACAGCACATCTTTATCTGCTCCCAATGCAAAGTTAGCACTTATTAAATGTAATAAAGTTACTCTGTGTTAGTCAATGGGCGGGATAGACCTTACACCAGTGAAAATTTATTTTAGAAGTTTTTCACTGGCAGGACATGTAAAACTTAAGTAGACATCTCCTAGTTTTAAGGAAAACGGGCTGCATTTTAAAAAAACCTGCGCTATTCAAAAAGCCGTCACAGACATGGTGGTGTGCTGACCCAAGCAGGACACCATCCCTGTGAGTGCTAGCCATTCCCAATGGGTCACAAATTGTGACCTGCCTCATGAATTTTATGAGGCAGGTCCCCTGCCACCCATTGGGAATGGCAAACACACTGTTTGCAATTTCCCAATAGCAAATCGCAAAAATTAACTATTAGGAAATCGCAAATGGAAGTCCATGTATATCTGGCCCCTAGTTACTTCCCCATGCCTCTACCTCCCACTCAGGGATATATACACAAGAACTTGTGATAACTACCACAAGAGTAGCGTAACACAACTTTCAATATCACGGCCCATGACCGGAAAATAACCCCGTGTCAACGTGGAATTCACAACAAGGCGGTACCATACGATAGCAATCAGATAACGCGCCAAATGTCTGCGTCAAAATCAACGCCATGCTGCAAAAATGTGATAAGCGAACGCAAAAAAACATGTGATGAGGCCAACCGCGATACAAAAAGTAGCGAAAACCGACCAAAGGCCTGCAAATCCCACGCATCTGGAGGAACAATGCACTATAAAAACCACAGAAATAATACACCAAAAACAATCCAAAGTGCGTAGCAACATGGATGCACCCTGACACAGCACAGGGGCCAACCTGAACCCCACAACCCCCACAGACTAGCAGCAAGGAACAACTGGGCCGGGGATGGCCAAGGAGAAGAGGGAGTGGAAGACGGGGTGCAAAACGCAGGAAAACATGACCAGTGTCCCGGAGGTGACAGAACACAGCCAGCAACTGACCCACAAGCAGACCACCTGGATTGCAGGCAGAGTGCCGAGGAGGACAATCCAGGAGGCCAATAGGCGCCAGAATTACGTTACTACCTAAACCAGGCACAAACCTGCTGCCAACAGGAAGGCAGCAACGGCGACAGGAAGTGGCAGTCCAGCACCAGCGGAGGAGCTAAAGGAAACCCAGGCCACATTCATCAGTGTGGAGACGGTGCAAGAAGTAGGGAGTACGGACACAGATCGAGAGGACCTGACACAACATCAACAGGGAGTGCAACGAACAGGGACTGGGGGGATGGGCACAATGGCACACATGCACAACGAGATGTACCACACTGCACACCCACAACCACCCAGGTCCATGGCGCAGATCCCCTCGGCACACTGCAGCACACACACATAGCACGAACAGCACACCCACATTTACGACGACGAGTAACAATGAGCATAGCCAACACTGCAGAACAGAGGACACAACTGGCTCCACACATGCACAGAAACATGTCTAGTACATCTGACGGAGCCGGAAACTGTGAAATGGAAATGTACGCATACAACCTCATATCAGTCATGTAGACCAAATGTACAGTGTCCCGCAGAAGAATCCTGCACCCCCGAACAGTCACAATGTACATTGCCATACAGTCTGCATGCAAACCTGCCCAATGCGCCAACATATATGTCAACACAAAGTCAATACGCACCTCCCCTTCACTTCGCAGAGGGGCACACAACATATACAGCAGAGCACAGAATACAACACATCAGTGATGTCGAAGAGGACCACCACACCGTCGACACCGACACCCTACAACAGCACATGGATATCCCACGCAACCCCCCACCAGGACCCGGACAGCCAAGCTACTCAGAGGAGAACACCCAGCCTGCAAGAGACCACACAGCAGGAAGCACCCGCAAGCACAGCTGGCTCATGACACTTCACCCACCCACACAATGCACCCCAATGCCATGTCCCTGCATGCCAGAATGGAGGTGGCCCAATAGGTGTGGGTGGGGGCCGAACCCATGGAATGTGAACCAAGACACATAGGTAGGTGTCCATCACCCTTCAGGGGCCACCAACACCCCACTAAAGAGACCCACACTGCCATAGAGACACATGCAGATTAAGATTCACAGTACAGAACCACGGGCAGGGGCGCTCAAATAGAAGTCACACACCCATGTTGGCTCTGCGTACGACAGCCCGGGACACTCCCCTTATGAATTGAGTGGGTGACAACAAAGCTACATGTCCAAGCTACAACCCACTGCCTGTGGTGACACGTCTGCATCTGATGTACACAGCACAATGTAATGTGGCAGGGCCAAGGGCCCTCATGCTTGCAGCAAGACCACAGGGACACACGCTGATATCATGTTGAACTGGCTACGAGCACATGCGCCCAGCCCCTTTATTGGCAGGGCAACATGTACAGTGAAGCCTGTGCTGGATGTGTGTGGGGTGAGTGTAAGCTAGTCCGCATGGAATGCCTGGTGCTGGCAACAACTTGAACATTGGACACCAGTGCAACGGAAACAGAAAACACATGCATAACAGAGTCAACTGCAGAGCAACATGGTGGGAGCTGGAGTAAGGACAGAGGTCACCCAATATTCAGTCAGGAGGTTCCGTGAGTTGCAGTGCACTGGGGTAGGGGCACTAGAGATGAGTTCGCACATGTGAAGGTAATGCTAGGATTGTGTCCCTTCGTGTTAGTCCTGATGCAGATGCAGTGGGGTGTGTTACACCTGCATCAACTTCCTCATCAACGTCACAGGTCTCCCACACTGCCTGAGGTGACAGTTGCGTGCGCATCCACAGTGCAATACCCAGTATTGGTTCCGGCTGTGTGGCTCGACTACCACCTCCAGTATGCATTCCTGCCTTGAGGATGTTGCCTCCTGCCCTCCCATTGTCTGTGCCATCTCCCATCCGTACACTTGACACATCTTCCTCATCATCGTCCCAGCCCTTCCCCACTGCATGAGGTGACATTGCTGTGCAACATTTCCACAGCACTAATGTCAATCCGTAATGGACAATGGCTTGCGGTGCACTGAGTCACTGGCACCTGGAGTGCTGAGCAGGGTATCAGGCCGATGATGGCATCCACGACAGGTCTGAGCAACTCCGTAAGTCTGTCAGGACCACCGTGTCGACTGTGGCACATGGCTGTTGGAGGTGGTCCTTGAGGTGGTGGCGTGTGCCTCCTGCGGTGATGCCACGTCTGGGCCGGTCAGGACTCGATTTGGTGTGTGAGCCCTGCTAGTACGCTCTAGGGGCCGGAGGCTGCACACAGCGCAGGGCCACAGAGAAATGGCGTTGATGACCCCAAGGCCAACGCTTCAGGAGCCATCCAATTTCTCAGAAGAAGGGGTCCCGGACCTGACTAGTACAGAGTTAGTGGCCCCAGATGCACAGCGGCTGGCACAGGCACCCAGCCACAGGACGGTGACTTGCGTTGCAGTCAGATGGGCCATGCGACCTGAGCGGGTCACTATCAATGTCCGAGGTGTATGTTGCAGAGGGTATCGGGGGATAGTGGAAGGTGTCCTCCAGGGCATGACGCCGAAAGGTTTGATTTTATCCGGAAGCAGCAAATGGAAGAGTGGAATGCGACAGCCTTGTTGCCACCACCAATTAGGTATCAGCTACATGAGGATGAAAACTGCCCCCTAGGCCATAGACTCGGACGCCACCAAAGTTCGACCAGAGAGTGTCCATGATTGTCGGTGAACAGACTTAGAGGCACCGGGGCTGAGAGGTTATGCTGTCTGCGATGATGCCGGTACACTGATATGAACTCAGCCATTGCAAAATGAAGAGTCTGTGACCTACTGGACCGCAGTGCAGGCCGGAGGCAGCGGTCAGTCATGGCCCACAGCCACGTGTCATTGGCTGGCAAGGCACAGAGTTAGTGACACAAGGGCATTTGTCAGTAGTCTTCGATCACCTCCGTAACGATGGTCTTGTTCCCTCCGGACTGCAACGCGTCATCCTCTTACACCTCTCCGTGTGTGCGATGACATGTATTCTGCCATCTGAATGACCAATGTTCAGTTCCAAATCTGTAGTGTTGGCCTGAGGCAGCGGTCAGCATGGCCCATTCACCGAGTGTCTCCGGCATAGGTTGGATGGCACCACCGGCCTGCGTAGTTCAGGTTCAGTGGTACCACATGTTGGGACACTTCCATGTATGTGACACGGGCTTTGTCCAGACTGAGCCACATCTTCTTACTCTTCTCCGTGCGACCACTGGTGTGGACTCTGCCATTCGTGCTTTGCGCCTTTGCGCCTAGGTGCTGGATGTGGGACCTACTGGTCCACACGGTAGTCCTGGTCCCTCATCTACTTGTCGCAGGCTGGTGTTGAACAGGGTTAGTGGCACCACGTGTCGCAAATAGCCCATATGGAATTATGCCTCACTGATCGGGGTGGGTCTGGTGCCGTGGCCAACCCACTCCTGTCACGCTTGGGGGGGCATAACAGGCAACATTTCCACAAGGTCCCCCACTGGCTGGGGTGAAATGGTTGCGTCCACTGTTTACTAGACTCCATACACCAGAGGTGTGTGTCGCCGTGGATATGGGTGTGTTCTGCATACTGCTGTCTGTCCAGCACATCTGCGCCCCTCTTGGCATTGTGTACTTTCCCAATCATGGTTCTACTGCACCCTTCACACATGCCTGGTTGCCACCTCTCCCCACCTTGGGCTGTTGTGTGGCTAAGGTGTCATGCTGTTGATGGCTCATGTTCACGTCTTGGCCAGGTAACCATTGTGAGTTGTTCTGTCATGTTTGGTGGGTGGTCATGTTGTTGTGCATGTTGGTAGTGATTTTGTGACGTGTGCTTTGCCAGAGTTGTGGGTTGCATGGTTGTGGAGTTGAGGTGAGTGCCCATTTGAAACTTGCCATGGGGCTATGCATTTCCATTGTTGTCATCCTGGGTAGGCTGGTTGCTGATGGACTGTTGGAGGGTGAAGGAATCGTGCACAGTGGCTGGGTATTTGGAGGCGACATTGTTGGAGGTTCCACGGTGTTCTGTTGTTGCCTGCACATTGATGTGAGTCGTGTGCTTCCTGTTGCGGTGATTGTGTGCTGTGTCACCAGGGGGCACAGGTGGGACATGTGTGCTGTGGATTGCCCCCAACACGTGGGTGCATCCTGCTATGGCGTATGGTCCTTGCTTGGCCTCCAGCGGATCCTGTGCTTTGTGTTGGACGTATGGGGACTGCGGTACCAGGGTGAAGCTGATGTCCAGGACAGATGTGGGGGACTTGGATGTGGTTGGCTGTGAGACTCCCCCACATCTGGCGGGTGTTGTTTGGGGGGTGCCAGGGACCAACAGGTGCAGCAATCCAGCAGCTTGGTGTGGGGTAGGATGTTGGTTGTCTGCTATGTTGGTGCCATAGGCCTGTAAGGTCTGTGAGGCTGGTGTGTTTCCTGGGGGTCCGCTGTCTTTGTCTGTGCTGCCTCTGTGGTTGTCTGGGGGGGGTGTTCAGGGTGTGCGGTGGGGTCCTGGGATGGTGTTGGTGGGTGTTGTGGCCCTTTTGAGTGTCCGGGCCGCATAATGTGTGGCTCCATGGCATCTGTTGCACTTCCGATGAGGCCCTGGGCTGTGCTCCCTTTTGTGGTGGTGCCTGCTGTCCGACTTAACACCAGGTCGGAGCAGGTGTAGATTTCCTGGTGCTAACACGCCTTATCGCCGGATTTGTGCCCTTATCGCCGATCGGGCTGGTCGTTGAGAATGTTGAGGTGTGTTGTTGTCACGGCTTTTGGCACGGGAACGCCTACTCTGCATCTCATTAGCGATAGTTACGGGGATCCTCTGTGGCGATGTTTTTTGCGGCTGCTATCGCGTGTAAACTGGTGCTGTGGGCTGTTAGCACCAGCTTGTGAATGGAGAGGTAAATTTATCACGACTTTGGCTGTGAAAAAGTGCCATTAATTCGGCGACAGCTCCTTGTGAATATGGCCTTCAGCTTTTTGTCTTTATTACCATCCCCATCACCCACCAGGATTCATCATTGCTTCCCAGCTAAAACAATTGTGTTGCAGGTATAGATTTCCTGCCCCCAACCTCCCTTTCCCTCGCCCCTCGCCCCTCCACATCCCATTTCTTTTATTCTTACGAATGTGTTGGGTCTGTTAGCGCGATAGCAGTTCTGGGCCTTCGGCCCTTGATAACAACAGAATAAATATGCTGACAAGATAAGATGGAAAAGCAAGTAAAATAAAAGCAATGCTTTAAAAAACCGCATATTTATCATTAGTATTGTTTTGCATTCTCCATACAGGAGCAGGTACATTTCTTTGAAATGTATTAGATGAGTTACACTTGCATCTTCATTAATAAATAGTGACCGTAAAAGCTTTTCCACAATGGTCGCCAGTCTGCACTGCTACGAACACTTTTTTTTCAGATCAAAATTTGTTCATTTCAAAGCAGTGCTAATTTACATAATTTTTAGAGTACTGCTTACATTAAAATGTATTTTAATTCCTACCATATTTTCTTTCTTATTTTGAACATTAATTTAAATTCCCAGCTTTAATTAGGAGTCTGCCTTCAGTATTATATTGCACCTAACTCAAATGCACGTCCTGTCAGGCTCGCGTGATATATTGTCCCGGCTGGATTTCTGAGACTATTGGTATGCAGCGAATTGTTTCCTTCATTAAGATATTTTCTTTAGCAACAGCTTGTACTGAGGCAAATAGGCATTCAATTTATCCAAGAAACCAACATGGGGCATGAAGATATGCGCTTCCAAATTATTCGAATGCATTTTGAATTTCTTCGATAATTTAACCAGGTTTTTGCTAGGCCGCTGTTTTTAAATTGAGTGATTTTTAACGCCGATCACATCCAGGAACTGTTCGTTTTGATGCACAAGTAATTATATTAAACCAAATCCTAGGACATCTGCAACCCCCAATATATTCTTTTAATCCTCTTACTCCTAGGGACCTCATTATGTTGTACCTGGAAATTACATCAGGGATATGAACATTGTTACCTGTCCTCTCTGAATAACTGGGCTTGCAGTAAATTTGCAGGGACTAAACAGTAATTCCTAGCGGAATAACACCTGGTATTACCGATTCATCTGCTAATCCTAAAGGGAAAATCAAGGTTTACTGTAATCTCTCATAAATTCGCCCTTAGATTTTCCAGTATCAGCGAAATCAGTATTTCTGGTGTGCAGAATTACAGGGCTTTACAACGTGGACTTCAAACTGAGACCATCGAGAATTCAGCAGTACTGTATTTTCACACCCCACCAATAGTACATAATTCACTATCAATCCCCCCAAAAACTCCACTTGCAGAAAACCTATGTGCTCTTTTAATCCTGCATCATCAGTTGTGGGGCACAAATGTGAGGCTGGAAAGTAAACTAACCAGCAATGTGGTATATTTTTCGCAAAATGTGAGCTGGAGTCCCCAGCTTATCTTAATGTGATTCTGTGCCCCAGTACAATCGATGCAGTGTGTGACTGCATCCCATGCCAATGTCCTGAAGGTACACAGTGTTCATGGATTTCCCTGGAGGGGGACCAAAAAAACACAAGCAAAATATTTCTAAATTCATGAGTTTAGGGGAAAACTGAGAGAATAGTCCTACAGACAAAAGTAACTGTTTTTCCCCCTAAAAATTGCATCAACAAATGGTTTGCTCTGATAAAGTCACCATCTTCCCAGCTTTGAGGAACATGAAGAGGTGAATAAAAAAACATTTTTTTTTCCTACAGTTTTGGCATTTTTCAAAGAGGTAGCCCATTTTTCCTATTTGTTGTGATCTCAACCTACTTTCAGTTTGTGGTAAGAACCATTGTGAAATTCATGAGTGAGCCAGGAAAGATATAGATTTCTGAAAGTGGACAAAATTCCAACTTCAGCCAGAAGTCATGTCTGTTAGGCACAAATGGAGCAAAATATAGTTGGTGATAATAAATGATCTACTATACTATGCTCTCAAATGTCTTCCAATTTAAATAGTACCTCACTAGTGTGGGTAGACCCAGTACCCTCGACAGAAAATGGGCCAAAACACAATGGGGCAGATTTACAAGCCCCGTACGGCACATTTGCGCCGCCGTTGCATCACTTTTGTGACGCAGTGGAGGCACAAAGCCAGCGCCATGCTGCGGGGTATTTACAACAAGATTTCACTCAGTCACTTTTACGGCCATGCTGCGTCAAAACCCTGCGCCTGCTTGAAGCAGGCATAAGGATTGACGCAGCATGTTGGGAATAGGGGCACCCCGAGCCTTGCTGGAACTGCGTCGCACTTGCAACGCGGCTCCAGCAATGTGCCGCCTTTCCGCCAGGGGATGCAACACGCATCTGCCCATCTGTGCGCCACGGTGCGCCACATTGTAAATGCAGCGCATCAGTGGTGGCGTACGGGTTGGCAGATGCGTCGCAACTCTTCTGGCGCATCCCTGCTGATTAGCAGAGATGCGCTAGAAGTAGTAAATCTGCCCCGACGTATGCATCATATTTTCCACTGAAATCTGCCCCTTTTTTTCAAACGTGGGCAGCTGTAGATTTTGGACCCTAGTTTAGCCGGCACCTAATGAAAACTAGCAAACTTTTATATTTTTTAAAACTAGACATCTAGGGGAATTTAGGGTGGTGTGACGTGTGTGGATATCACCAGGCTTTTTCACACAGAATCCCTTGCAAACCTCAAACTTGTACAAAAAAAGAATACTCACATTTTTGTAATGTAGAGTTCTGGAATCTGTGGGGAGCCACAAACTTCTTTACACCCAGCATTAACCCAAGTCTCCTGACAAAAATGGTACCTCACTGATGTTATTAGGCCTAGTGCCTGCAACAGGAAACTGCCCAAAATGCAAAATGAATACATCACATTTTTCCACTCAAATGTGACTCTTTTTATGGAAAGTGGGTAAATGAGGATGTTGTGCCCTAGCAACAAGGGAACCATAGCACACTTTCACATTTTTGAAAAATAGACACCAGAGGAAATCCAGTGTGGAGTGACTTATTTTTTACTAAGAATCCCTTTGCAAACAGTAAACCTTGACTACAAGAACACATTTTCCTCACATTTCTTGAATCGTTGGGGAGCCACAAACTTCCTTCCACACAGAATTCCCCTAAATCTCCCTATAAAATGGTACCTCAATTGTGTGAGGAGGCTTAGTGCCCATGACAGGAAACAGCCAAAAAATGCAACATCGATATTTCATATTTTTCAAATCAGAATTGGTCCTTTTTTTTGGAAAGTGGGTAGCTGTGGATTTTGTGCCCTAGGTCAGCCTGCACCAAGGGAAACCTTGCAAACTTGCACATTTTCGAACACTAGAAAAATGGGGTAATCCAGGGTGACAGGAATTGTCACCTAGAATCCCTTGCAAAACTCAAACTTTGAATAAAAAACACATTTTCCTCACATTTTTGTGATTGAAAAAACTGGAATCTATGGGAATCCAAAAGCTTCCTTCCAACCAGCATTCCTATTAATCTCCTGAAAAAAAATCTTTCTTCACTTCTATGGCCAGTCCTAGTACCAGAGACAGGAACGGCACAAAACACAACATGGATACATCACATTTCCCCACTGAAAACTGACCCATTTTTGCAACGTTGGTAGCTGTGGATTTTGAACCCAAGCTCAGCCAGCCCCTAGTGAAACCCAGCAAAATTTCACATTTTTGAAAGCCAAACACCTGGGAAATACAGGGTGGGGTGACTTGCATGGCTTTTACCTGCTTTTTTATCCAGAGTCCCTTGCAAACCACAAACTGACTAAAAATATATTTTCCTTAAATTTATGTTATGAAAATCTGGAATTTAGTGTTGAGCCACTGGCATCCTTCCATTCAGCATTCCTCAAAGCCTCCTGATGAAAACGTTACATCACTTGTATGGGTAGGTCTTGTGCAAAAATCAGGCACTATAACGAACTTGCTCGCAATTTCTGTCCTGCTGGATAAAGTGGCGGCCTCAGGAACGTTAATGCATGGCTGTTTCGTTGACTTTAAGGCTGCATTCGACCGCGTACCTCGAAGCCGATTATGGCTCAAACTGCGGACATGGGGGATTCCACCAGCGTTTTTACAAGCCATAATCATGTTACACACCAACACATGGGTTCGTATAAAACTTGGGGATGGAACCTATATCTCAAGGAAAATACAAACTTCCCGCGGAGTGAAACAAGGGTGTGTGTTGGCGCCCCTTCTTTTCAACCTTTTCATCTCTGACTTGTCAGAATCACTTGACGAAGTTCATTCTCACCCCCCAAAACTCGCCGGGACAAGAGTTAGTAATCTACTGTACGCAGATGATCTGGTCCTGCTAAGTCACACCAGGGTTGGCTTGCAGAGACTACTTGATCGGTTGTCTCTATATACCATCGAAAACGATCTCGAACTGAACTTAACAAAGACAAGGGCAATCACCTTTGGGCAAAGGAAATATCAAGGTGGAGGTTGGCGATACAACGGTAAAAACGTTGACAGAGCCCCTTCTTACAAGTATCTGGGGGTTCACCTGGACAGAAGGGGAATATTCTCTAAACACAGAGACGAGGTAGAAGCCAAAGCCCTGACAATCCAGGTGGTTTTTGAGACTCTAGCAAGGCAACTATCTGGCCCCAGTCTGACCCCACTCATAACTGTCATGAAGGCAAAAATTATCAATTTCCTCACCTATGGCCAGGAGATCATGCAAGGGAAAGACAACAGCCACGTAAATAAAATAATAACAAGAACATTCAAACAGGTGCTGGGTCTACCAAAATCTTCATCTCCCGCCCAAATACGTCTCGAGTTTGGTCTTCAAGACCATCAAGCAGTAGGGCGTGGAGTGTACATCAGGCTGTGCAATAAGTTGCGTACCTCCAGAGAAGGAACCCTGGAGGCCCTTTTGTGGGCGTAAATCTCAGCCGGCCAACCTGGCAGTTCATTCCGGCGCTACCTGCAAGATTCTTTAAAACTCCTCGACATAGAAGAAATCTGGTCCTCTAATCCACCGCAGCAGGCTCTTAAAATTCACATCAAAAGAAACGTCTGCAAGCACGCCTGGTCAATTGTATCAGGATTCAAGCCAGGGATTATGGCACACCATCTGTCATGTACCTACTCAGTGTTGTGGAAAAAAAGATTTTTGGCCCTCAGAATGGGTGAGTGGCCATTCCTGTACCATCTGCCAGGATGGCGCTGCACAAATCCCAACGTAACGTGCAGGGGGTGTGGGAGTAGCCCAGAAACAATCGAGCACGTGTCATGTCTATGTCCTGCAGTCCATGACGATCAAAAGTCCTTGTTAAAGAGCAAATGGAATAAACTTGGAATTCGTACGTGGCGGCAAGCCATCCTCGCATCAATGAACCCGGATAATCCACAGCTCAACATCCGGTTCACCAAGTTCATCACAGGAGCAGCAAGAAAATTTACACACAGTGAGAGCCAGCATGCCATTAATGGTTAACTATCAAAGGACAGATTAAACCCTTCACTGATTCACCCAATTTGTACACTTGTCCGCACCACCCAAGAACAGCAGAACATGGCCTTCTGCGTACGGATCATCTCGTTTTCCTGTGTAATCTTGGAACCTCCAAACATTGTACGCAGGGACCCTACAACATAAATGGATTCGCACCACTAGGGTCTTTACCACAAACACGGACTTAAATTACAGTGTTATTGATTATCGCCTTTTAATAACCAATGTCTGCCTGTGGCCCTAGTAGATGATAAAATCAGAACGGATGATCATGGCCCTTAACTGTTTTTTAATCACTCTTTTTAAAAAAGGGTTGTACCATTTAGATGAGTTAATACCTTTTATTATTATAAAAAACAGGTCTCTAGGATTTTAAACTATTTTATGACGCATATTTACTTGTTGTGATGGTACAAATGTAAATATTTTAATAACTATTCTTGATACATGTTTTTATTATGGCAGCATGTTCATCATTGTAATGATTTTTATTAATCAAACAATAAAGTATTCCTTGTATGGGTAGGTCTAGTGCCTGTGAAAGGAAATGGCCCAAAACGCAGCAAGAATGCATCACATTTTCCATCTCAAAACTGACCCTTTTTTGCAAAGTGGGAAGCTGTGGATTTTCAGTTCTAGCTCAGCTGGCACATAGAGAAACCTAGCAAACTTGCACATTTTTGAAAACTAGACAACAGGGGGGTGCATGACTCTTACCTGTTGATATTATCCAGAGGCCTTCACAAATGTCAAACTTTGGTAAGAAACACACATTTTCCTCACAGTTCTGTGATGAAAAATTCTAGAACCTGTGGGGAGCCACAAAGTACTTACCACCTTGAGTCCCCACACATCTCCTAGACAGTAACACCAAAGACCTTAAAGCGCTACATTGAGAGATAAGGAATAGGGCCCATAGCTGCTGTATTTAGGATGTGCTGTGGCACCCCCATGCAATCCTATGAACCTCAGACATTTTATATTCCAGAAGTTCCCATCACAGGTGTGCCTAGGTACTGGCTGAGCTAAGGCTCAAAATCCACACTTACCTGTAATGAAAAGAAGAAGGTGTGTTTTCACTGCATAAATGTGATGTGTCTATGTTGATTTGTTTTGTATTTTCCAATCATGGGAGCTAGGTCCACCCACAAAAATAGGGTTCACTTTTCATGTGGATATAGTTGGGACCGCTGATTGGTTGTCAATTTGTGGATCTCAACAGATTACAGAAATTTCAAACACAAAAAGCTTTGTATAGCATTATGTGAAAGTGAACAGAATAAATGCAAGTTACACCATACTGAACACCTCCGGATGTTTAGATTGTAAAATAAATGAGGAGTTCTTATTAAGGGCCAGATTTACATTTTGGCTGACATAGATGACTCCATCTCACCAATAGAGGACTTAACGTCTACCATGCTGCCACTACTCTGCCAGCCAAATTTAAAAATGACCACCAAGCTTGGAGCCACTGCAACTGTGGTTCCTATCACTGCCTTTTTATCTTTGATGCACACTGCTCCATCAACATGACAGGGCAGTCCATCAATTGTTTTTTAATTTTCAAAAACAAAATCCTGAAGCAGGATTTTCTTTTGGAAAAAACAAATGCCCCTTTACAATGGGAGTTATCTTTCATGCCAAGGGGGAAATTAGACAGTTTTCACTCCCCTTACCATTTTGATTTTCCAGGTGGTGACTGTCAGTGAAAACTGACCTCTATATCTGCATATCTAAATTAGGTGAGCGGGCAGCCTCAGATGGCCATTACTCAATCAGGACATGGGAGGGGTGCAACCATGCCAGAGACGGAGTAGTCCTCCCGACGGTTTCACAAATAGTCTGTCTGCATATATATCAAGGCGGTAGATCATTTCTCAGTAAGGATACTCTGTGACCATTGCAACAAAGTATCCTTACAGCCGGAGGTATAAATCTGGTACTAAATATTTAAAGTTAATCCAGCTCTTACACTTGTTGGTTTTAGCACCTCCAGAAATGCTAACTTCAAAGCACAAGTACTTATCAATGTATCTTAATATTGAAACTAAGACTACTGAAGGTGATCCCTAAAGCCACATCAAGTACATTCACACACCATTCATGCACCACACACAAGACTTTCATTATACCAGCCACAGGCCCAATGCAACATATCAGTGCACTCATATCAACATACCGGTGCAATTCAAGAGCCCATCACATTCATACGCTACAGGAGGGAATCCCTAGCAAGACAAACTCTCAACCATTCATCAACTAAATTGCACACAAACACGCCACAAACAAACCTCTATAAATACACATGTCCAGACATGTTGACAGTTGGTGCATCCACAACCTTTAAAAATGAACAAACAGTTTGACAACATTTTAACCACCTGTCAAGTAACCGCCTCCATTCTGAACTTTACCCAATGCATGCCTAGCAAACCTTTACTAAAAGCTCCCATGACAGCCACATCAGGTTCAGGAAGACATGTCTTACATGCGTCTTTAGCACAATCCCTGTGGTAATCCAGCTCCTTCTAGTTTGTGGATGCAAGCGCGAGTGTACAAGAATGTCTTTCGAGACCTACATTCCTCAAATTGAATGGCGATATCTACCTTTGAAACTAAGACAAACATGCTAAGGAATCAATCAATCATGGCATTTGTAAAGCACACTACATACCCGCAAGGGTCTCAAGGCACTGGTGGGGGGGAGGGGGGAAGCTGCTACTGATCGAAGAGCCAGGTCTTGAGAAGTCTTCTGAAGGTCAGAAGGTCTTCGGTCTGCCGCAGGTGGATGGGGAGGGTGTTCCATGTCTTGGCGGCGAGGTGGGAGAATGATCAGCCACCAGCGGTCACTTTTCGGATGCGGGGGACAGTGGCGAGGGTAAGGTCTGCGGAGCGGAGCTGGCGGGTGGGGGTGTAGAGGCTGATTCGGCTGTTGAGGTACATTGGTCCGGTGTTGTGGAGTGCCTTGTGTGCATGGGTGAGGAGTTTGAAGGTTATCCTCTTGTTGACAGGGAGCCAGTTTAGGTTTTTCAGGTGGGGTATGATGTGGCTGCGGCGAGGGATGTCGAGGATCAGGCGTGCGGAGGCGTTCTGGATGCGTTGAAGCCGTTTCAGGAGTTTGGCCGGGGCTCCTGCATAGAGTGCATTTCCGTAGTCCAGTCTAATGCTGACGAGGGCCTCATTGACCGTCCTTCTTGTTTCGGTGGGGATCCACTTGAAGATCCTGCGAAGCATGCAGAGGGTGTTGAAGCAGGAGGAGGAGATGGCGTTGACCTGCTTCGTCATGGAGAGGGTAGAGTCAAGGATGACCCCTAGGTTGCGTGTGTGGTCAGTGGGTGTTGGGGGTGTTCCTAGTGCAGTCGGCCACCAGGAGTCACCCCAGGCCGAGGGGGTAGATTCGAGGATGAGGACCTCCGTCTTGTCCGAGTTCAGCTTCAGTCAGCTGTTCCTCATCCAGTCGGCGACGGCCTTCATTCCTTCGTGGAGGTTGGTTTTGGCGGTGTGGGGGTCCTTGGTGAGGGAGAGGATCAGCTGGGTCTTGTCAGCAAAGGAGATGATGCTGAGATCATTCCATTTTGTGATATGGGCGAGTGGAGCCATGTAGACGTTGAACAATGTTGGGCTGAGGGATGAGCCTAGGGGTACGCTGCAGATGATCTCGGTGGCTTTGGAGCAGAAGGGGGGAGGCGGATGCTCTGTGTTCTGCCGGAGAGGAAGGAGGAGGTCCAGTCCAGGGCTTTCTCTTGGATTCCGGCATCGTAGAGGCGTGTTCATAGTGTGCGGTGACAGACCGTGTTGAAGGAGGCTGACAGGTCCAGGACGATGAGGGCCGCGGTTTCTCCGTTATCTAGCAGGGACCTGATGTCATCAGTGGCTGCGATGAGGGCAGTTTCGGTGCTGTGGTTGCTGCGGAACCCGGACTGGGACGGGTCCAGAATGCTGTTCTCCTCGAGGAAGCTGGTCAGTTGTTTGTTGACGGCCTTTTCGATGATCTTCACCAGGAACGGGAGCAGGGAGATGGGTCGGAAGTTCTTGAGGTCCTTGGGGTCCGCCTTGCGTTTTCTTGAGTAAGGCGTTAATCTCTGCATGCTTCCAGCTCTCTGGGAAGATCGCTGTCTCGAAGGAGATGTTGATGGTTTTCTGGAGATGGGGTGCGATGGTGCTGCTGGCTTTGTTGAAGATGTGGTGTGGGCAGGGGTCTTCCGGGGATCCGGAGTGGACGGTGTTCATGATCTCGATGGTGTAGTCGTCATTGATTTCGGACCAGGAGATCAGGCGGTTGGTGCGGGTGGTGGAAGAGGAAGCGGGGGTCTCAGTGGTTGCTGAGGTGGTGACGGTGTTGAAGCTGTCGTGGATGTCTGTGATTTTGCGATGGAAGAAGGTGGCCAGCGAGTCGCACAGGTCTTGTGAAGGTGGGATGTTGTTGGTGTTGGAGCTGGGGTTGGAGAGTTTCTTCACGATGTTGAAGAGCTCTTTGCTGTTGTGTGCGTTGTTGTCTAGGTGGTCTTTGAAGGTCCTTTTGGCAGATCTGATGAGGTGGTGGTGTCTGCGGGTAGCGTTCTTGTGGGCGGTGTAGCTTTCCGGTGTTCGTTCACGGATCCAGGTTTTTTGAGTTTTCGGCAGATTCGCTTGGAGGCTTGGAGATCTTCCGTGAAGCAGCTGGCTTTATTGCTAGTGTTGGTGTTGGGGGGCTTCTTGAGGGGGGCGAGGGTGTTGGCGCAGTCGTTGATTCACTGTTTGAGGTTGCGAGTGGCGGTGTCGGTCAGATCTGTGGGTGTGTTCCGGGCGAGGTAGGTGGAAAGCTGGTCTTCAGTGACTTTGCTCCAGCAGCGGTGTGGCATATGTTGGGTGCGGTGGTGCGTGGTGGGTTTCCAGAAGGTGAAGTGGATGCAGCGGTGATCGGTCCAGTGGAGCTCGGTGGTGTGGTTGAAGGAGATGTGGGAGCTTGCGGAGAAGATGGGGTCAAGCGTATGGCCGGTGGAGTGGGTGGGTGTAGTGACAAGTTGTCAGAGTCTGAGGTTGGCAAGGTTGTCGATCAGGGTGGAGGAATTGGTGTCGTTGTTGTTCACGAGGTGGAAGTTCAGGTCCCCGAGGAGGATGTAGTCCGTGGAGGCAAGGGCGTGTGTGCTGACGAGGTCGGTGATGGAGTCGCTGAACTGTGCTCGTGGTCCGGGGGGTCTGTAGATGAGGGTTCCTCTGAGGGTGGTGTTGCGATCGGTGTGGATCTGGAAGTGCAGGTGTTCGGCGGTGCTGATGGTGTCGTCGTTGTTGGTTGAGACTTTGAGAGTGATCCTGTGGACGATGGTGATTCCTCTTCCTACTCCATTGGTTCGGTCCCTGCGGGTGATCTTATAGCCTTCCGGGATGGCCATGGCGATGTTGGGTGCCGAGGAGGGGTTCAGCCAGGTCTCCGTCAGGAAGGCGACGTCTGGGGTGTTGGAGTCCATTAGGTCCCAGAGTTCCACGGCGTGTTTGCGTGCGGAGCGGTGTTGAGAAGGATGCATCTGAGGTGGTTGGGTTCTTTGGTAGGTGGGTTGGTCGGCCGGATGCTGGAGAAGCTGTAGTTCCAGCAGGAGAAGAGTCCTTGGGTGCGCTTCGGGGCGGCCAGGCAGCAGGTGCGTGATCGGCCAGTGTTGAGTGCGCAGAGGGTGCTGGAGTCGTAGCAGAGGCGGGCGTCATGGTGTTCGCGGGGGCCAGGGGTCCTGGCGCTGGGCGCGGTCCAGGCGTGGACGGGCACAGACGGGCTTGCCTTAGGCGCGCCACCAGCATGCCTGCTGCGCGCGGCCGCACATCGGCCGCCACATATGGGGAGGAGGGAGGGAGGAGCAGCTGGGAGGCGGGAGGCGGGAGGTAGGGACAGCGAATGAACAGTCAGGGGGGTGGGCCCGCTGGGGATGCAGCGGCAGAAATGGGAGCGGTGGACGGCACGGGGGCAAGGGCACAGAATCACGGGGGCACAGGAAGAAAAACAGGGCACAGATCACAGGGGCACAGAGGAAATATGGGGCACTGATCACAGGAGCACAGAGGAAAAAACGGGGCACAGATCACGGGGGCACAGAGGAAAAAACAGGGCACAGATCACAGGGGCACAGAGCAGAAATCGGGGCACAGATCATGGGGGCACAGAGGAAAAAACGGGGCACAGATCACGTGGGCCCAGAGGAGAAAACGGGGCACAGATCACAGAGGCACAGATGAAAAAACAGGGCTCAGATCACGGGGGACAGAGGAAAAAACGAGGCACAGATCACGGGGGCACAGAGGAAAAAACGGAGCACAGATCACGGGGGTACAGAGGAAAAAAATGGGGCACAGATCACGGGGGCACAGAAAGGAAACGGGGTCCGGATCACGGGGGCACAGAGGAAAAAAAAAGGGCACAGACCACGGGGCACAGAAGGAAATGGGGCACAGATCACGGGGGCACAGAACTTACCTCAGCAGCAGCAGCTGGGGCAGGGACAGGACGCACAGGCGGTGCTGTGCAGAGGGGGAGTGACCTACCTAACAAGGTCAAGTTACCTAAGTTACCTAAAGAGCACATCATGACCTATGAAGAACATTAGTTTTTAACACACAGGGTAGCCAGTGAGAATGTAGCATATGTCCTGTCCGCTTTTATGCACAGGGCTGTGACTGTAATGCACTTTTAACACAGCAAACTGAACATGTACTAAGTTCTGATTGAGGCGTAACATGGCAAACAGGACAAATATTTTACCCATACATGTAGCATTGGGTGCAGAGCTCTCTCTAATATTATGTGATGTTTGTTATAATGAGAGGCGATACTTAAACCTAAACCGGTCCCAGGATGCTTGTTTCTGGTCCAGGGAGGAACTGGCATCACCATACTGCCACAGGCCGGGCCAGGGGCGACGTTGAGTGTGTTTCCCTCCATCTCTGCTCCGGACTCCCTGGCTCTTATGGGCAATTTAAAATCGGGTTCTCCTCTTGACCCATGCCCTGCTAAATTTTTGGCGAAAGTGGCGGAGGTGATCAACCCGTTGGCCAATCCGCTTTTAAATCTTTCACTGAGGCTTGGTGTCGTCCCGCAGTCCTGGAAGCAGGCGATGGTGATTCCATTGCTCAAAAAATCTGGTTTGGATCCGAAGGCCCCGGTTAATTATAGGCCCATCTCTTTGCTGCCGGCCCTTACGAAGATGCTGGAAAAGCACGTCCATGGCGTGCTTTCCAACTTTGTTGAATCTAATGGGATCCTGCACGCCACCCAATCGGGCTTTCGTCCCCATCACAGTACTGAGACTGCGCTCCTGGAGGTCTCGGAAACCATTAAAGGGGTTCTGGACTCCGGGGGCAAAGTCATGCTGGTGATGTTAGATCTGTCGGCGGCATTCGACACCGTTCCCCATGTTGGTCTTCTCGCTAGACTTTTCGAGATAGGCCTGCGGGGGACGGTGTTCGACTGGTTTTCTTCTTTTCTAGCCGGCCGCCGGCAGTCGATCTGGGCCCCGCCGGATTCCGCCGTGATGCCGCCTCTGGGAGTCGGGGTCCCTCAGGGCTCTATTTTAAGCCCGACCCTCTTTAACATCATTATGACCCCATTGGCGGCGTTGGTGGAGTCGCATGGTGCCCAGATCGTATCCTATGCGGACGACACCCAGCTCCTCTTCTCTTGTAAGAGAGGAGGCGACTTTGATGGGGAGAGCATTCGGGATTGCCTTGGGGCTGTTTTTCATTGGTTCCATCTAAACAGCCTTAAGTGCAATTCCGACAAGTCCGAAGTACTTTTCTTTGGGTGTGATACAGAACCAGACTGGCAGGCCTGGTGGCCACGGGATATGTTCCCTCCGTCCTGTTCCTCTCAGGTTGCTAAGAATCTGGGGGTGAAGATGGATAACAGGCTTACCTTGAAATCCCAGATCCTGGGGGTGTCGGGCATTTGCTTTGGCGTCCTCAGGATGCTGCGGAGGTTTCTTCCTCTGTTATCCATGGAACACAGGACGCTGACTGTCCAGGCTCTGATTGGGTCCAGGTTGGATTATTCCAACGCTCTCTACCTGGGCCTTCCAGAGTACTTGTTGCAGCGGCTTCAAGTGGTACAGAATGCCGCTGCAAGGGCAATCTTTGGCCTTAGCAGGCGATCCAGGGCCTCGGGCCTGCTGGCAACTTTACACTGGCTTCCTATTCGTAAGAGGATCGCTTTTAAGGCGCTGACCTTGGCCTATAAAGCTCTTCACAAGGAGGGAGCCAAGTACCTCCAAAAGAGACTGGTTTTTTACCATCCAACCAGGTCTCTGAGGTCGGAAGCCCTGCATTTTGCTGTCGTCCCCCGGGTCAAGAAAGCGCGCCTCGGAGGCCGCTCGTTTGGATTGCTGGCTTCTCAGCTGTGGAACTCTTTACCACTGGCCCTGCGGGGAGCCAGCAGCCTATTAGCTTTTAGGAAAGGCCTTAAAACCTGGTTGTTTTCTCAGTAGCTGGTTCTCCGTGAATCTTTGGCCCATTCTTCTGTTAGTTCTATTTGATGTTATGTTTTTTATGTTGCAGTATTATCTCTTTCTCCATTAAAGCGCCGGGACACTCTTTTTGAGTAGCCGTGCGCTATAGAAATGAATAAATAACATAACATAACATAACATAACATGGCAGTTCGGTCTGGACTGTTCCCATGAGGAGCTGGGTCAAGACTGATTTCCATATGGCCGGGTCAAAACTAGGGTGGCGTGGTGAGCAAAAAAAAGATGGATTAAACCCAGATCCTTGTGGCTGGGGGTGAATATTTGTAATGCTCAGCATTCTATCCCTCATTTGTTCTTTTTACTTTGTCACCCAAAGTGAGATGGGTGTGCCCAGTTGTGGGTACCATGCTCACTGTGCCACTGGACTCAAGCTATCCTTGCTGATATGGGGTGATTCCTGAAGCCAGTCACAGGATGCCGGTTTCTAGTCTAGGAAAGATCTGGCTTGGCAGTTCCGGCTTGACTGTTCCCATGAGGAGCAGTGTCAAAACTGATTTGCATATGGCTGGGTATAAACTGGGGTGTCGTGGTGAGCAAAACACCAATGGATTAAATCCAGATCCTTATGACTGGGGGGTGAATGTTTGCAATGTTCAGCATTCCATCCATCATCTGTTTTTTCCCCCTTTTTTTTATAAAGCACACTATCACCTTTGAGGGTATCCTGTCGCTGATGCAAGAGCAGTGAGGATGAATTAACCTAGTAGAAAAGCCAGCTCTTCAGCTTTGTGCAGAATGCAGTAATGTAGAGACAGTGCATATGTGTAGAGGCAGGTAATTCTGCCATTTTTGATCCAATCAGGAGAAATCACGTCTCCTTGTTCTGAGTATGAATTCATCTGAGCAAAGGTGTCTGTAAGGTTTCTGAAATGTGAGGCGGTATTGAGGTATGCTGGTTCAGTGTTGTGTAAGGCTTAGAATATGTGTGGCGGGAGTTTGAAAAGAGCTTTGGATGAAGAGTCAATCGAGCTGTTTGATGTGCAGGGTGTGTACATTTTGGGAAGTTGAAGGAGGAGGCTGCCTACTGCGTTCTCTATGGTTTAGAGTCATCTGCTTAGGTGAGTGAGGGAGTAATTCAGTATCAGGGTGAGTGCAGCACCAATTGGTTTGAGTCCATTGGTGAAGATGAAGCGAAGGCATGTATTTCTGTACTACCTTTACTATCTGCCTTCTACCTATGCAATATCCCTGTGAAAGGAAGCCAAGAGGCCTGGTGTACATTGTAGAGTCTGTTTTGAATTATTATTGCATATATTTCTTGCAGGATGCCTTATTCGAGGTCACAAGATTCACTGTTCCTAAGCAACTTTAGTCAGGTGAGTTTTGTCCTCAGGAGATTTGAAAATTAACTACCAGTCGAAACATTGACATCCCTTACCTAAACTGCTTTCAAAACATGTTATGGTTTGTTCACCAGGAGATACCATATATAATCAGACAGGATGTCTGCTTACATTTGTTTGATATAATATCATATTCAGCCTTGTAATCTGTTCCGAGCCTTATTCTATGTCGTTATATACATATTAGTTCACTGTTCGGTTCAACATAAAGCAAATAGGAAAACATAGGACTGGCTAAGATGGGCACTGGGGACAGTAAACACGACTCTCCTACCTCTTTCCTTGCTTAGAGCAGTCTCTACAAGAACAACATGGTCAAGTCTTTTTAGCTTTTTCAGGAATACGTTTGGCAAAGTGCTGAGCCTGCAGCGTTGCCACATCCTCCAGGGCATACGAAGTAGAGGCTGCTGCTTCTGTAACAGAAATACCTCCACTGCAGTGATGTAACAAAGGCCCTGCCAGCCTCCACAGTGCGGGGGAGCCCCAAGTACCAGGGTGCCCCCTCAGCACAGTACCCTGGCCTGAGCGCTCCTGAGTGAATCCGTGCCGGGCCCCTCCATGGACTTTGCTGGAGGGCTTGTCAAGTTTTGTTACGCCACTGTTTCAATGACGATAAACTGAAAATCAAAGAAAAACATGTGTTTTCCCACAGTGGTCTGACGATAAACAACATACACATTGTATCCATCTGGATCAGGTAGGTAAACAGCTTTCCGATACCAAGTGCGGTTTTTATGACTCACATTATACGGCTGGAGAACCTGGGGGCATATTATCAAAGACGGCGTTAAAATTGTCGCCGGCGATAATGGGCTTGATAATATGCCGTGGAGAATTCCAATAGAAGCCCATGTTCACACCAGAACATGGACTTCTATTGAAATTCTTAAGGGCATATTATCAAGCCCATTATCGCCGCTTTAGCAGCAGTTTTCTGCCGCTAAACCGGCAATGCTCAGAGACACCCTACCAACGTTCGTACTGTATCGCATAAACGCTCGCTTTGAGGGTCGGAAGCCCTAGAGTTGCGTTTTTCTTTTATCCTTAAACTTGCTGCTATTTTAATATTTTTATTTGTGAATTAGGAGAACTTTGTTGTATTAGGAGATCTTGTTGCACATGTTTATAAAGATTTGTACGGCCCACTTACCCGCATTTTAAAACTACAGTTTACTCACTCGCTTTGTGAGACTCCTCCCCTTCTGTCCGGGCCTATCATCGGGCGCCATTTTTGATTGGGCTGACTGCCAGGGACTATTTCTTTCAGGCCAATGCAAGCGCGCTAGCCAATGCTCAGAGACACCCTACCAACGTTCGTACTGTATCGCATAAACGCTCGCTTTGAGGGTCGGAAGCCCTAGAGTTGCGTTTTTCTTTTATCCTTAAACTTGCTGCTATTTTAATATTTTTATTTGTGAATTAGGAGAACTTTGTTGTATTAGGAGATCTTGTTGCACATGTTTATAAAGATTTGTACGGCCCACTTACCCGCATTTTAAAACTACAGTTTACTCACTCGCTTTGCGAGACTCCTCCCCTTCTGTCCGGGCCTATCATCGGGCGCCATTTTTGATTGGGCTGACTGCCGGGGACTATTTCTTTCAGGCCAATGCAAGCGCGCAGCGGAGGCGCGCCAGAGGCAAGCCCGTCTGCGCCCGTCCGTGCCCAGACGGGACCTGGAGCCACCCCCCCCTGCTTCTGGCTTTACGATCCTCAGACTTACATACTCCCGCTCTTTTTTGTATAGCCTCCGACCGTCACCTGGTATTTATTGTTCTCGTTTGCGCTGTTATGACGCCCCTTTGTCCTGCCCTATATGCGCTCTGGCTCTCACATCCCTTCCCTCGGAGCTGTGTATTCCCTCTTCCTCTTTCTGGACTGCCACCCCTCTCCCAGTGACTGCACACCCCTCTGACTTCCCTCCTGACCTTAGTTTTATTAGTTTAAATTGCAGATCTCTGCCTAAACACAAGAGGGACATATTTGACCTCCTCACATCGTCTAGTCCGTCTGCCTTGTTTCTAACTGAAACCTGGCTCAATGACTGTTCTGGGCCGGACATTGCCACTGCCCTCCCTGATGAATACACCTTCGTGGGGCGTAACAGAACTCTCAGGGATGGAGGTGGCATTGCCATTATTTACAAGAGGAGCTACTCCTGCAAGTGGGAAGACCTTGACATCCCTAATTGTGAAGCAGGTAGTTTTAAATTGCTATTATCCCCGAATTTTACATTGTCCGGTGCATGGGCCGCTGCCCTTCCTGAGCTTATTGCTCCCCTTTTGCTGGAATCTTATAATTTCCTGTTATTAGGTGACTTGAACATCCATTTTAACGACACCTTATGCTCTACTAGCACTCATCTTATACAGGACTTTGCCGCCCTCAATTTAAGTCTTCTCAACTCCGGTCTAACTCATAAAGGCGGAAACCTACTAGACCCAATCTTTGCTAATCTGGACACTGTAACCTGTCTACCCTCCAGACATAATATTTGGTATGACCATTTTATTGTAGAGTTCTACATTAAGACAGCGGGTGCGCCTTGCCCTCCTGGCAACCCACACTCCCTTAGAACCAGTAGAAATTGGCAAAGACTTAACCTGGAGCAACTTAATAATTCTCTAGAAAAGACCTTGCCTCCTCTGTCTAATATCTCTACGGATGATGTGGGGACGATTAGTGTTAGACCTGGCACCTTGGCGTGAGTTTCCCTTCCACTTTTTGATGGTGTGCCTCGATTGTTTTGCTGGTGTTGTCCGCTCAGGGCACTGCGCCACGGCTAATCCGTGCCGCAGTGCAAGTGCTCCCTAGGTAAAGTGTACCTGTAATTGATGTTCATGATTGGTTTATTGGATTCACTGTCAGTCCCCAGTAAAGTGCACCAGGGGTGCCAGGGCTTGTGAATGCCAATGCCGCTGGTGGGATTGCAGCGCTGGTTGCGCCACCCACAGAAAGCGGCCGTGTAAAATGTGCCTAGTGTCTGCCACCGCAGACCCTGTGCGCGGTCTGGGACCGTCGCGCTGACTGCGCAAGTGCCCCCACTTGCCAGTCCCTAAACCTTCCCTTACCTACATATTAGCCACCCCTCTGGTAGGCCCAAGGGCAGGGTGCATTGTAGGCATAAGGTAAGACATGACCTGATGTGTGTGGCATGTCTTAGTAGTGAATTACAGCCATTTTCGTTCTTCACTATTGAAGGCTACCTGCTCTCCATAGGCCAGAATGGGCTGCTGGAGTCACTACACGCTGTGACTCCAGTGGACTCAGAGAGCATGGTAGAATGTCAAGTTTAGTATGCCTGAACTCAGAATAATAAAATACTTCTTGTAGTCAAGTTTATTTTAATATCCTGGGTTTGTAAATACTACTTTTAGAAAGTTAGTATTTACTGACCTGACCATTTCAGTCCGCCTCTGCTGTGTGTGTGTGTTCTGCCTAGCAACAGTAAGGAGCAGGGTTGGGGAATCCCCAGAGACAGGTTGGCTGCCAGGTGGTGGGTAGGGAGATGACACCAGGATGGGTGGGAGGAGTACACCTTGACTCTTGGATAGACCTGTGCTCTGCCACCACAAAGCCGGCGCCGCCCCCTGTGGGGCGGCTGATGTCTCTGCCCTGCTGCTGAAAGGAAAGAGCAGAGTCACCATAACAAAGTGCTCCAGAACTGGACTGAGCCAGGCCTAGGCCCCCTGGCGCTAAAGAACAAAAGAATCATGGTATAAAAGTAGGAGCCTGGCTCCTAAGAAATCAGAATCCTGTTTACCACAAAGAACCTCTGCCCGACTAGAAGGAGAAGAAGACGCTGGAGGAGCTGGCCTGCTGCTTGCCTTGCTGAGAAAGGAGAGGAAGAGACTACTGAAAAGACTTTTGCTACTTTGTGCTTTAAACATTCTCCAATGGCTTGATCTGAGCTTGCCCCCTGAACTGAACCCCAGGACCAGTGGGTTCTCTGTGCTTTTGCTCGTCCTCCGATTCGAGCCGTGTGTGCATCCCGCTGGAAAGAGACTGCGCCCCTCATCGCCCCTCCTAGGGCCGTGACACTCAGGAGCTTGCCTGCCTCAACCCCGTGAGAGCCTCGCTCCGTCCGGAGCCGCTCTCTGTCCCCGGGCTAGGTTGCCTGCACCCCTGTCACCGCCTGTCACTGGAGCGCGCTGACCGCGCTATCACCCCTCCGGCCGGAAACCGTCCGACGACTGTGATCTACGCCGGGTCATCCAGCTGCACTGACCGTGCCCTGTGACCCCGCTTCGCTATCCCCGGACATCTCAGGCCGCGCCGCCCCCGTTGTGGAGACCCCCTGCACCGCCGTGCCGAGGGTCGCTGGCCGCGCCTGCCTACCTGCCCACACCCGCTGATCGAGGACCCAAGACCTCTTCCCAAGCTGAGAGTCGCACCGACCTGTGCCGGCTCTCCACGTCACGAAAGAAGCTCCAGTACCGGGCTCGGGGCCCGCAACGCCTTATTTCCCCGTTCGCAGGAGCCGATCTCTGTAAGTACTGTAACCACAAGTAACATTTGCGAGAGACTACAAAGTATCCATTTGAAGCTACGAACAAAGAACATTTGCCTGCTTTACAACCTGGTGGCATAGCGAAAACGTTATTGGTCTTGTGATAAGTCTGCTGAGATATATATACCTATTTTTACATAAAGAAGCGTATTTTTCTACATATCCAAGTCTGGTGTCTGTTTCTGGGGGGATTGATGTATTTACTGTATGTATGATTGTAAGTGCTTAACCAACAACGCCTGAGGAATCGCCTTGGCTGCTCACGCCACGCACCTAGAGGGTGAGCAAGGGTCATTCACGAGGGGTTATCCTGCGCCCTGACGTAGAGGAGAGGGTTCCTGCTTGACACAAGGGCAACCTTGCGCCAACCAGAGACCCCCAAGTCTAACATTGTTGGCAGCGTGTGGGATTTCGGATTTGCATTTGTAATTTGCATACAGTGAATTATTAATCACCAGATAGTGAGAGCAGACCAAGTAACGCAGCCACAGGTTTTCATTTTTGAACTTTGTTGAGACATCTGCCATTTTTGCAACCATGCCTGGCTCACTCTCTGCTGGAAGAGCACACTCTGTGATTTCTGGAATGGATGAGGTGGATTGGGAGGGACTGGAAGGCTACACGATAGAGCAATTGAAAGGCTACAGTGTAAAATTCAGAGTTCCCCATGCTGGATTCAAGAGGAGGGCCCAGTACGCCAAGGCGTTGAGAGCCTGGAAGGAGTCACGAGACCCACGGAATGCGGGGGACATCGTTCCACCCGACAACCTTGAGGAGCACAGCAGAGTCCGGTCGCCAGAGGAGCTGGCAGACAGGGCAGCAGACAGGGCGCATGCAATGGAGATGGCAAAGTTGGCAGGACAAATGGAAATGGAAAAGCAGAAGTTGGCCCTGGAGGCACAACAACGCCAAATGGATCATGATATAAGATTGAAGGAGTTGGAGCTGAAGGCGAAAAGTTTGGACACCGCTCCTTCTGGTGGCAGCACTCCACCGGTGCAGGTAGAGTCTAAGGTGTACATCCCCAAAGATGTAGTAAAGGAGTATTTTAGAAAGGATGACATAGGGCAGTGGTTTAGAGCCTATGAGGTGGCCATGTCTTCACACCGGGTCCCTGAGAAAGACTGGGGAGCGGGGTTGTGGGGAAGGTTCCTTGCTGAAGGGCGTGACACACTGTTAGATTTTTCCTTAGATCTCCAAGCCTCATACCCCCATATGAAGGAAGCTTTAATGACCAGGTATGGGTTAACTCCTGAGCTATATAGACAGAGGTTCAGGGAGACTAAGAAGATCCCTGAGAGTACGTATGTGGAGTATGTAACTTTTTTCTGCAGAGCACTGGATGGTTGGGTGAAGGGTAGCAAGGTGAATGATTATCAAGGGCTGCTTGATTTAATTGCATGGGAGCACTTGTCCAGTCAATGTTTTCCTGAGCTACGCCAGCACCTGATTGATAGCAAGCTGTCCAACCCGAGGAAGCTTGCTGAGGAGGCGGACCGCTGGCTCAGCACCAGGGTCCACAAGGGTCAAGTGGGAGACTCCGCCAAAGGTGGGCAGGGTCCCCCGCAGAAGAGTGGGGGGACAGGGGTAAACAGAAAGGGTTCCAAAAAGGCCCCCAAAGTAATCCCCAAGGGAACCAGCAGAAGGGTTCTCAGCCTCCCCCACCCCCGCAGCAGAACGAGGCCCCGACAGGTAGACCTGTTCCAAAGGGGCCCTTCAATTGTTATAGGTGTGGTGACCCGGGTCACATTGCCTCTGATCCTAAGTGTCGCCTGTTTGGTAAGACCGCACCCACTGGTGCTCCACCCCGGCAAGTAGCTAATATTAACTTTGGGGAGGAGGTAGCAGTCCAGGAGGGTGGGGGTCCCGGGCAGATGACCCTAGTCTCGCTAGGAGACAGTGAGATGGTCCCTGAAACCTACTTACCCTCTAACACTAAGAAATATGGGCAAGTAGTGACCATCAATGGAAAGAAGGTTGAGGATCTTAGAGATACAGGAGCCAGCGTGACCTCGGTGAGGCAACACCTGGTGTCTCAAGAGCAGATTGTACCCAATGCCTACTGTAGGGTTGTCAATGCTGACAACGTCGAGAGTCGTTGTCCAATGGCTCAAGTTCCCTTTGAGTGGGGGGAGGTCTCTGGTACTCTACAAGTCGCTGTGAGAACTGACATGCCTGTAGACTGTCTGCTAGGGAACGACCTGGAGAGCTCCCCTTGGGAAAAGGTGGAGAAGACCACGCATCTGAGGATGGTGGGTCTGCCCGACTGGGCGTGCGTGACCACCCGGTCCATGGCAGCCAGTAGGGGTGTTGAGAGGGTCCTGGAGCCTGAGGGAGAGGTCCAGGAACCGGCCTTAGGGAGAAGGCGCAGGAGGCGCGGGAAACCGGCCCCCGAAGTTCCCACGGCCCAGGAGGAAGTAGACCCTGAGGGGGATGCTCTGGAGCCTACCGGGGAACAGATTGCCGAACTGGGAGACCTGCCTGAGCTGACCCATTGGCAGCAAGAAGGAGGTCCCTCCAGGGAGGAATTCTGCAGGGAGCAGAAAGAATGCCCTTCTCTCGTGGGTATGCGGCAGCAGGCTGCAGACCAGGCCAATGGTGTTCAGGCCAAAACACACTACGTGTACTGGGAGAGTGACCTCCTGTATTCCGAGCCTAAGGCTGCTGAACCTGGGTCAGCCCGTGTGCTGGTGGTACCCCAGAAGTTCAGAACCTTCCTACTGGGGCTGGCTCATGATGTGCCGTTAGCAGGACATTTGGGGATGGACAAGACCTATGACAGGCTTGTCACCCACTTTTACTGGCCCCAAATGCACAAGAATTCAGATTCCTACTGCAGAACATGTCAGACTTGCAAGGCAAGTGGTAAGAGCGGAGGGAAGCACAAGGCTCCTCTGCAGCCCTTCCCCGTGGTCGGTACGCCATTCCAGCAAGTGGGTATTGATATTGTGGGGCCTCTGGACCCCAAGACAGCCCTGGGCAACAGGTTCATCCTGGTCTTGGTGGACCATGCCACCCGGTACCCTGAAGCCATCCCTCTGAGGACAGTGACGGCCCCAGTGGTGGGACGAGCACTGATGGGAATTTTCTCCCGAGTGGGATTCCCTCTAGAGGTGGTGAGCGACAGGGGGACCAATTTCATATCCACATATATGAAATCCCTGTGGAAGGAGTGTGGGGTAACTTACAAGTTCACCACTCCTTACCACCCCCAAGGAAATGGGTTGGTTGAGAGATTCAACCGAACCCTCAAAGGCATGATCATGGGCCTGGACGGTCCAATGAGGCGTAAGTGGGACGTCCTCTTGCCATGCCTGCTCTTCGCTTACCGAGAGGTGCCACAGAAGTCTCTAGGGTTCAGCCCCTTTGAGCTTCTGTATGGTCACCCGGTAAGAGGACCTCTGAGTTTGGTAAAGGAAGGCTGGGAGCAATCTCCCAGGAAACCTCCCCAGAATGTATACAGTTACATGCTGGCCTTCCGAAACCAGATTAGGCGTTTCAGGCAACTTGCTGAGGCAAATCTGGAAGCCAGCCAGGAGGAGATGAAGCGGTGGTACGACCGGAATGCCACTCTGGTAGAGCTTCAACCTGGACAAAAGGTGTGGGTCTTGGCCCCAGTGGAGCCTTGTGCACTTCAGGATAAGTGGACAGGTCCATTTGAGGTTGTGGAGCGCAAAAGTCCTATCACCTACTTGGTGGACATGCAGTCTCCCAGGAACCCTTTGAGGGTCCTACATGTTAACCGCCTTAAGCCCCACTTAGAGAGGACCGAAGTGGGCATGCTGCTGGCCACTGATGATGGAATGGAAGAGGAGACCGAGCCTCTTCCTGACCTCTTGGTAGCCTCTGAGAAAGATGGGTCAGTGGATGGAGTTAACCTCTCACCCACCCTGACGCCCGAACAACAGGAAGATTGCCGCCACTTGCTGGGGCAGTTTCCAGATAGGTTCTCCCTGGTTCCTGGTGTCACAGATTGGTGCGTCCATGATGTGGACACAGGAGACAGCTTACCTGTGAAGCACAAGGCTTACAGGGTAACTGACAGGGTCAGAGCTTGCATCAAGGAGGTGGTCTCCAAGATGCTTGCGCTAGGGGTGGTTGAGTCCTCCAGCAGTCCTTGGTCCAGCCCCGTGGTCTTGGTCCCCAAAGCTGCTGTGCCGGGAGCCACACCTGAACTCCGGTTCTGTGTGGACTACAGAGGACTCAATTCAGTAACGAAGACTGACGCGCACCCCATCCCCAGAGCTGATGAGCTCATTGATCGGCTAGGGGCTGCCCGGTTCCTCAGCACGTTTGACTTAACGTCTGGGTACTGGCAGATCGCCTTGACCGATGGGGCCAAAGAGAGGTCAGCATTCTCTACACCAGATGGGCACTTCCAGTTCCGAGTCATGCCATTTGGAATGAAGAATGCCCCTGCCACCTTCCAGAGGTTGGTCAACCAGGTACTGGTTGGGCTGGATGCGTTCAGTGCCGCCTACCTGGATGACATCGCAGTGTTCAGTGCCACCTGGCCTGAACACCTGCGCCACCTCTGGGAACTGTTGATGGCTCTGCGCCGAGCAGGCCTCACGATCAAGGCAAGCAAGTGCCAGATCGGGCAGGGTTCCGTGGTGTACTTGGGACACCAAGTGGGGAGTGGCAAGGTGGCACCCTTGCAACCCAAAATTGAGACCATCCTGGCTTGGGAACCCCCCAAGACGCAGACCGCAGTGAGGGCCTTCCTGGGGCTCACTGGGTACTACAGGAGGTTTGTCAAGGGCTATGGAACGATTGTTGCCCCCTTGACAGAGCTGACTTCCAAGAAGCAGCCCAGGAACGTGATCTGGACTGACACCTGTCAGAAAGCTTTCGACACCCTGAAGATTGCCATGTGCACGGCGCCCGTGCTCTTGGCCCCTGACTTCTCCAAAGAATTCCTCGTGCAGACAGACGCTTCAGAGCATGGTGTAGGGGCTGTTCTCTCACAGATGAGGAGGGCTGGGACCAACCCGTAGCCTTCATCAGTAGGAGGTTACTTCCACGGGAAAGTAGGTGGAGTGCAATTGAGCGAGAAGCATTTGCTGTGGTCTGGGCGCTGAAGAAGCTAAGACCCTACTTGTTTGGGTCTCACTTCCGGGTTCAGACGGACCACAGGACCCTCAGATGGTTGATGCAAATGAGGGGTGAGAACCCGAAGCTGTTGAGGTGGTCCATCTCCCTACAGGGTATGGACTTTACGGTGGAACACCGTCCTGGTACAGATCACGCCAACGCTGACGGTCTGTCCAGGTATTTCCGCCTTAGTGACGAGGAACCCCCTGGGCAAGGGTAGTTCTCCCCACATTTCAGCTGGAGGGGACACGTGTTAGACCTGGCACCTTGGCGTGAGTTTCCCTTCCACTTTTTGATGGTGTGCCTCGATTGTTTTGCTGGTGTTGTCCGCTCAGGGCACTGCGCCACGGCTAATCCGTGCCGCAGTGCAAGTGCTCCCTAGGTAAAGTGTACCTGTAATTGATGTTCATGATTGGTTTATTGGATTCACTGTCAGTCCCCAGTAAAGTGCACCAGGGGTGCCAGGGCTTGTGAATGCCAATGCCGCTGGTGGGCTTGCAGCGCTGGTTGCGCCACCCACAGAAAGCGGCCGTGTAAAATGTGCCTAGGGTCTGCCACCGCAGACCCTGTGCGCGGTCTGGGACCGTCGCGCTGACTGCGCAAGTGCCCCCACTTGCCAGTCCCTAAACCTTCCCTTACCTACATATTAGCCACCCCTCTGGTAGGCCCAAGGGCAGGGTGCATTGTAGGCATAAGGTAAGACATGCCCTGATGTGTGTGGCATGTCTTAGTAGTGAATTACAGCCATTTTCGTTCTTCACTATTGAAGGCTACCTGCTCTCCATAGGCCAGAATGGGCTGCTGGAGTCACTACACGCTGTGACCCCAGTGGACTCAGAGAGCATGGTAGAATGTCAAGTTTAGTATGCCTGAACTCAGAATAATAAAATACTTCTTGTAGTCAAGTTTATTTTAATATCCTGGGTTTGTAAATACTACTTTTAGAAAGTTAGTTTTTACTGACCTGACCATTTCAATCCGCCTCTGCTGTGTGTGTGTGTTCTGCCTAGCAACAGTAAGGAGCAGGGTTGGGGAATCCCCAGAGACAGGTTGGCTGCCAGGTGGTGGGTAGGGACATGACACCAGGATGGGTGGGAGGAGTACACCTTGACTCTTGGATAGACCTGTGCTCTGCCACCACAAAGCCGGCGCCGCCCCATGTGGGGCGGCTGATGTCTCTGCCCTGCTGCTGAAAGGAAAGAGCAGAGTCACCATAACAAAGTGCTCCAGAACTGGACTGAGCCAGGCCTAGGCCCCCTGGCGCTAAAGAACAAAAGAATCATGGTATAAAAGTAGGAGCCTGGCTCCTAAGAAATCAGAATCCTGTTTACCACAAAGAACCTCTGCCCGACTAGAAGGAGAAGAAGACGCTGGAGGAGCTGGCCTGCTGCTTGCCTTGCTGAGAAAGGAGAGGAAGAGACTGCTGAAAAGACTTTTGCTACTTTGTGCTTTAAACATTCTCCAAGGGCTTGATCTGAGCTTGCCCCCTGAACTGAACCCCAGGACCAGTGGGTTCTCTGTGCTTTTGCTCGTCCTCCGATTCGAGCCGTGTGTGCATCCCGCTGGAAAGAGACTGCGCCCCTCATCGCCCCTCCTAGGGCCGTGACACTCAGGAGCTTGCCTGCCTCAACCCCGTAAGAGCCTCGCTCCGTCCGGAGCCGCTCTCTGTCCCCGGGCTAGGTTGCCTGCACCCCTGTCACCGCCTGTCACTGGAGTGCGCTGACCGCGCTATCACCCCTCCGGCCGGAAACCGTCCGACGACTGTGATCTACGCCGGGTCATCCAGCTGCACTGACCGTGCCCTGTGACCCCGCTTCGCTATCCCCGGACATCTCAGGCCGCGCCGCCCCCGTTGTGGAGACCCCCCTGCACCGCCGTGCCGAGGGTCGCTGGCCGCGCCTGCCTACCTGCCCACACCCGCTGATCGAGGACCCAAGACCACTTCCCAAGCTGAGAGTCGCACCGACCTGTGCCGGCTCTCCACGTCACGAAAGAAGCTCCAGTAACGGGCTCGGGGCCCGCAACGCCTTATTTCCCCGTTCGCAGGAGCCGATCTCTGTAAGTACTGGAACCACAAGTAACATTTGCGAGAGACTACAAAGTATCCATTTGAAGCTACGAACAAAGAACATTTGCCTGCTTTACAACCTGGTGGCATAGCGAAAACGTTATTGGTCTTGTGATAAGTCTGCTGAGATATATATACCTATTTTTACATAAAGAAGCGTATTTTTCTACATATCCAAGTCTGGTGTCCGTTTCTGGGGGGATTGATGTATTTACTGTATGTATGATTGTAAGTGCTTAACCAACAACGCCTGAGGAATCGCCTTGGCTGCTCACGCCACGCACCTAGAGGGTGAGCAAGGGTCATTCACGAGGGGTTATCCTGCGCCCTGACGTAGAGGAGAGGGTTCCTGCTTGACACAAGGGCAACCTTGCGCCAACCAGAGACCCCCAAGTCTAACAATTAGTACCTGGCTTACCTCTGCAATTGATTTTTGCCTCCCGGCACGTAAATGTAAGCAAAATTTTCTGCACCCCCCTGCTCCTTGGTTCAATGAACAACTAAAAACGGAGAAGTCCCGTTGCAAAAGACTGGAGCGTATTTGGAGGTCAAACTACTCTCCCACAGATAAAGAAAACTACAAACTCGCATTACATAAAAATCACGCTCTATGTAATACTGCCAGGGCCAATCACGTTAACAACACAATACTGAAAGCTCAGAATCGTCCCAAAGCTCTTTTTAAGGCAGTTCAGGAACTATCCGGTATGTCATGTGCTCCCAAAGCCCCCTGTCTGGATAGCACTCAATGCAATTCCTTGGCGGACTTCTTTACGGAGAAAATTGACAGCATCTACGCGGGTTTTGGAGCTTTACCATCTGTTTCATCCAGTTCATCCATACAGAACCATGACCAACCATCCATTCAGGACGACCCTGCACGGTCCTCATTTCCTCTATTGGATAAGTGGGAACTCATTTCTATGCCCGTCTTCCAGAAACTGCTGGCAGAGATCAAATCCGGCTCTCCCTTGGATCCCATGCCCCCTCAGATTCTTTGTACCCTAGCCTCCGTCTCACTTGACTGTATCTTGGCTCTCTTGAATGCTTCTCTCATTGAGGCAACTGTCCCTAACGTCTGGAAGCATGCGATGGTGGTCCCGCTCCTGAAGAAAGCTAATGCTGATCCCAGCAACCCAGCCATTTCCGACCCATCTCCTTGCTTCCCTGCCTCTCGAAGGTGCTGGAGAAGCATGTCAACCGTCACCTAACCACTCACATTGAATCAGCGAAAGTCCTTCATCCTTCCCAGTCAGGTTTTCGGGCGGGCTTTTCTACGGAGTCCACCCTTCTGGGAGTCACGGAGACAGTCAGGCGTCAGGTAGATAGAGGGGAGACGGTGGCACTCATCCTTTTGGATTTGAGTGCCGCTTTTGACACCGTCTCCCACACTATCCTTCTTTCTGCCTTGAAGTCTGTTGGGATCTGTGGCTCCGCACTTGCTTGGATTTCCAATTTTCTTTCTTATCGCACTTTCCAGGTCTTTTCCCCCTCTTCGGTGTCCACTGTTCATAATGCCCCGTATGGTGTCCCCCAAGGTTCTATTCTCAGTCCTTTGTTCTTTAACCTTTATGTTAGACCCCTTGCTTTTCTTGCCGAACAGTCTGGACTATCTATTTTTTCGTACGCTGATGACACTCAAATCATTTTCTCTCTTTCTTCTAATCAGCACTCCCCCTCCTCTTCTCTTCGTTCTGGGCTTACTGACATCGCCAATTGGATGCTGACTAACAAACTGAAGCTGAATGGCGATAAAACGGAGCTGCTCCTGTTCGGGCCGGACTCCGCTCTCTGGGGCCCGCAACATTGGCCTCAGCAAATGGGACCATTGCCGGTCCCAGCAACAACAGCACGCAATCTCGGGGTCCTCTTTGACAATCAGTTATCCATGAGGCAACACGTGGTTAAAGTCTCAACCACCTGTACTACCATCATCAGGTGGCTGAGGAAGATCACATGGATGCTTCCCCCAGACACCCAGAAGTCAGTGGTCCAGGCCTTAGTGACATCGCGGCTGGACTACGGTAATGTACTTCTTCTGGGTGCCTGCAAGGAGGTCTCCCGTAAGCTTCAAGTGGTCCAGAACATGGCTGCCCGTTTACTTTGCAATCTGCCTAGAACCACCTCAGTCTCCTCTTCCCTGCGCAGCCTGCATTTGCTGCGCATAGAATCTAGGTCCAAATTCAAAGCTCTATGCTTTATGCACCGTATCAAAATTGGAAAATCCCCTCACTATCTATCCACCTTAGTCCATCAATATTGTCCCTCCCGCACTCTCAGATCCTCCACTCAATGCAGATTCTCTGTCCCCCATTTCAAGCGTGCTAGAGTTGGTGGGCGCTCTTTTTCCTACTTGGCGCCCTCGCTCTGGAACTCGCTTCCCATCCCTTTGCAGTCTGAAACATGTTATCTTAAGTTCCGCAAAGGAGTGAAAACCTGGCTGTTCTCTTTGTAACCTGTTTCTTGCACTCCTGTTTGCCCTCTTTTACTTCTGTGCTCCTAGCGCCGGGAAACCCACGGGTAGCTGCGCGCTTAATAAATTCATATATAATAATAATAATAATAACGCCGTCCTTGATAATATGCCCCTACGTTATTCTTATCCACTCCACCCATGTATTTGTTGTACTTAAGTATACATGTCGCCTTGTGAACTTTAGGCCATCTTTCACAAACCATGATGAGGAGCTGCTTTCATCATGAATTGTAGTGTGCATGTAAACATCATGCTTATCAGAGAATTTCACTGCAAGCAGTTTGTTCAAATGAAACACAGTGATTGGAGATTTTTGGAACTTCTTACAAACAAGCTTCTGTGGGAATCGCTTGTGGCAACAATAAACTGTACTGCATGCCTCAGTGCCAGCTTTGCACAGCTCACTGAACAGCTCTACTCCGGTATAGAAATTGTCCACCTAAATGTTATGCCCATTGTGAAGGAGTGGCTGGCAAGCTGCTATGCAATCTCTTCTGTGACTCCAAGTGTGGGAGGGAAACCTATAAGATTTAGTGTGAAGTCTTTCCCTTTATACAGTATCAAACAGTACACATAGCCAGTAGAGATCTCACACAGCATGTACAACTTGATGCCAAAGCGAGCTCTTTTGCTCTCAATGTACTACAGCAACAGCAGCCATCCTTTGTACAGGATCAAGGACTCATCAATCGCTATATTCTTTCGAGGAGTGCGAATCTCTGGAAACCTGGCAGACAAATGTTCTACGACATGGATGGTTCCAGAGCAATACAGCAGAATCGTCATTGATATGCAGCATGTGCTACAATACCAAAACCCTATCTGCTCATGTATGGTGCAAAGGTGGGTTTTACCCAAACCGTGTGAGTAGACTAGTAAGACTGCAAGTTTGAATGATGCACTAACCCCATTTTGAACATGAGGAAGAAAAATATGTTCAGCTCCTCAAGTAAAGTGGAAGTCCACTGGTGTGCCCTAGAATGAGTGCCTCCATGTGCCCTCAGAAATTGTTCAGCACACAAATATGTTTGCTACACAAATTGCTCAAGGGTGTTAATATTCAGAAAGAGATGGACATAGTCAATTGGCAAAAAATTGGCTGTTTTGACCATACACCCAGCGTTGCCAGTGAACAGCGGAATTTGGTGCTGAACTAATTTGGGGGCTGCCAAAAGAGCTAACCATCTTTGCTTGCCACCTGATAGATGGGTGGGAGGGGGGTGCCAGGTTCTGACACTGAAGCAATCCTGTCCCTCTCCCACCCTTTTTGGTAAAAAAAGGAATCCTCTGCTGCAAGCACAGGAGGATCCTTTCCAGCCCTCTCCAGTGGCAGAGAACAGCCGATAGACCCACCGGAGAGGGAGTGTGGCCATCAGCCACACTTATAGGGTTAAAATAAAACATTGTTTTGATAAGATATTTAGTTGTAGATGAAAATAAAAAGAGATAAACATTTGCCAATCTCTACTCACAGCTGTAAGTTATTCATGAATCCCTATTACAGCCATCAACATGAGCGTATAAGCAAACAAGAACAGTAAATCAGTCACCAACCCAAATCTTTCGAAACATTATAACCATATTAGGTTCTGGTGAAGGTACTGAACTGAAGGTGCTGAGGCCAAAATGCAAAATCCACAGGCCCAATACTTTTCAAGGTTTTTCTTGGGGGGAGGGGTAACAACTGACATAGTATGTCACTGTTAGACTTGACATCTTTTGGGGTGTTTCCCCTGTCGTTTTGCTTTCTGACCTAATGGTTTTGACTCTGTATTTGCTGGTTTGTGTCTCTGCACACTTTCTCACTGCTGTTCAGTGTTAAAGTGCAAGTGCTCCTGTTGTAAATTGTGATATGGATTGGTGTTTTCATGATTGTTATTTTCGATTTACTGGTAAGTCCCTAGTAAAGTGCACTGAGAGTGCCAGGGCCTGTAAATCTAATGCTACTAGTGGACTCGCAGTATGGGAAGTACCCGGTAAAAAGGTAACTAAGAACTGCCACCACAGAGTATGCATGCAGTGTGTAACTGCCATGTCGACCTGGCAAGTACACCCACTTGCCTGGCCCTAAACCTTCCCTTTTCTACATGTTAGTCACCCCTTAGGTAGGCCCAAGGTACCCCTGTGGGTAGGGTGCTGTGTACGTTAAAGGTAGGACATGTACTGAGGTATGTGACATGTCCTGGTGGTGAATTACAGTGTATTTCGTTTTTCACCATTGCAAGGCTGCCTGTTCCCATAGGAGAGAATGGGGAGTTTGTTTATAACATCTTATAAACATAACTGGCCCTGGTAACAAGGTAGGAAAATAAAGTTTAGTATGCCTGAACTCAGAATGTTAAAATGCATCTTTTAGTGAGGGTGATTTTTACATTCTGTGTTTGAAAATACCACTTTTAGGAAGTAGGTATTTTCTTGCCTAACCATCCAGTGTGCCTCTGCTAGTTTTGTGCATTGCATGTCTGGCTTTTGGATGACAGGGGCTGGAGAGGGGCAATGGCTCCAGAAGACTGATGGGTTAGGGCTGGGCTGAATAGGCCTGGCTTGCATTTAGAGTAGTGGGAGGAGATTTCCTTGCACCTGAATGGGCCTGGTCTGCCTTGCAGAATGCTGTCTCCACCCCTTGCCAGGAAGCTGCACCAGTGAGGACAGAACTGGTTTTGGCTGGGTACAGACACTCTCTGCCTTCAGAGAACAAAGTATTTGGTGGTATAAATATTGGGGCCCAGACGCCAGAACTTTAGAACTCTTTTGGACCAAGAAGACTGCCAAGACGAAGAGCTGGAGAAGCTGTGAGGAGGAACTACCACTTTGCTGTATGCTTTGCTGTGTTGGCTTGCAGTGGCTACTTCTGTCCTAAGCAGTGAAAGGACTGGACTTGAACCTTCTGCAACTTCTTTTCTTTGAGTATCTCCAAGGGCTTGAGGTAAAGCTTTCCCCCTGTTAAGAAGTCTCAGAAACAGCAAAGACTTCAAGTTCTTCTGCCCTCAGCACTGGGGACTGTGTGTTTTGTGCTGCAATAGAAGAAAAAGCAACCCAACGCCGTCTACGATGCCGCTGCCGACTCCGGGACCTGAAGGCACCACAGAGGGCAACGCCGCTCTGCGACCCTGGTCTCACCGATGATGCCATCTGATGCCGCCACTGACCGCTGCTCGCACCGTGACCTGTGAGCACCACACTCCGCACCACCTCGCTTCACGATGCTGCCTTGGTATCCCCGATGTTGCTTCACCTCGCTATCAATGCCGCTGCTATCACCGTGGTTTGAGAGCACCGCTCGTAAGTTACACAACGCACTGTCCTCATCCCGCACTGCAGCCTTGGCCTACTGATGCCGGTGCCATCGACTCCAGTTCCTCAGCTGACATCAGCACTTCAGCAACGATGACGCTGCTGCCTGCACCGTGACCTGCCAGCACCACGACAAGCACTGCATCACTTTGCACCGCGACCCTGGTCTCACCGACGACGCCAACTGACACCACCACCGAGCCGCTGATTGCACCGCGACCTGAGGGCATTGCACGCCGCTGCACTTCGCACCGCAGCACCCGACACCGCCCGAAGCCAGTGCTCTTGACTTCAACCGCGAGAAGTTCAATCTGCAACACATGTGACTTCGAGGGCCTGACGACTGCTGCGCCGACCTCCGGAACTGACGCCTGCGGACGCCGTACTTTTGGAAGCTCAATAAGAGGTCGCCAACGCCCTATATTTCTAAAGGTACTGTTTTGTGGGTCTCTCCCTGACACTGTAGCTGGCCTGAGACGCCGCAGTCAGCCAGAACTGTTTGGATTTGTTTGTTCACAACGCCTTGATAGCCCCGGACAGAACTATCGACTTCAAGGAACTGTATTTCAAGGTTATTTTGATAACTGAAGATTTCTAAGTACTGTATTGTGGATTTGTATCGTTTTTGGTCTTGTCTTAAGTATATAAAAATATTGGATATTTTTCTAAACTGGTGTGGAGTCCTTTTGTAGTGCTTACACTGTATTACTGTTGGTTATATGCAAATGCTTTACACACTGCCTCTAGAATAAGCGTGACTGCTCGTGCCAAGCTACCAAGGGGGTGAGCAGGGGTTATTTTAGGAGTGTAACTCCTGCATCTTGACTAAGAAGAAGGGTCCCTACTTGGACAAAGGTGCAAGCCCTTGCCACCTAGAGACCCCCATTTCTAACAGTCACCCACAAGACAAATATTTTGAACTGACTAAGGTTGACTCTCCAGTGCCAACTATGAAGTGATTACCAGCATAGAGGCCTGTGTAATCTTTTAGAAAAAGACACCAAAAATCACACTACCTTGACATGAATTTAAATCTAATGCTATGGGTGGAAAAGGAGTGATACTTTAAGGATTCCAGGCATCATGAACATTGATTATTCAATTGAACATCATAAAATCGGCCAATGTGTAAACATTCTGAAACAAGATAATTTCATCACTAAAAAGCAATAAAAAGTGAATTTTGGGGTTCTTGAAAACGTGTGTCAAAGGCCACAGTGACAAATTAGACCACTGTAACTAACACCTTTCTATTTTCTTGAGGGCCAAGTCACACTGAACCAACATATTGTGAATTCACTATTGTTTTTCTAAGGTCATTATATATTCTTATACTAATGCTGCGCTCTACCTTTTTCATGGAACTCATTGGCTTATGCCTTTTTTGTGTAATAGCTCCATCAGTCATAGATTTTGCACAAAGCACCTTATTCATGATGACGTGGTAAGATTCATCTATACACTTCATGCATGTTTTTTTCGTAATGAAATTGTTGCATTTTTATTTTACATAATAAATCAACAAGTAACGTGTGATTGCAGTTTCTAATTCAAACTCTTACTGGCAAAATGAATCGTTTGTCTTCTTGTAGTGGCTTCATTTAAAGTAGCCGAAGGTGGAAATGAGCTTTCACATTTCTGTAATAGTTAATCTAGGATCTTCTCTCAGCAGGCATGTAACTGATGCACATTGATATATTTCCATTCTGAATGTTAAAATATGTTTCTCAAAAATGAATCATCCCGTGTGTATAGAATGTGCACTTTTCTCCGGATCAGTTCCAAAGTCAAACACATCTTAGTTCCCAGGGTTACTATTAAGTTTGGAGCAATAGTTCCCTGCTAGAATACCACACATGTTTGCCGTTTGGTTACAAGTCAGCAGAAGTAAGCTCCAATAACCAGTTTTTCTATTGTTCCACCTAATTCTTAAGAATTAGACATATGGTATGGTATGTTCAAGGCCTCCAGGGTGATGGCTGTCCTGTTCATAAGGGAGTCTCTCTCTTTTGGCTTTCTACCTATGGAGGTGAACATTTTTACTATGTCCATACAATGCCCAGCTCCAGGAAATTGTTCATGTGAGAGCATTATTCCATAGAGAAATTAATGGCACCTCCGTTGTCACCAAGTCAAATATGGAAAGGTTAAACATTTTTGAAGAGCCTTTAGACACCATTAGGACATTGTCAATATGCAGTTTTCAAAGTCTAATATGTACTATATGATGTTACCAAATGAAACAAAATACTTTTCCTTGTTGTTAGCTACAAAAACATAATGTAGGACTAAAAGTTGTCTTTCAGAATAAAAGTTGTCTTCAACAGAAATTGATTACTATTAAGGGCCAGTTTGTCACAACTTACCTTAAAACATGTTGTGAGCAGTGCTATACTATGAAATTCATTTCTTTCATGTATATTTACTAGGGTACATTTTCTGGCATACTATTAGAATATAAACGTTTTATTATAAGGTTTTCAAAAGGCCTGTGGCTTGGTCAAACTTACTCATTTGATAGTTCAGAGACAGATTAGTTCCTAGCATAAGGTACAATCAGATAAAATGTTAATTACTCTTCAAGAGGTTACAATTCCTATTTTGTGCCTTCACGAATGTTTAGTAGAGTATGGAGAGCTGGAACAATGAGATTAGTGCTGCGACAAATGATATACTCTTTCTTCATTATCCACCTTTTACTTTGTACCGCCTCTGACAAAGTGTAAGGATATAGGATAGAGTTATATTTGAAACTGAGCAATTTCATTCATATCAACATTACCATGTAAAACACAAATGTCCTCGGAGTGTACTGAAATTGGTTGTTCTGTCATTGAGTGCCGTGTTGCGAGTGGTCAGTCTAGTTGTATTGCGCTTGGATTGGATGCATGTGTCAATGAGTATTGCATTGTGATTTGTTGAAAAATGCAGGTTATTTCAATTTGAAGTTAACGATTTCTGTTTTGCATTTTGTAAAGAGTAAAGATTAAATACTTTGCAAAAATAAGAGATATGTTCATAATTGATGGAGAATACCTGTCCACAAAGGTGAGGAGGTCACTCTAGAGGGCATTCCTGTGGATCACAGCACTTCTAAGTTCAGGTTACACACTTATATTTTGTTGGACAGGCCACATGAAGGGCTTGCTCCCTCCCCGCATGACAGGGCCCGAGCCCCGGCCCCCCAGGTGTTACCCACAGAAGCAACCCGCACCCCGTCCCAAGACGGGATTCCTGCCCCCGGACATCTCTGTATCAAGGGGCCGAACCACTACCGGCTCCCTCGCCCGGCCCGGCCGCCATCTTGGACACTGCACCACGAGGCCGCATGGCCTCAGCTCGACCCTAACCCTGGGCCTGGCCAGGCCCCGACATCCCGGCACCACCATCCACCCAGGAGGTGAACAGACCACTTGGCAGGTCAATGGGAGAAAGAAGTGTCGATGGCTCTCCCCCGCCAGGTGCCGATCGCCCCCAGCTCCCCCGGGCGCTGGCTCCACCCCCCTGCTGGGTGTGTGGACTCCCTCATCCCGGACCTCCCGACCTCCAAGTGCGAGGGTCCGGACATCAAAGGGTGCCAGACCTATAACTGGGGCAGCTCCAGAGCAGGAAGGCAGTTGTATCCTGGAGTCGAGAGACACCGTGAAGAACTCATCCTTGACGGACTACTGGCGCTGCCGTAGTCCTGCCTTGTGAACTATCATCCTGCCTGCTGGCGCTGCCGGAACCTTCTGCATCCTTCATCCTCGTCGGGACCTGCTGGCGCTGCCGCGGACCGTTGTAACTACCATCCTCGTCGGGACCTGCTGGCGCTGCCGCGGACCGTTGTAACTACCATCCTCGTCGGGACCTGCTGGCGCTGCCGCGGACCGTTGTACCTACCATCCTCGCCGGGACCTGCTGGCGCTGCCGCGGACCGTTGTAACTACCACCTTCACCGGGACCTGCTGGCGCTGCCGCGGTCCGTCCATCTCGAACGCCGAGCTCGAGGATTGTGAGCTATCCATCATACCATCGCATCTACCTGATTGGTAACAAGACTGTCCCGCTACCCCCTTTCCCAACCAAGAGACTAGAATCGAGGGGACCCCTGAGTCCTGACCTCCTTGTACCATTCTATCGTACCTAAAGATTGCTTATAAAGAACGTTAAACCTTATAATTGTGTGGTGTACCTCTGTGGGGGGGAAGTTATTCGTCTGTACGATCGCTGGAGACGGCTCTCCCCGGAGACCTCTCCCCTTGTCTTCGGCCGACCCTCCCGGTCCGTCTAACATTGGTGGCCAGCGGCGCGATCCGAATCAACGCGTAATCGTACAGAGAGTAACTCACCCCACGACGAAACCACAATGACAACCAAAGAGAGCGGATCCACCGAGAAATTCCAAATGGAGAAATTGGAAGAGTACAGCCATCGTGAGTTGAAACAATTCTGCATTGAACTAGGCATTGCTACCACCGGTCTGAGTACTAAAGACGATTTCAAGCACGCCATTGAGTCGTGGGCAGAAACCGGGGCCGCCAGACCCCCGGACCAAAACATTGCAGCATCAGAGAGGAACACCACGGCTCCCGAGGAGCGAAGAACGGGCCTCTCGCAGGAAGAGATCCAAGAGAGAGAGAAAAACAGACTACATGAGTTAGAAATGGCACGGCTCAAAATGGACGGTGAACTAAAATTAGCCGAACAAAAACTGAACCTAGAACATCTGCGGCTCCGAGAAGAACGGGAAGAAAAACAGAGGCAGAGAGAGCTCGAAGAAAAGAGATTAGCGTACGAGCATGAGCGCAAACTGGCAGAAATAGACCTACGGCAGCAGAACAAAGAACTGGAGGTGCCCGAGCAACCGCGCACCCCAGGAGCGACAGAAAAGAAAGTCCACATCCCCAAGGATGTCGTTCGAGAGTATGTCTGAGAGGACGACATACAACAGTGGTTCAAGGCCTACGAGATCGCCATGACCTCCCACCGGATCGATCGAAGTGACTGGGGAGCCGGTCTATGGGGGAGGTTCGTCAATGAAGGCCGCGATGCCCTGTTACAGCTCCCAGACCATCTGATGTCATCCTATGATCACATGAAGGCTGCCCTCCTCACCCGATATGGGCTCACACCCGAAATGTACCGCCAGAGGTTCCGAGACTGCGCCCGGATCCCGGGTACAACTTGGGTGGAATATGTCAACTATTTCAGCCGAGCCTTCGAGGGTTGGATCAAGGGAAGCCACGTAACGACCTACGAGCAACTTTTTAATCTCATGGTGTGGGAGCACCTCTCTAACAACTGCTTCGTCGAGCTCAGGCAGCACCTCCTCGACAGTAAATTGACTGACCCACGGCAACTCGCCGCCGAAGCTGACCGGTGGGAAAGCACCCGAGTAGGCCGGAGAGGGCCGCACGAACAGAACCGGAACAATCAAGGTCAGCACCGTCCCCGAGGAGGAGGAGGAGGTCAGGAACGAGGAAAAGACACCGTCCCGGCCGCTCCCGCTGCCAGCACCCCGCCCCCGGCCAGCCGGGGCAACCCCCCGATACGCCCGGGGTTCCGAGCCAATGTCACGTGTCACCGATGCCAGCGAGTCGGCCACTACGCCAATGACCCGAACTGTCCACAGAACCAAACTCCGAGACCCCGCCAGGTAGCTGCCGCCGCCCTGGGGGGAGAACAAATCTCCGAAGAACAGGAAGAATGCGAACAGGAACGACAAGAGTGGGAACCGGCCGCCATGGTTCTAGCGTGCCTAGGGGGAAGAGACATGGTCCCGCGGGCTCCCCTACCCGCCAACACCAGAAAATATAGTCAGTGGGTGAACATTAATGGACGCCGGGCCGAAGCACTACGTGACACGGGGGCCAGTGTGACGGCCGTCCGCTGTCACCTGGTAAAACCAGAGCAGATCCTGCCGAACATTCTCTGCCCCGTCCGTTCAGCCGACAACTCGGAGAGTCTATGTCGGATGGCCTGCGTCCCCTTCGAATGGGGAGGAGTCTCCGGCATGTTGAAGGTGACGGTCCGAGATGATGCCCCCGTGGACTGTCTCTTGGGGAATGATCTTGAGAGTTCCCCGTGGGCCGCCGTAGAAAGAAGAGAGCACCTGGGGATGCTGGGCCTCCCGGACTGGGCGTGCGTAACCACCCGGTCCATGGCCGCCCGGGCCATCCCCCGATCAGAAGAACAAGAATGGCCAGCACCTCCTCCCCCGATCGCTCCAGTAGAGGACACCGACCATACCGACCCCCCAGAGCAAACCCCCGAAGGGCTCGCTCAGCCCCAGGACCTTCCCGACCTGGCTCAGTGGCGTCAAGAAGGGGGGCCCACCCAGGAACAGTTCCGTCAAGAACAGAAGACCTGTCCCTCCCTCGAGGGACTCCGCCAGCAAGCCCTCGCCCAGAGCGCAGGGGACACCACCGGAGCCCATTGGATCTATTGGGACAACGACCTATTGTACAGTGAACAGAGAATCGCAGAGTTAGGGGCCAGTCGAGTGCTGGTGGTGCCCCTCCGTTTTAGAGACTTCCTGTTAAATTTGGCCCACGATGTCCCTCTGGCTGGACACCTGGGCCAGGACAAAACCTACAGTCGCCTGGTGACCCACTTTTTCTGGCCAAAGATGAGAAACGACGTCCTCAACCACTGCCGGTCCTGCCCCACGTGCCAGGCCAGCGGGAAGAGCGGCCGCAAACTCAAAGCACCTCTGCAACCCTTCCCAGTTGTCACCACCCCGTTCGAGAGGGTGGGAATAGACATTGTGGGGCCCCTGGACCCCCGTACCGCACAAGGACATCGGTTCATCCTGGTACTGGTGGACCACGCCACCAGCTACCCCGAGGCTGTGCCCCTGCGAACTGTAACAGCCCCGGTGGTCGGCCGGGCCTTAATGGGGATCTTCTCCCGGGTGGGCTTCCCCCGAGAAGTCGTCAGCGACAGAGGCACAAACTTTATTTCGAAATATATGAAGTCCCTCTGGCAACAGTGCGGGGTCACCTACCGATTCACGACCCCCTATCACCCTCAAGGAAACAGACTAGTCGAGCGGTTCAACCGCACGCTCAAGGGAATGATTGGGGGGTTGGAAGAGCCCCTCCGTCGCCAGTGGGATGTGCTACTTCCGTGCCTCCTCTTCGCATATCGAGAAGTCCCCCAGAAGTCCCTCGGCTTTAGCCCTTTCGAACTCTTGTACGGGCACCCTGTGCGAGGGCCCCTCAGCCTAGTCAAAGAAGGTTGGGAGATGGCCCCCCTAAAGACCCCTCCAGACGTCTTCAAGTACCTCCTGACCCTACGCAATCAGACCAGGCGATTCAGAGAAAAGGCGAAAGCGAACCTTGAGGCCAGTCAGGAGGACATGAAAAAATGGTACGATCAAAATGCCTCCTCCATCGAATTCGAACCTGGCCAACAAGTGTGGGTGATGTCCCCCACCGAGCCATGTGCCTTGCAGGACAAGTGGACGGGGCCCTTCAAAGTGGTCGAGCGCAAGAGCCCCGTCACCTATCTCATCGATGTGGAATCTCCACGGAACCCCCTCCGGGTCCTCCACACCAACAGACTCAAACCCCACTTTGTGCGCTCGGAGCTCAGCCTCCTGATGGCTACAGACAGTGGAGCAGAAGAAGACTCCGAGCCTCTCCCTGATCTCCTGAAGACTCGTGAGAAAGATGGTTCCATGGACGGGGTCCGACTCTCAGATGCCCTCACCCCGGAACAGCACCAAGGCTGCCGGGACCTCCTGCTGCAGTTTGCGACCTTGTTTTCCCTCACCCCAGGGGTCACCCCCTGGTGCTTGCACGACGTGGACACTGGGGACAGTCCCCCTATCAGACACCGGGCGTACCGCGTACCAGATCGGGTACGGGCCTGCATCCAAGAGGAGGTATCAAAGATGCTCACGCTCGGGGTCATCGAGCCCTCGGACAGCCCCTGGGCCAGCCCGGTCGTGCTGGTCCCCAAAGCTGCTGCCCCCGGCACCACTCCTGAGCTCCGATTCTGCGTCGACTATCGGGGCTTGAATGCTGTCACCAGAACCGACGCTCATCCCATCCCCCGAGCGGATGAACTGATCGACCGCATGGGGGCTGCCCGCTACCTCAGCATCTTCGACCTGACAGCGGGCTACTGGCAGATCGGTCTCACACCCCGGGCCCAAGAACGATCCGCCTTTTCTACCCCCGATGGCCACTACCACTTCAAAGTCATGCCATTCGGCATGAAGAATGCCCCAGCTACTTTTCAGCGACTAGTGAACCAGGTCTTGGCGGGACTCGAGGAGTTCAGCGCCGCCTACCTGGACGATATCGCTGTGTACAGCCGCCACTGGTCCGACCACCTCCACCACCTCCGAGAGGTCCTGCAGGCCCTCCAACGAGCCGGCCTTACAATCAAGGCCGGCAAGTGCCAAATTGGTCAGGGGTCCGTGACCTATCTCGGACACCAGGTGGGAAGCGGTCTGGTGGCCCCTCTACAACTCAAGATCGCTGCCATCCAGTCCTGGCAGCCTCCAGTCACGCAGACCGAGGTCCGAGCCTTCTTGGGGCTCACCAGCTACTACCAGCGGTTCGTGAGGGACTATGGCAGCATTGTGGGGCCCCTCACGGGACTCACATCCAAAAACCACCCGAAGAAGGTCAACTGGACCCCAGACTGTCAAGCGGCCTTCGAGAAGCTGAAAGCCGCCATGTGCACTGCCCCTGTGCTCCAGGCCCCCGACTACAGTCGGGAATTCATCGTACAAACAGATGCCTCCGACCATGGCATCGGGGCGGTCCTCTCCCAGTTGAACTCCGAGGGACTTGACCAACCAGTGGCCTTCATCAGCAGACGCCTCCTGGCCCGAGAACAGCGCTGGAGCACCATCGAGAGGGAGGCCTTCGCAGTGGTGTGGGCCCTCAAAAAGCTCCGGCCCTATCTCTTCGGTACCCACTTCCGGGTGCAAACAGATCATCGGCCCCTGCAGTGGCTAATGCAGATGCGGGGGGGAAAACCCCAAACTATTGCGTTGGTCCATCTCCCTGCAGGGGATGGACTTCACTGTGGAACACCGACCGGGCCAAGACCACGCCAACGCGGATGGCCTGTCACGCTTTTTCCGCCTCGACGAGGAGAGTCCCCAAGAGGATGGGTGACTCTCCCCGCCTTCAGCTGGGGGGGACGCATGTTGGACAGGCCACATGAAGGGCTTGCTCCCTCCCCGCATGACAGGGCCCGAGCCCCGGCCCCCCAGGTGTTACCCACAGAAGCAACCCGCACCCCGTCCCAAGATGGGATTCCTGCACCGGACATCTCTGTATCATGGGGCCGAACCACTACCGGCTCCCTCGCCCGGCCCGGCCGCCATCTTGGACACTGCACCACGAGGCCGCATGGCCTCAGCTCGACCCTAACCCTGGGCCTGGCCAGGCCCCGACATCCCGGCACCACCATCCACCCAGGAGGTGAACGGACCACTTGGCAGGTCAATGGGAGAAAGAAGTGTCGATGGCTCTCCCCCGCCAGGTGCCGATCGCCCCCAGCTCCCCCGGGCGCTGGCTCCACCCCCCTGCTGGGTGTCTGAACTCCCTCATCCCGGACCTCCCGACCTCCAAGTGCGAGGGTCCGGACATCAAAGGGTGCCAGACCTATAACTGGGGCAGCTCCAGAGCAGGAAGGCAGTTGTATCCTGGAGTCGAGAGACACCGTGAAGAACTCATCCTTGACGGACTACTGGCGCTGCCGTAGTCCTGCCTTGTGAACTATCATCCTGCCTGCTGGCGCTGCCGCAACCTTCTGCATCCTTCATCCTCGTCGGGACCTGCTGGCGCTGCCGCGGACCGTTGTAACTACCATCCTCGTCGGGACCTGCTGGCGCTGCCGCGGACCGTTGTAACTACCATCCTCGTCGGGACCTGCTGGCGCTGCCGCGGACCGTTGTACCTACCATCCTCGCCGGGACCTGCTGGCGCTGCCGCGGACCGTTGTAACTACCACCTTCACCGGGACCTGCTTGCGCTGCCGCGGTCCGTCCATCTCGAACGCCGAGCTCGAGGATTGTGAGCTATCCATCATACCATCGCATCTACCTGATTGGTAACAAGACTGTCCCGCTACCCCCTTTCCCAACCAAGAGACTAGAATCGAGGGGACCCCTGAGTCCTGACCTCCTTGTACCATTCTATCGTACCTAAAGATTGCTTATAAAGAACGTTAAACCTTATCATTGTGTGGTGTACCTCTGTGGGGGGGAAGTTATTTGTCTGTACGATCGCTGGAGACGGCTCTCCCCGGAGACCTCTCCCCTTGTCCTCGGCCGACCCTCCCGGTCCGTCTAACATATTTGGATCAAACAATGGAATATGATCCCTGCAAATGACGGGTGTTTGCATTTTCCCCCCACATTGTACATTTGATTTGAGAATAATTGAGAACCTAAGGTGAGTGTTGTATGAAATCAAGCCTCCACCAAGACCTACTTAGTATGAGGCGTTAAATGCATGAGAATGTGCCAGAAATGCAAAAGATTAGGAAAAATATAAAACTCAGGAGTATATTCACAAGAATGTGTGATAACTACCGCAAGAGTAGCTTAAAGCAATTCTCAACATCGCAGCAGATCGTGGGAAAATAACCCTGTGTCAACGTGGAATTCACAACAAAGTGGTACCATGCGATAGTTAGCCGAAACCGCGGACAATGTCCGTGATACAACCACCTCAATGGAGATAAAAACACAAACCATAACACAAAAAAACCTGCGATAGGCCAAAGTGCGATGAGGAAATCAGCGATAAGCAGCGCCAGGCCTGCAACGCACACCTGGCAGGCGGGTAAAATCACCATAAAAGTAGAAAAAACACCCAAACACAAACTGACCAACACCCAAGCACCATGGAGGCAGCCGGAGCAGGTGCAGAGGACGAGCGCAGCCCCATAAGCACCCTGGACGACCAGCCTGGGACCTCGGGGACAGGAAAGGGCAAGGACAAGAAGAAGAGGAAGACGAAGTTCAGTCCGCAGGCGAACAGGATCATAGTCACGGAGGTGATGGAACACAATCAACAACTGTTCGTCACCTCCAACGCATCATTGGGCATCAAAACTGGAATATGCTGGGACATTGTGGACAAGGTGAATGCCGTCGAAGAGCTCAAAAGGATAATGGACGAGGTCAAGAGGCGATGGAATGACATCAAGCGGAAGACCAAGTCGAAACTCGCAGCCAACTAGAAGGCAGCAATGCAGACTGGAGGTGGGGGCCCAGCCCCACAGCTCGTGCTGGATGACATGGAGGAGCTGGTGTCGACAGTCATCAGTGGGGATACTGTGGCCGGAGCCGGGGAACAGGACACTACTCGACAGGACACAACACAACTGCAACAGGGTGAGTGACCACCAGGTACTGGGAGGATGGGTGGAGCTGGCCACCATGGCACACATGCACAATCAAGCAGAGCACAGCGCACACCCTCAATGACTCTGGGTCATCACCCAGATCTATAGACTGTCACAATGTACAATGCCATGCTGTCTGAATGTCAACATGTACCACGCGGTTACATACATGTGGACACATTGCAATACACCATCTCCCCTTCACATTGCAGGGACACCGTCCACACCCCCTGCAGAGCAGTCCCAGCCACACTTCACTGATGACAAGGAGGACAACCCCAGCATCGATGCACAAGCCCTACTAGACATCACTGACATCATCTTCAGGATCAGGGCTTCCCATTTGTATTGAGGAGAGCCCACCCACCACCCTAACAACCCAACCAGAGGAACCCACGGCTCCAGCAGTCTCCCAAGACCCCCAGGAATAACACACAGCCTTCCAACGCCGTGTGCTGGAGGTGCAGAGGGAGACGGCTGAGTAGGTGCGGGTGGGGTTTGACCTCATGGCCACCAAACTGGACGCCATACATGGGTGTCTAGGCCCGCTCCATGGCCTCCAACCAGCCCTGACTGACATCGCTGGAGTCCTGACGTGGAGAGAAGAACACCTGTCCGTTCAGAGGGACACCAGCGATACCAGCCGTGAGCTGGCACACATCCGAAGGCTCATGGAGGAAATGGTGCGGATGGAGGTGGAAAGGATGGCAGCCACCGCTGTACATCAGCGAAATGTAGCTGGGATCTACCATGCCCTGCGGATCATTATCATGGCATTGCTGCCACAAGGCATGGCGCAGATGAATGCTGCTGCCCCCACACCATCCACATCTCCGCCCCCTGGTGTGCCATTGCCTCAAAGTGCGGCAGACGTATTCACTCTGGCACCTAATGTGTCAGTGGCACATAGTGCCTCAGCCAGTACTGCAACACCCACAGGTGGGGCAGAGCACACATCCGGGGACGTGGACGTGGGTGGGTTTGTGATCAGGAGGCACTAGCATTCATTTCCGCCACCTGGCCTGTTTCTGCTTGGTGCCGCACTTGGCCTCATGACCCTCTACTGACCCCGGATACACTCAGATGCACTCAACTTGGACAGCAACATGGACTGCCATATCCTGTTTGATGACCAATGACACGGCGACCAGACTGCGGACTGTACCCTTCCTCTTCCGCAGTACTTTTCATCCCCGGGTGAACACTGGCTGGTCCTTCATGGGCCCATATTGTGTAGTGTGTTCGGCATTGCCCTGTACCGCTCCAGCTGCAGTACTGCACTGGATGTGCAATAAACATCTAGTGATGCACTGCTGTGTCATGTCTTTCATCATTCATGTATGAATGTGTGAATGAATGTAGGAACAGAGGTTTCCCTTGCATCAATGATGCTCATCCTGTGGGATGCCAGCCAGAGGGTGCTACATTGCATATTGTGTACCAGGTCCCGTGGACACTACAACAGGGACACACGCATCAGTCACTCCCATGCCCGGACATGGACTGAACCACACCCAGAGCCCACGAGTCATTGTTGTGAGCCCTGCGCTGGTCCGGCGTATGGCAGGCAAGACAACTCAGCTTACGCTCTGAGGGGGGCCCTCATTGCTACCCATCGCAGTCGTACTCGCTGGTGGTGTGCAGGTCACTGGTCTAGTTGTCAGCATGTCACACCCACTCCCTGAGGGCAAGTTTGCATGCACACCACACCCATCCGGGTACAGGTGTCACAGGCTATGTGACTCCGCCCACATAAGGGGCCGACATCACATTCCCCTCTGCCAGTGGTGACTGGCTGACGAACGCTCCATGGTTCTCAATCATAAAGGGCCCATGAGTTGTTGCGCACAGGATTAATGGCACCCGAGGCCTTGCGGCCATCACAGGCCTACCACCATGTGGCGCTGACTGTGGTTGCACAGGGTTAGTGGCACTCAGAGCATTGCGGCAGGCACAGGCACCCCGCCACGGGATGGTGACTTTGGGTGCACTGAGTTAGTGGCACCTTAAGCTGCTCAACGGGTGTGCAGCCTGCGATGATGCCCCGTCCTGGCGGTCCGGACAGCTCAGGTTTTGTGCCCTGCTAGACCGCAGTGTAGGCCAGAGCCAGTGTGGCGTCACTTCCGGGATCCCAGAGTTAGTGGCACCCATTAGGCTGAGCGGGTGTACAGCCTGTGATGATGCCAGGTGCACTGGTATGTCCTATGCCATGGAGTAATCAAGACCCAGCACCAAACAGGAGACCTGGTGGCCTACGGAGCGGGACTGCATGGTGTGGAGGGTGCCATGTCCACGGGCCCCGGGCTTGTGGCTTGCAGCGGCATGTGATGGGACCTCCTGTCTACGCGCCGGTGGCGGAAGGTGAGCAGTGAGGCCTGGGAGTGCATGGACGGACATGCTCCGATGGACGGCAGGAGGGGCTGGGGGGCCTCTGCCTGGGTGTGCATTGGCGGGCAGGCGTTGTTGTCTTGTGCAATTGTGTGTTCTGTGCCAATCATGTATCTGGACTCTGTTTCAGGTGACGGCTCTGTCTCAGATGTGTGACCTGGTGTACTGCTATACATATCGGCAAGTGGTTGGAGACACACCAGTGGCAGCAGGTGAGCAGTGTGGCCTGGGTGCACAGTGGCGGCACTCTCTCTCTCTCTCTCTCTCTCTCTCTCTGTCTTCCTCTCTCCCCCTCTTCTTCTCTCTCTCCCCCTCTTCTTCTCTATCCCTCCCCTCTCTTCTTCTCTCTCTCTCCCCCTCTCTTCTTCTCTCTCACTTCCCCTCTCTTCTTCTCTCTCTCTTTTTCTCTCTCTCTCCCCATCACTTCTTCTCTCTCTCTCTCCCCCTGTCTTCATGTCTCTCTCTCTCCCTCTCTCTCTCTCCTTCGCTCTCTCTCTGTCCTTTCATGTGCGCAGGACGCATCTTCTCATCATGATTTTTGTCTTGCAGGCTATGACCTACAGATTGGCCCGAGAGGAGCCGCCATGTGTCTTCATTTCATTTCAGTGTTTATTTTAATAAAGTTTCATTAGTTGCTTCGAAAGTGAATGTGTAATGCTCATTTTTGTGACAACACATGCATGTCACCAGTTGTGATTGTGCGACATCAAGCAGATTGTTTTGTAGATGTTTAGGTGTAGCTGATGTGCCATGTCTTTGGTCAGGGGGCGGGGAGAGTGGTATTCTGGGGCGGTGGCAGCAGGTGTTGTTGCCCTTTTGGACCTCCGGGCCGCATGTCCAGTGGCTCTGTGGTATCTGTTGCCCTTCCAATGTGGCTGTGGGCTGGGCTCCCTTTTGTGGTGCAGGCTGTGGACCATCTTTGCACCAGGTCAGAGCAGGTGTTATTTTCCTGTGGCTAACGCGCCTTATCGCCTGTTTTGTGTTCTTATCGCAGTTCTCGCTAGTTATTGGTAATGTTGTGGAGTGGTGTTGTCACTGCTTTTGGCACGGGAACGCCTACTCTGCATCTCCTTTGCGATAGTTGCAGGGGTTATCTGTGGCGATGTTTTTTGCGGCTGCTATCACGGGTAAACTGGTGCTGTAGGCTGTTAACACCAGCTTGTGATTGGGGCGATAAGTTTATTGCGACTTTGGCTGCGATAAAGTGCCGTTAACTCAGCGAAGGCTCCTGTGAATGTCCCCCTCAGTGAGAAGTAAGGTCTGTAGTTGGATGAAGGAAACGGAGGATGGAGAGCAGCAGGGATGGAGAGAAATTTTGATTAAAGGCATAGGGATGTGTCCAATGATAGCGAAGAGAAGAAAAGAGTGAAAGAAATCACAAGAGAGAGGTATGAATGAAAAGAATAGCGATGAGAACTTCAGTTACTCAAATTTTGGGATGATTTGCTAACCTCCTGACCACCCATACAATGTTGTTCCTCAAGCTTCAGGAAACCAACAACCCCTATTGTAATCTGAAGGAGGAGCACAGGTACAAGTGTGAGCACACCTGTTAATTGTGAAGTGAAGTGGGGTTGTGAATTGGGGCATCCCTGAGGAAGACGCTGTATGCCGAAATACATGTTGAACAAGTTGAATATAAGCCACTATGTACAGATTGAATTTAAGCCGCAACAATGTGTAGATTCTAAAGATAGGCAATCTTTTGTGTCAATGTACAAGAGACGTAACTGTTTTAAAAAGTATATATATTTAACTGTACCAAACATTTAACGACAACCAAATAACTGAGGTTTTGTCAGTGTCACCTTTTTGCCTAGAGGTGTCCAGAAAAAACAAGAATATAACTGTATGATATATTTGAATCACCATTGTACTGTTTGTACTGTTTGGAAAACTTCTAGACTAAAGTTATTGCATGTAATAGGATATGTTTTAGTATGGAAATGAATGTATGTAGGAACATGTGGATCTATGATGTATGTATGAACAATTGTTGAGATGTCTGAGGTTTGAATGAGAGAGGGTTTGTATGACAAGTTCCTGGTTGTTGAACTAGTTAAGAGATGTGTCTTTCTTATTGTATATAGGAGATGTATTTTGTGAAACTTTGATCAAATTACTGAAGAGTTATAACACAAGAAAATTAAAAATAAGAATATTTAATATAAGAAATAATTTCATGGGCCATACATTGATGTGTGAATGCTAGACTGGAGGGTGTGCCGTAAAGGAAAGAGCTAGGTTACCAGGGGAATTTGTTTCTAAGGTATTAGTGTAGCCCTGCCCCAGGAACCTAGAACTGTATGCTGAATAATGATACCAAACACGTTTTCCACATTAATGTGTCCATAGGAAAATTTAACACAGTTGAGCCTAAATGAATGAATGGAATTACACCAAGTTTGGCAGAAAGCTAGATCTTGGTGAAGAAAGCATGCTGTTTGTGATTTGGTGTAAATCAGTTCAGTAGTTTTGGAGAAATTAAGGCTCATAAACTTTGCATATTTCACGCCACCTCACATCTACTATTGGAAGCCCCTAGATGAAGAAAAAGTTGCAGTCCCCAATTCCTAAAACATAGAACAAAAATAAGAAAAAGAACAAAATAAGATATAGGGGTACAGGGTATGGGCACCCAGACCCCCTGGTCTTGTGTGGGGGTCCCAGAGGGAGACCTCTGGGGTCAAATTTAAAAGACAACATGTTTTTGGGGGGTTCTGTGATCCAGGTCAATGCCCAACATGACACCTCTGGGGATTCGCTCCGGATCCGCATAGTAACTATAACTCATGCCCTTGCCATGCACTGTTTCTACCCTCGCATAGTGCATCACTCATGGCATGTTAAACACTGCCTAGCGTGCGCATGACTTATAGTTACTTTAGGGCATGAGTCATAGTTACTTGAGATAAGTAAAACTGATGAATGTCTGTGGTTTTATTCTTTCAAAACAGTATATTTTAATTGACATTTTCACCTAACTTTACCATCCCTTTAACCTTTGTTTTCTAAGTGAATTTCTAGGCTTTTTGTTAATAGAAAGTAAGATATTATTATAATCCCTAACTACAACGTCTAATTGACTTTTTTTGTGTGTATATATACATATAATTATATATATATATATATATATATATATATATATATATATATATATATATATATATATATATATATATATCTAGAGAGAGAGAGAGAGAGAGAGAGAGAGAGAGAGAGAGAGAGAGAGAGAACATTTGAAATATATTAACAGAACCCAATGCATACAAAAGATCAAGGAGTATGGCGGAGTTCAGGGAAAGTATCAAATGCACAGAGGATCTCTAATGAGGACTGCTTTCAAATAAGTTTCAGAGCTGCATGTGAAGTTAAAATTTCATGTTTTTAGGCAGAGATAGATACATTGGCCTTGTGTGAACGATTGAGGGAATTCTATATTCTCAGCGCAGGCCTAAAGAACTAAGAGGCATATTATCCAGAAACGGCGTTAAAATTATCGCCGCTTTAGCGGCAGAAAACTGCCGCTAAAACAGCGATAATGGGCTTGATAATATGCTCTATGAAATTCCAATTGAAGCTCAGGTTAGATGTCCTTCACATCTAACATGGGCTTCAATTGGAATTCCATAGAGCATATTATCAAGCCCATTATCGCCGTTTTAGCGGCAGTTTTCTGCCGCTAAAGCGGCGATAATTTTATCGCCTGTCTTGATAATATGCCCCAGGGTTTTTTGTAAAAAATCAATGGTTTCTATCACAAGTCGTTGACTAAGTCAGGCGAATTAGGGAGGTGTGTGGTCAAACCACCTTTTTCCTGTGAATAATCTTACTGCTGGATGAGGGGTGCCTTTAAAGGCACTAACCGTATCTTTGGTTTCTGGTCTGTAAGAAACCGCAAAAGTGAAGATACGTCTAGAGATTGTGCAAATATCTTAAAGCAATGTTTTAAAAAATTCCCAAACCACCAGAAATGCTGTGCAATGTTTAACAATATTGAAGAGCATGAGAATACGGCAACATGTAAGGCGTCTCAGGGACTAGCAGAGTCAGCTGTAAAATTGTTTTAAATGCATACCAAAACCCAGCACTAAAGTTACATTGGTTACTGGGAGCCATATGTCAATTCAAGACACAGTTAATTTTGTTCCCACTGCCAAGAACACATCGCATATGGAACTATAAGAAAACTCATATGCACTTATTATTAGACATATTAAATAACAACACAAAAATTGCACCCATTTCCTAAAAGCATTAACATCAAAGCCTTAAATCACGTAGGAATATGTTTCCCAGCATAATACATCAGGCAAATTAAAGGTAGATTCATGAATAGGCCAAAATTATTCGTTTTCTCCAGGCTGAAAAATCGTGCTCTGCAATTGCAAATTGCATTGATTCATCATCGTTTCGAGCCAAGGCACATTTGGCGACTCTTGTTTACAGATCGGCTTTAATCATTCAATAAAAAAAATTAGTGCAGAGAAATAAAAAGGGTAATACATTTTTTTCACACATATTTTGCATAGCTAAAGCTTGCAAATGTCCATCACAGCTAGGTCATTTCTTTAAATGTATGTCCTGGGGCAAATGTTTATTCCGATTTACAGTGACTTAATAAATGAAAGGATAATATCCACCTTGGTAATGGCAAGAACCTACAATCACCCATAGTAATTGTCCCCTTCTGAATACTGCACCTGCTGGCTGTGGTTTGTCCCGGGTGCTCAAATACTGCACCATTTCTATCTGTCTCACCTGCAACGAGGCATCATATGTGTGCACCCGATGTATGCACGTTTTGCCTTTTTTCAGACCGTATTTCCCCATCACATTGGGCTTAGCTTTGCCTGCGGTATGAGCATATCAGATATTCAGGAATTACTGCAAAACTCGGGATCCTGATTTCGGAACGAGCAGATGTTTGCCTCTCAGTTGGAGCCTGCGGGACTCTTGTGCGAGGACCTGTCTTGAGTTAGCCAGCTTTGCTTTTGGACTGTGAGAACTGGAGATTCATAAATTCAGTTCCTGCAGCCCTAATGAACGGGTGGAGCCTCAACAAATCTATAATCCCCTCGGGTACCTTACGTCTGTGCTAAGGTCGGCAAGAAAACCTGCCACAGGACAATAGAGTTAAATAGGAATGCATTTGAGGAAGTGGTTAAAGATGATGAAGGAACCACAAGATATGAATAACAACACTGCACACCATCTGCTTTCTCAATTTTATATTTTGCAACAATATATGTTAATCTACTGCCCAGACTTTAATAATCCAGAATAACAAAGTGCTACCTACACTGACGAAATTATGAAGTCCCTTGGGTCTCAGGGAAGTGACACAAGAGGTCTAGGAGCCCCAGCCCACTGTCCATGATGAGAAAGGAGAATGTGAATCAGGCTATGCTGGGCTATCCTTTGGACCATACATACTCAGGTAGTGCTAAATTAGGTGATACATGGTCGGGAGGAGCACCAATTCAGTCGTGCAGGAGAGCCAATGTTGTCTGTGCAGCCCAAGGTGCAATACAAATGAGATGAAAGGGGACCTCAAATTTGGCATTCCCACACTGTGTGGACTTTGTAATAACGTAATGCATATCCGCCATCGGCCAGATGTCCAAGGGCAGTGTAAAAATTTGTATATTAGCTGCCTATTAAGCTTAGAGCATATTAAGTTTACAGCTAAATTAAGTCATAAAGTCAGTGCAAACCATGAGCAGGGATGTCTTAAGGAATCAAATGGGCTTGGGCCCTCGGGCCCCAGCTTTGAGGGGTGCCCTTCTTAAAGTGAGAAAATGTCTTCTCCTTTTCAGAAGGCTCCGTTCCTGTTTCCTTCAAAACTGGGCAGGTCACCCCTCTGCTTAAAAAACCCACCGCTGATGCGAACAACCTCAACAACTTCTGCCCCATCACTAACCTACCTTTTCTTGCGAAAATCACAGAAAGATGTGTAGCGAAACAACTTTCTCGTCATATCAAGGACAATGATCTTCTTGACAATTTCCAGTCCGCCTTCATTCAAAACTGCAGCACTGAAACAGCCCTGCTGCAAGTGATTGATGACCCGCTGCGGATACTCGATTCTGGGGAGTCTTGTCTTGTAATTCTCCCTGACCTTTCTGCAGCCTTTGACACTGTCAATCACAACACTCTCCTTAACACTTTTCAACAGAGAATGGGCAAGGAGGGCGCTGGGCTTAAATGGTTAGCTTCCTTCCTCTCTGATAGATCCCAAATGATCAAAATAGCGAAGTCTTTCATCTCCTTTGGCGGTAGGTCAAGGTGTTCCTCAAGGCTCTATACTTGCACTCACATTGTTCAATCTCTATTTAGAACCATTGGGAAATCTCCTAAGTAAATCCGGGATCCACTATCATCTCTATGCGGACGACACCCAAATCTACCTTAAGGTGGCCTCCACTCACGATCTTTCCATCCTAAACTCTAATCTCGACTTCATTCAAAACTGGATGTTAACTCATCAACTGATTCTGAATCCCTCCAAAACTGAATTCCTCCTCCTCACTTTATCCTCCCCCGGTTCAATCATGGATGGATCAGATGAATCTACTTAACAATAAACCCATCATTGTCGACAGCGCAAAATCCCTTGGTGTCATACTTGACAAAAAACTCAATCTACTCTCCCACATCAATTCCATTGCAAAGTCTGCTCGGTACCAACAGCGCCTTCTTTGGGGGATTTGTCGCTTCTTCCCGGAGCACAACCTTAAAACCCTGGTCCAATCGCTGGTTCTCTACAGACTGGACTACTGCAATTCTCTTCTTACTGGCCTCACCAAATCCTACCTGTCCCCCCTTAAATCTGTTCTCCATTCAGCAGCTCGTTTCATATATGGGGCCAAAAGAAGCGACCACATCCCACCCATTTTATCCACCGTCCGTTGGCTTCCCATCGAGGCAAGATCTATCTACAAGACTGCCTGTTTCACCCACAAAGCCTTGCACTCCTCCTCTCCTCGCTACCTGGCGAATAAACTAAAACTCTCTGGAGGCTCTAGACCATTACGTAATGCGGAAAATTTATTGCTTGAACCTCCCACTTTCAAGAAGGAAAGATCGATGGCCCAATCCTTTTCAGGCAACACGGTGAGAATCTAGAACTCACTTCCGCCTCAGCTCCGGACCACCACCTCTTCCCAGGCCTTCAAAACTGACCTCAAAGTTCTCCTTCAAAGACACTTCCAAATTTAATTCACGCCCTCTCTATTATCTGAAGGAAGTCCATCCATTATAGGAAATTCTGCTCTCCATGACTATAGACGTACCTTCCCAGTGTGTTCTTGTGGTTTGAGTGTCTGCCATTTATTGCAGTATTATACTTCTATGTGTATTTTGTACTCTTTTGTAACATGCACACGTCACTTTTCCTCTTGTAACGTATCGTTTGCTACCTCTAGTATTTTGTTTACTTTTGATACATGCACAATTGCCACCATTGCCTTATGTAACGTAACGTTTGTTCTTGTGTTTTGAGTGTCTGCTATTTATTGCAGTATTTTACCTCTACTTGTACTTTGTACGCTTTTGTAACATGCACATATGTCACATTTTCCTCTTGTAACGTATCGTTTGCTACCTCTTGTATTTTGTTTGCTCTTGATACATGCACAATTGTCACTATTGCCTCATGTAACGTAACGTTTGCTTTTGTAACATGCTCACTTGTAATTTTCTCCTCATGTATCATTAGTGTTCCTTCGGGTAAAGTCCGCGCTATATAAAAACACATAAATAAAATAAAAATAAAATAAAATCTTTCCTCTGCATGGATGGTACCCCCTGGTTCGACTGCGTTAAAAAATTCAACAGTAACCTACACGCAAACCACCAAATGAAGAGATAACTGTTTACTCAATAGAAGATAATGTTACTTTAGTGACCACAATGGCTCTAATGATGCAAATTACCTAGCCAGAATAAAAAACATTGTATTGAATAGAATACAAGTTTGTTTATCCTTTTTAATTTGATTTGTGCATGTTTGTGGGGCAGATCTGTGACATTTTGATACATTATATTTAGGGCTCCCGGTTTTATGGTATTTATTTTTGTGTCTGTATTTATCCACATTTATTTATTGTCAACTTTATCTTATTTATCCATATTTATTATGGGTTTTGTGAGAAAAATAATGCTGAAACTGGTTTATTTCCACATTTATTCAACCAAAAAATATGCAGTCATGACTGAATGCCTGCCAGGTTTCTGTGATATGAACACCCGCAGAAGATAAATCAATGCACTTATATGAACATATGAGCATTTCAGTATCAGCTTTGTGCATTTCTACTGCTGTTTAAGCCTCTTTACTAAAATTCCTTTCTTTTTTAACCCTCTTACCTATCAATCCACACAGTGATTGGCCTGGCAGCCATGGCAAAGTGTATTTAGAATCACTCAAAAAGCACCCAATTTCCTTTTTTATCCACACTTAAAAAAAAACAGACAAGAAAATGAACGGTTTTCTGTCTGTATTTATCTGTAAAAATCAGTAAAACCTGAAAACAGGGAGCCTTAATTACAGTGAGTTTGAAAGCTTAACATCCACAATAGTGCTCCTCTACCCATTGTTAGACTATAGGAGGCTGGTGTTTATCAGATTTACCACCTCAATGACCGCTAGGTTGACATAGGCCAATGCCTGTAAGATCTAGGTTTTGTGCTGTATTTTGCTGCTGTCAGATGCCTGAGTCGGTTGCAGGGGCCTGTAACCTCCTTGTCTTCTGTTTGCAACATGATTCTGTGAGTTCTCTGTACAAGACTCCATAATATACCACTCCAATCTATGTTAATCCACTATATGCCACTCCTTTCTACCACCCTCCACTCCGCACCACTTCACACTACTACACTGTATGCTATTACACTCTATGGCACTCCATTTTATGACACTCCAGTGTACGCCAGTACACGGTATGACTTTCCACTCTATGCTACACACTGTTTGATATTCCACTCTACACAACTCCACTCTACAACACTACACTCTATGCTATTCCATTCTATGCCACTCCATCGTACACCACTTCAGAGTATACCACTGCACTTTATGCTATTTTCTGTATGCCAATCCACTGTACGACACTCCACTCTAAGCTAATCCTCTCTACCATATTTAACTGTACGACACTCCATTGTGCACCACTCCACTGTATGCCACTCTACTGTATGCCACTGCACTCTACCCTACTACACTGTACCCACTCTACAATACTCAACTCAATGGTATTCCACTGTACAATACTTCACTGTACACCACTACATGGTTCGCCACTACACTCTACGCCACTTCAGTCTACGCTATTCCACTGTAAGCCACTAGACTGCACCTTACTCCACTCTACACCACTCCACTCTGCGCTACTCCAGTGTATGCCAAGCAACTTCACTTTACCCCACTCCAGTGTACGCTATTCCACTGTATGCCACTCTACTGTATGCTACTCTACACCACTGCAGTCTACGGAATTCCAATGTACGCACTACACTGTACCTCACTCCACCCTACACCAGTTCACTCTACACCACTACACTCTGTGCCGCTCCTCTCTATGCCATTCCACTCTACGCCACTCCACTCTATGCTGTTTCACTATATGCCAGTCCATTCTACCACACTCCATTCTACACCACTGCACTGTACACCACTCCACTGTACACTTCTCCACTGTATGTTGCTCCACTATATGTCCCACCTCTATACTCCACTACACTGTACACCACTAAACTGTAAGCCACTACACTCTACAATATACCACTGTACACAACTCCATAGGCTGGATTGTTCCCAATGGAGCAGGGCCAAGACTGATTTGCATAATGCTGGATCCATACTGAGGTGGCATGGTGTGCAAAATAACGATGGACTGGGATGCAGCTGAGTAATTACCAATGGCTGAAATTAAGTGGTATATCCATCACTTTTTTTGGTATATTTTAGTGTGCCGCCTTAAGTGGTATGGTAGTCAGATGGACTAATATCCTGTCTTGGATTTTGAAGCTCATTACTACAAAAGGAAATAGGGAAAAAAATAAAATGTCAATCCCTGCTTTAATATGCAGTGTTATGTTATGCTGTAACAGGAAGCTGATGCTTAACTGACTATTTATGTTTTATCAGGACATTGGCATATCAACACGAAGACAAAGAATCCATGAGGAGTCTATTTCATCATTATGCTGCTATTGCATCAACAAACACACCACCCTAACTAAATGCCAAAGTGACAACCAGTGCTGTACAGAGCTAGGTAATGGTACTGAAAGTGAAGTGCATACAAAGGGTATACAGACATGAGAAAGAAATGTGGAGGGAACATTTTGTGCAGTAGAAGATATCAATGACTGGGTTGACAGGTTGCAAGATTTTCTAATATAGGCTCAGTATAAATGTTGATGAATGTACATATTTTCAGAGTACAAGCAACACTTTTTTTCTATATTATTGTTTAAATAATATACACGTGCTTATCTGTATTATGCTGTGTAAGGTATAGTGCAGTTTGAGGTGGATTAGGATTGTGATGTGAATAGAGCATTCTGTTCGGAGAACATGAAAGGTATGACATTTTCTCGCTCACCCGTTAAAAACTATGAAGAAAAAGTAATCAAGTTCCATTTGAATTACAGTTATTGAAACCTCTGTGGCACCATACTAGGCCCAGATTTCTGTGAGGTTATGTATCTGCACGGGCTCTGGCACCCTTTGTTGTGTTACTTAGGGTACCTGTTTATACAATAGAAGGGGAGGAGAACAACAAGCTGGACAATACTGTAAAAAAGGTAAACACTAGCTTCATGGAGGTCAAGTCGCAGAAATGTCAGAGCTTGGCAGCTATGTTTATCAATATTAGATTGAGGAGCAAATCTAATACGGTTGGTACTGTCTTCAGGCAGAGAGGTAATCCTTTGACAATATTTCAATATTATAGCATTTGTGTGGAATCATTTATCTTTGAAAATACGTGAAAAAAGAAAACTTCAATGCATTTAATTTATAATTCTTCAAGGTGGTTGTGTATGTTTTCTCTTCAGAAGAGAAAAATCAAACATCTAGAGAAATATAGACATTTACCACACAGATAGATCACAGATCACATTGTGTCTGGGACTTTTTGTACCTACTTTGACTCCTGGAATCCTACACAGAGCTGAATTAAGTGTTGTGCAATGTTGACGACTCCTTTTAACAGTACTTTACAACGGTACACAGTTTGACTGTTGTAAAACACACAAGCATATGTTGTATTTGAAGATTTCTTGTATTAGTATTTAAAGCTGAACTTACAAGAAACAGTAGCAGTCGGATAATGCAACCAGCACTGAATCCTCCCTCAAAGTGTGGTCAGGAAGTAGAAAAAGTATTTAATGTGCTATGGCAGACAGCACTCCTGCTGCAAAGAAGTGCAAATAATACATTACCAAAGGCAATGACACATCCAACATCCAACAATGTATTGTCAATTTTTTTCTGCCTGTTAGGTCTAACAAAACATTGTACTTAACAGACTTTCTTTAACAATCAAAGTTGTGACCTTACTAGCGCTGTGAACTGCGCTGTGCTCCAGACATGTGTTGGATGTTACACTGTATTAGTGAAGACTCAGCGGCCCATCACTGAAAAAAAGACCTACTGAAATGCGGAGAGGAAGAGCCACATTTTCAAATTCAACCCAAAACAGTGCTCGTCTTTCATGGCTTGAAAATGCGAGGGGAGAGCATTCCAGGCCGTAGCAGCGAGATAGGAAACAGAAATGCCACCCCATCTTTCCTCTGAATTCGAGAAACGGAAAGGGCACCAGAGGGTGATCGCCAGGTGATATGGTGTACACCTCTTATGCCAGATACGCAGGACCAGTCTGGTGGAAAGCTCTATGAGCCAAAAGAAGGCCTTTGACCTGTGTCCTCTCCTTAATTGGCAGCCAATGAAGCTCCTTAAGATGATGTTTAATATGCTCCGTCGTCCACCCCCTGCCCGCCCTTCAACCCCCAGGAACCTTCAGCAGAAGCCAAGGAGTGGCATTCTGAACTGAAGTTTTTTCAGCTGGAAATCTGGAAGGCCCCAATAAAAATCATTGGCATAATCAAGCCGAGAGTTAATGAGAGCATGAATGACAGTTTTCTGGGTCTTCAACAGCAGTAAATATAGAAATTATATTATGTATTTTAAAAGTCCAATGCAGAAGCTCACAATGCCCACCACCTGGGGGTGAAAAGTGGCAAGATTATCAGACTTTACCCCCAATTTTGTGCACAATAGAAGCCAGGCAGGTGGGGCCAGAATATGACTGGACCAGTATTCACCATCCCATAATAGAGGGCCCATTAGGATGGTGGGCGGAGGCACCACAGCGATGCTGGCGATGGCGGAAAATGTCCTTTTCCGCACGCCAACAGCGGTCCTCACACCCGTCATATTTACAATGGGCAAACATAGCCCATTTCCCGTCAGCCGCGGTGCGACATGAACGGCCATAAAAATGCACCTGCCACAGCGGCGGTGGGAGCCAATAGAGACCCACCGGTGTGCGGAATGATGTCCCGACTGCCGTACAAATCAGGATTCCCCAAACAGTTTGTCACACAGCTGCGAAGAAATCACCTAACCAGAGACAGCGGAAGCACGACAGCGGAGCACGAAACAAGACACCCGGTCCCCTCCACCCGGTCCCGACTGTAATGGATCCAGCTCTACATGTCTTCCCGTGCTGTACCTGATACACTACCAGCAAGTAATGCACCATCGTGGACAACGCCGCAGCTACGCAATGATACAACCCCGCACACAACCACAACACACAACTCCAGGGCTGATATACGGTTCCTGTCCACACCAGACACTCTGGTGGGGGCAGGAACACATCCAAAAGTGTACCCACACATGTTCTACTTGTCACTAAATCACCCCTCTGCATCCAGGTCACCCATCAACCGTGAAATCAATGCAATCTCGTGGGCATGTCACCGCATCGGTGAAGACGTGGGAAAACATGCGCACAATGTAGTAGGCAGGGCCAGCGTCGGGCAAGGGCAGTCCTCAACAATCATAGGGCCACACCTCTACCCTTCACACACTAGGCCCCCCACACCCATTAGGGGTATGCTATGTGCCCCTCCTGTGCTCCCCCCTGCCCAATTAACCAGCCAGGTGAACCCAGACCCTGCACCACACACACCAAACAACCAGGGAGACAGTCTCAGCAGGTGGGGCTAAAGAGGAACACACAGCACAGAAGCTCATGCCCAGGGCAACCCTCCTCTCCACACCCACACTCCACTCATGTCAAGCAAACTGAGTCCAATAACAACATGAACACTCACACTGAATATGAACAATCACCTAACTGTATACACTGCCTCTCAAGTCACCCAGACACACCCCATACTGACACACAGCCACATAAGCATACCAGATGTCAGCAGCAATGGAAGACAAGAAATGTGCAAGACAAAAGTGAGGTGGACAGTGATGGGAAGACAAGGAGCTAGCCACAAAGCATGTGTACATCACATGCAAGAGAAGGAACATATCACAACACCCTTAGGCCAACAAATCACACATGGCTGGCACAGTGAGTGGAATTAAACCACATTGACCTCTGTGCCACAACTCAGGGAGACAGCAAGGCAAGCCATGCATAGGCACAGGGATGATAGGAAGTGTCTGAAGTCAAACAGTGATCAGTCACACTACACATCTGTATCTACTTACTTGACATGTGTATGTCATCAGCACAACACACAGGGCCCATTGACACACTCCATGACTGTCAAACACAAATTGGATCCTTCACACATACTCCTCCTCCACCCACCTCACACCTGCACCACTCAACACTAGTGTCAAACACACAGAATGCTGCTAATAATGTCCTGTGAATACACTGAAAAACAATCACACTCCCTGGGGGGGCATCTAAAAACATCACACACACACACTCAGGGATGCCTGAACCAATGCTGGCACAAAAACAATAGCCAAACACAAAACTCAGAAATAACATACACAGATGTCCAACAAGCCCAGACATGTGCATACAAACAGTGGAAAGGCAATGGGAGCCCAGACAGAACAGGAGTACACAACATCATCACTCAGGACCAAAGCACAGGCACCATACCCCAACACAGACAAGAAGTGCATCACCTCCAAACAATCATGAACACAAACTAGAAGCAATGGGCCAATAAGAAAACACATACAGACATACCACACCACCCATCAAGTCAACATGGTGTAATAGTGTACCACATGCATGCACAACCCTGACAAGTGACAGGTCAAATATAAGAGGAAAACTCACCAAGGTGCACTCCAAACAAGCCAAGGAACAAGAATACTCCTAGGACCGGTTTCGTTCCCCCCTCTTCAGCCAGGATAGCTTGATTCCAGTGGCACAGTGAACCCAGGACCCACGTCTGGGCATACCTGGCGCACTTAGGGCGAGAAAGCAAAAGGCACACAATTGATAGACGGAATGCAGAACAAATCAAAATATTCACCCCCAGTCAAGAGATCTGGGTTAAATCCACCACTCTTTTGCTCACCATGCCACCCCAACCTATCCTGGCTGATGAGGGCTGAAAGCCCGAAACCGGTCCTAGGATGCTTGGTTCCAGTCCAGGGAGGACCTGGCCTGGCATTTCGGGCTGGACTGTTCCCATTAGGTGCAGGGTCAAGACTGATTTGCATATGGCTGGGTCCAAACTGGAATGGCATGGTGAGCAAAAAAACGATGGATTTAGGCCCATATCTCTGTACTGGGGTGAATGTATGACATTGTTCTGCATTCTGTCCATCAATTGTTCGTTTTGCATTTGTCACCCCGAGTTGGACGGGTATGTCTAGACGTGAATCCCGTGCTCTCCATGCTACTAGAGTCAAGCTATCCTGGCTGATGAGGGCTTAAAGCCCTAAACCGGTCCTAGGATGCTTGGTTCCAGTCCGGGGAGGACCTGGCCTGGTAGATCGGGCTGTACTGTTCCCATTGGGTGCAGGGTCAAGACTGATTTGCATATGGCTGGGTCCAAACTGGAATTGCATGGTGAGCAAAAAAATGATGGATTTAGGCCCAGATCTCTGTACTGCGGTGGATGTATGACATTGTTCTGCATTCTGTCCATCAATTGTTCTTTCTGCCTTTGTCACCCCGAGTGGGACGGGTATGCGCAGACGTGGGTCCCGTGCTCTCCATGCCACTGGAGTCAAGCTATCCTGGCTGATGAGGGCTGAAAGCCCGAAACCGGTCTTAGGATGCTTGGTTCAATTCCGGGGAGGACCTGGCCTGGCAGATCGGGCTGGACTGTTCCCATTGGGTGCAGGGTCAAGACGGATTTGCACATGGCTGGGTCCAAACTGGAATGGCATGGTGAGCAAAAAAACGATGGATTTAGGCCCTGATCTCTGTACTGGAGTGAATGTATGACATTGTTCTGCATTCTGCCCATCAACTGTTCTTTTTGCATTTGTCACCCGAGTGGGACGGGTATGCCCAGACGTGGGTATCGTGCTCTCCATGCCACTGGAGTCAAGCTATCCTGGCTGATGAGGGCTGAAAGCCTGAAACCGGTCCTAGGATGCTTGGTTCCAGTCCAGGGAGAACCTGGCCTGGCAGTTCGGGCTGGACTGTTCCCATTGGGCGCAGGGTCAAGACTGATTTGCATATGGCTGGGTCCAAACTGGAATGGCATGGTTGGCAAAAAAACTATGGATTTAGGCCCAGATCTCTGTACTGCGGTGAATGTATAACATTGTTCTGCATTCTGTCCATCAATTGTTCTTTTTGCATTTGTCACCCCGAGTGGGACGGGTATGCCTATACGTGAGTCCCGTGCTCTCCATGCTACTGGAGTCAAGCTATCCTGGCTGATGAGGGCTGAAAGCCCTAAACCGGTCCTAGAATGCTTGGTTCCAGTCCGGGGAGGACCCTGCCTGGTAGATCGGGCTGTACTGTTCCCATTGGGTGCAGGGTCAAGACTGATTTGCATATGGCTGGGTCCAAACAGGAATGGCATGGTGAGCAAAAAAAGAATGGATTTAGGCCCTGATCTTGAAGAACCGGAACCTTTTGGGTCCGGCGGCGCAGGGTACGCTTTAATCTCCTGGGTTCTTCTGCTCAGCTACACAGAGACACAGGGACAGTCCGTCGGCGTAAAAGATCAGATTTTATTAGCTGCAGCTAGTACAGTTGTCCTAGAAGTACACACGGTATGTTCTCAGGAGACTGCCACTTCACTCCGTGGCGCACAATCTTATATAGGTCATATGTGAAATATACATTAACCAAGAACACACCTAAAGCAGATAGAAAGAACCAATAAGAAAAGTTGGAAAATAGATCAGAACCAATAGGAAAGGTTTGAAAATAAAATATCGGGTAACTTGAAGAGCCTCTCCTCCAACTGTGTTTGCCACCCCTCCCCACAAACTAATTGATTAACAGGTCTGTGGTCGACTCGCAGGAGACGAGATACGTTTGTGTGCTTTGGAGGACAGTTGTGAAACGAGAGAATACGAGCAGGAGACAGCGAAGGCCAGACGATAAGATAAAGTTAGAAGAGAATAGTGTGAACCAACAGATAGTTGAGACAGGGATTAAAAAAACCAGACAGGGATTAGTGTACTCGGCCAGTGCTAACATCAGCTTTGTAAAATAGAGGCAGAAGGCTTATTTCGACACGAAGCTGCAGAAAAAGCAGAAAAGACTATGTTCGCCGTGATGCCTGAGTGAGGGCAACACAAAATGGCGGCGGAGCACAAAATGGCAGGTCGATTCGATCACGATCGAAAATCGAATTTGCTCAGACCCTCCTTTTGCCAGAACTCAGGCAAGATACATAGACTCACGTTAATCTGAGTCAACGTCGATGGCCATGAGTTCATCGAGCTGTTGCTGTAGCATCATCCTAATATTCTCTGTTACTTGTGGTTTGGGTCTAGGGATGCACATAGTACCACACAGGTCGCAGACAGCGGGACCACAGTGCATACAAAGGCAACAAGAGAAAATGATGGTCAAAACTACTCCAAGGAATGTCAATACCGTCCAACCCCATTTGGACAGTAGTCCCCAAAACCACTCCAATAATGACCAATCTCCTTCGTCCTGGTGAATCGACTCAGAGATTATATGTAATTTAGAGATAGCTTGGTATACTGTCGGAGCGTCATGAGGTATGAAAATACAGCAACTTGACCCGATCAATTTGAACACTCCACCAAGATCCGCAAGAACAAAATCTAAGGCAACTCGGTTTTGTAACGTCATAAGACGATCTGCCTGTAGTTCTGCCGTGATCTTACTTAAGACTCCTACAGTGATGTCTATAGTGGTTTCTACGACACAAACCAGTTGCCTTATATTTCTGCTGTTGGCCATCGGACCCCAAAAAGGAAGAATTCCTTTGAGGAAATCTCCTCCCTCTTGTCCTGCTGTGTCTTTTGAATCAATGATCTCTCTGCCATATCTGTTTCGATGATGATTTGCAGAAGCGGTGTATGTAGGAGGAAGAAGGAAAGCTAAATAACAGGTACCAGAAAAACCAGTTGGCAACCACGTGTAAGCCCTTTCGTGGCAGATAAAATACGTGCCTTGGGATGGTACTAGAGGAGGCGAGTTCTGAGAGGAGTAGACATATGTGTGGGTACAGTTGTTTCTTTGTACGGTATCAGTAGACGGACTATTAATTTGCAGACAGAAATTTCCCTGATGAGGAATAGTCCAAATTGGTGGCGATTTTCCTTGCTTAACTTTATCACTAAGGCTAGTGACATAATGGGTGACGTTCCAGTTGGTGTACGCTTTTCTTTCGTCAACGGAAATCTTACTATTCTCCATGATTTTAGCCATAGCTACCATTCCCTTTATCAGTGAACTATGACTGAAATCCGGACCACCAATATATGAACTAACGGATCGTTTGAATTTGCTTTGGTAGGCATTGGAAAAGATAACAAAATAAGCCCAAGCGGAACCCTCATAAGAAAACGGAAGAACTAAATAGGGCATTCCCTTCTCTGTGGTATGTGGCATAAGTCCACACACCCAACAGTCAGTTGTATTGATCACTAATTGGTGTTGATGTAATAACTGGACAAATGAATTGTTGTAATACTCGGTTCTCCTAATGAGTTCATGTTGAGGAAGGGTATGAAATAGATGTGGAGAGACAGTAGAAGAAGACAAAGAGATGGAAGGAGAGACAACTTTTTGCTGCAGAGCGTAAATAATCCAATTTATACACGCCAAAAGAATACACAATAATATAATGATACACAAGGTTATATTAAAACGATTGTACATTAATTTACAAAATTCTTTCTTCATTTTATCTTTTCTCTCTCTTTTCCCTAATGTAGTTTCCATCTTTCTAATGGATGCTCACGGCAATCTTCCTTAATCACTTAATTATGATTATCTGCCGTCCTATGACACTGCAAGTCCTGCAGGCCTATAGCCACCACTCAGGTCACAACTAAGACTCCTACCGTGACCCTGCAACCAGGGTAGAATACTACACAGGAGAGAGAAAATCTTAAGTGTTCTTTGGTCTAGGTCTTAGGTTGTAGTGTTCTTTGTCAGGCACAGTCTGGTCTCGGAACAAGGTTCTTGGATTTGTCGTATTCAAGCGACGATGTGGTGGTACAGCTTGCTGAAGAATGTTGTTGTCCTCTTTCTCAGACAATGTTCCATTCAGGCGTGCATCACTGAAAGGTAAAAATCGTGGAACCTTCTCGCTCTCAGAGTCACTAATGCCCTTACGCATCCATTGATCAAAGGGTAGGGGCAAAGGCACTTTCTTACAATGCACACCGTGAATCCAATTTTTCTTTCCTTCGACCTCTACTGCTGTTCTCGTGGTGAGGAGAACCAACCGAGGCTCCTTCCACCTGGGCTCCAAATTTTTCATCCTTTGGAAATTCTTTGTGCAGACTCAGTCACTTGGTCGGATGGAATGACCTGGGTCTGTGGAGGCCTCCGGCAAAGCACTCTGAACCTGTTGATGGAGAACACGCAATTTAGTTGTAAGTTCATGCAAGTAATCGCTCAACATTGGATATGGCAAGTCTGAGTATTTCTTGGGGCGAGGGACTCCCCATATATTAGCTGGGCGTCCAAACACCACTTCATAAGGGCTAAGTCCCAAACGAGAGTGTACAGCAGTCCTGGTGGATAGAAGAGCCAATGGTAAAGCATCGGGCCAATTAAGTTCTGTACTAGCTTGCACTTTTGCTAGCTTTAACTTCAAAGTTCCATTGTAGCATTCCACTAAACCTGCTGATTGTGGATGGTTTGCCGCATTAAACTTTTGCTTGATACCAAGTCCCGCACAAACTTTTTGCATGACTTGGCCCACAAATTCGCTTCCATTGTCACTCCGGACAATGCGCGGCAAACCAAACCTGGGAAAGAATTCTTTTAATAGAACTTTAGCTGGGGATAAGGCTGTATTGTCTTTTAGAGGGTATGCTTCTATCCACCTAGAAAAAACGCATACTACCACAAGAACATATTTGAGGTTGTTGCATCATTCCATATGAATGTAGTCGATCTGCAACACTTCAAATGGATATGTTGGAGGAGAAAAATGACCCGCTGGAGTTGGGGTTCCCTTTCCTGGATTGTACATAAAACAAACAATACAATGTTTCACTACATTGTCTGCACACTTTGGGATACCTTCATTTTGCCACACTGGAGCCAGAAGCTTGCATATACCTTTCGCACTTAAGTGGGCTGGACCATGCGCCATAGTAACTACTGGGAGTACATAGGCGTCTGGTAACAGCCAACGTTGGTGCTCAGATAATTCCACCCAACATCCCATCTCATCTAACATTCCTGCACTTTCCTTCCACTTGCTCAATTCTTTCTCTGTAGCCTCTTCCTGAATCGACCTTACACTTTCCACTGTATCCTCATACATTCCTCTCTCTCTAACCCAGTTCGCAGGACCCGCAACATACATTCGACTTGTAGCATCTCTCGCTGTCTTTTTCGCTACTTCATCTGCAAACGCATTTCCTCGACCAACATCATCTGTAATCTTCTTGTGTGCACTGCACTTCACAATTGCAATCTGGGTAGGTAAAGAAAGCGACTCAAGAAGATCAGTCACCAGCTGACCATGTTGTATTTTAGTGCCATGTGAAGTAAGGAATCCCCTCTCTTTCCAAAGATGCCCAAAATTGAACGCCACACCGAATGCATACTGACTGTCAGTATACACATTCACTCTCTTTCCTTTTGACAACACACATGCTCTCGTTAAAGCTATCAGTTCTGCTGCTTGAGCTGAATTGTGTCTGATACGGGCTGTTTCCACAACTGTATGTAAAGTAGTAACAGCATAGGCTGAGACTGTATCTCCATTAGGGAGCTTAAAGCAAGAACCATCCATCCATAGAGTTCCATCTGGATTTTCTAGTGGCGTATCTTTCAAGTCAATCCTTCCTTTTGTCTCTTCCTCAGTACGGAGGAAACAATCATGTTGTATTTCATCGTTTTTATCCACTGGAAGAGGCAACAAAGTAACTGGATTTAAAGTGTTACATCGTTTGATGTGTACATGACCAGCCAAAAGTGTCAACTCATATCCAGATAAACGCGCACTCGTAAGATGCTGTGTTTTCGTTCGGTTTAGTAAGGTATCCACTGCATGCGGCACCATAACAATAAGTATGTTGTCTAACACTACTCCAGCAGACTGTCGAATAGAAATTGCTGCTGCTGCTGTCGCTTTAAGACAACTAGGTAATGCTTTAGCTACCGGATCTAACGTAGCTGAAAAAAATGCACATGGTCGCTGTTTGTCTCCAGAACGCTGCGTTAAAACTGACAATGCACAACCTTCTTTTTCATGAACATATAGCGTGAATGGCTTACTGTAATCGGGAGTACCCAATACAGGAGCAGAACATAGCGCTGTATGCAAGTCAGTGAAACTCTTCTGACATTCGTCAGTCCATGGAAGGGGCTGAGGTGTATCTTTCAAGGTGAGTGCCAACAGAAGTTTGGCCAACAGAGAGAAGTTAGGGATCCACTGTCTACAATAGGGAGTAATACCCAGGAAGGCACGTACCTCCCTTTGTGTGGATGGCACAGACATTTGCGCTATCGCCTGAATTCGTTCTGGGGTTAATCGTCGTCCCTCCTTTGATAGGAGATGACCCAAGTAGGTAACCTCTCGACGAACATATTGTAGTTTAGAAGGTGAAACCTTATGATTCAGATTGAACAAATGGCGTAACAATGCAACATTCACGTTTTTGCAAATATCTTCTGAATCAGCAGTGATTAACAAGTCGTCCATGTACTGGATAAGAGCAGCACCAGACGGCAAATGAAAAGTATCAAGATGGCATTTTAAAGCTTGGCTGTAAATAGAGGGACTTTCACAATAGCCCTGAGGTGCGCGCTTGAACCGGAAGCTTCAGCCTCCAAGAGAGAAGCCAAAAATGTCTCTACTCTCTTCTGCAATGGGAATACTAAAGAAAGCATTCTTTAGATCGATAACAGAAAACCAAGTCGCTGTGGAAGGTATCATTGTCAACAGAGCAGTGATATCTGGGACAACAGGAAATTGTGGTACAACAATTTTGTTTACCTCCCGAAGATCAATTACGAAACGATGTACAGGAGGCTGAGAAGGATTAGTGCGTTTAAGAACAGGAAGAATAGGACTATTGCATATGTTTCCTCTCGTTTCTTCAACCACACCCTTTTGAATCAAATCATGAATGATTTCCAAAAGCTCTTTTTCACCTTCAGTGGAAATTCTATACTGTGGAATGCGAGGCAATTCAACATTAGGCTTGAGAGTAACAACATAAGGTGGAATCTCAAGACAGCCCACATCGTTCGGACCCGTGGCCCAAAGCGTTGCTGGAAGAGAAAGCAATGCAGGTGGAAACTGATCTTTGGACAAATACATTGGAGAAATTAATTTCTAACCTAAAGTAAGATGTACACTAGAAGGAGAAGAATATATCGTAGCATGCATTCTTTTCAATAAGTCCAAGCCCAAGAGATTCTCACCGTAACCATTCGTTAAAAGAAGTGGAGCTTCCAAATCATAAGGACCAATTGAAATGGGCAAAGGGCAAGAAACCGGATTACGAACAGGGGCGCCATAAATTCCTACAGATACATTCGTTAAGCCAGACAAAGGTGCCCCAGGGAGTTTTGAATGAATGATAGAACATCTCATCGCACCAGTATCTAAAAGAAATGGCTCTGAAACACCCATTGTAGTGACTTTAACATAAGGTCCATTCTGATTTACTGGAATCTACACAACTCCCTTACTTTGTCCATGGCTGTCCTAGGTAGCATGAAGACTTTCATTCCCGTCTTCAATGTAACAATCCTCATTGTAGTACTGTGTAGACTGAACGTTTTGCTGATCAAAGTAATTCACGGAATTAGTAGGAGGAGAACGCTGTTCTTGGGTCAACATTCCCCGACCTCTACCTCTGTTTGCTGACTGGAGGCCAGCACGTCCTCGTGAAGCAGATGGTGTGCCATTACGCTGCAAAAAAAACTGACAACTATTCTTGAAGTGACCTTCCTCTCTACAATAGGCACATTGATTAGGTCCTAACAAAGGTCGCGGAATATATGGCTCAGGCTTTTGATACACCCTCTGAAACTGCGGAGGCTGTTGAAACTGAGGCTGGGCATAACGAGGTGGATAAGCCTGTTGCAAGAGAACCTTAGTTTTTAATTCTTTAGTCTTTTTCTCTTGCTTATCCCTTTCTTCTTTATCTCTATTTTCATAATATTGAGCAGTAGCCAATATCTGGGCTGAAGAAGAAACAGCCCATGAACTTTCGGAGTCTTTCAACTTATGCGACAGCTTGGGAAGCAAATTAAATATGAACTTATCCACAAATAATCGCTGTCCACCCTCTGTAGTCATGTCCTGACCACTGTGATCAATGATTGTCTCATCAAAACGAGTAAAGAAATCAGAGACACTCTCATCTTTCTTCTGTTTACATGCGGCTAATTTATCCCAGTTAACTCTCAAGGCAGGCATCATCGTTTTCATTAATTTAATAATCCTACCAGGGAGTTCTGAAATCAAAGCATCAGGTTTCGCACCACCCACTTGGTTTCTATCTGCGGCGGTGATAGCATCCCAATTTCCACCTAATTCTTGGGCATGGTTTTCTTTACGAATTCTAGCCCATAATGCTTGCGGAACTACATTCCCTATCAACATGTCAATATCTGCAAAATTCATGATGCAGGCTTCAACAGTTTGTGAAAATTCTTTATAATAACCCGCAGGATTCTTACGAGGATCCGGTAGAGACTGTTTAAGGGCTAAAACTTCAGACATTTTCCAGGGGACATGTACCCATATTCGCTGGAAGTGAGCAGGAATAGCTTGATTACCACCTGCTGCTGGAACCGCTTCTCTCCATACTGGAGGAACCTCTCTCATTGGATAATTTTTCAGTGTCAACCTAAATGAAGGATCGGAATCTAGAAAAGTCTGTGAAGAAAGTATGGTCCTAAAGGAAACAAGTGTCTTTACAGCGTCTTCAACCTTAGAACCCACAATGAGACCTTTATCAAAATTAGCCTGAATGTCTAACAGACCCTGAGGAACCGAACCCAAGTCCATATCCTCCCATCCTTTAATAAGAGTATTGCACATCACATTGAAAACATATCTCTGCGTAGGCACATTCCACTGTGATAAGGTAGGCATAATGTCAGGTACACTAAACCGAGGACCCTTTTCAATCCATTTACGAGCAAGAGAGTCCAACATTTCCCGTTCTTCGTGTTGGACTTGGCCCTTCTGGCAGGTTCACCCCTGAACTTTTTTGCTTTTATTGGAGACTTGGTGATAGTGGTTGTTGGTTTCTGCACACTTTCCCTGTGTCCCAGGGTAAAGTGCGTGCGCACTCTGAGTGCATGTGGTGAGATAGGCCTGCCCTCCCATAGGAATGCATGGGGAATGTATGCATCCCTGGTAGTTCCTGATGCGTGGGGTGTGCATGGTCGAGTCTGGTATGTACAGATTCGTGTGGTTAAATGCTGCGCAATGATGCGTGCGGCGTGCGTGTAGCTAGTATGGAAGTGCCACTTCTAGAAGTGGGCACTTCGGTGTGCAGTGTAAAATGTGTGCCTTGTTGCGTGATTGGCTGGCTGAGGTCATGTGACGGGCTAGGGATTCCCCAGAGTCAGGAGGAGTCACCCGGTGGTAAATAGGGAGATCAGCAGCTAGATGGGTGGGAGGAGTACACCTGGGTCCTGAATAGGGCAGGGCTTTCCCCACACAATGCTGGCTCCACCCCCTGTGGTGCGACTGACGACCCTAGCCCTGCCAGTGAATAGAGTAAGGGGCTGAGCACATCAAGGGTGCCCCCCAACCAGCTGTGACTGGTTTTCCCCCTCACCCTGAACCCAGAACAAAGGGTTTTACTGTATAAAAATGGGGCTGTGTCCCCACAGAAACTGTTCTCTTCCAGGATCCTACTTGAGGGGGGCTGCTGCTGCTGCTGGACCAGAGGACCGCCACTTGGACTACCTCCCTGCCTGGAGGCCCAGTGAGCTGGCTCTGGGTCCTGCCTTGCCCCCCCCCCAACCCTGCCTTGCTGTATGCAGGGAAGAACTTTGCTCGACTTTGTTATTACCCTTCTTAAAGCGCTGGGAGCGCTTTATTTGCATCCCGAAGCGCCTGGAAGCGCTTTTATCTGCCCTTAGTGCTAGGAGCGCTTTATTTCTGAAAGCCGGTGCCCACCCGGCGTTTGCCCCGTCTTTGCCGATTCTGACGTCCCCTGGCAGGTGCCCACCCTGCCAGGGACACTGCCGCCCATATCGAGTGCCCACCTCAATTGATCGTATTTTCATGGGTGAGCGGGTGCCCACCCCGCATTGCCGTTAAAGATTTATTCCCCCCAGCGGGTGCCTACCCCGCGTGGTATGCGTAAGAAAGAGGGAGCCCACCCCTTGCCGCTTTAAGGAATAAGAGATTCACCGCCGCAGGCCTGGAGTCCCCACAGCGTCATCTCTCCGCTGCGCTGGGATTGGCCCAGCGGGAGAGAGCGCTTCCCCGTGATTGGAGGTAGTGTAAGCCACCTCCTTACTTCCCCCAAGCCGTTGCGGAAGCTGGAGACAAGGACTGGCTGACGCGGGGCTCCCGTGAGGCGGGGAGAGCCCTGCACGACAAAGGCTGGGACCGGAGCAGCGAGGCCGCCCCAGAGTATCCGGAAGTCCTACCCGGTAAGTGAGGGCATCCCCGCAGGTCTCCCCGGTCCCGCTCAGCACTGTTCTCCGTGCAGAGCCCCGAGAAGGCTCCAACGACTGGGGCAGCGATTGTCTTTTGAGCGCGAGGCGCTCCAACGTGGGAGTGATTTAACCAAGAGTCCAGAGGGACTCAACTTGTGGGGCATTACGTGCTGAATCAGAGCTGCCCCGGAAGGCAGTGGGCCGCTCCAACGAAGGAGCGCATTATTTCTCGAGCCTAGAAGGCTCTAGGGGGCTGTCGTTGTTGTTTAGAGCCCCGAGGCTCCACGGGGGCATATTGTTTGCAGAGCCCACGAAGGCTCCAACTTAGGGGGCATTTCGTTTGGCTAGAGCCCAGGAGAGGCTCCACATGAGAGTGGCAGATTTGTATTGAAGGGCACAGTGATGCCCACGCTCATTCCTCCAGCTGCCCAGCACTTAGTGGGCAGCTGCCACGTTTAGGTTGGGACCTTACGCTTGTGGCTTGCGCAGCTGGCGCAGCCTTACTGGGACAGGGCGTCCTAGCCCAGACAAGGCCAGTTGGCCTAGGGACTGCCACAGGTGGTGGCGACTGTGAGTGTTGCGCTGTTGTTCCTACCTGCACCTCTGAATGTATTTTTATGCGTCATGTGCCATGTTTTACACCGCTGAATGTATTTTATGCATCATGTGTTTTCCTTCCCTACACCTCTGAATGTGATGCATCATGTGTAACGTGCTATTACCCCTACAGGTATTGTGATACTTAGGTGGTTGTTTGTTTTCTCCTAGTACAGGTGGTGCTAGTGAGGTCCGAGTTCCCTGCGTGACATTTTCCTAAGGTGGTTAGGGTTGCGTAGGTGGTACTTACATGTTACCAGTGGTTACTGGTTGTGTGCTATATGTTATTTTGTGCTACAGTAATTTTATATTCTAAATTCTAAAAGTGCTAATTCCTGACAGTGGTCCATGTGGCCCTGTCCCCTGTACATATAATCCCTTGTAAACTCTGCCCGTGCCTGTTGGCACATTGTAAAGTGTGTGTTTTTATCTAATGTGTTTTGGTAATACAAAGGCTATTTTTTTATAATACCTTGTGTGGAGTTTCCTTTGTGGTGGGCCTTGGGTGTTGTCGCTGGGTGCGCGCGCAAACGCTTTACACATCGCCTCAGAGATAAGCCTGACTGCTCGTGCCAAGCTACCAAGGGGGTGAGCAGGGGTTATCTTTGGCGTGTAACTCCCCAGCCCTGACTAGAGTGGTGGTTTCTGTATGGCTTCGGCGCAAGCCTCAGCCACCCAGAAATCCCATTTCTAACACTTCGGAATCTGGGAACTGGCTATGAGACTGTCTTCGAGAAAATGCCGGAGAGACATTTAATGCCTCAAAGAAAGGTGATAAAAGACCAGAGACTGTTTCTGTAAATCGTTTACGCATAGACGGAGAATTGGACATAAGAATAGGGGACAAAGTATTAGGCGAATTAACGGAAAAGGAATCGGAAATTACCGGAGGAGCAGAAGGCAAGGAGGACGAAGGCAAAGGAGTCGAAGGCAAAACCAGCAGAGGCGGCAATACTTGAGGGGGCAAATGTGGAAGAGCCGGAGCAGGCGGAGACGCAACTGGCGGCTGAACAGCTTGTAACAACTCGGGTGCATTAGTACCTTGTGCATAGGGCGGAGGCAATCTCAATAGGTGAGACATCAAGGAATCCTCTTCTAAATCCTTTCTTTTATCAGAGGGGGAAGCTGGCAACATTGGATAGCATTTATCTATTGTCATACGATGCTGTCTCTCTGAAATTTCCATCGCATTATCGACTTCATCATCTTTAAACTGCTGAGCAGCCTGTATAATGGTCATACCCTGTGCTTTCTTATCTCGTTTTTATTGCTTGATTTTCTTCTGTTTGGCTTCCTTACGCCAAAGGCGGAAAGAGTCAAACATTGCCGGCCAGGCTTTTCTTTTGAATAAAACTGCTTCTAAATTATCTAGTATATCAGACTCAAAACTACCAATTTCTGGCCATTTTAAAACACCATCATTCTTCGTGTATCGGATCCATACCTCGTTAAAGGCGATGGGGCCAACACCATGTTTAGAATAGAGCTCATAAGTGGGAGTTCCAACCGAAGGAATCGGACAGGAGTACTCAAGCCGGGAATCCCTCTTACAACCAAAGCAACAAATTCTTCCAAACTTAGTCAGACCAGGCATCTTGTGATTTCACCAGACTGTTCACAAACATCAAGGTGGCAAACTCAGTTTACGCAGCACAAATGCACTTACCCTCGGCTTTGGCTATTGCAATAGTCAAATCTAAGGACCGGAGGAAAACAAAGAACCAAAATTGTGGACGGGACCCACCAAATACTTAACTAAGGATGTCTTCTTACGCCAACAGAGGCCCCGTCTATCGTCTCGCCTTACCATACATCATCGAAAGAGGGCCAAGGCAGGGCGGCAGTCAGGGCAGCAGTCGTCAGTAGCCGTCAGGAAGGAGTAACCGCGCTGCAAAAGACCTTCGGACCACTTTCGACATACAGGGGTCACTTAATGTGGCTCGCGATTCCTCCAGAATTTTCTTGCGGGGTTCCTCACGACCTTCAGGCAGAACCGGTACCTCTGAAGCCGCCCCACGTTGGGTGCCAGTTGAAGAACCGGAACCTTTTGGGTCCGGCTGCGCAGGGTACGCCTTAATCTCCTGGGTTCTCCTGCTCAGCTACACAGAGACACAGGGACACTCCGTCGGCATAAAAGATCAGGTTTTATTAGCTGCAGCTAGTACAGTTGTCCTAGAAGTACACACTGTATGTTCTCAGGAGACTGCCACTTCCCTCCGTGGCGCACAATCTTATATAGGTCATATGTGATAATATACATTAACCAAGAACACACCTAAAGCAGATAGAAAGAACCAATAAGAAAAGTTGGAAAATAGATCAGAACCAATAGGAAAGGTTTGAAAATAAAATATCGGGTAACTCGAAGAGCCTCTCCTCCAACTGTGTTTGCCACCCCTCCCCACAAACTAATTCATTAACAGGTCTGTGGTCGACTCGCAGGTGACAAGATACGTTTGTGTGCTTTGGAGGACAGTTGTGAAACGAGAGAATACGAGCAGAAGACAGCGAAGGCCAGACGATAAGATAAAGTTAGAAGAGAATAGTGTGAACCAACAGATAGTTGAGACAGGGATTAAAAAAAACAGACAGGGATTAGTGTACTCGGCCAGTGCTAACATCAGCTTTGTAAAATATAGGCAGAAGGCTTATTTCGACACGAAGCTGCAGAAAAAGCAGAAAAGACTATGTTCGCCGTGATGCCTGAGTGAGGGCAACACAAAATGGCGGCGGAGCACAAAATGGCGAGTCGATTCGATCACGATCGAAAATTGAATTTCCTCAATCTCTGTACTGGGGTGAATGTATGACATTGTTCTGCATTCTGTCCATCAATTGTTCTTTTTGCATTTGTCACCTGAGTGGGACGGGTATGCCCAAATGTGGGTCTCGTGCTCTCCATGCCACTGGAGTCAAGCTATCCTGGCTGATGAGGGCTGAAAGCCCGAAACCGGTCCTAGGATGCTTGGTTCCAGTCCAGGGAGAACCTGGCCTGGCAGTTCGGGCTGGACTATTCCCATTGGGCGCAGGGTCAAGACTGATTTGCATATGGCTGGGTCCAAACTGGAATGGCATGGTTGGCAAAAAAACTATGGATTTAGGCCCAGATCTCTGTACTGTGGTGGATGTATGACATTGTTCTGCATTCTGTCCATCAATTGTTCTTTTAGCATTTGTCACCCCGAGTGGGATGGGTATGCCCAGATGTGGGTCCTGTGCTCTCCATGCCACTGGAGTCAAGCTATCCAGGCTGATGAGAGCTGAAAACGCGAAACCGGTCCTAGGATGCTTGGTCCCAGTCCGGGGAGGACCTTGCCTGGCAGTTAGGGCTGGACTGTTCCCATTGGGCGCAGGGTCATGACTGATTTGCATATGGCTGGGTCCAAACTGGAATGACATGGTGAGCAAAAAAACGATGGATTTAGGCCCAGATCTCTGTACTGCGGTGGATGTATGACATTGTTCTGCATTCTGTCCATCAATTCTTCTTTTTGCATTTGTCACCCGAGTGGGACGGGTATGCCCAGATGTGGGTCCTGTGATCTCCATGCCACTGGAGTCAAGCTATCCTGGCTGATGAGGGTTGAAAGCGCAAAACCGGTCCTAGGATGCTTGGCTCCAGTCCAGGGAGGACCTGGCCTGGCAGTTTGGGCTGGACTGTTCACATTGGGCGCAGGGTCAAGACTGATTTGCATATGGCTGGGTCCAAACTGGAATGGCATGGTGAGCAAAAAAACAATGGATTTAGGCCCAGATCTCTATACTGGGGTGAATGTAGAACATTGTTCTTCATTCTGTCCATCAATCGTTCTTTTTGCACTGTTCCAAGTAGGCACATGTGTGCATGAGATCCTGCACAGGCAATGGACAAACACAGTAATGAACAGCAAGGCCAGTGGCCAGTCAAAAAGTGCAGAGTAGGTACATGAGAACCTGCGCAGGCAATGGGCAAACACAGTAATGAACAGCAAGGCCAGTGGCCAGTCCAAAGTGCAGAGTAGGTACATGAGATCCTGCATAAGGAATGGGCAAACACAGTAATGAACAGAAAGGCCAGTGGCCATACAAAGTGCAGAGTAGGCACATGTGTGCATGAAAGGCTGCACAGTGAATGGGAGAGACTGTACTAGGCCTGGGCAGTAAATTCTGTTCCGCTCGCGGAATTTGGGTAATTTCGCGTTCCACGGAGAATGCGGAATTATCAAAAATTGGGCGATCCGCAGCTTCGCAGAATTTTATGCTTGTTCGCGCTTTCAAAAGGCGCGTTCGCAAGATATTTCCCCCATAGCACACAAACAGCGTTTGCGAACAGGAAAAAAGCATTGCGAACGGACGGAACAAGCAATTCCGCGTTTTAGCGGAACTCTGCGTGCCTGTGGAGATATTTTACCATTTCGTGGAGTTTTGCATAGCGCGACTACGCAAATTCCGCCCACCCCTAGACTGTACACTGCCCTGGTCAGCAACACAGTTAGGGGGATAACAATGGGCAGTCTAGGCACCACTGTGGGAGAGACAGGTGTGTGAGGGGGACTTTGCCTCAGACTTGGCTGTCAGACGGACTGGGAGGTGTGAGGGCCAGTTGGAGGGCTGTGTAGGAGAGTAGGATCTGCTTCACATGTTTACCCCCACTTTCTGCTGGTGTTTCACTGTTTTTCGACTTTAGTCTGGCTGGGACCCTGCTATTGAGGGCCCCAGCCTAGCTGCTTCCTCTCTAAATTGCTTGCATGTACTTTAGGTACACCACCGATTGGATCCTGAGGTACCCTTGTGAGTCCCTAGTATATGGTATAATATGTACCCAGGGAATAGGTACCCCAGAGATCTACCATGGGCTGAAGTATATATTATGCCACCCCTGGAAAGCCACCCAAAATGACACCACAGGTCTGCTACTGCAGCCTGGGTAAGGTGGTGCCTGCACCCCTTACTGAGGTATAAGTTCACTATACCTCACCTATCACTGCACATACAAACCTATCAATCACTCCTATGGCAGGACTTAACAATCCTGAAGGCAGAGTGCTTGGTTATATGTGAGAGGGTGCCCACACATGAGCTAAGCCCCTCTGCAGCCTTTGGAATCTCATCTCCGGGGTTGTAAGTGATTCAGTCTGACCATATACTCTTAAGTGCATTATAACCAAACGGTAAATGCTAACTTTGGACTGGCTGCACGGAAACATGTTGTGTTTGGTGTCAAACACCTTGGAATCATATCCCCACACCAGTAACTGGTGTGGGAGTATGATCCCACCCTTCTAGAGGGAGAGACATGGCAGCACTGGTATACCCGGTAGACACTTAATAGGGATGTATGTCGTTACAACGCACACTTTTACAACGCATGCACTTACAACGCATTTTTTACAACGCAACATCCACTACAACGCATTCCATTACATAGCATGACACTACAACGCATTTTTAAAAACTACCTTTACAACGCATTCCATTACATCGCATACTACCTTTACAACGCATACCATTACAAAGCATAATATTAAATTGCATTTAAGGTAAGTATTGGATAGTATAGGGGTAAAAATTACTATTCTAACTCCAGGGGGTGCAACAGTAGGGTAAGTGTTGGATTGGGTTGTAATGGTATGCGTTGTAAAGGTAGTATGCAATGTAATGGAATGCGTTGTAAAGGTAGTTTTTAAACATGCGTTGTAGTGTCATGCGATGTAATGGAATGCGTTGTAGTGGATGTTGCGTTGTAAAAATTTCATTGTAAGTTTAGTGTGTTGTAATAGTTGCGTTGTAAAGGTTGTTCACCACTTAATAGAGCCCTGGCATCACAAAATGGATGCTGCAGCAACAGACACAAGTCTGGCCTCCTACTGCTGACCAAAACTCTGGCAGGGAAGGCCTGGACAATAGGTTTCCTGTCACAGGGATGTGTAACCACCTCCCAGACAGGCTGATGTGTATTGGGGCTGGGTGGGAGCACTCTCCGAGTGCTTTGAAGTCCTGCACTAGGAGCACATTTGGTGTTCCCGTGCATAGTCCAGCTCAAACCGGTTCAGGGGCTTCCAGCCCTTGCTCTGGCATGAAACTGGACAAAGGAAATGGGTGTAGCCACCCCTCTTTCCAAACCCTCCCATAGGTGGGTCCCCAGAGCTCGTCCACCCCCTTCCTTAGGTATAAGTAAGGAACCTCTGTAACCAGATCTTTAGATATCCCTGGACTAAACTCTGAAGCTGAATCCTGGAACTTCGATGCTCTACTAAAGACTAGAGGACTGAAGAAATCTCCTTGGGGTCAAGGAGTGACTCTCCTGCTTGGCAGGCACCAACGAAGCAATTTGCCAGTCTGCATTTCCGAAGCTCCCGCCGGACTCCAAAGTATTTGGAGCCCAGGAAGAGGATTTTCAGACATCTCAGAGGCCGACCGAGTCCCCAGCAAAGCTGAGACCCGCAGCCCTCGTGAGTAGCGTGGAACCAGAACTCCTGGTCACCATGCACTTTTGTAAGTGCATTGACTTCTCGACGTCTCTTGAAGTTGTGCTTGGGGTTACTTGTAGCCCCCACCTCAAGCAGCAGATCCACCAAAGATTGTTGGCCTAGTCACCCCGAGTGACCCGTGGGCCGCCATTTTGTGTTTCCTCTCGAGGTCCCTTTGCGATCCCTGGTCTGTTGACTGGTGGGTCCATAAGGGGGTAACTTTGCTTTTCCTTGTACTTCCCTGGTTGCTCCAGACATGCCCTGACTCCCCACCAAGTGGTGAGTCCCACAGACCTTGCTGCTCTGCACCAAAGCATCTTTCTCGTTTCTGCTTGGGTTGCCGTTGCCAAGGCTTGATGTGTCCAATTTGGACACTGATGCTGCAGCACTCGACATCCTCCGTGGGACAGCTGGAATCCAGCTCCTGGTCATCCTCAACGCCTCCTGGTCCTCGTGGCTGAAGGGTCAAGCTTCACCTTCTTCACCTGAAGCACCCGACATCGGTGGGCATCCGCCTATCGCCTTCCTGGTCACTGGCAAGTGACCCAGACTCTGTCCCCTCTGCTTTCAGGTTCTTCTCATCCTTGATCCAGGCTTGGATCTCTTCAGACACTTCTCATCTTCCCGGCAGCAGCACTTCTTTGCCAGCTCCCATTGAAATCGACGACGCGACCCGACACCATTTGACACCTATGCACCCAGCTTCCCTGGGTGAGGTAACACGAGTACTCTTGTGGGTGTTGGCCCTAGCACTTCCTAAGTCCCAAAGGGTTTGGTCCTAGTTCAATTCTAAGTGTCCCTAATCTTTAAAAATCTAAGAGAGACTTTGCCCATAGTAGCTAACGGAAGCTTGCGGCTGTGTTCTCACACTGCACACGGCCCCCGTGGGTCCCCTGTGTCACTACCTTGGGTGGTTCCTTGGGGTCCCAGCGATTTTACAGGCTCTAGGCCTTGTGTCTAGTTAAGTCGTTGTTCTTATACCACTATTTTAGTATATGGTTTGGCTCGTCCCTAGGGCCTGACGTGTATTTGTGCTTATTACTCTCATATTTTGAAGTGTAACTTATGTATTTTGACCTCTAACCTCATAAAGAGACTAGGAGGGTGTGTTTAGAAATAAATACATCAATACTTCAATAACATGAGAAAGTACAGTTAGGGAAAATGCATGACAGCTGCACCCCATACAGAGGCCACTTACAAGCCATTGCATCACACTAGCAACATCACAGAACTCAGCACTGGCTCAGGCTTGGAATACATGCAGTCACTCACAACCAAGGTCACCCTTCCCAGAATACTCACCCGCAGCTTGCTGCAGATGGTCCTTCAAATGTGCATCCAGCTCAGGCTGTGTCACAGCTAAGATGTGGGTCATTAGTGGTGTCATGCTCCTGCGCGCCAACCTGCCAGTCCGAGGGAGCAGCCCCAGCGTCATCTCTGCCACATTTTTGCTCAGCTGGCAGATGTTATCCCACCTCTTGTGACAGTGTGTGTGCCCTCGGTTGGAGACACCCAGAGCCCGCACCTTGCATGCAATGGCCTTCCACACGGCCTTACGCTGGTGGACTTTGAGCTGCAGGCATGGGAGACAAGAGGGGGAAATTTCAGTGACACTGGGTTATATACCACTTTCTCTCAGTACAGGGGCATGATACTAACTCAGCACTACTTCCCAGATATATTTAGCAGAAACATTACAGCATGACACGTAGTACATAAGCATGGGATAATCATACAAAAAAGGATGCAGGTATGAGGGTGGACACAGTACCTGTCCATCTCATACACATGCAGGATGTCAGCACAGAAAGCTATGTGTAGGAGGCCCACATCTGCTATCCAGTTCATGGGTGAGCAAGACATACATCACATTGGAAATGATGTGTCGGGGCAGAATCACTGTGTCCAACATTGCACACCCCTCAATGTCTTTGCCCTGTGAATGGCTCACTGTTTCATGGAGGTCACACCCTTCTCACAAGGTCTGTCATGTGCAATCTACAAGGCTAAGATAGCCCTTTGATGGATAGTCTAGCAGACAACCCATATGTCTCACTCTGTACATTCAGTGATGTGTCCTTGTCGAATTGGGCAGTGACTGTGCAGGCCAGGGTGGCTCACACTGAGGTTCAACGGGGGACATCAGAAATGTTGCATGCAGGGACAATATGAGAGGGAAAACAGTGCCTATACATGCGAGTCAGTACACATGATGATGAAAATGGAAGGGGGTCGGTTCAAAAGTACAACAATCTGCTGTGTCATAGGTGAATTTCCACCAAGAGTTTCACCCTCTGGCATGTAATTATTGTGCATAATGCTGACCTATACATGGTGGCAATATTAAGTCAGACACACTTCAATCAGTACCCTCTGGACGTAAACCTTTGGTAATGTCACATAGGAGCCTGTGAACAACATCATCGACCCACACATCCATTCACACAGGAAATTTCTGACCTGACTGCAGCTTAACAAACTTGCTGTGTCACTATATGGCTGCAATGCATGTCACTCCCATCCTGATGTGCAGCCATGGAAATGTGTGAATTAGGCTACAAACCCCTTTTCTCTGGAGTCAGCATGCTGGACAGTGTATGATACAAAGCCACACTCTCAGGCACATACTGCAGCAGATCAACTTCATGTGTGCACTCCATGCACTCTCACTTCCACTATGAAACACTTACTGTGACATCTGGAGCACCATATACCCTCCCATACTGTGTGAGCACTTCGTCCACCAGGACCTCCAGCTCTTCTGTGGTGAAGGGACGGGCCCTGATGTTCTCAGTCCACGTCATCACTGGATCCAGCAGACAGGAGCAGCAGCAGTTGTTGGTGAGGAGTGTCAGTCAGCGGTGTCTGGAGACAGGAGACAGGAGCAGCAGCAGTTGGTGGTGAGGGGTGTCAGGCAGCAGTTTCTGTAGACAGGAGCAGCAGCAGTTGGGGGTGAGGGGTGTCAGGCAGCAGTGTCTGGAGACTGGAGCAGCAGCAGTTGGTGGTGAGGAGTGTCAGGCAGCAGTATCTGGAAGCAGTGGGAATGTGAGGCTCTCTCCCACACATATATAGCACCCTGGTGTACTTTCAGTGGTTCTAAGCTGCTGCAATTGTTGTTCCAGGTCTGCTTTTTTCAAATGCATCCAAAGACCGGCCCCCAAGTAGCGGGGCACGCCTACCGCTATTTTAAAAAATACATTAGTCTACCATGATTGCGGTTCCCATTGGCTGTAAGGGCATGGGCATTGGCGGTGACACATACAAAACACAAGGTGGGTGGAGGGCCTCAGGGAAAGTTTTTAAGACCTGCGCAGACTAAATCCCCAATACAATTCGTAACAAACAACAAAAATCTGTGGATCTGGCAACCTCGCCGAAGGAGAGGTCAAGAGCACAATCAGTACAGGCAAGAAATCAACAAGTAGGGAGTCCTATTTAAGAGGACAGAATCCCATCACCCACCGAGGTGGCATGCTTCATCATTTGGGACCTCCTCTTGGTTGCAAGACCTAGTGCAACCAAGGGCTGCAACTCCTTCAATGTGAGGGAGGAGCTCGCGGATGTTTTATTTGGTTCAATTGATCGGCTCTCCTAAGATCTGTGAAGCACAAAAATATTTTGCAGATGGGTGTTTGCAGTGCAGAGAATAGTGATGTAGTGAAGTGATATTAAAATTGGCTACCAAGTAAAAAAAACAGCTTTAATAGGTTAACTCTTGGTGTCAATTGTTTAAAAAAGTGCAGGCGAGATCTGAAAAAATTGTCGTATGCGCTGGTCTACTTAGGGGGTCTACATGTTTCGGCCATAATGATCAAAAATCGATGGTGTCCTTACGCAGGACCTAGATGGTGAAGCTACTGCAAAATTATGTGTACAAACCAAAGAAAATAAAATAAAACTGAGTAGGTGGGACGATACAATCTACAATCACCTGTGTTCTCTTATATGTAGAATCTACAGGATTGTTGTTGTCAGTTGTGAAAAAAAGAAACAAAGTGACATAGTGACAATGCTAACCCGTATTCAAATCAACTTAACTCACTTATGCAGTACTTAGTGCTCTAAAAAAGGGGGGAACAGTATCATAATTAATGTTCCTAAAAATGCCATTAGCAATTGAAAATTTGTATGTAAATAATTTCCTTACCCACATATGTACGGGTGGACTCCTCACCACTCCTGGCAACAGCTCAGGGCGTGAGGCACCCCTCTGTTGTAGGGGAAAAGCTGAGGTAATGGATCCAGAAAGTATACCATAAAACAGTTCTCCATTACTGTGCATCTTTCAATTGCATCCAATGACCGGCCTTGCGGTAGCGGAGCACGCCTACCGCTATATTAAAAAATGCATTAGGCTACCGCGATTGCAGTTCCCCTTGGCTGTAACGGCATAGGCATTAGTGGTGACACACTGCAGGGACCAGGTGGTCCCTACCGCGATCGTGCATCTTTCAATTGCATCCAATTACTAGCCCAGCGGTAGTGGAGCACGCCTTCTGCTATATTAAAAAATGCATTAGGCTACCGCGATTGCAGTTCCCATTGGCTGTAAGTGCATGGGCATTGGCGGTGACACATCGCTGGGGCCAGGCGGTCACTACTGCGATGTGGTTGCTACCCATTGGTGTCAATGACCGTGATTTGTGTGGCGGAGCATGCCAACCGCCATTTTACTATATGTGTATCACTACTGCGAGTTTGGCTTTGGCATTGACAGTGACACACCGCTGGGGCCAGGCGGTCACTACCGCGATGTAGCTGCTACCCATTGCTGCCAATAACTGTGATTTGTGTGGTGAGCACTTTGACAGCACCTATGGACACATCATGCTGTGTCAATGGCCAATGGCCAGTTCTCAACAATGCACAGTAGACACCTGATTCATGGCACAAGATGGTGCCCACGATGCCAATGTAACATTTACCCCACTGCTGACTACACATGCCATGCTAGTGTATATGATTGAAAACATTGGCATGTACTACCTCACATGTCACTTGTGATATTGCTGGGCATGTACACAGAGCAGTGTTGTGATGGACTCTCCAATGGGTACACATGTCAATGTGTGATAGTGTTGAGCAACTCACAGGGATGAATGTCTGACTACACAATGTGCATATTTCACTGTCTACGTTGCTTGGCTCATTCACATACTTGTTGTTTACGCACAGACTGCGCTCATTGTGTTGTTGATGTGTGCCCTGTTCGACTTACAAGGTGTGGCAGGTACAGCAGCTAGGTAGGAGACAGTAGTGTTGCTGTTTCACACATATGCTATATGAACTACTGGCAGTGCTGCTTATGCAAGATGTTGACATATACCTTTGGGCATCCACATAGTCAGATATTTTTTGGGAGGTAGTCACTAGGCCTGGGCTAAAATTCCGTTCCGCTCGCAGAAATTGTGATAATTTGACATTTTCGCGTTCTGCGGAGAGCGTGAAAATGTCAAAATTTCCGCAATCCGCATTTTACCGGAATTTTTTTGCTTGCTCGCGCTGTAAAATAATTCATTCTCGCGTGCGCGCGATCGCCTTACCTGAATCCCCGCGTTCGCCGACAAGTTTTCCCGATCCAGTTGCGTTCTCCACGAGATGTTGGATTGTTGGTAGCCATTTGCGCTGTCTCGCGACAGTTCGTGCCCGCAGTAACGTCATTCGTCGCGCGATCACGTCTTTCTTCTCACGATCATGCACCGCGAAACAAGTGAAAACGAGATGGCCGCGCCCGCGAGCAACCGCATGGGTAAGTTGGCGAGCCGCAACCATGCAGAAAATACCGCGAACGGGCGGGAAAAAAACTTCCGCATCTTTGCGATATTTCCGCATGTTTGCGGAGATTTTTTACATTTTTGCAATAATTTGCGAAAGTGAATTTCGCAAATTCTGCCCACCCCTAGTACTCACTGTGTGAACAGTGGACAAGTGTATGACTAGTGTAGTTGAAATTTTCCCTACATGTAAGTTGTGGTGTAAGCTGAGGTTTGATGCCAGTCATTGTTGGCGTTGTGTCAGTCAAAACATAAGATGTTGGACACATCACATGGTGAATTGCCATGACAAGTGTCCCTTTCATCTCACCTAGGAGGCGACCAAATGTGTATCGTCCCTTCACAGTGCTGGCAGACATGGAGGATGAGGACGTCATACGGAAATTCCATCTGGATAGACCCACCCTACAAGACCTATGTGCTCTGTTGGAACCCCACCTGTGGCCTATCCGACTGCTTTGACACCAACGTGTAAGGTGATGGCGGCCTGCTTTTCTTTGCTACTGGTTCATTTCCAGTACACGGTGTCCAGCGCAGGTGGGATGTCGCAACCTATGTTCAGCATGGTGCTACATGATGTCCTGTCCGCTATGATGACCTACAAGGACAGATACATCTATTTCCCCAGGAGGCATGAATTGGTGGCTGTGAAGGATGATTTTTATGCCCTTGGCCACATCACTAATGTTGTTGGTGCCATTGAATGCACACATGTTGGCCTGGTTCCACCACAGGCACAGCTACAGGAACAAGAAACATTTCCATTCCATCAATGTGCAAGTGGTGTGCCAGGCGAATATGATCATCTCACACATCTGTGCCAAATTTCCTGGTTCGGCCTATGACTCGTACATCATGCATAACAGCATTGCGCTACAGCTGATGGCTAATCTGCTTCTGGATTCTAGAGCGTGCATGGTTTGTGGGTGAGTACGCAGAGTCAAGTAGCGTGCTGAGTGTGGGACATGCTGTCCTCTGCGACAGGTATATTACAAAGATGGTCTGTGTATCTCACACCTAGGTAACTCTGCATATCCAACCCGTCCTTGCTTGCTGAGCCCACTGTGGATTCCCAGGACCCCAGAAGAAACCCGCTACAATGATGCCCAGGGGAGGACACGTCGTGTGGTGGAGCGTACTTTTGGTCTCCTGAAGTCACGATTTTGCTGCCTGGACAAGACTGGAGGTGCACTGATGTACTCGCCCAAAAAGGTGTGTCAGATAGTAGTTGCATGCTGCATGCTCCACAACCTGGCCTTGCGCAAGGACATCCCCTGCTCCTGGACCCTGATGAGCAGCCAAGGCCCCCGCCTGCAAACCAACCCATGTCCAGTGACGAGGACAGTGGAGAGGAGGAAGGTGTCAACCTGCGTCAACAGCGCATTAACCGCTACTTCACTTGAAGGTGATTAACAATGTACAACGGGGCCATTGACGGCAGCCTGTTGACTTTGTGCTGGCTGCCAATGTTTCTGGGACAGGGTAGTTTAGCACAGATACAGGATATCTATGTCGGTACTGTTGCTCATTGTAATGTGTGCATATTGGAGTACCTTGATGACAAGTGTTGCGTGATGGCTGACTAGTCAATATTGTTCTGTTGTGTTTTTCTAGGGCTCTTCAGCCTCTCCCTGCCTACAAACAATCTGTGCTCCTGGTACATTGTAATAATGGTGAACATTATACATCCTGTGATAAACATGGAGAAGACACAACTACATAGCTGTGTAAGGAGTGTTTATTTACAATGGGTACATGTGACCGGGAAGTGTATATTTACAGAAAGAGTAATTAGGGAATCAATGAGTTGTCAGTGATGGAAGGTGAGACAATCGAGTAGTCACCACACTGAAGTAGTGACCCAGTCCAACAGACGGATGCCATTAACATGGCACTGTGGGGAAGGACAGTCAACAAAGTCAATGCAATGGTGAAGAGGTGTGCCATCATGGCTGGCTCCTTGACTGGCGTTTGGCAGGTGCTTTGTCACAAGATCCTCCCTTGGATTTCTTAGGACGGCCCCTTGGTTGTTTGGCAGGGAGGGCTTCTGCTGCGGTACCAGTGGGGTCTGAGGAGTCCCCCCTCTCCGTCGCCGCAGGAGAGTATGTGGAACTGTCATCCTGCGGGCCACCAGAGGGAGGTGGAGGTATTGTTTGGGCCGTAGGCCTGTCCCTCAGAACCGCCACTAGCTGGCCCAAGAGGTCCACGATTTGGCCCATGCAGGTGTCTATGGACCTCAGCAGAAGGCGGAGCTCATGGGAACCTTCCTGAGCCTGGGCCGTTTGTCCCTGGGCCCTTTCATAGGTTCCAAGGACTCTGGTGATGTTGGCCAGGACTTCGATCCCAGTGTCCGGTTGGCTTTGACTCCTCCTTGCCCTCCCACCTGCCCTGCAGTCACGGAACTGTTGCCTCACCACTGTAGGCACCTGCCTACTCTCCCTGCCCTCCTCAGTTGGTGGTGTGGTGTGGTCATCCTCTGGGGCAGGGAGAGTGTTGCAGGAAGCACTGGTGGTGGTGGTGGTGGTGGAGGCCGCACAGGTCGTTACAGCAGTGGTCAGCGTAGTTGTTGTTGTTGCTGATGTGGTGGCGGGGGAACAGTGGGGTCCTGGGACCTGTTGCGCCCTGGCATGACAGATGGGCCGGCTTCTTGCTCCGCATCCTCGAAATCCAGGGAGTCATCATCAGAGAGTCTATGTTCGGGGGTGGAGACTGGCTCTGCAGGTTGGTGTTTTCATCCTCTGCAGTCAGTTCTTGGTCACCTGTGGGACAGAGGGGAAATGGTCATTGACATGCACCCCTCAAGCTTGGTGTTTGATGTATCTTATTCACAGGTTATGGAACACACAGTTTACTAGTTCTCACATTGTATGTCTGCACAGTAATGTGCATCATGACATGATGTGGAGGTACATACATTACTTGTCCATGGTGTGACATGTCAATGGATACCATGCCCCACGTGCAGATTTTGCGATTGCCTGGACATGTTGTCATCTAACGAGTAGCGACACTACGACTTGATGTGAAGCATCTTTGATGATTACTCTGCCTGGCAGGCGTTACATATGCGCATGAACTAGCCATTGTTATCTCATGCATACCTTTGCCATGTCCTGTGCTTTGCTTGATTTGTTCTACAGACCATGCTTGCTTTGTTTTCATATGGTCCTTAAAGCTCTGCCCCCATGGAACTTACAGATAGCATTCAGTGCTGTGCATCTTTGTGCCCTGAATTTCTTCAACATGTGATTTGGTGAGTCACACTTTGGTTTCTGTGACAGTTACATATGCTTAGCTGTCTGCACAACGTAATTAGATATTGGATCTGTGTCAATTTTGGTGAGATGTGATGGCTGGTGTTGTCATATGGCTCCATGCTTTTCGAGAGGAATGGTGGGGTGCATGTACTGTCTACTTACCTCTTCTGTTGTCACATTGGGGTTGAATTTCTGACAATTCTCTCTGGGTGTGTGTTTGAGTGCTCCATCCTGCTCGGGGTGGAGCAGGGTGGCTGGTCGGAGTTGTAGTGCAAGCTTTCCACCCCCAAACATCCCTCCCTGTGAGGAATTCTACCTACCTGTTAGGTTACGGTGAACCATACAATGATGGGTGCCACGTGCTTCTGGGTGTGTGTTTGGGTGCTCCATCCTGCTCAGGGGGGGGGCAGGGTAGCTGATGGGAGTTGTAGGTGCAGGCCTCCCATCCCCCAAACAGCCCTCCCTAGGAAGATGGCTACCTACCTGTGAGTTTGGTTGTTGTAATACAATGGCTGCCACATGCTTCTGGGAGGGAGAAGTGTTCCATCCTGCTCAAGGGTGGGACAGGGGGCCTTATGGAAGTTGTTGTGCAGGCCTCTCACACCCAAACAGCCCTCCTGGGGAAGATGGCTACCTACCTGTAAGTTTGGTTGTTGTAATACAATGGCTGCCACATGCTTCTGGGAGGAAGAAGTGCTCCATCTTGCTCAGGGGTGGAACATGGGGCCTGGTGGGAGTTGTAGTGCAGGACTCCCACCCTCAAACAACCATCCCTAAATGGCTACCTACCTGTAAGTTTGGTTGTTGTAATACAATGGCTGTCACATGCTTTGGGGGAGAAGTGCTCCATCCTGCTCAGGGGTGGGATAGGGGGCCTGGTGGGAGTTGTAGTGCAGGCCTCCCACCCCCAAACAGCCCTCCCTGGGAAGATGGCTACCTATCTGTAAGTTTGGTTGTTGTAATACAATGGCTGCTACATGCTTCTGGGGGGAGAAGTGCTCCATCCTGCTCAGGGGTGGGACAGGGGGCCTGGTGGGAGTTGTAGTGCAGGCCTCCCACCCCCAAACAGCCCTCCCTGGGAAGATGGCTACCTACCTGTAAGTTTGGTTGTTGTAATACAATGGCTGCACATGCTTCTGGGGGGGAGACGTGTTCCATCCTGCTCAGGGGTGGGACAGGGTGCCTGGTGGGAGTTGTAGTGCAGGCCTCCCAGCCATAAACAGCCCTCCCTGGGAAGATGGCTGCCTACCTATAAGTTTGGTTGTTTTAATACAATGGCTGCCACATGCTTCTGGGGGGGTGTAGTGCTACATCTTGCTGAGCTGTGGCACAAGGGGGCCTGGTGGGATTTGTAGTGCTAGCTGCCTGTACACATGCAATCCTGGGAATGTTGCTGGCTACCTTTGGGGTGATTCAGATGGAGTGAATGTTACATCTGTGAGACCTGTGTTGGGTATTGTGGTGCAGATTAATGGACTTGGCCTAGGAGGTGTAGATTTGTAGTTGTGCAAGACAGTATATAGCAGTGTAATGGTATACATTTGTTTGTCCTTACCAGCCTGCACTCCCCCGGCTATTTCTGTGAGACTCTCTGGATGCAGTATGGCAAGCACCTTCTCCTCCCATGTAGTGAATGTTCTTGGTGGAATGGGAGGGCCACCGCCAGTCATCTGAGCCAGCTGACGGTTCTTGTTGTTCTTCTCTTTCACCATCCTCTTGAGGTCATGCCACCACTTCATCATTTCCTGCTTGGAGCGAAGGGTGGTCCCTACTGCATTGATCTTGTCAACTATCCTTGTCCACATTTGTGCTCTGGTGGCTACTAGTGTCTGTTGGATCAGGGTACCAGACAAATGTGGTTCTACTTTGATTATCTCATCTGCCATGACTGACAACTCACTCTCTGTGAGTTTGGGCATTTTCTTTTGTCCCATGGTGTGTGATGTGCAAAGGGTTTGAGGTGCAGTTGTGAGGGTGGTGGTGGTGGTGATGTGGGGGTATGGGGGTGTGTTGTGCTGGTGAGATGTGTGGTGTTTTGCCTACCCAATGTGCTGCAGGGTTTGGTTCCTTCAGGGCTGGAGTAGTGCAAAGGATTCTGTTCAGGGAAGGGGCTGGTTTTATACTCAACTGTGTGGGTGTGTCAAAATGGGATATTGCTGTCAGGTGTGTTGTGTGGGCTGTCCTGGGGTTTGTATTTTTTAAGTTGCCATGGGGGTGTGTCATTGGGGTGTATTTGGTGTTTTTGGGGGCAGAGCTAGTTTGATGTGTGCACTTGGTGGCCTTGTTGTGTGTTTTTTTTTCCGACCGCCATATTTGTCACGGAGCGTCTGCAGCGGTGGCTATGCACCATCCTTCTGCCGGCTCTCCCATTCATCACTGTTTGCGATCGCGGCGGTTGGAAACAGCGGATCGTCCCGCTGTGACCTCATCCTAATTTTACGTGCGGTCACTCCGCTGGCCTCGTAGCGGTTTAGTGTGTTTCCGCCGCAAAGCCGACCACCGTGGACAGATTTTCACCAGCTCCGCCTACTACCGGCGGTCTTGTGTGGCATCGTTCTGCCGTGGTTGGAATTTTTTGGCGGTTGATCCTAATCGGACCGCCGGTTTTGCAACGGTACCAGCGGACGGTTGATTTCTGCTACCATGGCGGTCGGGTGGTTTTCCGACCGTCATCCTAATAGACCCCTAGGTGAGGTGAACCATTTAAGAGGATCTCCAATTTATTAGCATTGCACTGAATGTTACTGGGCTGCATCCAATGGAAGACTGCCGTTAGACACAACTTGGGGGCATATTATCAAGCACGGCGTTAACATTATCGCAGCTTTAGCGGCAGAAAACTGCCGCTAAAGCGGCGATAATGGGCTTGATAATAGGCTGTAGAGAATTCCAATAGAAGCCCATGTTGACACCAGAACATGGGCTTCTATGGCAATTCTCAAAGGCATATTATCAAGCCCATTATCGCCGCTTTAGCGGCAGTTTTCTGCCGCTAAAGCGGGATAATGTTAACGCCGTTTCTTGATAATATGCCCCTTAGATCTGCGGAAAACATTGGGGGCATTCCTCTCCAGGGTAAGAAGACGCTGAGTGTCATCAGCATGAGACACAATCTGGACGCCAAAAGATTCCAAAAAATTACCAGGGTAGTCATGTATATATTAATTGGCGTTGAGCTTAGGCCTGATCCCAGGGGGTCACTGAACTTGAAAGGTTTGGAATCAGAAGCAAACGGAGCCATTCAAACTGATTGACTCCTGCCTGTCAAAAAGGATCGAAACCAGGCTAATGCCTATCCACCCACAGCAGTGTTCTCTAAATGGTGTCAAAGAATGGAATGGAACACAGTATCAAAAGCCGTTGATAGATCAAGGAGATCTAGCAGTGGCTTTTGATACTGTGTTCCATTCCATTCTGCCACTCGGAAATGCGGCAAGTGCAAGGTAAGTGGTTTTACTAGTTTTTAGGTCTCGCCTGACCCAGCGCTTGCGCTGCGCTGGCGAGACTTATTGAGAGGGCTCCAAAAAGTGCTACCAGGCCAGCCTAGAGCTACAGTGCATGTGCGTGGGAGCGCGCGCCGCGCTTAACGCATTACTTTCACTTTCGCGGCCACACGGCCGCTTGTTTTCAGTCTCTTCAGCCTCCATTCTCTTCTCTTTTCAGTCATTTAACTTGTCTTCTCTCCCTCGTTTTTCATGTTTTTCTTCTTTCCTTTCCCCATTCTCGCACCTTTCCTCCTTTCATCTCCACTTCATAATGCCAATTGAAACCGTGGCCCAAGCCTCCTGCATTCAGGGCCTCTCAGGGGTAATTTAGATTGCTGTGACCTTACAGTTATTGGCCATAGGCTTGCAGTGCATTGCGAGTTATAATGACACCGTGCCATCTCAGTCTTCGGACACCTTCCGATGTCACCTGTATTGGCTAAGGGGGAATTAAGAGTCTATGCCTATTCAGTGCTTGGCGTCATTTTGAAGGTACCCACCCCCATGCTGTGTCGCTATAGAAGTTCATTTACTGTGCCCCTGAACTGAGAAATACATTTTGTGAGCTGGGAGTTCAGTCTCTGTAGACATGCAGTGACCCACACATCTAGTGAACAGAGAGATTAGTTTCCGTAGACACACTAGCATAACTAGTGGGGTGAGAGTTCAGTCTTCATAGACAAGCAGTGACCTGCATATCTAGTGAGGTGAGCGATCAGTCTCTGTAGACACGCAGTGACTGGCATAAATAGTGGGTGAGAGTTCAGTCTCCATCGATGCGCAGGGACCGGAATATCTATTGAGATTGGCCTATTTAAGTGAGCTGAGAAATCAGTCTCCATAGAAACGAGGCGAACGGTATATCTATCTAGCGAGCTGTGAGATCAGTCACTATAGACGTGCAGTGACCAGCATATCTAAGTGACCTGAGAGATCAGTCTTCATAGACACACAGTGACCGGCATATCTAGTGAGCGGAGAGATCAGTCTCCATAGACACCCAGTGGCCAGCATAACTAGTAAGATGAGCGATCAGTCTCCATAGACACACAGTGACCGGCATATCTAAGTGAGCTGAGAAATCAGCGCCGTAGACACGAGGTGACCGGTATATCTAGCCAGCTGTGAGATCAGTCACAATAAACACGAGGTGACCATCACATCTAAGTGACCTGAGATATCAGTGTCCATAGACGCGCAGTGTCCGGCATAACTAGTGATCTGAGTGATCAGTCTCCATATCGATCAGTCTCCATATAGACACGCAATAACCGGCATATCCAGTGACCTGGGAGGTCAACCTCTATAGACCCCCGGTGAGCGACATATCCTAGACGCGACGAGGCCAAGATATTCGAGCTGTTGTCACGAGACTGTGTGGCAGAGGTCTCTGTGGCTCACTCTGTCTTTTTTTCAAGAAATGTGGTTCCTGAAAGCCCTGTTGCAGACAACATATTTGAATATTTACGGATATTTTTTAATCTGTAGTTGTGCACCTCAATAACATCCTCCATCAACTAACTCCCCTCCACCCCTCCAAAAAAAGCATTAAATTAGATGTATGTTCACCGAGGCGACCTTTAAGCAGCTCGAGGCACCTCATCTCATACAATATGTAAATGGAATTGAAAAGGCAGGTTGATTAACAGTATAATTTATATGTAGGGTAGAAGTCAAATGATGATCTTATTATGGGAAACTTAGGTACGCGTTTTCCAAACTGAAATTGAGTGCTAAAGTTCGAGTTTAAATCGTTGTTTCCGTTGGCGAGTATAAACGAAACTGTAACGATTCTTCCCCTGCTTTAGTGGCCTTGCAAAAGCACCAGCAATTGCATAAATACAATAGACACGTGACATGAGTTGGAACCCTACAAACGTTTTAAAATACATTAGCCGGCCCATTCTCCCAAATAGTTCATTCACGTCTCCATGAGTCCATCACCTCAGTCCATATTTTCCATCAAGTAACCATTTTATTAATTCTGTGAGTGGTGTTTAAAATACTACATTGTTAAAAGCCTTCTCATTTAATACATTTAGGCAATGTGGCCCCCGCAAGTCTCAGCTGCCATTGGTTCGACCGCTTTATGAGGGAACCCTTTATAAAAATCAATACACCTCAATGTCACTTACTCTCACCGTGCAGATACATCCTGCCAAAAGAGGACTTACATATGCTGTTGTTGAAGGATCGAAACATTCTGAGTTTTTTCCTTATAATTTCTCTTAAGTCACTTTTTCAAAAACAGATGTTATGTGAAGTATAGCTTTCGATTGAAAGCTATAGATTGCATGTGAAACTCGATAATTTGCCTTTTGCCAGATTCATCATTTTTTTTTTTTGCGGGGAAGCTATGGGAAATCATACTTGTTTTCCACACCTGCTTGATCATCAATAGTTTGCAGAAAATATGCCTACAAAATCCTTTTTGCAGGTATTTCTACATTTTGCAGAGTCGCAATGGTAGCACTATGGGTCGGAGTGACCAGTCATCCAGTTTAGGTGACCTCATTATGCGCAAGTAACAGAGAATAACAGACAATCTCTAGCCATCTGTTACGCCATTAGTGAAGTCATGGAGAGCAGTCACTCCTCTCATCACTGCGACACAGGGGTCTTCATTTAGATTGCTATCAGAACAAGCATGTGCAATGCAATAGGTCTTGTAAATGACAATGCCTTTTTTTTGTTTTCGTTTTTTAAAACATAAATAAAAAGGCATTGTCATTTATAAATTATAAATGCCTTGTTTTCCGTTTTTACGGATTTTTACAGATAAATACAGACAGAAAACCATTTATTTGCCCGTCTGTATTTATTTTTAAATGTGGATAAAAACGGAAATTGGGCTGTTTTGGAGTGATTCTAAATGCTGTCAATCATGACAGCCAGGACAAAAGTTCTGCTTATAGACAGGCAAGGAGATTTAAAAAATATAGGGATTTTAGTAAAGAGACTTAAACAGAGGTACATTTGCATAACCTTGATACTAAAATGAACATATTTTTATACAAGTGCATATTTTATCAACTGAGTGTGTATATATCATTGAAACCTGTCAGGCGTTCAGACACGAGTGCACAATAACTGGTTCAATAAATACAGAAATATACACATTTCAGCTTCAAATTTGCACAAAACCTAAAAAAAATATGGATAAATACAGGTAAAATTATCAAAAAATAAATATGGATAAATACAGGCGGAAATGACAAAAATATAAATACCATAAAACCGGGAGCCCTATTTATAATGCCAATAGCTCAAACTCGGGTAAATGCGAGACCTATTGCATTGCAAATGCTTGTTTCTTTTACTTTCCCTATCCCGACGTCTGTCCACTTCCACCCCGCCCTGCCCCCACCCCACCCCACCGCTGTTACCTGGGCTATCCGTGCCTGGTCGTCAAACAATCATCCTGATTTACATCCCTCCAAGGCTTGTTCAGTCTCCCCAAGCGTGATGGGATCATTTGCAGCAAAGAGCAAAATTGCGTCATAGATGAACTAGTGCTTACAGGATCCAAATCACAACTGTCTGAAACATCACCCAGGTCAGTCAGGGAAGTGAGATTGACAGTTTGAGCGATGCCCTTAATTTTATTATCAAAGAAGTCCGCTAGTTGTTCACACAAATTGAGGGAAGCCACTATTGGCTGGGATAAGGCATTCAGATTCGGAAAACTTCTCCACTATTTTAAAGATATCTTTCGATTTATGGCAAGACAAAACAATTTGGTTGGTGAAAAAGACTTGCACTTTCTTAATGGAACTGTGATAATCAGACCGAGCTTTTTTGTTATGGACTTTTTCAGCGAGGAGATAACCCTTCCTCCAAACTGTTTCTAATTTCTTACATACTTGCCTAGTGCTCTAAGTTCATCATTTAACGCAACAAAACGTCTGCACTTCAACAAGCAATTGTTAATTTAACTGATAAATGCGACACTTTTCACAAAGTGTGTAAAATTGCCGAAAATGCGTCGCAGATTGCCATTTACATGCCGACGGATGACAGTTTGCCACGCCTTATAGCGCATGAGTGGACATCAATTCCTGTCACCTGCTGTGCTCACATATTTACACGCTTCAAGCACTCCTGACCAAGGTGTGGAGGGTTACACTTGGACTTCTGCCTGTGCTTGTCTGGCCCGGTCACTGTCGAATGACTTGCTTGTTTGTCACCAGCACGTGATTTGGAAAGGTATTTTTTGCATTTAGTATACTTTGAAGAAACGTGTTCTTTGAAGAAAGGCGCGACTTCACAATGCATCTGTCTGCTGACCTATAGTTTTCGATTCTTAAATATATCTGTAGTGTGGGCTTTGGTTACGCCCAGAGAAGTATTTCTATCTCACCTTATGCTGTTGGTTGTTTGGTCTATCACTCTGTCTTCAGGGGTGTTTGCATTGTAAATACAGGTGATGTCTATTGTACATGAACACTGAGTCATCACACATTACATTATTTATCTCTTAAAAGCACTGTATACAATGGGGTAGATTTATGTGGGACTTGCGCCCCTTTTACGCTGCCGTTGCGTCACTTTTGTGACGCAGCGGCGGCGTAAACCCTGCGCCATGTTGCGCCCCATTTACATCGTGACGCATCTATGGAGATGCGTCACGGTGTAAAGCCCTGCGCCACATGAAACCTGCGTCAGGTCTCATGTGGGCGTTGCTACTCAGGGGAGGCGTTCCGTCGCAGGAACGCCCCTGAAAAGTGACTCAGTGAAATCTATAAGATTTCACCGAGTCACTTTCCCAACGCTGATGCGTCAAAACCCTGCGCCTGCTTGAAGCAGGCGTAAGGCTTGACGCACCATGTTAGGGATAGGGTAGGTTGGAACAGTGCTGGAGTTGCGTTGCACTTGCGATGCAACTTCAGCACTGCGCCAACCTTACGCCGGCAGATGCGTCACATATCTGCTTGTCCTTGCGCCACGATGCGCCGCATTGTAAATGCGGCGCATCTGCGGTGGCGCAAGGGCAAACTTCCGTGGCGCATCTTCCCTGGCGCATCCATGCTGATTTGCAGGGATGCGCCAGGGAACATAAATCTGCCCCAATGTTTTTATTTGCTGTTGTTTCACTGCAACAGGATTTTTTTTATGTTTTAGCCATGAGTCAAAATGCAACCCTCACATATTGACATTGCTAATGCTTCTTTTCATCAGCTTTCAATTTTGAATGCTCCACATGGCTTCTAATTTTGCTCTAGGAAAAAACATGTTTCACTCTTTTGGGGTGGATCTTGCTGTGGATAGCTTTCAAGGCTAATTACATGTTTGTTAGTATGATCATAATAACACAATGGAAAGGACTGCCATTATTCACATCCTTTAGTTTGCATCTCTTCCATTGTTTTGCCTTTTATATTGCATTTCAGTCTGATTTTAAGGTCTTGTGCATTGACACATGACAACTCGAGGAAAACACAATACAGATCAAAGCATTGCAGCAAAGATCTAATCTAGCAGTGACCCTAGAGAGAATGCACTCATGGTAAGGGATTACAGAGAGGCCAGGAGAAGGATATCCTATAAAAACCTGCAAGATCAATAACCCTTGTGCTACAGGAGGTATTCTGATCTTGCTATATACCTCTTGCTTATCTCTGTCCTAGAGAACAAAGTATGAGATCACAAGCTCCTGCTTAAAAAAGGCCTGTGTATCGCTTTGTTCGGGTCTTTGGGACTGGACTAACTGAACCACAATCCTCTGCCTCTGAGAGAGGGGGCTGTACTGTTCTTCATCTGCGAATCTTGCTGCACGGGATGCCCACGGGACGTGTGCCCAGGCAAAGACCAGGCCGAGAGCAGACCCGTCCATGCCCTTTATCACAAGGAAGAGGGTGGGCCGGTCCACCCCCTTTTATTTTTTAGTTTTCATTTCAGTGTTGTCTACAATTAATACAACCTCATCGCCTTATGAACCCACCGTTAGAAAGAAAAGAAACAAGCATTTGCAATGCGATAGGTCTCGCTTTACTGAAAGTTTGAGCTATTAGCGTTGTATTATTATTTGCATCACCAATAGGTCAAACTTTCAGTAATGTGATACCTATTGGATTGCAAATACTTGTTTAATCTTGATCTTACCTTACCTACAGGATCCCATGACGTTCTTCAGGAGGCCAGTTGCCTGTAGTAAAGGGCCTCAATGTTCCTCCTCCAGATAACGGCATGGCATTGGTAATCTGGTATTGTTTCCGGTGCGCACTGAAGTATTTTCAATGCAGGGAGTTGACTTCAGAAAAATACCTAAATGTTCCCCCTTTTACAAACAACGATGTGGATAATGCTATGCCTCCATGCTGACTCAATTAGGAGCTCTCTGGCTCAACGCCCGAGCACTGTGCTGAGGGGGCCCCCTGGAGCTTGGGGGCCCCCCCGCACCGCGGGGCTGCGGGGGCCTGTGTTACGCCCCTGGTCGCAGCCCGCCGGCGTCTGCCACGCTGTGCGCATCGCTTTCATCGCACTCCAGCCCGGGATGAAGGGCGTACCCGAGAGCCCAGTGTCAGGTGAGAGGGGACGGGTACTCCAGGGGCTGACACCTCCCACGGATGAGGTGGATGGGGGATAGAGTTCAGTCGACCTTTGGCTCACGTCTCTAGCTTGGCTCTAAGAGGCAACCTTTTCGCATATTTATCTAGCAATGTCATGTCAACGTATGTTAAACTCTCTTCCAAATAAAAACAAGCCCGGCGGTCGGCGGAGCGTGGCGCGCACGCGCTTGGGGGCGTGTGCGTCTGCGCTTCTCAGAAGCGCATCCACAGACCCCGATCGCTGCGCGTGCCCCGGTCTGTCTCCCTTGAGAGGCATCAGGGTAACAATAGTTCCTAAAAATGAGTTAAACTTTATTGAGGAATGCTTGGGGCATCTTGACTTGGAACTGAGTGTGTTTTCTCTGACCAGCTGGGTCATTTTGTTTTCATTAAGAGATGCACTTTCACACAAGTAATTTCATCTTGAATGTGGCACCTGGTTTTAAGCACTACATTGAACGAGATTTTAGGTTGTGCGCGTGACAAGCCTTGCAGGGGGATTTTTGATTACACACAGCATGGCACTGTAGTAATTCTTCAGTAATTCTTAGTAGTACAAGCGCTGGGAACACAGACGGGTGTAGGGAGACTCCCACTCCAAAGGGGCCTCACAGCCCGGTATTTGAGAAATTCTTGCCAGTACTTCCCGGGGATATCCAAAAGCTCCTTTTGGAGGCTAATTCGGGATCCCCTCTTGATCCTTGCCCCGCTAAGGTTTCGAAACTGGCCTCGGGTCCAATAGCGGATTCTCTAACCTCTATTTTTAATTTAATGTTTGAAGCTGGACATTTTCCCAGTCAGTGGAAACTGGCCTCTGTTTTGCCCCTCCTAAAAAAAAAAAACTCCCTGCCAATGACCAAAATAGTTTTCGTCCTATCTCCAGACTCCCCCTACCGGCAAAACTGGTGGAGAAATCCAGGAATAGACAACTTAGCCAGTTTTTGGATGAGACTCAAGTGCTGGACCCCACTCAGTATGGTTTGAGGCCAGGGCATAGCACTGAGTCGGCCCTTATAAAAGCCATGGAAGAGATCAGGGCTGAGGTGGATCAGGGAGGGAGGGCAGCACTGATTCTGTTAGATCTGTCCACGGCGTTTGACACGGTTCACCACTCTATACTGTTGACCCGATTAAATGCATGGGGAATTCAGGCGAAGGCCTGGGAACTTTTAAGATCCTTCCTTGCGGACAGGAAACAGATTGTGGCCATGGGGGACTTTCAGTCCAAACCCTTTTCATTACCTTGTGGGTTCCCTCAAGGATCCTCACTCAGCCCGACTCTGTTTAACATTTATGTTAGTGCTTTGGCCCCAGTTATAGACGCCTTCGGTTTTGGCCTCACATCTTATGCAAATTGTGGTATCTCTGACACTGGAGGGAGAGGCTGATATGGAAGGACGCTTTTGAGAGTGCATGCTAGCAGAGGGCAGTTGGATGGCCAAGAACTGCCTTAAGCTTAATTCCGAAAAAACGGAGGTGAAATTTTTGGTAATAGCACGAGTTTCTGGAGTGCCTCCTGGTGGCCTGACTCAATGGGCAAACCCCCCGTCCCAACTAGAAAGGTAAAGAACTTGGGAATATTACTTGACGATAGATTGACCTTAGGACCTCAAGTAAATGCGGTAGCATCCAAAACCATCTCTATCATCAAAATGTTGAGGAAAGTCTTGCCCTCGCTGCCCAGGGAAAGTAGACAAACGGTAGTCAGGGCTCTTGTGATGGCCAGATTGGACTATTGTAATGGACTCTACCTCAATATACAACAGAGAGGGTTAAATAAACTGCAGATACTACAGAATTCGGCAGTTAGATTGCTTACAGGCTCCTCAAGTTTTTCTTCAGCTTCTAAGGAGAGGAAAGCTCTACACTTGCTTCCAGTTAAAAGCCGAATACGATTTAAGGCACTGTGTTTAGCTTTTAAGGCCTTACACGGCATGGGTCCAGAGTTTTTGCAGCTTAGACTGCGATGGTATGTCCCAGGAAGATCGCTGCGGTCCAAAGAAGCCTTCTTGGCCAAGGTGCCACGTATAAAGAAAGCCCGTTGGGGGGGCAAAAGCTTTATTTACGGCACAGCAAAAGCTTGGAACGAATTGCCCCATTATCTTAGGACCATTACGGATCTCTTGCCTTTCCGCAAAGAATTAAAGACCTGGCTCTTCTCCAATAAGTAGGCGTCCTTCCACTTTTCAGCGGCTACTAGTCTCAGGGAATTTAGTCAGCGCCAGGACACCTCCGGGTATTTGTTGCGCTCTATAAATATCATTAACATAACTTAACATAACATAACATGTGCGAGTGCGCGTTCATACGTACGTTTGTTTAAGTGAATTCCTGCCATATGGGGAATCTACGTCCCGTGGGTGCAGGTTTAGATTTTTCCTTCCTTTATTTGGATTTAATTTGACGTGGTGCGGCATTGTAGCAAGGTTTTTACCTACCAGCGCATATTCTTGAGCGTGCAAGGTGGAGCCTGACTTTTGGATAGTGCATGCCTTTTTGTTTATCGTGCATGGCAATGTTTTGACTCCATCAGAGTCTCTCTGATTAGTTAAATTGCTTTATGCATGTTGGTGAGGGGGCCATTCAGGTATAAACACCCTCTGGCATGCGTGAACTCCGGCTGGGGTGGATGACATTTCCTAAGGAAATTGGGGGCATATTATCAAGCACGGCGTTTAAATTATCGCCGCTTTAGCGGCAGAAAACTGACGTTAAAGAGGCGATAATGGGATTGATTATATGCCTTCGAGAATTCCAATAGAAGCCCATGTTGACACCAGAACATGGGCTTCTATGGGAATTCTCAAGGGCATATTATCAAGCCCATTATCGCCGCTTTAGCAGCAGTTTTCTGCCGCTAAAGTGGCAATAATTTTAATGCCGTTTCTTGATAATATGCCCCATGATTGTGTGTTTTTAGGGTTGAGTAACAACATTGGAAGGCGAGTGTCCATGGAAAGTCCACCTTTCACTAAGGGTCTTGTTAACATCACTGTACCTAATCCACCCAACACTAATATTAGGTATCCATTCCTTATAGTCTGTCCCTGATTTGTTTATAATTGTAGTCCTGAGGAAGACCCACTGTGATGTGCAGTTAATAACATACAACTACAGGTTTGAAACGTTGATGACAAGGTCTAATGTTCTGTGTCAGTTATCCTAAAATAGATAACGAGGATAAAAGGATAGTCTGAACTTTTGATTTTGGACATTCTGAATTATATGGTCTCATTCTTTACAGTATTGTGTGGATGGACACTAGGATGTGTATTTTCTCACCATGAATATATTTTGTATATGTAATGAATACGTTTTCGATAGCATATTGAAAATTAAATAAGGAAAGAAAATTGCTTGATTGAAAGTAACGGTGGGTATTTGATAACGCATACACTAAACTAGAAATTGTCTCTTGTGTTGTGTGAGATTTCTTTGATTTTTTTGTTTACTCCTTTTTGCAAACTAATTCAGCACTTCAGTGTCTGCATTCAGTGCCAGGGTACATGGATTGCTCGTTTTAATTATTAAGACACTCCCTTTGCTTTAAAAGAGATCAATTAGTGACCCTTTGGTGCTGATTGTTCAACAATTTCACAATTCTTTTCTAAAAATTGTGAGACCCTACAGAACTCTTTGTAGTCTTTAAAAAAAAAAATGAAGGGGGCACAAAAGAGGCAAAATCGAAGTGTGGCACTGTAGAGGTTTAGGGAGAGTATGATTTCCTGATTGATCTGTGTATGTTAGAACTGAAACAATATTAAAATCAACTCTTAAACCCTTTTCAGATCATATGAACAAAATAGAATCAATTTTGGCGGCATCTACTTTTTGTACTACTGCTGGTGACTAGTGTTTGTAAGGGCAATTGCCCCTTTTCCCCTGTGGTTGGGAATAGTGGCTCTGTTCTGTCTCTAAGTTCTCAGCAGATAGTTAATGTCAACTCCAATGCCACTTCTTCCTTGTTGCCTACAGCACGTCAGCTGCCACAGTTGTCAAATCCTCCTTTACTTGTCCCGGTGAATGCTCCTGTCTTCTCTTGGTGTGTGTTTGACTTTGGTAATTCCACCCAGCGGGTTTCTTTATAGGATAATCCCCCTTTGAAGTTGAGTATATTTTGCCTACCCCCTTCTGCTTGTTCCTATGTAATAGTCCTGGCCAACGTTGCAAAATTAAAATTAACTCAAGAGGAGAAAAGTGGACCCTTATTATGCAAGATATTACATTGGTTATACAAGTGCATTGGTTCAGTACAGCGCATCGCAATAAAATATTAATAGTAAATGGGGATTCCAATGTTGTCAACTTCTGAACACCCGTTGTAGTTCGCAGTTTGTTAGTGAGGCCTCGATTTTCCTTTTCTGAGCCTTTTCAGTTTCTCCCCCTGCATATAAGTTTTTATAAGCCCTCCTATGTGACACTACCTTTACACACTGGTTCGATTTTTCCTTCAGGTCCAGGTTTGAGCTTGTTCCAGCCTGCTAACATTATTAGTACCTTGCCTCTTTCTAACAGCTTTACAGCACTTGAAGGATTATCAGGGCTGATTGGCTTATAAATTTGTCTGATTTTCATGTGACCCCCAAGTGTAATAGGTGCAGCTCTTGATGTATTAGAAATGGAACATGATCTTATAACCAAGGGATCTGAGCTTGTGTTTAGCGTCCTAAACATCATCTATTACGTTCCCTTTCCATCAATAGTAGTAAACTTGTCTGCGTGGCTAGTTTCCTGGATCTCAAGCTTATTTTCGTGCCTTATGGTTCCTGGGCTGGAATTATTTCATACCATAATGATAGGTTTTCTCAGGCTGTGGGATTTTTAATGTTTTCCAGGTAGTTGGAGGTGAGCCTATCTCATCCTTTTTAGAGATTTATACAAAGGAATGTGTTCAAACTACGAGCTATGGGAGTGGCATATGGAGCCATACAGAATGTTGAAAACTTCAAGCAGAAGAGAATACATTTTGCAGGTGCCTTCTTTCTCTTCCGCATTCCATTCCATTCCATTCCACACTTCTTCTGCTCTCCTTACCTTACCCTAAGGATCACATTAAGATGGGGCCCTTTCTGCTATGGCTATCGGTAGGGAATGATTCCCGGGCCACTTTGAATCATGCTATAATTAACGATTGTCTAAGTTGTGACCATGGCTTGAACATTCCATGGATAAAATATGTTGCGCATCATTTAATTGATCTGGGCTTATCTTCCTTACTATATAACCCAGCATCAATATATAAAGATGAAAAATTGATTGTTAAACGCTTGTTTCTCGACTGGAATTGTATTCCTAGGGAAGGTGTGGAATTGAGTAAGAAACTCATTTGGCAACCAACTGTTATAAAAGCTATTGTCATGAAGCCCTTTCTTCCCTTTGTGTGCAATAGCTGGGAGAGGGTCTTGTTATTGAGATTTAGAACAGGTACTATATGTTATTTATTTACCTTCCTCATGTGGCATCTTGGTACAATAGCTGGAATGAAGAGTGTTTGGGGAATCTTCTCTGCTCAATCCCTCCTGCACTTTACAATTTTTTGAAAAATTTATAGAGTTTTTAGAATATAATTTTTATTGCCACTTTAAAAGACACATACATTTAAACAATGTAGATCTCCTCTGCCTTACTTACAAATGTTGCTTAATGAGGATGTGTGTTGTAGAATGCAGTGCTTTTTTAAATCTTCTGTTTTTTCTTGAAAATGTCTGCATTTATAGATATATGTATATTGTAAACTATGTTTACATATGTTTGCCTTTATGATAGTCTCTGACTTTCAAATAAAGATTAATTGTCTTAACTTGCCCTGTGTTGCTTTTGAAAGACTATTATGGCTCCTCAAAGATGCTGTATTGTAGGCCTGCATAGTACATCCATACATTCCAATACCCTGCATAGAAGAGTATTATTCAAACATACCCCGAGTTTATGGGCCTTTGGAAGGATGAAACATTGGGCTACCCAGTTCTTGGACTGGCAATCAAGAGGTGGAGAGACAATACTTGCACTATTAGTGCTCCTGGTCGGACCTGTATTTTACACACCTATGATCAAGAAAACTCTCTCCTGTTATACCAGCACAGCATTTGCAACACATGGTCCTATAAAACACACTGTGCCAGCTTTCCTAGATAATGGGTGTTAGACCTAGTGGTTTCAGGCTGGCTGTGAGGCATCAAAGCCAGTCAGAATCCACTATTCCAAGTCGGATGAGTATGATAAAATTGTCCAAATAACCTGTGCTTACCCTCTGGTAGCTTGGCACCGAGCAGTCAGGCTTGCCCTCAGGGCTCGAGTGTAAAGTATTGATACAACATCACACTTGAAACACACTGCGTACCCACAAAAATACACTACATTGTATTTTTTACAACTACTGGTGACTATTGTTTGTAAGGGCAATCCCCATTTTTTGCCCTGTGGTTGGGAATAGTGGCTCTGTTCTGTCAACTCCAATGTCACTTAATCCTCGTTGCCTCCAGCACGTCAGCTGCCACAGTTGTCAAATCCTCCTTTACTTGTCCCGGTGGATGCTCCTGTCTTCTCTTGGTGTGTGTTTGGCTTTGGTAATTCCACCCAGCGGGTTTCTTTATAGGATAATCCCCCTTTGAAGTTGAGTATATTAAGCCTACCCCATTCTGCTTGTTCCTATGTAATAGTCCTGGCCAACGTTGCAAAATTAAAATTAACTCAAGAGGAGAAACGTGGACCCTTAAAATGCAAGATATTACATTGGTTATGCAGGTGCATCGGTTCAGTACAGCGCATCGCAATAAAATATTAATAGTAAATGGGGATTGCAATGTTGTCAACTTCTGAACACCCGTTGTAGTTCGCAGTTTGTTAGTGAGGCCTCGATTTTCCTTTTCTGAGCCTTTTCAGATTCTCCCCCTGCATATAAGCTTTTATAAGCCCTCCTATGTGACACTACCTTTACATACTGGTTCGATTTTTCCTTCAGGTCCAGATTTGAGTTTGTTCCAGCCTGCTAACATTATTAGTACCTTGCCTCTTTCTAACAGCTTTACAGCACTTGAAGGATTATCAGGGCTGATTGGCTTATAAATGTGTCTGATTTTCATGTGACCCCAAGTGTAATAGGTGCAGCTCTTGATGTATTAGAAATGGAACATGATCTTATAACCAAGGGATCTGAGCTTGTGTTTAGCATCATAAACATCATCTATTACGTTCCCTTTCCATCAATAGTAGTAAACTTGTCTGCGTGGCTAGTTTCCTGGATCTCAAGCTTATCTTCGTGCCTTATGGTTCCTGGGCTGGAAATATTTCATACCATAATGATAGGTTTTCTCCGGCTGTGGGATTTTAATGTTTGCCAGGTAGCTGGAGGTGAGCCTATCTCATCCTTTTTAGATATTTATACCAAAGAATGTGTTCCAACTACGAGCTATGGGAGTGGGATATGGAGCCATACAGAATGTCAAACACTTCAAGCAGAAGAGAATACATTTTGCAGGTGCCTTCTTTCTCTTCCGCATTCCATTCCATTCCATTCCACACTTCTTCTGTCATCAGGAGCTCTCCTTACCTTACCCTGAGGATCACATTAAGATGGCACCCCTTCTGCTATGGTTATCGGTATGGAATGATTCCCGGGCCACTTTGAATCATGGCATAATTAATGATTGCCTAAGTTGTGAGCATGGCTTGAACATTCCATGGATAAAGTGGAATTGAGTAAGCAACTCATTTGGCAACCAACTGTTCTAAAAGCTATTGGCATGAAGCCCTTTCTTCCCTTTGTGTGCAATAGCTGGGAGAGGGCCTTGTTATTGAGATTTAGAACAGGTACTATATGTTATTTATTTACCTTCCTCATGTGGCATCTTGGTACAATAGCTGGAATGAAGAGTGTTTGGGAAGTCTTCTCTGCTCAATGCCTCCTGCACTTTACAATTTTTAGTACATTTTATAGAGTTTTTAGAATACAATTTTTATTGCCACTTTAAAAGACATATACATTTAAACTATGTACAGCTGCTCTGCCTTACTTACAAATGTTGGTTAACGAGGATGTGTGTTTTAGAATGCAGTGCTTTTTCAAATCTTTATTTCTTGAAAATGTCTGAATTTCTAGATATATGTATATTGTATACTATGTTTATATATGTTTGCCTTTATTATATTCTCTGACTTTCAAATAAATATTCATTGTCTCGACTTGACCTGTGTTACTTTTGAAAGACTATTATGGCTCCTCAAAGATGCTGTATTGTAGGCCTGTATAGTACATCCACACATTGCAATACACTGCATAGAAGAGTATTATTCACACAAACCCTGAGTTTATGGGCCTTTGGAAGGGTGAAACATGGGGCTACCCAGTTCTTGGACTGGCAATCAAGAGGTGGAGAGACAATACTTGCAGTATTAGAGCTCCTAGTCAGACCTGTATTTTACACATCTATGATCAAGAAAACTCTCTCCTGTTATATCAACACAACTTTTGCAACACATGGTCCTATAAAACACACTGTGCCACCTTCTCTCGATAGTAGGTGTTAGACCAAGTGATTTCAGGCTGGCTGTGAGGCATCAAATCCAGTCAGAATCCAACATTCCAAGTAGGATGAGTATGATAAACTTGTCCGATAACCTGTGCTTACCCTCTGGTAGCTTGGCACCGAGCAGTTAGGCTTATCCTCAGGGCTCGAGTGTAAAGTATTGGTACAACACCACCCTTGAAACACACTGCGTACCCACAAAAAGACTCCACATTGTATTTATAAAACACAGGTCTTTGTGTTACACACACATTAAAATCGAAATGAGACACACATTGTAAATACACTCTACAGTTATACGCAATTATTAAACTTCTCTATTGAAATCATAATGATACACACATTGTATATACACTTTATGGTTATAAGCAATTGTCGAAATTTCCCATGAGCAGAAAGGTCAAATGGTCAAAATTCTTTGACTACACCAAGTGAACCAGCCCCTCAGTCTTTCAACTACACCAGGCAATGATATACTTTGCTCCGGATGTCTTCCCATCGACTAAACAGTAGGAACCACCCAACACAGAAAGAAGCAGTACAATTCAATTCAATAAATCTTTATTCGGTAAACAAAATCACCATAATGGAATTGAAGTCAAATGTCAGTAATATTAATTTCCTACATAAAAATAAACAATAACATTAATATTAAAAACAATGACATTAAATCAATTAACTCAATTAATCTGGTCTCAACTTCTAGCCACCCAGACAGCTTGTAAAAAACATAAAACCAAAACAAATCACAAGTTCAGAGGGAAACATCTGAAAGTACATCAGGGCAGGCCTAACTTGTTTAAAATTCAATAACTTCCGCACAGGGATTAAAAAAAGCTTCCTAGGCCAGCTGAAGTAAGGGCAAAACATGATAAAATGGAGCGTATACTGCAGAGATAAATTGTCACAGCCACAGGGTGCTTCCTCCACCCGAACCCACCCACGTGGGGAAGCCAGCATGTGATGCAATTGATTACACCTAAACCTGGCCAATATAAACCTGTCAAGCTGTGATCGAACCAAACCCAAATACTGTTCCATCCCCTGCATGGTTTTTAAAAGTCTTTGACCCCTAACAGAAGGATTCTGGAGTTCTAAACCTTCTCTCTCCAAATGGGAGCATTTCAAGAACAACCTTTTGACCCTCCCCAATTCCTGGACAGAGAGTGGGGTAGGGTTGGTAAAAATGTCTGGCCTATCTATAGAAGACAGGGCCGCCTTAACATGCACAATCCACGGTATTCTAGATACCCGATTCAACGCCAGGCAGTCCTCAAGAATCAAATGGCTTAACTTCAGCCCCACCGTCCTCCAAATCTTGATCCAGCACGTGAGCGGGCGTAGAGTTATCAAATCAGAGATATAATCAAGTCCCTGTTTCTCATGTACAGAAAATGCTGGGGTTGAGTGGGGAACCTGGATCAACTTACACAAGAAATTATTCTCCATTGTTTAAAACCAATCCAACTTAGCATACCCCCAGACCTCACTTCCATACCGCAGCTGTGCAATATACTTGGACTGATAAATTATTAGGCAATCCCTTGGTACCCTAGACCCAAGCCGTTGCGTAAAACTAAAAACCACCCCCATAGTTTTTACAGACTCAGATCTTTTGGCTTGAATCAGAGGTTTCTAATAATTATTAACATCAAATGAAACACTCAAATAGGGGAAGGCCTTGACTTTACTCAGGGTAAAATTTGATACCTTGAAAGTCTTGCTCCTTGTTGCTTTGGGGCCCACTACCATTATGTAAGACTTCAAAAAGTTAACAACAAGTCCAGGAGCCCCATAAAAGACATGTACTTGGCCAACAGCAGGTCCAACCCCTGTGCAGTCCGAGCCATCAGGACCGCGTCGTCCGCATATAATTGGACAGAGAGAGATTTGTCACCAATTTTAGGGCAATCGGACAAAACTGATTAAAGAGCAGACTCCAATCCAGTAACATACAACGTGAACAGAAAAGGGCCCAGTAAGCACCCCTGCTGAAACCCACAACTCATCCCAAATGACTGAGTACACGTAGCACCTTGAGAAAAGCAGGTCAGGTGGTATGTTGTACGGGCCCGGGACCTAGTTGCTAGATAAGGCTAAAATGCCTTTTGTACGTTTATCTAACATAAAACCACTTTGCTACCAGGGGACCAAGATGCAGCATGGATATTAACACTCCCATCAGCCCCCTGCTTATAAACGCCCTCAAAATGATCCACCTACTGTTCTTCTGAAATATGATGACATAGAAGCAGACCAGAGTCCTCAGCACAACCAGGCCTGTTAATGCACCAGATGAGAGCGCTGTCACCCATTTCACTGGCTTGACAAAGCTCCTCCCAGTCTAATTCCTGTAAATTATATTTACACACCTTTTGCGCCTGCTTGTAAGCCCGCCTACAAGTTGTAATCAGTTACTCGTCCCTCTGTGATTGCTTCAATGCCTCCTTCAAAAGACACAGGGATCGCGAGCAATCCCTATCAAACCATTTTGGGTTTTGTGCCACCCTACTGGTAGGAGTCTTCACAGTCAAAAGTTTGCCAACCCGAGAGCTATGCCTTTAAAAGTTTTGAATACCTCCCCCCACCAGCCTCACTATCCAAGCAAATGTTGAACTCCCAACTTGCAAAGAGAGGGGTTTTGGGGCACTGGGGGTCCACCTGGGACCATTTCAACCTTCTTTCCTGGTCAACGGCCACAAGGCTCTTGAGGGCCCCCTTTGACTGATGTTTTGGGCCCAAGGCAGTGTCCAGATTTAGGGATAGGGGATTGTGGTCACTAAAAGGACTATCAATGATATCAAATACGAAATGAGTAAATATAAAGGTGCTGAAACAAATATAAAATCAATAAGCAATCCCCTGCCCCTCCCTTTGTAAGACGGGTGAATTGCTGGGTTCTAAGAATTCGCTTGTTTCTCCAAGCTAAAAACCATATTAGGGTATTCTAAGAACTCATTATACCCCCTACCCTCTTGTGAGTAACAAAGTGAAGACCTTTGTTCAGCCAACAACTGCCAGAAGGGGAACTGTCATCAAGGGGAGGATTTCATAAGTGACAATTAAAATCAACATCCAAAACAATTTGAGCTTGACCATCCCCCTTAGCTGAAATTGAACTCAAGAGATGGTCCAAATGGGAAACCCTGAAGGGCTCTACAATCCCTCACTTGCTATTGTTAAAATTAACTACCACCAACGAACTGGACCCAGGGATTAAGAACCGTAGTCCCTGCGTTTGGCCACCATGCCAGTTGAGGTCCTCAATGTTACCACTCAGCTCAACCCTAACGAACGTCACTAAACTCCCATGCCATTGAGGGTACAGCTGGTACAAAATAGGTCATCTGGCAATCTGTACACTCCCCCCAGAATCTTATAGAACTGGTACACTGTATGCTGGAAGGCCTGACATGAGTCATGCCGGCCGCAGACCCAGGCAACAATCAAAAGGGTCAGCCTAGCTGTCAGTCAGGACCACGCCGTGGTAGGATCGAAACAACAATTTACTCTCACTGCCAGGAGCCCTACACTGTGCTGTTCACCTTCCTCCTTCTGTCCAGAAAGGAAGACCACAGCAGCGTTACATGTATGGCCCAAGAAAGGCTGTCATTGCCCGGTACGTGGCTAACTCACCGCAACATCTCCAACTAAGCCAGACCTCCTCAAAACTGAATGTTACCCCCGAACTATAGGACGGCTCGGACTAAACCACTGTTGGACTCCACAACCAACCAGTACTTCGGATTTTTTGTGGCACACTAGGATTGGTTAAGGTGCCCTCGCTGCTGAGCAGTTACTAAATTTCATCCGTCCGGATTAGACCACCAGGTACCTGACGGCACCTTCACGGTCGCAATACCCGTAGACAAAAGGTTGTGAGACAGGAAGCTGGTGTGCTTCCAAGTCTGGATAAATGTTTTCTCCTCAGGCAGAGGTGTGACTTGCCATAGCCCCTGACAGTCAGCTCTAGGTGCCCATAACGCACATAAAACCCCTTAGACACAGTGTTCTCCACAACAAAGCACCTTGTTGCATGGGTCCAGGGGGAGGGAGCCAAAGACCTCGGACAGAGGCAACTATGTCAGGCACTGTTGTCTTCTCGGTCTGGAGGCCAAAGACAAGTCTCAGATCCCTGCTCAGGTTCCCCCAACACCACTTGGACACCACTTGGTCTGCAGCCCCTGGTTGCAAGCATGAGTCCCTTGGACTCTGCAAGCTTCCCCTGCACTCCTCTAACATATCACATCCCAGCACCGTAGGTGGCTGCTGATCTTTACGCACACACACCTCTGCATGGAGTTATAATGGGATGCATTAGGAAAGTCTTCGTCCCTACCAGAATCACTTCTACCTGTCTCTGCCACACTCAGTGCAGTCCTTAAGATCTTGTGTAGACAGTGAAATCCTATGTGTATCTGGGATCTAGTGGACAGGAGGCAACCTCAACAGCCCTTGTAGAGTTCTTCAGGATCTAGGCCATGGCAGTTGGCCCTTAGCTGCAGGCCAGCAACGTCCAGGCAAAATTCACCAAGTGATAGTCCCCGTCCTGGAGCATGAGAAGATCGAGGCCACTACAAGTCTGTGGATAGTCTAGTTGCAGTCCCTCCTGCGCTAATGATTCTTTGTGTCAATCTCCCAGTGTTGAACCAGCATAGTATGGTTCCAAACCCAAAAGCGTCTCTGGCTGCTGAGGCCAGAGTCCCAGTAGTTATACCCACTATGAACTTTGAAGATATGATAAGTTCAAAAGGCCACCTTTAAAATGCACAGACCCTCTCTAAATTGTGTCCTGTCTGTCATCTTACCCCAAGAGGTTTGATCACAATCTTTAGTGTGGCCAAGACCCTGCCCTTTGGAATGCAGGTGCCAATTCTACCCCCACGTAACTGGCCCAGAAAGGCCCTTCAGAGTCAGAGGTCCGCAGTTTCCCTCGAGCTCCTAGTTTATGGGTTTCTATCAGGAATGCACACATATGGCTGCCCCCCTAGCACCCAGTTGTGAATTGGAAAGAGGCACACAGAGCCATGAGCATCGCGATGCCCACTTTCCCAAAAGTGACATTTCCACACATAAAATGTCGAATCCACTCGCACTACCAGAGAGGATTTGCCATTACAAACCCATCGATGCCAAGCATGATACTGTTACTATTCAGCCTATAAAATATACTGCTCAATATAGCCTTTCCCCATGCTAATCCAATGCAGGAAGCAGGCCCTTTGTACTGAACACACCACCCAGTGCCATTCACGACCCTTGCATGTAACACATACATGCCCAGCAAAAACCTCTTCCCAACACTGCACCCTGTCACCAGGGAGAACTCATTATAGCAAGAAGCATGCAGAACCTGGGCACGTAGCTTTTTAAATGTCCAGCCGAGTAACCATAACACGTGCACACAGGTCCCACCAGGGCAAACCTCTGGAGCAATGGATGAGTTACCTCCGTGGATGGGACAACCAGTGCTGCAGGCCCACAACGATGATTTCAAGATACATGCCCTGGGTATAGGTCTTACCTCTTAACAAGGGACTTACATCTAACTCGAATGAGCCAATCATATATATATACAAGTCACCAGCATGTACATGACAAGGACATTGCTTTGGCACTGCACAGCAGTGTCAACTGCGCTCAAAGTATTAAGACAGCAAAACAAGGGCAAAACATGAGGTCGGCAGCCAAAGCGTTTAGGGGAGACCACGCTAATAAATGTCAGGTTCAACACTAGGCATTGAAACCTGATTTAAAACCCATCAACCCAATGATAAGAGAACTTCTTGAGGTGGTGGTGTCGCAGGCCACTATGTATTCAAAATGTGTAAAATTTACTTCAAAGCTCCGGAAATGTCACTTATGCTTGATGCATTGGGTCTAGCTCTTGACCGTATTCAAATCTTCTCTTTCTTTACATATTTATGTGTTCTTAGGAAGCAACACTAAAAGATAGATTGTCATAAATCCACAAACCAATTTGATGTTACTCGGACAATATCATATGCCAGTTAGGGTATAGGCCTCAAGTGATCTTTTTGGCCATTAGTCACTTTTGACGAGCATTTAGGCAGGGGTTTGTTTTTTGTGGAGAACACTGGAGTCTGCATATTGATGTGTGGTTTGGGGTATGACATGCCAGTGGCCAATTTGGTCAGTCCACAAGGCAAAAAAGTAATTGGAAAATTCAGATGGTCTTTTGGTGATGATGGGCTGTCCCTCCCTCTAAACTTTGAAGTGAATTATGTGAAGGAGACTAGGATCAATTGCATTGTTAAAATTTGCAGTCTTGCAATTTGATCATCAAGAGAGATGTCAATGAGTAGCTGGATGAAGGTGAAGTAAATATTATCGTTCAGAAGCACCCTGCGGTCTTACTTAATCCCTTATTTATTCTTTGTCTCTTTTCATGGATCAAGCACACAAAGCAGAGCTGTAACTCATGCAATGTTTTAATTTTCAAGTCCTTCATCATCACTGCAGACTTCATGTGATCACAGTCATCACACCTGTGGCAGATGGCAAAAAGTTAAGTGTAGGAACCTGGCTCACTGTATACTGCACCAAAGACAGGTACACTGTACAGAGAGTCTAGACAACCCTTATTGGTTTACAGAGGCACAAATAATAATACCAAATGCACTCTTTGTTGTAAGTGTGGGCGAGCAGTTCAGACACAGGGTAGTGCTAAGCATTTGTTATACTCACAGAGGTAATAAATGAGATACACACACTCAGGAATAAATCCGAGACCAATTTAGAAAAAGAAGACATATTTTTATATAAATTTCAACACCAAGAGCTTCATGATCAAGTAAGTACTTTTCAAGATATTGAGTTTTACCGGTAAGTAACATGTTCACTTAAATTTGTCGTTATGTGGTATTGCTTACCTAAGGGACAAAAGACACATACTGCATAAGGGTACTTGCAATAGATTTCCGGGGGTCCCCTTTAGGACTTAAGGTGGCAGGGAGGCAAGGTCCAAAGAACCACTAGCACTTAGTCTTTACCTGCCCTGGAGCATCCGGGTACAGAGGTGCTGGTCAGGTTGGTAGCGCTGCACATCCCACCAAAGGAGTGGGAGGGAACCTAGAACCAAGCTGCACTGGGGTACTTGGGGACAAGACGAAGAGCTCCCAATGGGGGGCTTGGTCAGTGAGGGCCCTGAGAGCAAGGAAGCATGGTCGGTTCTTGAGAACCCAGGCTGGGGTGTTCAGTTGTAGGGTGGTTAGGTCGGCTGGGCATGTGTGTTGCAGGTGCTCTTAGTTGTCGGTCTCGCCAGGTGAGACGACAAAAACAAGACAGCTGGGCCACTCCAGAGTGGATTTTTTAGTGCTGATGTCCCTCAATGGCTGCTCAGTCTTGGGGTCATTGGAGACCAGATTGGACTCAAGCAGATTTTATTTGCTGCATGAGGCCTGACCTGCTGACCTTCTGGACCATGGTGAACTGTTCCTGGCTGGTTGCTGCCTCGGTAGGACAGAAGGACCACAGATTTCTGGCAATTTGCAAAGTGCTCACAGTCCAACAGGGTTCTTGGCAGATGTACAGAGGCAGGATGACTCAGTTTGTTGCAAATGTCGGGACAGGTGCAGGTAGGCAGGGTTTGGTGCCAAAAAAGTCTACAGCTTGTCCTCAGTTTTCTCTTCTTTAATCTTATTTCTCCTCTTCTTCTTGTATCCATCGAACCTCAATTCCTGGTGTCAGGGCGGCCACCTAAATACACAATTATGGGGTTTTAAGGGGAGTGTAAGGTAATAGCCAAAGGGCTACTTACCTTAGGGGTGAGTACACCTCCTATATGACCCCTTCCTGTGGGGAGGGGGCATGAACCTCATCCAGTGTATCTAATTTCACCAAAAACAAGATGATGGAATTCTACTTCACGTGTTCAGTACATGTAGCCCACCTTAGGGATGTAGCTAGTCTGATATTGGCCTCCTGACTCGCTAATTTTCCCACCTGTTCCAGTGCCAAATGGGCCCAGGGCAGAGGGTGGCATATCGCCTGGCTAGGGGAAGCCGGGTTTACATATCAAAGGAGGCAAATGCCTATAAATCCTCCTGCCTTGATATGCTGATTACAGCAATCCTACTTGGAGGAGGTGGCAATACCTCAGGCCAAAGCAGGCATTATTTCTGACTTAAAAGAGTGTGGGATTTAACATCTGTGATGGCAGGCTGGTCAATAACAGTCAGCCAGCACAATAGAGGTTAATAGGTTTTCAGGGGGCACCTCTAAGGTGCCCTCTAGGGGAATGTCTTAATAAACCCACTACTGGGTACAGTACGGATTTGTTAAGACAAGGTGTTTGATTCCAAACGCCATAGGTTTCAGTGAAGCCACCATGTAACTCGTAATGACCAGTGCCCAGTACATCCACTTAAGATGGCTTCAATGTTAACTCATACTTTCTAGTGATTGAACTAGACAGCACATGGGCATATCTGCTCATGTAGGTATGACCGCACATGTAACATCATGGATCTTGCCTCAGGGCTGTAAGGCTTGCTGTGGGGTGGCTTACATATATTCATGCAGTGTCTGAGGACATGGCACACAGGGTGTGTACAATGTTGTGTTTTCACTTTTGTCTGCACCGTTTCACTCAGCTTGTAATGGCAGTCTGCATGAGAAAGGTGTTGGGTTCTTTATAGGGGTGGGCGGAATTTGCGGAATTAACTTCCGCAAATTATCGCGAGAATGCAGAAAATCTCCGCAAACACGCCGGAAATATCGCGAAGATGCGGAAGTTTTTTTGCCGCCTGTTCGCGGTATTTTTTGCGTGTTCGCGGGTCGCCAACTTACCCATGCGGTCGCTCACGGGCGCGGCCATCTTGTTTTCACTTGTCCCGCCCTCTGGCGTTGTTTACTTCCTGTTCCGGGTCGCGCAATGCATGTTCGCGGTCGATATTTCCTGTTCGCGATCGCTTTTACTTGATCGCGTTGCTTTTTGCTTGCTCAGGGAGAAAATATCGCGCGAACTTGCGCACGTGGTCGCAACGGGCGCGGCCATCTTGTTTTCCACTCTATTGCATGGTTCTGGGGCCTGATTTTCAATCCTCCCTAAATCTTTTCAATCCTTTGTTTATAGCCACTTTTTTTGGATCTTTATTACTTATTATTTCTCTAACTATTTTCCTGCCTCTATATTTTTGGTTTTTGTGTACTTTTTTTTTGTTTTTTAGCTACTTTTTCTCTTTGTATTGCCCGCTATTTATTTCCTTTACTCCTTTATTTATTTTACCTTTTCTTTCCCGCCCCGTCCCCAGAACCATGTCCAAGGGCAGGGCTGTTCGCCGGCGCAGCCAGAGCCGCGACCGCCTTCCTTGCGGAAGGCGGCGCCCACAAGGGGTGCATGCACGGGCCTTATTTGGGGAGGCGGAGTTGGCTGCACTAATTTTCTTTGTGCAGCGCCACCTCCCCTCAATCCTGGCAGCAGGTGGCAGGCCTGGGTCCGGGTACGGCCTCCGGGAGCGTCGGCAGCGGTGGGGGAAGGTGCGCCGGGCAGTGTCGCGCATCTCTGGGGTCCGGCGCACCCAGGCACAGCTGACGCACCGGTGGTCCGACATCCTGGACCGTGAGCAGGACCTGCTGGACCTGCTAGGAGTGGAGGTCCCGGGGCTTGGTGAGTACCTATTTAATTATTACAACTTTGTGTCTGTTCTTCTGCTCTATGTTATATATTGCGAATATCTTTTTTTCCTTCCAACCAGCTAGAATGTTGCTGCTTGCAATACATTCCAGGTTAATAACGTTTAAAAGTCTTCTGTGATTATGACACAGGTGCTCTTCTGCGCTACTACTAATCTTACTTGTTTGCAGCTTTGCGTTTGCGCTTGCTTAGCGTGATTCTTTACGAGTTTATTTTAGAGAAATTAAGTTACGTAATGCTACAGTGACTCACGTCCACTCCTTACTTTGTCCTGTCACTAATAGATAGGGGCGGATTGATACATAGGTTTAGGTACTTTGTATGAGCTTCTAATTGGTTAGTGGTATGCGTGATGCCCCCCTCACTCAGTTACGTGACGTGCTGCTAGTACGCCAGTCTTTAGAACCTTTCTAGTTTGTTCAATGAGTGGAGGTAGGCTTTGCAGTTACTTAGCAGTAGCAGATCAGCATCAATCAAACCAAAATTTGGTGTATACAAAAAATGTAGTCATGTTCATGTGTCCTCCATGATTGGATCATACACATTGTTGAGGAATACAGTGGAAATGCATACTTAATGTACAATTGGCATGCCTGGAATAGGTGGGCTAGGTTGGGTGGTACGTTGTACTAATACTTAGGCTTACTTGTAACTTAGTTTTCTGGAATCAGAATGGAAGAATGGATTACTGTTGATAAATAGTAACTTAAGTAGTCGAACTGCGAATCCCCCGATATTGCATGTTGACCAGATGAGATCGGTCAATGTAGTTATTGCAATTGTTTACATATGTGTTTTTTGACCGTTGTTGAAAAATATTGTATTTGCTTAAGTTGACACCATCCATCAATGTTTGTCTCTTTCTTATATCTTTCCTGTTCATCAGCACCCAGGGGCAGACGGGCAGGGACTGGGCAGTCGGCAGGACAGGAACACCACCAGGAGGACACCGCTGAGGGCTCCTCTGCTGGCCCCAGTAAGTCTTCTTGTTTTTAATAATATTTCTTATTCCATAACTTTTACTGCCCCATTTCTCCCGAACTATAGTGTGTTTCCAAATGCTATTTTTTTACCACCAATTATCCTTCGATCTGTACGGTTTCAAAAAGCTTATCCCTGCCTCCGCTATGATGACTGAGTACTACTACATACTATCAGTCTGTCTGTCTGTACTGTAGTAGTTAGTCTTGCCCAGTTGGCCAGTGCCACTCTTTGTGAAAGGTTGTAATATAAAACTCATATTCACCAGTAGCTCGTACAATCCGTTGGGTCGTTGTCTTGTACTACTTTTTACTCTTGTTGATGTTTAGGCTTTGAAAATTCACAGCAACAGCCCTACCAGATTTCTTAATATTTTGATATGATACCCTATAGGACATACAACTGTTGTAGGGATCTTGCACATACATTTGCACCAGAAAATAGGATGTTGGTGATGGTAGGTTGGACCTTCCTTGCACACCTCAATCAGAAATTCCGCACCCACCACAATTCCACTGCTTGACTATAGTACTGTCTTGTCATACCTATTGGGTCTCGGAACCCTCCCCCCAAGATAACCAACAAGTAGACAACCCAGAACATTAACACACCCAACCTCTGTCGTGGAAGCAATTCACATGCACACCCTTACTTTAATTTGCTCACTCGTGTAAGTTAGTCCACTCCACACCAAATACCACAAAGTCTTGTAAGTTTAAAATTTTTATTTCAATTTGAGAAGGTCTGTACACTGTTTTTTTAGCAGCACCAACCGGCAAATCAATAACATTAAAACAATATACATTGTTACACTTATACAGTTGGGAATTAAATCATGATAACTGAAGTGGTGGAAGGCAGCACCACCATCCCATAGCAATTTAGTTTATATACATTTATAAATGAAGATGTGAGTGAAGGGACCCCTCACCTCAGAAGAACCTAGTACTGGTAGTTGGTGCATCGTTCAGAAGCTCTGGTTCGTAGAAGCGAATCTTGCGTCTGTAATGCGAAAAAAGAAATGGTGTGCGTTAGTATATTGCAACTTGCAAGCATTTCTCAGCCGTGCCAAAAAGTGTAGCATCTATGGATAAGCAATATGGACTAACAGTAACAGTAGTACACCAGTTCTTCCTAAAAAAGTGGCTTGTTAATGTTTGTTGACCGCCTGTACGCAGCGCGTAGACTAGACAGTAGCAGTGTGAGGCAGGTCATGTGGGCTCAAAGGTGTCTTAAGAAGCTGCAAGGTAAAGGTAACGTCACATGTGCATGGCTAGGCCTAATCAAGCAAATGCTACAATGATCATATAACTTAGTGTCTACTCTACTACTACCTGATTTGTACTAGTGATTTATGTTAGTATTAACTCATTTTTCAACCTTGCTACTGATCAATAGGGGGGAGGTGTATATGTTGCCTAATAAATGTGTATTGTTTTCTAGGCGCACTACCGACCACCATTGCTGGGGCCAGCGAAGGCGACGCAGAGGGCGAGGATGCGGCAGTTGCAGATAGCAACGGAGGGGGAGTGGCAGCACCAGTGGCAGGCGGTGGTAAGTTAGATTCATAATCTTTAACTATTGTTGAACTTGACAGCACACTCACTGCAAAGGTGTACTGTATGTATATGTATACTGTACAGTTGTGAATTAGGGCCCCATTAGGATGGTGGGCGTATTGCCCCCGCCGGGCTGGCTGGAATTCACTGCCGTCACAGCAGGGGCAAACCTCCCGCCATCCCTGTAGAAAATATTCAGACATGTCTAGGCGTAAAAGGGTTCAATATGGCGGTGGTGTCTCTCTCACCACACCGGCAGCCATATAATCTGCATTTTGGAATGCCTTTGCGTGGCGGCATTACCGTCCGCCACGGAAAGGCATGCACACATTGCAGAGTATGCTTGGGGGCCCCCATGGAGGGTACCTACCGATGCTATGGTACCCCCCCGACTTTCAAAGCAAAACGTGACAGGCTCCGTGCGAGGCCCGTCATGTTGTGCTTGGAAAAGCAGCACAACATTTTAGCATTGCTTTCAGCAAAGCCAACCAGAATTTAAATTTAAAATAACAGGGTGCGCCCGCCACTGTGCCGGGCGCATCATCCTAATTAATTGTCCCCACGGGACCCCCACCCTTTTTAGCAGTCGGATGGCGGGCGGACAAAGTCCGCCCGCTATCCGATGTCGTAAGTAAGTATGAGTTCTTGGGGACGTTTGAAGAGTGAACTAGAAGACTAGAATTCCCTTTAATTGGTATAGGACTAGGAGCCGGAGTATTGAGTAACCAATGTCCTCATCTATCTGATTTCAACTCCGCTTTGAAAGTTTTATGGAGAAGAGCACCTGGTGCACTGTTCAACTAAAAAGTGTAAGACAGGTGGAAGGAAGAAGGACGGGCGACATTTAAAATGTTATGTACTACTGTGCTTTATTTTATAGTGCTACTCTACCATGCCACTATGTGTATAAATAATTACCTTGTCCTACTGTTTTATTAAGACTATATTTTACAATTGTCTTGTTTTTTTCTTTTTGATACACAGCAACTCAGAAAGTCAACCGTAAGGAGTTGGCCGCCAAGGCACGGCGCCGGAAGCTGGAGGCAATCCAGCAGGAATACCGGCGGCTGGTGGTCCTAGCCGAGGAGGAGGAGGAGGCTGCTGCAGCTACTGAAGGCTCCTCCATTGCCCCGGGCCCCAGCCACCGCCCTCCAGCGGTACGGCGCCACCGCCGGGCGGCTGCCCGCCGCCACCGTACCATCTCCGGTGCCCCCCCCACTGTGGCTGCAACTGCCGCGGCCTTAGACGCCGCGTCGCCCATTTAGAGGACCAGATTCGTGTCCTCCTCCAGTCCCGCCCCACCAGTTAGTCCCTGTCACTGCCCCTTTTTTAATTCCTGTTCGTTCTTCTCGTTTGGGCGTTCTCTATTTCTATGGACAGTCGTTGGGGTTAGGGAGGTGGGTGGGTTAGCTTTTGTGGGTTTAGTTTATTTGTTAGGGTCAATTAAATATATTTTTCTATGTTACATGCAATGTTGTTAATGTTTTGTAGGTGGGGTAACTGTTTTACATCACACTGTTTCTTTGCTGGTGCATGGCCGCCCATAGCGTGTGTTTGATTTCAATAATTTGCTGACTGTATAAGACACAAACAGATAGATGCGACACACCTCACTCATTGACTGGTCCTACTATGCATTCCTTGGAGTGGTGTTTGAAACTGACATCATTGACAACATGTCCATTATTGATTCTGCCTCCCCCAAACTTCTCTCTTACCGGTGCTTGATGTTTATGTCCAACTGTGGCACAGCACTGGCTGCATGGTGAAGATGGTTTCCTTTTTCATACATGACATGATTGGGGTGGTGGTGGTAGTACAGTAGTAGTAGTATATACTGGCAGGGTGGCAGCATTTCCAAAAAAAGAAAAGGAGATAGTCAATCGCCTTTGAGAGACTGTTAGAGGAGTAGTTGAATGAAGTACATCACAGAATTTACCGAGCAACAATTATATGCTCAAATATTTGACAAAAAAACTGAATGCTGGTTATTATGAGGATAGCCTACTAGACAGAGTTACAAACTATAGTTTTGTCGACTTGGCTATGCCTACAGTCTAACAGTTAGTGCTGTATATGAGGAATGACAACAAACAAATCCAATCAATGCCGGCAATTCATGCTGAGGTATATGTTCCTTTGTTAAATAAAATAACCTGTGAAATATCCTACTCATGGGTGGGCAAGCAGAAGAAGATCATCGCTCTGCATTGAAATTGAAGTAGTGTTGCTTTCACCACATCCGCCCCAGCAAGTGTGTGATTAAGTATTGGTGTACATTTAATTTAGTTACACCTCGACAATAAGTCACACAGCCCGGGGGAAGAGGGTTAGGGTCCGTTGATTGGATGGGAAGGGGGATTTTGGGAAAGGTTTGACATAGAAAAACAGTGTGCATACATAGACAAACAAACGACAATCATTGAAGACTACCATACCATATCCATTCCATATGTTAAGGTATAAAAAAGGAAATGCATGCATGATGAGACCCGGATTACATACACTTCTATTTCTTGTTCTGTTCCGGCCTTAATACTTTAACAGATAGCAAATAGAAATTTTAAATATTGGTAGTGAAGAATCGTAAACACAGAGCAAACGTAATGATGATTGATAATAACAACTCCAAGAACACACTGTTGTAAAGAATGTATACAAGATATTAATCAAATTATTTAAAAGAAGTGAAAAGTGGATACTGTTACTGTCTTATCCTGGTCAAAAATGTGGACTGGTTTTTTGCATCTCGGCATTCCTCTTGCTCCTCTCGTCCATCAATCTTGGGTGTGTCGCCTCACCACTCGCCACTGCCCGGCTGGAATAAAAAGGTGATTGATTGGTAAGGTAATTAATATGCATTGTAATGTTTTACAAAGTTTTGGACAAGGCCCGGCCTGTAATTTTAGATTGAAAACCAAAGGGGATATTCAGAAAGAAAGTGAAAACAAATGCACAAGTGATGGTGTAGTGCAACAAGAACACTTTCCGAGGTGGCATGTATGCATATGCATCATCTCTACTGTAGTCTGTTTCCAGCATAGACCTTCAACAGTAACAGGAGAGATCAGGCCCACAGTGCTTACCATTAGCACATCCTATGTTAACACTTTAGAGTCCTTTTTTTTTTTCTCTCAAAGAGTTGGACAAACGCAAAGCACATTATCCATTCCAGACATAGCATTTTACAGTTAAAGTTAGTAAAATCAATGCACTGCAGTCATCCCACCGCTACACTCTATTCAACTTCTACACAGACATTTGGGTGTGCTGTGGTTGTTGTTCACGTGTTTACCTTTAGGCTTTTCCGTTTTATGCCACTCATGAAACATCCTCCTGACTTCATCATCAGCTCTGATACTTCTACTGACTGAAGATCGGCCTGCAGTACAAGTGTAATTTTTATAACACAACAAGAGTAGAAATATAAATATTACTGACTTGAGTCATTCTTTATTGTGTACAGAAAGATAGATTACCACTAGTACACTTTGACATCACTTTGTGCACAACAAACAACGCAAACACAAAGACCAATAGCTCAGAGTCAGGTGTCCAATGCATGCCATTAATTATCATCATTTATTACCTGTTCCTTCTCATCTTAAGTTAACGGGCCGTCTCTTTCGCCATCATCATGACGGACGGTGCTGTTAAGTCACAGTCATTTGCATTGCGCAGATTGAGTGAGTCCCCTCCCTGTATTGAATTAAAAGCAATGTATCACCAAGATGCAGGAGAAGTACACATTTCTTGTTTGCCAGAAGAGGAAAATTAGTAATTACTAGTGTGTTCTGTAGAAAGTTGATTAGTGGCAGTGCACAATTACATCAATTCATGCGCAACACACCACAAAATCTACATCATTCAGTCTGCTATTCTGCGGCCAATGCATGGCATCAATCATTACCTGTTGCATCTCATCTCGTTAACGCTGCAGGCCGTCTCTTTCGCCATCATCATGATGGACGGTGCTGTTAAGTCACAGTCATTTGCATTGCGCAGATTGAGTGAGTCCCCTTCCTGTATTGAATTAAAAGCAATGTATCACCAAGATGCAGGAGAAGTACACATTTCTTGTTTGCCAGAAGAGGAAAATTAGTGTGTTCTGTAGAATGTTGATTAGTGGCAGTGCACAATTACATCAATTCATTCATGCGCAACACACACAACAAAATCTACATCACTCAGTCTGCTTTTCTGCGGACAATGCATGGCATCAATCATTACCTGTTGCATCTTATTTTCAGTTAATGGCCAGTCTCTCTCGGCTCTGAAGGAGGATAGCTATAGAAGTCATCAGATTCATGGTCCACTTGTTTTGGAAGGACGAGGAAAGTTTGAATTTGTTGTTACCATCATCCAATCATCATTCATGAGGGAAATGGAATTGACCAGGAGATGCAGTATGATTGAGCGGAGGAGCTGGATTCTGAGGACTGTAGTGTCAAATGGCAGACACCTGAAACTTGTATCTTAAATTAGAAGATTAGAAGACGGTGATAATGCATTGGTTGCGATTCACAAGTTTATAACCGGAACAACAGACACAAACAAAGGGGGAAAAAAGGGAGGAAGACAGTAAGTGCGAGCCTAATTGTCAGGGAAGTATAGCTCGTCCTCAAACTCTGGGGGATCTTCCAGTAGTAGGTAATCATCTGACACAATACTTCCGTCACCTGAGCCGCTGTCCTCATCTTCCTCTGTTGATTCATGCATTGTGTAATTCGGTGGTATGAAGTGCTGATTCATTTTGATCATTGTTAACCTCTCCACGTTTTTGGGAGATAGACTGGTCCTTCTCAAGGTTACAATGGAACCTGCAGCACTGAAAACACGTTCGGAAGAGACACTTGCGACAGGGCAAGCCAGATAGCTTATCGCCAGCCTGCTGAGCTGTGGCCATTCAGACCTTTTCCTATGCCAATACTGCACTGGCTTTTGATCAACGTACACCTCTGTTGGGTCGTCCAGATAGGCCTGGACCATCCGCTCAATGTTCAGGGTTGCTGCTGGTAAGCTTTTGTGCTGTTTTTTTCTGTGCATCAGCACTGTGCTTAAGGCCCATCTTTACATACCAATCTGATAATGATTGTACTCGTCCGAATGATCCAGTTATTGTTTTTGTAGTCAATGGTGATGGTGAGTGTTGCGATTGTGAGCCAACCGCACTGCCCTCAGCCGACGAAGTTGCACTTGATTCTGCATGGCCTGCTTCAGTATCAGTACTTGTTGTGGGTTGATGTGGCGGGCTTTTAATTAGCAGCCCTTCGTTTTCAAACTTGATGGCTGCTTCAGCTATACAACTTTTGTAGCGGGCAACATCAGTGTCGGAAAAAGAACGGAATAGTCCTAATTTTGCACGTGGATCCAGAATTGTGGCACAAATGTAATGTTCTTGTGACAAAATTTTATTTTGTATCCTTACATTTTCTGATAAGCGCCTGGATAAGCTCTCCACCAAGTCATGGGCTTGCCTTCTGTCCTCTACACCTTTGTAGGATTCAGACACATTATTCAGCTCATGCTCTAGCATTTGCAACAATGGGATAGCTTGGCCCATTGTACAGTCCTCCTTGCTGACTTCACGTGTGAAGACCTCAAAAGGAGACAGCATCTCAGTCAGGCATTGAATTAGGGTCCATTGCTCCCTCTGAAGGGTCATGCCTTTAACACTAGCATCACTGCTTCTGTACCAGACATAATCATTGAGTGACCTGTGCTGTTCGTACAGACGATCAAGCATGTAATACGTTGAGTTCCAACGTGTTGCCACCTCCTGGATGAGTGCCTTGACTGGCACCCTACGCTCACGTTGGAGGATCCTCAGCTGCTTCCGAGCTTTAAAAGAATGGCTGAAATGAGTGCATATTCTTCGGCAGATGGACAGTAAATTGCTTACTATGGGTTCTTTTTTCAGAAAGTCTTGCACTATAATGTTTATGCAGTGTGCCAAACACGGAACCCTGAAATAGGAACCAAGTTCCATGGCCTTAAGTACATTACTGCCATTGTCTGTGGCAACAAAACCAATACCAAGCCCTCTGGGCTGCAGCCATTCCAAAACCTTGGTGCGAAACTCTTCTAAAATGTTTTCAGCCGTATGAGATTTCTCCATGGCGAACATGGCTACAGTTGCATGTTTCCGAGTACCTTCAAAAATCGCAGCTGTGTCAACAACACCTCGTGCAGATAGTTGATCTTTAACCCCCACAAAAGAGATCCAGTGTGCAGTGATACACATGTAATCTGTGGCTTGGCAACTGGTCCACATGTCTGTTGTCAGGTGGATATTGTGCACAGCACTCTTCTGCAAAGCTTGTCCAACCAATTCCAGCACATCATGATGTAGTGCCGGAACAGCAATTCTTGCGAAATAGGACCGGCTTGGAACTTTCCATTTCGGGCAGATGGCAGACACAAATTCAAGGAAACCCACCCCTTCCACAAATGAAAAAGGAAGAAGGTCCAGCGCTAACATTTTAGCCAGCTTCGCATTGTACAATCGTGCCGTTGGGTGGTTGCGTTGGAACTGCCCCTCCAACCTAAACATGCTGTCAATGGTAGGCTGGCTTACTTTCCTTAGTGGTGCCATTAACCCACTAAGGCTCAACGACACAGATTGTCTCATTGAGGTACTCGCCGGTCGCCTTGGTGTCTCACCCACACTCTGAGTATGGCTCTTACTGCGGTGCCACTCTGATGTTACTGAGGAGGATGTGGGCGTTACCACTGCAGTGACTGCACTACTGGAGACAGGGCTAGAAATGCCTCCCTGTTCTTCACCTGCCACCACAATAATATCGCTCCCTGATTCCTGACCAACTTCAGAGGGTTTAGTTTTCCTACTTTCTTTTAACTTAAGTAGGTGATCCTCCCACACAATAGTGTGGTGTATTCTGAGATGACTTGCTTGTCCTCCGGTACCATAGTTTGTACCAAGCTTACCACGCCGAACACCTTGCCGACAAATTGCGCATATAGCAACGTTCTCCTCCTTGGCGCTAACAGAAAAGAAGTCCCAAACTGGGGAGGAGAACTTTCTGGCACTGCTGGATGTGCCATTTTCAACACCAAATGAACTTGAGGGGGTGCTTGAAAATATGTGACCCTGTCCACCTACACTGTGACTTTTACTACCACTTCCTACTGAGGTGGTTGAGCTGGATGTAGGTCCCTGCCGGGCCTTGGAAATTATGGCAGCTGGAGGTAGTGGTGGTGTAACCTGTGTTGGTGAGATCCGTGCTACATCCCGCTCAGTAGCAGCCTTTCTGGATAGGGTTAGAATGTCGGTCTCCAATCCCTTTGGGGCGGGAGTAATGTGCGTGATGACTGGCTCGTCTTCATCAACATCATCACCCCCCTCTTCTACATCTACCTCCATAACTCTAAGTTTTTCTGGGACCTTCCTTTTCAGAAGCAATGTCTTGTGGCGTACTTCACTCTCAGACCGAGCTGGTGGGACCCAAGTGTCATCACGATCATCAGAAGCGGGGCTTGAAGAAGAAGATGATGGACTAAGCCTCCTTTTCCTTGCTGGTGGTCTGGAAGACAATAGATGTTCTGAATCAGTGGTTTGACTTTGCTCCGCTTTGTCTGCAGGAAGCTCGATTTCCTGAAATGCCCCTACGTCAGGAGCAACAACTACCTATGGTGGGCTGTTGTGGTGGCTGCTGCTGTTCTGGTTGCGGCGGCTGCTGCTGTTCTGGTTGCGGCGGCTGCTGCTGTTCTGGTTGCGGCGGCTGCTGCTGCTGTTCTGGTTGCGGCGGCTGCTGCTGCTGTTCTTGTTGCGGCGGCTGCTGCTGCTGTTCTTGTTGCGGCGGCTGCTGCTGCTGTTCTTGTTGCGGTGGCTGCTGCTGCTGTTCTTGTTGCGGCGGCTGCACACTGATCTGCTGAGTTTGCGCCTGCGTTGAACTTGATTGTGTACTACTTTGCGGTAATGACATTTCTTCAACATCGCTGCCCGTTAGTAGACTGGCTACCTCTGCGACAGTAAAGCCCTTGGGCCTAGGTTGGTGGGGTTGCTGGACCGCTGTGCTGCTCCCAGCTTGGTTCCCGGACAACGCTTTGGTGCCAAAAAAAACCTTGGCCGGCACACCACCAGTCGTGGTTAATGGCACTTCCTTTTTCTGTTCCTTCTTGTCACCAGCAACTTTCTTGGTACTGGACCTGGTACCTTTCTTTGGGGCCATCTTATTCCGACGTCAGGCAGGAGGCAGATGCACAACAAGTTCTGGTCACACGTGGGCGTGATGCGCAGCAGGACTTCTGTCTGGCTGGCAGTACAACGGGTAGCCAGGTGATGCCGATGACACCTTCTACTCTGTCTTTTGTGCACCTAAAAGCAAAGAAGACAGGAGAAGAACATCAGTGAAATGTTGCATTTGTTTTTGTGGTTCAGTTACTTAGTACTGTACTAGTGCAAACAAAAGATAGTCTAGCCATTTATGATTTTCTTTTAACTAGAGCTATGTTATACTACTAGTACTGTGTACAGACACACTACACTCTCAGGAAGGTGATGTCTAAAAATTCAACAGATCACATAGAAAACACTTGATCAATAAAGCTGTGGCTACCTGCTCTGGTAGCAGTGGATGAAAGCAGGCCTGCTGGCAGACAAGGCCAGGCAAGCTTGCAGGCCTAGGCCTCAAAATGGCCACCAGCCACATGGCCAGGCCCAACAACATCAGCAAGGCCACCCCAAAAAACACACTTCCCCAACTCAATCCAATGCCATCCATGCCCAAAATGATGCCTAAATTCAACAGAGCACACAGAAAACAGTAGATTACTAAAGCTGTGGCTACCTGCTCTGGTAGCAGTGGATGAAAGCAGGCCTGCTGGCAGACAAGGCCAGGCAAGCTTGCAGGCCTAGGCCTCAAAATGGCCACCAGCCACATGGCCAGGCCCAACAACATCAGCAAGGCCACCCCAAAAAACACACTTCCCCAACTCAATCCAATGCCATCCATGCCCAAAATGATGCCTAAATTCAACAGAGCACACAGAAAACAGTAGATTACTAAAGCTGTGGCTACCTGCTCTGGTAGCAGTGGATGAAAGCAGGCCTGTTGGCAGACAAGGCCAGGCAAGCTTGCAGGCCTAGGCCTCAAAATGGCCACCAGCCACATGGCCAGGCCCAACAACATCAGCAAGGCCACCCCAAAAAACACACTTCCCCAACTCAATCCAATGCCATCCATGCCCTAAATGATGTCTAAATTCAACAGAGCAAACAGAAAACAGTAGATTACTAAAGCTGTGGCTACCTGCTCTGGTAGCACTGGATGAAAGCAGGCCTGTTGGCAGACAAGGCCAGGCAAGCTTGCAGGCCTAGGCCTCAAAATGGCCACCAGCCACATGGCCAGGCCCAACAACATCAGCAAGGCCACCCCAAAAAACACACTTCCCCAACTCAATCCAATGCCATCCATGCCCTAAATGATGTCTAAATTCAACAGAGCAAACAGAAAACAGTAGATTACTAAAGCTGTGGCTACCTGCTCTGGTAGCAGTGGATGAAAGCAGGCCTGTTGGCAGACAAGGCCAGGCAAGCTTGCAGGCCTAGGCCTCAAAATGGCCACCAGCCACATGGCCAGGCCCAACAACATCAGCAAGGCCACCCCAAAAAACACACTTCCCCAACTCAATCCAATGCCATCCATGCCCTAAATGATGTCTAAATTCAACAGAGCAAAGAGAAAACAGTAGATTACTAAAGCTGTGGCTACCTGCTCTGGTAGCAGTGGATGAAAGCAGGCCTGTTGGCAGACAAGGCCAGGCAAGCTTGCAGGCCTAGGCCTCAAAATGGCCACCAGCCACATGGCCAGGCCCAACAACATCAGCAAGGCCACCCCAAAAAACACACTTCCCCAACTCAATCCAATGCCATCCATGCCCTAAATGATGTCTAAATTCAACAGAGCAAACAGAAAACAGTAGATTACTAAAGCTGTGGCTACCTGCTCTGGTAGCAGTGGATGAAAGCAGGCCTGTTGGCAGACAAGGCCAGGCAAGCTTGCAGGCCTAGGCCTCAAAATGGCCACCAGCCACATGGCCAGGCCCAACAACATCAGCAAGGCCACCCCAAAAAACACACTTCCCCAACTCAATCCAATGCCATCCATGCCCTAAATGATGTCTAAATTCAACAGAGCAAACAGAAAACAGTAGATTACTAAAGCTGTGGCTACCTGCTCTGGTAGCAGTGGATGAAAGCAGGCCTGTTGGCAGACAAGGCCAGGCAAGCTTGCAGGCCTAGGCCTCAAAATGGCCACCAGCCACATGGCCAGGCCCAACAACATCAGCAAGGCCACCCCAAAAAACACACTTCCCCAACTCAATCCAATGCCATCCATGCCCTAAATGATGTCTAAATTCAACAGAGCAAACAGAAAACAGTAGATTACTAAAGCTGTGGCTACCTGCTCTGGTAGCAGTGGATGAAAGCAGGCCTGTTGGCAGACAAGGCCAGGCAAGCTTGCAGGCCTAGGCCTCAAAATGGCCACCAGCCACATGGCCAGGCCCAACAACATCAGCAAGGCCACCCCAAAAAACACACTTCCCCAACTCAATCCAATGCCATCCATGCCCTAAATGATGTCTAAATTCAACAGAGCAAACAGAAAACAGTAGATTACTAAAGCTGTGGCTACCTGCTCTGGTAGCAGTGGATGAAAGCAGGCCTGTTGGCAGACAAGGCCAGGTAAGCTTGCAGGCCTAGGCCTCAAAATGGCCACCAGCCACATGGCCAGGCCCAACAACATCAGCAAGGCCACCCCAAAAAACACACTTCCCCAACTCAATCCAATGCCATCCATGCCCTAAATGATGTCTAAATTCAACAGAGCAAACAGAAAACAGTAGATTACTAAAGCTGTGGCTACCTGCTCTGGTAGCAGTGGATGAAAGCAGGCCTGTTGGCAGACAAGGCCAGGCAAGCTTGCAGGCCTAGGCCTCAAAATGGCCACCAGCCACATGGCCAGGCCCAACAACATCAGCAAGGCCACCCCAAAAAACACACTTCCCCAACTCAATCCAATGCCATCCATGCCCTAAATGTGATTGAAAATGAAATATATTCAAAAAACAAAAGGAACAGTTGCTTCATCATGCACACACACACCCATGAGGCCATGCCCATGGCTAGCTCGGGCCTACTACTACAACCCACAAAATTAAAAAAAAATTAAAAAAAAAAAGGAATGATGATAATTAATTATCAAAAATAAATTGTAGTTACACAACAACTGCAATGCCCACAATCAAACACAACAACCACTTACTTGTAAAATATCCTATTCCAAAAATCCTGAAATCCAATTGCAATGATGCAGCAGACAAAAAGAGTGATCTTTCCAGCTCCAAATCCAAAGGCAGAATGAGCAGGAGATGGACAAAGCACTGGGAGGAGCCTGCTGGACAGGAACAGGAAGTTGGAGAATCTGTGTCACTTCCTCCCTCTCTCCACCTTGTAAAAAAAAAATGACTCCTTGCACAAAAAAGGAAAGCCAAATGTGAATGTAAGGAGTTCTTTTCATCCAAAATCAGTATTTGCAGATGGTTTCATGCTGCTAGAGCCGATATTCCTCTCCAAATTGTAAATTTTACGTTGTTGAGTTCTCCAGCTTCACATTACTTCCGCCGGCGTGTCGAAAACGATATGATCGCGTTCTCTTCTTTGTCCCTGTCGCGTTGGATATGACGTGTTCGCGGTCTCTTTCTCCTGTTCGCGTTCGATTTCATGTGCCCGCGTCCTCATTCTCTGGCTCGCGATGTAGAATGACATGTTCGAGATCTCAATCTTCTCATACTCGCGCGGTGCATGATCGCGAGAAGAAAGACGTGATCGCGCGACAAATGACGTGATCGCGTGAAAAATTACTTGAATGCGGCCGCGAACTCTCGCGAGACAGCGCAAAATGGCTACCAAAATTCAACATCTCATGGAGAACGCGACCGGGTCAAGAAAACTTGTCGGAGAACGCAGGGATTCAGGTAAGGCGATCGCGCGCGCGCGAGAATGTATTGTTTTACAGCGCGAGCAAGAAAAAAATTATCGCTAAGCTGCGGAATGCGGAAATTTTGACATTTTCGCGCTTTCCGCGGAACGCGAAAATGCCAAAATATCGCAATTTCCGCGAACGGAACGGATTTTTGGCCCAGGCCTAGTTCTTTAGGGTGGCACAATACATGCTGCAGACCTTAGGTACCCTCTTTAGTAACCATGCACTAGATACCAGGGATACCATTTAATAGGGGCTTACAGGGGTGCTAAAGGTCTTGCCAATGGTAGAACAAGTGCACAGAGACCTTGTTTTTGGGAAAGAACACTGGCACTGAGGACCTGGTTAGCAGGAACCCAGTGCACTTCAATCAAAGTTGCATCAAATAATAGGCAACAAATGGGGGTGACCATATCGACAAGCATTTACAATACAATTGGTCTCACATTTGTGAAAGTTGGAGCTCTTGGCATGGAAAATGACAATGTTTTAAGACCTTATAAGTATTTAGATACACAGCACAGTATCCTTGTTGCTACAACATCTACTGTTACTTCATATGCCACTGGTAAAGGGTTACCAACACCGAAGGGTGAGACAGTAGGAGATTGTTTAAGGAGGGGGCGAGATAGGAAGAGATGGCTAGTGGAGGGTGTGAGACAGGAAGAGATAACTGAGGGGTGAGAAAGGAGCAGATGGCTGGAGGGGTGAGACAGGAGGAGATGGCTGGGGTAGTGAGACAGGAAAAGATGTATTTGGAGAGTGCCCTGCTTCCCACTCACAAATTATAGAAATACAGCATTCCCACATGGAGGCATACACACGGCAAAGCAAGAAAACACCTGGAAAGGGTGCACATCAAAAGGCAGTTTTCAGAATGAAGCTTGGGGTATTATTTGTGCAACACTCTCTAACTGAAGGGCTTTCCCAGATGTCAAATGAAACAACATGTAAATGTGTATAGGGATATATATATATATTCTTCCATCTTTGAAGAAAACATAGTGCACTACTACAGGTTTATCGATTATATTTTCATCGTGTGGCATGGTAATAAAGATAAAGCATTGGAATTCATTGAAAACATCAATGTTAACAATTTGAATCTCCACTTTACCCACCACATAGACAATTACAGCTTGGAATTTCTGGATGTCAAACTGTATGTAGCAAATGATAGAATAGAAAGTACCCTTTTCAGAAAACCCACTGCTGGCAATGTTACACTCCATGCCTCCAGTGCCCACCCTAAACATCTGATTGAGAGCATTCCCTATGGGGAATTGCTACGCCTGAAAAGGATATGCAGCACGGATGCAGAATTTAACATTTGTGCTTCAGAATCCATGCGTCGCATGAAAGCTAGAGGCTATTCAGACGAGATCTTGACTACAGCTCTAACTAAAACATCATCTAGATCTAGAGCCAGTTTACTTCCAGTTCCAACAGCAAAAGAGTCTGTCTCGGAGGTTCTATCTGATTTACCAGCTACTCCCGAGACAACTGTTAAAGCCCAATGTCCTAGACTTATCACAGCATATAGTGAGAACGAACGTAAAATTAGATCCATCATTAACAAAAACTGGGGAATAGTACTCACTGACCCTGTTCTAAGAATGAGTCTGCCATCCAGCCCCACTATAACATTCAGTAGAGCCAGAAACATGGGGGCCGTGTTAGATCTTACCAGCCCCGAAATAAGAACCAAACCAAATTGGTTAAAACCAAAGGATGGTTTTTATAAATGCTCATCTTGCCGGGCGTGCAAGTTCGGGGTTAACACAACAGAATACTGTACTCCATTCAGCCCTACACCACACAAGATAATGGGAAACCATAACTGTAAAACTGATTTTGCAGTTTATGTTCTCACTTGTACCTGTGGGCTTAATTATATCGGAAGCACCAAACTACAGGTACATGAGAGAATCCTTCAACATCTACGTGCCATTTTGCATAGTGATCCCAATTACCCAGTGGCGCGCCATTTCAAACAAGTCCATGGTAATAATCTATCTTGTTTAAAATACTATGTGGTAGCTGCTGTCCCTAAGCCACGCAGAGGAGGGAACAGAGAGGCTTTGCTTAGGAGATTAGAAACTAAATTTATTCTCAACTTCGATAGCAAATGCCCAAATGGACTGAATAACACCGAAGATATGTACACATGTTTGTGAACGGTTATTCTGTATGTTACCTGGATTAATGTGTTTTATATCGTACAGACTTTTTGAGTTTGTTTTTTGATTTGGTTCTAAATAATTTATTGTTTGATTTTGTGAGTATCGGTGAAATTTGTGGTTACGGGAGAAGGAAAAAAAGAAAAAAATGTTTAGTAATTTTGTACTAACGATTTTTAATGGTGATAAATTTACACTACGGCAGAGACTTTGTATCAAAGGGATGGCATTTATTGTTCTTTTTTGTTAAAAAAAATGGTTAAACTTGGACATGATCTAAGTTTACAACATAAATCTTTCAAATAGAAGCTGGTGCCATCTTACAATATATTTCACTTGGTGTAATATCTCAGCCGAGTTTAGATTGCTAAAAAATATATATATTTTATATTTATATTTATTTCTATTCTTGTAACCATTTTGCGACCAATATTCTTCACACTTAACATCACATTAATTTGCACATGATTTATTTGTAAAATAATTCTTCAATCAGCTCTGCTATGCACTTTAAACCTAAAAAAAAATTATTTTGCACATTGCCTTCCCAAAGTTACAAGTTTGTTAATGATCACATGCATTTATGCAGTTATAATGAATTTTCGCACTGTCTATAAACGTGTAATTGGATTTACCCAGGGATTTTTACATTGCCAATATGTATTTATTACATTGGTTATATCCATGGAGTCTGTTTACTATGTTCTTCATTAACTTCTGGAGCATGTGACTATTGTGGGAAGGGCATATCACTTAAAAATGGCGAAATCTATTGCAGCCTTTATGTGAACAAGGGCGCCTAAGCCCGAAACGCGTCATCTGTCGACTGCTGCTAGGTCTCAAATAAAACATCTTGCCTGAAAAAAGAAGTGGTTCGTATCTCTTTCTTCGCTGCCGAGGCTTTGGTAGAGGTGGAAGGAGTATTATTTGCGATATATATATATATATATATATATACATATATATATATATATTACCTACTGGCGGTCGCCAGTAGGTAGTTATAGTTAGGACCACGTTTCCATAGGAAAACCTCAACATTCTATTTTGAATAACTTTGGCGCCGGTCGACGAATCCTCGCGAATTTCTCAAAATAGGTGGGGCGCTACGCTCCGCTCATACCCTGAAAGTCTCGGGGGGATCCGTCAAGCGGGGGCTGAGATAAAAGGGGGGTCCCAAAACGCGTTTTTCCCATGCATTTTTCCGCAGGACCTTTAGAACGAGCTACAGCCCGAACGGCTGAACAGAATTACTCAAAATTTGGCAGAGAGGTAGTCCCTAGGTCAAGGAAGTGCCTTTTGTAGGTTTGGTGTAAATGTGTTCAGTAGATTCTGAGAAAATAGCCTTTAAATCAATATATATATCTGAGCCCGCTTACGGTACGCTTACCGTACGCTTACGGTAAGCGTACGGTGGCGTGCGCGAGCGCGATTCTGATTGGCTCTTAGATCTTAGTAAACATTCGAATCGGTCGAAACCAGGAAGCGGCGGCCGCCATTTTGTGTATTTCACTCTGAAAAAAAAGAGTGAAAACAAGGAAAGGGGGCAATGAGGAGAGTTACAGACCCCCTAACATTTGTAAGGGGGTCAAAGAAGGACAGAAAAGTACAAAAAAAACATTTATTGATTTTAAAAAAAATCACGGGGTACGCGTACGGTAAGCTTACGGTAAGCGTACGGTAAAAAAATAAAAATAAATAAATGAAAAGCAGATTTAAGAGTTTAGAAATTAGGGAGCTCTAAAAAGAGCTGTTGTGTTTATGAAGTCATTTTTTTAGTGGTACCTACAAGTAAGTACCGATGCAGAGTCTAAGGTTCAAGAGGAAGACTCTGTTCCCTTCATCATTGAAGTGCACACCATCTCCTCTATAAATGTCTTGCATGTCATAACGCAAGTTGTTGTGGTAAATGGCACCCATACCATAGTCACGGAGGAAAGCAGAAACAGATTTGTTGACGTGCTTTCTTGCTTTGTCAATCTGTGGACAGAAATTATTGGACCAGTTCCATTTTTGCCTTTGGCATATGTTGGAAAACACAAAGGCAGTTTTAGGGAAAAGTGTAAACAGTTGTGCAAAGGTGTCCTTCATAAGCATTTCCAGACCTACCCCAGTCAAAGTGCCTAGGTCATTGCCACCACAGTGCACTATTATGAGGTCAGGGTGTTGGATTTGAATGAAGGATTTCACCAATGGCATCAATTGGTGCCACTTTAACCCTCTCTGACCAATCCATTTAATGTCTACATTTGGCAAAGCAAGGTCTCTCACCATACCTGTTTTCTCTGCAAACTTTTCACTCCAGAAGACATAGCTGTGCCCTACAATCCACACTGTGAACATCTTCAAAGGAGAACTGGATGCACTCAGGAGGTGTCTTTCAGTAGAATGGCAATATGAAAAGAAAGACAGTTTGGAAATGGAGGCATACATATTTTTTTCAAAACAAAAAGAACTGATTGGCTGTTTCATACCATTCTAGAATAAAAACTAGGCTGTATGTGTAAATTAATAGAAGCATGTTTTATATTGGTAAAAAAAAATGTGTAACCAAAGAACAGTACTATGGATTTGCTGTTAGGTTTGAAAAGTCAAGCACTCTTGCTCTGTGGAATTGAAACATTGTTTGGCGAACTTCTGACCTAACTCAACACAGCAGTGTTCCATGAGCTGTTGCTATGGTAGCAGGCAGAAGTCAAGTTGGGGGAAGGGTACTAGGCAGAAGTCAAGTTGGGGGAAGGGTACTTTTGGAAAAGGGTTGGTTTTCAACCAATAGAAATGTGTGATTACATTTGAAAAAAAGGGGGAAGCACTGAGATTTGAAACTTACAAGTATATGTGTGGAAAAATAGAGGGAAAGTTTGCCATTATCTGGTTCTGCTGAGAGGAGAGAGGTGAACACAACAGAGATCCTGGCTCTGATAATCTGCTGTTTGAGTGTCACATTTCTTTCACAACTAACTAATTTTAAAGGTGAGTTTACAGTTTGAGAGGGGATGTATGTGGTAACTTAAGAAATGAATAATAGAAATGGAAATTGTTTTTGTTGTAGTTACACATGGTGGTTTCATAATGTGTCAGTCTGTAAAAGTGATTTTCACTTGCCCCGAAAAAAAAAAGAGCAGTAAGTGTGCTTTCAAATTGGCAAAGAAATTTCGTTTTGGGACTAATGTGAAAACATGACTCTGTGTGCAGAGAGGAATTATAGGCAGAGATTTATTGCGTCTTGCTCTGGTGATTTCACAGTTGCATTAGATGGAAAGGGGGAGCGAATTTTTGGGGGAAGAAGCAGAGTCTTAGCACACACCCATGTGCTTGCCATGTATAGTCATGCACAGTATTTACAAGCGAGTGGGGTTTTCAGGTTTCAGTCTGTAATGCAAATACATTCAGCATCACTAAGGCTGGTTGCCCTTGCTGTAGTGTAGCAGTCTGGACATGGGCTTTTTAAAAAATCTGAAAAGTGGTTTCATAATGTGACAGTTTGTAAAAGTGATTTTCACTTGCCCAAAAAAAAGAGCAGTTAGTGTGCATTCAAATTGGCATAGAAATTTCGTTTTGTGACTATTGTGAAAAGAAATGTAGTAATATATTTAAATACAATAAAGGAATTGTTACAGAGAATCGGTGAGATCTGTACAAATAAAACTTTAGAATTTTATTGGATTACCATTGGAAATTTAATCAAAAAAGAATTTTAAAATTACTATTTGGTCTAAAGGAAATGAAATCAGATGTATTTTGGAGTTATTTGAGATATAATATTGTGATTATACTTCTGAAACAAACATATCAGACGGTATTTTAAAGAAATAAGTATTGGTATTAGATGATATTTTTTTAGAATATTATGCATTTCTATAATGTTAAGTTTAAGTAAAAAAAGAATCAGGGCTTTTTTAATACAATCTTTGTGATTGTTATTTTTTTTTGCCCGCTGTAAAATGATGAATGCAATTGCTTTCACAATTTATAGTGAAATGCAATATATTCTGAAAACAGCAAAAATAAGGCAAAAATATTTTATGGAAAAAAATGTAAATATGTGTACTGTATTATAAAATGTTTTAAAAATATTAATACTTTTTTCTTTTTTTCCAGATAGATATAGAAAATTTTCGAAAACTACAAACATTTTTAAAACTATTTTTAAAAAAAACAAATGAATAAATATTTTTTCAGTGAGTATGGTAAGTCAATAATAATAATTGTAGTCTCTCAAGGACCTTGTAATGTGTTTATTGATTTTTAGTGTTTTTTAAAAAAAAAAAAAAAAAAGTACGCGCACCGTACGCGTACGGTAAAAAAATATAAAAAAAAGTTTTTAAAAACATATGTAAAAAAAAGATGAAAGATAAGGTTGGCTCTTAAAAGAACCGTTGTGTTCATGCAGGGACAGAGGAAAGGAAGCATGGGAAAATTATTCAAAGCGACAAATGTGTTGATCTATTTTGTTGTTCACTAGGGAAACACTGGTCTCCCTATAGCAAATTAGATCTTGACAAAATGTGCATCGAATATCAACCTTCCGAAATCGAGGGTTGATTTCCAGAGGGCCAGCAAAAGGAGATTCTCCCCCCACAGATGAAGGGCTCACCTGACCTGCAGAAGAAGGAGTCAGCCCTGCAGATGATGGTTCAGGCTGAGCTGCTGTGGATGTACTGGCTTGTCTTTCTGAAGAGTTACCTCCAAAAAGATGACCATGTGTCCTTCTGTGTACATCCTGGAGGTGTCTCTTCATGGTGTGATTCCCAAAGGAATACTTCCTGTTAGGATTACCTCTAGAAAGTACACGCTTACACAGCTTACAAGTCACTAAGGGTGCATTTACCTTTTGCTGGCCTTCAGGAAAAGTAAAATAATCCCATACATAAGAGGGCTTTTGTTTCCTCGATCTCTGCCTCAAGACAGTGCTGCTAGTGCTAGCCTCACTCTCAGAAGAGCTCTGCTGTTCTGCCATCGTATCCCAAAGACAAACCAGCTCCTTCTCCCAAGGGATCACAAGCAGAAATGAGGGGAATGGGTGTGGTGTAGGAGAGTTCTAGAACTGAAAGTAGTTTCAACCAATCAAAAGTTGTGTTTCATGATCACATGACCTACCGTACGCTTACGGTACGCTTACGGTACGCTTACGGCAAAAGTGCGCATGCGCGTAAAAAAGACACGCGCTTGCGCGCATGCGCATAACAGTCACTCCCGGCACTTCCGCGTAATGTGCGCGTGTAGCGTACACGCGTACGCGTCCCACGCGGAGTACGCGCGGCTACGCAAATTGCGTAACTATACGCAAGCAGCGTAGGAAAATTACGGACGTTGCGTAAACCGTACGCTTACCGTGAGCTTACGGTACGCGTACTAAAAAAATAAAAAAAAAAATAGAAAAAAAGTACTGCAAATAAATTTTACATGTTTATTTTAAAAAATATATAAAAAAAAACATATTTAAGAATTTTAAAAATTTAATCATAGTCTTTATAAAAGGTAAGAAAATTAAAATAAAAATATGTTAGAAAAAATAGAAGAAAAAAAAAAATTAGCATTTAAAAAACCTTGCAAATTCACTGAAAAAACCATGGGTTTCACACACGTTATAGTTAGGAATTAGCATTTAAAAAACCTTGCAAATTCACTGAAAAAACCATGGGTTTCACACACGTTATAGTTAGGAATTAGCATTTAAAAAACCTTAGAAATTCAGTGAAAAAACCATAGGTTTCACACACGTTATAGTTAGGAATTAGCATTTAAAAAACCTTAGAAATTCAGTGAAAAAACCATAGGTTTCACACATGTTATAGTTAGCTGGACATTTTACTCGTAAAAAAACAATGAAATTCCCCCGTTATAGTTAGTTCAGCTAACTATAACTCGCGCGCCCGCAATGAACTGCTGATGACGTCACATATTACATCACTCATGACATGGTCAGTGACATCACTCATAACATCACTGATGACATCTCAAATGACATCACTGATGACCTCACTGATGACATCATCCTTGTGATAGAGTGGCAGACCTCCTCTTCCCCTAATAAAACCTTTGATACACACATTCAAAAATAGAGACTAAAATTTACAAAACAATGGACATACCAATAACAGTTACAACAACCTCTTCAGTAATTCTAAGATCCACATACACATCCACTCATTCACCAACAGTCCAATACAGTCACTCATACATGTACTCACTTATCATATGTACTCATACACCTATACATCCTGTAACACAATGCCACTCATCCATAGAGCTACTCACACACATAGTCACTCATGCTAATAAAGAATCAAACATACATTTACTTGCATATACAGTTATACACACACCACCACACTTACTTCTACGGAAACTTACACATACTTAGTCTTTTAAACAATCACTTATGGAAATACATACTTATTCATACAGGAACTCTTTCAATCTCTCACTCTCACATATACTCACATATATAAACCAATAGTCACATATACTAGTTTTAAACATATGTAGTTACTCATAAAGACACTATTGAGACAGTCATTCACTCACTAACACACCCATACACACACTCATCCACCCATGCAGTCCTGCACACATGCTCTGTTCAACACATACAAACAGTGAGTCACTCATTCATGCACCTATGCACTACGTCATACCCCCCACCGAACCATGCAGACACTCAGACTAATACTCAAAAAACCAACTAATAACCTATATAGACACCCATGTAGCTACTCACCAACCCATGCAGCCACTTATACAAAAAGTGAAAAAATGATACAGATATTTATATATTTAAACATTACTCACTAAGCCATGTATTCACTATGATACACTTAATCAGTCAGTTACATAATCAATTTTTCAAAAAGAAATCATCCATTTAGACAGTAATATACCCATTTATTCTTCCATCAACCTTGAGATATACATATATAAAACATATTTAATTTTCAGAAAAACACACATTCACTGGATGATGTCATCAGTGAGGTCATCAGTGATGTCATTTGAGATGTCATCAGTGATGTCATGAGTGATGTCACTGACCATGTCATGAGTGATGTAATATGTGACGTTATCAGCAGTTCATTGCGGGCGCGCGAGTTATAGTTAGCTGAACTAACTATAACGGGGGAATTTCATTGGTTTTTTACGAGTAAAATGTCCAGCTAACTATAACATGTGTGAAACCTATGGTTTTTTCACTGAATTTCTAAGGTTTTTTAAATGCTAATTCCTAACTATAACGTGTGTGAAACCTATGGTTTTTTCACTGAATTTCTAAGGTTTTTTAAATGCTAATTCCTAACTATAACGTGTGTGAAACCCATGGTTTTTTCAGTGAATATATATATATATATATATATATATATATATATATATTCAATCCCAATCCTGGCGGCAGCAAAACAGTCAGGCACATACTCCGTGAAGTAATGGCAAAAATAAAGTTTAATCCAAACAAAAGGCAAGACGCGTTTCGACGGCGAACCGCCTTGGTCACTTCGTCTTAAACACACTTCTGTGGCACATAAATATGTTTCTTTACAGTTGTCAGGGCAACCACCACTATGTCATCATAGACATAGACAAACACTGTGTCGTTTTTGACATGAGATAGCAAAAACTAAGGAAAATAAATAGCATGACAGTTGTGCCGGAAATAAAATTAAAAAAGGGAAAAACACGAACAATAGATACATGTTTTAATGGCATACACATATCGGATTGATGAAGTAGCGTGTAAGGATAACTTATAACTGATCGTGTGTCAGAACGTCCTGATTGCAGATGTAGACATAGAAGAAGCATAGGAGTGCCTAAGGGAGCTCAAGGAGTAAAGAGAAGTCTACATCCCGAATTACAGGTCGGTTTGCTTAAATACATCTACCTACTAAAAGCGTGTGATACCTGAGATGGTAAATACGGACTCTGATTGATAGTACCCCACCCGGGTGTCTGAAACAATAGAATACAATCCAAGTGAACAATAGGGTCGGAAACAGACAGGGGGTTTGAAAGAGAGTTACGCGCAGTACAAGTGTAGACATAACGAAACAAAGAGAGTCCGTGAATATCAGTATAATAACAGCGGGTAAGTAGATAAAAAATTGGAAAATCAGAAAAATTATCGCCCTAGTGGGCTACAGGGTGGGGGACCTATTGAGTAGACAACCAAGACCTAGATATCGGTACTTGGTGAAAAATGCCCCCTAGGGCAAAAGATTATAAAGTGAAAGCAGGACGTGGATAAAGACAGAGAAAATTGAGAAGAAAACAGGAGGGTTGCAGAGAAATGTTAAAGCAAAGGAATACGTTAGAAAAACATATATTACAAAGTGAAAAGAAAGTGTGGATAAAGCGTGACAGAATTGAGGAGAAAGGACGGGACGGACAGCGAGGGACAGAATTACAGGTGTACCGTTAACCCTTCATCCGCATTCATTCAATTGGGAATTTTAGAATTGTAAAGGATGATATAGCGTGATTCCAATCTCCTAAGGGCTAATTGTCTGTTGCCTCCCCTAGGGTTTTTGGGGATGGTGTCTACCACATAGAAAGACAGATCTTCCGTCTTGCCTTTGTGGACTGTGTTAATGTGTCTGGCAACGGGATAGGTAGGGTCGTTGTGTGTGATGGCTCTCAGGTGTTGCAATATCCGAACATGCACAGGGTGGATAGTGCTATCCACATACTTTTTATCACATGTGAATGTTAAAACGTATACTGCAAAGTCTGTTTTACATGTGTAATGCCCTCTGATTACATATGGGGATTGTCTGAACGGTAATGCAACCTCTTTGGTATTTCTGCCATGTTTACATGCCTTACATTTGGCACATTTGAAGAAACAATTGGGCAATTTAAGCCAAGAGCTCTCAGATTTAGTTCTGCTAGGGGCGTTGTTAACTATTTCCTGCCTCAGAGATTTGGCTCTTCTGAAGGTGATTTGGGGTTTCTTACTGATGGTTGCACCTAGAACAGGGTCATTTCTGACTGATTTCCAATGCCTGTAGATGATTTTGCGAACTTGGGCATGGTAGTCATTAAAACCAGTGACTAATCTCGGGGTGTTGATGTTAGAACACTCTTTAGTTGCTACAGGGGTGGCTGTCCCTATGGCTAAAACTCTTTGCGGGTTTTAGTTGCAACTTTAGATTTAGCTTTGGCGAGAGTTTCTTGGCTGTATCCTCTGAGAGCTAATCTATTACACAATTCGCCTCTGGTTTCTTCAAAACCAGCATTAGTGCTACAATTGCGTTTCATGCGGAGGCATTCAGCATAAGGTATGCTGGCTTTGAGGGAGGTGGGATGGAAACTATGCACATGGAGTATGGCATTACCTGCAGTGGGTTTCCTGAAGGTTTTAGATTGTAATTTATCTCCTTCCACAAATAGCTCAAGGTCTAAGAAATGTATGCTCTCTCTGCTCATGTTACAGGTGAAGCTAAGATTTAAGACATTATTGTTGATTTCTTCAGAGAAAGCAGTAGCGCTTTCTACAGAGCCTTTCCAAAGTATAAATATGTCGTCAATATACCTGATGCACATTTTTACTTGTTCTGAGAAAGCAACATGGTGTTCTTCCTTGAGTACCTGCTCCTCCCACCAGCCCATATGCAAATTAGCATAGCTGGGGGCGAAGCAGGTACCCATGGCAGTGCCCTGCAGCTGTTTGTACACCAGGCCATCAAAGATAAAGACATTGTTTTCCAAACATATTTCAGTCATCTGAACAATCATCGTGGAATGCTGAAACATTGACATAGGTCTTCTGCCTAGGAAGTGGTGACAACATTGCCTCCTTTGTCTGACCACCGAACCACCACATCATGTCTTTGTTTGATTTTGTAAATCAACTCTTCATATTTCTTCATTTTGTTGCGGTTGCTACTCGCAAAAGTTTTGCTGCTGTTGAGTGCCAATTCTTTCAAATCTTTGATGACATTATCAACAAATATATCTAGGCCATCTTTTGGCATCATGGGTATGAACGTTGATTTGGGTTTGAAAGATGTCTTTATGGTATTGGATACAGGTAGTCCTGATGTAGTTGCGAAGTCAATAAGTGATTCAGGGTTCTGGGTGTTTTCCATATAAACTAGGTCTTGAAGAAGAGCCATGTCTTTGACTGTCAATGAGTAAGGATCAATAGGATTTTCGTTGGCGTTATTTAACTGATTGGAAACCTGAGAGAAATACTTTTGGAGTTTGAGATTTCTAACGAACTGAAACAAATCAACTCTGGTTTGGGCATAGTCAAAGTTGTTTCTGGAACAAAAGGTAAGTCCGAGAGAGAGGATTCTTTCCTCGTCTGATGTAAGCTCCATTTTAGTAAGATTAATCACTGTGTTTTGTGTATTTATGTTGGCACTCATCTCCGTTTGTTGTATCTGTGTGTACGTGTGTTTTTGTTCTGATTGTCTTTTGCCCCACCGTCTTTTTTTTTGTCTCCTACTTTTTGACTTGTTGCTGTTTTGCCACTGTTGTTCCTTTGTGGTCTCGACCTTAAACTTGTAAGTCTCTCCAGCCGTAAAAAACCAAACTCTTTTACTACTGTTGGCGCTTTCGATTTCTCTCTGCCGGCAAGTTCCACATCCGATTCGATTTCAGAGCTAAGTTCGGATTCACTGGGGCTGAGTGTGGTTATATATTCACTGAAAAAACCATATGTTTCAGGGGCGTTATAGTTAGCTGGACATTTCACTCATACAAAACCATAGAAATTCCACCATTATAGTTAGTTCAGCTAACTATAACTCGCGCCCCCGCAATGCACTGCTGATGACGTTACATATTACATCACTCATGACATGGTCAGTGACATCACTCGTGACATCTCAAATGACATCACTGAGGATATCACTGATGACATCATCCAGTGACTGTGTGTTTCTGTAAAGTTTAAATATGTGTAATATTTATAGGGAAAGGCGTATTGAAGAATGAGTGGGTGTATAAGTGTCTGAATGGATGATTTAGTGGGTGCGTGACTGACTCTATAAGTGAGTGATTAAACATATCTTACTGAATGCATGGGTTAGTGACTAAACTGTGTGAATGTCTGTATCCGTCTGTCTGTTGGTATGTAAGCGGCTGCATGGGTTTGTGAATAGCTACGAGTGTCTATATGGGTTATTGATTGGTTGTTTGAGTATCTGTATGGATGTCTGAGTGTTTGTGTGGGTGGGGTGTGTGTGACTCTGTGCATAGATGTGTGAGTGGTTGATTCACTGGGTGCATGGTTTCAAGAGTGCATCTGTGATGGACTGTATTTGTGGGTGAGTGTGTGTACGGGTGTATTAGTAAGTGAATGTATATCTCAGTGGTACATGTGTGAGTAACTACATATGTGAAAGGCAGTATATATCTGTGTTGGAGTACATAAATAGCTATAAGTGAGAGTGTGTGATTGTGAGAGTGGCTGTATGGATGAGTGTGTGCTTGTATCAGTGATTGGATAAGAGTGTAAGAATGTGCTAGTATTTGTATGAGTAAGTGAGCTGGTGTGTGTATAACTGTATAGGTCAGTAAATGGCTGTGTTATTAATTATTTGCATGACTGACTAGGAGTGCGAGTACCTCTATGGATGAGTGGTGGTGTGTGAGTGTCTATATAGGTGTATGAGTGCATATGATAGTCCTGTACTGAGTGACCATAAGTATGAGTGACTGTATGGGTGAGTGAGTGGGTGTATGAGTGTACACCTCAGAATCAGTGAGTGGGTATGTAGTTATTGGTGTTAGAGTAACTATGGTTTTGAGAATGGCAGTCTGTAATTTAGAGTGGGTGTATCAAAGGTTATATTAGGGTGTGAGAAGATGCATCAAATTATCACATGGATGATGTAATCAGTGATGTCATCAGTGATGTCATTTGGTATGTCATCAGTGATGTCATCAGTGATGTCACTGACCATGTCATGAGTGATGTAATATGTGACGTCATCAGCAGTGCATTGCAAGGGCGTGAGATATAGTTAGCTGAACTAACTATAACGGTCGAATTTCTATGGTTTTGTACAAGTGAAATGTCCAGCTAACTATAACGCCCCTGAAGCCAATGGTTTTTTCAGTGAATTACAAAGGTTTTTTAAATGCTAATTTCTAGCTATAACATGCCTGAAACCTATGGTTTTTTAAGTGAATTTCTAATGTTTTTTTAAATTTTAGTTTCTAACTATGCCTACAGAGGTAGGACATGTGAAGAAAGAAGAAAAAGCGCACAGAAAGAAGCTAAAGAAATGCAGAAAGAAGCAACAGAAGTCCACAAAGATGAAGAAAAGTGCAGGAAGAAGCAACAGAGGAGCAGAAAGAGGCCTTGTTGCGAAATCATCCTGTGCTCACAACTTTTTCAGACGGGTACTGGTGGTAACTGACTCTGACTAACCAGGCCTAGAGCCAGTGCTATGCTAAAAGACACTTAGAATACAGTGAAAACACCTACATACACTAGGGAACACTATACGTTTGGGTACCCCTGTGATTAGCATGACCTCCTCTGTAAGGCCCTAGTACATAATAGGGCAGGGGGATTAAAACTACCTCGAAGTCAGAGGAGCAGAAATATGCTACTTTAACTAGTAGTCGCGTTTGCAGAGTGGTTGAGAAATGGTGCTGGGTGTCCAACCAACGCTCAGGAATTCCACTGCGTTGGACTTACAGGAGGGATTCATGACCCCCAAACTCCCTCAGGACTAAATTGGACTTCATCCCCCATCCCGTAGTCTGCCACGAGGCACGTTTGCAGAGTGGTAGAGATAGGGGCCCATGGCCTCTGAAGACGTCTTAGCAATCCCACTGTGTGGGACTTACTGGAGGTAACAAGAGGGGTAGTTGGCCCCCAAGGACATCCTTGGGAGCCAACTTCCCAAATTTTTACCTCCAGTCAGTCCCACACAGCAGCCCTGTGGTGCTTACTGGAGGTACCTGGTGGGCTAGTTGGCCCCCAGGGGCCCTCAGGATTGAAATGGAATTAATTCCACAACTTAAAATTCGCCACAGGTCGTGTTTGCACACATTTCACCTCAGGTCCAAACCACTCCCTTCATCACTGTGTTGTGGTTATGTGAAGTAGCTGGTCCGTCCGCAAAAATGCCCCGCTGCTTATGAGCGGTCCTGCAGCATCGGAAATCCAGCGCTGAGAGGACGGAGAGTCCATGATTGTAGAATTAGACATTGGCAGCGCAAGCAGTTTTTCCCACTTGCAGTCAACCCACATGGGTAAGAGACTTTTTTATTCTACAAAACACGGCAGCACCCACTGAGGATTATCGTGGAGAAATACGAGTACCATGAGGCAATGCTGCACACTCCCACTGCGGCGGGACTCAAGTAACCTTATCAAGGAGTTCCCTAATGGCAGCCGTGGCTTTGTATTTGTTGCCAGTGATCAAGGACAGATGGTTGTCCGAACCGCGTTTGGCAGTGCATTACGACTGAAGATGTGAGCTGTTTTCTCTGTTGCCTACAATTAAAACAGTCAATCTCTCCAGTGCGTGGCGTTTTCACGAGGGACAATCGTGTTGTGGATATTTATATCTATATATATAACCTACTGGTGGTTGACAGTAGGTAGTTATAGTTAGGACCTTGTTTCTATTCAAAAAGCGTTTTTTCTTTTCCCAATAACTTTGGCGTCGGTTGACGAATCTTCGCGAAATTTTCAAAACGTTGGTCCCGCTCCGGTCAGAAACTATCCAGAAAGTTTTGGGGTGATTCGCCAAGCGGGGGCTGAGAAAAAAAGGGGTCCCAAAACACGTTTTCTCCATGTTATTTCCCATAGGAAACTTTAGACACGACTACAGCCCGAACTGCTGAACGGAATTACAAAAAAATTGGCAAAAAGGTAGCCCTTGGTTCATAAAGCGACCTTTGTTTTAAATGGTGTATATCCGTTCAGTAGTTTTTGAGATATTTAAGGAAACAAATCTTTATATATCTTGGCAGGACCAAACAACACAATCACAAGCTTAGCTCTAATTGGCTGCCAACACTTCAATCCAGGCAGCCACCTTGGTGCAATGCTTTTTAGGTCTCGCCTAGTTATGCAGCGCATGCGCTGAACACTACACAAACAAAACTGCACTGCCCTAAACCCTAAAACACTACACCAGCACAAGCCGCTACTATGCACAAACACCACTGCACTAGCCGAAACCCTGAAACACTACCCCGACATGACTCCCTACACAGCCCGAACAACACTGCACTGCTCAAAATCCTGAAAACCACCCCCAGCAAGACCCCCTACACTGCCCGAACACCACTGCTCCAAACTCTGACACACCACCCCAGCAAGACCCCCTACACTGCCCGAAACACCACTGCACTGCCCTAAAACCTGAAACACCACCCCCAGCACGACCCCCTACACTGCCCAAACACCACTTCACTGCCATAAACGCTAAAACACCACCCCCAGCACGACCCCCTACACTGCGCGAACATCACTGCACTGCCCTAAACCCTAAAACACCACCCCCAGCACGACCCCCTACACTGCCCGAACACCACTGCACTACCATAAATCATAAAACACCAGCCACAGCATGGCCCCCTACACTGCCCGAACACCACTGCAATGCCCTAAATCCTAAAACACTACCCCCAGAATGACCCGCTACACTTCCCGAAAAACTACACTGCCCTAAACCCTGAAACACCAGCCCCAGCACGACCCCTCACACTGCCCGAACACCACTACACTGCCCTAAACCCTGAAACACCACACACAGCACAACCCCCTACACTGCCCTAATAACACTGTCTTGCCCTAAACCCTGAAACACCACCCCCAGCAAGACCCACTACACTGCCTGAACACCACTGCCCTAAACCCTATAACACCATCCCCAGCAAGACCCCCTACACTACCCGAACACCACTGCACTGGCCTAAACCCTGAAACACCACTCCCAGCAAGACCCCCTACACTGCCTGAACACCACTTCCATAAACCATGAAACACAACCCCCAGCAAGACCCCCTACACTGCCTGAAAATCACTGCACTGCCCTAAACCATGAAACACCACCCCCAGCACGACCCCCTACACTGCACGAACACCACTGCACTGCCCTAAACCTTAAAACACCACCCCCAGCACCACCCCCTACACTGTCCGAACACCACTGCACTGCACTAAACCCTAAAAAACCACCCCCAGTACAACCCCCTACACTCCCCGAACATCACTCCACTACCCTGAACCATAAAACTCCAGCCACAGCACGCTACCCTACACTGCGCGAACACCACTGCACTGCCCTAAACCATAAAACACCGGTGCCAGCACAACTCCTCATTCTGCCCCAACACCACTGCACTGCCCTAAACCCTAAAACACCACACCCAGCATGACCCCCTACACGGCACAAACACCACTGCACTGCCCTAAACCCAAAAACACCACCCCCAGCATGACCCCCTACACTTCCCGAACACCACTGCACTGCCCTAAACCCTGAAACACCACCCCCAGCAAGACCCACTACACTGCCTGAACACCACTGCCCTAAACCCTATAACACCACCCCCAGCAAGACCCCCTACACTACCCGAACACCACTGCACTGGCCTAAACCCTGAAACACCACTCCCAGCAAGACCCCCTACACTGCCCGAACACCACTGCACTGGCCTAAACCCTGAAACACCACTCCCAGCAAGACCCCCTACACTGCCTGAACACCACTTCCCTAAACCATGAAACACAACCCCCAGCAAGACCCCCTACACTGCCTGAAAACCACTGCACTGCCCTAAACCATGAAACACCACCCCCAGCACGACCCCCTACACTGCCCGAACACCACTTCACTACCCTAAACCCTAAAACACCACACCAGCATGACCCCCTACACTGCACGAACACCACTGCACTGCCCTAAACCTTAAAACACCACCCCAAGCACAGCCCCCTACACTGTCCGAACACCACTGCACAGCCCTAAACCCTAAAACACCACCCCCAGTACGACCCCCTATACTCCCCAAACATCACTGCACTACCCTAAACCATAAAACTCCAGCCCCAGCACGGCACCATACACTGCGCAAACACCACTGCACTGCCCTAAACCATAAAACACCAGCCCCAGCACAACTCCTCATTCTGCCCCAACACCACTGCACTGCCCTAAACCCTAAAACACCACACCCAGCATGACCGCCTACACGGCACGAACACCACTGCACTGCCCTAAACCCTAAAACACCACCCCCAGCATGACCCCCTACACTTCCCGAACACCACTGCACTGCCCTAAACCCTGAAACACCAGCCCCAGCATGACCCCTCACACTGCCCAAACACCGCTGCACTGCCCTAAACCCTGAAACACCAAACCCAGCATGACTCCCTACACTGCCCAAATACCACTGCTCTGCCCTAAACCCTGAAACACCACCCCCAGCAATACCCACTGCAGTGCCCGAACACCAATGCCCTAAACCCAAAACACCACCCCCAGCAAGACCCCCTACACTGCTTGAACACCCCTGCACTGCCCTAAACCATGAAACACCATCCCCAGCATGACCCCCTACACTGCCCGAACACCACCTCACTGCCCTAAACCCTAAAACACCAACCCCAGCACCACCCCCTACAATGCACGAACATCACTAGACTGCCCTAAACCCTAAAACACCACCCCCAGCACCACCCCCTACACTGTCCAAACACCACTGCACTGCCATAAACCGTAAAACTCCAGCCCCAGCACGGCCCCCTACACTGCGCGAACACCATTGCACTGCCCTAAACCGTAAAACACCAGCCCCAGCACAACTCCTCATACTGCCCGAACACCACTGCACTGCCCTAAACCCTGAAACACCACTCCCAGCAAGACCCCCTACACTGCCTGAACACCACTTCCATAAACCATGAAACACAACCCCCAGCAAGACCCCCTACACTGCCTGAAAACCACTGCACTGCCCTAAACCATGAAACACCACCCCCAGCATGACCCCCTACACTGCCCGAACACCACTTCACTGCCCTAAACCCTAAAACACCACCCCAGCACGACCCCCTACACTGCACGAACACCACTGCACTGCCCTAAACCTTAAAACACCACCCCCAGCACCACCCCCTACACTGTCCGAACACCACTGCACTGCCCTAAACCCTAAAACACCACCCCCAGTACGACCCCCTACACTCCCCGAACATCGCTGCACTACCCTAAACTATAAAACTCCAGCCCCAGCACGGCACCCTACACTGCGCGAACACCACTGCACTGCCCTAAACCATAAAACACCAGCCCCAGCACAACTCCTCATTCTGCCCCAACACCACTGCACTGCCCTAAACCCTAAAACACAACACCCAGCATGACCCCCTACACGGCACGAACACCACTGCAGTGCCCTAAACCCAAAAACACCACCCCCAGCATGACCCCCTACACTTCCCGAAAACCACTGCACTGCCCTAAACCCTGAAACACCAGCCCCAGCACAACTCCTCATTCTGCCCCAACACCACTGCACTGCCCTAAACCCTAAAACACCACACCCAGCATGACCCCCTACACGGCACGAACACCACTGCACTGCCCTAAACCCAAAAACACCACCCCCAGCATGACCCCCTACACTTCCCGAACACCACTGCACTGCCCTAAACCCTGAAACACCAGCCCCAGCACGACCCCCTGCACTGCCCGAACACCACTGCACTGCCCTAAACCCTAAAACACTACCCCCAGAATGACCCGCTACACTTCCCGAACATCACTGCACTGCCCTAAACCCTGAAACACCAGCCCCAGCATGACCCTTCACACTGCCCGAACACCACTACACTGCCCTAAACCCTGAAACACCACACACAGCACAACCCCCTACACTGCCCTAATACCACTGTCCTGCCCTAAACCCTGAAACACCACCCCCAGCAAAACCCATTACACTGCCTGAACACCACTGCCCTAAACCCTATAACATCACCCCCAGCAAGACCCCCTACACTACCCGAACACCACTGCACTGGCCTAAACCCTGAAACACCACTCCCAGCAAGACCCCCTACACTGCCTGAACACCACTTCCCTAAACCATGAAACACAACCCCCAGCAAGACCCCCTACACTGCCTGAAAACCACTGCACTGCCCTAAACCATGAAACACCACCCCCAGCACGACCCCCTACACTGCCCGAACACCACTTCACTACCCTAAACCCTAAAACACCACCCCAGCATGACCCCCTACACTGCACGAACACCACTGCACTGCCCTAAACCTTAAAACACCACCCCCAGCACAGCCCCCTACACTGTCCGAACACCACTGCACTGCCCTAAACCCTAAAACGCCACCCCCAGTACGACCCCCTATACTCCCCGAACATCACTGCACTACCCTAAACCATAAAACTCCAGCCCCAGCACGGCACCATACACTGCGCAAACACCACTGCACTGCCCTAAACCATAAAACACCAGCCGCAGCACAACTCCTCATTCTGCCCCAACACCACTGCACTGCCCTAAACCCTAAAACACCACACCCAGCATGACCCCCTACACGTCACGAACACCACTGCACTGCCCTAAACCCTAAAACACCACCCCCAGCATGACCCCCTTCACTTCCCGAACGCCACTGCACTGCCCTAAACCCTGAATCACCAGCCCCAGCATGACCCCTCACACTGCCCAAACACCGCTGCACTGCCCAAAACCCTGAAACACCACACCCAGCATGACCCCCTACACTGCCCAAATACCGCTGCACTGCCCTAAACCCTGAAACACCACACCCAGCATGACCCCCTACACTGCTTGAACACCCCTGCACTGCCGTAAACCCTGAAACACCACTCCCAGCAAGACCCCCAACACTGCCCTAACACCACTGCTCTAAACCCTGAAACACCTCCCCCAGCAAGACGCCCTACACTGCCCAAACACCACTTCACTGCCCTAAACCCTAAAACACCAACCCCAGCACGACTCCCTACAATGCAGGAACATCACTAGACTGCCCTAAACCCTAAAACACCACCCCCAGCACCACCCCCTACACTGTCCAAACACCACTGCACTGCCATAAACCGTAAAACTCCAGCCCCAGCACGGCCCCCTACACTGCGCGAACACCATTGCACTGCCCTAAACCATAAAACACCAGCCCCAGCACAACTCCTCATACTGCCCAAACACCACTGCACTGCCCTAAACCCTAAAACACCACACCCAGCACGACCCCCTACACTGCCCAAAAACCCCTGCACTGCCCTAAACCCTAAAACTCCACCCCCAGCATGACCACTACACTTTCTGAACACCACTGCACTGCCCTAAACCCTGAAACACCACACCCAGCATGACCACCTACACTGCCCAAATACCACTACACTGCCCTAAACCCTGAAACACCACCCCCAGCAATACCCAATGAACTGCCCGAACACCACTGCCCTAAACCTAAAACACCATCCCCAGCAAGACCCCCTACACTGCTCGAACAACCCTGCACTGCCGTAAACCCTGAAACACCACTCCCAGCAAGACCCCCTACACTGCCCGAACACCACTGCCCTAATCCCTGAAACACCATCCCTAGCAAGACGCCCTACACTGCCCGAAAACCACTGCACTGCCCTAAACCCTGAAACACCACTCCCTGCACGACCCCCAACTCTGCCCGAACACCACTGCACTGCCCTAAACCCTGAAACAAAACCCCCCTGCACGACCCCCTACACTGCCCTAACACCACTGCACTGCCCTAAACACTGAAACACCACCCTCAGCAAGACCCCCTACACTGCCTGAACACCACGGCCCTAAACCCTGAAACACCACCCCCAGCAAGACCCCCTACACTGCCTAAACACCACTGCACTGCCCTAAACCCTGAAACACCATCCCTTGCATGACCCCTACACTGCCCGAACACCACTACACTGCCCTAAACCCCAAAACACCACCCCCAGCACAACCCCTACACTGCCCGAACACCACTGTTCATCCCTAAAACCTTAAGACACCACCCGCACATCCCCCTACACTGCCCGAACACCACTGCTCTGCCCTAAATCCTTAAAACATCACCCCCGCACATCCCCCTACACTGCCCGAACACCACTGCTCTGCCCTAAACCCTAAAACACCAGCCCCAGCATGACCCCCCACACTGCCCGAATACCACTGCACTGCCCTAAATCCTGAAACACCACCCCCAGTACGAACCCCTACACTGCCTGAACACCACTGCACTGCCCTCAACCCTGAAACACCATCCCCAGCATGACCCCATACACTGCCCGAACACCACTTCTCTGCCCTAAACCCTGAAACACCACCTCCAGTACGTCACCGTACACTGCCCGAACACCACTGCTCTGCCCTAAACTCTGAAACAGCAGCACCAGCACGATACCCTATGCTGCCCAAACACCACTGCTCTGCACTAAAACCCTGAAACATCACCCCCAGCACGACCCCCTATGCTGCCCAAACACCACTGCACTGCCCTAAACCCTGAAACACCAGCCTCAGCACGACCCCTACACTGCCCAAACACCACTGCACTGCCTTAAACCCTGAAAAACCAGCCCCAGCACCACCCCTTACGCTGCCCTAACATCAGTGCACTGCCCTAAACCCTGAAACAGCACCCCCAGCATGACCTCCTACACTGCCCGAACACCACTGCACTGCCATAAACCCTGAAACTTGCCCCCAGCGCGACCCCCTACACTGCCCGAACACCACTGCTCTGCCCTAAACCCTAAAACACCAGTCCCAGCACCACCCCCTATGCTGCCCGAACACCAGTGCACTGCCCTAAACCCTGAAACACCACCTCCAGCACGACTCCCCACACTGCCCGAACACCACTGCACTGCCCTAAACCGTGAAACACCACCCCCAGAATGACCCCTACATTCCCAGAACACCACTTCACTGCCCTAAACCCTGAAACACCAGCCCCAGCACGACCCCCTACTCTGCCCGAACACCTCTGCACTGCCCTAAACCCTGAAACACCACCCCCCAGCATGACCCCCTACACTGCACGATCTCCACTGCACTGCCCTAAACCCTGAAACACCACCCCCAGCACGACCCCCTACTCTGCCCGAACATCACTGCACTGCCCTAAATCCTGAAACACCCACCCTGCACAGCCCCCTACACTGCCCGAACACCACTGCACTGCCCTAAACCCTGAAACACCACCCCAGCAAGACCCATTACACTGCCCGAACATCACTGCACTGCCCTATACCCTGAAACACCACCCCAGAATGACCCCCTACACTGCCTGAACACCACTGCCCTAAACCCTGAAAAACCACCCCAGCAAGACCCCCTACACTGCCCGAACACCACTGCACTGCCCAAAACCCTGACACACCACCCCCAGCAAGACCTCATACACTGCCCAAATACCACTGCTCTCAACCCTGAAACACCACCCCAGCAAGACCCCCTACACTGCCCAAACACCACTGCACTGCCCTAAACCCTGAAACACCCCCCCAGCAAGACCTCCTACACTGCCCGAACACCACTGCTCTAAACCCTGAAACACCACCCCAGCAAGACCTCCTACACTGCCCGAACACCACTGCACTGCCCTAAACCCTGAAACACTACCCCCTGCATGACCCCCTACACTGCCCGAACACCACTGCACTGCCCTAAACCCTGAAACACCACCCCCTGCACGACCCCCTACACTTCCTAAAAACGACTGCACTGCCCTAAACCCTGAAACACCACCCCCAGCACGACCCCTTCACTGCCCGAACACCACTGCACTGCCCTAAACCCTGAAACACTAACCCCTAGCACGACCCCTGCACTGCCTGAACACCACAGCACTGCCCTTTACCCTGAAATACAACCCCCAGCACGACCCCGTACAATGCCCGAACACCACTGCACTGCCCTAAAACCTGAAACACCACCCCCCGCACGACCCCCTGCACTGCCTGAACACCACTGCACTGCCCTAAACCCTGAAACACCAGCTCCAGCATGACCCCCTACACTGCCCGAACACCACTGCACTGCCCTACACCCTGAAACACCAGTCCCAGCACGACCCCCTGCACTGTCCGAACACCACTGCACTGCCCTAAACCCTGAAACACCACCCTCTGCACGAAACCCCTACCCTGCCAGAACACCACTGCAATGCCCTAAACCCTGAAACACCACCCCCTACATGACCATCTACACTGCCCAAACACCACTGCACTGCCCTAAACCCTGAAACACCACCCCAGCACGACCCCCTACACTTCCCGAACACCACTTCTCTGTCCTAAACCCTGAAACACCACCTTCACTACTCCGCCCTACACTGCCCGAACACCACTGCTCTGCCCTAAACCCTGAAACAGCAGAACCAGCACGACACCCTACGCTGCCCAAACACAACTGCTCTGCCCTAAAACCCTGGAACACCACCCCACCACGACCCCCTATGCTGCCCAAATACTACTGCACTGCCCTAAACCCTGAAACACCAGCTTCAGCATGACCCCCTTCGCTGTCCAAACACAACTGCACTCCCCTAAACCCTTAAATACCAGCACCAGCACCACCCCCTACGCTGCCCGAACAGCAGTGCACTGCCCTAAACCCTGAAACACCACCCCCAGCACAACCCCCTACACTGCCCGAACACCACTGTACTGCCTTTAACCTTGAAACACCACCCCAGCACGACCCCTACACTGCCCGAACACCACTGCTCTGCCCTAAACCCTAAACACCACCCCCTAAAATGCCCGAACAGCAGTGCTCTGCCCTAAACCCTGAAACACCACCCCCAGCATGACCCCCCACACTGCCCATCACAACACTGCACTGCCCTAAACCCTGAAACACCACCCCCAGAACGACCCCCTACACTCCCCAAACACCACTTCACTGCCCTAAACCCTGAAACACCACCCCCAGCACGACCACCTACTCTGCTGACACCACTGCACTGCCTCAAACCCTGAAACACCACCCCCAGCACGACCCCCTACACTGCCCGATCTCCACTGCACTGCCCTAAACCCTGAAACACCACCTCCATCACGACCCCCTACTCTGCCCAAACATCACTGCACTGCCTTAAACCCTGAAACACCACCCCCCTGCACAACACCCTACACTGCCCGAACACCACTGCACTGCCCTAAACCCTGAAACACCACCCCAGCAAGACCCATTTCACTGCCCGAACATCACTGCACTGCCCTAAACCCTGAAACACCACCCCCAGAATGACCCCCTACACTGCCCGAACACCCCTGCCCTAAACCCTAAAAAAACACCCCCAGCAAGACCCCCTACACTGCCCGAACACCACTGCACTACCCTAAACTCTGAAACACCACCCCCCAGCACGACCCCCTACATTGCACGATCTCCACTGCTCTGCCCTAAACCGTGAAACAGCAACACCAGCACGATACCCTATGCTGCCCAAACACCACTGCACTGCCCTAAACCCTGAAACACCACCCCCATCACGACCCCCTACTCTGCCCGAACATCACCGCACTGCCCTAAACCCTGAAACACCACCCCCTGCACAACCCCCTACACTGCCCGAACACCACTGCACTGCCCTAAACCCTGAAACACCATCCCAGCAAGACCCCCTACACTACCCAAACACCACTGCACTGCCCTAAACCCTGAAACACCACCCCCAGCAAGACCTCCTACACTGCTCGATCTCCACTGCACTGCTCTAAACCCTGAAACACCACACCAGAAAGATCCCCTACTCTGCCCGAACATCACTGCACTGCCCTAAACCCTGAAACACCACCCCCCTGCACAACACCCTACACTGCCCGAACACCACTGCACTGCCTTAAACCCTGAAACACCACCCCAGCAAGACCCATTTCACTGCCCGAACATCACTGCACTGCCCTAAACCCTGAAACACCACCCCCAGAATGACCCCCTACACTGCCCGAACACCACTGCCCTAAACCCTAAAAAACCACCCCCAGCAAGACACCCTACACTGCCCGAAGACCACTGCACTACCCTAAACTCTGAAACACCAACCCCCAGCACGACCCCCTACATTGCACGATCTCCACTGCACTGCCCTAAACCCTGAAACACCACCCCATCACGACCCCTACTCTGCCCGAACATTACTGCACTGCCCTAAACCCTAAAACACCTCCCCCAGCATGACCCCCTACACTACCCGAACACCACTGCACTGCCCTAAACCGTGAAACACCACCCCAGCACGACACCCTACACTTCCCGAACACCACTGCACTGCCCCAAATCCTGAAACACCACCCCCAGCACAACCCCATACACTGCCCGAACACCACTTCTCTGCCCTGTGGAAATATGGATTTTTCTGATCAGTTATGTCCCCTATCTTGGACCCCAACGGTTTCATGTATAAATCACAAGTACATGTATGTTCCCTCCAGTTCCAGTTATGAAGACACAAACTCATGTGCGTCCACCGTCAACATGTCCTCTTTCAGATCCGCCATGAATAGGCTGGATATTCCATTCCTAAGTATGAAAGGCCACCGGCTTTATATGGTTCACTTATGCCATTCTACAGTCCAGGCAAGTAGGCCCTGATTCTGTCATCAAGCTTTTCTTGCTTTCTACCTCTGAAACTCCAGTCTGAGCCTGCATCTGTGACCATGAACTTTGTCTCATTCCCTGCGCGGCTCACGATGCCTGACATCAGCCTGTTGCCTGCCAAGAAACTGTATTTCACCTTCGAAATTATCTGCTCCGCTCCCTGCCCAATGCATTCCTGTCTAGTAGTTTAAGTAAACATTCTTCCAGCTACCGAGCAAAGGCCCGGCTTCTCTGTCTTTATGCAAGTAATTCATAGCCTTATTATTATGGAAGACTTCTGCCCTCGCATCTAGTGTAGACACTTAGACGCTTGTACACACACTAACAGTCAGTATAGTCAGTATAGAATAAGATTCTACTCTAAGAGACCTCTCTTTTGGATAACATAGTTCTTTAAACATAGGATGTTAGATATGATTTGGGATTAGGTTGACTTGACCCTCCAGACATCTGTCGCCACATGTAGAGCTAAATGTCAAGTCCCCTTCACCCCCTAGCTGCACGTCAATCACACGTCATGCTGCTGCGCGCGCATTTCTGCCAAGTATTTCTGCTGACATTGCGAAATTCTTTCATGGAACCACCCTATTATGACATCACACCTGATGACGTTCTTTAGTCACACCCAGTTACACCTACTTTTGCTACGTATGTATGTTTTATCTACACTATCAATTGTTACGCCTCTTGCATTTGCTTCACTGTAATGCCTATTGTATAAAAGTGATTAATTATCAATAATGTATGTACTTCACTTCCTGAACCTTCGTGGTGATGGAACTTGGAGCAACCGATTCGAATCGTCCATTGGAATAAAGCCCATTCCGAACCTCTAATACCACGGATTCTGCCTCTTATTTATTGAGCTATTTTTATTATGTTTCTGTATCAAATTAAGTCCCGGTAATTAAATTATTTACCACATGAATGGCGCCCGAACAGGGACACTTTCTCATCTCACGCGCCGGCGGTGCGTTGCAGGCCCGGTCTCCTGCCACAGCTGGACGGACAACAACGCGTACCAGCAGGATTTCCTGTATCTCCCTCCGGTTAAGCGGGGGCGACTGAGGCTGCGATCAACACCCAGACGAGGCGGTGAGAAGTGCGAAGTATCCCGACCAGAGCCTAGCTGAGAGAGCAAGATCCGAGGTATACAGAGGCCCACCAGGTTTCCGAAGCTCAGAAGTGTCCGAAGTTGTCGAGTCGAGTCCAGTCCGGTCCAGTTCAGTTCAGTTCCGTTCCGAGGCCTTCCGTTCCGAGCTACCCGGTGAGTACCATTACTGGGGAGGCGTTCTGACGTGCACATAGGTTGTGCCGGTCAAGACGGGTTTGGGTACACAAATCCGGTCTGCACTGTTTTAGCAGTGTATCTGTACTGTTTAGCAGTATATCTAGTATATCAAGTATATAAATTCAGAATAATTCAGTTAATGCCGAGTATTATGTTTAGTGATTAAGTTTCCTTAGATCGTCATCATCATCGTTGCTCAGTTAAATGTTAAATGTTAAATGTTTTTTAAGACGTTCTGCATATTGTGGTGTGAATGACTGTTCATTATCGTGTTTATTGTATTAAGTTTGTTCAAGATCAAGTATCAGACCAGTTCTCAATATGCCGCTCTTTTCGAAATTAAGACAGTTCACAACTAGAAAAGGGGTACTCGAAGAAGCTGTTCCTATTCCTCCTAGGGACACTCCAGGGTACTTCATGTATCATAAGCACGGCTTAGACGCTATACTATTTCTTGATTTGTGGGTAGACTACACCAAGGAATTACCAGAAAGTCAGAGGTGGCCCGCAGCTGGGACCTGGGATGCAGAGTGCATCATGAAAGTAGAGGAAGAGTTATGGAAAAGGAAAGCCAGACAGTCACAGAAAGACGCCGTTGAGTTATGGCGCAAAGAATCTCATAGACGTACAGAAAAAGCACTCCGACAGGAAGAGAAAAATAAAGAGAATTCAAATAAAGTCCGAGAAAATCTATTAATTGAAGAAGGTACACGAGTGAAATCAGAACAAGTAGACAGACAAAGAAATGCCCTTATGAAGGGTATGTATCCCCTTCTGGCCGAGGGATTACCTAAGGCTACTCCGGGGATACCAAAAGACTTGCCACCCCCATTATTTCCAATAAAAGTACATCCTAAGGGGCATCCTAGAACCGCAGAAGATGTTTTTCTTTCCTCATATTTAAATGACGCAGCTCCCGAGTATGCTAACCCCGCCCCACATAGACCGTCGGCCGGGGAGGTTCAACGCCAAGATCCTGTATCTGTATCTCTACAACAACAAATCCTGACACAAGTTCCGGCAAGCACACCTGTTTCCACATCTGTTCCTACAGCTACTTCTATAGCTGTGTCCACACCTATAGTTGCTGTATCGCGTTCTACGAATCCTTTCACGCCCGATACCCCAGACGGGGCTACGGGAGGTGCTACCAACATTTTTTCTACGCCACCCAGAGTAAATAAACTTACCTTTCAAGAGTCAGCACATCCACGTACCCCCAAACTCATAAATGCCCGCACGCTTAAGGAACTTCTTATAGATTGTAGATATGACCCTGTGCCCGGCAAAGAGGACGAAATGATCATGGCATCATTACGTATCAGACGAGCCGCGGTGTATTTAGGGAAGCTACCAGGAATGACTATGCATCTAGATAATATATATCATTTTGTCCAAACAGGGCGAGATTCTGAATGTATTAACAGAGCTATGGAATACCAGAAAGTGGAGATACAGGGGGAACTGTTACGTTTCCTCATAAATTGTGTGATCAGAAATCAAGACCGACCGGGGGTAGACCCGGAAACAATGGAAACTCTTACCAGATGGAGCCAGAATATATCAGAAGGGAGACATGATAGGCAAAAATGTATAATAGCCATGTGCAGAAAGATCCGTAAAGAAATAGAACGCCTACACGAAGAGAGATTAGCGGTAGACCAGTTTGAACAAAACGAGGAGGAGGAAGGATCAGGACTGTCCACAGGACAGTCAGAAACCATAGCCTATGTAGGTAGAGGAAGATCTTGTAATAGTACTAGATGTTTTACTGACCCGATACGTCCGATATGTCCAGATAATAACAGGAATTTCCAAACACCTATAATAAATATGAGGTCCCCCGAGCATTCGTTCCAAGCCGCTGACAAATTACTGCGAGAACGAAGGGGTTATCATTTACTCGATTCTATGGATGAACAAGAATTAGCCAGGTCAGCCGTTCATTGGGTTGACAGTCCCAGAAAATATGGTGATGATACAGTAGCACACACATTTTTGAACCTCACCCCAGATGAACAGCGTTTAGCTGGGATTTATATGATTCAACAACTTCTTATACTATATAAAAGCCAACATTCAGATCCTGGTCCCTTACCTGATATATTGACTGAATTACTCACGAATAGATGGAGAGGTTCAGGTACTAAGCTAATTAAAGAAATACTAGAATCAAGAAAGCAGTACATTCTTTTTGTATGCCCAGAACATGTCTTACTGCCCATCAAGGAAAGACCGATGTATTACATGGACAGACAGAATCCTTTACGAGAAGTACACCCAATAAAGGGCGAGGACAATCAGTTTAAACGTGTATTTGTATATACGCCCATATCGAAAATAGAATTGTTAGAAATGAAGAAAGTGGTACCCAGTCATGACAAAGACCCAGCGGGTTTCCACCGAGAAATTAAAGACATGTTACTCATGGGAGAGTATACCTATCCCGACATTATGACAATATTAAAGGTATTAATGCCTGCTGGCATTTATGAAAAACTCAAGGAAAAAGAGTGGGAGGTGGGAGACCAAAAGATAGACTGGACAGCATTAGAAAATGAAGAAAAGGCCCGAGGTCCAGGTTCGGGGCTTGGGGACAAAACTAAAGCACTACCAGGTTTACTAGTACAGGTACTGCCACGTTTATTAACTTGAAAAAGGAAGACTGGGGTGCAATCTCAGCCTGTAAACAAAAGCAAGATGAAGACACTAGTGATTTCTATGCCCGATTTGAAAAATGTTTTGGTATAAATAGTGGCATAAAAGCAAGTAGCGAATCATACCCACATCTGTTTGTGACAAAATTAGTTGAAAATTCCTTGCCCCAAGTGAAGAATAGAGTATTAAAATTCGAGAGTACCTGGCAAGGTAATACCCCATCACAAATGTTACAAATGTTACAGTACCATTACAATAGAATTAGAGAGGAACAAGAACATGAACAAAGACGCATGAAAGACACGAAAATGAAAATGCTAGTCTCTCAGACAGTTCCAGCTGAAGGACATAAAAAGGGTACGACACATTCCGGTGAGTCAGCAGGACCTGTAAAAGGGACATGCAACTATTGTAAACAGCCAGGACATTACATACACGATTGCCCAGTCCTGAAGCGTAATATCGCCACAGGTAAAACACAGGAAAGACCACGGCCACCTAGACAGGATCAGAATGAACAAGGAGCCCCGCAGCATGCACAGTCCATGCCAGCTCCACAACAGTCTATACAGTTTGTGCCAGCTGCACCAGCGCTGCCGGTTGCTGCCACACAAACCACGACACGACAGCTGTACCAGACCGCACAGTATGACTATCCTGATTATCAACGATATGCATGAACCAGCCTAGAGAGGGAAGTTGACTTACCCCTTATCGAGGTCCCTGTAGACCAAGAAGGACCTTATGTACATAGTGAATTATTAGGCCAAGATAGAAAATTTTTACTTGATACAGGGGCAAGTCGAACAACAATAAAACACAGTGAAGTTCCAGGGGCACCCCTCTCAGGCTCACAGAATATTTCCCTTGGTTTTTCAGGAAAACCTATTGTTAATGAAGTATCACAGCCTCTTCCACTTACGATAGGACCTTTGACCAGAACTACAGATTTATTGCTTACTAAATCATGTCCAGAAAACTTGTTAGGTATAAAAACACTGAAAGCTCTAGGAGCTATAATATGTTGTTCTCCGGAAGGAGTAAGATTGTTTTTACGTGATTTCAAAGGTCACTATGTGTCTCGAGACATGGATCCCCGACTGCAGACTTTACCTACACATTTATGGGCACAAGGCCCTACTGATGTTGGTTGCATGAATATTACACCATATCGAGTTACACTAAGGGCAGGAGTGGTATTACCACGAATGCGACAATACAAGTTACCACCAGATGCTGTAGTGGCTTTACTACAAATCATTGACGAGCTCATTGCCCAAGGAGTGGTTGTGGAAACAGACTCCAATGTATGTAATTCCCCGATAATTCCGATTCTTAAACGAACAGATCCAAAGGCCCCGCCAGTATATCGATTGGTTATTGATCTGCGCGAATTGAACAAATGCATTGTGCCACAATTCCCTGTGGTCCCAGATATCTCGTCATTACTGACAGCTATTGATTCTGAAGCAACATTCTTTACTGTAATTGATCTCAAGAATGCCTTTTTCAGCGTCCCAATAGATCCGGAAAGCCAATACTTGTTCGGATTTAGTTTAAATGGACGTAGCTTTAAATTCACACGCGCACCTCAAGGATTTACAGAAAGCCCCAGCATCTATAGCCAAGCACTGAAACGAGAACTCGACAGTATCCACATGCCAGTAAACACTGCCCTGCTTCAATATGTCGATGATCTGCTGATCACCGCTAGAAGCGAACCTGAATGTGAGAAAGCATCACTGACAGTTTTACAATTTCTAGCCGAAAAAGGGCACAAGGTGTCCCCTTCTAAGCTGCAATTCTGTGTCCAGCGAGTTGTTTATCTTGGACACTCGCTGTCCAAGGAGGGAAGGCAGCTTACACCCGACCGCATTCAGTTAATAGCTAACATGCCAATACCCAAGACACAAAAGGAGGTGCGGGCTTTTATAGGCCTCACTTCATATTGTAGGCAGTGGATCCCTCAGTATGCATTTCTAGCAAAACCACTCATTCAATTGACAACACAGGAGGCAGCCACATCGACTGTTCTCCCTTGGACTCAGGAACATGCACAAGCTTTTGAAAGCCTAAAGAAAGCCTTATGCCAAGCACCGGTTTTAGCAACACCATGTTACAATAAACAGTTTACACTCTTTGTTACAGAACGCGAAGGTACTGCCTTGTCAGTACTCACACAGGAACAGGCAGGATCCCACAAACCATGTGCTTATTTTTCTAGTACATTAGATCCCGTAGCTCAGGCTTTGCCTGCATGCCTGAAATCAGTGGCAGCAACAGCTTTAGCAATCAGACAAAGCGATGCCATAGTGTTAGGACATCCATTGACAGTTCAAGTACCACATGCAGTAGAGGTTCTTGTGAATCGAATGCAAACACAACATTTGACTATAGCGCGACTTACAGGGTATGAATTAACATTGTTTCAGCCACATATAGAAATCAGACGTTGTAACACATTGAATCCTGCCACACTTTTACCCGTAATCGGAACAGACCCACTAGCTCATGATTGTATTGATGTTATTACAATCACAACGAAACCCAGACAAGACTTGACAGACGTCCCATTGTCAGACCCAGACTTAACGTTGTATGTAGATGGTTCATGTATGAGAACAAGTACAGGAGAGTTAGTGGCCGCTTACGCAGTCACAACAGACACTGAAATCATTGAAACAAACTGCATAAATACCTTGTCCGCTCAAGCAGCAGAGCTTGTCGCTCTGACACAAGCCTGTATTCAAGCCACAAATAAAAGAGTCAACATATACACTGATTCACGTTATGCATTCGGAGTTGTACATGACTTCGGCGTGCTGTGGCGAGAGAGAGGTTATTTAACTTCTCACGGTGCCCACATTCAGCACGGACCCCTCATTCATGCCTTATTAGATGCAATACATCTACCCACTGCAATATCAATTATGAAATGTAAAGCTCATACGAAAGTTACTGATATCATTTCTCAAGGCAATGATCTAGCTGACAGAACAGCTAAACAGACTGCTCAAACTCAAACATCCGACATGACAAAGACAATAGTCCCGACGCCAACACATTGTATGACGGTTAAGGATCCCACTCTTGATGTAATTGACATACAGACACATGCTACTCCAGACGAAATAAAGAAATGGACTGAATTAGGAGGGATCCAAACGGATCAAGGATGGATGACGAAGGAAAAATCTGTGTGGTTCCTTCCTGATTCAATGGTCCAAGTTATAATTAACACTATACATAGTCCAGCGCATCTAGGAGAAAAAGCTATGCTAGACAGCATTCAACACATTTGGTTCAACAAACATTTACGAGCAGCAGCCAAACAAAAAGTTCGTACCTGTATGATCTGTTGTCAGTTCAACCCAGGAAAAAGCATTCCCGTAGAACAGGGTGGATTTCAGCCTCCTGATCACCCTTTTGAAGTCCTCCAGATGGATTATATCCAGATGGAACGATGTCGAGGATTCAAATATGTTCTCGTAGTTGTCTGTGCTCTTTCCCGTTGGACAGAGGCATACCCGGTTTCAGATTACACTGCCCCGACTACTGCCAAACAGTTAGTTCGAGAATTCTTCCCACGATACGGTTTACCACGTGTTGTCTACTCAGATAACGGCCAGCCGTTCTCATCCGAACTAATGAAACACGTTTCACTTTTGTTAGGTTATCAGTGGAAGTTTCACTGTGTCCGACACCCCGAGGCAGCAGGTCTCGTGGAAAGACATAATCAGACCCTGAAAATCAGATTGTCCAAAATATGCAGAGAGAAAGGTGTCGACTGGGTAGTAGCGTTACCAGTTGCACTCTTTTACATGAGAATGGTAGCACACTCTCGAACAGGGCTATCCCCGTATGAGGTGATCTTTGGCAGACCACCAAATATGTGGGGGACGCCTATACCACGTAAAATAACTGATATTGACTGTAATATGCTGACAGATTATTTGGCTTCCTTGATGTCTGCACTACAATCTTGTCGTTCACAGGTAGCTGCAGCTTTTCCTGACAACACTGAGGTGAAACCCCATGACGTAGTTCCGGGGGACCTGGTCTTGGTGAGGAACTTTGATCGAAAGACTCAGCTGGATCCTAGGTGGAGGTCGCCGCAACTGGTCTTGCTCACCACAAGGACAGCCGTGAAGATCGAAGGCAGGAAAGGCTGGGTACATTCAAGTCATATCAAGAAATTTCATGGACTACCATCGGATGTAAATACCACACCTCGTGTGTCTTCACCCATTGACTCAAAACTTCCTTTGGTTGAATCTAGTAATCACGAACAATATAAACTAAAACTCAGGTCTAACCAGTCAGGCAATTTGATTGTTTAAGTCCTCTCCAAGGTGAAGCGGTTGAATTTGTCTCTGACATGTATCCCTTAGACCTGAATAGAGAAAACACCCGAAAAATGCTGAAACGACATGCGTACTGTAAATCACTGCATAGTCATTGCACAGTGACGTTATTAATTTTGTTTTTCTTAAGTCTTTTAATAATTACTGCAAGTATATTGTTGCACATATATTATCCTATTTCTAGACATGTTTATAATGTTACTGCTGAACATTCTTTTAGTGAATTACCTCCGCTTGAGTTGTCTTATAGATTTGCGCTGCGCAATAATACGTTTATTAGTATGTTACATCATTCCCATCAGGTTAGCAATGCTACAAATTGTTGGATATGTGGCCGACTCCCTCCCTATCAGAATTATAAAGGAATTCTACCTCTTTTTCCATACCCATTCACACACAACGGCTCCTGTGGAGCATGGTTTAGTTTAATTAATTCCCTAGATTCGAATTCTGCAGTTTATCAAGATAACTGGGTATGGGGAAATTTAAACTTAGTTTTACTTAAAGTCTGCTACCCTAACAAGGAGGGACTTCCCAAGAGAACAGGAACTGATCTAGAAAATGAAGTTTATGGATTAGGTAATTTTACGCCTAATCTTATGATCATAAATATCAAATCCGAAGCTACTCCAATTTTGCCCGCCATGTCAGTATTTCCAGTAAAAGGTGAATTATGTGTAAGAAAGAATGGTTCCATACATATGGGCCATAGTAGATGCACCACTGTAATAGAATTCAGTGATCAAGGCAAGTCGACATTTAGAGCTTCCCGCCATTCCTATTTTATATGTGGTCAGACGGCATATGTACGTTTGCCTCTAGATTGGGATGGTACCTGCTACATTGGATTCCTTTTGCCACCTGTTTTCCTAGCTCCTCCCGATTATCACAGAAATACTCATTTAGTACACAATAGAGAAAGGAGAGATCTCCCAATAGTCGATTACACTGAAACAGCATGGGAAAAATACACAGATTTCAATAAAGGTCTCTTTCCCTATATAGGTACCGTTACTAATAGTAAGTTGATACGTAGATTAACTAGAACCCTTGAAGCAGTAGTGAACGAAACTATTTCCGCCTTAGGCAATTTAACAGAAGAACAGTCTGCTATGCGGATTGTTGTGCTTCAAAATCGTCTTGTCCTTGACGTCATCCTGGCCGATAGGGGCGGAGCTTGTAGGGTCATCGGATCAAGTTGTTGCATTTTCATACCAGAAAATTCGCCATCTGTATATAAAGCCATAACTCGCCTTCATAAGATTGTAAGCCAGATACACCAGAATCCAGGCACCTGGACTTGGTCCGGTTGGTTTTGGAGTGTATTATCTACCTTTGGATGGAAGGTCCTATCCTTCCTAGGTATTGGCTTTCTCATACTATTCAGTTGCTGTCTATGCCTACAATGTGGACCAGCGATTTGTGGTCTGTGTGCCACATCGTGTATTCCATCACCAAGATTTCGTTCGTCCCAGAAGAAAAAAGAAGAACAAATGATGCTATATGAACAGATCAATGGATTGATGAAGATTGATATCTCTTGACGGGCAAGTAGGGGACAAGGAGGGAATGTGGAAATATGGATTTTTCTGATCAGTTATGTCCCCTATCTTGGACCCCAACGGTTTCATGTATAAATCACAAGTACATGTATGTTCCCTCCAGTTCCAGTTATGAAGACGCAAACTCATGTGCGTCCACCGTCAACATGTCCTCTTTCAGATCCGCCATGAATAGGCTGGATATTCCATTCCTAAGTATGAAAGGCCACCGGCTTTATATGGTTCACTTATGCCATTCTACAGTCCAGGCAAGTAGGCCCTGATTCTGTCATCAAGCTTTTCTTGCTTTCTACCTCTGAAACTCCAGTCTGAGCCTGCATCTGTGACCATGAACTTTGTCTCATTCCCTGCGCGGCTCACGATGCCTGACATCAGCCTGTTGCCTGCCAAGAAACTGTATTTCACCTTCGAAATTATCTGCTCCGCTCCCTGCCCAATGCATTCCTGTCTAGTAGTTTAAGTAAACATTCTTCCAGCTACCGAGCAAAGGCCCGGCTTCTCTGTCTTTATGCAAGTAATTCATAGCCTTATTATTATGGAAGACTTCTGCCCTCGCATCTAGTGTAGACACTTAGACGCTTGTACACGCACTAACAGTCAGTATAGTGTCAGAGTCTCCCCCCCAAGGCTTACCTTCTGCTTGGTGGGTTGTTCCTGCAGGGACGAAAATGAACTACCACCCCGTTCCCCGCCTTGCCCTAGTCGAGGTTCGGGCACCGTCTAGGATAAGGGGGTACCTGGGGTAGAAGCCAGAAAGGCGCAAGTCTAGAAGGCACTGGACCCCACGCTGTGAAGGAGAGAAGGGAACACGGTTAACGTCCTGCCCCGTTTCTTCTTCTGCCTCCTTCGTGTCGTGCCCCGTCTAAGCAACCCTGTTTTACCTGGTACGGGGTGTAGGGAGCCCGGCCTCCGCTTCCTGTTCTGGTTGGGAGTGGCCGCTGGATAGAGGGCGGCTCCACGGACCAAGAAACCAGAAGAGCGAAACCAGCGCTCCTGCGCAACTAATAGCGTACTCCAGCTTGTTGGAACATAACACGAACCAAAATCAAGGAAACCAAAACCAGCGCTCCTGCGCAAATAATAAACGTGCTCAATCCTGTGGGGTCAGAGTACGTGCAAAAATAAAGTAAACAAAACCAGCGCTCCTGCGCAAATAATAAACGCGGGTATCTTCCCCGCACACCTTCCATGGTGTAGTGGCGAGCAAAGAGTGTAGGGTCGTGACGGCAGAACCCGCCGTCTTTCTTGCCAAGAATCGCCTGTAGTCAAAGAACAGTACCTGTGCCGTAGGGGTTCCGCAGCAGCGTCCCTTCTTCGGCGGATGGTGTCTTCTCCGGAGTGGCGTCTCTCCGTCTGTGGCGATGACGAGAATTCAAAGCGGGTCTTCGCCGGAGTTCCCGGCTTTCATGCGTGAGCAACCGGAAGTGAGTATTTCGACCTTCCGTGTTGTCCCACATGTGCTAGACCGCTAACCTCCTTCCTCGAGGAGCGGGCAGCTCGCAGAATCATGACAATAGTCAGTATAGAATAAGATTCTACTCTAAGAGACCTCTCTTTTGGATAACATAGTTCTTTAAACATAGGATGTTAGATATGATTTGGGATTAGGTTGACTTGACCCTCCAGACATCTGTCGCCACATGTAGAGCTAAATGTCAAGTCCCCTTCACCCCCTAGCTGCACGTCAATCACACGTCATGCTGCTGCGCGCGCATTTCTGCCAAGTATTTCTGCTGACATTGCGAAATTCTTTCATGGAACCACCCTATTATGACATCACACCTGATGACGTTCTTTAGTCACACCCAGTTACACCTACTTTTGCTACGTATGTATGTTTTATCTACACTATCAATTGTTACGCCTCTTGCATTTGCTTCACTGTAATGCCTATTGTATAAAAGTGATTAATTATCAATAATGTATGTACTTCACTTCCTGAACCTTCGTGGTGATGGAACTTGGAGCAACCGATTCGAATCGTCCATTGGAATAAAGCCCATTCCGAACCTCTAATACCACGGATTCTGCCTCTTATTTATTGAGCTATTTTTATTATGTTTCTGTATCAAATTAAGTCCCGGTAATTAAATTATTTACCACAGCCCTAAACCCTGAAACACCACCTCCACTACGTCGCCCTACACCGCCCGAACACCACCGCTCTGCCCTAAACCCTGAAACAGCAAAACCAGCACAACACCCTATGCTGCCCAAACACCACTGCTCTGCCCTAAAACCCTGAAACACCACCCCCACCACGACCCCCTATGCTGCCCAAACACTACTGCACTGCCCTAAACCCTGAAACACCAGCCTCAGCACGACCCCCTACACTGCCCGAACACCACTGCACTGCCATAAACCTTGAAACACCACACCAGCACGACCCCCTACACTGCCCAAACACCACTGCTCTGCCCTAAACCCTAAACACCACCCCCTATGCTGCCCGAACAGCAGTGCACTGCCCTAAACCCTGAAACATCACCCCCAGCACGACCCCCCACACTGCCTGTCACACCACTGCACTGCCCTAAACCCTGAAACACCACCCCCAGAATAACCCCCTACACTCCCCAAACACCACTTCACTGCCCTAAACCCTATAACACCACCCCCAGCACGACCACCTACTCTGCCCGAACACCACTGCACTGCCTTAAACCCTGAAACACCGCCCCCAGCACGACCCCCTACACTGCCCGATCTCTACTGCACTGCCCTAAACCCTGAAACACCACCCCCATCACGACCCCCTACTCTGCCCAAACATCACCGCACTGCCCTAAACCCTGAAACACCACTCCCCTGCACAACCCCCTACACTGCCCAAACACCACTGCACTGCCCTAAACCCTGAAACACCACCCCAGCAAGACCCCCTACACTACCCGAACACCACTGCACTGCCCTAAACCCTGAAACACCACCCCCAGCAAGACCTCCTACACTGCCCGAACACCACTGCTCTAAACCCTGAAACACCACCCCAGAAAGCCCCCCTACACTGCCCGAACACCACTGCACTGCCCTAAACCCTTAAACACCCCCCCCAGCATGTCCTCCTACACTGCCCAAACACCACTTCTCTAAACCCTGAAAAACCACCCCCAGCAAGACCCCCTACACTACCCGAACACCACTGCACTGCCCTACACCCGGAAACACCACCCCCTGCACGACCCCCTACACAGCCCGAACACCACTGCACTGCCCTAAATCCTGAAACACCAGCCCCAGCACAACCCTCTACACTGCCCGAACACCACTGCCCTAAACCCTGAAAAACCACCCCCAGCAAGACCCCCTACACTACCTGAACACTACTGCACTGCCCTAAACCCTGAAACACCACCCCCAGCGAGATCTCCTACACTGCCCGAACACTACTGCTCTAAACCCTGAAACACCACCCCAGCAAGACCCCCTACACTGCCCGAACACCACTGCACTGCCCTAAACCCTGAAACAACCCCCCAGCAAGTCCTCCTACACTGCCCAAACACCATTGCTCTAAACCCTGAAACACCACCCCAGCAAGACCTCCTACACTGCCCGAACACTACTGCATTGCCCTAAACCCTGAAACACTACCCCTGCACGACCCCCTACACTGCCCGAACACCACTGCACTGCCCTAAACCCTGAAACACCAGCCCCAGCACGACCCCCTGCACTGCCTGAACACCACTGCACTGCCCTTCACGCTGAAACACCACCCCCAGCACAACCCCCTACAATGCCCAAACACCACTGCACTGCAATAAACCCTGAAACACCACCCCCAGCACGACCCCCTGCACTGCCTGAACACCACTGCACCACCCTAAACCCTGAAACACCAGCCCCAGCATGACCCCCTACACTGCCCGAACATCACTGCACTGCCCTACACCCTGAAACACCAGCCCCAGCATGACCCCCTGCACTGCCCGAACACAACTGCACTGCCCTAAACCCTGAAACACCACCCTCTGCACGGGACCCCTACCCTGCCAGAACACCGCTGCAATGCCCTAAACCCAGAAACACCACCCCCTCCATGACCCCCTACACTTCCCTTACACCACTGCACTGCCCTACACCCTGAAACACCAGCCCCAGCACGACCCCCTGCACTGCCCGAACACCACTGCACTGCCCTAAACCCTGAAACACCACCCACTGCACTGAACCCCTACCCTGCCAGAACACCATTGCAATGCCCTAAACCCAGAAACACCACCCCGTGCACTACCCTTACACTGCCCGAACACCACTGCACTGCCCTAAACTTTGAAACACCACCCCCTGCACGACCCCCTACACTGCCCGAACACCACTGCACTGTCCTAAACTCTGAAACCCCCCCAGCAAACCCCCTACACTGCCCAAACACCACTGCACTGCCCTAAACCCTGAAACACCACCCCCAGCATGAACCCCTACACTGCCCGAACACCACTGCACAAACCTAAACCCTAATACACCACCCCCAGCAAGACCCCCTACACTCCCGAACACCTCGGCACTGCCCTAAACCCTAAAACACCTCCCCCAGCACGACCCCCTACACTACCCGAACACCACTGCACTGCCCTAAACCCTAAAACACCACCCCAGCATGCCCTCCTACACTACCCAAACATGACTGTACTGCCGTAAACCCTAAAACACCACCCCCAGCACAACCTCTACACTACCCAAACACCACTGCACTACCCTAAACCCTGAAACACCACCCCAGCAAGACCCCCTACACTACCCGAACACCACTGCACTGCCCTAAACCCTGAAACACCACCCCCAGCAAGACCTCCTACACTGCCCGAACACCACTGCTCTAAACCCTGAAACACCACCCCAGAAAGCCCCCCTACACTGCCCGAACACCACTGCACTGCCCTAAACCCTTAAACACCCCCCCAGCATGTCCTCCTACACTGCCCAAACACCACTTCTCTAAACCCTGAAAAACCACCCCCAGCAAGACCCCCTACACTACCCGAACACCACTGCACTGCCCTACACCCGGAAACACCACCCCCTGCACGACCCCCTACACAGCCCGAACACCACTGCACTGCCCTAAATCCTGAAACACCAGCCCCAGCACAACCCTCTACACTGCCCGAACACCACTGCCCTAAACCCTGAAAAACCACCCCCAGCAAGACCCCCTACACTACCTGAACACTACTGCACTGCCCTAAACCCTGAAACACCACCCCCAGCGAGATCTCCTACACTGCCCGAACACTACTGCTCTAAACCCTGAAACACCACCCCAGCAAGACCCCCTACACTGCCCGAACACCACTGCACTGCCCTAAACCCTGAAACAACCCCCCAGCAAGTCCTCCTACACTGCCCAAACACCATTGCTCTAAACCCTGAAACACCACCCCAGCAAGACCTCCTACACTGCCCGAACACTACTGCATTGCCCTAAACCCTGAAACACTACCCCCTGCACGACCCCCTACACTGCCCGAACACCACTGCACTGCCCTAAACCCTGAAACACCAGCCCCAGCACGACCCCCTGCACTGCCTGAACACCACTGCACTGCCCTTCACGCTGAAACACCACCCCCAGCACAACCCCCTACAATGCCCAAACACCACTGCACTGCAATAAACCCTGAAACACCACCCCCAGCACGACCCCCTGCACTGCCTGAACACCACTGCACCACCCTAAACCCTGAAACACCAGCCCCAGCATGACCCCCTACACTGCCCGAACATCACTGCACTGCCCTACACCCTGAAACACCAGCCCCAGCATGACCCCCTGCACTGCCCGAACACAACTGCACTGCCCTAAACCCTGAAACACCACCCTCTGCACGGGACCCCTACCCTGCCAGAACACCGCTGCAATGCCCTAAACCCAGAAACACCACCCCCTCCATGACCCCCTACACTTCCCTTACACCACTGCACTGCCCTACACCCTGAAACACCAGCCCCAGCACGACCCCCTGCACTGCCCGAACACCACTGCACTGCCCTAAACCCTGAAACACCACCCACTGCACTGAACCCCTACCCTGCCAGAACACCATTGCAATGCCCTAAACCCAGAAACACCACCCCGTGCACTACCCCTACACTGCCCGAACACCACTGCACTGCCCTAAACTTTGAAACACCACCCCCTGCACGACCCCCTACACTGCCCGAACACCACTGCACTGTCCTAAACTCTGAAACCCCCCCAGCAAACCCCCTACACTGCCCAAACACCACTGCACTGCCCTAAACCCTGAAACACCACCCCCAGCATGAACCCCTACACTGCCCGAACACCACTGCACAAACCTAAACCCTAATACACCACCCCCAGCAAGACCCCCTACACTCCCGAACACCTCGGCACTGCCCTAAACCCTAAAACACCTCCCCCAGCACGACCCCCTACACTACCCGAACACCACTGCACTGCCCTAAACCCTAAAACACCACCCCAGCATGCCCTCCTACACTACCCAAACATGACTGTACTGCCGTAAACCCTAAAACACCACCCCCAGCACAACCTCTACACTACCCAAACACCACTGCACTACCCTAAACCCTAAATATACCCCCAGCACGACCCCCTACACTACCTAAACACCACTGCAGTACCTTAAACCCTAAATCTACCCCAGCAAGACCCCCTACACTACCCAAACACTACTGCACTACTCTAAAACCTAAATCTACTCTCAGCACGACCCCTACACTACCCAAACACCACTGCACTACCCTAAACCCTAAAACACTACCCCCAGCACAACCCCCTACACTACGCCAACACCACTGCACTACCCTAAACCCTAAAACACTATACCAACATGACCCCCTACACTACCCAAACACCACTGCACTGTCCTAAACCATAAAACACTACCCCCAGCACGACCCCCTACACTACACAAACATCACTGCACTACCTTAAACCCTAAAACACTACCACCAGCACGACCCCCTACACTACACAAACACCACTGCACTACCCTAAACCCTAAATCTCTACCCCCGGCACGAACCCCTACACTACACAAACACCACTGCACTACCCTAAACCCTAGAAAAGTAACCACCACCCCATGCCTATTCCCCCTTACCTCTCACACCTCGTGGTTCCTCTCTCCTCATGGTTCCTGCTTCATGTCGCCTCTGAGGGGTAGTGCACGTCGTTGTGAGGAAACGGAACAGCCTCTCTTTCCTTACAACGATGTGGATCGTCTACATTTTTTTAGAACTCATGGTCATTTACCATACATACCTTTACAACAAAATTCATTGTAAAGGCATGTGTGGTAAATGACCATGCGTTCTAAAAAAATACGTAGTTTGACTTCGCGATGTACAACGCATGCGTGGTAATGCATGCATTGTAATGGAAACGCGAATAAAAAATTTGTTGTAACGGCTGTCTACCGGCCGAAGCTGGTCATTTTTTTGATTAAATTAGAAGGAAGGAATGGATTTTTTTAACCGAAAAGTGCATTCCCGGCTGTTGTATTGTGAAAGTGTCCGCGTGGCCTGGTTTCACTTCCGGTGAGAGATTGGAAGAGTCTGTTTGGATCTAAAGGGGTACTGCTGTGTGACGGGGCCGGCGCGACACGTCATCAGAAAACACAGCTAATGGAAATTGTTGTCCCCGAAGTGTGGAGCAGTGCAATGAGAGGTCAACGAGTGTGCGTCCCACCGCAGTATGACCATACCGCATTACCCATGTTCCGCCTCCAGTGTACGGAAGGTAGAAGCGGCATCCAACGCAGGTCCTCTTGAAGACCATTGTAGCACTAATTCTACATTTTGGAACAAGGGCGATTTAACCTTGTTGTTCCTGCCAGAAACAAAGAGAAGATCCTGTGTCATTCAGTGCCCTCGTTACCTTTTCTGTGGGTAGTGGTGCTTGTCACTTCGCTGCCACGCCGGTGCACACGACTGGGCTCCCCACCTCGTGTGCCATCTGCAGGGCCTCTGCCCTCGGATCACTGGTTTCGGTTTCTGGAGTGGTAACATAAACAGTTTCTCCCAAAGGCCTAGCCTGAACATTTAGGTGAATATCCCCTGCGCCAGCATTCCGCGGAAATTCTTTCCTAGCTCTCCCACATCGACGACGATGTCATAATAGCACGGCTCCGCTCGCGACACCGTACGACATCATAGGAGCTATAAGAGGACCTCGGCGGCGTGTTGACGTCAGATTCACCCATTTTTTCCGTGCCACTGAGGTAAACAGGTGGACCGACACATTTTCACATGTATACATAGTATACTTAATATAAATATATATTTATATATATATTCACTGAAAAAACCATAGGTTTCAGGCACGTTATAGTTAGGAATTAGCATTTAAAAAACCTTAGAAATTCTTTGAAAAAACCATAGGTTTCAGGGGCGTTATAGTTAGCTGGACTTTTCACTCGTACAAAACCATTGAAATTCCCCCGTTATAGTTAGTTCATGTTGGACTTGGCCCTTCTGGCAGGTTCACCCCTGGACTTTTTGGCTTTTTATTGGTGACTTGGTGTGGTGATTTTTTGGTTTCTGCGCACTTTCCCTGTGTCCCAGGGTAAAGTGCGTGCGCACTCTGAGTGCATGTGGTGAGATAGGCCTGCCCTCCCATAGGAATGCATGGGGAATGTATGTGTCCCGAGTAGTTCCTGATGCGTGGGGTGTGCAGGCCCGAGTTTGGTATGTGCGGACTCGTGTGAGTGAATGCTGCGCGATGATGTGTGCGGCGTGCATTTACCTAGTGTGGAAGTGCCACTTCTAGAAGTGGGCACTTCGGTGTGCAGTGTGTCTGGCGTGTGATTGGCTGGAGCTGGCTGGTGAGCCTGGCTCCAGGAGTCTGGTTGGGTCTGCCCCAGTGGTGAGTGTGAGATTAGCATGCTGATGGCTGGGGAGGAGTGCACCTTGGACCTGAATAGGCACACAATGCTGGCTCCGCCCCCTGTGGTGCGACTGACGACCCTAGCCCTGCCAGTGAATAGAGTGAGGGGCTGAGCACATCAAGAGTGCTCCCCAACCAGCTGCAACTGGTTTTCCCCCTCACCCTGAACCCAGAACAAAGGGTTTTAGTGTATAAAAATGGGGCTGTGTCCCCACAGAAACTGTTCTCTGCCAGGATCTTACCTGAGGGGGGCTGCTGCTGCTGCCGCTGGACCAGAGGACCGCCACTTGGACTACCTCCCTGCCTGGAGGCCCAGTGAGCTGGCTCTGGGTCCAGCCTTGCCCCCCACCCCTGCCCTTCTGCATGCAGGGAAGAACATTGCTGGACTTTGGTACTTTCCTGCTCCCCAAAGCACCTGGGAGTGCTTTCATTTGCCTAAGCGCTGGGAGCGCTTTATTTGTGTCCCTCAAGCGCCTGGAAGCGCTTTTAATTGCCTTTTAGCGCTCAGAGCGCTTTATTTCTCAAAACCGGTGCCCACCCGGCGTTTGCCCCGTCCTTGGCGATTCTGAAGTCCCCTGGCAGGTGCCCACCCTGCCAGGGACATTGCTGTGGCTGTAAGCAGGTGCCCACCCCGCGGGATATTGTTTTTATTATCTCGAGGGAGCCCACCCCTCTTACGGCAGGAGAAATCACCGCAGCGGCCCGAGCCGCGGCCAACAGGAAGTCAGGCAAGTCTTGAGGAGACGTGGGCGGGGCTTGGCCCAGCGCGAGGAAGTTCCGTCCGGGAAGCTGAGGGACCCCGAGGGCTGCGTCGATCTCCAGCGGTGCTCCCGGTGTGTAGGGAGCCCCGCAGACACTCCGAGGCCCGCCAAGGAAAGAAGCTAGCAAGTCTTCCCGGGGCCCTCGTGAGCTGAGAGAGTCCCGGTGTCCCAGAGAGGTCGGAGCGTTGTATGCTCCGTGTCCGCCGCCTGCTGAGACCCGGGAGCAGCCGAGAGAACCAGAGACAACGCGGGAGTCCCAGGTGAGTGGGGCTCCACGCGGTGGAAGATTCTGCCCGTTCGGCCCCTCTCCCCCCCCCAGCAGCGCCGCAGGAGCGGACTGCTGCACTGAGGGGGCAGTTCTTTTGGGGGCATTGCTCGGAGTGTTCTCGAGTGCGAGTAGCACTCCAACGCGGGGCCATAATTGATCCTTGAGCCCCTGAGAGGCTCCAACGAAGGGGCCCATTGTTTTGAGAGCCCACGAGGCTCCCACGCTTGCGGGGGCATTATTTGTTAACGAGTCCCCCGAGCGGGACTCCAACGAACGGGGCACCAGTTCCTCCATGGTAGAGCAGCCCCCGATGGCAGCGGGCCGCTCCCCCCTTGCCCCACAAAGTTGTTTTGAGCCCTGACAGGCTCTAGGGGGCATGTCATTTGCTTAGAGCCCAGAGGGGCTCAGGAGGCCATAACTGTTCTAAAGGCACGGTGGTGCCCACGCTCACTTTCCACAGCTGCCCAGCACTTAGTGGGCAGCTGCAACGTTTAGGTTGGGGCCCGTGGCGCTTTGCCCTGACTGCGTGCGCAGTCTTGCCCTGACTCTGAGTTTTGGACTGCGCCTCCTGCGCAGTCTTGCCCCTGACTTTGTTGGACGCCGGGCGTCCTAGCCCCGTCAAGGCCAGTTGGCCTAGGGACTGCCACAGATAGTGGCTAATGTGAGTTTTTGCGCCATTGTTCCTTTCCTGCACCTCTGAATGTGTTTATGCGTCATGTACTTTGCTTTACACCTCTGAATGTATTTTATGCATCATGTGTTTATGTGCTTAGACCCCTACAGGTAGAGTGATACTTAGGTGGTTGTTTTTCTCCTAGTACAGGTGGTGCTAGTGAGGTCCTGATTCCCTGCGCAGTATTTTCCTAAGGTGGTTAGGGTTGCGTAGGTGGTACTTACCTAATACCAGTAGTTACTGGTTGTGTGCTATATATGTTATTTTGTACTACAGTATTTTATACCCTATGTGCTAATTTCTACAAAGTGCTAATTCCTGACAGTGGTCCATGTGGCCCTGTCCCCTGTATATATAATCCCTTGTAAATTCTGCCCGTGCCTGTTGGCACATTGTAAAGTGCGTGTTTTTATCTGATGTGTTGTGTATAATACAAAGGCTATTTTTATAGAATACCTTGTGTGGAGTTTCCTTTGTGGTGGGCCTGGGGTGTTGTTGCTGGGTGAGCGCGCAAACGCTTTACACATCGCCTCCGGGATAAGCCTGACTGCTCGTGCCAAGCTACCAAGGGGGTGAGCAGGGGTTATCTTTGGCGTGTAACTTCCTTGCCCTGACTAGAGTGGTGGTTTCTGCCTGACTTTGGCGCAAGCCTTAGCCAACCAGAAATCCCATTTCTAACAGTTCAGCTAACTATAACTCGCGCGCCCGCAATGGACTGCTGATGACGTCACATATTACATCACTCATGACATGGTCAGTGACATCACTCATGACATCAATGATGACATCTCAAATGACATCACTAATGACATCACTGATGACATCATCCTTATGAAAGAGTGGCAGTCCTCCTCTTCCCCTAATATAACCTTTGATACACACATTCAAAAATAGAAACTACAATGTTCAAAACAATGGACATACCAATACCAGTTACAACAACCTATTCAGTAATTCTAAGATCCACATACACATCCACTCATTCACCAACAGTCCTATACAGTCACTCATACATGTACTCACTCATCATATGTACTCACACACCTATACATCCTGTTACACAACGCCACTCATCCATAGAGTTACTCACACACATAGTCACTCATGCTAATAAAGAATCAAACATCAATTTACTTGCATATACAGTTATACACACACCACCACACTTACTTCTACAGAAACTTACACATACTTAGTCTTTTAAACAATCACTTATAGAAACACATACTCTTTCAATCTCTCACATATACTCACTTATATACACCAATAGTCACATATACTAGTTTAAAACATATGCAGTTACTCATAAAGACACTATTGAGACAGTCTATCACTCACTAACACACCCATGCACACACTCATCCACCCATACAGTCCTGCACACATGCTGTCTTCAAAACATACAAACAGTGAGTTACTCATTCAAGCACCTATGCACTACGTAATACCCCCACCGAACCATACAGACACTCAGACACTCATATTGATACTCAAAAAACCAACAAATAACCTATATAGACACTCAGGTAGCTACTCACCAACCCATGCAGCCACTTATACACAAAGTGAGAGACTGATACAGATATTTACACATTTAAACATTACTCACTAAGCCATGTATTCACTAACATACACTTAATCCGTCAGTTATACAATCAATTTTTCAAAAACAAATCATCCATTTAGACACTTATATACCCATTTATTCTTCCATCGACCTTGAGATATACATATATAAAACATATGTAATTTTCAGAAAAACACACATTCACTGGATGATGTCATCAGTGATGTCATTTGAGATGTCATCAGTGATGTCATGAGTGATGTCACTGACCATGTCATGAGTGATGTAATATGTGACGTCATCAGCAGTGCATTGCTGGCACGCAAGTAATAGTTAGCTGAACTAACTATAACGGGGGAATTTCAATGGTTTTGTACGAACCGAGCACCCACGTTGCGCAGTCCATGCCGTGCGCGCCTCGCCTTTTTTTACACAGTAACATTTGTATTTTTCTCCCTTGTGGGTCCTATAATGTATTTAATAAATGTGATTGTTACTTCTTTATTTATTTATTTTATTTTTTTTTGCCGTGCGCGTACGGTAAGCTTACCGTACGCGCACTCCGCGATTTTTAAAAAAAATTATTAAATGTATTTTCCGTACTTTTGGGTCCTTCTTGGACCCCCTGACAAACACTAGGGGGTCTGCAACTCTCTTCGTTGCCCCCTTTTCACGTTCCCCACCTTTGTTTCTCAGTGCGAGAGACAGAAAATGGCGGCCGACACTTCCTGATTTCGACCGATTCGAATGTTTACAGTCATGTAACCACCAATCAGAATTGAGCTTGCGCACGGCACCGTACGCGTACGGTAAGCTTACGGTAAGCGCACGGAGCGCGCTTACAGATATATATATTGATTTAAATGCTATTTTCTCAGGACCTACTGAACAGATTTACACCAGACCTACAAAAGGCACATCCTTGACCTGAGGACTACCTCTCTGCCAAATTTCAAGTAATTCTGTTCAGCCGTTCGGGCTGTAGCTCGGACTAAAGGTCCTATGGGAAAATGCATGGGGAAAACGCGTTTTGGGACCCCCCTTTTTTCTCAGCCCCCGCTTGACGAATCCCCCCGAGACTTTCAGGGTAGGAGCGGAGCGTAGCGCCCCATTAGTTTTGAAAATTTCGCGAGGATTCGTCGACCGGCGCCAAAGTTATTCCAAATAGAATGTTGCGACCGCCAGTAGATAATATATATATATTATCTACTGGCGGTTGCCAGTAGATAGTTATAGTTAGGACCGAGTTCCCATAGGAAATCTGAAAATTCTATTTTGAATAACTTTGGAGCCGGTTGACTTATCTTCGTGAAATTTTCAAAACTAATGGGGCGCTCCGCTCAGCCCCTACCCTGAAAGTCTCGGGGTGATTCGTCAAGCGGAGGCTGAGAAAAAAGGGGGGTCCCAAAACGCGTTTTCCCCATGCATTTTCCCATAGGACCTTTAGTCGAAGGTACAGCCCGAACGGCTGAACAGAATTACTTGAAATTTGGCAAAGAGGTAGTCCTCAGGTCAGGCATGTGCCTTTTGCTTAAATGGTGTAAATCCGTTCAGTAGTTCCTGAGAAGATCAAAAGTAAAATCACATATATATCTGGGCGGAGCCTAACCACACATCTCATCGTGAGATCTGATTGGCATTCAGCCCTTCATCCAAGAAGTGTTGGCAGCCATCTTGGGACCAATATACATGATAGCACCTCATTAAAAAGCATTGCAGTTAATAGAAGGTTTTAAGACTTTAGTTACATTATAAATCATTTGTTGATGGTACCATACTCATTTTAGGAATTGTGGTGTGTTCTAAGGTGATTTTACCATGTGAAAAAGCCTTCTGCTGTGACATCATGAATCATGTTTGAGAGAAAACTATTTTCTCATGCTTTTCCCACAGAGGTTTGGAAGGTGATCTATAAGCTAACTGAGAGCATATTTTCTGTAAATTCACATTATCTTTCTCAGTCATGTGAGAATGAAGTCTGACATTCTCAGTAAAACATGTACATCCAACAAGGGCAGAGACTGTCAGTTGATTCCTTTGTGTTCTACTGCAGCTTCCCAGAGTGTTCTAAAGAACAACTAGAGCGCTAACAGTCCTACTTATGACAAAAGTATGGCACACCTGAAGCCATCTTGGTTGGAATAAAGTGGTAATTCTTAAAACATTTAATTTAAAAAGGAACAAATGAGGGGGTTCATTTTGCCATAGAAAGTATGATTAGTGCTGCAGACAGAAAAATTAGGGCACATTTTGAGTGACTTCTCAAATCCTCTTCTATTTCATAAAAAAATTCTGACATGCAGACTGAAACATGCACTTTCAATACCAGCAGCAGACTTCCCTGGTGAGCAGTAGCTTTACTACAGTGATCTAATAAGCAACTAGAGTGCTAACATTTTGAATTTATGGCAAATTTGTGACACATCTGAATGCCTTCTTGATGGAATTAAAGTAAAAAACTGAAAGTATTTCCTACTGAGGAGACTGTAGTAAATGAGGAAATTAGGAAACATCATAACAAATAAGTCTCCCAAAATGGCCACCAGAGACAAAAGAGCCCAAATGTAGCCCAAATATCACCCAGATGTAGCCCACGTATAGCCCAATGACAGAATGTCCCAGAGTGTTCTAACGAACAACTAGAGCGCTAACAGTCTTACTTATGACAAAAGTATGGCACACCTGAAGCCATCTTGAATGGAATAAAGTGGTAACACTTAAAACATTTAATTTACAAAGGAACACAATGAGGGGATTCATTTTGCCATAGAAATTATGATTAGTGCTGCAGAAAGAAAAATTAGGGCACATTTTGACTTCTCAAATCCTCTTCTATGTCATAAACAAATTCTGACATGCAGACTGAAACATGCACTTTGAATACCAGCAGCAGACTTCCCTGGTGAGCAGTAGCTTTACTACAGTGATCTAATGAGCAACTAGAGTGCTAACATTCAGAATTTATGCTGAAGAAAGAAAAATTAGAGAGACTGCAGTAAATGAGGAAATTAGGAAACTTCATAACAAATAAATCTCCCAAGATGGCCACCAGACACAAAAGAGCCTAAATGCAGCACAAATATCACCCAGATGTAGCCCACATGTAGCCCAATGACAGAAGTGTGCAAAACACTTATTTTTTGTGTATTTGCAGTTTTATATAGTGCAGACTTGTCAGGTATTGGAAGGCTTTACATGAGCATTGGCTACATCACACAAGATCAAATTCATTTTGGTTGTAGACATGGGGAGATTAAATGATTTGACCACAATCACAGAATGTTGAGCTGAAGCAGAAACTCCAACCTGGTTCCCCAGTTGCAAAGTCTGCAGCTCTGGAAGTAACACCACATCCTCTCGCCAAGGTGCAACATTTAATCAAGTGGTCAACTGGATAAAAAAACATAAAGATTACAAATAATTTAAAAGTTCTTTGTCGCTATTTGAAAACTCAGAAAATATGTCCTCATTTTAGTTTTTTAGAGCACTAACCATAATTTTGAGGCAAATAAGACCCTCTCATATATGTAATTTCTGAAGGAAATACTCTAGGTATTACAGTTTTGATTACATCAAGATGACGTCAGGCGTTCCACACTTTTGTAATAAATATAGAATGTTAGCAATCTAGTTGTTCATTGGGATACTGTTGAGAGGCAGAGGCCAGGGGCACGGACTCTGAAAATTGAAGGCAGGTAGGAGAGTGCAGAGGCAACAATTTGACTGGGCAGGCAGGAAGGGCAGTGGCAGCACAACAGACTATGGAGGGCAGTGGAAAGGGGGCAGGGGCAACAAACCAACAATACAGGACTGGCAAGAGAGGCTGTGGCAATATAATAGACCATTGTGGGCAGAAGGAAGAGGCAGTGGTAGTACAACCATACATGCCAACAGACCCGTTTCAGCCAGGAAACGTCCAATGTTTTTAAGCTCAAATGGGCTTTATTTAATCTGTCTCCTGTCTACAATCTCCTCTTTTTCAATGTAACTCAAAGGGGAAAATCAATACCCCAGTTTTTTTTCAAAATCTCCCTCTTACCAAGTTCAAAATGTTCGCAAGTATGGTACATTGAATCATGGTAGACAGGAGGAATTGGGGTAGGGACATGGACTCGGATAACAGAGGACAGGAGGGACATGGAGAGGTACACCAAACTGACCCTACAGGGCAGGCATCAGGGTTTGCAGCAGCACAATACACCACACAGCGCATGCGGGACGGGAGTGCAGCACAACAATCCATAGAAAGCAATAGGGAGGGGACAGGACCATGTACATGGACAACAGAGAACAGATGGGAAAGAGGCAATGGTAGCTAGCTGACTATAATGGACAGACAGGAGAGAAAGCTGCAGCATAACAGACCATAAAGGGCAGGAGGGACGGATCAGGAGCATTACATTGGAAAAGACAAGCCAGGAGGGAGACAATAGGGGGTCTGCACATGGAAACAGAGGGCTGGGGGCAAGGTGGCAGGGCAGGAGCAGCAAGATGACCATGGAGGTCAGGCAGGATGGTGTCAGGACCTACTACTTGCACCTTCCTAACTAGCACAGAAGCAGAACGACGAAAGGTCCCACTGCCATCCTCAGAACGCTTCCTGTTTGGTTCCAAAACTCATCACAGGGAAGTTCCTAAGGGGGGAAAGGGGAATGGGTCGAGAAGAGACTGCTCAAAGGCCTGCCTGCTGCTTCGTGACTTCTTCTTGGTCTTCTTACAGGTCTGCCAATATTAACATCAATTAAACTTACTTCAAACTTGTTTTCTTCCTTACTGCTTCCCTTAACCCAAGTCCCTTATCTTACCAGGTTGTCTTGGATGCTTGCTACTCTTCTTACTTCTCTATTCCATCTAGCTTGGAGGAGAAGTCTTCACTCTATTCTCTTCTTGGTTTGGGAGGTCGTGCTGCTCAAGATCACCTCTTCCGCCTTTCACAGGAAAGAACAGGGATACTATAAGTCAAGGGTGAAGATTAATTATTTACTGGTGTGTGCTTTTCCTTTTCTCTCTCACTGGTACTTACTTAACAGAGAAAAGAGTGAGGCGGTGTAACGGGAATTCTGTGGTGTAGATTTGGCCTGGATACTTAAATCCCTTTAGTGGTTTTTTGGTTTGAGCTATCTTGTCAATTAGGAGTACTCTGAACCCCTCTGATATTTTAATGTAACGTTTTGAGCATTCCTCAATCTTTGCGGGACACCACGAGGTAACTATTGGCTTGAGGAAGCTTGTTTTTAGGTTCGCCCTATTTATTTCTTTTAGGATACTTTTTTGAGTGGAATTACGATAGGAAAAAGGAAAGGCTTCTTGGCGTTTATTATTTGCACCTGTTGTCACCAATATGCTTCTTTCTGACTCGATTTTTGTTTTAGTTGATTTTCCCAATAGTACCCTCGAGAACTGATTGTGTTCTCTCAGAGCGTTCTAAAATATCGAGTCTACAGGTAGCTTGTCTCCGCACCTAATCTCCGCTGTTCGGAGATGTAATCACAAATTCACGAAGGCCGATGCAACGTTCTGAACCTTCATCAGCGTCGGTCTCTGGAATCTTCAAAGCCTCTGATTTCCTCTCACGCAGCGCTTGAATGGCGCGCTCGCGTCTGAGGCAACCCGATGTTCGTTTCTTCTCAGGATTATTTATGAGCTCTCTTCAGACGCTGCGCTCGAGGATCAGCACACGCGTCTAAAAGCGTCTCCCAAAGATTATTTCACAAATAGCAATTCTTGTCACACGTTCCAATGAAAAACTATTTAGTCATGTATTACAGAGCTGAAACATATCTCCTGTGGCATAGAACTTTAGTCTCTTTTCTTTTAACCTTACAGATTATATTCTTTTTATACTCAAGGAATTTTTACTATTTTAAAGCTAATAATTCTCACTAACCTTTATCAGATGGGGAGCTTTTAAACCGGCGAAACTAACCCCGCACATTCGCAAACTACCTTAACTGACTAACATGACGCAGGGAATTCAGGTGTTCTTCTCTCAGCTTCTTCAGTGAAGTGCACAGTAGAATGTTGACACACACTTCACCAGGTGTCAGAATTCTAAAAGACTAGACCGCCAACAGCAGAGTGCTGAAGCAGTATGGGCATGTTGGCAGCAATCTTAGAATTCCATCGGTGCCAACATGCACCCCAGCTTAGTGGATTGAATGGCTTTTGATAATCTTGCGAAAGGGAGATAGAAGCCAGAAAGGCGTTACCAGGAGGAAACCTCTTGTGGGTCCTGACAGATGGGCACTAGAAACAAGACACACCATGGAGAGCAACAATGAGACTATGGTGGCATACACACAGACCATGGAGGGAAGGTGGGAGGGGGTCAGGGGCAGCTAGCTGACCACACAGGGAAGGTGGGAGGGGCCATGGCAGCACAGAAGACCATGCATGGCAAGCGGGAGGGTTAGTGGCAGCACAATGGCTATGATGGGCAAGAAGGAGGGTGCAGGGGCGTGCACAAAGGACCATGGAGGATAGAAGGGAGGGTCAGGACCTGGGCACAGACAAGAGAGTTCAGGGGAAGGGGCCTCCCAACAGACCACGCGGGGCAGGCAGGAGGAGCAGTTGCAGCACAACAGATCAGGGAGGGCAGAAGGGTGTGGCAGTAAAATGGACCATGGAGGACAGGAGGAAGGGGATAGGGGCATGGCATGTGGACAGGCAGGGTGGAGGTGGCAGGGACAGGTTACAGTCATCTGGCAATGCTAGGCAGGTGGGAGGGGAGTGGCAGCTCAACAGAACACTCAGAGTAGATTGGAGTGGCAGGTCCATGGAACATAGTGGGAAAAAAGGATGGAGCAGGGGCATGCACAAAGACATCGGAGGGTAGGGGGAAGGAGAATAGGGGCAGCAAGCTAAGCACAGAGGCTAAGCAGGAGGTCAATGATGGGCCATAGAATTGGGCAATGGAGGGCAGGAGGAGTGGACTGGTACATCATGCTAAATGAAGGGCAGTGGCAGCACATCAGACCATGCATGGCAGGAGGGAGGAGGCTAGTCCATGGATTCAGACAACAGAGGATAGGGAGGAGGTGGATGGGGCAGCAAGCTAACTGTTCAGAGAAGGTGGGTATTAGGAATTTTATTGTTTTTAAAATGTGTGTCTGTGCGAACTACTTAAAATATGAACAAGTATGCAGCATAATCTCACTTTTATTCAGGGAGAAGAGGACCTTTGTGACTGTGACTCCGGGCTGACTTGGCAGAAACACCCACTGACCCTCCACCCCCATCGCAAAATGTAATGCCCGTATAAAGGGTAGGTGGACGCAGTGTTATATAGAACATAGTCCTGAGAGCACGATTGAAAATGAAAACTAGATGTAGTATATGGTATAAACTATGCACCAAAAAGTGTGAAATAAGATGAACCGGGGCGTGAAATGTAATATGCAATACATTGTGCGCAATGACAGATTCATTGGAGAGCGCGAGATAGCACAGGCACTAGCTCGTGCTATGCGATATGCGCCTTGGAGTGTAATATGCACGGGACAGTGTTGTGTAACATAACTAGTCTCTAAAGTTGTAATATAAAATATGTGCTGGGGAGTGTAACGTTGCATATGCACTGTGACAAAGATATGGATCCCAGATTGTAGTATGTATGGCATAGCGCTGTGCGTTATAACATACACATCGAGGAAGGCACGTTAGATGGGGAAATATAACCCGTGCGAAGGCAAGTGTGGCATGACATATTCACGGGGTGGTGTTACAATGCACATGGGCTAGAGAGTGTCATAGCATACGCACTAGCTGGTAGAATACAACACAGAGGTGTGAGGCAATCGGCGGCACTGGTGGGTGTAACACAGCATTGGGCTCAGCCAGGAGCACGCTGTGACTCTCAAGTGAGGTTTGTCTCCTTTCCAGAGAGTAAAATAAAAAGTATTACACATCCGGCGGTGGATGTGTTTTTTATTAACCGTGAGGGGGGTTTCTTGCATAGTTTGGTCGAATTTTTGTCGAATCCCCTTTGAATGGCTTGGTGTGCTTGTATATTAAATGTGCCCGTCAATAGCTACCCATGTTTGTATAAATAAACAACAAGGGCGTCTACTTGGAGAGTACCCACCGGCGGGGGCGCCGGGATTAGGCACGGTAGGGCGTCAGACACGTCAGAGCTTCACTAGCAGTGTAAATACATTCCATGTGGATTCATTCTATGTATAGTCGCCTTTTAATGAATATCACGCAAATCGTCATGGTGATAGGTACATACGGTTTGTCCAGCATGTCCTAGGTGTTTCTATAAATATATATATATTTAAAATATTAAAAAACAAAGGCCGGCCCCGGGGGATGGGGTCCCCGGAGCCATAAGTGGCCTGAGGAGGGGGGCAAAGCAGCCCCCTCCTAAAGAATTTTAATTAAAAAAAGGCCATGACCCGGGGGTTGGGGTCGCCGGGGCCGATTAAGGCCTTGGGAGGGCCAAATTTATTTTTTTCAGCAAAATAAATTAGGGTGCAGGCCCTGGGGGATGGGGTCCCCAGGGCCAGTAAATTAGAAAAAGAAGGGGGGCAACACAGCCCTCCTTCTTAAAAAAATAAAATAAATAAAAGACCGGCATCACGCTGGAGGCCACGCCCCTTCCTTGCAGCACTCTGCAAACGCGCCCCCTGGCCAGTTGTAAGTTGGGAATTAATTCCCCTTCAATACTGCGGGTCCCTGAGGGCCAACTAGCCCAACAGGTATCTCCAGTGTGCGCCAGGGAGCTGCGTTGCAGACAGGTGTTCTGAGGCCACGCCCCTTTTTACACCTCTATTCAACGCAGCTCTGTGGCGCTTACTGGAGGTATCTAGTGGGCTAGTTTGACCCTAGGGGCCCTTAGGATTCAAGGGGACTTAATCTCTCAACTTAGAATGGCCACAGGGCGCGTTTACACAGTGGTGAAGGGAGGGGAAGGGGCCTGAGGTGACGTGTGCAAACAGGCCCTGTGGCGCATTGTAAGTTGGGGAAATAATTCCCTTTCAATCCTGAGGGACCCTGGGGGCCAACTAGCCCACCAGGTGCTTCCAGTAAGTGCCACTGCTCTGCGTTGCAGAGAGGTGGTGCAGGCCGTGCCCCTTTTTACACCTCTCTGCAATGGCGCTTACTGGAAGTACCTAGTGGGCCATTTTGCCCCTAGGGATCCTCAGGATTCAAGGGGACTTAATCTCCCAACTTAAAAAACGGCCACAGGGAATGTTTACACAGTGGGGAAGGAAGGGGACGGGGCCTGAGGTGACGTGTGCAAACACACCCTATGGCGCGTTTTAAGTTGGGGAAATAATTCCCCTTCAATCCTGAGGGCCCCTGGGGGCTAACTAGCCCACCAGGTGCTTCCAGTAAGCGCCACTGAGCTGCGTTGCAGACAGGTGGTCCAGGCCGTGCCACTTTTTACACCTCTCTGCAACGCAGCTCTGTGGCGCATACTGGAGGTACCTAGTGGGCTAGTTGGACCCTAGGGACCCTCAGGATTCAAATTAACTTAATCTCCCAACTAAAAACGGCCACAGGGCGTGTTTACACAGTGGTGAAGGGAGAGGACGGGGCCTGAGTTAACGTGTGCAAACAAGCCCTGTAGCGCGTTTTAAGTTGGGGAAATACTTCCCCTTCAATCCTGAGGGCCCCTGGGGGCTAACTAGCCCACCAGGTGCTTCCAGTAAGCGCCACTGAGCTGCGTTGCGGAGAGGTGGTCCAGGCCGTGCCACTTTTTACATCTCTCTGCAACGCAGCTCTGTGGCGCATACTGGAGGTACCTAGTGGGCTAGTTGGACCCTAGGGACCCTCAGGATTCAAATGAACTTAATCTCCCAACTAAAAATGGCCACAGGGCGTGTTTACACAGTGGTGAAGGGAGGGGATGGGGCCCGAGTTAACGTGTGCAAACAAGCCCTGTGGCGCGTTTTAAGTTGGGGAAATAATTTCCCTTCAATCCTGAGGGACCCTGGGGGCCAACTAGCCCACCAGGTGCCTCCAGTAAGCACCACTCCGATGCATTGCAGAGAGGTGGTCTAGGCCGTGCCCCTTTTTACATCTCTCTGCAACGCAGCTCTGTGGTGCTTACTGGAGGTACCTAGTGGTCTAGTTGGACCCTAGGGACCCTCAGGATTCAAGGGGCTTAATCTCCCAACTTAAAACGGCCACTGGGCGTGTTTACACAGTGGGGAAGTGAGGGGACGGGGCCTGAGGTGACGTGTGCAAACACGCCCTGTGGCACGTTTTAAGAGGTAGTTTTAATCCCCTGCCCTATTATATACTAGGAGCTTACAGAGGAGGTCATGCTGATCACAGGGGGACCCCAACGTATAGTGTTCCCTAGTGTATGTAGGTGTTTTCACTGTATTCTGAGAGTCTTTTAACATAGCACTGGCTCTAGGACTGGTTAGTCAGACTCAGTTACCACCAGTGTCCGTCTGAAAAAGTTGAGGGTACAGGATGATTTTGCAACAAGGCTTCTTTCTGCTCTTCTGTTTGTTCATTTTGCACGTTATCCTTCTTCCTGCACTTTTCTTCGTCTTTGAGGATTTCTGTTGCTTCTTTCTGCATTTCTTTTTTTTCTTTCTGTGTGTTTGTTCTTCTTTCTTCACATGTCCTATCTCTGTAGGCATAGTTAGAAATTAGCATATAAAAAACCTTTGAAATTCACTGAAAAAAACATAGGTTTCAGGGGCGTTATAGTTAGCTGGACTTTTCACTCGTACAAAACCATTGAAATGTGAATTGAATAAATGTTTTATGAAAATAACACTCCACACTACCAGAACATTTAGTTTGCTTATATGCTTGCAGAGTCATTTAGAACTAAGAAATCTGTTGCAAAAATAAAAGCATTGTGGGTGGCATGGTGCTTTGTCAGTGTGCTACATGTGAGGCACAGTGACAAGTACGACAACGATTGAATGCACCATGTAATCAAGCAATTAACAATTGGACAATAAGTCAGTGTGTTAATTCTCCCTGCAATGAATAACATGCTGGGTTTAAATCAGGTAAAACATCAGACCACAGCCTTTATTCCTTTAGCACCAATTGTTTGCTATACAAACCACTGAATTGGTGAAGCAACTAGAATCAGTGGGTGCCATGGCTGTACAAACATATGTTGCCCTTTAAAAGGTGTTCTCAAATGAGATAAGTGAGGTTACAGTTATGTTCACAATACCTTTTACAATACTTAACAGATGAGTTTGCAGGAGAGCCCCTGTCTGTCAGTGTAAGGAAATCCTTTTTTTTTAGTTTAAATAAAAGCTTTATTAAAGTGAAATACAAATGTACAGAAAAATCTGTAACTTTAAATGGAAAAGTCAGGTTATCAAATGCTATATGCATCAAAGAAGGCAACAATAAGAATATCCAAAATATGCCTAAAGGAGTTATACAATATATCTATTATAATATTATCAAAAATCTGTACTTATACACTCATTTTTATATTTTGCAATGAGAGAAAATAAAGAAGAAAAAGAAAAAAAAGAAGAAAGAAGAGGGGAAAAGAAAACACAAGAAAAAGGAGAGAAAGAAGAAGAAGAAAGAAGCCTACCATATATATTGCATATGTATAGATATACTGCATATTGAACCATATATCGTACTATAAATTATTCTATACAATAATTTTCATTTCATATAACAGCACAATTCATATACAAACAATTACAAAATAACAATGCATATTAATGAACAAAAAAAAATAATCAATCATGGAGGTTGTAAACCCATAGTAGAATCCTTAGAAGGTATAGGCCTTTTGTTCAAGTACCAACAAGTAAGGACTACAAAATATATTATTGTATCATCTGCATAGTAGATGTAGCTGATGCTGTATCCAGCCTGTGATGAGAACAAAGAATATTCCACCAACTAGTGACACTTATGTTCTTGGCATTCTTTCAGTTGATGTAATGACATGAAAAGCAATCGCAAGTGTCAGATCTAGGAATTTGCCTAATTTAGAGCGTGTTGGCCAAGAGTGTGAAGAACTTCCTAGAAATATATGTGTAACATCAAAGGGAAAATTTATGGAACAAATAACAGAAATAGTTCTACAAACATTTGACCAAAAAGCAGTGGTTGGGGGACAATGAAAAACATGTGTAGATATGTACAAGGAAGGGCTCCACAAGTCCAGCACATTTCTGAAAGACTTGGGTTATATATGTTGTGGAGAAAGTGGGGTAATATATAGCCTATTATAAAAATAATAAAGGGCTTGTTTAGTGCTAGCATTGGGTGAAGTATGATGTATTTTGGTCCAGATTGAGCCCGAAACCTTTAATGACAGGGGTTGTTTAAGATCAGATTTCCACAATGTCTCAACTCTAGAATTGGGATGAGAAGGAGTAACGTAATACAAATATTTGTATATATGTGATGCTTTCAGAAATGACAAAGGTGTAATTGGGTCTGGAAGTGAGGGATTTATGTGAGATTGCGATTGAGAAAGCGTGGAGATAGCATGTAAAAGAGCATTTCTCAGAGATAAAAAGCAATCAGTGCACCACTATGTATCAATTCCATAAAATACAAGAGCTGTATCCAATGTTGTTTTCTTCAAATTCTCCTTTTATTTCGACTTGCAAATGATTCTAGTCTGACATACAACATGTAGGGTGGATCAGCCAATGCATTTCATCCATTTATAAATGGACTTCCTCAGGGCATTCGCAGAGCCCAGTAATGTAACGGGCCGCTGTATTAAGATAAGACGTAATTTGTCAGCAGCGATATGCAACCATGCGCCTGTTCAAATGAGTCACTTTGGGGCAATAGTAGCCACCTTAAACTTTCTAGTGACCGTAGGGTAGGTGTGCAACACACCTAAAATGATCAATACATTAGGTCCTACACAAATTTAATGGTGGCCCAGGGTGGTCAATCGCGTGCACTCAGCACCTTGATACGTGCTGGACGGCTCTTCCCATTTGGAACATATACCAGGAGGATCGTCTTCGACTAAGCTGTCCAGCACGTATCAAGGTGCTGAGTGGACTCGATTGTCCATCCTGGGCCGCCTTTAAATGTGTGCCTGTTACATTAATGGGCTCTGCGAATGCCCTGAAGTCTATTTGTAAATGGACGAAACGTGTTGGGTGATCCACCATACATGTTGTATGTCACACTAGAATCATTTGCAAGTCGAAATAAAAGGAGAATTTAAAGAAAGCAACATTGGATACAGATCTTGTATTTTATGGAATTGATACATAGTGGTGCACTGATTGCTTTTTATTTTGAACATTTTCCAGTCCAGTTGAGGACCACACCTTGACAGTGGGTGTTTCTGATCGGGTGCACACATACTCTTGTGGGGGAATTCCCTTTATATACTGTTCTTTGGGGCTAGCAGGTTAGATGCTAGTAACTACAGGGCCTCAATGTCAATTGTTTTTATCAGCATTTTTAAGAGACTCATACTTGGTGGCTTAAGTAGAAGGAAGAGCAAAGTTAGTTTGAATATCAGAAAAAAGAAGATGAGACACATCACATAATATTTGTTTTATTTGGATTATACCTTTCTGAACCCCTTATTTCCAGAAATTTAAGAGATTGATTATGCCAAAAAGAGGATTACAAGAATTCTTGTATTGGGAACAAGGGTCTCATGAGAATATGGGAGGATAATATATTAGAATAACACTTGTGGAGACCACTTAAGTCCAGTGCCAACATAGCTCTCAGACAATACTTATTCAGATTTTGAGAAATTCAGTTGATAGCCAGATAACCCAGAATATGAAAGTAGTAGATTAGTAAAGGCTGGGATAGGTGCTTCCCGATCAGAGACATAAAGGATCACATCATCCGCATAAGCCAAGAACTTAATCTCTATATCTTTATTAAGCCATGGAGTGCCGGAATGTGTGCAAGAAGGGTTCAAGGGATAAAATAAAAAGCAAAGAAGACAAAGGGCATCCCTGTCTGGTGCCCCGCAAAAGGGGAATATATGCTGACTGGGAACCATTTAAAAAAACAGACGTCATCGGGAGGAATATAATATAGCTATATATTTGAGAAAGGCTGCACTAAATCCATGCCATTCTAGAACCTGCATCATAAATTTCCAGTTAATGTGATCAAAAGCCTTTTCGGCATCCAATGTTACAGCCGACAGAGGTGTATGATCTGAGGAGGCCAAATGTAATATATCCAAAAGTAACCGAGAATTATCAGTCATATGCCTGCCTTTAACGAAACCTGTCTGTTCAAATCCAACCATGTCAGAATTTAAGGGTGAGATCCTAATTGACAAAATCTTGGCGAAAAGCTTACAATCTAAATTAATAATGGAAATGGGCCTATAGTTGGCCCATAAAGAGGGGTCCATGTCTTTCTTAGGGATCAAGCAGATCATAGCCTCTAAAAAGGTCCCCTTAGCTTCCTCCTCCGAAAGAAACCATTGATATAAAGTAAGTAAGTGTGGAAGCAGAAGATGAGAAAAACAGAAATAAAATTCAACAGAAAACCCGTCTGTACCCGGTTCTTCATCTTTGGGTAACACACAGTGAGCAGACTTTAGTTCAGGAATTGATATAGGCTCTTCCAAAAAATAAAGCTCCTGTAATTGCTGCCATCTTGGTGGGAGAGAATGAAAGTAGGAGTCTAGTGCTTCATCAGTGGGGAAATGGTCCGGTGTATATAAATCTGTGTAAAAAACAGTAAAGCATTTCAAAATGTCATCATTCTTAACATGAGGATATCCATTATCATCCAAAATCTTAATTATTTTAGATTTGTAAGACTTGACCTTCAAATAGTTGGCAAGTAGTTTCCCTGCCTTATTACGTCTACCATAAAACATAGAATTTATTTTTAATAAAGAACCAGCAGCTTCCTCTGTAGACCTTTTGTAAAATTTAAATTTGGTTCTCATTAAATGTTAAAGCACACTATCATTATTAGTGGTGAAAAACTCATGACCTAATTGCTTGATGGACTTAAGTAATAATGAGGATTCTTTATTGGCTTTTTTCTTCTTAACCAAAACAAAATTAATTATATATTTCCGCGGGCAGAAGCTTTAAAAGCATCCCAAACAATATGAAATGGGATATCAGGTGTGATATTTTGCAAAAATATTATTTTATGAAGCATTCAAAATCATGTACAAACTCTTTATCTTTAAATAAACTATTATTAAAGTACTATATATTACATTTAGATGTCTTCGGCAATAAGTCCAAATCTATAAAAACAGGTGCATGATCTGAGATTAGTATTGAACCAATTTGAGCTTGAGTTAGAGAGGCAACTAAGGAGGGTGAGAGAAATAAATAATTTCCTAGTGCCGGAGAATAAAAAGTGTATTCTAAGGTGTCCAGAGAAAATAACCTCCAGGCATATACTAATCCTGTGGAATGAACAAATCGTGTAAATGAGTTTTGCATCTTATTAGGGACAAATTTAAGTTGTCATTATCTAGGAAACGATCAAAAATCTGATTAAAATCACCACCAACTATTAGATTTGCATTTGTACAGGAACATTGAACCACAGACACTTGTTCCCAGAAATGTACATCTATACCGGTGGGGCCATAAATATTTAATATAGAAATAGGTTTGTGATGAATGGTGGCATGAATTAAAACCCATCTACCATCCGCATCTCTTTCCTCCTTCTCTATCACCAAGGGAAGGGATTTGTGTACTAGAATAACAACCCCATTCTTATGATCAAAAGCTGGAAAACAAAACATTTGTCCGACACAATTTTTACGTAGTGAATTTAAATCCTTATCAATTAAGTGCATTTTCTGTAATAAAGCAATATTACATTTAAACGAAGCTCGATGGGTTAGAACTTGTTGCTTTTTAATAGGATTACACAAGCCCGTAACATTCCATGAAATGATCTGAGTGAGTTTATCAATGTGATGTTTAAACATATATATTAAGTCAATATATCTATAAAAGGAAACCATTGCAACAAACCAACTGAATATAAATAGCTGATGAATTATTACAATCAACATATGCATTAAAGCACAACAATACATGGTGAAATCAATAAGAAAAATTATAAAAAAGAAAAACAAATGATAAAAAGACAGGGTAGAGAAAGAAAAAGAAGAAGTAAAAATAGGAAGAGCGAGAATCGTCTTGGGGGAGATGAAAAAGATGACAAAAAGCAAAGAAGAGCTTTAGTCATGAAAAAAGAAGAACACATCTTGTGTAAGAAGAATATGTCGGAGGGGTAGAAAAGTGCAAGACCAAAGACAGCTAGCAGATGAAAAACCATTAAATGACAGAACAATAGTAAGGGACTACAAGTTAACAGACGTCCAGAACTTCTCCTACCAAGGTATTTTATTTTTTTCTAATAGTAATTGGGCTCCTCCTCTTGACCAGTCTAGACTAAAATTCATCAGAACCATAGAGGCATGTTTTTGATTTTGTGACAACATATGCAGTAAACTTATCCGGATATGCTTAAAATATACAGCAGTAAATGCCTATCAGTAGCAACCAATGGCTCTGTAGTGTGGAGTAATGCCAACCCTAACACATAGCCATCATGTAAAAACTATTTTCTTTGTCGTATGCTGCCCGTACTAAGATCTACCTCCACATATCTCTTGCATAATGTGCTCGATGTATCATATGTCGCAGATCAAATTCAAGTAAGAGGATAGTGCTCTTAGCACAAAATTTGGAGCATGGAGGGATCAAAGTTCACAAGGGACATCATTAAGGATTGTTAAGCTTTGGAGCATATTAACAAAATCCCATGGCCAGCATACATGGACAACCTATTAAAGAACATCGATAAAGACCTATTGGTAAAAAACTCTCACAGACATTTTGCAATTTGGTGAAAGTGAAATTAAAAAATTGTATATAAAGAAACTAAGCCAAGGATGAGCTAGGAGAGATGAAGAAAAAACAAGCATATCAAGATATATGGTTAGTATTGAGTCGACAGGTCTACCAAATTATCTGGTTAAGGTTACAAACACCCAAGATAGATTTTATTTGACAAGACTGCATTTACGCACAGGCCATGAACTGGTGGCTTTCCCCAAACTTGAAAAATGGCAGAAAATAAAAGCCCATGTGATGGGAAAGCAAATCAGTCCACGATGCACTTTATGCTGTTTTGTAAGTTTTATCAAGATATCATAAAAACATTTTTACGCCCAATTTTTATTGTACAGAAACTATTCTTTTATAAGGATGCTATGAAATTTCTTTGTACCCTTGATATTGAACTAGCCTGTCGTGCTGTTGCTGGTTTTATATGCAGGGCCATACAAGGAAGGAAATCCCTTGTACATCTAGACCGATTAGTTTATGAAGTCAATTGAAGGGTGACCCTTGGATGAAAAGTAAAAATATTAAATGGGATAACAAGATGATTTTTACAGATGAAGTTTTAACTGTAATACCGTCCATTATATTAAATTAATTGAGAATACTTTTTTAATTGTATGTACTTTTATTAACCTCTTCGCTGCCAGGAATTTTCCCACACTGTGCTAAGCGTTTTTGGGCTGTTTGGGGTAGTTTGCGCTTAAGCCCCTGTAACATTTTGACCACATAAGGTATTCACACCAAATTTGCGTCCTTTTTTTCCAACATCATAGGGAATCCGAAGGTACCCAGGGTTTGTGGATTCCTCTAAAGGGGACACTGAAATTAGCCAAAATACAGCTAAATGTTGTTGTTTTTGGAAAAATGGGAAAAAAGGGCTACAGATGAAAGCGTCTGTTTTTGTCCCTGAAAATGGTATCAAAAAAGGGGTTATGGAGCTGAAATCACAATCTTCCCAGCTTTCAGGGACAAGCAGACTTTATCAGAAACCCAAATATTTTACACAGTTTTGGCATTTTTCTGGGACATAGCCTATTTTTGTTATTTTTTGTGCTTTTAACCTCCTTCCAGTTAATGGTAGAAATGGATATGAAAGCAATAAAGGATCCTGGAAAGCTATACGTTTTATAAAAGTAGACAAAATTCTTAATTCAGCAAGGGGTCATTTGTGTAGATCCTTCAAGGTTTCTTTATAGAAACTAACAGTTAAATATAGGAAAAAATGAAAATTAGTTGAAAAAAACATCAATTTGTGTCAACGTTTTCACCTGAGACTTCATCTAAATATGACTGCTATTTGAAAGCAATATACCGTTACATCCGCTGGACCTTTCTGGTTGTGGGGATATATAGGACTTGTAGGTTCACCAAGAACCCGACGAACCCGGAGCCAATAACGGACCTGCGCCTTGCAATGGTTTTTTATTATGTACCGGGTATATAGCAATTATTTTGGGAAAATGTATACATGGAAAAATCGGTATGAAAAACACCTATGTATTTCTGAAATGGTAACAAAATATAGAGTTTAAAAACAGTAGATATTTGCACATTTTTCCGAAATTGGGAGTACCCAGACTAGCATGAGAATTATAGGTCATTTTTTAAAATGACTTCTTTTTTACACATTGTCTTTCCTTTGGCAGAAATAAATGGAAAGCCAATTGGTAATAACAGTTGTTCCACAATTCTGTGTTACTCTAAGTCTCCCGATAAAAATGGTACCTCACTTGTGTGGGTAGGCATAGTGTTTTCTTTTACAAACGTTTAGGTTTGCAAGGGATTCTGGGTAACAGAACCTGGTGAGAGCCAGTCAAGTCACCCCATCCTAAATTCCCCTGGGTGTCTAGTTTTCAAAAATGTATAGGTTTGCTAGGTTTCCCTAGGTGCCGGCAGAGCTAGGGTTCAAAATATACAGCTAGGCACTTTGCAAAAGAGTGTCAGTTTTCACAGTATGTGGTGTGTCCACGTTGTGTTTTGGGCCGTTTCCTGCCACAGGCACTAGGCCTACCCACACAAGTGAGGTATGTGGTGTGTCTACGTTGCGTTTTGGGCCATTTCTGGTCACGGACACTAGGCCTACCCACACAAGTGAGGTACCATTTTTCTAGGGAAGACTTTGGGGAAAACGGGGTGGGTGGAATTTTGTGGTTCCACGCAGATTCCAGAACTTTCCACCACATAAATGTGGGGAAAACGCGTTTTTTTAAACAAAGTTTGAGGTTTGCAAGGGATTCTGGGTAACAGAACCTGGTGAGAGCCAGACAAGTTACCCCATAATGGATTCCCCTTGGTGTTTAGTTTTAACAATTTTACAGGTTTGATAGGTTTCCCTATGTGCCAGCTGCGCTAAGGCCCAAAATCCGCAGATAGGCACATTGCTAAAAAAAAGTCTGTGCCTAGTAGGCTTTCTGCCGCCCTGGGGGATTCGGGGGGGGGGGGGTTCTCCCCGATATGTCCCCAAGGGGGGCAGAAAGACTGCAACAATTGTTTTGGGGGTGGGGGCATTGGTATGCCAATTCTGGGCAGCCCCCACCCCCATGCCTTAAAAAAGCTAGCATAATCTCTGTCGCGTAGTGGGCTTTCTGCCCCTCCGGGGGTAGATCAGGGGCTAACGTCCCCATCTGCCCACCAAGGGGGGCATAAAGGCTGTGATTTTGGTGGGGGCATTGGCATGCCCGTTTTGGCCAGCCCCCACCCTAAATAAAATTGCCCCCAAAAAAATCCCTGGTTTCTAGTGGGCTTTCTGCCTCCCCAGGACGTGCGCGCTGATCGTCATTTCATAGAAACCAAGGAGGAGGCCTCGGGAACTGGGGAAGCTCTTCCCCAGCTCCCGAGGCTTTCGGGAAGAAAAATAAATCCCTCCGGTGCCATGTGTCAGGACGGCCGGGAGCCGTCCTGCGCACACGAGCACCATTGTGCACAACAGTTCCCGGCCGTCATGCGCACGGAAAGGGATAATCAAAAAAGATTTTAATAAAGTTTTATGATGACGATGATGACAGCACGGAGACAATCAGAGTCCTGAAAAAGAGACAGAGAATATAAACTAGAGTATAGTATTCAACTTATAGAAAAAATAATGATTAGTACACAAATAAAACACCTTACCAAACACGAGGTAACATGGGAACAGTAGTTGTAGGCAGAGAATACTTGGAGAACATACATCAAAAGAGGGAGTTCAAATTAGATAACACATTTCTGCAAGATGGAACAAATATATAAGAAGGAGGTTAAACAAGTATACCAATTGAATAAGAACAACAACTATCATAAACAGACACATGAAAATTGAACATGAGACCACTGGTGATAATATAAAGAAACATACAAGTTAAGGCACATATTTAATTCAGCAACAAGGTTCAAAGACAAAGACCATAACTGATGAGGCGACATTCAAACCGAACGTTTAGGTTTTCCCGAGATCCATAACATCGCCTTTATGCTGTAGAATACATTTCTTCAGTCCTTCAGGGCAGTCAAATGAAAAAGTTTGGTCCTAGTACGTGACTTTAAAGAGGCATGGGTGCACGACTCCATATCTTGCTTTCACAGCTCGTAGAGTTGGCCGGGAAGACAAAATTCCTTTCATCGGGCAGCGGTTGCGCGTGCTACATGCTGAGAAAGAAAGATCTTCTGTCCAGACCATAGAATTTGCTTCCTTTGTTCAGCTGCCAGTAAAACTATAAGCAGTTGAGTGTATTCTAGAAAAATAAAAATGATTCCTCTGGGCGGCCAGAATTAGGACCAATGCGATGGGCACGTTGTAAGTTGAGTTGAGTACCTTCTTTCAGGCCCACCAGTTTGGGGATATGCACCCCAAGAAAGGTGAGCATGTCTGACCTCTCAGCTCCTTCCGGAATTCCATAAATTCAAAGATTATTATGCCTGTTGCGGGTTTCTAACTCTTCTGTCTGTTGCTTCAAGAGTACTATCTCTTCAGACATACCATCAATTTTGACAGCAACGTCCTGCATGTCAATAATTTGTAGTTCAAAATTTGTCACTCTGGACTCCAGCTTAGACCACATCTCCTCAAAAAGTTGAAGTGTAACGTTAGTCTCCATGACGAAGGGTTTCAAATGCTTTATTTCTTCCATTAGGTCTTCTAAATCCAGAGGTAAGGGAGACTTAGTAGGAAAACCCGGGTAATTTTGTTGCCTCTTAGGTGGAGCATTTGAGTCTTTACAAGCCGGGGGCATGCCAATAGATGGAGTAACAGCTTTAAAAGAGGACTCCATAAGGATGCAAAAAATCGCAGAAACTGAAAAAAGACCAAATGCAACACTCAGAAAAATATCCAAGTTGTATGCACAGCTACAAAATATCAAGTGTGGCCCCTAATACTGAAATATGAGCAAAGTCAATAGTCGTCAATGGAGCGGATATCCAAACATAGACCAAGCTGTGAGGTCTCCTGTGTACTAGACAGCGAGTAGGGCCATTTCCTCCAAAATTGCAGCATTAAAACCAAGCGAATAAACATTTAGAAGCATATTCAAAGAAACTTGCAGTGCAGAATTCCTGTCAACACATTATTTAATTGCCATGTGTTTAATATGATGTCAGAAGCATAATATACTCCTCATATGCCAGGACACAATAGAGTAACCACTGTATGGCACGAAATATGGTTAAAAGCAGGTCCTCTAGGCTGCTTTGTCTCCATTATATGCCTGGGAGCCATGAAGCAAATAGATAATGCAGCGAGACCAGGAACCAAAACCAGCGCGCTTCACCAATTAAGAAAATGGTGGCCGCAAACTGCCGTTTCTGTGGTGCGCGGCGCTGAGAAGCAAAGACAGGATAAATGATTGAAAAAATCACAAAATGAGGAAAAATACCTCGCTTCTCCACGTTCACACACTGAGTCACTCGAAGTCTCTGAATTCCATTATGGCCGCCCGTAGCTGCCTCACATCTACGGTGCCGAGCGGAGCTTCAAAAACTTGCGGCCATCTTGTGGACCGCTTGGCCACGCCCCCCAAGGAAATCCTTCTTTCTAATGATTCCTCATTTTTATATGCTTTTTATTTTTTTAACTTTACCGCTCTAGTAGATCTGATCTGGTAGGGAGACATTAGCCATAGATCCTCAGTTTAAATGGTATACATTTTTTATTTACATATTCCCAAAGCTATCACTTTAGTAAATCCACTGTCTGAGTACAAGACCCCTGTGTAGGGGTGTGAGGTAAGGGGATAGGAGACATGGAAATATTTCTCACATCTGCAACGTTATATAATTTTAATATACATGTTTACCTGCATCCATAGCTTCAGGGCAATCTAGCTGTGTGGGGCTTACTGGAGGTAAAATGAGGGCTAGGTGGCTCCCAGGGACCCTGAAGAGGCAAGGGGACATCATGCCACAACCAAGAGCATGCCAGGAGGTGCGTTTGCAGAGTGGTGGAGAAAGAGGGCTTGGCCTGCGACCACCTCTCACCAATTCCACTGTGTGGAGCTTACTTGAGGTAACCGGTAGGCTAGTTGGCCCCTAAGTACCCCTAGCAGCAAGGGGACTTCATCCCCAACATAGAGCATGCCAGGAAGCGTATTTGCAGAGTGGAAGACAAAGGGGGCTTGGCTTGGTATCAGAACTCAGCAATCCCCCTGTGTGGGACTTACTGGAGGTAATAGGAGGGGTAGTTAGCCCCCAAGTACGTTCTTGGGGGGCAAATACCCCTACTGTTACCTCCAGTAAGTTCCACGCTGTGGGATTGCTAAGAGGTTTTTGGAGGCCACGCCAATTTCTCCACCACTCCACAAATGCACCTCCTGGTGCACTACTGGTTAGGGGATGAAGTCTACCTTACTCCTGAGGGACCTTGGGGGCCAAGAAGCCCTCCTGGTACCTCCTGTAAGTCCTGAGCAATGGTTGGAGGCCCAGTGATTACTGCATGCCTATATCTCAAAGCATGTCACCAATTGCATGCTTTGTGGGGCTCAGATATGCAGCATAAAAGCATAAGACCGCATAGCTTCTAAATCCTTTTTAGGTCATTTTAAGGAATATGGACATAAATGAATGCTCCCAATGAGGCCAATATTTTACATATTATCTAAATTAGACATGAAAGTGCAGCAGGGACTGTCAGGAGAAGAGTAAGGGAAGAACTATGATGGGGGTTTCAGAAGCCCCACCAAAGAGATATGTGAAAGCTAAGGCAGATGAGAGCCAGACCAACGACGAAAGGAACCAGCCACAACAGGCTCCCACCTAGTTGCTACATTGGGTCCTGGACATAGAAAATAAAGGGCTCAGAGCATTTACGATCTCTTACAGAACACATAGAGAGACTCTTTACAAGCAAATAACACAGTGCTGACATGTCATGTCTATAAACAGCAACACACACAGGGGCATATGTACAAGCCCCTATCACCATGGGAAGTCACTTTTTGTGAAGTTCTCATGGTGATAGGGGCTTTCCTTATGTACAAGGCAACGTTAAGCCACTTAATGTGGCTTAATGCTGAATTGTACATAAGGCACCCTTTCATGCTATGGTTAATGAGAAAGGGGTGTGCAGTGGGTGTTGCGGTGGGCGTTCCACCGCAACACCTATTGTATTTGGCGCTGCCCCTATGTACAAGGGTGGTATAAATTGGAGGCAGCGCCACAATTGAGACCAGGAAAATCCTGTTTTTAAGTTGTTGAAATGAGGAGAAATGCATTATTTCTCCTAGTTTTTAGGTCTCGCCTTGGCAGCGCATGCGCTGCATGCGCTGTCTCAGCGAGACCTAAAGTAATCTCTATATGTTGGCAAGCAGCCGGTAGTTTCTCCTGCTGCTTGCCATTTGTTTAGTGTTGGCTTAGTGTTTCTTACCTTGTTTTTCAGTGGCCCGACTTCCGCGTAGTCCGGAAGCAGCGGCCACCAACTACAGTTTTAGTCCGCACTGTTCGGACTTTTCCTTTGTCTTGCGCATCGCTGCCTGACCTAAACAAGGCAGCGGCACATGTGTAAGGAGTTGGTGTGCGCGAGGGGTGGGCAGCGCATGCTGCTTGTTTTGTTTCCTGCTACCTGCTCCTAGCAAGCGCTATGGTCACCAACGCTCGCTGTTTGTGAGCAGAGCTTTGGGCACCAGCGCTTATGTTGAACGGCAGGTCAGTGTGTGTAAAGCGTTTTTGTTGTTTGTGGGTATAATCTATAGCCGCGTGAATGTTCAAATGTTTTATGAAGAAGGGCACTGGTCTACCAGTAGAAAACCAGAGCACAAGGGGTTGGTGGGAGGTGATGTTGTACAGCTCAGCACTGACTTCTTTAAGTGATTTGCTCAAAAGCACAGGATGTGGATGCGACCCGAGGCGCGAACCCTGGTTTCCAGCACCAAAGTCGGCAATCTAGCCGTCAGACCACAGCCTCTGCGGGTGTGGCATTATCCCGCCAAGATATCTCTGTGAAACTGTATGGTACATACAACTAATTACACATCCAGACATCTGCCAAACACTGAGCTACTGGCTTGTTTCACCACCATCACTCCCTCTGGATTCACACTGAGGTAAGGTAATATAGCCCCAATCACCTTGAGTGTCTCTATGCAATCCGCATTCCTCTTTGGTGTCACCGGGACGATCTTTAGACCGGAGCACCCAGTAATATCACAGATACCATTTTTGGTACCAGCTCGCAGATTGGATGGTGATTTCAAATGCGCTTTTGGTGCTATCCCATACGCTTCAGTAGCTTACGGAGTTCCCATTTGGAGCAATAAGAGGTTGTCGAGGCTTCAGTGCATAATCAGTCTTCTTACACTACCAGAAGGAGACGCACCTGATTCCATTAGTGTTTTACAGTTCGCTCATCAGCATGTGTTAATAATGTTAAAACTTTCGAGATCAATAAAATATTTACACATATACGTTCTGCCTAAAGCAAGCACTGCTAACGATTGTTAATGTTCCAAGGAACATTACAACATTGATTCAAGCAATGGGGGAGGGGCCACAAACAGGGGGCGGGGGTCGAGGCACGGAGACCTGGGCCTAATCCCCGTTTTGTGCAGCTCTGTCACAATTACTTCATCGACAGCCTCCCTTCACTTTCCGCCGCCTCGACAGCCTCGGCAGCCTCTGCAGCTGGACGTCACCTGTGCTTATCCATGCTACGGCATTCAAGAGAGGTGCAGCCAGGGGCACTGGAATTATGCTGTTCTTTGGGCGCAAAGTTTTCCCGCATAATTATGGATTTACTGTAATTGCCACATACGCTATTATTTGCTGCATAATTTGCTTATTTTAGCAACCACAAAAGATTTGACTCAAACGGATTAAGAGTTATCAAAACGTTACTTGGCCCTTGGCAAAGGTTGACTGGCCTTACAGTTGCTTTTTAATGCATGCCGGTGTTAAACTGGTACTAATGAAGTGAAACCGTGCATAGCTGGTGTTAACATGTGTAGACATGACAACATCATGAAGTAATATCCAAATGTGCGGCATTACTTCTTTTATGTTGCCTTTTCTTGCCGCATAATTTTTGCCTGGTCCTTGTCGCATAATTCCAGCTGCCCTCGGTGTAGCTCCTGTAAGCACAGAAGGGCACCCAGGGGACTGGACATATGACATTGACGGCAGTGCGCGGCACCGGTGCCTCCTCGTCAGCCATGATACCACATCCACAGAATCCTGCCTGACATTTTGGTGTCATCTGTTCGGAACTGCTCCGAGTCACAAGGAAGGCGCTATATATTACACAGAAAGAGGGCCGACCTGTCTTCGCAGTTTTGTAAACAAACTTAAACGATGTGTAAGCGAGTTTAAGCTATTGGTATTGTAAATGACAATGCCTTTTATTTATGTTTCTAAAACGAAAACAAAAATAAAATGCATTGTTATTTGCAATGTCAATAGCTCAAACTAACAAACAGAATTGCTGTAACTTAAACGAGGGCGAGACCTGTTGCATTTTCAATGCTTGTTTCTTTCGCCATGTGTGCTGCCTTGTGCAGCACACATGAAAAAGCAAAAAGCTATGGTTTGTTTAAACCTTTAAAAAAATGCCATTTTGTAATTTTCATGTGTGCTGCATGAAGCAGCACACATGAAAGTTACAAAATGGCATTTTAGGATTGTTTATGTGCAGGAAGGAACACTTTCCTACACATAACCAATCCTCTCCTGCACACACATATCCTGGCACTCTGGTGCAAGTGTGCCTGTGTTGGTGCTAAGTTGTTAAACTTAGCGCCATCGCAGTGGGAAATGCAAGGCTGCACCACATTCTTGTAAATATGGTGCAGCCTTGCGTTTCTGAAGTGGTGGAGCATGTTGTTAAGCCCAGGAGGCTAACCACATGCTCCACCACTTCATTGTGCATATCCTCTACAATCTTACAGAATATCTTACAGACATCTAACCTGGTACAGTGGGATACCAGTGTGATCACAACCTCATGCACCAATTCTATCACTTTACTATTATTGTATAGTATATGTATAAAAATAACTCAAACAAGCATTAGCAGTGCCATTATGCCTGTCTTATGAGTGAAAGTGCCTTTTGTGTCACTAATGGAAGTACACACTCATTAAGCCATCATACATGCACTCATCTTAGCAGCTGTGCATCATTCATCAATCCTCTGACTCATTCTTTTATTCATCCTCTGACACAACCGCAATAAAGCACTAATAAACTCAACAACATATGCAAGATAAATTGAAAGAATACAAGTAGGAAAAAGTCAACATGATGATTTCTGAACATGGTTGGCATATGTTTGCTATAACAAAAATATACATAGCTGTGGCTATCCATTTCACAAAAATATTTTAAATACTCTCTGAATATTTTAAAGTTCAAGCATGGCCACCTCATACAGAACCAACTTGTTGGTCATCATGGAATGGTAAAACAATGATACTCTATGGACAACAGCATTTCATAATGATCAGTTTAGATGAAGTTGCCACGTGGAAAGTGGCGCACTGCAGATGACATGAGCAGCAAGCAAGCAACCCATTAGCATTGCCTGGAAAGGTGTAGTATCCTCTTAAGAACCATTGGAATAAAAAGAGGAGAAACAAAGAAATTAAAGGAGAACTTTAGAAGGACAACATTTGAAACTGAAGGGCTGATCAATCAGCCCTGACATGGAAACATACTTATTTTCTGGTAGCTGTGCAGATGTAATCAGAAAATGCCATCATTCAAAATAACAAAGACCGATGCAGACTGAAAAAAATACCCTATGCAGTTCACTGTCATGTATGGAAGCAGAGTGACAGCAAGGACATGCCATGACACTCAGACAGACCAAGGTTAGAACAGAGAAGTCCCAATGGCCCTCTTTGTATCTATATAAATATATGTATGTAGTATTATTTTGTTTATTACTGATCTGGCAGACTGTCAAGGAGGAATGCTACCAAGAATTATTACAGTGTACATCATCTTCCCCTAGTTTTTGTCAGAGGTAGTAACTAACACTAAAATCATTCCATACAAAGGTATTTTTGAAATTTTGGGTAACAAAATAAATGTTTGTAGGCTTTAATATAGAGACTGTTGACTTTAACATATGCTTTTGATAATCAATATGTCAAGTTTAGTGTGTTTCATAATAAACTGACCAGACCGATGTCAACAAATATTTTTCCTAGTGAACCATTCAGAGCAGTAGCTCGTATCAATGGCTTATCACCTTAACTAACAGAGACATCCTGTACTACGCATAACCTTGCCCATAAGGCAACCATCAGGTATACAGTCATAAAATTACATAATGTACACAATTACATTTGTCAACAAAATACTATCTGTTCAAAGAGGCCCTAGCAAGAATTCTGACAGTATAAATCTGTATCCATGGTTTGTCAGAGGGGGATAACCGCATCAAAATGCATGCCTACTATGGAAATCTGTAAACTTTCATGTAACGAATACCTCTCTGTAACAATCAACCCTCAAATGCCTATTCACTTTAACATATGCTTTTCACGATCAATATATCAGACCCACTGCCTTATTGTAAATTTTCATTATAAAAATCAGGTTCATAACCTTTATCATTGGCTTGTCACCATAAGCCTCTCAGAACTACTGTGTTGATTGATAAGACTTCTCGCAAGGCAACCATCAAGTACACCATAATTAAATTACAAATATGTGCAAACTACAATTGTCAAAACAATATAAAATCCCTAATAATATAGCCCAATAACGTTCACCATAGAGTAATTTGTTTATCCTGATGGTTTGTTCAGGAGGGTCACTAGCACCAAAACCCTTGCTCACTACAGTAATTGGCACGATTTCATGTAACAAAATACTTGCTTACAAGCTATCTCTCATTGAAAATACAATCCACTCATAAAAAAATGTGCTTTAATACATGCTTTTTACAATAGGTTTGTAAGGCTTTCTTGCTTTGTCATAACTTTTCATTATAAAAAAAGCACACCTAAGCAATCTGACATAAGCTTTCCCAATGAATTTATAAGGTTTTTACCCTTTTCCAATGGCATGACTCTGAAAACAACTCTAACCTACGGAAGTACGCAGAAACTATCAACCATCAGGCACACTTTTATAAAATTACAAATATGACCAAAATGACAGTTGGCAAAACATCATACAGTCCCTCTTGTAGGGTCAAGCAAGAATCATTATAGTGAAATTCCACTCTCAAGGTTTGTCAGAGTGGGAGACAAAGACCATTATGCTAGACTAAGATTGTAATCTGTGAGATTACATGTAACCAAACACTTTTCTGTGGCCTGTAAAATAACATGACAACAATTCCCTCCTAGAGGCCTACTGGCTTTACCATATGCTTTTTAAAATAAATAACCCAGGCTTACTGCCTTTTCAATATATTTTCATATTTAAAAGGCCTGACCTAGTGCATCGGGCATTACATTTTCCTGCACATCAATCAAGTCTATTGCTGTTATTAAGGGCTTGCCACAAGAACCAACTCAGGCCTACTGTGCTAAGGATTAATCTTTCCCACAAGGCAACCATCAGACATACAGTTATAAAATTGCAAATGTGTACAAAATTACATTTTGTAAATCCAAATAGTATCTCTCCAAACTGGGCTTAACAAAGTTGCTCACAATGCAAATCCTGTACACTCATGGTTTTTCAGAAAGTGTAGCTAACAGCAAATCCCTTGCCAACTAAGGTAATCTATGCAATTTTATGTAACAAGAAAACCTATCTTTAGGCTTTAATATGTAGTAATATTTATTCAATCTAAATTGTCTATTAACTTTAACATATGCTAATCACAATCAATATGTCAGACCTACTGCCTCTATTGTAACTTTTCCATAATAAAATGATGATTACCGTAGTGCATATTTTGTATAGCCACAGTTTTTTCAAGTAAATAGCCAACACTAAAACCCTTGCCTAGAACAGTAGAGTAATATGTGAATTTACATGTAAAACAGTACCTGTCTACAGGCTTTAGAACAGTGTTATAACAATCTATCATTTAAATGCCTATTTCTTTCACACATGCTTCTCAGAATAAGTAGGATAGGCCTATTGGCTTTGTCATAACATTTGATAGTAAACAGATCAAACCTATAAAATCTGGCATACTTTTTCCCAATGAACTGATGAAGCCTTTATCCTTTCACATTGACTTTACACTTTACCAAACATTGGCCTAGTAAGTGCACATAAACTGACAGCCATAATACATACAGTTATAAAATATGTAGAAAAATACAGCTTACAAAACAATATACAACCACTCTCAAAAAGGCCTAACAAGAATAATCACTGTGAAAATCCCCAGGGTCTGTCAGAGTGGGTGACCAATGTCAAAACCCTTGCACGCTACGATAATCTGTGAAATTCCATGCAATAAAATCTACATCGGTAGTCTATAATATAGAGTAATAACAATCCACACTTAAGAGCCTAGCGACTTTGACATATGCTTTTCACAGTATGTCAGGACAAGTGCCATTATTATATAATTTCATAGTAAACTGATGAAACCTATAGACATGGTCATTGACTTGCCACAATATCTAACTAATTCCTCCTAAAGTGAGTATAAACGTTGTGGCTAGCCAAAAAGTGCAATACATGCAGTCTTTTTAGTTGAAGCACACAAATTCGACCTATCAAATCCTGTACTCAGGAGACCCAACATGGAAGTAGTGCCTAACCACCTCTCTCAGTAGAACTCTGAAAAATATTTTTTGTTCATCATATAAAGTCAAGTGACAGTTGCACTGTCAAGTCAGTCCTCAAAATCCATGTAGGTTAATTAAGGGCTGTCCTCCTCCCATCTGTGCTGCTGCCAGAGAACAAACACTATAATTTATCTAGATATCTAAGACAATTTAACTTATTTTGTCAAATTGGGAAATTTTTCTAACTGTTGTTTTTTCACATGAATGTCTGTAATATTTTATTGTCTCCCACATTTTCATTTTATGATATTGCAAGCGTTTTTAATTCTTTTAAGTAGTATTTCTTTTTCATTTGTAAACATTCACCCATGAAACCAAGCTATGCCTGACAAAGCAGCTCAAGAGAACTATGAAAAAAGTAAGATTAGCGGGTACTTTTATGTGTTAGTTCATTGTAAAAGGACTATTTGTCCAAAGCTGCAACAAGCTGTATGCATTTAAGAAACTTCTGTGTTGCCAGACTTTGACAAATTACTGTACAGCTTTAACTCAGCTCTAATGTCCACATGAACTTTGCTTTAATTGTAAATTAATATACGCCATGCTCAGATCTTGGCACTATATGAAGCCAGCAGCTGCCAGAAATAATAGTTTCAGGGTTTTGTGATCATTGCTAAGTAACTGAGAGTAATGAAATCTTTAATAGGGGAACACCTATTTCTATTAGAAATATCAGGACATTTTATACAATGGTACTTACGTCAATCGCCATCACATGCAACATCCCTCAAAGTTCAGCCTTATCCCCAATATGTTCAATAATTACATATATCTTCTCGCCAAGATTCTTTACTTCTATGATATTGGCAAAGGACAAACAACTCCATCTCTAGCTTGATGGTAATCAATCGAAGGCACTAGGACAGATTAATAAAAAAGGCACACAACGCAGCAAGACAACTTGCAGCGCTGGGTTGTGTGATGAGGAGAGTGCAGTAATGAATCATATCTACTAAGATATGGTGCATTCCTACTCTCTCCCTGTGCTGTTGCAGTACGTGCTGCCTAGTGCAAATGCAGCGTTCAAGGGGCCTTCGCTACAAGCAGGACAGTTTTTGAGCAGGAAGTGACGCCTTCCAGCACAAAAACAATCCTTAAAGACATTTTATTTGTCCTATGTGTGTTGCAGGATGCATGTTTGATGATAAGAAGCTGCTTTGGTACTGGAATTTAGCAGTGCTGACAACGGCTGGCGAAAGCTACTGTGGCCTCATGGGACATACCTTGAGCACTATCAAAGGAAACGGTAAATGCACTGCTTTGCCTCTCTCATGTCCATGTATGTATTTATTTTGTATTTGTATAGTGCAAACACGGATAAAAGGCCAAGGACTGTTTTACAGGGTCAAACACCTTAATACAGCGAATGAATGGGTCAAGAGGTAGCTTGACTCCGAGAGTGGAAGTGTACTGTTACGGTATAACATTGTAGGGTTGGGGACATTGTGGTAAATAATTTAATTACCGGGACTTAATTTGATACAGAAAAATAATAAATATAGCTCAGTAAAATAAGAGGCAGAATCCGTGATATTAGAGGTTCGGAATGGGCTTTATTCCAATGGACGATTCGAATCGCTGACTCCAGGTTCCATCACCACGGAGGTTCAGGAAGTGAAGTACATATTTTATTGATAAGTAATCACTTTTATACAATAGGCATTACAGTGAAGCAAATGCAGGAGGCGTAACAATTGATAGTGAAGATAAAACATACATGCGTAGCAAAAGTAGGCGTAACTGGGTGTAACTAAAGAACGTCATCAGGTATGATGTCATAATGGGGTGGTTCCATGAAAGAATTTCGCAATGTCAGCAGAAATACTTGACAGAAATGCGCGCGCAGCAGCATGACGTATGATTGACGTGCGACTAGGGGGTGAAGGGGATTTGACATTTAACTCTACATGTGGCGACAGATGTCTGGAGGGTCAAGTCAACCTAATCCCAAATCATATCTAACATCCTATGTTTAAAGAACTATGTTATCCAAAAGAGAGGTCTCTTAGAATAGAATCTTATTCTATACTGACTATACTGACTGTTAGTGCGTGTACAAGCGTCTAAGTGTCTACACTAGATGCGAGGGCAGAAGTCTTCCATAATAATAGGGCTATGAATTACTTGCATAAAGACAGAGAAGCCGGGCCTCTGCTCGGTAGCTGGAAGAATGTTTACTTAAACTACCAGACAGGAATGCATTGGGCAGGGAGCGGAGCAGATAATTTCGAAGGTGAAATACAGTTTTTGGCAGGCTACAAGCTGATGTCAGGCACCGTTAGCTGCGCAGAGAATGAGGACAAAGTTCATGGATACAGATGCAGGCTCAGACTGGAGCTCTCAGAGGCAGAAGGCAGGAAAAGCTTGATGGCAGAATCAGGGCCTACTTGCCTGGACTGTAAAATGGCATAAGTGAACCATATAAAGCCGGTGGCCTTTCGTACTTAGGAATGGAATATCCGGCCCATTCATGGCGGATCTGAAAGAGGACATGTTAACGGTGGACGCACATGTATTTGCGTCTTCATAACTGGAACTGGAGGGAACATACATGTACTTGTGATTTATACATGAAACCGTTGGGGTCCAAGATAGGGGACATAACTGATCATAAAAATCCATATTTCCACATTCCCTCCTTGTCCCCTACTTGCCCGTCAAGAGATATCAATCTTCATCAATCCATTGATCTGTTCATATAGCATCATTTGTTCTTCTTTTTTCTTCTGGGACGAACGAAATCTTGGTGGTGGAATACACGATGTGGCACACAGACCACAAATCGCTGGTCCACATTGTAGGCATAAGCAGCAACTGAATAGTATGAGAAAGCCAATACCTAGGAAGGATAGGACCTTCCATCCAAAGGTATATAATACACTCCAAAACCAACCGGACCAAGTCCAGGTGCCTGGATTCTGGTGTATCTGGCTTACAATCTTATGAAGACGAGTTATGGCTTTATATACAGATGGCGAATTTTCTGGTATGAAAATGCAACAACTTGATCCGATGACCCTACAAGCTCCGCCCCTATCGGCCAGGATGACGTCAAGGACAAGACGATTTTGAAGCACAACAATCCGCATAGCAGACTGCTCTTCTGTTAAATTGCCTAAGGCAGAAATAGTTTAGTTCACTACTGCTTCAAGGGTTCTAGTTAATCTACGTATCAGCTTACTATTAGTGACGGTACCTATATAGGGAAAGAGACCTTTATTGAAATCTGTGTATTTTTCCCATGCTGTTTCAGTGTAATCGACTATTGGGAGATCTCTCCTTTCTCTATTCTGTACTAAATGAATATTTCTGTGATAATCAGGAGGAGCTAGAAAAACAGGTGGCAAAAGGAATCCGATGTAGCAGGTACCATCCCAATCTAGAGGCAGACGTATATGCCGTCTGACCACATATAAAATAGGAATGGCGGGAAGCTCTAAATGTCGACTTGCCTTGATCACTAAATTCTATTACAGTGGTGCATCTACTATGGCCCATATGTATGGAACCATTCTTTCTTACACATAATTCACCTTTTACTGGAAATACTGACATGGCGGGCAAAATTGGAGTAGCTTCGGATTCGACATTTAGGATCATAAGATTAAGCGTAAAATTACCTAATCCATACACTTCGTTTTCTAGATCAGTTCCTGTTCTTTTGGGGAGTCCCTCCTTGTTGGGGTGGCAGACTTTAAGTAAAACTAAGTTCAGATTTCCCCATACCCCGTTGTCTTGGTAAACTGCGGAATTAATTAAACTAAACCATGCTCCACAGGAGCCGTTGTGTGTGAACGGGTATGGAAAGAGAGGTAGAATTCCTTTATAATTCTGGTAGGGAGGGAGTCGGCCACATATCCAACAATTTGTAGCATTGCTAACCTGATGGGAATGATGTAACATACTAATAAACGTGTTATTGCGCAGCGCAAATCTATATGACAATTCATGCGGAGGTAATTCACTAAAAGAATGTTCAGCAGTAACATTATAAACATGTCTAGAAATAGGATAATATATGTGCAACAATATACTTGCAGTAATTATTAAAAGACTTAAGAAAAACAAAATTAATAACGTCACTGTGCAATGACTACGCAGTGATTTACAGTACGCATGTCGTTTCAGCTTTATCCTTTTGTTTCTTTCTCTGTACAGGTCTAAGGGGTACATGTCAGAGACAAATTCGATCGCTTCACCTTGGAGAGGACTTAAACAATCAAATTGCCTGACTGGTTAGACCTGAGTTTTAGTTTATACAGTTCACAACTATTCAATTCAACCAAAGGAAGTTTAGAGTCACTCGGGGAAGACACGCAAGGTGTGTCGTTTACATCTGATGGTAGTCCATGAAATTTCTTGATATGACTTGAATGTATCCAGCCTTTTCGACCCTCGATCTTCACGGCTGTCCTCGTCGTTAGTAATACGAGCTGAGGCGACCTCCACCTAGGATCCAGCTGAGACTTCCGATCAAAGTTCCTCACTAAGACCAAATCTCCTGGAATTACGTCATGGGGTTTCACCTCAGTGTTGTCGGGAAAAGCTGCAGCTACCTGTGAACGACAAGATTGTAGTGCAGACATCAAGGAAGCCAAGTAATCTGTCAGCATGTTACAGTCAATATCAGTTATTTTGCGTGGTATAGGCGTCCCCCACATATTTGGTGGTCTACCAAAGATCACCTCATACGGGGATAGCCCTGTTCGAGAGTGTGCTACCATTCTCATGTAAAAGAGTGCAACGGGTAAAGCTACTACCCAGTCGACACCTTTCTCTCTACAAATTTTGGACAATCTAATTTTCAGGGTCTGATTATGTCTTTCCACGAGACCTGCTGCCTCGGGGTGTCGGACACAGTGAAACTTCCACTGATAACCTAACAAAAGTGAAACGTGTTTCATTAGTTCGGATGAGAACGGCTGGCCGTTATCTGAGTAGACAACACGTGGTAAACCGTACCGTGGGAAGAATTCTCGAACTAACTGTTTGGCAGTAGTCGGGGCAGTGTAATCTGAAACCGGGTATGCCTCTGTCCAACGGGAAAGAGCACAGACAACTACGAGAACATATTTGAATCCTCGACATCGTTCCATCTGGATATAATCCATCTGGAGGACTTCAAAAGGGTGATCAGGAGGCTGAAATCCACCCTGTTCTACGGGAATGCTTTTTCCTGGGTTAAACTGACAACAGATCATACAGGTACGGACTTTTTGTTTAGCTGCTGCTCGTAAATGTTTGTTGAACCAAATGTGTTGGATACTGTCTAGCATAGCTTTTTCTCCTAGATGTGCTGGACTATGTACAGTGTTAATAATGACTTGGACCATTGAATCAGGAAGGAACCACACAGATTTTTCCTTCGTCATCCATCCTTGATCCGTTTGGATCCCTCCTAATTCAGTCCATTTCTTTATTTCGTCTGGAGTAGCATGTGTCTGTATGTCAATTACGTCAAGAGCGGGATCCTTAACTGTCATACAATGTGTTGGCGTCGGGACTATTGTCTTTGTCATGTCGGATGTTTGAGTTTGAGCAGTCTGTTTAGCTGTTCTGTCAGCTAGATCATTGCCTTGAGAAATGATATCAGTAACTTTCGTATGAGCTTTACATTTCATAATTGATATGGCAGTGGGTAGATGTATTGCATCTAATAAGGCATGAATGAGGGGTCCGTGCTGAATGTGGGCACCGTGAGAAGTTAAATAACCTCTCTCTCGCCACAGCCCGCCGAAGTCATGTACAACTCCGAATGCATAACGTGAATCAGTGTATATGTTGACTTTTTTATTTGTGGCTTGAATACAGGCTTGTGTCAGAGCGATGAGCTCTGCTGCTTGAGCGGACAAGGTATTTATACAATTTGTTTCAATAATTTCAGTGTCTGTTGTGACTGCATAAGCGGCCACTAACTCTCCTGTACCTGTTCTCATACATGAACCATCTACATACAACGTCAGGTCTGGATCTGACAGTGGAACGTCTGTCAAGTCTTGTCTAGGTTTCGTCGTGATAGTGATAACTTCAATACAATCATGTGCAAGTGGGTCTGTTCCCTTTACAGGTAACAGTGTGGCAGGATTCAATGTACTACAACGTCTGATTTCTATATGTGGCTGAAACAATGTTAATTCGTAACCGGTGAGTCGTGCTATAGTCAAGTGTTGTGTCTGTGTGCGGTTCAAGAGAACCTCTACTGCATGTGGTACTTGTACTGTCAATGGATGTCCTAATACTATGGCATCGCTTTGTCTGATTGCTAAAGCTGTTGCTGCCACTGATTTTAGGCATGCAGGCAAAGCCTGAGCTACGGGATCTAATGTACTAGAAAAATAAGCACACGGTTTGTGTGATCCTGCTTGTTCCTGAGTGAGTACTGACAAAGCAGTACCTTCGCGTTCTGTAACAAAGAGTGTAAACTGTTTACTGTAACATGGTGTTGCTAGGACAGGTGCTTGACATAAAGCTTTCTTTAAACTTTCAAAAACGTGTGTATGTTCCTGAGTCCAAGGGAGGACAGTCGATGTGGCTGCCTCCTGTGTTGTCAATTGAATGAGTGGTTTTGCTAGAAATGCATACTGAGGGATCCACTGCCTACAATATGAAGTGAGGCCTATGAAAGCCCGCACCTCCTTTTGTGTCTTGGGTATCGGCATATTTGCAATTAGCTGGATGCGATCTGGTGTAAGCTGCCTTCCCTCCTTGGACAGCGAGTGACCAAGGTAAACAACTCGCTGGACACAGAATTGCAGCTTAGAAGGGGACACCTTGTGCCCCTTTTCGGCCAAAAATTGTAATACCGTCAGTGATGCTTTCTCACATTCAGGTTCGTTTCTAGCGGTGATCAGCAGATCATCGACATATTGAAGCAGGGCAGTGTTGACTGGCATGTGGATACTGTCGAGTTCTCGTTTCAGTGCTTGGCTATAGATGCTGGGGCTTTCTGTAAATCCTTGAGGTGCGCGTGTGAATTTAAAGCTACGTCCATTTAAACTAAATCCGAACAAGTATTGGCTTTCCGGATCTATTGGGACGCTGAAAAAGGCATTCTTGAGATCAATTACAGTAAAGAATGTTGCTCCGGAATCAATAGCTGTCAGTAATGACGAGATATCTGGGACCACAGGGAATTGTGGCACAATGCATTTGTTCAATTCGCGCAGATCAATAACCAATCGATACACTGGCGGGGCCTTTGGATCTGTTCGTTTAAGAATCGGAATTATCGGGGAATTACATACATTGGAGTCTGTTTCCACAACCACTCCTTGGACAATGAGCTCGTCAATAATTTGCAGTAAAGCCACTACAGCATCTGGTGGTAACTTATATTGTCGCATTCGTGGTAGTACCACTCCTGCCTTTAGTGTAACTCGGTATGGTGTAATATTCATGCAACCAACATCAGTAGGGCCTTGTGCCCATAAATGTGTAGGTAAAGTCTGCAATCGGGGATCCATGTCTCGAGACACATAGTGACCTTTGAAATCACGTAAAAACAATCTTACTCCTTCCGGAGAACAACATATTATAGCTCCTAGAGCTTTCAGTGTTTTTATACCTAACAGGTTTTCTGGACATGATTTAGTAAGCAATAAATCTGTAGTTCGGGTCAATGGTCCTATCGTAAGTGGAAGAGGCTGTGATACTTCATTAACAATAGGTTTTCCTGAAAAACCAAGGGAAATATTCTGTGAGCCTGAGAGGGGTGCCCCTGGAACTTCACTACGTTTTATAGTTGTTCGACTTGCCCCTGTATCAAGTAAAAATTTTCTATCCTGGCCTAATAGTTCACTATGTACATAAGGTCCTTCTTGGTCTACAGGGACCTCGATAAGGGGTAAGTCAACTTCCCTCTCTAGGCTGGTTCATGCGTATCGTTGATAATCAGGATAGTCATACTGTGCGGTCTGGTACAGCTGTCGTGTCGTGGTTTGTGTGGCAGCAACAGGCAACGCTGGTGCGGCTGGCACAAACTGTATAGACTGTTGTGGAGCTGGCATGGACTGTGCATGCTGCGGTGCTCCTTGTTCATTCTGATCCTGTCTCGGTGGCCGTGGTCTTTCTTGTGTTTTACCTGTGGCGATATTACGCTTCAGGACTGGGCAATCGTGTATGTAATGACCTGGTTGTTTGCAATAGTTGCATGTCCCTTTTACAGGTCCTGCTGAATCACCGGACTGTGTCGTACCCTTTTTATGACCTTCAGCTGGAACTCTCTGGGAGACTAGCATTTTCATTTTTGTGTCTTTCATGCGTTTCTGTTCATGTTCTTGTTCCTCTCTAATTCTATTGTAATGGTACTGTAACATTTGTAACATTTGTGATGGGGTATTACCTTGCCAGGTACTCTCGAATTTTAATACTCTGTTCTTCACCTGGGGCAAGGAATTTTCAACTAATTTTGTCACAAACAGATGTGGGTATGACTCGCTACTTGCTTTTATGCCACTATTTATACCAAAACATTTTTCGAATCGGGCATAGAAATCACTAGTGTCTTCATCTTGCTTTTGTTTACAGGCTGAGATTGCACCCCAGTCTTCCTTTTTCGTGGTTAATAAACGTGGCAGTACCTGTACTAGTAAACCTGGTAGTGCTTTAGTTTTATCCCCAAGCCCCGAACCTGGACCTCGGGCCTTTTCTTCATTTTCTAATGCTGTCCAGTCTATCTTTTGGTCTCCCACCTCCCACTCTTTTTCCTTGAGTTTTTCATAAATGCCAGCAGGCATTAATACCTTTAATATTGTCATGATGTCGGGATAGGTATACTCTCCCATGAGTAACATGTCTTTAATTTCTCGGTGAAAACCCGCTGGGTCTTTGTCACGACTGGGTACCACTTTCTTCATTTCTAACAATTCTATTTTCGATATGGGCGTATATACATATACACGTTTAAACTCATTGTCCTCGCCTTTTATTGGGTGTACTTCTCGTAAGGGATTCTGTCTGTCCATGTAATACGTCGTTCTTTCCTTGATGGGCAGTGAGACATGTTCTGGGCATACAAAAAGAATGTACTGCTTTCTTGATTCTAGTATATCTCTAATTAACTTAGTACCTGAACCTCTCCATCTATTCGAGAGTAATTCAGTCAATATATCAGGTAAAAGACCAGGATCGGAATGTTGACTTTGATAAAGTATAAGAAGTTGTTGAATCATATAAATCCCAGCTAAACGCTGTTCATCTGGGGTGAGGTTCAAAAATGTGTGTGCTACTGTATCATCACCATATTTTCCGGGACTGTCAACCCAATGAACGGCTGACCTGGCTAATTCTTGTTCATCCATAGAATCGAGTAAATGATAACCCCTTCGTTCTCGGAGTAATTTGTCAGCGGCTTGGAACGAATGCTCGGGGGACCTTATATTCATTATAGGTGTTTGGAAATTCCTGTTATTATCTGAACATATCGGACGTATCGGGTCAGTGAAACATCTAGTACTATTACAAGATCTTCCTCTACCTACATAGGCTATGGTTTCTGACTGTCCTGTGGGCAGTCCTGATCCTTCCTCCTCCTCATTTTGTTCAAACTGATCTACCACTAATCTCTCTTCGTGAAAGCGTTCTATTTCTTTACGGATCTTTCGGCACATGGCTATTATACATTTTTGCCTGTCATGTCTCCCCTCTGATATATTCTGGCTCCATCTGGTAAGGGTTTGCATTATTTCCGGATCTACCCCCGGTCGGTCTTGATTTCTGATCACACAGTTTATGAGGAAACGTAACAGTTCCCCCTGTATCTCCACTTTCTGGTATTCCATAGCTCTGTAAATACATTCAGAATCTCGCCCTGTTTGGACAAAATGATATATATTGTCTAGATGCATAGTCATTCCTGGTAGCTTTCCTAAATACACCGCAGCTCGTCTGATACGTAATGATGCCAGGATCATTTCGTCCTCTTTTCCGGGCACAGGGTCATATCTACAATCTACAAGAAGTTCCTTAAGCGTGCGGGAATTTATGAGTTTGGGGGTACGTGGATGTGCTGATTCTTGAAAAGTAAGTTTATTTATTCTGGGTGGCGTACAAAAAATGTTGGTAGCACCTCCGGTAGCCCCGTCTGGGGTATCGGGCGTGAAAGGATTCGTTGAACGCGATACAGCAACTATAGGTGTGGACACAGCTGTAGAAGCAGCTGTAGGAACAGATGTGGAAACAGATGTGCTTGCCGGAACTTGTGTCAGGATTTGATGCTGTAGGGATACAGATACTGGATCTTGGCGTTGAACCTCCCCGGCAGACGGTCTATGTGGGGCGGAGTTAGCATACTCGGGAGCTGCGTCATCTAAATATGAGGAAAGAAAAACATCTTCTGCTGTTCTAGGATGCCCCTTAGGATGCATTTTTATTGGGAATAATGGGGGCGGCAAGTCTTTTGGTATCTCCGGAGTAGCCTTAGGTAATCCCTCGGCCAGAAGGGGATACATACCATTCATAAGGGCATTTCTTTGTCTGTCTACTTGTTCTGATTTCACTCGTGTACCTTCTTCAATTAATAGATTTTCTCGGACTTTATTTGAATTTTCCTTACTCTTCTCTTCCTGTCTACGTGCTTTTTCTGTGCGTCTATACGATTCTTTACGCCATAATTCAATGGCGTCTTTCTGTGACTGTCTGGCTTTCCTTTTCCATAATTCTTCCTCTACTTTCACGATGCAATCTGCATCCCAGGTCCCAGCTGCGGGCCACCTCTGACTTTCTGGTAATTCCTTAGTGTAGTCTACCCATAGATCAAGAAATAATATGGCGTCTAGGCCATGCTTATGATACATGAAGTACCCTGGAGTGTCCCTAGGAGGAATGGGAACAGCTTCTTCGAGTACCCCTTTTCTAGTTGTGATCTGTCCTAGTTTCGAGAAGAGCGGCATATTGAGAACTGGTCTGATACTTGGTCTTGAACAAACTTAATACAATAAACACAATAATGAACAGTCATTCACACCACAATATGCAGGACGTATTAACATATTTAACATTTAACGTTTTAAATGAGCAACAATGATGATGACGATCTAAGAAAACTTAATCACAAGACATAATCCTCGACATTAACGGAATTATTCTGAATTTATATACTTGATATACTAGATATACTGCTAAACAGTACAGATACACTGCTAAAACAGTGCAGACCGGATTTGTGTACCCAAACCCGTCTGGACCGGCACAACTTATGTGCACGCCAGAACGCCTCCCCAGTAATGGAACTCACCGGGTAGCTCGGAACGGAAGGCCTCGGAACGGAACTGAACTGAACTGGACTGGACTCGACTCGAAAACTTCGGAAACTTCGGAACATCGGAAACCTCGGAACTTCGGAATTTCGGAACTTGGTGGGCCTCTGTATACCTCGGATCTTGCTTTCTCAGCTAGGCTCTGGTCGGGATACTTCGCACTTCTCACCGCCTCGTCTGGGTGTTGATCGCAGCCTCAGTCGCCCCCGCTTGACCGGAGGGAGATACAGGAAATCCTGCTGGTACGCGTTGTTGTCCGTCCAGCTGTGGCAGGAGACCGGGCCTGCAACGCACCGCCGGCGCGTGAGATGAGAAAGTGTCCCTGTTCGGGCGCCATTCATGTGGTAAATAATTTAATTACCGGGACTTAATTTGATACAGAAAAATAATAAATATAGCTCAGTAAAATAAGAGGCAGAATCCGTGATATTAGAGGTTCGGAATGGGCTTTATTCCAATGGACGATTCGAATCGCTGACTCCAGGTTCCATCACCACGGAGGTTCAGGAAGTGAAGTACATATTTTATTGATAAGTAATCACTTTTATACAATAGGCATTACAGTGAAGCAAATGCAGGAGGCGTAACAATTGATAGTGAAGATAAAACATACATGCGTAGCAAAAGTAGGCGTAACTGGGTGTAACTAAAGAACGTCATCAGGTATGATGTCATAATGGGGTGGTTCCATGAAAGAATTTCGCAATGTCAGCAGAAATACTTGACAGAAATGCGCGCGCAGCAGCATGACGTATGATTGACGTGCGACTAGGGGGTGAAGGGGATTTGACATTTAACTCTACATGTGGCGACAGATGTCTGGAGGGTCAAGTCAACCTAATCCCAAATCATATCTAACATCCTATGTTTAAAGAACTATGTTATCCAAAAGAGAGGTCTCTTAGAATAGAATCTTATTCTATACTGACTATACTGACTGTTAGTGCGTGTACAAGCGTCTAAGTGTCTACACTAGATGCGAGGGCAGAAGTCTTCCATAATAATAGGGCTATGAATTACTTGCATAAAGACAGAGAAGCCGGGCCTCTGCTCGGTAGCTGGAAGAATGTTTACTTAAACTACCAGACAGGAATGCATTGGGCAGGGAGCGGAGCAGATAATTTCGAAGGTGAAATACAGTTTTTGGCAGGCTACAAGCTGATGTCAGGCACCGTTAGCTGCGCAGAGAATGAGGACAAAGTTCATGGATACAGATGCAGGCTCAGACTGGAGCTCTCAGAGGCAGAAGGCAGGAAAAGCTTGATGGCAGAATCAGGGCCTACTTGCCTGGACTGTAAAATGGCATAAGTGAACCATATAAAGCCGGTGGCCTTTCGTACTTAGGAATGGAATATCCGGCCCATTCATGGCGGATCTGAAAGAGGACATGTTAACGGTGGACGCACATGTATTTGCGTCTTCATAACTGGAACTGGAGGGAACATACATGTACTTGTGATTTATACATGAAACCGTTGGGGTCCAAGATAGGGGACATAACTGATCATAAAAATCGATATTTCCACAACATCCTAATAGCATTCGTGGCTGCTGTTGAAGATCTTGGGTGCATAGTCAGAGAAGGCTTGCTGCCTCGCTTTTTCCTTTTTACATATCTTTACCTCCAGTCAGATGGTGTTCTTGATTAGTGTGTGCCGAATGCCACTGGAGATGGTGAGCTTTTCAGTCAGATACGTGAGATGCTGGTTGTGATAGGTTTGTAAATGATCCATTTGATTTTGAAGGTTTCTTGGCCCACAAGGTGAACATGGAGTGGTATCAGAATAGGTTTGATGGGATCATATTTTTTCAAGCCTTGGAGGAGATGTACTGTAGAGAGTTGGGTGCTTGTAAAATTGCCCACTGTGGAGTCTGGGAGCCTGTGGAGCAGGGACCTGACAACATTCACATGCAAGAATATGAGGGCATGAACTGCAGTTCTGAATGCATATTCAGGGACAAACAGTATCATATTCCAGCTGTCTTTCTTTTCTTCTCAATGTCTTCTTTCTTTCTGATAGAGGCTGGTGTTCAGAGTGAATCCAAGTGACTTGACATTGAGAAGAAGGTGGCCTTCAAAACCATCATGGTCCTTATCATTGGGACAGTTCACACTAGAAGTTGCATTATATTTTTGTCACTGGATGCAGGAAAAGTGACTTTGATTAAAGGGTGCCACAACTGTAATCATGTTATTGGGGTTCACTAACTCCCGCCCATTGCTTTCACTTGTCCATAGCCTCCCCCTCACAACCTGGGACCAAAACCTGTAAACTTAAGCTGTATTTAGCAGCAAACTCTCTATCATACCAAAGATAAATTCCCTCACTAAATCTGCATTTCATTACCTTAATCTGCTAAGCAACATCCTTCCTCTTCTTTTGTAGAAAGTTGCAATTATCCTTGCTAGTGCAATCTCACACCTTGAATACTCAAATACCTTGCATACTGGTCTGCCCAGTACATCAGTCATCAACATTCAAATGGTTCAAATTCAAGCTACCAGAATTTTATTTGGCCTAAATCACTATGAACAACTCTAAAAGACCACCACTGACTCCACCTAAATGTCAGAGCAAATTTTGAAGCACTGTGCCTTGTCTACAGAGCTCTACAATGCAGGCTAATGGGGAAATACTGGCACCCTCCCAGGAGCAAATGAATGAAACTCACCAGACATAGCAGGTTTGCTCAGAAACAGAGCAAAATGTATTTTATTGGTACCAAATGCATGCATCATTGCTAATTAGCAAGGAAGAAGTCAAGTCTCCTGCCTTAGGGGCTATCAGACTGGTTCGTCTCAGAGTGGCTGGTTTCTGGGTGCTATATACGTTTAGTAATGCCATGTCAGCAGAACTAGAATAAGGCACCAAGCCAAATATGGCTAACATGGATGTGCAATATTTGCACCATGCCAATTATAAACAGCTGGATATGGGCAGACCAGAAAGGCTGGCTCTGCACTGTGTAAGCAACTTGCACAACCAGATTAAGAAACATCATGTAGTCAGGACAAGCAAAGTGACCTCTAAGGGGGTGCAGAATAGCTGTTGAAGCTTGTCCAGTCAAGGACAGATAGGAAGCCCTTTGGAGCTCCAGGCCTCGTGTTACTGTAATATATCTAAGCATGATATCTTTTGAAGTGCATACACATGAATTTGTATGGATATTCATATATATTTTATAAAAATCCTCCTTTTTGGCTAGACCTATCCAACATTAGTGTAAAGCCAAAATATATATATGTATATATGAAGGTAACATTAGTTGCATATCTTTGGATGGCATTACACAGTGTTTGCATAAAATGCATATATTGTCACATTGATACATCCTGATGAGTTCATTTTTATATCAGCAGGCTGCTGTGATACTGGCGACATACTCATAATTAAGTGTCCAACAAATATTGTTTGCTCTATGCAATGCATATGGCTACAGTGTCACTTAGTCAATCAGTTCCCTGGCATTTTCTGCAAGTGTCAGTAATTTAAAGGCACGCAGTGAGCGGTCATCTGCTTCTCCTCCTGGTCCGCAGTCATCTTATTCAGGGCGGTTTCACGGACCTGCCCTGAACTGTCCTCTTCAGTCTATTTTTCTGCAGGTGCAGACCATCACCTTTCTTCGAGACTGCGTTGTGCACTTCACTCAACAGCATAAGTTTATGTCACGTCCCTCCGACACTTTATGATGGGCCATCATGGATCATAGAAATGGTCTGGTCTGTCCTCTTTTTGACTGCTGTGTTGCGCAGGTCCTCTGGTGATGGATGGTCATCAATCTCTGGTACCATCCTCTCAGGCTTTGGGATGCTGCCCTTCATATTGTCCCCTCAATCCCTTCATGGTGTAGGTTCACCGTCTGTGGTCCAGTCCACCTGGAAATAAAAGAAACAGCTTTTATTTTTCTCACCCTGACCATGTCTCCATAATCGTTTTAGAAGTCATTGCCAGATTGCTGGCAGTACTAAAGTCAGAGCTTCAGGCCATTTCAGGCCTGTTCCATCAGTTGCCTTTACTAATAATCTGTTTTTTATTTTTATTTTGGAGCTCATTTACTCCTCCTGGCCTCCACGTTGGAGGGTGGTATAGGGTATGCATGTTATACTTTATTCCCAAGAACAACCTCTTTAGCATGTCCTCTATTGCTATTTATGCCCTGGTGGACCCCTAACCTTGGAGAGCTGGCTTTCCTGAAGCACTGCGCCCCAGTTGCTGCATCATTCTACCCTGTTGGTCACACCTCCAGTCATTTTGAAAACCTATCCACCCACACCAGTAAATATTAACCCTGGGCAAAGCACTACGCTACGCTCGCGTAGTTTGCGAAGTTCGCGCTTCTTCGCACTACGCGAACTGCATGTAGCACAGTGCGAACACGCGTAGCGTAGTGTTGCGTAGTGCTGCGGTCATTTTTTGCTTGCTAGCGGTCCTCAACGTCAAGTTGGCGACCGCGAGCAAGCAAAATGACATCCCGGCGAGACTTTTTCATTGTTCGCGATCAGCAACTTCAAGTTGCCGATCGCGAGCATGGAAAATAAACCTCCCGGTGAGATTCCCAACGCGAGGAGGTCAGGTTTCTCATTGCGAGTGGTCGCGTATGCTCGCGACCGCTCGCGATGAGAAACTACCAGTTCGCGTTGAGAAAGCTGAAGCTCGAGTAAAAATCTACTCGAGCAGAAGAAAACTACAGCTTGCACTGTGCAAGATGTCATTTTCAATGATTGCACAGTGCCGGTTGCTTGTCCGCACTGTGCAATCATTGAAAACGACATCTGGCACAGTGCAAACAAGGTACTACGCAGTTCGCGAAGTGCTCCGCGTAGTGCGAACTTCACTTTGCGTAGCTTCGCGAAGCGCTACTTTGCGAACTACGCCCAGGCCTAGTAAATATTGAAATCCATTCACTGTGAAGCAACATGCATCTGCGCATTCATCCTCCCTTGTGCAATATCAGAGGGTCCCTGTTCCTGTCTTGTAAGAGAAAGGAACATACTGCATGGGGATACATGCATCTCATCCTGGTAGGCCCATACCCTCTTCTTTATTCAGATCACATCCATCACCAATTCACCCTCTATGTTCATCTGGTGTTGCAGACCATTGTGCTTCCTTTACATTAGCATGCAGCAATTTGTCTCTGAATGAGCTGTATTTTTTGAATGTTTTATTCATTAGTCCCATCTGCACTGGATGTAACATGCTTTCATTTAATGCTGTGTCAGCGATGGCATCACCTTTGGCTAACTTAGTATCAGCTCCTGTGTAGTCTTGACATTTTATTATCGCTATCCTGGTGTATAATAGTATTGCTTTTAACAAGATCCTTACTAAAGGACCATTTTTAATAAGGCGCCCTACTGCTGTTATGAATCTGTGATATTTCCACAGCTGGCTACACATCGCTGGTCCCCTGGCGAAGCCGTGTTGAGTGCTCGCCAGGTGAGACCTCTTTTAGTGACCAGGCTGATTTTAAACTTTGTTTTTAATTTTACCTTGGCTGCATTGGATTTTATTTCACATCTTTTAAAACGGTGGTAGAGGAGTGGGGGCTTGAACCGGCTGAACACTTGGAAAGCAGATCAGCGGTCTAGTGGTTAGAAGCGGGCTATTTAACCCACATGCTGACGCGGACATGCAGCACTGGTCCCCTGGCAAAGTCGTGTTGAGTGCTCGACAGGTGAGACCTCTTTTAGTGATCAGGCTGATTTTAAACTTTGTTTTTAATTTTACCTTGGCTGCATTGGATTTTATTTCACATCTTTTAAAACGATGGTAGAGGAGGGGGGGCTTGAACCGGATGAACACTTGGAAAGCAGGTCAGCGGTCTAGTGGTTAGAAGCGGGGCTATTTAACCCACATGCTGATGCAGACGCGCAGCGCTAGTCCCCTGGTGAAGCCGTGTTGAGTGCTCGCCAGGTGAGACCTCTTTTAGTGATCAAGCTGATTTTAAACTTTGTTTTTAATTTGACCTTGGCTGCATTGGATTTTATTTCACATCTTTTAAAACGGTGGTAGAGGAGGGGGGGCTTGAACCGGCTGAACACTTGGAAAGCAGGTCAGCGGTCTAGTGGTTAGAAGTGGGGCTATTTAACCCACATGCTGACGCGGAGCCCGACTGCGCCCGTCCGTGCGCCGGCCGGGCCTAGGGCCAGTTTCCCTGGCCATTTCGCCCCAAAACGTGTTAGGTTTGACAGTGAGGAGCTACATGGTTTAAATCCAGCTAAAGGCAGGTAATGTTGTCCCTTTTTTCCTCCAACTGACATTGATAAAGGCATAGAGAGCTTCTCCTGCCTTAGTTGCCAACAACAACTACCTTACATTCTTAACCTACCAGCACATGGTCCCTGTGCTCTGATAGGCAACAAGATGGACCTAACTAGCGGAGGTGCCTTAAAATGCATCTTACTTAATGCTAGATCCCTAGTCAAGCACAGCACGGAATGTGCATTATTGTTAAAGGACCGTCAGGTAAAGTTGGCCTTTATCACGGAATCATGGACAGACAGTGCCTCTGGACCTGACCTAGTGAAGGAAACCCCTTCTGGGTTTCACTGCCATACTCTAGATAGGCTACATAAAAAAGGGGGAGGGCTAACTTTCTCACAATTTCTAACACCACATGTGAAGCTTTAGCTTTTGTGAAGCTTTAGCTTTTAATATTCATGCGGTAAATTTTAGAACTTTTAAAGGCATACTATTGTATCGCCCACCGGGTCCGAAGACTGGTTTTTTGGAGACAGTGGGCACCCTGGTTGAAGAGGGACTTTGTTTGGAATCCTACACAGTAATAGGTGATTTTAACTTTCACTTAGAAAACCACCTGGATTCGGATACCAATCGGCTGGAGCAAACTATGGGGGCCGGTGGCCTCCAACAATTGGTGAAGATCCCTGCGCATGAAAAAGGGCATACCCTCGATGGTATTTACTCAAACAACCATGAGCTTGTCGTTACCTCAGTCCTTCCTATTTCTTGGTCAGATCACTTTGCCATTACGTTTGAACTGAATGTCTGTAGAAGTCATCGAGCTAACATTAAACCAGCACAGTAGATTGTAACCAGAGCATGGGGAAAATTGAATATTAATAAACTTAATAACTCCCTTAGTAGCTCTATGCGGCACCTCCCTTCGGGAGTGGATAAGGCTGTGGTGGCCTATAATCAATGGCTTGCCTCTTCCTGTAACCAATTAGCTCCTAGGAAACTCTGGATTCCTAAACGAGCTACACCGTCGGCCCCTTGGTATTCTGAAGATCTTAGAGCTAAAAAATTAGATTGCAAATTGCTAGAAAGGGCATGGCGTAAAAAATATAGTGAAACAGATAAGAAAGAATATAAACATTGCATCACTATTTATAAACAACTGCTACTGGAAGCTAAAAGAAAGTTTTTTTCTACCCAGATAGCATTGGCCAAGTCCAATTCGAAGGAACTTTTTAGCATTATCAAAAAATTGTCAATTCCAACTGACCCGAGGAGTTATAGCAGTTTATCATTCTGCGATAAAATTGCCGACTTTTTTAAACATAAAGTTGAAATCATATTCTCCTGTTTCACTGAAGCTAATAAAATAGCACAGTTGAACTCCAATATGAATAAAGCTGGCAGTAGTAATTCGTCATTGGAATTTGACCAATTCTCATCACTGGAGATATCAAAGACAATTAAGGTCCTGACCTCGATTCGCTCTGGAGCCGCCAACGACCCCTGTCCTGCGTGGATCACTAAACAAATGTGTGAAGTGATTGGAATGGCCCTGACCCCTTTGTTAAACAATGCTTTTTCATCTGGTATATTTCCTGGTATCTGGAATCAAGCATCTGTCCTTCCACTTTTGAAAAAACAGAATTTGGATCCAAAGGCCCCCAATAATTACAGGCCAATCTCGCGGCTCCCCTTTCTTGCCAAAGTCCTGGAAAAGGAGATGAACATCCAACTCAGTACATTTCTTCATCGCAATAATTCGCTGGACCCATCGCAATATGGGTTCAGGGCAGATCACAGCAGTTGGCTCTGTTGAAATCCACTGAGGAAATCAGAGAGGCCGTTGATGGACAGACAGGAAGAGAAAAGTAGGGAGAATTCGAATAAAGCCCGAGAAAATATATTAATTGAGGAAGGTACCCGAGTAAAAGCAGAACAAGTAGACAGACAACGAAACACTCTTATGAATGGTATGTATCCTCTTCTGGCCGAAGGGTTACCTCAGGCCACCCCGGAAATACCGAAAAACTTGACACCTCCATTACTCCCGATAAAAGCACATCCCAAAACAGCAAAAGATATTTTCCTTTCTTCCTATTTAGATGATGTAGCTCCTGAATATGCTAATGTTCCGTCACACACACCGCCCACCGATGGTGCTCAACGCCAAGATCATCCGTCTGTATCCCCGCAACAACAAACTCCTACGCACATTCCCACAGGTCCATCTGTTTCTACCGCTTTTCCTACCTCTACAGTTTCTATCTTACATCCAACAAATCCTTTCGTGCCTAGCACCTCAGACGGTGCGACAGGAGGTACGACAGAAATTTTTGCCACGCCACCCCGAGGAAATAAATTATCCCTTAGAGATTTAGCATACGAACGTACACCCCAACTAGCAACTTCCGACTTGTTTAAAGAGCATCTAGTGGATTGTAGATATGATCCTGTGCCCGGTAGACGGGACGGTATGCTGCTGTCATCACTACGTATACGACGAGCTTCAAGGTATTTAGCGACGCTACCAGGAATGGTGGCACATTTAGACAATATATATCACTTTGTCCAATCAGGGCGAGGCCCTGAAAGTATTGACGAAGCTATGGAATACCAGAAAGTGGATGTACAGAGACAACTGTTACGCTTCTTCATAAACTGTGTGATCAGAAACAGAGATAGGCCTGGGGTAGATCAGGAGGAAATGCAAGTACTTACCAGATGGGGCCAGAATATATCAGAAGGGAAACATGATAAACAGACATGTATAGTAGTTATGTGCCGTAAGATTCGCAAAGAAGTAGAACGAATACATACAGAAAGATTAGAGTCAGATCAACATGAATCAGAGGGAGAGGAGGAAGAAATGCCTACAGGACAATTAGAAACGATGGCTTATGTAGGTAAAGGAAGATCTTTTAATAAAACCAGATGCTTTAATGATCCGATACGTCCGATACGTCCAGAATGTAATAGACATTTTCAAGCCCCTATGTTAAATACAAGGTCTCCTGAACACCTATTCCAAACTGCTGATAAATTACTCCGAGACCGAAGGGGGTACCATATGCTCGATTCCATGGATGAACAAGAATTAGCCAGGTCAGCAGTACAATGGGCTGACAGTCCCAGTAAATACAGTGATGATGCACTAGCACACACGTTTCTGAACCTTGCCCCAGACGAACAACGTTTAGCTGGTATATACATGATTCAACACCTCCTTATATTATATAAAAGCCAACACTCCGATCCTGGACCCCTACCTGACATATTGACAGAATTACTCACGAATAAATGGAGAGGGTCAGGTACTGATTTAATTAAAGAAATTCTAGAATTTCGAAACCAGTATATAGTTTTCGTATGCCCAGAACATGTTCCAGTTCCCACTATGGGAAGAAAGATGTATCACATAGATAGACAGAATCCGTTACGCGAAGTACACCCAATCAGAGGTGAAGATAATACCTTTAAACGCGTGTTTGTGTACACGCCTATAACAAAAATTGAATTATTAGAAATTAAGAAAGTAGTACCCAGCCATGACAAGGATCCAGCAGGTTTCCACCGTGAGATAAAAGACATGTTACTCATGGGAGAGTATACCTACCCCGACATTATGAAAATATTAAAGGTATTAATGCCTGCCGGTATTTACGAGAAACTCAAAGAAAAGGAATGGGAGGTGGGAGACCAAAAGATAGAATGGACAGCATTAGAAAACGAAGAAAAGGCCCGAGCTGCAGGATCAGGACTTGGGGAAAAGACTACAGCCCTACCAGGATTACTAGTGCAGGTACTGCCACGTTTATTAACTACGAAAAAGGAGGACTGGGGTGCAATCTCAGCCTGCAAACAAAAGCAAGATGAAGACACTAGTGATTTCTATTCCCGATTTGAAAAATGTTTTGGTATTAATAGTGGCATAAAAGCAAGTAGCGAGTCATATCCACATTTGTTTGTGACAAAATTAGTTGAAAATTCTCTACCGCAAGTTAAGAATAGAGTATTGAAATTCGAGAGTACCTGGCAAGGTAACACCCCGTCACAGATGTTACAGATGTTACAATATCACCACAATAGAATTAGAGAAGAACAAGAACATGAACAAAGACGTATGAAAGACACGAAAATGAAAATGCTTGTGGCTCAGTCAGTTCCAGCTGATGGTCATAAAAAGGGTGATTCCGCAGGTCCGGTGAAAGGGACATGCAACTATTGTAAACAACAAGGTCATTATATACACGATTGTGCAGTTCTGAAACATAATATTGCCACGGGTAAAACACAGGAAAGACCACGTCCACCTAGACAGGATCAGAACCAACCACAAATACCTCAGCATGCACAATCTAGGCCAGCTCCGCAACAGGCAGCTCCACAACAGACCGTAGCAACACCACAGCAGCAGCCTATTGCTGCCACACAAGCAACGACACAACAGATGTACCAGTATGCACAAACTGACTATCCCGATTATCAGCGCTACACATGAAATAGCCTAGAGAGGGAAGTTGGCTTACCCCTTATCGAGGTTCCTGTAGATCAAGAGGGACCTTATGTACATAGTGAACTACTAGGGGAAGACAGAAAGTTTTTACTTGATACAGGGGCAAGCAGAACAACTATACGACGCAGTGAAGTTCCAGGGGCACCCCTCTCAGGCTCACAGAATATTTCCCTTGGATTCTCAGGAAAGCCTATCATTAATGAAGTATCGCAACCCCTTCCACTTACGGTTGGTCCATTGACACGAACTACAGATTTATTGCTTACTAAATCATGTCCAGAAAACTTGTTAGGTATAAAAACATTGAAAGCTCTAGGAGCTATAATATGTTGTTCTCCGGAAGGAGTACGATTATTTTTACGTGACTTTAAAGGTCACTACGTGTCCAGAGACATGGATCACCGGCTGCAGAATTTACCTACACATTTATGGGCACAAGGCCCCACTGATGTTGGTTGCATGAACATTACACCATATCGAGTCACACTAAAAACAGGAGTAGTACTACCACGAATGCGACAATACAAGTTACCACCAGATGCTGTTGTGGCTTTGCTGCAAATCATTGACGAGCTCATTGCACAAGGAGTGGTTGTGGAAACCGACTCCAATGTATGTAATTCCCCGATAATTCCGATTCTTAAAAGAACGGATCCAAAAGCACCACCAGTATATCGATTAGTTATTGACCTGCGCGAATTAAATAAATGTATTGTACCACAATACCCTGTGGTCCCAGATATCTCTTCATTATTAACAGCTATTGATTCTGAAGCAACGTTCTTTACTGTAATTGATCTCAAGAATGCATTCTTTAGCGTCCCAATAGATCCGGAAAGTCAATATTTGTTCGGATTCAGTTTAAATGGACGAAGTTTTAAATTCACACGCGCACCTCAAGGATTCACAGAAAGCCCCAGCATCTATAGCCAAGCACTGAAACGAGAACTTGACAGTATCCACATGCCAGTTAACACTGCCTTGCTTCAGTATGTCGATGATCTGCTGATCACCGCCCGAAGCGAACCTGAATGTTAAAAAGCGTCACTGACGGTTTTAAAATTTCTGGCCGACAAGGGGCACAAGGTGTCCCCTTCTAAGCTGCAATTCTGTGTCCAGCAAGTTGTTTACCTTGGGCACTTGCTGTCCAAGGAGGGAAGACAGCTTACACCCGACCGCATCCGGTTAATTGCTAACATGCCACCACCCAAGACACAAAAGGAGGTGCGGGCTTTTATAGGTCTCACTTCATACTGTAGGCAGTGGATCCCTCAATATGCATTTCTAGCAAAACCACTCATTCAGTTGACAACACAGGAGGCAGCCACATCGACTGTCCTCCCTTGGACTCAAGAACATACACATGCCTTTGAAAGCTTAAAGAAAGCTTTATGCCAAGCACCTGTTTTAGCAACACCATGTTACAGTAAGCCTTTTACACTCTTTGTTACAGAACGCGAAGGTACTGCCTTGTCAGTACTCACTCAGGAACAAGCAGGATCACACAAACCATGTGCTTATTTTTCTAGTACATTAGATCCCGTAGCTCAGGCTCTTCCTGCGTGCCTGAAATCAGTGGCAGCGACAGCTTTAGCAATCAGACAAAGCGATGCCATAGTGTTAGGACATCAATTGACAGTACAAGTACCACACGCAGTAGAGGTTCTCTTGAACCGCACACAAACACAACACTTGACTATAGCAAGACTCACCGGTTATGAATTAACATTGTTTCAGCCACACATAGAAATCAGACGTTGTAATACATTAAATCCTGCCACACTTTTGCCAGTAAACGGAACAGATCCATTAGCACATGATTGTATTGAAGTCATTACTATCACGACGAAACCCAGACAAGACTTGACAGATATCCCTTTATCAGATCCGGACCTGACATTGTATGTAGATGGTTCATGTATGAGAACAAGTACAGGAGAGTTAGTGGCCGCTTACGCAGTCACAACAGACACTGAAGTCATTGAAACAAATTGTATTAACACTTTGTCAGCTCAAGCAGCAGAGCTCATCGCTCTGACACAAGCCTGTATTCAAGCCAAAAATAAGAAAGTCAACATATACACAGATTCACGTTATGCATTCGGAGTCGTCCATGACTTCGGCGTACTGTGGCGAGAGAGAGGTTATTTAACTTCTCACGGTACCCACATCCAACACGGACCCCTCATTCAAGCTCTATTAGACGCGATTCATCTACCTACTGCAATATCGATTATGAAATGCAAAGCCCATACAAAAGTTACCGATATCATTTCTCAGGGTAATGACCTAGCTGACAGAACAGCTAAACAGACTGCTCAGAACCAGACTCATACAACTGACACGACAAAGACAATAGTTCCGACACCAACACATTGCATGACAGTTAAGGATCCCGCCCTTGATGTAATTGACATACAGACACATGCTACACCAGAAGAAATAAAGAAATGGACTGGAGGGATCCAAACGGATCAAGGATGGATGACGAAGGAAAAATCTATATGGTTTCTTCCCGACTCCATGGTTCAAGTCATCATTAACACAATACATAGTCCAGCGCACCTAGGAGAAAAAGCTATGCTAGACAGCATTCAACACATTTGGTTCAACAAGCACTTGCGAGCAGCAGCCAAACAGAAAGTACGTACCTGTATGATATGTTGTCAGTTTAATCCAGGTAAAAGCATTCCCGTAGAGCAGGGTGGATTTCAACCTCCCGATCACCCTTTTGAAGTCCTCCAGATGGATTATATCCAGATGGAACGATGTCGAGGATTCAAATATGTTCTCGTAGTTGTCTGTGCTCTTTCCCGTTGGACAGAAGCCTACCCGGTTTCAGATTACACTGCCCCGACTACTGCCAAACAGCTAGTCCGAGAATTCTTCCCACGGTACGGTTTGCCACGTGTCGTGTACTCAGATAACGGCCAACCATTCTCATCCGAACTAATGAAACACGTTTCACTTCTGTTAGGTTACCAATGGAAATTCCACTGTGTCCGACATCCCGAGGCAGCAGGTCTCGTGGAACGTCATAATCAAACCCTGAAAATTAGATTGTCCAAAATATGTAGAGAAAAAGGTGTCGATTGGATAGTAGCCTTACCAGTTGCGCTCTTTTACATGAGAATGGTAGCACATTCTCGAACAGGGCTATCCCCGTATGAGGTGATCTTCGGTAGACCACCAAATATGTGGGGGACGCCTATACCTCGTAAAATCACTGATGTTGACTGTAATATGCTGACAGATTACCTGGCTTCCTTGATGTCTGCACTACAATCTTGTCGTTCACAGGTAGCTGCAGCTTTTCCCGATAACACTGAGGTAAAGCCCCATGACGTGGTTCCAGGTGATCTGGTTCTTGTGAGGAATTTCGACCGGAAGACCCAGCTGGAGCCCAGGTGGAAGTCGCCCAAACTCGTCTTGCTGACAACAAGGACAGCCGTGAAGGTTGAGGGACGTAAAGGGTGGTTGCACTCGAGTCATATCAAGAAATTTTATGGACTACCGTCCGATGTGAACACTCAGCCCTGCATTCCCTCACAGACAGACTCTAAGCTCCCCTTGGTTGAACAGACGAAGAACGAACTCTATAAACTGAAACTAAGGTCTAGCAAGTCAGACAATTTGATTGTTTAAGTCCTCTCCAAGGTGAATCGGTTGAATTTGTCTCTGACATGTATCCTCTAGACCGAAATAGAGAGAGAAATAGACAGATACAGCTTAAAAAACATGCGTACTGTAAATCGCTTCGTAGTCACTGCACAGTGACATTATTAATTTTGTTTTTTCTAAGTCTTCTGATCATCATTTCTAGTGTATTACTACATATGTATTACCCTATTTCTAAGCGTGCTTACAATGCTACTGCTGAACATTCTTTTAGCGAACTACCTCCGCATGAGTTGTCTTATAGATTTGCGCTGCGCAACAACACTTTTATTAGTATGTTACATCATTCCCATCAGACCAGCAATGCTACAAATTGTTGGATATGTGGCCGACTCCCTCCCTATCAGAACTATAAGGGAGTTTTGCCTCTCTTTCCGTATCCGTTCACACACAATGGCTCCTGTGGAGCATGGTTTAGTTTGATTAATTCCCTAGATTCAAATTCCGTAGTTTATCAAGACAACTGGGTATGGGGAAACCTGAACCTAGTTTTGCTTAAAGTCTGCTACCCTAACAAGGAGGGACTTCCCAAAAGAACAGGAACTGATCTAGAAAATGAAGTATATGGATTAGGTAATTTTACACTTAACCTCATGATTCTGAATGTTGAATCCGAAGCTACGCCAATCTTGCCCGCTATGTCAGTATTTCCAGTTAAAGGAGAATTATGTGTAAGAAAGAATGGTTCCATACACATGGGCCATAGTAAATGCACCACTGTAATAAAATTCAGTGATCAAGGCAAGTCTACATTTAGAGCTTCCCATCATTCCTACTTCATATGTGGCCAGACTGCATATATACGTTTACCTCTAGATTGGGATGGTACCTGTTACATAGCATTCCTTCTGCCACCTGTTTTCCTAGCCCCTCCTGACTATCACAGAAATACCCATTTAGTACACAATAGACAGCAGAGAGATCTCCCGATTGTCGATTACACTGAAACGGCATGGGAGCAATACACAGATTTCAATAAAGGTTGCTTTCCCTATATAGGTACGGTCACTAATAGTAAGCTGATAAGTAGATTAACTAGAACCCTTGAAGCAGTAGTGAATGAGACTACTTCCGCCCTAGGCAACTTAACAGAGGAGCAGTCTGCGATGCGGATTGTTGTGCTTCAAAATCGTCTTGTCCTTGACGTCATCCTGGCCGATAGGGGCGGAGCTTGTAGGGTCATCGGATCAAGTTGCTGTGTTTTCATACCAGAAAACTCGCCGTCAGTATATAAAGCCATAACTCGCCTTCATAAGATTATAAGCCAGATACACCAGAGTCCAGGCACCTGGACTTGGTCCGGTTGGTTCTGGAGCGTGTTGTCAGCCTGGGGATGGAGGATCCTATCCTTCCTAGGTATTGGTTTTCTCATACTATTCAGTTGCTGCTTATGTCTACAATGTGGGCCAGCGATTTGTGGTTTGTGTGCCACATCGTGTATCCCGCATCCAAGTTTTCGTTCAAGATCCCGGAAGAAGAAAGAAGAACAAATGATGCTATATGAACAGATTGATGGATTGATGAAGATCGATATCTCCTGAGGGTCCGTAGGGGACAAGGAGGGAATGAGGAAATATGAATTTTATGATCAGTTATGTCCCCTATCGTAGACCCCAACGGCTCCATGTGCATGCTACAAGTACATGTATGTTCCCTCCAGTTCCAGTTATGAAGACGCAAATACATGTGCGTCCACCGTCAACATGTCCTCTTTCAGATCCGCCATGAATGGGTCAGATATTCCATTCCTAAGTATGAAAGGCCACCGACTTTATGTGGTTCACTTTCCACGTTTTACAGTTCAGGCGAGTAGGCCCTGAATTCTGCCATCAAGCCTTTTCCTGCCTTCTGCCTCTGAAAGCTCCAGTCCGAGCCCGCATCTGTACCCATGAACTTTGTCCTACTCCCTGCGCGGCTAACGGTGCCTGATCCGGCCTATTGCCTGCCAAAAACTGTATTTCACCTTCAAGATTATCTGCTCCGCTCCTCATCCGATGCATTCCTGTCTAGTAGTTTAGGTAAACATTCTTCCAGCTACCGAGCAAAGGGCCAGGCCTCACTGTCCTCATGCAAGTAATTCATAGCCCCTGTTACCATGGAAGATTCCTGCCCCCTCGCATCTCATGTAGACACTTAGACGCTTGTACACGCACTAACAGTCAGTATAGAATAGATTCCGTCCGAGAGACCTTTCCTTTTGGATAATACAGTTCTTTAAACATAAGATATTAGATATGATTTGGGATTAGGTTGACATGACCCCCCAGACTTCTGTCTCCACATGTAGAGCTAAATGTCAAGTCCCCTTCACCCTCTAGTTGCACGTCAATCACACGTCATGCGGCTGCGCGCGCATCTCTGCCAAATATTTCTGCTGACATTGCAGGATTCTCTTATGGATCCACCCACTTGTGACATCATGTTTAATGACGTATCTAGTTACGCCTATATGTACGCCTTTTTCATTACGTATGTGTATTATTATCTGTATTATCAGCTGTTACGCCTCCTGCATCTGTCTTAATGTAATGCTTTTCATATAAATATCTTTACTTGTCAATAATGTATTGCCTTCCCTTCCTGAACCCTCGTGGTGATGGAATTTGAAGCCTATGGTTCGAATCATAATTCCTTTGTAGAGGAATAAAGCCTTTCAGAACCTCTAATACCACGGATTCTGCCTCTTATTTTTACTGAGTTATTCTTACTAGACTTTACCGCATAAAAAATAGTACAGGTAATGAAATATTTACCACAGTACCACTCATATAGTCTGTCTTTCCTAATAGTGTCTAAACTTGGTGTGGTGCCGTTGTCTACAATCTCAACACCAACTTACTTAGGGGTCTCATCTGTCTCTAAGGAACCTATTGCAGGTAAAACTTTTGCCAAATTAACAGGTGGACATCTTATTATGACATTACAATTAGACAACATGGTGCCATTATAACCTGTGTGCCTGCCAGCAGAAAATGTTGTGTTGATCCAGATAACAACAGCAACCGTACCAAATGCAACAGCACCAAATGTGGCACCTAGACAATACAAGTGCCCATGATGGCGCAGTACACAATGTCTCTTTCGATTTCTAGAAACAGTTTGCCAGTTCATTAGTCACAGCATCTGCATTCAGGGACCCATTGGTGGCAGCAGTTCATTACCTCCAGGAAGGACATCATTCCTTTCTTGGTGGGCAGGAGCTGAATGCCCTCAAACAATTTTATTCTGTCAGATGGCATGCGGCGTGTAGCTTGGAATATCACAAAAACCAAGTAAGTCACCTCTTTTTGGCAGCACTGGCAATTTGACAATGAGTTGTTGTGTTTTCTCTTCTGGAGGTAGTTCAGCAGTGCTACAGTGTGCTTTTCACAGGCTTTGACAGGCCTCAAGTGATGGAGATGTCACCAGGAGGTCATCAGCCTACTGCAAGACAATGCTACCACCTTCCAGGCATAGGTGATCCAAGTCTCTCTTTACAGCCTGCACATTGACATTGGGAATCACCGTGAACAAAGTGTACTGTGTATCCCAGCATGACGGCAAAGAGGCTTTCACCCTGTGGATGAACTTTAATGCTAAAACCCACTGAGAAGAGAAAAATACTCTGCCTCTACAGGTATAAATAATAATATAGTACTAGTGTCAGGCGCAACAGGCTCTAAGGGAACCACAAGTCCATAAGGGTAGGTAATCACCTTAGAGGGACAGCATGTGTTCACCATCTTTTTGTTTTCTTTTCTTTACCTATTTATTTTAAATATCACTTTAGAGTTAGCACATTTTTCTAAATCTATTGGTTCACTAGTTCTAGAACCTTATTGTTAGTACTCTGTACAGTCATTTCCCTTTCATATTTATAAAACTGCAGTCTAACAGCATCATTCATCATCTCTCAACACACCCATAAGTGCGCTACAGGGTGTGCATACAACAGAGAATCCTTACTGAACCTGCAAGCAGTAAGTGCCCTGTTCTAACCTATACTGCTGCAAAGTGTGTTTCCAGGGAGGCCATATTCATTTATATTAAAATTGTGAAATGTATCCCTTTATCTCCCACCTTAGTGGAAATATGACATTCTCCTTGGGCGTGTCTGATACCTTCACCCTGAAATACTGTGCAACAATAACACTGATACCCTACTCTTATGTACTCTCTGGTATCTACGCTGTGCCCCTTGATAATGTTACTCAGTAGGATAAGCGCCACCTTGCATATCTCCTACATTGACATTACTTCTCAAGATAACAGTGATATCCCCATCTGCTCCTAAAAAATATGAAATACTTCTTTTAGCTAATGTTACCTAAACAGATCTGTGGTGTCCAATCTAGTTTCAGTAAGGCATAATCAAGGCTATCATTTTGTTGAAACAACTATGTAAATTCTTCCATTTCTTAAATGTAGTTAAATTACTAATGACGATATCCTGAATATCATTTACATGAATTGAGCATTAATTTGACCCTAATTTTCCTAGGCACATAGCCTCAGACATCATCAGAGCTAAGTTTATTTTCACATTCTCATAAATGAGCAATTTTTTTAATTCTATGATCTTATTTGTAAATTACCTGTAGTGTTTTATCCTATAATGTTAGAATCAGGAAATGTAATCAATACAAAGGAATTAAGTTGTTAAACTACTCTTCAACATTACAAGCAGGTATTATATATCTATGTTTTTCCTATTTAGAACAAGTGGCACTGGAGCGTGCGTTTGCTTAACATGTGGTATTTGCTGTAGACTAAAATAGAAGCAAATCTGCTGAAAAGGCATATCTTCCCCGTTCAATCAAATACAGCCCTGTTTATTTATTTATTTGTATTATCACTACCAGGGCTATAGACTAAATGTACAACTTGCATTTACACAATTATAAATGTACATGTATATATCAGGAAATGCTGTGATGCTTTCATAGTCTAATGTAGGTCCCAAAAAGTGGAAATCACACACTGTCACAGTGGCTAACCTCAGATAAAAAAAATGCTCAAAACCCCTTACCTCGACATTTTGCTTTTAGCAGTGCTAGTTAGGGCTAAATACCGAACTTGGCCTCAGACCCTTAAACCTGTTGTCCCTTGGCTGAGCAAGGTTACCCCCATGTGGCCATCACAATTCAAAGTGACTCTCCAGAAGCAGGACTGAGGGTGCCTCCCTGCTCCATTCCTGTGTGCTCATATGTGCTCATATGTTAAAGGTAGGATGTAACTTTTGCTGTTGTATTCTTTATTCTTGTGCACTGTGCTTTCTAGCACTTAAATAACTGGCTCAACATTTTCATTTTCAGAATGCCATAATGCACCCAGAACTATTGTGCATTAAGGTGTGCAATGTAATTCACATGTCTCTAGAGCTACTCTCTCTGCATAACTTTTAATAGCCTTTGTATTTGAGACTGCAGCCATTAGCCATACTAGAAATCATATTTTAAGTTTGTCACTAAGATACAGTTATATTGGCATTGTTAAAGAAACTAATATTCACCCTTTTAATTTGGTGCACAACATATTCAACATTTAGACATTGAAATCTAAATGCACACTTTGCAAATGTTGATCTTTTACATTGCTAAATATTATTGAATTTTCACATTAGGGTTATTAGACATTATAAAGATCATAACAATACAAAAACAATTTTAGTGCAATGTCTTTTAATAATTTTTACATCTAGTCATTATATAATAATCACTAACCCTTTTGTTGTTTCTACATATGAAAAGCAAGCTTCATTCCTTTCATTTTGTCTTTAAAAGCATTTTATTTATAACACTTACAGAACTTATTTTGAAGTTAAGCACAGAAATTTCAATGGAACATAGAAAGTTATTTTACCCCTTTGGAAATAAGGCATTATTTACCATTAGAACCACAAATGTGCTTCTTAGGAAGGAAAGTCCTAACTTTCATCCTTTTTCCTTTATCCAAAATAATGAGCTATATTTCTAACTTTCAAGACAAGTTGTCTATACTGTACGTGCTTTTATGTGCTATTTGATACTAATTTAAAACCTAGTTGCCACGGTCTTTACTTGTAGATTGTGCCTGGGTAGGCCCTGTCTTATTTATCTAGCTGTGTTTTATGACCAGCAGGTGTCATCTTCTACACTTTTCAGGAGAGAGGGCAGCAGCTGGTGCGGGGACTCAGCTCATTTCATTCCATTAAAACCCAGTCATTCCAAGCCAGTCAAAATCTATTGTTTGCAGTGTGATAAAAGGGAGGACGCTTTTATTTTAGCAGTTCACCCCCTACAGCAGCCACCAATTACTCATATAATGTGAATGCCTTTTAATATTTTATATCAAGTATCTAAGGAGAGTCAAAACTACGCCACATCAATGATAAATTCAGCTCAGCTTTCTAATTTTTTTATTAACAGCTATGGTGTATACACTATTAACATACTTGAGTTTACTTGAAATTTCATTATAAAGTGCTATGCCATAAGAGCGCTGCAACATTTTGCACAGGAGGCTTTTGAAACCCTAGGCCTGTGTGTGCATTTTACTGCTACTTTGACTTGGCATATAAAAACTACTTTTCAAGCTCTGAACTCCTATTTTTCTTATATAAGATACCCCTAAGATGCCAAGTAGCTGATAGGCAGTACTAACAAAATGTTGGGCATCTATTTTTAATTTTTGCTAAGTCCTAGTTGTGTAAAACACACAAATTCGTTTTTGTCTGTGAGGCCTACTTTTTCCTATTGAGTGCCTTTTTCTAGGTAAAGTTAGTTTTAACATGATATAGCTCTAGCTATACCCAAAGGTATCAGAGCGCTTTATTTGTTGTGAGATAACATTTACAAGAGGTACATAAAACATGAACAACCCTTCATACATCAACCATATACATAAACAAACACAAAATATCTTCTATGAAACACAGGACATTGTATGCAAAATCCATTCTCTTTTATTATGGAATGCTAGGTATTTCTACCTTGAGTTTTAATTCTACTTTTTTCATTCTGGGAATATAATAATAGAATTTTCACACATCTATACTTTGCTGCAGCTACACTTTTCATAGTAGCGCGCAACTACTTAACCTATTTTATATAATTTATATTCTTATTTTTATTTGCAGAGGTATCAGTTGATGATTTGTTTTGAACTTTTTTTCCTGCCCATTTTTAAACAACTTTCTAGTGGACTTACAATTATTTTCTTCAATATCCACTCTCAGGAAATGTGGTTTTTTTTACTCACAATGTGCACTTACACTCTGAAAGATAAATACAAAAGGACTCCTACAAAGGAAAAGTTGTTAGGTAGTGGATAGAATGAGTTAAAAAACAGGACAATCAACAGTTATGGTCCAGCCAGAGGCATCACATATAAAACTATTTTGCTTTTCTAATGCACTCTATTTTTATATCAATCACAGAAACATTTCAAGGAAACATAGAGGTCCAGTACTGAAGATCAATACCCTATTTAAATGCAGTAATTCATCCATGATATAACTACGCATATTTCAAAATCATTTCCCTGTGTTCCGGTGCAACCCGCAAATCAGACGCTCCACTCACTATATTCTGGGAGGGTTTCTTCTTCTGGGGAAAATCAATACCCCATCCTAACACAGGTTCTTCTGCAATGGATTTTGTAAGACTCCCCCAAGGGTCTAGCCATTTGTCAAAATGTATTAACATAAAGTAACTTAGTTACTTATCTGTAACCTGTTTCACTACTTCTTATATGTGTAGGTACACATAATTTATTCTCTAACCCAGGCTCTCCTGCAATGTATGCCACATATCAATTAAGTATTGATACAGAGAATATTTTAAAAACATTCTCTACAGTCCCCTGTTTATTTTAAATGCCAGTTAATTCCCCTTTTATTACTACTATGGGGTCGATTCCGATTCCGGCCAAAAAACGAACCGACTGACACGGACCCGGACCGAATACCGACCTACACGGACTAGCGCCGTACGACCTGTGCAGTACGATGCAATGCGAGTGAATTACAACCGACAGGTACGGAATACAAGCCGTACGACCGAGCCGGAGGGAAAATAGTGATTTGGCCAGAAAACCGATGCGATTTTCACCGCCGACACGAACCTGGAATGAACCCGACCGACCCGTGCCCACGATGTACGATTAGCGCAGTACGATGCAATGCGTGTAAAACCAGACCGACTCGCACGGAGACGAAGGCACACGACCTACACGCACAGACAACCCGGCACACAAGCAATAGAGACCGCCGCGAACGACGCGTACCAAACACAAAAGACAGGCAGCGTGAACAAGGCAGAGAAGCCCGCACGAGACAACAGCAGTGTCGGTTTCTGTCACATGAACGTCTCCTTCATGCCTACAAAACACAAAGGAAAAAACACAAAAAAAGGACCAAACAAGCAATGACTAAGCCAATAAATACCCTAAAAAAAATAATTGTACAAAGACACACCCACAACTCAAACTATATAAAGGACTACAATCACTACCATCATCCCTTGCAAACAGGAGACACAGCCAGCACACATCCCCCACCACCACCACTCATCACCATGCCTCCAAAGAAGAATCCAAAGTTCACAGATAGTGAGTTTGAAGTGTTGGTAGACGAGATCATCAGAGTAGAGCCACATTTGTTTGGTACATTGGTTCAAAGGACCCCCATCTCACAGAAAACCAAGATGTGGGCGAGGATTGTGGACAAGGACGATATCCAGAACCGGTGGTATGACGTGCGCAGGAGGGTCAAGAAACTCATTGAGAAAGATCACGCCTTGAGTCAGCGCACTGGCGGTGGCCCTCCTGCCAAACCAGTATACTTCAGGACCAGGGAGGAGAAGGTGCGGGACATCCTACCACCAGAGAGCGTCCATGGCCTAAAAGACATCCCAGAGACTGGTGAGTACACAAACAACATACCTAAGATTGTGTGGCAGGGGGACAGTGAAACCATGCACCCCAAGCAAAGCTACACTAACCAATAGATAATCAACCCAAGATGTGTATGCCAGTCACACAAACACAATACCTGCCATCTCATAGTGACTGGGGACTGTGTCATGACATGCACCAACCTACAAACAAATTGAGCAAGCCAGTGGCACTAAGCCAAATACACCCAGCCAGACAGTTTATCACCACAAACACACCACCTCACAGTGCAGCTGACTGTCTGGAAGGAATAGTGGGGATGCAGGTGAGTGAGTGTAGACAAAAGCATAATGGGGCATGTAGTCACAGATAATGCTCCCCCTCCTGATTGGCCCATCAAGACCCCTCTGAAACATTCCCACATCACATAGAGTGGAAAATGACTGACAAGATGGCTGACACTGGCTCCTGCTGTGGGAGCACAAGGCCCTGCTAGGGCTTGTGTGCAAATCAGCAGCAGGACACCACTGACTGACATCCTGAAAGACAACTTGCACGCCCTACAATGGAAGCACGTTTCATGATGGGAAGGAGGACTGACAGCCCTGACCATAATAATCAGCATGGGGAGACACCTCCCAACACAAACTCCACACAACTCACTGGGTACAATGCATTGACACACACCTCATTGAAATATCAGAAAAAGATACCCCGTACTGGGTGCTGCTGTGTGAAGCACAGGGGCTCACTCGGGACTTGTAGCCAAACAAACACCAGGATTTCACAGTCAGCCATCTTGCCATTGATGTCACACCTCCTCACAGGGAAGCAGAGTCAAGAGGGAGGAAGCATGGGCATGCTGGCAAGGGGGTGTGGTCAAGTGTATGATGTGACTCACAGTCACAGACAACCTACACCCACCCACATGGGCCTGCAAGATCAACCTGAACCATACTCGCCTCACAGGGAGTGGGAAGGGACTGACAAGATGTCTGACACTGGGCTCTGTTGTGGGGAGCACAAAGCCATGCTGGGACTGGTAGCCAAACAAACACCAGGATTTCACAGTCAGCCATCTTGCCATTGATGTCACACACCCTCACAGGGAAGCAGAGTCAAGAGGGAGGAAGCATGGGCATGCTGGGAAGGGGGGTGTAGCCAAGAGTATGATGGGACTCGAAGTCACAGACAACCTACACCCACCCACATGGCCCTGCAAGATCAACCTGAACCATACTCGCCTCACAGGGAGTGGGAAGGGACTGACAAGATGTCTGACACTGGGCTCTGTTGTGGGGAGCACAAGGCCATGCTGGCAAATGGCCAACAACAAGATCAAACTCTGTCTGTGACAAACTGGGAAAAAGCAGTATACAGGCAGGCATCTGTTTGAAAAGTAGAAAATGTCATGTTTGTGAGCCAACGATGCATGTGGAAACATAAATCACATTGTGTGTCTCTTCCAAACACAGGTTGTGCTGGGCACCCAGCGCCAAATGACGAGGATACCCAATCCCAGACTCTGGTGGACACTGAGCTCTCTGGTCAGACTCTCTCACTGTCCTCTTCGGATGACGACGACCAACCTGGCCCCTCCGGTGTGAGCCATCATGCAGCACAAGCAGCAGCAACATCTGCCCCCCGTACCCATGCCTCCAGCATCTGGACACCGACAGGGCACCCCAGCCAACACAGACAGACCAAGGACAATCAACACCCACAACACAGGGACACAGGACCCCCTGGAAGCTACAGCCAACACCACCAGCAACACCACCCAAGGGGTCCCAATGTCACCTGTGTGTACCGCCGCTGGTCCTGTCTGTGTGGAGAGGGGTGCTGTGAGTGGTGGGAGGCACAGGGCATGCCTTGCAGAGGGGTCTGGACTGCATGATGACCCCCAACTGGCACGCATCTTAGATGCGTACCAGGATAGCACCGGAGGATTTGGCCAGGTAGTGGGGATCCTCAAGGACATGCAACAGGAGCAGATCGCCCACCATGCCCGCATGGAGGCAAAGTGGGATGCCCTTACTGCGGTGCATCGGGACATACTACAATGCCTCTGCCAGATCAACACCAACCTGTCCCCAACCCCCTGTGTGCCCACAACATCTGTCGCAACACCATCTGCCAGCGCCACAGGGAGGGAGGAGGACTCTGGCTGAGAGTCCCCTGCACCGTAGAGGCCTGCACATGAGGATCCCCCCCCGGAAGAAGAGGGGTCGTCCGAAGAAGGACATGTGAGAGGCAGATGTCCCAGCACATCCCCCAGGGCCTACAAACCTGTTCTGGACAATGTTCTTTGTGCGCAACCCGTTCACTTTGTCCAATCGCACACAACTCGCCCACATTACATGGAGGGTTCATGTTGGGTCAATGTAGCATACGACTGTGGACTTTACTCTGGACATTTCATCTACCAGCACTTCCAACTCCAATGTGAACTTTGGATTCCCAAACCACTGTACAGCACCCACCATCCTGTGCACTTCACTCACACATGTTTGTAAATAAACTCACCAGTACACCATACTTGCCTTTGTTGTGATTCCAACTTGTCATGTTCAGGGCAAAGTGGATCTGCTACACAACACAGTGCATGCCAAATACTGCAACAATGTGACCAACGTAAGGTGAGTCATGGGGATGTGACACATGTGAGGGAGACACACCACTATGGCAACACAAAACATACTCACCATGGCCATGTTACTCATCACACACAATGATGTTGACCTGAAACACATTGGCATGCACAGACACAACACCAAGCACAGTCAGTGGTAACAAGTCCACAGGTGAGGTAAGCAGATGTCACTCAGATGTGGGAAGACAGACAACACACATAACAAAGCGTAGCACAGGTTCATTACACATCAGCAACACGTTTATTCCACATTAGTTGCATGGTAATTCTACGTAACAGTGGACACACGCTCACAATGTGTTGGAGAATGAAAGTCCAGGGATGTGTGGTACATCAGTTTATGGGAATTGTCAACTGCCACACTGGTGTTGGCTTCTGGGTGTTGGGGGTCAGTGTTGACCACACAACAGGCAAAGGACCCTGGTAAGGACAGACAAGATACAGTCAAAAGCACAGACGAACAGGAGAGAAATGCAATACATATGCACAAAACATGTTGCAAAACACCTACACAAACACTAGTTAGCAGTACTACCCTATTGTGGAGTACACACCACCTGAATGGACACATCACAGCACGCATCCAGTCAAGTGGAACACAGACACACTCAGACAGCAACAGAGCTGGCTCAACACATTCCAGGCTACCTCCATACATTCACATAACAACACTGGAAGCTCACATTCAGGTGAAGAAGTTGTTGATGAGCTGGGAGCGGACGTCATCATCATCTTCATCATCATTGGAATCTTGGCCCAGGCCGGGATCCTCCACAGGTGCCGGACGTTGGTCGTCGTCATCGTCATCCTGGATGAGAGGCACTTCCTTCCGCACCGCCATGTTGTGTAGCATGCAGTAGACCAGTATTATTTTGCACACCTTTGCAGGCTCATATGGGAGGGCTCCTCCGGTCTTGTCCAGGCAGCGAAAGCGGCTTTTCAGGAGGCCGAATGTCCGCTCAATCACCCTCCTGCTCCGACCATGTGCCTCATTGTAGTGCAGCTCGGCTGGTGTGACAGGGTTCCTGAGGGGTGTCAGCAACCACGGCATGTTGGGGTATCCAGAGTCACCTACACACAAAAAAATGAACAAGTAGCTGAGTTTCGTAGGAGTGCGGAATACAACACTGACAAACACACACAATGAGAAACAGTCAGTACACACCGACAAGCCAGCACGCTGAGCTGGCATCTGTGACATCAGTATTGCAATGTGACTACTCGTCATAATGTAGGCATCGTGTGCCGAACCAGGGACCCGTGCACACACATGTGTGATCAACATGTCAGCAAGACAGACCACCAGAGCATTGATCCCAGGGTCCCTGTATTGCCACATCAATACAGCAATGGACATGGCGTAGCACGTACACACCACAAGGCAAGCGTAAGTCCCACAGGTAGTGGCCACTGTTGTTCATGCCGTCCCTACATGTACGTCTCTTAGACACACACCCCATCAAGGTTGATGCATTTACCACATGGATGTGGAGACTGTCACCCATTGGTAACATGTCATAAGACACATCTGAGACACAACATGCACACAGACTGTGGGTGCACATCAGTATTGGGGCTACAGGTCTCACTTTGACGTACATGCCATCACCCCCAGGACTCAGGGTGTATGTGACATGTCTTAAACATATCCAACCTGACACTGTGGCCTTCACTCATGCCCATTACCGTCCAATTGCACAGCACAGTGCTAATGTGCACAACACACAAAGGACTCTGCCCCCATGTACAAGATAACAGCCTGGGAGTGTCTGCACAAAGTGCCAGACAAAAAAACAGCTGTGGCCCCCTCAAACACCCAGGGAATGCAGCGGGGACACTGTGTGGTCAATGCTATAGTGTGGCAGGTGTGTGTAGGTGTCCACGGCCAGTGTATCTGTGTTGCATCCGTCTAATAGTCACACTAATGAGGTCCGACGCGGGTGACAATGCGTACGCATTGCATGGGTCATGACCGAGCCGTGCGTACGCCTTGTCATTGAATGCAATGAGGTCCGACGTGGGTGACAATGCGTACACATTGCACGGGTCATGACCGAGCCGTGCGTACGCCTTGTCAATGAATGCAATGAGGTCCGACGCGGGTGACAATGCTTACGCATTGCACGGGTCATGACTGAGCCGTGCGTACGCCTTGTCATTGAATGCAATGAGGTCCGACGCGGGTGAAAATGCATACGCATTGCACGGGTCATGACTGAGCCGTGCGTACGCCTTGTCATTGAATGCAATGAGGTCCGACGCGGGTGACCATCATGCATAAGTGTCGGACAGGCATGGTCCGAGACAGGCGTACGCCTTGGCCATTGAATCGTATGGAGACAGGTGCATGTGTATATTCAAAATACGCATTGTACAGTCAGTTGAACGAGCCGGGCGTACCCATTGGCTCACGACTGTCATGGAGACGGATACGGATTCAAAACTTGTACGAGCTGTGCACTGGAAATTCAGTTGGATGCCTACAACAATGTTGCAATTTCAAGTGTTCCATGAAGGTGAAGATTTGAACGATGCGGAAGGCGTGTACGAGTCGCACTTTTGAATGGATTGGCCAGATTCATAGGATGCAACCGTGTTGGACCTATCACTTGGGACACATGGCACAGAGTCTGCCTCTGCAGCACAGATATAAGGCTGGCTGGCCCCCAGGGAGCTCACTTGCCTGCACTACATGCTACTGGACCACATCCCTGCTACCACTGCTGCTGTCTATGCATCTTCTGGCTCCTGCTATGGCACGTACACTGGAGAGGGCCCCAGCCTTGACTGAGGAGGAGAACCAGACCCTGCTGGACGGGCTCCTTCCAGAGTACAGAAAGCTCTATGGGACACCAGGGGAGCAGGTGAGTGTGCTGTCCACTGCCTTCCTAATTATGCATGTTGTCTGACTAGCAGTACTAGCAGTACTAGCAGTGTGTACACCAGTGGCAAGCATTCTCACTGACTACTTTCATCCACCAAAAATGTATAGGGACATGTAATGAATAGTTTTCCTGCTGCTAAAGTGCATTGTTGCAAGCTTAAACTATCCAGGCATTGTTAACATGTCAGACATGAATGTGAGTTTTCATTCCCCATGGTTGCACTACCTGGGTAATTTATTTCCCTTTATGATGATGACATGTATATCCAATTGTGTGCTGCGCAAATCTGGGGCATGTGTGCTAATCTACTTTTCACTTTGTCATCCTCACAGGTTGATGCCAACCAGAAGCAGGAGATCTGGCTGACCATCGCCCTGGCTGTTCGTTCTGTGGGGGTCTACAAGCGCCGCATCCGCAACTGCAAGAAGAGGTGGCAGGACCTTCGGGGCTGGACCCGGAGGATAGCTAGAGTCCAGCTGAAGCTTTCACCTCCACGCAGGAGGGGCGGACACCGGACCCTGACTCCCCACATGCTCCGGATACTGGCAGTGGTCTTCCCGGACCTGGATAGGCAGCTGAAGGCCAGACAGCAGCAGGAAGGGGGTACGTCCTTGCCTGATCTGTGTACTATGTCTGACATGCAAATAGCAGTCTTTTGTCCTGGTCACACTTCCACATTACGTAGGTCTTGTAGTCCCAAAATCAGGTCCCTCATCTGTGTGATGCACCCTCCTCATCTGTTCCACAGGTGTGGCCCCTACATTCTGTCGCTTGTGTCACTAGGGCACTGTGTCCCTGCAGTCAGCTATGTTTCAGGTACCAGTCAGCATCAGTTCCCGTGACTCTGTTGTGTGTTTCATGGGTGGTTCAATTGTTTACACAATGTCTGAGATCTGGCATGTGAACTGTGTGTGCCCTTGAGATGTGTACCAATTGCTGGCCTGACTCGCAACATGTGTCTGGGGTATTCAAAACAAAACCATGCAGCAGGGGACTCCAATTTTTCAATCAATCATTCAATCAATCAATCAAGACATTTATAGAGCGCTCTACTCACCCGTGAGGGTCTCAAGGCACTGAGGGAGGGGTGTTGCTGCTATTGCTCGAAAAGCCAGGTCTTGAGGTGTTTCCTGAAGGTGAGATGGTCTTGGGTCATTCGTAGGTGTGCGGGGAGGGAGTTCCATGTTTTGGCTGCCAGGTAGGAGAACGATCTTCCTCCGGTGGTGGTTCTGCGAATCCGTGGGACGGTTGCGAGGGCGAGGCTGGCGGAGCGGAGCTGGCGGGTGGTGGTGTAGAAATAGAGGTGGTTGTTGAGGTATTCGGGGCCCATGTTGTGGAGCGCTTTGTGTGCATGGGTGAGGAGCCTGAACGTGATCCTCTTGTTGACGGGGAGCCAGTGCAGGTTTCTCAGGTGGGTGGATAAGTGGCTGTGGCGAGGGATGTCGAGGATGAGTCATGCGGAGGCGTTCTGTATGCGTTGTAATCGTTTCTGAAGTTTAGCGGTGGTTCCTGCGTAAAGGGCATTTCCATAGTCCAGTCGGCTGGTGACGAGGGCCTGGGTGACGGTCTTTCTGGTTTCGGGGGGAACCATCTGAAGATTTTTCGGAGCATGCGCAGGGTGTTGAAGCAAGAGGACGAGACGACGTTGACTTGCTTGGTCATCGAGAGGGAGGAGTCCAGGATGAAACCCAGGTTGCGTGCGTAGTCCGATGGTGTCGGCGCGGAACCTAGTGCTGTGGGCCACCAGGAGTCGTCCCAGGCAGATGGGGATTGTCCGAGGATGAAGACCTCCGTCTTGTCAGAGTTCAGCTTCAGGCGACTGAGCTTCATCCATTCTGTGACGTCTTTCATTCCTTCCTGGAGGTTGGTTTTGGCGGTGGCTGGGTCTTTGGTAAGGGAGAGTATGAGCTGGGTGTCGTCGGCGTAGGAGACGATGTTGATGTTGTGTTTGCGTGCGATGGCGGCGAGGGGGCTCATGTAGATATTGAAGAGGGTCGGGCTGAGCGAGGAGCCTTGGGGTACGCCGCAGATGATCTCGGTGGCCGCTGATCGGAAGGGAGGGAGGCGGACTCTCTGGGTTCTGTCAGAGAGGAACGAGGTGATCCAGACCAGGGCCTTACCTTGGATCCCCGTGTTAAAGAGGCGGGTTGTTAGGGTGCGGTGGCAGACGGTATCGAAAGCGGCTGAGAGGTCTAGGAGGATGAGGGCGGTTGTTTCTCCGATGTCCATCAGGGTCCTGATGTCGTCGGTGACTGCGATGAGGGCGGTCTCGGTGCTGTTGTTGGCTCGGAATCCGGACTGGGATGGGTCGAGTGAGTTGTTTGCCTCGAGGAAAGCAGTCAGCTGTTTATTGACGGTCTTCTAGATGACTTTGGCCGGGAAGGGAAGAAGAGAGATGGGGCGGAAGTTCTTGAGGTCTTTGGGGTCCGCTGAGGGTTTCTTCAGAAGGGCGTTGATTTCTGCGTGCTTCCAGTTCTCGGGGAAGGTGGCTGACGCGAACGAGATGTTTATGACGTTCCGGAGATGGGGTGCGAGGATGGTGTCGGCTTTGCTGAAGATGTGGTGGGGGCATGGGTCAGAGGGGTAGCCGGAGTGGATGGAGTTCATGATGTTGGTGGTGTCTTCAGCGCTGATGGGGGTCCAGGTGCTGAGGGTGGTGGTGGGGGTCGCTGGTTCGGTGACTGGAGGCGGAGTCTGGGGTCCGAAGCTGTTGTGTATATCTGCGATCTTTCGATGGAAGAACGTGGCGAGGGAGTTGCAGAGTTCTTGTGACGGTGTGATGTCGTTGTTGCTGGCGTTGGGGTTGGAGAGCTCTTTGACGATGTTGAAGAGTTCCATGCTGTTGTGGGTGTTGTTGTCTAGTCGCTCTTTGAATGATGTTCTTTTGGTGGTGCGGATCAGCTGGTGGTGTTCGCGGGTGGCGTTCTTGAGGGCTGTCATGTTTTCTGTAGTTCGTTTGTGGCACCAGGTTTTTTCGAGGGATTGGCAGGATTTCTTTGAGTCTTTGAGGGCGTCTGTGAACCACGGGATTTTCCTGTTGCCGGTCTTGCCTGGGTGGTTCTTCAGTGGGGCGAGGTCATCGGCGCAGTTGGTTATCCACTGTGTGAGATTGTGGGCTGCGTCATTGGTGTCGGCGGTGTCGGTTGGCGGGTTCTTGCATAGTGATGAGAGGAGTTGGTCTGTGGTGATTTTGCTCCAGCGTCTTCGGGGGATTTGTTGCGTGCTGTGGTGGGATGTAGTCTTTTTGAAGGTGAAGTGGATGCATCTGTGGTCGGTCCAGTGTGGTTCGGTCAAGTGGCTGAAGGAGACGTGGTTGCTGGCGGAGAAGATGGGGTCGAGCGTGTGCCCAGCGATGTGGGTGGGGGTGTTCACCAGTTGTTTGAGTCCGAGGTTGGCAAGGTTGTCGAGCAGGGTGTTGGTGTTGTTGTCGTTGTTGTTCTCCAGATGGAAGTTCAGGTCCCCTAGGAGGATGTATTCTGGTGAGGCTAGGGCGTGCGGGCTGATGAAGTCGGCGATGGTTTCGCAGAATTGTGTGCGCGGGCCCGGGGGTCTGTAGATGAGCGTTCCTCTAAGGGTGGTCTTGGGGCCGGTGTGAATCTGGAAGTGCAGGTGTTCGGCGGCGGAGAGTGTGTCTTCGGCGTTGGTCGTGATGTTGATGGTGTTCCTGTAGATGATGGCGATTCCTCCTCCAGTTTGGTTGCCGCGGTCCTTCCGGGTGAACTTGTAGCCATCCGAGATGGCTATGGCGATGTCGGGGGCCGATGAGGCGTTCATCCAGGTTTCCATGAGGAAGGCGACGTCTGGTGCTGTTGTGTCGAGGAGGTCCCAGAGTTTGATGGTGTGCTTGTGGACGGAGCGTGTGTTGAGGAGGATGCATTTGAGGTGGTTGTTGTTGTTGCTCAGTTTGGTGTGCGGGGGTAGGTTCGGAGGCAGGTGAATTTGCAGGCTTGACAGGTGAAGGGTCCGTGGGTGCGCTTCGGGGTGGCTCGGTAGCAGGCGAGCGGTCGTCCAGTGTTGAGTGCATTGAGGGCGGCGGAGTCGTACCTCAGTCGGGTGGCCTGTCTATGGTGGGGGCCAGGGGTTCTGGCGCTGGACGCGGTCCAGGCGCAGACGGGCGCAGACGGGCGCAGACGGGTTTGCCTTCGGCGCGCCTTCGGCACGCCCGCGGTGTGCCTGCTGCGCACGGCCGCAGAGCGGCCTGCATTATGTAAGGGTCGAGGGAGGGAGGGGGAGCTGGGAGGGGGGAGCGGGGACCAATTGGGGGCAGGGGGCGGGGCCGCAGGGGACGCAGTGGCAGGGAACGAAGGAGCATCAGGAGTATGTATATCAAGTATGTCACAATTGCTTAGCCACCTGACTACTGTCCGTGGCAAAACACTGTTTCACTTATTCCTGCCCAGTCATGCCCCCTCAAGGGCATTCAGAAACACTCTGTAATCCCACTCCTGTGTATGAAATTGCAGGTTGTGCTTAGTGACATGTGCCCTCAGGTGTGTGCCTCTGTGTCATTAGGGTGTGGCTTGTTGCTACGTACAACTGGGGTGTCCATGATTCAGAGGGCCAGCATGACATCTGCAATGTGACTGTGGGAGACAAGACCTGTGTGACATATAGGTGTGTGATCATCTGACAGCACACAATGGTGTATGCAACTGTGTCCCTCATGCAGCTGGGTTATATACATGGCAGTCTGTGATGTGTTAATGTACATGGATTTGTGTTTGCTGAGACTCATATGAATGATTTTCATGATGTGGGGTCTTCTGGGTCCTGGATATGTTGTTTGCATGGGATGGGCAAGTGCGCTGGTCATCTGCAGAGTCAGATTTATCCCTGAGCTAGGATTGGGAGTCAGTGCATATTGTTGTTGTCTGGATGCCCTGCCCCTGTGACAGGAGACAGTGTTGACTGACCTTCAGGGCATCCCAGTGCCATGGCATTGAACTTGCTATGAGTGAGCCTGTGTTGTGTTCAAGTGTGCACCATGCACCCCATTGTGGCCTTGCCCATCAGGACATGAGTACATCATAGTGTGTGTTGCTGGCATGCATCCCAAGCATGTGAAATGAGTCTCTGCCCATCCCTTCATCCGGACACCTGTACTGAGTCATTCGCAAGAGATGTGCTGTGTGACATACTCCTACATGTTCACTTGCATGTATAACTAATGTGTGGGTGGTGCATGTTGGCACATTGGTGTGTTAGCATCCAACATGCAACGGACATATGTGTGAAAGTCAAGGAGGGATATGTGCGTCATGGTTGATGTTGAGAATGACATTTGTCTCATCCTAAACAGTGTTGGCACTTTGAGCTGTGTTCAGCTGATGATGCCAGGGCTTGCCCTGTGATGTGATGTACTCACTGTGGTGGGTGCAGTTGGTGCAGGTGACTGATGTTGTTCTGTTACTTTCTATTCCTATCCAGATACATCCACGGGCACAGGAGGGGACAGCTCCACGGACCAGGAGGAGCCACAGAGCCTTACAGGGACAGAAGGAGAGAAGTCAGGTGGACCCAGTGGCATGGAGGGCGAGTTGAGCCACACAGAGGAGTCGTCAGCACCATCCGCCCAGCTGAAGGCCACAGCAGCTCTGAGGATGACTCCCCTGTGGAGGCGGGTGTCAGCAGCCACCAAACACCAGCTAGTGAGGCTGTCTCTACCACCGCCACCAATCACCACCACCACCACCACCACCCCCCCCTCCCATCGGCTCCCATCCCAGAGGTCCCTGTGGGCTCCCGTGTTCATGAGCATGTCCCCTTTGTGCCAGGCACCGCACCCCCTGCCCCTGTGTCCCCTGCTACTCTGAGTGAGGAGTCTGCTGACTTACTTAGACAGATCCATGTAGGGCAGACGTCGATCCTGAAGGTCCTCCATGCACACACAGGTCTGTTGACACAACTGGTGTCATTCATGGAGGGCATTTCCTCGGGCATGTCTGCCCTACAGAGGACAAACCAGTCTGTGGCCTCCTCCCTGACGGCAGCAGTGTCCCTCCTCCAACAGTCCCACACCCCTCCTACCTCTGCACCACCAACGATTCCTAGCAGCCTACCTGTCCCAAGCACAGAAACCCCCAAACCAAGGGCTAGACGTGCACACAAGCAAGCGCAGGGAACTGATTCCACACTCACAGGGGCTGGTTTGCTGACACACACACAGTCATCCACAACCACTCCACAGTCCTCCGAGACCTCTCCCTCCCAGCCCCTTCCCTTGCCTCACCTGCAACCCCATTCCCCCAGAAGCTCTTCCTCTGTGACCTTGGCCTCTTCCCCACCGACCCAGCAGATCCTGATTACAAGGGGAAGAGGAAGTCCCCACACACAGAAGGGAGTGCCCCTCACACCCGGACACCCTCCCCCAGGCGCAGTCAGATCGAGACGCCCACCCGCAAGTCCCCCCGGTGCAAGAAGAGCAAGACCCCCCCGCCAGCATGCAGCTCCAAGGCGAAGTCTCCGTCCTCCATCCCCCAGGCCACCACTCCAGAGGTTCCCCCGCCACTCCCTGCCCCGGGTTCCCCCACCCACGGATACACCATCCCCAAAATGCTAAGGCCATCCCCCCTAGCACTTGCTCCTCCACAACTGGTCAGACAGTTGGTGCCACTGATGTGGGGACCGTGTCCCCCCCCGCCCTGCCGACCTCACCTGTCCCCCATTCCTCTCCTATGGATGTAGGCACTGCTTTGGAGTTCACAACCACCCCATCTGACTTGGGCACTGCAGTGGTGAGCCAATCCACTCCATCTGACCTGCCCACTGGAGTTGTGCCGGCACCCACCCCATCTGACTTGTGCCCCACAGTTGTGACAGCACCCACCACTTCAGTCAGCTCCACTGCAGTTGCAAGTGTCTTGCCTGCATCCCCCACCTCTTCACTGCATCCTTCTGCTGCACCCTGATCCTGTCCCTGCGGTGCCTGGCCTGCCCCCATGTATACCCCTCCGAGGGGATGACCCCGGTCCTTAGCAGTGCAGGCAAGCAAGGTGTGACAGTTGTCACTCTAGTTCACTCCTTGGCACTTTGACATGGACTGGCCATTGGCCTTTTGGTTGCACAGACGTTTAGCATTTCATATACTGAATTTGTCACTCTAGTTCACTCCTTGCCATTTGGACATGGACTGGCCATTGCCTTTTGGTTGCACAGACGTTTAGCATTTCATATACTGAATTTGTCACTCCTTGCCATTTGGACATGGACTGGCAATTGACCTTTTGTTGGAACAGACGTTTCACTTTTCATATGCTGAAGAAAGCTTTTTACTTTGTCCCTGTGAACTTGATTTAGCTGTACATCATGTTGATGTTGTGTTACATGCCCTTGCACCTGTAATGCTTGGTTTACAATGTTGCATACTGATGTGCTGATGTGAGGTACTCCCTGTGGTCCATGAGATATGTATCCTATTCTGCTGGGATCCATGTCATCCTTTGCAGCTACCTGGGTGTGTCTGGATCAACTATTTGTGTACATCTCTCTGTGAGCATTTCATTGGCATGGTCACATCTGTGGCTTGCACCCCTGCACATATGATGTCCTTGCCATTGTCCAAATTGTCACTTCCACATACTTCGTGCTCATCACTACAGGCCCTACAGGTGTGGGCATCATTGTAATAGGAGCAACTGGGTCCTCTGTGCAACTTGCTAGACATATGTTTTGGGTATGTGCAGCTGACTTAGGGGAGACTCCCATACCCAGGCTGTTGTGACCAGAGTCTTCATTGTGTGGTAACTGACGGCTGATTGACCAAGTGTTCTGCAGACATGAGTGGGACTTGCGGTGAATATGTTTGGCACAGCTGGGCTCCCACAGGAGTTGTGTCCCCTCAAGTTAGTGTGTTGTCCAGTGACATGGCCTGGGCCCATGGTGTGTGTTGTATGTAAGGGTGGGCGTAGTGGGCGTAGTGGGGCTCCGTGAAGCAGCACGTAGTGTGTCCAAATCTACGCACACTACGCGCTCCGCGTAGCCCCACTACGCGCCACCTGCCTCCCACCCGCCCTCCTTTTAAAACATACCCTGAATTTATAATAAATAAAAGTAAAGACACTTACCTGAAGTGCGGCGTCTCCGGGGCTCCCTCTTCCTGGTTTCCAACTTCTTGCGAGAAATGCGCATGCTCGGACGCCTGCGCATGCGCATTTCTTGCGAGAAATGCACATGCGCGGGCGTCCGCGCATGTGCATTTGTCGGAAGAAGTTGGAAACCAGGAAGAGGGAGCCCCGGAGACGCCGCGCTTCAGGAAAGTGTCTTTACTTTTATTTATTTTACATTCAGGGTATGTTTTAAAAGGAGGGCAGGCGGGAGGCGGGTGGTGGGCAGCAGGCAGCTACGCTTCGCCCTGGCATGTGCGTAGCGCTGCCTGCTTCGCCTACTTCGAAAACTGTGAAGCAGGCAGTGCTACGTACACTACGTGGGCGTAGCGTAGTGTCACACCCAGGGTTAGTTGTATGTGCATGTGTGTGTGTCCACATCCCTGTTCATACACAGACAGGGTTCCCTTGATATGTTCCTGTTGTTGATGCTTGCTGAGTGGTACTGGGTTCATCCCACTACTTTTCCAATGGCCTACCAGATGTGTGGGTGCATGACACACTACTGTTAATTGGTGTATCATCATTGTGATTTGTCAGTTCTGAGTGGTGATGATGTTGTCAGACACAGATGGGACACAGTCAGGGTTCCTCAAGGCACTTGTTTGTTCGCAATATCATGTAGTTGTGCCTAGGTGGTAGTTTTCAGTGATTGAGACATTTGTATGTGTGTGTGACTGCTCCCACTTGTCGGGTTCACGGCAGCGATGCTGGCAGGTGTCAGCATGGGTGCCTTGTGTTCCTCCTTGGCATCTACATAGTCCTGGGACTGTGGCAGGGATTCTGAAGGTTACATGACCTTTGAGGTCATGGCCATGTACCGCATACTGTACAGTGTGTCTGTCATTCCCCAGGATTGTAAACAGTCCTTGTGTGATGTGTGTGTGCACCTTAGTTCCTGGCAACATTCCTGTGTTTGTCATGGGTGCATGTGCAATGTCACCTGTCCATGTGGACTTCACAGATACACATCGTTGCAGTTCAGGTGTGTGATGTTGATGGTGGACTGATGTGAATGTTTGCATGGATGGTCCCCTAGATCCTGTTTGTCCATGGATGAGGGGACATGCTGAGTGATTTGTGTTTGTGTATGTGTGATGTACTTTTGTGGCACAGGACACATGTCTGGGTTTCCCAGTTTGTACGACATCTGCCTTTGTCATCACAGTGGAGGTGCCATTCATGCTTGTGTCACCCCACTGTCTGTTCCCTGGGGGTAGTGGTGTTGTGTGTCAGTCTCTTACTATGTTAGTTGTTGTTTATTCCAGCTTGTGTCACATGTGTCTGTTGTGCTTCCTCTCATCTCCCAATGCCTGATTGCCCACTAAGGGTGTCCCAATGATGGTTTACTTTTGTATGGCACTGTGTCCACATCTGTGTCACTGTGGTACAGCCCCCCTCATGTGTTGTGTAGTTGCCTGGGAATACTGTGACACACACACACACATGTTGTGTCCGATGTGCAGTGTGAGTTTGCCTGTTTGTGCATCTGCACCAGTGCATTGGTATTGCTGTTGTGGGCCTTGGTCTGGATGCTGTTTCTGTGATTTTGCATGCTGTCCCTGTGAGTCATTTCACATCATTGTACACATTCATCATGGTTGTTGGGTGCCATTGCTGGCATGGAATGTGAGTTTGTGAGCTGACACCTACAGTCTACACATGTTGTTTTGATTGGTGTGTCTATTTTCGAGATGTGTGCATGCTTGATGATGCTCACTTCTGCTGTTGTGTCATTGTACGCTGTGTGCATTGTCAGCCCCCATGTGTGGTGCTTGTCTGCACATGGCCGAGAGTGTTATGTTTTCACAGCACTGTTAGCCTCACCACATCTCTGTGTGTATGGGACACAACCACCAGTTTGCCCCAGAAGTGTTTGATGTGTTGGGAGCAGGGATCATACATGCTGTTGTTATTTGCAGCTTTGACCATGATGACACTTACCTTTTGGTCACTGTGTTGAGGGGTTTTGGTCCCCATCACCACAATGCTCGACATCTGCTGCATTTTGTGAGCCCCCACTTAACGTCTGCTCTACACAGTGAGGGGGTGTTCTTTTTACATTGCCACAGTGCTATGGTGATGCTTGCCTTGTGTATGTCACACTCATGTGTTGGTCACACATGTGCTGTTACTTACATTGTATGCTCGTAGCCATAATCACTGTTGTGGACATTTGTCACAGACTACACACTGTTGTCATGATGTCATGGGGAATGTATTTTGCGGACATACCTGATGTTTGCGTATGCTGGATGTGTTGCGCATCACCCATCTTATGGGTGTGGGTGGCAGAGGTGATGGGCAACAGGTCCCCTGTGAGTGGGGGTGGCAGGGGTGATGGGCAACATAGTCCCTATGGGTGGGGGTGGCAGTAGTGATGGGCAACATAGTCACTAAGGGTGGGGGTGGCAGTAGTGATGGGCAACAGGTCCCCTGTGAGTGGGGGTGGCAGGGGTGATGGGCAACATAAGCCCTGTGAGTGGGGGTGGCAGGGGTGATGGGCAACATAAGCCCTGTGAGTGGGGGTGGCAGGGGTGATGGGCAACATAAGCACTAGGGGTGTGGGTGGCAGGGGTGAGCGGCAACATAGTCCCTATGGGTGGGGGTGGCAGGGGTGATGAGCAACAGGTCCCCTGTGAGTGGGGGTGGCAGGGGTGATGGGCAACATAAGCACTAGGGGTGTGGGTGGCAGGGGTGATGGGCAACAGGTCCCCTGTGAGTGGGGGTGGCAGGGGTGATGGGCAACATCAGCCCTGTGAGTGGGGGTGGCAGGGGTGATGGACAACATAAGCCCTGTGAGTGGGGGTGGCAGGGGTGATGGGCAACATAAGCACTAGGGGTGTGGGTGGCAGGGGTGATGGGCAACATAGTCCCTATGGGTGGGGGTGGCAGGGGTGATGAGCAACAGGTCCCCTGTGAGTGGGGGTGGCAGTAGTGATGAGCAACAGGTCCCCTGTGAGTGGGGGTGGCAGGGGTGATGGGCAACATAGTCCCTATGGGTGGGGGTGGCAGTAGTGATGAGCAACAGGTCCCCTGTGAGTGGGGGTGGCAGGGGTGATGGGCAACATAGTCCCTATGGGTGGGGGTGGCAGTAGTGATGAGCAACAGGTCCCCTGTGAGTGGGGTTGGCGGGGTGATGGGCAACATAAGCACTAGAGGTGGGGGTGGCAGGGGTGATGAGCAACAGGTCCCCTGTGAGTGGGGTTGGCAGGGGTGATGGGCAACATAAACCCTAGGTGTGGGGGTGGCAGTAGTGATGGGCAACAGGTCCCCTAGGGGTGGGGGTGGCAGTAGTGCTGGGCAACAGGTCCCCTATGAGTGGGGGTAGCAGGGGTGATGGGCAACATAGTCCCTATGGGTGGGGGTGGCAGTAGTGATGAGCAACAGGTCCCCTGTGAGTGGGGGTGGCAGGGGTGATGGGCAACAGGTCCCCTGTGAGTGGGGGTGGCAGGGGTGATGAGCAACAGGTCCCCTGTGAGTGGGGGTGGCAGGGGTGATGGGCAACATAAGCCCTGTGAGTGGGGGTGGCAGGGGTGATGGGCAACATAAGCACTAGGGGTGTGGGTGGCAGGGGTGATGGGCAACAGGTCCCCTGTGAGTGGGCATGGCAGGGGTGATAAGCAACAGGTCCCCTTTGAGTGGGGGTGGCAGGGGTGATGGGCAACATAAGCCCTGTGAGTGGGGGTGGCAGGGGTGATGGGCAACATAAGCCCTGTGAGTGGGGGTGGCAGGGGTGATGGGCAACATAGTCCCAATGGGTGGGGGTGGCAGTAGTGATGACCAACAGGTCCCCTGTGAGTAGGGGTGGCAGGGGTGATGGGCAACATAGTCCCTATGGGTGGGGGTGGCAGTATTGATGGGCAACAGGCCACCTATGGGTGGGGGTGTTAGTGGTGCTGGCCATGCAACCCCTATGGTGGGCTGTTGTTAGTCGCCAGGATATGAATCCCCTGTGTGTGTGTGTCACTTTGCGGCTACATGTCGTTTGTTTATGTGGTAGGTGTCTGACTTACCACCTGCGCCGTCGGCGTCGGTTCCTGAGCCGGTCATAGATGTAGAGTACTGGTATGACCTGCGCGATGGGATTCATTATGTATTCGTGTCATACACGCTGCTTGTTTCTCCGTCTCGTACCCGCTGCAAGCTGGTCCGTCTCGTAGCCGTGTATTGATTTGTGGCGCGAATCGTAGCTGATATGCTTGTTTTCCGGATGCTGTGACGTGCCATACGTGACGACCCGTCCGGTGCGTAGGAAGTACGCATCGTACTTGTCATGCTGGAAACTGCTAAGAATACTGCTTCCGGGTGACACGGTTCCTCTTTGGGAGTAACGGCTCGGATGGAGAATTGTGCTTGATTAACAGCCTACGTGTCGGTCGTGTTTTTGGCAGTTATGCGCATCATACTTACTCTACAGGACGGAACGGCTCCGGATACGTGCCGGTCGCAGGGTAAGGCTACGGACAGCTGTCCGACCGGCCATCGGAATCGGCCCCCTGTGTTAAATATGCATTTGAAAGACTGAAAGGTCACTTGCAGCAAGGCGCTCACTTACCAACTGTCCTCCAATGTACCACTTTTTCTGACACCATTCTGATGGGGAAATACTGGCAACCTCCCAGGAGCAAATGAATGAAACTCACCAGACATAGCAGGTTTGCTCATAAACAGAGCGAAATGTATTTTATTGTTACCAAATGCATGCATCATTGCTAATTAGCAAGGAAGAAGTCAGGTCTCCTGCCTTAGGGGCTCACAGACTGCTTCTTCCCAGAGTTGCTGGTTTCTGGGTGCTATATACGTTTAGTAATGCCATGTCAGCGGAACTAGAATTAGGCACCAAGCCAAATATGGCTAACATGGATGTGCAAGATCTGCACCATGCCAATTATAAACAGCTGGATATGGGCAGACCAGACAGGCTGGCTCGGCACTTTGTAAGCAACTTGCACAACCAGATTAAGAAATATCATGTAGTCAGGACAAGCAAAGTGACCTCTAAGGGGGTACAGAATAGTTGTTGAAGCTTGTCCAGTCAAGGTCAGATAGGAAGCCCTTTGGAGCTCCAGTCCTCTTGTTACTGTGATATTTCTAAGCATGATATCTTTTGAAGTGCATACACATGAATTTATATGGATATTCCTATATATATTGCAACACAGGCCCATGACTACTTGTCCAAGCTATTCATTCCATATCATGCAGCTAGAGGTATATGATATAGGAACTAGAAAGTACTCTTGATTAGCTCATTCTGAATCAAGAAGTTGGGTGGAAGGTCCACATGTCCACAAAAATAATCATTATATTTCTCATGCCCATTGCATCCTAGACTCCCTGAAATTCAGTGGCCCCTTATAAACCTGTCTTTTATGCAAGTTGTACATGTAGCTCCCATACAGCTGGCTTCCAGACATCCTAAGAACCGGGGCTGTTAGTTAAACTCCTAAACCAATCGCTCTATCATTGAACTTGGCCCACACTCAGACTCTATCTAAAGCAGTTGTGCCTTCCGTTTAAGGTATTCAGTACAATTGTCATGGTGTACCGATGTATCTGATACATTACAGTCTGAGTCTAACTCCTGTGGCTTGCAGTACTGTTTAAAAAACATAAATCAATAAACTGAAAATAACATGAGTTTGCAATATGGAGCCCAAAGTCTTTACTAAAAACTTTTCTTTCCAATGTCTGCATATATTCAAGATCACCAGCTTAGGGCCAGGAATTAAAACTTGCTTCAAGCTACCAAAAATCCCGAAGTACATGTTGCTTGAAAGTCAATATATGTAGAAAGTAAAACTTTTCTAAGCATAGTTAAACTGACCAAAACCTGACCCTTTAATTTGTTTTTAATATTCACAAATAGTAAATTAACAAAGAGCAACACGTGTCACAGTATCTCTTGTAAACTTAAATATACTGTGCATACTTTAAATCCTAATGAAATCAGTGGCACAGATCCATCCTGCTGAGTTCATGGCAGGAGTCTTATCAAGGTACCGGGTTAGTCTCCAGGAAATTGTTACTCTCCAAAAATTCTTTACTATTATCATTCCACCCATGCTCAGACTAGACTTCTGAGTCTTGATTCACAAGAGCATCTGACCTTTCAGATGATACCTTCTCGATATTGGCTTGTACATGAACCACAGACCCACCATTCATTTTATTCACAATGGCAAATGTTTTGTATGTGCAAACAGAGCGTGACCATTGTGCACCTAATCATAATTTGCTTGAAAGATATTGAATATGGCCTTGGATTTCACATCACACACATCATTAACACATTTCAACAACTTTGTAATCAGCACTGATGCAGGCAAACGTCTTTTGAAAAATATCATGAATACCTGAAGTGTAATCTGGGAGACAATATAGGTACTTAACCAGTTTGTAAACATTTATTGGTAAATGTTCCTATGTTATGCATTCTTCAGGCGAATTCCTGCTGTTTTCGCCAAGATAAAATTTCTTAACGCAAATTTATACCGAGCTTCTGACGGCTAGCTCCTTCCCTTGCAGAAGCACTCAGAACCGCTAACCTAGAATTATTGCCCTAGTGCTTCACAGACACATGAGTGGAACCACTACTGGATTTTACACTTGAGATTAATAGCACACAAGTATGAAGGCCAAAATATGTCAAAACATCTACTGCAGGGCTGACAAAGGGTGTGGATCCAGGATCCATAATATCTGGACATTATTTTCTAACACTAGAATATTTTTAGCAGAGATGAAGGGTAACCATATATCAGAATATTTCACCACAACCAAATATTTTCAATATATTATTGTCTTTTCCTAGCATCTGTGTAAAAGTATAATTTGTGTGTCCAGACCTGAATCCCGGACAAATAGAGCGACACAGAGTACCCTATAGTGTGCAATGGATTGGTGAGACTTCCTAATCTGCTTAACACAACTATGAACCCAACCCAAAAGAACAAGCTAGAATTGGAACACGGTGTCCGTGCACAAAAGAAATTAAAAAATTTAGTGTAATGAAAAGGAATGAGTCCTGTTAGTGCCAGGGCAATAAAGACTAACCACTGATTATGGCAGTGATCTACCTACCTTACAGCAGAACTTCCACTAAATACTCAATAAAGGTCACCAATTGGTGCACGCTGATATTAGGGGCTGCATTTACACCTAAAACGAACCCTTCTGTTCAGGTCTGTGCCCTGATCCGTCAAATGCCTGCCTGCTGCCCTACCAATCCAGACCCTAAAACAAGAAAAAGTTCTCTATTCAATGGAGTTCTTATTAGCTTTGTTTTTCTATTATTATACTCTGCGGAATAATCCAAATTCGAACTTTGAAAATTAAATCTGTCTCATACTTGAATCATCTTAACCCGGCAATTGGAACACAATTCAGAGCTGGTCCGAGTAATGTGATGTCAGTTGTTAACAAGCAAGCCATAATAATTGCCTTAATGGGCAAAATAAACTCCACTTTCTGCTTACAACCAAATCCTGATTTACAGCATATTGTAAAATAGTATTTAAGAACTACATTGTTAACAATTTAAATGTATTACATTGTGACCTTATGGAGACATGTGGAGGTGAAATCGTCATGATAAATCAAGACCCCATTGATGCCTCAAAGACTATTGAGACTGATTCACCTGATTCACCCACATGTATATTACTGTTGTCTATGTTTGCTCCTACACCTAGCTGTAACTCTTCATTTGTTTGCTATTCATCATTTCTGATAGTCGATTTATGCCTAGAAGTAGACTTACATATCTCCAGTCCCTTCAATGTGTGGTGGTGCCTTCTACAACTGAATATGCAAGTGTAAAGTTATTACTTATGACTTTTCACCATCATTGAGGAGCACACAACATCCTATGTAAAATTATACGGAAAATGCAAATATTCCAATGTATAATATAAAATATGACATCATTTAATATTTTTAGTTTTAACCTGGAAAAAATCAAATAATCTCAGTATGTTATCTCAATATATTAAATTAATGTAAAAATAATGTTCTTAAAATAAAACAAGTAATGACTCACCTTCACTGCCATTTATATGTTTATTCAATATTAATTGGAAAATATATCTTTTGAAATGTTGAGCTTATTTAACCTATTTAAAATTAGTTCAAAATAGGTGTTGATCCTGTATGGTGCTTAACTTGCTCCAAAGCTGAGTTGGAGTACATTTGAGGGTTTTTGACACCTTTAGGCTATATTAACTTTATAAGTATATTTTGTTAATTGCAACGGTCTTACTCTAATGTGGGTGTTTGTATTTTATTCTTTTGTGCCTCCATAGGCCCTCCTTAAATTTCCCTAAACACTTCCCAGTTAGTAGCAATTTTCCAACATTTTCCTATAACCTGCCTTGGTCCCTTCCACATTTACTACTAATTCATACACCTCTGTGGCAAAGATCTACACCACTGTGGTGGAGATATCAGCATAGAAAAGATATGAAAGGTGGAGGACATCGACTATAGGTTGGTGAATTGAATGTTTGGTATGTAAGCAGTTGTAATTTAGTAATACTTTCCATGATACAAACTGCAGTTTGTGAATCAGGCAAAGTGTGCACAATTTAAAGGGCGTGAAACCGTACTACTTCAAATAGATCTGAAACAGAACATGTTCATACAACTTATATTACCCTTTCAGCCTCCTTCTGCAGAACAAGATTATTTTGACTGGTTCAAAGTCCTTACCACCCATTTAAAATTGCCTTACAAAAATGTATTTGTATTTGGAGATTGTCATACATGGGATCAAAAATTAGATAGGCCTGTGATGAACACAAATGACTACCTAGCTCTTTTCCAACTGGCACGTGGGCTCATTGACATTGTGAGCCAGATGTTAGGCTTATCTTTTGTTCTCCCGATTGAACAGAGTTAGTTGCTCAAAGGAGCTGTCATAATCAAACTACTTCAGTGTATTTTTCAATATTGTCTTTAGCAAGAGTGAAACATGTTGCTGTAATCAAGAGATTTTTTCTTTTGAATCATGTAACTGATGTGTGTGTTTGTATTTTTGTTATTTTTCCCTCCATGAGCCATCCTTAAATGTCCCTAAACACTTCACAGTTAGGGGCCGATTCCGGCCGCAAAACGTAACAACCGACACGAACCTGGACCGGAGACCGACCGACACGGACCGGCGCCGTATGACCCGTGCAGTACGATGCAACGCGTGTGAATTACAACCAACATGTACGGAAAACAAGCCGTATGAACGAGCCGTATGGAAAACAGAGATTCGGACGGAAAAACAACGCGAGTTGCACCGACCGACACGTACCCAGAATGAACCTGACCGACACGTACCCGTGATGTCCGATCCGTGCAGTACGATGCAATGCGTGTAAACCCAGACCGACTCGCACGGAGCCAATGCCGCATGACCGCCATGCACAGAAAACAGGGAGCTCAAGCAATAGAGATCTCCACACCTGACGCGTATGAAACACTGAAGAAAGTCAGCGTGAACGAGCCGGAGAAGCCCGCACGAGCCATCATCAGCATCCGTATTGGTCAGAACAACGTCTCCTTCATGCCTAGGAAACCTGAAGGAAAAAATACAAAAAAAGGACCAAACAAGCAATGACAAACCCAATAAATATATTTTTTTTAAAAACCTGGAACAAAGACACACCCACAACTCCACCTATATAAAGGACATCAATCACTACCATGATCATTTGCAAATAGGAGACAACAGCCAGCAGAAAATACCATCACACAGCAACCACAGACACACTCACAACTCACCCATCACACAACTTTCACACCATTAAGCACCTCACCAAAAGCACACACACATACAGCTAGCAAAACCAACACTAACCCACCCTCACTTGCACCCTCACACACACATCACTCACCACCACCACCAATCACCATGCCCCCAAAGAAGAATCCAAAGTTCACTGATGATGACTTAGAAGTGCTGGTAGACGAGATCATCAGAGTAGAGCCACATTTGTTTGGTACATTGGTCCAAAGGACCCCCATGTCACAGTAAACAAAGATGTGGGCGAGGATTGTGGACAAGGTGAACGCACAAGCACCAACGTTGCGCTCAAAGGACGATATCCAGAACAGGTGGTATGACGTGCGCAGGAGGGTCAAGAAACTCATCGAGAAAGATCACGCCTTGAGTCAGCGCACTGGCGGTGGCCCTCCTGCCAAACCAGTCTACTTCAGGACCTGGGAGGAGAAGGTGCGGGACATCCTACCACCAGAGAGCGTCCATGGTCTAGCAGACATACCAGAGCCTGGTGAGTACACAAACAACATACTCAATATTGTGTGTTAAGGGGACAGTGAAACCATGCACCGTTAGCAAAGCCACAGTAACCAATAGATAATCATCCCAAGATGTGTATGCTAGTCAGACAAACACAATACCTGCCATCTCATAGTGACTTGGAACTGTCATGACATGTACAAACCTACAAGCAAATAGAGCAAGGCAGTGGCACAAAGCCAAATAAACACTGTCAGACAGTTTGCCAACACAAACACACTACCTCACAGTGCAGCTGACTGACAGGAAGGAATAGTGGGTATGCAGGTGAAGTGAGTGTATCCAAAAGCATGATGGGGTTTGTAGTCACAGATAATGCTCCCCCTCAAAATTGGCCCATCAAGACCTCTCTGAACCATGCCCACATCACAGGGAGTGGAAAATTACTGACAAGATGGCTGACACTGGCTCCTGCTGTGGGGAGCACAAGACCTTGGTAGGGTGTGTGCGCCAATCAGAAGCAGGACACCACTGACTGGCATCCTGAAAGACAACTTGTACGCCCTCCAATGGAAGCACGTTTCATGGTGGGATGTCTGGCTGGGTGGGAAGGAGGACTGACAGCTCTGTTGTGGGGAGCACAAGGCCATGCTGGGAACTGGGCACCAACAAACACCAGGACTGCACAGTCAGCCATCTTGCCATTGCTGTCACACCCCCTCACAGGGAAGCAGAGTCAAGAGGAAGGAAGAATGGACATGCTGGGAAGGGGGGTGTAGCCAAGAGCATGATGGGAGTTGCAGTCACAGACAATCCCCACCCACCCACATGGCCCAGCAAGCTCACACTCAACCATGCTCGCCTCACAGGGAGTGGGAATGGACTGACAGGATGTCTGCCACTGGGCTCTGTCGTGGGGAGCACAAGGCCATGCTGGGAACTGGGCACCAACAAACACCAGGACTACACAGTCAGCCATCTTGCCATTGCTGTCACACACCCTCACAGGGAAGCAGAGTCAAGAGGAAGGAAGTATGGGCATGCTGGGAAGGGGGGTGTAGCCAAGAGCCTGATGGGAGTTGCAGTCACAGACAATCCCCACCCACCCACATGGCCCAGCAAGCTCACACTCAACCATGCTCGCCTCACAGGGAGTGGGAATGGACTGACAGGATGTCTGACACTGGGCTCTGTTATGGGGAGCACAAGGCCATGCTGGGAACTGGGCACCAACAAACCACAGGACTGCACAGTCAGCCATCTTGCCATTGCTGTCACACCCCCTCACAGGGAAGCAGAGTCAAGAGGAAGGAAGTATGGGCATGCTGGGAAGGGGGATGTAGCCAAGAGCATGATGGGAGTTGCATTCACAGACAATCTTCAGCCACCCACATGGCCCAGCAAGTTCACACTCAACCATGCTCGCCTCACAGGGAGTGGGAATGGACTGACAGGATGTCTGACACTGGACTCTGTTGTGGGGAGCACAAGGCCATGCTGAGAACTGGGCAACAACAAACACCAGGACAGCACAGTCAGCCATCTTGCCTGGCTGTCACACCCCCTCACAGGGAAGCAGAGTCAAGAGGAAGGAAGTATGGGCATGCTGGGAAGGGGGTGTAGCCAAGAGCATGATGGGAGTTGCAGTCACAGACAATCCCCACCCAGCCACATGGCGCAGCAAGCTCACACTGAACCATGCTTGCCTCACAGGGAGTGGGAATGGACTGACAGGATGTCTGACACCGGGCTCTGTTGTGGGGAGCACAAGGCCATGTTGGGAACTGGGACCAACAAACACCAGGACTGCACAGTCAGTCATCTTGCCATTGCTGTCACACCCCCTCACAGGGAAGCAGAGGAAGGAAGGATGGGCATGCTGGGAAGGGGGATGTAGCCAAGAGCATGATGGGAGTTGCAGTCACAGACAATCCCCACCCACCCACATGCCCCAGCAAGCTCACAGTCAACCATGCTCGCCTCACAGGGAGTAGGAATGGACTGACAGGAAGTCTGACACTGGGCTCTGTTGTGGGGAGCACAAGGCCATGCTGGGAACTGGGCACCAACAAACACCAGGACTACACAGTCAGCCATCTTGCCATTGCTGTCACACCCCCTCACAGGGAAGCAGAGTCAAGAGGAAGGAAGTATGGGCATGCAGGGAAGGGGGGTGTAGCCAAGAGTATGATGGGAGTTGCAGTGACAGACAATCCCCACCCACCCACATGGCCCAGCAAGCTCACACTGAACCATGCTCACCTCACAGGGAGTGGGAATGGACTGACAGGATGTCTGACACTGGGCTCTATTGTGGGGAGCACAAGGCCATGCTGGGAACTGGGCACCCACAAACACCAGGACTGCACAGTCAGCCATCTTGCCATTGCTGTCACACCCCCTCACAGGGAAGCAGAGTCAAGAGGAAGGAAGTATGGGCATGCTGGGAAGGGGGGGTGTAGCCAAGAGCATAATGGGAGTTGCAGTCACAGACAATCCCCACCCACCTACATGGCCCAGCAAGCTCACACTCAACCATGGTCACCTCACAGGGAGTGGGAATGGACTGACAGGATGTCTGACACTGGGCTCTGTTGTGGGGAGCACAAGGCCATTTTGGTAACTGGGCACCAACAAACACCAGGACTGCACAGTCAGCCATCTTGCCATTGCTGTCACACCCCCTCACAGGGAAGCAGAGTCAAGAGGTAGGAAGTATGGGCATGCTGGGAAGGGGGTGTAGCCAAGAGCATGATGGGAGTTGCAGTCACAGACAATACCCACCCACCCACATGGCCCAGCAAGCTCACACTGAACCATGCCCGCCTCACAGGGAGTGGGAATGGACTGACAAGATGTCTGACACTGGGCCTGAGAAATGATGTGGCTGACAATCACACATATGCACTGGCCAAACAAAACCCGGTCGCACACACAGCCATTGCAACCATATGTTCAAACTCATTGCCTGGGGATGCAGTGTCCAGGAGTGCCCCCTGGCCGGGCTTGGGAGGTGTGTCTTGCAGATGACAATTGTGGAGAGCCATATATGGTACATTGCACAAAACACACAGGAATTCACATATACATCATTGACAGGGGACATCTGACAGTGAATGGAATGGACGCACCAATATAGCTGACACCATAGCATGGTCTCATTCACACTCGGTGCTGTTGTGAGCTGTTTTCCACTCCTACATCGTGCTGAAAAATATGCATCCTTCACACAATACACCACTCACTGACATAGGCACTGTAGACACAAGGTCTAACCTGGACTGCATTGGAGGAGACATGCTACTCACAGCAGCCAAACTGCAACACACACACCACCGGCCCTCACTGTCATGAGCATTGAAAAGCCAGAGTGCTACCTTGCCCAATCCATGTCACCATGGAGAACATTGACAAGTCAAATCACATGTGCACGTACAAAACCCAGCACCAGACTCATTAACGATGGTGACATCATCACTTGTATGAAATGAGATGGGAACTAGGAACACTGTAAAAAAACACTTCCTCCAAAGAGATCACAGGCATACCGGACTGTGACTTTGTCGTACCATACACCAATGTGGCACACAAAGACTAGCGCTTCGCCCTAAGTGGGATGGGTATTCCCAGACGTGGTACCCGTGCTCACTACGCCACTGGAGTTAAGCTATCCTGGCTGATGACGGCTGATAGCCAGAAACCGGTCCTAGGATGCTTGATTCCGGTCCAGGGAAGACATGGCTTGGCAGTTCGGGCTGGACTGTTCCCATGAGGCACAGGGTCAAGACTGATTTGCATATGGCCCTGTCTAAACTGGGGTGGCGTAGTGGGCAAAAGAATGATGGATTTAACCCAGATCTCTTGACTGGGGGAGAATGTCTGCATTGTCAGCATTCCGTCCATCATTTGTTTGTTGTAACGCTTTTCGCCCTAAGTGGGATGGGTATTCCCAGACGTGGGACCCGTGCTCACTACGCCACTGGAGTTAAGCTATCCTGGCTGATGACGGCTGATAGCCAGAAACCGGTCCTAGGATGCTTGATTCCGGTCCAGGGAAGACATGGCTTGGCAGTTCGGGCTGGACTGTTCCCATGAGGCACAGGGTCAAGACTGATTTGCATATGGCCATGTCTAAACTGGGGTGGCGTAGTGGGCAAAAGAACGATGGATTTAACCCAGATCTCTTGACTGGGGGAGAATGTCTGCATTGTCAGCATTCCGTCCATCAATTGTTTGTTGTAACGCTTTTCGCCCTAAGTGGGATGGGTATTCCCAGACGTGGGACCCGTGCTCACTACGCCACTGGAGTTAAGCTATCCTGGCTGATGACGGCTGATAGCCAGAAACCGGTCCTAGGATGCTTGATTCCGGTCCAGGGAAGACATGGCTTGGCAGTTCGGGCTGGACTGTTCCCATGAGGCACAGGGTCAAGACTGATTTGCATATGGCCATGTCTAAACTGGGGTGGCGTAGTGGGCAAAAGAACGATGGATTTAACCCAGATCTCTTGACTGGGGGAGAATGTCTGCATTGTCAGCATTCCGTCCATCAATTGTTTGTTGTAACACAAAGACTAGCAAAATCTGCTACCACACATGCCCCAATGCTACAACCTATCCTCAGTGGAATAGCACATATGTCCTTGTTAAAGCTCACATGTGTACAGGGATGACACACCTGTGTCAGCAACGTGATGGACCCGGAGTAGTAATGGTCATGTACAGACAAATCTATACATGAGCTGGGCATGCACACACTTCGACATGCACATTGAAATGTTTCATTTTGGCTGGGCAATGTGCAACAACAATATCAATCTCAGTCCGTGACAACTCTGGACAAAGCAGTGTACAGTCAGGCATCCGGACGTATAGTAGAAAATGTCATGTCTGTGAACCATTGATGCCTGTAGAAACCTAACTTTCATTGTGTGTCTCTTCCAAACACAGGTGGTTCTGGGGACACAGCACCAAATGAAGGGGAGTCCCAGTCCCAGACTCTGGTGGAACCTAAGCTCTCTGGTTTGAATCTGTCTCTGTCCTCTTCGGGTGACGACAAACAACCTGGCACCTCTGGTGTGAGTCATCATGCAGCACCATCAGCACCAACATCTGCACCCCCTGTTCCCACGCCTCCAGCATCTGGCAACAGACTGGGTGCCCCCGCCAACACGGAAAGAGCAAGGCCACAGAACACCGACAGCACAGAGACACAGGACTCCCAGGAAGCTACAGACAACACCACCAGCAACACCACCCAAGGGGTCCCAGTGTCACCTGTGCGTGCCGCCACTGGTCCTGCCTGTGTGGATAGGGGTGCTGGGAGGGGTGGGAGGCAGAGGGCGCACCTTGCAGAGGGGTCTGGACTGCATGATGACCCCCAACTGGCCCGCATCATAGATGCGTATCAGGATATCACCGGAGCATTTGGCCAGGTAGTGGGGATCCTCAAGGACATTCAACAGGAGCAGGCTGCCCACTATGCCCGCATGGAGGCAAAGTGGGATGCACTTACTGCAGTGCATCGGGACATACTCCAATGCCTCCGCCAGATCAGCACAAACATGTCCACTCCTCCCTGTGTGGCCACAACATCTGTTGCCACACCATCTGCCAGTGCCACAGGGAGGGAGGATGACTCTGGCAGAGGGTCTCCTGCACCACAGAGGCCTGCACCTGAGGATCTCCCCCAAGAAGAAGAGGGGTCGTCCGAAGACAGACATGTGAGACGCAGATGTCCCTGCACATCCCCCAGAGCCTCTAAACCTGTTCTGGACAATGTTCTTTGTGTGCAACCTGTTCACCTTGCCGTATCTGACAAAACTCACCTACATGACATGGAGGGTTCATGTTGGTCCAATGTAGCAGATGACTGTGGACTTTACTCTGGACATTTCATCAACCAACACTTCCAACTCTACTGTGAACTTTGGATTCAAAACCCAATGTACAGCACCCACCATCCTATGCACTACCTTACACATGGTTATAAATAAACTCACAAGTACACCATACCTGCCTCTGTTGTGATTCCAACTTGTCATGTGTCATGGAGATATTGATCTGCTAAACAACACAGTGCATGCCAAATACTACAACAATGTGACCACCGTTATGTGAGTCATGGTGATGTGACATATGTGAGGGAGACACACCACTATGGCACCACAACACATACTCACCATGTCCATGTAACTCATCGCACACAATGATGTTGACCTGAAACACATTGGTATGCACAGACACAACACCTATCCACAGTCAGTGGTAACAAGTCCACAGGTGAGGTAAGCAAATGTCACTCAGATGTGGGAAGATAGACAACGCACCTAACAAAGCATAGCACAGGTTCATTACACATCAGCAACATGTTTATTCCAAAATAGTTGCAAGGTATTACATTACAGTGGACACCAGGTCACAAAGTGTCTGAGAATTGAAGTCCAGGGGTGTGTGGCACATCACTTTATGGGAATTGACAACTTCCACACTGGTGTTGGATTCTGGGGGTTGGGGGTCAGTGTTGACCAAACAACAGGCAAAGTACCCTGGGAAGGACAAACACAAGACACAGTCAAAAGCACAGCAGAACAGGAGAGAAAAGCAATACACAATGCACTAAACATGTCACAAGAAACCTACACAGAAACAAGTTAGCAGTTCTACACTATTGTGGAGTACAGACCACCTGAATGGACACATCACTGCACGCATCCAGTCAAGTTGCACACAGACACACTCAAACAGCAACAGAGCAGACACAACACATTTCAGGCTAACTCCATACATTGACATAACAACCCTGTAAACTCCCATTCAGGTGAAGAAGTTGTTGATGAGCTGTATGCGCACGTCACCCTCATCATCATCACTGGCATCGTGTCCCAGGCCTGGATCCTCCACAGGTGTCGGAGGTTGGTCATCGCCATCCTGGATGAGAGGCAACTTCTTCCGCACTGCCATGTTGTGTAGCATGCAGAATACAAGGATAATTTTGCACACCTTTGCAGGGTCATATGGGAGGGCCCCTCCGGTCTTGTCCAGGCAGCAGAAGCGGCTTTTCAGGAGACCAAATTTCCGCTCAATCACCCTCCTGCTCCGACCATGTGCCTCATTGTAGCACATCTCGACTGGTGTCACAGGGTTCCTGAGGGGTGTCAGCAACCACGGCATGTTGGGGTATCCGGAGTCACCTACACACAAACAATTGAACAATTAGCAGAGTTTTGAAGGAGGGCAGAATACAACATTGCCAAACACACACAATGGTAAACAGTCAGTACACACAGACAAGCCAGGCACACTGGTCTGGCATCTGTGACATCAGCGTTGCAATGCGACTACTCCTCATGATGTAGGCATCATGTGCAGAACCGGGGAAACGTGCAACCACATTTGTGATACACATGTCTGCAAGACATTCCACCAGAGCATTGATGGAGTGAAAATTTTTCCTGTTCCGGTATGCCTGCTCATGTGCCTGTGGTGGTATCAGGGTCACATGTGTACCATCAATAGATCTGATGACATTCGGCATCCTCCCCAGTGTATCAAAGGCATCCTTTATTTCAGGGAGTTCAGCTGGGCTAGGGATGTACAGGTCAAGGAAATGCAACATCCCCTCTAGGACATCGCTTCGCACAGAGATGCACAAAGGACGATTGTCGGTTCATCCACCCATGTGACTATGACCAAGAAAAATATCACATGATACATCATGCCAATACACAATGTACTGAGGTGTGTGCTGTTGGGCATGGACACATATGTCACCAACATGCCCATCACCTCACATCTCAAGTCCACATGTCCACATAAGTCCCATGTAGTGCAATGGCCAATCATTGGACTGTGTCACCCTACCTATGTACTGCTGTGACATTACACACACACACCAAAGTGACATGTGAGGCCTGATGTCTCCCAGGCATCACAGATCTTTGCCATGCAGATACCCAGGGTCCCTGTATTGCCACATCGACACTGGCATGACATGGCGTATCATGTACACACCACAAGGCAACCGTGAGTCCCACAGATAGTGGCCACTGTTGTCTCTGCAGGCCCTAGATGTATGTCTCTTAGAGACATACACAAAACATCAATGTTGATGCACAAACCACATGGATGTGGAGACTGTCTCCCATTGGGGACATTTGATCAGCCACATCTGAGACACAACATAGACTGTGGGTGTACATCAGAATTGTGGCTACAGGTCTCATTGTGATGTACATGCCATCACCCCCAGGACTCAGGGTGTATGTGACATGTCCTAAAAATATCCAACCTGCAACTATGTCCATGACTCATGCCCATAACTGTACAGTTGCACATCACAGTGGTAATGTGCACAACACACAAAGGATTCTGCCCCCATGAATACGTGCACAGCATGGGAGTGGCTGAACAAAAGTGCCACACAACAAACCAAATGTTGCCCCCCCCAATACACAGGGAATGCAGCCTTACATGCCATGGGACACTGTGTGACCAATGCTGTAGTGTGGTAGGTGTGCACCAGAGTCCCTGGCAAGTAATTGTGTGTTGAAGCCGTCAAATAGTCACACCAATGAGGCCCGACGTGGGTGAAAATGCGTACGCATTGCACAATTCATGACTGAGCCGTGCGTACGCTTTGCCATTGACTGCAATGAGGTCCGACACGGGTGACAATGCATACGGATTGCACAGTTCATGACCAAGCCGAGCTTACGCTTTCCCATTGACTGCAATGAGGTCCGCGGGTGACAATGCGTACGCATTGCACAGTTCATGACCGAGCCGTGCGTACGCTATGCCATTGACTGCAATAAGGCCCGACGCGGGTGACAATGCGTATGCATTGCACAGTTCATGACCGAGCCGTGCGTACACTTTGCCATTGACTGCAATGAGGCCCGACGCGTCTGACAATGTGTACGAATTGCACAGTTCATGACCGAGCCGTGCGTACGCTTTGCCATTGACTGCAATGAGGCCCGACGCGGGTGACTATCATGCATACGCATTGAGCAGGCATGGTCCGAGACCGGCGTACGCCTTGGCCATTGAATTGTATGGAGACGGGTGCATGTGTATTTTCAAAATACGCACTGTACAGTCAGTTGACCGAGCCGGGCGCACCCATTGGCTCTGGACTGTCATGGAGACGAATGCAGATTCAAAACTTGTACGAATTGTGCGCTGGAAATTCAGTTGGATGCCTACCACAATGTTGCAATTCCTAGGGTTTTATGAAGGTGAAGATTTGAACGATGCGGAAGACGTGTATGAGTCGTACATTTCCATGGATTCGCCAGATTCATAGAATGCAACCATGTTGGACCTATCACTTGGGACACATGGCACAGAGTCTGCCTCTGCAGCACAGATATAAGGCTGGCTGGCCCCCAGGGAGCTCACTTGCCTGCACTACATGCTACTGGACCACATCCCTTCTACCACTGCTGCTGTCTCTTCATCCTCTGGCTACTGCTATGGCACGTACTCTGGAGAGGGTCCCATCCTTCACTGAGGAGGAGAAACAGGCCCTGCTGGACGGGCTCCTTCCATAGTACAGCAAGCTGTATTGGAAACCAGGGGAGCAGGTGAGTGTGCAGTCCACTGCCTTCCGAGTTGTGCATGTTGTCTGAGTAGCAGTACTAGCAGTGTGTACACCAGTGGCAAGCATACTCACTGAGTACTTTCATCCCCCCAAAGTGGGTAGGTACATGTAATGAACAGGTGTTCTGCAGCTAAAGTGCATTTGTGCAAGCTTCAACTTCCCAGGCATTGTTAACATGTCAGACATACAGGGCATTTTTCCTTTTCCATGGGTGCACTACCTGTGTAACTCATTTTCCTTTGTGATGATGCCATGTATATCCAACTGTGTGCAGCACAAATAAGGGGCATGTGTGTTAATGGACTTTTAACTTTGTCATCCTCACAGGTTGATGTCCACCAGAAGCAGGAGATATGGCTGACCATCGCCTGGGCAATTCGATCGGTGGGGGTCTACAAGCGCCGGATCCGCAACTGCCAGAAGAGGTGGCAGGACCTTCAGGACTGGACCCGGAGGTTCGCAAGGGTCCAGCTGATGCTGTCGCCTCCTTGCAGGAGGGGCGGACACCAAACCCTGATCCCCCACATGCTCCGGATACTGGCGGTGGTCTTCCCGGACCTGGATGGGCAGCTGAAAGCCAGACAGCAGCAAGGAGGAGGTAAGTCCATGCCTAATCTGTGTACTATGTCTGACATGCTAATTGCAGTCTTTTGGCCTGGTCACGCTTCCACATTTCATATGTCTTGTAGTCCAATACTCATGTCCCTAAAATGTGTGATGCACCCTCCTCATCTGATCCACAGGTGTGGACCCTACAGTCTGTTGCTTGTGTCACTAGGGCACTGTGTCCCTGCAGTCAGCTATGCTTCAGCTTCCGGACAGCATCTGTTACCGTGACTCTGTTGTGTGTTTCATGGGTAGGTCAATTATTTACACAATGCCTGAGATCTGACATGTGATCTGTGTGTGCCCTTGATATGTGTTACAATTGCTGGTCTGACTCGCCACATGTGGCTGGGGTATTTCAAACAACCCCATGCAGCAGGGGACTCCAATTTGTGTGCCTCAGGAGTATGTATATCAAGTGTGTCACATTGCTTAGCCACCTGACTACTGTCCAGGGCTAAACACTGTTTCAAGTAGATCTGGGCAGTCATGCCTACTTAAGGGCATTTAGAAACACTCTGTAATCCCACTCCTGTGTATCAACTTACAGGTTGTGCTCAGTGACATGTGCCTTCAGGTGTCTGCCTCTGTGTCATTGTGGTGTGGTTTCCTTTTACGTACAACTGGGGTGTTCATGAGTTTAAGGGTCAGCAGGACATCTGAGATGTGACTATGAGAGACAAGACCTGTGTGACATATAGGTGTGTGATCACTTTCTCAGTGCATAATGGTGTATGCAACTGTGCACTTCAGGCAGCTGGGTTACATGCACAGTAGACTGTGATGTGCTAATGTACAGGGAGTTGTGTTTGCAGAGACTCATATGTCTGATTTGTATGATGTGGGGTCTTCTGGGTCAGGGGCTGGGCAAGTGCACTTGTCAGCTGCAGAGTTTGCTTTACCCCTGAGCTATGATTGCGACACAGTGCATACTGTTGTTGTCTGGATGCCCTGCCCCTGTGACAGGAGACAGTGTTGACTGACTTTCCAGGCATGCCAGTGCCATGGCATTTAACTTGCTATTAGTGATCCTGCATTGTGTTCAAGTGTGCTCCACACACTTGAACTCAAGTTGTGTCAGATGTGCAGTGTGAGGTTGCCTGTTTGTGTTTGTGCATCTGCACCAGTGCATTGGTATTGCTGTTGTGGGCCATTGTCTGTATGTTGTTTTTGTGATTTTCCCTGCTGTCCCTGTGAGTCATATCACATCTTTCTGCACATTCATCCTAGTTGTTAGGTGCCATTGCGGCATGGAATAGGAGTTTGTGACCTGACAACTACAGTCTACACAGGTTGTTTTGATATGTGTGTCTATTTTCGAGATGTGTGTATGATTTGTGATGGTCACTTCTGCTTTTGGGTCATTGTATACTATATGCATTGTCAGCCCCCATGGGTGGTGCTTGTCTGCACATGGTCGAGAGTATGTTAGGTTTTCACAGCACTGTTAGCCTCACCACATCTCTGTGAGTATGGGACACACCCATTACTTTGCCCCAAAAGTGTTTCATGTGTTGGGACCAGAAATCATACATGCTGTTTGGCATTTGCAGCTTTGACCATGATGACACTTACCTTTTGATCACTGTGATGAGGGGGGTTTTGGACCCCATCACCACAATGCTCAACATTTGCTGCAATTTAGAAGCACACACTTAACTTTTGTTCTACACAGTGAGGGGGTGTTATTTTTACATTGACACAGTGCTAGTGATGCTTGCCTTGTGTAGGCCACACTCAGTTTTTGGTCACACATGTGATGGTAGTTACATTGTATGTTCGAAGTCATAATCACTGTTGTGGGTATTTGTCACAGACTACACACTGTTGTCATGATGTTAGGGGGGATGTATTTTGCTGACATACCTAATATTGGTGTATGATGAAATGTGTGGCGCATCACCCATCCTATGAGTGGGGGTGGCATTAGTGATGGGCAACATGAGCCCTATGGGTGGGGGTGGCAGGTGTGATGGGCAACATGAGCCCTATGGGCGGGGTGGCAGTAGTGATGGGCAACATAAGCCCTATGGGTGGGGGGGCAGGAGTGATGGGCAACAGGTCCTCTATGGGTGGGGGTGGTAGTAGTGCTGGGCAACAGGTCCCCTATGGGTGGGGTGGCAGTAGTGATGGGCAACATAAGCCCTATGAGTGGGGGTGGCAGTAGTGATGGGCAACAGGTCCCCTATGGGTGGGGGTGCCAGTAGTTATGGGCAACATAAGCCCCATGGGTGGGGGTGGCAGTAGTGATGGGCAACAGGTCCCCTATGGGTAGGGGTGGCAGTAGACATGGGCACCATGAACCCTATGGGTGGGGGTGGCAGTAGTGATGGGCAACATAGGCCCTATGGGTGGGGGTGGCAGGAGTGATGGGCAACAGGTCCCCTATGGGTGGGGGTGGCAGTAGTGATGGGCAACTGGTCCCCTATGGGTGGGGGTGACAGTAGTGATTGGCAACATAAGCCCTTTGAGTGGGGGTGGCAGAAGTGATGGGCAACATAAGCCCTATGAGTGGGGGTGGCAGTAGTGGTGGGAAACATGGGCCCTATGGGTGGGGGTGGCAGTAGTGATGGGCAACAGGTCCCCTATGGGTGGGGTGGCAGTAGTGATGGGCAACATAAACCCTATTGGTGGGGGTGGCAGTAGTGGTGGGCAACAGGTCCCCTATGGGTGGGGGTGGCAGTAGTGATGGGCAACATAGGCCCTATGGGTGGGGGTGGCACGAGTGATGGGCAACAGGTCCCCTATGGGTAGGGGTGGCAGTAGTGCTGGGCAACTGGTCCCCTATGGGTGGGGGTGGCAGTAGTGATGGGCAACATGAGCCCTATGAGTGGGGGTGGCAGTAGTGATGGGCAACATAAGCCCTATGAATGGGGGTGTCAGTAGTGATGGTCAACATAGGCCCTATGGGTGGGGGTGGCAGTAGTGATGGGCAACATGAGCCCTATGGGTGGGGGTGGCAGTAGTGATGGGCAACATAGGCCCTATGGGTGGGGGTGACAGAAGTGATGGGCAACAGGTCCCCTATGGGTGGAGATGGCAGTGGTGATGGGCAACTGGTCCCCTATGGGTGGGGGTGGCAGTAGTGATGGGCAACATAAACCCTATGAGTGGGGGTGGCAGTAGTGATGGGCAACATAAGCCCTATGAGTGGGGGTGGCAGTAGTGATGGGCAACATAGGCCCTATGGGTGGGGGTGGCAGTAGTGATGGGCAACAGGATCCCTATGGGTGGGGGTGGCAGTAGTGATGGGCAACATAAGCCCTATTGGTGGGGGTGGCAGTAGTGATGGGCAACATGAGCCCTATGGGTGGGGGTGGCAGTAGTGATGGGCAACATAGGCCCTATGGGTGGGGGTGGCAGGAGTGATGGGCAACAGGTCCCCTATGGGTGGGGGTGGCAGTAGTGCTGGGCAACTGGTCCCCTATGGGTGGGGGTGGCAGTAGTGATGGGCAACATAAGCCCTATGAGTGGGGGTGGCAGCAGTGATGGGCAACATAGGACCTATGGGTGGGGGTGGCAGGAGTGATGGGCAACAGGTCCCCTATGGGTGGGGGTGCCAGTAGTGATGGGCAACATAAGCCCTATGGGTGGGGGTGGCAGAGTGATGGGCAACATAAGTCCTATGAGTGGGGGTGGCAGTAGTGATGGACAACATAGGCTCTATGGGTGGGGGTGGCAGGAGTGATGGGCAGCTGGTCCCCTATGGGTGGGGGTGGCAGTAGTGCTGGGCAACAGGTCCCTTGTGGGTGGGGGTGGCAGTAGGGATGGGCAACATAAGCCCTATGAGTGGGGTGGCAGAAGTGATGGGCAACAGGTCCCCTATGGGTGGGGTTGGCAGTAGTGATGGGCAACATAAGCCCTATAGGTGGGGGTGGCAGTAGTGATGGGCAACAGAAGTCCTATGAGTGGGAATGGCAGGAATGATGGGCCACATGAGCCCTATGAGTGGGGGTGGCAGGAGTGATGGGCAACATAGGCCCTATGGGTAGGGTGGCAGGAGTGCTGGGTAACATAAGTCCTATGATTGGGGGTGGCAGGAGTGATGGGCAACATGAGCCCTATGGGTAGAGGTGGCAGGAGTGATGGGCAACATAAGCCCTATGGGTGGGGGTGGCAGGAGTGTTGGGCAACAGGTCCCCTATGGGTGGGGGTGGCAGTAGTGATGGGCAACAGGTCCCCTACGGGTGCGGGTGGCAGTAGTGATGGGCAACATAAGCCCTATGAGTGGGGGTGGCAGGAGTAATGGGCAACATAAGCCCTATGGTTGGGGGTGGTAGTGGTGCTGGCCATGCAACCCCTATGGTGGCCTGTTGCTCGTGGCCAGGAAATGGGTCCCCTGTGTGTGTGTGACATTTTGCGGGTACATGTCGTTTGTTTGAGTGGTGGGTGTCTGACTTACCGTCTGCGCCATCCGCATCTGTTCCTGATCCGGTCATAGATGTACAGTACTGGTATGACCTGCGCGATGGGATGCATGATGTGTTCATCTCATACACGCTGCTTGTTGCTCCATCTCATACCCGTTGCTAGCTGATCCGTCTTGTAGCCGTGGATTGAGTTCTGGCGCGAATCGTACCTGATATGCTTCTTTTCCGGATGCTGTGACGTGCCGTACGTGGCAACCCGTACGGCGCGTAGGAAGTACGCATTATGCTTGTCCGGGCGGAAACTGCTATGGATACTGCTTCCGGGTGACTCGGTTCGGCGTTCAGAGTTACGGCTCGGACGGAGAATGGAGCTTGAATCGCAGCCTACGTGTCGGTCAGATTTTTGGCTGTTTGCGCATCGTACTTCATCAACAAGTCGGACCGGCTCCAGGTACGGGTCGGTCGTAAGGTAAGGCTAGGAACAGCTCTCGGAGAGCTGTCCGACCCGGATCGGAATCGACCCCTTAGTAGCAATTTTCCAACATTTTCCCATAACCTGCCCTGGTACTATTCATTCACCTCTGTGGCATAAATCTACACCACTGTGGTGGAGATTTCAGCATATAAAAGATAAGAAAGGTGGAGGACATCAACTATAGGTGGGTGAATTACATTTTTAGTATGTGAGCAGTTGTTCTTTAGTAGTACTTTCCATGCTACAAACTGCAGTTTATGAATCAGACCAATTTAAAGGGTGTGAAACCCTACTGCTTCAAACAGATCTGAAACAGAACAAGTCCATGCAACTCATATTACACTATCAGCCTCCATCTGCAGAACAAGATTATTTCGACTGGTTCAATGTCCTTACCACCCATTCACAATTGCCTTATAAGCATGTATTTGTATTTTGAGATTGTCATATATGGGATTAAAAATTAGATAACCGCCTGCAACCATTGTGATGAACACAAGTGACTACCTAGTTCTTTCAAACTGGTACGTGGACTCATTGACATTGCAAGCAATATGTTAGATGTATCTTTTGTTCTCCCGATTGATCAGAGTTAATTGCTCAAAGGAGTTGTCATAATAATGTATTTTTCAATATTGTCTTTAGCTACAGTGGAACATGTTGCTGAAATCAAGAGACTTTTTCATTTGAATTGTGTAACTGAGTTCTGGTAACTCCCAATTACTTAGAAATAACTTTACTTCACAGCAATGTAAGCAAAAACCTTGTTCTTGGATAACAAATTCAACACATTTACTTCTCATCTCCATATCGGCACTGAAAGATATCGTTCCAGCGAGAAAGAAGGTTGTCACATCTAAGTAGATAGCCTGTCAATGGTTTGGTAGAACTGAGTGAAGAGAAGACTCACTAAACAAGCATTATTTTTCTTTTGTTAGAAAATATCCCAGCAGTAACATAAGTATTTGTAAAGTGCTCGTTCACCCTTGGGTATCTTGGCACTGAATAACAGATGTTTATTGTTATCCAACTCAATGGTACTAATTTTATTGACCTCAGATGGATGAAAGGCTGAGTGGACCTGCTGGGATTCGAACCTGTGACCATAAGGTCAATCACAGGTCACTGCAGTGGATGCATTAGTCCATTGAGCCCCTAGACCCCACTTACAAAAGTGGGTGTGCGGTACCTTATATGGCTAATGGAGGTCCCAATACTCCACAGGGACCCCTAGTAACAGCCTGTGGTACTGCACCCTTTAATTTTATTATTTATGCTACTGCTGGGATATTTTTAAACAAAAAAAAGAAAATAACAAATATTATCACTTGCAACACCAATAGATCAAACTTTCAGTTATGCAAAACCTATTGCATTGCAAATGCTTTGGCATAATTCAAACAATGCTCCAAAGAGGAAGGGTGGATGTTGTGATAAAAACCCAGAATATTTGAGGAGCATGCTGCATTGATTGTGTTGCAGAGTGGAAAGGGTTGTGTTTTGTTTGCCATTGTGTGGAGAACCAGAGTTAAGCAGGCCCCAATAATTAGAAATGCATTAAGCAAGAAATATAAGTAAATACAAATATAAACTGTGGTGTATTTATTTTAAAATATCCATATAAATGTGTCCACTGCGCACCGAAGAGGTTAAAATATAAGCAGAATTGTAGAGGCCTGTGTTTGGCCTTATGGTCACAGGTTCGAATCCTGACGATCTGACTGAGCCATTTATCCCTGTGAGGCCGATAAAATAAGCCCTACTGGGCAGTATTAAATATGTATTGTTTAGCCCAAGATGCCCATGAGTGAATGAATGCTTGATAAATACAGGTTATTTACACAGTGCTGCCAAGATTTGGAAGGTAATTGGTATGTTTAAATGTCGATATTTATAGGATGACAAACAGTGTTTCAGAATAAAAGCAAAAATACATGCACATGGCCACTAAAAACAAACGTGTGAAGTTTGGTGTTTTTTTTAAACATAGGCATAAATGTGATGGTGCTGAAATATAAAGCATGGTGATTACTTTTTTTAAAATATATATTAATGCAGCCATGGTCAAATATTGTGATAAATTGTTCTACATGTCAGCTTGTATCAGGTAAAGTGCTGTGATTTAAAGCAATGTTTCCAAAATGTAATACAATAGTAAAAGATAAAATACAACAGCCATGAAATATGCGTTATTTGCGTTATATGCGCAATTTCATGTAATGTGAATGGTTTTTTGAACATACAAAAAAGAGGAGCAATGTTATAATGGCTAGGCTCTTTCTCCCCACAGGTGATTTTTTTTACAGTAGACACATTTTAAATCCGACTCCCCTAACTTCACACCCCGCAAGAAGTATGACCAAGCATACTTCGCTTTGGCTCATGCGGCTGTGCATGGAGTGGGTGTTCTTCTTTCTTCAGAGTTAGATTGGTAGGTGGGTAAGGTGATTCAGGATGAAGGAGCAGGGTGGATTTGGATAGAAGTCTCTGTTAATGGGACAGGTTTTGTCCTGCTTAATTATTATGGAGCAATTGTTGATGACACTAAGGCCCTGAAACAGGTTTATGATTTGTTGGCAAATGCGCATGGGTCTATAGTTATGGGAGGGGACTTCAACCTAATCCAAGATCTAGGCCTGGATACTTCCAACAAGGAAAAAAGCAATTAAAACCTAAGACAGATAGACTTTTAACCCCTTCGCTGCTGGGGTAATTCCCCGATGGTGCGGGGGGCGGGGAGGGGGTGATCACGGCGCCGCGGTGCTCGTGACGAGCCTAGCTCGTCATGAGTCACAGTGGAGCTGTGCTCATGACGAGCTGAGCTCGTCACGACTCCGCCCACTCATTAATTGGCCCACACAGACAGGGAATAAATCGCGCGTGGGCGAAGAGCAGCCGTTATGACGATTCCTGATTCTCTCTAACCCTTTCCCAGACCCCGGTCTCCTTGACAGTACCCTTACCTTTTTTATTCTTGAAGAAATTTCTGGAAGTAAAGCTTCTCAACAAAAATCTACGAAGAAAGCCAGCATATTGGTACATTTTTAGCCTGGTCTACAAAAACGCATCAGAGCAAGCAATCAAGTCCACAAATTAGGGATCACAGTACTACGAGGCTGGTAATGACGTCAAAGACGAAATTGCCAACATTTTTGTGTCTCATTTTAGCAAGATCTCTGCAAAAGTCCAGATATTTAGCCCTCAGGCTCTTGCGGCCTACTTTATGGCAGTCCAGCTACCTACAGTTCTTCAGGCTGTATGTTGCTGAGTGAAAAAGCGGGCGGTGGCGATCCGCCCGCCAACATAATCGGCCGCTTAGTTTGGGCTTGTAAATTGTACTTGCAAGTGTAAATATCTTTTTTTATAAGTGCAATGCAAATTTTCTACCTCACAGGAATTTGAACTCATAAAATGATTACGTCCTTGTGTGAAAAGTTACTGTGGCATGTTATGGACCTTGATCCATTTTCCTGGATAAAGACATGCTCAATAGTTTCAGCCAGTTCTTTCCAACCATGGCAGGTCTTACTGCTTCTTTTGTATATATATCTAGGCCGTGCCATTGTTTTTGTCCATTACATCAATCATTTTGATGTTTTGTGTACCTCTGATCAAAAAAGTAAAGTAAGAAATTAAAGGTGACTCTACACCGTTTAATAACTGGTATAGGCTTGTTTCAATGTAGATGTCATATTTGGGTCCTCCTAATATAGAAGAGCTAAACAAATGGTTGGTGGTATGCTGTTAGGGAGACTGGCGCTACAAGGGTGATGTCACTGGCTATTAAAAAAGCAACAGTGTTGCTCGAAGGTGCTGAAAGGTGGAGAGAACCACCGGCCTCCCCAAAATTTTGTGGCCTAAGCTACATCTACATAAAATAGCAATCCCCAGCACACGTAACTCATATTAGGAAAATGACAGCATTAGCAAATGTTAGTCAATTAAATTCCACAGCAAACAAGGTTTCTTTGTTTCTTTAATTCTTTTCCTCTGTTTATTTTTTTTATTTTTTTCCAACAAGTTCTTAGCCAGCCTTCACGTGTTTCGTCGCCACAGTGGGAAAATAAACCTGCGACTTTTTCAAGGCTAAGTAAAAACATAAAATAAAAACCAATGTCATATGATGAACAGAGGAAAAGAATTAACATAACAAAGAAACCTTATTACTATGTTTGCAGTGGAATTTATTTGACTTACATTTGCTACTGCTGTCATTTTCTTAATTTGAGTTACGTGTTCTAGGGATCACTATTTAATATAGAAGAACTACAGTTTATGAATCCAGTGCCTCTCCACCAGATCTCACTTTAATATGAGACCAGTGACCAGGGCTGTGTAGGTGAGAAAACGCCGATGAAATGTTGTGTTGCTGTGTGGTTTTACGAAATTAAGATTTCAGGAATGCCCTTTCTAATTATATCAGTTTTATTCTATCAATCAATTCTTACAGATAAAGCTCTCTTGGGATAAAATTAAGAATATTAGCACTAGAAATACAAATGGAAAATACTATGATGAGAGGGGGCTCATCGAGAGGGACACAAGGGGAGAGGGAGGTAGTGAGCGAAGGAGAAAGAGTGAGACATAGAAGAGGTGCTAGGGAAAAACAGCAGAGGGAAACAAGACCCAAGTGGAGAAAGCAAGTGAGGAACACATTGATAAAGGGAGATAGAAAAGTACAAGAGAGAGCATACAAAAGTAACACAGAGAAAGAGATTACATATAAGAAAGAAGGAACTAGAAAGTATAAACATTTGTAGAGAGGATGAAAAATGTATGTGAATAGGACTAATTAAAAGATGGAGAGAAAGTCGAAGGTGAAGTGCGGGGTGTGTAAGTAATGTACAATATGGAGAAAAAGTATGATTGAGAGAGTCGGAGAAAGAATGGGAGAAGAGAGAGTAGAAGGAAAAGATACATCTACAGAGGAAAGGAGAGAGAGTTAGAGCAACAAAGGAAGAGACAGGCACAACAGACAGAATTTAAGAGGAAACTTGATAGAGAAATAAGAGTGCAGAAAATGAGCAAGCGAGAGCTCAATTGAAGATAAGATATGAGAGTCTTCGGGCTGAATTAAAGGTTAATCAGGTTTTGAGCAATGTTAGTGACCCAATGCACTTTCAAATAAAAACACGTATTCAATTTCTGAAAATGTCTATCGGCACTACCCAAAAATTCCCTTGCATTCCCCGTGAAATCCTATTAAAGTCTCACTGATGGCACCTTTTTGACAGTTATTTTTGGCAATTCTCTTAACAATGGCACTCCACCTTTCCATGTTACCTGTTAGTATACTTAATTTAGGAGAAGTGTTGCTGATTTTTTTTTTTAAAGGTATGGCAGTCTTGCTATGGAGAGTTGGTATTATCACTGAAAAAGACACTTGATTTCTTGAGAAGCAGTGGTCCTTTTACAGTGGTGATATGATGGATGTCTAATTTGGATAACAACTTGGCAGGCAATAAAACTGTCTGATACAATGACATCTGACAATGGCCTTTGCAGCTCTCATCTGTCATGCTGCAAGACCATTTTATATATTACCAGTAAAGGTGGCAGGCCCACACTCTATTCTACATTCACCATGCAGAAATACATGTGTCTGTACAAGCAAAGTTAGCTGCCTGATGAGTACCACCTTGAGAGGTCCAAGCAAGGATCCAGCTGCATTAGAATTAAAGAAGGGTGTCTAGTTTTGTGGAAGTTGGATACTTTTCCAAATGAAAGGCATTATGCTTGTAGGAATAAAATCACGCTGAGAGGCTAACATAGAGCAAGAGCCCAGATAATAACTGTGAATTTACTACTCAAGAGCAGAGTCTTGGGGCCGGGGTTCCCCTAGCCCACTCATGTTCTTTTGCTGGAGATAGAACTAATGTTCTCATCCAAGCTGTAGGTCTCAGATGGACCTGCCCACCGGCACTTATGTTTACCTGTCTTGTTGCTGACTGTCCAATGAAGATCTCATATTTTACAGCCTCTTCACATCAAACGTCTTGTAGCATTTATAGGGCATGCCTGTGTTGTAACATAGGCCCTATTTTAGGGCTTGCAGATGGGTACTCCGTCACAAACAAGACGGATATTCCCCTCCGTCTTATGGCAAGTGCCCTTTTTTAAAAATGGACATCTAAAATGCCAAACTTCACTCTTGTCTAATGTGGCTAGAGTTCCCCAGACTTTTGCCCAACACAAAGTTTAGGCCCTCAGTCGATGATTTGCTGCTGCAGAAATTCACACACACACAGGGCAAAAATAGCAAAAATTGCTTTTAAATAAGAAATACAAGAAACATACCATTGCACAAAAAAAAAAGGTACTTAAACCTGCAAGTCAGCCAACCTCACACACCTATAATTTCAATCACAAGGTACCATTATTTGAAAACTCTTGTTTGAGTAGAGTGACACCTATTTTTCATAGTATGCGTTGAGGCCTCTCTCTGCAAATATCAGTGATTGAATCCACCTCTAGGACATCCCTTTTTTTGTATTGTCACAACTGGGGGACAGGCCCCTCAAAACTTACACTCCTGGCAATGGGCCCGAAATAAGATTGTAATCTCAATCAATCAGTCAGGGTTGTTGAAGCGCAGCAACTCACCTGGGAGTGTCTCAGGGCACTGGGGGGTAGTGGCTCCTTTGAGTGTAGGGGTCATCCCAAGAGCAGGCCGTGAGGTCCTTAGTGGACTAGGGGGTCAGCCGAAGAGAGAGGCCTTTAGGTCCTATCTGAAATGGCAGTGTAGGTTCTTGTCGGAGGTGGAGAGGGAGGATGTTCCAGGCCTTGGCTGCGAAGTAAAAGAAGGACTTCCCTCCTGTTCTGGTCCTGTGGAGTTGAGGGATGTTGGCCTGCGAGAGATTGGCTGATCGGAGGTGTCTTTTGGGTGCGTGGAAGGAGAGGCGGCTGTTTAGGTATATTGGTCTGGTGTTGTGCCGGACCATGTATGCGTGGGTGAGGAGTTTGAAGGTTATTCTTCTTTCGACTGGGAGCCAGTGGAGATCGTGGACTGTGATACAAGCCTATGTCAAGGCACACATGCATGATGTGTGTTTGCTCTGACAAAAAAATCAGCATTAAGGAGCTAGATAACAGTACACTTGGGCACTCAGGGCAAGGGTACACATCTCTTATCATGCAGAGGACTTTTCTATACCAACTGTGTGTGAGCAGTAAAACCACATTTTTTTTTACTCCAGGCTTCCATGTACTATGCATTAGCAACACTGTGAAGTTGACTCCATTGTAAACATTTTTTCCTTGTTAAACAATCCTACCCTTCTTATGGATTTGGTCCCTTTGCGACTGGTAATTAGCCTTTTGGGATGCATCAAGCCCAAAGCCATTCTCAAAATTGGTAATCGCAAAATTTGCAATTACCTATTGTGCGAATGCAGTTAGGGAATCCCAATTTGGAATTCCCTAAATGCAATGCAAGAAGCATTCTCAGAATGCAACTTTGCATTAAGGAACCACAAATTACTGTCAACTTCAAGTTGATGGTAATTTGCAAGTCCTTAGAAAAATGCACAAAATTGAATTTTTCTAAGTGCCATGTTGTGCACACACATGCCTTTAGGGCATGTGTGTGCACCACATGTGCAAACATGCCAATTTTGGGGGTGCATCAAGGTGGCCGCTTGGCACCCAGCACCCTTGAAATTGCATTCACAATTTGCGACTGCCTGTTTGCTAATCACAAATTGCGAGTGGTTTCCCATTAATTCCTATGGGCCTATAGGCCCACAGGAATTAATGGAAAGCATTCCCTAATAGCAAATCGCAATTTGTGATTCGCTATTAGGAGCTGTGTAGGAATCACAATTTTTTTAGCGAAACCTACATGCATAGGCAATTGCGATTCCTTAATAGCGATTCCTTAATAATCGCTATTAACGAATCACTATTGCTTAGCTTAATGCATGTGGCAGTAAATCCTGTATAGAAGGTGGTCACACCTCTCTGTGACAGAAAGCCTATTGTCCTACCTTCCCTTGCCCGGGCTTGGCCCAGCTGTAGGAGGGCAGAATCATGTCTGTGTTTGGCAGCAGCCCTAGGTTGCTGTCAGGCTCTGTAAAATCGGTCACGGGAACATGAAGGACTTTCTGGAGGGGCCGTACCATGGATGGGATCATACCTCCAGCACCGGATACGGTGTAGTGGTATGATTCCAACATGTTTGATACCAAACATGTCCAGATTCGTTCCAGCCAGTTTAGAGATGGTCATCGCATAATGACACATGCCCTCTCTATCATAATGGCGGATTCACTTACAAAGAGAATGGACTCCGGGGTTTATAGGGATGGCCTGCTCATGTAGGACCACTATCACACTTGGAACCATGCACGCTGCCTTTGAGACTGAAAGACCTGCTAGAGGGGTGACTTATATGTTTCAAGTGCATCGATGGAAGATATAAAGAAACATATATCTTTCGTGAGAGGTGCATGCACCAACTCACACAGGCTGCAATTGCAGGCCCGTAGTCGAAGTTTGGAGGGCCCTCATGGGTGGCATAATATATGTTGCAGCCCATAGCGGATTCCTGGTGTACCCATGCCCTAGGTACCTTAGTGTGATATACTAGAGACTTACAAGGGTGCCCCAGTAGCCAAATAGGAATGTACCAAGGTACTCACCATAACCAATTTAGGGATGAAGCACAGTGACTGGGGTCCTGATTAGCAGGATCCCAGTCAGACTAGTCAGAAAAACAGCAGAACACCAGCAACAAAGTGGGGGCAACCAAGAAAGCAGATCCTCACTTTACAAAGGGGCCCCTTTCAGACTAACAAAAACAACATTTGGGAATACACTAATCAAGAAATGGTTAAAATGGAAATTAGCTGACATTTTTAAAAAAGTTGTTGGAATCTCTCTTGAACAAAGATGGCATAACATGTGATCAAATGTGGGCAACATACCTTCAAAGTTATATAGAAGGGATTCCAAAAAGCCATACAGTGGGCAAACAAGTATACTTTGTGTAATGCATTGTTAAGAACAACAAATTTCATAGAGATGTTTTAGATTTTCCAAAAACTAAAGAATCCAGGAGTCTTGCAAACTAACATCTATGCTTACAGTTACATTGATCAACTCCATCCGATCCCCATTCTGCCTATTGTCTACCCTCTCTTCTCGGGGCTCTCATAGTACTCAGACCATTATAAAAGAGGAGAATGTATTGAATTTGGCATAAAATACCAAACTTTCAAACATGTCTTCAGAATCATGAACTGCTGCCTGCATACAACAATTATTTACAATCCTCTCCCAGCTTTCACATGTGCGTTCATTGCATTGTCCTATAAAAAGTGTTCACAAAACAGTTATTAAATTATACAAACTCAAATCAATATTCACATACCAGGAGGCAATAATACCAAATTATCAAACATTGGAGAGGAAATCCTTACTGCAAAAGACAATGATGCAAAATAGACCCGGTTTATCTTCAGCATTTGCTCCATATATCATAATTGACTAAACAATACTACTGAGAAGGCTTTAGAACTGGTCAAGAATCACTCGTTGATAGCTAGACTGAATATATTTGTTACTCAGTAATCACAGCAAAGAAGTCTGAATATCATTTTGATAACTTTCTCCTCAGAAAGTGTCTCATGGAGTACCACAAAACTCATTACCATAGCCTCTATTGATCAATTTTTGCAGCCATTCTGTAGCACAGATCCTTGGACAATATGGGGTACACTTTCAAATAAATGCTAAATATATCCAGATATATTTTGCACTGAATGAGTCCCAGAAAGGCTGTAGTTTAATCACAAACTTCTTTAACCACATGTACTGTTGGATGTAAGAATATGTACTTTGCTTGAATGGAACAGTGACTGAGATCATTGTGTTTGGTGGAACATAACAGAAATCCATCCTCTTTGGATGACCACAAAACTAAAGAAGGCCAGACCGCACTCATCTGCAAAGGCCAAAAATCTTACAGATTTGTTAAAGTTACATATCTTTTTCAACCCAAATCAACACTTTGGTAAGGAAACAATTACAGCTATCATTGTTCTAAAAGATCATTTCCTTACTCAACTGCAACTGACATAGTCATTGTTAAGAACATGTCTGGACTAGTATAGCGTGATATATACTGGGCTACCAAAAACTGAATTAAAAAATACAAGAGAAGAATCATCCAGCCAGACTGTGCATAATCATCAGAAAGCACGGCCGTGTAAACTACCATTTAATACACTTTGCTGGCTGCAGGTAGAGATAATCTTGTTCAAAGACATATATACAGCACACAAAGGTCACTAGCACAAATGGCCAGAGTACATAGACATCACATCTGATCACTAAACAAATCTTTATTAGGCTAAATCATAGAAGCAGATCTTGAAGACAACAAGGGCTCAACTGTGCAATGCTCTGACCTCAACCTTGAGTGCAGAGTGTGAACATCTGTGTTTCAGGAAACTCCTGACTAAATTAGTTGAGCTTTATACTGGACTTTGAACCAATATTGGAGAATGAGGAAAATGTGACTGGAGTCATACGACTGGGAACCTGCTACATCACAGTGCTGTACATTTTGGACAAAACAGCACTCTGAGATATCTGCAAGGCAGCACTCATCGTTAAAATCCAAAAATCGTGAAGATGTAGGAAGGGCCGGAACTTTAGGTAGAGAAAGTGTTCAACAAAATGCGAAAAACAAAACCAGCAAATCCCCTGATAGTATTGCTAAATATTTGGTGGAAGTAGCAAGTGTAGTAGTAAGGTAAAAAAGAAGGAGGGAGCTGAAGAGAAAAGCAATGTAAATAGTATGGAATTGAGCGCTAGGAAAGGAGTCCTAAAAAGGTAGTAGAAATTGTAAGAAAGCGGATCATTATTAAGTGTGAGTGGTTGCCCACCTCAAGAAATATTAACACTTAGTTGTCAAGGTGAACCCCAAAAGTCAATAAATTAACCTGATCTCATCTCTTTGGTAGTTATGGCACAGAGCGTAACTTTATGCCCCTCCTGGAAGGAGAAGAAAAACACTACCCGACACTCAGGTTATTGTCTCTGCTGTGGGGGCAGTTTTCACATTTCCTTATCATTAAGGTACTTTTCCCACATGTTTAATAAGCATTTGACTTCACCGAGGGATTAGATTTTTAATAAATATAAAAAATTACTTTAAATGAATATGCTAGCCATTTTCTGTTAAAGTCATAGGTTAAAGTTTATAATCTGTACATTGAAACTTTCTTGGATCCAGCTACAGACCTGCCAGTGAAATAGCTTTTTGGGGGTGGGGGGGGGGGGCTAGCCACTAGAGGAACATGGCAACTTTAATTTCACAATGTTTCACTTTTAAATATCATTTACTCGGTCTGGTGGCCAAAAAGTGGTATTATGGGGTGACCCATTAATAATTAAAGGCACAGCTTAAAACCTGTCTGTTGGACTTGGCCCTTTTTCCCTGAATTTTTTGCTTTTTCTCCCCCATGATGGAGGAATGTATAGGCCATGTGTGGTGCGAGAGCTGTGCAATGGCGTGCGCAGATTTATTTGTGCTGTGGTGAAGAAATGCTACTTTTAAAATGGACGCCATGGCTGTGTGTTGTGCTGCCTGACTGAAGCTGGGTTGCCAGTCTAGTTGTTTGTTTCCCAGCAACCCCAGCTTTTGAAGGAAAGCCTGGCACCCAGGGTGCTTTACACCTCCCCCTAGGCCAGTTAGGACCAGTTTCCCTAGACGCTTCTAGAAGCTTCTGGCACTGTCTGGTAGGTGGGGTGAGGGGCGTATAATTAGCGGAGCTGGGATGCCATGTGCTCAGACTGAGTGTGGACTTGAATGTGAGGGGACCTACTGCCAGGAGGTACCGCTGCATGGGCCTGTGTGCTGGCCCCTGTGCCCAACTCTAACCCCTCTGCTCTCCACAGGGTGAGTGGGAGCCCACTGCTGGAGTATCGACTGCTGTACCAGGAGGAGTGCTACGTTACAGAGGATGACAGTTCCTAGGAATTGTGGCCCTGTTCTGATGAGTGCCCACTGACTGCTGAACTTGCCCAGTAGTGACTGCTGCTCTCCTGCCTAGAGCCTCTTGAGCGCTACAACCCTGCTTCTTGGCACCTAGCACTGAGGGAGCGCTATATTGGACTGGACTGCACTCTCAGGAGGTGAGGCGTGTGGGCGCTACGTGCTGGGGTGGGTCCCTGACTGTCTGCCCACACCCTGGCACCTCGTGAGCGCTATATTCAAGGCACCAGAAGAAGAGAGCACTATTTCTGATCCCTGGAGCTGTGGGGCTCCCTAGCGCTATATTTCACTGCCCCAGAAGGAGGGAGGAGCGGGTGACTCCTGCGGCACTGTGAGGCCTGGGAGAGCTGTTTATTTTAAAAGGAGAGTGGAAGCCCACCCCGCGTTTATGCCCCTAGGAGGAGAATCCCTGATCCCAGCGGGGCCCCCGTGTGCCCGGGAGGGCCCCGTGTTGTAAGGGAGAGCAGGTGCCCACCCCGCGGTTTTGGCGCCACTTCATATAACGGGTGACTACCCCGTTTAGTGGACCTTCATGGGTGCCCACCCCGCATTTGTGCAGTTGCGTGGGTGCCTACCCCGCAGTGGTTTTTATTTGAAAGCGGGTGCCCACACCGCGTTGGGAAATTGTCAGGAATCACTGCCGCAAACGGGGAAGAGGGCTGCCGCGCTGCCTGCAGCGACCCAGAAGGAGTGCAGACTGCCTGGCGTGGGCAGGGCCAGGGCAGGAAGCGGTCACATGACAGAGTGGGGCTCTCGTGCAATGTGAGAGCCCCGCGGTACTGTGAAGTGTCTGGAGCCTGCCACCGAAGTCCCGGGTCCCAGGGGGGCCCGGGTGAAGCCAGAAGCCAGCGGTGGTGTTGCGGGGCTCCCGTGGTGATGAGGGAGCCCCGTGTTGGCCGAGTAGCGAGACGGGAGCCTAGCCTGTGCTGACCCAGCACCCACGTCGGCAGAGACTACGCTCTGTAACAGGTGGGGGTCTCTCCGTGAGCGGAGGAGAGCCCCGAGTGCAGCCGGAGCCCTGCTGGCTCCATCTCAAGTCCTGGGCCCCAGGCAAGGGACCCGGGTGAAGAGTGGAGTTGCTGCCTAAGTAAGGCTGCGGGAAGAAGCAGCACGCTGCCTGCAGGGCTCCGTGTGATGAGGGAGCCCTGCCGCCATCAGAGGAGTCCACCCATGAAGAGTCCCGGTGAGTGAGGGGCTCAGTGGGGGGACTGGTGGTGGAGAGGGGGGCAATGCCAATGGGGCACCGTTTCGGTGCCCGCCCCCGTTGGTCCTCCTCAGGAGACACAGGGAGTGTCCGTGCCGGCCTTGGTTCTTCAGCTGCCCTGACTGGCAGTGGGCAGCTGCAACGTGCAGCCATAATTGTTTTGAAGCCCCCGTGGGGCTCCACCATGGACAGGGCCATAGTGCCCCGGGGGCTACCCAGCGACGCCGCAGTTGCGGGTCGCTGCAAAGTGAGGCATGTTTCCCTGAGCCTCGGGTCCCAGCAGGGGACCTCCAACTGGCCGGTACTGTGTGGGCCATACAATTTTTGCATTCCTGAGTTCCTGAGTGGGGCTCTCCGGGCGCGGTGGTGCCAGAGGGTAACCTGCGACATTGGGGACAATTGTGTGTGCCATCATTCCCTAAGGATCGCTAGGCTGAGGTTCAGGCCTTATGTACTGCTATGACTGCATTGCGGTTAACGTTTTATACCCCTACAATGGCCTAATGTTTTACCCTTCATGCCCATATTCATGCCTAATGGGATGTATGCTCACGTTTATGCCTGTTGATAATGTCTTATGGCATATAACGTGACCTACTGCTTTCCCCATGGGGTTGCCATGCTAATGTATTCCTATGCCTAATCTCTTCATGCCTTTATGCTAATGTTCAGGCCTAATGTCATACTAGGATGATCTCAGGTAGTTCATGCCTGACCTACGGTGTTTAGGCCCCATACTAAAGTGAGTTATGCAAATGGGTTTATACCCCAGTGACGATGCCAGAAGGTATACATAATGTATTGATGCCTGGGTCCACGTTTATACCTCACGCTAATGTGACTTTGCCTATGCCTAACCTGATGTTTCAGTTTATGCCTAATGTTGCCTTTATGCTAATGTGTAATCTAATAGGATTTAGGCCTACTGTAGATGTTCCTGCCTAATGCGTCCGGTTAATGTGATTTACGCCACTGGTTAGGCCTTATGATAATGCTGTGGTGTAATGATGTTGCAGTCATGCTGATAATGTTTTCCCCTAAGGCTAAAGCTGATGGAGTCTACCTTTATTTTTTAAACTTACAATTATCCTAACTGTACGAGCGATGGTTCTGGCAGCAGCCGGATTGGCGCTGCCCTGTATATAGTCCCCCTATGAATTATTACCCGATGCCGGCTGGCACAGTTCATCTGCACACCTGTGATTCCCTTCTGATGTGTTTATTTTACAATACATATACTGTTTATTTTACCTAAACTGGTGTGGTCTCTTTTTGTAGAGTGCCTTGTGTGTCGCCTGTGTGTGCTGCGTGGATGCTTTACACATTTCCTCCGGAGTTTGGCCCACCTGCTCTGCACCACGTTACCCCATGTCTAACACTGTCAGATAGAGCTATTTTGATAGGTTTGACTGCAGGGTTTTAGGCTGCTGCAATCAGACTACACATGGTAGGCCTGAGGTTAGGTTTTACAAGCCCATTTTGTGAATGGCAACATAGCTGAAGCAGTCCATAGATGGCATCTAATTTCCAGACCCTCTGGGCATTTTCTACACCATATGCAAGTAATTTGAAAGCAACTTAAATGTGTCAGTCAGGGTAAGTCAATGTAATCATGTTTAAAAGAAAGCTCAGGAATGTTACTTCTGTTTTGGGAGGGTAAAGTGCACACAGTTCTCAGTCCAGGAAAACAGATAGGGCAAACATTGAGGGGAAAGCTTGCCAACGATGGTCATTTCCTCCAGAAATTTAAAACAATTTGTAGACAAAAACTGATTAAAAATGGGTTCACACTAAAGATGGGTTAACAGGAATATGGTCATGACATTAAAGAAACTGATTTGGGAGATGGTGCTACATGCAGCTGTGAAAATACAAGTAGAGGACATCAAGGGGCTTAGTATCCATAGGTGGCAGATAAAGGAAATAGGTTGGGCCCCAAATAGCCAATCACTCAAAAAGGGAAAATTGTCTTGTATTATTTTTAACTATAGCAGCAGCAAGCACACTATTGACCTCTATTTCTAAATATGGTGCCATAATAGCGAGCTCCAGTACTTGGACAACAGCACTTTTAGACTGACTCCCCTGCACTACTCCAAGCCATGCTCTGCAAAAGGCAGGGTAATATTGTCCAGAGATATTTTTTAATTCCCTCCCAGTGATTTGCAACAAGATGAAGTGTAAGTATAAGCATGTCCGAAGTCTCTCAGAAGCAATCGTGGAGATGCAATCCTTCAATTTGTGTGTGATTCTGTAAGCAAGGGTTGGGAAAGGATTAGCTAAGTAATTATGGAAGCTTGAGTTAACCCAGATTGGAAACTCCACAAGTAAACCATTTTTTAATTGTTAACAGGGTTGTTGGAGAGAACGGATGTCATTTATTGGTGAAAAGGGGAAGAAGAACAGTAACTACAGTACCAGGTACTTCTAATGCCCACACCTTAAGAATCACAAAGACAAAAATCCATCTCAAATGTTGGTTTGATGCTAAATGTCCTGTGTCAGAAGACACTGGATAAAGCAGCCTAACAATCAATTGGATTTTTATTGCCGTTAGAATGTGGGAAAGCTAGAAAAGAAGGTGATTTAAGAAGTTGTTTAAGAACTATGTTGACGTTTGACAATGATAGTTGATTAAGTCAGAATTTTCTCATCAGTTTGAGATATGCAAAAGAAGCTACCTAAGGATGAATTTTAGGATCCCCAAGGTGGCAGAAACTAATTCCATAAGGAAAACAAAGCTTAGTTCATTGCACACTGTTGTTAGATTTAACTTCCCTGGAAGAGAAGAGGTGCAGTTATGTGTAGAACATTAATAGAATGTTTATGCACAGCCATTTTCCTTTCAAGAGAGTAGCTGAGTCTATGATCATTACCAAAGAGGGTTGTTCATTAGCTGAATCATTTTTCCATAAGGAAAAGTGTAAGAGATTGGGTTGCTGGTTGAAGGAGGTGAAACTCTTCTCAAGCAGCAACCACAATTCTTCTCAGTGTGAAGTCACAAGCAACCTAAATTAACCTGTGCTCTACCCATGGGTGGCTTGGCACAGAGCAGTCAGGCTTACCTCAGAGGAAATATGTAACATATTTGTACAACACTTCAAACAGTAACACAGTGAAAACACACCACAAAAGGATCTCACACTTGTTTAGACACATAGAGAAATTCATAGTACATAAAACAAGACCGAAATGACAAATATTCAATAAGTAGAGCATAAGTTATGCAGGTTTAAAAAAATTAGTAAAGGGGGCATGGCTTAGGTGCCGGAGGGAATGGCCGCCGCTCTGGGAGGCTCTGGAAGAGCGTAGAGTGGCGCGACTCCTCCGGGCGCATACGGCGCTGTGTGGACCTTGACGCCATATCCCCTGGCTGCGGAGTTCCTTTACCATGGTTCAGCGTTGATGCGGTGACGCAGGGTGAGCTCCCAACAATTTTTTTCGGCCCTCATTATAATCGCAGCTCGTCCCCGAGTCGCGGCCGCCATTTTATGCACCTCCAGCTACCCGCGCGTCCCGTGGTAATCTATGCACGGTATGTCGCCTCACAGTGCATTTCTTTAGACTCAAAAGACTTTATTCAGCAAGTTTTCACCTTTTTTACTCTGCCTGCTTAATCTAAATGGCAATTGGTCTGTTTTTTGAATCTCTGCTCTGTTTTTTCTCATCTCCTCAGCTTGGAGCATTATGTCTTTGGACGCCATTTTAGTTTTTTACGAGGCTGCCTGCCACTGCACCTGCTATCATTCCTATTGAGCTTTAAATAAGGTTATTTCTTGTTTTTTCTGGAGTATGGATCTTTCCCGAAGCCTATACAGAGGAAGGTTTTATTTATTTATTTTTTCAGCATATGTTAGTTGATTTTGTCGCCTTCCCATTTGTCTCTCAATATTCTCTGAACCACTATTTTGGGGTCCTGTGATCACCTGCTTGTTAATATTTTTTTCTTCACGCATATTTGACGACAATGGCTCGCTCTAATCGCAGTAACGCACAGCATATTAATACTACCTGCGTTCTGTTAGAGGACAATAATCCTTTCAGTGTGTTACAGGATAATATGGATGACACAATTACTGACCCTATTGGAGCAAAAGGCCCCTCCCCTAATACTTCTCGTATAGGCTCTAAAACCAACTCTAAACTACCTTCCGCAACAGGAAAGCGAGTGAAGGCGAACCCTCCTTCTCCCACCAACGCATCCTCTTCCATTTCCATGGAGCTTCTTCTCGAGGAAATACGTTCACTTAAACCATACATGGCCGAAACAAATGTTCGCCATCAGAGCCTCGAGGACAATTGGTCGCATACGGAGCAACAGGTTGCAGATCTTGAGAGGAAAATGTCTTTAGTGCAGGCAATCTCGGATCAGGTTCCAGGATTGCATAGAGAAATACTTTCTCTTAAGCAACAGGTTGAAAATTTGGAAAACCGAAACAGACGCAATAATTTACGTATTTATGGCCTTGCAGAAATTCTCGAAGGTCCCAATCCTATATCCTTTTTTCAATCCTTCCTGCCAACGCTCCTTGGTCTTCCAACTTCTCCTCCATTGAATGTTCAACGAGCTCACAGCTTAGGTTCACTATCTCGTTCTGCTAACTTCGCATCCTCTTCAGCGAAACCTAGAGGTGTCATCTTGTACTTTCTAGAATATACAGATCTGATAAAGGTCATTCAAGCTGCCAAACAGAAGGGGAAACTCACTTGGAATGGCACCAATCTCTTTTTTGCTCAAGACTACCCTAAAGCTACCGTGGATCGTCGTAAACAGTTTTTGGACATGAGACCTGCTCTTCGTTCTTTGAATGCACGTTATGGACTGTTCCATCCTTGTCTCTTCAAAGTGACCTATAACGACAAAACGACGAACTATGAAGATCTTGTGCTTCTTTAACAATTCCTTAACTCCTGCAGAGATAACGACATGGACACTCCTAACTATAATTGTCTTGATGGTTTTGTTCATTCCTCTTAATATCTGTTTTCTGTAACCTGTATTATTATCCTTTCTGTTGTAGTTTGATGTGTCCTGAGGTGCCCTCCTAATGTTTTCTTTTTCTTCCTTATTAGGTGCGACTTTGTGGTCCCCTTTGATTTATGACATCTTCGTCTTGTGCCCGGAGGCTTTTCTCCCCTTGCTGCGCCCTCTTGGAGTCTTCCGTTCGGTGTGCTGTTTTCCCTCATGTGGTTCCTCCAACCCCACTTTCATTGTCTTTTTGTGGTATGTCTTTTAGACATTTTTCTGCGTTATCATACGTTGCTAGTTTTATTTTATTTTTCTGTTTTGTGCACTCTCCATCTCTATCCTTTTTTCGCTCTTTCATCTTTCCTTTCTTTTTCCATTTCCTTTATTCTTCTTCTTCTCCCTCTTCTCTTTTTCCCTCTTCTTCTAGATGATAACTCCTTTATTTCAATTCTTTCCTTTTTCTAATCTGGAACTCATATTACTTTTCCTGGCGTTTTATTTTCCACCTTTCTCTCAGCAATGCTTTTACTTTTCCTATTATCCGTAAGTAAATTCAACCGATTACATTTTTGTTCTAATTTTTATCAATTTTTCAGCAATGTACTTAGATTTCTTACTGTTTGCATAATAACTGTTCAAGTTAATTTTGATGTGTTCTATTCAGAGTCGTTACATGGAACATTAAGGGAATAAATAATCCCTTAAAAATACCCCATTTGTCTAAATTAAAAGCTGACATCGCATTGATTCAAGAGTCACATTTATCTGAGGCTGAAGCATCTAAATTTAAACGAGACTGGGTAGGTAACGTTTTCTCCACCCAAGCCCTAGGCAAAAAAATGGAGTCTTTATTTTATGTCACAAAAAGTATCAACTGTCAGTCTTACTTCAAGAATGTGACTTGGAAGGTCGATGGGTAATAGTCAAGCTTCTCATAAATCAGATACCTTTAGTTCTTTTTAACATTTATGCACCAGTTACTGTTGATAATGCTTTTTGGATTCATATATCTGAGAAACTTCTTCTGTTGAATGATGAATATTATTTTTGGAGGTGATTGTAATCAGGTTTTTGACCCCATACTAGATAGACCCTCCTCCGTCAAATTTTCCAATACTAAGATGCATTCCCAATTTACGTCCACCATACGATGCAAGTCCCTAGTCGACATGTGGAGGCTCTGCAACCCCGACACTCTAGAATATAGCTTTTACTCCCCTTCACATCAGTCGCAATCCCGAATAGACTACCTCTTTTTCAGTAAATCCCTATCTCAACATGTTTCCCATTCTGAAATTGGTTCTATTTTAATCTCGGACCATGCCCCAGTATTTGTGGATTTTGCTTCGTTACCCTTTACTCCGCACGCACGTAGATGGCGGTTTAATAATACTTCGGTAAGCGATCCTGCCTTTACAAGCCAATTCACCTTGTTTGCTTCCGAATTCTTTTCCATCAACTCTACTCCAAATCTCTCTCCTGCTATGATCTGGGACTCTTTTAAGGCGGCTTCCAGAGGCTTTATTATAAATTTTGTTTCTTGCAAAAAGAAATCTTTTGAAGTTAAATCGTCCCAACTACTTGCTGAGATTAAACAACTTGAATGCTCTTATTATCATTCGAATTCGGAATCTTCCTTAAAAAAACGTATTGATGCAAAATTTAAGTTTAATAAAACATCCACAGAAGCCGCCTCCTCCTACCTTTTAAGGAGCATTGCTCGTTACTATGGCGGTCAGAACAAAATGGGGAAGTTATTGGCAAATATTTGAAAATACGACGTGATCGAACTAAGATAGAGTCTATACGGAATAATGCTGGCATCTCCTTAGTTAAGGACAATGACATTTTAAACGAGTTTGTTTCCTTTTATAATACTTTATATACTCCTGAGCATCAGCCGACTTCATTTAACCTCTCTTCTTATTTTCAATCTATTGATCCCCCCTTGCCTCCTAATATTGATTTTACCTCTTTAGAATTGGATATCCCTCTTGCTGAAATTACTCATGCAGTTTCTCTTTCTAAAAAGAGGAAAAGCTCCAGGTCCGGATGGATTCAGTATCAAATTTTATGCACATTTTGCTAATCTACTTCTTCCACGTCTCTTACTACTTTTTAATTCTTTCATTACTGTTGGTGCTTCTTCCGGTAAATTTCAGGAAGCCATGATTTGCTTAATTCCCAAAGATAACAAAGACCCTTCTCTTTGCAAAATTATCGTCCAATCTCCCTAGTCAATCTTGACTATAAGATATTTGCAAAAATTCTTGCTCTCCGCATTGACCCCATTTTACCTACTCTCATTGGCCCTGAACAATCATGTTTTGTGAAAGGCCGTTTATCTTCTTATAATTCCAGAGTCTTTTTTAATATCCTTGGCAAAGCGTCCTCTCTTGATTATCCTATTGCAGCCATAGCGTTAGATGCAGAGAAAGCATTTGATAGGATTGGATAGGATTTCCTCCTAAATTAATATCCCTCATCTCGTTATTATATTCAGGTCCTAAAGCTTCTATTTTTGTCAATGGTAACGTCTCGGATTATTTTCCACTTCTTAGAAGAGTACGTCAAGGATGCCCCCTATCTCCACTCTTATTCATAATTGCTTTGGAACCTTTCTTAACTAAGATTAGACAGGACTCTCAGGTTACTGGTTTTCGACTTGATACCTCTCATGTTAAGATGTCTGTTTATGCGGATGACATTCTTTTTTACTGCTCTAATCCTTCCTCTTCTATTCCGTCTTTTATGAAACAGGTTGATACATTTTCTCAACTATCTGGCTATCCTCTTAATGCAGACAAGCGTGAGGTACTACCTCTCAATGTGCTCTGTCTTAAGCAGGATTTTATTTCTACCGGTTTCTCTTGGCAATCAGAAAAGATAAAATATTTAGGTCTGTGGTTCTCTTCGAATATCCTGAACACATTAAAATTAAACTTTGATCACATAACTAAGACTCTATCTGATTCTATTGATCGCTGGCATCCACTCTTTCTTTCTTGGTGGGGAAGACTAGACTCCATTAAAATGATGCTTTCTCCTATCATTTTAAATATTATTTCTATGATTCCTGTACATATTCCTGATTTTTACGTTAAAAAAATAGATTCTATTTTAACAAAATTTCTTTGGAAGAATAAATCTCCACGTATAGCCCTATCCTCTTTGAAGGCGGATAAAACCTCTGATGGTCTTAAATTTCCAGATTTAAAAAAATATCATCAAGCCTTCTCATTAAAACAGTCTTCACGCTGGCTCTCTTTTGATCATGATATTTTCTCTCCTATCTGGTTAATTATGGCAAATTATTTTATGTTTCTTTTTACATTTGAAGAAGCCCTCGTCTTCACAAACAATATTTCCTCCTTTCGTAATCCAATTATTTCGCATACTCGGAAACTAATTGCTCCGTTATTGCCTTCTTCTTTTCCTTCGCTTTCCTCGTTAGATCAACAAACCATTTGGCATAATAATTTATTATGCATTAAAAACCGCACTTTCTACTGGAATTCTTGGAGGACTAAAGGAATACTTTGGATTTCACAATTATTATCAAATAATATCCCTTTATCTTTTTCGGACCTTCAAACGCAATTTTCCTTACCTTCTTCCTGTAAAACTCAATATGATCTTTTATATCCTTCATTGTGTCAATACCTTCGATCTTTACCATCATCGACTTCCCCTTCCGCCGGCTGGTCTTCGCTTTTTCCCTTATGATCCAGCTCTTCTTCTGCTTCATCATTATATAAGGGTTTATCTCTTTCCTCTGACAGAAGTAAGACGAGAGTGGAATTGGCTTGGGAAAAGGAGCTTCTAGAATGTTGGACAACCCCTTTTTGGGATAAGCTGTGGCTCAAAATTCACAAAACGTCCAGAGCTGCTAATACTTCTCAACCCCTTTATTTTGTCTATCAACGCCTCTTATTTACCCCTGCAAAATTAGCTTCTTTTACTTCAACTTCTACCCCCACCTGTTGGTCTTGCTCTTGCACAAATGCAGATCTCTTCCATATGCTTTTTGATTGTACCCCGTGAACCGTTTCTGGCATTTAGTTTGGTCTCAAATTAATAAAATCTTTAACATAAACATCCCCCTCTCCCCCTCCAATGTTTTTCTAGGCTCTTTATCACCTTGCTGGCCCCAATCTCCCTCTAATTTCAAAATCATAGATTTGTTATTGGCGATTGCTTTCCATTTGATCACCTCTAATTGGAAACAAGCTGATAAAGTTACTTTTCGAGCCTGGTAGAATGCAGTTTGTTTTCTCCACAGACTAGATACTAGTTACATTACCCCTATTTTTGTGTCCATCAAAAGAGACCTTCTAGGGCTCCCTGTCTCCAAATACTTAACTTATATAGCTTCACATAGTGCTCCTTTAGTCTGAACCTCTGCTGAAGTAAAGAAGCCTCCATGATTTACTTGTTGTCTTTGTTTTCTTAACAAATGTTTTATTAATCCTCCCTTTGATATTTCTCACATATTGTAACTTGATATTTCTATTTCTCTTCCACTATCTGTATGCTTATAGGAATTACTCTATGTGCTATTTTTTCAACTATTGTTTTAACAAGAGTTTCAAGATTATGTTTCCCCTCCTCTTTTCTACCCTCCCTCCCCTTCCCTTTTTTTATAATTCTTGATATAATATGATTACTCATGTTTTGTATTACATTTGATTTTTGCTGAATAAACTTAGTTGTTAAACTTAAAATATATATATATATATATATTAGTAAAAATATCACCAAAAATCACAAATCACCAACTATGGATATCTGGTTGGGCAGGACTGAGACAAAGTGAAAAGTTCAGACTGACCCTGACGGAGAGTGGGCCAGTTACATGGACCCAGTTAGGCCCCCTTAATAAAATACCTTAAACCCTACTTTGCAGATCATTGCAATGGTCTGCTTCAAGGATGGGTCGTGCAGTCTGCATGATGCGTTGGTTCCGAGGAGCTGCGTGGCTGTGATGAAGTGTCCGTCATCATCATCGAGTCTGCCATTGACGAGGGTTGCAAGGGCCTACACAGAGGATGCATCGCACAGCTGCGGTTCTGATGAGGCAATGGGCTGCAATGCGATGCAGGTCTTTGTAACTGACCCGATCCACACAGCATCAGCGATGCATAAGTTCTGCTTGGGGTTGCACTGCACTGCAAGGAAGATGCATCAGTTTGACTGGATCCACAGAGGCTGGCAGAGTACCTTAGGCCCACTTCCAAGGGTCCAGGACTAGGGTGGCACCACTTAGGGAGGTAGACTCATAGATGGCAGAGTCCAGATGCAGGGTTGAAGGTTGTTGGAGCCTTATGTCCCTGAGGCTTTAATCAGGAGGCCAGTCAACTAGCCCTTGGAGTTACTCTGAGTCCTGAGTTCGATATATGCAGAGCCAATGCTTCTCACGCAGGCAGGAGGGCAGCAGACAGCAAGTCAGCACAGAAGGAAAGCAGTAGTTCAGAGCAGCAGTCCAGTAGAGTGGCAGTCCTTTCAGCAGCACAACAGTCCTTCTTCCTGGTAGAGTATCTATAGGTCCAGAAGTGTACTGCTGACTTGGTCTCTGCGTTCCAATATTTATAAAACGTAGGAGAAGCTTCTAGAAATTCCCTTTGAAGTCACCAGGCATAATGCCTTCCCTGTACTGGCTCCAAACTACCTACAGGGGTAATTCTGTCCTTTGTGTGGAGGCAGGACACAGACTATTCAGGTGTAAGTAGGGATAGACCCAGCCCCGCCCTAGCATCCTTCCAGTGATGGCCCACCCAGGTACACCTGAGCTCTCTGTTGTGTGTGGCTGGCTAGGAGGAATACAAAAAGCACAACTGTCGGCTACACCCAGTCATGTGGCACAGGCTCTAAATGGCTATGGTAGGAAAATGCCAACTTTCTAAAAGTAACATATATAGGGATTAGACCCTTAGGGCAGCTGGGTTAGGCCTCTTAGAAACATAAATATAAAACAGATTTCCCCAGCTGCAATGATTCAAGCAACCCTTTATTTATATTCTAGGTCAAGTAAATGGAGTTTCTGAACATGTGTATTTAAAAGTGTCTTCTGATTTTCTGTATGTTGTTTAACGTACATGTGTAGGTGAAAAAATTGCATTAAGATTACAAAATCATTGTGATTAAATACACAGGTTAGGAAAATCCATTTACTGGACCTAGAATAAAAAAAGTTTTGCTTGAATCATCGCAGCTAGGAAATCTGTTTTGTATTACATTTCTAAAAGTGGCATTTCAAAAGTGTAATTTAAAATCTGACTTTACCATAAATTAGGGTTTTTCATAACATTTCCAAAGATACCAACCATGAATTGGTTGACTGCTCCCATTTGGAAATTCCAACTCATTAAATGTTTTAAGGTAAGTCCCATGTCATCCTATGGGGGAGGTATTACTTGCAGTAGTTAAAATTAATTTAAGACATGTAAAACCTAAAATTACATGTTCTACTTCTTAAATACACTACACCCTTCCCTGTGCTTTTTCTTGGGACTACCATAGTAGTGACTTATATGTATTAAAAAGGAAGGTTTGAGCCAGGCAAAATGTTTATTTTTTTACGGTCGAAATGGCAATTTAAAACCGCACACACAGGCTGCAATGGCAGGCCTGGGACACACAGGGCTACTTAAGTGGGTGGCACAATAAGTGCTACAGGCCCACTTGCAGCATTTAAATTACAGGCCCTGGGTACATGTGGTTTCACTTTAAAAGGGGCTTATAAGTAAATTAAATATGCCAATTGGGGGATGTATGACGTTACAACGCACACTTTTACAACGCATGCACTTACAACGCATGTTTTACAACGCATAATCCATTACAACGCACTACACTTACAACGCATGACACTACAACGCATTTTTAAAAACTACCATTACAACGCATACCATTACAACGCATAATATTTAATTGCATTTAAGGTAAGTATTAGATAGTATAGGGGTAAAAATTACTTTTCTAACTCCAGGGGGTCCAACAGTAGGGTAAGTGCTGGATAGTATAGGGGTAAAAATTGCTATTCTAACTCCAGGGGGTGCAACAGTAGGGTAAGTGTTGGATAGTATAGGGGTAAAAATTGCTATTCTAACTCCAGGGGGTGCAACAGTAGGGTAAGTGTTGGATAGTATAGGGGTAAAAATTGCTATTCTAACTCCAGGGGGTGCAACAGTAGGGTAAGTGTTGGATAGTATAGGGGTAAAAATTGCTATTCTCACTCCAGGGGGTGCAACAGTAGGGTAAGTGTTGGATAGTATAGGGGTAAACATTGCTATTCTAACTCCAGGGGGTGCAACAGTAGGGTAAGTGTTGGATAGTATAGGGGTAAAAATTACTATTCTAACTCCAGGGGGTGCAACAGTAGGGTAAGTGTTGGATAGTATAGGGGTAAAAATTACTATTCTAACTCCAGGGGGTGCAACAGTAGGGTAAGTGTTGGATAGTATAGGGGTAAAAATTACTATTCTAACTCCAGGGGGTGCAACAGTAGGGTAAGTGTTGGATAGTATAGGGGTAAAAATTACTATTCTAACTCCAGGGGGTGCAACAGTAGGGTAAGTGTTGGATAGTATAGGGGTAACAATTACTATTCTAACTCCAGGGGGTGCAACAGTAGGGTAAGTGTTGGATAGTATAGGGGTAAAAATTACTATTCTAACTCCAGGGGGTGCAACAGTAGGGTAAGTGTTGGATAGTATAGGGGTAAAAATTACTATTCTAACTCCAGGGGGTGACACAGTAGGGTAAGTGTTGGATAGTGTAGTGCAATATTATGCGTTGTAATGGTAGGCGTTGTAATGGTATGCGTTGTAAAGGTATTTTTTTAAAATGCGTTGTAGTGTCATGCGTTGTAAGTGTAGTGCGTTGTAATGGATTATGCGTTGTAAAAGATGCGTTGTAAGTGTAGTGCGTTGTAACAGTTGCGTTGTAAAGGTTGTTCCCCCAATTGGGGATAGGCCAGTGTTATTATGTTTTAAGGAGTGAGCACATGGACTTTAGCACTGGTTAGCTGTGGTAAAGTGCACAGAGTCCTAAGCCAATGAAAAACAAGATCAGCAAAAATGTAGGAGGAAGGCAAAATGTTTGGAGGAAGACCATCCTAAGGTTGACAGGGCTAATGATTAGCCACTGCTGAAAGGGAGAAGAAACAAAGAATTTACATCCATTACTATTGTCCCTAGACAGCAATTTGCTGTAAGGCTTGACATTAAAAAGGCAGTAACTATTGATTGATACATACAGCGTGCACACTGCAACCTCCTTTGTAATGTTTTCGCAAATTACGTTATTGCTGAAGTGAAATTGTATTTAAATGTAAGATTTTCAGTGGCATGTTTATTACTTTTGTGGTGCAGGGCAGCGCAGGAACTCACCTTGCTCTGCTGCCCTGCGTCACAAGGAAAGGGCAGGAATACACAGTATTTATCCAATACAATGGTATGGCAGCCTAGTACCGGCACAGGCACCCCTGCACCATGGTGCAAGGGTGGCTGCATTATAGGCAGGATTGTTTTTGTGCAGGGCGGGACTCCTTCCTGCACAAAAACAATTCCCTGAGGCATGTATCTCTTTCTATGAGTAGCACGCATATAAAGAGGAAAAATTTGTCGAAATATACATATTTTTCCTCGTTACACCTCACCTGGGAAAGCTTATCATTTTAGAACATTCCCAGGTTTACAAGGTCTTGTACATTTGGGAATGTGTCAAAAACCATAGGAGGTGCGTGGGAACACCCAATCAATGCCCATGAAATGCTTACCCAGGGCAGAGTAGCGCAACACAGCGATTTGGGCTGCGTTTTGTTACTCCAGATTTTTGGAGCCACTTAAAGCCAAGCAAAATGGCTTTTTCTGGCTTAAAAAAACGGACTTAAGGTTTGCATAACTCTTGCACCTCTTTGCATGGTGCAAGAGCTACAAAAACAATGGATCATAAATATAGCCCTCAATATTATCCACTTTCTCAATAAATTAACATGAAGTGTTTGGAATGATACTTCTAGCACAATAGGTAGTCCAATTTACAAAATTACAAAATAGCCAACAGACTGTGGGTGCCTGAAAGAAGGATATCTGTCCTTGTCCTTCCTGTGGCTTGTGGCTTTAAAAAAAAAATTATTGAGCGGGGCATAGCATAAGGTGCATAACAATGGTAATAAATAACATAGAGTTTAAAAATACCGTTTGATCAGAACATACAAATCATGCAAAAATAATCTGTCTGTATCCCAGTTTTTCAAAAGTGCTTAAGTTAATATCCCAACTTTTTACAGATGTGGTACCCTAACATACTAAAGCGCTGAAGTGCTAAAGTGCTAAAGTAGATGGAAAAGCACAGAACAGGCTATCATTCACCAAACAAAATAGCCCCACAGGACATGCCAAATTACAGTACGTGTGCTTTTTTTTTTTTTTTTTAAATATCGATAAGACTTCTATTCCGTAGTAGTTTCAAGATTCACTAAGTATTTCCAAACCGCTGTGAACTTTTTTGTAGCGCCCACCCGTCTAGCATATTCTTCTTCGAACATCCTGGTTTGTTTCATCCTACTTAAGCAAATCAATCAATCAGTCAGGGAACTGTAAGCATGCTACTCACCCGTGAGGGTCTCAAGGCGCTGGGGGGAAGGGGGGGTGCGGAAATCTGTTTAGCCGAAGAGCCAGGTCTTGGGGGTCTTGAGGGTCTTCCTGAAGGCGTTCAGGGAAGGGGCCCGTCAGATGCCTGCCGGTAGCTCGTTTCAGATCTAGGCTGCAACGTGAGAGAAGGATCTTCTACTTGCTCTGTGGATGCGCAGGGTCTCGTCCAGTGCAAGGTTGGAAGATCGGAGGTTTCTTTTGGGAACATGGAAGTTTATTCTGTCATTAAAGCATTTGGTTCCGTTGTTGTGTAGGCATTTGCTGGCGTGAGTGAGGATTTTGAAAGTGACTTTTTTCTCCACAGGGAGCCAGTGGAGACTTTGCTGGTGAGGAAATATGAATTTTTATGGTCAAATTGTGTCCCCTATCTAGACCCCAACGGCTCCATGTACATGCTACAAGTACATGTATGTTCCCTCCACTTCAAGCTATGAAGACGCAAATACAATTGTGTCCAACGTTAATATGTACTCTTTCATATCTGCCATGAATGGGCCAGATATTCCGTTCCTAAGTATGCCTTGCCACCGTCTTTATATGGTATACTTTTCACGTTTTCCAGCTCTGGCAAGGTAGGCCCTGAATTCTGCCATCGAGCTTTTTCCTGCTTCTGCCTCTGAATGCTCCAGCCTGGACCTGCATCTGTATCCATGAACTTTGTCTTACTCCCTGCGCGGCTAACGGTGCCTGACGCGGCCTGTTGCCTGCCAAAAACTGTATTCAGCCTTCAAGTTATCTGCTCCGCTCCTCATCCAATGCATTCCTGTCTAGTAGTTTAGGTAAACATCCTTCCAGCTACCGAGCAAAGGGCCCATGCCCCCTCGCATCTCATGTAGACACTTAGACGCTTGTACACGCACTAGCAGTCAGTATAGAATAGGATTTGTCCGAGAAGACCTTTCCTTCTAGATAATATAGTTCTTTAAACACAAGATATTAGATATGATTTAGGACTAGGTTGTCCTGACACCCCAGACTTCTGTCTCCTCATGTAGGGCTAAATGTCAAGTTCCCTTCACCCTCTAGTTACACGTCAATCACACGTCATGCGGCTGCGCGCGCATCTCTGCCATGTATTTTTGCTGACTTTGCAGGATTCTCTTATGGATCCACCCATTTGTGTCACCATCATAATGACGTTTCTAGTATACGCCTCTATGCACGCCTATTATTACGCCTTTTTCATTACGTATGTGTATTCTTATCTGTATTATCAGCTGTTACGCCTCCTGCATCTGTCTTACTGTAATGCATTTCATATATATATATTTACTTGTCTATAATGTATTGCTGATCCCTTCCTGAACCTTCGTGGTGACGGAACTCGATTGCCTGGTTCGAACCATCATTCCTTTGTAAGGAATAAATACCCTATTATACCCTCGAATACCACGGATTCTGCCTCTTATTTTACTGAGTTATTCTTATTGAATTTTACCGCATAAAAATAGTACAGGTAAATTAAAATATTTACCACATAAATTGGCGCCCGAATAGGGACACCTCTCACACCCCACGCGCCGGAGGTGCGTTGCAGACCCGGTCTCCTGCCACAGCCGGACGGACAATTACGCGTACCCGCAGGATTTCCTGTATCTCCCTCAGGCCAATGGGGGCGACTGAGGCTGCGATCAACACCCAGACGAGGCGGTGAGGAGTGCGGAGAATCCCGACCAGAGCCTAGCTGAGAGAGCAAGATCCGAGGTATACAGAGGCCCACCAGATTCCGAAGTTCCGAAGTATCTAAGTCACGAGTCGAGTCCAGTCCAGTTTGGTCTAGTCCAGTCCAGACTTCCGAGGCCTCCCGTTCCGTGCTTCCCGGTGAGTACCGTTGCTGAGGACGCATCTAGACGTGCACATTAGTTTGTGCCGGTCAAGACGGGTCTGGGTACACAGACCTGGTCTGCACTGTTTTAGCAGTGTATCTGTACTGTTTAGCAGTACATATAGTATATTTAATATTATGCAGTTAACTAGTTTTATTCTAATTGTTATTGTTCGTTCTAAATGTTTTGATATGTTTTAAATGTCGTGGTATGAGTGATTGTTTGATCTTCATTATTGTGTTTATTGTAATTATTGTGTTCAAAAACCGAGTAAGAATTAAGTAGCAAGGTTCAAGATGCCGTTATTTTCAAAATTAAGACAGATAAAAACTAGAAAAGGGATACTCGAGGAAGCTGTTCCTATCCCACCTAGGGACACTCCAGGGTACTTTATGTACCATAAACATGGCCTAGATGCCGTATTATATCTTGATCTATGGGTGGACTACACCAAGGATTTGGCAGAGAGTCAGAGATGGCCCGCTGCTGGAACATGGGATGCAGATTGCATCATGAGAATAGAAGAAGCGTTATGGAAAAAGAAAGCCAGACAGTCACAGAAAGATGCCATTGAACTATGGCGTAAGGAATCGCATAGGCGCACAGAGAAAGCGCTCAGAAAGGAAGAGAAAAGTAGGGAAGATTCAGAAAAGGCCCGAGAAAACATATTAATTGACGAAGGTACCCGAGTAAAATCAGAACAAGTAGACAGACAACGAAACACTCTTATGAATGGTATGTATCCTCTTCTGGCCGAAGGTTTGCCTAAGGCCACTCCGGAAATACCGAAAGATCTGCCACCTCCATTACTCCCGATTAAAGCACATCCCAAAACCGCAAAAGATATTTTCCTTTCTTCCTATTTAGACGATGTAGCTCCGGAATATGTTAATGTTCCACCACACACACCACCTGTCGATGGTGCTCAACCCCAAGATCATCCGCCCCCAACTACGCAACAACAAACTCCTCCTCACATTCCAACAGTTTCATCTGTTTCTACCACTTTTCCTACATCTACCGTCTCTACTTTACATTCAACAAATCCTTTCGCGCCTAGCACCTCAGAAGGTGCAACAGGAGGTGGGACAGCGATTTTTTCCACGCCACCGCAAAGAAATAAATTGTCCTTTAGAGATTTAGCATACCAACATACACCTCAAACAGCAAGATCCGATATGTTTAAGGAACATCTTGTGGATTGTAGATATGATCCAGTGCCCGGTAAAAATGACAGAATGCTGCTGTCATCACTACGTATACGACGAGCATCCACATATTTAATGACACTACCAGGAATGGTTGCTCATCTGGACAATATATATCACTTTGTCCAATCAGGGCGAGGCCCTGAAAGTATTGACAAGGCCATGGAGTACCAGAAAGTAGATATACAGAAACTACTGTTAAGCTTCCTCATAAACTGCTTGATCAGAAACAGAGATAGGCCTGAGGTAGATCAGGATGAAATGTAAGTGCTTACCAGATGGGGTCAGAATATATCAGAAGGGAAACATGATAAACAGAAGTGTATAGTAGCTATGTGCCGAAAGATCCGCAAAGAAGTAGAACGAATACATAAAATCAGATTGGAGGCAGACAAAACTGAATCAGAGGGAGAGGAGGAGGAAGAATCAGAAATGTCCACGGGACAATTAGAAACGATAGCTTATGTAGGTAGGGGAAGATCTTTTAACAATACCAGATACTCTAATGATCCAATACGTCCGATACGTCCAGAATGTAACAGACATTTTCAAGCCCCTATGTTAAATACAAGATCCCCTGAACACCTATTCCATGCTGCTGATAAATTACTCCGAGACTGAAGGGGGTATCATATGCTCGATTCTATGGATGAACAAGAATTAGCCAGGTCAGCAGTACAATGGGCTGACAGTTCTGAAAAATACAGTGATGATGCGCTAGCACACACGTTTCTGAATCTTACCCCAGACGAACAGCGTTTAGCTGGTATATACATGATACAACACCTCCTTATATTGTATAGAAGCCAACACTCCGATCCTGGTCCCCTACCTGATATACTGATAGAATTACTCATGAATAAATGGAGAGGTTCAGGTACTGATTTAATTAAAGAAATTCTAGAATATCGGCACCAGTACATTGTCTTCGTATGCCCAGAACATGTTTCAGTTCCCACCGTGGAAAGAAAAACGTATCACATAGACAGACAGAACCCATTACGCGAAGTACACCCAGTCAGAAATGATGACAATACGTTTAGACGCGTGTTTGTGTACACGCCCATAACCAAAATAGAACTATTGGAAATGAAAAAATTAGTGCCCAGCCATGACAAAGATCCAGCAGGTTTTCACCGTGAACTAAAGGACATGTTACTCATGGGTGATTATACCTATCCAGACATTATGAAAATATTGAAAGTATTATTGCCTGCCGGTATTTATGAGAAACTCAAGGAAAAAGAATGGGAGGTGGGAGACCAAAAGATTGATTGGACCGCATTGGAAACTGAAGAAAATAGCAGAACTGCAGGCGTAGGGCTTGGGGGCAAAACAAAAGCATTACCAGGTCTATTAGTGCAAGTATTGCCACGTTTATTAACTACGAAAAAGGAAGATTGGGGAGCGATCTCAGCCTGTAAACAGAAACCCGAGGAAGACACTAGTGATTTTTATTCCCGATTTGAAAAATGTTTTGGTATTAATAGCGGCCTGAAAGCAAATAGTGAGTCATATCCACACCTTTTTGTAACAAAACTAGTCGAGAATTCCCTGCCGCAGGTTAAAAACAGAGTATTGAAAGTTGAGAGCACTTGGCAAGCTAACACTCCTTCACAAATGTTACAAATGTTACAGTATCACCAGAATAGAATTAGAGAAGAACAAGAACACGAAACAAGGCGTATGAAAGACACGAAAATGAAAATGCTTGTCGCTCAGTCAGTTCCAGCTGACGGTCATAAAAAGGGTACGGCAAGTAACTCAGCGGTTCCCGTTAAAGGGACATGCAACTATTGTAAACAGCCAGGTCATTATATAAACGATTGTGCAGTTCTAAAACATAATATCTCCACGGGTAAAACTAAGGAGAGACCACGTCCGCCTAGACAGGATCAGATCCAACAACAAGTACCTCAGAATATACAGCCTATGCAAGCTGCACAACAGACCGTACCACAACCACAGCCACAGCCTATTGCCGCAACACAAAACACGACACAACAGATGTACCAGTATGCACAAAATGACTATCCAGAGTATCAGCGCTACACATGAAATAGCCTAGAGAGGGAAGTTGGCTTACCCCTTATTGAGGTCCCTGTAGATCAAGAGGGTCCTTATGTACAGAGTCAAGTATTAGGGAAAGACAGAAAGTTCCTACTCGACACAGGGGCAAGCAGAACAACTATAAGTCACGATGAAGTTCCAGGGGCACCCCTCTCAGGCTCACAAAATATTTCCCTTGGTTTTTCAGGAAAGCCCACTATTAACGAAGTATCACAACCACTTGCATTCACAGTCGGTCCATTAACACGGACTACAGATCTATTGCTTACGAAATCATGCCCAGAAAACTTGTTAGGTATAAAAACATTGAAAGCTCTAGGAGCTGTAATATGCTGTTCTCCGGACGGAGTACGACTATTTTTGCGTGACTTTAAAGGTCACTACGTGTCTAGAGACATGGATCACCGGTTACAGAATCTACCTGCACATTTATGGGCACAAGGCCCCACTGATGTAGGTTGTATGCACATTACACCATATCGAGTCACACTCAAAACAGGAGTGGTACTACCACGAATGCGACAATACAAGTTACCGCCAGATGCTGTAGTGGCTTTACTGCAAATCATTGACGAGCTCATTGCACAAGGAGTGGTTGTAGAAAGCGACTCCAATATATGTAATTCTCCGATTATTCCGATTCTTAAACGAACTGATCCAAAAGCACCCCCAGTGTATCGATTAGTTATTGATCTGCGCGAATTGAACAAATGCATTGTACCACAATACCCCGTGGTCCCAGATATCTCTTCATTACTGACAGCTATTGATTCAGAGGCAACGTTCTTTACTGTAATTGACCTCAAGAACGCCTTCTTCAGCGTCCCAATTGATCCGGAAAGCCAATATTTGTTCGGATTCAGTTTAAATGGACGAAGTTTTAAATTCGCACGCGCACCTCAAGGATTTACAGAAAGTCCTAGCATCTACAGCCAAGCACTGAAAAGACAACTTGACAGTATCCACATGCCTGCTAACACTGCACTGCTTCAGTATGTCGATGATCTGCTGATCACCGCCCGAAGCGAACCCGGATGTGAAAAAGCATCACTGATGGTTTTACATTTCCTAGCCGACAAGGGGCACAAGGTGTCCCCTTCAAAGCTGCAATTTTGTGCCCAGCAAGTTGTGTACCTAGGGCACTTGCTGTCCAAATGGGGGAGACAGCTCACACCTGACCGTATCCAGTTAATTGTAAACATGCCACCACCCAAGACACAAAAGGAGGTACGGGCCTTCATAGGCCTCACTTCATACTGTAGGCAGTGGATCCCCCAATATGCATTTTTAGCTAAACCACTCATTCAGTTGACAACCCAGGAGGCAGCGACATCGACTGTCCTCCCTTGGACTCCAGAACATACACAAGCTTTTGAAGACTTAAAGAAAGCTTTATGCCAAGCACCTGTTTTAGCGACACCATGTTACAGTAAGCCTTTTACACTCTTTGTTACAGAACGGGAAGGTACTGCTTTGTCAGTACTCACGCAGGAACAAGCAGGATCACACAAGCCATGTGCTTACTTTTCTAGCACGTTAGATCCCGTAGCTCAAGCTCTTCCTGCGTGTCTGAAATCAGTTGCAGCGACAGCTCTAGCGATTAGACAAAGCGATTCCATAGTATTAGGACATCAATTGACAGTACAAGTACCACACGCAGTAGAGGTTCTCTTGAACCGGACACAAACACAACACTTGACTATAGCACGACTGACTGGTTACGAACTCACATTGTTTCAGCCACACATAGAAATCAGACGTTGTAGTACATTAAATCCTGCCACACTTTTGCCCTTAAGTGGAACAGACCCACTGGCACATGATTGTATTGAAGTCATTACTATCACGACGAAACCCAGACAAGACTTGACAGATGTCCCATTACCAGATCCAGACCTGACACTTTATGTAGATGGTTCATGTATGAGAACAAGTACAGGAAAGTTAGTGGCCGCTTATGCAGTCACGACAGACACCGAAGTCATTGAAACCAATTGTATCGACACATTATCAGCTCAAGCAGCAGAGCTTATTGCTCTAACACAAGCCTGTATTCAAGCCAAGAATAGAAAAGTTAACATATACACAGATTCACGTTATGCTTTCGGAGTCGTCCATGACTTCGGCGTTCTTTGGCGCGAAAGAGGTTATTTAACTTCTCACGGTGCCAACATCCAACACGGTCCCCTCATTCAGGCTCTGTTAGATGCAATACATCTACCTACTTCAATATCTATCATGAAGTGCAAAGCCCATACAAAAATTACCGATATTATTTCCCAGGGTAACGACCTAGCAGACCGAACAGCTAAACAAACAGCACAGAATCAGACTCCTGCAACTGACTTGACAAAGACAATAGTTCCGACGCCGACACACTGCATGACAGTTAAGGATCCCGCCCTTGATGTAATTGACATACAGACACATGCTACACCAGAGGAAGTAAAGAAATGGACTGCATTAGGAGGGATCCAAACCGATCAGGGATGGATGACGAAGGGAAAATCTATATGGTTTCTCCCCGACTCAATGGTTCAAGTTATCATTAACACAATACATAGTCCAGCACATCTAGGAGAAAAAGCCATGTTAGACAGTATTCAACACATTTGGTTCAACAAACACTTACGAGCTGCAGCCAAACAGAAAGTCCGAACTTGTATGATTTGTTGCCAGTTCAATCCAGGTAAAGGCGTACCTGTAGAGCAGGGTGGATTTCAACCTCCCGATCACCCTTTTGAAGTCCTCCAGATGGATTATATCCAGATGGAACGATGTTGAGGATTCAAATATGTCCTCGTAGTTGTATGCGCTCTTTCCCGTTGGACAGAGGCGTATCCCGTCTCAGATTACACTGCCCCGACTACTGCCAAACAGTTAGTTCGAGAATTCTTCCCACGGTATGGTATGCCCCGAGTCGTGTACTCAGATAATGGCCAGCCGTTCTCATCCGAGCTAATGAAACACGTTTCACTTCTGTTAGGCTATCAATGGAAATTCCACTGTGTCCGACATCCCGAGGCAGCAGGTCTCGTGGAGCGTCATAATCAAACTCTGAAAATTAGATTGTCCAAAATCTGTAGAGACAAAGGTGTCGACTGGATAGTAGCCTTACCAGTTGCGCTCTTTTACATGAGAATGGTAGCACATTCTCGAACAGGGCTATCCCCGTATGAGGTGGTCTTCGGTAGGCCACCAAATATGTGGGGGACGCCTATACCTCGTAAAATCACTGATGTTGATTGTAATATGCTGAAAGATTACCTGGCTTCCTTGATGTCTGCACTACAATCTTGTCGTTCACAGGTAGCTGCAGCTTTTCCCGATAATACTGAGGTAAAGCCTCATGAAGTGGTTCCAGGTGATCTGGTGCTTGTGAGAAACTTCGACAGGAGGAGCCCGTTGGAGCCTCGCTGGCAACAACCGAAACTCGTTTTACTGACCACGAGGACAGCCGTGAAGATTGAGGGTCGCAAAGGGTGGCTGCACTCGAGCCATATCAAGAAATTTCATGGACTACCATCGGATTTAAACGTTCAGCCCTGCATTCCCTCACCGACGGACTCAAAACTCCCCCTGGTTGAAAAGTCAGAAAAAGAGAACTATAAACTGAAACTAAGGTCTAGCAAGTCAGACAATTTGATTGTTTAAGTCCTCTCCAAGGTGAATCGGTTGAATTTGTCTCTGACATGTATCCTCTAGACCGAAATAGAGAGAGAAATAGACAGAAACAGCTCAGGAAACATGCGTACTGTAAATCACTTCGTAGTCACTGTATAGTGACATTATTAATTATATTTTTTCTAAGTCTTCTGATCATTGTTGCAAGCATACTGTTACATATGTACTATCCTATTTTCAAGCGTGCTTACAATGTTACAGCCGAACATTCTTTTAGTGAACTACCTCCACACGAGTTGTCCTATAGATTTGCGCTGCGCAACAACACATTCATTAGTATGTTACATCATTCCCATCAGACCAGCAACGCTACAAATTGTTGGATATGTGGCCGACTCCCTCCCTATCAGAAATACAAAGGAGTCCTGCCTCTCTTTCCATATCCGTTTACACACAATGGTTCCTGTGGAGCATGGTTTAGTTTAATTAATTCTTTAGATTCAAACACTGTAGTATACCAGAGCAACTGGGTATGGGGAAACCTGAACTTAGTTTTGCTTAAAGCCTGTTATCCTAACAAGGAGGGACTTCCCAAAAGAACAGGAACTGACCTAGAAAATGAAGTATATGGATTAGGTAATTTTACACTTAACCTCATGATTCTAAATGTTGAATCCGAAGCTACACTAGTCTTGCCTGCTATGTCCGTATTACCAGTCAAAGGTGAATTCTGTGTAAGAAAGAATGGTTCAGTACACCTGGGTCATAGTAAATGTAGTACTGTGATCGAATTCAGTGATAAAGGCAAGTCTACATTTAGAGCTTCCCGTCACTCCTACTTCATCTGTGGTCACACCGCATATATACGCCTACCCCTAGATTGGGATGGTACCTGTTACATTGCATTCCTTCTGCCACCTGTTTTCCTAGCCCCTCCTGATTATCATAGAAATAGCAATCTAGTACACCATAGACCCCAGAGAGATACCCCGATTGTTGACTACACCGAAACAGCATGGGAACAATATACCGACTTCAATAAAGGTCTCTTTCCTTACATAGGTGTTGTCTCAAACAGTAAACTAATACGTAGATTAACCAGAACCCTTGAAGCAGTAGTGAATGAAACTACCTCTGCCCTAGGCAACTTAACAGAGGAACAGTCTGCGATGCGGATTGTTGTTCTTCAAAATCGTCTTGTCCTTGACGTCATCCTAGCAGATAGGGGCGGAGCTTGTAGGGTCATCGGATCAAGTTGCTGTGTTTTCATCCCAGAAAACGCGCCATCCGTATATAAAGCCATAACTCGTCTTCACAAGATTGCAAATCAGATACATCAGAATGCAGGCACCTGGACATGGTCCGGTTGGTTCTGGAGTGTGTTGTCAGCCTGGGGATGGAAGGTCCTATCCTTCCTAGGTATTGGCCTTCTCATAGTATTCAGTTGCTGCCTATGTCTACAATGTGGACCAGCGATTTGCGGCCTGTGTGCCACATCGTGTATTCCACGTTCAAGTTTTCATTCAAGATCCCGGAAGAAGAAAGAGGAGCAAATGATGTTACATGAACAGATTGATGGATTCCTGAAGATCGATATTTCATGAGGGTCCGTAGGGGACAAGGAGGGAATGAGGAAATATGAATTTTTATGGTCAAATTGTGTCCCCTATCTAGACCCCAACGGCTCCATGTACATGCTACAAGTACATGTATGTTCCCTCCACTTCAAGCTATGAAGACGCAAATACAATTGTGTCCAACGTTAATATGTACTCTTTCATATCTGCCATGAATGGGCCAGATATTCCGTTCCTAAGTATGCCTTGCCACCGTCTTTATATGGTATACTTTTCACGTTTTCCAGCTCTGGCAAGGTAGGCCCTGAATTCTGCCATCGAGCTTTTTCCTGCTTCTGCCTCTGAATGCTCCAGCCTGGACCTGCATCTGTATCCATGAACTTTGTCTTACTCCCTGTGCGGCTAACGGTGCCTGACGCGGCCTGTTGCCTGCCAAAAACTGTATTCAGCCTTCAAGTTATCTGCTCCGCTCCTCATCCAATGCATTCCTGTCTAGTAGTTTAGGTAAACATCCTTCCAGCTACCGAGCAAAGGGCCCATGCCCCCTCGCATCTCATGTAGACACTTAGACGCTTGTACACGCACTAGCAGTCAGTATAGAATAGGATTTGTCCGAGAAGACCTTTCCTTCTAGATAATAAAGTTCTTTAAACACAAGATATTAGATATGATTTAGGACTAGGTTGTCCTGACACCCCAGACTTCTGTCTCCTCATGTAGGGCTAAATGTCAAGTTCCCTTCACCCTCTAGTTACACGTCAATCACACGTCATGCGGCTGTGCGCGCATCTCTGCCATGTATTTTTGCTGACTTTGCAGGATTCTCTTATGGATCCACCCATTTGTGTCACCATCATAATGACGTTTCTAGTATACGCCTCTATGCACGCCTATTATTACGCCTTTTTCATTACGTATGTGTATTCTTATCTGTATTATCAGCTGTTACGCCTCCTGCATCTGTCTTACTGTAATGCATTTCATATATATATATTTACTTGTCTATAATGTATTGCTGATCCCTTCCTGAACCTTCGTGGTGACGGAACTCGATTGCCTGGTTCGAACCATCATTCCTTTGTAAGGAATAAATACCCTATTATACCCTCGAATACCACGGATTCTGCCTCTTATTTTACTGAGTTATTCTTATTGAATTTTACCGCATAAAAATAGTACAGGTAAATTAAAATATTTACCACACTGGTGTTGGCCGATGTGTTTGTGTCGGGGGATGCCGAGGACGAGTCAGGCGGCGGTGTTCTATATTGTCTGGAGTTGACAGAGTAGGGACTTGTTGATGCCAGCGTAGTCTACCTTTCTGTAGTCCAGTCTGCTGGTGAAGAGTGCGTGGGTGACTGTCTTCCTTGACACAGGGGGGATCCACTTGAACATCTTGCGGAGGATGAGGAGGGTGTTGAACCAGCTGGAGGTGACGGCGTTAACCTGTCGGTTCATGGCGAGTGATGAGTCGAGTATGATGCCGAGGTTCTTGGCATGGTCTGAGGAGGGAGGTGGGCTTCCGAGAGCGGTCAGCCGCCAGGTGCTGTCTCATGCAGAAGGAGTGGTACCAAGGACGAGGACTTCTGTTTAGCTTCAGGCAGCTGTTGGTCATCCAGACTGCGACGTCTTGCATTGCTTTCTGGAAGTTGAGTTTGGCAGAGGTGGGGTCTTTGGTGAGGGAGAGGATGAGCTGGGTGTCGTCGGCGTAGGATACAATGTTGAGGCTGTGTTGGTGGACAATGGCTGCGAGGGGGGCCATGTAGATGTTGAACCACCTCGAATATGAAGGTGCTTCCGCCAACCTCCAATTCTGGAGAATTAGAGAGTGAGCAATGAGGGAGGAAATAGCTAGAAAAGTCTTCTCCACTTTTGTCAAGTTTACCTTAGATCTAGTAATATCGAAGAGGGCTACCTCAGCCTCTGGATCTAACCTCTTCTGGATCGCCTGGCTTATGGGCGAAAAAATCTTGACCCAAAATGGTCCTAGCCTTAGACACATAAAGAATATATGTAGCCAAGCCCCTTCCTCTTCTGCCTGACAGTGGAAGCATCTATTCTCTACTTCAGGATATTTTTTTTGAGTGTTTTAGGTGTATAGTATGCCATCCACCGAGGCAAAAAGACCATTCTTTTAAAATTGGCAGCTCTTAAGGCCTTGCTCCCAACTGTGATATGATCTGCCACTTCTGATTTGACACAGTACATTGAGTTTCCCGGGTTACTCTTTCTAAGAATTTTTCGACCACTGGAGATTCCCTTTAGTTACAAAGCAGACGGTACCAATTACCCACCCCTCTTACTTTTGCTCCAAATAGAGCAGTCACCAGCTTAGTTGGGGGGCCACTAAACGAAAAATTGTATCTGTTCAGAAAATATATGATCTGTAAATATTCGAAAAAGCCAGGCTTACTCCGTTCACTGCATCTATTTTGAACCTCTTGCCAGGTAATTACTCTGTTCTTCATTAAAAAGTGCCCCAGCTCTTCTAGACCACATTCCTTCCAATTTCTAAGGTGACTAGATTGGATTTGAAGACCCAAACTTTTGCATTCACCTAATTTTAGATAGTAAAACACCGAAGAACCAGCTTGCTTAAAAAAAAGACTGTAGTCTAAAGAAATACTCCTGCAGAGTCTCATATCTAGTCCTCTTGGGGAGTTTAGATGTTTTTAGAAATATCAGGATCTGCAAACCAGATTCCTGAACCATTTTATCCATAAAAAAGTTATCTAATAAACCATTTGATTCCAGCAAACGAGCTGTTAAATCTAGGGTAGCCGCTTGATAATAAGTACGGATTTTCAGTAATACTAACCCACCCTGATTGATATCCAATTGTAGCGCCAAGAGTTTAACCCTGGGTGCCTTCTTACTCCAGACAAACTCTCTAAACATAGTTTGTAGCTCTTTGAAATAACTAGAATTCATTTTTATGGGTATATTTGTAAAAAGAAAAACGAGTAGATGGAGTATGGACATTTTGATGAGAGCTACACGGCCTATCAAAGTTAATGGTAAAAGCGACCAATTATCCAGCATTTTTTCTATTTTACCCCTTCATAGTTCAATTTATATAGCTGCCCATATTGGTTTGAGACATATATCCCCAAATAGCGTATTGGATCCGACTTAAGGGCTTGGTGTTTGAGGTTTACGGGAAGAAAAGCGCAGTCAGTAATTGAAGTTAGAATCTCTGTTCTGAAATGGACAGTCAATGGAATCTCTCAGGTGCATAAATCAGGAGTGGCATGCTCCCATTTTAGCTTGAAGGTAACAACATGGCAGCTAAAGTCACTTGTTTGGTTGGTCCACTTCTCAACCAGGTTCATCCCTTATTCCACTCTATTTCAAATCACACGGTTATGCCAAAGAGGGCACTTTCATACAAGAACATTTCACAAGTTTGAATAGTGAAGAAAGCTTTACAAACCTTATAGAAGTTCCTTCAAAATGTCAAAGTCAAATCTATGTGAGGAGGACAGAGTGACAAAGAAGAAGTTAAGCTATATGCAGATGCACAGTTGCATGGGGTTTATAGTTTTGGTTCCACGTAATCACTCACTGGTTTGATATAGATGAAGTAAAGTAACTCCTCCTGTTTATTATACATACATTGTAAGCAACCAAGAAATTCCTTGATCATACGAGATAGGGCTTGAGTGCAAGTTTCCATAAAACGCCATGGATATTCAAGGAGAATTACAGTATTGTTATTAATGTAAACTTAGGAGGTAAATTATTGTGCATATCAAGGAGGCCTTTCAACTTTTAAAAGTGACCTTTTGCGATCCCTATTAGAATATTGTAGACATCATTTTGTATGGGAATGGATTGTCAATTTTTTCATCTCATCTTTTTTACTTTACCTTTAATTCTAGGCAGAACTAATGTGCCTTTTCTCTGCACTGATAGACCTGTCACTAATATCTTCCTTTTCCACCTTCCTCCTTCATGAGATTCATTAAACCATAACTTCTTTGACTTTTCGTGCAGGGCAGGTGCTCTAAGTAGATTGCATGTGAGAGCCTGCTTTCCAAAGGAGAAAAAAATGAAGATAGTGCGCAAAACCCTCAACACTGTCACTGAATCCACTATGTATTAACTGCTGCTGGTGAACAAAAACTGTTAGGACTGCACACTGCTTGCAACACTAGGCACATATTTATGAGTTGAGTTGCATCACTTTTGCACCATGCAAGTTGGTGCAAGAGCGATTCAAGTCCTAAACTGGATTCAAGGCTACTTTGTGGTGCCATGAGTGGCTCTATAAATCTGGAGTAAAGCAATACAGCACAAATCACTGTGTTGCCTTACTCTACACTTGGGAGGCATTCCATGGGCACTGCATTGGTGTTCCCACGCAACTTCCATGTTTTTGATGCATTAAAATCTGGGAATGTGCCAAAAAGAAACGCCTTCCCAGAAAGGCGCAACAGGGAGACATATCTTTATTTTGCATCTTTACTTCCTCTTTCTATATGTGCTTCAGAATGCAAAGAAGAATTTGCCGCTTAGAATTGTTTTTGTGCAGGAACCTTCTTCCTTCACAAAGAAAATCATGCATGCAACACAGGCATAGGCAGCCAAAAGGCTATCAGCGCATGGGAAAAGACAGGAATGTGCCGTATTGCCTTACATGCTGCACATTCCTGCCCTTTCCCTGTCAGGCAGTGCAACACAGCAAGGTGACTGGCTGAGATGCACTGCACTGCATGACTTTTATCATAAATCTTCCCCCAAGAGAGTAGACAGCCATTGTGTAGGGCAAGTGTAAAGTGCAATCACCTGTTATTGGAAACCCCCTAACAGCAGGATTAAAGTTGGTTGGATTTCGGACGCATATATTCTCCTCCAGTTACCAATACTGGGGGCTTTGGTAACTCAAGCGGGAATGAAGTACCTCTGGCACTGTCTTTGCAATCTTTAGGCCTCGTGGGTCCAAATAGCAGCGCCAGGAGCAAAAGTTAAATAGGCCTCTCCCCTTGAAGGGTTTACACACAAAGATACATTTCACCCTAAATGTATGATTATAACCGAATTTAACGTTTTGATGCATAAGAGGAATTATCAAAGGCATTCCTGACAGGCATATGCACATTTACTAGGGTAGGTATATCTACCACAAATGCGCTTACCTCTGAGTTTATAAACCTCACTCAAGGCATGGTTTGACTTGGAAGGTTGGCAACAACTACTAACATGCACGTTTCAGATTTTTATTTTTAAACTTCTCAAACCGTTTTCCACCCTGGAAATGTTTGGAGATTTACTCCAGCACAGAGATGGATAACTCCACTTCTAGGGTGGGAAGGGGAAATAATCACCAAGAGTCACTTCCTATTATTGTACTGGGTCAAAGGTCATATAATGTTACTTGCATCATTCATGTTAAAAGGCATGCTCTGTCACTTCCAATATCCATAATGATTTAGAGACTCGACATAAAGGAAGCATACTCCATTGCATGTTTTTTGGTTGCATATCATTAATAAATGAGTGTTTCTGTGTTAGTTTCCACATCCTTTCACCTAATGTTTCTCCTGATGCGTCATCTTTACAGTATGAGGCATCATGGTTCAAGGAGTTACAGACACGTCAGTATTTCTGACGTATCTGTAGCCGCAAAAATGATGCATTGCTGGAGTGTGTTACAAAAGTGACGCAACTTCAGCAAGGGTCATTAAACATGGGCAAGTCCCATGTGAAATGTGCCTGCGTCAGTCTTATGCCTGCCATGAGGCAGGCGTGAGATATTGACGCATTAGCGTCCTAGAAGTGGCGCAGTGAAATCTTATAGATTTCACAGCGTCACTTCTATGACCCTTTCTTGCTTCGGAACGCCCCTCCTGCATACATTATACCTGGCGCAGGTATAATGTGGCGCAGGTATTTACAAAGTGGCGTATCTACCTAGATGCATCACTTTGTAAATATGGTGCAACAAGAGTCATTTTTTACACCGCTGGTGCGTCACGAAAAGTCATGCATCAGAGCCGCAAAAGTGACGCGAGGGCTCATAAGCCCCTAAAAGAGAAAGAAAGAAAGAATAGTACTGCGCCAAATTACAAAAGCCCATAGACCTTACCAGCAACATAATCAAGATGATCTAGTAAGGAGCCACTAGCACGTCAGAGAATTAAAAACAACGTTGTTATGACAATAAACAGGGACAATGTAGTTATGACATACCTGAAAACCAAATTATGTGGCATTTGTCTAAATTGCGTCGCAAAAAAAGGCAAATTGGAGGCAAAACGCGGCATTATCTGTGGCAGTATCCTGCGGTTGTTTAACACACATTCACACTGTGAGGCCAAAAGTTCTACATCACTAGCAGCTGTTTATGACCCCAATACAGCAATCAGCAAGTGTAAAGTGACCAGATGACCTGTGCAAAAAGTCTGCCAAGGAACCTTTTTAGCAGGTTTCGATTGGCTTAAGCTATAAATGTATGCTTTTAGGTTGAAATCTGCACATTATACAGCAGATGGTGTAATAGAAGGCAGGCGTGGAAAACCCACAATGAAGGCAATGCTGGCTGGGGCCAAACAATCGCATAAGTTCAGCAGCCCTGTCAATGATAGTGGAAAATTAGCCATGGCTTCCAGTAATGGTGCCGGCACAGCGGCAGATTGACAGACAGCAGTCAGGAGCACACGAGTAAAATGTGAAAAGGAGGAGAGCCTGAAGTGTAAACAAGATAGGCCAACACATACCCCTCAATTTATTAGCGGGCCATAATGATATAGAAATGATTTTTTCTACATTAATTATCATTCCGGCTTTCATTTTTTAATCTCCACTCCATCATGAAAACATCTGGCAGAAGAAAGGGTTTAACATCTGCCAAAATATATCTCCCGCTGGTTTTTGCTTAGAGAGAAGTTGCATAATTACCACTATATTTAGTTTCCACCTGATTTTTCTTACAAAATCGTTCGAGTTAACCACTTTTATGAATTGCCAAGAATCCACTGCCAGCACGGGAACATGATGCGCACGCCAGTGATTCGAGAAAGAACGCGTACCTCTGCTGGGGTTTGGTACAATACAGTACGTTCCGGTAAACAAATGTGCATTTTCTTTCCGAGGCAGAAGGGATTATTTTGCGCAATCTTAGTACCTCGTAGAACATTTAGTCCTGTTTGATAGAAACAAAATTTATTTTTAAATTAAGATGCTAAACCATTGCACAACTCGACATACATTTATATGCATACAGGTGTGTAGTGTAACATTTTATTTATTACCATTGCTGAGTCTGTCGAAAGGTCATAACTCACGAGAGGTGAACACTCGCCTCCCTCACCCATGGTATTATCATATTAGCTCCATATATGGTTTATGCCATGCTATTTCTTCATATGGACTTGTTTTAACAAAAGATATTTAACCAAAACCAGGATTCAATGGATTACATTTGTGCAGTGTGGTAAATTAAAGTTGAATACACCTGGTGACTTCTAGAAGAGTTGTTTACCTGTTTTTATAATCAAGGGTCTCTTGTTGGCAGAGGTAGGTACCTTTGTCCAAATAGGGACCCTTGCTTCTAGTCAGGGTAAGGGGATACACACATTAGATAGCCCATGCACTCACCTTTTTGTAGCTTGGCACGAGGAGACAGGCTTATCACAGAGGTAATATGTAAGTATTTGTACTCAAAACACACAGTAATAAAGTGATAACACCACAAATGGACACCACACCAGTTTAGGAAAATAAAGTATCTTTATCTAAAGTCAACAAGACCAAAACACCTAAAGTCCAACATGCATGTAATAAGAATATGACTTTTTGAAGGTTTCAAGTAACTTGGTTCATAGAAAACTATGAATGCGTGATTCTACACAAAGTACCTGTAGATGCGTCAAAATTCACAAGGCCAAACAGCCGCAGAGAAGCAAAGCGTCGAGAAAGAAAGAAATGTGTCAATTCCTGAGTCCTTGGGGAGGCGATGCAACAGTTCTGCTGCACGCAGGAGAAGTGATGGGTGAAATCTGGACTGTAGGGGGAAGTGATGCGTTGACTCCAAGACGGTTCTGGTTCATGGGTGATGCGTCGGGAAAACTTGCCTCACAGGTGCACTGCGTTGGAATGTGGGATGCGCTGGCGATCGATGCGGCGGTGCAAGCGGCGGTGCAAGCGGCGCTGCGCTGGTTTCTTCAGCCGCGATCTCACAATGTGTCGGTTCTAGCAGGTGCGACAGGTGCTGTGTTGTCTTTGCAGTGGCACGGCGATGCATGGAAATTCTTCTCACACAGCGGTGCTGCATCGGGAAAACTGCTGCAAGAAGGGCGATGCGCCAATTTTCTCAGTTCTTCGGGCTTCTTCCATCTCCCAACAGCAGGAACATCCTCCAGAGGCCCAGAACTGGAATAGGCACCTCCTGGCATGTCAGAACTCTCAGCAGCTGAGTTCAGGGGAGCAGATGGTGAAGTCTTTGTGTCCCTGAGAATTCAGAACAGGAGGCCGGCACACACAGGCCCTTGGGGATTCATCTTCAAGCACGTTCACAGCAAAGTTCCAGTCTGTGTCCTTTCCGTGGCAAAAACAGCAACTGCAGACCAACCCCACACAGCACACAGCAAAGGGACAGTACTCCTCCTCACAGGTCTTCAGCTCTTCTCCTTGGCAAAGGATCCTCTTGAGCCCAGACATGATCTAAAGTTCTGGGGTTTAAGGTCTACAACTAATACCCCATTTTGTCTTTGTTCTCTTTATGCAAGAGTCTCTGAGCCCAGTCCAAACCAGTTCTTTACTTACTGGTGCAGTATGACCACAGGGGGTGGATACAGCATTGTGCAAGGGAGATAGGTGTCAATCAGTGCAAGGAAATATCCTCCCACTACTCTAAATGCAGCCAAGCCCAATTCAGCTGAGCTCTGAGTTATCCATCCTCAGCCCCTGTCACTCCAAAACCAGACAGTCAATCCAGAACCAGGCAGAGGCACACAGAATGATGTGTTATTAAATTCTGAGTTCAGAGAGCCTAAACTTTATTTCTATACCTTGTCCCTATGTGAAGATATACTTGTAAGTTGTTACTATGTATCTCCCATTCTATCTTATGGGGCAGATAGCCTTTCAAGAGTGAAAAAAAGTAAATTGGCAGTATTTCGCTATCATGACATGTCACAAACACCAGTACATGTTCTGCCTTTCACACACACTGCTAGGCATGGGCGGTAAATTCCGTTCCGCTAATTTGGGTAATTTTGCGTCCCGCGGAGAACGCAAAATTGCCCAAAAACGCTGCGTTCCGGGGCTTTGCGGAATTTATTGCATGTTCGTGTTCTCAAAATACGTGTTCATAAGATATTTCCCCCCGAGCACGCAAAACAGCGATGGCGAACAGGAAAAAAGCATTGTGAACAAGCAATTCCGCGTGTTCGCGGAATTTCTTGCTGTTCGCGGAGATTTTTTACCGCTTTGCGTAGCGTGACTACGCAAATTCCGCCCACCCCTACACACTGCACTCTGGCCAGGGGGTATCTTGGGCCTACCATGCGGATGCCTTACATGTAAGAAAAGGGAACGTTAGGGCCTGGTAAGTGGGTGCACTTGCCAGGTCGACATGGCACTTCAATACTGCGCACAGACACTGCAGTGGCAGGTCTGAAGTTCCTTTTCAGGGCTACTCATGTGGGTGGCAGAATCTGTGCTGCAGGCCTACTGGTAGTATTTGATTTACAGGTCCTGGCACACTCCGTGCACTTTACTAGGGACTTACCCGTAAATCAAATATGCCAATCAGGGATAATGAATTGTAATAACAATTCACACAGAAAGCCCTTGTACTTTTGACACTGATCAGCAGTGGCAAAGTGCCCAAAGCATCTAAGCCAACAAAAACGAAATCCAGCACAGCAGCAAAAATACAGGAGGTAGAGGCAAAAATTCAGGGGACACCACGCCAAAGATGCCAAGACTAACGCCTGTGTAGACTATTTGTTACATGCGATCTGTGAGCCAGTAAAAAGTGATTTCCTCATATGGATTTTCCTTTACTATTGTGCTAAACTCTAAAGGTCCCATTTGCACCGTAGTATGTGTGAAAGTGCGTTTATACATATATAGCTATACTTATCACACAATTCATAAATCCACTTTGTTTCCATCCCACAAATACATTTTTGGGAATTGGAAGGACCAGACGATGTGAAAGGTCAGAAGATACCGATTGGGGATTAAAGATTTCACTCAGAAAAGTTGAATAGGTCAAAAAGACTCATACTTGAAGAAGCGGATTTCCGAATCTGCATTCAGATTGGCAGGGAAGCTGTACAGAGGAGCTTTGCTTTCCCAGTGTGATCCAAGCTTATCTTGGAGCACGAGCCCTTTTATGTCTGGCAGCTGAGCTCATGCAATTTTTTATTCCATTCCCACGCGCGTTCTTTTGAAGGTTGTCCCATATAAAGTGCTTCATTAACTATTAAAAGAAAAATATACTGGGGGTGCCCGGGGAAAGTATCCTCAGCAAAGATTAGGAACTCGTTGTGCACATAACTGTTTCAGTTGTCTATTAAATAAAAACGAACGTGTGTGGAAGCGTGCAGGATGTGTTTACGGTTGATTTAAAATCTTCTATCCTAAAGCAAACAAACTCTGTCACACTATTTTTACTCCACTGCATAGGAGCACTGACGACTTTTACTAGAGGCTTGTTGTTTTGATCTAGGAATAGCTGCCAAGAGACACAAGGTCACAGTGTATTCTAGGGCTGGCAGTTCTGCATTACAGTCTGCAGTACATTTAAATTTAGACATCTGCCTGAAATAATTTCATGAATACGAATATTGTATATACAGAGACTGATGGAGTATTTCTTCCATATTGTTTGAGTCTAGGAATCTCAGGAGCGAGCATTGTAATGTAGGGGGTTGCCCTGGGGGGGAAGTGTATTCTGCCAATTCCTGCCCCACAAACTACCAAGACACCGTAGGTATGTGTAACTGCGTTTATTTTCGTACAGAGAAGAGCGCCGGGCACAAAGCGGACCTCGCGGGTGAATCGCGGTCCTCGCGCATGCGCAGTCGGTCCGAATCACGCGTTCCCGCGCGCTGTGTCATCACGCAGCGCTCGGGAACTAGAGCGCGACACTACATATCTCCCTTCTTTTCCAAACAAAACACAAAACAAAAGTCTTACTGTGTCCCCGACAGTTCAGCTGCTCCCCAGTTCATAGTCTCTGAAGCGGCTGGGTCTTACCACGGCTCTGCCTGCCCTGGTACGCCTTGCTGGAGCGGGGCTGCTCTCTGGGGTGCTCTCCCCCTCTGGGCTCCCTGCTTGGCCTCTCCGCGTGCTCGTTCCTCCTCCCCTCGGGGTTCTGCCTTCTTCTCTGCTTGGCCCCACGGAGGTAGGGGACGGTTGCCCCTGCGGCACTTCACTGCTCTCTTCTCCGCGTCCTCCTGCCTCTTCTGCTGTGTTGTTACCTTCTTCTTCTCTGGTGCTTGCTTCCTGAGTCTCTCCACCTGTCTCCTCCTGGGGCCAACCTACAATGCGGTTGCACTTGGACATCCGATCTTGCGACCACACTTTTCCGTCGCTGAGCAGCGCTGCTCTGTCGTACACCTCCTTCACCTGTAGGGGAGGGCTGTACTTGCTGTCTCCCTTCCTTTTCTTCATTGCCGATCTGACTCTCACCCATTCCCCTCTCTCCAGGGTGGTGGGCTTCACTCTCCTCCTTTGGTTATAATATTCAGTGTAGATTTGCTGGGCCCTCGCCAGGTTATGTTGTACCACGGCTGGCGACCACTTGCTGGTTACAGTCTTCTCTCTCCATACTACATTGTCCCTGGTGAAAGGATGCCTCCCCCTTAGGCTTTGGAAAGGGCTGTACCCCGTGCCAGTGGGGGTGATGCGGTACGCCCATATCATCTTCTGCACCTCTTTCTCCCAGTCCTTTCCCATCATGATCGCTGCTTGGATGGAACCCATGATGACTCGATTGAACCGTTCCACCTGTCCGTTGCTCGCTGGATGGTACACAGACGTGTGTTGCACCTTGATACCGTTCCTTTCAGCATACTGGTACCATTTGTCGGACGAGAATTGTGGTCCGTTGTCACTCAAGATGACCCTGGGGATCCCTTCCCGAAGGAATACCGACGTCGCGAACTTGATCACTGCCTCCATGTCCATTGTTTCTCGCGTGTCTATCTCCGGCCATTTGGAGTACTTGTCCACCAGGACACACAGGTATTTGGGCGTCCCTTGGCTGTCCAATACTGGACCCAGAATGTCAATCGCCACTTCTTCCCACGGATCCTTTGGTAACGGGAATCTCCCCAGTTCCGGCCGTAGCAGATGTAGTGTCTTGTCTGCTCTCTGGCATTGGTCGCATTCCCAACATGCCCCTCTACTTGTTTGTCCATTCCCGGCCACCAGTACATGTGTTTCACTCTCAGCTTAGTTTTCACTATCCCCATGTGTCCTTCATGCAGCATATTGACTAGGCGGGCCACCAATGCAGCTGGGGGAATGACTCTTTCACCTCTGTACAGGAAGATGCCTTCGTCTCCCACTGACAGCTCTTCTCTGACCTCATAAAACTTCCTGAGCTCCTCCCTCAGTCGCCATTTCTCTGGCCAGCCGTGGACAATGTGGTCCTTGACCTCCTGTATTTCGTGGTCCCCTTCATATGCTTCGGACCATTCTTGCCTGCTTATGACCTTTTCGAGGTCCTCCAACACCGCCACCATTTCTTCTTCTCCCGCTGTTTCCTCGGGGGCCCTCTCCATTGCTGCTGCCCTGCTTAGGTAGTCTGCGACCTTGTTCAGCGTCCCCGGTATGTATTCCACCTCATACCGGTATTCTAGCAACTTCAGCGTCATCTTGGCTATGCGTGGTGTGGCGCTGGCATGTCCACTAGAGGTAAGTACCTTTACCAACGGTTTGTGGTCCGTCTTGAGTGTGAACATCGTGCCCCATAGAAATTGGCGGAATCTTCCCATGGCCCATACCACCGCCAGCATTTCCTTTTCGATCACACTGTATCTTTGTTCCGTAGGTGACAGTGATCTGGACGCAAAGCAGAGAGTTTCCGTCATGCCTCCCTTCCTCTCTTGCATGAGGACTGCTCCCAATCCTCTCTCGCTGGCGTCCGTAGTCAGTATAGATTTCCCTTGTGGATCGTAACCTTGGAGGGGCACCGCTTGGCTGATGTCCCGCTTCAGCTCTTCGAATTCTTTCTGTGCGTCCTCTGTCCACCTGAACGCCGTCTTGTTCTGCATTAACAGTCTCAGATGGTGTGTTTTGGAAGCGAAGCGTTGGACGAATTTGCTATAGTACTCCGCCATACCTAAGAACGATCTTACTTCTTCTTTGGTGGACGGAGCCGTGGCGTTGCAGATGGCGTTCACGTTTTCTCGCTTGGGAGTGATACCATGGCCCCCTATTTCGTGTCCCAGGTAGGTGACTGACCTCATCCCTAGGCGGCACTTCTCCCATTCTGCTGTCAAGCCCTTGGCTTCCAACACCCGAAGCACCTTGTCCAATTTCCTGTCGTGGTCTTCCCTGTGCGACCCCATCACCAGAATGTCGTCTTGGAAATATTGGAGGCCGTCGATGTCTTTGAGGAGGCGATGCATCAATTTTTGAAATACTGCCGCGGCGGAAGCCAGGCCAAACGGCATCCTGCGGAATTGGTAACATCCAAACGGCGTTATGAAGGAAGTCAATTTCCTGCTGGTCGGGTGTAGGTCGATCTGGTGGTACGCAGAGGTAAGGTCAATGGTGGAGAACCACTGTATGCCTTTTGTTTTCAACAGCATCTCCTCAATGCGTGGTAACGGGAATTTCTCCACTACCACACACTTGTTGAGTTCACGAAGGTCCACACACAACCGAACCTGGCCATTGGGTTTGGCTGCTACTACCAAGGGGGCCAGCCACTCTGAGCTGTCAATAGGTTCAATGATTCCATTTTCCTCCAACCTTCGAAGTTCAGTCTGGACCGCCTCTCTGACGGTTAGCGGGATATTGCGTACCTTAAGCGATACTGGTCTCGAATTTTCCTTCAGTACTATTTTGTGGGTGAACTTCTCCAACTTCCCCACTGTCCCTCCGAAGACTTTCGGAAATTTCCTTCTCATTTCTCCCAAGTCTGGCCAGCTCCCTTGCGCCGTAAGTAGAACTTGTACTTCTCCTCCAGGGTCTAGCTTAATCCCGAGGTCTCCTTGGTCCATCCACCCCAGGACGGACGGGCCTCTTTCCGCCACGTACAGCTTGCACTCTGCACATCTTCCATTGAATTCAAAGTTTAACTTTCTGTATCCCACCATGGGAATGGGTTCTCCCATGTATGACACCGGACGTATGTCTGGTGGAGCCAGGCTCGATCCCAGGCTGGGCTCGAAGTCTTCCTTCCACACTGCTCTTTGCACTATGGTATACGGCGATCCCGAGTCTGCTACAATCTGTATTGGCACGCCGCCAATTCGCATGTCGTAGAGAGGCTTGCGGGAACGCTTTTGCCCCACACTCAATACAGGTTCGTCGACGCACAATATCTCGTCTTCCTCCTCTTGTCCATCTTCTTCCTCTGGTTGTTCGTGCATCACATACTTCACTATCTGTTTCTTCGTCTTCCTGCGGCACACCTTTTCGTAGTGCCCCACAACTCCACAAAACGTGCACTTAGCCCGGAAGGCTGGACATCGCCTGTCTTGCGCGAAATGCGTCGAACTTCCACATCTGTAACAGCCTGTGCTGGCCTCCCCGCTCGGCCTCCATGTCTTCCCTGGATTCCCTTTCCACTTATTCTGACCTTTCCCTTCCAGCACCGCGGTTTTGTTCCGCCCCTGTGGTCCTGCATCATCCACCTTGTTCACCATGGTGCGCTGACTGGTTTCCTTTTTGGCCGCTTCTGCGCACCTTTTTGACATCTCCGCCTTTTTCACTAAGGCTATCACTTCCTTCAGCGACGCTTAACTGTTCGCCCACAGTTTGTCCTGTACGTTTTTGTTGGTGGTGTGCATGACTATCTGGTCCTTTATGAACTCCTCCGTCAGTGCTCCATACTTGCACGTTATCGCCAGCTTCCTCAGTGCCGACACGTAGTCGTCGATGGATTCGCCTGGCTCCTGCTTCCTTTGCTGGAAGTTGTATCTGTCAATGGAGACACTTACTGCGGGTCGATAATGGTTATCGAGATCTTCTAGTGCATGGTTGAACACGTCCGTGTCCGCACTCTGTCTGACTGCGGGTACCATTGTCTGATAGACCCTTATCCCTTCCGGGCCCAAATTATGCAGCAAGATCCGTTTCTTCCGCGCGCTGGAAAAGGCTCCCCCATTTTCATCTTCTAACGCCTCCACGTAGTTCTTGAAGTACTCCCTCCAATCTTCCCACTTCATTTGGGGTTCTCCCGGTTTCGGTAGAAACGGGATTGGATTGGTAAGCGCGGATGCTTGTGCGTTCATTCTGGCGCCTGCCACTGGCGCTGCTCCCGGGCCTCTCGGGCTGCCTGGCGCGTTCGCGCTCTCACCTTGCGGACTGTCTTGCCGTTGGGGTTCGTCCGCTCTCCTGTCCCTGTGCGCTGCTGCGTCCGCCAGGGTCCTCCTTGGGTTCGACAGGTCCCCGCCTTCTTGCACTTGCTCGTGCTTGTTTCCTGGGAGCACCTTCCGTCTCACCACTGCCTCTGCCACGCTCTTCTCTTGTTGTGTTCCCAGAGGGTGTTTTTTCTCCCTCCTGAGGCCTTCACTGGTGTCCTTCTTGCTCTTCAGCATTCCACATGGTGTGTCTTTCTCTAGGTCCCTCTGTTGGTCCTTCCTGCATGCAGGTCCCACGCTCGTCGCCACTGTAATGTAGGGGTTGCCCTGGGGGGAAGTGTATTCTGCCAATTCCTGCCCCACAAACTACCAAGACACCGTAGGTATGTGTAACTGCGTTTATTTTCGTACAGAGAAGAGCGCCGGGCACAAAGCGGGCCTCGCGGGTGACTAGCGGTCCTCGCGCATGCGCAGTCGCTCCGAATCACGCGTTTCCGCGCGCTGCGTCATCACGCACACTCGGTAACTAGAGCGCGACACTACAAGCATTTACATGCAAATACATTTGCTTCAAGAAACAACAGTTTGTGCCTGCACTGCATACTACTGGTTAGGTGGACAGGAGCTGCATCAGTGCAGGAGAAGCAGGAGAAGCAGCTGGAAAAGTTCAGAGCAGACAGCAACCAATGCATAGTCACCTCGGAGCATGGGATCTGCATTATGCGTCTCACATCGAACCCAAACCTCATTTCCTTCCATGGCAAGACAAGCACAAGTAGAAGGAGGAATTAAGTAAACTCTTTTGCCTGGTATTTTGCCTCTTTGCATACCATTGCACTGAAAACTTGCCCATCTCTGAAGCATGATTTCTATTCAGCAAACTCATCAACTCATGCTCTGCAATCACATTAGGGCAGGTTGAAAAAGATATTCATCTCTTTTCTGACAATAACCCCAAATTCACTGAGGAAACCCCAAATGTTCTGAGTATATCTACAATAGTAGCAATTCAAAAGTACTCAAACCAGCACCGAAAACACAACAAAGCCAAGAAAGATATAGGGCCTCATTTATAAAAAAAGTGTTGCATGACTGCTGGATAACAGAGATGCAACACTTTTCAGTGCAGCATTCTTGCAACACCATGGATGTGACGCATTTACTGTACAGCACTCCATGTTGCAGGGTTGCAAGCATTTCCAGATACGTCGGTGTTCCTGACGTACCTGTGGGCGCAAAATTGGTGCATTGCTGCAGTGTGTCTGAAAACAGATGGAACTCCAGCAATGTGTCTTTTCACATGGAGCAAGCCCCATGTGAAAACCCCTGCATCCCTTCTTACGCCTGCTTCAAGCAGGCCTAAGGATTTGACGTAGTGATGCCCTAGAAGTGGCGCAGTGAATTCTCATAGATTTAACTGCATCACTTCTATGTGGCTTTCCAGCGTTGAAACACCCACCCTATATACATTATACCTGACGCAGGTATAATGTAGCTCATGAGTTTGCAAAGTAACGCATCTGCCTAGATGCGTCACTTTGCAAATATGCTGCAGTGTGATGCATTTTTTATACCACTGCAGCGCCTCTTAAAAGTGACTCAACCGGTGGTGTTAGGCCTCATATATAAGCCCCATTGGGTCCAATTCAAATAACCATCTAGGTTGGTATAAACCAGAACCAGAACAGAAATGTACAGATATTGATCAAAATGATTCCAATTTAAAAAAAATTTGTTTATCCTCTTACAGAGAATCAAACTTCTGTGCTAATTAAAGGTCTGTAATTTGTTTACACAGCAGATAGAGACCTAGCTAAGATACAATATAAGACACTACAATTTCAGAAGAATTGTGCTTGCACACATTTTTCAGAAGTGTGAAAATACTTACAGAATCAAAACACCACATGTCTACACAGATTTAATTATTTTCTCAGCAATTTCCGCAATATCTTCTGAAGTTCAAACATTTGCTCAAAACAGTTCTCCAGTGGTTGAAGGACATTGTATATAAAACTCAAGTTAGCTCCACAAGAGGTTTCGGTTTACACTCCTAAAGTGAGAATATGGGCACTTACAAACCAGGAGATACTTAAAGAGGGTGGTTTTCAGAGAAATTGACTAGTATGAAAATTAAGTGGATAAATAACTACAGAACACTTCCCAGTACTGAAAAATAGAGCGATCTACAAAATCCCACTTTATAATCCTTACAAGACAAGGCCATGGAATATCTCCCTGAATGAGGCAGACTCTTGATGTTGGTCAAGACTAGACCTTTGTCAAAATGCATTGATCACTTTCTAAAACATTTTGTACTACATATGAAGCCATCTGTGCATGATTTAATGATTTGATTATTTTAGTTGAACTTAAATAGCAAAGCATGCTCAGTCTTTCAGTTCTCACATTTACAGTTCTCACCAGGTGAGGCTGAGTTGCTCAGTTTGTGATGGATTCAGTGCAATCGAGTAGTCATCAAACTTCATCGCTGCATATCCTCTCACATCTTTCTGGAAAAGTGTATGAACTGACAGCATCTCTTTTGTGGCTGCAGGTACCCACTTGGCAGAAAAATATTTGGTGAGGTAGCTGCTTCATATCTCTGATGGCTCAAGGGAGGGGGGATTCCTGAAAAAGTCAGGATCACAAATGGAACAGGTGGACAGGCACTCTGTGATTGGTGTAGCCCCATTTGGGCCATTCTCATCCAGGTCATGCAAAGGCTGGTCTTTAAGTGTGGTGTAGGCACACGCAGGATGGGTTCAGACCATGATTTCATATAGATCGACAGCTAAGGTCAAGCTGTGGTTTCTTTTGGAGCAGTGGCTATAGTAAAGCCATGATGCATTCTGGGCACAGTGGCAATGTAGATGCCACTTCACTCCTGGCATTACAGCAGTACAGGCCATGTCAGCTCGAATCATAGCTCTGAATGCTCTTTGAAGATGTTGAGGTCACATCATCAAGGTTACTTCCAAAAACAATCGGTGGAGAGTCTATTACATGTTGACACTGGGTACTCCACAGTTCTCTTCTGAAAGACCCCACCAGTACAAGGGCCATGCTGCACCATGCTCCTCCTGGACAGTCACTCCTCCTGCTGGGTTGGCAGGCTCCTTCCCTCAGCAGGCAGACTTGCATTTAGGCACTTTAGGTCAGGTAAACAGCTCCAGAAAGGAGTAGACCCAGGTAATGTCTCCCTCACCTCTAGGAAGCTGGCTGTCAGGCAGAGAGCAGCTCTGGTTCCACAGTAATCCACTGAAAACTCTATGGAACACTCCCTTCCTTGAGCATAAACAACTTGGAACGTCAAACAACAAGTAGGTTGGTGATGCTCCATTTTGTGCAGTAACAGCTGACAAGTGATGTGCATTCACTGACTGCACTTTCAGAACTGGTCCAGAGTGGTTTTCCGTTCAAGAGTCCTCTCCAGGCTTCTCTCCAGACACAGCCTTTGTTTTAAGAGAGGCTTCACACAGTGGTGTTGTCTCCAGACTTGAGCACCCATGACAAAGACACAACGAGGGATGAGCTTTCTCGAAATGAAACAGTGACCATGGATGAACAAAAGGTGTAGCCTCAAGTAAAGAGTCCCCTCCACTTTGCAGAAGAAAGTCTGCAGTCCCACCCTTCACCTGTACCTTCCACCAAATGGCAGTACTTCAAGAAGAGTAATCAGGAGCCTGCATTCTTTTCCCTCACCTCAATGTCTTGGTTTTCTTTCTCCAGCTTTACGAATCTCAGCAACACACTTTGACTGCCTGAAGAAACAACCTTACCTCCATCATATGGTTTGGTATGGTTTTTAATGGCGACAGAATCAGAGACTGCCTGAGTGCTGTTTTTGCATGGTTTCAGCACCAGAACCTGAAATGTGACTCGGATAAGTCCGAGTTGCTCTTTTTTGGCTGCGCTGAGGACCCTGGCTGGAAATCGTGGTGGCCTTCCGACATGTTCCCCCCTGAGAAACCATCTGCCCAAGTAAAAAATCTGGGTGTGGTATTTGACGACAGTCTTTCTTTTCGTCCCGACATCACGGGCCTGGCGGGGAAATGTTTCGGTATCTTGAAGATGGTGAGGAAATTTCTCCCACTGCTTTCCCTTCAATATCGCAAGAACATCGTGCAAGCACTTGTGGGCTCGCGTTTAGACTACGCTAACGCACTTTTCTCTGGTCTGCCTAAATATCTGGTATCCAGATTGCAAGTTGTCCAAAACTCGGCGGCCAGAGCCATCTTTGGCCTTCCACGGAGAGCCAGTGCCTCTCTACTGCGCGGTAGGCTGCATTGGCTGTCTATCCCTAGCAGAATTAGTTTCAAGGTCCTCACGTTGGCGTTTAAAGCCCTCCACTGCATTGGCCCAGCTTACCTCAGGAAGCGGATTGCTCTCTACGTTCCCCGGAGGAGTTTGAGATCTGCTGACCTGGCTAAAGTAGAGGTACCAGTGATCAAACGCGTGCGGATGGGAGGCCGGTCTTTCCAGTTTATGGCGGCCAGTTTGTGGAATGAGCTCCCTCTGTCACTCCGCAAGGCTAACAATCTTCTGGCCTTTAGAAAGGAGCTCAAGACGCTCCTCTTCTCCGCCTAACCAGTGGGCCTACAGTGTTTCTGCCGCTGGGTTTTTCTTGGTTGTGTTCAGGACTCTCTGCCAAAGCGCCGGGACACCCGTTCTGGGTAGCCGTGCGCTCAAGAAATATAGTTCTAACATAACATAACATAACATATGAAAAAGGACAGACAAAAAGGATGCATAATCAATCCCAGAGACCTCTGTTATTCTGGCTCACTCAGACACATTATGCATGTTCCATGTAGGCGACCACACACACGCCACAATGTACCTTAGGGATAGTGCTAAGAGTTAGGTAAGCGTATAGCAGATGCACATTTCATGAGTTGACCAATAGGCATCCATTTCAGTGACAGAAATAAAAATGTCTGTCCACAAATATGGATTCACAACACATGGTACTCACCCACCATTACTCTATTTGCTAGACAAATGATAGGGACAGTAGCCACTGTCTGTCAATGAGGGTGTTCTTTGAGTATGCCTCCAGGTAGAAAGTGAGGTTAAAATCCTTACTCATGTCAAGGGACAGACGTTGGGCTCTGTGCACATGTTCATATCTTTATGCCTCAAGGTCTAAAATAAAAAAAACAGAATACTATATAAACGCAGTAAGTCACTCAGGGCTGGGGAACATGTCTGTCATGAAGGCTGAAATTGATGCCTGATAATAAAATATTTGCAAATGTAGATGGGAAATTATTTTATATTATTATCCAACAGGAACAATAAATTCCTAAAAGAATTGCCACACCCCTTAAAAGGCCATCTTCATTCACTGTAGCACTAGCTTCAATGACATTGAAGATTTTTTTTTTCATTTTTAAAAATCACTTCTTCACTCAAACCAAAGCAACGTTAATGAGATGTTTCTTGAATCCGGACCTTAGAAATTAATCATGCTGTAACCATAATCAAAATTACACTATAAAGTGGGTCAGTTACAAACATGCTATTTCCTAAATTTGAAAGTTTCAGATAACGACTTAAAAAACTTTCATAACGGGCTGAGACAACAAAAAATTTATAGTCTCCCAACCTCTAGATGGGGCCGATGACACAAGATAAAAATGATATGGCAGGATGACTCACAAATGAGACGTAACACCCTAATAAGCACCGCTCGTTTCCAATTTCCTTAAAAAATTCATATCCCATTACATACGAAGTAGGTTGTTTTAGCTGTACGCCAGCCACATCCATCGAAAATAGAATAATAAAAAAGCGGCATAATACGGGGGGAGGACTGGAGATGGAATAGGAAGTTCTGTAACAGGACAAAAGTGTGCTAATCCCAGGGTACTTATAGCGATACTCTTTTTTCACAATTTGTGGGGTGACTTTACAATTTCTCTGAATCAGCACAAACATTTGGACTAATGTTATTAGATACTTTTAATTGATGCTTAACTAGTACAAAATATAGAGAAAATAATAGCAGCAAATATCCCACTTACTGGGGCAAATGAAGAAAATAACAAATATATTCTGAAAAAAAGGAACATGATATTATTTGTATTTTGTTCTTCCTATAGAAAGCATCTGCTCTTAATCATTAGCAGCTAAACGTTTGCCATTATGAGCGATGAACTACAGTAATCACATATGTGATTCCAAGGACAAGTAACTCTCTGCTAACACAGCCCACTGATTGTGGCAGGCAGTGTTAGGTCAAATGTCCTAGGAATCCAGGTCCTCCTTGAAGTGAATGAATGCCCTCTGCCTGAAACCGAAGGTGGTGTCCATTTTCATGAAGGCTTTAAGAAGGTGTCTTGCGATTGTGGTGCCGACATATCATAAGACGAATATTATAAGAATTCACATAACCTCATAGATATTTACATGGGAAAAGAAATGCTATGCTTGAACACAAAGCTATTGTACCACATTTGTCATTCATACACACACAGACACCTATATGCATTCACTAAAAAAGGTTAATGGGATGGTATAGTTAGGTAAAAATGACAGTTAAAGCAAATGGTTTTAAACCAAAAAAGCAGTGAATTTCACCTGTTATAATTATCTTAAATAGCTATAACTTTTACCCTAAAGTAACTAGTACTCGTGTCGCCACAGGTTGGAGCAGCCCCCCTCCTCCAGCCACTTTAGGTCCTGGGGACCACATCCCCCGAGGTCTTTGTTTTTTGATTAAGGGAAAGGGGTGCACAGCTTCCCTGCCCAAACTACTGAATACGCCAGGGACCTCATCCTGTAGACAGGGAAACAAAAGCAATTTTAAAGCTGAGGACAGAGAAGGCATGTCTGCTTGCACCTGTTCAAAGTTTTAAAAATGCCCCTAAGGGGTGGGAGAAGCCATACATTTGAATATGTGATGTTACATCGCATGCGCTTCAACGCATGCGATTACAATGCAGTCATTACAACAACTGCGTTGATCCAACGCAAATCATTACATCGCAAGTCGTTTATATGACTTCCTGAAGGGGCGTGCTGGACTTAGGAATAGTATAATTTACTATACCAACTCCAGCATGTCCAACAGTAGGGAAGGTGTTTTCAATAGTAAATTATACTATTCCTTAGTTTAGCGCACCCCTACAGCAAGTCGTAGAAAAAACTTGCGATGTAATGGCTTGCATTGTAACAACGCGGCTGTTGTAACAACAACCGCATTGTAATCACATGCATTGAAGCACATGCAATGGAAATGCTGTTTCCCCATACATTTTCTTACCGGTTTCTGTTATATGCAGGGAAACTATTATTTCCCGGGAGTGGGTTCCCCAGCATACACTAATTAAGCCTGTCTTTGGGGATAGGATCCATGGGGCCTTTGTAGGCTCATGGAGGGGGGGTCCCCCCATCTTCTTCAATTTTAGAGCAGTTATGGACGATGGGGGCCAAAAGGTGTGGGGGGCAGTGCACCCCTCCTCCTCAATATTGAGTGTTGGCCCTGAGGGATAGGAACCCTGGTGCCCTGAGTGGGGCGATAAGGTCCTCTTGTGTCCTGAGGACCTCAGGACACAAGTGGACTTCATCCCCCGAGCAGCAGTGTGCAGAGAGGTGCGTTTGCAGAGTGGTGTAAAAAGGGAGCGTGGCCTCGGACCACCTCTCTGCAATCCAGCTGTGTGGCGCTTACTGGAGGTACCTGGTGGGCTAGTTGGCCCCCAGGGACCCTCAGTATTCAAGGGGACATAATCCCCCAACTTAGAAAGTGCCAGGGGGCACGTTTGCAAAGTGGAGGAGAAAGAGGGGTGGAGTTTGTCCACCTCTCAGCAATCCCACTGTGTGGGGCTTACTGGAGTCAAGAGATAGGCTAGTTGGCCCCTAAGGACACCCAGCAGTGAAGGGGACTTCAATCCCCATCCAAGAGCGTGCCAGGTAGGGATTTGTAGAGTGGTGTTCAAAGGGGGCGTGGCCTGCTCTGAGAACTTAGCAATCCTGCTGTGTGGGACTTACTGGAGGTAATAGGAAGGGTAGTTGCCCCCCAAGGATGTCCTTTGGGGCCAACTACCCCTCTTGTTACCTCCAGCAAGTCCCACACCGTGGGATTATAAAACGTCTTCAGAGGCCATGCCCCCCTTCTCCACCACTCTGCAAACACACCTCCTGGCAGGCAACGGGATGGGGGATGAAGTCCAATTTACTCCTGAGGGACTTTGTGGGCCAAGAAGCCCTACTGGTACCTCCTGTAAGCCTTACGCAGCGGTATTCCTGAGCACTGGTCGGAGGCACAGCACCCTTTCTCCACCACTCTACAAGCGTGACTACTAGTTAAAGAAGTGTTTGCAATGTAATAGGTTTTGCACTTGCGAGAATTAGAGCTATTGGCGTTGTAAATGCAAATGTTTTTTACTAATGTTTTTTAGAGTGGAGTGGATGTATGTTGTGTGTAGTGGAATTATGTGGTATGTTGTGCAATGAAATTATGTGGATTGAAAGTATGTGGTATTTAATGTATAGGAATTATGTAGAGTGGGATTATGTGTTATGGAGAGTAATTATGTGGTATGGTAGTCTGTGTTGGGGAGTGGCAACCTCAGGTTTAGTCTTCCTCGTTTCGATAGAAGCTCAACTATGAACTCAGTGAGCCAAAAAAGATTGAATCACTGAGGAGCACTTGTGGACCTAGTCAGAGGTATGAGCAGGGCCACTGGAATTATATGACTGTTTGGATGCACCGACTTTCGCACAATTATACATTTTCTGCATTTGCAACATATTCCATCATCTGCTGCATAATCGGCAGATTTGAACAAAAAAAGCCTTGTTTCTAGCTCAAACGGCTCAAACTTTACCAAAAATGCAGCAACAAGTGTTACAGCATGGTGGAAGGCCCCTTGCAAACCTGGAATGGTCACCTGTTACTTATTGATAAATGTGGGTGTTAAATTGGTACTAATGATATGCAAGCCACTCTTGCTTCCCTCTTGCCTCTTTTTGCGTTTCTGTTGCTTCTTTCTGCACGTTTCTTTCTTTTTCTGCACTTCTCTTGACCTCATTCTGTAAATCTCTTGTACTTTCTGCACCTCTCTTCCCTCTTTCTGCATGTCTGTTGCCTCTTTCTGCACCACATTTGCTTCTTTATGTACCCTTCTTACGTCTTTCTGCACCCTTTTTGCCTCTTTCTGCACCTTCCTTCTGCACTTCTTTTGTTTCTTTCTGCACCTGTCTTTCTTCTTTCTGCACCCCTCTTTCCTCTCTCTACACCCCTCCTCCCTCTTTCTGCACTTCTGTTGCTTCTTTCTGCACCTCACTTGCTTCTTTCTGCACCCCTTCTGCCTGTTTCTGCAACCCTCTTCCTTCTTTGTGTAACTCTCTTGCATCTCTACACCTCTGTTCCTTCTTTCTGCACCACTCTTGCCTCTTTCTGTACCTCTGTTCCTTCTTTCTTCACCTGTCTTGTCTCTTTCTGCACCCTTCATGCCTTTTTCAGCACCTCTATTGCTCCTTTCTGCAGTGCTCTTCCTCTTGCTGCGTCCCTCCAGTCTCTTTCTGTACCCCTCTTGCCTCTTTGTGCACCTCTCCTACCCCTTTCTGCACCCCTCTTGCTGCTTTATCCACCTCTGTTGGTTCTTTCTGTACCTCTTTTGCTTTGTTCTGCTCTTCACTTGCCTATTTCTGTACCCCTCTTACCTCTTTCTGCAGCTCTGTTGGTTCTTTCTGCACTGCTCTGGCTTCTACCTGCACCTCTGCTCCAAATTTCTTCATCACTCTTGCCTTTTTCTGCACCTCTCTTCCCTCTTTCTGCACCTCACTTGCCTCAGTCTGCCCACCTGTTCCTTCTTTCTGTACCTCTTTTGCCTGTTTCTGCAGCTCTCTTGCTTCTTTCTGCAGTTCTCTTGAATCCTTCTGTACCTCACTTGCCTCTTTTTGCACGTCTCATGGTTCTTTTGCACTGCTCTTGTTCTTTCTGCACCCCTCTTGTCTCTGTCTGCACCTCTGTTCCCTCTTTCTGATCCTCTTTTGCCTGTTTCTGCAACTCTCTTGCCTCTTTGTATAGCTCTCTAGCTTCTTTTTACACCTCTCACTCTCTTTCTGCACCACTCTTGCTTCTTTTTGTACCTCTGTTGTTTCTTTCTGCACTTCTCTTGCCACATTCTGCACCCTTTGTGCCTCTTTCAGCACCTCTGTTGCTTCTTTCTGCATCCCTCGTGACTCCTTCTTCACCTCTGTTGCCTCTTTCAGCACCTCTGTTGCTTCTTTCTGCATCCCTCGTGACTCCTTCTTCACCTCTGTTGCCTCTTTCAGCACCTCTGTTGGTTCTTTCTGCATAGCTCTTGCTCCTTACTGTACCTCACTTGCCTCTTTCTGCACTTCTCTTGCTTCTTTCTAAACCTCTGTTGCTTCTTTCAGCAATTCTCTTGCCTCTTTCTGCACCCCTCTTCCTTATTTGTGCAACTCTTATTCCTCTTTCTACACCTCTCTTCCCTCTGTCTGCACCACGCTTGCCTCTTTCTGTACCTCTGTTGCTTCTTTCTGTATTTCTCGTGCCTCTTTCTGCACCCTTTGTGCCTGTTTCAGCACCTCTGTTGCTTCTTTCTGCACTTCTCTTCCTTCTTTCTGCACCCCTTGTGCTTCTTTCAGCACCTCTGTTGCTTCTTTCTGCACTTCTCTTCCTTCTTTTTGCACCCCTCTTTCCTCCTTCTGCACATCTGTTGCCTCTTTCAGCACCTCTGTTGGTTCTTCCTGCACTGTTCTTGCTTCTTTCTGTACCTCTCTTGCCTCTTTGAGCACCTCTCCTACCTCTTTCTTTACCCCTCTTGCCTCTTTTTGCACATCTGTCGGTTCCTTCTGCACTGCTCTTGCTTCTTCCTGCACCTCACTTGCCTCTTTCTGCACTTATCTTGCTTCTTTTTAAACCTCTGTTGCTTCTTTCAGCATTTCTCTTGCCTTTTTCTGCACTTCTCTTCCTTCTTTCTGCACCCCTCCTGCCTCTTTCTGTACCTCTCTTGCCTCTTTGTGCACCCCTCCTAACTTTTTCTGCTCCCCTATTTCCTCTTTTTGCACCCCTGTTGGTTCTTTCTGCTCTGCTCTTACTTCTTTCTGCACCTCACTTGCCTCTTTCTGTACCACCGTTCACTGTTTCTGCAACGTTCCTGCTTGTTTATGCACTTCTCTTGCCTCTTTCTGCACCCCTGAGTTAGAGGTAGTTTTAAATCCCCAGCCTTATTATGTACTAGGGCCTTACAGGGGAGGTCATACCAATCACAGGGTACCCCAATCCATAGTGTATCCTAGTGTACGTAGGAGTTTTCACTGTATTCTGAGTGTCTTTCAGCATAGTACTGGCTCCAGTCCTGGTTAGTCAGTCAGTTACCACCAGTAGCAGTCAGTAAAAGGTTGGGGGCACAGGATGACTTTGCAAAAAGGCCTTTTTCTGCACCTCTGTTGGTTCTTTCTGCATATCTCTTGCTTCTTCCTGCACTTTTCTACATCTTTCTGGACTTCTGCTACCTCTTTCTGCATTCTCTTGCTTCTTTCTGTGCCTTTCTTCCTCTTTCTTCTCATGTCCTACCTGTGTAGTCATAGTTAGAAATTATCATTTAAAAAACCTTAGAAATTCACTGAAAAAAACATAGGTTTCAGGGACATTATAGTTAGAAATTATCATTTAAAAAACCATAGAAATTTACTGAAAAAAAACATAGGTTTCAGAGATGTTACAGTTAGAAATTATCATTTAAAAAACCATAGAAATTCACTGAAAAAACCATAGGTTTTAGGGACGTTATAGTTAGTTGTACATTTCACTCGTACAAAACCAGAGAAATTCGACCGTTATAGTTAGTTGAGCTAACTATAACTCGTGCCCCCGAAATGCACTGCTGATGATGTGACATATTACATCATTGATGACATGGTCAGTGACATCACTGATGACATCTCAAATGACATCACTGATGACATAATCTACATGATAATCTGATGCACCTCCTCATACCCTAATATAACCTTTGATACACCCACTCTAAAATACAGATTACCATTTTCGAAACCATAGACACACCAATACCACTCAGTACATACCCACTCACTGATTCCTAGGTCTTCACACACATCTACTCATTCTCCCATACAGTCATTCATACATGCAGTCACTTATCAATACAGCACTATCATTTGCACTCATACACCTATACAGACACTCACACCTCGCTATTCATCCACCGAGCTACTCACACACCTAGTTAATCATGCAAAGAATCATTCACACTCCCATTTACTCACCTATACAGTTATACACACACCACCTCACTTATTCATACAGACACTACCACATACTTACTCTCTTTTACAATCACTGATACAAGCACACACTCATCCATACAGCACTCTCACAATCACTCACTCTCACATATAGTCATTTACATACTCCGACACTCACATATACTGCCTTTCACATATGTAGTTATTCACACATGTACCACTGAAACATCAATTCACTCACCAACAAACCCACACATACACTCACCCACCCAAACAGCCCCTCACAGACAAACTCTTGAGCCCATACACCCAGTGAATCACCCATTCACACATCCATGCAGTGAGTCACACACACCCCACTCACCCACACAGACACTCAGGCACCCATACAGATACTCAGACAAGCAATCAATAACCCATATAGACACTCATGTAGCTACTCACCCACCCATGCAACCACTTACACATCAACAGACAGACTGATACAGATATTCACACAATGTAGTCACTAACCCATGCATTCAGTAAGACACATTTAATCACTCACTTATACAATCAGTGACACACCTACTAAATCATCCATTCAGACAGTCAAGCACCCACTCATTTTTCAATACACCTTGGCCTATATATATAAATATAAAACATATTTAAACCTTACAGAAACACACAGTCACCGGATGATGTCATCAGTGATGTCATTTGCGCTGTCATCAGTGATGTCACTGACCATGTCATGAATTATGTAATATGTCACGTCGTCAGAAGTGCATTGCGGGGGCCCTGAAACCGATGGTTTTTTCACTGAATATATATATATATATATATATATATATATATATATATATATATATATATATATATATATATATTCACGCTGCACGCCTCCTCTCACTCCAGAAAAGACACAGCACTCACGGGGGAGAGTCAATAGGTTTATTTTGACTCACAACGCTCCAACCAGACGCGTTTCGGCAACGCCTTCCTCGGTGGTATACCACCGAGGAAGGCGTTGCCGAAACGCGTCTGGTTGGAGCGTTGTGAGTCAAAATAAATCTATTGACTCGCCCCCGTGAGTGCTGTGTCTTTTCTGGAGTGAGAGGAGGCGTGCAGCGTGAATATTGGCGGGAGCACCCCCCGCCGAACAGCACCCGTTCGTGAGTGCGAGACATTGGTGCAAGTGGAGAGGGTATATATATATATATATATATATATATATATATAATATCTACTGGCGGTCGCCAGTAGATAGTTATAGTTACAACCTAGTTTCCATAGGAAATCTCAAAATTCTATTTTGAATAACTTTGGCGCCGGTTGACGAATCCTCGTGAAATTTTCGAAACTAATGGGGCGCTCCGTTCAGCTCCTACCCTGAAAGTCTCGGGGTGATTCGTCAAGCGGGGGCTGAGAAAAAGGGGGGGTCCCAAAACGCGTTTTCCCCATGCATTTTTCCATAGGACCTTTAGTCGCAGCTACAGCCCGAACGGCTGAACAGAATTACGTGAAATTTGGCAGAGAGGTAGCCATAAGGTCAAGGAAGTGCCTTTCGTAGGTCTGGTGTAAATCTGTTCAGTATTTCCTGAGAAAATAGCATTTAAAAGCATATCAATATCTATACGCGCGCACCGTGCACGCACTGTGCGCGCACCCTGCTGTGCGCGAGCGCAATTCTGATTGGTTGTTAGATGTCGGTAAACATTCGAATCGGTCGAAACCAGGAAGTGTCGGCCGCCATTTTGTCTCTCGCAGTCTGAGGGGGAGAAAAAAAAAGGTGGAGAACGTGAAAAGGGGGCAGAGTGGACAGTTCCTGACCCCCTACCCTTGGTCTGGGGGTCACAGAAGGACCCCACGGGAGAAAAAAACAATGTTTTTTTTTTTTTAAATCGCGAGGTGCGCCCACCGCGCGCGCACGGCACGCACTGCGAACCGTGGGTGCTCGGTGCGCAAAGCGCACCGAGTGCCCACAGCGTCAGATATTACATCACTGATGACATATGTGTCTTTATGAAAAATAAATATTTGTAATATATGTATAGCTAAAGATTAATGGAAGAAGACATGGGTAAATAAGTGTCTAAATACAGTGATGTAATATCTGACATCATCAGCAGAGGATTGCGGTCGCGTGAGTTATAGTTGCCTGCACTAACTATAACGGGGGAATTTCATTGTTTTTTTACGAGTGAAATGTCCAGCTAACTATAACATGTGTGAAACCTATGGTTTTTTAAGTGAATTTGAAAGGTTTTTTAAATGCTAATTCGTAACTATAACGTGTGTGAAACCTATGTTTTTTTCAGTGAATATATATATATATATATTTTTTTTTTCACTGAAAAAACCATAGTTTTTGGGGAAAGTTATAGTTAGTTGGACATTTCATTCATACAAAACCAGTGAAATTCACCCGTTATAGTTAGTTCAGCTACCTATAACTCGCCCCCCCGCAATGCACTGCTGATGACGTCACATATTACATCATTCATGACATGGTCAGTGACATCACTGATGACATCATCCAGTGACTGTGTGTTTCTGTAAAGTTTAAATTTGTTTTATATATATGCCAAGCTGTATTGAAGAATGAGTGGGTGTTTAAGTGTCTGTATGGAGGATTTAGTAGGTACGTGACTGACTGTATAAGTGAGTGATTAAGTGTGTCTTACTGAATGCATGGGTTAGTGAATAAACTGAGTGAAAGTCTGTATCAGTCTGTCTGTTGTTGTGAAAGCTACTGCATGGGAAGTTGAGTACTTGCATGAGTGTCTATATGGGTTATTGATTGCTTGCCTGAGTATTTGTATGGCTGCCTGAGTGTGTGTGTGGGTGGATGGGAGGTGTGTGACTAGGTGCATATATGTGTGAGTGGTTGATTCACTGGGTGTATGGGTTCAAGAGTGCATGTGGAAACAGCTGTATTGGTGGGTGAGTGTGTGTATGGGTGTGTTGGTGAGTGAATGGATGTCTCAGTGGTACATGTGCAAGTAGCTACATATGTAAAAGGCAGTATATGTGAGTGGTGGTGTGCATAAATAACTATATGTGAGAGTCAGTAAATGTGAGAGTGGCTGCATGGATGAGTGCGTATTTGTATCAGTGAGTCTATAAGAGAGTAATTATATCTTAGTAACTGTATGAATAAGTGAGGTGGTGTCTGTATAACTGTATAGGTGAGTAAACGGAAGTATAATTGATTCTTTGCATGACTGACTAGGTGCATATGATGGGTGCATATGATAGTGTTATATTGATGAGTGATTGCATGTTATGAGTAACTGTATGGGTGAATGAGTGGATGTGTGTGTGTGTAGACCTAGGAATCAGTCAGTATGTATTTAGTAACTGGTATTGATGTGTCTATTTTTTTGAAAATGGTAGTCTTTATTTTAGAGTGGGTGTATCAAAGGTTATATTCAGGTGTGAGGAGGTGCATCAGATTTTCACGTGGATAATGTCATCATTGATGTCATCAGTGATGTAATTTGCCATGTCATCAGTGATGTCATCAGTGATGTCACTGACCATGTCATGAATGATGTAATATGTGACGTCATAAGCAGTGCATTGCGGGGGCACGAGTTATAGTTAGCTGAACTAACTATAACACCGGAATTTCTATGGTTTTATACAAGTGAAATGTCCAACTTACTATAACGTTCCTGAAACCTATGGTTTTTTCAGTGAATTTCTATGGTTTTTTAAATGCTAATTTCTAACTATGACGTGACTGAAACCTATGTTTTTTCAGTGAATTTCTATGGTTTTCTAAATGCTAATTTCTAACTATAACGTGCCTGAAACCTATAGTTTTTTCAGTGAATTTCAAAGGTTTTTTAAATGAAAATTTGTAAGTCTAATATACTTCAATCCTATGGTTTTTGTATTATATATATATATAAAAATATAAATATATATATATATATATATATATATATATATATATATATATATATATATATATAATTGTGAATAATTTTTAGTTAGGAAAACTATAGACAATCTTTCATTTTTATTTTATACAGAAGTGGTGCACCCTTTGCGCACCCTACACGATGGCTGTGCACATTCTGGTAGCCATTTTGAAAAGTCGCGCTGGGGTCGCAACTTCGGCATAATTTGTAAAGTATGAAATATCTTTAAATTCATTATAAATAAAAATTTTCCTTTAAGTGTTTGTCTAAATTTAGTAATAAAAGTATTTTTAAAGTATTATTTTCAATATAATTTAGACAAAACATTATTTGATTATTATTGGATTCGGAGGTTAGGAGGGATTGCCATTTTGCTTGATCTGTTTTGCAAGATTTTTTGGTCTAGTCAGGTGGACACCCTCCTCCGGGTGAGGTACGGCTTGGGGATTATATTAAAAAGGTGAGTAAACCACAGGCAGAAGTATCCATCAGAAGAACTAGTTACTTACCTTCGGTAACACTTTTTCTGGTGGATACAGTATCTGCCTGTTGATTCCTCACTGTCCCACCCGCCTACCCGTTGTCCACCTGTTTCTACCAAAAAGATGCTATCACTGTTTGGCATGAATGTTTTTAATATGTCTAAATCATGCGTATGTTTTAATAGTGACAAATGCTTGATCTGTTGCTATTTCTTTATGCCTTTATTGGTTATGCATTTGCATATATATATATATTCACTGAAAAAACCATATGTTTCAGGCACTTTATAGTTAGAAATTAGCATTTAAAAAACCTTAGAAATTCACTGAAAAAAAACATAGCTTTCAGGGATGTTATAGTTAGTTGGACATTTCACTCATAGAAAACCATAGAAATTCCCCTGATAAGGTTAGTTGAGTTAACTATAACTCGCGCCCCTGCAATGCACTGCTGATGACGTCACTTATTACATCATTCATGACATGGTCAGTGACATCACTGATGACATCTCAAATGATATCACTGAAGACATCACTGATGACATCATCCAGTGAATGTGTGTTTCTTAGGGGTGGGCGGAATTTGCAAAATTAACTTTTTGCAAATTATCGTGAAAATGTTTAAAATGATCGCAAGCAAGCGGAAATATCGCGAAAATACGGAAGTTTTTTTCCCGCATGTTCGTGAGATTTTCTGCATGGTTGCGGGTCGCCAACTTACCCATGTGGTTGCTTGCGGGCGTGGCCATCTTGTTTTGAGTTGTCTCTCGGTGCATGATCGCGAGACGAAAGACGTGATCGCGCGACGCATGACGTCACTGCGGGCGCGAACTGTCGCGAGACAGCGCAAATGACCTAAAACAATACAACATCTCATGGAGAACGCGACCGGATCAAGACAACTTGTCGACGAACGCAGGGATTCAGGTAAGGCGATCGCGTGAGTGCGAGAATGTATTATTTTACAGTGCGAGCAAGAAACAAATTATCGCCAAGCTGCGGAAACCGGAAATTTTTAAATTTTCGCGCTCTCCGCGGAACGCGAAAATGTCAAATTATCGCAATTTCCGCGAACGGAACGAAATTTTCGCCCAGGCCTATAAAATGTAAATATTTTTATATATATATATATATATATATTTATATTCACTGAAAAAACCATAGGTTTCAGGGGCGTTATAGTTAGCAGGACTTTTTACTTGTGCAAAACCACTGAAATTCCCCGTTATAGTTAGTTCAGCTAACTATAACTCGCGCGCCCGCAGTGCACTGCTGATGACGTCACATATTACATCACTCATGACATGATCAGTGACATTACTCATCACATCACTGATCACATCTCAAATGACATCACTGATGACATCATCCAGTGAATGTGTGTTTTTCTGAAAATTACATGTTTTATTTATGTATATCTCAAGATCGATGAAAGAATAAATGGGTATATAAGTGTCTAAATGGATGATTTGTTTTTGAAAAATTGATTGTATAACTGACTGATTAAGTGTATCTTAGTGAATACATGGCTTAGTGAGTAATGTTTAAATATGTAAATATCTGTATCAGTCTCTCACTTTGTGTATAAGTGGCTGCATGGGTTGGGAGTAGCTACATGAGTGTCTATATAGGTTATTAGTTGGTTTTTGAGTATCAGTATGAGTGTCTGAGTGTCTGTATGGTTCGATGAGGGGTATTACGTAGTGCATAGGTGCATGAATGAGTGACTCACTGTTTGTATGTGTTGAAGACAGCATGTGTGCAGGACTGTATGGGTGGATGAGTGTGTGCATTGGTGTGTTAGTGAGTGAATGACTGTCTCAATAGTGTCTTTATGAGTAACTACATATGTTTTAAACTAGTATATGTGACTATTGGTGTATATAAGTGAGTATATGTGAGAGTGAGAGAATGAAAGAGTTCCTGTATGAATAAGTATGTGTTTCTATTAGTGATTGTTTAAAAGACTAAGTATGTGTAAGTTTCTGTAGAAGTAAGTGTGGTGGTGTGTGTATAACTCTATATGCAAGTAAATGGATGTTTGATTCTTTATTAGCATGAGTGACTACGTGTGTGAGTAACTCTATGGATGAGTGGCGTTGTGTAACAGGATGTATAGGTGTATGAGTACATATGATGAGTGAGTACATATATGAGTGACTGTATAGGACTGTTGGTGAATGAGTGGATGTGTATGTGGATCTTAGAATTACTGAATAGGTTGTTGTAACTGGTATTGGTATGTCCATTGTTTTGAAAATTTTAGTTTCTATTTTTGAATGTGAGTATCAAAGGTTATATTAGGGGAGAGGAGGTCTGCCACTCTATCGCAAGGATGATGTCATCAGTGATGTCATTTGAGATGTCATCAGTGATGTCATGAGTGATGTCACTGACCATGTCATGAGTGATGTAATATGTGACGTCATCATCAGTGCATTGCGGGCGCGCAAGTTATAGTTAGCTGAACTAACTATAATGGGGGAATTTCAATGGTTTTGTACGAGTGAAAAGTCCAGCTAACTATAACGCCCCTGAAACCTATTGTTTTCAGTTAATTTCTAAGGTTTTTTAAATTCTAATTCCTAAATATAACGTGCCTGAAACCTATGGTTTTTTCAGTGAATTTCAAAGGCTTTTTAAATGCTAATTTCTAACTATGCCTACAGAGATAGGACATGTGAAGAAAGAATAAAAAACGCACAGAAAGAAAAAAAAGAAATGCAGAAAGAAGCAACAGAAGTCCTCAAAGATGAAGAAAAGTGCAGGAAGAAGGATAACGTGCAGAAAGAACAAACAGAAGAGCAGAAAGAAGCCTTGTTGCAAAATCATCCTGTACCCTCAACTTTTTCAGACGGATACTGGTGGTAACTGAGTCTGACTAACCAGTCCTAGAGCCAATGCTATGTTAAAAGACACTCACAATACAGTGAAAACACCTACATACACTAGGGAACACTATGTGTTGGGGTCCCGCTGTGATTAGAATGCCCTCCTCTGTAAACCCCAAGTATATAATAGGGCAGGGGATTAAAACTACCTCTTAAAACGCGCCACGGGGCTTGTTTGCACACGTTAACTCAGGCCCCGTCCCCTCCCTTCACCACTGTGTAAACACGCCCTGTGGCCGTTTTTAGTTGGGAGATTAAGTTCATTTGAATCCTGAGGGTCCCTAGGTCCAACTAGCCCACTAGGTACCTTCAGTAAGCGCCACAGAGCTGCGTTGCAGAGAGGTGTAAAAAGTGGCACGGCCTGGACCACCTCTCTGCAGCACAGCTCAGTGGCGCTACTGGAAGCACCTGGTGGGCTAGTTAGCCCCCAGGGGCCCTCAGGATTTAAGGGGAATTATTTCCCCAACTTAAAACGCGCCATAGGGCGTGTTTGCACACGTCACCTCAGGCCCCGTTCCCTCCCTTCCCCACTGTGTAAACACGCCCTGTGGCCAATTTTTAAGTTGGGAGATTAAGTCCCCTTGAGTCCTGAGGGTCCCTAGGGGCAAACTAGCCCACTAGGGACGTCCAGTAAGCGCCATTGCAGAGATGTGTAAAAAGGGGCATGGCCTGCTCCACCTCTCTTCAATGCAGAGCAGTGGCGTTTACTGGAAACACCTGGTGGGCTAGTTGGCCCCCAGGGTCCCTCAGGATTGAAAGGGAATTATTTCCCCAACTTAAAACGTGCCACAGGGCGTTTGCACACATCACCTCATGCCCCGTCCTCTCCCTTCACCACTGTGTAAACGCGCCCTGTGGCCGTTCTAAGTTGAGAGATTAAGTCCCCTTGAATCCTAAGGGTCCCTAGGGTCAAACTAGCCCACTAGGTATCTCCAGTAAGCACCGCAGAGCTGCGTTGCATAGAGGTGTAAAAAGGGGCGTGACCTCAGAACACCTGTCTGCAAGGCAGCTCCCTGGCGCATACTGGAGATACCTGTTGGGCTAGTTGGCCCTCAGGGACCCTCAGTATTGAAGGGGAATTAATTCCCCAACTTACAACTGGCCAGGGGGCGCGTTTGCAGAGTGCTGCAAGGAGGGGGCATGGCCTCCGGTGCGATGCCGTTTTTTTTTTTTTTTTTTTTTTTTTTAAGAAGGAGGGCTGTGTGGCTCCCCTTCTTTGCTAATTTATTGGCCCTGGGGACCCCATCCCCCAGGGCATGCACCCTTATTTTTTTTGTTGAAAAAAAAAATGTGGCCCTCCCAAGGCCTTAATCGGCCCCGGGGACCCCAACCTCCGGGTTATGGCCTTTTTTTTTATTCTTTAGGAGGGGGGCTGCGTTGCCCCCCTACTCGGGCCACTTATGGCCCCGGGGACCCCATCCCCCGGAGCCGGCCTTTGTTTTGTATTATTTTTAAAAAATATATATTTATTGAAACACCTAGGACATGCTGGACAAACCGTATGTACCTATCACCATGACGATTTGCGTGATATTCATTAAAAGGCAACTATGCATACAATGAATCCATGTGGAATGTATTTACACCGCTAGTGAAGCTCTGATGTGTCTGACACCCTACCGTGCCTTATCCCGGTGCCCCCGCCGGTGGGTACTCTCCAAGTAGACACCCTTGTCGTTTATTTATACAAACATGGGTAGCTATTGACGGACACATTTAATACACACGCACACCAAGCCATTCAAAGGGGATTCGACAATAATTCGACCAAACTATGCAAGAAACCCCCCTCACGGTTAATAAAACACACATCCACCGCCGGATGTGTAATACTTTTTATTTTACTCTCTGGAAAGGAGACAAACCTTACTTGAGAGTCACAGCGTGCTCCTGGCTGAGCCCAATGCTGTGTTATACCCTCCAGTGCCCGCCGAGTGTCACACACCTCTGTGTTGTATTCCACCAGCTAGTGCATATGCTATGACACTCTCTAGCCCATGTGGACTGTAACACCAGCCCGTGAATATGTCATGCCACACTTGCCTTCGCACGGATTATATTGCCCCATCTAACGTGCCTTCCTCGATGCCTATGTTATAACGCACTGGTACAAAAGGGGTGGTGATGGATGGAGCATCAGAACCAATCAAACACTCACACCCAGTCAACAGATCTGGGTTTGATCCATTACCGTTCTTTAGCCCACTCTGCCACCCCAGGTAAGACATGGCCATATGCAAATCAGTCTGACCCTGTGCCTCATGGGAACAGTCCAGCCCGAACTGCCAAGCCATGTCTTCCCTGGACCGGAAACAAGCTTCCTAGGACCGGTTTCTGGCATTTCAGCCGTCTTCAGCCAGGCTTGCTTGAATCCAGTGGCAAAGTGAGCAAAGGACTCAACGTCTGAGCATACCCTGCCAACTTATGGCAAACAAAGCGGTACAAAAGGGGTGGTGATGGACGGAGCATCAGAACCAATCAAACACTCACACCCAGTCAACGATTCTGGGTTTGATCCATCACCGTTCTTTAGCCCACTCTGCCACCCCAGTTCAGACATGGCCTTATGCAAATCAGTCTGACCCTGTGCCTCATGGGAACAGTCCAGCCCGAACTGTCAAGCCATGTCCTCCCTGGACCGGAAACAAGCTTCCTAGGACCGGTTTCTGGCATTTCAGCCGTCTTCAGCCAGGCTTGCTTGAATCCAGTGGCAAAGTGAGCAAGGGACTCAACGTCTGAGCATACCCTGCCAACTTATGGCAAACAAAGCGGTACAAAAGGGGTGTGAAGTATCTTGCACAATAAACTTGGCAAACAGGTTGATTGTAGTTAAGTTATTTATTCCAATAGAGAAGATCCCATCCATCAGCCAGCAGACAATCCAGTAACTGAAGATTTACAGAACATTACAATGTACAACAGTCCATGACATCAGCAGGGTTCTAACATGAGATGCTCTATGCACATAATACCCATCAATGCCACTTCATGTGAAATACCACACATCTCCCTTCTCCAAAAGAAGACCAAACCAATAAAAATTTAATAAAATCAGCAAGATAACTAGGTCTCATGCACACCCTGGAAGATTTTCTAGGACAATTCAAATCCTTTCTCACTTCATCACCAGTATGAAATGAGGTGGAATTATCCTTAGCTGAATCCATCTTCACACCATGTTTCAACACACCACCACACACAACTACCCTCTTTAAGTTCCAGATACGATGATCCTGTGTTTGGATCGCATTATTGAATGTTTTGATTACTCAAATAGGTTTCATGAATTTAGACAAGGAGCTTCCTAACAAACCAGGACGTTTAATCCTGACCCAATCACCTACATGTACCTCAGTTTTCTTTACAGCATGTTTTTTATCAAAATATGCTTTCCTTAGTTTCCCCTTTTCTTCTTCTACTCTCAACATCTTTTCACCATCACACTCCTTCTCCTTGCCTCTTAATAGTTCATATTTATTAACCCAGTATGGTTCAACACAAGTATTGGGCAGCCTACCACGAAACAACAAAAAAGGAGTCTTCCCAGTAGTTGTATGTGGAGTCAACCTGTACTCTTCAATTTTTCCAATTACTTCTTTTTTCCAATCCATTCCAACACTTTTTGCAAAAGCAATGGTCTCTTTAACAACTTTCTTGAATCTTTCCACCATCCCATTGGCCTCTGGGTGATATAGAGCAGAAGTCTTGTGGACAATCCCTCTAGAAGATAAAAATTGCTCCATTTCCCTTGAAATAAGTTGAACACCATTATCAGATAAAATAGAAATTGGTAGGCCTTCCCTAGCAAATAAACTCTTCAAACACTCAATCACACTACCAGTATTGACAGTAGATAAGAAGAATACCTCAGGCCACCTTGAGTACATATCAATAATAACCAATAAATATATTTGAGTTCCTTTTCCTTGAATAGGACCAACAATGTCCAAAGCAATCTCTGGCCACGGTCCATTCGGGCATTTCCTCAAAACCATGGGTTGTTCATGAGTACACTTAGACTTGTCACTGATGACACAAGAAACACAATCTCTAATGACACGCTCAACCATTCTGTCCATTCCAGGCCACCAATATGACATGCGGAGTCTTTCCTTACACTTAGTCAACCCCGAATGAGCCACATGCACCGAGTCAACTAATTCTTTCCTGAGACTCGTAGGAGGAATTAATCTTGTCCCACGAAACAACAAGCCATTGTCCACCGACAATTCATTCCGTACACCCCAAAAACATCTTGTACCATCTGACACATCTTTATTCGAGCTCCACCCCTTCTTTAATAAGGATATCACATCACACAGTGTCGCATCATTTGGTTATTCTTCCAACCATCTTACTTCAGAAATGATGTTATGATCCACTACACAGACGATTTCGTCATCCTCATCATCCTCTGGACTGTCCTCCTGCAAACTGCTACATGGCACTAAACGTGAAAGAACATCAGCAACCCCATTTTCAATTCCAGGAATATACTTGATCTTAAAATTATACTCCTGTAAACCAATTACCCACTTGGTTATTCTTCCAGAAACAAGATCTAATCCTTTCTTGCTAAATATCTCAATCAAAGGTTTATGATCTGTATGAACCTCAAAATCCAAACCCCACAAAAACTTCTTAAGTTTCTTTACCGCCCAAAACACAGCTAAAGCTTCCCTCTCTACAACTGAATATCATGTTTCAGGATCTCTAAGACTTCTGGACAAAAACTTTATGGTTTGCATACCGTTAGCACCACACTGCTTCAAAACAGCTCCAAGCCCTTTCTCACTCGCGTCAGTCACTAATATGGATTTACCGGCAGGGTCAAAACTCTTCAACGAAGGAGCTAGACCAAGCTTTTCCTTTATAGACACAAATTCATCTTCACACCGGTCTGACCACAAGAATTCTTCACCTTTACGCAGTAATTTCCTCATGTTCACAGTTGCCACTGCAAACCCCTTTACAAATTTAGCATAATATTCAATCATTCCTAAGAACTTCATTAAGTCAGACTTATTACATTTTTGTAATAGTTTCCACCAACTCAGTTTTAGGTTTACACCTTCCCCAGAAATGCTATGTCCTAAGTAGTTAATGGTATTAGACCTAAATTTGCACTTCTCAACCTTGATTGTGAGGTTGTGCCTACTCAAATTCTTCAGAACAGATCTTAATCTAGAGTCATGCTCCAAATCATCTTTTGCAAAGACCAGAATATCGTCCTGCTAGACACATACTCCAGGAAGATCCTTTAATATTCTTTCCATCACCCGTTGGAATACTGAGGAAGCAGACACTAAACCAAAGGGCATTCTTCTAAATCTAAAAGTGCCAAAAGGAGTAATAAAAGAAGTGCAATCTCGGGACGACTCATCTAGTTCAATTTGATGATACGCTGAAGTAAGATCTAATGTGCTGAATACCTTTGCCCCATCAAGAAGAGTCAACAGTTCGGTAATATTAGACAATGGATATCTATCCACTACAACACACTTATTAAGTTGTCTTAAGTCGATGCACAGATGCAAATTCCCATTAGGTTTGCGTGCAGCAACGACCGGAGCCAACCATTCAGATCCTTCAACTTCCTCAATAATCCCACAACTGCTTAGTTTTTGTATTTCATTTTTCATGTCTTCCCTAACAGATAGTGGGACACTTCTCACTTTGCAATACACAGGGACTGCATTAGCTTTTAACTGAATCTTATGTTGATACCCCTTCAAACAGCCTAAAGTTTCTCTAAACACATTAGGAAACTCAGTCTTCAGATTGTGAGCGTACATGTCATCCACATTTCCATCTACCGATTGAATTCTATCCCTCAACTGTATGGGAGGATCGGCATTAGGATCAAGAAACACCCCCAGATCCCCTTGATGTAACCAACTAATGATGCTGTCTCCACGCTTTGAAACATAAATCTTTCCAGTAATCAACCGATTTTTGTATTCTATTAAACCGGAAAAATATCCATGTATCTTTATGGGTTCCCCCCCATATGCTAAAGGAATGATGTCTGGTTTCATTAGCGTAATCTTTCCCTTAAGCTTGGAATCATAAAACTCGTTCGATACAATGGTAATCTTCGCATCAGAATCAAATAGTACCCTAGTACGTTCTCCTTCTACTACAATTTCATCCTAAGGGCAGGATTTTTTGCTAGTTTTACTTTCAACCTGTATCACAATCTGCCCACAAACTAGATCTTCAGAATTAGGTTCTCCCCAATCCGTTTGATATATTTCTACCTCTTTGACCTTTGTTTTGGGTTTTGTTTTACAAAAGGCAGTGAAATGTACCTTTAACTTGCATTTGGAACATATTTGACTGAGAGACGGACATTTTTTATCGTTAGCAAGATGTCCAGCTTTACCACATCTGTAACATTATCTTTCTGACCCCATTTTATCAGCATGTATTTTATCAGTAGTGTTGCATGTTTCTGATTTAACCTTAACTATCTCAACACTAGCCCCTTTTTCTGCATCCTTCTTTATGACAGCAACACATTTTAAAGAATGTTCAATACGTTTGGCAACAGTTAACACCTCTTCAAGAGTCGGTTCGTCTCTTAACCACAATTCTTCTCTAATTTTTTCTATGCTACAACCAAACATGAACTGGTCTCTGATGCGTTCATCAGTTAAGTTCTCAAATTTGCATGAAGAAGCAAGCTTTCTTAATTGAGTTATGTAATCCTCAATTGTCTCATCAGTAGATTGCATCCTCTTTGCAAACTGGTATCTTTCAAGAATAGTGCTGACTTTGGGAAGATAATGCTTGTCAAGTTTCTTAATGCAAATCTCATAGTCATTCAGGCCTCTGGCATCTGAAGCTGAAAGCTCAGGTAAGTGATCGAACACATCCTGTCCTTCAGACCCCAAACAATGGAGTAGTAAGGACGATCTTCTTTCAACACTTAAAGAGGGACCACAGACCCTGGCATATCTCTCAAAAACGACTTTCCATTTTTTCCATTTAATGGGAGGAGAACCAGGACACGATAAAAAAATTGGTGCTGCTGTAACATTTTGCATGTTTGCTAGAGGAAATTACTTTTTTTTAAAAACGCAAAATTTAACTGTACGCTTGCCCAAAAAGAATGCAATGCCTATATTTACCTCAGATATCACCCCAGCAGTGAGAATAAAGCACTATTTAGGTGCCGATTCCGATCCGGTAAAAATAATTTGCATACGACCCGTATCCATATTTTTTTACCTACGAGTCTTACAAGTACCGTACAAACTTCCAAGTACGATTCGTCCGTGAAAAATAACTACGAATAGCGTCGGGAAAAGTCTACGAGAGTGCGTCGGAAAGTGTTCACGTCCGAATATCGTCGGGAAAAGTGTACGAAAGTGATCCGGACATTTTTACGTGCAAATCGTAAAACACAAGTCCGAGCGCGCAAGTACAATCCCGACCGTCCGTCCGAATACACAATCGCATGTAAAAAGGCCCATACGGAGCCAACACAGGAGCACACATGTACACGGGTAAACTCATGCCCGTGTACGAGCCGTACAACCCCCCCACCCCCAAATATGTCAGCACCGTACACCACCCTATCCGCAATGTACCCCAGCCCCGCAACTGTACGCGCCGTACCCCCATGTATGCGCCGTACCCCCATGTACGCGCCTTACCCCCCTGTCCGCACTGTACCCCAGCCCCGCAACTGTACGCGCTGTACCCCCCATGTACGCGCCGTACCCCCCAGGCGCATCACCCCTGCATTTACGCGCCGTACCTCCGCATGTACGCGCCGCACCCCAGGGCCGCATGTGTACGCACCGTACCCCCACCGCATGTACGCGCCTTACCCCCCCATGTCCGCGCAGCACCCCCACATGTACGCGCCGTACCCCAGGGCTGCACCTATACGCACTGTACCCCCACCGCATGTACGCGCCTTACCCCTCCATGTACGCGCCGTACCTCCGCATGTACGCACCGTACCCCAGGGATGCACCTGTATACACCGTACCCCCACCGCATGTACGCGCCTTACCCCCCCATGTATGCGCCGTACCTCCGCATGTACGCGCCGTACCCCAGGGCCGCACGTGTACGCACCGTACCCCCACCGCATGTACGCGCCTTACGCCCCATGTACCTGCCGTACCTCCGCATGTACGCGCCATACCCCAGGGCCACACGTGTACGCACCGTACCCCCACCGCATGTACGCGCCCCCTCCCCCCGTGTATGCGCCTTCCCCCATGTACGTGCCGTACCTCCGCATGTACGCGCCGTACCCCAGGGTCGCACGTGTACGCACTGAACCCCCACCGCATGTACGCACCGCACTCCAACACCGTACCCCAGCACCCTCACCCAGCATTGCGTATGTACGGATCGTACCTAAGCGAAAATGACTCTTACAGAACCAGAACACTGTAAAACAGCACAAGGAGGGTCAATTCGACTCGCACAACACCACAAAACACGTCTACATGACAAAATACATCTCAATGACTGACCTGGCACAACCAAACAGGCAAACAGAGGCCCCAAATCACAACCACCACTTATAACACACCCACCAAAATTCAAACACAGCCACACCCAAAAATAGACCAATAAAAAGGGCCCACACACACAGCCCATGAGCCTTTGCAACAGACCCACTGCTGCCAGACCCCACTGACAAACAACTCCACATAGAAACTACTCCACATCACTCATACCTCCACTACACCTTCACTCACACACTTTCACACAACCTCCTCCACAAACATCCCCCTCTTCACATTCACACACACACCGTCACATTCACACCCACACACCCACAACCATCCACACCCACACCCACACCCCACACCATGCCCACAGACAAGAATCCAAAGTTCACAACGGCGGAGCTGGACCTCCTTGTCAACAAAGTCATCAGAGTCGAGCCACAGCTGTTTGGAACATTGGTCAGACAGACCAGCATATCTGCAAAATCTGCCATGTGGCAGAGGATTGTCGACAAGGTGAATGCTGTTGCGCCCACCCGAAGGACCAGGCATGAATGCCAAGCCAGGTGGTACGATCTGCGCAGGGCGGTCAAGAGGAAAATGAATGAAGAATATGCCCAGACCAACATCACTGGAGGAGGGCCGCCCCACAGACCCGTACACTACCATCCCTGGGAGGAGAAGGTGATGGCCCTGCTACTGCCGGTGGGAGTACACGGAGTCGAAGGAGTCGCAGAGCCTGGTGAGTACACAAACAACTTACGTAACATGGGGGCAATGGGGTCCACACCACATACACACCAAATGCACCCAACTTCCCCCAAGCACTCACCACAAACAACCACACTCAAAAACCACGCTGATGCCACTAACGTCACCATGCACCCTTCACAAATCAAGGCAAGGCCATGTCCAAGCCTACAACAACCACAAACACAAGACTGGATGTCCGGGAGGCTGGGAGTGTGGGCCCCACACAACACATTGTCAAAATGAGACGCAGACACCAATGCCCTCAGCCCATATGGCATAGGTACATAACCATGCACAATGCACAGGGACTGGCAAAGTACTGACAAGGTAGATGACACTTGGCCCTGCTGTATGCAGCACAAGGCCCTCCTGGGACCACTGTACACTCAAACACCAACTCCACAAGCACAGGTATCTAGCACAGTAACTCACACTCACTGTCATGCCAGCATGCACCATGAGGGGACAGACACATCACCTGGGAGACCCAATGACAACTCACACTACACACAACAGCAAGCCCGGTCACAACCCCCCCACCTAACACAAGCACACACACCCGGGGCAGGCAACAGATTTACACACTCCCACAATGGACATGTGACACAACAAGCCCAATCCAGAGCCAAATAAGCATCAGAGCTAACGATCTACAGGTCAAACACTCAGGAGAACATTCCAATCTGTCCCCCGCAACATACCCATCCCCAAGTGGACATTGAGAGGAATGCTAGGCACATCCAACTACCTGGAGGAAATGTGTCAACTTGAATATGTATGAAACATAGATGTCGCATGAAACACCATTAACATTGTCTCTCTCTCACACACAGGGCAACGTCGTCGATCTCCCCCCAACACTGGGGGGGAAGAATCACAGTCCCAGGCACCGCGTGAAGACGATCCCACCGGCAGCGACGACTCTCACCACTCCGTGGATGACCCCGACCAACCTGGACCCTCTGGTGCCCAAGCCCCTGCAGCACCTGCGTCAGGTACATCTGTGCCAACCACCACCACCATTCCTGCCACATCCCAGGACACACCCAGGAGCCCTGCTCACACTGAACAACAGAGCCAGTCTGACCAGGAGGGACAAGGTTCTCCGGGCACCCAGGAGGAGGCAAGCAACCCTGCAAATGCCATCCCTCAGGGGTCCCGTAGGCCCGATGTGCCCACAAGGGCAGGCCAGGCTCAAGTGGGCAGGGGTGGTGGGAGTGGAGGCAGGCGGAGGCGCGAACCTGACCAGCCAGCTCAGGACCCCGGTATGTCACACTTACGCAACATCCTGGACTCATACGGACGTGACACCAGAGGCATCAACCAGGTCGTGTTAAGACTCTCCGAGATGCAGGGGACCCTCGATGACATTAAGAACCTGCAGGTCGAGCATCATGCCAGTCATCAACAACACCAAGGACGGATGGAGGCAAGACTGGCTGAGCTCCTGGCGGTGCACAGGGACGTGAGCCAATCACTCCGTCAGATCGCCCAAAGCCTGGCAAACCCTCCCTGTGCCACCAGGCGTAGACCAACACCAGACACAGGGAGAGAGGAGAAGGAGGATTCATCTAACGGAGTGTCCCCAGCATCATCAAAGCCTGCATCTGAGGGCCCCCGGAGGAAGGTGGGTCGTCCACGGAAAAGACCGTGAGAGTCAGCGGAACATCCCCATCTCCCATGTCACCTGGCCTGGCACCTGGCCCTCCGGCGCAACAGCAGCACCTCATCCACTGACATTCTCTGCCACATGGACTTGCTGGTCACAGTCTGACCAATGATGACCAACACTGTGGTCTGGACTCTGATGACTTCCAATGCCAAGGATACCATCTCCCCCTGTGAACTTTGGATTCTATTCCCCCGGTACAGCACCCAATTGCATCTACCAAACCACTTACCCCACCGTAAATAAAAATTTCGCTTTGGACATGAGACGTTCCTGTCATTTTGCATCATTCAACGACATATGTGTGTGGAAATGTCAAACTATGCCTGAGTGTTGAACTAACTTCAGCCATCCATACCCTGGGATCAGAGTCTGGTACAGGACACACATGGGTCACAAGGTATCATTCAATGTAGGCATGGAGCACAACACTCACCTGTGATGGCCTCTGGCTGCTGAGGGGGGCTTGCTAAACTGTGTGTAGAGACCTATTTGGGAGATTATCACCAAGGCGTAGAGGTCATGGCTCATGTGGAGGTTCCCGGGGAGGGAGTCCCAGGTATGTGTATCCAGGTGGGAGAACAATGTCCTGTATGCTGGAGTATGGTGGATGTGAAGAACGGTGGCCAGGGCAAGGTTGGATGCACGGATATGGCCCAACGGGATCTAGGATGACAGACGTACAAGTTTGGTTGGGGTCGGGGTTGTGGACTGCCTCCTGAGTGTGGGTGGGGAGTGTGGAGGTCACCCTGCAGCAGACAGTGATCCATTGCAGCTATCTTTGGTGGACGGTGAGGTGGCTGGGGCGCAGGGTGTTGAATCTGAGGTGTGCAGATGCCCCCTGGAAGTGGACCCGTTTCCTGGGAGTTTGGATGTACTTGCTCCTTAGAGGGCAGGGCAGTATTTGACACGGATGTTGTCATGGACCTGGGGGATGGGCTGTCTTTTCTTGGAGTGGATCTATCTGTGGATCATGTGCATAATGCAGAGGGCGTTGCAGCATGAGGTACAGATGCTGTGGACTAGCATGGCATATGTGAGCGAGCCAAACATGATGCACACCATCATGTGTGTGTGGTACTGGGTGCTTGTGCAGGGCTCTTGCGGGTGGGACACAGGCACTTGACCCAGCTGGAAGGGGACAATCCTCAGATGTTCACCTCAGTCCTGTACAAGTCCAGCCTCAGGTGGCTCGTGTGCAGCCATCCATCAATTGATCTCATGCATACTTGAATGATGGAACTGCCAATGTCTGTGTCTTTGTTGAGGGTGAGGAGCACCTGGCTGTCAATGGCATACGAGCTGATGATGAGGTGCTGTGCGCATGTGATGGTGGAGAGGGGGGTCCTGGACACCCTGTAGATTGACATGCTGAGAGATGATACCTGTGCCATGTCCCAGACGATGACACCATACTACATGCTGAATTCTTGAGTCCCACTCCCATGCCCTTGCTGAGCTACAGAGCCGGTGGGGAGTATTAGGGACGTGACCTGGTTGGTGTGACAGGGCCTGGAAGGTGGGGCAGCGCAGTGTAGGCAGTTGGAGTTGCACACTCAGCATGCAAAGGTGTTGTGTGTGTGCCCAGGGTATGTCTGACAGCAGGCGTTAGATGTGCGGTTGGACATAGCTCGGAGTGTGGCTGATACATCAGACTGTAGTGTGATGTGGGTAATGCAAGGACAGTATGGTGGTGCAATGTGCACCTTGCATGTGCTGATGGTCCAGCCTTTGGCACCGCGTGGCGGCAACACTGGCATAGACAAGCTGAGGACAGCAAAATGAATGGGTGGAGGGAGGAAGTGAGGAGCATCCTGGAGGCGTGTGTGTTTCCAAATCTGGATACTCTGTTGGCCCTTGCTGCAGGGGCCGCAGCAGCAGGCGCCATCTCCTTGCAAAATGACAGAATTTGCACACATAGAATAGGATCTCAGAAGGACAACTGCAAAAGGCGCGTGTGTAAAGTAATGAGTGTCCAGTGTCACATGGCACACCCAGAGACAATGCATGCACAATCACCAAAGAAGCATGACACCGGATCAGGAAACTGAAGGCCGACCTGCGCACAGGAGACACACCCTCAGCAGCTGTTGGTGGCCCATTGTGCGGACCAACATGCCAAAAAACATACATGACCATGTACCTCATGCCCAGTAGGGAGCCTAATCCATGAGCAACTGCATGCATATTGCTAAACTACACATGGACTCCTATGCATAATCTTCCACAACTAGGCCAGATATGCCGCATGCAAAGTGGCAAGAGACCTGCATTGACAGAGATGAGGCACCTTGGAGTGTGACAAACACCTTTATTACTCAGCCGCACACTAAGGGAAATGCATCAATTGGAACAGACTCACAGGTCATTTGGCCGACCATGTGTGACCTACACTGGACACCCCCTTCAACACACAGATGTGTAAGTCCTACTGAGCTGGCACACAAGTGAAGGGGTTGAGCCTAACACCCCTTGCTGCACACGGAGAGTCTACAATTCCCTATTGAGCCTCATATGGGGATGTCCCACACTATGTCCACCATTAGCATCCCATATGTTCCTTGGAGCCGTTATACACACATTGATGCCTTCATCAGAATCCACACACCATTACAGATGACTGTCAGGAAGGGTGACCATCAATTCATGGGAGCCATGCAACACGTCATGTGGCCCATGGTGAGTCGACATGTATGTATGGTAACACAACATGCACAGGAGCAGTCCCCACATATCACAAACACGTACCACCCACAAAATGCCTTGCTGCACTCCTTACCCCAAGTGACTTGTCACCATGTCTGTGCATGTAACTCTGATCCAGCACACGTTGCAATACTCATGAGGAATAGCAGGAGGGCAATGATGACATGAGCAGACGACAGGCGCAAGAACCTGGGGAGGACAGACACACAACAAGTCAGCGAAGAGCTAGTAATCCGCAGACATGTACTTGTACTCTACAGGAATGATGTTGTCACCATGCCCTTAATAAATTTAGTGTCCCAGCTAATATGTGTGGAATGACATCATCACTTGAATGACACATCAGAACACACCTCCAAGTCACTTAGCACACAGTCAGGTCGACACACACATTACAACACAAGCCACACAAGGCTCAAAGCGTGCACACTCAGACACAGGGACTCACCATCATGAGAAGAAGTTGCGGATAAGCTGACTCCAGATGTCCTCATCCTCATCCTCATCCTCACTTGCCCCATGCCCGAGCCCTTTATCCTCCATGGGTTGATTATCCTGCTCATCAGGATCAAGGATGAGTGGCACAGCCTTCTCCACTGCCATGTTTTGCAGCATGCAGAACACAGTGAAGATTTTGCAGACCTTCACCGGGGCATATGGGAGGGCGCCGCCGGTCTGGTGGAGGCACCAGAATCTGCTCTTCAGGAGTCCAAACGTCCTCTCAATCACGCGCCTCGTCTTCCCATGGGTATTGTTGTACCGGTGTTCTGCGGCTGTTCTGGGGTTGCGGAGAGGTGTCATCAGCCATGGCATGTTGGGATAGCCAGAGTCCCCTACATGGAAACATCATGTGAAGAAGTGGGTCAGGAGATTCTGTAAGATACAAAGATAGCGCTGAACACAGGACTAAAAGAGTATACCCACCAACAAGACATGCTCGTTCTGCGTGCAGCTGCAGCATAATTTCTGGCACCCTGCTACGCCTCATGATGTATGCATCATGTGCGGACCCTGGAAAACGTGCACAGACATGGGAAATCAGCATGTTAGCAAGACACACCACAAGGGCATTAATGGAGTGGTAATGTTTACGGTTACGGAAGGCTACCTCCTGTGCCTGTGGTGGTACCAAAGCCACATGTGTCCCATCAATGGCCCCAATTACATGAGGCATCCCTCCCAGGGCATAGAACTCACCCTAGACACCTTTCAACTGCTCACGAGTGGGAAAATGGATGAATTCATCCAGGTGCAACAACATGGCTTCTATAACATCATGCAGGACACGGCTGAACACAGTCTGGGACATGCCACCGACATTAGCTATGGTCAATTGAAACGTGCCGGTGGCAAAAAAATGTAGGGCTGCCATCACCTTCACCTTGGGAGTCAGAGCTGTAGGATACCTGTGTTGTGGTTGGAGGTATGGTGCAAGCCGGCGGGTCAGGTCCTCTATCAACTCTTGCGAAAATCTGTATCTGCGTATGCAGTCATGTTCACGCATGGCATCCAGGTCAGGCATTCGTCTGGGGAGGGGCGGTGCCCTGCAGAGATTTGAAAGGAATAAAGAAGAGTGAGTATATTACCACACCAATGTCACTGAGGTGAGCACATGTTCAACAGCTAATACACATCTGCTTAATACAGAGTCTGTGCTGTGCAATACATCCAGGACACGTGGGCCAGCCAGGTGATACTCCTACGAAGAGCCAGCCACAATAGTTGCATGGCAATGTTGACGTGACATGCCATGAAATAGCTGTTGGCCAGTGTAAGTGACAAGCCAGACACATTACATGAGTGACAGACATCCACATATCAGCATTAGAAGGATGTCATCTCATACAGACAGCTGGCGGGAGTCTAGACGCACAGGTCACATGTTATCTGCAAATGGACAGATGACACACATTTCCATTAAGGGGTCCATGTCAAAAACTGATGTCACAGACATTGAGACAACGCAGACATTGCCTCATGTCAGGAAGTCATCTTCGAACCATCATGACACATGTAACGTGTGAGTCCACATGTGGCATGGTGTGCGTATATGTGTGTCACAGCAGATGGAGTTGACGGAATATCAATGGAAAGCTCATGGGAACACATGACACACACATGACATAGTCACATCGTGGCACACTGGGAGACACATGTGAGGTGTAATTATCCATTGACCTGCCATCAGGGGACAGTTGCGGGTGTTGCTGACTGTGCCATACCAGTGATGCAGTGCTTGACACGTGTGTCGCACATGCACACATGTGCAAAGTGTGAAGGGGAAGTGTGCCACGTAGTGCCCCATCACACATGACATGTGTGAACAGCTCATCACACATCTATTGTGCCACAACATGAGGAGACATGTGCCACATCACTGCCTGACACACCTAGGCCCTGCACATGAAGGACTGCACTGACAATGACTTGATGTACAGCCTTGTGCGAGTCTGACACCTCCAATCCTTTCGTGTGCGCCTCCTATCACCAGTGTAAGCAGTGAAACGCAGTACACACGCTCTGAGGGTGTGTGTAGGGCCCGTACTCACGCGTGTACGGCCCGTACATGCGTGAGTACGTGCCTATCACTATGGTTGGGGGTACCGTAGGGCCTAGGGATACGGTACCACTAGGCCCTTCGGTACCCCCAACCATAGTGATAGGCACATACTCACGCATGTACGGGCCGTACACGTGTGAGTACGTGCCGTATCACTAGGCCCTACGGTACCCCCAACCATAGTGATAGGCACATACTCACGCGTGTACGGCCCGTACACGCGTGAGTACGTGCTGTATCACTAGGCCCTACAGTACCCCCAACCATAGTGATAGACACGTACTCACGCGTGTACTGCCCGTACACTCGTGAGTACGTGCCGTATCACTAGGCCCTACGGTACCCCCAAACATAGTGATAGGCACGTACTCACGCGTGTACGGCCCGTACACGTGTGAGTACGTGCCGTATCACTAGGCCCTACGGTACCGCCAACCATAGTGATAGGCACGTACTCGCGTGAGTACACGCGTGAGTATGTGACATGGTGCAGGTGTAGTGATGTTGTCCCACTTTGTCATCCACACAGGTATCCCCCTACCACAAGGGGAAGATCTGGAAGGACGCCGTCAAGGCCGTGCAATCGGCGGAGGGTTGCAGTCGGCGCCTGCCACAAGTGAGGAAGAGATGGCCGGACATCCGGTGCTGGACCCGGAGGATCGCCCGGGTCATTCTGAAGGAGGAGGCTCCTCGCAAGCATGGCGGGCGCCGGCGCCTGACCCACCAGATGCGGCATGTCCTGGCGGTGGTCTTCCCTGACCTGGATAGGCGGATACGGGAGTTACAGCAGCAGGAAGGGGGTAGGTACATGTGTGTTTGTGGAGAGGGCCCAGCCTTTCACCCAGGAGGAGAACGAGGCCCTGCTGGATGTGATCCTCCCACAGTACCCCATGCTGTATGGTCGATCAGGGGAGCAGGTGAGTGCTGACTCCAGTACCTTTGCCTGTGCACCGTAATTGTGTCTGTCACTTCTGGCATTGTGGCCAGGTGTGACAGACATGCAATGTTAGGTGGAGTGAGTCCCGGGGGGGGGGGGATGGCTTATGTCTCTCATGCAGGGCTTGATGTAGTTCATGTGTGCACTCCTCACTTGCATTGTGCTTACTGTGACGTTCACTGCATAGTGCATGGCACATTCCGCCAGTCAAATCCTCTTGGGCATTCTTGTTCTATTGTCCTGCGGTGATTCAGTGGTCACCCCGGTGTGACAGGTGACTGCACCCACAGATGTGTGTGAGAGTTGAGTGGAGCTGTGGTGAGAGTGGTGAGAGTGTCCAAATGATGTGTACGCCCCCTGGACATTGATGTGTGTGAATGTTTCTTGTCATGTGGATGAGTGTCTATGTGGAGTGTTGCACGACAGCTGCATGGAGGAGGCAACTGCTCAATCAATCTGATGTGTGAAGTAAGCCATGCTGTGTGTCTGATTCGCTGAGCTAGCCCCACACCTGTGACCCCCCCCGGCAAGTGGCACATGTGCAGAGTGGGGTTTGCATCCGCTGTTGCCAATGGCAGGTGATTGAGGTGTGCCTGTGTGTGTCTGTGTACTCTGCTGAGGTTTCGTCAGTGGCCTGGCGCATGTGACTGCTTTGCGTTGCTGTCCATCAGCCTTGTGTTGCTTGGGATGCACAGTGTGTGCCATGATCAGGGATTGGTTCGCACCCCTCATGCCATCTGTGTACTTACTATGCCATGTAGTGCATTGCTGCGTCCCCAGTGGAAAAAGTCCCTATGACTAAGGTGGTATTACTTGCCAGCATACTATGCCCTGTTCTACAAATCTAAGATGTTCAACTGTGTGTCTCTGTGACATGGTGCAGGTGTAGTGATGTTGTCCCACTTTGTCATCCACACAGGTATCCCCCTACCACAAGGGGAAGATCTGGAAGGACGCCGTCAAGGCCGTGCAATCGGTGGAGGGTCTCAGTCGCAGTCGGCGCCTGCCACAAGTGAGGAAGAGATGGCAGGACATCCGGTGCTGGACCCGGAGGATCGCCCGGGTCATTCTGAAGGAGGAGGCTCCTCGCAAGCATGGCGGGCGCCGGCGCCTGACCCACCAGATGCGGCTTGTCCTGGCGGTGGTCTTCCCTGACCTGGATAGGCGGATACGGGAGTTACAGCAGCAGGAAGGGGGTAGGTACATGTGTGTTTGTTGTGTGTCACAAGCTTTTGTTGCTGCTCAGTCGCCTGGACACACTGCCAGGGTATATATGTGCAGTGCATATCCTGCTCCCCCACAGTCAACCTGTGCTGTTCTTCCTCCCTTCCCCTCCTTGACATGTGTTACCTGGTCTGTGTGTGATCACTATTGCACATGGTCATCTAGGCTGCCAGTTTATCAAGGTGCACACTGCCTTCAGGATCATGTGTGGGGGTGGTCTGCCTGTGCCCTGTCCTGTACAGTCATTAGGGGGTGCATATTTGTTGCCACTGATGCTGAGTCCCAACATAGGAGTGTGAGGTTTCAAATGAACAGACTTGCTGCATGCATTACCAATGTTGTGGCCTCAGACATGATGTGCATGAGTGGGATAAATGCATAGTGCCGGGACGGTTGCTCCTGTAACAGTCAGCTCATTCCAGGACCATGGAGCAGTGTGCACACTACAGTCCCCTGTCACAGCCTGCCCTCCTACTCATGTGTGTCATCCAACACTGTGCACATTCACTGTGGGTTCATAATGGCTCTGCCCCTGTGGCATTGTTCCCTGGCCTAGGTAGTAGTTTTCACATGTGTGATACATTTGCCCACTGGACAGGGATACACCAGTTTGCTTGTGCATACGCACACTGAGCAGTGCTTGTGTGGCTATTCACAACAATCTGTTGATGTTTGTTTGTGACCTGTTAGAATTGGGAATCTCTAGTTGGCACAGGTATGCACTTGCGACAAGCAGGGACTCTCAATTCCAAGTCAGGATAAGGGGATCACCCTTTCAAATAACCCCTGCTCACCCTTTAGGTAGTGTGGCGCAAGCTGTCAAGACTATTCTCAGGGCGTCATAGGTTAAGCATTTGTGAACACATACAGTAATACAATGACACACCACAAATGGACACCAGTCAAGGTTGTATCAAAAATAGGTTTCTTTATATAAGGCTTAGCACAAGACCAGAATAACGATTAGAAATTACCACAGTATTATTTCAAAGTTAAATGTTCTTGTGAAAAGGCTTAAAATGCAAAAATAGGCTTCTTTTACTCAATTCTGCTTCTTTTCAGGTTTTGTACGGTTTGTACCTGGGTGTGCGACTCATCCGCATTAAAAACAAGGAAAGTACGAGTCAAACAATCGGTGCGGACTCCGGGGTCAGTAACATGCACGCTTCGGTGCGAACAGAACAAAGTACCTTAAGTTTGTGGGGTCGCGACGGACAGTGCGGGACAAGTTGATGGGTCCGGGTCATAGTTCGGCAGCGTATTCAGATGCTGGTCGGGTCGCGGCGTCGGTATGCGGCGTTGGTACGGGACCTTCAGGGATACGTGCGGATGGCCCGGATCAGCTTGCAGAGTCCATGGCGTTCGGCGTTCGAGCCGTACCTTTGGTGCGGATGGGCGGTGACGCTTCTCGGCGCCGTACAGCGTACGGGGAAGATCAGTGTACTGCGGCTTCTTGGCTCTGAGTGCGGCACGGTGCAGTACGTTAGCAGCGTACGGACCGTACCTGCGGGACGATGGAGCTCGGGTCCGGCGTACAGGGTTCGGCAGCCAGTGTTGTACGTCTCGAATCGGCGGGGAAGGTTAGGTGTGATGCGGCCGGGAGGGATACGGCGCGTACTAACGCTTTTGGATCAGCGTAGACGCACAGTGCCGGGCGGCAAAGACACGGCTTCGCGGCGGATGGGGTACGAGGCGTGCTGGGGCCAAATCCAGCAGGAAAAAAGCACAAATCGTCCAGGCAACTCAATGTCGGAATGCAGATGTGTCCAATGGTCCTGGGACTCAGTTCAGGGGGCAAGCTCTTCTTCCAAGCCCTTGGAGATAGTTGAAAAACAAAGTGCAAAGTCTCTTTCAGTCTTTTCCTCTCCTTCCTCAGCAAGGCACCCACTGCAGGCCAATCCCCCAGGTCAGGGAAAGTTATTCCTCCTTCAGCTTCTTCCAGGTCCTTCTAGTCAGGCAGAGTTCCTTCGTGGTCAATCAGGATCTGATTTCTTAGGAGCAGGGCTCCCACATTTATACCAAGTTTCTTTTGTCTTTACAGGCTAGGGGGGCCTTTGCATAATCCCAGTCCAGTTCTTTTCAGTGAGGAGCACTTTGTTGTTGGGACTCTGGCTTCTTCTCTCAGCAGGCAGGGGAGAGACATCAGACGCTCCCCAGGGGGTGGAGCAAGCATTGTGGTGCACTGTCCTATTCAGAGTCAAGGTGCACACCTCCCACCCATCCTGGTGTAATATTTCTATTCACCACCTGGCAGCCCCAGACTCTCTCCTGGAACTTCCCAACCCTGTCACTCCAGCTACACACAAAGAAGATAACCCCTCCCAGCAGAGGCGGACTGAAATGGTTAGGCACGCAAAGGCTAACTTTCTAAAAGTAGCATTTGCAAACCCAGGATATTAAAATAACCTTTGCTAAAAGATGTATTTTATTATTCTGAGTTCAGGCATACTAAACACGAATTTCTACCATGCTTCCTGAGCCTGCTAGGATTATAGAGTGTTATAATCTAGCAGCCCATTCTGGCCTATGGAGAGCAGGTAGCCTTACAATAGTGAAAAACGAAAATGGCAGTAATTCACTATTAGGACATGCCACACACTTCAGGGCATGTCCTACCTTATCCTTACAATGCACCCTGCCCTAGTGCCTACCATAGGGGTGACTAACATGAAGGTAAGGGAAGGTTTAGGGACTGGCAAGTGGGGACACTTGCCCAGTCAGCAAGACAGTACCGGACTGCATGCAGGTTCTGCAATGGCAGACCTCAGACATATTTTACCCCGCTGCTTCTGTGGGTGGCACAACCAGTGCTGCAAGCCCACTAGCAGCATTTGGATATACAAGCCCTTGGCACCCCTGGTGCACTCTACTAGGGACTGATAGTAAACCAAATAAGCCAAACATGGAAGTTAATTCACATAATACATTTTCCCATAGGGAGCACTTGCACTGTGGCACTGGATGGCAGTGGCACAGTGCCCTGAGCAGCTAACACCAGCACAAAAATACATTGAGGCACAGACAAAAATGGAAGGGTGACCCACGCCAATGGTGCCAGGTCTAACATGACCAATATGTTTTGCCAGCCCTACAAGGTGAAGTGTGTTAATGAAGCTAGTTTTCAAGCACAGTTATTGTAACCCTGAATATGAGCTCTCACTTCTTGATTGTTATCAGTCACATTGACTCAGGTATGGGTGGGTGTGCGCGGGAGGGGCGTACATGTTCAACCCTGATGTTTCTTTGCCAGTTCTGACTTGTGTGTGATGATTCAAAGTACAGAAAGTCATCGTGAAGTGCCCCCATGATGTTGGCCAGTGCTTGCTGTTGGTGTTTCATTGCCTGTGTCAGTTATTGGCAATTTTTGGCACCTGTGTGTGGTTTAGATGCTACACAGTTGTGACTTTGTATGCTGACATCTGTGGGTACATTCTGGCTTGCCATGAGGGGGAACCCACAGTACAGCAAGGCTTTTTTGCTAAACAATTGCAGGCCCATTAGCTTATGCATTGTCCTGGGTGTGGACATGTGTGCCACTTCAGATGACAGTCAGTAGGTCATACTGTGTGATCAGGTGACGGATAGCCATGTGACAAATGACATTATTCAAGTTGTTACTCGGGGAAAATGTCCATTGGCACTCCCTACACCTGTCAACATGTCTCAATGTTTCATATGCTTGACCTTGTTGTTTGGTTGTGAAGGACAATGATGTGCCTGCATGACAGATGTCTCCCACGGAAGTGCACAAGACACCACCTTTACACTTTCCAGGGACACGCTGGCACATTTTGCAGTAATGCACAGTTTGGACAACACTTGTATGGAGTTCATACATATACATGTTCCCACAGTGTGCTAGCATTTGGGTTAGTCCTTGGTTGTTGCTGGTACCAAATCACGAGTGTCAAGTCATCCAGCCACCCTGGTGCCATGTATATGTACTTACTGCTACGCCATTTCTTCCTAACAGTGGCTGATTTGAATGAGTCTGGCAGCTCAGAAAATGACTGTGTACATGTAGTTTGGTGTGCACCTCCTTGTGTGACTTCTGCTATACAGACACATGTGTGTTGTGTTCACAGAGTGCCACATTCACACATGCTAGACATGTCCATTTTGTAAAGGGTTGTGATTCTCCAGGAGTCACAATGTATTTCTTTGGGATGCCAAAAGTACTCACAGGTCTCTGAGTGTGGGGACACCTTCTGCATTGGCATGTGGTATTTGGCCTTGGGTGCGACAATACTGTTTGTTTCCCAGTGAACAAGAGGTGGCATGCCTTCATAGTCTTGCTGTGCTCAACTGATCCCAGACACTAGCTTCTCATGATCTTGTGAATTCGAGTTATTTGCTGTTGTGTCCTAATTTTCATTGTTTGCAAGTGGCATGGTGCGTCAACCAACTGGGGAGTGCAGGGCTTACATATGTGGGGAGTATCCTAGATGTTACTCCTGATGCCTTTCCTGATATGCACTGTTGCCTTTTTTTTTTGGACTCATGTGTCAGATGTATACAGGTGACTGATTTTTTTCCTGTGTCTTCACCTTGCCCACAGCATCATCAGAGGACACCGAGGGAGACACCGGCACGGACGTGGAGGAGGGATCGAGCAGTGGTACCACCACTGCTGTGGAGTCGGTGGAATCTAGTGGCACGGAGGGCGAGGGGAGTGAGGCGGAGGACCTGCCCAGTACCAACACAGACTACGAGGCAGACGGGTCCGAGGCTGAGCTCCCAGAGGGGGCGGAGGCTGCTCCCAGAGCTGAAAGCAGCAGTACATCTCTCGCCGCCCCCTCCATTCCCATCACCACCCTCCCACTTGCTCGGGTCCCTTCTGTCCGTGCTAGGCCACACCGTGTCTCCTTCGTGCCAGGCACCGCACCCCCTGCCCCTGTCCCCCCTGCTGCCCTCACTGCTGAGTCTGTGGACATTCAGTGGCAGTTGCAAGTTGGGCAGACATCGATCCTGACTGTCCTCCATGGCCACACCAGACTGCTGACCCAGATGGTGTCGTACATGGAGGGCATGTCATCAGTGATGTCTGACCAACGGATGTTGCTGAGGTCCCTGAACTCGTCACTGATGGCAGTAGCAAGTCACCTGCAGCGCTGCCTCCCCCCCTACCCCTGGCCCATCCACAAGTCCTACACCCATGCCTGTCCCAAGCACACCCAGACATCCACACACACGCACCCCACCAGACACAAGCAGCACACCACTACGTAAGGGCAAGCGCACACCTCCTGACACGCACACTCAGGGGGTGGCAGGCACACCCACTGGGTCTGGGGCACACAGGCAGGCACGCAGCCACAGTCCTCATCCACATGACTCACTCCCCAGTCCCTCCAATGTCACTCCCCTTGGCTCCCCTGCCCCAGAATTGGAGAAGGAGGCCTACTTTGCTGGGCTGGGCCTCAGCCCCACTAGTTCACCTGGACGCAAACGGTCACGGCACTCCACGGGTAGGGGAGTTAAGTCCCCCAGCCCGTCCACCACCTCCCCCAGTAGCGCTGCAACCCATCCTTCCGACCCCCCCTCCTCCTTGGGGCCTGTTGTTTCTCCGGGTGCAGGGGAGACGCTTGAAGAACTGGCAGAAGTGTGCAGCGCTGAGCTCGCCTCCACCTTTGGCGCTGCCTCACCCCCTGTGATGGAGTCGTCCGTCCCTGCACCCACCACACCTACCCTTCCCCCTCCTGTCCCTGCAGTGCCTGGTCCTTCCCCACATGATGCCCCCCCCAGTCGACGAAACACTCTTATGATGTGCAGGCAAGCTAGGGGAGACACATGGCCATGTGTCCCCCCCCAAAGACTGCTGATATGGACTGGCCATTGGCCTTTGTGAATAGTTTTGTTTACACATTATTATTTTCATGCTGAATAAAGCATTTTCTTTTTCTTTCTAAAAGTCTTGCATTTCAGGTATTGATGTTGATGCTGATGCTACAGGAGTTGGGGTTGTGGGCATCTGTTATGTTTCAGGGAAATGTTGTGGTCTGCTGCTCATGGGGTGGAACCTGGTATCTGCGTGCCATCACGCGATCTCTGCAAAGATTCTTTGTCGTGTATGCTCTTTGTGTTTGGAGACATTGTCCCAAGGGGTGTTCCTTCCTCTGTGGCACCTGACATCTCCCCTGCAGAGAGTTGCATAATTGTTGTGTTGCCCTGTGTCTACATGTCCTTTGTTGGTGATGGATCCCTTCAACTCTGGGCATGCCTGCTCAGCAATGTGTCCGCCTGCATTGTCTGTGCCATCCTTGGTACTCACTGTACTTGTGTATAGAGTGTTTTGCCATGCCTTCATGGATAAATGGTCCCTTTTCCGTACCATGCATGTGTGTAATGCCAGCCTAGTACACATGTGGTACTTGTTCTGCTGGGTATTTGAACACCTGACTCACAATTGTGGGCATTGTATCTGTGGGAACTCCACACTATTCCTTCCATGACAGACAACATCTTGGTGGCTAGCCCAGCACCTGAACATTCCTATCAGTCCTGGGATGTGCGTGACAGTGTGTGTTCTCTTTGGCTCTCTTAGTTTGTTAGGCAGTGACATGACTATTCAGTCTTGTGGCATGATCTCAGTGTGTGTATTGTGCTGCATCCGCCAGGGGTGGGTATGCATGTGTTATTTGTCCTCACACCCACATGTGGTGTGTCATGCAGTGGGGGTAGGACCTCCTTCCTCCTGGAAGTGGGACAATGCTGTCAGTGATGTGTTGTTATGGCACTATCCTCATTGTCCTAAGTTAGGGATACGTACATTCACCCATGGAGCTGTGGTCATCTGATAATGATGAACACCCCCCCATGTCTCTGTTCACTGCTAGGAGTCCTCTGCACCCACCCCTCATATGTCTGGGCACTGCGGGGAGTGATAGGCACCCACCCCGCATATGTCTGGGCACTGCTGGGAGGCCTCTGCACCCACCCCTCATATGTCTGGGCACTGCTGGGAGTGATAGGCACCCACCCCTCATATGTCTGGGCACTGCTGGGAGTGATAGGCACTCACCCCTCATATGTCTGGGCACTGCTGGGAGGCCTCTGCACCCACCCCTCATATGTCTGGGCACTGCTGGGAGTGATAGGCACCCACCCCTCATATGTCTGGGCACTGCTGGGAGTCCTCTGCACCCACCCCTCATATGTCTGTCCACTGCTGGGGGTCCTCTGCACCCACCCCTCATATGTCTGGGCACTGCTGGGAGTGATAGGCACCCACCCCTCATATGTCTGGGCACTGCTGGGAGTGATGGGCACCCACCCCTCATATGTCTGGGCACTGCTGGGAGTGATAGGCACCCACCCCTCATATGTCTGGGCACTGCTGGGAGTGATAGGCACACACCCCTCATATGTCTTGGCACTGCTGGGGGTCCTCTGCACCCACCCCTCATATGTCTGGGCACTGCTGGGAGTGATAGGCACACACCCCTCATATGTCTGGGCACTGCTGGGAGTGATAGGCACCCACCCCTCATATGTCTGGGCACTGCTGGGAGTGATGGGCACCCACCCCTCATATGTCTGGGCACTGCTGGGAGTGATAGGCACCCACCCCTCATATGTCTGGGCACTGCTGGGAGTGATAGGCACACACCCCTCATATGTCTTGGCACTGCTGGGGGTCCTCTGCACCCACCCCTCATATGTCTGGGCACTGCTGGGAGTGATAGGCACACACCCCTCATATGTCTGGGCACTGCTGGGAGTGATAGGCACACACCCCTCATATGTCTGGGCACTGCTGGGAGTGATAGGCACCCACCCCTCATATGTCTGGGCACTGCTGGGAGGCCTCTGCACCCACCCCTCATATGTCTGGGCACTGCTGGGAGTGATAGGCACCCACCCCTCATATGTCTGGGCACTGCTGGGAGTCCTCTGCACCCACCCCTCATATGTCTGGGCACTGCTGGGAGGCCTCTGCACCCACCCCTCATATGTCTGGGCACTGCTGGGAGTGATAGGCACCCACCCATCATATGTCTGGGCACTGCTGGGAGTCCTCTGCACCCACCCCTCATATGTCTGTCCACTGCTGGGTGTCCTCTGCACCCACCCCTCATATGTCTGGGCACTGCTGGGAGTGAGAGGCACCCACACCTCATATGTCTGGGCACTGCTGGGAGTGATGGGCACCCACCCCTCATATGTCTGGGCACTGCTGGGAGTGATAGGCACACACCCCTCATATGTCTGGGCACCGCTGGGGGTCCTCTGCACCCACCACTCATATGTCTGGGCACTGCTGGGAGTGATAGGCACACACCCCTCATATGTCTGGGCACTGCTGGGGGTCCTCTGCACCCACCCACCCACCTGCGCCCTTGCTGTGGTACACTGCTGTCCTGGCCATACACCACCTCAAATTTACAGCTGATGTGGAGATGGAGAAGTGTGGCTCACTAGTTAGAGGAGGCAGACCTGGAAGCAGAGGTCAGCCCGGGACCAGGGTTCAATTCCCGGCTCGGCTGGGTCTTGAGTCCATAAATGTCCATGGACTCGATAATTCTTGCTCCAGTGCATACTCGACTCATGGGTTCACACTCTGCGACTCTGGGCAATAGCTTGCTTAATCTCCACATGGGCCCCTCGCGGCGGGATGCCTGGCTTTCACCTTGCGGATGCCCTGCCGGGTTATCTCACAGGGGAATACCAGGACGGGTTCCCTAAGCAAGCGCTTAGAGACCGCTTGGTGATTTGCGCTATATAAATTCCTGCACATTTATGTTAGAAATGGGATTTCTGGTTGGCTGAGGCTTGCGCCAAAGCCAGGCAGAAACCACCACTCTAGTCAGGGCTGGGGAGTTACACGCCAAAGATAACCCCTGCTCACCCCCTTGGTAGCTTGGCACGAGCAGACAGGCTTATCCCTGAGGCGATGTGTAAAGCGTTTGCACGCGCACCCAGCAACAACACCCAAGGCCCACCACAAAGGAAACTCCACACAAGGTATTCTATAAAAATAGCCTTTGTATTATACACAACACATTAGATAAAAACACACACTCTACAATGTGCCAACAGGCACGGGCAGAATTTACAAGGGATTATATATACAGGGGACAGGGCCACATGGACCACTGTCAGGAATTAGCACTCTTAGAACATAACACAAATTACCAAGTGTACATGTAGAACATAACCAGTATCTACTGGCGCAATAATGACCTCAGCGTCATCACACTAGCATCAGGTATAAAACCTATCCTGCATCCATCACAGGGGCATAAATCACATTATGCAATTCTCATTGGTCTAACTCATTAGACCTAACCACCTAGGTATAACTATACTAGGGGCGCACATCGCACAGGGAAGTACATTCTCCCTACCATCAACCTAAGCAGGTAAAACAACCTTCTAGGCAGAAATAACCACATTTAGAGGTATAAGACACAGGGTGCGCCAAACATACTATACACAGCACATTTCCTAGCACCAAAAGCATGAACACAGGGTGCGCAAAACATACTACACCGTACATTTCCTAGCACCACAATCACATCAGAGTCCAGGTTGCGCCAGAACCTAAACGTAGCAGCTGCCCACTACTTGCTGGGCAGCTGGGGACAAGGCAGGGCCTAAACGCTGCAGCTGGCACTACGTGCTGCGCAGCTGGGGGAGGCAAATAGGCGTAGGGGGGCTCTCATTAGCCCTTCAGAACACACTGAACAACCTGCGCCAATCCTTGGAGCCCTCTAGGCTCTTGAAATACTGTCCAAACGTTGGAGCCACCTAGGCTCTGAAAACAACATGCCCCCATAGCGTTGGAGCGGCCCACTGCACACACGGGGCCGCTCTGACTCTGTGCCTCGCACCGAACACCAGGGAAATGCCTCAGATTATACCGTTGGAGCCTCGTGGGCTCAGAGAAAACAATGCCCAGTAACGTTGGAGCGGCCCGCTGCCTTCCGGGGCCGCTCTGAGTACCAAACGAACTGCCCCCGTATGCGTTGGAGCCTCGTGGGCTCCCAGGCAGAGAATGCTGTCCCCTTTGGTGGAGCCTCCTCGTGGGGGGGGCTCAGACACGCACAGAGACCACCCCGAGCCCTCTCCTTACCGGGGTCTCCTACGCGCCGGCTCCGCTCCTAATGTCGGCTCTCTTGAGGCCGGGCAGCTGAGTCGCGCTGCCTGGCTCTCTCCACGGCCGGCTTGTGGGGCGTTGGCCAGAGCGGGGTAGGCTCCCGCCTGGCTTCGTGAGGCTGCGAGGCTTTCCAGCTCCCGGGTGCTTCTCGGTGGAGCCTGCGAGGCTCCGGGACTTCAGTTTGCCGGCAATGGCCGCACTTCCCCTTCCGTCCCGCGGCCCCGCCTACAACCAGGCGGGCCGCGGGCTCGGCGATGCCTTTCAAAGGCAGCTTGGGCCGCGGCGGTGATTTCTTTGTAAGAGGGGTAGGCTCCCTCTAAATTCACGACATAAGGCGGGGTGGGCACCCGCCGGAAACACCAAACAGCGGGGTGGGCACCCGCCACACACGGTGAATCGCGGGGTGGGCACCCGCTCCCCTTAAAGGAGGCATAACGTGGGGTGGCACCCGCAATCTACAATTAACGATGAAGCGGGGTGGGCACCCGCAATCTAGGACAAGGATGAAGCGGGGTGGCTCCCGCTCGGCAGCCATGACGGGGGAATCCCTCCAGTGGGGATTCCCTCAGGCAATAGGCAGCAGCATGCTGCAGAGCTCCAGTGCTCCGTCAGGAGCCCGATTTCAGCGCTCCCAGGCGCTAGAAGGCTGTATCAAGCCTGGGCAGTGTAAAAGGACCAGCAAAAGGTCCAAAAAGGTCCTGAAGGCATCCAGGGGGCAACGCAGGGCCCAGGGGCCAGCACACAGGGCCCTCCAGCAGGAAGGTAGCCCCCATGGCGGTCCCTCCTGGGCCCCAGCAGCAGCGCGCCCCTGGCAGATTCAAGTCAGAACAAGAACATTTTGTAAGGGGACACAGCCCCTTTTTATACACCAAATCCCTTTGTTCTGGGTTCAGGGTGAGGGGGAAAACCAGTCGCAGCTGGTTGGGGAGCACCCTTGATGTGCTCAGCCCCTCACTCTATTCACTGGCAGGGTTAGGGTCGTCAGTCGCACCACAGGGGGCGGGGCCAGCATTGTGTGTGGAAAACCCTGCCCTATTCAGGACCCAGGTGTACTCCTCCCACCCATCTAGCTGTTGATCTCCCCATTCACCACTGGGTGACTCATCCTGACTCTAGGGAATCCCTAGCCCGTCACATGACACGACCAGCCAATCACGCGACAGACACACTGCACACAGAAGTGCCCACTTCTAGAAGTGGCACTTCCACACTAGGTACATGCACGCCGCACACATCATCGCGCAGCATTCACTCCCACGAGTCCGCACATACCAAACTCGGGCCTGCACACACCACGCATCAGGAACTACTAGGGACACATACATTCCCCATGCATTCCTATGGGAGGGCAGGCCTATCTCACCACATGCACTCAGAGCACGCACGCACTTTACCCTGGGACACAGGGAAAGTGCGCATAAACCGAAAAATCATCACACCAAGTCGCCAATAAAAAGCAAAAAGTTCAGGGGTGAACCTGCCAGAAGGGCCAAGTCCAACAATTTACATTTACATTTATGTGCTGCACCAAGCCGTACACCTACATCCGTGGCGTGTGTACGCCTTGTATCCATCATGTATTGGGGCAGTAGGGGTACGCGTGTACGCCCGTACCCACGCTCTGGGGGCATGGGTACGGTCCGTACTCGTGTACCCCTACATCACCACTGCAATGGTGGTAAGGGCCGTACCCATGCTCTGGGGGCATGGGTACGGGCCGTACCACCATTGTGGCGGTGACGTAGGGGTACGCATGGTACGGCCCGTACCCACGCTCTGGAGAGCGTGGGTACGGGCCGAACCACCATTGTGGCGGTGACGTAGGGGTATGCGTGGTACAACCCACGTACCCGTCACTACCATTGTGGTGGTGACGGGTAGACATCCACGTCCACTTCCGTTGTGGCGGGACATGGGATTGGTTGTAGGGGTGGGCGGAATTTGCGTAATTGCGTTACGCAAATCTCCGCGAAACGGTAAAAAATCTCCGCGAACATGCAGAAATTCCGCGAACACGCGGAATTGCTTGTTCGCGATGATTTTTTCCTGTTCACAGTTGCTGTTTGCGTGCTCGGGGAGAAATATCTCGCGAACACGCATTTTGAGAACGCGAACAAGCAAAAAATTTTGCGAAGTCGCGGAAGCAGAATTTTGGGCAATTTCGCGTTCTCCGCGGAACGCGAAATTACCAAAATTCCGCGAATTCCGCGAGCGGAACGGAATTTGCCGCCCAGGCCTAATTGGTAGACACGCTCCCCGAAGTGACCAGACCATGGAGGTAATCAATGTGCAGGATGTAATAGTAATTTGTGGGGTGTGGGTTATGTTTCCTGCACCTTACACACACCCCCCCTGGGGGTTGTTCTGACCTTCTGCAGCATCTGCGTCGGTTTCTGTGCACGAGGTGGTAGGCTATGAGGGCCGGGATGATGCGTAGGTTGGGGTCCATCGCTGTCCGTCGCGTACCGGGGCTCCTTCTTCGCGTCGTCCTCAATTTCCCGGCAGTTTTTGGCTCCCGTAAAAAATGCTGCGTGCGGAGTGACGTCGGCACGAATCGTACTTGCTGGTCCGTAGAACGCTGCCTGACTCCGTCCGTACGCCGCGTATGCGCCGTCCAGATTCAGATTTGTATGTATTTTTTAGCCGGTCGGTGTTTTTTACGACTCGTACGGAAATGGTATTTCTGTGCGAATCGTACTTGCGAGTTTGTAAGCTGTTTTTCCCAGGTACGAGTCAGACGGAAAAAACGCTCCGTACGACCATTCGTACCCGGGTATTACTGGATCGGAATCGGCACCTTAGTGTTGAATCACCATATTACATCTCTTAGATAGACCTCAAACTCAATGACAGTATATTTATCATATTTCTTTTGTAATTATAGTATTAAAATTGTCATTAGCTCTAAAACATTTCGTTTTAGTAAACATAACTCGTTATACCAAGAGAGATGATTTTTTTTTTTTTTTTGTGTTGGAGCTTGAAGGATTCCGCTGGTCTAAGTAACAATGCACAAAATGGACATAACATATACTTTGAACAGTATGATAATCTACTGAGGTACCGCTGGTTGAGTAATACGTGCCGCTGATTGAGTAATAACACACGATCCACATGAACGCTGTTGAATCCGGGAAGACGCGACCTGGTGAAGCGCTGCTGGTTGCTAAGCAACCGTACTCAAAATGGCCACCACGCACGCTTACACTAGCGTGATGCGTGGTGATGCGATACGAAGAAGAGAGAGGAAGAACAATGAGGAACACGGCAGAGAGTCGAATATGGATCCCATTCCAGAAAAGAAGGAGATTCCAGGTATGATGAGGCCCTTAATCCATTAGAATATCCATGTTTGTCTTTCAAAGTTGAGTGATGACCACAGCCTCGAGAGGATAACGTTGTAGCGATGACAATTAAATGATAGCAACGATCAAGGCATTAACCCTCGCATCTTAAGTACACACGTGCAAAGGATTTCAATGAACCACCACTCAAGTTGATTAGCCAAGTAGATAATCAGTTCCAGAGAGTTGGCAAATGTAGAAGAGAACACGTGTAACCAAAAACAACATGATAGGTGAAGAACAATAACGATCCGCTTGGAGGTGAAAGCTCCACTCGTTAAGCTCCACTCGTCATGGTCTGGACGAAAGCAAACATCCAGCGCAGGCTGTTGATTTCCTAAGTTGTACACATGCCGTGCAAGGCAGGAAACAAGTTATAAAGTGTCCGCTTGATGGCATATGATCCGCTTGAATCCTCTCACAGTATTTTCTTCTTTTTTTTTTTTTAAGTCCAACGCAGAGTTAAAGAACAGTGCCTTTACAAAATCAAAAATCTTGTGTTGAGATCTTCTCTTATCTGTTCCAGTGCCGACTACGCCAGTGAAGTATCTTGCACAATAAACTTGGCAAACAGGTAGATAGTAGTTAAGTTTTTTATTCCAATAGAGAAGATCCCATCCATCAGCCAGCAGACAATCCAGTAACTGAAGATTTACAGAACATTACAATGTACAACAGTCCATGACATCAGCAGGGTTCTAATGAGATGCTCTATGCACATAACACCCATCAATGCCACTTCATGTGAAATGCCACAGGGTGGTGATGGACGGAGCATCAGAACAAATCAAACACTCACACCCAGTCAACAGATCTGGGTTTGATCCATCACCGTTCATTAACCCACTCTGCCACCCCAGTTCAGACATGGCCATATGCAAATCAGTCTGACCCTGTGCCTTATGGGAACAGTCCAGCCCGAACTGCCAAGCCATGTCTTCCCTGGACCGGAAACAAGCTTCCTAGAACCGGTTTCTGGCATTTCAGCCGTCTTCAGCCAAACTTGCTTGAATCCAGTGGCTAAGTGAGCAAAGGACTCAACGTCTGAGCATACCCTGCCAACTTATGGCAAACAAAGTGGTACAAAAGGGGTGGTGATGGACGGAGCATCAGAACCAATCAAACACTCACTCCCAGTCAACAGATCTGGGTTTGATCCATCACCGTTCTTTAGCCCACTCTGCCATCCCAGTTCAGACATGGCCATATGCAAATCAGTCTGACCCTGTGCCTCATGGGAACAGTCCAGCCCGCACTGCCAAGCCATGTCTTCCCTGGACCAGAAACAAGCTTCCTAGAACCGGTTTCTGGCATTTCAGCCATCTTCAGCCAGGCTTGCTTGAATCCAGTGGCAAAGTGAGTAAGGGACTCAACGTCTGAGCATACCCTGCCAACTTATGGCAAACAAAGCGGTACAAAAGGGGTGGTGATGGACGGAGCATCAGAACCAATCAAGCACTCACACCCAGTCAACAGATCTGGGATTGATCCATCACCGTTCTTTAGCCCACTCTGCCACCCCAGTTCAGACATGGCCATATGCAAATCAGTCTGACCCAGTGCCTCATGGGAACAGTCCAGCCCGAACTACCAAGCCATGTCTTGCCTGGACCGGAAACAAGCTTCCTAGGACCGGTTTCTGGAATTTCAGCCATCTTCAGCCAGGCTTGCTTGAATCCAGTGGCAAAGTGAGCAATGGACTCAACGTCTGAGCATACCCTGCCAACTTATGGCAAACAAAGTGGTACAAAAGGGGTGGTGATGGACGGAGCATCAGAACCAATCAAACACTCACTCCCAGTCAACAGATCTGGGTTTGATCCATCACCGTTCTTTAACCCACTCTGCCACCCCAGTTCAGACATGGCCATATGCAAATCAGTCTGACCCTGTGCCTTATGGGAACAGTCCAGCCCGAACTGGCAAGCCATGTCTTCCCTGGACCGGAAACAAGCTTCCTAGAACCGGTTTCTGGCATTTCAGCCGTCTTCAGCCAAACTTGCTTGAATCCAGTGGCAAAGTGAGCAAAGGACTCAACGTCTGAGCATACCCTGCCAACTTATGGCAAACAAAGTGGTACAAAAGGGGTGGTGATGGACGGAGCATCAGAACCAATCAAACACTCACTCCCAGTCAACAGATCTGGGTTTGATCCATCACCGTTCTTTAGCCCACTCTGCCATCCCAGTTCAGACATGGCCATATGCAAATCAGTCTGACCCTGTGCCTCATGGGAACAGTCCAGCACGCACTGCCAAGCCATGTCTTCCCTGGACCGGAAACAAGCTTCCTAGAACCGGTTTCTGGCATTTCAGCCATCTTCAGCCAGGCTTGCTTGAATCCAGTGGCAAAGTGAGCAAGGGACTCAACGTCTGAGCATACCCTGCCAACTTATGGCAAACAAAGCGGTACAAAAGGGGTGGTGATGGACGGAGCATCAGAACCAATCAAGCACTCACACCCAGTCAACAGATCTGGGATTGATCCATCACCGTTCTTTAGCCCACTCTGCCACCCCAGTTCAGACATGGCCATATGCAAATCAGTCTGACCCAGTGCCTCATGGGAACAGTCCAGCCCGAACTACCAAGCCATGTCTTGCCTGGACCGGAAACAAGCTTCCTAGGACCGGTTTCTGGAATTTCAGCCATCTTCAGCCAGGCTTGCTTGACTCCAGTGGCAAAGTGAGCAATGGACTCAATGTCTGAGCATACCCTGCCAACTTATGGCAAACAAAGCGGTACAAAAGGGGTGGTGATGGACGTAGCATCAGAACCAATCAAACACTCACACCCAGTCAACAGATCTGGGTTTGATCCATCACCGTTCTTTAGCCCACTCTGCCACCCCAGATCAGATATCGCCGCAGTGTTGATATACCCCCTAGTTAGGTTACACAACACTGACCTGTGCATATTACACTCCAAGGCGCATATCGCATAGCACGCGCTAGTGCCTGTGCTATCTCGCGCTCTTCAATGAATCTGTCATTGCGCACAATGTATTGCATATTATATTTCACGCCCCGGTTCATCTTATATCACACTTTTTGATGCATAGTTTATACCATATACTATATCTAGTTTTCATTTTCCATCGTGCTCTCAGGACTATGTTCTATATAACACTGCGTCCACCTACCCTTTTCACAGGCATTACATTTTGTGATGGGGGTGGAGGGTCAGCGGGTGTTTCTGCAAGTGAGACCGGAGTCGCAGTCACAAACGTCCTCTTCTTCCTGAATAAAAGTGAGATTAAGCTGCATACTTGTTCATATTTTAACTAGTTCGCACAGACACACATTTTAAAAACAATAAAGTTCCTAATACCCACCTTCTCTGAACAGTTAGCTTGCTGCCCCATCCACCTCCTCCCTATCCTCTGTTGTCTGAATCCATGGACTAGTCTCCTCCCTCCTGCCATGCATGGTCTGATGTGCTGCCACTGCCCTCCATTTAGCATGATGTATCAGTCCACTCCTCCTGCCCTCCATTGCCCAATTATATGGCCCATCATTGACCTCCTGCTTAGCCTCTGTGCTTAGCTTGCTGCCCCTATTCTCCTTCCCTCTGCCCTCCGATGTCTTTGTGCATGCCCCTTCTCTGTCCTTTTTGCCCACCATGTTCCATGGACCTGCCACTCCTATCTACTCTGAGTGTTCTGTTGAGCTGCCACTCCCCTCCCACCTGCCTAGCATTGTCAGATGACTGTAACCTGTCCCTGCCACCTCCACCCTGCCTGTTCACCTGCCATGCCCCTATCCCCTTCATTCTGTCCTCCATGGTCTAATTTACTGCCACACCCTTCTGCCCTCCCTGGTCTGTTGTGCTGCAACTGCTCCTCCTGCCTGCCCCCTGCGGTCTGTTGTGAGGCCCCTTCCCCTGAACTCTCTTGTCTGTGCCCAGGTCCTGACCCTCCCTTCTATCCTCCATGGTCCTTTGTGCATGCCCCTGCACCCTCCTTCTTGCTCATCATAGCCATTGTGCTGCCACTAACCCTCCCGCTTGCCATGCATGGTCTTCTGTGCTGCCATGGCCCCTCCCACCTTCCCTGTGTGGTCAGCTAGCTGCCCCTGACCCCCTCCCACCTTCCCTCCATGGTCTGTGTGTATGCCATCATAGTCTCATTGTTCCTCTCCATGGTGTGTCTTGTTTCTAGTGCCCATCCTGCCTGACCTCCATGGCCATCTTGCTGCTCCTGCCCTGCCCCCTTGACCCCAGCCCTCTGTTTCCATGTGCAGACCCCTATTCCCTCCCTCCTGGCTTGTCTGTTCCATTGTAATGCCCCTGATATGTCCCTCCTGCCCTTTATGGTCTGTTATGCTGCAGCTTTCTCTCCTGTCTGTCCATTATGGTCAGCTATCTACCATTGCCTCTTTCCCCTCTGTTCTCTGTTGTCCATGTGCATGGTCCTGTCCCCTCCCTATTGCTTTCTATGGTTTGTTGTGCTGCGCTCCCGCCCTGCATGTCCTGTGTGGTATATTGTGCTGCTGCAAACCCTGAAGGCTGCCCTGTAGGGTCAGTTTGGTGCACCTCTCCATGTCCCTCCTGTCCTCTGTTATCCGAGTCCATGTCCCTACCCCAATTCCTCCTGCCTACCATGATCCAATGTACCATACTTGCGAACATTTTGAACTTGGTAAGAGGGATATTTTGAAAAAAAAAATGGGGTATTGATTTTCCCCTTTGAGTTACATTGAAAAAGAGGAAATTGTAGACAGGAGACAGCTCAAATATAGCCCATGTGAGCTTAAAAACATTGGACGTTTACTGGCTGAAACGGGTCTGTTGGCATGTATGGTTGTACTACCACTGCCTCTTCCTTCTGCCCACAATGGTCTATTATATTGCCACAGCCTCTCTTGCCAGTCCTGTATTGTTGGTTTGTTGCCCCTGACCCCCTTTCCACTGCCCTCCATAGTCTGTTGTGCTGCCGCTGACCTTCCTGCCTGCCCAGTGTGGTCAAATTTTTGCCTCTGCCTTCTCTCACCTGCCTTCAATTTTCAGAGTTCGTGCCCCTGGCCTCTGCCTCTCAACAGTATCCCAATGAACAACTAGATGGCTAACATTCTATATTTATTACAAAAGTGTGGAACGCCTGACGTCATCTTGATGTAACCTAGAGCATTTCCTTTAGAAATTACTTATATGAGAGGGTCTTATTTGTATCAAAATTATGGTTAGTGCTCTAAAAAACTAAAATGAGTACATATTTTCTAAGTTTTCAAATAGCGACAAAGAACTTTTAAATTATTTGTAATCTTTATGTTTTTTTATCCAGTTGACCACTTGATTAAATGTTGCACCTAGGGGAACCAGGTTGGAGTTTCTGCTTCAGCTCAACATTCTGTGATTCTGGTCAAATCACTTAATCTCCCCATGTCTACAACCAAAATGAATTTTATCTTGTGTGATGTAACCAATGCTCATGTAAAGCACTCCAATACCTGACAAGTATGCGCTATATAAAACTGCAAATACACAAAAAATAAGTGTTTTGCACACTTCTGTCATTGGGCTACATGTGGGCTACATCTGGGTGATATTTGTGCTTCATTTGGGCTCTTTTGTCTCTGGTGGCCATCTTGGGAGATTTGTTATGAAGTTTCCTATTTTCCTCATTTACTGCAGTCTCCTCAGTAGGAAATGCTTTCAGTTTTTTACTTTGATTCCATGAAGAAGGTATTCAGATATGTCACGCATTTGCCATAAATTCTGAATGTTGGCACTCTAGTTGCTCATTAGATCACTGTAGTAAAGCTACTGCTCACCACGGAAGTCTGCTGCTGGTATTAAAAGTGCATGTTTCAGTCTGCATATCAGAATTTTTTAATGAAATAGAAGAGGATTTGAGAAGTCACTCAAAATGTGCCCTAATTTTTCTTTCTTCAGCACTAATCATAATTTCTATGGCAAAATGAACCCCCTCATTGTGTTCCTTTTTAAATTAAATGTTTTAAGTGTTACCAGTTTATTCCAATCAAGATGGCTTCAGGTGTGCAACACGTTTGTCATAAGTAGGACTGTTAGCGCTCTAGTTGTTCGTTAGAACACTCTGGGACATTCTGTCATTGGGCTATATTTGGGCTACATTTGGGCTCTTTTGTCTCTGGTGGTCATCTTGGGTGATTTATTAGTTATGAAGTTTCCTAATTTCCTCATTTACTGCAGTCTCCTCAGTAGGAAATACTTTCAGTTTTTACTTTGGTTCCATCAAGAAGACATTCAGATGTGTCACACATTTGCCATCAATTCTGAATGTTAGCACTCTAGTTGCTCATTAGATCACTGTAGCAAAGCTACTGCTCACCAGGGAAGTCTGCTGCTGTTATTCAAAGTGCATGTTTCAGTCTGCATGTCAGAATTTTTTTATGAAATAGAAGAGGATTTGAGAAGTCAAAATGTGCCCTAATTTTTCTTTCTGTAGCACTAATCATAATTTCTATGGCAAAATGAACCCCCTCATTTTGTTCCTTTGTAAATTAATGTTTTAAGTGTTACCACGTTATTCCAATCAAGATGGCTTCAGGTGTGCCATACTTTTGTCATAAGTAAGACTGTTAGCGCTCTAGTTGTTCGTTGGAACACTCTGGGAAATTCTGTCATTGGGCTATACTTGGGCTACATCTGGTTGATATTTGGGCTACATTTGGGCTCTTTTGTCTCTGGTGGCCATTTTGGGAGACTTATTTGTTATGAAGTTTCCTAATTTACTACAGTCTCCTCAGTAGGAAATACTTTCCGTTTTTTACTTTGATTCCATCAAGAAGGCATTCAGATGTGTCACACATTTGCCATAAATTCAGGATGTTAGCACTCTAGTTGCTTATTAGATCACTGTAGTAAAGCTACTGTTCACCAGGGAAGTCTGCTGCTGGTATTGAAAGTGCATATTTCAGTCTGCATGTCAGAATTTTTTAATGAAATAGAATAGGATTTGAGAAGTCACTCAAAATGTGCCCTAATTTTTCTTTCTGCAGCACTAATCATACTTTCTATGGCAAAATGAACCCCCTCATTTTGTTCCTTTTTAAATTAAATGTTTTAAGAGTTACCACTTTATTCCAATCAAGATGGCTTCAGGTGTGCAACACGTTTGTCATAAGTAGGACTGTTAGCGCTCTAGTTATTCTTTTGAACACTCTGGGAAGCTGCAGTAGAACACAAAGGAATCAACTGACAATCTCTGCCCTTGTTGGATGTACATGTTTTACTGAGAATGTCAGACTTCATTCTCACATGACTGAGAAAGATAATGTGAATTTACATAAAATATGCTCTCAGTTTAGCTTATAGATCACCTTCCAAACCTCTGTGGGGAAAGCATGAGAAAATAGTTTTCTCTCAAACATGATTCATGATATCACAGCAGAAGTCTTTTTCACATGGTAAAATCACCTTAGAACACACCACAATTCCTAAAATGAGTATGGTACCATCAACAAATGATTTATAATGTAACTAAAGTCTTAAAACCTTCTATTAACTGCAATGCTTTTTAATGAGGTGCTATCATGTATATTGGTCCCAAGATGGCTGCCAACACTTCTTGGATGAAGTACTGACAGCCAATCAGATCTCACGATGAGATGTGTGGTTAGGCTCTGCCCAGATATATCTATCCTTTTAACTCTAATTTTTTCAGGAACTACTGAACAAATTTACACCATTTAAGCAAAAGGCATGAGTCTGAACTGAGGACTACCTCTTTGCCAAATTTGGTGTAATTCCGTTCAGCAGTTCAGGCTGTAGCTGCGTCAACAGGTCCTATGGGAAAATGCATGGGGAAAACGCGTTTAGGAACCCTCCTTTTTTCTCGGCCCCTGCTTGACGAATTACCGTGACATTTTCAGGATAGGAGTGGATCGGAGCTGGACAAAAGTTTGGAAAATTTTGCGAACATTCGTCAATCGGCGCCAACGTTATTCCAAATAGAATGTTGCGGATTTCCTATGGAAAATAGGTCCTAACTGTAACTACCTACTGGCGACTGCCAGTAGGTAATATATATGCCAAGGTGTATTGAAGAATGAATGGGTGTATAAGAGTCAGGATGGATGATTAAGTAAGTGTGTGACTTACTTTATAAGTGAGTGATTAATTGTGTCTTGCATAATGCATGTATTAGCGACTGATACAGCCATTCACACAGTTTAGGTTGTCAGTTGGTGTGTAAGCAGTTCCATGGTTTGGTTAGCAACTAAATGAGGATCTATATGAGCTATTGATTGCTTGTCTGAGTACCTGTATGGGTGCCTGAGTGTCTGTGTGGGTGGGTGGGCGTGTGACTCTGTGCATAGATGTGTGAGTGGATAATTCACTGGGTATATGTGTTCAAGTCTGTAAAGGTCTGTATGGATGGGTGAGTGTGTGTATGAGTGTCTTGGTAAGTGAATCGATGCATCAGTGGTACATGTGTGAGTAACTCCATATGTCAAAGGCAGTATATAGGAGTGTTGGACTGTATAAATGACTATATGTGAGAGTGAGTGATTGTGAGAGTGCCTGTATGGATCAGTGTGTGCTTGTATTAGTTATTGTATTAGAGTGTAAGTATGTGTTAGTATATGTTTAAATAAGTGACGTGGTAAGTGTATAACTGTACAGGTGAGTAAATGAAAGTGTGATTGATTATTTCCATTACTGACTAGGTGTGTGAATAACTCTATGAATGAGAGGCGGTGTGTGAGTGTCTGTATAGATATGTGACTGGATATGATAATGCTGTATTGATGGCTGATTATATGCATGAGTGACTGTATGGGTGAATGAATGGATGTGTGTGTAGACCTACAAATTAGTGAGTGGATATGTACTAACTGCTATTGATGTGTTCATGGTTTCGAAAATGATAGTCTGTATTTTAGAGTGGGTGTATCAAGTGTTATATTAGGGTCTGATGAGGTGCACCAGATTTTGATGTGGATGATGTCATCAGTGATGTCATCAGTGATGTAATTTGAGATGTCATCAGCAGTGCATTGTGGGGGCGCGAGTTATAGTTAGCTCAACTATCACAGGTGCATTTCTATGGTTTTCTATGAGTGAAATGTCCACCTAACTATTACATCCCTGGCACATGGCTGCCGCCTTAACAGTGGGCCTCCTCGACACAGGCCCCCTGTGAAACCAGCGGCACAGCACCGCAGACTTATGTTTGTACTGACTACTGCCTTCGATCTACACTGCGGACAGCAGCGCTCACAATTCAGATGCAGTGGCGATTGCAGATGTCGCAGTCCAGTTCGCGAGACATGTTGCTCCCAGTGCTGCCCGACCAGACCACTCATCATCGCAGGGTGCGCACACGCTGTGTGCTTCAGGTGCTACTAACTCACTGCATCATAAGTCATCGCCACGTGGCCTCTTCAAGGCAGAATTCATTAGACAAAACACATTGCTCCCAGTGCGGCCCACCTTAACCACGTATCATCGCTGGGTGCGCACACGCTGAGTTCTCCAGGTGCTACTAACTGTGCCGCTCAACACAACTCCACGTGGCTGTGCGCCCATCCTGACCGCTGCCTCTGCCCTACACTGGTATTACACGGTTCACAGTTCAAGATTAGTAGTGGCGCAAATTGTGTAAGAGACTATAATGGGTTAAGAAGACCAAATGCTCCCAATCTGTGTGGCTCAAGTCAACGTCACCTACCTGTGGGCCTTTGCTGACCGCTGCCTCCGATCTACATTGTGGAAGACCGGTGACACGTGGTGCCAACTAACACTGTTCAACACAAGCCGATCCCACATGTGTAACTGTGTCCTAAGGCCTGAATGGCAGCGACCACAGCAGCATACTCCCTTTGATCAGTGAGGGGTATTTCCACATGGAAGGCCGGCGACACGTGGTGCCACTGAACCTGCACTATGCAGGCCGGTGGGGCCACCAACGTATGCACGTGGCTGTGGGCCCTTGCTCACCGCTACCTCTGGCACTGTGGAAGACCGGTGACAAATGGTGCCACTAACCCTCTTTAACACAAGCCGATCTCACATGTAGAACTGTGTCCTGAGTCCTGAATGGCAGTGACCCCAACTCTGTGAGACAACCACAGCACCAGACTCCCTTCGCTCAGTGAAGCATATTTCCATATACAACGGCAGCGACACGTGTTTCCACTAACTCTGTTCAACACAAGCCGATCAATTCCACATGAGGAACTGTGTCCTGAGTCCTGAATGGCAGTGACCCCAACTCCGTGAGACAACCACAGCACCAGACTCCCTTCAATCAGTGAGGCATATTTCCATATGCAACGGTGGTGACACGTGGTGCCAATAATTCTGTTCAACACAAGCCGAACAATCCCACATGTGTAACTGTGTCCTGAGTCCTGAATGGCAGTGACCCCAAATCCGTGGCTCCGACCACAGCACCACACTCCCTTCGATCAGTAAGGCATATTTCGATATGCAAGGCCGGCGACACGTAGTCCCACTAACCCTCTTTAACACAAGCCGATCCCACATGTGTAACTGTGTCCTAAGTCCTGAATAGCAGTCACCCCAAGGCCGTGGTAGCGACCACAGCACCACACTCCCTTTGATCATGGAGGGGTATTTCCATATGCAACTACAGACTCCAGTAGGCAAGTAACTATCACAGTCCTACAACCTACATACTATCCTTTAAGTATCCTCGCTTCAAGAACTTTTTTTTATATCTGTTATAGCTTTACTACAATGACCAAATTAATCTTCAAATGCAAACTAACATGGAATAGCAGTCTACACTGCAGGCAGTACAGCTCGCAATTCCAATTTTTAAATGCTAATTTCTAACAAGAGTGCACTCAGAAAATCCAACACTTCGTCAGTGTATTCTATACTTATTTCATCTTTTCATCATACGCCTACACTGCACTCAGTAGGACTCACAATGAAAATTATTTCTTCATTCATTAACTACAGAGTCCACTAGGCAAGTAACTATTACAGGCCTCAAATCTACATAATATCCTTTTAGTATCTTTTATTCTTGAACATTTTTTATATCAGTTATAGCTTTGGTACAATCACCAAATTCATTTTCAAGTACAAACTAACACTCAGCTGTCTACACTGCGGGCAGCAGACCTCTCAATTTGAATTTTGGACACATGGTGCCAACTAATACTGTCCAACACATGTTGATCCCACATGTGTAACTGTGTCCTGAGTCCTGAATGACAGTGACCCCAAGTCTGTGGCAGCGACCACAGCAGCATACTCTCTTTGATCAGTTAGACAAATTTCCATATGCAAAACCGGCGACACGTAGTCCCACTAACCCTCTTTGACTCAAGCCGATCCCACATGTGTAACTGTGTCCTGAGTCCTGAATAGCAGTCCCCCCTAGTCCGTGGCAGCAAACCACAGCACCACACTTCCTTTGATGAGTGAGGGGTATTTCCATATGCAAGGCCAACAGCACGCGGTGCCACTAACCCTTTTCAACACAAGCCAATCCCACATGTGTAACTGTGTCCTGAGTCCTGAACGTCAGTGACCCGAACTTTGTGACACCGACCACAGCACCACACTCCCTTCGATTAGTGAGGGGTATTTGGATATGGAAGGCCGGCGACACTTGGTGCCACTGAACCTGCACTACTCAGGCTGGTTGGGCCACCAATGTATGCATGTGACTGTGGGCCCTTGCTCACCGCTACCTCTGGCCTACACTACGGTCAGCAGGCCTCACAATTCAAATAGAGTCCTGATTCCACATGATGCAGTCCAGTAGCCAAGACCCATTGCTCCCAGTGCGGCCCGTCCACACCAAGCATCATCACAGGCTCATACAGTCTCAATGCTTCTGGTGCCACTAACCCTCTTTAACACAATCTGATCCCACATGTGTAACTGTGTCCTGAGTCCTGAATGGCAGTGACCCCAACTTCGTGGCAGCGACCACAGCATCAGACTCCCTTCAGTCTTATTTGTTGTTCTTTTCTTTAAATATTTTTTTTATGTGTAAATCTATACATGACTAAGATTTTTCTTTGTCCAACCGTATAGGGACACTTCCAGGCCCAAGAAGGTTGTTGGGGTTATGATGGTAATGTGGGAAGAGGGTGTGTTACCTGCTGATGTGGGGAGAGGCAGCGTCAAAGGGGTATCTATCACAGAAAGAAGTCCAATATGTTTTCCAAATGCCTCGGAAAAATGCCAGCTGACGGACTGAATCACAAAATGTTTTTTCAATGCTTATGTAGTGTGAGTTATGAACAGTTCGCACCCAGGCTCGCAGAGGGACAGCTGCGGCCCATCCGCTTGTCTCAAAGATGCAGTACTACGAGCCGTCCGCGTCATTGTAGCTATCCCTGCCCTGTTCCGTCATATGCCACGCCACTCCGATTACGTTCCGACGTTGGTCCCACATAGCTACCTGACGCAGGCGTACTCGCTGTTGGTGTGCAGGTCAGTGGTCTAGTTCTCAACATCTCACGGCCACTCCCTGAGGGCAGGTTTGCACACACATCACACACATCCGGCACATGCGTCACAGGCCATGTGAGCACGCAAATATAATAGATCGACAATGTCACATCCTTTATTGCCGGTGCTGACTAGATGGCGGACACTCCACGTGTCTCAACCATAAAGAGTCTTTCAAAAGTTGCGCAGAAGGTTAGTCGCACCCTGATCTGTATAACTGCCAGGGACGCACTCTGATCTATATAGCCGCCAGGGGCCTACCACCCCTTTGACGTGGACTTCAGATGCACAGAGTTAGTGCCACCCGAAGCTCATAGGGCCATGAGGGGCCTACCACCTCGTGGCACGGACTTGGGTTCCACAGGATGACTCGGAACTCAGCGACGTCTGTGAGATCTGCCAGGCCGCGGAGAAGCTGATGTGGTCTCTGCCATTGATGACACAGGACTCAGCGACGTGTGAGATCTGCCGGGCCATGGAGAAGATGATGTGCTCTCCGCCATTCATGACTCAGGACTCAACATATCTGGGATGCACAGAGTTTTGACGGGCACGTGGAGTGCCCACTGCTGCACACTCCTGTGGCACCAGGTAATTATTTGCTCATGGATGCGCAGGGGCGGCAGTGTCTGTCTGTCTGTCTCTCTCTCTCTCTCTCTCTTCCTTCTTTTCCTTCTATCTCTCTAACTCTCTCTCTTCCTTCTATCTCTCTAACTCTATCTCTTCCTTCTCCCTTCCTCACTCCCTTTTTTTCCTTCCCTCTCTTTTTCTCTCTGGCTTTTTTTTCCTTCTCTGTTTCTCTGTCTCTCTCTCCTTTGATATGCCCATTACACACATCCTTATTTTGTGCTTTATTTTCCAGGCTCTGTCATCGACATCCATGGTCCCCACAGGAGTGTTCCGCCTTGGTGTTTTGTATTATTTTTGATCAATTTTGTTTATTCGTTTATCGTTCATATAAATGTCAATAGAAAAATAAAGTTTGAAAATAGTTTATCATTTACATATTTATGGTTATAAAAAAAGAAAGTTTGAAAAAAGTAATTAATAGCGTTTTTGGTTGTTCTCTTAACTGCTGTGTGACTCTTTCTTGTTCTTATTACTGTTATTTGATGGAGTCCACCATGGTGTTACATTTTGGGGCACTTATCACTGGAAAACTGGTGATATCTACAGTTTGCACCAACTTCTGAATAGTGTGTTAGATTTATCTCAACTTTACTTCCATTAAAGTGCTGATAATGAAATGCAGACTAGCCGTTCCCATGCAAAAAGACATGAGGTGCACCTTTCCGATTTATTCTAAATACTAAAATCCTGTATTGAATTGCACTGAGGTAGTGGCTGCACTTACAGTGTAAACACAAAATCAATTAAGAAATCTCATTGTATTTATATTGATTGGGAACAGTGTGTCAGGTGCTGGATCTTCACGAGATACACTGCTCAGTTCGTATATTGTTCTGCACACGAAAAAATCACATCACAACTTTCACACCAACTGCAATGCGAAACAAATTCCGGCGAAAAGCCACGTTAGCACCAGGGATTTTACACCTGCTTTCTGCTGGTGTTAAGCAGGACGGCTACCTTCACCATGAAAGGGAACACAGCCAAGAGCCACACCAGAACACCCACAGGAGCCATAGAGTCAATGAGCATGATGCAGGGATACCCAAGAAGGCCACAAGACTCATCGCAACAACTCCAGGACTGCCAACGCCCCCCCCAAACCCACATCTGAGCAAGTGTGTCCCTGGGGTCATTGTCTTAGCTTGATAGGCACGAGCCCTGCAACATCACAGTGTGCTGTCACCTCAGTGTTGGCAGTGAGTCTGGACATGTATCTACGCACGCATCCTCCTGCATGCACAACCGGCGAGTGTTGGTCCGGGTACACAGGTCAGCGCAGGGGTGTGCCTATCCGACAAGGGGAACGACATGTCCGTGTACAGGAAGTGCGGTAAGTGTGTCTCTGTGTTCTGTTGTGGCCTGCCACAAGGGCCGCAGCAGTCGATGTTGTAAAGTGGCATGCACCACCTCCAAACGGCACTATGATGGTGTAGTTGGAATGTAGCAGGACATGCGGGAATAGGCATTACAATGGTGTGCCGTACAAGTGCACGAGATACAACAGCGCATTGTAAAAAACTATGGGAGCTCGTGGGAGGGAGGAGCAGCTGTTTGGCAATTTAACACACAGTGAACTCGCCCATGTGCCACGTGCTGGGCATCTCATCCATGATGACTACTGTCGCAGAAATCCCACAACACCAACGACCGGCCTTTATACACATCCTGTATGAATGCAGCATGGTTTTCACTTCTATGCTCGTTCAGTGGTGTGATGTTGGCGGGTTGTGTGACTTGTGCTCATTGTTGGTGTGTTTCATTTTGGCCATTGTTTTTCTATACTTCTGCTGTACTTAATTGTGCATGTATGCCATTCTGCCCATCTCCCCCATCCCCCCACTCCCTGCTTCTTCCTCTTCCTGGTGATGTTGTGTCTATAATTGTGTTGCTACACACATAAATACATGTAAAGAACAAATTAGAATAGTTTCTTGATTCTTTTAGGTTTCAAAACTTCTCTCTATTGGTTTCTTTTCAATTTTCCATATAAACCGTATTTTTAATATTCAACAACACATAGCAGTCAGAAGTGCAACGTATTCTATCAACACACTTTCTAGAACATTCTACAACATGTGCAGGTTAAAAGTTCATCAATATTTTTAAACTTAACGATATTTTCTTGCAACATTTTCTCGAACATTTAACTGCACGTGCAGGTTAAAAGGTCACGATTGTTTTAAGTTCAAACAGTGCCTTCAAATGCAAGTAGCAGGTGTGGTTGAGTTGAGCAACTTATATCCTATGATATGTACTTCAGGTTGAAACTGCTTTTATTTAACCACTCACAGAGATGCTTTTCCACAAAACTAATGTGCACCCTACTTTTAAAAAAGAATGCTTTTCATCCCCCAATCACGTATCGTTTTATATGGCAACAAAAAGTAGTTCCCCATCTTTAAACATATCTCTTATTCTACCAAGGAACTGCATGAGCTACAGACATCTTTCCATAACTTCCAGCCATACCTTCAAAATGCTAGTATGAATCGTAGGACATAGCTATATTTTCTGGTGCAAGAGGTATGCAGAACACAGACGTATTGACTTAGACCTAGGTTTACAAAATATGAACATTAATTGGTTTGCACAGAGAAGATTGAAGTGGCACCAATTGCTACCTTTGGTTAAAACCTCTTTGCATCTTCCACACCCTGACCTCATGATTGTGCATTGTGGTGGAAATAACCTAGGCACATTGACTGGGGTAGGTTTGGAAATGCTTATGAAGGACACCTTTGGATACCTCAGCTCAGCACCATGTGACTCTGGGCAATAGCTCACTTAATAGCTCACATAATTTCCACGCTGGCCTCGAGGGCCTTCAGACCTATAGGGGTGAGTAGTTTGCACTTTACAAATACCGTATTGATTTGATACGCACAAATTTACCTTCACACCCCTGTATAATACCCCCAAGCACCATACACGTTACAATGTTAGAAACAAAAGTTCCTCCGAGTAGGTATAACTACATGCTGACACTACTTGACAGATGTGGCACAGCGGCCAGTGCACATGACTTCACAGCATATGACATACAGTTTGGACTCACGCTTTCATCCCCGACTCCGGCAGCACTTCAGCTTAGCACCATGAGACTCTAGACAATACCTCACATATTTTCCGTACCCCCAAACTTTCAAACCAGTAGGAGTCAGTAGTTCGTCCTAGTAGGTATAAACACATGCTGACACCACTTCCACATGTGTGCTGCAGCGGCCAGGGCACATGACTTCACACCATAAGACACACAGTTTTGTCTCACGCTTTAATCCCTGACTCCCGCAGCAGCTCACCTTAGCAGCATCAAACTCTACGCAATCCCTCTGTTGTAAATTGAAACAACGATGTGATTAAGCATTTACTAAAGACATCAATTCCCCTTTTATAGATCGTGTTTTCTCTGTTATGTTGACCGAAGCTTGGACTCCATTTTGTATTGTCATGCTTCCACGTGTTCCCCACGAGAAGAGTCCAACCTCTGTGTTAGTTGCTCTTGCAATCTGCCTAGTAACAGTCTATAAATAGCTCCTTTGTCTATCTGGCACATGCCCAGACTTGACCACATCTGTTATCAGTTAGCCTTGCTTGACCATGTTTTCGCGGGCTCAAGGAGTGCGTTAGCTCCGCCCACATATTGATTCAGTATCGAAAATGACCATAAATGGTAATGTTCTTCGGCCTCATGTTGTATCCACCCACTTATGAGCCCCTCTGTTGTGTATAAAAGGGGACCATGTACGAAGGTTCTTTGTGCTACTCTATGCAATACTGAAGAGTGTTGTGTGGATTGTAGGACCACCCTTAAGGGTTAATAAATGCTGTCTTTGTACTTTGCAGTTTCCGTGCCAACTTCCTTATAGATTCCATTACAGGAGAGCGAACCCTTGTGTTCTGCGGGCCTAGCTGGGGCCTGTATTCATCAATTGGCGCCCGTCACGTGGGGCTCATCGGCGACTCGGATGCTCGAAGGACTGGTCGCGACGAAGGTGAGGAATTGGGCCGGGGACGTGATCACTGCCAGCGGCGCCTTAGCCCTGGCATCCCAAGGTTTTTCTTCCTTCCCTTCCGAGCTGACCGTCTGGGTGGCGCCGGTCCTCGACTGAGACCTCTTCTGTCGGTCTTGCCGTGAAAGCCGTTTGGGCGATTGTGGAGCTTGGCAGTTGGAATCTGGACTCTTGATTGGTAAGAACCGGTGTACGGTACTTGCTCCGAGTTTTTGAAGCCTGATCTGGCTATTTGAGTTTGATTTGTGATGACTAGTCATATTTTGTATTTGTCTTTGTGAATATATATGCGTTGCAACACATATAGGCAGGTAATGTGGAGAGATTTCTCCGGAGCTGTGTAACTTTGAATGGCGCAACGATTAAGTGCCATTTTTCTATAATATTGCATATTTTGCATTATTTCTGAGCATGCCTGCTTTCAGCGCACTCCGTAAGTGGTGTTGCTGTTTTGGGAACCGGTTGAACCTCGAGGAATCTGCTCCAGCTCCCCCAGAGGGGACTCCTAATAGGGATATGTATGTGAAGCATGGTCTTTCTTCCATAATGTACAGCACAGTATGGAGGAAATATACAAAAAAATATCCTGAGTTGCGATGGCCTTTGTATGGATCGTTTGATATACGTAAGATTGGGTATGTGGAACAGTGTATGTGTAAGCGGCGTGCTCGTCAGGATATGTTTGAGTGTGTGAAGGAGGTGCGTGAGCGAGAGAAGCGTGAGAAAGCGCTGTTTGATAAAGAACAACGGAAGAATGATCATGTGCGAGCACAGGAAGCGAAGCGTCGGGAGGACAGAGAGCAGACGGACAGGCAAGAGAAGGAGCGTAGGCTACAAGTTTCGGGACAATACGCTGTTCGGCAGCCACTTTATCCTGTCCTTAATAATCTTGATGATGATTTTTATTTACTAGATCGCTCTCCGCCCCCTTATGTCGGCGCATCTGCTCCGAGGCCGCAAGATTCTGTCCCGGGTACGGGTAAGGTAGATACGCGGTCCATGTTATCAGCCGAGCAAATGGCTGAGCTTCGGCAAATTTCCTTCCGTGCACTTAACGGCAAGATATCCATAGAGGAATTATTCCATACTTGGGGGCCGTGGCAGGAGAGAGATAAATTGTATTTTCTGGGTCATTTTGCGGAGGAAGTGATTGATGCTTTCCGGAAACGTTCTGGTGTTTTTGAGCCCGACGAAGTGTCATCGGATGCTAAAGCATTGCGTAATGGTGTTTTCTCTTTTTCTAAGGCTCCAGATACGGCTCGGCGGCTGTTCGCCTTGCGGGACGAGGTGCTGGTCTTTAAAGAGAAAGCGCGCCAGCGAGCAGGGGAGGAGAAGCAGTCGGATTCGTGCACAACAGAGGGCCACTCATCCACCTCCCAGTCAGATAAGGATGACATAGTGCATGTTAAACCAATGCGAGAGGCGGCGCCTTTGTATGTTCCTCCTAAAGGAGCGGGGACTAGCTCGGACATTACCTCCGCCGATGCTAAGGGATATTTTGTGTATAATTGGGTTTACACTCCATGGCATAGGGCGGATGTTATGGCATTGAAGAATGCGCTGCCCGACCCCCGCAAGAATCCAGCGGCCTTCTATGAAGAAGTCGAGGGGGCCTTGAATTCTTGCGTTATGACTTTAGCAGATATAGATTTGTTCTTTGGGCTTATTCTACCACCAGATATGTGGCGATCTGTGCGAAAGGTAGATGATGTTGCCACTTTTAAGGCTCGATGGTCTGAACTGGAAGATGAGGATAGGGAGAGGAAGCCTGCGCAGAAACCGCCCCAGAATATTTTAGATCTCCCTGCTGCTATTGTGGCTAAGTTGAAGACAATTATCCCCCCTAAAAAGATTGACTGGAATATGTTAGCTGCATGTAAACAGAAAGTTGACGAGTCAGTCGCGGACTTCTTTACGCGCTTTGAGGAGACGTTTCACGATTTTAGTGGACAGTCGCTTACCGACGATACGGGACGCCACCTTTTCGCGGATAAATATGTGGCTAATCTGCTGCCGGCAGTTGCGGCCCGTCTAAAAGCGAGTGAAAGTTCTTGGTCTTCCGCTACACCGACGGCCCTCCTGACTATCGCTCAGTATTATGAGCGTCAGGAGCAAGAAGCGAAGGGCCAGGAGGAAAAGAAATCGAAAGATTTGAAAACAAAGGTGATGTTGGCACAAGTCTATGGCCCGCCTCGACGGGGTAGTAATAGAGGTAGGGGAGGATCTTATGGTCCTCCCTCGGGCCGGTCTGATTTGAATAGGAATCAATGTGCGTATTGTAAGCAATCGGGTCATTGGGCTAGGGACTGCCCGGTGTTGCATGCATCGCGTCAGGGGCATACCCCCGGTGGCCCGCGAGGTAGAGGGGGTTTCTCCAACTTCCGAGGGAATTCTAACGAACAGGCTCGTTTTGACTCTGCTGGGCAGCACCGAGATAGATCAAATGTTTTCGATCGCCAGCATCAGTATCAAGCGTCAGGGATTGACCGGTCGGGGTACCATGACTCTCAGCATGCATAGGAATGCGTTGGATGGGGGTTAGAATCAGTTGAGGTGCCAGTCGATCAGAAGGGCCCTTATGTATCGGCTGAGGTTTTGGGCTCTACTGATCAGTTCCTAGTGGATACTGGAGCGACACGTAGTGCGCTATCTAAGCAATTGGTTCCGGGGGCTCCCCCATCCGGCTTAATGGTCACATCGGTAGGGTTTGACGGTACACTCTCCCGAAGCCCTCTTTCACAGCCCCTCATGTTTAAGGTTGATTCTTTTTCTGCACCTTGTCCGTTTCTGCTTGCCCCGTACACACCGGACAACATTATGGGTCTTGATATGTTAAAGCATTTTAGGGCTACGATCCGCTGCTCCCCTGCTGGTGTGCGGGTAATATTGAATGACAATTACCCCCGATCTGAACGGATGTGTACGATGTCAGAGGATGCGCTGTTATCTACCCTCCCTCGTGCTTTGTGGGCGACTTCGGATACTGATGTAGGACAAATGGTGATTCCACCGGTCCGCATTAGCGTCCAGGAGGGGGCGGTGTTACCACGCCTCCCACAGTACCGTATTTCCCAGGAGGGGGAGGAGGCTCTCACACAGATAGTGCAGGATTTGATAGCGGTAGGGGTAGTGGAGGAAGTCCCCTATAACATTTGTAACAGTCCGATTCTTCCCATACTGAAAAAGGATACGGATGCCAGAGTTTATCGATTCATAATTGATTTGAGAGAAGTGAACAAGATCGTGATACCTCAATACCCAGTGGTTTCTGATATCACGACATTGCTTACCTTGGTCCCGCCTACGGCGACCATGTTCTCAGTGATTGATTTGAAAAATGCCTTCTTTTCCATTCCCATTCACCCTGATAGCCGATATCTTTTTGGGTTTACATTAAATAATAGATCTTATCGTTTCTGTAGGATTCCCCAGGGCTATACAGAAAGCCCTAGCATTTATAGTCAGGCTTTGAAACGACAATTGGATTCCTTTATTCTGCTCGAGGGGGTCGCCCTCATTCAATATGTTGATGACATCTTGCTGGCGGCTGACACTCTGGAGTTGTGTGAAAAAAGTACGTTATCCTTACTTTCTTTTTTAGCGTCCCACAATCATAAGGTATCTAGGAAGAAATTGCAATTCTGTAGACCAAAGGTGACTTATTTGGGTCACCTTTTGTCTAAGGAGGGACGTGCACTCACACCGGATCGTATCCAAGTAATTTTGGATACACCGAGACCGTCCACACAGAAGGATGTGCGTGCATTTTTGGGCCTTGTTTCTTTTTGTAGACAGTGGATATTGGGGTTTTCGCACATAGCTAAGCCATTGTTAGCCCTTTTGACAAAGGACACGCCTATCCCAATCCCTTGGTCAGATGAGTGTGATACTGCTTTTCAGCAACTACGACAGGCCCTTTGTTCAGCACCAGTGTTAGGGACCCCTGATTATGCAAAACCCTTTTCGTTGTATGTGCATGAGAAAGATGGATGTGCATTGTCAGTTTTAGTGCAGATGCACGGCGATAAGCAGCGCCCTTGTGCATATTTTTCGGCTGTACTTGATCCTGTCGCCCGAGCATTACCAGGGTGTTTTCGCTCGGTTGCGGCGACAGCTGTGTCAATACGCCAAAGCGAGGGAATTTTGTTATCTCATAAGCTGTTGGTATTAGTCCCCCATGCTGTTGATGCCCTGCTTAATCAAACAAAGACGCAGCATTTGACCAGTGCCCGTTTAACGGGATATGAGTTGACACTTTTGGCTCCTCATATTACGTTGAAAAGGTGCGTAACGTTAAACCCGGCAACATTGTTGCCATACCCCGAAACCCAGCCTGAGGCGCGGAAAGCGCATGATTGTATTCTCATGACTGAGGAACAAACAAAGGGTCGTATTGATCTCCAGGATACGCCCTTTCCAGATGTAGATGGAGAACTGTGGGTGGATGGATCCTGTCTGAAGCTACCAGATGGTACGACTTCAGCAGCATATGCAATTACCACATTACAAACGATAGTGGAGACAGCACGCATACCACAGAAATCAGCTCAAGCAGCGGAACTGATAGCATTAACACGAGCATGTGAGCTCAGTACAGGACTGTGTGTGAATGTTTATACAGATAGCCGCTATGCCTTCGGAGTAGCGCATGACTTCGGCCTACTCTGGAAGGAGAGAGGGTTTTTAACGTCACATGGAGTACAGATAATGCATGGAGAGTTAGTTCATAACCTTTTAACTGCATTGACATACCCAAAGAAAATTGCCATCGTTAAGTGTAGCGCCCATAGGAAAGTGGTTGATAAAGTTGGAGAAGGGAATGCGTTAGCGGATCGAGTAGCACGGGAGACTGCGATGCAGCCCGGTACTACTGCCATGTATGTAGTGAAGTCACAGGTGGAGAGATGGCATGATGCGAAGGAGGAAGTGCGAGAAATGCAAAGGACCGCTTCTGACAAAGAGCGGGAACAATGGGCTAGCGAGGGAGAACTGGATGACGAGGGTTGCTGGAGAAATAAGCAGATGGATAGATGGAAATTACCCACGGCCTTTGTACAACCTATGAAGTACTGGGTATTTTAGACCCAGCGGTGCAGGGGCACACACCCTATGACTTCTGGGTTTCACCCTGTTCCGGACCTACAGAAACACAGAGTCTTCTGGGTGAAGTCAAAGATTCGTTTATTGGCTGCAGACCAATGACAGGTATCCTAGAAGTACAACAGCGTGTATGTTCTCAGGAGACTGCTGAAAATCATAGGAACGGACTTCTCCTTAAGTACAAAATATCATGCTCCAGGCACACATTCCTTGGTTTACGATATGGCCATTACAAGTATACATTACAAACGAAAAAGCAGAGTCATGATGACCATCCCACATTCCAGTTCGGCCAGCCCACAATGATTTACACAGTAAGGTTCAGATCCCACGTTTGATGTAAAGAGACCCCCCAATAAACATGAGCATCTCCTGTTTTGGGAAACAAGTCATAAAGCAGGAACAAGCAGGTGTGGAAGAGATTAGCCGGGGGATTGTGTAGAATGAAAGGGTTTTATGACGGGTCAAGCCCTGATGCTAATCACAGGTGGACGGAGGAAGGGGAGCTCGTGAGACCGGTTTGACCCAGGGCAGCAGAGCCAGCTGCCCAGGTCACGGAGAAGTCAGAGGGAAAGCCCATGTACTGTGAGGCCCGTATTTACTCCATTATAGCCTATGTGAGGGCAATGACAAGATGGCCACTGCTTCCAAAATGGAACCCGCGTAGTGGAGCAGAATAACGTGTACACAGTGCATTCATAGCTAGAACGATATATAAAGTACTCGTACATGCCGCATTTACCATTTGCGGTTCGCTAATACCAAGATAGACAGGGGTAGGGCCCTGTCCCCTACGCGGTCCCGAATATTAAAGTACGACAGACCCTCCTTTTGCCCTTACATAGGCAATTACTATACTCATCTTAATCCGAGTCTAGGTCAATGTCCGCAAAGTCATGGAGATGCTGCTGTAGCATCATCCTATTACTTAGCTCGTCCCTCGATACAGGTTTCCTTACACATAAGGTAGCACAGAGGCCACATATCGCAGGAGCACACTGTATGCACAGACAGAACAGGAAAAGAATGGCTAAGATCATTCCAATGACCATCAGAACTTTCCAACCCCAGGCAGATATCAATTCCCAGAACCACCCCACCAGTGACCAATCTCCCTTATCCACGTGTATGGCTTCAGATATTTTATGGAGTTTGGAGATGGCTTGATACACTGTTGGAGCATTATCTGGTATGAAAATGCAGCAACTGGATTGGATGACCTTGCATACCCCACCGCGGTCTGCAAGAATAACGTCTAGAACCATGCGGTTCTGCAGAGTCATAAGGCGATCCGCTTGGAGCTCAGCTGTCAGATTACTAAGGGCACCAGCCGTTACATTGACAGTGGATTCAACCACACGTGTCAGCTGTCTCAGGTTCCTACTATTGACCATAGGTCCCCAAAACGGCAGGAAACCCAAGAAGAAGTCTCCTGCTTCCTGACCGGCAGTATCCTCCTTACTAATCACACCTCTCACAACTCTGGTCTTGTGATAGTCAGAGGCAGCAGTAAATGTCGGCGGTAGCAAGTTCGCAATATAACATGTGCCCGAGAAATCAGGGGGCAGCCATGTATATGCTCGGTCATTACAGATGAAATATGTGCCCTTGGCAGCTAGAAACGCAGGGGAAAACTGTGACGGGAAAGTATACGTTTCAGTACAGTCACTTCTTCCCAGTTGAGCTCTAGGATTCTGACCATTACCCTGTAAGCAGAACCGACCCATGTGGGGTACGACCCAGATTGGAGATGAGATTTTTCGCTGTCTTTCACCCAGACTAATACTATACCCCGTCGCGTTCCATCCTACATAAGGTCTCAACTCGTCTTTGGGAATAGATGAGTATGCATTGATATCCCTACTCATATCGGCAACTCCTTTCATCAAAGCCTTATTATTGGTGATAGGTCTGATGGAACGCGGTTGGCGAGGGGAGTATGTATCTAGAGCATAGAGAAACATGGTTTGGAATGCCCATGACGATCCATTGTAACTGTACGGCAGCACCAGGTAGGGAATACCTTTGTTAATGGTATGTGGCATTAACCCACACACCCAGCAATTGGTCGTATTCATTACTAGTTGGTGCTGGTGCAAGAGTTGGATAAACAAGTTATTTACAAACTCTGATCGTCTGGTCTGTTCGTGCTCAGGCAAAGGGTGAAAAGAGTGAGAGGAGGCAGTGGAAAGAGATATAGGCTGTTGAGTGGGTGCAATGGGCTTTTGAGCGGAGAAAAACACAAATCCTACAATAAACATTATGATACTACACAGTGTAAAAAGGCACAAAAAGACAAAACATTTACTTTTTACAATTCTACACATCCTTGCGTTAAAGTTCATTTCCTCAATCGGTCTCTCCATCTTAAAAAACTCCATCCTCTACTCGGGCCGCTCGCGGCGGATGAGTTTCTTCTGCTAAAGAGTACGCCTGTCAGTCCAGGGAAACGCCCTAGACCAACCAGAACCGTCGACCTAGCGTCTTCGGCCTGTACCCCAAAGTCTTGGCACCGCGACCCTGCGGCAGAACCCGGATGGTGGTTCGAAAAACAAAAATCAAGAAAGTCCTTCAGATGGGAGAGCAAAAATGTCAAAAGGGAAATAATGAGGAAATCTTTATTTGTCCATGGACCTAGGTCTCAAATTATAGCGGAGACGGCCAGGTGCTGTTTGGTCTTGAAACAAAAGTTCAGGCTCAGTGGTGTCCAGTCGACTTGATGGTGGCACAGCTTCCTGCAGAATATTGTCACTCTCTTGGTCTGAAACTGTGCCTTTTAAGCGTGCGTCACTGAATGGTGCAAAACGAGGTACAATGTCTGTCTCTGAGTCGGCGATACCCTCCTTGACCCACTGGTCATATGGCAGAGGCAAGGGGACTACTTTGCAGTGGGTACCATGAACCCAGTGCTTCTTCCCTTTCACTCGCACTGCTGATCTTGTTGAGAGAAGAACAAGATGAGGGCCGATCCAGCGAGGCTCGTCGTTGCTCTTGCGCTGGAAATTCCGGACCAGGACCCACGAGCCAGGGTTGATAGGGTGTCCAGGAGGTTCAGAGGCTTGGGGAAGAGTATCATGTACCTGTTGGTGCAAAACACGCAGTTTAACCGTCAAATCATACAGGTAATCGAGCAGTACTGGATGCTCTATTTCACTAAATTTCGCCGGTCTTGGCACGCCCCATACATTAGCCGGGCGGCCAAAGACGACCTCATAGGGACTAAGTGAGTGTATGGTCATTCTGGTGGACAGGAGTGCTAGAGGTAGAGCGTCAGGCCATTTAAGACCGGTGCTCGCCTGGATTTTAGCCAGCTTGAGCTTTAAGGCTCCATTGTAGCGTTCTACTAATCCAGCTGATTGGGGGTGATTTGCAGCATGGAACTTCTGCTTTATCCCTAGCCCTTCACATACATTCTTCATCACTTTACCCACAAACTCACTTCCATTATCACACCACACCATTCTTGGCATCCCAAACCTAGGGAAAAACTCTTTCACAAGGGCTTTGGCTGTGGATAGGGCAGTGTTATCTTTCAGAGGATAAGCCTCAATCCATTTTGAGAAAGCACACACAACCACCAGTACATATTTCAGGTTTTTGCATCTTTCCATGTGAATAAAGTCCAGCTGCAAAACTTCAAATGGACATGATGGGGGTGCAAAGTGACCAGCCGGAGTTGGGGTTCCCCTACCAGGGTTGTACTTCAAGCATACTATGCAATTCTTGACCACATTCTCTGCACACTTGGGAATCCCAGCATTCTGCCATACTGGAGCCAACAACTTGCATATACCTTTCGTACTGATATGTGCCATTCCATGTGCCATAGTAACCACTGGAAGCACATATGCATCAGGCAACAACCATCGCCTATGTTCTGTCAGATCAATCCAACAACCATTCTCATCCAACTTACCCATACTTTCTCTCCACTTGCTCAACTCTTCTTCTGTGGCTTCAGCTTGAAGCGACTTCACACTCTCTATTGTGTTCTCACACATTCCCACATCACTAACCCATCTTGCGGGGCCTGCAACATACATTCTAGTCTTCACATTCTGTGCTGTTTCTCTCGCGGTCTCATCAGCAAACGCATTCCCACGTCCAACATCATCTGTGACTTTCCTGTGCGCACTACATTTCATGATCGCAACTTGCAACGGTAGGGTCAGTGACTCAAGGAGATCATTTACCAACTTGCCATTCTGAATTTTAGCTCCATGTGACGTCAGGAACCCACGCTCTTTCCACAAACGCCCAAAATTATGAGCCACGCCAAAGGCGTACTGGCTATCTGTGTATATGTTCACTCTCATTCCTTCAGACAACACACATGCTCTCGTGAGGGCGATTAATTCTGCTGCTTGGGCCGAATTATGTGGCACTCGTGCAGTTTCCACGACCGTGTGCAAAGTCGTGATAGCATAGGCAGCAGTCGTGTCACCATTAGGGAGCTTGAAACAGGACCCATCTACCCATAAAGTGCCATCACACTCAGTCAGGGGAGTATCTTTTAGATCTACTCTCCCTTTCGTCTCTTCTTCTGTCCTGAACAGACAGTCATGTTGCTCAATCTCATCTGAGTCTGCTGGAATTGGCAACAATGTGGCTGGATTCAGCGTATTGCATCTCTTTATGTGTATGTGATTAGCTAACAGTGTAAGTTCGTAGCCCGATAATCGTGCACTAGTCAAGTGTTGTGTCTTGGTCCTATTTAATAATGTGTCTACAGCATGTGGAACCATAACAATCAATGTATTGTCCATTACCAAACCAGCCGATTGTCGGATAGACATCGCTGCAGCAGCTGTCGCTCTTAGACAGCTTGGCAATGCCCTCGCTACAGGGTCCAAGGTAGATGAAAAATATGCGCATGGGCGCGGTCTGTCACCAAAAGGCTGTGTTAACACTGACAACGCACATCCATCTTTCTCGTGAACATACAATGTAAAAGGCTTACTGTAGTCGGGAGTACCCAACACAGGTGCTGAACATAATGCATTACGCAATTCCACAAAACATTTCTGGCACTCTTCAGACCATGGGATAGGATTCGGTGTGTCTTTGCATGTTAAGGCTAACAAAGGTTTTGCCAATAAAGAAAAACTAGGGATCCAATGCCTACAGTATGAAGTGATGCCCAAGAAAGCACGTACTTCTCTCTGTGTTTTTGGCACACTCAACTGTGCAATGGCTTGAATTCTTTCTGGGGTCAGTTTCCTTCCCTCCTTCGATAAGAGATGACCTAAGTAGGTCACTTCTTGTCGACAATATTGCAGCTTAGAGAGAGACACTTTGTGATGGAAAGCAGATAAATGGCGCAACAGTGACAATGTGGCTTCTTTACAGATCTTCTCAGTATCCGCGGCGATCAGTAAATCGTCCACGTACTGAATCAGGATAGCGCCACTAGGTAAAACAAGTGCATCAAGCTGCGCTTTCAAAGCCTGACTGTATATGGATGGACTCTCACAGTAGCCCTGGGGAGCGCGTCTGAAGCGGAAGCTTCGGCCTCCCAGACTAAACCCAAAAATATCTCTACTCTCTTCTGCAATTGGGATACTAAAGAAAGCATTCTTTAAATCGATCACCGAAAACCATGCAGCAGAGGCTGGAATCATCGTTAACAAGGCAGTTATATCGGGGACAACCGGGAACTGTGGCACAACGATCTTATTAACCTCTCTAAGATCAATCACAAACCTGTAAACAGGTGGCTGTGAAGGATCCGTTCGTTTTAAGACAGGTAAGATCGGACTATTGCAAACGTTGCCTCTTGTCTCTTCAATCACACCCTTATGAATCAAGTCGCTGACAATGTCTAACAATGCTTTCTGCCCTTCATTAGAGATCTTGTACTGGGGAATACGTGGCAGTCTGACATTAGCCTTTAAAGTCACCACATATGGCGGTATCTCTAAGAGGCCCACATCATTGGGACCAATAGCCCAAAGGGCATCCGGAAGGGATGACAATTCAGGTGGCATCGTGTTTTTAGACAAATACATTGGGGAAATCACTTTCTTGCCTAATGTAAGTTGTACTCCTGAAGGAGAACAATACAGTGTAGCGTGTAATCTTTTCAACAAATCTAATCCCAGCAAATTCTCACCACAACCTGTTGTCAGGATCAGGGGTGCTTTCAGCTTGCAAGGTCCAACAGAAAGTGACATGGGACAGGAAATCGGGTTCCTAACTGGGGCGCCAGAAAAACCTACTGAAACATTTATATCGCCAGACAAAGGTGCGCCAGGGAGTTTTGAATGCATGATTGAACTCTTTGCAGCACCAGTGTCTAGCAGAAAAGGCTCCGTTACATTTGCTGTCGTCACCTCAACATACGGTCCACTCTGATCCACTGGCACTGAAACAACTCCCTCTCTCTGTCTATGGCTGTCCTAGTAATCATTACTTTCTGCATCACCGTCCTCTGCATAATAATCATTATTATAATACTGGGCCGTATTACTAATCGCGTTAACTTGCTGATCAAAGCTATTGATGGCACTTTGAGGCGGCAGAGGACGCGCGTTCTGGGGAGCATTTCCACGCCCTCTGCCTCTAGGAGCTTGCTGACCACCCCTACCTCTTGCGCCATACATATTACCGTTCCGCTGCATTAATTTAGGGCAACTATATTTAAAATGACCTTCCTCTTTGCAGTATGAACATTGGTTGGGACCTACAGGGACACGTGGTTGATAATACCCATTCATTTGCTGGTTGTTCTGAAACTGTTGGGGTTGGTGATAGACACCTTGTGGTTGTCTATAATTATTCTGACCTCCACGTGGCGGATAGGCCTGCTGTAAAAGGACCTTTGTCTTTAATTCCTTCGTTTTCTTTTCTGTTCTATCTTTCTCGTCCTTATCTCTATTTTCATAATACTGTGCAGTAGCCAGTATTTGCGCTGAAGAAGAAACAGCCCAGGAACTCTCTGAATCTTTTAACTTTTTACACAGGTCAGGAAGTAGATTCTGCACAAACTTATCCACAAATAACCGTTGGCCACCCTCAGTACTCATATCTTGCCCACTGTGGTCAATAAACGTTTCTTCAAACCTAGTAAAGAAGTCTGACACTGTCTCATCTTTCTTCTGCTTGCATGCAGATAACTTGTCCCAATTTACGCGCATCGCAGGCATTATTGTCTTCATATACATGATGATTCTACCAGGCAGTTCAGCTACTAAAGGTTCTGGTTTCGCACCACCAGTTTGTCTAGCATCAGCAGCAACAATGTTGGCCCATGTATCCCCTAGTTCTGCATTGTGATCTACATTACGAATTGATCCCCATAGAGGCTGTGGAACAACATTGCCAAACAACATGTCTATATCGGCCAGATTCATAATGCATGACCCTGCCGTCTGTGACAACTCTTTATAATAACCTGCTGGGTTCTTACGGGGATCAGGTAAGGACTGCTTAAGCGCTAACACTTCAGAGCGCTTCCATGGAACATGCACCCAAACACGCTGGAAATGCGCTGCCACAGCGGGGTTACCACCGACAGCTGCAACCGCTTCCTTCCATACCGGGGGAACTTCTCTCATGGGGTATTGTCGCGCTTTTGCCTTTTTCCCCACAAGGATCTCTTGTTCAAACAATGACTGTTGGCAATCGTCATTCCTAAGTGACAATACAACCGCAACTGCTTTATCTACTTCGCGGTCCACAATTATACCAGTTCCAAAATCGAACCTCACTCTACACAACTCCTGCGGGTTCGGATTTTTACCACTATCCTCCAATTCTTCACAGAGAATTTCGCACATTTTCTCGAACACATATCTCTGTTTAGGGGCATCCCATTGATGGAAAGTGTTGACAACTGATTCCACATCATAAAGTGAAGGAAAAACGATCCATCTACGCGCCATGTGATCTATTACCTTTTTCTCATCGGGGTTAGGCAATTGGCTGCGTAACTGCTTACGCTGTACACCAGGAGTTGCACCAGATGACCCAAAGAGAGGAGACATTAATGTAGTAACCACATTAGCTAAGCGCTGTCGCGCTGAAGGAGAAGCTGAGGCGAGAACAGGGGGAAAAACAGAGGGAAGAAAAGAGGATGTAGAGACAGGTACTGGAGTGGTGGAAGGAAGAGTGTTAGGGGAGGCAGTTACTGGATTAGGCAAAGTCGCAGGAAGTGCGGGGGCAGTTGGAAGCACAACTGGCGGCGCTTGAGAGGGCTGCGCTACAGGAATAGGAACTGGCTGCAAAGCAACTAGCGGTTGCGGCAAGGCTTGCAGTATATGCACTGGAGGCGGCATATTTTCAAGCTGTGGAGGCGCCGTGGTAGTCTGAGCATACGGGGTGGCGAACTCAACAAATGTGACATCAAGGGATCTTTCTCCTTTTCTTCTGACTCATCCTGCTTAGAATGTGGCAAAGCTGGGTAACATTTGTCAATCCCTAACTTACGCTGCCTGTGCAATTGCTCATTCATTTGCTCCTCTTCATTGTCTTTAAATTGTACAGCTGCTTGCATTACTGACATACCTCTCTCTCTTTTATTCTTTTTCGCTAACTTAATTTCCTTCTGTTTGGCTTCCTTTCGCCATAAGCGGAAAGAGTCAAACATCGCCGGCCGGGCTTTTTTCTTAAACAATTTAATTTCCAGATTATCTAAAATATCGGTATCAAAACTACCATTTTGGGGCCATTTTAAAACACCATCTTTCCTGGTGTAGTGGATCCACACTTCGTTATATGCAATGGGGCCTACGCCATGTTTCACATAGAGCTCATAAGTTGGAGTTCCAACCGGAGGAACCGGACATGATTCCTCTAGCTGGAAATCTTTTCCACAACCCAAACAGAATAATCTACCAAATAGTCCAGAACCAGGCATCTTCGCTCACTAGTCTAGATCCAAACGTCAAAGGATTATCGATTACGATAGCCTCGTGAATACACGAGTCCTCTGGTTTTGGCGTTTGCAAACTCCAAAGTACCAATTCAAATGATCCCGAAGGATACCAAAACAAATGGGAGACGCTCCACTTATACTTAACTGAATATTGCTGATCGATGGCGTCACCAGAAGACTCTCTCGATTGTTTCGCTCTCTCAAAACTCGTCAAGGGTCCAAAACAGGTCGATTAATCAGGGCAGCAGTCCTTCGTAGCCGTCGGGACGCGGAGAACCTCGCAGAAAAGACTTTCGGACCACGTCGACATGCAGGGGTCGATGAAGTGGCGGCCTTCCTCCGGAATTTCCACACAAAGCTCCTCACGAACCTCTGGCTTGGACTGGTACCGCTGAAATCGCCCCATGTTGGGCGCCAAACTGAAGTACTGGGTATTTTAGACCCAGCGGTGCAGGGGCACACACCCTATGACTTCTGGGTTTCACCCTGTTCCGGACCTACAGAAACACAGAGTCTTCTGGGTGAAGTCAAAGATTCGTTTATTGGCTGCAGACCAATGACAGGTATCCTAGAAGTACAACAGCGTGTATGTTCTCAGGAGACTGCTGAAAATCATAGGAACGGACTTCTCCTTAAGTACAAAATATCATGCTCCAGGCACACATTCCTTGGTTTACGATATGGCCATTACAAGTATACATTACAAACGAAAAAGCAGAGTCATGATGACCATCCCACATTCCAGTTCGGCCAGCCCACAATGATTTACACAGTAAGGTTCAGATCCCACGTTTGATGTAAAGAGACCCCCCAATAAACATGAGCATCTCCTGTTTTGGGAAACAAGTCATAAAGCAGGAACAAGCAGGTGTGGAAGAGATTAGCCGGGGATTGTGTAGAATGAAAGGGTTTTATGACGGGTCAAGCCCTGATGCTAATCACAGGTGGACGGAGGAAGGGGAGCTCGTGAGACCGGTTTGACCCAGGGCAGCAGAGCCAGCTGCCCAGGTCACGGAGAAGTCAGAGGGAAAGCCCATGTACTGTGAGGCCCGTATTTACTCCATTATAGCCTATGTGAGGGCAATGACAAGATGGCCACTGCTTTCAAAATGGAACCCGCGTAGTGGAGCAGAATAACGTGTACACAGTGCATTCATAGCTAGAACGATATATAAAGTACTCGTACATGCCGCATTTACCATTTGCGGTTCGCTAATACCAAGATAGACAGGGGTAGGGCCCTGTCCCCTACGCGGTCCCGAATATTAAAGTACGACACCTATGGTTCAGATGGCACATGGGCTAGCACATGTTGGAGCTTCCGCAATTGTGAAATTGCTTACCCAAGTCTGGGAGCATCCGGAGATTGCTAGCACAGCAAAGAGGGTGGTGCAGACCTGTATGATTTGCCTGAGGTATAACCCAGGAAAGGGTACTCGAACTCCAGCAGGAGGGTTTGTGACACCCACTGCACCTTTTGAGGTTCTGCAGATGGATTATATCCAATTGGAGCGCTGTAATAATCTGAAGTATGTTCTAGTAGTGGTCTGCGCTTTCAGCAAATGGGTTGAAGCGTACCCTACGAAAGACAATACTGCGATGACTACTGCGAAGATGCTGCTGAAAGAGTTCTTCCCTCGGTATGGCGTCTGTAGACTTCTGTGGAGTGATAATGGCCCTCACTTTGTAGCGGATGTTATAAAGTACGTCTTGAAGGGCCTAGGCATCACTCAGAAGTTCCACGCCGTGTTTCACCCTCAGTCTGCAGGCCTAGTTGAGAAGTATAATGGTACACTGAAGCTTAAGATCGCCAAAATTCAAGCTTCGACGTCTTTGACTTGGCCAGACGCTCTGCCACTGGCGTTATTGTCAATTAGATCAGTACCGCACTCTCGAACTGGCCTTACGCCATATGAGATTGTTTTTGGACGCCCAATGAATATTTGGGGTCCACCCAGACCTAAGGCTGTGTATGATGTACCTTGTGTAATGATGAGCGATTATCTGGCACAGTTAACGGATAACTTGGTTTCTATCCATCAACAGGTCCGAGAGGCGCTCCCTGATCGGTCTACCGGCGAAGGACATGGTCTCCGGCCCGGTGACCATGTCATGGTGAAAGTCTTCGACAGAACGAACAGTTTGGAGCCGAGATGGGTGGGCCCTGAGCAGGTCCTCCTCGCAACGAGGACGGCTGTGCGAGTCTCCAACCGAAAGAATTGGATCCACTCTCTGCAATGTAGGAAGGTGCCGCCCGGATTGGTGGAACCTGCCGTGCTGACCGATCAACGAGAAATTTTGGCTGCAGAGACAGGCCGTGCTGCGGAGCCAAATGCCACTGAGGAGCTCTTTCCAGACCACGCGACTCCTGGAGGAAGGCGATATCATCTTCGACCAAGGAAGTGAGTTTTCCAGTACCGGGACATACTGTCAGAACGGCCCTTGGGTTAGTGAAACGGAGAGCCGATGAGGCAAGGGGGGGGGATCAGCCCTGCATTAGTGTAGCGACACCCGTTTTGGCCCGCTGGTGAAGAAATCAACCCAAGGGGAAGAGTTCTGACAGACTTTTAGTTTCAGGAAGATATTGGGTTTTATTTTTGTTTTGATATGGAGAAAAAGAAAATCCTTTGTGCATTAGGGTTCATGTTGACAGTAGCCATTGTTGGGATAACCACATGGTTCGTGGAGGATGTAACTCCCGCTCGGAAGATTCTTGTGTTGACAACTCCGGTGCCTGAGGAGCACTACTTTTATACATTACCGTATCAAGAGTTGAAGCATCGACAATCTTACTTGAATAACACTTTCATCCAGATGCTGCATCATACCCACGTTGCTACGAATGCTACGAACTGTTGGATATGTGGGATGATGCCAGCTCATCAGAAGAAAGGAGGAACGCCATTTATACCACTTCCTTTCTCTCATAATGGCTCTTGTAGAGCATGGTATACTTTGCTTTTTGCCACTCGGAAACCGACAGTGGGACGATTGCTTTTTAGACTTAATAAAGAATGCCATCAAGACAAAAATGGGTATCCACAAGTGAATGGGACAATTTGGGAGTGGGAAGAGTACCGACCAGACAATGAATCCATTCCCTACATCTTCACGAACACAAGAGACACTGTGGGAAAAGACAAATTTGTGATCCAAGTAGCACAAGCTCAAGCGGACCTGTGTGTCCAGAGTGTGGGTTCCATCCCTGTTGGTGTTAGTGATTGCATTACTGTTTTGAATATTGATGGGTTGAACAATAGTACCTTCTTGGCCTCCCATAATACGTATTTTGTGTGTGGAAATAGAGGTTACTTATTACCGTCTGCCGGCTGGGTGGTCTGGGGTATGCTATGTATCATTTCTATTACCTCCTGTATTCCTAGTACCCGCATCTTATCATAAGGATCTGAAATTATTGAATAATGTGACTGTAAATAGGTATAAACGTACTTTATCAATTGATGATGTAGATCAGACTGATACCAGTCTGCAACAGTATATTGATTTTAACTTAGGACTGTTTTTCTTTGTTGGAGCTGCCCTGAACAGTAGGAAGATCCGAAGGTTAACAAGAGTGGTAGAAGCTGTGACAAATCAGACTGCTGCTGCTCTTGGGAATCTTACGGAGGAATTGCAGATTACTAGAATTGTTGCATTGCAGAATCGTATGGTATTAGACGTTATGCTAGCTGACAGAGGAGGAGCATGTAAAATTATTGGAAGTAGCTGTTGTGTGTTTATCCCTGATCATACGCCATCAGTTTATAATGCCATCAATAAACTGCACAAAATTGCAGCTGAGATCCATACAGAAAACGGCACTTGGTCCTTTTCTGGATGGTTTTGGGCGTTAATTACTGCCTGGGGATGGAAGGTTCTAACTGGTCTCTGCATTATTGTGGCGGTTCTGTTTTCGTGCTGTATCTACGTTCAATGTGGTCCCTTGCTCTGCTCATTATGTGTATCATTCTGTATCCCTGATAAGAAAGCTATTGCCGATGTTGCCCACCAAAAACGTTTAGCTAAAGAAGTTGAAGAAATGATGACAATTGACATATATGATGATTATCCTAACAAACCGGATGTCTTCAGTAAATGCTGAAAGGGTCGTCTGTTGTAAATTGAAACAACGATGTGATTAAGCATTTACTAAAGACATCAATTCCCCTTTTATAGATCGTGTTTTCTCTGTTATGTTGACCGAAGCTTGGACTCCATTTTGTATTGTCATGCTTCCACGTGTTTCCCACGAGAAGAGTCCAACCTCTGTGTTAGTTGCTCTTGCAATCTGCCTAGTAACAGTCTATAAATAGCTCCTTTGTCTATCTGGCACATGCCCAGACTTGACCACATCTGTTATCAGTTAGCCTTGCTTGACCATGTTTTCGCGGGCTCAAGGAGTGCGTTAGCTCCGCCCACATATTGATTCAGTATCGAAAATGACCATAAATGGTAATGTTCTTCGGCCTCATGTTGTATCCACCCACTTATGAGCCCCTCTGTTGTGTATAAAAGGGGACCATGTACGAAGGTTCTTTGTGCTACTCTATGCAATACTGAAGAGTGTTGTGTGGATTGTAGGACCACCCTTAAGGGTTAATAAATGCTGTCTTTGTACTTTGCAGTTTCCGTGCCAACTTCCTTATAGATTCCATTACAGGAGAGCGAACCCTTGTGTCCTGCGGGCCTAGCTGGGGCCTGTATTCATCACCTCACTTAATTTCCATACCCAGCACTTTCAGACTGGTAGGTATGAGTAGTTCACTTCACACCCCCTCTATAGCACACCCTAAACACCTCACAGAGGTTACAGTGCTCCTACCCTCCTCTTTCCTACTTTTTTTGACCCTTTTTCCCCTTACTCGCTTCAACAGAATCACAAAATGGCGGCCAGCACTTCCTAGTTGCAACCACTCACAGCGCTCCTAACCAATAAAAAGCAAGCACACCTCAGCCAATCAGATGGCAGAATTCCCAAATAGCGATATCTGTAAATTTCGATATTTCTCAAAAACTACTGAATGGATTTACACCAAATAGGAGTGCTTTCTAGACCATTCACCCGTTCGACCTGTAGCCTTGTCTAAAGTTTCCTATGGAAATTAACATGGAGAAAACACGTTTTGGGACCCCCTTTGTTCTCGGATCCCCTTGACTCCCCCAAACTTTCAACATAGGAGCTGGTATGAACAAAAAATTAGTTTGGCAAATTTCATGAAGATTCATCAAACGACGCTAAAGTTATAGGTAAAAGAAAAATGCTCTTCCTATGGAAACTTGGTCCCAACTATAACTACCTACTGGCGACCACCAGTAGGTAATATATACATATATATTATATATATATATATATATATATATATATATATATATATATGAACTCGACGCTGTAATTCCTTTGTGCTCGAAACACACAGCAGCCACAGACAACTCTTAAGCTTCAAAACAGTCGTTTATTGGAGGAACTGCATGAGCTACAGACATCTTTCCATAACTTCCAGCCATACCTTCAAGATGCTAGTATGAATCGTAGGACATAGCTATATTTTCTGGTGCAAGAGGTATGCAGAACACAGACGTATTGACTTAGACCTAGGTTTACAAAATATGAACATTAATTGGTTTGCACAGAGAAGATTGAAGTGGCACCAATTGCTACCTTTGGTTAAAACCTCTTTGCATCTTCCACACCCTGACCTCATGATTGTGCATTGTGGTGGAAATAACCTAGGCACATTGACTGGGGTAGGTTTGGAAATGCTTATGAAGGACACCTTTGGACACCTCAGCTCAGCACCATGTGACTCTGGGCAATAGCTCACTTAATAGCTCACATAATTTCCATGCTGGCCTCGAGGGCCTTCAGACCTATAGGGGTGAGTAGTTTGCGCTTTACAAATACTGTATTGATTTGATACGCACAAATTTACCTTCACACCCCTGTATAACACCCCCAAGCACCATACACGTTACAATGTTAGAAACAAAAGTTCCTCCGAGTAGGTATAACTTCATGCTGACACTACTTGACAGATGTGGCACAGCAGCCAGTGCACATGACTTCACAGCATATGACATACAGTTTGGACTCACGCTTTCATCCCCGACTCCGGCAGCACTTCAGCTTAGCACCATGAGACTCTAGACAATACCGCACATATTTTCCGTACCCCCGGACTTTCAAACCAGTAGGAGTCAGTAGTTCGTCCTAGTAGGTATAAACACATGCTGACACCACTTCCACATGTGTGCTGCAGCGGCCAGGGCACATGACTTCACACCATAAGACACACAGTTTAGGCTCACGCTTTCATCCCTGACTCCCGCAGCAGCTCACCTTAGCAGCATCAAACTCTACGCAATACCTCACTTAATTTCCATACCCAGCACTTTCAGACTGGTAGGTATGAGTAGTTCACTTCAGACCCCCTCTATAGCACACCCTAAACAACCCACAGAGGTTACAGTGCTCCTACCCTCCTCTTTCCTACTTTTTTTGCCCCTTTTTCCCCTTACTCGCTTCGACAGAATCACAAAATGGCGGCCAGCACTTCCTAGTTGCAACCACTCACAGAGCTCCTAACCAATAAAAAGCAAGCACACCTCAGCCAATCAGATGGCAGAATTCCCAAATAGCGATATCTGTAAATTTCGATATTTCTCAATAACTACTGAACGGATTTACACCAAATAGGAGTGCTTTCTAGACCATTCACCCGTTCAACCTGTATCCTTGTCTAAAGTTTCCTATGGAAATTAACATGGAGAAAACACGTTTTGGGACCCTCTTTTTTCTTGGACCCCCTTGATGAATCACCCCCAAACTCTCAACATAGGAGCTGGTATGAACAAAAAATTAGTTTGGCAAATTTCATGAAGATTAATCAAACGACGCTAAAGTTATAGGTAAAAGAAAAATGCTCTTCCTATGGAAACTTGGTCCTAACTATAACTACCTACTGGCGACCGCCAGTAGGTAATATATACATATATATATATATGAACTCGACACTGTAATTCCTTTGTGCTCGAAACACACAGCAGCCACGGACAACTCTTAAGCTTCAAAACAGTCCTTTATTGGAGGAACTGCATGAGCTACAGACATCTTTCCATAACTTCCAGCCATACCTTCAAAATGCTAGTATGAATTGTGGGACATAGCTATATTTTCTGGTGCAAGAGGTATGCAGAACACAGACGTATTGACTTAGACCTAGGTTTACAAAATATGAACATTAATTGGTTTGCACAGAGAAGATTGAAGTGGCACCAATTGCTACCTTTGGTTAAAACCTCTTTGCATCTTCCACACCCTGACCTCATGATTGTGCATTGTGGTGGAAATAACCTAGGCACATTGACTGGGGTAGGTTTGGAAATGCTTATGAAGGACACCTTTGGACACCTCAGCTCCGCATCATGTGACTCTGGGCAATAGCTCACTTAATAGCTCACATAATTTCCACGCTGGCCTCGAGGGCCTTCAGACCTATAGGGGTGAGTAGTTTGCGCTTTACGAATACCGTATTGATTTGATACGCACAAATTTACCTTCACACCCCTGTATAACACCCCCAAGCACCAAACACGTTACAATGTTAGAAACAAAAGTTCCTCTGAGTAGGTATAACTACATGCTGACACTACTTGACAGATGTGGCACAGCGGCCAGTGCACATGACTTCACAGCATATGACATACAGTTTGGACTCACGCTTTCATCCCTGACTCCGGCAGCACTTCAGCTTAGCACCATGAGACTCTAGACAATACCTCACATATTTTCCATACCCCCGGACTTTCAAACCAGTAGGAGTCAGTAGTTCGTCCTAGTAGGTATAAACACATGCTGACACCACTTCCACATGTGTGCTGCAGCGGCCAGGGCACATGACTTCACACCATAAGACACACAGTTTAGGCTCACGCTTTCATCCCTGACTCCCGCAGCAGCTCTCCTTAGCAGCATCAAACTCTACGCAATACCTCACTTAATTTCCATACCCAGCACTTTCAGACTGGTAGGTATGAGTAGTTCACTTCACTCCCCCTCTATAGCACACCCTAAACACCCCACAGAGGTTACAGTGCTCCTACCCTCCTCTTTCCTACTTTTTTTGCCCCTTTTTCCCCTTACTCGCTTCGACAGAATCACAAAATGGCGGCCAGCACTTCCTAGTTGCAACCACTCACAGAGCTCCTAACCAATAAAAAGCAAGCACACCTCAGCCAATCAGATGGCAGAATTCCCAAATAGCGATATCTGTAAATTTCGATATCTCTCAATAACTACTGAACGGATTTACACCAAATAGGAGTGCTTCTAGACCATTCACCCGTTCGACCTGTAGCCTTGTCTAAAGTTTCCTATGGAAATTAACATGGAGAAAACATGTTTTGGGACCCTCTTTTTTCTCGGACCCCCTTGATGAATCACCCCCAAACTCTCAACATAGGAGCTGGTATGAACAAAAAAATTAGTTTGGCAAATTTCATGAAGATTCATCAAACGATGCTAAAGTTATAGGTAAAAGAAAAATGCCCTTCCTATGGAAACTTGGTCCTAACTATAACTACCTACTGGCGACCGCCAGTAGGTAATATATACATATATATATATATATATATATATATATATATATATATATATATATATATATATATATATATATATATATATATATATATATATATATATATATATGAACTCGACGCTGTAATTCCTTTGTGCTCGAAACACACAGCAGCCACGGACAAATCTTAAGCTTCAAAACAGTCCTTTATTGGAGGAACTGCATGAGCTACAGACATCTTTCCATAACTTCCAGCCATACATTCAAAATGCTAGTATGAATTGTAGGACATAGCTATATTTTCTGGTGCAAGAGGTATGCAGAACACAGACGTATTGACTTAGACCTAGGTTCACAAAATATGAACATTGATTGGTTTGCACAGAGAAGATTGAAGTGGCACCAATTGCTACCTTTGGTTAAAACCTCTTTGCATCTTCCACACCCTGACCTCATGATTGTGCATTGTGGTGGAAATAACCTAGGCACATTGACTGGGGTAGATTTGAAAATGCTTATGAAGGACACCTTTGGACACCTCAGCTCCGCATCATGTGACTCTGGGCAATAGCTCACTTAATAGCTCACATAATTTCCACGCTGGCCTCGAGGGCCTTCAGACCTATAGGGGTGAGTAGTTTGCGCTTTACGAATACCGTATTGATTTGATACGCACAAATTTACCTTCACACCCCTATATAACACCCCCAAGCACCAAACACGTTACAATGTTAGAAACAAAAGTTCCTCTGAGTAGGTATAACTACATGCTGACACTACTTGACAGATGTGGCACAGCGGCCAGTGCACATGACTTCACAGCATATGACATACAGTTTGGACTCACGCTTTCATCCCCGACTCCGGCAGCACTTCAGCTTAGCACCATGAGACTCTAGACAATACCTCACATATTTTCCGTACCCCCGGACTTTCAAACCAGTAGGAGTAAGTAGTTCGTCCTAGTAGGTATAAACACATGCTGACACCACTTCCACATGTGTGCTGCAGCGTCCAGGGCACATGACTTCACACCATAAGACACACAGTTTAGGCTCACGCTTTCATCCCTGACTCCCGCAGCAGCTCACCTTAGCAGCATCAAACTCTACGTAATACCTCACTTAATTTCCATACCCAGCACTTTCAGACTGGTAGGTATGAGTAGTTCACTTCACTCCCCCTCTATAGCACACCCTAAACACCCCACAGAGGTTACAGTGCTCCTACCCTCCTCTTTCCTACTTTTTTTGCCCCTTTTTCCCCTTACTCGCTTCGACAGAATCACAAAATGGCGGCCAGCACTTCCTAGTTGCAACCACTCACAGAGCTCCTAACCTATAAAAAGCAAGCACACCTCAGCCAATCAGATGGCAGAATTCCCAAATAGCGATATCTGTAAATTTCGATATTTCTCAATAACTACTGAACGGATTTCCACCACATAGGAGTGCTTCTAGACCATTCACCCGTTCGACCTGTAGCCTTGTCTAAAGTTTCCTATGGAAATTAACATGGAGAAAACACGTTTTGGGACCCCCTTTTTTCTCAGACCCCCTTGATGAATCACCCCCAAACTTTCAACATAGGAGCTGGTATGAACCAAAAATTAGTTTGGCAAATTTCATGAAGATTCATCAAACGACGCTAAAGTTATAGGTAAAAGAAAAATACTCTTCCTATGGAAACTGGGTCCTAACTATAACTACCTACTGGCGACCGCCAGTTGGTAATATATACATATATATTATATATATATATATATATATATATATATATATATATATATATATATATATATATATATATAAATTCGCGAATTTTTCAAAATAGGTGGGGCGCTACGCTCCGCTCCTACCCTGAAAGTCTCGGGGGGATTTGTCAAGCGGGGGCTGAGATAAAAGGGGGGTCCCAAAACGCGTTTTTCCCATGCATTTTTTCATAGGAACTTTAGACACAGCTACAGCCCGAACGGCTGAACAGAATTACTTGAAATTTGGCAGAGAGGTAGTCCTCAGGTCAGGGAAGTGCCTTTTGTAGGTTTGGTGTAAATCTGTTCAGTAGATTCTGAGAAAATATCCTTTAAATCAATATATATATCTGAACCAGCTTACGGTGCGCTTACGGTACGCTTACCGTACGCGTACGGTGGCGTGCGCGAGCGCGATTCTGATTGGCTCTTAGATCTTAGTAAACATTCGAATCGGTCGAAACCAGGAAGCGGCGGCCGCCATTTCGTGTGTTTCACTCAGAAAAAAAAAGAGTGATATCTTGAAAAGGGGGCAAGGAGGAGAGTTACAGACCCCCTCACATTTGTAAGGGGGTCAAAGAAGGACAGAAAAGTACAAAGACAACATTTATTGATTTTAAAAAAAATCGCGGGGTACGCGTACGGTAAGCTTACAGTAAGCGTACGGTAGAAAAAAAAATAAAAAAATAAATGAAATTCAGATTTAAGTGTTTAGATATTAGGGGGCTCTAAAAAGAGCCGTTGTGTTTATGAAATGATTTTTTAGTGGTACCTACAAGTAAGTACCGATGCAGAGTCTAAGGTTCAAGAGGAAGACTCTGTTCCCTTCATCATTGAAGTGCACACCATCTCCTCTATAAATGTCTTGCATGTCGTAACGCAAGTTGTTGTGGTAAATGGAACCCATACCATAGTCACGGAGGAAAGCAGAAACAGATTTGTTGACGTGCTTTCTTGCTTTGTCAATCTGCGGACAGAAATGATTGGACCAGTTCCATTTTTGCCTTTGGCATATGTTAGAAAACACAAAGGCAGTTTTAGGGAAAAGTGAAAACAGTTGTGCAAAGGTGTCCTTCATAAGCATTTTCAGACCTACCCCAGTCAAAGTGCCTAGGTCATTGCCACCACAGTGCACTATTATGAGGTCAGGGTGTTGGATGTGCATGAAGGATTTCACCAATGGCATCAATTGGTGCCACTTTAACCCTCTCTGACCAATCCATTTAATGTCTACATTTGGCAAAGCAAGGTCTCTCACCATATCTGTTTTCTCTGCATACTTTTCACTCCAGAAGACATAGCTGTGCCCTACAATCCACACTGTGAACATCTTCAAAGGAGAACTGGATGCACTCAGGAGGTGTCTTTCAGTAGAATGGCAATATGAAAAGAAAGACAGTTTGGAAATGGAGGCATACATATTTTTTTCATAAAAAAAAGAACTGATTGGCTGTTTCATACCATTCTACAATAAAAACTAGGCTGTATGTGTAAATTAATAGAAGCATGTTTTGTATTGGTACAGAAAAATGTATTACCAAAGAACAGTACTATGGATTTGCTGTTAGGTTTGAAAAGTCAAGCACTCTTGCTCTGTGGAATTGAAACATTGTTTGGTGAACTTCTGACCTAACTCCACACAGCAGTGTTCCATGAGCTGTTGCTATGGTAGCAGGCAGAAGTCAAGTTGGGGGAAGGGTACTAGGCAGAAGTCAAGTTGGGGGAAGGGTACTTTTGGAAAAGGGTTGGTTTTCAACCAATAGAAATGTGTGATTACATTTGAAAAAAAGGGGGAAGCACTGAGATTTGAAACTAACATGTATATGTGTGGAAAAAGAGAGGGAAAGTTTGCCATTATCTGGTTCTGCTGAGAGGAGAGAGGTGTAAAGAACAGAGATCCTGGCTCTGATAATCTGCTGTTTGAGTGCCACATTTCTTTCACAACTAACTAATTTTAAAGGTGAGTTTAGAGTTTGAGAGGGGATGTATATGGTAAATTAAGAAATGAATATTAGAAATGGGATTCCTTTTGTTGAAGTTGTGTTTATTATTTTCTGTTTTGGGAGAAATTTGAATGTGAAGAACATGTAAAATAATATGGACTATGTTTTCACCATAAATTAAGGTGTACTGGTAAAAATAAAGAATACTTTAAGGGTTTGAGGTTTCAGTCAGTAATGCAAATACATTCAGCATCACTAAGGCTGGTTGCCCTTGCTGGAGTGTAGGCAGACAACCAGGTTACACATGGTGCTGGTCTGAAAAAGCAGTTTGGACATGTGCTTTTTTAAGAATCTGAAAAGTGGATTCATAATGTGTCAGTCTGTAAAAGTGTTTATCACTTGCCAAAAAAAAGAGTAGTAAGTGTGCTTTCAAATTGGCAAAGAAATTTCGTTTTGTGACTAATGTGAAAACATGACTCTGTGTGCATATAGGAATTACAGGCAGAGATTTATTGCGTATTGCTCTGGTGATTTCACAGTTGCATTAGATGGAAAGGGGGAGCCATTTTTTGGTGCAGAAGCAGACTCTTAGCACACACCCAGCTGCTTACCCTGTGGAATCATGCACAGTATTCACAAGCGAGTGGGGTTTGAGGTTTCAGTCAGTAATGCAAATACATTCAGCATCACTAAGGCTGGTTGCCCTTGCTGGAGTGGAGGCAGTCCACCAGGTTACACATGGTGCTGGTCTGAAAAAGCAGTTTGGACATGTGCTTTTTTAAGAATCTGAAAAGTGGATTCATAATGTGTCAGTCTGTAAAAGTGTTTATCACTTGCTAAAAAAAAGAGTTGTAAGTGTGCTTTCAAATTGGCAAAGAAATTTCGTTTTGTGACTAATGTGAAAACATGACTCTGTGTGCATATAGGAATTACAGGCAGAGATTTATTGCGTATTGCTCTGGTGATTTCACAGTTGCATTAAATGGAAAGGGGGAGCCATTTTTTGGTGCAGAAGCAGACTCTTAGCACACACCCAGCTGCTTACCCTGTGGAATCATGCACAGTATTCACAAGCGAGTGGGGTTTGAGGTTTCAGTCAGTAATGCAAATACATTCAGCATCACTAAGGCTGGTTGCCCTTGCTGGAGTGTAGGCAGTCAACCAGGTTACACATGGTGCTGGTCTGAAAAAGCAGTTTGGACATGTGCTTTTTTAAGAATCTGAAAAGTGGATTCATAATGTGTCAGTCTGTAAAAGTGTTTATCACTTGCCAAAAAAAAAGAGTAGTAAGTGTGCTTTCAAAATGGCAAAGAAATTTCGTTTTGTGACTAATGTGAAAACATGACTCTGTGTGCATATAGGAATTACAGGCAGAGATTTATTGCGTATTGCTCTGGTGATTTCACAGTTGCATTAGATGGAAAGGGGGAGCCATTTTTTGGTGCAGAAGCAGACTCTTAGCACACACCCAGCTGCTTACCCTGTGGAATCATGCACAGTATTCACAAGCGAGTGGGGTTTGAGGTTTCAGTCAGTAATGCAAATACATTCAGCATCACTAAGGCTGGTTGCCCTTGCTGGAGTGTAGGCAGTCAACCAGGTTACACATGGTGCTGGTCTGAAAAAGCAGTTTGGACATGTGCTTTTTTAAGAATCTGAAAAGTGGATTCATAATGTGTCAGTCTGTAAAAGTGTTTATCACTTGCCAAAAAAAAGAGTAGTAAGTGTGCTTTCAAATTGGCAAAGAAATTTCGTTTTGTGACTAATGTGAAAACATGACTCTGTGTGCAAATAGGAATTACAGGCAGAGATTTATTGCGTATTGCTCTGGAGATTTCACAGTTGCATTGGATAGAAAGGGGGAGCCATTTTTTGGTGCAGAAGCAGACTCTTAGCACACACCCAGCTGCTAACCATGTGGAATCATGCACAGTATACACAAGCGAGTGGGGTTTGAGGTTTCAGTCAGTAATGCAAATACATTCAGCATCACTAAGGCTGGTTGCCCTTGCTGGAGTATAGGCAGTCAACCAGGTTACACATGGCGCTGGTCTGAAAAAGCAGTTTGGACATGTGCTTTTTTAAGAATCTGAAAAGTGGATTCATAATGTGTCAGTCTGTAAAAGTGTTTATCACTTGCCAAAAAAAAGAGTAGTAAGTGTGCTTTCAAATTGGCAAAGAAATTTCGTTTTGTGACTAATGTGAAAACATGACTCTGTGTGCATATAGGAATTACAGGCAGAGATTTATTGCGTATTGCTCTGGTGATTTCACAGTTGCATTAGATGGAAAGGGGGAGCCATTTTTTGGTGCAGAAGCAGACTCTTAGCACACACCCAGCTGCTTACCCTGTGGAATCATGCACAGTATTCACAAGCGAGTGGGGTTTGAGGTTTCAGTCAGTAATGCAAATACATTCAGCATCACTAAGGCTGGTTGCCCTTGCTGGAGTGTAGGCAGTCAACCAGGTTACACATGGTGCTGGTCTGAAAAAGCAGTTTGGACATGTGCTTTTTTAAGAATCTGAAAAGTGGATTCAAAATGTGACAGACTGTAAAAGTGTTTATCACTTGCCAAAAAAAAGAGTAGTAAGTGTGCTTTCAAATTGGCAAAGAAATTTCGTTTTGTGACTAATGTGAAAACATGACTCTGTGTGCAAATAGGAATTACAGGCAGAGATTTATTGCATATTACTCTGGTGATTTCACAGTTGCATTGGATGGAAAGGGGGAGCCATTTTTTGGTGCAGAAGCAGACTCTTAGCACACACCCAGCTGCTTACCCTGTGGAATCATGCACAGTAATCACAAGCGAGTGGGGTTTGAGGTTTCAGTCAGTAATGCAAATACATTCAGCATCACTAAGGCTGGTTGCCGTTGCTGGAGTGTAGGCAGTCAACCAGGTTACACATGGTGCTGGTCTGAAAAAGTAGTTTTCTGCCTAATTTCAAAGCATGACTTTGTGTGCACACAGGAAATATTTTTAGAAATTTAATTTGTGAAGGTGTTATTGTGATTTTCATTTATAGGAAAGGGGTTTATAGTATTTTAAGATTTCTAAAGAACATAAAAAATGTAGTAATATATTTAAATAAAATAAAGGAATTTTTTTTTAGTTTTTTTCAGGTATTGCTGAAGAGCAGTGAACAAAATTTAAGATGCCTACAAAATCCAGAGTAAAGAAAGACCACAAAAAAAACCTATATTTGAAGACAACTGGAGGACCTAAGTTAGTTGGAGATGCTCATGTTGGGAAAAAGAAAAAATCTTCTGGTAAGCAAACAAAAGATTTTTTAAAGAACATATTCAAAAAAAGGAAAAATGTACAAAATGTCTGTACTGGAAAAAATGTTTTCAATAGAAAAGGAGAGGAAAAAATTGAGCATTTAGTTAATGCAAATATACCTTCTGCAGCTAAAAAGATAAACTTAAACTGAAAAACAGCGTTTAAAGAGATACGTAGAAAAATGTTTCAGAGAAGAGTTATGTCCAATTTGATAAAGGATGTGAAGAAATATAAGCAAAAGGCTAAGTTTTATAAGAGAAAAAAAGAAATTGAAGCCATTGCAGCAAAGGCATTAGAATTAAAAAGGAAACTATTCATTTTAATTTTGATTAGGATGCGTACATTAGATACAATGGTTAATGTACTGAAATCACAAAGCAAAAGGAAAAGAGTAGTGAACAGAACAAACTTTTGTAAAGTGTTTTTAGGAAAATGGATGCATAGTTCAAGTAGTAAACCTTTTTTTAATGAAGAGAGCTATTTTCAAAGTAATAGTTTGCTGCATGCAGTTGACACCAGAGGTCGTGCTTACGAAGTGAAAAATGGTTGCATAATGGAGAAGGAGATAATGGTTCCAAGAGATGAGGTACAAGTGATGGCGGATGAGGCTATGGGGAGACGTCCTAAAGCCCCAGTGTACACTTGGAATTGTAGTAGTATTTGCACTGTGCGTCAGAAATCTATTGATAAATTTCGTGAGTTTCTAAGAGAATATAGTAAAAAAAGTGTAAAACAGAAGATTAAGGTGCTTCAAAGTCTGGATCCATGCAGAGTGAGAGAGAATACTGGTTTGCAGGGTCATTCTCTGGCTTGTCTATCTAGAAAAGTGTGTAATAGTGTTTTCCATCATTTTAGGATGCTGGCTGTTCATCATACTGAAATGAGAAAGTTTGTGAGACGGTTGTATTTTGCTAAAAGTCCAGCAATAAAGTTAGATGAATTGAATAGGGCTCTGTTCCGTGGATCGGTATCAGATGTAGAGAAGGTTGTTGATGAAATTCAGTTTTGTTACTTTGGTCCTGAACAAAACAGTGCAGAAAAGGACACAGTAAATGAGGAAGAAGTGGAAGAGAATGTAGAACCCTCTGTAAGTAAGACATTTAATGATCACATAACAAAATTTGCAATAATCTCTAATGAAAGACCAAATATTACTTGTATTTGTTGCCGCAGAACTCATTATAGAAAACAAACCAGGTATGTTGATCTCTATAGAAAAAGTGAAAATGAAGATAATTATAAGTGGAAGGATTTTGCCACATATATATTTCTTGAAAATTGTTTTGAATTGGGTGAAGTTCAGCGTATTTGTAAATACTGTTATAATAAGTTAGAAGAAAATAGAATGCCGACCAGAGCTGTACATAATAATTTAGAATTGGATGCAATTCCTGCTGAACTTTCTGAATTAAATACATATGAGTCTATACTCATTCAATGTGTTCATCCGTTCCAGACCATAGTACGTATGGAGCCCAAAACTGGTAAATTACCTCCTTCAGATTTACTGAGAGGTTTAAAAGGTAGAGTGGTGTATTTGCCCTTGGATTTGAAAAAAAATATGGAAACTATTGATGCGGATACTTTGGAAACTGAACCATTAATTATTCTGGTTATTGGTGTACCTACAAAGAATAAGAAGATTTGGCAGGAGCTGGTAGATGTACGGAAAGTACAAAGAGCAAATTTGTATTTGAAAAGGAATAACAAATGGTATGAATCAATTTATATAGAAGAAGAAGAAGAAGAAGAAGAAGATTTACAAGAAGACACAGAAACACCAACTGGACAAATTGAAAAAGTGGACAAGTCAAAGGAAGAAGAAATTTATGAACATTTTAGCATACATCCTCTTCATTCAAAAGAAGTTATGGGAGACAATATTGATCTGTTTCAGATGAAGAAAGCAAAAGGAACTCCCGTGAGTGTATGGGAGGAGAGCTTGGAAGCTCGATGTTTTCCGCAGCTGTTTCCTACAGGAAAAGGAGGACGATACGATGAACGTCCAGAACAGATTCCAGCTTCTGAGTATCGGACTACAAGACTATATGCCGAAGATCCCAGATTTCGACAAAGTATTCCTTATTTGTTCCATCTTTTATTTGAAAGCGACTTGTCTGCACTGTCTTATGCAGTAAATCACATTTTAAAAAGTGGAGTACATTTACAAAATGTGTCTGCTAAGGATTTTATGGAGAAAGTGCAGCACCGAGATGATCATTTGGAAACACAACTGATCAATCTGATGGCTTGTCAGCGTGGGACAAATGAATATTGGTACCGATGTCATGGTGAATTAAAATGCATGTTACGGAATTTAGGAACACCAACATGGTTCGTTACTCTAAGCTGTGCTGAGTACGCTTGGGATGATTTACTGGATTTTCTACGAGAGGCAAATTCAAACATTAAAAACATCGAATACAAGACAGCAGGAGAACTGTGCTCATTGGATCCGGTTAATGTTTGCAGATATTTCAATCATAGATTTGAGGCTATGATGTCGTTCACCTGCAATAAAAAAAATCCACCTCTAGGAGAAGTAGTGGATTTCTTTTGGAGAAAAGAGTACCAGGCAAGAGGTGCTCCTCATATTCATATGCTGTTGTGGATCAAGGATGCCCCAAAGTTTGGAACAGATGCTGATGAAGCAGTGTTATCTTACATTGAAGAATATGCAACATGTGCTATACCTAAAAGCACAGAAGAGAAAAAGTTAAAGGAGCAAGTTTTACGTTTCCAAAGTCATCGGTGTGGAAAATACTGTCGACGGAAATACAAGAGCAAAGATAAATACTACACTAAATGTCGATTTGGATTTCCTAGACCTGTTCTTTCAAATGGAAGAGTAAACAGTTTTATGTCATCTGTGAGACATACTATCACAAGAAAATCACCTAAGAATACCTACAACCTAAAAAGAAAAGAAGAATCAAAAAATATAAATGACTACAACCCAGTCATTTTATCCATGTGGAATGCTAACATGGATATACAGTATGTAGCTGACAATTCCATTGCTGTTGCTCGATATGTAACGTCTTACATTACGAAATCAGAAAAAACAGAATTAAAGGAAATGTGGGAAGAGATTTCTCACGAGAAGACTGTCAGTAAGAAGCTATACAGTTTCAGTTTGAAGATGTTATCGCATCGAGAAATTGGATCCTACGAATGTTCAGATAGGTTATCTTCTGCAAGTCTCTACTCGAAATCAAGAAGAATAATTTGGGCAAGTTTAGGCCTTGCAGCAATGAGAAATCGGGTACTGAAATCTGTTGGAGAAATTGAATATTTGGCCGAGAATGACCCAGAAAGTACAGATATTTTGAAATCAAACATGTTGGACACATATTACCCAAAGAGAAGTCATCATCTGGAGAACATGTGTCTGTATGAAGTGCTGCAGAACTACATTTATTCACGGAAAGCCGCAGAAGACATCAACAATGGAAAATATAAAGTCATTGGTGAGGAAGGATGTTTGGTGAAGCATACACAAACGGTTCAAAACCGGGGGGTCAAAGGGAACAAGTTTTAAGACCACACAGGGTTGGATCCCCAATTCAAATATCAATAACACAAGGAACCCTGAGGTCTGAAGTCACCAAAAAAGGAAAAAAGAAGAAAGATGAAAAGGTGAAGTGTAAATGACAAACGAAAAAAAGCCCAATTCATATAATGAAAGGGCAATCCCTTTTAAGGACGTAATCACTCACTCACCCTGGGTGACATGCTTCATCATATGGGATTCTCCTCCCAGAGAAAAATCCTAGTTTCTCTGGGGGCTACGACCCCCTCTATGAGAGGGAGGAGCTCAGGGATGTTTTGATTGTGCACTAAAGGATAGACTAAATCCACATATGATGAGCTACGTATGAGTGAGGGGTGCAGTGCTGACCAATTAATAGTGCAGTGAAAGTGTATTAAAACTAGTCACGGGACGGCAAGGAAGGTTCTCACAACCGTACCGAAGCTGGACTAAAAACGTGAACACCACTGGTCGAAAGTAGGCCATGGTGTTTAACAAGGAAAAAGGGTCGACATGTTTCAGCCTAAACGCCTAAGTTGGCTCGGCTTTCATCAGGACCAAAAGCTACTGCAAAATAAGAAAACTGTGTGCTAACTACACAGAAAAAGGACACTAGGAACACCCATAGTTGCTAGAAGGGTGTGCGTCGCTTAGTCATCTCAAACATCACCTAAACAAAAAAGAACTCAGTGTAAGTACAAGTTGGTTCAAAATGCAGACTTGAACAAGCATGAAAAAATGGGATAAAGTAACTTATTGCATGAACCACTCACCCGTGAGCACTGGGTGCGACTCTAACCTCCACCTGGCATCCGCTCAGGAAGGGGAACACCGCTCTGAAAAAGTGATGTAAGAAGCTCAGAATTTGATACCTACATCTCAGGAGCGAATGTTCAAAAACAAGTGGACTGATAAACTAAAGACAAGGGAGACCGGTATCTTCAATTAATACACACAAAGCTGTATGCGTGAAGAACCAAAGAACATGCCAGGATCTACAAAATGTATGCGTTGTAGATAAATCTCGCTGATTTGGACAATCAATTGCAACAAATCCAAAGGAAAAACGATATAAATTATAGTTGAAAAAAGAAGAAAGAAACAAGCACTCGAGTGCATGGCCCATGGCCTACTTTTGACCAGTGGTGTTCACGTTTTTAGTCTAGCTTCGGTACGGTTGTGAGAACCTTCCTTGCCGTCCCGTGACTAGTTTTAATACACTTTCACTGCACTATTAATTGGTCAGCACTGCACCCCTCACTCATACGTAGCTCATCATATGTGGATTTAGTCTATCCTTTAGTGCACAATCAAAACATCCCTGAGCTCCTCCCTCTCATAGAGGGGGTCGTAGCCCCCAGAGAAACTAGGATTTTTCTCTGGGAGGAGAATCCCATATGATGAAGCATGTCACCCAGGGTGAGTGAGGGATTACGTCCTTAAAAGGGATTGCCCTTTCATTATATGAATTTGGCTTTTTTTCGTTTGTCATTTACACTTCACCTTTTCATCTTTCTTCTTTTTTCCTTTTTTGGTGACTTCAGACCTCAGGGTTCCTTGTGTTATTGATATTTGAATTGGGGATCCAACCCTGTGTGGTCTTAAAACTTGTTCCCTTTGACCCCCCGGTTTTGAACCGTTTGTGTATGTTAAATGAACAGCTGTTGGCTGTGGGTCTCATATTCGACACAACAATAGTGTCTTAACTGTATTGCGGAATTAATTTTGTCTGCAGGTCGATTTTTCTTCCAGTGTTTTTTCTTCACACACATATACATATACTCGTGGGCTTACTTTTTCTAATTTTGAGGTTGAGACTGACTTCTTCTTTATCTCACACTATGGCGGAACGCTTGGGTCTAACCTTTGATGACACCATAGCACAAGCCATCCTAGATACACCAAGTATTATGGACACGTTTCAAAGTCCAGCCATCCACGCAGAGGTTGATTGGACCAGGGTTCTGACTTTAAAGAAATCACATTCACGTGTATTCATCCATGGAGCAATCATGACTGAGTATTTGAGAACTAATTGTGCTCCCACAGGACTCATTGTGACTAATGCACCACGACTGTTCCTTGATGACAAAACCTTCCTCAATGATTGGTCTCTAATCGCCTGGAAGTGTACCAGAGATTGGTTGATTCTCATCATCAGCACTGCCAAACGAGTTGCTGACGCAGTCTTGATCGAGATTCAGGCTTTAGAATCTCAAATCAAAGTGACACTCACAGGCGCTCTGTTTAAAAAACAACAAGAGGAATCAAACAAACATAATAAGGAATTCAAGGATTCTGTATTGATGACTAAGATCAATAAATTTAAAAAGGATTTGGCCCGCTTTTCCCTAGAGAGAGTATACCCTTACACCAGTGCTGACTATGTGCCTCCACAATTAAACCGGCAGGGCCGTAGGTACGGGTCCGACTACTCTACATCAGGGAGTGACGATTGGTCTAGTGGGTCAGACACAGCCTCAGGTGAAGATTCCTCTTTTAGGGGCAACAAAAAGAGAGGTAGGGGTAACAGGAGAAACCTACGAGGTGCACCCAATACCATGTATCCTCCCCAGTGGTGGCCTCCTGGTCCATATAACTATCCACCCTTTCCTCCTTTCGGTCAACCTTGTCCTTATCCTCCACCTCCACAAATGTACTCCAACCAGCCTTTTTTAGGGTTTGGCCGAGGCCGGTCCAGGGGAAGAAGACGGAACCAGGTCCATTGGGCAAATCAACAATCAGCAACCCAGGCCTCGGTTGCGAGAGAGTCTCCAGCGGTCCCGAGCACGAGCACAACTTAGTCATCAATCTGTCTAAGAAAGTTCTTACACAAGAAGAGATGTCCCTCTTAAACAAAGGTTTAGGGTTTGTTCCTTCCTTCAGAGGTGATCTGTTCTCTATAAATCATGAACTTGCTCTTTTTTTCAGAAAGATCCGCTTGAATTTCTTTTTCCGATCAGATCTTGTTACCTGTTCTGATGATCAAGACATTAACACGGGCTTGCGGAACAAATCAACATTCAATCCCTTGCCAAGCCAAGTTCCTTCACAGGTACTTACATATGAGAAAGCGGTGACTGCACAGGTGTTATCCACTTGTGCAGCGGAAAGCCGTCAATATCAAAATCTTACCAAGTCTGAGCGGCAGGCCTTAAAGTCTCTCACTTCTGATGGAAACATCATGATCAAGCCGGCGGATAAAGGTGGTGCCACTGTTATCATGGACACCACCGCCTACCGCACCGAATGCTTGAGACAATTGCACAATGTACATTTCTACCGACCTCTCACTGAGGATCCAACCAAAAGATTACAACAGACCATTCAGATCATGGTCAATGAAGCCAGCACCAATGGTTGGATCACTACAAATGAAGCTCAGTATTTGGTTAAATCTTCCCCCATCGTGCCTTACTTTTACATTCTGCCTAAGGTGCACAAGAACGTGAGTCCTCCTCCTGGTCGTCCGATCATTTCCGGACTAGGGTCTCTCTTGGAACCTTTGTCGGCATTTGCAGATCATTTTTTACGTCCTTTGGTCACTAAAATGCCCACGTACCTCAAGGACACCAAGGACATTTTGATTCTACTTAAAGATCTACCCTTTGATGGTGAGACAGAATTTTTAGTCTCATTTGATGTAGAGTCACTCTATACATGTATCCCACAGGATGAGACATTGGATGTCATCGAAACTCTCCTGTTGGCTAATCCACCGGACTCCATCACTCCAGTTTCGTTCATCATGTCATGTGCCAGCCTAGCCATGAAAGAGAACTTTTTCCAATTTGAAGAACAGTTGTTCCTACAGGTGTCAGGCACTTCGATGGGGAGCATTTTTGCTCCCAGCCTGGCTAACCTGTATGTTCATGTCTTTGAGGAACAACACGTGTTTGGCACCAATAATCCTTATAAAGACCAAATAAGGATTTGGAAGAGGTACATAGACGACGTGTTCGTACTATGGCACGGGTCACTGACTTCTTTATTGTCTTTTAAGAACTGGCTTAACAATTGTGATACCTTCCTAAAATTCACCTGCGAATACTCCAAGACCCACCTCCCCTTTTTGGACATATTGATAACCCCTTCTGAGGGTGGCTTGAGTACCGAATTGTACAGAAAACCTATGGCGGTGAATGCCCTTTTGAAATATGACAGTTTTCATCCACGGGCATTGCGGGACAATCTGCCTTTTGGTCAGTTTTTGCGCTTAAAAAGAAATTGCTCCTCAGCTGATAAGTATAAAGAACATGCGAGCAATTTATCCAAACAATTACTGGCCAGACAATATCCCAAGCAACTAATCCGTAGAGCTTCTAAACGCGCAGCAAATAACAATCGTGAGGCTTTACTGGAACCCAAGGCCCCCAAATCCTCTGATAACAGGCTCACCTGTGTAAACACTTACTGCAAGTTTTCCAATCAAATTAAAAAAATCATTTTGACCAACTGGAAAATTTTGAACATTGGAGAGGTCAAGTTGCCAAGACCTCTTTTTGCTTTTAAACGCAGCAGTAATATCAGGGACTATTTGGTACACACCCGCCCACGTACTCATCAATCAGGCACTCAACAAACCCTGTGGGGTTTACCACCGGTCGTAGGACACTACCCTTGTGGTTCCTGCGCGGCCTGTTGCCATACCTCGGTGACCAAAGAGATCGACATTGGCACTGGTAGGCCGTGGACTCTCAAAAGTCACAGCAACTGTAACAGCTCAAACGTGATTTACTTAATAACATGTCCATGTGGGTTACGTTATGTTGGAATGACCACCCGTCGGGTTAAAACCCGAATTTTGGAACACAAAAGTACCATACGGTGTGGCCGTTCTGCAACTAAACTTACCAACCACTTTCTAGCAGCTAATCATGCTCCAAAAAATGACTTAAAATGGACGGTCCTTGACAAACCTTTCATACCTTCCCACCTGACAGATTGCTCTTCTTTTCTATTTAAACGAGAACAGCGGTGGGTTTACACACTTAACACGCATGTCACAGGACTGAACGAAGACATTCCATGGCTGTCATTATGATTTTCACTTACTTTTCGATTCCTAGTCCCGCATCAATATACACCTAGCAGATGGGATTAAATAAGAGAGTTAGCCATGAGCAGGTCCGATTTATTCTGGGTCTTTAATTTACCATGCCACCCCCCCTGGTTTTGGCCAGCGCTATTCAGTGCTTGCCCCCTTTTGAACCATTAAATATGAAATGTTAGGTTAATTGATCATTTTAATGTCTCGCTGTTTTTTCACGTACTAGAGAATGTTTGTTTGGTTTTTCTTATTCCTGTGTGGCGGTGTTTATCTAAGCTCTATGACGAGCGTCTGCACGTCGATTACGGAGCGAATGCTCTTACTGACTGTATTCCCCCCGGTCACCGCCTCATGAGCTGACGTTAAGCTCAATAGCATAAGCCATTGCCTGTCCTGCGCTATCTTCCTATTTGGAACCAGTGTTCTTATAACCAGATCCCCTCCGGTTTAGGCATTCAGCACAATCCTGAGTCTGGCAACATTAGCCAGCAACCCTGTTTTTTGTGCACGGTCCTCTACACATGTAACCATTTCTATGGCCGCATTCTAAATCGGAGCCAGTGTTCTTACAACAAGGACCCCCCCGTTTTAGGCACTTACTCTAATCCCGAGTCAGGGAACATTAGCCAGTAACCAGGTTCTTTTATGTGCTTAGCCCTTTAAGACGGAACCACTTCCATGGCCGCATTTAACGTTGCCAAGACTACGAACACAGCGCAATAGCTTAGCTCTGATTGGTTCCTTTATTTTCACTTTTTTATATCGAGCTTTTCCATTGGTCATTGATCGAAGACTCTGACGCTTCATATTTCACGTTTACCCGTCCGGCGGCACCTCCGGCTTCAGGCTCATTCAAGCCGCGGACCCCCGACGGATAGGTAAGCGTTCGGAATTAGCTCTTCGTTATTATTTCTTGACATACTTCAGATAAATTATCTCTTTTGCCAGTTTATATTCAGTCGTCTCTCCGGCGGCTGTTTACTTTTCAAACATTGGTGGTCACTTTTTTAATGGGCCATGCACTCGAGTGCTTGTTTCTTTCTTCTTTTTTCAACTATAATTTATATCGTTTTTCCTTTGGATTTGTTCCAATTGATTGTCCAAATCAGCGAGATTTATCTACAACGCATACATTTTGTAGATCCTGGCATGTTCTTTGGTTCTTCACGCATACAGCTTTGTGTGTATTAATTGAAGATACCGGTCTCCCTTGTCTTTATTTTATCAGTCCACTTGTTTTTGAACATTCGCTCCTGAGATGTAGGTATCAAATTCTGAGCTTCTTACATCACTTTTTCAGAGCGGTGTTCCCCTTCCTGAGTGGATGCCAGGTGGAGGTTAGAGTCGCACCCAGTGCTCACGGGTGAGTGGTTCATGCAATAAGTTACTTTATCCCATTTTTTCACGCTTGTTCAAGTCTGCATTTTGAACCAACTTGTACTTACACTGAGTTCTTTTTTGTTTAGGTGATGTTTGAGATGACTAAGCGACGCACACCCTTCTAGCAACTATTGGGTGTTCCTAGTATCCTTTTTCTGTGTAGTTAGCACACAGTTTTCTTATTTTGCAGTAGCTTTTGGTCCTGATGAAAGCCAAGCCAACTTAGGCGTATAGGCTGAAACACGTCGACCCTTTTTCCTTGTTAAACACCATGGCCTACTTTCGACCAGTGGTGTTCACGTTTTTAGTCTAGCTTCGGTACGGTTGTGAGAACCTTCCTTGCCGTCCCGTGACTAGTTTTAATACACTTTCACTGCACTATTAATTGGTCAGCACTGCACCCCTCACTCATACGTAGCTCATCATATGTGGATTTAGTCTATCCTTTAGTGCACAATCAAAACATCCCTGAGCTCCTCCCTCTCATAGAGGGGGTTGTAGCCCCCAGAGAAACTAGGATTTTTCTCTGGGAGGAGAATCCCATATGATGAAGCATGTCACCCAGGGTGAGTGAGGGATTACGTCCTTAAAAGGGATTGCCCTTTTATTATATGAATTGGGATTTTTTTCGTTTGTCATTTACACTTCACCTTTTCATCTTTCTTCTTTTTTCCTTTTTTGGTGACTTCAGACCTCAGGGTTCCTTGTGTTATTGATGTTTGGTGAAGCAAACAAAAGGAAGTTTGATAAATCACAGGAAGCTGAGTTGCGACACTACTGACAAAAAGGAATTTTACTACTTGGCTCTTTTACAGCTGTTTAAACCATGGCATACAGAGGATGAACTACTGGGAGAATTTCAAAGCTATAAAGATTCTTTTAATGCTTGCAAAGACAGCATACAATGCAGTACATTCTCAACTTATCTGCAAATGTTAAATGAAGAAATTGAACAGGAAACTACAATTGCAGCAGAAGTAGCTAGAGACAGTTCTCAGGACAGCCAAAGTTCAGGAACACTCAGTCAAGATCCCCTAGGACAACCAATCGTTGAAAATGAAGCATCAATAGCCATGAATGAAGTGGAAACAGCTATGAATCAAGCTCAAGAAGAATTTATAGACTTACAAAATTTGGAAAGACAACTGAACGAAGAGCAGCAACAAATTTATGAAGAGATCAGAAACAAAATTGATCACGGATTTCTACATGAAAAAAAAGAGTGCTCATGCACATCATTTCATCCAATCAGGATGTATGTAAGCGGACAAGCTGGAACTGAAAAAAGTTTCCTTATAAAAGTCATCAGAAGCTACCTACAGCAAAAAACGGATTCTACTTTGGCTTGTGTGGTTACTGCTCCAACTGGGTTAGCAGCATATAACATAAAAGGAATCACTTTACATCGTTTGCTAATGTTACCAGTGGAGCATGAGAACAAAATACAATACAACAAGCTAACTGGAGAAGCATGCTTGGAAGTTTCAAGAGTATTGAAGAAGATGCAAGTTCTCATTATTGATGAGGTGAGCATGGTATCAAACTTAATGCTTGCCTTTGTGCATTTAAGAATGCAGCAAATTCTGAAGACAGACTATGACGTGTTATTTGGAGGAAAACACGTCATAGTTTTTGGAGATCTTTTGCAACTTACTCCAGTTAAAGGACAACCAGTGTTTAAAACTGTGACACATGAAGACACAAAGAAGTCATTGGGAAGCATCGGTAATGCAAATATTTGGTCCTTCTTTGAGTACAAGGAACTAACTACTAATATGAGGCAAGCAAACGATGAAGAATATGGAAGTATTCTGAAAGATATCAGAATTGGACTACTCACTGAAGCTGGCAAAAAAGCATTACAGAGTCGGCTGCTACATAATTTATTTCCAAAGGAAGAAATAGTTGCAGAGAAGATATACAAGAACATTGCAGAAAAGAAAAGTGTCATCTGCTTAATGCCAACTCTACGTGAATGCTCAATATTCAATGAGGAGCTTTTGAAATTGGAAAAGGAAGATATCAGGAAATTGGAAGCAGTGGACAAAATTGAGGATGGAAGAATTACTGTCACAGTAACAGGCACACTGAAAAATAGATTGGATTCACTAGAGAAGAACATTTCCAAAACAGCTGGATTAGAAAAAAATCTATATGTTTGCATGAACTGTAGAGTATTTTTAAGGAGAAATTTGGATGTTGAAAAAGGTTTAGTTAATGGAGCTATGGGAAGAGTTGTGGGTTTTATTAATTATCAGAAAAAAGATGGACTTAATGTTTAAAAATAAAATTTGATCAGATAGAAGAAGTTAAAGACATTTGTCGTTGTTCAGTTCGTTTCATGCTTGTGAAAGATTTATATGTACGTAGGAAGCAGTTTCCGTTTTCTCTAGCATATGCTGTAACTATTCACAAGTCTCAAGGATTGACTGTAGATTGTGCATTTGTGAACATTGGTTCAACTGTGTTCAAAGAAGGTATGGCATATGTTGCTTTGTCACGAGTGAAAACATTATCAGGTTTATTCATGATAGACTTTGATGACTCAAAAGTTAGTGCTGATGCAAATTGTGTAAAGGAGTATAATAGATTAAGAAGAAGCTATGCTCCTCATTTAGGTCAGTATCCTGTGTTGGAGAAACGTGTAGTTTCTCGTAAAAGGAGAAATGAGAATATCTGTAATGAAGATGTAGAGAGGAGGAAAAAAAAGAGGAGTGATGTAATTGCAAGCAAAAAGAAAAAGGAAAATGAAGAACAGGTTTTAGGATGTCATTTTGAAAATAGCTCTGGTGTCAACTGCTACGCTAATGTAGTGCTGAATGTTGCATTTTATCTGGAAAGTGTGCAAGAGCAGATAATAGTAAATCAGGGAAAAAGATTCTGTTCTGAGTTGAGTCTCCTTTTTCAAAAGCTGAGTAATGATAAAACTCAAATAGAAAGTGCCACTGAAATTAGAAAACTTTTAGATGTATGTTCAGGACGAACACAGTTTTCTCAAAATGTACAGCAAGACGCACAGGAATTCTTGATGTTTTTTCTTCAGGTACTGGAAGAAGAAGGGGTTCCCATTAAAAATGTATTTGGTCTCTCTTATAAATGGGAACATAGTTGTGAAAACTGTTATAATATATGTGGCTCTAATGTTGATTCTGAAAGGTTTATTTATTTAACATTGCCAGAAAGTAAAACAGTCACTTTTGCTAAATTAGTTAAAGATGCTAATCATAGCATGGAATGCAGTGAGTGTCAATCTGACAGGTTTTCAACGTTAATTTTAAAGGAATACGGACAGTATGTAATTTTAATGATGCAACGCTGTAAAGCTGATGGTTCAAAATTAGATACTTTAATAAAGAAGTTTACAGGACAGCAATTATCAATTTCAGGAAAAACTTTTGTAACAGTTGCAATAATTTTCCATGATGGACCTACTGTAACTTCTGGACATTACACAGTTTATCTTAAATGTGAAAAAGGCTGGACACTGTGTAATGATTCCCAATTGATTTTCAAGCAACGTTTGCCTTTTGATTTAGCAAATTCCTATCTAATCTTCCTGAAACCTAAATTTTAGAGAGACTTGGCAAGATCTGTACAAAACAATTTTACCATTTTATTGGATTACCATTGGAATTTTAAAAAAAAAATGATTTTACAAATTATCATTTGGCCTAATGGAAAGGTAACCAATTGTAATGTGGACTTTTTAAATTTTTAATGAAACTTTTGAAAAACAAAAATTTAGACAAAATCGGTAACATCTGCACAATTTAAATTTTGGAATGTTATTGGATTGCCATTGGAAATTTATTCAAAAAAGATTTTTTAAATTACTATTTGGCCATGCGGAAAGGTAAACAATTCTATTGTGGACTTATTTAATTATTAATAAATCTTTCGGAAACCAAAATGTTACAGAGAATCGGTGAGATCTGTACAATTTAAACTTTAGAATTTTATTGGATTAACATTGGAAATTTAATCAAAAAAGAATTTTAAAATTACTATTTGGCCTAAAGGAAATGGAACCAGATGTATTGTGGAGTTATTTGAGATATATTTTTGGGATTATACTTCTGAAACAAAAATATCAGACGGTATTTTAAAGAAATAAGTATTGATATTAGTTGATATTTTTTTAGAATATTATGCATTTCTATAATGTTATGTTTAAGTTAAAAGAGATTCTGGGCTTTTTTTATACAATCTTTGAGATTGTTATTTTTTTTTTGCCCGCTGTTAAATGATGAATGCAATTGCTTTCTCAATTTATACTGAAATGCAATATATTCTGAAAACAGCAAAAAAAAGGCAATTTTTTTTGGTGAAAAATATGTAAATATGTGTACTGTATTATAAAATGTTTTATTAAATATTAATACTTTTTTCTTTTTTTTCAGATTGAGATAGATAATTTTCGAAAACTAGAATCATTTTTAAAGCAATTAAAAAAAAATTTAAATGAATAAATATTTTTTTGAGTGGGTATGGTAAGTCAAAAATATCATGGTCCCTTTTTTCCACTTCTCCACAATCACATTTTCAGTTTTTCTTTGTAGTCTCTCAAGGACCTTGTAATGTGATAATTGATTTTTAGTGTTTTTTTAAAAAAAAATAATAATAATTACGCGTACCGTACGCGTACGGTAAAAAAAAAACAAAAAAAAGTTTTAAAAACATATATAAAAAATAGATGAAAGGTAAGGTTGGCTCTTAAAAGAGCCGTTGTGTTCATGCAGGGACAGAGGAAAGAAAGAATGGGAATATGAGACGGTACGACAAGTGTGCTGATCTATTTTATTGTTCACTAGGGAAATACTGGTCTCCCTATAACAAATTAGATCATGACAAGTGGCGCACCGTATTTCAACCCTCAGAAACCGAGGCTTAATTTCCTGAGGAGAAGAAAAAGGAGATGCTCCCCCCACAGATGAAGGGCTCACCTGACCTGCAGAAGAAGGACTCGGCACTGCAGATGATGGTCCAGGCTGAGCTGCTGTGGATGTGCTTGGTTGATTTACTGAAGGGTTACCTTCAGTAAGTCGAGCATGTGTCCTTCTGTGTACATCCTTAAGGTGTCTCATCATGGTGTGATTCCCGAAGGAATACTTCCTGTCGGGATTCCCTCTTGAAAGTACACGGCCACACAGCTTACAAGTCACTAAGGGTGCATTTACCTTTTGCTGGCCCTCTGGAAAAGTAAAATACTCCCATATGAAAGAGGTCTTTTGTTTCCTCGCTCTCTGCCTCAAGGTAGTGCTGCTAGCCTCACTCTCAGAAGGGCTCTGCTGTTCTGCCATCGTATCACAAAGACAACCCAGCTCCTTCTCCTAAGGGATCACAAGCAGAAATGAGGGGAATGGGTGTGGTGTAGGAGAGTTCTAGAACTGAAAGTAGTTTCAACCAATCAAAAGTTGTGTTTCATGATCACATGACCTACCGTATGCTTACGGTGCGCTTACGGCAAAAGTACGCATGCGTGTAAAAAAGACACGCGCACGCGCGCATGCGCACAACAGGCACGCCCCTTCACTTCCGCGTAACGTGCGCGTGCAGCGTACACGCGTACGCGCCCCACGCGCAGTACGCGCGGCTACGCAAATTGCGTAACTATACGCAAACAGCGTAGATAAATTACGGACATTGCGTAAACCGTACGCTTACCGTACGCACACTAAAAAAAAAAAAATATATATATATTTTCACAGTTATACTAACATATCTTACCTGTTTGGTAAAAAAAAAAAATAAATCTTGCAATATTGCAGATTTTAAAGAAAAAAAACATAGTGTTTTAAGAGAATAAAAAGTTTAAAAAAAACTTGTTTTTTTAAAAAAAAAACACATTTAATATAAGAATTTATAAAAAAAAAAAATAAAAAAAAAAAATTAATATGGGAATCACATATGTTATAGCTAAGAATTAGCATTTAAAAAACCTTTGAAATTCACTGAAAAAACCATGGGTTTCACACACGTTATAGTTAGAAATTAGCATTTAAAAAACATTGCAAATTTACTGAAAAAACCATAGGTTTCACACATGTTATAGTTAGGAATTAGCATTTAAAAAACCTTGCAAATTCAGTGAAAAAAACCAAAGGTTTCACACATGTTATAGTTAGCTGGACATTTCACTCGTAAAAAACCAATGAAATTCCCCCGTTATAGTTAGTTCAGCTAACTATAACTCGCGCGCCCGCAATGCACTGCTGATGACGTCACATATTACATCACTCATGACATGGTCACTGACATCACTCATGACATCACTGATGACATCTCAAATGACATCACTGATGACATCACTGATGACATCATCCAGTGAATGTGTGTTTTTCTGAAAATTGTATATCTCAAGGTCAATGGAAGAATAAATGGGTATATAAGTGTCTAAATGGATGCTTTGTTTTTGAAAAATGTATTGTGTTACTGACTGATTAAGTGTATCATAGTGAATACATGGCTTACTGAGTAATGTTTAAATATGAAAATATCTGTATCAGTCTCTCACTTTGTGTATAAGTGGCTGCATGGGTTGGTGAGTAGCTTCATGGGTGTCTATATAGGTTATTAGTTGTTTTTTTGAGTATCAGTCTGAGTGTCTGTATGGTTCGGTGGGGGGTATTATGTAGTGCATAGGTGCATGAATGAGTGATTCACTCTTTGTATGTGTTGAAGACAGCATGTGTGCAGGACTGTATGGGTGGATGAGTATGTGAATGGCTGTGTTAGTGAGTGAATGACTGTCTCAATAGTGTCTTTATGAGTAACTACATATGTTTTAAACTAGTATATGTGACTATTGGTGTATATAAGTGAGTATATGTGAGAGTGAGAGATTGAAAGAGTTCCTGGATGAATAAGTATGTGTTTCTATAAGTGATCGTTTATAAGACTAAGTATGTGTAAGTTTCCGTAGAAGTAAGTGTGGTGGTGTGTGTATAACTGTATAAGCTAATAAATGTATGTTTGTTTCTTTATTAGCATGAGTGAGTATGTGTGAGTAACTCTATGGATGAGTGGCATTGTGTAACAGGATGTATAGGTGTATGAGTACATATGATGAGTGAGTGCATGTATGAGTGACTGTATAGGACTGTTGGTGAATGAGTGGATGTGTATGTGGTTCTTAGAATTACTTAAGAGGTTCTTCTAACTGGTATTGGTATGTCCATTGTTTTGAAAATTTCAGTCTCTATTTTTGAATGTGTGTATCAAAGGTTATATTAGGGGAAGAGGAGGTCTGCCACTCTATCACAAGGATGATGTCATCAGTGATGTCATCAGTGATGTCATTTGAGATGTCATCAGTGATGTCATGAGTGATGTCAGTGACCATGTCATGAGTGATGTAATATGTGACGTCATCAGCAGTGCATTGCGGGCGCGCGAGTTATAGTTAGCTGAACTAACTATAACGGGGGAATTTCATTGGTTTTTTACGAGTGAAATGTCCAGCTAACTATAACATGTGTGAAACCTTTGGTTTTTTCACTGAATATATATATATACACATATATATATGAACTCGAAGCTGTAATTCCTTTGTGCTCGAAACACACAGCAGCCACGGACAACTCTAGAGCTTCAAAAAACAGTCCTTTATTGGAGGAACTGCATGAGCTACAGACTTCTTTCCATAACTTCCAGCCATACCTTCAAAATGCTAGTTTGAATCGTAGGACATAGCTATATTTTCTGGTGCAAGAGCTATGCAGAACACAGACATATTTTCTTAGACATAGGTTTACAAAATATGAACATTAATTGGTTTGCACAGAGAAGATTGAAGTGGCACCAATTGCTACCTTTGGTTAAAACCTCTTTGCATCTTCCACACCCTGACCTCATGATTGTGCATTGTGGTGGAAATAACCTAGGCACATTGACTGGGGTAGGTTTGGAAATGCTTATGAAGGACACCTTTGGACACCTCAGCTCAGCACCATGTGACTCTGGGCAATAGCTCACTTAATAGCTCACATAATTTCCACGCTGGCCTCGAGGGCCTTCAGACCTATAGGGGTGAGTAGTTTGCGCTTTACAAATACCGTATTGATTTGATACGCACAAATTTACCTTCACACCCCTGTATAACACCCCCAAGCACCATACACGTTACAATGTTAGAAACAAAAGTTCCTCCGAGTAGGTATAACTACATGCTGACACTACTTGACAGATGTGGCAGAGCGGCCAGTACACATGACTTCACAGCATATGACATACAGTTTGGACTCACGCTTTCATCCCCGACTCCGGCAGCACTTCAGCTTAGCACCATGAGACTCTAGACAATACCTCACATATTTTCCGTACCCCCGGGCTTTCAAACCAGTAGGAGTCAGTAGTTCGTCCTAGTAGGTATAAACACATGCTGACACCACTTCCACATGTGTGCTGCAGCGGCCAGGGCACATGACTTCACACCATAAGACACACAGTTTAGGCTCACGCTTTCATCCCTGACTCCCGCACCAGCTCACCTTAGCAGCATCAAACTCTACGCAATACCTCACTTAATTTCCATACCCAGCACTTTCAGACTGGTAGGTATGAGTAGTTCACTTCACTCCCCCTCTATATCACACCCTAAACACCCCACAGTGGTTACAGTGCTCCTACCCTCCTCTTTCCTACTTTTTTTGCCCCTTTTTCCCCTTACTCGCTTCGACAGAATCACAAAATGGCAGCCAGCACTTCCTAGTTGCAACCACTCACAGCGCTCCTAACCAATAAAAGCAAGCACACCTCAGCCAATCAGATGGCAGAATTCCCAAATAGCGATATCTGTAAATTTCGATATTTCTCAAAAACTACTGAACGGATTTACACCAAATAGGAGTGCTTTCTAGACCATTCACCCGTTCGACCTGTCATTGGCATTTGATCAGAAATGATCCGATTCTCAGCAAACTAACTCAGAGGAGACCAGCAATAACATTTAGAAGGGCTCGGTCTTTCAGACAAATGCTGGTGAGCAATGTGATGAAGCGTCCCAATAAACAGTCCACGAATTGGCTCAAACCCAGAGATGGGTTTACTAAATGCACCAAATGTAAAGCTTGTAGTTTTGGGAAAAATACACAGGCTTATACATTAGGACTATCAAAACGGATGAAAAAAATCAAAGGACACCTTACGTGCAAGACAGATTTTGCTGTCTACGTCCTTCAATGCCCTTGTGGCTTGAGGTACGTTGGCAGCACGATCCATCCAGTCCACAAAAAAGTGCTACAACATCTCAGAGCAATTCGGAATGGAGACAATTCCTATCCTGTTGCGTGACATTTTGCAGCATACCACAACAAGAGTACTCTAGGTTTATTTTATTTTGTGTTAGACTGCATTCCTCCAAACCAACGAGGAGGTAATAGAGAAAAAAAGTTGCGTAAATTTGAGTCCTGCTACATTTTAGAACTCAATACACGGTCCCCTGGAGGACTGAATATTGAGGAAGATTTAGTCACACACCTATAATCAAATTTTGTGTCAGCGCTGGAGAATAGAACCAATCATCTAACAGGCAATTTCTCTGCCCCGTTTTTTAACTGTATCTTTTTTAAAGATAGGAATTTTTACACTTTTTGTTTATATATTTGGTTACATATTAGATACACAATCACAATTTCAAATTTTTAAGATGAACCATGAATGTATTTGGGACTACACTGTAGTACTAGCCCCACTGGGGGTGTATGAAGAGGATGAAATTCACCTGTAATTTGTCCTTAAAATATGCACTGAATTAACGGCCCACTGGGGCTTAATTTCAAAAGACTTCTTCTATTCTAATGAGTTTTAGAAGAAATACTTTTTCATAACTAATGATATTATGCTTTCCTAATTATGTATTGAAATGTATTAAGGAGTGAGCATTTATTTGTTTACCTAAACTGATATCTAAATTTATTTTTTGACGATCGTAATATTGAGTGCATGTATGCTATGATGAAAAAACGACGAGTCTTTCTTCCAATACACTCTGTTAGTAGTCTTAGTCATGTGACACGATGTGAACACTTTATTTAAAATGGCCAAAGAAACGGGCAAGTCGTTGGTGAACAAGCCTGCTAGTCAGGCGAAACGCGTCCTACCAGCCGATTGAAATAAAAGTTTTTTGACCAGAACACGGCGTCGTCATCCTTGTGTTGCGAGGAAATTTCGAAATTTACTACGGACCGAGCCTGGGTGGTCCGCCTCGACGACGCACCCTCTGTTCAGGAGTGCGGTGGCAGTTACCTAAGCCTGGAGGAATCGTATGAAGGTCCACCGCCCCCCCACCACGCAATTTGAGGAGTAGCGAGTAAAAGCCCTCCTATGGAGTGAAAGGCAGACTACCGAGGACCAGGGTGTTTTTCGAACGGAACGGCTGTTTCTGCAGTGAACGCCCGAAGCTGTAATGTAGGAGAAGCCTGGAATGCGTGGTGGGAAGAAGGGGAAGTCAGTTACTCTGTTAGCATTGTGCTAGAAAGAGCCTGGCGGTTTCTGGTCAAAGCCATTTGGAGCTTGTGAATTTAATGCAAATATGTCGGCTGCTGAACTTAAAAGCAGAGAAGAAGCCGCGCTGTCCATTTTTGACGATACTGTTAAATGTAGCAGGCAAGTACCTACGACAACTACGGATAAAGCTTCAGATGTAACAACCCGCCTCAGACACCTGGAGAAACTCAAACGTAGTGAGCTGTCTAAATGGTGGGAGGCTAAGTCCCTCCAACAATATCTGGAAGTAAAAAGGATTCCGAGAGGGCTTCGCATCTTGGTGGCCCCCACGTATGAGGACCCCAATCCCAATATGCTCATAGAGTGGGCAGACAACAATCAAGAGGCCTCACGGAGGATGTTGGGGATCCTCATTAAATATGCCCAAATAGATCGACAAAAGATAATGGAAGAAATCTCTCAAATCTCTGACATGCTGGAGAAAGAAACCAACAGAGAACCAATTGATAAATTCATGACCTGAGCTGTCTGAACGCCTGAAAAAATTGGAAACAACTATAAAAGAAAGAAAGGCTCAAAAATTCTTGAGAGATAAAAACGACTACGAAAGGGGCCAGATCTACACTTTTGCTAAGAAATTCGAGAGTGTTAGAAAACAGTGATTGAACTATAAAGGACCCAGTATGACAGCAGATCAGTCAGAATTAAGTAGCCTACAAAGCTCCGAAGTTGACACCGATTTGGAAGAAGGCCAAAGCAGACAAGGAGAATCGAATGCACCTTCAGTTCTAGAAGAATTTGTTTTTTTAGAACAAGAAAGGAGATTCAATCTCCGCCCGAGACCTTTTGTCAACTACGAAGGCACACAAAGAGGAAGAGGCAGAGGCAACAGAGGCGGAAGGGGACAAAGAAATACCAATCCCGTAAACTTGAAAAAGAAACAGTAACTGAAACTTTACCTGAAGAAGAGGAAAGTACAATCATAAACCTTACGGATATCACACTAACTGAGAAGGAGACCAAATTACTTAAACTAGGACTGTCCTATTGTCCACCAGCAGATTTTAACTACGTAACAACAAGAGTAGATGTATTTAAATTTGTTAGGACTCTAAAATTGAAAAAACTATTTGCACAAAAGAAGGCACTTAAACCACGAGAAGAGAGCAGTGGTCCTGTTGTCTTAGATCACCCAGGCAGTCTTTCTGTCGCAGATATGGATCTCATGCTGGGTCTACGGGGTATGGATAATGATGGTGGTTGTTGTACTGCAATGATTAACGAGGATGAGACCATCAGTCTTCATGATCAAGAAGAAACCTCTGGGATCTCTATGAGTCAAGCACTAGTAACTGCCAGAGAACAAGAGGTTGAAATCACTGCAAATGAACCTACCAGCTTCAGACCACCATCCAAATTTATACCCATGACTGCCAAAGACGCTATTGACATTTTCAATGAACTAGTGATTAACGATCTTAAGAATTTGGAGAAATGTACGAGTGTGAAACATAAAGTCTATTCACAGCATGAAAAATAGTACTCGGCGTTAGTTACTAAATTGACCTCAGATGGTAACTGTATTGTGAGAAATGCTGATAAAGGAGGGAATGTGGTTCTGTGGGATAGAACTAGATATCTGAATGAGGCGTACAAACAACTAAATAATTGCAGCAACTATGTAAGAGTTGCTGATTCTTTGATGCAAATGAGTTTCTCTAAGTTTAATGAACAACTTCAAGACTGGCATAACCAAGGTTTATTAACATCAGAGGAACGCATGTTTCTGAAAATAGACAAACCGGTTATCCCCGTCTTTTACCTGATTCCCAAGGTGCACAAAAGCCTGGATAATCCCCCAGGGCGCCCCATCATTTCCGCAATAGGAGGAGCTTTTGAGAACACATCAAAATTTGTAGATTCATTCTTGTGCCCTATAGTAAAAACGTTACCATCCTATATTCAGGACACAGGAGATTTTCTGAAAAAAATTTACGATCTGCCTTGGGAAGATGACTATCTGTTGTTGACGATTGATGTAACTACATTATACACAAGCATTAAGCATGAGGATGGCCTGAACGCCATAAAACATTTCTTGAGTAACCGTCCGATTAAACTTTGGGCCCATACCCAGATGCTATTGAGCATGGTGTCTACCTGCTTGAAAAGCAATTATTTTCTTTTCAATGATGAGCTTTTCCACCAAATCTGCGGGACAGCGATGGGCACCTGCTTCGCCCCCAGTTATGCCAATTTGCATATGGGCTGGTGGGAGGAGCAGGTGGTCCAGGTCACGCACCATACTGAGTGGGAGGAAAATGTACTACACTGGAGTCGATTTATCGACGACCTGTTTGTAGTTTGGAAAGGAACGGAGGAGTCAGCAATAAACTTTATTAAAAAACTGCAGGTGAACAATTTAAATCTTAAGTTCACCAGTACCATCAGCAATTCATCAGTAGATTTTCTAGACCTCTCCATTTATGTCAACAATTCCAAACTCCAGACAAAACTATACAGAAAGCCCACTGCAGGGAACACCCTCCTGCATGCAGACAGTTTTCATCCTCAGAATTTGATTAAAAGCATCCCATACGGATAATGCCTAAGATCTATGCGTAACTGTAGTGAAGAAGCAGTATTAGAGAAAGAGCTAATCAAACTCAGCTCGAGATTTCGAGCCAGAGGTTATACTAAAGTCAATCTACAAACAGCAACTAAGAAGGCAAGGGAATCTTCGAGGGAAGATATCCTCTTTAGACCCAGTAAAAGTAAAAACAAGACAACTAACTCAGAAAAGAATCAACCAAGAATGATTACAACTTACAACCGCAAACATGGACAAATCAGAAGCATTCTCACCAAACATTGGCATTTGATCAGAAATGATCCGATTCTCAGCAAACTAACTCAGAGGAGACCAGCAATAACATTTAGAAGGGCTCGGTCTTTCAGACAAATGCTGGTGAGCAATGTGATGAAGCGTCCCAATAAACAGTCCACGAATTAGCTCAAACCCAGACATGGGTTTACTAAATGCACCAAATGTAAAGCTTGTAGTTTTGGGAAAAATACACAGGCTTATACATTAGGACTATCAAAACGGATGAAAAAAATCAAAGGACACCTTACGTGCAAGACAGATTTTGCTGTCTACGTCCTTCAATGCCCTTGTGGCTTGAGGTACGTTGGCAGCACGATCCATCCAGTCCACAAAAGAGTGCTAAAACATCTCAGAGCAATTCGGAATGGAGACAATTCCTATCCTGTTGCGCGACATTTTGCAGCATACCACAACAAGAGTACTCTAGGTTTATTTTATTTTGTGTTAGACTGCATTCCTCCAAACCAACGAGGAGGTAATAGAGAAAAAAAGTTGCGTAAACTTGAGTCCTGCTACATTTTAGAACTCAATACACGGTCCCCTGGAGGACTGAATATTGAGGAAGATTTAGTCACACACCTATAATCAAATTTTGTGTCAGCGCTGGAGAATAGAACCAATCATCTAACAGGCAATTTCTCTGCCCCGTTTTTTAACTGTATCTTTTTTAAAGATAGGAATTTTTACACTTTTTGTTTATATATTTGGTTACATATTAGATACACAATCACAATTTCAAATTTTTAAGATGAACCATGAATGTATTTGGGACTACACTGTAGTACTAGCCCCACTGGGGGTGTATGAAGAGGATGAAATTCACCTGTAATTTGTCCTTAAAATATGCACTGAATTAACGGCCCACTGGGGCTTAATTTCAAAAGACTTCTTCTATTCTAATGAGTTTTAGAAGAAATACTTTTTCATAACTAATGATATTATGCTTTCCTAATTATGTATTGAAATGTATTAAGGAGTGAGCATTTATTTGTTTACCTAAACTGATATCTAAATTTATTTTTTGACGATCGTAATATTGAGTGCATGTATGCTATGATGAAAAAACTACGAGTCTTTCTTCCAATACACTCTGTTAGTAGTCTTAGTCATGTGACACGATGTGAACACTTTATTTAAAATGGCCAAAGAAACGGGCAAGTCGTTGGTGAACAAGCCTGCTAGTCAGGCGAAACGCGTCCTACCAGCCGATTGCAATAAAAGTTTTTTGACCAGAACACGGCGTCGTCATCCTTGTGTTGCGAGGAACTTTCGAAATTTACTACGGACCGAGCCTGGGTGGTCCGCCTCGACGACGCACCCTCTGTTCAGGAGTGCGGTGGCAGTTACCTAAGCCTGGAGGAATCATATATATATATATATATATATATATGAACTCGACGCTGTAATTCCTTTGTGCTCGAAACACACAGCAGCCACGGACAACTCTTAAGCTTCAAAACAGTCCTTTATTGGAGCATCAAACAGGCGACCAACTCTTCGCGTTTCGGGATAACAATCCCTTGCTCACGAGTAAAGTGTACAATAACCAGGAAGTGTTTTTTAAACCAATCACGTGGTTTCAAATTAGTAAACAGTGAAAACATACTTTGCCGTATTTCATTGTGCACATCGCTCTGTTCTTTCAATATGACTTTATAAATGTATTTGTTGAGTTATACTAAGTAAGAATTGTAATTACAAATACACCTTAAAAATTGTGCCTTAATATTGCCATGCTCTAAATACAAAACAGAATCACCGATTCCGAGTGACATATACTGTGGCAATTTAATAAAAGATGTCAAAATCTTTAACTATTCCATAACGCCCCAGTGGGCGAAAAAAATACGAAATGTCCGATTGCAGCCACATATTTCCTGTAACACTCAACAATTTAGCCCCAGTGGGCCAGACGAGATACTTTAGTTCTCCTGCGTTACCTCATGGTTGACCACAATTCCTTGCATCTAAAATTAAAAGAAAAAACAGATAAATCAATGAACATTGACTCAAATAAACCACTTAATTCAGAAATCTTGATTTTGTACACTTAAAAAATTATCTTTAAAAACTTTTTTTGCCCTAGATTCAAAAAATAGAAACTGCTGGTTCTCAATCCGACATCATGAATTCCTTGATACATTTGTTGAACACTATAAGTATATACATTTCAATTCCACCCTAAGTGTACAGCCAATTCCTCATCACAGTTTTGGCCAATAGGTGCCAGAGTTCTATACTGAATAATAAGTTTAGACTCAAGACGTCTAAGATCTTGAACTCTATTGCCTCCTCTCTCATTTATCTTTACTAAATCAAGAACACAAAAACTCAGTAAATCACTGTTCTGATTGTGGTGGCTTGCAAAGTGGCGTGCTGTAGGGTACTGTTTATCGCCATGCTTGATGGCGCGCAGATGTTCTAAAATCCTGATCTTTGCTTTGTGGATAGTACTCCCTATATAAACCTTTTTGCACGGACAAAATAAAGCATAGACTACAAAATCAGTATTGCATGTGGTATGTTTAAGAATCTTATAGGGTTTGTCGAACGGAGAAAGCATACATTCTTTACAATTTCTGCTGTGTTTACATGCTTTGCACTTTCTGCATGTATAGAAGCCTTGCACTCCTAAAGTGTTGACATGTGTGGGTTCAATTGCTCTACACAGTGTATCTTTTAATGATGTTGCTTTCCTATACGTAATCTGTGGAAAAGTTTCAACACTACCTGATAGATCTTTATCAGTGTGTAACACTGGCCAAAATTTGTTGAGGCTTTTGCGTATATCATAGGCTTGATTGTTAAAGGTGGTAATGAACCTGATTTTATCCAATTCATCATTGTCTCTCACTTTATCCAACAATAATGATTCTCTAGATCTTTTGGCCACTTCTACTTGAGCTTTCTTTATCACAGATTCAGAATACCCTCTTTCTAGATATCTTTTGGTCATCACCATTTCTTCTTTCTTGAAGCTTTCCAATGAGCTACAATTACTTTTTGCTCTTAATAAGTCTCCCAAAGGGATACTATCAAGCAAAGATTTTGGGTGACAACTACGGGCATGGAGAAGGCTGTTACCTGCGTTTTTTTTCCTATAAAGGCTACTTTTTAGGCCATCATTCTCGATGATGAGGGACAGGTCTAAGAACTCAATATTTGTTTGTGACCACTGACTTGTGAAGTTGAGATTGAAATTGTTATCATTAAGACCTTCAACAAACGCCTTAGCCTCAGTCTCATTGCCATTCCATATGCAAAAGATGTCATCTATGTATCTTATCCATTTTACAACCTTGTCTTTGAATACCACATGTTCCCTGACCACTTTCTCCTCCCAGTACCCCAAATAGAGACCCGCAAAGCAAGGAGCAAAGCAAGTCCCCATTGAAGTACCGAGGGATTGTTTAAAACTTTTGCCATCAAAGATGAAAAAATTCTGTTTAAGACAGGATGTCATCATTTCGACCAACATTTCTGTATGGTAGAAATATGAGATAGACCTTTCGTTGAGATAATATTTACATGCTGCAAGTCCTAAATCGTGCAGTATGCACGTATAAAGACTTGTCACATCTAATGAAAGAAGAGAAAATCCATTTTTCCATTCTAAGTTTTCAAGTTCCCTCAAAAAGTGACCTGTGTCCTTGATATAAGGCGGAAGTTTAGTCACAAAGGCCTGCAGAAAGTAATCTACGTATTTTGAAGTGTTTTCCATGCAGCTCCCTCTTGAAGATACAATAGGTCTTCCTGGGGGAACTGCTGGATTTTTGTGGATTTTTGGGAGCAAGTATAGGACTGGTAATTTAGGATGTTTACACAATAAAAAATCATATTCATTTTGTTCCAGTACGCCCTCTATTTTCCATCTAAGTAGGCTTTTCTGGAACATCCTTATTGAATGTTCGTATTCCATCCTATTACTTCGTTGATATTTATCAGTATCCGAAAGTTGTTGCATACCTTCATTTATATATTTCTGCCTCGATTGAACGACAACATTGCCTCCCTTATCCGATTTTTTAATTAAAATGGTGTTATCATTTTTCAAACTGTTTATTGCTTCTCTCTGCGCTAGTGTGACATTATTCCACCCATACCATTTTTTCTTTGAGAGCTTGATTAGCTCTTGTGTGACTCCTCTTTCAAATACCTCAATTGCATAATTTTTTATCTGTGGTAAAAAAATGGATTTGGGTTTGAAAGGATTTTTAACATTCAAATTAAGAGTGACATTCTCATTCATCATATCGGAAAATGGATTGTCATCATCTGTCACCACACCTGCCAAAACATTGGCAGTGTGGAGTAGTTCAACATCATTGATAGCTTACAGTGCTTGGCATCTCTCTATTGATTTCCACTCCTGATCCCACCTTGGTCGCATACCATTTTTTTATACGCAATTTTCTTGTGAAATAAAAAAGGTCAATACGACTCTGTGTATAATTAAAGTTGTTTGATGGGCAAAAGGTAAGTCCAAGAGAAAGTAGTTCCAACTCAAAGTCACTTAGTACACGATCTGACAAATTGATGACTGTTTTTTTATCCATTATTTCGTTTTGCTTTGGCCCCTTGTACGACTTCCCACTGGGCTCACAGATTCTCTTCGTGTTGATTTGTTTCCTCCTCTTGCGCCTTTGTTTCCTCTTCCACGACCTCGTGTGTTTCCCTGTTTGTTGTTGGTTTGTCTCCCTTTGGCCATGAGACTGAATTCTGTTAAAATACTGGTTTTTATCCCATTGAATTCAGAAATACTTGAGATTTCACTGCTATTTGTGACGCTTTCATCGGTATGGGTTTCAGTATCAGCTTGCTCATCTTGATTATTACTCATCACTTTCTTGGTGTTTTCGGTCGAAGCAACCATAGTGGGGGAATTTTTTCGAAGTTGATCGTACTTTTTACCGAAGGTCAGGATTTGTCCCTTTTGGTGATCGACAAGGTCCCTTTGAAATTGTCTTTGTTTTTTCAGTTTAATGTCATCCTCGATTTTTTCCAAACTCCTTTCCATCTTGTCCATCTCTTTTTTTAATTCTTCCTGTCCACAAAGGGCTTTTATTTGCTCTATCAACTTGTCAATGGTGCCACCCAATCTTTCGCAATCTCTTCTGGCATGTTTAACCAACAACACCAACATGTTAGTTGAACAGTTGTGGTTGTTGCTAACGCAATCAGTGACTAGTTCGGGATCGTGGTTGTAAACGTAGGCGTGATGAAAATACGTAGACCCCTAGGTATTCTCCCTACATCCATGTATTTTTGTAGGGTAGTGGCTTCCCACCATTTATTTTGTTCGGTCTTAAGTGCTTTCCATAGTTGATCCCATAATTGTCGTTTGCCAGATATTTGTGCACCATTGCTAGTTGATGGCACATTGTAATTACAAATACACCTTAAAAATTGTGCCTTAATATTGCCATGCTCTAAATACAAAACAGAATCACCGATTCCGAGTGACATATACTGTGGCAATTTAATAAAAGATGTCAAAATCATACATCTTTTATTAAATTGCCACAGTATATTTCACTCGGAATCGGTGATTCTGTTTTGTATTTAGAGCATGGCAATATTAAGGCACAATTTTTAAGGTGTATTTGTAATTACAATTCTTACTTAGTATAACTCAACAAATACATTTATAAAGTTATATTGAAAGACCAGAGCGATGTTGTGCACAATGAAATACCGCAAAGTATGTTTTCACTGTTTACTAATTTGAAACCACGTGATTGGTTTAAAAAACACTTCCTGGTTATTGTACACTTTACTCGTGAGCAAGGGATTGTTATCCCGAAACGCGTAGAGTTGGTCGCCTGTTTGATGCTCCAATAAAGGACTGTTTTCAAGCTTAAGAGTTGTCCGTGGCTGCTGTGTGTTTCGAGCACAAAGGAATTACAGCGTCGAGTTCAGATATTGAGGATTGCCACCTCGCTGCGGACCGCCATCACAAGTGAGTGAGGGGGGAGGCTGACAACAGCGTTCACGCTGTGATTGCGGATGGATAATTATTAATCCCCTCACCCGCGCATTGTGGTTATCACTAAGGTTCTGCTTGAGAAGACAATTTTTTTTTTAACTGAAACGCTTATTTTTTAGTTTGTTTCAGTAGTCCTCATGAAACCGGATTAGTGTTTGCATTATTGCGCTGATGGATGACAAGTTCGGGGTAAAACCCATGTGAACTTCGGAGCGATTCACAGTCACGCTTAACAGCGTAAATTAACAACAGAGGAGCAGAACATGGCTATGACCAGAAATGTTAAACGCGCTGAGGCAGCTGGGAAAATGTTCGACAATGTTGATACCATTGAAACAGTTGAAAATGTGCCATCAACTAGCAATGGTACACAAATATCTGGCAAACGACAATTATGGGATCAACTATGGAAAGCACTTAAGACGGAATAAAATAAATGGTGGGAAGCCACTACCCTACAAAAATACATCGATGTAGGGAGAATACCTAGGGGTCTACGTATTTTCATCACGCCTACGTTTAACAACCCCGATCCCGAACTAGTCACTGATTGGGCTAGCAACAACCACAACTGTTCAACTAACATGTTGGTGTTGTTGGTTAAACATGCCAGAAAAGATTGCGAAAGATTGGGTGGCACCATTTACAAGTTGATAGAGCAAATAAAAGCCCTTTGTGGACAGCAAGAATTCATAAAAGAGATGGACAAGATGGAAAGGAGTTTGGAAAAAATCGAGGATGACATTAAACTGAAAAAACAAAGAAAATTTCAAAGGGACCTTGTCAATTACCAAAAGGGACAAATCCTGACCTTCGCTAAAAAGTACGATCAACTTCGAAAAAATTCCCCCATTATGGTTGCTTCGACCGAAAACACCAAGAAAGTGATGAGTAATCATCAAGATGAGCAAGCTGATACTGAAACCCATACCGATGAAAGCGTCACAAATAGCAGTGAAATCTCAAGTATTTCTGAATTCAATGGGGTAAAAACCAGTATTTTAACAGAATTCAGTCTCATGGCCAAAGGGAGACAAACCAACAACAAACAGGGAAACACACGAGGTCGTGGAAGAGGAAACAAAGGCGCAAGAGGAGGAAACAAATCAACACAAAGAGAATCTGTGAGCCTAGTGGGAAGTCATACAAGGGGCCAAAGCAAAACGAAATAATGGATAAAAAACAGTCATCAATTTGTCAGATCGTGTACTAAGTGACTTAGAGTTGGAACTACTTTCTCTTGGACTTACTTTTTGGCCATCAAACAACTTTAATTATACACAGAGTCGTATTGACCTTTTTTATTTCACAAGAAAATTGCGTATAAAAAAATGGTATGCGACCAAGGTGGGATCAGGAGTGGAAATCAATAGAGAGATGCCAAGCACTGTAAGTATCAATGATGTTGAACTACTTCACACTGCCGATGTTTTGGCAGGTGTGGTGACAGATGATGACAATCCATTTTCCGATATGATGAATGAGAATGTCACACTTAATTTGAATGTTAAAAATCCTTTCAAACCCAAATCCATTTTTTTACCACAGATAAAAAATTATGCAATTGAGGTATTTGAAAGAGGAGTCACACAAGAGCTAATCAAGCTCTCAAAGAAAAAATGGTATGGGTTGAATAATGTCACACTAGCGCAGAGAGAAGCAATAAACAGTTTGAAAAATGATAACAACATAGTAATTAAAAAAACGGATAAGGGAGGCAATGTTGTCGTTCAATCGAGGCAGAAATATATAAATGAAGGTATGCAACAACTTTCGGATACTGATAAATATCAACGAAGTAATAGGATGGAATACGAACATTCAATAAGGATGTTCCAGAAAAGCCTACTTAGATGGAAAATAGAGGGCGTACTGGAACAAAATGAATATGATTTTTTATTGTGTCAACATCCTAAATTACCAGCTCTATACTTGCTCCCAAAAATCCACAAAAATCCAGCAGTTCCCCCAGGAAGACCTATTGTATCTTCAAGAGGGAGCTGCATGGAAAACACTTCAAAATACGTAGATTACTTTCTGCAGGCCTTTGTGACTAAACTTCCGTCTTATATCAAGGACACAGGTCACTTTTTTGAGGGAACTTGAAAACTTAGAATGGAAAAATGGATTTTCTCTTCTTTCATTAGATGTGACAAGTCTTTATACGTGCATACCGCACGATTTAGGACTTGCAGCATGTAAATATTATCTCAACGAAAGGTCTATCTCATATTTCTACCATACTGAAATGTTGGTCGAAATGATGACATCCTGTCTTAAACAGAATGTTTTCATCTTTGATGGCAACATTTTAAACAATCCCTCGGTACTTCAATGGGGACTTGCTTTGCTCCTTGCTTTGCAGGTCTCTATTTGGGGTACTGGGAGGAGAAAGTGGTCAGGGAACATGTGGTATTCAAAGACAAGGTTGTAAAATGGATAAGATACATAGATGACATTTTTTGCATATGGAATGGCAATGAGACTGAGGCTAAGGCGTTTGTTGAAGGTCTTAATGATAACAATTTCAATCTCCACTTCACAAGTCAGTGGTCACAAACAAATATTGAGTTCTTAGACCTGTCCCTCACCATCGAGAATGATGGCCTAAAAAGTAGCCTTTATAGGAAAAAAAACGCAGGTAACAGCCTTCTCCATGCCCGTAGTTGTCACCCAAAATCTTTGCTTGATAGTATCCCTTTGGGAGAATTATTAAGAGCAAAACGTAATTGTAGCTCATTGGAAAGCTTCAAGAAAGAAGAAATGGTGATGACCAAAAGATTTCTAGAAAGAGGATATTCTGAATCTGTGATAAAGAAAGCTCAAGTAGAAGTGGCCAAAAGATCTAGAGAATTATTATTGTTGGATAAAGTGAGAGACAATGATGAATTGGATAAAATCAGGTTCATTACCACCTTTAACAATCAAGCCTATGATATACGCAAAAGCCTCAACAAATTTTGGCCAGTGTTACACACTGATAAAGATCTATCAGGTAGTGTTGAAACTTTTCCACAGATTACGTATAGGAAAGCAACATCATTAAAAGATACACTGTGTAGAGCAATTGAACCCACACGTGTCAACACTTTAGGAGTGCAAGGCTTCTATACATGCAGAAAGTGCAAAGCATGTAAACACAGCAGAAATTGTAAAGAATGTATGCTTTCTCCGTTCGACAAACCCTATAAGATTCTTAAACATACCACATGCAATACTGATTTTGTAGTCTATGCTTTATTTTGTCCGTGCAAAAAGGTTTATATAGGGAGTACTATCCACAAAGCAAAGATCAGGATTTTAGAACATCTGCGCGCCATCAAGCATGGCGATAAACAGTACCCTATAGCACGCCACTTTGCAAGCCACCACAATCAGAACAGTGATTTACTGAGTTTTTGTGTTCTTGATTCAGTAAAGATAAATGAGAGAGGAGGCAATAGAGTTCAAGATCTTAGACGTCTTGAGTCTAAACTTATTATTCAGTATAGAACTCTGGCACCTATTGGCCACAACTGTGATGAGGAATTGGCTGTACACTTAGGGTGAAATTGAAATGTATATACTTATAGTGTTCAACAAATGTATCAAGGAATTCATGATGTCGGATTGAGAACCAGCAGTTTCTATTTTTAGAATCTAGGGCAAAAAAAGTTTTTAAAGATAATTTTTTAAGTGTTGAAGTACTGGGTTTTTCAGAACCAACCCAGCGGTGCCAGGGGACACACCCGACGACTTTGAGTTCTTCCTGTTTCAGACCACAGAAACACAGGGTCTTCTAGATGAAGTCAAAGATCGTATTTATTGGCTGAAGACCAATCACAGGTATCCGAGAAGTACAGCACGGTGTATGTTCTCAGGAGACTGCTCCCAACCAAAAACCAGTCTTTTCTTATATACAGAATATTACGCTCTGGGCAACACCGCCCCTATTTTACAAGTGGTCGTTCACATATTTTCGCTTCAAAGAAAGAGCACAGTCATGATGATAATCCCACATTTCAGCTCGGTCAGCACATAATTATTTACCCAGCGAGGCTCAGAACCCTCATCAGATATCAGCAGACCCCAATAAAACGGACACCTCCTCCTCGTAAAACAAGCCATAAAGTAGGAAACAGAGTCAGGTGTGAAAGAGATTAGTCAGGGTTCGTGTGGGATGCACGACTTTATGATGTGTCGGGCCCTGATGCTAATCCCATTAGGCCGCAGTAAAAGGAACCGGCCGGGCAGGACTGACCTCGGGCAGCGGAGTCAGTTTGCACAGGTCACAAAGAAGTCACAGAAAGATTGCGTGTCCTTTAGGCCTAGGCATGGCCTCAGTGCGCAGCCTATGTGAGGGCAACCACAAAATGGTTACCATTTTAAAATGGAACCCGAGGGTTTAATATGTAGTATTGCATACACGGTGAGTTCATCGGGAAAACGTGACGAAAACACTCATACATACCGCATTAGTCATTTGCGGTCCGCTGATACCAAAGTCGGCATGGTAGGACCATGCTACCAACATGGTTCCGAAATTTACAGTACCACAGTGTACAAAATCAAGATTTCTGAATTAAGTGGTTTATTTGAGTCAATGTTCATTGATTTATCTGTTTTTTATTTTAATTTTAGATGCAAGGAATTGTGGTCAACCATGAGGTAACGCAGGAGAAATAAAGTATCTCGTCTGGCCCACTGGGGCTAAATTGTTGAGTGTTATAGGAAATATGTGGCTGCAATCGGACATTTCGTATTTTTTTCGCCCACTGGGGCGTTATGGAATAGTTAAAGATTTTGACATCTTTTATTAAATTGCCACAGTATATGTCACTCGGAATCGGTGATTCTGTTTTGTATTTAGAGCATAGCAATATTAAGGCACAATTTTTAAGGTGTATTTGTAATTACAATTCTTACTTAGTATAACTCAACAAATACATTTATAAAGTTATATTGAAAGAACAGAGCGATGTTGTGCACAATGAAATACCGCAAAGTATGTTTTCACTGTTTACTAATTTTAAACCACGTGATTGGTTTAAAAAACACTTCCTGGTTATTGTACACTTTACTCGTGAGCAAGGGATTGTTGTCCCAAAACGCGTAGAGTTGGTCGCCTGTTTGATGCTCCAATAAAGGACTGTTTTGAAGCTTAAGAGTTGTCCGTGGCTGCTGTGTGTTTCGAGCACAAAGGAATTACAGCGTCGAGTTCAGATATTGAGGATTGCCACCTCGCTGCGGACCGCCATCACAAGTGAGTGAGGGGGAGGCTGACAACAGCGTTCACGCTGTGATTGCGGATGGATACATATATATATATATTTAGTATACTATGTATACATGTGAAAATGGGTGGAACTGACGTCAGCACGCTGACGAGGTCCTCTTATGGCTCCGATGACGTCATACGGTGTCACGAGCGGAGCCGTGCTATCATGACGTCCTCGTCGATGTGGGAGAGGTAGGAAAGAATTTCCGTGGAATGCTGGTGCAGGGGATATTCACCTAAGTGTTCAGGCTATTCCTTAGGAGCAACTGTTTATGTTGCCACTCCTGAAACTGAAACCAGTGATCTGAGGGAAGAGGCCCTGCAGATGGCACACAAGGTGGGGTGCCCAGTCATGTGCACCGGCGGTGCAGCGAAGTGACAAGCACCACAACCCACAAAAAAGGTAACGAGTACACTGAATAACACAGGATCTTCTCTTTGTATCTGGCAGGAACAACAAGGTTAAAATGCCCTAGTTCCAAAATGTAGAATTAGTGCTCCAATGGTCTTCAAGAGGACCTGCAATGCCGCTTCTGCCTCCTGTACCCTGGAGGCGGCACATGGGTCACGCGGTACGGTCATACTGTGGTGGGATGCACACTCATTGACCTCTCATGGCACTGCTCCACACTTCAGGGAGGATGCTTTCCATTAGCTGTGTTTTCTGATGATGTGTCGCGCCGGTCTCGTTCAACAACAGAACTCCTTTAGATCCAAACAGACTCTTCCACTCTCTCACCGGAAGTGAAACCAGGCCACGCGGAAACTTTCACAATACAACAGCCGGGAATGCACTTTTCGGTAAAAAACACCCACATTCCTTCCTCCAAATTTATCAAATAAACAACTCACTGAAGAACAGGGGCAGCTTCAATCGGCAAACAGCCGTTACAACGAATTTTTTACTTCACAATACCATTACAATGCATGCATTACCCCGCATGCGTTGTACATCCCGAAGTCATTACTACGCATTGTTTTAGAATGCATGGTCATTTACCACGCCTTTACAACAAATTTTGCTGTAAAGGCATTTATCATTAATTACCATGCGTTCTAAAAAACATGTAGACGATCCATGTTGTTGTAAGGAAACAAAGGCTGTTCCGTTTCCTCGCAAAGATGTGCTCCTCAGAGATGACGTGAAGCTGGAACCACGAGGAGAGAGGAACCACGGGGATTGAGAGGTAAGCTGGATTGGGCATGGGGTGGGGGTTTCTTTTCTAGGATTTAGGGTAGTGCAGTGGTGTTTGGGTAGTGTAGGGGGTCGTGCTGGGGTAGTGTTTTAGGGTTAAGGGTAGTGCAGTGGTGTTTGGGTAGTCTAGGGGGTCATGCAGTGGTAGTGTGTTAGGTTTTAGGGTAGTGCAGTAGTGTAGGGGGTTGTGCTGGGGGAAGTGTTTTAGGGAATAGGGTAGTGCAGTGGTGCATGGGTAGTGTAGGGGGTTATGCTGGGGTAGTGTTTTAGAGTTTAGGGTGGTGCAGTGGTGTTTGGGTAGTGTAGGGGGTCATGCTGGGGGTCGTGTTTTAGGGTTTAGGGTAGTGCAGTGGTGTTTGTGTAGTGTAGGGGGTCATGCTAGGGGTAGTGTTTTAGGGTTTAGAGTTGTGCAGTGGAGTTTAGGTAGTGTAGGGGTTGTGCTGGGGGTAGATTTAGGGTTTAGGGCAGTGCAGTGGTGTTTAAGTAGTGTAGTGAGTCGTCCTGGGGGAAGTGTTTTAGGGTTTAGGGTAGTGCAGTGGTGTTTCGGTGGTGTAGGGTAGGCCTGGGCGAAAATTTCGTTCAGTTCGCGGAAATTGCGATAATTTGATATTTTCGCGTTCCGCGGAGAGCGCGAAAATGTCAAAATTTCCCGTTTCCGCAGCATGGCGATAATTTATTTCTTGCTCGCGCTGTAAAATAATACATTCTCGCGCGTGCGCGATCGCCTTACCTGAATCCCTGCGTTCGCCGAAAAGTTGTCTTGATCCGGTCGCGTTCTCCATGAGATGTTGTATTGTTTTTAGCCATTTGCGCTGTCTCGCGACAGTTCACGCCCGCAGTGACGTCATGCGTCGCGCGATCACGTCTTTCTTCTCGCGATCATGCACCGCGAGACAACTCAAAACAAGATGGCCGCGCCCACAAGCAACCACATAGGTAAGTTGGCGACCCACAACCATGCAGAAAATCTCGCGAACATGCGGGAAAAAAACGTCCGTATTTTTGCGATATTTCCGCTTGTTTGCGATAATTTTAAACATTTTCGCGATAATTTGCGAAAGTTAATTTCGCAAATTCCGCCCACCCCTAGTGTAGGGGGTTGTGCTGGGGTAGTGTTTTAGAGTTTAGGGTAGTGCAGTGGTGTTTGGGTAGTGTAGGGGTAGTGCTTGGGGTAGTGTTTTAGGGTTTAGGGTAGTGCAGTGGTGTTTGGGTAGTGTAGGGGTTCATGCTGGGGGTAGTGTTTTAGGGTTTAGGGTAGTGCAGGGGTGTTTGTATAGTGTAGGGGGTCATGCTGAGGGTAGTGTTTTAGGGTTTAGGATAGTGCAGTGGTGTTTGGGTAGTGTAGGGGTAGTGCTGGGGGTAGTGTTTTAGGGCTTAGGGTAGTGCAGTGGTGTTTGGGTAGTGTAGGGGTTCATGCTGGGGGTAGTGGTTTAGGGTTTAGGGTAGTGCAGTGGTGTTTGTATAGTGTAGGGGGTCATGCTGAGGGTAGTGTTTTAGGGTTTAGGATAGTGCAGTGGTGTTTGGGTAGTGTAGGTGGTCATGCTGAGGGTAGTGTTTTAGGGTTCAGGGTAGTGCAGTGGTGTTTGGGTAGTGTAGGGGGGTTTAGGGTAGTGCAGTGGTGTTTGTGTAGTGTAGGGGGTCATGCTAGGGGTAGTGTTTTAGGGATTAGAGTAGTGCAGTGGTGCTTGGGTAGTGTAGGGGTCGTGCAGGGGGTAGATTTAGGGTAGTACAGTGGTGTTAGGGTTGTGTAGTGAGTCGTGCTGTGGGTAGTGTTTTAGGGTTTAGGGTAGTGCAGTAGTGTTTGGGTTGTGTAGGGGGTTGTGCTGGGGGTAGTGTATTAGGGTTTATGGTAGTGCAGTGGTGTTTGGGTAGTGTAGGGGGTAGTGCCTGCATAGTGTTTTAGGGTTTAGGGTAGTGCAGTGGTGTTTGGGTAGTGTAGGGGTAGTGCTGGGGGTAGTGTTTTAGGGTTTAGGGTAGTGCAGTGGTGTTTGGGTAGCGTAGGGGTCATGCTGGGGGCAGATTTAGGGTTTAGGGTAGTGCAGTGGTGTTTGTGTTATGAGGGGGTCGTGCTGGGGGTAGAGTTTTAGGGTTTAGGATAGTGAAGTAGTGTTTGGGTAGTATAGGGGGTCATGCTGAGGGTAGTGTTTTAGGGTTTAGGGTAGTGCAGTGGTGTTTGGGTAGTGTAGGGGGTTTAGGGTAGTGCAGTGGTGTTTGTGTAGTGTAGGGGGTCACGCTAGGGGTAGTGTTTTAGGGTTTAGAGTAGTGCAGTGGTGTTTGGGTAGTGTAGGGGTCGTGCTGGGGGTAGATTTTGGGTAGTGCAGTGGTGTTTGGGTTGTGTAGTGAGTCGTGCTGGGGGTAGTGTTTTAGGGTTTAGGGTAGTGCAGTAGTGTTTGGGTAGTGTAGGGGGTTGTGCTGGGGGTAGTGTATAAGGGTTTATGGTAGTGCAGAGGTGTTTGGGTCGTGTAGGGGTTCATGCTGGCGGTAGTGTTTTAGGGTTTAGAGTAGTGTAGTGGTGTTTGGGTAGTGTAGTGGGTCATGCTGTGGGTAGTGTTTTAGGGTTTAGGGTAGTGCAGTGGTGTTTGTGTAGTGTAGGGGGTCATGCTAGGGGTAGTGTTTTAGGGTTTAGAGTTGTGCAGTGGAGTTTGGGTAGTGTAGGGGTTGTGCTGGGGGTAGATTTAGGGTTTAGGGCAGTGCAGTGGTGTTTAAGTAGTGTAGTGAGTCGTCCTGGGGGAAGTGTTTTAGGGTTTAGGGTAGTGCAGTGGTGTTTCGGTGGTGTAGGGTAGGCCTGGGCGAAAATTTCGTTCAGTTCGCGGAAATTGCGATAATTTGATATTTTCGCGTTCCGCGGAGAGCGCGAAAATGTCAAAATTTCCGGTTTCCGCAGCATGGCGATAATTTCTTTCTTGCTCGCGCTGTAAAATAATACATTCTCGCGCGTGCGCGATCGCCTTACCTGAATCCCTGCGTTCGCCGACAAGTTGTCTTGATCCGGTCGCGTTCTCCATGAGATGTTGTATTGTTTTTAGCCATTTGCGCTGTCTCGCGACAGTTCACGCCCGCAGTGACGTCATGCGTCGCGCGATCACGTCTTTCTTCTCGCGATCATGCACCGCGAGACAACTCAAAACAAGATGGCCGCGCCCACAAGCAACCACATGGGTAAGTTGGCGACCCACAACCATGCAGAAAATCTCGCGAACATGCGGGAAAAAAACGTCCGTATTTTTGCGATATTTCCGCTTGTTTGCGATCATTTTAAACATTTTCGCGATAATTTGCGAAAGTTAATTTCGCAAATTCCGCCCACCCCTAGTGTAGGGGGTTGTGCTGGGGTAGTGTTTTAGAGTTTAGGGTAGTGCAGTGGTGTTTGGGTAGTGTAGGGGTAGTGCTTGGGGTAGTGTTTTAGGGTTTAGGGTAGTGCAGTGGTGTTTGGGTAGTGTAGGGGTTCATGCTGGGGGTAGTGTTTTAGGGTTTAGGGTAGCGCAGGGGTGTTTGTATAGTGTAGGGGGTCATGCTGAGGGTAGTGTTTTAGGGTTTAGGATAGTGCAGTGGTGTTTGGGTAGTGTAGGGGTAGTGCTAGGGGTAGTGTTTTAGGGCTTAGGGTAGTGCAGTGGTGTTTGGGTAGTGTAGGGGGTCATGCTGGGGGTAGTGTTTTAGGGTTTAGGGTAGTGCAGTGGTGTTTGTATAGTGTAGGGGGTCATGCTGAGGGTAGTGTTTAAGGGTTTAGGATAGTGCAGTGGTGTTTGGGTAGTGTAGGTGGTCATGCTGAGGGTAGTGTTTTAGGGTTCAGGGTAGTGCAGTGGTGTTTGGGTAGTGTAGGGGGGTTTAGGGTAGTGCAGTGGTGTTTGTGTAGTGTAGGGGGTCATGCTAGGGGTAGTGTTTTAGGGATTAGAGTAGTGCAGTGGTGTTTGGGTAGTGTAGGGGTCGTGCAGGGGGTAGATTTAGGGTAGTACAGTGGTGTTAGGGTTGTGTAGTGAGTCGTGCTGTGGGTAGTGTTTTAGGGTTTAGGGTAGTGCAGTAGTGTTTGGGTTGTGTAGGGGGTTGTGCTGGGGGTAGTGTATTAGGGTTTATGGTAGTGCAGTGGTGTTTGGGTAGTGTAGGGGGTAGTGCCTGCGTAGTGTTTTAGGGTTTAGGGTAGTGCAGTGGTGTTTGGGTAGTGTAGGGGTAGTGCTGGGGGTAGTGTTTTAGGGTTTAGGGTAGTGCAGTGGTGTTTGGGTAGCGTAGGGGTCATGCTGGGGGCAGATTTAGGGTTTAGGGGAGTGCAGTGGTGTTTGTGTTATGAGGGGGTCGTGCTGGGGGTAGAGTTTTAGGGTTTAGGATAGTGAAGTAGTGTTTGGGTAGTATACGGGGTCATGCTGAGGGTAGTGTTTTAGGGTTTAGGGTAGTGCAGTGGTGTTTGGGTGGTGTAGGGGGTTTAGGGTAGTGCAGTGGTGTTTGTGTAGTGTAGGGGGTCACGCTAGGGGTAGTGTTTTAGGGTTTAGAGTAGTGCAGTGGTGTTTGGGTAGTGTAGGGGTCGTGCTGGGGGTAGATTTTGGGTAGTGCAGTGGTGTTTGGGTTGTGTAGTGAGTCGTGCTGGGGGTAGTGTTTTAGGGTTTAGGGTAGTGCAGTAGTGTTTGGGTAGTGTAGGGGGTTGTGCTGGGGGTAGATTTAGGGTTTAGGGCAGTGCAGTGGTGTTTAAGTAGTGTAGTGAGTCGTCCTGGGGGAAGTGTTTTAGGGTTTAGGGTAGTGCAGTGGTGTTTCGGTGGTGTAGGGTAGGCCTGGGCGAAAATTTCGTTCAGTTCGCGGAAATTGCGATAATTTGATATTTTCGCGTTCCGCGGAGAGCGCGAAAATGTCAAAATTTCCGGTTTCCGCAGCATGGCGATAATTTATTTCTTGCTCGCGCTGTAAAATAATACATTCTCGCGCGTGCGCGATCGCCTTACCTGAATCCCTGCGTTCGCCGACAAGTTGTCTTGATCCGGTCGCGTTCTCCATGAGATGTTGTATTGTTTTTAGCCATTTGCGCTGTCTCGCGACAGTTCACGCCCGCAGTGACGTCATGCGTCGCGCGATCACGTCTTTCTTCTCGCGATCATGCACCGCGAGACAACTCAAAACAAGATGGCCGCGCCCACAAGCAACCACATAGGTAAGTTGGCGACCCACAACCATGCAGAAAATCTCGCGAACATGCGGGAAAAAAACGTCCGTATTTTTGCGATATTTCCGCTTGTTTGCGATAATTTTAAACATTTTCGCGATAATTTGCGAAAGTTAATTTCGCAAATTCCGCCCACCCCTAGTGTAGGGGGTTGTGCTGGGGTAGTGTTTTAGAGTTTAGGGTAGTGCAGTGGTGTTTGGGTAGTGTAGGGGTAGTGCTTGGGGTAGTGTTTTAGGGTTTAGGGTAGTGCAGTGGTGTTTGGGTAGTGTAGGGGTTCATGCTGGGGGTAGTGTTTTAGGGTTTAGGGTAGTGCAGGGGTGTTTGTATAGTGTAGGGGGTCATGCTGAGGGTAGTGTTTTAGGGTTTAGGATAGTGCAGTGGTGTTTGGGTAGTGTAGGGGTAGTGCTGGGGGTAGTGTTTTAGGGCTTAGGGTAGTGCAGTGGTGTTTGGGTAGTGTAGGGGTTCATGCTGGGGGTAGTGGTTTAGGGTTTAGGGTAGTGCAGTGGTGTTTGTATAGTGTAGGGGGTCATGCTGAGGGTAGTGTTTTAGGGTTTAGGATAGTGCAGTGGTGTTTGGGTAGTGTAGGTGGTCATGCTGAGGGTAGTGTTTTAGGGTTCAGGGTAGTGCAGTGGTGTTTGGGTAGTGTAGGGGGGTTTAGGGTAGTGCAGTGGTGTTTGTGTAGTGTAGGGGGTCATGCTAGGGGTAGTGTTTTAGGGATTAGAGTAGTGCAGTGGTGTTTGGGTAGTGTAGGGGTCGTGCAGGGGGTAGATTTAGGGTAGTACAGTGGTGTTAGGGTTGTGTAGTGAGTCGTGCTGTGGGTAGTGTTTTAGGGTTTAGGGTAGTGCAGTAGTGTTTGGGTTGTGTAGGGGGTTGTGCTGGGGGTAGTGTATTAGGGTTTATGGTAGTGCAGTGGTGTTTGGGTAGTGTAGGGGGTAGTGCCTGCATAGTGTTTTAGGGTTTAGGGTAGTGCAGTGGTGTTTGGGTAGTGTAGGGGTAGTGCTGGGGGTAGTGTTTTAGGGTTTAGGGTAGTGCAGTGGTGTTTGGGTAGCGTAGGGGTCATGCTGGGGGCAGATTTAGGGTTTAGGGTAGTGCAGTGGTGTTTGTGTTATGAGGGGGTCGTGCTGGGGGTAGAGTTTTAGGGTTTAGGATAGTGAAGTAGTGTTTGGGTAGTATAGGGGGTCATGCTGAGGGTAGTGTTTTAGGGTTTAGGGTAGTGCAGTGGTGTTTGGGTAGTGTAGGGGGTTTAGGGTAGTGCAGTGGTGTTTGTGTAGTGTAGGGGGTCACGCTAGGGGTAGTGTTTTAGGGTTTAGAGTAGTGCAGTGGTGTTTGGGTAGTGTAGGGGTCGTGCTGGGGGTAGATTTTGGGTAGTGCAGTGGTGTTTGGGTTGTGTAGTGAGTCGTGCTGGGGGTAGTGTTTTAGGGTTTAGGGTAGTGCAGTAGTGTTTGGGTAGTGTAGGGGGTTGTGCTGGGGGTAGTGTATAAGGGTTTATGGTAGTGCAGAGGTGTTTGGGTCGTGTAGGGGTAGTGCTGGTGTGGTGTTTTAGGGTTTAGGGTAGTGCAGTGGTGTTTGGGTAGTGTAGGGGTAGTGCTGGGGGTAGTGTTTTAGGGTTTAGGGTAGTGCAGTGGTGTTTGGGTAGTGTAGGGGTTCATGCTGGCGGTAGTGTTTTAGGGTTTAGAGTAGTGTAGTGGTGTTTGGGTAGTGTAGTGGGTCATGCTGTGGGTAGTGTTTTAGGGTTTAGGGTAGTGCAGTGGTGTTTGTGTAGTGTAGGGGGTCATGCTAGGGGTAGTGTTTTAGGGTTTAGAGTTGTGCAGTGGAGTTTGGGTAGTGTAGGGGTTGTGCTGGGGGTAGATTTAGGGTTTAGGGCAGTGCAGTGGTGTTTAAGTAGTGTAGTGAGTCGTCCTGGGGGAAGTGTTTTAGGGTTTAGGGTAGTGCAGTGGTGTTTCGGTGGTGTAGGGTAGGCCTGGGCGAAAATTTCGTTCAGTTCGCGGAAATTGCGATAATTTGATATTTTCGCGTTCCGCGGAGAGCGCGAAAATGTCAAAATTTCCGGTTTCCGCAGCATGGCGATAATTTCTTTCTTGCTCGCGCTGTAAAATAATACATTCTCGCGCGTGCGCGATCGCCTTACCTGAATCCCTGCGTTCGCCGACAAGTTGTCTTGATCCGGTCGCGTTCTCCATGAGATGTTGTATTGTTTTTAGCCATTTGCGCTGTCTCGCGACAGTTCACGCCCGCAGTGACGTCATGCGTCGCGCGATCACGTCTTTCTTCTCGCGATCATGCACCGCGAGACAACTCAAAACAAGATGGCCGCGCCCACAAGCAACCACATGGGTAAGTTGGCGACCCACAACCATGCAGAAAATCTCGCGAACATGCGGGAAAAAAACGTCCGTATTTTTGCGATATTTCCGCTTGTTTGCGATCATTTTAAACATTTTCGCGATAATTTGCGAAAGTTAATTTCGCAAATTCCGCCCACCCCTAGTGTAGGGGGTTGTGCTGGGGTAGTGTTTTAGAGTTTAGGGTAGTGCAGTGGTGTTTGGGTAGTGTAGGGGTAGTGCTTGGGGTAGTGTTTTAGGGTTTAGGGTAGTGCAGTGGTGTTTGGGTAGTGTAGGGGTTCATGCTGGGGGTAGTGTTTTAGGGTTTAGGGTAGTGCAGGGGTGTTTGTATAGTGTAGGGGGTCATGCTGAGGGTAGTGTTTTAGGGTTTAGGATAGTGCAGTGGTGTTTGGGTAGTGTAGGGGTAGTGCTGGGGGTAGTGTTTTAGGGCTTAGGGTAGTGCAGTGGTGTTTGGGTAGTGTAGGGGGTCATGCTGGGGGTAGTGTTTTAGGGTTTAGGGTAGTGCAGTGGTGTTTGTATAGTGTAGGGGGTCATGCTGAGGGTAGTGTTTAAGGGTTTAGGATAGTGCAGTGGTGTTTGGGTAGTGTAGGTGGTCATGCTGAGGGTAGTGTTTTAGGGTTCAGGGTAGTGCAGTGGTGTTTGGGTAGTGTAGGGGGGTTTAGGGTAGTGCAGTGGTGTTTGTGTAGTGTAGGGGGTCATGCTAGGGGTAGTGTTTTAGGGATTAGAGTAGTGCAGTGGTGTTTGGGTAGTGTAGGGGTCGTGCAGGGGGTAGATTTAGGGTAGTACAGTGGTGTTAGGGTTGTGTAGTGAGTCGTGCTGTGGGTAGTGTTTTAGGGTTTAGGGTAGTGCAGTAGTGTTTGGGTTGTGTAGGGGGTTGTGCTGGGGGTAGTGTATTAGGGTTTATGGTAGTGCAGTGGTGTTTGGGTAGTGTAGGGGGTAGTGCCTGCGTAGTGTTTTAGGGTTTAGGGTAGTGCAGTGGTGTTTGGGTAGTGTAGGGGTAGTGCTGGGGGTAGTGTTTTAGGGTTTAGGGTAGTGCAGTGGTGTTTGGGTAGCGTAGGGGTCATGCTGGGGGCAGATTTAGGGTTTAGGGGAGTGCAGTGGTGTTTGTGTTATGAGGGGGTCGTGCTGGGGGTAGAGTTTTAGGGTTTAGGATAGTGAAGTAGTGTTTGGGTAGTATACGGGGTCATGCTGAGGGTAGTGTTTTAGGGTTTAGGGTAGTGCAGTGGTGTTTGGGTGGTGTAGGGGGTTTAGGGTAGTGCAGTGGTGTTTGTGTAGTGTAGGGGGTCACGCTAGGGGTAGTGTTTTAGGGTTTAGAGTAGTGCAGTGGTGTTTGGGTAGTGTAGGGGTCGTGCTGGGGGTAGATTTTGGGTAGTGCAGTGGTGTTTGGGTTGTGTAGTGAGTCGTGCTGGGGGTAGTGTTTTAGGGTTTAGGGTAGTGCAGTAGTGTTTGGGTAGTGTAGGGGGTTGTGCTGGGGGTAGTGTATAAGGGTTTATGGTAGTGCAGAGGTGTTTGGGTCGTGTAGGGGTAGTGCTGGTGTGGTGTTTTAGGGTTTAGGGTAGTGCAGTGGTGTTTGGGTAGTGTAGGGGTAGAGCTGGGGGTAGTGTTTTAGGGTTTAGGGTAGTGCAGTGGTGTTTGGGTAGTGTAGGGGTTCATGCTGGCGGTAGTGTTTTAGGGTTTAGAGTAGTGTAGTGGTGTTTGGGTAGTGTAGTGGGTCATGCTGTGGGTAGTGTTTTAGGGTTTAGGGTAGTGCAGTGGTGTTTGTGTAGTGTAGGGGGTCGTGCTAGGGGTAGTGTTTTAGGGTTTAGAGTAGTGATGTGGTGTTTGCGTAGTGTAGGTGGTAGTGCTGGGGGTAGTTGTTTAGAGTTTAGGGTAGTGCAGTGGTGTTTGGGTAGTGTAGGGGTTCATGCTGGGGGTAGTGTTTTAGAGTTTAGGTTAGTGCAGTGGTGTTTGGGTAGTGTAGGGGTCATGCTGGGGGCAGATGTAGGGTTTAGGGTAGTGCAGTGGTGTTTGTGTTGTGAGGGGGTCGTGCTGGGGTAGTGATTTAGGGTTTAGGGTAGTGCAGTGGTGTTTGTATAGTGTAGGGGGTCATGCTGAGGGTAGTGTTTTAGGGTTTAGGATAGTGCAGTGGTGTTTGGGTAGTGTAGGGGGTCATACTGAGCGAAGTGTTTTAGGGTTTAGGGTAGCGCAGAGGTGTTTGTGTACTGTAGGGGGTCATGCTGGGGTTAGTGGTTTAGGGTTTAGGGTAGTGCAGTGGTGTTTGTGTAGTGTAGGGGGTAGTGTTTTAGGGTTTAGGGTAGTGTAGTGGTGTTTGTGTAGTGTAGGGGGTCGTGCTAGGGGTAGTGATTTAGGGTTCAGAGTAGTGCAGTGGTGTTTGGGTAGTGGAGGGGTCGTGCTGGGGTAGATTTAGGGTTTAGGGTAGTGCAGTAGTGTTTGGGTACTGTAGGGAGTTGTGCTGGGGGTAGTGTTTTAGGGTTTAGGGTAGTGCAGTGGTGTTTGGGTAGTGTAGGGGGGATCAGGGTAGTGCAGTGGTGTTTGTGTAGTGTAGGGGTTATGCTAGGGGTAGTATTATAGGGTTTAGAGTAGTGCAGTGGTGTTTGGGTAGTGTAGGGGTCATGCTGGGGGTAGATTTAGGGTAGTGCAGTGGTGTTTGGGTAGTGTAGTGAGTCGTGCTGGGGGTAGTGTTTTAGGATTCAGGGTAGTGCAGTGGTGTTTGGGTAGTGTAGGGGGTTCTGCTGGGGGTAGTGTTTTAGGGTTTATGGTAGTGCAGTGGTGTTTGAGTAGTGTAGGGGGTAGGGCTGGGGTAGTGTTTTAGGGTTTCGGCTAGTGCATTCGTGTTTTGGTAGTGTAGGGGGTAGTGCTGGGGGTAGTGTTTTAGGGTTTAGGGTAGTGCAGTGGTGTTTGGGTAGTGTAGGGGTTCATGCTGGGGGTAGTGTTTTAGGGTTTAGGGTATTGCAGTGGTGTTTGGGTAGTGTAGGGGGGTTTAGGGTAGTGCAGTGGTGTTTGTGTAGTGTAGGGGGTCATGCTAGGGGTAGTGTTTTAGGGATTAGAGTAGTGCAGTGGTGTTTGGGTAGTGTAGGGGTCGTGCAGGGGGTAGATTTAGGGTAGTACAGTGGTGTTAGGGTTGTGTAGTGAGTCGTGCTGTGGGTAGTGTTTTAGGGTTTAGGGTAGTGCAGTAGTGTTTGGGTTGTGTAGGGGGTTGTGCTGGGGGTAGTGTATTAGGGTTTATGGTAGTGCAGTGGTGTTTGGGTAGTGTAGGGGGTAGTGCCTGCATAGTGTTTTAGGGTTTAGGGTAGTGCAGTGGTGTTTGGGTAGTGTAGGGGTAGTGCCTGCGTAGTGTTTTAGGGTTTAGGGTAGTGCAGTGGTGTTTGGGTAGTGTAGGGGTAGTGCTGGGGGTAGTGTTTTAGGGTTTAGGGTAGTGCAGTGGTGTTTGGGTAGCGTAGGGGTCATGCTGGGGGCAGATTTAGGGTTTAGGGTAGTGCAGTGGTGTTTGTGTTATGAGGGGGTCGTGCTGGGGGTAGAGTTTTAGGGTTTAGGATAGTGAAGTAGTGTTTGGGTAGTATAGGGGGTCATGCTGAGGGTAGTGTTTTAGGGTTTAGGGTAGTGCAGTGGTGTTTGGGTAGTGTAGGGGGTTTAGGGTAGTGCAGTGGTGTTTGTGTAGTGTAGGGGGTCACGCTAGGGGTAGTGTTTTAGGGTTTAGAGTAGTGCAGTGGTGTTTGGGTAGTGTAGGGGTCGTGCTGGGGGTAGATTTTGGGTAGTGCAGTGGTGTTTGGGTTGTGTAGTGAGTCGTGCTGGGGGTAGTGTTTTAGGGTTTAGGGTAGTGCAGTAGTGTTTGGGTAGTGTAGGGGGTTGTGCTGGGGGTAGTGTATAAGGGTTTATGGTAGTGCAGAGGTGTTTGGGTCGTGTAGGGGTAGTGCTGGTGTGGTGTTTTAGGGTTTAGGGTAGTGCAGTGGTGTTTGGGTAGTGTAGGGGTAGTGCTGGGGGTAGTGTTTTAGGGTTTAGGGTAGTGCAGTGGTGTTTGGGTAGTGTAGGGGTTCATGCTGGCGGTAGTGTTTTAGGGTTTAGAGTAGTGTAGTGGTGTTTGGGTAGTGTAGTGGGTCATGCTGTGGGTAGTGTTTTAGGGTTTAGGGTAGTGCAGTGGTGTTTGTGTAGTGTAGGGGGTCGTGCTAGGGGTAGTGTTTTAGGTTTTAGAGTAGTGATGTGGTGTTTGCGTAGTGTAGGTGGTAGTGCTGGGGGTAGTTGTTTAGAGTTTAGGGTAGTGCAGTGGTGTTTGGGTAGTGTAGGGGTTCATGCTGGGAGTAGTGTTTTAGAGTTTAGGTTAGTGCAGTGGTGTTTGGGTAGTGTAGGGGTCATGCTGGGGGCAGATGTAGGGTTTAGGGTAGTGCAGTGGTGTTTGTGTTGTGAGGGGGTCGTGCTGGGGTAGTGATTTAGGGTTTAGGGTAGTGCAGTGGTGTTTGTATAGTGTAGGGGGTCATGCTGAGGGTAGTGTTTTAGGGTTTAGGATAGTGCAGTGGTGTTTGGGTAGTGTAGGGGTAGTGCTTGGGGTAGTGTTTTAGGGTTTAGGGTAGTGCAGTGGTGTTTGGGTAGTGTAGGGGTTCATGCTGGGGGTAGTGTTTTAGGGTTTAGGGTAGTGCAGGGGTGTTTGTATAGTGTAGGGGGTCATGCTGAGGGTAGTGTTTTAGGGTTTAGGATAGTGCAGTGGTGTTTGGGTAGTGTAGGGGTAGTGCTGGGGGTAGTGTTTTAGGGCTTAGGGTAGTGCAGTGGTGTTTGGGTAGTGTAGGGGTTCATGCTGGGGGTAGTGGTTTAGGGTTTAGGGTAGTGCAGTGGTGTTTGTATAGTGTAGGGGGTCATGCTGAGGGTAGTGTTTTAGGGTTTAGGATAGTGCAGTGGTGTTTGGGTAGTGTAGGTGGTCATGCTGAGGGTAGTGTTTTAGGGTTCAGGGTAGTGCAGTGGTGTTTGGGTAGTGTAGGGGGGTTTAGGGTAGTGCAGTGGTGTTTGTGTAGTGTAGGGGGTCATGCTAGGGGTAGTGTTTTAGGGATTAGAGTAGTGCAGTGGTGTTTGGGTAGTGTAGGGGTCGTGCAGGGGGTAGATTTAGGGTAGTACAGTGGTGTTAGGGTTGTGTAGTGAGTCGTGCTGTGGGTAGTGTTTTAGGGTTTAGGGTAGTGCAGTAGTGTTTGGGTTGTGTAGGGGGTTGTGCTGGGGGTAGTGTATTAGGGTTTATGGTAGTGCAGTGGTGTTTGGGTAGTGTAGGGGGTAGTGCCTGCATAGTGTTTTAGGGTTTAGGGTAGTGCAGTGGTGTTTGGGTAGTGTAGGGGTAGTGCTGGGGGTAGTGTTTTAGGGTTTAGGGTAGTGCAGTGGTGTTTGGGTAGCGTAGGGGTCATGCTGGGGGCAGATTTAGGGTTTAGGGTAGTGCAGTGGTGTTTGTGTTATGAGGGGGTCGTGCTGGGGGTAGAGTTTTAGGGTTTAGGATAGTGAAGTAGTGTTTGGGTAGTATAGGGGGTCATGCTGAGGGTAGTGTTTTAGGGTTTAGGGTAGTGCAGTGGTGTTTGGGTAGTGTAGGGGGTTTAGGGTAGTGCAGTGGTGTTTGTGTAGTGTAGGGGGTCACGCTAGGGGTAGTGTTTTAGGGTTTAGAGTAGTGCAGTGGTGTTTGGGTAGTGTAGGGGTCGTGCTGGGGGTAGATTTTGGGTAGTGCAGTGGTGTTTGGGTTGTGTAGTGAGTCGTGCTGGGGGTAGTGTTTTAGGGTTTAGGGTAGTGCAGTAGTGTTTGGGTAGTGTAGGGGGTTGTGCTGGGGGTAGTGTATAAGGGTTTATGGTAGTGCAGAGGTGTTTGGGTCGTGTAGGGGTAGTGCTGGTGTGGTGTTTTAGGGTTTAGGGTAGTGCAGTGGTGTTTGGGTAGTGTAGGGGTAGTGCTGGGGGTAGTGTTTTAGGGTTTAGGGTAGTGCAGTGGTGTTTGGGTAGTGTAGGGGTTCATGCTGGCGGTAGTGTTTTAGGGTTTAGAGTAGTGTAGTGGTGTTTGGGTAGTGTAGTGGGTCATGCTGTGGGTAGTGTTTTAGGGTTTAGGGTAGTGCAGTGGTGTTTGTGTAGTGTAGGGGGTCATGCTAGGGGTAGTGTTTTAGGGTTTAGAGTTGTGCAGTGGAGTTTGGGTAGTGTAGGGGTTGTGCTGGGGGTAGATTTAGGGTTTAGGGCAGTGCAGTGGTGTTTAAGTAGTGTAGTGAGTCGTCCTGGGGGAAGTGTTTTAGGGTTTAGGGTAGTGCAGTGGTGTTTCGGTGGTGTAGGGTAGGCCTGGGCGAAAATTTCGTTCAGTTCGCGGAAATTGCGATAATTTGATATTTTCGCGTTCCGCGGAGAGCGCGAAAATGTCAAAATTTCCGGTTTCCGCAGCATGGCGATAATTTCTTTCTTGCTCGCGCTGTAAAATAATACATTCTCGCGCGTGCGCGATCGCCTTACCTGAATCCCTGCGTTCGCCGACAAGTTGTCTTGATCCGGTCGCGTTCTCCATGAGATGTTGTATTGTTTTTAGCCATTTGCGCTGTCTCGCGACAGTTCACGCCCGCAGTGACGTCATGCGTCGCGCGATCACGTCTTTCTTCTCGCGATCATGCACCGCGAGACAACTCAAAACAAGATGGCCGCGCCCACAAGCAACCACATGGGTAAGTTGGCGACCCACAACCATGCAGAAAATCTCGCGAACATGCGGGAAAAAAACGTCCGTATTTTTGCGATATTTCCGCTTGTTTGCGATCATTTTAAACATTTTCGCGATAATTTGCGAAAGTTAATTTCGCAAATTCCGCCCACCCCTAGTGTAGGGGGTTGTGCTGGGGTAGTGTTTTAGAGTTTAGGGTAGTGCAGTGGTGTTTGGGTAGTGTAGGGGTAGTGCTTGGGGTAGTGTTTTAGGGTTTAGGGTAGTGCAGTGGTGTTTGGGTAGTGTAGGGGTTCATGCTGGGGGTAGTGTTTTAGGGTTTAGGGTAGTGCAGGGGTGTTTGTATAGTGTAGGGGGTCATGCTGAGGGTAGTGTTTTAGGGTTTAGGATAGTGCAGTGGTGTTTGGGTAGTGTAGGGGTAGTGCTGGGGGTAGTGTTTTAGGGCTTAGGGTAGTGCAGTGGTGTTTGGGTAGTGTAGGGGGTCATGCTGGGGGTAGTGTTTTAGGGTTTAGGGTAGTGCAGTGGTGTTTGTATAGTGTAGGGGGTCATGCTGAGGGTAGTGTTTAAGGGTTTAGGATAGTGCAGTGGTGTTTGGGTAGTGTAGGTGGTCATGCTGAGGGTAGTGTTTTAGGGTTCAGGGTAGTGCAGTGGTGTTTGGGTAGTGTAGGGGGGTTTAGGGTAGTGCAGTGGTGTTTGTGTAGTGTAGGGGGTCATGCTAGGGGTAGTGTTTTAGGGATTAGAGTAGTGCAGTGGTGTTTGGGTAGTGTAGGGGTCGTGCAGGGGGTAGATTTAGGGTAGTACAGTGGTGTTAGGGTTGTGTAGTGAGTCGTGCTGTGGGTAGTGTTTTAGGGTTTAGGGTAGTGCAGTAGTGTTTGGGTTGTGTAGGGGGTTGTGCTGGGGGTAGTGTATTAGGGTTTATGGTAGTGCAGTGGTGTTTGGGTAGTGTAGGGGGTAGTGCCTGCGTAGTGTTTTAGGGTTTAGGGTAGTGCAGTGGTGTTTGGGTAGTGTAGGGGTAGTGCTGGGGGTAGTGTTTTAGGGTTTAGGGTAGTGCAGTGGTGTTTGGGTAGCGTAGGGGTCATGCTGGGGGCAGATTTAGGGTTTAGGGGAGTGCAGTGGTGTTTGTGTTATGAGGGGGTCGTGCTGGGGGTAGAGTTTTAGGGTTTAGGATAGTGAAGTAGTGTTTGGGTAGTATACGGGGTCATGCTGAGGGTAGTGTTTTAGGGTTTAGGGTAGTGCAGTGGTGTTTGGGTGGTGTAGGGGGTTTAGGGTAGTGCAGTGGTGTTTGTGTAGTGTAGGGGGTCACGCTAGGGGTAGTGTTTTAGGGTTTAGAGTAGTGCAGTGGTGTTTGGGTAGTGTAGGGGTCGTGCTGGGGGTAGATTTTGGGTAGTGCAGTGGTGTTTGGGTTGTGTAGTGAGTCGTGCTGGGGGTAGTGTTTTAGGGTTTAGGGTAGTGCAGTAGTGTTTGGGTAGTGTAGGGGGTTGTGCTGGGGGTAGTGTATAAGGGTTTATGGTAGTGCAGAGGTGTTTGGGTCGTGTAGGGGTAGTGCTGGTGTGGTGTTTTAGGGTTTAGGGTAGTGCAGTGGTGTTTGGGTAGTGTAGGGGTAGAGCTGGGGGTAGTGTTTTAGGGTTTAGGGTAGTGCAGTGGTGTTTGGGTAGTGTAGGGGTTCATGCTGGCGGTAGTGTTTTAGGGTTTAGAGTAGTGTAGTGGTGTTTGGGTAGTGTAGTGGGTCATGCTGTGGGTAGTGTTTTAGGGTTTAGGGTAGTGCAGTGGTGTTTGTGTAGTGTAGGGGGTCGTGCTAGGGGTAGTGTTTTAGGGTTTAGAGTAGTGATGTGGTGTTTGCGTAGTGTAGGTGGTAGTGCTGGGGGTAGTTGTTTAGAGTTTAGGGTAGTGCAGTGGTGTTTGGGTAGTGTAGGGGTTCATGCTGGGGGTAGTGTTTTAGAGTTTAGGTTAGTGCAGTGGTGTTTGGGTAGTGTAGGGGTCATGCTGGGGGCAGATGTAGGGTTTAGGGTAGTGCAGTGGTGTTTGTGTTGTGAGGGGGTCGTGCTGGGGTAGTGATTTAGGGTTTAGGGTAGTGCAGTGGTGTTTGTATAGTGTAGGGGGTCATGCTGAGGGTAGTGTTTTAGGGTTTAGGATAGTGCAGTGGTGTTTGGGTAGTGTAGGGGGTCATACTGAGCGAAGTGTTTTAGGGTTTAGGGTAGCGCAGAGGTGTTTGTGTACTGTAGGGGGTCATGCTGGGGTTAGTGGTTTAGGGTTTAGGGTAGTGCAGTGGTGTTTGTGTAGTGTAGGGGGTAGTGTTTTAGGGTTTAGGGTAGTGTAGTGGTGTTTGTGTAGTGTAGGGGGTCGTGCTAGGGGTAGTGATTTAGGGTTCAGAGTAGTGCAGTGGTGTTTGGGTAGTGGAGGGGTCGTGCTGGGGTAGATTTAGGGTTTAGGGTAGTGCAGTAGTGTTTGGGTACTGTAGGGAGTTGTGCTGGGGGTAGTGTTTTAGGGTTTAGGGTAGTGCAGTGGTGTTTGGGTAGTGTAGGGGGGATCAGGGTAGTGCAGTGGTGTTTGTGTAGTGTAGGGGTTATGCTAGGGGTAGTATTATAGGGTTTAGAGTAGTGCAGTGGTGTTTGGGTAGTGTAGGGGTCATGCTGGGGGTAGATTTAGGGTAGTGCAGTGGTGTTTGGGTAGTGTAGTGAGTCGTGCTGGGGGTAGTGTTTTAGGATTCAGGGTAGTGCAGTGGTGTTTGGGTAGTGTAGGGGGTTCTGCTGGGGGTAGTGTTTTAGGGTTTATGGTAGTGCAGTGGTGTTTGAGTAGTGTAGGGGGTAGGGCTGGGGTAGTGTTTTAGGGTTTCGGCTAGTGCATTCGTGTTTTGGTAGTGTAGGGGGTAGTGCTGGGGGTAGTGTTTTAGGGTTTAGGGTAGTGCAGTGGTGTTTGGGTAGTGTAGGGGTTCATGCTGGGGGTAGTGTTTTAGGGTTTAGGGTATTGCAGTGGTGTTTGGGTAGTGTAGGGGGGTTTAGGGTAGTGCAGTGGTGTTTGTGTAGTGTAGGGGGTCATGCTAGGGGTAGTGTTTTAGGGATTAGAGTAGTGCAGTGGTGTTTGGGTAGTGTAGGGGTCGTGCAGGGGGTAGATTTAGGGTAGTACAGTGGTGTTAGGGTTGTGTAGTGAGTCGTGCTGTGGGTAGTGTTTTAGGGTTTAGGGTAGTGCAGTAGTGTTTGGGTTGTGTAGGGGGTTGTGCTGGGGGTAGTGTATTAGGGTTTATGGTAGTGCAGTGGTGTTTGGGTAGTGTAGGGGGTAGTGCCTGCATAGTGTTTTAGGGTTTAGGGTAGTGCAGTGGTGTTTGGGTAGTGTAGGGGTAGTGCCTGCGTAGTGTTTTAGGGTTTAGGGTAGTGCAGTGGTGTTTGGGTAGTGTAGGGGTAGTGCTGGGGGTAGTGTTTTAGGGTTTAGGGTAGTGCAGTGGTGTTTGGGTAGCGTAGGGGTCATGCTGGGGGCAGATTTAGGGTTTAGGGTAGTGCAGTGGTGTTTGTGTTATGAGGGGGTCGTGCTGGGGGTAGAGTTTTAGGGTTTAGGATAGTGAAGTAGTGTTTGGGTAGTATAGGGGGTCATGCTGAGGGTAGTGTTTTAGGGTTTAGGGTAGTGCAGTGGTGTTTGGGTAGTGTAGGGGGTTTAGGGTAGTGCAGTGGTGTTTGTGTAGTGTAGGGGGTCACGCTAGGGGTAGTGTTTTAGGGTTTAGAGTAGTGCAGTGGTGTTTGGGTAGTGTAGGGGTCGTGCTGGGGGTAGATTTTGGGTAGTGCAGTGGTGTTTGGGTTGTGTAGTGAGTCGTGCTGGGGGTAGTGTTTTAGGGTTTAGGGTAGTGCAGTAGTGTTTGGGTAGTGTAGGGGGTTGTGCTGGGGGTAGTGTATAAGGGTTTATGGTAGTGCAGAGGTGTTTGGGTCGTGTAGGGGTAGTGCTGGTGTGGTGTTTTAGGGTTTAGGGTAGTGCAGTGGTGTTTGGGTAGTGTAGGGGTAGTGCTGGGGGTAGTGTTTTAGGGTTTAGGGTAGTGCAGTGGTGTTTGGGTAGTGTAGGGGTTCATGCTGGCGGTAGTGTTTTAGGGTTTAGAGTAGTGTAGTGGTGTTTGGGTAGTGTAGTGGGTCATGCTGTGGGTAGTGTTTTAGGGTTTAGGGTAGTGCAGTGGTGTTTGTGTAGTGTAGGGGGTCGTGCTAGGGGTAGTGTTTTAGGTTTTAGAGTAGTGATGTGGTGTTTGCGTAGTGTAGGTGGTAGTGCTGGGGGTAGTTGTTTAGAGTTTAGGGTAGTGCAGTGGTGTTTGGGTAGTGTAGGGGTTCATGCTGGGAGTAGTGTTTTAGAGTTTAGGTTAGTGCAGTGGTGTTTGGGTAGTGTAGGGGTCATGCTGGGGGCAGATGTAGGGTTTAGGGTAGTGCAGTGGTGTTTGTGTTGTGAGGGGGTCGTGCTGGGGTAGTGATTTAGGGTTTAGGGTAGTGCAGTGGTGTTTGTATAGTGTAGGGGGTCATGCTGAGGGTAGTGTTTTAGGGTTTAGGATAGTGCAGTGGTGTTTGGGTAGTGTAGGGGGTCATACTGAGCGAAGTGTTTTAGGGTTTAGGGTAGCGCAGAGGTGTTTGTGTACTGTAGGGGGTCATGCTGGGGTTAGTGGTTTAGGGTTTAGGGTAGTGCAGTGGTGTTTGTGTAGTGTAGGGGGTAGTGTTTTAGGGTTTAGGGTAGTGTAGTGGTGTTTGTGTAGTGTAGGGGGTCGTGCTAGGGGTAGTGATTTAGGGTTCAGAGTAGTGCAGTGGTGTTTGGGTAGTGGAGGGGTCGTGCTGGGGTAGATTTAGGGTTTAGGGTAGTGCAGTAGTGTTTGGGTACTGTAGGGAGTTGTGCTGGGGGTAGTGTTTTAGGGTTTAGGGTAGTGCAGTGGTGTTTGGGTAGTGTAGGGGGGATCAGGGTAGTGCAGTGGTGTTTGTGTAGTGTAGGGGTTATGCTAGGGGTAGTATTATAGGGTTTAGAGTAGTGCAGTGGTGTTTGGGTAGTGTAGGGGTCATGCTGGGGGTAGATTTAGGGTAGTGCAGTGGTGTTTGGGTAGTGTAGTGAGTCGTGCTGGGGGTAGTGTTTTAGGATTCAGGGTAGTGCAGTGGTGTTTGAGTAGTGTAGGGGGTTCTGCTGGGGGTAGTGTTTTAGGGTTTATGGTAGTGCAGTGGTGTTTGAGTAGTGTAGGGGGTAGGGCTGGGGTAGTGTTTTAGGGTTTCGGCTAGTGCATTTGTGTTTTGGTAGTGTAGGGGGTAGTGCTGGGGGTAGTGTTTTAGGGTTTAGGGTAGTGCAGTGGTGTTTGGGTAGTGTAGGGGTTCATGCTGGGGGTAGTGTTTTAGGGTTTAGGGTATTGCAGTGGTGTTTGGGTAGTGTAGAGGGTCATGCTGTGGGTAGTGTTTTAGGGTTTAGGATAGTGCAGTGGTGTTTGTGTAGTGTAGGGGGTCGTGCTAGGGGTAGTGTTTTAGTGTTTAGAGTTGTGCAGTGGTGTTTGGGTAGTGTAGGGGTAGTGCTGGGGGTAGATTTAGGGTTTAGGGTAGTGCAGTAGTGTTTGGGTAGTGTAGGGAGTCATGCTGGTGGTGGTGTTTTAGGGTTTAGGGTAGTGCTGTGGTGTTTGGGTAGTGTAGGGGGTCATTCTGGGGGTAGTGTTTTAGGGTGTAGGGTAGTGCAGTGGTGTTTGTGTAGTGTTGGGGGTCATGCTAGGGGTAGGGTTTAGGGTTTAGAGTAGTGAAGTGGTGTTTGGGTAGTGTAGGGGTCATGCTGTGGGTAGATTTAGGGTTTAGGGTATTGCAGTGGTGTTTGGGTAGTGTAGTGAGATGTGATTGGGTAGTGTTTTACGGTTAAGGGTAGTGCAGTGGTGTTTGGGTAGTGTGGGGGTTGTGCTGGGGGTAGTGTTTTAGGGATTATGGTAGTGCAGTGGTGTTTGCGTAGTATAGGGGGTAGTGCTGGGGTAGTGTTTTAGGGTTTAGGGTAGTGCAGTGGTGTTTGGGTAGTGTAGGGGGTAGTGCTGGGGGTAGTGTTTTAGGGTTTAGGGTAGTGCAGTGGTGTTTGGGTAGTGTAGGGGGTCATGCGGGGGTAGATTTAGGGTTTAGGGTTGTGGGGTGGTGTTTGTGTTGTGAGGGGGTCGACTCGTGTTGGGGGTAGTGTTTTAGGGTTTAGTGTAGTGCAGTGGTGTTTGTATACTGTAGGGGGTCATGCTAGGGGTATTGTTTTAGGGTTTAGACTAGTGCAGTATTGTTTGGGTAGTGTAGCGGTCATGCTTGTGGTAGATTTAGGGTTTAGGGTAGTGTAGTGGTGTTTGGGTAGTGTAGGGGGTCATGCTAAGGGTAGTGTTTTATGGTTTAGGGTAGTGCAGTGGTGTTTGTGTACTGTAGGGGGTCGTGCTAGGGGTAATGTTTCAGGGTTTAGAGTAGTGCAGTAGTGTTTGGGTAGGGCAGGGGTCATGCTGGTGGTATATTTAGGGTTTAGGGTAGTGCAGTGATGTTTGAGTAGTGTAGTGAGTCGTGCTGGGGGTAGTGTTTTAGGGTTTAGGGTAGTACAGTGGAGTTTGGGTAGTGTAGGGGGTTGTGCTGGGGATAGTGTATTAGGGTTTATGGTAGTGCAGTGGTGTTTGGGTAGTGTAGGGGGTAGTGCTGGGGTAGTGTTTTTAGGGTTTAGGGTAGTGCAGTGGTGTTTGGGTAGTGTAGGGGTAGTGCTGAGGGTAGTGTTTTACGGTTTAGTGTAGTGCAGTGGTGTTTGGGTAGTTATGGGGTCATGCTGGGGGCAGATTTAGGGTGTAGGGTAGTGCAGTGGTGTTTGTGTTGCGAGGGGGTCGTGCTGGGGATAGTGTTTTACGGTTTAGGGCAGTGCAGTGTTGTTTGTTTAGTGTAGGGGGTCATGCTGAGGGTAGTGTTTTAGGGTTTAGGATAGTGCAATGGTGTTTAGGTAGTGTAGGGGGTCATGCTGAGGGTAGTGTTTTAGGGTGTAGGGCAGTGCAGTGGTGTTTGTGTACAGTAGGGGCTCATGCTGGGGGTAGTGTTTTAGGATTTAGGGTAGTGCAGTCATGTTTGTGTAGTGTAGGGGGTAGTGTTTTAGGGTTTAGAGTAGTGCAATGGTGTTTGGGTAGTGTAGAGGTAGTGCTGGGGGTAGATTTAGGGTTTAGGGTAGTACAGTAGTGTAGGGAGTACTGCTGGGGGTAGTGTTTTAGGGTTTAGGGTAGTTATGTGGTGTTTGGGTAGTGTAGGGGGTCATGCTGGGGGTAGTGTTTTAGGGTTTAGGGTAGTGCAGTGGTGTTTTTGTAGTGTAGGGGGTCATGCTAGGGGTAGTGTTTTAGGGTTTAGAGTAGTGCAGGGGTATTTGGGTAGTGTAGGGGTCATGCTGGGGGTAGATTTATGGTTTAGGGTGGTGCAGTGGTGTTTGGGTAGTGTAGTGAGTTGTGCTGGGGGTAGTGTGTTAGGGTTTAGGGTAGTGCGGTGGTGTTTGGGTAGTGTGGGGGCTGTGCTGGGGGTAGTGTTTTAGGGATTATGGTAGTACAGTGGTGTTTGCGTAGTGTAGGGGGTAGTGCTGGGGTAGTGTTTTAGGGTTTAGGGTATTGCAGTGGTGTTTGGGTAGTGTAGGGGTAGTGCTGGGGGTAGATTTAGGGTTTAGGGTAGTGCAGTGGTGTTTGTGTTGTGAGGGGGTCGTGCTGGGGGTAGTGTTTTAGGGTTTAGTGTAGTGCAGTGGTGTTTGTATACTGTAGGGGGTCATGCTGAGGGTAGTGTTTTAGGGTTTAGGATAGTGAGGTGTTTGGGTAGTGTAGGGGGTCATGCTGAGGGTAGTGGTTTATGGTTTAGGGTAGTACAGTGGTGTTTGTGTACTGTAGGGGGTCACGCTGGGGGTAGTGTTTTAGTGTTTAGGGTAGTGCAGTGGTGTTTGTGTAGTGTAGGGGGTCATGCTAGGGGTAATGTTTTAGGGTTTAGAGTAGTGCAGTAGTGTTTGGGTAGTGTAGGGGTCATGCTGGTGGTAGATTTAGGGTTTAGGGTAGTGCAGTGGTGTTTGGGTAGTGTAGGGGTTCATGCTGAGGGTAGTGTTTTATGGTTTAGGGTAGTGCAGTGGTGTTTGTGTACTGTAGGGAGTCGTGCTAGGGGTAATGTTTCAGGGTTTAGATTAGTGCATAGTGTTTGGGTAGTGTAGGGGTCATGCTGGTGGTAGATTTAGGGTTTAGGGTAGTGCAGTGGTGTTTGGGTAGTGTAGGGGTTCATGCTGAGGGTAGTGTTTTATGGTTTAGGGTAGTGCAGTGGTGTTTGTGTACTGTAGGGGGCCGTGCTAGGGGTAATGTTTCAGGGTTTAGAGTAGTGCAGTAGTGTTTGGGTAGTGTAGGAGTCATGCTGGTGGTAGATTTAGGGTTTAGGGTAGTGCAGTGGTGTTTGAGTAGTGTAGTGAGTCGTGCTGGGGGTAGTGTTTTAGGGTTTAGGGTAGTACAGTGGAGTTTGGGTAGTGTAGGGGGTTGTGCTGGGGGTAGTGTTTTAGGGTTTATGGTAGTGCAGTGGTGTTTGGGTAGTGTAGGGGGTAGTGTTTTCTGGTTTAGGTAGTGCAGTGGTGTTTGGGTAGTGTAGGGGTAGTGCTTTAGGGTTTAGGGTAGTGCAGTGGTGTTTTTGTAGTGTAGGGGGTCATGCTAGGGGTAGTGTTTTAGGGTTTAGAGTAGTGCAGGGGTATTTGGGTAGTGTAGGGGTCATGCTGGGGGTAGATTTATGGTTTAGGGTGGTGCAGTGGTGTTTGGGTAGTGTAGTGAGTTGTGCTGGGGGTAGTGTGTTAGGGTTTAGGGTAGTGCGGTGGTGTTTGGGTAGTGTGGGGGCTGTGCTGGGGGTAGTGTTTTAGGGATTATGGTAGTACAGTGGTGTTTGCGTAGTGTAGGGGGTAGTGCTGGGGTAGTGTTTTAGGGTTTAGGGTATTGCAGTGGTGTTTGGGTAGTGTAGGGGTAGTGCTGGGGGTAGATTTAGGGTTTAGGGTAGTGCAGTGGTGTTTGTGTTGTGAGGGGGTCGTGCTGGGGGTAGTGTTTTAGGGTTTAGTGTAGTGCAGTGGTGTTTGTATACTGTAGGGGGTCATGCTGAGGGTAGTGTTTTAGGGTTTAGGATAGTGAGGTGTTTGGGTAGTGTAGGGGGTCATGCTGAGGGTAGTGGTTTATGGTTTAGGGTAGTACAGTGGTGTTTGTGTACTGTAGGGGGTCACGCTGGGGGTAGTGTTTTAGTGTTTAGGGTAGTGCAGTGGTGTTTGTGTAGTGTAGGGGGTCATGCTAGGGGTAATGTTTTAGGGTTTAGAGTAGTGCAGTAGTGTTTGGGTAGTGTAGGGGTCATGCTGGTGGTAGATTTAGGGTTTAGGGTAGTGCAGTGGTGTTTGGGTAGTGTAGGGGTTCATGCTGAGGGTAGTGTTTTATGGTTTAGGGTAGTGCAGTGGTGTTTGTGTACTGTAGAGAGTCGTGCTAGGGGTAATGTTTCAGGGTTTAGATTAGTGCATAGTGTTTGGGTAGTGTAGGGGTCATGCTGGTGGTAGATTTAGGGTTTAGGGTAGTGCAGTGGTGTTTGGGTAGTGTAGGGGTTCATGCTGAGGGTAGTGTTTTATGGTTTAGGGTAGTGCAGTGGTGTTTGTGTACTGTAGGGGGCCGTGCTAGGGGTAATGTTTCAGGGTTTAGAGTAGTGCAGTAGTGTTTGGGTAGTGTAGGAGTCATGCTGGTGGTAGATTTAGGGTTTAGGGTAGTGCAGTGGTGTTTGAGTAGTGTAGTGAGTCGTGCTGGGGGTAGTGTTTTAGGGTTTAGGGTAGTACAGTGGAGTTTGGGTAGTGTAGGGGGTTGTGCTGGGGGTAGTGTTTTAGGGTTTATGGTAGTGCAGTGGTGTTTGGGTAGTGTAGGGGGTAGTGTTTTCTGGTTTAGGTAGTGCAGTGGTGTTTGGGTAGTGTAGGGGTAGTGCTTTAGGGTTTAGAGTAGTGCAGTGGTGTTTGAGTAGTTTAGGGGTCATGCTGGGGGCAGATTTAGGGTTTAGGGTAGTGCAATGGTGTTTGTGTTGTGAGGGGTCGTGCTGGGGATAGTGTTTTACGGTTTAGGGCAGTGCAGTGTTGTTTGTATAGTGTAGGGGGTCATGCTGAGGGTAGTGTTTTAGGGTTTAGGGTAGTGCAATGGTGTTTAGGTAGTGTAGGGGGTCATGCTGAGGGTAGTGTTTTAGGGTTTAGGGCAGTGCAGTGGTGTTTGTGTACTGTAGGGGGTTATGCTAGGGGTAGTGTTTTAGGGTTTAGGGTAGTGCAGTCATGTTTGTGTAGTGTAGAGGGTAGTGTTTTAGAGTTTAGGGTAGTGCAGTGGTGTTTGGGTAGTGTAGGGGGTCATGCTGGGGGTAGTGTTTTAGGGTTTATGGTAGTGCAGTGGTGTTTGGGTAGTGTAGGGGGTAGCGCTGGGGTAGTGTTTTAGGGTTTAGGGTAGTGCAGTGGTGTTTGGGTAGTGTAGGGGGTAGTGCTGGGGGTAGTGTTTTAGGGTTTAGGGTAGTGCAGTGGTGTTTGTATACTGTAGGGGGTCATGCTGAAGGTAGTGTTTTAGGGTTTGGGATAGTGAGGTGTTTGGGTAGTGTAGGGGGTCATGCTGAGGGTAGTGTTTTATGGTTTAGGGTAGTGCAGTGGTGTTTGTGTACTGTAGGGGGTCATGCTGGGGGTAGTGTTTTAGTGTTTAGGGTAGTGCAGTGGCATTTGTGTAGCGTAGTGGGTCGTGCTAGGGGTAATGTTTTAGGGTTTAGAGTAGTGCAGTGGTGTTTGGGTAGTGTAGCGGTCATGCTGGTGGTAGATTTAGGTTTTAGGGTAGTGCAGTGGTGTTTGGGTAGTGTAGGTGGGTCATGCTTGGGGTAGTGTCTTAGGGTTTAGGGTAGTGCAGTGGTGTTTGTGTAGTGTAGGGGGTCGTGCTAGGGTAGTGTTTAGGGTTTAGAGTAGTGCAGTGGTGTTTGGGTAGTATAGGGGGTAGTGCTGGGGTAGTGTTTTAGGGTTTAGGGTAGTGCAGTGGTTTTTGGGTAGTGTAGGGGTAGTGCTGGGGGTAGTGTTTTAGGGTTTAGGATAGTGCAATGGTGTTTAGGTAGTGTAGGGGGTCATGTGGAGGGTAGTGTTTTAGGGTTTAGGGTAGTGCAGTGTTGTTTGTGTACTTTAGGGGGTCATGCTCGGGGTAGTGTTTTAGGGTTTAGGGTAGTGCAGTCGTGTTTGGGTATTGTAGGGGGTAGTGCTGGGGTAGTGTTTTAGAGTTTAAGGTAGTGCAGTGGTCTTTGGGTAGTGTAGGGGTAGTGCTGGGGGTAGTGCTTTAGGGTTTAGGGTAGTGCAGTGGTGTTTGGTCAGTGTAGGGGTTCATGCTGGGGGTAGTGTTTTAGGGTTTAGGGTAGTGCAGTGGTGTTTGGGTAGTTTAGGGGTCATGCTCAGACCCAAATACTGTAATAGTTCCTACGCAGGTGTGTCAAAACATACCCTTCACAACTCCAGATGGTTCAACAGATGGCAGCCAGACTCCTGCTAAAGCTATCTAGACGGAGTTCCACCTCCGCTCTCTAAAGTCTCTACACTGGCTGCTAGTACACAGAAGTATCCTTTTCAAGATTCTTACATTGATCTTTAGAGCATTCAAAGCCTCTGGACCAAAATACCTGACGGCTTGACACTATACAACTACAAGAACTCGTAAATCCATACATGTGAATCTCCTTAAGCCTCCTCCTTTTTGACTGAAAACCCTTCTCAGTTCTCAGATCCAAGGCATGGAATGAAAAGCATTGTGTGTCATTGAATCAGAAGCTCCATTCACAAAACACTTGAAGATTTGGATCTTCTTGGCTCCAGATGCACTTTGCCACTCCCTTCTCTAGCCAGCCACTCTTGTTCCTTCTTTTTCATCCGAGCACTCAGTTTCATTCTCCAGCACACAGATGCTCCATCCTGAGTGACAGTGCACTTTATAAGTCACAATCAATTCATCCATTGAAGGTAAACTCTGGTCCAATATCGACCGTGTAGACACAGAATATTATTGATGAGGGAATTGTCCATAGAGCATGACTGCAGTATTCAAGCAGCATATCACTTCAATGCATACATGAGAAAAATGCATATAACAGATACAATCTCACACATCATTAAATACCTGGACACATGATTAATCAATATTGTATGTCTGTTCAAACATCATCAAAATGTGTACCAGTTATTGGTATGCATGAGTGTCCCATCACATAGACCAGAGAAACACCATTCATACCGTCTGATCCTTACTCAAGCCAAAAAAAGGCCACAAACTTTCAAACACCCATGCATTCCAACAGACAATCTTGCAGGTCATCGGACACCCTTGCAGGCCATCAGACACCCATGCATAATATGACGTACCCACAAAAGGCACCCATACAACTGGCACCTTTCCACATTCACAAACACATATGAAACATGTATATTTACTAACAGAGAACCTACCTGAGTGGGATACACAATGGCAGAGCTGATCCTACAGAAAAAACAATGCATTATATGCCAAAATGTGCAGAGCGAAGCAAAGTCAACTGGGAATCATCTGTGATGACACAAAGCGTGATTTCAGATAAGACAACATTTTTATGGTGTATATCACCTATGCTTACAGTCTATCACCAATGTCTGCAGACACATATTGATGAGCCAAGCCCCAAGCAAGAGTATTAGAAAAAAGGGCACAATGAAGTATGAGATCTCTGCAAATGCTGTCTTGTGCCTTTTTGACTCAATTATGGAAAGACTTTAGGGTCAGCCCTGGCAAGGACTTCCTCATCTTGAACGAGAGAAACTGCATTACTACATCGCACCCCTACCATTTACCAAATGCAAGTGTTCAGGAAGAACCAACCAGCAGACATTTGCCAATAAAGCGCCAACTGAATTCCTATGGGGAGGCTAAGAGTGGAAAATTGAAAAAAGATAATAGTGAGTAAAGAACAGCAGTAAGGCTGTTCAGGCCACTATAGGTAGATGAGGGAGGGGGACAGGAGCTGGTTAATTAGTATGGTGCATGACGTCACCTGCAAATAAACCATCAGCACTCCCCAGATACCATAACAGTGCCAAACACTTTCACAGGGTGGCAACACAATCTCAGAGCACTCAAACATACTCTTCCAGAAAACCAAGAACTCTAAAATTCCTCCATAATCCCTTCTCAGAATTCCAACCTACACTCTAAAAATACACACGGACTTTCTAGAAAGTGAGGCTATACACTATCAAATTATCACGACCTTTACAATGCCTCAGACAAGCTAAAAACAGCAGTAGGTGCACTTATATCTGTCTTAACACTGTCAGACACCCCACCCAAGCAAACAATCACAAAGTACACAGGATTGCCTTATGCACCACCTCCTGGCACCCTCTGAATATCCACAAACACATGCAAAAGACCACACATCAACCCTACACACTTTCACAGTGAACCTAAACATAATCAAAACACCCTTCAAACATGCTCACATCACCCACACTAATGCTAACAGTGCTATAAGTCACAGTCACAATGCGGACGTTCATCATGAAAATTCCCCAACACACCATTGCTCACCCCCCAGTCACTCTCACATTGCCACAAAATGAAACAATAAAGCAGTCAGCTCCACAACTCCCTTCATATGTCAATAGGCACCCCCACCAGCTGTACAACCTAGCACCCTCTCAACTCTACCAGAACCCCCGCAAAACCCAAATACACACTTACTATATAGCCAGATGCTCTCCAAAAGACAATTAATCACAGATATACACAGAAATCTCTTCAAATACCAAAAGGCATTCCCACTGGTTACATAGCAGATATTATGCTGCTACAAGTGAACTCTAACACCCTAGAAATGTTCTTAGATACCCTTACAAAGTACCCAAACATGTTCAACACACCCCTCAGACACACTCACTGGCACTTTCATGCACACTCCAGACACCCTCATACTGCCTTCATATAGCAATGTAATGGCAAACACATACCCACAAAATATCCCTAAACACAGTCAAAATTGCTTACAATATCCTGGCAACTCCATCAGGCACCCTCACATTGCAGCAATGCATTATCAAACTCCTCCTACACATGCTTAATATGCCCACTGATACATTCACAGTGCCAACAAGACTGCAACAAAATTCCACACACACAGGGACATAGCTCCCTCTAGATACACCAACCAGCTGCCCAACACACAGAAAGCACACATCCAACCGAAACTCACTCAACCGGACACCATCAAATGCATTCCAAACACCTTCAAAATGTCTCTCTAATATCCTTCAATACCCCAAACACCCTCACAATGCCATGCAAGGAAAATCTAAACACCCCTCAGAAAAACTGGCAATGCACACAGATACCCTTTAAACTCCACAAGGCACCATCACAAGCCTATTGTAAGGCCTCGAATTGCCCATCCAAGCCTTTGCCATTCCCCCAGATACTTTCCCAAAGCCAACATAAAACATCCCACAGATTGTTTCAAATATCCCTCCATAGACAACAGAGCTGCACAACACCCCAGCCAAGAACATATGGCCTTCATACATGTTATCAATGCACTATGACACCTACTCTGTGCCCCAATCATGCTCAAAACACCACCAGATGCACTCAAGAAATCCCACATTCTAAAGGCATGATCAAAACACACCTCAGACACTCTTGTGCTTCCAGGCACCATTACATCCCACACCACAAAAAGGAGCTGTAGGGGCAGAGAACAGGTCTTCCCCCACTCAAGGAATTAATAAACAATAATTGACCTGTTCACGCGGTGAAAATACTGTTTGGATACCTATTCTAGTTGTCAAAATATATTAGACATTTTTTGAAGCAAGTGGTTGCGCCATATATGCTATATGTAGGTATTATTCACCAATAAAAAACATTTTCAACAAAAAGATTGTCTCCATAACCCAAATTTTGTGTCTCTATCACCCCTAAGTGATGGAAAAAAGTGTGGGAAATGGAGTGATGGTGCCTCACGGTAGCACCACCATGGAGGATAAAGCAGGAAGGTACTCGCCTGCTACCTCAGATATCATCATCAGCTACCACCACTCCAGAAAATGAAAAGGTGTTGGAGAAAAGGGATGGGTAACAACCCACAAGACAAAGTGCTAGGGTGTGTGAAAGAAAAAGCTGTGCTGTGACAACTATATACAACAGTTGTATATAGTTGTCACAGCACAGCTTTTTCTTTCACACACCCTAGCACTTTGTCTTGTGGGTTGTTACCCATCCCTTTTCTCCAACACCTTTTCATTTTCTGGAGTGGTGGTAGCTGATGATGATATCTGAGGTAGCAGGCGAGTACCTTCCTGCTTTATCCTCCATGGTGGTGCTACCGTGAGGCACCATCACTCCATTTCCCACACTTTTTTCCATCACTTAGGGGTGATAGAGACACAAAATTTGGGTTATGGAGACAATCTTTTTGTTGAAAATGTTTTTTATTGGTGAATAATACCTACATATAGCATAGATGGCGCAACCACTTGCTTCAAAAAATGTCTAATATATTTTGACAACTAGAATAGGTATCCAAACAGTATTTTCACCGCGTGAACAGGTCAATTATTGTTTATTAATACCATTACATCCCACCCCAGATAGCTCTCACAACCGACCCAGAGTGCCCTCACATTGTCTCTCACTTAACCCAGCTCCCAGACAACCCCATAATGGCACTAAACACAGTCAGAACGTCCCTCAATACTACCAAAATAAATTATTAAACAGTCATAAACACTCCCATGAGATGCACCTGTATATCCAAACTGCTGCTAGACACTCTCCCAAAGCCAACAACAATACACCCCACAGAAAGGTACACAATTTCTTCTAGATACACTCATTAACTGCACATTAATACACAAAGCCATATCTGTCCTTCAAATGTCATAAATATAGTTTGATACTTTACCAAGCTCATAAACATGTCCGAAGCACCCCATAAACACACACACAACACCCTTCAGACAAAGACAAGCACCATAAACTATCATAACACATGACAGACACATTCACAATGACCTGGATACTGCCCACACACCATCCCAGGACACAAACAGACTGGTCTCTACTTCATCTTCTTTTCTTCCACCTCCTGCCAGCTGAAGGCAATGATTGTATTGAACAATACTGACTTAGCTGAAGTCTGGGTGCATCTGTCACTCTCCGCAACTCATTGTTTCTGGTGTGTCCGTGCCAGCCCTGAAGAAAACCAAGCAATTAATTTGCAGTAGTCAGCAGAGTGCTAACACATGTAAAAGCTTTTCTTGAAGTTTAAATATAAAATGCCTCAGAATAGATCTTGTCATCCCCAGTGAGCGTCTAGACATTTGTGATATTTTGATGAGGAGCTACCATCTAAATAATCAGAGGAGCAGTATTGTTTTTAGAAAATATCACAAATCTTTATCCCTAGTGCAAACCAAATTTCCTCAAAGTGAAAACATAGAACACACTGAATGGGTGCTTCAATGACTGGCATCTGGAGGCGGAAAATGAAATCGTAGTCATTTTGCAAATGAAATATAATCGACTCATTTGCAAATTACTCACACTGGTACCAGAATTATAAAACTGGTGACAGAAATTGTGCAAATGAATTGCTTGCATCTCATATGTAAAATGCCCTCTTATTATTATTTCCTGTAATCCTAGCAATTATTTGAAAGCGTACATAGGCAACCTTGGTCTCCGGCATTTTTTGCTGAAAAGCGTGAAGCCCCATCTGGGGTAATCTGCTGGTTAGGCCAGACTGCAAGGCATATGATTTCCTGTCACTGGGCAGAAAAGGTAACAGAACAGATATCACACACCAATTAGCTCTTTGAGCACATTTGGTAGCTTTTGTGTATCAGTGTGCAACAAGAGGGATTGAGAGCTGCTCAAGGTACCAACAGGCACAATGCTCCAAATTGTTCAGCTTTTGTTCAATGGAACTTTATTGTTGTTCCATCCAGCCGAGTGAAAGGAAACGCTGAGGTTGTGACATAAGTAAAAAAAAGTTTATATTACTTGCAGACAACTAACAGCAGGTAGTGCTGCACACCCTTCCTCTCCGTCCCCAGCTCTGTAGTATCAATCCTCCAGACTCACTGCTACTGGGCCTCGGACAGGAATCAGCAGCCATCAGAGAATTTGTTCACCCCTAAGGCAGCCTCTTAGGAGATTTCTGCCTTTCTGCAACTCCAAAATGTTGGCAGTGCCTCCTGCATTGCACAAGTTGTAGGGTAAGCATCCAGTGAAGTCATGTTCTACAACAATGTGCATAGGCCCAATAACAATCACATTTTTCTAAATGTTTCTACTCACAGAAACACATGCATGTAAAAACAGACACACCTTGCTTGTCTTTCCTGTCACTGCTTTTACGTCATTCTTTAACTGCCTCTATATCACCGCCTTTCCCCAACATACTAACAGCTCAGTCTATAGTATGGAGGCTTGTGCTGCACATCAAACAAATGGATTTAATGTAATTCCTGCATCTTCTTGAAAATGCCAATTAGGTGTTGGAGTTTGGTGGAGAAATGAAAGAAAGTATTGGAGAAACTGATCATTTGAGGAGTGGGCACACACTGCAGACAAAACTTCTCCCACTGTATGGTGGAGCCTCAGGCCATTCAGATCGACCAAAACACTCCCAGTTGTAGCAGAGGGGCGATTTAATCTGCCCGTGGAACTAAATGGGTTAAATCCAAGTATATTGACTCACAGGAAACTCCACTAAATGAGATCATAGACAAAATTTGTATAAACACAAATACCATCTGCTCGGATATTAAACATATTCAACAAGGACATTGCCTCCCTTTCTATGAAGGTAGCAGACAATGAGATCAAAATTTGTGATACTACTAAAGCCATTGCAACTATGACTCTGCTGGTACATCAGATTGCTCCCACCTATACAGCTTTACTTGACTTAGAGAATATAAACCGTCAATACAACTTACAAATCTTTAATGTCCCAGAGAATATTGAAGGCCAAAGCTGTCATCTCTTCATTGAATCTATATTGCATAAACTGCTTAATCTTAAATTTTCAGAAGGATTTGAAATTTACAAAGCCCATTGTATTCCCTCTCATTGTAAGCCTCATCAAATAAAACCCAAACAAATTAACTTTAAAGTTCTACCATATCAACTTCTTAGCAGAAAGGCTGTGAGAGAAATTCGAACTCTTTGATTGAGAGTAATAACGTTTTTATTCATCAAGATATTGCAAAAGAGACAGTGAAAACTCATCAACAATTCTTGGATCTACGGCCAAGACCAAGAGACGCTGGATAGAAATATGGGGGCCGATTCACAGAACTAACTTAGACAAAATCCTAAACTTACTACTTTTGGTATTCACAGAAGTTAGGATTTCGTCTTAAGTTTGACTTAAGACAGACTTAAGACAGACTTAAGACAGACTTAAGACAAACTTAAGACAAACTTAAGACAGACTTAAGACAGACTTAAGACAGACTTAAGACAAAATCCTAACTTAAGTCTGTCTTAAATCTGTCTTAAGTTTGTCTTAAGTCTGTCTTAAGTCTGTCTCAAGTCTGTCTTAAGTCTGTCTAAAGTTTGTCTTAAATCAAACTTAAGACAAAATCCTAACTTCTGTGAATACCAAAAGTAGTAAGTTTAGGATTTTGTCTTAAGTTAGTTCTGTGAATCGGGCCCATGGCCTTTTTGATCCTTCTACAATGCATATATGGAAAATAATGATGTAAGTCCTTCTCCTACCGTTCAGACTTCATACATTTCTTAGACCAACATGATCCTATTTTTATGGAATCACAACCTTCAGATTCTGTTGGCTAAATTGTATTCCCCCCTAATATTTGACATTATGCTGATAACATAGTAGGTACACTCTATATTTCCAGTTGCTATGAGGTCTTGGTTGGTGGCCTCCATTTATGTTGTTTGTCATGTTTGCCTTAATTAATATGGGCTACTTCCTTTCCACTCTCCTTTACTTATCTCATGTTTCCTATCTCTCTGTAACTTTCTATGGCTCATTAACAAAAACTAATTGTTGTTTCTCTGAATGTTAAGGATTTACAACATCCAGTCAAACAGTAACATTTTTGAATATTTTAAAAAAATCATTCTGATGTTTGTTTTTTACAGGAAACCCAAATTGATGATATCATTTTGCATTCCATATCTAAGGGATGGGTGGGAGGTATAGTTTTGTCTCCTGCCACAGAACGCACAAATGGAGTAGCTATTCTCTTTTCACATAAATCTCATAGACAACTATTAACTCATCATCATGAGTCTGAAGGTAGAATTGTTTATGTGCAAGTAAACATGGAAAACCACATTCTAAACGTTGTTAACATTTATGCCCCCACATTAGATGACCCTTCCTTTCTGAAATAGTTGAATTAGATAACAGTTTCCTATTGTCATAGGGGGTGATTTTAAACTTATACGTGACCTGTTATTGTATCTCTCCTCTACATTCAAATTCCAGCCTACTAATTCTTTTCATCTTTTGAAATAATTTTTCTCTGCCACTAAACTGATTGATTTTTGGAGACTAGCACATCTTACAGACAAAGGGCCAGATGTACGACCTGAGAAAACAGCGACTCGCTATTTGCGACAAATTGCGACTCGCAAATAGCGAATCTCTACACGCTACCTACTAGCACCACAGACAACATGTTTGCGAGGTGGTATTGATTCGCAACTCTATTTGGCCGACTCGCTATTTGCGAGTCGCTGTTGTATCGCAAAAAGCGAGTCCTCTGAATAAAGCTATTAGGCTTTAGATATTTGCAAGTGTGCATGAAACAGGCCAATAAAGCACTCGTAAACAGCAAATAAAAAAAAAAGATACACTTCCTGTTTGATGTGAAGGACCCCAAAACAGGAAGTGATGCCCAAGGATACTCCAGAAAAAAAATCAAGCACATGTGCAGGTGCAGCAACACTGTTACACACTGGTGATTGAGAACCAGAGAAATCATGAGCAGTAAAGAGAGCAAGAAGGGAAGCAAGAAGTGGCTGAGAAAGCTGAAGTTTTCAGAGAAAGAGCTGGATATCATCACAGAGGAATGCTGCAACCACCACAATAAACTATTCGTCAGTGCCTCACACGGTCTGCCCGAGACTGAGAGGAGGAAGATCTGGCGGCATATGCAGCAAAGGATAAATGCGCTAGGAGTTGCACACCGCTCCGTAGATGACATAAGAAAGCGCTGGTATGATCTTCGTTCCAGGGCAAAGGACAGGGTGGCAGAACGGCTGGAAGAGGCGAAAAGAACTGGAGGGGGACCATCCACTTCAGCAGAGCCATCACCAGCTGAAGCAACTGTGGAAGCTACCCTCGAGAGGGCAGTTATAGCAGGCTTTGGGAGCCTTGATACATCCCAGCCATCCATAAATCCTGGTAAGTGAAAACTATGCATGTGATGTGTGAATACCCACTAACGCCTGTACTGTGCATGCATACTAATCAACCACAAGCAAACATCCATGTACAAACAACATTAGTGTTGCATCATGGGGGATGTAGTCTGTGACAAATTCAGTGAAGTGAGGGAATGACTTGAGCTGATAAACATTGCAACACCACTGAAACAGTGAAACACATTATATATTATTTTCTATCATCTTTTTTGTCACATAGACACACCATTGGAAGCAGACGACACTGAGTAGCCACGAGCTAGAGCAGATGGAGGAAGGGCAAGACTTTGGGGAAACTTGTGGGCACAGGTCATCTGATGTCCCATCTACTGTGGCTGCAACCAGTACTGAGTCAACACCCACTGTCACCTCAGCTGCACAGCATGACACAACACCATGAGTCCCTCTGTCCACCCCATCTCTCACGGCCAACACAACAGTCCCTGTGTCAGACCCAAGGTTTGTCCTACACTGGGTCAATCAAGCAGGCCATGTCTGCTTCACTAGACCGCAAAATGCTGCAAATATAGCGCCTGCAAAACAAAATCCAAAGACAACGAAATGTCAGGATGTCCCATTGGCTTAGCATGATCACCAACAAACTGGCAGAGAATCAGGCCAGGATTGAATCAAAACTGGATTCCCTCACCAACAATGTGGCATACTTAGCAAAAGAGTGGTCTGCAGAAAGAGCAAATCAGAGGCGCATTGAGCGCAGCAGGGGACAGAAACTTGATAATTTGAGCAGGGCAATTAATAGGCTGGCGCATGCTACAAACAAACATATCCAGTGCACACTTGGCCTGCAGGTGGAGATGGGCCACTACAGTGGGGATGTAGCACGAGGCCTAGAACAAATTACATCAGCAGTGGAAACACTGCAGACCAATCAGATCATTGTTGGCATTGGTAGCACTGACAGCGAAGTGTCAAGCCGTAGCAGCATTTTAACCACAGAGACACCAATGATGCGCTGAAGCAGCAACCGGCACCTTGGGTTGAATAGTGGCAGCTCTGGCCAGGCTACAAGCAGGGGCAGGAAATTAAATTTTTGGTTACACAAAAAAACTTCCTATGACTTAATTTTCATTATTTGTGGTGAAGTAACCCCAACTTATTTTTTTAAGACGTATTCCTACAGTTACTGAGGGACATGGTGTCCTAGTTTGATAATGGATGCCTAATATGTAAAGTACCCATCGCTATTCACAATTTGTTCTGTGTTTTGTAAAGCTGAGTGTCTAACTGATGTGTATATACCTTTCAGAAATAGTTGTTGGCAATCTGGTCCCTGGTCCTTCTTCCCTCTGCTGCAGTGTTACCATCCGTTTACTGTATGGCAGGTGGTCCTGGGTCCTCATCCTCAAAATCTGTGTCAGACACATCCATGGACATTCCACCCCTGCAGGCGATGTTGTGCAGCATAGCACATGTTGCCACAATTTTACAGACTGTCTCTGGTGCATACTGCAGAGCTCCACCACTCTTATGTAGGCATCTGAAGTGCAATTTCAATATAACAAAAGTATGCTGGATCACTCTCCTTGTGCACCTGTGTGCAGTGTTGTACCGCCTTTCATGTATGTTGTTGGGAGACAGACATGGTGTGAGGATCCACGGACGCAGGGCATATGCACTATCACCTGTTGTGAGATGTATGATGTTGATGTTAAATGCTTACAGACATACAAGTGAATAAACATTTGTCTGGGGACACGTAATAACATTACCTAGGAGGTATTCATCATCAAAGTCACCTCTTTCTAACCTTTGATATAGACCTCTGTGCCTGAAAATAAATGCATTATGGGTGCTTCCAGGGTATTTGGCTGCAATGTCTATGATGATATTTTTAGCGCCACATACTACTTGGGTATTGAGGGACTGTGTGTCTTTTCTGTGACGAAAAATGTAATCAATGCGGGATGGTGGACATATGGGCTCATGAGTCCTATATATGCACCCTATGACCTGTGGGAACCTTGCTATTCTGTAGAAATCCAGTTTTGTTTAGTCTAATTCCTCAATATCTCTGGGCATGTATATGTGTTGATGTATGTGGTATATCATGGAGTCTACGAATCTATGGAAAAGACAAGAAAGCGCACTCTGAGACACATCACCAGCCACGGCAAAGACATCCTGGTAACTACCAGTGGCCGAGAGGTAGATGGAGCACAAGACTTGCACATGTGTGGGAATTGCTTTGCTGCGCATGGTTCTGCTCTCAAGTTGTGGCATCAATGTGTCAATGAGCTCTGGTATGATTGTGCTACTGTGCTGCTCATAAATCTCCGCCTCTGTCTTATCCAACAATGTCAGCTTGACTCTGAATATCTTCTCCTGTCTTCCCTCCTCTGCAATGTCGCCATTATCCACCTCCTCCTCACTAACACATACAGAGTAGCCATTGTGGAAAGGTTTGTGATGCATTCTGGGTCTGTTTTTATAGGTTGTACCTGTTTACCACCTGTTTCTATCTAGTGGTAAATTGCATGCGCAAATATACCTTTTTAACGCAAAAAGCGTGCGCTTTTTTTTGCAAGTTGGTATTCACTTTCAAATTATTTTGGGCAATTGTGTATGCCTTTTGTACACTGGATGCGGCCATTTTTGCATGCGCAAAACATTTTGCGACCGATTTTGTGCATGCAAAATGGTCAAACATCTGGCCCAAAGAATTTACCTTCTTTTCTAATGCACATTCTACTTTCTCTAGGATTGACTACCTCCTGTCCTCTCGTCACTTATGCCACATGATTACCAATTTCAAACATGCAACCTATTACAAGTTCTGACCATGCTTTAACCTCTGTCTCTCGGACCCTTTCAAAGTACTGCCCTACCAAACGCAGAAGCAGAATGAATTCTGATATAGTTCTTAATCCACTTAATGTAAAAATATTTGCTGCTAATATAAATGACTGGAGTCTCAATAATAATTCTGAAGACAATTAAAAAATGATTAATTGGGATGCATTTAAAGCATTTATTTGAGGAGCTACTGTATCTATTATGGCTCATGAAAATAAAAGCTCCTGAGCTCATCTCTCCACACGTGAGGGAACCAGATAGCTGATCTTGAAATACATTTTATGAATTTAAGGGAAAAGAAATACAAATATCAACTTCAGAATCTTAGGTATGAATATCATAATCTTTTGAGTAAAAGAGAACAGTTACTTATATGAAAAGAAAAATCGAAATTTTACTTGAACTCAAATAAATCTGTTAGACTTTTAGCCAACTACTTACGCATTAAATAAGACATAACTCAAATACCAGCCATTAAGAGGCAAGATGGTAGGTACCTTGCTTCTTGCTACAGAACAGATATCAAAGGAATTTGTATCTTTTTATACCTCTTTATATCATAAGCCTACAGTCCTCCAAAATGAGGTTATTAATACATTCCTTAGAGACTGCCAGTTACCTCAAATTTCTGATGCAGATAAGCTCATTTTAGAAAACCCTGTTGCTATATACAAAATTAACATGGCAATCAAATTGCTAAACTCCAATTAGTCAATTGGTTCAGATGAAAACCCTGCTGAATGCTACAAATGCTTTCAATCCCAGCTCTCCCCTATCCTACTTTCACTATTCACTGATTTGCAAATTACTTCCAAAAAGTGTTGATCTTTGAATGAAGCCACCATCATTGTCCTTCCAAAACCAGATAAAGACCTTACTTTAGTTCCCAATTATTATCCAATATACCTCATTAACGGTGGTTGCAAAAGTTATGCCAAAATCTTAGCTAACAGACTAACACCTTTACTTATGTCAATTATACATCCAAATCAAGCAGGAATTATGAAAAGTAGATTGGCAGCACATAACACTCATCCATTGTGCCACTCCCTTTCTTCTGCTAATGACTTCAAATATATGATGGGTGTGTTGGCCTTAGATATGGAGAAAGCATTTGATAGAGTAGATCGGCAATTTTGGTCCAAGACACAAGAAACCTTGCATTCTTGAAAATGGTAGAAGTACTATACTCAGCCCTCATGCTTCTATTCATATCAATGGAACCCTTTCTACTCCATTCAATTTACATGGAGGTAAGCGCCAAGGATGCTCTCTATCGCCCATTTTATTTCTGATTGCCATTTAACCTCTCTTATGCTCTTTCTGGCTCATCCAGAAATATACTGGAATTGTTCTACAAAATACTATGTTAAAAATGTGGGCATATGCTGATCCTATTACTCCTCTACCTAATATTCTTGAGATTATTCAACAGTATGCAAATATCTCTGGCTATTCTTTAAATATAAATAAAACAGTTTGTTACCATTAATCATTTTATGCAGTTCTTTAATGACAGCATGTACCAATATCTTGTGGTCACCAGCGACACTAAAATATTTTTGATAATACTTTTACTAACTTCATCAAAAGTTCAACTGAAATCTATTGCTCTAAAATGTTAACTACCACAAAAGATAAATTAAAGAAATGGTCAACCCTTCATTTAAATTAGTGTGGACATACTGAAGCACTTACAATGATTAGTACTCTACAAATTCTTCACAATGTATCTATGTTACCAGTGTGACTACCTTCTACATTCTTTACTAAACTATACAAATTAATGACTATGGTGCCGATTACGATCCTGTAAAAGATTTCCCCGTACGACTCGTATCCGGTCTTTTTACCGTACGAATCGTACAAGTGCCGCATTGGGAATAATTCCCCACACGTCCTCGGGTCGGAAAATGTGTCCGACACGTCCCCGGACGATTCACCGTACAAATGTGAAAAGTGAAGTCCGACCGCGCAAGTACGATCCATCCCGTGCGTCCGATGTTACAACCGTATGGAAAAAACACCATCCGCACCGAACTCCCATAGCAACCATGGAGACATGTGCCCACATACGCGCTGAACACCTCCCCAGCCCCCGTGAGCACGCGCCGTACCCCCCAGCCCCCGTGAGTACGCACCGTACCCCCCCAGCCCCCGTGAGTACGCGCCGAACCCCCACCCGTGTATGTACACCCGTGTACGTACGAGTCGAACCCCCACCCGTGTTCGTACGAGTCGAACCCCCACCCGTGTATGTACGAGTCGAACCCCCACCCGTGTACGTACGAGTCGAACCCCCACCGTGTATGTACACCCGTGTACGTACGAGTCGAACCCCCACCTGTGTATGTACACCCGTGTACGTACAAGTCATACCCCCACCCGTGTATGTACGGTGTGTACCCCCTGCGCGACTCGTACGTACACGGGTGTACATACACGGGTGGGGGTTTGACTCGTACGTACACGGGTGTACATACACGGGTGGGGGTTCAGCGCGTACCGGGCCCCCTAATCTGCTCGTTTCGCGGCGTACTTCGCTTTTCCGGCACTTTTTGGGTGCCGTAAAAATATTGCGATCCGGACTGCTGTCGGTTCGATTCGTACTTCCTGGGTCGTGAAACGCTGCCTGAATGCGTCCCGACGTCACGTCGGAGCATTCCCGGATCACATTCGTCTGTAGATTTTCGTCGGTCAGTGTTTTGTACGACTCGTACGGAAATGGTGTTTCCGTGCGAATCGTACTTGCATGTTTGTGAAGTTTTACAACAGGGTACAAGTCGGACGGAGAAAAGCCTCCGTCCGACGGTTCGTACCCGGTTTCTCCAGGATCGTAATCGGCACCTAAGTTTATTCTGAACAATAAATCTGCACGTCTTAGCTTTAAAAGTCTACAAATTCCCAAAAGAGAGGTAGGTGCTGACTTACCTGACTTTATGAAATACCATATGTCTTTTCTTATTGCACAATGTTCTTTATGCTTTCTAAATACTGATCCTCCTAATTCTTCCAAATGGTTTTCACTAGAAAAAAACGTACTACATCCATTTCTTTTACCTGCCTTTCTGACAGTGGCAAACATTTATGTTTATGTTTATATGTTTCTAAAGCGCTCGAATGCCGAAGCGTCTTGGCGCTGGGAATGCAGTGGCAGGGAGAAGCAGGGTTTAGTGGCTTATGTGGCTGCGAAGAGAAAATTACAGTAGTAACAAAGAAGTGCAAAATGAGCAGCGTTTCACCTTGAAAACCACGGAGACACTGAAAGCCCTGCCACATACAGCAAGTTTGTTATAATCCCACCCATTCTTGCAGCCTCTAAACTTGCCCTCTGCCTTTTAATGAAAAATGTACTATTAATCTTAAAATTACTGAAAATGTTTAGCTACAAACTCAAACCTAATAAACATATTTCTTCCTGGATCTCATGGCTTAATGATGGTATTTTTTATATTATTGACATTTGTCAATTAACCTCTTCCATGCTCATGACGTCTCCCGGCCGTCGTCCGCACACGTCCATTGTGACTCATGACGGCCGGGAGACGTCATGACCATGCCCGCGATTGAAATGTCCAGCACTGCGGCGGAATTTGCGCCGCAGTGAAGAGGTTAATATGTTCCATTCATTTGATGAGCTGAGCACCAAGTACCTCCTTGGTCAATCTGATTTTCCTAAATCAGGATTACTATAAAATACCATCCTTAATACCTATTCTGATTTGCTACCTTCTGCTAAAATATCTAATGTGGAGTTTTATTTCAGCTGATTAGTCGGACAGGACAAATAGCTTCTAGAGTGTACAAAAAACTTACAGCTCATCCTTCTCCTTTTATGGTTCTAGGTTAAAAAATGGTCTTCAGACATGAATATACAACTTCCTACTATACAATGAAAGTCTATATGGTTATCTAATGTTGGTAGCTATCTTCCGGCCACTCTCATCCGAACCAACATATATCTTTTTACATCAATGCTTTTGGTCCCCGGTAAAATATTTAAAGACAAATTGTTAGATTCACCAAATTGTTGACACTGTAAAACTACTTCAGGTGATTTACAACAAATATTATATAACTGTCCTGTCATTTTAAAATTTTAGTCTGATGTTAGGAATATACTTACCCAGTTATTTAAATCCAAGTACCTTTATCATTTTCTGTACTAATCTACAAATCTTACGCTTCTAAAAACGTGTTGTCTCCTGATGATTGCAAAAATGTTGACATCCTTATTTCTTCTGCGATTAAATCAATTACTTCAAATTGAAAGGATGCAAAACTATTATCTGTTAATGCTTGGTGGGAATGGATTATTTTCCTGAGACACAGATATTCCTCATTAGTATGTACTCGTAACAACTGTTCTATACTGATATCTACTTTGGACTCATGCATTAACACTTGTAACATAGTGTAAGATGTATACTATTTTTTTTTATATTTCCTATAGTCGTGCATCTTTGTTGATTTTTTTTATAATTGGACTGTTTGAATAAGTTGATGTAAGTGGTTATTCACATATTTCTACTGTATTTGCTCTCATCTTTCATTATGTACAGCTATGGTAATACTTTTTGTACAGCGCTAACTCTATAACATACTTAAATCTAATAACGTCAGATCAAAAAAATGCTTAAATGCGCACTGTTTATTTTCTTCATCTCCAGCTGTGACCTGATGCATTACACTCTTAGCCCTCTAATAAACACAAAGCTGCAATATATACTCTCCGGAACAAACTAAAAAAATGAAATACAAAAAAATTGACATTGTTAATCTACATTATGCAGATTGTCATTATTGGCAGCAGATTGAACAAAAGGTGTTTGAATAAACATCCCATCTCTGTGTTTTAAATGAGTGATAATGTGCTATTATAATACTTACTCAGAATTTACATTTGGTCAAAGGACAGTTATGTGATGTCACTGTTGTTACCCCTGGCATTTGGTGAGTTAACGCACATATGATCATAGTCCAGCTTGCTCCTCTGTTTCTCCTCAGTGATCTCATGTGATAAGCTCCTCAAAGCCTGGAAGAAGATGTGGCATTAAGGTCAAAGCTGTCGACTTTGGAACTGAGGAATCGAGTTCTGACTTTGGGTCAACATCCTGTGATTCTGTGCACATCAGTTAATCTCCCTTCCCCACCCCCAAAAAAAACTAACTCTGACTGTGCGTAATGTAACTGGTATTTTTTTTATATATTTTTTTATAGAGCAGAAATAAATAACATAATACTAACAAAGGCAAATACATGGAAGAATATATAATACAACACCTTATTGCAGACAACAGAGCTAAAGTGGCATAGTGCATTTTTCACAGGGAACCAGTTAGCAGCATTCACAAACATTTTACCCAAGATGGAGTTTAGATGAATCAGTTTTGCAACAATAAATGATAAAGTGTAGCTGTGCCTAAGTAAACTTTTCAATCAAAAGTACAGAGGAAAGCATTGACTCATACAAAAAAAAGCCAGCACACCTTGCTACTAGCCAGAAAATCAACTCTTGCCAACGGTTTCACCTTCTAATCTACACATTAAGATCTAAAACTGAGAACAGCATCTACAAATAGCATTTTAAATATTTCATATAGAGAGCAATCTTATAGCGTACATGTTAATAGCCTAAAAACATCCTAGATCCCAATGCACAATCTACAGATAGCATCCAAAAAATATCATAATACAATTTCATACAAAGCCGGTTGACCACCAGAGCATCGATCCTTTGAAAGTGCAGTTGTGCAATATTACAAAAATTAATTGCAAAAGCTATTTCAAAGGCGAGTAAGTGATTAATATCTGGACCAACCTTCAGAAATCAATAATGGAAATATCTAATGTTGGGTTATACTTAATGGAATGACATTCTATTAGATGACTATGTCTCTGAAGTGGTTACAATAATCTCTAGATGGTGCCAGATGGCCAGAAACCACTTCAAACCCCTGCCCTTTTTGCAAATGCATCTCCGAACTTCTTAGGTGCCGATCACGATCCTGTAAAAACCGGGTATGAACCGTCGGATGGAGCAAATTTTCCGTCCGACGCGTACCCGGTCGTCAAAATGTAGAAACATGGAATTACGATTCGCACGGAAACACCATTTCCGTACGAATCGTACAAAACCCCGACCGACGAAAATAAACATACAAATGCGATCCGGGAAAGCGCCGACGTGACGTTGGGACGCACGCAGCCTGCCATTCACGAACCAGGAATTACGATTCGCACCGACGTCATCCCGCACGGTGAATATTTTCCGGCTGCCAAAAACTGCCGGGAAATCAGGACGACGCGAACAAGGAGTACCTGTACGCGACGGACAGACATGGACCCGAACCTACGTGTCATCCCGGCCCGCATAGCAGTCGACCTCCTCTACAGGTTCCGACGCAGACGCCGCAGAAGGTCAGAACTAAGGGAGGGGGGGAAAGGGGGGGAAAGGGGGGGGGCAGGACCAGGGGCAGGCCACAAAACCACCACCAATGTCACACAGCACACATGCCCTGGACATACCTGACCCCCATGCCCTGGTCACTACGAGGGGGTGGGGGCGTGTCCAGCAAAGCCAGCGTCCGCCACAAAGGAAGTGCCTGACGACGCGAACCGGCAACACAACTACACAGGTACGTCCCGTACCCACGCCTTAAGAGCGTGGGTATGAGTCGTACCACGCCCACACCTACGTCACCCCAACAATGGCAGGATGGCTGTACCCACGTGGCAAAGACCTGGGTACGGCCCGCACAAGCATCACATAGCGTGGGGATGGATATGTACGGACCGTACCCCCACCACCTTATGTATGGAGCGTACCCCCAACCCCAACAGTGTAAGTATGACCCGTACCCTCACCCGCGTACGTATACGTCCCACCCCAACAGTGTAAGTACGACCCGTACCCTCACCCGCGTACGTATGGAGCGTACCCCCACCCCAACAGTGTAAGTACGACCCGTACCCTCACACGCGTACATATGGAGCGTACCCCCACCCCAACAGTGTAAGTACGACCCGTACCCTCACACGCGTACATATACGTCCCACCCCAACAGTGTAAGTACGACCCGTACCCTCACCCGCGGATGTATGGAGCGTACCCCCCACCCCAACAGTGTAAGTACGACCCGTACCCTCACCCGCATATGTATGGAGCGTACCCCCACCCCAACAGTGTAAGTACGACCCGTACCCTCACCCGCGTACGTATGGAGCGTACCCCCACCCCAAGAGTGTAAGTACGACTCGTACCCTCACCCGCGTACGTATACGTCCCACCTCAACAGTGTAAGTACGACCCGTACCCTCACCCGCGTATGCATTGAGCGTACCCCCCACCCCAACAGTGTAAGTACGACCCGTACCCTCACCCCCGTACGTATGGAGCATACCTCCACCCCAACAGTGTAACTATGACCCGTACCCTCACCCGCGTACGTATGGAGCGTACCCCCACCCCAACAGTGTAAGTACGACCCGTACCCTCACCCGCATACGTATGGAGCGTACCCCCACCCCAACAGTGTAAGTACGACCCGTACCCCCACCTTGTATGCATGGAGCGTACCCCCCACCCCAACAGTGTAAGTACGACCCGTACCCTCACCCGCGTACGTATAAGTCCCACCCCAACAGTGTAAGTACGACCCGTACCCTCACCCGCGTATGCATGGAGCGTACCCCAACAGTGTAAGTACGACCCGTACCCCCACCTCGTATGCATGGAGCGTACCCCAACCCCAACAGTGCATGTATGTACCGTACCACCACCCCAACAGTGTAAGTACGACACGTACCCCACCCGCGTACGTATGGAGCGTACTCCCACGCCAACAGTGTAAGTAAAACCCGTACCCCACCCGCAGAAGTATGGAGCGTACTCCCACCCCAACAGTGTAAGTACAACCCGTACCCTCACCCACGGACGTATGGAGCGTACTCCCACCCCAACAGTGTAAGTACGACCCGTACCCCACCCGCGTACGTATGGAGCCTACTCCCACCCCAACAGTGTAAGTACGAACCGTACCCCCATGGAGCGAAGCCCACACACGTGTATGTACTAAGCGTACATATTGTTAAATAGGAGGGGTGTGTGCCTATCACTCCCAGCAGTGCCCAGAGTCAGGAGGGGTGTGTGCAGAGTCCTCCCAGCCGTGCCCAGAGGCAGGAGGGGTGTGTGCAGAGTCCTCCCAGCAGTGCCCAGACACAGGAGGGGCGGGTGCCTATCACTCCCAGCAGTGCCCAGAGTCAGGAGGGGTGTGTGCAGAGTCCTGCCAGCAGTGCCCAGAGGCAGGAGGGGTGTGTGCAGAGTCCTCCCAGCAGTGCCCAGAGTCAGGAGGGGTGGGTGCCTATTACTCCCAGCAGTGCCCAGAGTCAGGAGGGGTGGGTGCCTATCACTCCCAGCAGTGCCCAGAGTCAGGAGGGGTGGGTGCAGAGTCCTCCCAGCAGTGCCCAGAGACAGGAGGGGTGTGTGCAGAGTCCTCCCAGCAGTGTCCAGAGGCAGGAGGGGTGTGTGCAGAGTCCTCCCAGCAGTGCCCAGAGTCAGGAGGGGTGGGTGCCTATCACTCCCAGCAGTGCCCAGAGTCAGGAGGGGTGTGTGCAGAGTCGTCCCAGCAGTGCCCAGAGGCAGGAGGGGTGGGTGCCTATCACTCCCAGCAGTGCCCAGAGTCAGGAGGGGTGGGTGCAGAGTCCTCCCAGCAGTGCCCAGAGACAGGAGGGGTGTGTGCAGAGTCCTCCCAGCAGTGCCCAGAGGCAGAAGGGGTGGGTTCAGAGTCCTCCCAGCAGTGCCCAGAGTCAGGAGGGGTGGGTGCAGAGTCCTCCCAGCAGTGCCCAGAGTCACGAGGGGTGGGTGCAGAGTCCTCCCAGCAGTGCCCAGAGTCAGGAGGGGTGTGTGCAGAGTCCTCCCAGCAGTGCCCAGAGTCAGAAGGGGTGGGTGCCTATCACTCCCAGCAGTGCCCAGAGTCAGGAGGGGTGGGTGCAGAGTCCTCCCAGCAGTGCCCAGAGTCAGGAGGGGTGGGTGCAGAGTCCTCCCAGCAGTGCCCAGAGTCAGGAGGGGTGGGTGCAGAGTCCTCCCAGCAGTGCCCGGAGTCAGGAGGGGTGGGTGCCTATCACTCCCAGCAGTGCCCAGAGACAGGAGGGGTGTGTGTAGAGTCCTCCCAGCAGTGCCCAGTCACAGGAGGGGTGGGTGCAGAGTCCTCCCAGCAGTGCCCCGGCACAGGAGGGGTGTGTGCCTATCACTCCCAGCAGTGCCCAGAGTCAGGAGGGGTGGGTGCAGAGTCCTCCCAGCAGTGCCCAGACATAGGAGGGGTGGGTGCCTATCACTCCCAGCAGTGCCAAGACACAGGAGGGGTGTGTGCAGAGTCCTCCCAACAGTGCCCAGTCACAAGAGGGGTGTGTGCCTAACACTCACAGCAGTGCCCATGGAACGCAAAGGGTGGAGTAGCCACAGATACCATGCCCACAAATTTCAGTCAGGTGCACAAAGACCCTGCAGTACATGTACCATATGTGTGCGAGGCTGGGAGTATACGCATGCATAGCGCAGAAAAGAAAACATGTCCACATGAAGTCATGTCAATAGTCCACATACACAAGTACAATGACTACCAAGAATGCCACGAATGATGCAGGTGGAGACATCGCTCAGCATGCATGTGCAAAGTAGAAGGAGTCCGTCACACACCCAGCTAATGTACACACAGCTCAGCGCTAAATATTGGGAACACCCTGCAGGGAAGATGTCAGGGTACACAGAGGAAGGAATACACCTTTGGAAAATTTCACCATGCAGCAACTGCTTACATGAACACAGAAACCTAGCTAACACCGTGTGATGGCACACAGATCCCAGGGTCCCCCCTATGACCAGCACACTACTACATTTCCCACACACCCAACACATGAACACCACCCAAAACCATGTAGCAGCCCCACCAACACCAATACCAGCAAAGCAGTAGTGTTCCAAGGGGAAAAAAAATAAATTGCTTTATTCAGCATGAACCAAAAAATCTTGTTTGTAGGAAGTTCAATATTTACAAAGCCCATAGGGCAGTCCAGAAGTCACAGCTGGATGGGGGACACAGTGAGATGCGTGTCCCCTAGCTTGCCTGCACAGTTACATTCCGTCGTCTTCCACAGGGGTGAGGGCATCATGTGGGGGGGAAGAAATAGGCACCACAGGGACAGGAGGGTGAAGGGTAGGCATCGTGGGTGCAGGGATGGAGGACTCCACCACAGGGGGTGGGGCAGGGCCAAAGGCGGAGGCCAGGATCTCGCTGCACACCTTAGCAAGGTCCTCCAGGGAATCCCCTGCACCCGAAGGAACCAAAGGCCCCAAGGAGGGGGGGCGGTCAGAGGGATGGGTCGCAGCGCCACTGGGGGAGGGTGTAGACAGGGGGGAAAATCAACCACCCTGACCGGAGACTTCCTTGACCGCTTGCGTGGTGGTGTCACTGTGGGGCTCAGGGACAGAGCGGCCATGAAGGAGTCTTTGGGTTAGATGTGGCCAGGAGAGCTGAGGGGAGGGGATTTGGAGGGAGTGGATTGGGTGGAATGCGGACTCCCACTCTGGCTGCGTGTCACATGTTTGCCCCCCGACCCAGTGGGTGTGCCTACTTCACCCTGTGTGTGCGTGTCAGGAGGTGTGCGGTGGACCTTCCCTGTTGGTTTGGTGCCTGTGTGTGTTGTGGTGGGTGCATGCTGACGTCTGGGTGTACATGGGACAGGCATGTGAGTGGGAAGTGTGGATGGGGCAGGGGTAGGGGGTGGGACATAGCGCTGCAGGAGACCCACTGCTGCAGTCAGTGTCGAGTCTATCGACCTCAGCAAGCTGCGTTGGTCAGCCTGCGATGAATGAATGCCCTCCAAGTATGCCTCCATGTTGTGCAGCACTTGGCTGTGGCCATGGAGGACATTAAGGATCGCAGCCTGACCAACCCGCAACTGCCGCTGGATGTCCACAGACTCGGCATTGGCGGCAGCAGTGGAGACAGGGGCAGGGGGTGCAGTGCCTGGCAGGAAGGAGACATGTGGTGACCGGGCACGTTGGGAAGGGACACGAGCAAGTGGGAGGCAGCTGATGGGAATGGAGGGGGCGGGGCGAGATGTAGTGCCGCTGTCAGCTGCTGGTGCAGCTGCCGCCCACTCTGAGAGATCATCCTCGGACCCGTCAGCTTCATACTCTGTTGTGCCAGTCGACAGGTCCCCAGCTTCACTCTCCTCCGCCTCAGTCCCACTTGATGTGCCAGCGCCGATGTCACCGCTGGCACTGGTGCTCGGTCCCTCTGCTCCGTCTGTGCCCATGTCTCCCTCCGTGTCCCCCAACGATGCTGTGGGCAGGGTGAAGAGACAGAAATTAATCATACACCTGTATACATATGTCACATGAGTCCAATCTACATAGGTCACAGTGCATAGCCTGAAACAAAAGAAGAGTTACATCTACAAAACAAGGTACATATGTAGGGCATGCAAGACACAGTTGTTTGAGCCACCATGCCACCGAAAAACTATGGAGAGCATGACACAATAGCAAATGAGATGGAATGGAATTTTGACTGAGAAGCAAGGCCCTGGGAACAATCCAGCACTGCATCTGCACCACACAGCGTGGCAGGAAATAGGGATGAGCAGGGACCATATCCAGGAACAAGAGGCACATGCAGCATAGGTTATACTGAAAACATGCCCACCATGACTGGCCCACTGCACCTTGAGTGCATGTCCAGACAAACATCACACACTGGCCAGTCCTAGCAAGGAGATATCAGGTTGTGACATGAAGGCCATGCCCGCACCACCCACCCCCGTCATGAGACAATTATTTGGAGACACAGGAAGCACTTACATCCCTTAGTCTGGGTGATATACACATGGGATGCAACAATTCAAGATTGCACACAAAATACCCAAGGTGCGCCTGTCCAAATAATCATGTACAAATGGGCATCATCAGATGATTGTAACAAGACACACAGGCAATGTCCACCGTGAGTATGAACAAGGAAAATCAGGTCAGGCTGTACAGTGGACACTTGTACTACATTTCACGTCAATATTCATTTGGCCAGGGGACAATGGCACAGAGCACAACCTATGCTGTAGACACAGAGATTGTCGACATATTCGGATTACACACATGATACCTAGGAAAATATGCCCCTGGGGACAGAAGTGGCCACACAACTCCATGCTCCTGAATGGGAATGACTGCAACACACGCTACCATCCCCGCACTATGCGTACCGCACACTCATGCACATCATGTCACAGGCCACCACATAGGACATGCGTGCTGTAAGGCCTCACACTTGAGAGACTAACTCCCATGTCTGGACTCAGCATTAGTGCCAACTGACATGGAACCCACAAGACCAGAACTGGACAGGGCACAGGCAAGGTCCCAAAACCTGTTACACACCACTCCCACACATGATGCTGCAGGCATTGTACACGTGGAGAAGGTGCCAGGCTACATAACCTTGTGACGGAGTGACTTCACACAGACCAGGGAACACATTGCAAGGAGGGGAAGTAAGGCAGGAGAGTACTGCAATACTGTGGGTAACAGGATCTGCACAGCACCATTAAACCCTGGCAGTGCATCCATGGAACAGTGCACTTACAAATGCTGGTGAAACACAACAAACACACATGTACCTACCCCCTTCCTGCTGCTGCATCTCCTGTAAGCGCATGTCCAAGTCTGGAAATACCACCGCCAGCACACGCTTGTGGATGTGGGAGAGACGGCGGCGCCCGCGGTTCTTATGGCTCTCAGGTGAGTCCCCCAGCAGTACCCGTGCGATCCTCCGCGTCCAGCACCGGATATCCTGCCAGCGTTTCCTCACCTGGGACAGGTGCCGCTTGCGACCATCCGCACTCCTCACGGCACTGACGGCGGTCAGCCAGATCTGCTCCTTGGCAGAGGCGCCTACCTGTGAGGATGAACAAGTGACACTACATCAATACACCTGCAACATGTCACAGAGACACATATGAGAACAAATTAGCTGGTTACAACAAGGCATGTCATGCAGCCAACGCATTGCACCTTTGCCATAGGGATATACTCCTCTGGGGAAGGGCAAAAGCAGTACGTGCCAGTGAAAGTACACAGGTGGAATGATGGCAAAGACACAATCAATTATAAAGGCTCACACTGTGCATCACACCTACCCCTCCTGCCTCTGGGCACTGCTGGGAGGACTCTGCACACACCCCTCCTGCCTCTGGGCACTGCTGGGAGTGATAGGCACCCACCCCTCCTGTCTCTGGGCACTGCTGGGAGGACTCTGCACACACCCCTCCTGTCTCTGGGCACTGCTGGGAGTGATAGGCACCCACCCCTCCTGTGTCTGGGCACTGCTGGGAGGACTCTGCACACACCCCTCCTGTCTCTGGGCACTGCTGGGAGTGATAGGCACCCACCCCTCCTGTCTCTGGGCACTGCTGGGAGTCATCAGGCATCCCCCCCCCTGGAACCCCCCCTACAGTACATAGCATGTGTGTCACACCTGGACACAATGGCAGAAGTCACAGTCACAAAAAAGGGACACAGTCTGTGCTAGTAGCCTCTGCACTCACCTGATACCCTGGTCGCCCATACAGCAGGGGGTACTGTGGGAGGATCACATCCAGCAATGCCAGGTTCTCCTCCAGGGTGAATGGCTGTGACCTCTCCACAGACCTTGACATGGTTCCAGGGAATCAGGAGCAGCAGCAGTGTGGTAGAACCGAAATATGTGCAGGCAAGTGATCCCTCATGGGACCTGGCTGCCTTATATCTGCCTTGCTGGCCTGTTTCATGCACAGGAGTACAGAGTGATTGGTCACTCACATTTGCATCCTATGTTTCCTCCAATCCCTTCAAACCTAGCACAGTCAGTGGGTTCTTATTGTGTTTTTTTCTTCAGCATGATGTCAACCCCACAAACACATTGCAACAAAGTAGATTCATTCCAACTGACTTCTGCTGTGCACCTTCCAGAACAAATTCAAACTTAAAACTTGGTCTCCATGACAACCAGCATGCATGTAGGCCTTAATACTTGTCCCTCATGTGTCCCCTATGTAAAATTGAGCTTCACACACAGGTACGGTGCGTTCCGGGCCCCTAGGGCACCCCAAATGCATAGCAACGGCCCGTACAGGCGTGTGTACGGGCCGTACCACTATGAGTACGCATACTCAAGAACACCCATAGTGGTACGGCCGTACACGCGTGCGTACGTTCACTATCACCATGGGTGTCCTCGCGTATGCGTACTCGTAGTGGTACGGCCCGTACACACGCCTGTATGCTCACTATCACTATGGGTGTCCTCGCGTATGCGTACTCATAGTGGTACGGCCCGTACACACGCCTGTACGTTCACTATCACCATGGGTGTCCTCGCGTATGCGTACTCGTAGTGATAGTGAGCGTACAGGCGTGTGTACGGGCCGTACCACTATGAGTACGCATACTCAAGAACACCCATAGTGGTACGGCCGTACACGCATGCGTACGTTCACTATCACTATGGGTGTCCTCGCGTATGCGTACTCGTAGTGGTACGGCCCGTACACACGCCTGTACGTTCACTATCACCATGGGTGTCCTCGCGTATGCGTACTCATAGTGATAGTGAGCGTACAGGCGTGTGTACGGGCCGTACCACTACGAGTACGCATACGCGAGGACACCCATGGTGATAGTGAACGTACGCACGCGTGTACGGGCCGTACCACTACAAGTATGCATACGCGAGGACACCCATGGTGTTAGTGAACGTACGCACGCGTGTACGGGCCGTACCACTACGAGTACGCATACGCGAGGACACCCATGGTGTTAGTGAACGTACGCACGCGTGTACGGGCCGTACCACTATGGGTGTTCTAGCGTATGCGTACTTACTGACCGTACACATGCCTGTACGCTCACCATCACTATGGGTACACATACGGCAGCACTCCCATAGTGATATGGGAACGTACACAGGCCCTCTTAGCAGCAGTACGGTGGTTTTCACACATCACAGTGGTGACAGGCAGCACACAGGAAGGAATAGGGCTGACATACTTGTCCATGGATGGACATCAAGGCATTGTCTGGGCAGTACTACATGTGTGGGGCACAGGTGTGACAGGCTGTGATGTGGCACATTACTCCTGAGTCGAGAAGGCACCAGATGTATGATGAGATGTGTACACATGTAATGTGTGACAGTGCAATGTGTGCCAGGCATGCCCTTGACTCCTTTGACATGTGTGCATGTCATACTGCACACTTGTGATGAGCGTCACTGGCATGGCATGGACACCAACACACGGAAGTGTCCCCTGATGCCCGGTACAGGGGTTACCACACCTGACATGTCACTACCCACGGTGCACGATGTGACTATGTCATGTATGTGTGGGGGGTTCCCATTAGGTTAATGTTAGAGCACCCTCAAAAGCTGCAGTTGTTGCAGCAACCAACATGTGTCTGTGTGCAGATTGACATTGCACACTGTTCCGCACACCATGCCACATGTGGTATCGGATGTGAGGTGCGTATGTATGCATGGGACACGGAGTAGCGTAACAAGGACATGTCTGCATCCTCTCTATGAATGTGTGGTGAGTCATGACATGTACACCTTCATGGCAAGGTGTGTGGGTTGTCCTAGTGGAATGTCATGTGACCTGTGGCTCTAGTGTTCCGCTACCAGTCTCTGCAATCGACATCCTACTTCTGCTGATGTGTGGATGTATGTCACTCCTGTCTTGTGTCTGGCTGTTCACTTGCACTGGGACACAGCTAATCCCATGCCATGGCATGTGGAGGTTCACAATCTCCGTGTGAAGCTGGGTCTTGGTAGGAGTGTCACCTGGCAGCCATACGTGTCCAGGGCATGTGGCACATACCTGACTCCCTATGTAGCATATGTGTATAGACCGATTAACATGTGCTCAGTACAAATTAATTGTTGTTGTGGTGCACTCACTCTTCCTTGTCACTTCCAAATTACTGCAGAGCGCCGCCTCTTCCCCGACCAATTCCGGACTTGGCTGCCATGCGGGAGAATGACTGTATCCAGTGCTACCGCTTCCCCCAACGGTTGATTCTGGAGTTGACGGCAAGACTGGCACCACACCTGCAACCGCTGCACAGGTATCCTACGGCACTGACACCCAAGCTGAAGGTAATGGCAGCCCTACATTTTCTAGCCACGGGTACCTTTCAAAATACCATAGCTCATGTTGGTGGCATGTCCCAGAGCATGTTCTGCCGTGTGCTGCATGATTTCTTAGAGGCCATGTTGATTCACCTGGATGACTTCATCCATTTTCCTACCCCTGAAATGTTGACTGGGGTCAAGCGTGGATTCTATGCCCTGGGAGGGATGCCCCATGTCATTGGGTCCATAGATGGGACACATGTGGCTTTGGTACCACCACAGGCACAGGAGGTAGCGTACCGGAATCGCAAGCACTACCACTCCATCAATGTCCTTGTGGTGTGTCTGTCCAACATGGTGATTTCACATGTCTGTGCTCGTTTTCCAGGATCAGCACACGATGCCTACATCATGAGGCGTAGCAGGGTGCCTGAAATGATGACGCAGCTGCGCAACGAACAAGCATGTGTTGTTGGTGGGTACAGTCTGTCTGTCCTGTATTTTGCGTAGACTTCCAGCACGACCGCTTCTCCTGTCCTGCTTATGTCCATGTGCTTTCCATGTAGGGGACGCTGGCTATCCCAACATGCCATGGCTGATCACACCTCTCTGCAACCCCATCACGCCAGCCCAGCTCCGCTACAACACCGCCCATGGCCGGACAAGGCTAGTGATAGAGAGGACGTTTGGCCTCCTGAAGAGCCGATTCAGGTGCCTACACAAGACCGGCGGCGCACTCCCATATGCCCCGGCGAAGGTCTGCAAAATCTTCATGGTCTGCTGCATGCTGCACAACATGGCAGTTGAGAAAGCTGTGCCACTCATCCTGGATCAAGATGACCAGGACCATCCACCCGTGGAGGACGAAGGGCTTGGCAATGGGGCTAGTGATGTGGAGGATGTGGAGCCGCAAGAGGACATCCGGACTCGGCTCATACGCGACTTCTTTGCTTAGTGGTGAGTACCAGTGTCTGAGTGTGCACGCATTGGTTCCCGTGTGGCATGTGTTGCGATGTGTGTCTCCACCTGCATGTATGGCACATGAGTCAGAGGTGTGTGTGGGTGTGTCACTGGAGTGATGGTGCCAGTGATGGTTGTATTTCCCCAGTCATGATTGTGACCTAGCATGTTGTCATCCATACATGTGTCGAGTACATGCACATGCAAGTGGCTGTGCTTTTTGTGGCTGACTTCTTGTGTGTCTCTCTTCCCCAGGTACTTGCGCATGCCGTCTGCTGCTTGCATTGTTGTGGCACTGCTATTCCTCATGGACACGTCATCGTGTGCTGACTCAGCGTTACAGGCACGGACACGTTTGGAAGTCTCCTTAGGGTAAGGGATGCATCAGGGGTGTATTGGGTGTGGCAGTTGTTCACGATGTATGCACACTGCCCCTGTCGATGTTTGGTTCCTCTGCAGACATGTTGCATCACCATGGTACACATTACATGCAGCTGGGTACACCTGAATAGATGGTCAGACTTGTTGACAGTCATCTGTGATGGGATAGTGGATTGTGATGATGGCATCAATGTGTGTAACACTGCCCTCGGACACATACGGTTTGCATTGGCTTGACATGCTGTGGGACTTCCACATCAGCGGATCAATGGTGTATGGCAGGCTCTCCGTGAGCAGCTGGGGGTGTTTAGCTGTTAGCCGACACTTGTGTGCCAGTTCCATGGCTATCACGCATTTGTGCTGCAGAAGGGGGGTGCCAGTGTTGGACCCACATGTTACTCCACATGAACTGTTCATGTGTACTTCGAGTTGCCTCTGCAATCCCGAATACATGACTAATAAAGGTGTCCCTATGCCTCCAAGGTGCCTCTTCTCAGTCAATGCTGGTGTGTTGCCACGGTGCATCCGGCATGTCTGGCATGATTTTCCCTGATAGTGGATATGTGTCTATGTGTCGAGTAGCAAGATGCAAGCTATGTGTGTGGGATTAGACTGTGTATTGTGCATGATGTCCATGACTGTGTGGGTATTGTGACATGTGCCATCCCCATGCATCCAACGTTGGCCAGGCCCCCATTCTCTGCATCCACCGGACTCAAGCTTGCAGGACATGGTTCTGCCACCTGTCTACACATATCTGGGTGCCCCCCAGGACACTCGACATGATCCCTGACCTCTGCGCATGACTGTTGCTGTACTCAATATGTCTGTCGGCACGGTTGTGCGGCCACCCCCTCAGCTGGTTGGGCCCATCACGGGTGTGTATGGTGCTCCATGTCTGTCTTGCCTAATACACTGTGACCCGTGTGTCCTGTGCCAGACTCAGGCCCCAGGGTGTGGATGGTTGAAGTCAAAAGAGAACTCAGGCATGTTTAGACTTTACAAGACACATGTAAGGTAATAATGCAACCAGCAGGCATCTTCTTTTCATGGTGTGACTTTTTATTTTAGCGGGGGGGGGGGGTATATGACATGAGGGGCTTTCCGGGTGTTTAGAATCCAAAGTTCAGAAGGTGAGTTGGTGTCCTTGCCATTGGAAATCCTCAGAGTCCATGCCACAGTCTTTGTCAATATTGGTCAGACAGTGACCAGCAAGGCCATGTGGCAGAGAATGTCTTTTGATGCTGTGCTGCTGTTGCTCCAGTGGGCCAGGTGCCAGGCCAGGTGTCCTGGGAGATGGTGCTGTAGCGCCGACCCTCACGGTCTTTTCCGTGGACGACCCGCCCTCCTGCGGGGACCCTCAGAAGCAGGCCGTGACGATGTTTGGGATGCTCCATCGGATGTTTCCTCCTCCTCCTCCTGATACCTCCCTGTGGGTGGTGATGTTCTACGCCTACTGGCACAGGGAGGGTTGCCCATGTTGTCGGCCATCCGACGGAGTGTACTGTGAATTCCAGTGAACACCGTCACGAGCTCAGCCTGTCTGTCCTCCATCCTCCATTGGTGTTGCAGTAGACAGGCATGTAGCTCCGCATGTTGCTGGGCCTGCTGGGTCTTGATCCCCTCGAGGACGGACACAACCTGGGCCATGCCCGTGGTGTCCTGCCGGTATGTGTCCAGGATGTTTCGGACAGTGGAATATACCGGTTCCCCAGCCAACTGGTCAGGCTGGCACCTCCGCCGTCCTCCACTCCCACCACCCCTGCCCACTTGCGCCTGGCCTGCCGTTGTGGACACATCGGGTCTCCGGGCCCCTGAGGGATGGCATTTGCGGTGTTGCCTGCCTCCTCCTGGGTGCCCGGAGAACCTTGTCCCTCCTGGACAGACTGGCTGCTTTGTGGTGGTGGGGCAGGGATCCTGGGATGTGGCAGGAGTGGGGGTGGTGGTTGGCCCCGTTGTACCTGACGCAGGTGCTGCAGGTCGTTGGACACCAGAGGGGCCAGGTTGGTCGGGGTCATCCACAGAGTGGTGAGAGTCGTCGCTGCTGGTGGGATCGGCCTCCCGCAGAGCCGGGTCCTGTGAGTCTTCCCCCCCAGTGTTGGGGGGTGAACCACGATGTTGACCTGTGTGTGAGAGAGACAATGTTAATTTTGTTCCATGCAACATCCATGTTTCATTAGTTTCAAAGTTGGAACATTTCCTCTGGGAATTTGGATCTGTCTTGCATTCCACTCACAGTGCACTTGTGCATGGGTGTGTCCCTTGGGCACAGCTTTGGCGACATTAACTATGTGTGGCACAGTCTTACTTGCTGCGTCAAGTGTGACTGCAGTCAGCAGTGGAGTGGGCAGGTGTGGCGAGCCGTACATTGGCGCCTTCCGTGTTGCACTGTACGAGGGCACATGAAGTTGTTCCACACACTTCAATGATGCAGGTAGCTGTCGTTGTGCTCATGCACAGGTTGTGACATGGCCCTGTGTTTTGCCATGGAGGAGAGGGGGGGTGCTGGCACTGGCCACCCTAGTCTACATGCACGCAGTCCACCTGCTGACGAGCAGACATTCCCACACACCACAAGGCTGATTTGCTCTCCCTGTGTCTCCCTCCCTCTCTGTCCCCCTCTCCCTCCCTCTGTGAGTCGGCCTCCTCCCTCTGTCCGTCTCTCTGTCTCCCTCCCTCTCTGTCCCCCTCTCCCTCCCTCTCTGTCCCCCTCTCCCTCCCTCTGTGTGTCAGCCTCCTCCCTCTGTCCGTCTCCCTGTGTCTCCCTCCCTCTCTGTCCCCCTCTCCCTCCCTCTCTGTCCCCCTCTCCCTCCCTCTGTGTGTCAGCCTCCTCCCTCTGTCCGTCTTCCTGTGTCTCCCTCCCTCTCTATCCCTCTCTCCCTCCCTCTGTGTGTCGGCCTCCTCCCTCTGTCCGTCTCCCTGTGTCTCCCTCCCTCTCTGTCCCCCTCTCCCTCCCTCTGTGCGTCGGCCTCCTCCCTCTGTCCATCTCCCTGTGTCTCCCTCCCTCTCTGTCCCCCTCTCCCTCCCTCTGTGTGTCAGCCTCCTCCCTCTGTCCGTCTCCCTGTGTCTCCCTCCCTCTCTGTCCCCCTCTCCCTCCCTCTCTGTCCCCCTCTCCCTCCCTATGTGTGTTGGCCTCCTCCCTCTGTCCGTCTCCCTGTGTCTCCCTCCCTCTCTGTCCCCCTCTCCCTCCCTCTGTGTGTCACCCTCTGTCACCTCAGCCCAGCTTCCTGGGCACACACTGTTAGCAGATCTTTGAATGGCCCTTGGCTTGTTGATGTGAGTTTGTTTCTGATCTCCAGGCACCCATTGGGTGTAGTGTCTGTGTCTGCGCTGCTGCTGTGGTGGTGTGTGCTGCCACTCTTTCACAGTGTTGGCTGTTCATTAGCTGCTGTCATGTGCAAAACAGTGCCTTCACCCCCATGTGTTAATGCAAGGCGTCCGCCATTTGCTGGCGAGTCTTTCCTGTGTGGGGACACACTGTTTGTCTGGCTGTGACCTAGGCCATATGGGCAGAGGGCATTGTTGTCTGCTTCTGAGTTGCACTATGTGATTTTTGGGGCCCACCCTCCCGCCATCCGGGTTACCGTGTCATGTGTTGGTGTCTTCTGTGGCCTGTGACTTGGCAGTATGGCCATCACCCTCTCCTCCCAGGGATGGTAGTGTATGGGTCTGCGGGACGGCCCTCCTCCAGTGACGTTGGCCTGGTTGTGTTCATCCGTCATCTTGGCTCGGACCCTCCTCCGCAGATCGTACCACCTGGCTTGGCATTCCTGCTTGTTCCTTCTGGTGTCCGCAACAGCATTCACAGCATCGACGATGGTCTGCCACATGGCTGTTTTTGCTGAAATGCTGGTCTGTCTGACCGATGTTCCAAAGAGGTGTGGCTCGACTCTGAGGATTTCATCGGCAATGACTTCCAACTCTCGGTTACTGAACTTTGGATTCTTGTTAGTGGGCATGGTGAGGGGTGTGGGTGTGGATGGTGGGGGGGGTGTGTGTGGATGGTTGTGGGTGTGTGGGTGTGGTTGTGCAGGTGTGTGTGTGAATGTGATGAGGGGGTGTTTGTGAAGGTGTGTGTGTGAAGGTGTGCAAGTGTAAGGTGTGGTAAAGCTTCTAGTATGGTACTGTAGGTTGTCTGTGGGGTCTGGCAGCAGTGAGTCTGTTGCAAAGGCTCATGGTTTGTGTGTGTGGGCCCTTTTTATTGTCCATTGGTGGGTGTGGCTGTGTTTGAAGTTTGGGTGGGTGTGTTATAAGGAGTGGTGGTGTTTTGGGCCTCTGTTTGATTTTGGCAGTTGCAGGTCAGTGAATGTGTTGTTTTAGTGGTTGTTGGACATGTTTAGTGGCTTTGTGCCATTCGAATGGTGTATTCTTGTGTTGTTTTGGTTTGTCCTGGTTGTGTACGTGCGTTTTTAGCATGTGTACGGTGTGTACATGGGCCATTTTGTTGTACAGTGCTGTCCTTGTGTGTGGCTTGGTACGACTCGTATATGCGGTTGTGATGTTGGGGCCTGGGGTGCGCTCCGTACTTAGAATGTTGTGGTGGGGGTATGACTCTAACGTACATGGGTTTACATACACGGGGGGGTACGACACGTACACGGGTGTACATACACGGGGGTACGACACGTACAGGGGGTATACATACACGGGGGTACGACACGTACAGGGGTGTACATACACGGGAGGGTACGACACGTACAGGAGTGTACATACACGGGGGTACGACACGTACAGGGGTGTACATACAGGGGGGGTACGATACGTACAGGGGTGTACATACACGGGGGGTACGACACATACACGGGTGTACATACACGGGTGGGGGTACGACTCGAACGTACGCGGGTGTACATACACGGGGGGTATGACACGTACACGGGTGTACATACACGGAGGGTACGACACGTACACGGGTGTACATACACGGGGGGGTACGACACGTACAGGGGTGTACATACACGGGGGTGCGACACGTACAGGGGTGTACATACACGGAGGGTACGACACGTACAGGGGTGTACATACACGGGGTAGGACATGTACAGGGGTGTACATACACGGGGGGTACGACACGTACAGGGGTGTACATACAGGGGGGGTACGACACGTACAGGGGTGTACATACACGGGTGGGGGTACGACTCGAACGTACACAGGTGTACATAACGGGGGTACGACATGTACAGGGTTGTACATACAGGGGGGTGTACATACACGGGGGTGTACATACACGGGGGGTACGACTCGAACGTACGGGGGCTGGGGGGTGTTGGGCGCGTATGCGGGCACATGTCTCCATGGTTGCTATGGATGTTCGGTGCGGACGGTGTTTTTTCCATACGGTTGTAACTTCTGACGCACGGGATGGATCGTGATTCCGCGGTCGGACTTCACTTTTCACATTTGTACGGTGATTCGTCCAAGGACGTGTCGGACACATTTTCCGACCCGAGGACGTGTGGGGAATTATTCCCAATGCGATTCGTATGGTCTTTTTCCCATGCGAATCGTAATTGGCAGTTTGTACGGCACTTGTACGATTCGTACGGTAAAAAGACCGGATACGAGTCGTACGGGGAAAAATTTTAACGGATCGTAATTGGCACCTTAGTCTTTGCCATTTTTTCCCCTTAGTCCTGTACAGTTGGAACCAGAAATGTTCTAAATTTTTGAAGAATCAGGGTGTGGGCTAGCCTATAGTTAGTGCAATTCATGTAAAAAACTGCCCGCCTTTCAATGGATGACTCTCCTTGGAAGCTCCGAGCAACACTAAACTTGCTTCTGTAGCTATCCTGATCTGCACATCCTGGTTAATAGTAGAAAAAAGCCCTTCCGAAATTTGCTGCAATTTCGAACATGTTTAAAACGTATAAAGCCGATCTCCAGCACCTTCTTGCTGACAACAAACGAATGAGTCGGAAACAGTCAGATACATTTTATGAAGGATCGCAGGGGTATAGTACACCATCCATCGGGACAGGAGGGACATTCATTTAAAATTGGCTGCCCTCAGAGACTTATACCCTATTTCTGAAATGGTCTGCCAGTCACTATCAGATAATGCTGCATTTGTTTTTACCATAACTTTGCCCAGAAAGCTATAAATGTAATCCTGAGTCAGATGATTGCACAACAACCTATGCCAATTACCCACTCCCGCAAGCTTGCTTTTTACAAGCGCTCGAACAACCAAAAGAACCTCTTGGTCCCTGTCTTGGCAGTTAACTTCCTAAAGTGAATTATCTGATGAAAATGTTAAAAAAAAGTTTGCCTTGTTCCTCGCCCCTGGAAAATAGCTCCTCACATGAAATGGATTTGCCCCTTAACCAGAAATTGCCCAATTCTTTAATATCCGAAGAATTCCAAAACCGCCACTCCACACTAGATGTGGTCAACCCTACATACTGGCTCTTCTGCAATTTTAAGATATAAGTAACCCCTTGGAATCTGGTAAAATTTTCACAGGGCTTTCAACCGATAACCTAACCCATAAAGGGGCATATGTATCAAATTCTGTTTATACGATTCTCAAATAGCGATTTTTAGGGAATCGCTATTTGAGAATCGAAAACAGGATGTAATAAAAAATTCGCAAATGTTTTGCGATTCCTAGGCATTCCTTAATTGCGATTAGCAAATTGCTAATCGTAATTAAGGAATACCTTCCCATTCATTCCTATGGGCTAGGAGGCCCATAGGAATGAATGGGAAGACATTCTCATTTTGCGACTGGCAATTTGAGAATTGCAAAATGAGAATGCAATTTCAAGGGTGCCAGGGTTTCAAAAGGACACCCTGTTGCACCCCTGAAATATGTATGCATGCACATGTGGCGCACATACATGCCCTAAGGGCATGTCTGTGCGTCACATAGCACTATGAAAAATCTCAAAAAGTGTATTTTTCAAAGAAATTGCAAGTTACCACCAACTTGAAGTTGGTGGTAATTTGCGATTCCTTATGGCCAAATTGCACTTTTTCTAGGCTTCATACATTGCATTTAAGGAATCGCAATTTGCGATTCCTTAAATGCAATCGCAAAATAGAAAATCGCAAGTTTTGTGATTCTCTAATTTGCGATGCCCTTTTGGGATGATACAGCCCAAGAGGCCTTTTCCCATTCGCAAATGGGCCAATTCTGAGAATTGGCCCATTTGCGAACGGTAAAAGGGCTTGATACATATGCCCCTATGTCTCTTATACTTGGTGTTCTTGGGCAGTTTTGTTGTTCTTATGAATGCTGTTAAACTAATTGCAGATCTCTCCACCATTTTGCTTAAGAAGAAATTGTACGATATACCTCCTCCTCCTAATAAGCTTGTCAATGTATCTAACACTGCTGCTTGATAGTATGTCTGCATGTGGGGGAGTGCCAGACATATATGCTTCTATAATGCTACAGGAAGATGTGAGCAACTTCATTCTGCTCTGCTGCAACCGTGTTAGTGGCTGGATTATCAGTTTTACTGAATGTTGATTTGTCCTGCTTAAGGCGAGTGGACCAGGCTTAGAATTTACCAAGATGCTGATTCTCCTTGGAGAGCTGCTGCTGATAAGCCTTTGCATGGTTTATTTCTTCTAGAATAAAAAAACTCTAAAATGTTGTTTCGCCCTTCATAAAGGATCCTCGGGCAGCCCCGTACCTGTTTCCCCCTTACTGGGCCTTTGAGTGTAATCCATTGCCATTTGTAGTTCTGCTATTTGCTGGGCCTGCACCTTATCTTCATTTGCTTTAAAAGCAATGATACGTCCTCATGCTGTAGCCTTAAAGGCCTCCCGACTGAGAAACGTGAGTCAGTGTTTATATTGATGAGAAAGTACTCAGCAATGAACCCTCTCATCTCCACCAACCACTCTTCGTTTGTCAGAAGAGACCTATCTAGCTGTCACCTAGACTTCTCTCTACTGTAAGTACCCAGAGCAATCACAATGGAAATAGCAGATTGATTGGGAAAACATTTGCCCAAGTATCTGGCCCTACACTTTTATCTGCCTGAGAAACTAAAACAATTCTAGTCAGGACGCAGTTTAAAGTGATATAAGAAACAGATGAATTGTGATAAATTTGAGTGATCTGAACGCCAAGGATCTTTCAATTGAAAATCCTGTTTTAGAGTATCTATCACTTTTTGTTTGTTTTGATTTGTGCTGTTTCTTGGTTTTATTAGACATATCTAATTTCAGGTCCTGAATTCAATTGAAGCCTCCCTCAAGGATCAAAGGTCTCTCTACCCCATTGTGCTATTATGAATCTGTGATTATGCCTTGATGCCATCACTAACCGGGCCATAGTAATTAACCAAATTGAGAGAGACCCACTAAACAAGAACTTTCAGCCAATGCCATCAACCATGGGGATCACAAATCACTTTCTGAACAACCCAGTCTATACTCCTACCTAAATAAATTACTACACGCCTAACAGCTAATCCTGCTGAGGCAAAACATGCTTTAGGGAAATTTTGGGGAATAAAAACCTTTGGGTATTGCTCTTAAGGTGATTGTCTTGCAAAGAAATTACCTCAGGAGCAAATTACATCAACCATCTCATTAAACCCCCATATTTATGTTTATTTAAAATGCCATTTGCATTGCAGGAAGCGATCCTGATCTCATGTACCATTGAATGAAAAAAATATTAAAATGCCACTTCTGCTCTTCCTATTTCCATCAAAAACTACTTCAGAGTGTGATTTTTCTGCTAATTTTCACCAATCGCGCTCTTCCCCATCCTGATTCCCACTCTTAAAACCCCCCATGTCCCCCTGCAATACCTAACCAAATGAGGGGGGGGGGCTGCCCACACAACCCTCAATCCCTCTCACCTAGAATGGGTGCTATGGGACTGCACTCTACTGCACCGGTGGTCCAGCTGAATTACCTACCCCCACACCCCCCAAAGTCAAAGCACTGAAAAACCAGCAACAAAGGAAAAGGAATTTAGAAAAATAAAATCCAACATTAATTGGATATATTCAGCAGGAACTCCTGAGCCTCTGCTGTTCTAGTAAAAAGATTAAATTGTCCCTTCACCAGCACCTTCAACTTGGACTGTTGTTCAATAGATGCCTGGGCACCCCAGGCTTTTAATCATCCTTACAAGCTTCTTTCAATGTCAAGCTGCAGAAACTGCCATGTCTGCAAAAATGCGACACTGGGACATATCCGAGGTCGAGAAACTTTTCTTCTCAATTGTCTTATTCAAGTACAATAGTCAGAAAAATTCACCCTTATGGTGCAAGGATATACCGTATACGTAAATATATATCGAGTGGCGTGGGTGTGCTATGATGCACATTCAGGAAACACAGCAAGGTGTTAATTAACTACACCGATCTCTCTACTCCTTCGTGGTGCAGAGCTACCAAAGTGTGACAAATGTACACACCAAGGCAGGAATGTTACGGGCAATGTTGTTGCCTCATTTACTCCCTCGCAGAGAATGAAGAGACATGTTAGGCAGGTAAAATCTGCTGGGCTCATGCTAATCATAGTCTGCAGTTGAGGATGGATTCTAAAATGGCAGCGGCGCTCAGTGCCAATGCAACCAACAGTCAGAGTGGGAGCGAGAAGCAAGTAATGTAACTGGTAATCATGTAAAGCGTTCCAAAGCAAAACTGCCCAAAAAGTTAACTAAATTAATTTCTCAAACATATAGCAGGTAGTGTGCTTATGGTTCACGTGAAACATAGCGTGACTAATTTCTCGTGGACTTGGATGGACCTAATTGCAATTTTGGCCATTTAAGAAATACAAAACAGCCTTTCCCTATGTACAAATGCCTTTAGGGAATCGCAAAATGCGATTTCTACGCGCCAGAAATTGCACTTTGCGATTCCCTAAATAGACAATCGCAAATAGGGATTTCCTATTTGTGATTTCTTAGCACATGTACAAAGCATTTCCTAAATGCAAAATGAACATTTAGGAAATTAAATTACCATCGACTTAAAGTCGATGGTAACAATGTGCAATTTTTAAAAACCAGACCAAGAGACTTTTTTTAAAGTGCAATAGAGCCTACACATGCTCCTAGGGCATATGTGTGCTCTACATGTGCACCATTAGTTTTGGGATGCACTACGGGGGTCTTATGCCCATAGCCATCATAATTGGAAATCACTATTTAGGAAATGAAAAACTGGCCCATTGGTACGAATGGCATTGGAATTTCCAAAATGGTATTTCCTAATAGCGATTCCTCGCTATTAGGAAATTGGTAGTTTCATACACACAGACCATATGTATGAAGCCAAATTGCGATCGCAAACGCTAAAATTCTGCATTTGCGATCGCAATTTAGGCAGTGTGCAATGTAGCACACAAAAACCCACTCGCAAAATAAAGAATCGCAAAATTTGCGATTCCCTATTTTGCGAATGCATTTAAGGAATCCCAAATTGCGATTCCTTAAATGCAATGTAGGAAGCACCCAAGTTGTTCAGTTTTGGCTTACGGAATTGCAAATTACCACAACTTCAGATTGGTGGTAATTGGCGATTTCTTTGAAAAATGCACTTTTTTGCATTTTTTCACAGTGCCATGTGGCACACATACATGCCCTTAGAGCATGTGTGTGTGCCACATGTGCACACATGCTTATTTCAGGGGTGCAACAGGGTGTCCTATTGACACCCTTGAAACCTTGAAATTGCATTCTCAATTTGCGCTTCTCTAATTGGGAATCGCAAATTGAGAATGTCTTCTCATTCATTCCTATGGGCCTTCTAACCCATAGGAATGAATGGGAAGGTATTCCTTATTTGTAAATCTCAATTTGCGATTCGCAAATAAGGAATATGTTGGATTCACAAAATATTTAGCAAATTCTACATACATTGCATTTTGCGATTCTCTAATTGAGATTCCCTAAAAATCGCAATTTGAGAATCGCAAAACGCGTTTTTCATACATATGACCCATCATTTTGAATTTCCTAAATAGCGATTCCTGTATAGACGCTATTTAAAAAATGCATTTACATCTGGCCCAATGAGTGCATTGAAAAGCTTTGAAAAAAGTGCATTATCTGAAATATTATATATACAACTGCCGAAAAAAAACTAAAGCTACAGCTTAAGTTTCATAAGAATCTCTGCTGAAACATAAGGCTTTGTAATGTCACATTGAAATCATCGAATATCTACTAGAATAATTCCATTCTCTTAAAAAGAGAAAAAGCTCACTTTAGGATTATAGCTTGTAATGTTGACTCGATGCCTCCTGTTATGTTCTTTTAATAATGTTGCTGTGATCCTATTTCTCTGAGCAGCACTTCAAATGAAAGTTGTATCAATTAAATTTGACCTAGAATGTGGTTTAGCAGCAACTACTCCTCATGTCTCCATTAATAGCAGGCGCGCTTTCAAAACTCGTGTAATTACAACGAGCATTAGAAGTAGCAGAGGCTGAACATTTATTTAACGAGCATTATTGTTTGAGTGCCGAGATCCCTCGGCTGTATCCTATTAACCAAGCGAAGCTCTATTCAAAAAGATCCTTTTACTAGTGGGTGATGCAGGATCTTCCTTACAGGTTTTCTGAGATAGTGAAAGGTACTCAGGTTTCTGGAGAAAGTGCTGCTCTGCGCTCTTGCAGGTAGTCACCAGAACAAACCCAGCAAAACCATAAAGTAATTGGGCCTCATTAAGAACACGGCCGGTACCGGCCAGCCTACTAGCAGAGCCTATGGCCTCCACTCCACTTGTTGAGGGCCACCGAAGAGTAGCCATCAAGTAGACAGAGATCCCACTGCCTTGAGGAGCGACTGGGAGTAGGCGTGGGAAGTGGAGCTGAGCTGCTGGCTCCAGCATAGAGGCTGGAAATAGAGGTGCGAGGAGTGTGGTCTCAGTACCCCCAAAATAACCATGCTGGAGTTCTGAGGGTGAATGAACATTAAACATGACTTTAAATTTAGTTTTTATCTTGTCGCATTTGCTGTCTGTTCAACGACAAATGTTAGTCTAGTCTTCTGACAAATTGCTGCTTATCCTTTTAACATGAAAAGTGTGAGGAATTTGTAAAGTGAACTATTTGACAATCTTGCTGGTGCGAAAGGAAAAGCTGTATAATAACATATCATACCACTTGTATTTGTAAAGTGCACGTTCACCACAAGGGTGTCTTAGCGCTGAATAACAGATTTTTATTGTCACCCAACTCAATGGTACTCATATACTCACATACACTATTAGGTAAATTAACTATAGCATTTGGGTATGCGCCAATGTTACCAGGTTTTGGGGGAGAAAGCACAAGCACTTTAGCACTGGTTAGCAGTGGTGAAGTCCTTAAGCCAGCAGACACGAGTTCGGAAAATGGAGGGAGGGGGGAGGCAGTCAAAAAGTTGGCAGAAGACCACCCTAAAGCTGTCAGGCCTAAAAGTTGTGAACACCAAACTTAGATTTGTGGATACTCCCTGTTGGGCATGGCTCTTCTTAGGGGAATTTACCCCATTAATTTTCGATTTTTCCTCCTAGTCTCTGCTGACTCTCTCTGCATGACCTTTGGAACTGGCCACCTTCCCCTTGTACTGCAGAGGGAAGGTGCACTTGCCCACCTTGCCCGCATTAGGTAGGGGGTGCGTACCTGATGGGTTTAGGTACCGTACCTCAGTGTGACCCATAAACAGGAGCACCACATACCCAGGGCAGATACAATACTAGCTAGTAGTGAAAAGTAGCGCTGAGTGTGCCACCCACCAGATAGCCTGTCAACCATGTATCTTGTCTGCCATGTGGGGTGCCATTGTGCCCCTGCCTCGGTTGGCAACACTTATGACTCAGCCAGCCCTGAGTTAACTATGCATCCAGCCTGCCATTACAGGCCTGAGTGTGTGCACCTGCCCTTATGCTGTTTAGTAATACATGTCCACACAACAGTTGCAGGCTTGGGGATGCTCTCTGGCACCTATGGCATTTTGGATAGGTGCCCAGCCTGCCATCATGAGCTGGTGAGTGCATACGTGCAACCTCAGTGTTCTAACATAAGGGTCAGACCTGCCACTGCAGGCCTATGTCGGCACACTAGCACCCATGGTGCTAGTGGCAAGGAGCCCGGTCTGTCATTGCAGGCCAGGTATGCACAATTGCTCCCTTAAGGGGGTCAACCTGTGTCTGGCTGGCCCGAGCAGGGTACTGTGCATGCACTTTCACCTAAAGTGGTAGGGCTTGGGTAAGCCCATGTGCTCAGCTTGTCATTACAAACCTGTGTGTGCTCTCTGGCTTCTATTGTGATTAAACACAAGAGCATCTTGCCATTGCAGGCCACTGCATGTGTGCACCCGCACTTATGGTGCCCATGATTGCATGTGCAGTCTGCATCGCAGGCTTCTGCCTGCGCATTGGCACCCACATTAGTAAACTCGTGCCAAGTCTGCCATTGCAGACTCAGTGGGAGCACTTGAACCCTCGGTGCTGGCGACCAACGTGCCATTGCATGTCTGTGTGTGCATAGCTCACGTGGACCCACGTAGTGAGGAATACCTTTGTGTGTTTTCACTACCTATGAGGCTTGCTCTTCCTGTAGGTTAAAATGGGCAAGTGATTAATATTACTTCAGGCTGCAAGAGTAGATTGCAGTGGAGCATCCTCATGATGTTTCCTATCAATGGATTCGCCATGCCAAACCCTTTCCAGTCATAAAGGGGGTTTTGGCATAACTCAATTAGAAACGCCACTCATAGAATATGGACATTTCAATGCTCTAAGAGTCTTGTGTGCCATGGTGCCTGTCTTCGGTGGACACCAGGGGTCAGGGGAGGACATATGGGCATTCTCCAGCGACAGTCATAAACCATGGACATACCTCTAGAATGACAGACCTCTGCTGAATGGGATTGGAGGGAGATGTTTTCACACATGGCCTCTGTGGGCTGGATCATGGACAGACATTTAGGGGAGACATCTATGGTTCAAAGGGAAACCCTTTAAACCACCCCTAACTTCAAAGACACACAACAGTATGACTACGGGTGCCATCCATCAGCAGAAGGGTGAGATATGCTTGACACAGGATGGAAGAACTTGGACAGTGTGGTGCACACTGTCAGAGGACTCTTTGGTGCACATGGAGGATTACTGCTATTGAAGGTGAATGTGTGCCCTTTCCGAATAGTGGCAAGCCTGGGCCGAAACCTGCTGAAGTGTGGCACCCTGAAGTGTACTCTCCAAGAGCCGGTCAGTAGGTCTCCTGTTCTCCCAGAGATCTCAGGGACATCAAACTTCTCCCACGAGGGACCAACACCATCTACCTGTGACATCTGGAGTGCGGTGCCCTTTCAAGTGCCCACATCAGCTACTGAATGCCAATGGGTAGCGCGGTGTGAGTGCGGAATTAAGACTTGTGCCTGTAGACCAAATTTTCTAGTGCAGCGCTTCAGAAAACTTGCCTGCATGTAATACATGTGGTACATATACCACAGGGACCCTGACACTCACAGGCATCTTCTTGGTGGTGTGTGGACTCAGCGGTTGAGGGACCCTGCATGGCCAGTTTCGTTGATCATGTTGCATCTCTCTCATGCAACACACTGACTGCATGCTAATTGCGTGCGGTGTCCGCCTCACAGGGTACGACTCTCGGAGGTTGGGGTGTATCCATAGTAGTGCCTCATTCTACCTTATGTGTCTCTGCTGAACTTGTGCCTGTGTGTGTGGCCAGATTGTTCTGGTGCAACCTGTATCATCATGCACCGGATGTTGTACCTCATTTCAAGGGAAGTACGGAATTTGTGACTCTTCGCTGTCTGTGACCGAAATTGCCTTGTGCAACCCATCTCAACATTGCACCGGTCATTTACAGGGAGGTATGGAATTTTCAACTCTTCGTGTTTGAGACCTGAAGTGTCTGGTGCGACCAATACCAGGCACACCAGATGCTGCGCCCAGATTGCCTGAGCACGGCCCTGATCAACGTGTACCAGTCGGGGTGCCTCCTCCTATCGAGAAGCTCCAGTGTATTACTTCCCATTCATCGGTTGTTCCCCTTTGACTCTTATCGCGGTGGACAAACTGCCCTCTCCACCCCATGCCACTCCCAAAGACATCTTGGCACCAGGTAGTAGTGAGAGAGATTGACTGGGTTGAAGCAACGCTTCCAAGACTGTCAGAAGTGGGTCAAGAGACTGTGTGATTCCATTTTGTTTTGATACATGTGGGTGAACTTCCTGAGTGGTTGCTAAATTTCCCTTGTTTACGTCTACCTCATCTGTAACTTTCTACAAATCCCCCACCTGCTTCCAGAGGACCCAAACTAAGTGTGACTTCGGGAGGAGGGGCTGGTTATCTTCCATCCAGGGGTATATGACACTAGGGATGAACTAAAGCGTGGAGGGAGGCTGGCCAAAGAGTCTGCAGGGTGTTATCCTTTCACCTGCTGGGCACAAGTAGCACTACATTAGGGTGCTGAGTGTGTATGTGTGCGAGAGTGTTGTGTACAGACTGTCTTGACACCTGTCACACCGGGTAGTGGTGCGGAGTGAGAGTGTGAGTGGAAGTGATGAACAGCGGACAACCTGTGATTCATGACACTGGGCGGGATTGCCACTTTGTACGTTGATTGTATGCCAAAACCTTAAATACATTTGACACTGGATTTATCCGCGTGGCTCTGACCCATGGTGCTGCTAAAAAGTAATTCTTTTATGAAAACATTTTTCATATTTTTTTCCCCTGGGTGTACACTATAACTGTGTGGGATTGTAAAATAAGGATTGATAAGGTGGGCCTGGGCTGCATAGTGTGCTATACTGGGCAATAGCTCGCTTAATCTTCCTGATGGGTCCCAGTGCCTTGACACCCTCGGGTAATCGTTCGTGCTTTACAAATACTGGACATTTTACATTTTTACACCGCATAAGGGTGCTCTCTCTCTCTGGGGGTGGGGGAGTAGATTAGGAATTGGTAACAATGTGCATACTTGATATCATGACATTAAGAGTGGGCCTAAAACTGCTAGTAATATTTCTAAATAGTTTTTAAGTCCAAAAGTACCAAAAGTACCTGATGTTTATGTTATAATGATTGATTGTGTGTTGAATACAAATGTTTACTTACATCCTGTGCCTTGTTTGTGACACTCAGTGCATTTATCATAATTGTCTGCTATGCCTTACAAAATTACATCAGTCACAGGAGCCAAGAGTAAACATAGGAGAAAAACAGTGATTACACAATAACAAGAGATATTAACACATAGCATGGCCAAGACACATGTCAAATGGGGAATGGAAGGTAGAGAGGGAAAGGTAAAAGGGGTAAGGAATGCAGATAGTGTCAGGCAGACCGGCAAGGGGGAAAGTACTTCAGAGGGACAAAGCAGTCAAAGTGAGAGATAGACAAACCGGCTGGGGACCAACAATCCAAAACATGCAGGGCTGGCAAAGGGAAGGTAGCCAACGGATGTCCAATGTCCGGCTGGGTAGGTGACGGCTGAGGGGGTGAACCAGAGCCAAACTCCTTTATAGCTGCCTAAACAGCTCCACCGGGCATCGCTCATGTTTCTCGGTCTCCGCGGTAAATACAACGTTCATGGTTTCCGCCTTGGGGGCATCATCATAGTTCCACAGGCAGCACCAGTTCCGGTGTAACAGGGAAACCCTGAGCGTAGTACAAACATCAAGGCAGTGCTTGCTCCATGGCTTTTGTCCAGCTGGTTCCTCAGACCGTGCTGCAGCGTGTTCTGTGCCTCCCTCAGTAGTTCCTGTAATCCAGTGCAGTCAGTCAATGAGGTGGGGAGATGTTTGGCAGGCTTCTGCACTATCGGGTCAGAAATGCGTGGCTGCGAAGTGTTCCCCAAAATGGCCGTTTCATTGGCTGGAAGCCCCCGGGCTAATTCAGGCATTCCCTTGAGCAACGGGGCAGCCCACCTCTGGGAAGCTCGTCTGGTGTATGTCCGGGTGCCCCTGCGTGTTCCGTTCTCCCCACATGACATCGCAGGAAGGGGAAGGGGAACTCACCTCTTCGTAGTTTGTCTCCTCCGCGTGGGAAGCAGTGCGTGTGCTTTAACAAGGGAGGTCGCGGCCCCGGTCAGATCAGCTGTTGCAATGACCCTTAATGGTTCCCAGGGCCATTGAATCATCCAATCTGTGGTTGCTCATGTGGGGGGAGCCAGTGTGGTCATGCCGTCTCGAAGCTCAGAGCGGCGCAGCTGTACAGGGCTGTCACCACTGGCCTGACTTTTGATGGGTCCCCACTGTGTTGCCATTTGACGCGATCCACCCAGAGGAATCGAATCCGGAAAGCGGAGGTAGGTGCCTGTCACCCAGTCGTTCCGGGGTGTTCTCTGGCCTCGTGATCAGTTCTACAGGGCTGTTCCAGTCCCGGTATTGTCAGCTATTGTTTCACTTTCTGCAGGAGCCATTTTGCTTACTGGATGTCCAGGATCTCAATCGCTGCTTTTCAGGTCAGCATCTTAACCCCAGCGATTATTTTGTGCTCAGCTACGCCCTCATATGTTCCGACCCTGGAATCTGGTTAATGGTGAGGGTTGTATGTAACATTGAGCTGTTCTGGTCTTGGACGCGTAGGGTCGGCACGGAGCTTCAGCTCCAAGCGGACATAGCTGTTCAGAGCATGCGCATACATGATACATTGCCTTTGAGATAAGACTGATTGCTCAGTGTCAAACTACGCAAGGGTGAGCACAGGTTATACAACAAGTGTAATCACTTGCCCTTGATGGGAGTGGTAGTTTCTGTCTGGCTTTGGGGGATCTCTTCAGCCAACCAGAAAGTGCTGGTTCCAACACTCCCAAAACATTTTGATGTATTATCACACTTAATTTGCTTACTTACACTTGCCAACTGATTTAAGAGATGGTAGTATCTGTAGTAATTGTACATCTTCCAAAAAATAGTGGATATCCTGACCCCTCAACTCAGTATTCCTCCACCTCATTTACTGGGTAGGAAAATTCTGCCCGTCTGGTGGTGGAACAGCCACTTGTTCCCCCTTGAAATAATTATGTGTGCAGGGAAAGAATCAAAGAATACAGTGGTAGATCTTTGCCCAAAACAGAATTGCTGTTCCACCCCTTTTTTGAGTTGTGCCATCTTGTTAGACCTATAAGGCTTAGAGTGGTCTTCCCCTAAACATTTTGCCTTCACCCCTCGTATTTTTGCTAATTTTGTTTTGTTGGCCATAGGTCTCTAAGCACTTTACCCCACTGTGAACCAGTGCTAAAGTGAGTGTGTTCACTCCCTAAAACATGGTGCCATTGACTTACACATAATTTACATCATACGTTTTCTTGTAAGTCCTTAGAAAAAGTAGTATGCCATATATCCAAGACTAGTAAATTAAATGATTTTAACCCCTTCAGTGCCCATGACGAGCTGGACTCGTCATGGGCTGCGGTGGCGCTGTGCCCATGACGAGTCCAGCTCGTCATGAACTCCGCCCGCTAATGTTAAGCGCGGCACTGGGCGGGGAAAGGGGCGGGCATGCAAGGGGTTAAGCGGGTCTGCATACTTGGTAGCCCCTTAAAACACATTCCAGGCCTGCAGATGCAGCCTGTTAGCAGTTTTAAACTGCTACTTTGACTTGGCAACATAAACCCCTTGCCAGACCTCACACTCCCTTTTTAGAATACACAGCTCACACCTAAGGTAGGTCCTACACATCCCATAGGGCAGGGTGCAATGTATTTAAAAAGTTGGACATATACTTTTGTGTTTTTAACTACTGTGAGGCCTACCGCTCCCATAGGATATCATTGGGTTATATTATTAAATTTAATAAACGCATGATCAAGAACAGGTAGGAAAGTCATGCTTGGTGTCTAAGAAATTGTACTTTAAGATCCTCTTTAATGGTAAAGTCAGATTTGAAGTCGCAATTCTGAAAATGCCACTTTTAGAAAGTTACTTTTAAAATGTGGGCAACCCAATCTAACCTTGTGGGCTTGGGTAACACAGTTTATCAGGTCACGGTGCCAACAAGGAGTTTTACTTAACAGGAAATTTCAAATCTGTAAATGCTTTAGATGCTTCACTGTGGCATCATAAATGAATTATCATGAACATTAATTAAATCAAATCTAAAAAATGAATGAATGTCAACAAAGCCGGGTGGATTACTTATTTCTGTGTTTAAAACAAATTCACATATAATTTCAGGGTACAACCATTTCTTCAAGAGCATTGATGACAGATGTCCAACAATTACATATAACACTTAACCCTAGTCGGCAATGTACCAAACTCATTTAATCAATATAGCAAAATCTGGCAAATGCATACGGCCTAGATTGCATCCAACCACAATTTTTAAACAATAGCCGGGCAGAAAATGGGTCGATGTTTCGATCTTTCTTGTAGTTAATCTATAAGACCATCGTCAGGACATAGCAATCGCATGAAGATAAAGGACCCTTTAATAAGCAGATCAATATGAAAAACTTGTTGATCTTGCTGCAGATGGATAAATGAATCTATACATATCCTTCCAAAAACCATGTGTTATTTCGGACCTTAGTCCTATGAGGGTACGAAGTATGACATCTATTTCTAAACTCATCCGGTGCCGTAACTATTGGCAATCTTCAATGGAATCTCCTTCAGTGATTAGGACTGATCAGGAAGAACCATGGGGCATATTATCAAGGACGGCAGTAAAAATTATTGCAGGTTTAGTGGCAGAAAACTGCCGCTAAACCGGTGATAATGGGCCTGATAATATGCCCTTGAGAATTCCAATAGAAGTCCATGTTCTGGTGTGAACAAGGGCTTCTATTAGAATTCTCCAGGGCATATTCTCAAGCCCATTATCGACGCTTTAGCGCCAGTTTTCTGCCGCTAAACCTGCGATAATTTTAACGCCGTCCTTGATAATATGCCCCTAGGAAAGTAATTCTTAGTGTCTGAGAACTTGTATTTAAAGATCCTCTTTAATGGTAAAGTCGAATTTTAAGTCCCAATTCTGAAAATGTAACTTTTAGAAAGTTGGTATTTTCTTGCCCTATTTAGTGTGTGCAGCCTGTTCCTGGGCAGCATCAGTAGGTGTAGTTGCCAGTTGGTCTTTGTATACATATTTCAGACAGCATCATAATAGAGGGTCTCAGCGTTGGCAGGATGGGCCATCTCTGACTTCATAGGGGGAGCAAAGCTGTTGCGTCATCATCAAATATTTTATTAGATTTTTATAGATGATGTCATGCAAATAAACATAAAAGAGAAAACCAAATCATCACAATTGTACATGAATACACTTGTCATACACAGAACATATATAGATGGATGTGCTCTATGAAAAGTGTATCATAGTTAGACTGGTGTAAAAAGACATCACAAGCCAACACCTTAAAAACCTCCCCTAATGTTCTGAGGTATACACCCCCGTAAGAAACCTTGACACATTAAAGCAAATGTTATGTGTTGTTAAAAGAGTAATTATAAGAAGGCAGGCCTAGCCTGATAAAAATCCATGGTTAAAAAAAGTGATTTTAAAAACCTACATTGAAGAGTTATATATAAATTGCATATGAGTGCAATGCCCAAAGTATCACATTTTGAAAGCTGGTCACAAGAACATATGGGCAGTTCGGAATACTTGTACCAATTCCCTCACGCTAAAACAGCTGGTGAAACATTCCCAACCTGAAATATGTCAATAAAAGACGCTGATGATGTGGCATTTCAAGGAGGACATATAGCTCTATCCCAGGTATAGTTTTTACCATCTCTATCAATAGAGGCCTAGGGCTTGGGAGGTAGAATACTTGCTTCTTAGCTGTGGATTAAATCCTATTACTTTAGGTATGTGCTACTCCCCACTCTTTTTGACAAAAAGGGGTAGTCATCCACTACGCTAGCTACCTTCAATTTTAAAAAGGTGAGATTTTTTACCTATGGCAATCCCCCAGACAAACCTCAAGGTGCATGAATACATATAGACTACACCGGGTGTTATTTCGAATACAATTAGTAAAGGAAATATGAAAAAAATTGTGAGAGAAACGAGATGGCACCTCACGTGCGCAACACCAATTGAGCCTGCTGATTGGTACTCATCAGCTCTGCCCACTTTTATCATCATTGGTTGCCATCACGTTCCAAAAAATAATCAAACAAGTGTCCAAAAATAAACCAAAGCAGTTGAGGTATGTGGTGAAGAAATCACATACCAAAAACGACTGAATAGTGAAAGTAAAAGGTTGAGGAGGATACACCCTCAATAGGTTCAAACTTTATTATTCCTTTGATGTGCACCCAAATCAACAATTAAAAAGGTTGCTTAATGTGCATACCATTACATAGTGCCAACATGTTTCATCACCCAATCTTTTTTTGGCGATTTCGTCAGGGCTGCTCCAGTCGCTTGGCACAGACACAGGACACTGTTAGAGTTTTCTCTCTTGGGGACTGCCAAAGGTAAAAGGGAATAAAAACACACACAACTTTCAGCTCATTCCACTACCCCTGTTATATATACAATTCTTTGATTCTCATTTGAATATATCCATTACCCTTAGTGAGCCATGGCCTCGCGTACCAGCTCACTCCAATAGGTCTTACGCGGGCTCCTTAAGTGAGTCCTCGCGGTGATTCAGCACTCAGCTGTAATGCGAATCGCCCAAAGCCTCACGGAGCTCCTTCTCTCCGCCGGTCACTCCGTGGAGCTCCGTGATCCCCCTTCTGAGAGCAAAGTGCTTATTGCATTCCCAGATACTGCCATATTGGACTGAGGCCATCAACCCACTGTGAATGTCCCTGAGAAAATCAGCCAAACTCTATTACTCCCCCATGAACCTCAGTTCCACCCAGAGCTTATCTCTGTTAACCTTATCTAAGGCAGGTACATGAAGGCAAGATGATAGTAACTCCATTAAGCCCTGGTATATTTATTGATAGCAAGATGGAAACTGACTTTCTGCTCCACCGTGCCCTCCCTGAACAGAAGCCATATTGGATGTCATTCAACATATTGTGTTGCTCTGCTCAGAGAGTTAGTCTTTTCAATATGACTCTTATAATCTTGACTTCAACATCAATTATAGAGAAGAGCCTTTAATGTCCCCCTTCTTGAACAAAGGTACTATAACAAAGCGACGCCATGTCTTAGGAAGCGAGCAACTGTTGGCAGCATTATAGTGGAAAGTAAGGAGAGGGGACCAGAGATCCACAGAGGATTTAAATAGGTCCCTGGAAACCCTGCTTGCTCAGGGAGACTTTTCTGCTTGTAAGGACACTATGGCATCTCTAATCACCTTCCAATGAAGAATCAATGTATTACCCCGAACTGGGGAAGAAAATGGAGAAGCTGAGTCATCCCCCTGATAAAAGGCTGTGAAACGGACCTCGCAGGTCTGGAGATGGACTAAAGCAGCTTGGTCCACCACCGGATTCACCTTAAGGAATGGATGGTTAACCACCTTCCAAAACAAGATGCTCATTCTTGGTGCAGTCAGAGAGAAGGTCCTCCAGCGACTCTTTCTTTAATTCCAGCTTCCTATGTTTTACTGTGGTTCTATAAACAGCACTATACTCTCTTACCTCTCCCCTGCCATGCAGATTTCTTTTGCACGGCTAAAAGTGTTTTGCATGCTTTGTCACAGTTATTATCAAACCAATGGCACGGGGCAGGGGAGACAGTCCTTGGGGGCCTTAGAACTGTAGTAATAATGCAAGTACATATCTTACTGTACACCTGAAAAAACTATGATGGGAAGCCTCTACATTCAAACAGTCTTGAAACTCAACAAAGCAGGACGTGACTAGCTTGGTGTAAAAGTCTCGGGGATAATTTCATCGTCCATGGCCCTTGAAGATAGGGGCGTTATTACCAGACAGCAGGCTCTCTACACTCAGGAGATTAGCCAGATTATATTCGATAGCCAACTCATTCATCCGTTCACCCAATAAATTGTGCTTGAGATGGACTTGATCCTGGAATCTACCCTCCTCCTGAACACCTCCCTCAAACTGTTAACTTACTCTACAGGGGTGAAGATTAAAATCACCAAGGATCAACAAAGCTGTTCAATTACTCGAGTGGGTAGAACAGAAGAAATGTAAGGAAATGGTAAGTGAAACTTGGCCTAATGGCTAGGACGGTCGACCTCGCATCTGGGGAGCTGGGTTCGAGTCTTGGCAATGACGCTGAACATCCTGTGATTCTGGGCAAATGACGTAATCTCGCCGTGCCTAACAAAAAAAATGAATGTGTCCTAATGTAACGCAACTTGTGCTATGTAAAGCACTCTGATACCCGATTCGGGTCAAGTTCGCGCTATATAAAACTCTATAAAAAAAAAAAGAACATTTTCAGACTCCTCCCTATGAACCACAATGTAAATATTGATATGCAAAAGCCTAGTATTAAACGAGAGGAGGACTCCGAGTATATGGAGAGAAGAACTCTCAATCTCTTCTATTTTACGTCAGATCTAATTTTACAAAGTTCATAAGTCCCCCACTTGCTCTCCCGCTGGGTGAGGGTGAGGCATTGATTGCGAAGGAAGCATAAACATCTATAAGGATCCCCCCTTGTATCCCAGGTCTTGTGATGGATATAATGTCATAAGAAGAAAGGAACTTTGACCAGTTGGGATCTTCAGATTTCCCCTGCACGCCTGCTATGTTCCAGCACATAACCTGAAGAACCCTTGAGGGGGTTGACAAGTATTACAGGCTGAGGTGTTGAGGTCCTTCCCCAGTCAGTCTTGATTGTTCATTCCACTTAGGGCTTCCTAACGATTGGACAGGGAAAGATCCTGGCCCTGGTTCCAAGCATGCCAACAACAGGGGTATATCCAATTAACCCTTTAAATACCTGGGTATGGGACGTAGTTATATACAATCAGAAAAAATGGTATAAAGGAATTAATACACACATTATTTTTGAGTAGAGTACATTTAATTACTCTCTCTCTAGTTATCACTCTAGATAGTTTATATCAAAACATTTTTTGCTATCTACATAAATAATGGCATCTAATCAAGAAGAGGGCAACACTACATATATACACAAAAATTGTACATATAACATATACTAACATAAAACAACTCATACAAATACACTAACCCCAGAAAAAAACACAAATAATTTACACTAGTGTCCTCCTTATAATTCCGGAAGAACCACTTAGAGGTAGTTCAAATAGTATACTGAGAGTCTTTTAGTTATTGTAAACCATCTCAGAGTACTGTCGTGGAATGTCCAATCATTACTCTATTTCAGCGGCTCCTCCTTCTGAAAATGTCTACGCAATCGCGTTTCAGCCTTACTCCCTCTTTGCCCTCCTCAGGACAGGGTTAATACATAACTGTACACGCAATACAAAATATATGATATTAGAAAGTCATAACCTGATAATACTACTACAACCCTCCATTACGCCCGACAAGGTGGTGGGTGGCGGTGGTTGCCCAAAGAATCTGCTAAAAACCGGTTTGTTTCCACGGCATCAACTACCATCCTGAAGTCTAGTGTGCAAGACTTATGTGTAAAGCCAAACAATAACCAAGTGCACAAAAAAGCCAAGTCTAGGAGAAAGAGAGAATAAAAACAAGAAAAGAGAACCTAAATCAAACCTCCAAGTGCTTTTTCTACTTATTAACCTAGTGCCCAAATATTCCGATGAATGTAAACATGCATCCAACACCAGGCGCCACATACTCACGCCTTAAATGGGAGTCCTGCTGCACAATTTATAAAAGCGGCAGAGTCCTAGATGTCCCGGTGTTCTAGGGAATGCACCTAAGGAAATATAATAACAGGAACCCTTCTAGTGAAATCAACTATCGGGGTAACGAAACTCTAAAGTTTCTAAAATTACAGGATTCACAAATACATAAGGGCTTACCTTCCTTGCCCGATAACCGGGCCTTCCTTATTCAAACACGCCCAAGTCAGGAAAGTTTTCTTTATTCCACTCGGTCACGAAAATAAACGACCTGAAGTGGACAAATGACAGCAATTTATCTATCTCGCCCCTTCTATCTAAATGCCCCCAGAGAAAGCTCGCGGTGCTCTCGCATGGAAAGCGGGTGCACTTACTTCAAAAATCTCGGGTCCTGCTAATTACTCGGTACTCCGATAAACGCCAACCATCACTGAGATGACTATGGTGGTAGCACTACTTTCTATACACCCAGCAGTCAACGAGACATCGTGGGCGCATAGAGGTCGAGATAGGACTAGAAATCATCTGTATTAGAAATATGGGAAACGGGGCGGCCATCTTAGCAGAATGGATCTAACCTGATCTGGGCCAAACAGAACCTCCGTAAACGGGCACCATCGAGGCGGGGCAGAAGCGCAATACCCCATAAAGTTTTAAAAAAGAAATTATTATGAAAATAAGAGAATTGTGGAATAAATACACTGTGTAAAAAAAGAAAACATAAATGAAAAATGAGTTATAAATACAGTGGACAAATCCACCGAAACCCCACAACCATCTTAACACATGGCAGCCACCACCGGCCACAAGGAGGACCGAGCACTACCATCACGCCTTAATTCATCAATCTATACAAAATATACAAAATTACATTCATTATAAGTGCAATACAACCACTCGTGATAGAGAAACGTCAATATGATAATTGCCATGGTTTTCCATGACATCACAGTTTACAAGTCCTGAGTCAAACATCACCTCTCCCCTCTTGACCTACTTGTCAAAATGTCAACAATGCTAAAGTACTCAAATCAAGGCCCAGATCTCATCACGATCATTCAATCCCTGTGTGGATGTATGATACCGTTTTATCATGCGTGCCTCAAGGCGGTTCAGATTACTTTGCAGTGTGATTTTGTTAGGCGCTTTCACTACTACTAGCACTGTCCAATAAAGTTCGTCTTCGCTATGATTCATTTCAATGAAGTGTTGGACCATAGGAGCCCCTACGGTCCCGCAGCGTATGCGAGATTTGTGCTGCAAAATCCTCATCTTGATGGCTTGAATTGTCTGGCCAATGTATGTTTTCCCACATGGGCATGTAACAGAATACACTACGTTTTTAGTGTTACAGTTAGAAAAAGTCAGTTGCAGATGTACCACTTTGTTTATTTCCACGGACTTAGAATCTTTAGTTTGCGGGCATACCCCACACCCATTACACCTGAAATGTCCAATGAGTGCTGGTAGTCCCATCATTCCTCGTAGATCAACTGGTACCGATGACGGGCGAGTGGCTTTCACCAAATAATTTCTCAAGTTCTTTCCTCTGTGGAAAGCGAACAATGGCTTGGGAATATTCAAATGTTCAACTAATCTAAGGTTTCTTAAAATTTTCTGTTTAACCTTATTTGCCTTAGGATTAAATGTCAAAACACAAACCAATTGTTCTGTTTCTTGTTTGATTTTTGGGGTAAGGAGCCCTTCCCTAGGGGTATACCAAGCTCTCTTTAAGGCTCCCCTGACCAGTTTCCTCGGGTATCCTCTTATAGTGAGTTTTTTTGGGAGAATTTTTGCATTCCTGAAATAATCATTTTTATCAGTGCAATTGCGCCGTACTCTCAGAAACTGCCCGTAGGGCAAGTTATCCCTGAGGTTATGCGGGTGCCCAGATGTATATTCCAATAATGTATTCCGGTCGGTGGGCTTGGTAAACAAGTCCACCTTCAACTTGCCTTCCCTATCAACAATCCATACATCTAAAAAGTTGATACGTTTGTTACTCGATGCCATAGTGAATTTTAAATCTGATGTCCGGGCATTAAGCCACGAATTAAATTGTACCAATTGGTCCTTGGACCCCCTCCATATCATGAACACGCCGTCGATGAAACGGACCCATCCCAGGGTGTGCTCCCTGAAAGGGGACGCGTCATGGAAGATGTATTTCATTTCAAACTGATCCATCACCAAATTGGCAAATTCGGGCGCAAAGCAACAGCCCATCCCCACACCTTTAATCTGTAGAAAAAAATCTGTTTTAAAAATAAAGAAATTATTTTTTAAACAAATCTGGGCTAGTGAAAGCAGGAAGTCTGTTGGCACGTAATGAGGTCTTGGTCTCCGATCGAATACTAGCCTCATGACCATCAGGGCTTCATCCTGAGATATATTGGTATATAGACTCTCAATGTCGAAGGAAACCAGCAACTGCTGGGTTCCATTGAACATTGAGAGTTCTATCTTAGAGATAAGATCCATTGTATCTCTAATATAAGCTTTTGTCAAAGGTACAAATGGTTTTAAAAATACGTCAATATATTTGGCCAGTGGCTCCAAAATGGACCCACAGGAAACAATAATCGGTCTCCCAGGAGGTTGGGTGCTGTTTTTATGTATTTTGGGCAATACATATATATTGGGTACTTTCTGCTCAGTAAAATTCAAATATTCATGTTCTTTCTTGCAGAGATATCCTAACTCCATCGCATCAGTAGTGAGATGTAATATTTGGGCTTTTAATCTGGCTGTAGGATTCTCTGTAATAAGTCGATAGTGTTCCCTATTACTCAATTGTGGCATAATTTCCGCATCATACTGTTCAGTATCCCATAGAACTATCCCCCCTCCCTTATCGGCTGGTTTAATAACCGTTAGAGGGTTATGGGAAAGTTCTTTTAAGGCCAACTGTTCCTGTTTTGAAAAATTAGATTTAAATACAATTTGTTTAGTGTTAAGTTGATCTACTTCGCGCAGAATCTGGTCTTCAAACATCAAGACCTCCTCAGGCATGGCCATACGCTGGGGGCAAAAAGTAGATTTTTTCTTTAGACCGCTGATATTAATCTCATTGATGTCATTGTAATCAGAGAAAAAAACCTTAAGTCTGATTTTCCTTAAAAATTGTAAAACTTTAGTTTTAGCGTCAACTGGATCCTGCAATACCGTGGGGACAAAGAATAAGCCTTCTTGAAGTATTTTCATTTCCATATTTGTTAGCGGGTGTTTGGACAAGTTGTAAATCGGCATAGTGTCTGTCTCAATATGATTATCCGTGCTTCCTAGCTCTACCTCCTGTATATTCTGTGTCGTGTCCTGAAATACTCCCTGTACTTGGTTCTGTTGCATCGGTGGTTGCCATCCTCTTCTGAACCCCCGCCCCCCGTTCCCACCTCTGTCTAAAAAAGGAAGTTGCTGCGTTCTGGGGTATTGGTAGTATGGTTGGTATGGCGGGTAAGGTTGGAAAAAAGATCCACTTCCTTGATCTGAGTCGGAAGAGGAGGAGTCGGAAAAGGTTACAAATTTAGTGCGGGACCTTCCTCTATATTGCAAATTCAGACTGCTTGGATTGTTATTCTTAAAAAAATCTTCTTTCAAATATGGGTAAACCCACTCCAATTTGAAGTTTTTTATGTCTTTCACCACTTTAGATGTCTTCAAATTCACTGTATGTATTTTAAAGTCTGCTAAGGTTTTGTCTATAGTTTCTAATAGCGACTTAGCATCTGATATTGCGGTGTCCTCCCCGATTTCCTCTTCTAATTTCTTAATTTCTTTTAATTCTTCCTCACTTATTCTCAACGCGGTCTGGATTGATAAAACAATCCAATCGCGGGAACATTTTGTACCAACACCACTAAAGTCAACCAAATACGTCTTATCATTTATAAAAATCACTGGGATGTTTTTTACCTGCAAGCCTGCAGGTATCGTGTTAGATTTCATGTATTCCAGTAGTACCTGAGCAAGTAGCTGGGTTATAGTATTCTTTTTTCTAAGTTGAATAAGGCGGTCCCCTTTGTCTGAATTAAGGTTACTTGTACCAGGCGTATCGCCACCTAATAATGATGGGATCTCTTTTAATCTATTGATATCTTCCTCTGAATAGCTCACCATATACGGTTCAGACATTTCTCTATAAGCGATTCAATGCACATACAATCCACATGAAATAATCAAACAATTAGAATCCTTCAATAACCAGATGCCACCATATGCAGAATTAATTTACACTTTTTCTCCATATAAAATGTAATAATTCTTTGAAAAACAAAGCACCTCACACTTCACAAGGTGTAAAGAACAGCATGCAAACAACAGGGGTATACCCAATTAACCCTTTAAATACCTGGGTATGGGACGTAGTTATATACAATCAGAAAAAATGGAAAAGGAATTAATACACACATTATTTTTGAGTAGAGTACATTTAATTACTCTCTCTCTAGTTATCACTCTAGATAGATTATATCAATTTTTTTTTTGCTATCTACATAAATAATGGCATCTAATCAAGAAGAGGGCAACACTACATATATACACAAAAATTGTACATATAACATATACTAACATAAAACAACTCATACAAATACACTAACCCCAGAAAAAACCACAAATAATTTACACTAGTCTCCTCCTTATAATTCTGGAAGAACCACTTAGAGGTAGTCCAAATAGTACACTGAGAGTCTTTTAGTTATTGTAAACCATCTCAGAGTACTGTCGTGGAATGTCCAATCATTACTCTATTTCAGCGGTTGCGATATGCCTGGTACAAGTGACCTTAATTCAGACAAAGGGGACCGTCTTATTCAACTTAGAAAAAAGAATACTAGAACCCAGCTACATGCCCAGGTACTACTGGAAGACCTGAAATCTAACACGATACCTGCAGGCTTGCAGGTAAAAAACATCCCAGTGATTTTTATAAATGATAAGGCGTATTTGGTTGACTTTAGTGGTGTTGGTACAAAATGTTCCCGCGATTGGATTGTTTTAACAATCCAGACCGCGTTGAGAATAAGTGAGGAAGAATTAAAAGAAATTAAGAAATTAGAAGAGGAAATCTGGGAGGACACCGCGATATCAGATGCTAAGTCGCTGTTAGAAACTGTAGACAAAACCTTAGCAGACTTTAAAATACATACAGTGAATTTGAAGACATCTAAAGTGGTGAAAGACATAAAAAACTTCAAATTGGAGTGGGTTTACCCATATTTGAAAGAAGATTTTTTTAAGAATAACAATCCAAGCAATCTGAATTTGCAATATAGAGGAAGGTCCCGCACTAAATTTGTAACCTTTTCCGACTCCTCCTCTTCCGACTCAGATCAAGGAAGTGGATCTTTTTCCAACCTTACCGACCATACCAACCATACTAACAATACCCCAGAACGCAGCCCCTTCCTTTTTTAGACAGAGGTGGGAACAGGGGGCGGGGTTCAGAAGAGGATGGCAACCACCGATGCAACAGAACCAAGAACAGGGATTTTTTAGGACACGACACAGAATATACAGGAAGTAGAGCTAGGAAGCACGGATAATCATATTGAGACAGACACCCGCTAACAGATATGGAAATAAAAATACTTCAAAAAGGCTTATCCTTTGTCCACACGGTATTGCAGGATCCAGTTGACACTAAAACTTAAGTTTTACCATTTTTAAGGAAAATCAGACTTAAGGTTTTTTTCTCTGATTACAATGACATCAATGAGATTAATATCAGTGGTCTAAAGAAAAAATCTACTTTTTGCCCCAGCGTATGGCCATGCCTGAGGAGGTCTTGATGTTTGAAGACCAGATTCTGCACGAAGTAGATCAACTTAACACTAAACAAATTGTATTTAAATCTAATTTTTCAAAACAGGGACAGTTGACCTTAAAAGAACTTTTCCATAACCCTCTAACGGTTATTAAACCAGCCGATAAGGGAGGAGGGATAGTTCTATGGGATACTGAACAGTATGATGCGGAAATTATGCGACAATTGAGTAATAGGGAACTCTATCGACTTATTACAGCGAATCCTACAGCCAGATTAAAAGCCCAAATATTACATCTCACTACTGATGCGATGGAGTTAGGATATCTCTGCAAGAAAGAACATGAATATTTGAAGTTTACTGAGCAGAAAGTACCCAATATATATGTATTGCCCAAAATACATAAAAACAGCACCCAACCTCCTGGGAGACCGATTATTGCTTCCTGTGGGTCCATTTTGGAGCCACTGGCCAAATATATTGACGTATTTTTAAAACCATTTGTACCTTTGACAAAAGCTTATATTAGAGATACAATGGATCTTATCTCTAAGATAGAACTCTCAATGTTCGATGGAACCCAGCAGTTGCTGGTTTCCTTCGACATTGAGAGTGTATATACCAATATACCACAGGATGAAGCCCTGATGGTCATGAGGCTAGTATTCAATCGGAGACCAAGACCTCATTACGTGCCAACAGACTTCTTGCTCTCCCTAGCACAGATTTGTTTAAAAAATAATTTCTTTATTTTTAAAACAGATTTATTTCTACAGATTAAAGGTGTGGGGATGGGCTGTTGCTTTGTGCCTGAAATTGCCAATTTGGTAATGGATCAGTTTGAAATGAAATACATCTTCCATGACGCGTCCCCTTTCAGGGAGCACACCCTGGGATGGGTCCGTTTCATCGACGACGTGTTCATGATATGGAGGGGGTCCAAGGACCAATTGGTACAATTTCATTCGTGGTTTAATGCCCGGACATAAGATTTAAAATTCACGATGGCATCGAGTAACAAACGTATCAACTTTTTAGATGTATGGATTGTTGATAAGGAAGGCAAGTTGGAGGTGGACTTGTTTACCAAGCCCACCGACCGGAATACATTATTAGAATATACATCTGGACACCCGCGTTACCTCAGGGATAACTTGCCCTACGGGCAGTTTCTGCGAGTACGGCGCAATTGCACTGATAAAAATGATTATTTCAGGAATGCAAAAATTCTCCAAAAAAACTCACTATAAGAGGATACACGAGGAAACTGGTCAGGGGAGCCTTAAAGAGAGCCTGGTATACCCCTAGGGACGTGCTCCTTACCCCGAAAATTAAACAAGAAACAGAACAATTGGTTTGTGTTTTGACATTTAATCTTAAGGCAAATAAGGTTAAACAGATAATTTTAAGAAACCTTAGATTAGTTGAACATTTGAATATTCCCAAGCCATTGTTCACTTTCCGCAGAGGAAAGAACGTGAGAAATTATTTGGTGAAAGCCACTCGCCCGTCATCGATACCAGTTGATCTACGAGGAATGATGGGACTACCAGCACTCATTGGACATTTCAGGTGTAATGGGTGTGGGGTATGCCCGCAAACTAAAGATTCTAAGTCCGTGGAAATAAACAAAGTGGTACATCTGCAATTGACTTTTTCTAACTGTAACACTAAAAACGTAGTGTATTCTGTTACATGCTCATGTGGGAAAACATACATTGGCCAGACAATTCAAGCCATTAAGATGAGGATTTTGCAGCACAAATCTCGCATACGATGCGGGACCGTAGGGGCTCCTATGGTCCAACACTTCATTGAAATGAATCATAGGGAAGACAAACTTCATTGGACAGTGCTAGTAGTAGTGAAAGCGCCTAACAAAATCACACTGCAAAGGAATCTGAACCGCCTTGAGGCACACATGATAGAACGGTATCATACATCCACACAGGGATTGAATGATCGTGATGAGATCTGGGCCTTGATTTGAGTACTTTAGCATTGTTGACATTTTCACAAGTAGGTCAAGAGGGGAGAGGTGATGTTTGACTCAGGACTTGTAAACTGTGATGTCATGGAAAACCATGGCAATTATCATATTGACGTTTCTCTATCACGAGTGGTTGTATTGCACTTATAATTAATGTAATTTTGTATATTTTGTACAGATTGGTGAATTAAGGCGTGATGGTAGTGCTCGGTCCTCCTTGTGGCCTGCGAGGGATGAGGTCGGTGGTGGCTGCTATGTGTTAAGATGGTTGTGGGGTTTCGGTGGATTTGTCCACTGTATTTATAACTCCTTTTTCATTTATGTTTTCTTTTTTAACACAGTGTATTTATTCCACAATTCTCTTATTTTCATAATAATTTCTTTTTTTAAACTTTATGGGGTATTGCGCTTCTGCCCCGCCTCGATGGTGCCCGTTTACAGAGGTTCCGTTTGGCCCAGATCAGGTTAGATCCATTCTGCTAAGATGGCCGCCCAGTTTCCCATATTTCTAATACAGATGATTTCTAGTCCTATCTCGACCTCTATGCGCCCACGATGTCTCGTTGACTGCTGGGTGTATAGAAAGTAGTGCTACCGCCATAGTCATCTCAGCGATGGTTGGCGTTTATCGGAGTACCGAGTAATTAGCAGGACCCGAGATTTTTGAAGTAAGTGCACCCGCTTTCCATGCAAGAGCACCGCAAGCTTTCTCTGGGGCATTTAGATAGAAGGGGCGAGATAGATAAATTGCTGTCATTTGTCCACTTCAGGTTGTTTATTTTCGTGACCAAGTGGAATAAAGAAAACTATCCTGACTTGGGCGTGTTTGAATATTTGTGAATCATGTAATTTTAGAAACTTTAGAGTTTCGTTACCCCGATAGTTGATTTCACCAGAAGGGTTCCTGTTATTATATTTCTTTAGGTGCATTCCCTAGAGCACCGGGGGCATCTAGGACTCTGCCGCTTTTATAAATTGTGCAGCAGGACTCCCATTTAAGGCGTGAGTATATGGCGCCTGGTGTTGGATGCATGTTTACATTCATCGGAATATTTGGGCACTAGGTTAATAAGTAGAAAAAGCACTTGGAGGTTTGATTTAGGTTCTCTTTTCTTGTTTTTATTCTCTCTTTCTCCTAGACTTGGCTTTTTTGTTCACTTGGTTATTGTTTGGCTTTACACATAAGTTTTGCACAATAGACTTCGGGATGGTAGTTGATGCCGTGGAAACAAACAGGTTTTTAGCAGATTCTTTGGGCAGCCACCGCCACCCACCACCTTGTCGGGCGTAATGGAGGGTTGTAGTAGTATTATCAGGTTATGACTTTCTAATATCATTTTTTTTGTAGTGCGTGTACAGTCATGTATTAACCCTGTCCTGAGGAGGCCAAAGAGGGAGTAAGGCCGAAACGCGATTGCGTAGTCATTTTCAGAAGGAGGAGCCGCTGGAATAGAGTAATGATTGGACATTCCACGACAGTACTCTGAGATGGTTTACAATAACTAAAAGACTCTCAGTGTACTATTTGGACTACCTCTAAGTGGTTCTTCCGGAATTATAAGGAGGACACTAGTGTAAATTATTTGTGTTTTTTTCTGGGGTTAGTGTATTTGTATGAGTTGTTTTATGTTAGTATATATTATATGTACAATTTTTTGTATATATGTAGTGTTGCCCTCTTCTTGATGAGATGCCATTATTTATGTAGATAGCAAAACATGTTTTGATATAATCTATCTAGAGTGATAACTAGAGAGAGAGTAATTAAATGTACTCTACTCAAAAATAATGTGTGTATTAATTCCTTTATACCATTTTTTCTGATTGTATATAACTGGTTCCAAGCACGAACATTAGCAGGGACCTTGCAAACAACTTGAGAGAAGACCCCCTGGTCAGACGACCACGGGATTACAGGTTTATAAATATAGCCCAAAGGCAGAACTGTGATACGAGTAGGGACTAATGAGCCCAACCCGAGATTTGATAGCATGAAACCAGCCGTGTGGTTGTTGCAACAATTACCTACAATGCAGTCACCCTGAAGGATTTTGGCGCACTGCCTATCCAGCCGACCCTACGTACCATAATTATATCATCAAATAGCATCTGTCTAAATTCTGGGAAGGCCTCTCACCGAGCCATTGAGCAGCCTTGTTCTTGAGTCGCTGAAAACCCACTTAGGTAGATTGCGATACAGGAAGAACATTGGCCCAAACTGAAACATAGGGGGTGTAAGCAGGAGGGAGATGCAAAACTGCAAAATGTCAGTGGAAGGGGAGCAAACCTGGGGAATCCCCGTCTGAGCTTTCTGAAAGTGCAGGGGACCCCCTGTTTTGGGTGTGGCACGTGTGAAGCTATCCTACACCAACCCCCTGGCACTGCACTATATACTCTCCCTGAGGTATATTCACATGATGTGGCAATGACACCTGAGGGTTTATTAATAGTGCTTCCATTAGCTATTAAATCAACCACATTGTCTGGACCAGAAGTGAGCCCTGTTGTAGTAAGGGAATGCTCACTCATGCATGGAACTTTCTCGGGGGGGCATATTTACCTGCGTGATATTATTCTGGGTATTCCGGATGTGAGTCATTCTACACAAGATAATCTCAATCTGTTCCCTGAGGGACCCAACAGAGCTTGTCATAGAGCTCACCCTGTCTTCTAACACATCAAATCTATAGCTAACATTTTCAAGGGCCAATAAAATTCTAATTTTCAGGCTCCTCGGGATGTTCTTGGTTAGCACACTCATTTACAGCAACCAGTTGCCCTATATTTGATTTCCTTAAATTACTTGACCATGTTGAGAGGGAGGCAGGCAGATATGCCTTTAGATCGGCCAACTGCAGCACTCCCTCTTGGTACCCCTTGTGGTGCCAACTAAGCTTGAGCCTGAACTTGTAAGTCTTTCCAGGCACCAAGGGCTTCTGAGTCCGAGGAAACTCCCTTGCTCCCACTGCTCGAGGATTTTGTAGGTCCTGCTGAGAAAAACAGTTCTAGAAGATGTGGATTTAGGGTCCCCAACTGTAGCCAAACATACAGCTCCTGTCTTGAGCGAGCTAATTGTTCTTTCACAGGCTAAATCTCTTTGGTGAGGGCACCCATGTCATTATTTAAAAAAGATAAAATCAAGCTGTTTATTCTTGTTGGGCGTTTATCAATAGTGTATCTTAGCTTCTACTTCTCTTTTCTACATGGTGCAATAAGAGATAAGTTTACCAACTGGTGTATATTTTCTGTAGAATGAAGTAAACACGGTTATCCTGGACCGGCAGGTGGTAGGCTCAATGACATCCAACATGCAAACACATACAATATATGTCAAAGTAACTTGTCTAGATAGATGAGGCTTCATGCTAGAGACCTTCTGAAGAATAACAAAAACCAAGAGGGGAGGCCCAACCTCTTCAGGGCTCAGATGGATGTGGATGGGCGCACCCTTGTCCTGGGATTTGCCCCGGCGTGGCCTGCATGCGGCCAATGCTGCGGAATGTCAGGAATTGCTTTATAGGGCAAGCAGCGAGAACCAGAGTTTTCCTTGCCCCTCCTCTAGGGCAAGAGTGGCGGTTGGGACCTGGAGCCCCACCGTATAGCAGCAGTCCAACAAGCAAGTAAGCGCCCAGCACCGCAGGATACCAAGAAGCTCTTTATAGCACTAGTGGCAGGAACCAGGGTTGTCCTTGCTCCTCCTCTAGGGCAACAATGGTGGCTGGGACCCTGAGTCTCCCTGAGCAGTAGCAGCCCAACAAGCAATGAGCTGTCATCTACCATAGTTGCACTTCAAAGGCACTGGCGGGGCTCATACACCAGGGACGTCACACCTATTGGGCCCCTGGATAGACTATGAGCAGGGCAGGGAGGCAGGAAATTCAAAACACCTTTGTAGCTTCTTTCATTTCAAAGTAGGCACCAGTTATAAAGTTTGGACCCTTAGACCCACTCTTCAAGTCACTTCTGGACCTCTGGAAGACTTAGAAGAAGGGCTGCTCTGCAGCAAGAAGGACTGCTCTGCCACCCTGGTTCCTCGCTAAGAAGGACAGTAATTAAATCTTGAATCCAGGACCATCAGAGTGACTCTGAAGGCTAGATGGCTATCCTCCTGATCAGAGCCTCAGGGAAAGAAAAGGCAGCAACCATCTTCAACTCTGCACCTGGACTCTGCTTGCTGCGAGTCCTAATTCTCCAGGTGGTGCCTTTGATATTTGATATTTATTGGTTTATAATGCGCCTGAATCTCTCCCCAAGGGGTATCTCTGCTTTATGGAATTGCTACAGCCGGCCAAAAAAGAAGAACAGATTAGAACAGTGCAGTTTTGAGGAGCCTTCTGAACTGTAAGTGATCTGGACATTGACGTAGATGGATGGAAAGTTAGTTCCAATAAATGGGGGCTTGGTGGAAGAAGGCTTTTCCACCTAAGTGCTATTTTTTTGGCGTGCAACAAGGAGTAGAGATTTGGTCCCTGAACGAAGAGACCTGGATGGCAGATATTTGGTAAATGTATCTGCCAGGCATCTGGGGCCTTTGCCATTCAGGGATTTGTGAACCGGGGCAACATATCTTGAATCTGATCTGCTTCCGCACAGAAAGCCAGTACAGTTGTTGCAAAAGAGGGAGGGAGGCAGTTCGAGGGGGAGCATTGAGGACCAGGCGAGCGGCGATGTTCTGGACTTACTTGTAGTCTATTCAATGAGGCTTCATTAGCTGAAATCAACAGAGCATTGCAATAGTCCAGGTGGCTTAGCACCAGTGCCTGGATGAAGGAAGGGAAATACCGTACGGAGGAGACTTAACACATGGAAGCATGCGCCAACAGTGGTTGCGGTGTGCTCCTTCATTGTTAGTTTCTGATCCAGGCAGACTCCCAGGTTTTTGACAACGAGTTTGGGATCTGCAGCGGCGACAATTCCACTAGGCCACCACCCTGGGGACCAACTCACCGATACATCTCCAAACACCATGATCTCGTTTTCCCTGCATTAAGCTGGAGAAAGTTGCTCCTCATCCAGCTAGCGATAGCCATCATGCCCTCCGAAAAGGTAGACTGGGCATTGGGATTGTTTTTGTCGAAGGAAAGTAGGAGCTGAGTATCATCAGCATATGATATTAAAATGAAGCCTAAATTCCTGAGTAGTCCCACTAAGGGAGCAACATTTATGATGAATTAGATGGGACTGAGACAGGATCCCTGTGGTACTCCCTTAGTCAGTCTCATAGTCTTTGAGCGGAAAGGGCCTAGGTTGTTTGTCTGAGTTCTATTAGAGAGAAAACTCAACATCCATTGTAAGGTAGTCCCTTGGAGTCCAATTTCTCTGAGTCTTCTGAGCAGAGTCTGGTAAGAGATTGTGTCGAAAGCTGCTGACAAATCAAGCAGTACAAGAAGCACTGCTTGTCCGTTATCCAGGGACTGTCTAATATTGTTGGTTACAGCAATCTGAGTTGACTCAGTGCTGTGCCTGTGTCAGAAGCCCGACTGGGATGGATCGAGGCAGCTCGAGGCTTCGACGAAATCAGAGAGGTGTTTATTAATGTGTTTTTCTAGTATCTTGCTCAGGAGAGGTAGCAGTGAGGACGCACCATAATTGGATAGATCATCTATGAGGTCCTTAGCATTTTTACAGATGGGGATTATTTGTGCCCCCTTCCATTCAGATGGGAGAAGACCCTCTTTTATAAAGCAATTGAGGATTGAGAAAATTGGGGTGGTGAGTTGTTAGGAGAGCAGTGAGGTGGTCTTAGCTGGGATAATATCCAGCGGGGAGCCTGATTTTACTGTATTTAGTAGGGACTCAATATCCCCGGGCGTAAGTATGGGGACATTTTCTAACATCTGCTCATTAAATGGGACGGATAGGTGGTGTGCTGTGGTATCTAGCTGAGGGCTTCTGACAGAGGTGATTTTATTGTAGATCAAATCAATTTTCTGAGTAAAATGAGTTGCTAATTTGTCGCATAGGGCTTGGTAGGGAGCTTCATCATTGTTGCACGCCATCGGATTGGTGAGGGATTTTAAGATCTGGTAAAGAGTTCTGGAGTCATTCCCTGCCTGATCAAGTTGCAGTGCAAGGTGGGCTTTGTGGGCAGTTTTTATATTTTTATGATATTGAGTCAAGGTGGTTTTGTAGCTTTACTTATCCTGTGAGAGGCGCCAATGTCGTTCCAGTTTTTTGCAGCGACTCTTTTCTATCCGAAGGTTTGGAAAGAAACATGCTGTCTGAGGGCGCCTAGCTGATCTAGGGCACTGTTTAAGGGGGCCAGGTGATCAATGGCGATTTTCATTATAGAATTGTAGCGGGCCAGACACTCCACTACATTGTCTGAATCAGAGTCACAGGGTGTTGGAATTATATCCCGGAAGTGGGTGGGTGTGATTTTATGCCACTGCCTGTGTCATCTAACGGGGGTTGTGTATGGGATCTGGCATACCCTAGGACCCTTCATTTAAAACTCTATTAATGAATGGTCTGTCCATGTAAGTTACCATGTACGTCTTTCCAGTACTGACCCTTTGAAGTGGGGATAAAGGTGCTCTGCCTGCCAGCTGTGGTCCCCATCAGACATGAAGCAGAGTGACACAACTTGCACTTCAGCCCCTACAACCCCTACAGCTTGTCATCAGAACTGACACAGTGTGATGCAACTTGACACAGACCTCACATCACCACTTTTGCAGCTTCTCATCAGAACTGACACAGAGCGAAGCACCACTAAGGTCCTGCCTTGCATCGCTCCTCGGAACCGCCATTATGTAGTGCAACACCCCGCATCAAGATCTTAAGGTATAATTCTCATTGTGCCTAACCTCGTCCCGGTATCTGGCCCACACTCCTTCAAGGTTGGCCATAACTTGGCACCTTGTCCGGGTCCGGTGTCAAACTGTTGGCGCTTAGTGCTTTTAAGCACTTAATTTAGCTGCATGTTTAAAATTGCATAGCTCCGGTTCTACTAATTGATTTTTGAAGTCTTGGTGTCAGATAGTTTAGGAAAATTTACTAAATTGCGGTGGGATTCTTTTGGTGTTGTGTTTTCACTTTATTACTGTTTGTGTGTTGCATAAATACATGACAAATTGCTTCCAAGTTAAGGCTGACTTCTTTTGTGACAAGCTACCAGAGGCTCAAGCGCAGGTTAATTTAGTTGCTATACTGGTTCAACCCTGACAGGAATTGTGGCTGTTGTATGAGAAGTGATCACAACAATCCAATTTCTCACATGTCTTCTCAATGGCATGCCACCATATCCAATTTCTAAATTGGATACCCCAAATTTAGGTATACAGTATCCATTACCTGCAATGGTGTTGGCAAACTACCATTTCAACACAAGCATGGTGACATTAACCCGATGGAGAGTTTAGCGTGGCCACTGCACAACCAACGAAATCCACCTCCAGGAAAAGAACAGTCCGAATTGTTAAATGTGGTGAAATTGTGTCCATCAATGTGTCAAAGGTGTTTCTTAAACCAGCAGGTTTCATCAGTGGAACCATGTCCTGTGGTAATTGCTAAAGCTAGGTTTTTAAAATACACAGTTCCTGATATTTAAATGAGGTGAAGTGGAAAGGATTCCTCCACCAGAGAATATACTTTACAAGAAAGAAAAAAGGTAAAAGCGTATATATCAACCTTTTTAACACATTTACTCTAATGGATTTTTTGTCTTGCAGAAATTCTTTAGGTATAAATAGGATGGAGCACGAGCACTCATTAAATCATATATTTACATATATTTCCACATATTCTCCTGGGAATTTATGAAGGTTCTCAAAGGCAGTAATCTGTAAAAAATCATATGACGAAATATGTGATGTGTAGATTGCTAGTTTTCAAAATGCTCCTAGTGAATTAGTTGCTTAGTGAGTGTACCAGGCATTCGGGCAAGTTTTTCTTGTTTTCGGACCTGGATGAAGCCCAGGCATTATTAAAAGAAATTTCAAAGGGGGACTAAGATTAACAGGAGTTTTTCATGTAAAAGTTCTGACCTAGATTGATCTTAATTTTCAAGGTTCTTAGTTAATATACATCAGTAGGGGTGGGGTGGGACCGCGGGTCATGTAGGGTGTAGGGTCAAGACACCCCAGGGTGTTGTAGGGTGGGTAGCAATGTGGTTAGCGTGGTGGGTAGGGGATATTCCACATTCTAGGGAGGGTTTTTTTTTCTAGGGGTTGGAAGGGTTGGGAGGGTCAAGGGATCACATATGGCAAAGGGATGAAAAATAGAGCAAGAGGTTTTTTGAATAAGGTTACTATTAGATCTTACGTTAAAAGGCAAGGTGGATCACGGATAGATGGATAAATGTATAGGGAATTGAATAGATGTAAGATTCTATCAGCCAATGTAAATGGTATACTGAATAAAAAGAGTTATGGCGCTTTAATCAGATGGCTTACCTCGTTAAACCCTCAAATCCTTTTCCTCCAAGAAACTCATCTTAAGTCTAATTCCCCCAAGCTATATATACCCAGAATTTTCTCAAAAGTATTTTATGCATCTTCAGGCTCAGCAACGAGGGGTGTTGCAATTTATCTTTCTAATAAGCTTCCCTGGGAGGTTGTAGAAGTTCATAGGAACTTGCAGGGGAGATGGATATGGGTAGCAGTAAAGCTATATGGGAAAAGGCTTAATTTAATTAACTACTATGGCCCGATAATTGATGATGAGGCTCCGTTAATTCAAATATACACCTTATTATCCGGCGCCTCGGGGCAGATGGTACTTGGAGGAGATTTTAATTTTATATTGGATCTAAGAAAAGACACAACAAATAAACAGAGGAGACAATTAAAGCCGAGAACTAAATAAGCTATGGAAATTATTATTAAGGGATTCCAATTGGTGGATAGTTGGAGGGAAAGGAATGCGGAGAAGGAATTTTAAACTTTTTATTCGCATCGCTTTCAAACCGCATCCAGAATTGATTTCTTCCTTAGCTCCAGGTCCCTCCAGATTTTAGAAGTAGGTATAGGATGTAACCTCTTTTCAGATCATGCTTATATCAATCTGGAGATTAGAATCAAGGGAGAGAATAGGGAACGGCCCAGGTGGCAGCTGGACCGTCTCCTATTGCAGAATGAGGAATGGGTAAAGGATTTTAGGGGCTGGATTGGGGAATACTTCCGGATCAATGAAAATACCGCTAGCCCCTTTTCTGTTTGGGGAGGGTTTAAATCGACAGCTCGGGGTTTAATAATAGCTTTTACAACTGCTCAGCATAAGGCTCGAAGGAATAAGACAGCTCAATTACAGATAGAACTGGACCAGGAGTATGCCCTCCAACTTCAGTTTTTAGTTAATAAATATGACCATGGAAAAATGGCTTTGAAAGATTTTTTTATCATTGAAGAGGTATGTAACTCTCAATTATTTCAACAGAGGGTCTACGAGGAGAGCCAATTAATTGGCAAACTCCTGGCAAATTCGATGAGGAAGAAACAGGAATCTGCCTCAATAATAAAAATATTGGATCCCTCTACTGGATCAGAAGTAGTTGATGGCTGCAGAATTTCCCAACTCTTCTTGGATCATTATGCCCGGTTATACTCCACTGAATATAAAATACAGGACAACTCGATCAAAGAGTATTTTTCAACTTTGAATCTCCCTCAACTATCTGTAGAGCGGGTTCATAATTTAGAAAGAGAAGTTGAGGTAGGGGAAATTTTAGCAGCTATCAAATCAACTGCGGGCGCTAAAGCTTGTGGGCAAGATGGCTTCCCAATCGAGTTTTTTAAAGTTTTTTCAGAGGAATTACTTGTTCCTCTGAGAAATTTGTTTAATTTTATTAGAGAAGGGGGCCAGGTCCCGGGCGAGTTTAAAGAGGCGATCATCGTTTCATTTGTTAAAAAAGATAAGAATCCCGATTATATGAATTCGTATCGGTCCATAAGCCTTTTAAATTCTGATTATAAATTATTAATGAAGGTCTGGGCCGAGCGTCTGTTACTAGCTGCTCAGGAAGTAATTCATAAGGACCAAACTGGGTTTATTGCGGGTAGATCAATGGCAGCCAATACCCAATTTTTAATACAGGCTTTAGACTATATCAATATAAATCGTATTCCTGCAAGCATTGTAATGGTCGATGCAGAAAAAGCATTCGACCTTGTAAATTGGAAAACTTTATTTATTACTTTGGTTCAATTCGGTTTTCCGTTGATTGTAGTAAGGATGCTAAATAATATTTATCAGGACGCTACAGCAAAGCTTGTAATAAATGCCAGCTGCGCAGGAACAATAAAAATTAGACGCGGAACGAGACAAGGTTGTCCGCTCTCTCCTCTACTTTTTACCTTTTTTATTGAACCCTTGGTTTTAAAAATTCGAAACAATGCTGCTATTCATCCCCCTATTTCTGATATGCCTAAACTTTAACTTTTTGCCGACGACATTATTCTATACTGCCCCAATTAGGATTAATTTTGAGGAGGTCTTGGGAGAATTTTCTCAGTTCGAGAGAATAGGCGGATATAAAATTAGCGCAGATAAAACAGAAGTCCTGGCCATGAATGCTGATATCGATGCATTTCCCTGCTCCTTAAAATTACAGGCATTAAGAACTGACCCTATAAGATATCTTGGGATTTATGTTTCCTCACAGTTTTCTCAATTATTTGAGTTAAATTATTTAAGGATGAAGACAAAAATAAGTAAATTATTGGAGCAATGGTCATTGCTCCCATTATCAATAGTAGGGTGAGTATCATTAATCAAAATGTCTATATTACCCCTATTGATCTTTTTATTTTCTAATGTTTCAATTAAAATTAATCAGGTATTTTTCAGGGACATGGATACGCTTTTTAGACAATTTATTTGGGAGAAGCAAGCCCCCAGAGTAAAATTGAATACTTTACAATTATCAATAGATTTGGGGGGGCTTGCGCTCCCACATATAAGATCATATTATGAAGCTGCCCTTCTTGATCTTGTATCTGGGCTGTTAGGATCTAGCTCTTGTAGAGATAATTTTTTTATCGATAGAATGCTGTTAGAAATTGGTTCATCCACTCCAGTGTTTTTAAAAACTGCTAAACTTCCTAAAAAAACTCGATATAAAACTTTAAAAGATTCCCTTTTTAGACTTCAAGCTATCTCCAAGGAAATTAATCTGACGGGTTTTCAATATCTGAAAATAAGAGAATGTGCCAGCTTAGGTTTCCAGATACAAGCCAGCCACATCAATGTTTGGGAGAATTCTGGATTAACCGAACTGAGACATTTCATAGTACAGAACAGGCTGATTTCCTGGCAGGAAATATTGGCCAGGACAGGGACCCATCGTAAACCGGCCTTTTTTGAATATCTGCGGTTAGTCTCCTGGTTCAGAAGTAGGGGTGGTATAATTGAACCCCCCAATCATTTGGCAGTTGCCCTTTACGGGGCCAAACTACGAGGAATAGGCAACTGGTATAAGTTGCTACATAAAACAAAATATCCTTCGGTCATCCAGAATCATTTGGAAAAAATAAATCGGGAGACTGACTGCAGATTATCCGAAAGGGAGTGGGAGTGGATCAGCCACTTAGGAGGTAGAGCATTGCGTGCTGCCAATTATAAGAGGATGGCATTTTTATCAAGATGGCTGGCTTATTTAACACCTTCCACTCTAAGCAAAAGGTTTCCAGAGGTGGAAGATAAGTGCTTTCGGTGCTCTAAACCTGGGAAAGGTGGTTGGCACCATATTTTTTTTGTATGTCCCGGTCTAAGGTTTTTTTGGGGAGCTGTTTTTTTAGACATGGAGCGGGCAATCGGATTTAGAATCCCGATTGAAGCTGAGGCTGCACTATTTGGCTTCTGTAAGGGAGGGTTACAATTGTCTAAACCAGAAAGAGTTTTTATTTTTATTGCTAGTGCGGTAGCACGTTCATTAATCTTGCAAAATTGGAGATCTACAGAAGCCCCCTCCCATCTGAAATGGATTAATAAAATGAAAAGAGTAAAAAAAATTGAGGAGGCCTACGCTAGGAGGGTAGGAGCTGTAAAAAAGTTTGAGCGAAACTGGAAGTTTTTTGAAACACTGGAGAAGACTTAATAGAAAATGAAATATTGGAAGTGATATACCCAGAAGTCTTCTCCCTACGTGGTCTCTGTGTGGAAATGAACCTCCTTTTTGATTGTTTCTGATTTGAATGCATTAGCACGTTATAGATATTACATTTTAAATACTGGAAGTGGTGAATTGTTTCGAAGTAGGTTTTCTATCGATGTTTTTATGTTAATGAATTCCCTTTATCGTAACATTACAGCAATCAGCTATGCCTTGCACTTGCACTTTAGTGGTTCTGAGTATTGAGTAATACTGTTTTGCACATGGCACATTGCACTTTCGATTAGTGCCCTTTTTTTCATTTTTTTTCGATTGCGTTTTAACGCTATACTATCTATGATATGATTGTGGAAGTGAATTTCCCTTCTGATCGTCTTGTTAAGAATGCATTAGCACTTTATAGATATTACATTTTAAATATTGAAGTGGTAAATTGTTTTGATGTATGTTTTTTATTAGTATTTGTATGCTAATGAATTCTCTTTATTGCAACACTACTGCAATTATTCTAGCCTTGCACTTGCACTTTAGTGGTTTGGAGTATTTCTATTTTTGCTGTTTTGCACATGGCACTTTGCACTTTCGATTAGTGTCCCTTTTTCTTTATATTATTTCACTTTAATGCCATATTATCTATGATATGATTGTTAAATTTATTTTGTAATGTATTTTTTTTTTTTAACCCTCCGCTCTAATAAAAAAAAAAAAAAAAGAGTGTACCAGGCATTCCTAGGTAGCACCCCTACTCTGGTAATTTTTGCAGCACTACTGCTAATTCTAAAAACTAAAACTTGAACCTAGATAAGCTATTATTTATCCTTTTTGTTTGAAAAGAATGAGCATAATAAAAATCTTACACATAGCTGCAGCAGTGACATTTGAATTTCCTCCCCCAATCTATCACAGTTTGCCATTCCAAGGGAGCTGGGCATTAAATCCCGCTTGACATTGAATCCAATAGTTCACGGAGATAGATGCTCTACATTTGAGTGGGTGGTTCTACATGAACTTTTAAGCAAAAGTGAAATGTCAGTAAATAGCACCAGTGCTTATACTTTGTTATGTAAAGAATGCACCGCTGAAAACTTAACAAAATGTCATGCTATGATAATTGTGTTGTTAATACAGAACTGAGTCTTTCCCTCGTCTGCTGCCTCGGAGGCTTCTCCAGGATGGGATGTTGCTGCGTAGGAATCCTGGTATCGCATCTCTTCTTGTGTGTTTAGTTAACCACAGACGCGGTTGTACAATGCCACTCAGAGCATTATCACCTTCCCACCACACCTGAAAGAAAAAAAATGCATTGTTTAGTTTGACTTGCAGTAGAAGCTTATGCAGCAAAACAGAGCGTCCTTTAACCTACTCTTTTTGTGAGGTGTACCTTTTTTAGAGAAAATAGTGTGCCCAGGGCCGTTCTATTTTTATCAGTGACCTTCTGTGTGAGTTTGCATAGCAAGCAATAGTCCAAATTAAACTACTGCTTGCATGAGGCCCAAAGGAATAAAAAATACACTGGAATTCCAGAAAGTACTGTACTGTAGATCTTACTTTGTTTCAGGGATCCTAAAGAAATGAAAAGACTGGCAGATAAAAGGGTACTTGTTTATACATGTGGGCATATTCACAAGTCTCTTGGGCCACTAGTGTGTCACTTTTTGTGACGCACTGCTGGTGCAACCTCCTGCCCCATATTTACAAGGACATATAAAGCCACCCTGCGTGGCTTTTCCTGTCCTTGAAAATAGGGGGGTATGACATGGGTGTTGTTGTGGTGTTCCCACGCAACACCCATGTATTCTGCTGCATTTCCAGATTTACAAGAATTCATAAACCTGGAAATGCTTCAGATTGCTACACCATCCCCCAGGGGTGGCATAGCGAGGCACACAGAGGAGAAATGTTTTCATTTCTCCTCATTTTTTACTCTTTCTATGGTTGCTTTCTCTGCAGCACACATAGGAAGAGGAAATCACTTTTTTTTTTTCTTTTTTCATTGATTTTGTGCAGGAAGGTACCCCTTCCTTCACAGAAAGAATCTACCTGCAACGCAGGCAAACTTGCACCTGTGTGGCACACGGCAGACGATTATGCATCAGCGCAGGGGAGCACACAGGGATAAGTCATATTGTTGTAGATATGACGTATCCTTGTATTTTGAAAGTGCAGCAGTGTTGCGCAGCCAAAAGGCTTGCAATGCAGTGCTGCGGCACTTTCTTGTAAATAAGTCCCATGGTTCTGACATGGATTGTAATGCAGACTCTTCATGTGTGGGCTACAGTTTTTGCAGAACTTTCAGACACCTCTGGTGTAATCCAAACACATATCTGTGAAGGAGGTAAAAAAAGAAAACTAGTTTCCATCCCAGTAATTCTACCCAGGACTGTACATTTCCCACCGCCCCAGGCGATCTATGTATGGTCCCCTGCTTTATGTGATCACAGTAATTACCACATCATAATTTATGAAATGCCAGCGCTGTCACGGGGCTGTGTTCCATCTTTCCCCTCCCCAGTCACTTCAGTGCTTCCTCCCCACTCCAGCTGTCTTGTTTGCCTTTGGAAGTGATTAATAACACTTATTTACGAGGGGAACATGTTGTAAATGAACCATACAAAGGAACAAAAGGCAGTACTGATGGAGATTACAAACTCAAGTAAGCACTTTGCAACAATATTCGGATATTTTGTGACATTTTCAAGACACTTTATTTTGCAGTGTAAAATCTTAAACTCTCTCCCATCTCTCCTCTAGTAGGTAACATTATCTAATCGAAGAATAAAGGAAGGAAGACAGAAGGAGAGAACAGTGAAAGACAAACTTTAAAAAAAGATTAAAAAAAGTTTTTAAAAAGAAGAAAGGACAGAGAGTTTATGTTGAACTGCTTCTCGTATCTGTAATTTACAGAACTATAGATGAGTAAAAGGGAACTATGCGGATGTTTTTCACTGAATGGTTCTGAGTGATATCAAATTAACAATGAGAGCAAAGCTCGAGTTGTCTATAATGTCACTCAGAACCCTGAGGTGAAAAACATCCTTGTAATTCGTTTTTAGCCATCTATAATGTTATATTATGTACGCTCCCTCCCCCAACAATCTGCCTCTGCTTTCAGCTACAAGGCAGGGACAGAGGGGAAATGGGGCAACCATAAATACCATTGCATCTGTTCTGCATCCGGGTTCCCAAAGTTGAAACAAGCATTGGCATAGCCAATAGGTCTCGCCTTTGGAACCTTATAAGTGTTTAGCTAAGGCTATTGTCTTTGGCAATCTTTATAAGCTGCATTATAGAGCATAAATAGAAAAGTATCTTTTATTCTGTGGCAGTTTCCACATAATAATGATTGTTGCCACATATTCCATCATTTTCTGCATAAACTGCACTTTTTTACACCAAAAAAAACGCAGTGGTGTGCATGACTCTGTACAGCTGCAACACAGCTGTGCCTTTTGCTATGAACTACTTCCTGTGCCTGCAGTGCACACAGTTCCCTAGTAATGAAGTGTGATGGCTTCACTAACAACTCTGCAAGCAGTTCTTGATCGGTCTGGCTGTTTCAACAATGCTGGTAAATATATTTATTATCTTTATGAAAAAATATTGCAGCTGTTCCGATGTCGTCATAAAGCTTATGTGTGATTGCTGTGTGTATCTAAGCGATTGCCTGAAAACTGTTAATTACCTTTACATTACAGGAAAAGTTTGGTTACTTTGAAAGGGCAGACAAAAACATGTTTTGCCCAGAGGACATTAAGTAACTAAAAGAAATGAGGGCACATTAAAACCACCGAACGCTCAAGCTGCCCAGCATCTACTAGCCAAACAGCACAACATGAAAGTTGGAACAAGCATACAAGGAGTGAGGAAGCCATTTGATTTTGTAATTGTCTATTCTTTTTTTGTCTTTGAAAAAAAGTATTTTATTCGGAATTCAGTATCTAACCAGTTTGCCCATTCCATTATAGGAAAGACAAGGTATGGGCAATTAGGTGGATGTTCATGGACTGGAGCATATCATTAAAATAAGATATGGGACACAGAAGCGTACATTTTACCTTTAATTGCCGGATACTTGGACTCACAAATGAATCCTCCTTCACAACTGGCGTTCTCGTTGCAACAGTGAAAATCAAAGCACTGTTACATGGATCGTTTCGCCCATGATAATTATCTTCCTAAGTCTCTCCCCCTGCCTTGTACTTCTTCTCCTTTCGGCATGTGTGCGCTTCTCTGGCTAGAAAGTGACCACACTATGCTGAGCAAAGGAAACAGAACCAAGCAGAAGACAAACAGAGCAGTAAAAAGCACACTTTAGCAAAAGAGGTGGCTTAGAGATGGAAGGGCGTTAGAGCTGAGGTAGAGAAGTTGGTGAGGTAAAATAAATATGTAAGATAAAGGAAGCAAGATAAGATAGCCAGAAGAAGAGATTCAGAAAGGTAGAAAGATGATGAGGTTCGGTGCTGGACTACCCTTTTATTCCATCAGACATTTACCCAGCTGGCTGAGGCCAATCGAGGTTGTGTTTTTTTAAGCGAAGGGCTCGCTACTTCACTTTTGACACTTTCTTTAGCTCGCCCATGTAATTACAACAGACCCAGTGGGCCATATTCTCAAGGAGCCATCGCCGAGTTAACAGCACTTTATCTCAGCCAAAGTTGCAATACATTTCTCACCCCATTCACAAGCTGGTGCTAACAGCCCATAACACCAGTTTACCCCTGATGGCAGTCGCAAAAAACATCGCCACAGATGACCCGGCAACTATCGCTAATGAGATGCAGAGTAGGCGTTTCTGAGCAAAAATCTGCGACAACAGCACTCCACAACATTCTCAATGACCAGCCAGATCGGCAAAAAGACCACGAAACATGCGATAAGGCACGTTAACTGCAGGAAATTAACACCTGCTCCGACCTGGTGCAAAGTTGGACGGCAGCCTGCACCAGAAAAGGGAGCCCAGCCCACAGCCACACCTGAAGAACAACAGATGCCATGGAGCTACTCATCATGCAGCTCGCAGCCCCAACATGCCCACAACATCCACTGCCACCACCCCCAGGCCCGCCACCACCCCTGGATCCCCCCGCACCCCCCGGACCACCACAGAGGCAGCGCAGACACAGACCGCGGACCTTCAGAAAGCGCACCAGCCTCATTGACATGACACCAGAGTATGTCATTGCCCACTGCAGGCTCAAAAGGACAACCATCCTCCGCATCCTCACCATCATTGCACACAGGCTGACGGTACCAACACAGCGGATAACCAACATCCCACCTCAGACAAAGCTGCTGGCTGTGCTGCACCTGTTGGCCTCTGGTACCTTCCAACCAACAACCGCCAGAGTCGGGGGGGTCTCACAGCTAGCCCTATCAAAGTTCCTCAAACCTGTCCTGGATGCCCTCATCAGCTTGGTACCCAGTACCTATACTTCCCCCACACTGCGCAGGAACAGCTGTAGACCAAGCAAGGCTTCTACACATTAGCTGCATTCCCACACGTGTTGCGGCAATTGACTGCACACATGTCCTACTTGTGCCCCCTGCCGACACTGCACACAAGTACCGCAACAGAAAGCACACACATTCTATCAATGTGCAGGTAATAATGGACCACCAGGCACTCTTCACCAATGTCGTGGCCAACTACCCAGGAAGTGTACATGATTCATACATCTTCCAACAGTCCATCATCAACCGGCGCATCCAGGATGCACCTACGGAAATGCTCTGCTCATTGGTAAGTACCAAATGAACACACCACACACCTCAACTCCACAATCGTGCAACTCACAACTCTGGGAATGCACATGTTGCAAAATCACATACAACATGCCAAACAACATGCCCACCTACCAGACATGACATCACGACTTACTGTGGTAACCTGGGCTAGCCATGTACACAAGCCATCAACAGCATGGCACCCCAGCCACACAATAGCAGAATGTGGGGAGAGGTGGGAACCAGGCATGTGCAAAGGAGGCAAGTGACCCGTTGATAAGCATGTACACAATGCCAAGTGTGGCGTGGATATGCTGGCCAGACTGCAGTATCCAGACCACACACATATCCATGTCGAAACACACCACTGGTGTATGTAGTGCAGTGGATGTCACCCCAGCCAGTGGGGTAGATCGAGGAAATGTAGCTCGTTATGTCCCCCTATAAGCCTGAGCAGAGTGGGCTGGCCCGGCGTACGCCAGGCCAGCATTGGGGTGTGAATAAAAAGCACGTAGACCTGGGCGTGGTCCTCTTCCCGAATACCCAACATCTCTGCCAGGGAAGCGCCTCTCGCCCCGCCACTAGGCCGTCGCCGTGAGCAGCGTTGCCTGCAATCCTGTGGGTATGATGCATCCCAGACAGCTGGTTCCTGAACCAGTCTGGCCCGCCCGTGCGCTCCCAGCACTCAATGCCCAGCTGCCGACACTGGGATGTGTCGAAGAGGGCCCACCACGTGCCTGTGCAAGCTCCAAGACCGAGTCTCGCGACCTTGGCAGCCTCCTCAGACCATCACGGCCTCCGCAACACAAGCCTGATGTACTCCTTTCTCATTGACGTACTCCACCAGCATACGCAGCGGACTAGTAGGTCACACTTTTGTAACTGAGTCATGCCCTCTACATGGCAGAGTCCATTTCATTGTACAGGCCTCATCGCATACTGCATCCCCATCCAGCTCTGTTGCCCCGGAGTGTGTGCCCTGAAATTCATGGTCGATATCTGTCTGTACTTCTGTGGTGTCTGGGCCCATGGGCTGGAGGTTGTCTTCCCCTACATGTAGCTGATACAGACAAGGTGGAAAAGTGGAGTCTGTAGCATTCAACTCCGCAATTTGCTTGTTCCAGCTTGCTTCTGCCCTCTGCATCATGCCCTGGAGGGACACCTTTCACTGTCCCCCGCAACCCTCCGCGACATTCCCCTTGGACATCGACGAGTACATGCTCAGCTCGCGTGGCCCTACCTTAGTGCACCGCAAGTCACTGTCCCGTGGCGGTGTGCCTGTGCCGGCCGCTGTGCATCCGGGGCCACAAACTCTGTGTTGCTCAAGTCAGGGACCCATGTCCATACATTGTACTGCTGATTGTCTGCTCACTGTTGTGGTTTTTGCCAGCAACAACCAACCCCTGAGTGGTGGATTACACTACCCAACAACCATCCAGCACAGGCGTCACTGGAGATGTGACCGCAGGGGGTGCAGTGCCTGGCACGAAGGAGACACGGTGTGGCCTAGCACGGACAGAAGGGACCCGAGCAAGTGGGAGGGCGGTGATAGGAATGGAGGAGGCGGCGAGAGATGTACTGCTGCTTTCAGCTCTGGGAGCAGCCTCCGCCCCCTCCGGGAGCTCAGCCTCGGACCCGTCTGCCTCATAGTCTGTGTTGGTACTGGGCAGGTCCTCCGCCTCACTCCCCTCGCCCTCCGTGCCACTAGATTCCGCCGACTCCTCAGCAGTAGTGGCACCAGTGCTCGATCCCTCCTCCACGTCCGTGCCGGTGTCTCCCTCGGTATCCTCCGATGATGCTGTGGGCAAGGTGAAGAGACAGGAAAAAATCAGTCACCTGTATATATCTGACACATGAGTGCAAACAAAATAGGCAACAGTGCATATCAGGAAAGGCATCAGGAGTAACATCTAGGATACTCCCCACATATGTAAGCCCTGCACTCCCCAGTTGGTTGACGCACCATGCCACTTGCAAACAATGAAAATTAGGACACAACAGCAAATGACTTGAATTCACAAGATCATGAGAAGCTAGTGTCTGGGATCAGTTGAGCACAGCAAGACTATGAAGGCATGCCACCTATTGTTCACTGGGAAACAAACAGTATTGTCACACCCAAGGCCAAAAACCCCATGCCAATGCAGAAGAGACCTGTGAGTACTTTTGACACCCCAAAGAAATACATTGTGACTCCTGGAGAATCACAACCCTTTCCAAAATGGACATGTCTAGCATGTGTGAATGTGGAACTCTGTGAACACAACACACATGTGTCTGTATAGCAGAAGTCACACAAGGAGGTGCACACCAAACTACATGCACACAGTCATTGTCTGAGCTGCCAGACTCATTCAAATCAGCCACTGTTAGGAAGAAATGGCGTAGCAGTAAGTACATATACATGGCACCAGGGTGGCTGGATGACTTGACACTCGGAATTTTGTATCAGCAACAACCAAGGACTAACCCAAATGCTAGCACACTGTGGGAACATGTACATGTATGAACTCCAAACAAGTGTTGTCCAAACTGTGCATTACTTTTAAATGTGCCAGCGTGTCCCTGGAAAGTGTAAAGGTGGTGTCTTGTGCACTTCCCTGGGAGACATCTGTCATGCAGGCACATCATTGTCCTTCACAACCAAACAACAAGGTCAAGCATATGAAACATTGAAAACATTGAGAATTTTTGACAGGTCTAGTGAGTGCCAATGGACATTTTCCCTGAGTAACAACTTGAATAATGTCATTTGTCACATGGCTATCCATCACCTGATCACACAGTTGGCTACACATATGACCTACTGACTGTCATCTGGAGTGGCACACATGTCCACACCCAGGACAATGCATGAGCCAATGGGCCTGCAATTGTTTAGCAAAAAAGCCTAGCTGTACTGTGGGTTCCCCCTCATGGCAAGCCAGAATGTACCCAGAGATGTCAGCACAGAAAGTCACAACTGTGTAGCATCTAAACCACACACAGGTGCCAAAAATGTCCAAGCAGGATACATGATTGCCAAGAACTGACACAGGCAATGAAGCACCAACAGCAAGCACTGGCCAACATCACGGGGGCACTGCACGATGACTTTCTGTACTGCGAATCATCACACACAAGTCAGAACTGGCAATGAAACATCAGGGTTGAACATGTACGGCCCTCCCGCGCACACCCACCCATACCTGAGTCAATGTGACTGATACCAATCAAGAAGTAAGAGCTCTTATTCAGGGTTACAATAACTGTGCTTGAAAACTAGCTTCATTAACACGACATCACCTTGTAGGGCTGCAAAAACACATTGGTCACAAACAAACATCAACAGATTGTTGTGAATAGCCACACAGGCACTGTCCAGTGTGAGTAAGCACAAGCAAACTTCTGTATCCCTGTCCAGTGGGCAAATGTATCACACATGTGAAAACTACTACCCAGGCCAGGGGACAATGCCACAGAGGCAGAGCCATTATGAACCCACAGTGAATGTGCACAGTGTTGGATGACACACATGAGTAGGAGGGCAGGCTGTGACAGGGGACTGTAGTATGCACACTGCTCCATGGTCCTGGAATGAGCTGACTGTTACAGGAGCAACCGTCCCGCCACTATGCATATATCCCACTCATGCACATCATGTCTGAGGCCACAACATTAGTAATGCATGCAGCAAGTCTGTTAATTTGAAACCTCACACTCCTATGCTGGGACTCAGCATCAGTGGCAACGAATATGCACCCCCTAATGACTGTACAGGACAGGGCACAGGCAGACCACCCCCACACATGATGCTGAAAGCAGTGTGCACCTTGATAAACTGGCAGCCTAGATGACCATGTGCAATAGTGATCACACACAGACCCGGTAACACATGTCAAGGAGGGGAAGGGAGGAAGAACAGCACAGGTTGACTGCGGGGGAACAGGATATGCACTGCACATATATACCCTGGCAGTGTCTCCAGGTGACTGAGCAGCATAAAAAGCTAGCGACACACAACAAACACACATGTACCTACCCCCTTCCTGCTGCTGTAACTCCCGTATCCGCCTATCCAGGTCAGAGAAGACCACCGCCAGGACACGCTGCATCTGGTGGGGCAGGCGCCGGCGCCCGCCATGCTTGCGAGGAGCCTCCTCCTTCAGCATGACCCGGGCGATCCTCCGGGTCCAGCACCGGATGTCCTGCCATCTCTTCCTCACTTGTGGCAGGCGCCGACTGCGACCCTCCACCAATTGAACGGCCTTGACGGCGTCCTTCCAGATCTTCCCCTTGTGGTAGGGGGATACCTGTGTGGATGACAAAGTGGGACAACATCACTACACCTGCAGCATGTCACAGAGACACACAGTTGAACATCTTAGATTTGTGGAAGAGGACATAGTATGCTGGGAATTAATAGCACCTCAGTCATAGGGACGTTTTCCACTGGGGACGCAGCAATGCACTACATGGCATAGTAAGTACAAAGGTGGCATGAGGGGTGCGAACCAATCCCTGATCATGGCACACATTGTGCATCCCAAGCAACACAAGGCTGATGGACAGCAACGCTAAGCAGTCACATGCGCCAGGCCACTGACGAAGCATCAGCAGAGTACACAGACACACACAGGCACACATCAATCACCTGCCATTGGCAACAGCGGATGCAAACCTCACTCTGCACATGTGCCACTTGCCAGGGGGGGTCACAGGTGTGGGGCTAGCTCAGCAAGTCAGACACACAGCACGGCTTACTTCACACATCAGATGGATTGAGCAGTTGCCTCCTCCATGCAGCTGTGGTGCAACACTCCACATAGACACTCATCCACATGACAAGAAACATTCACACACATCAATGTCCAGGGGGCGTACACATCATTTGGACACTCTCACCACAGCTCCACTCAACTCTCACACACTTCTGTGGGTGCAGTCACCTGTCGCACCGGGGTGACCACTGAATCACCGCAGGACAATAGAACAAGAAAGCCCAAGAGGATTTGAGTGGTGGAATGTGCCATGCACTATGCAGTGAATGTCACAGTAAGCACAATGCAAGTGAGGAGTGCACACATGAACTACATCAAGACCTGCATGAGAGACATAAGCCACCCCCCCCTGGGACCCACTCCACCCAACATTGCATGTCTGTCACACCTGGCCACAATGCCAGAAGTGACAGACACAATAAAGGTGCACAGGCAAAGGTACTGGAGTCAGCACTCATCTGCTCCCCTGGTCGACCATACAGCATGGGGTACTGTGGGAGGATCACATCCAGCATGTCCTCGTTCTCCTCCTGGGTGAAAGGCTGGGCCCTCTCCACAGTCCTTGCCATGGTGCCAGAGGGAGACAATACAGCAGCAGTGGTATCGACTGACATGTTGTGCAGGCAAGTGCCCTCTCATGGGTTCTGCCTGCCTTATATCTGCCTTGATGGCCTATTTCATATACAGGAGTACAGAGTGATTGGTCAGACTCATTTGCATCCTACGTTTCCTCCAATCCCTTTAAACATACACCAGTGACAGCCTTTGCATCTTTCGATTTAGCAGCATCATGTCAAGTCAACAACCACTTTGCAACATTGTTAAATGTGGCCAACTGATTTTTCCTGATCACATGGTGTAAAAATTTGAACTTGAAACTCGGTATCCATGACAACCAGCATGCATTTATCCCCTAATACTTGTCCCTCATGTCTCACCATTGTAATTCTTAAATCCCCACACAGGTATGGCGCTTTTCACACGTACCCCTAGGGCACCATCACTACAGTGATACGGGCTGTACTCACGCGTGTACGGCCCATATCACTGGGGCCTACGGTACCCCCAACGATAGTGATAGGCACATACTCACGCGAGTACGGCCGTACACGCGTGAGTACGTGCCGTATCACTAGGGCCTACGGTACCCCCAACCATAGTGATAGGGACGTACTCACTCGTGTACGGCCCGTACACGCTTGAGTACGTGCCGTATCACTGGGGCCTGCGGTACCCCCAACGATAGTGATAGGCACGTACTCACGCATGTACGGGCCGTACACGCATGAGTACGTGCCTATCACTATGGTTGGGGGTACCGTAGGCCCCAGTGATACGGCACGTACTCACGTGTGTACGGCCCGTACACACGTGAGTACGTGCCTATCACTATCATTGGGGGTACCATAGGCCCTAGTGATACGGCACATACTCACGCGTGTACGGGCCGTACACGCATGAGTACGTGCCGTATCACTAGGGCCTACGGTACCCCCAACCATAGTGATAGGGACGTACTCACGCGTGTACGGTCCATACACGCGTGAGTACGTGCCATATCACTGGGGCCTACGGTACCCCCAACGATAGTGATAGGCACGTACTCACGGGTGTACGGGCTGAACACGCATGAGTACGTGCCTATCACTATGGTTGGGGGTACCGTAGGCCCCAGTGATACGGCACGTACTCATGCGTGTACGGCCCGTACACGCGTGAGTAAGTCCCTATCACTATGGTTGGGGGTACTGTAGGCCCCAGTGATACGGCACGTACTCACGCGTGTACGGCCCGTACACGCGTGAGTACGTGCCTATCACTATCATTGGGGGTACCGTAGGCCCTAGTGATACGGCACGTACTCACGCGTGTACGGGCCATACACGCGTGAGTACGTCCCTATCACTGTGGTTGGGAGTACCGTAGGCCCTAGTGATACGGCACGTACTCATGCATGTACGGGCCATACACGAGTGAGTACGTCCCTATCACTATGTTGGGGGTACCATAGGCCCCAGTGATACGGCGCGTACTCACGCGTGTACGGCCCGTACACACGTGAGTACGTGGCTATCACTGGGGCCTACGGTACCCCCAACGATAGTGATAGGGACGTACTCACATGTGTATGGCCCATACATGCGTGAGTATGGGCCCTACACACGCCCTCAGAGCGTGTGTACTGCGTTTGACTGCTTACACTGGTGATAGGAGGTGCACACGAAAGGAATGGAGGTGTCAGACTCGCACAAGGCTGTACATCAAGCCATTGTCAGTGCAGTCCTTCATGTGCAGAGCCTTGGTGTGTCAGGCAGTGATGTGGCACATGTCTCCTCATGTTGTGGCACAATAGATGTGTGATGAGCTGTTTACACATGTCATGTGTGATGGGGCACTACGTGGCACACTTCCCCTTCACACTTTGCACATGTGTGCATGTGCGACACACGTGTCAAGCACTGCATCACTGGTATGGCACAGTCTGCAACACCCGCAACTGTCCCCTGATGCCAGGTACACGGATAATTACACCTGACATGTGACTCCCAGTGTGCCACGATGTGACTATGTCATGTGTGTGTCATGTGTTCCCATGAGCTTTCTGCTGGTGTTCCGTCAACTCCATCTGCTGTTGCAGCATCCAACATGTGTGTGTGTGCATTTGTGCATGCCACACATATACGCACACCATGCCACATGTGGACCCACACGTTACAGGTGTCATGATGTTTCGCAGATGACTTCCTGACATGAGGCAATGTCTGCGTTGTCTCAATGTCTGTGACATAAGTTTTTGACATGGACCCCTTAATGGAAATGTGTGTAATCTGTCCATTTCCAGATAACATGTGACCTGTGCGTCTAGACTCCCGCCAGCTGTCTGTATGAGATGACATCCTTCTAATGCTGATATGTGGATGTCTGTCACTCATGTAATGTGTCTGGCTTGTCACTTACACTGTCCAACAGCTATTTCATGGCATGTCACGTCAACATTGCCATGCAACTATTGTGGCTGGCTGTTCGTAGGCGTATCACCTGGCTGGCCCACGTGTCCTGGATGTATTGCACAGCACAGACTCTGTATTAAGCAGATGTGTATTAGCTGTTGAACATGTGCTCACCTCAGTGACATTGGTGTGGTAATGTACTCACTCTTCGTTATTCCTTCCAAATCTCTGCAGAGCACCGCCTCTCCCCAGACGAATGCCAGACCTGGATGCCATGCGTGAACATGACTGCATACGCAGATACAGATTCTCGCAAGAGTTGATAGAGGACTTGACCCGCCGGCTTGCACCACACCTCCAACCACAACACAGGTATCCTACAGCTCTGACCCCCAAGGTGAAGGTGAAAGCAGCCCTACATTTTTTTGCAACCGGCACGTTTCAATTGACCCTAGCTGATGTCGGTGGCATGTCCCAGACTATGTTCAGTCGTGTCCTGCATGATGTTATAGAAGCCATGTTGTTGCACCTGGATGAATTCATCCATTTTCCCACTTGTGAGCAGGTGACAGGTGTCAAGGGTGAGTTCTATGCCCTGGGAGGGATGCCTCATGTAATTGGGGCCATTGATAGGACACATGTGGCTTTGGTACCACCACAGGCACAGGAGGTAGCCTATAGAAACAGAAAACATTACCACTCCATTAATGCCCTTGTGGTGTGTCTTGCTAACATGCTGATTTCCCATGTCTGTGCACGTTTTCCAGGGTCCACACACGATGCATACATCATGAGGTGTAGCAGGGTGCCAGAAATGATGCTGCAGCTGCACGTGGAACGAGCATGTCTTGTTGGTGGGTATACTCTGTTAGTCCTGTGTTCAGCGCTATCTTTGTTTCTTACGGCATCTCCTGACCCACTTCTTCACATGATGTTTCCATGTAGGGGACTCTGGCTATCCCAACATGCCATGGCTGATGACGCCTCTCCGCAACCCCAGAACAACCGCAGAACACCGGTACAACGACACCCATGGGCAGACGAGGCGCGTGATTGAGAGGACGTTTGGACTCCTGAAGAGCAGATTCCGGTGCCTCCACAAGACCGGCGGTGCACTCCCATATGCCCCGGTGAAGGTCTGCAAAATCTTCATTGTGTGCTGCATGCTGCACGCTGCACAACATGACAGTGGAGAAGGCCGTGCCACTCATCCTTGATCCGGATGAGCAGGATCATCCACCCGTGGAGGATGAGGGGCACGGGCACGGGGTAAGTGAGGATGAGGATGAGGACATCTGGAGTCAGCTTATCCGCAACTTCTGCTCATTATGGTGAGTCCCTGTGTCTGAGTGTGCACGCTTTGAGCCTTGTGTGACATGTGTTGCAATGTGTGTGTCCAGCTGACTGTGTGCTAAGTGACTTGGAGGTGTGTTCTGATGTGTCATTCAAGTGATGATGTCATTCCACACATATTAGCTGGGACACTAAATTTGTTAAGGGCATGGTGACAACATCATTCCTGTAGAGTACATGTACATGTCTGAGGATTACTAGCTCTTCGCTGACTTGTTGTGTGTCTGTCCTCCCCAGGTTCTTGCGGCTGTCGTCTGCTCATGTCATCATTGCCCTCCTGCTATACCTCATGAGTATGGCAACATGTGCTGGATCAGAGTTACATGCACAGACATGGTGACAAGTCATTTGGGGTAAGGAGTGCAGCAAGGCATTTTGTGGGTGGTATGTGTTTGGGATATGTGGGGACTGCTCCTGTGCATGTTGTGTTACAATGCATACATGTCGACTCACCATGGGCCACATGACGTGTTGCATGGTTCCCATGAATTGATGGTCACCCTTCCTGACAGTCATCTGTAATTGTGTGTGGATTCTGATGAAGGCATCAATGTGTGTATAACGGCTCCAAGGAACATACGGGATGCTAATGGTGGACATAGTGTGGGACATCCCCATATGAGGCTCAATGGGGAATTGTAGACTCTCCGTGTGCAGCAAGGGGTGTTAGGCTCAACCCCTTCACTTGTGTGCCAGCTCAGTAGGATTTACACATCTGTGTGTTGAAGGGGGTGTCCAGTGTAGGTCACACATGGTCAGCCAAATTACCTGTGAGTCTGTTCCAATTGATGCATTTCCCTTAGTGTGTGGCTGAGTAATAAAGGTGTTTGTCACACTCCAAGGTGCCTCATCTCTGTCAATGCAGGTCTCTTGCCACTTTGCATGTGGCATATCTGGCATAGTTGTGGAAGATTATGCATAGGAGTCCATGTGTAGTTTAGCAACATGCATGCAGTTGCTCATGGGTTAGGCTCCCTATTGGGCATGAAGTACATGGTCGTGTATGCTTTTTGGCATGTTGGTCCGCACAATGGGCCACCAACAGCTGCTGAGGGTGTGTCTCCTGTGCGCAGGTCGGCCTTCAGTTTCCTGATCCGGTGTCATGCTTCTTTGGTGATTGTGCATGCATTGTCTCTGGGTGTGCCATGTGACACTGGACACTCCTTACTTTACACACGGGCCTGTTGCAGTTGTCCTTCTGACATCCTAGTCTATGTGTGCAAATTCTGTCATTTTGCAAGGAGATGCCGCCTGCTGCTGCGGCCCCTGCAGCAAGGGCCAACAGAGTATCCAGATTTGGCAACACACACGCCTCCAGGATGCTCCTCACTTCCTCCCTCCACCCATTCATTTTGCTGTCCTCAGCTTGTCTATGCCACTGTTGCCGCCACGCGGTGCCAAAGGCTGGACCATCAGCACATGCAAGGTGCACATTGCACCACCATCCTGTCCTTGCATTACCCACATCACACTACAGTCTGATGTATCTGATGTATCAGCCACACTCCGAGCTATGTACATCTGCACATCTAGCGCCTGCTGTCAGACATACCCTGGGCACACACACGACACCTTTGCATGCTGCGTGTGCAACTCCAACTGCCTACACTGCGCTGCCCCGCCTTCGAGGCCCTGTCACACCAACCAGGTCACGTCCCTAATACTCCCCACCGGCTCTGTGGCCCAGCAAGGGCATGGGAGTGGCACTCAAGGCTTCAGCATGTAGTATGGTGCCATCGTCTGGGACATGGCACAGGTATCATCTCTCAGCATGTCAATCTACTGAGTGTTGAGGACCCCCCTCTCCACCATCACATGCGCACAGCACCTCATCATCAGCTCGTATGCCATTGACAGCCAGGTGCTCCTCACCCTCAACAAAGACACAGACATTGGCAGTTCCATCATTCAAGTATGCATGAGATCTATTGATGGATGACTGCACACGAGCCACCTGAGGCTGGACTTGTACAGGACTGAGGTGAACATCTGAGGATTGTCCCCTTCCAGCTGGGTCAAGTGCCTGTGTCCCAACCGCAAGAGCCCTGCACAAGCACCCAGTACCACACACACAAGATGGTGTGCATCATGTTTGGCTCGCTCACATATGCCATGCTAGTCCACAGCATCTGTACCTCATGCTGCAACGCCCTCTGCATTATGCACATGATCCACAGATGGATCCACTCCAAGAAAAGACAGACCATCTCCCAGGTCCATGACAACATCCGTGTCAAATACTGCCCTGCCCTCTACGGAGCAAGTACATCCAAACTCCCAGGAAACTGGTCCACTTCCAGGGGGTATCTGCACACCTCAGATTCAACATCCTGCGCCCCAGCAAACTCACCGTCCACCATGGATAGCTGCAATGGATCACTGTCTGCTGCAGGGTGACCTCCACACTCCCCACCCACACTCAGGAGGCAATCCACAACCCCGACCCCAACCAACCTTGTACGTCTGTCATCCTAGATCCCGTTGGGCCATCTCCGTGCATCCAACCTTGCCCTGGCCACCGTTCTTCACATCCACCGTACTCCAGCATACAGGACATTGTTCTCCCACCTGGCCACACATACCTGGGACTCCCTCCCCGAGAACCTTCACATGAGCCATGACCTCTACGCCTTGATGATGATCTCCCAAATACGTCTCTCCGCACAGTTCAGGAAGCCCCCCCTCAGCAGCCGGAGGCCATCACAGGTGAGTGTTGTGCTCCATGCCTACATTGAATGATACCTTGTGACCCATGTGTGTCCTGTACCAGACTCTGATCCCAGGGTATGGTTGGCTGGAGTTGGTTCAACACTCAGGCATAGTTTGACATTTCCACACACATATGTCGTTGAATGATGCAAAATGAGAGGAACGTCTCATGTCCAAAGTGAAATATTTATTTACGGTGGGGTAAGTGATTTGGTAGATACAATTGGGTGCTGTACCGGGGGAATAGAATCCAAAGTTCACAGGGGGAGATGGTATCCTTGGCATTGGAACTCATCAGAGTCCAGACCACAGTGTTGGTCATCATTGGTCAGACTGTGACCAGCAAGTCCATGTGGCAGAGAATGTCATTGGATGAGGTGCTGCTGTTGCGCCGGAGGGCCAGGTGCCAGGCCAGGTGACCTGGGAGATGGGGATGGTCCGCTGACTCTCACGGTCTTTTCCGTGGATGACCCACCTTCCTCCGGGGACCCTCAGATGCAGGCCTTGACGATGCTGGGGACGCTCCGTCAGATGAATCCTCCTCCTCCTCCCTCCCTGTGTCTGGTGCTGGTCTACGCCTGGTGGCACAGGGAGGGTTTGCCAGGCTTTGGGCGATCTGACGGAGTGATTGGCTCACGTCCCTGTGCATCGCCAGGAGCTCAGCCAGTCTTGCCTCCATCCGTCCTTGGTGTTGTTGATGACTGGCATGATGCTCGACCTGCAGGTTCTTAATGTCATCGAGGGTCCCCTGCATCTCAGAGAGTCTTGACACGACCTGGTTGATGCCTCTGGTGTCACGCCGGTATGAGTCCAGGATGTTGCGTATATGTGTGACATACCGGGGTCCTGAGCTGGCTGGTCAGGTTCACGCCTCCACCTGCCTCCACTCCCACCACCCCTGCCCACTTGAGCCTGGCCTGCCGTTGTGGGCACATCGGGTCTACGGGACCCCTGAGGGATGGCATTTGCAGGGTTGCCTGTCTCCTCCTGGGTGCCTGGAGAACCTTGTCCCTCCTGGTCAAACTGGCTGTGTTGTTCACTGTGAGCAGGGCTCCTGGGTGTGTCCTGGGATGTGGCAGGAATGGGGGTGGTGGTTGGCACAGATGTACCTGACGCAGGTGCTGCAGGGGCTTGGGCACCAGAGGGTCCAGGTTGATCGGGGTCATCCACGGAGTGGTGAGAGTCGTCGCTGCCGGTGGGATCGTCTTCACGCGGTGCCTGGGACTGTGATTCTTCCCCCCCAGTGTTGGGGGGAGATCGACGACGTTGCCCTGTGTGTGAGAGAGAGACAATGTTAATGGTGTTTCATGCGACATCTATGTTTCATACATATTCAAGTTGACACATTTCCGCCAGGTAGTTGGATGTGCCTAGCATTCCTCTCAATGTCCACTTAGGGATGGGTATGTTGCGGGGGACAGATTGGGATGTTCTCCTGAGTGTTTGACCTGTAGATTGTTTGCTCTGATGCTTATTTGGCTCTGGATCGGTCTTGTTGTGTCACATGTCCATTGTGGGAGTGTGTAAATCCGTTGCCTGCCCCGGGTGTGTGTGCTTGTGTTGGGGGTGGGTTGTGACCGGGCCTGATGTTGTGTGTAGTGTGAGTTGTCATTGGGTCTCCCAGGTGATGTGTCTGTCCCCTCATGGTGCATGCTGGCATGATAGTGAGTGTGAGTTCCTGTGCTAGATAGCTGTGCTTGTGGAGTTGGTGTTTGAGTGTACAGTGGTCCCAGGAGGGCCTTGTGCTGCATACAGCAGGGCCAAGTGTCATCTACCTTGTCAGTACTTTGCCAGTTCCTGTGCATTGTGCATGGTTATGTACCTATGCCATATGGGCTGAGGGCATTGGTGTCTGTGTCTCATTTCCACAATGTGTTGTGTGGGGCCCACACTCCCAGCCTCCCGGACATCCAGTCTTGTGTTTGTGGTTGTTGTAGGCTTGGACATGGCCTTGCCTTGATTTGTGAAGGGTGCATGGTGACGTTGGTGGCGTAAGCGTGGTTTTTGAGTGTGGTTGTTTGCCGTGAGTGCTTGGGGGACGTTGGGTGCATTTGGTGTGTATGTGGTGTGGACCCCATTGCCCCCATGTTACGTAAGTTGTTTGTGTACTCACCAGGCTCTGCGACTCCTTCGACTCCGTGTTCTCCCACCGGCGGTAGCAGGGCCATCACCTTCTCCTCCCAGGGATGGTAGTGTACGGGTCTGCGGGGCGGCCCACCTCCAGTGATGTTAGTCTGGGCATATTCTTCATTAATTTTCCTCTTGACCGCCCTGCGCAGATCGTACCTCCTGGCTTGGCATTCATGCCTGGTCCTTCGGATGGGCGCAACAGCATTCACCTTGTCGACAATCCTCTGCCACATGGCAGATTTTGCAGATATGCTGGTCTGTCTGACCAATGTTCCAAACAGCTGTGGCTCGACTCTGATGACTTCGTTGACAAGGAGGTCCAGCTCCGCCGTTGTGAACTTTGGATTCTTGTCTGTGGGCATGGTGTGGGGTGAGGGTGTGTGTGTGGATGGTTGTGGGTGTGTGGGTGTGAATGTGACGGTGTGTGTGTGAATGTGAAGAGGGGGATGTTTGTGGATGAGGTTGTGTGAAGGTGTGTGATTGAAGGTGTAGTGGAGGTATGAGTGATGTGGAGTAGTTTCTCTGTGGAGTTGTTTGTCAGTGGGGTCTGGCAGCAGTGGGTCTGTTGCAAAGGCTCATGGGTTGTGTGTGTGGGCCCTTTTTATTGGTCCATTTTTGGGTGTGGCTGTGTTTGAATTTTGGTGGCTGTGTTATAAGTGGTGGTTGTGATTTGGGGCCTCTGTTTGCCTGTTTGGATGTGCCAGGTCAGTCATTGAGATGTATTTTTTCATGTAGACGTGTTTTGTGGTGTTGTGCGAGTCGAATTGACCCTCCTTGTGCTGTTTTACAGTGTTCTGGTCCTGTAACAGTCATTTTCGCGTAGGTACAATCCATACATACGCGATGCTGGGTGAGGGTGCTGGGGTACGGTGTTGGAGTGCGGCGCGTACATACGGTGGGGGTTCAGTGCGTACAGGTGCGGCCCTGGGGTACGTCGCATACATGCGGGGGTGCGGCGCGTACATGGGGGGTAAGGCACATACATGCGGTGGGGATACGGTGCGTACAGGTGCGGCCCTGAGGTACGGCACGTACATGCGGGGGGGTAAGGCGCGTACAAGCGGTGGGGGTACAGTGCGTACACATGCGGCCCTGGGGTACGACGTGTACATGCGGGGGTGCGCTGCATACATGGGGGGTAAGGCGCGTACATGCGGTGGGGGTACGGTGCGTACATGTGCGTCCCTGGGGTATGGCGCGTACATGCGGAGGTACAGCGCGTACATGGGGGGGGTACGGCACGTACAGGTGCGGGGCTGGGGTACAGCGCAGACAGGGGGGTAAGGCACATACATGGGGGGGTACGGTGCATACATGGGGGGTACGGCGCGTACAGTTGTGGGGCTGGGGTACAGTGCAGACAGGGTGGGGTACGGTGCTGACATATTTGGGGGTGGGGGGGCTGTACAGCTCGTACACGGGCATGAGTTTACCCGTGTACATGTGTGCACCAGCGTTGGCTCCGTACGGGCCTTTTTACGTGCGATTGTGTATTCGGACGGACGGAAGGGATCGTACTTGCGCGCTCGGACTTGTGTTTTACGATTTGCACGTGAAACTGTCCGGATCACTTTCGTACACTTTTCCCGACGATATTCGGACGTGAACACTTTCCGACGCACTCTCGTAGACTCTTCCCGACGCTATTCGTAGTTATTTTTCACGGACGAATCGTACTTGCCAGTTTGTACGGTACTTGTACGACTCGGACGTAAAAAAATACGGATACGGGTCGTACGCAAATTATTTTTACCGTATCGGAATCGGCACCTAAGTATGAGTTATTATCTATATGAATATATGAAGTGGTGTTTTTATAAGTGTATAGCTAAGTAAAAGTAAGTATGATCCATTATTTGCATAAGTGAGTAGGATGACTTCATAAGTGATTAGGATGTGTGCTGGTGTGTAATGTCGATATAGGTGTGTAAGTATATTTGATAGTGTTCTATTGATCATTGACAGCATGTATGAGTGAATCTATAGGTAAGTGATTAGATGTGTGGATAGATCTAGGAATCACTGAGTGGGTGTTTAGAAACTTGTATTGGTGTGTCAATGGTTTTAAATCTGGCACTCTGTATTTTACAGTGAGTGATGAAAGGTTATACTAGTGTATGATGAGGTGTATCTGATTGTCACGTGGATGATGCCATCAGTGATGTCATCAGTGATGTCATTTGAGATGTCATCAGTGATGTCACTGACCATGCCATGAATGATGTAATATGTGACATCATCAGCAGTGGATTGCGGGCGCGCGAGATGTAGTTAGTACAACTAACTATATCGGAGGAATTTCAATGGTTTTGTTCGAGTGAAATGTCCAGCTAACTTTAACACCCCTAAAACCTATTGTTTTTTCAGTGAATTTCTAAGGTTTTTTAAATGCTAATTCCTAACTATATCAGACCTGAAACCTATGGTTTTTTCAGTGAATAAATTGAAACTTTAAACTATTTAAAAATCTTCACGTTTTTAATTCTCACTCGAGTGAGTGCAACAGTAGGGAAAGTGTTGGATAGAGGAGGGGTAAAAATTACTATTCCCACTCCAGTGAGTGTAACAGTAGGGAAAGTGTTGGATAGCAGAGGGCTAAAAATTACTAGTCCAACTCCAGCGAGTGTAACTGTAGGGAAAGTGTTGGATAGTGGAGGGGTAAAAATTACTATTCCCACCCCATCGAGTACAACAGTAGAGAAAGTGTTGGATAGCGGAGGGGTTAAAAATTACTTTTTTCACTCCAGTGAGTGCAATAGTAGGGAAAGTGTTGGATAGTGGAGGGGTAAAAATTACTATTCCCACTCCAGTGAGTACGACAGTAGGGAAAGTGTTAGATAGCGGAAGGTAAAAATTACTATTCCCACTCCAGAGAGTGCAGCAGGTGAGAAAGTGTTGGATAGTAGTGGGGTAAAATTTACTATTCCCAATCCAGTGAGTGCAACAGTAAGGAAAGTGTTGGATAGTGGCGGGATGAAATTTACTATTCCCACTCCAATAATTGTAAAGTAGGGAAAGTGCTAGATAGTGGAGGGGTAACAATTACTATTCCCACTTCAGAGAGTGCAACATTAGGAAAAGTGTTGTATTGTAGAGGAGTAACAATTATTATTCTCACTCCACTCAGTTCAAAATTAAAAACAAACAAAATTTTAACAACAGAAATATTCGAAAACCAAAATAAATTAAAAAATATATACATATGTTAAAAATTAAAATACACATATATGTAATATTTAAAAAATTAAAAAACATATTATGATGTTAAATACATATGACAAATACCTACAAATGCTATATTACATTAAAAAAATTAAAAAATCCAACAAATAAATATTTTTAATTAGAAATTATTTAGAATAAAAAACATTAATTAATACATAAATGTACTCTATTTATTTCCTACCCTATAACACCATGCAATTCAGAACCCACATCTAAATGTTAAAATAATGTACTTCCTTAATTAACATAATTAATTACCCAAAAAACCCAAATTAAAACGCGTACAAATTATTTAACTTCCCACACTTTACCCCTATAACCCCCACAACCCACAGCTAAAATTAAACCATTATAAAAGTATTACACAATAAAACATTTTCAATGAAAAACAAATAGTATTTAACATCTAATTATAAAGTAATTAAAATTCATTTACTCCTCACACTGTACCCCTAAAACAATAGAACCCACACACAAAAAATAAAAAGAAATACCCTAATTAAATATAAATGAATTAATTCATATTAATGATAAACAATTTTTTATTAATTAAACATAATAAATTACTTCCCACCCCTTACCCCATAAACCCCACAACCCACACCTAAAATGTATTACACGAATTCCATATTTAATTTTCAATTAATTAATTAATATTAAAAAACAACTAATTCTTAATTAATTAAACATACATTACTTCCCACCCTTTAGCCCTAAAATCCCCACAACCCGCAACTACAATTAATTACACAATTTCCATAATTAATGTTCAAGCAATTAATTAGTATAAATTAACAACTGATTATTAATAATCAAAAATAAATGACTTCCTACCCTTCATCCCTATAAACCCAACAACTTGCACCTAGAAATAATTGCACAATTGCCATAATTAATTATCAATAAATTAGTTATTATTAATTAACAACCAAATAATAATTAATTACAAATAAATTACTACCAACAATTAACACTATGAAATCTAAATTAAATAGTTAAAAAGTAATCATTAATTTATTATAAGTATATGACTTCCCACCCTATTCCCATATAAATGCACAACCAGCTTCGGAACTAAAAAATGCAAAATGTAATTAAAATAAAATTCATAACTACTAATAATGTAACACATATATTAAAAAACATAAACAATACTTATACAAAAACAGACATCACATACATTTTAAATATAAACTAAAATACATAACACTAATTAAAAAATCGATATTTTAAACAACTATATTTTTTCAAACAATATTAATAACTTCTATATTTTTAAAAACAATATTTCTTCTTAAACTCGATATTCTTGACCACGCTATGCTTGCTGTCAATATTTCTGAATCACGATATTTCCAACTCGATATTTGTGTAAGTCGACATTTCCATCTCGATATTCTGTCTCAACACCATATGTAATTAAATCCTGACAAAAAGCATTTAAGGGAGAGGATTTGGCATAACGGAGCTGGGGTACCGGGTTCGAGTCTCGGCGTTGGCTCAACATTCTGTGAATCTGGGCAATTCACTTAATCTCCCTGTGCCTAACAAAAATGAATGTGACCGTCTGTAACGCAACTGGTGCTCATGTAAAGCGCTTTGATACCTTCGCGTCTAGTTCGCCCTATATAAAACAAAAAACAAAAAACTGAATTGTGGCCAAGTTAAGTCATATTTTGCCCAAGTATTACTTTCATATTTCCTGTTACAGTCTTATGCAATCATACAGCCATCTTATTCAAGTACAATCATCATACGGATAATTACAACCATTATAGGCCTAAGTATCACCAACATTTGTTCAGCTGCAGCCATCTTCCATACCTCATAAGGGCTGACTTCATATGCATAGGTTCATCCATCCTACCCCCATACACTGTCTAGTTATTCCAAGTATGTCCATAATTCGCCCTGTGTTTAAAAAAATCATCTCTAGAAACGCTCTTTTTAGAATAACTGACAAATTGGAATTCTTATGTGTAAATGTCATACTGCCATGGTAACTTGTGAGCGGAAAGGGGTGGCCAAAACTACGTGTTAGAAAAGTAATCGATATTAGTGCACTTATTTTCGTTCACAGGAGGTGTTTGTTGCCATAGACACTCACATTCAACCTCTGTCACTCAATCTGACAACTTCAAAACTTGCTTAAACTGTATAGATGAATACATATGGATGGATAGCATACAGCATGCCCCACTTGCCCCGAATTATCAGATGTGCAGCAATGAAGTGCACTGCATACTTACATTATAGTTTTATAACCTTTTATTCACCTTGTAAACAGTACGTACATTTTAATTCCATATAATTACATATTGAATGATATGTGGATAGTACTGTTCAGGTCACTATATGCATCCGGTAGGGAGGCATTCGTATGCTATGAATTCGCAAAGTTTGTAAAAATCTTTTACGTGGTCATACAACAACAGCTCAATTAATAAGATGGAGCAAATACTCTGAAAGTATGGCCATATCACAATACCCATATTGTAAAATGTACATGCCACCTACAATGGTAACCCCAGCAAACATGTGCCAGACTGCCAAAAGCACTAAGAGCATTGGTGGTTCACTGCATTGGGCTACGGGGCTCGAACCCCCTCATTTCCTGTACCATCTGTTTTTGTATTTTTAGTATTACTCCGACACTGCTAGCAGCCTTGCTACTAACTGAAGAGCCAGTCAGACACTTTTTTACAGACAAATGGACTAGTGTGTGTGTGCCTGCCATTGCATTTTTCAGTGAGACTGACCGATTCCAACTCTCCCTGTGACTAGATGGAAATGGAGCAGGATTGAAACGAGGTTCCAAAGTACATGCACTCATTGTTGGTTTCAGGAGTGCACACTGCTCTGCATGCACTAAGGGGCATATTTTTGAGAGCCCTTTGTCACCTTTGCACCACGCAAAGTGTTACATGCATGACTCAGGACTCTCATAAAGATGTATGAAGCCATGCAAAGCCACCCTACGTGGCTTTGAGTGACCTCATAAATCATGAGTAAGGCGATGCTTCACAAATTGCCCGGGAGGTGTTCCAAGGGCGTTGTAGTGGGTTTTCCCATGCATCACCATGGAATTTGACACTGCCCCAAATTTTCAAAGTGATGTATACCCGGGGAAGCATCAACTCTGTACGCTTCCCAAGGTGAGGCGTAACAATGAGAAATATGTTTATTTCTCCTCAATCAATCACGTGTTTGTTAAGTGTGGCAACTCACCCGTAAGGGTCTCAAGGCGCTGGGGGGTGCAGGATCGAGTCCATCAAGGATGGGGTCTGTCGAAGAGGTTTCTTGTGAAGATTGGGAGTGATGTTGTCTGTCTGAGGTGGAGCAGTAGGGCGTTCCAAGTTCGGTGGTAAACCATCTGGATTTCTTGGCGTGTGTGTTGTTGTTCTTCTTGAGGGGGGCTATGGTGTTGGTGCTGCTGGTGATCCATCTGTGCAGAGTTCGGGCTGCGGTGTTGGGGTTGTCGTCTTCCGTGGTGGTTGGGGTGGAGTTGGTGAGTGAGGAGGTGAGTTGGTCGTCAGTGATTTTGGTCCAGTTTCTTCGTGGGAGCCGGTGCTGGTGTCTGTGGATGGTGGGTATTCTGAAGGTGAAGTGGACGCATCGGTGGTCTGTCCATGTGGAGTTCGGTGGTGTGGATGAAAGTGATAGAGTTTTCTGTTGTGAAGAGGGGGTCGATGGTGTGTCCTGCAGAGTGCATGGGTTCGGTCATGATCTGGTGGAGTCCAATGTTGTGGAAGTTGTCCAGGAGGGATGTGGTGTTGGGTCTAGTTGGTTGTCGAGGTGGAAGTTAAGGTCTCCCAGCAGGGTGTAGTTGGTGGATGTGATGGCGTGTGGGGAGATGATATCCATGATGGAGTTGGTGAAAAGTCTGCGGAGTCCGGGGGGTCGGTAGATGAGGGTTCCTCGGAAGGTGGTGGTAGGGCTGGCCTGTATCTTTAAGTGTAGGTGTTATATCAGGTCTGTTGGCTCGTCTGAGAGTGTGCTCAGCCGGAGGGTGGGTTTGTGGATGATGGCAAATCCTCCTCCTAGGCTGGTGGGGCGTTCCTTCTGAGAGATCTTGTATCCTTGGGGAATGGCGATCGCGATGCCCGGTCCTGAAGTGGTTTTATTCCAGGTTTTGGTGAAGAATGCTACGTCCGGGGTGGTGCTGTCGAGGAGGTCCCAGATTTCAGTGGCGTGTTTGTGGAATGATCGGACGTTGAGGAGGATGCATTGCAGGGTCTTCAGTTCGGTTATGTACTTGCAGGCGGGTTGAGCTGAGTCTGTGTTCCTGGCAGTGCTGCAGGTGTGCCGGCAGCACTGACAGATGATGGGTCCATGGGTGTCGGCTGGTGAGGCTAGCTTTCAGTTGTTGTTGTGGCCTGGGTTGAGTGAGTGGAATGCTGCTGGGTTGTAGCATTGGCGGTGCGGAGGTCCAGGGTTCCTGGTGCTGGTCGGGTCACGAATGGGTGCAGACGGGCTTGCCCTTGGTGTGCCGGAGCGGCGCGGAAGCACGTGGGCCACCATTAAGTAGGGGTCGGGGAGGGCTGGACAGCTGGGAGGTGGGAGCGGGGAGGGAACTGGATTGGGCTGGATGCGCTGGGGGGGAGGGGCCACGGGGGCAGCAGTGGCGGGAAAAAAAGGGGAAAGCAAGCAATAGAGGAAGAAAGTAAGGAGTGAAAAAAGGGTGAAAAAGTAGCAAAAAAGATCTGAAGAGTAGAGGGGTGGGAAGAATAGGGGGTGAAAACGTTGCAGAAAGCAGAAGAGTGAAAGGGTGAAAAGAGCTAAAGGGTGAAAAACGGAGCAGAAAGCAGAAGAATGCTAAGAAGAGTGAAAGAGTGAAAAGAGCTAAAGGGTGAAAAACGGAGCAGAAGGGGCAGAAATCGGAGCGACAGAAAGGAGTCAGAGGTCCACTGGACCACCAGGGATGAGGGGCAGGTATAACCTGCGGGTAGAGGAGGGCCTCGAACACCAAACACTACAGGAGTGCAGGGGATCAGGAGAGGCCTCACAATGGTGGAGCTGCGAGGGTGGGAGAGCAATTTCACTGACACAACAACAATCACACCTGAAATGGAGGCCTCCTTGCACCATAGTGCAAGGGTGCCTATTTTGGCGATGGGCTACCAAAACGGGGCCAGCGCAGGCAGAAAGGACATGAATGCACCGTATTGTTTAAATACGCTGAATTCCTGCCCTTTCACCTTCACATTGGGCAGGACAATAAGCGGTCTTGCTGCCCTGTCCTGCACCAAAATGCCATAAATGAGGCCCTAACTGTCTGCCTCACCAGATGGCTCAGGCTCGTCCTCTCACTCAATTGCCCTCCTTGCCTCTCTTGCTGTCCTTACTCTTGCTCTTCAGCACGTCTGAACGTAAAAAAAAAATTAGCAACTGGCTCTGTGCTGCTTTGGAGCAGAGCACACGTGACCCACTTGACGAGAATGCTTTCAGGTGAGGTCTTTGTTACAAACCTTTTGCAGCCCACCTCTTATTTCCTACACAGAGCTCGAGTTGGACACATTTCAGCGATTAGTAAAATGCACTAGAGTTAAGGAGGTTATATTTCACAATACCAAGTTAAACTATTCTCTGGAATGTACAGTTTTTTAGCTCAGTGTAAGAATGCGCTTCGTGTTAAGCTTCTCATTAAATAATATAAGCATTCAATTTTTTAACCGTTTTCACTACTCGAATAATATATAGCAAATACAACGATGCGCCTGTGAGAGGAGAGGATGATCAGAGAGGTAGGAAATAAGAATGATTAAGAAAGAAAGAAGCCAGACTGAAAAGGAGAAAGAGTGGTTGACGTCACAGGTGAGTAAGAAGGGTGATTTGAGGACAACAGAAACGATGGAAGGAAAGGAGGGCCAACTGATGGAAAAAGAGTTGACTGAAAGAAGGACCTGGCGTATTTATTACATGAAGTGAAAGGAGATCAGTATCTGAAACATATACCTGCAATGTTCATGCAGCTACTTAGGATGATGAAGATGATAAAACAAGCAGGGGTTCATTGAACTCGCTCCATCATACCTGCCAACAGACCCGATTCGGATGGTAAACTTCTGATTTTTTTTTAAACCAAAGTGTCTTCTTTTTATCTGATTCCCACCTAAACTAACCTCTCCTTCAATATAAGTCAATGGGAAAATGCATTTCCCTCACTTTAGTTTTAAATAAAATGTTGGCATGTATGCTCTTTGTGTTCAAAACCATTAACATGCTCATCTATAATAATGGCTGCTGTTCTGAATATACGTGATGATATGCCTCAAAACTATGAGTTGTCTCCTTGTCCTTCCTTGTGAGGAAACACATAAAAAGAGAAGTTATGCCAGTGACAGCCTGGTGATTCTCATTAATCTGAAGAGTCGAAGCGCTGGAGGGTTTACAGATCATGTACACTGATCTGGTAAGCAAGCATGTAGAGGCTTGACATGCAGGAAAATTGAGTAATTAAGGCATCATTCTATCAGTGCTTCTCTAGGCAGCATGTTGTCTTTCAAAAAAGACATCAGTATTTTATACATTTATCTATTCATTCAATGACTTGGGCTTATTTGCTACTCTTGCTGGCCTTTTGCAGATCCAGACAGGAGTGTACGCCCTCACCATTTTCGCATTTCACCAGCTGCCACCGGCTACAAGGATACACCTGTGACAGAATATGAAATTCACAAATGGCGAATTTATAACATGCCCTGCAAATTGTATCAACCAAAATTACTGCTGATAATCTGTCAATATCGCTGCTGATCTGCAAGTTATGTGCAAAAGAGGTAGACCAATATGTAAAAAGACTTGTCTAAAAATAAAAATATTTGCTGATCATATAGGAATAGAAATTCAGATAGCTAAGAACATCTATTAGAAGTTACCAGAAGTACCAGCTGCATCTCCTGCCTTACACTTTGTTATTTGACATTGCAACTTTTGATTTCAGTAGTACTGAATGTAGTGTCTTAAAATTAATAGGATGCGAAGAGCCCTATTTTGCAATGTGTTTTTACATGTCATCCTTCCTTGACCTCATTGTAAGAAATTGGGTTGTTGGTTGACTGGGGTGTGAGCCTTGGTCAAGCAGCAACCACAATCCTTGTCAGCGTGAGGCCCAAGGCAACCCTAAAAGAAATTACCTGTGCCCAGATGTGTAAAGAATTTGTGCATCAAACTAATCAGTTGATCTGTGCATTCCCTTAAAGTCAAAAATTACATTGAGGGTAATTCGGTTGGGTGCTCATAGGGTATCACTCACTGATCCTGACTGTCCTCAGAAAAAGCAAAACATGCACTGTACCCGTGCTGGTGTAGTGTCTCTCCTCACACTCCTCTGAGTTCCAAATTTGGATTCTTCTGTTTGTTTTATTCACAATGTTAAATTTAGCAGTCTTAATCTCTTCTTCGAAACAATGTGTTAAATGAGGTGCTCAACCAAAAATTTCATGAATCATTATTTTTTTATTTCATCCTTTGACTTGAAGATTATTTAGGTTAAATTCCATAATTAGTCATTCATAACAAAAAAGGTAATAATCAGAAATGCATCGCAGACCATGGGTCATTCATCAGGAGGTCATTAAGTACTACAAAAAGAAAGACAACTTATGTTCAAATGTGAATGCTCTCTATAAATGAAATAAAGTATACTGAATAACATCATACATATGAAATTTAAACATAGCATATTATAACGAATCAACAAACATTGTGCCGGTGTCAAAATCCAATTTCTATTGAAGAGCTATATCAGTGAATGTATATAAACATGTCTAATGTTAAAATTCACAGTGTCCTGATTACCCACCTTATTCGTATGTAATTCATGCCCTAAATCACATAGTAAAGAATTCATCAAACAAAATGTTGCAAACATAATCATTGTTCAAAATATGGTATTGAGATTGTACTTGTTAAGACCATCGCTAAGGTATATTCATGACCAAAGATATGCTGACCGATTGCCTTATTAGTTCTCAATCACATTAGTTGAGTGTTTCCTTGTAAATTAACTTGAATACATAAGTCGAGTGATGAGTTATATCTGTTTGTTAATAATCAAAAATTTCAAATCTACGCCTAAATGTTTGCTCAAATATCACTCCATCCATTACAACTCCATGACATAAGTACTTATAATAGCCTAAGCTTTGTCAATGCGATAAAGGTAAAGTGATCATAGTGGTGTCTCAATTTTAAAAAGTCATCCTCCAAAGTTAGTCGGAATAAATACCTATAAAATAAACACCCTGGTCAAAAAATAAATACAAAGAGATTTTCTTACTGAACCCGGAATGGCATCTGGAAACAAAGTGTTTAAAGGCTTTCAAGATCAGAAGGTATCCAGAATGAAAACCGGAGTGTTCATACATCGTTTTGTATAAGTCTGTATAAAAGTATATGAGAATAAATTACTCCATTGTGGCAGGAAATTATCATGATGTGCTAATGTTAGAAATGGGGGTCTCTAGTTGGCAGAGGTAGGTACCTTTGTCCAAATAGGGATCCTTGATCTGGCCAGGGTAAGGGGGATACACACTTTAGATAGCCATTGCTTACCCCCTTGGTAGCTTGGCACGAGCAGAAAGGCTTATCTCAAAGGCAATGTGTAAAGTATTTGTACCAACACTCACAGTAACACAGTGATAACACCACAAATGGACACCACACCGGTTTAGAAATATAAAGTATCTTTATCTAAACTTAACAAGACCAAAACAACAAAAATCCAACATACAAGTATTAAGAAGAATGACTTTCAAAAGGTTTTAGCAACTGAGTCCATAGAAAACTATGGATGCAGGATTTCTTGCAAAGCACCTGTCCTTGCGACAAAATTCCACAAGCCAAATAGCCGCAGCGATGCATCATTCCTGAGACCTCCATAGATGTGATGCGACAGTTCCGCTGGACACAGGGGAGCAGTGCATCGGATCCGATCGTCGATTCTGAGACGACTCCGATTCGCGGGTGATGCGTCGGGGGAAACTTGCCGCATGGGACGATGTGTGGAAATCTGGGTTGTGGCGGCGAATGATGCGGCGGAGTCGAGTGGCGCTGCGTCGATTTCTTCAGCCACGATCCCTCGATGCGTTGATTCTTGGAGCGGCAACAGGAGCTGCATCGGTTTCAGCAGCAGCATGGAGGTGGGGGAGATTCTTCTCGCACCACTGCGTTGCATCAGAAAAACTGTTGCAAGAAGAGCAATGTGTTTATTTTCTTGTTGTTGCATTGCTTTCCAGCTCCCAGTAGCAGACACAACCTCCAGAGGCAACACACAGCCACAGGCACTCCTGGCAGGTCAGAATTCCCAGCAAGGAAGTTCAGGGGAGCTTGGGGTGAAGTCTTTGTGTTTCTGAGACTTGAAAACAGGAGGCAAGCTCTATTCAAGCCCTTGGATACTTTCCTCAAGCGGGGACACAGCACACAGCAAGGTCCTTCTCCTTTCCTTTGCAGAAACAGCAACTGCAGGCCAACCCCAGACACACAGCAAGGGCAGTACTTTTCCTCTGTTTCTCCAGCTCTTCTCCTTGGCAAAGGTTCCTCTTGATTCCAGAAGTAGTTTAAAGTTCAGGGGTTTTAGGTCTAATACTTATACCCCAAAATGTCTTTGTTCTCTTTGTGCAAAGGTCTCTGAGCCTAGTTCAAACCAGTTCTGAGGGGCACTCTGCAAGTGCACAAAAACATCCATTGTCAGTGTGAGCCTTGGCTCCAGCCACACCACAGGGGGGTGGAGCCAGCATTGTGGAAGGCAGGCACAGCCCTATTTAGGTACAGGTGCTACTCCTCCCACCACTCCAAATGCAGATCAGGCCTATTCAACCTAGTGCTGACTCATTCAGGAAAAGCAGGATCACATCAATGGTGGTTGTCTGAGAGAATGCACCTAGCCGGCCCCTGTCACTCCAAAACCAGACAGTCAATACACAAACAGGCAGAGGCATAGAATGGTTAAACAAGAAAATGCCTACTTTCTACAAGTGCCATTTTCAAACACACAATTTAAAAAACATCTTTAGTAAAAGATGTGTTAATAAATTCTGAGTTCAGAGAGCCTAAACTTTATTTTTCTATCTTATCCCTAAGGGAATATATGCTTGTAAAATGTAACAAAGCATTCCCCATTCTGTCCTATAGGGCAAGATAGCCTTTCAATAGTGAAAAAATGAAATTGGCTGTATTTCACTATCAGGACATGTCACTCACACCAGTACATGTCCTGCCTTTCACATACACTACACTCTGCCCACAGGGGTACCTTGGGCCTTCCTTAGGGATGACTGACATGTAAGTAAAGGGAAAGTTAGGGCCCGGCAAGTGGGTGCACTTGCCAAGTCAACATGGCAGTTAACAACTGCGCATAGACACTGCAGTGGCAGGTCTGAGTTACCGTTTCAGAACTACTCATGTGGGTGGCACAATCAGCACTGCAGGCCCACTAGTAGTATTTGATTTACCAGCCCAGTCACACTCAGTGCACTTTACTAGGGACTGACCAGTAAATCAAATATGTCAATCTGGGAGAACCATTCATAATTACAATTTACACAGAGAGCATATGCACTTTAGCACTAATCAGTACTGGTAAAGTGCTCAAAGTCCTAAAACCAACAACAACAGGCCAGGAAAAAATGGGGTAGGAGGGAGAAGTAAAACGTTTGGGGACAACCTTGCAAAAAGAGGCAAGTCCAAACCAACCCCCTTCCAGCCTAAAGCCAGGGTAGACCAATCAATACCTCGATGGGCTTCCCTGCTTGGGGCAATAGAACATGGAATTTGGGCCGCAACAGCAGGTGTCTATTCCTGTTCTACGCCTTCCTGAACCTAGTTGTATCCCTCTATCCATACTCGCAGGGCCCACTAAGCTAACCCATGGGGAACCCTTCTCCTCACCAGTGGACCCCATCCCTGCAGTGCCTAAACATACTTTGCTCACAGATGTGTCCCAACAGGCATGCAGTACCCACATGGCCAACACAGTGGTGTGGCCCAGTCCTCCCCTGGGGGGTGACTCCTTTCCCCCTCCCAGAGGCAACTCTGTCCACTAGCACAGCAAGCCACAGTGGCCACTGACAACTGTCAGTGATTAGAGCCAGGTGTCATGCCTTTCAGGACTCTCTAACCTCTGTGGCATCAGAAAGTGGGGGGCGGTAGCCCCAGGTGCCTTGCACCTTTTGTCCATTCTCCCTCCTGCCAAGTCAGGTATGACATCCTGACACCGGCCCCCCAGCCCAGGGTCTCTACCCTGCGGCTGGACAGGAGATGGGGGTGGGCTCTCCCACACCCTGTTCCCCTCCCTGGGCTCTGCATCCCCCCACTGGGAGCAGTCCCCCTCGATTCCAGAATTGTCAGGGCACCTGTGGCAGGTGTTCTGCATCATTCTCCCACCAGTTCAGGGGTGCTATCCTGCAACTGGTACACCAGCCCAGGGTCTGTACCCTGCGGCTGGACACAGGACTAGGGTGGGTTCTCCCACACCCGGTCCTCCTCCCTGGGGCTCTGTGCCTTCCCATCTGGAGCAATACCCCCAGATGACAAATTGGTTGGGGCACTGTTAGCATTCGCCCCTTCCTCCAGGTCAGGGGGGACACCCTGAACCTGGTCCTCAAACCCAGGGTCTGTACCCTTAGGCTGGACCTGTGCCTGGCAAATCAGGACTTCCGGGGAGTACACCGAGCCCCCCCAAGGGAAACACACTCCTCATGAGTTGTGTGAGAGTCAGCCTGACACAGGTCTCCAGCTTCCTGTCCATCTGACAGAACATGAAGACCCCCCCAGGCCAGAAGTGGCCTCACCTGGCAACCCCTGACCCACTAGTCCTTCCACTGGGGACAGCGTCCCCCTCACTCTTTTCTATGGACCCATGCACCCTCCCCACTGGAGTGGTGCACTAGCCACCAGAACTGGTGGGATGATTACTACAGCAGTCCCCCCCAGTCCAGCTGACACTTTGGGCTCCCCCTCAGGGGATGGTCTCTGGGTACAGACTAGGCCCCCCTCCTGGTGTTCACTCATGGAACCAACCAGGCCTGGAGAATGGATTGTGGGCACCTTGGGACACAGCCCACTCCCACTCCTGCATCTCTGAGACAGGACCTGGGACACTACACCCCTCTGACTACTCCAGGACCTTACTCCCCTATCTCACTTAGTTGGGGAAACCCTGAGCCACCTCATTCAGGATCACTCGCAAAAGCTTCTTCAGATCCTTTGGAATCCACCAAAAGGTTTACCTCCAGTGCAAGCTCCCTGGGGTCAGATAACTCACACTCCACCGGCTGTTTGCATAGCTCTAGGAAACAGTGACTTAAAATATGCTCTCCAACAATTGAATCTCACAACCCACATATGTATTAAGCAAGCTACCCTTCGCCCCACCATCCAGTGCCTCACACAAGTACCCCACACCACTCTCCTGAGATTGGCAAGACAGTGTCTGACTGTCTCTGTCACTCAACCCACACTCTTATGGGCGGTCTCTACATTCACACGTCTACTACTGTGGGGGAAACCCTCTCCCTGTACCTCTCATCTAGAGTCGGTAGAGTGTCCCTCCCACCACTAGGAATATGAACCCCTGTGCCAGTTCCCCAATCTACCTCAGGGACACTGCACGCCACTGGAGCTGCTTCATATCCCTGAACCCCTTGGTGTATGTCAACCGCCTCCTTCAAGTCAGGCGTCACATCTCTGAGTGTGTGTACTACTCTCTCAGCACTAGACACTACATTTTTGCTGCCGCCATCTGAGCTGGACTCCACCTCCAACCCAGCCAAGCTCACTTTATGAGCTAAACACTTTTCCTTTTTCTTGGCTAAGACACTCATGGTCTCAAGCCTCTCGAGTTCCACATCAAGCTCTCTCATTCTCAATACATGTGCCAAAAGCAACTTCCTTTCTTCCAAGGCACAAGCGTTCTTGCTCTCCTCTGCCTTTAGTCTCTTGACGTCCAATTCATGATCCCTGGCCCTTTGCCTTTCCTCAAAATCCTTTGGAGAAATATTCCTGGAAGAATGATTGCTCTCAGCCCTAGAGACTGCTCTCCCAATGGGCCAATACTGGGATCGAAAATGGCCTTCTGGCACACCCCCATCCACATCTGCATCATCTGTCTCCCCAGCTTCTCTGGCCTCGCACCAGGCCCCAAAGGCCTTTTTAGCTCCTCTTTCCTAGAGTTGCTCCTCATAGGACATCCAAAGCTCCTGCAGAACTGCTTGAGTTGCTCTACTTTGTAACTACTCAACATTTCAATGTCAAACTCAAATTCTGCAGCCTCACTTGCTGGTTTAAAACTCAGAGACATGGTGTGTGGATACTCATGGGTCAGTTAAAAAATAGAACCAAAGATAAACAAAGTATGTGGTTGCGTACTGGTCTGCACTAACCTAGTGATGTACACCAATCACTGTGGGTCAAGTACAAATACAAGTTCAAATCCTCACCGCTGACCACCAATGTTAGAAATGGGGGTCTCTAGTTCGAAGAGGTAGATACCTTTGTCCAAATAGCGGCCCTTGCTTCTAGTCAGGGTAAGGGGCATACACACTTTAGATAACCCCTGCTCACCCCCTTGGTAGCTTGGCACGGGCAGACAGGCTTATCCCAAAGGCAATGTGTAAAGTATTTGTACCAACACTCAAAGTAACACAGTGATAACAAATGGACGCCACACTGGTTTGGAAAAATAAAGAATCTTTATCTAAATTTTAACAAGACCAAAACGAAAAAAATCCAATATACAAGTATTAAGAAGAATGACTTTCAAAAGGTTTTAGCAACAAAGTCCATAGAAAATTATGGATGAAGGATTTCTTTTGAAGCACCTGTCATTGCGACAAAATTAATCAAGCCAAACAGTCGCAGTGATAGGAAGCGTCGAAAAACAAAGAGATGCATCAATTCCTGAGACCTTCGTGGTTGCGGTGCGACAGCTCCGCTGGACACAGGGGAGTGGTGCGTCAGGTCCGGTTTGTAGGGGAAAGTGATGAGTCGATTCTGAGCGACTCCCATCCGTGGGTGATGCATCAGGAAAAACTTGCCGCACAGTGACGATGCGTGGAAATCCGGGATGCAGCGGCGAACGATGCGGCATCGTCGTGTGGCGCTACGTCGATTTCTTCAGCCACGATCCCTCGATGTGTCGATTCTTGCAGCGGCGATAGGCGCTGCGCTGGTTTCAGCAGCGGCGATGCGGGGAGATTCTTCTCGCACCACTGCATTGCATCAGAAAAACTGTTTCAAGAAGAGCGATGCATCAATTTTCTTGTTGTTGCGGTGCTTTCCAGCTCCCAGTAGCAGAAACAACCTCCAGAGGCCACACACAGCCGCAGGCACTCCTGGCAGGTCAGAACTCCCAGCAAGGAGTTCAGGGATGCTGGGGGTGAAGTCTTTGTGTTCCTGAGACTTCAAAACAGGAGGCAAGCTCTACTCAAGCCCTTGGAGACTTTCCTTAAGCAGGGGACACTGCACACAGCAAACTCCTTCTCCTTTGCTTGGCAGAAACAGCAACTGCAGGCCAACCCCAGACACACTGCAAGGGCAGTACCTCTCCTCAGTTTCTCCAGCTCTTCGCCTTGGCAAAGGTTCCTCTTGATTCCAGAAGTAGTCTAAAGTTCAGGGGGTTTAGGTCTAATACTTATACCCCAAAATATCTTTGTGCAAAGGTCTTTGAGCCCAGTTCAAACCAGTTCTGGGGTGCAATTAGCAAGTGCACAACAACATCCATTGTCAGTGTGAGCCTTAGCTCCAGACACACCACAGGGGGCGGAGCCAGCATTGTGGAAGGCAGGCACAGCCCTATTCAGGTATAGGTGCTACTACTCTCACCACTCCAAATGCTGATCAGACCTATTCAGCCTAGTGCTGGCTCATTCAGGGAAAGCAGGAAATACATTAACCCCCCCCCACGTGGCTGTCTGAGAGAATGCACCTCCCCAGCCCTTGTCACTACAAAACCAGACAGTCAATACACAAACAGGCAGAGGCACACAGAATGGTTAAACAAGCAAATGCATACTTTCTAAAAGTGGCATTTTCAAACACACAATTTAACCATCTTTAGTAAAAGATGTGTTACTAAATTAAATTCTGAGTTCAGAGAGTCTAAACTTTATTTTTCCATCTTATCCCTATGGGAAGATATGCTTGTAAAATGTTACAAAGCATTCCCCATTCTGTCCTAAGGGGCAAGATAGCCTTTCAATAGTGAAAAACAAAATTGGCTGTATTTCACTATCAGGACATGTCACACACACCAGTACATGTCCTATCTTTCACATACACTGCACCCTGCCCGCAGGGGTACCTTGGGCCGAATAGGACACGTTACAATGCAAACTTTTACAACACATGCCTTTACAACACGGTTTTTACATCGCAGCATCCATTACAACGCATGATTTTACAACGCATGCCATCACAATGCATTTTTGGAAACTACACTTATAACGCATTCCATTACAACGCATACCATTACAATGCATAATACTTTTAGGGCAACAGTAGTGTAAGTGTTGGATAGTGTAGGTGTAACAATTACTAATCCCACTGCAGTGAGTGCAACGGTAGGGTAAGTGTTGGATATTGTAGGGGTAAACGTTACAATTCCCACTCCAGTAAGTGCAATAGTAGGGTAAGTGTTGGATAGTGTAGGGGTAAAAATTACTATTCCAACTCCAGTGAGTGCAACAGTAGGGTAAGTGTTGGATAGTGTAGGGGTAAACATTACTATTCCCACTCCAGTGAATGCAACAGTAGGGTAAGAGTTGGATAGTGTAGGGGTAAAAATTACTGTTTCCCAATACTTAACTTATAAGGCATGCGTTGTAGTGGACGCGTAGTAATGGGATGCGTTGTAGTGACATGTGTTGTAATGGTATGCAATGTAAAGGATGTTGCATTGTAATGACTGCCTTGTAAAGGTAGTGCGTTGTAATGACTGTGTTGTAATGGTTGTTACTCCCTTGGGCCTACGTTAGGGGAGACTGACATGTAAGAAAAGGGAAGGTTAGGGCCTGGGAAGTGGGTGTACTTGCCAAGTCGACATGGCAGTTAACAACTGCGCACAGACACTGCAGTGGCAGGTCTGAGTTACAGTTTCAGAACTACTCATGTGGGTGGCACAATCAGAGCTACAGGCCCACTAGTAATATTTGATTTACCAGCCCCAGCACTTTACTAGGGACTGACCAGTAAATCAAATATGCCAATATGGGAGAACCAATCATAATAACAATATACACAGAGAGCATATGCACTTTAGCACTGATAAGCAGTGGTACAGTGCACAGAGTCCTAAAACCAACAACAACAGGTCAGGAAAAAATAGGAGGAATATGAATGACTACATTTAAACCCTCTTAACAAAAATAAAACTAGCATGCCAAAATAAATTCCAAAATTGTTCATCAACTCACCTCATGGTAAATGGCAGTGTACATGTCATCTCTACGCCTCCGTGACTCTAAATGGGAATTACTATATTTTAACATTCTTAACAAAAATAAAACTAACATGCCAAAATTAACCTTATAGCATGACATTCTGTATCAACTATACTTAGTGAAGCTTGTTAACATGAATGTCAATTCATATACCATGTGTCAATTCATATGATGTGTGTCAATTCATATTTGCATTTCCACGCCAATATAGCACAAGAATAGTCATTGTGTGATAAGTTAAAGCATCATTATCATACCTGTCAACATTCAGGGGCCGATTCTGATCCGGGTCGTAAAGCACTCCGACCGAGCCGGATCCGGAGTGTTTTCTGACCGAGCCGGAGTCCTGCAGTCCGATCGAGCGAGTACGATGCAGCCTTATGCTGTCGGACTCGGTTCGGTCGGACTCCCATAGAAGTCAATGGGAGCCGGTCGTACGATGCGTACATGGGCTCCCATTGACTGCATGGGTACGTCGCGGACAAGTGCACCCCTTACAGTGAGTACGAGTCGGTGCCATCCGCACCGTACATGCCTGTGTTGGGGAGCTGTGTCCGAGTCGTAAGGGGTCTGACGTGGACCCCTAAAGGCAACCACCCGGACGATTTGCGAGCCGGACACTCCGGCTCGCACAGGCTATCCAATGCGTGTATCGTACTGGCTCGGTCGTGAATCGCATCCATTGCACGCCACCGTTAGCTTACGGCCGAGACGTACGGAGCGGTTCGAACCCGGAAACAAGTTGGTCGGGGAATTTCATGTAGCTCGCATCATACTTGCTCGCTCGTACAGCTGTACGAGTTGGGCGGAAAACACGCATACGGCGTGTAGTTTTTCCGGCCGGATCACGTTCGGTGTGCCCTTCCGACCCAGATCGGAATCTGCCCCTCAGTGTAATAGTCATTAAGTAATGCTTTAAAGTGTCATTATCATACTTATCATCATTCAGCATGTCGTAGGTTGAGGGACCGTCTGTCCATCTCTACTGTCTATGTACACTGCCTGTGCAAAATCTGATTTTTCAAATGAAATTTCAACGTGCTATCTTGACTTGTCATTGATACATGCTTGAAATCTTAATGTAGTTGTTCATGGTGTTTCATGGAATAATATAAATTAGGAATATTCAATGCGATCAGTAAGACCAGATGGTATTACAAAGACATCCTTCAATATTGATTGAATTTTGACACACACACTGATTGTTGATTCATGATAACATGCTATGATTACATTTTCATACGTAAGATGATATTCAGTACACTTTATTACATTTCTAGAGAGCATTAACATTTGAACATAAGTTTTCGTTCATTCTGCAGTGCTTAATGACTTCCTGATGAAGGACACATAGTCCGAAATGGATAGAGGATTATCACCTTTTCTGTTATAAGTTAATATTTATGGAATTTAAACTAAATAATCTTCAAGTCAAAGGATGAAATAAAAGAAGAATGATTAATTACATTTTTGGTTCAGCAATTCAATTGATAAATTATTTCAAAGAAGAGATTAAGACTGCTGAATTTAAGATTGTGAATACAAGAAACAATAGGATACAGATTTGGAACTCAGAGGAGTGCAGGGGGAGGCACTGCACCAGCTCGGTTACAGTGCATGTTTTCCATAAAGTATTTGTGCAACACTTCAAACAGTTATGAAGTGAACAACACCACATTAAAAGGATCCCACATCAAGTTAGGAAAATAGAAGTATTGTTAATAAATAAAACAAGACCAAATCAACAAACATCCAATCAGAACAATAGAAGAAATGCAATTTTAAAGATTTCAGTGAAAACAGCACCAAAAAGCACAAAGCACCAACTGTGGATGTCTGGTCACATCAGACTGGGGCAAAATCACAAATTCAGGCCAACCGCAATGGAGCACAGGCCAGTTACAGGGACCCAGTTAGAACTGCTAAGCAAAGCACCTTAAATCCTGGTGTGCATAGCGTTGTTAGGATCCATGCTGAAGATGCGTTGTGGAGCCCAATCAATGCATTGGTTCTGAGGTGTGGTGAGGCTGCGATGCAAGGTCGTATGTCATAGTCGATGATCCCACCAATGAGGGCTTGCAATGTGAAGTTTGTCGTTGAGGAGGCGGCACTCAGTTAGGATGATGCGTCGGTTCCGAGGTGCTGTAAACCTGCAATGCACAGTCTAGCATCATCGTCGAGGCTGCAGACTGCTGAGGCAATGTGGATCTTTGCAACAGGTGCAATCCATGCAGCGATGCATCAGTTCTGCTCAGGGTGGCCCCACGCTGCAGAGGAGATGTGTCGGTTTCGCCAGATCCTCAGAAACTGGTAGGGCACATTAGGCACACTTCCAAGGGTCCAAAACGGGGGTGGCACCATTTGGCAGGGTAGACTAACAGATGGAAGAGTCCAGGTGCTGGTGTTGATGTTTTTGGAGCCTTCGTCCCTGAGGCTCAAGTCAGGAGGTCTGACAACTAGCCCTTGGAGTCACTATGGTGGTCCTGGGTTCAACAGGTGCAGGTCCAGTTCTTCTCAGCCACGTAGAAGGGTAGTAGGCAGCAGGTCGGCAAAGCAGGGCAGTAGTCTTTCAGAGCAGCAGCAGCAGTCCAGCAGAGTGGCAGTCCCTTCAACAGTACAGCAGTCTTTCTGCCTGGTAGATTATCCACAGGTACAGAAGTGTACTGAAGAGTTGGAGTCTTAGGTCAAACATTTATACCCAATACCTACTTTGAAGTTGGAGAAGCTTCTGGACGTTTCACCTCCCTGAGGTGTCAGGCATTTCCTTCCTCCTTGTCCTGGCCCAGCTTGTCTCTGGTCAAAATAGACTACAGACAGGCCCTTTGTGAGTGTGCTCAGATGGGACCTTTGTGATGTCCAAGTGTGGTAGGTGATAGTTCCTACCCCTTGTTAATTTAGAGTGGCCCATGCTGAGAACAACTAGCTTCCCTTTGTTTCACTGTCTCTGAGCAACTGTCAGCTACACCTAGTCATATGACCTGGGATCAGGCTGCTGGTACCAAATGTTTAGGACAAAAAATTTCAACTTTCTAAAAGTGGTATTTTCGGAATTGTGATTAAAATCCAACTGTACCATTAAAGAGGCCTTTGAATGAAAATTATTTAGAATCCAAACTCGACTTGTCTACCTGGTCCCAATTGGACGTTGCGGCTTATTAAATTTAATGAGGTAATTCCAATTGCATCCAATGGGAGAGGTAGGCCTTACATGAGAGAACACCAAATTTAAGAGTTTTTTTACTACCAGAACATGTCAAACTTAAAGGTACATATTCAACTGTTTAAATACACTGTACCCTGTCCTGTGGGCTGTTTAGGGTCTACCCATAGCCCATTGTGGGCTTAAATAAATTAAAAGGGAAGGTTTGGGCCTGACAAAAGGTTTATTTTGCAAAGTGGAAATGGCAGTTTAAAACTGCACATACAGGCTGCGCTGGCAGACCTAAGACATGTTTTAAAACGCTACTTAAGTGGGTAACACAACAGCTGTTGCAGGCCCACTGGTGGCATTACATTTACAGGCCCTATGCACAGATTGTGCCACCTTGCTATGGAGTTACTAAACATGCCAATTGGATGTAAACCAATTCTACCATTGTAGGAAAGTAGGATCTGCTTCTTATGGTTACCCCCACTTTTTGCTTCATGTGATACTGTTTGTGACTCGTCTGACTGGGATCCTGCTAATCAGGACCCCATTCTATCTGCTTTCTCCCTTATCTGTTATACCATGTACTTAGGTACACTCCAGATTGGATACTGAGGTACCCTTGTCAGTCCCTAGTACATGGTACCCATGTACCCAGGGCATAGGTACCCCAGAGGCCTCCCATGGGCTGAAGCATGAATTATGCCACCCATGAGAGGTCATGCAAAATGGAACTACAGGCCTGCCATTGCAGCCTGTGTAAGATGGTGCATGCACCTCTTACTTTAGATATAGGTTTCCTATATCTAAGGTTCACTGCACTTAAAAGCTATATGTCACCCCTACAGCAGCCCTTATTAATCCTGAAGGCAGGGTGCTTGGTTCTAAGTGAGAGGGTGCCACTGCATGAACAGGACACCCGTGCAGTCTACGGAGTCCATTCTCCTGGGTTGTCAGTGTATCAGCCATTTACGACATACAGAGTGGCATTATTCGACTGCGTAATGACCAACTCTGAAATGGCTGAAAGTAAACCTATTGTGTTTGGCATCAAACACTGTGGAATCATACTCCCACACCGGTAACCGGTGTGGGAGGTATGATTCCACTCCTCAGAAACGAGCTTTGTGAGGTCCCTGGTGGTCCCGGTACCAGACTTCCAGTCCCGGGCAGCCCAAAATGGTTGCTGCCAACCAGAGACACATTTCTGCCCTCCTGCTGCTGAGCCAAGCTCAAGCAGGGAAAGGAAGAACACTAGGCATCCTGTCACAGGGAGGTGTGACCACCTCCCAGACAGGATTTAGTGTATTAGGCCTGGGTGGGTGTGCTTGCCAGCGACCAAAAGTCTGCATGAGTGGCACATGTGGTGTCCCTGGTCATAGTCCAGTTCAAACCAGTCCTGGAAGCCGTTGACTCATCCTTTGACGTGAACGTGGACAAAGGACATGGGAGTAACCTCCCCACTGTCCTGAACCTCCTCTGGGAGGGTCTCCAGAATCTGTCCAACCCTCTCCCATGGGTACAAAAGGGCTTACCTGGCTATATGAGCCTAGATTAACCATGGCCAAGATTTGAAACTAGAAATCACTGAACTTCGACTGTCTGGACACTCTGGACTTCGCTGGACATTGTTTGGGCCTGACTTCGGCTCTCTCTCAGTCTGAAGCATTGGCTGTGCCCGTGCACCATACAGGCTCTGTGCAGGACCTGTGGAGCATCAAGGACAACTGAAGACATCTCCATTGGAGTGAAGGAGTCACTCCCCTGCAACTGCAGGCATCACATCACGGTTGACCGGTATGCTGCTCCTGAGCTCCTATGGACTCTGAAGGCTCCAGCAACAAAAGAGGATGGGTTTCCAAGTCCCCCGAGGTCTGATCTGCCCTCTTACCAAGTTTGAGGTCAGAATCCCTCGTGGGGGCTGCAATACCTATACCACTGTGCACTGTGTAACTTTGCAAGTGCATATGCTTGTTGGCATTCCCAAATCAAGTGCACTCTGGCACCATTTCCAAAAAAGAACTCCGGCCTCCTCACACCAAGTGCTCTGTGGGCTGCTGCTTTGTGAAACTGCTCAAGGCCCCCTCGCAACTCTTGTTCCTCCAGGTTGTGGGTCCTCTTGAGGGTCAACACTGCTCTTCTTGGACTCCCCTGGTTGCCTTAGGCCTGCCCTGACTTCCCTGTGTTTGGTGAGTCTCCTGGACCTTGCTGGTCCGAACTGTGACCTTTCTTGACCTTCTTCGCGGGTTGCCGCTGCCAAGGTTTGTTGGTGCTGCAGCCGGACACCGACCCCTCAGCTCTCAACGTCCTTTGTGGGAAGGCTTGCATGTGTCCTCAACATATCCTGGTCCATGGGGCTGTAGAGTCAAGAACCCACTCAATGCACCTGAAGCACCCGACATTGGTGAGCCTTCGTCTACCAAGCCCCTAGTCACTCCTGAGTGACCCAGACTCTGTCCCCTCTGCTTTCAGGCACTCTTCATCTAGAATCCACCTTTGGATTCCAACTGACACTTTTCTTCTTCCCTACAGTGGCTCTTCTTCGAAGTCCTCCATGGAGATTGACAGCGGTTTCCGACGCCACTACAAACCTATGCACCCGGCTTCCCTGGGATAGATAACTCTGGTACTATGGTATCCAGGGGTGGGGTGGCTCTCCAACCTCCTAACTTCCACAGGGTTTCTTCAAAGTCCACTTAGAAGGGCCATTATGCTTTAAAACTGCAACCGCAACTCTCCCATAGAATTGCATGGCATCCGTGGTCGTGTTCCCACACTGCACCTGTCCTCCGTGGGGTCCCTACATCCTCCCCTTAGGTGGTTCCTTGGGGTCCCAGCGTTTGACTCGAGTTGTCGTTCGTATACTACTATTTTAGTATATTGTTTTGTCTCCCCCTGGAGCCCACTGTGTATTAGTGCTACTTACGATTGTTTATGTGCTATAGTATTGTGTGCTTTGTGATTATCTGCATGTACAAGATACTGTGAAGAATTTAGAGTGTGTTATAATAATAAATACATATTTTTTATAATAACTGTGTGGTTCTCCTTTCATATAACCAATACAATAAGGTTGCATTCTGGTAAAGCAAGCTGCTTAACATTCCTTCAAGAATAAGCCTGAAGGCTGCTCTCCACAGCTACCATTCGGATAGCGTTCAAAGGTTATCTTTGACCTCTTAAATCACCATAAGGGTTGTTTGGACAGGTGCCCACTTTAACTAGTGGACAGCATATACCAGGCTAACTTCTCACATTGGTGGCAGTGGTGGGATTAATGCCTGCATTGTTTTACCAGATAAATCTTTGTATTGATTAACTGAAAACCACTAAGTACTAGGTACATATGATACCATCTTACAATAAGGAAGTTCTACTGAACTTAGAGTTGGGTAAGTCAAGGGGCTAGCACACCCTTTCTCCAACCTAAGAGAGTTTAGTCCCCACTAGGTTAGGTAGGTGCAACAGCTCACCACACTTAGTATGTCGACTAAAGGAGATGCCAGTGGCTCTCTGTCCTCTAGATACAGTGAGCTTTCATTCCAACAATTGAAAGCCCTGTGTGCCTCTAGAAAGCTGAAGACAGGGAGAAGTGCCAACACTCAACATCTAATTGAGAAGTTACTGTTAGATGACCTTAGGAAGACCCCTAGGTCAGATTAACAGGACAGAGTGGGTAACACAGGGAAGGAAGACAGGTCAGGCGGTGACACCTTTTATGACCTAGACTCTAACCATGAGCAGGGGGACCAAGATGGGTCCCACATGGATAGCTCAGATCTCCCAGGAGTTAGCGGAGAAGACCAAGATGGCCCCCTCTTCACCCCTCCTGGAAGAGTGCAGAATTTACCATGAAGATCTAGATCTCTCTGTGCAGAGTCAGATCACTCAGGACAGTCTGTAGGGACATCTGTATCTAGCAAAAGGGACCACTCTTTTGATAGGGAATACCAATTTCCTGAACTTGAGAAAGCTAGGCTTATGCTCAGGCAAGAGCAATTGGCCCTTGATAAAGAGTCCCTAGAAGTTCAGAGAGCTAGAAAAAAGTTGGGACTAGAGTCTCATGGTGGCAGCAACAGTGTCCGAAGAATTAAGGAACATTCCTTTGATAATAGGAACCTGAGCTACATTGTCCCTCCCTACCATGTTGGTGATGACATCCATAAAAGGATAACTGCTTTAGAAAGGGCCTGTAAAGTTTAGAGGGTCCGTCAAGAGCAATGGGCATGTATTGTGTGGCTCTCCTTTGCTGACAAAGGTAGAGATATGCTCCCTCACTGTTAGAGAAGAGGATGCTGACAACTACTACATTTGGAAGAGTGCTCTCATTGATGGGTTTGGTTTAACCACTGAACAGTACAGGATTAAGTTCAGAGACACCCAGAAGACACAGAATCAAGATTGGGTAGACTTTGTGGATAATGCCATTAAAGCTCTGGAAGGCTGGTTGCTTGGCAGCAAAGTTAATGATGTCAAGGGATTGTACAGTTTGATCATGATGGATCAGATCCTTCATAATTGCCAAAATCTGTTATTGCATCAGTACCTAGTTGACTCTGATATAACTTCTCCCCAAGATTTGGGAAAGAAGGCAGATAAGTGGGTCAGAACCAGGGTGAAGCAGAAAAAAACAGAACAGTGGTGGTGACCAGAAGAAGCAAGATGCTAAAACTCCAGATAAGGGTAGGGACAAGGGTAAAGATCCGAAATCTTCATCAGGGCTTCAAAAACCTGCATCTGGAGGGGAGTCACAATCCAACACAGGTAAAGGCAAAAAGAAACCTTGGTGTTACTTGTGCAAGGTAAAGACCTACTGGACAAAATATGTAGATTGTCCAGAAGCCCAGGAAAATCCTCCTACCACCACTGCCCCTAAGGCAACTGCGCCCCCTAGCACAAGTACAAGTGGTGGTATAGGGAACAAGGGATTAGTAGGTTTAACCTTGGGCTCTGAGATGGATTCTGGCCTAGTCAGAACTCCAGCTCAGGCTGTGCTAGTCTGTGATGGTGGTATGGATCTTGATACCTTATATTTCAGTCCTAGTAAGATGGGCAAATACAGACAACAGCCTTTGAATAATGGTAAGGAGGCCATGGCATACAGGGACACAGGTGCAGGTGTCACTATGGTGACAGAGAACCTTGTGGGCCCTGACCAAATCATACATGGAGAAATGTACCAAGTGACCAATGCTAACAAAGTCAGGACTGATCATTCCTTGGCAGTTGTTAATTTCAGCTGGGGAGGGGTAACTGGCCCTAAGAAGGTTGTGGTTAGCTCAGACCTTCCAGTGAGTATATGTTGGGAAATGATTTGGAAACTTCGACATGGGCTGAGGTGGAGTTAAGGACTAATGCAGCAATGCTGGGCGTCATTGCAGATGTGTTTGCTGTGACCAGGTCACAAGCCAAACTGGCTAACACTAAACAGGCCTTGGACCCTGGAACGATAGACCAAGGGCCTTCCAAGAGAAGGAGTAGGAGGGGTAAGGCTGTGTCTTCCCCCCAGACTCAGTGTGAGGATCAATCTCTTGAGGGAGATGATCTCAGTCCCTGTGAAGGAACTGTCTCAGATGAACTGAAACCTGATCAGATTGAGTTCTAAGGGACAGGGGGTCGTTCCAGGCCAGAATTGAGTTTGGAGCAGCAAACCTGCCCCTCTCTTGAACCCCTCAGACAGCAAGCTGCTGCTGAGGCTGCTGGGAGTCTCAGTGGATCTCACAAGATCTATTGGGATGAGGAACTTCTATACTCAGAGGGTAGAGACCCCAAGCCTGCTGCCACCAGGAGGTTATTTATAACCCTGACGTTTAGGGGCTTCCTACTCACCCTAGTATATGACATCCCCTTAGCAGGACACCTAGGCCAAAGTAAGACTTAGGACAGGCTTGTTCCTCACTTTGACTGGCCTCACATGTCAGAAGACACAAAGGAGTTTTGTCACTCCTGCACCACCTGTCAAGCCAGCAGTAAGTCAGGTTATACAACAACAGCCCCCCTCAAACCTTTGGGAGGGTTGGGATTGATATACTTGGTCACATAAACCCTCCTACTGCATCTGGGCACAGTTACATACTAGTGGTGGTAGACCATGCCACTAGGTATCCAGATGCAATACCCCTTAAAACCATCACAGCTCCTTTTCCAGAGTGGGTTTCCCTGAGGAGGTCTGTGAGGGACGGGCAGAAAATAAAGCGGGGCGGCCATATATGTCTATCAATTTTGGCATTTTTATTACGGGAAGACAATAATCCAAAATTAAACAGTGTGCACAGCACAATACTACTGTTCTCTGTTTCGGTTAATTGTTTTTTAGGTTCTTTGTCTGTCTGGTCTTTTCTTATCCATTGATATTCTTCTCTCTTTCTTTTCTTCTTCTTGGTTTCAGGTTTCGTTTCTAGTCGTCGAAAAAAAGAAAACAAGGAAAGCACGGTAAATATTCTGGCCTGTCTATTGGTTATACTTGATAGAGACCGTCACCACACCCGGTAGTGGACAGATATACTTAAACCTCTTGGTGCATGGAAACTCTCAACTTTTAGAAGGAAAGAAAAAGGAAAAGGTGGGAGGTGGGAGGTGGAATAAAATAAATAAATTAAAAAAAAGAAATATCATGCTGCTTGTTTTTGCTGGTTTATCATATTACTTAGTTGCTTTTTGTTTCACCCTTTCTGGTATTTTCTTTTATACCGCCTTCTAGACTCCCTCTCTTTGGGGAATATACGGCCCTGATGTATATGCTGGCAATTCCTTTGTGTCTCCTCACCAAATACACTTCAGGCATTCCTATTTAGTGCTCATTCTGATCTTCCGGTATTCGATTCTTCTTCCGGGCCTGTCCTGTCCCCCCCCCCTTTCTTTTGCACTGTGAATAGCCTTCTTTTTACGTGTCACTATCTTTGAAAAACTCCCTATCCATCCCGACCAATGTACCATGAAAGGCCGAAACTCTCCAGAGTTGTGGCGGGGAATTAAAATTTCCTGGGGCAAACACCACTCCTCGCTCAACGTCTCAAAGGCTTTGGTATCCTCACGTGTCGAGCTCTGTCTCCCGGCTCCTGGAATCTGCTGTCTTGCTCCACTGTCAGAATCGGCGTCTTTTTCCTCCTCGCCTCTGTTGCCATGAACCTCTGCTCCACCTTCACCTCCTGAGTCTTCCTGGTTTCTCCCTTTTATCTTTGCCTCCAACCTGAGCGTTCCTCCCTCCTGGACCGTGCTTCCTGGTGATTAGTCCTGTCCGACCACGTGTTCTCCAGTTCTCTTTGTTGGGGCTTCTCTTCCAGATTGTTTATTTCCTTTCTCTTCTAGTTCGCAGGAGTTGGGCCATCGGAGTGATTCTTCAGGCTGGAGAGGAAAAGGTAAGTGAGGGTTTGTTATTTACGTCGGGTTGGTTTCCGAGGAGGGGTAAACTGGGCTGATTTCAGGAGGTATGCCTGACCCTTCCTTACAAGTTCTTAACTGACAGAGGTACAAACTTCATGTCAAGTTACATCACTGCAATGTGGAAGGGGTGAGGAGTGAACTACAAGTTCACTACACCCTATCACCCACAATGCAATGGGTTAGTTGAAAGGCTCAACAAAACCCTCAAGGGCATGATCATGGACCTCCCAGATAAGCTTAGGTGAAAATGGGATGTCCTGTTGCCCTGCCTTCTCTTTGCCTGCAGAGAGGACCCGCAGAAGGGGGTTGGCTACAGCCCTTTTGAACTTCTGTTTCGGCATCCATTTACGGTTCCCTTGTGTTTGGTTAAGGAAGGATGGGAGTTACCTCTCAAACCTCGTAAACAAGACATAGTGGTCTATTTACTTGGTCTCTGCTCCAGGATGGCTGAGTACATGAAGAAAGCCGGTAAAAACCTTGAAGCAAACCAAGAAATGGCAAAAAGCTTGGCATGACCAAAAGGCTGTTCTGACTATTAACCAGCCAGGGCAGACGGTGTGGGTGTTGGAGCCCGTGGCCCCAGCAGCTCTCCAAGATAAATGGAGTGGACCCCATACCATTCTTGAGCAGAAGGGAGAGGTCACAAACTTGGTGGACCTTGGTACTCCCAGGAGCCTCCCCTGGGTGTTCCATGTGAACAGGCTCAAGCCATACATTGACAAGGCTGACATGGGCTTGCTCATGGCAAATGATGAGGGACAGGAGGAATAGAGTGACCCACTTCCTGACCTCCTCTCACAGAACCCAGATGATGGATCAGTTGATGGTGTAGTCTTGACAGACAGCTTTATTGGTCAACAGCAGATTGATTGTAGGAAATTCCTACTTACGATTGCATCTGTGCTATAGTATTGTGTGCTTTGTATTTATCTGCATGTAGCAGATACTGTGAAGTATTTAGAGCATGTTATAATAATAAAAACATATTTGTTTAAATACAGTGTGGTTCTCCTTTCATTTAACCAATACAATAAGGTTGCATTCTGGTAAAAAAAAAAGCTGCCTAACATTTCTTCAAGACTAATCCTGAAGGCTGCTCTCCACAGCTACCACTTGGATAGCTTTCAAAGGTTATCTTTGACCTCCTAAATCACCATAAGAGTTGTTTGGATTGGTACAGGGTGCCCACTTTAACTAGTGGAGAGCATATACCAGGCCAACTTTTCACAACCATGTTTTAAGGAGAACTCCAATCACTTTAGCAATGGTTAGCAGTGGTAACTTGTGCAGAGTCCTAAAAGCCAACAAAAATGGGTTCAGAAAACAGGAGGGTGAAGTCCAACACCCAACCACTGCAAACAGAATGTTCTTAAGGGGTATTGGGCCAAGTGATCCATCCTGTAAATATATGGAGTGTTAAATTTTGCACAATGTCACCTACTTCCTCCAATATCCATGACATATTGTTGCAATTATGTCCCTCTAGTAGGTAAAAACTTACAAGAACCAAGGCTCTGAATAATTAAAATATTTGAAAGGTGTTGCATGGGCTAGTCCAACCTCATTTTAAAGAATTGCCAAACCAAAGGTTGAGACTATTGTTTAAGCATGATCCTACATGCTTTTTACCAAACATGTTCAGTAATTGCTATTTGAGATCAAAAGAATTAGTTACAATGTCTTGTTTGAAATTATGCTGGTCACAGCCCCTGATGCTGGTTTCTGTTGGACCTGTAGACATGTTTAGGCTGGTCAGCTAAAAATTAAAGGATCTTCTTTAAATCCCTTAATAGACCTGATCAAGGTCTGCATATGAAGGGCCTCATGTTGTTTTGATAGTTGGACTGTTGACCTGTGACCTCTACTGTGGTGGTGTGAGGCTCTGAAATGTAGCGCACCATGTAAAAAGGTGTCTGAGCTGCAATGTTCAGTAGTCACCCTTTAGTATAAACTGGGTACTCGGGTAAGGTGCCCTCAACACAATATGTCAGATATATGTAACCAGTGTACACTTAAAGGGTCAGCCACTATGAACTTGATCTGACTCAGCCTGTCTTTTAAACACATGAACGCCTGTTGGCAGATGAAACCCAGTCTAGGCTTCTTGTGGACCGATGCTAAGTCGTTATAATTCATTTGAATTCTAAAAGGAACATATTACTTTTGGCTAAAGTGACTGAGTCGCAGATTTTGCAGCATTACAATTACTTCTAGTTGAAGGGTATGAGCTGCAGATTTTACAGGATCACTTTATTTTGAAAATCTGTTAAAGCGTAACCCATGATTTGTATGTGATACAGAGGTCAGAAACATCTAATAATCCATATTCTGAAGGGCCCCATGCTCATATTTAGGCTTGCATATACCCTAAATGAGTCATTTCATGTATCTGTGAATGAGTTATGCTTATCTGACTGGGCCAGGTAAATGAAGTTTGCTCTTGATTGTCTACAGCTCTGTGGGGATGTTTACAGTGTTCCTAGCTGGCAGATCAAATATTGTGTTGATAATAGGCTCCAGGAGAGATGACTGTTTGCTGATGGAGGTAGGGGGGAGTTTCACATGCTGACTGCTGCATGCATTTTATTTCATTTAGGTCAGGGCAAGTTCACAACCTAGACAAAGAAGACAAGGGATACCCATGTTTCCAGTGCACCTCAAGGGGCCCTGTTGCAGCTTGAGCGGGAAAGGGGATCCCTGGAGGGTAGAGAGGGACACAGCAGGGCTGCTTTGACCTTATTTCGTTGATTATCACAATTTTAACACACCCTGCATGCTCTGTAGGGTTAGAACAGTCAGGGTGCTAACCTATATTAGCCTACATTATATATGGAGGTTAGATAAAGCAATATTAGCAACACCAACAATACCAACAATCAATCAATCAATCAGGGATGTGTAGAGCACACTACTTACCCGTGAGGGTCTAAAGGCACTGGGGCATTAGGGGACTTTGGGCTGCTCCGGCTCATCCAAAGAGCCAGGTCTTGAGTCTCTTCCTGAATACTTGCAGTGTGGGGGTTTGTCTAATGCTGAGGGGGAGTTTGTTCCATGTCTTGACCGTGATGTAGGAGAAGGAGTTTCCTCCCACTCTGGTTGTGCGAATGCATGGGATTTCAGCCTGGGCAAGGTCGGCGAAGTGAAGGTTCCTCTTGAGGGTGTAGAAGGATATTCTTTCATTGAGGTATTGGGGTCCAATTTTGTGGATTGCTTTGTAGGCATGTGTGAGTATCTTGAAAGTTACTTTTTGACAGGGAGCCAGTGGAGGTCTTGTAGGTGCTGGGTAATGTGGTCTTGTCGTGGGATGCTGAGGACGAGTCTGGCTGTGGCGTTCTGGATGGTCTGGAGTTTGTGGAGTAGAGATTTGTTGACTCTGGAGTAGAGTACATTCCCATAGTCCAGTTTGCTGGTTGTGATTGCGTGGGTGATAGTCTTTCTGGATTCGGGGGGATCCATTTGAAAGTATGCAGAGCGTGTTGAAGCACATGGAAGATACAGCATTGATCTGTCAGTTCCGGGTGAGGGAGAAGTTTAGTATGGTGCTGAGGTTGTGGGTGTGGTCTGTGAGAGGGTGGCGAGGGCGGGGGCCACCAGGTGATGTCTCAAGCGGAGGGGGTGGGTCCAAGGAAAGGGCTTCTCGAGGAGGGGTTTGACTTCTGCACAATTCCAGTTGTCTGGGAAAATGCCTGTTTCAAGGGTGCAGCTGATTGTGCATCGTAGTACAGATGCTATGGTGGCTGCGGCCCTGTTAAAGATGTGTGGCAGGCAGGGATTGGTGTGAGATCCAGAGTGTATGCTCCTCATGGTCTTTGCGGTGTCCTCCGTGGTGACAGGGTTACAGGTGGTGATGTTCGGCTGGGTGGCGTTGCTGGTGTCAGATGTTGTGTCGGTGCCTTGGTTCTGTTCGTCAAAGTTGTCATAGAGAGTCCTGATCTTGTGATGGAAGGAGCCGAGTTTGTTGCAGAGGTCCTGGGAGGGGGAGGTCAGAGTTTTCACTTGCTGAATTCTTGTTTTATGTTGAATAGTTCCTTCGAGTTGCAGGAGTTGGAGAGGATTCTGTCCTGGATGAAGTTCCTCTTAGTGGAACTGATGAGTTTGTGGTGATCTGTAATGGCTGTCCTGTAGGCGGTGCATGCTTCTGAGGTTTTGCTGCTCCTCCATGCTTTCTAGAGTCTTTGGCACATGCACTTCAATTCTCTGAGGTCCATGGTGAACCAGGTAGCATTCGTGGTGCGTAGTCTGTTGGAGCTCTGGAGGGGGGTGAGCGTATTTGCGCAATTTGCGATCCATCTGATAAATTTGTTGGCTGCAGAGCTGGCATCGGTAGTGGTGGGTGGAGGAGTGTGGCTTAGGGTGGAGTTGAGGTTCCCTTTGGTGAACTTGCTCCAGTTTTCATGTGGGGTGCGTGATGTTGGCTTATTTATGGTGGGTTTCGAGAAGGAGAAGTGGACGCAGTGGTGGTCCATCCAGAGGGGCTGCATGGTGTGAATGTGGTTTCCTCTTCCGAAGATAGGGTTGAGGGTGTGTGCTGTTTTGTGAGTGGGGGTGGTGACATGCTGCTTCAGTCCGATGTTGGAAAGGTTGTCCAGGAGGGCGGTGGATTTGGGGTCTCTGGGGTTGTCGAGGTGGAAGTTCAGGTCTCTGAGCAGTGCGTAGTCCATGGAGGCTATGGTGTGGGTCATGATGAGGTCTGCAATGGTGTTGGTAAATGGGGCACAGGGTCCAGGAGGTCTGTAGGTGAGAATTCTGCATAGCGTCATTCTGGGATTGATCTGGATCTGGAAGTGGAGGTGTTCCATGGGGGTGAGGCGTCATTCAAGGTGGTGGTTGTGAGTCAGAGGAAGTTTTTGTCTGCGATAGTGAGGCCACCTCCATGGTGGTTGGGGCGGTCCTTCCTTTGGATCTTGTACCCGTCGTAGATGGCGGTTGCGATGTCAGGTGCAGAGCAGGCATTGGTCCAGGTTTCTGTGAGGAAGGCAATGTCGGATGAGAGGAGGTTCCAGATTTCAACTGCGTGTCTGTGTAGGAAGTATACATTGAAGAGGATGCAGCTGAGGGGCTTGGGTGTGTTGGTGGTAGCAGTAGGGTTCTGGAGGAGGGTGAAGGTGCATCGGCAGTGTCAGCAGAAGAAATGGCCTTGGGTGGTGTTCGGCATCGATAGCTGGCAGTTGTTGTTTCTTCCGGGGTTGAGTGCGTGGAAGCTTGCTGAGTCATAGCAGTGGGTGGTCGGAGGACCGGGGTCCCTGGCGCTGGTTGCTGTTGGGTCATGGACGAGCGCAGAGGGGCTTGACTTTGGTGCGTCTTTGGGAAGGAAATGCAGCTGGGAGGTGGGAGTTGGAACATGCAGGAGGGGGGGCCGCGGAGGCAGCAATGGTGGGAAAGGAGTGAAAAATTGCAAATAGCGAAGAGCAGTGAAAATAGGCACAAATAGACAATAAAGCACACAAAAGACACAAACTGCACAAACAAGGCACAAAAAAGGCACAGACAGACAAAGGCAGGAAGACAAAGGCAGACAGACAAAGGCAGAAGACTACAGAGGGTCTGGCAGAGTGGACCAGCAGAAGAGCAAGTCTCTCCCACTGGGCCACCAATGATAAGGCGCAGGCAGAAGCCTGCGGGTGGAGGAGGACCTCGAACACCTGCCTGGAATCAGAGAGGTGCTGGGGGCAGCAGCACAATGATGGAGCTGTGTGAGGGGAGAGCTGTTTCCCTGATTAAGAGGTCAGAGGTCTGCTCACCATGTCGGGCAGCGATCGCCATACAGTAGCGGGAGGGGGAGGGAGAGCAGCTGGGAGGCGGGAGCGGGAACACGCGGGGAAGGGGCCGCGGTGGCAGCAGCAGCCGAAAAGTGGTGAAAAATGGTAAACAGGGAAGAACAGTGAAAAAAGGCACAAAGAGACAAAATGACAATAAGGCGCAAACTGCACAAATGAGGCACAAAAAAGACACAGAAAGACAAAGGCAGAAAGACAAAGGCAGACAGACAAAGGCAGAAGACTACAGAGGGGCTGGTAGAGTGGACCAGCAGAAGAGCAAGGCTCTCCCACTGGACCACCAGGGTTGAGGTGCAGACAGGATCCTGTGGGTAGAGGAGGGCCTCGAACATCTACATGGAACCAGAGAGGTGCTGGGGGAAGCGGCGCAACGACGGAGCTGCATGAGTGGAGAGCAGTTTCCCTGACAAAGAGGTTAGAGGCCTTGCTCCCAATAAGACAATTCTCCACCTACCTTCTATGCAGGGAGGATGAATTAGGAGATACTGATAATATCAGGTGGCACTTCCTGCATTGACCTACACGTTAGTGTGGCGTTCTCCATAGTGGAGAAGTTCACATAGGTTGAATGAAGCTCCATTTGCAACTGCACATCTTTTTCTCTGTGGGGAATTTTTATCTTTGTGAGTAAAGCCCGTCTCTCATACCCTTACAAATATTGGGGTGATCAACTACCTTTCCCAGCATGTGATGGCAGTTACTGCATCCCTTGGAGAGAATCCTGACCATTTGCAAAACGGATAAAGATTTGTGAATGCAACAAAACTCAATGTTTGTAGGCATTGTTAAATTTCCAAGAAAAACCATGCCTTGGAACATCCATTTCTCATTCTGAGTGGGATTGAATACTGTGCACCTAATAGGAGAAATCCTCAAGGATAAATGCATGAAGCCTGCCACAAGATCCTTCGTGAATTCCTGCCAGGAGTGAAACAAGTGAAATTGGTCTTAAACATATGTTTGCAACTGGATTCGCAATTCGAAAGAATGTGTATTGATAAACCAGAGGAAGAGTAACATTTTTTATCTTGATAAAAGCATATTTTCTGGAAGAGAATCAAAGCTCGAGTCAATATAACAGTTTTCTATCAGATACTTCCACACCCTAAAAGCTATTACATAAATATGAAGGTCAGAAAAAACATTTGAAGTCTGTGTGCTAGATGTGACAGAAAGGGAACAGGACAAGCCAGTTGAGGTAAACGATGGGAAATTGACATTATCATACGATCCATGTTGAAAGTTGCAAACGTCTGGCATTATATGTACATAACTTAATCCTGTATATTCGAATTTAGATGGCCCCAATGTCGGAGTAAGCATCAGCAAGGCCTTCCAGTGCAAGGGGTTCGCCCTTCTCTGCACAGAGTCTTCAGACTAATAGGAAGAATTTGGCACAGAAACTGGAATAGAAAATACAAAGTTTAATAAACTTCATGAGGTGGAACTACATTCACACAGCACCCTTCGGTAATGCATGAAGTAGCACACCGATCAGAAGGAGCATGGTCCTTTTATACCCACACAGGGGCTCAAAAGAAGGCGGTACAAGTACAGAAGAAGGTTTTATGTACAGATAAGGTCATATAGAAATGCACAGTCGACAAGTAGGAGGAGTTAACAGTTTGCCAATGCTAGTAAACACATCCTGACAGTTACATACTACTAACAGCTGCAAGGACAGCTGTAAACTCAACTGGGCATGTGCGAAGGTGGAAGATGCTAAATATAGTTCGTTTCTAGGCAGATTACAAGAGCAGTCAACACTGAGGGAGGACAGAGCACATGGTGAGCACGTGGCAGCAGATGGCAAACAAAATGGCTGCCAGAAATACAAAATGGATTCCACAAAATGGACAAGATAGCCTCTAAATACAAGCTGGCTTCCGCTAATGCTAACACAATCGCTGCCAATTTACAACACCAAGCCTTTTCGGGCAAATCCTACCCAATTTACCAATGTGGTCGTAACTAGAAACATAGGTGTAGGCCATTGAACCAGACATGCATCAGGGCTGACAGGAAAACATTAGCTTCAGTACCCATGTAAGTAGGTAAGGTAAGTAAGATGTAGGCAAAGCAAGTAGCATATTCTGAATTATTATCATCCTTACTGCTGTGATGACATAATGGTTTTTGCAGTATTTTAGATCGAAGCAGTATTGTGGGCTGATCACAGTAATAGTACTGACAACAATAAGGCAACTATCATGTGGTCTCCAAGAATGTGCAAGTGTGTTAGAGTGTGTGAAACACAGAATAACAGGAAAAAGGTAGCAGGCATAAAGGGTCTGTAAACCAAGAACACTTTTGATCCCTGGCAAGTAGAGGGTTGAAATCTTACGGGAACAAATGCCAGAATTGTCATTTGAATCATTTCAGTGTTTTCAATAAACAGTTTGCAGACAAAAAGTCAGGGCCAGATGCGTCACTGGAAAGCACTCCTATTGATCTTAAACATTTATTTTTATTACCTGGACCAGTATAAAACACCCTTAGATAAATGTCAATGACCTAGCCCACACAGAGAACAAACTATGTTAGTAAAGCTAGCAGGGATGGGAGGTCAGATCCAAGCAGCAAATCTTTGGCAAAGGTAAATAATGAGAAGACCGTCTTCCTGAGAGGCTGCGCAGGTGCAGAAACGTGCTTAATAACAATCCTGCTAAGTAAACTAGTAAACATTAGAGACTCCCGGGAACATGAGCACAGCAACCTAGCAGCTCTGAGCAGTTGCCAGTTGTCTCCAGGTGGCAGACATTATCTCATACTGACTGAGACATTTAAATGTATTTTCAGTACAGCAACTTCATGCATAGCCTCCTTTCTCCACCACATCCCAGTAAAAGAGGTCTCTGTGAGAAAAGATGTACATTTCAGGTGCTATAAAAAATAGTATGCATAAGTTCCCTGTTCAAAAATATTAACTAGGAATTTGGACAATGTTATGTTGTTATGTTATGTTATGTTGTTATATGCTATGCTATGCTATGTTATGTTATGTTATGTTATGTTATGTTATGTTATGGGGGAACGCCCTCTCATGATAGCACGAGTGCTACATGTGTGCCGGCGCTATCAGAATGCAGAGGGCAGAGAAGGTGAGCAAGGCCCTATACCTGGACAGCGACAGCAGTTGCACCATGAATAGCTGGACGAAAAAGCCACCTAATGCACCTACTCGACTAAGGTTTGTGCCTGCAGTTGAATCCCAGGCAGTGCTTAATTTGAGCTGGTGCTTTCCGGTGCTCAGCACCGGCACTTAATTGGTTTCCGGTGCTGGGCACCGCACCTAATAGTCAACACCATACTTGGAACAGTCTACCACATGGTGGCGCTGCTCATCTAATTTAGAGATGAGCAGAACAACGGTTGTTTAGGAAAACAATAGCTTTGGGGACCTGGAATTATATGAACTATCGCATTTACATGCGAGAGAGATGGTTAGTAGTTGTTTTGGCAGCAATGACAAATGGCGACGGGTGGTGCAAAATGCAGTGGCCTCCTGGTCAGAGCCCTGGCACTTAATATTTTCAAATTAAGCTCTGCCCCCAGGACTAGAGGGCCTTTCCAGGGCCAGTGATGCTGGCCTCATTATGCCCCCTGAGGACCAGTTAGGAGAAGATGTGGACTCTTCTATCCCCACAGATGCCCTACAGCGCTGCCAGGGTAGGAGACCATAGACTTTGAGGATGGCACAGCAGAGGAGAAGGCTGGCACAGGACCCAGTGAAACTAGCTGCCAGCAAGGTGCATCCCTTTGGAGACCAGGAGTCCTGCTGAAAATGCTCCTGGTGGCCAGGGCTCGCCACCAGGTATAAAATGAACCTACGGTCATTGAAATTGGCAAATTGAATCCGAGTTATGCAGACTTAAAGGATCTGACCTTTGATCCTAGCTCAAGAAACCGAGCGTGTGTGGTTCTGCTGCAATTTCTAAACATACTCCTATGGTAGACCAGTGCCTTGGAGTATGGATCATTTTTTATATCTAAAAATACCCAGGGAGGGGGTGGGTTTGGGGCCCCCTCCTCGGAATCCTACTGAGCCTGGGGACCTCATCCCTTAGGCCATTGCAAGGTAAGATGGGGCCCAGGACATCAACCCTGGGTCCCTAAGGACAAAGCAAGGGTCCAGGACTCCATCCCTGGGACCCCAAAGACCGAGGGGGCCTGCAGTCTGCAGTATTCCTACCATCCTTATAGATCTTGGGCATTAAAGAGAAAGAAGGCTGACTCCTGGGTTGGTACAGCACCAAGTCAGCCAGGTGGAGAGCTGGCAGGGCAGTGCAAGAATGGGCTCCTTGCTTTGCCCCTCATATTAAGGGGCTGCAGGCACCCCAGTTGGGACCGGGGCACTCCTCTAAAAGAAAAAAACAAAAAGGAAAGAGACTTGACTTGAGGCTGTGCACCTAAACAAAGCAGCTGAAGTTGCTCCATAGGTATTCAAACTCCCAGCAAGGAGTGCCCCATAATGACCTGCAAGAGTTTTTGTTTGCACTTCTCTTCTTCCATGTGGTGCCCCAAGGAGGCTCAGGGGCATCATTGCCAATTCTGCAAGGTGTTGTGTGAGGTGGGGGGAGAACAGGAGGAATTAAATAAAACACTCACCCTATGTCTGCTAGGTCACTGGATGTATGACCGGGGAAGACTTTTTCAATTTCTTTAAAGCACTTTCTGGGATTGAGGTTTTGTTCTACAGCTCTTGCATGCAGGGACTCTTAGTGCTGGGTCTGCTTGTTGAATTTATTGTGGCCTAAAGTGATAAAAGAAAGACTTAGACACAGTTCATGTTGGTCTACGATACTTCATTCAAAAGTGCTTTATTGAAATTGATAGTTGAAAAGTGCAATGTTTTATATTTTTAATAAGTGCATTTCGATGCTATTGGTTTTAATGTTGAATTCTAGCATGTGGTCATCCCATGACAAAGCCAATATTTTTGCTATATTTAAAATGATAACCTCTTAAATGGTGATGGTGTTTCTGGCATAGGTGCGGTGTGGGTACTGCGATTTTGGGGGATCACAACACACTAGGGGTCAAATCTAATTCCACAATCTCATTAAAGGCAATTCCATCTTCCCGGAGTATATATTCGTAAATAAAGCATAGTATGTAATAGTGTGCGTTTAAAGCATGTACATTTCTGTTATTTCAAAGAAAAAGCACTGACTGGACAATCATGTTTTAGATTCTGCTATTGTTTGTCAGACATTACTTGCCCACACCTGCTTCCTGAGGAGGCCTTCAACTGCTTCACTCTGCTACACTGAGAGAGTCAAGTTCTAAAAGACTTACATCCTGCACAGCTAAAACTCCAAGGGGCATATTAACAAGGCGACGCTATAAAATTATCGCTGCTTTTGCGGCTGTTTTCAGCCGAAAAGCGGCGATAATTTTATCGCCTTATCAGCAAAGACACACTATCGCGTGTTTTGCTGACTTAGCGCCCGTTTCCAGCACGCCTAACTTTGCATCGCTAATGAGATGAAAGTAGGTGTGGCTGTGAAACCAACCAGGGAAAATATTGCGAAGGCAGCTTCGCGATATTAACAAGGAAGGGTAGCGATTATTTAAATTGCGTTAAGTATGCTGTAACGCAGGAATTTAGCGTCTGTTAAATTCCTGACTAAGGCATACTTAACATGGGGGGTGGATTCTGTGGCTAAGACCACAGGCCCTATCATCTAGGATATCGCCGTTTTCCACCATGGAAAAGGATGATATCCACACTATCTCTGGAATTTTTATCACCTCAGCGATGCGCGTTGTTGATAACGCGCTAACTGGGCGATAAATTCCAGAGATAACCGGCGATAAATATGCAAGCGCTAAGCGCGCTTTGCGATATTTATTGCCAGCCCTTGTTAATATGCGCCCAATTTCTTATAGACAGCTTCTTTGCTGTTAATGCATGGTATATTTAAACCTTGAGAAAATTAGCCAATCTGTTCCCTGGAAGGATAAAAGGTTTTGGATTATCGCTCTGAAAAAGGTAGTGAAATACCACAGTCTGTCATTAACCCAAGTATTAACTGTTTCGGGTCCTCAATACAAATGATTTTATCCCTCACTCTCTTTTCCTATGCTTACTACGCCAAAAGTTAACCTATCTTACTACCTTCTGCATATATTTGTTTTTTATATCTTGTAGCATCAGTGATTTAATATTCATGGAACAAGGATTGCATTTCCAAGCTGAATTTGCCTGTTTAATTTAGAGATTTTGCCCCCTCTGTAATGTGTTTTTCTGCTAATTGGATTAAGGTAGCCTCCTCTAGTCTAGCCAATAATGTGGTGATGGTATTTCTTCATTTTCAGTTTTCTGTAGCTTCCCATGAAATACAGACTCCCATAGAACTGTTTTGAAAGAGCCCCATACTAAGGGTAACAGAACACTCTCTTCATTATTTAACAAGCATTGGCAAAAGGCAAAAGCCAGACAGAGTGGCTTGAAAAGAAAGTCAGCTAAAGAGGCTTGCAAAGACAGACAGATAGAACAGAGCACTGAAAGCAAACTAGAAAGCCATATAAGCAGGACATATAGACTAAAATCGTTTACAAGTATAAGGGCAGACATGAGCATCAACAGCAAACTGGAAACCCATACAAGCAGCACATAAAGACTAAATTGTTTTACAAGTAAAACCGTAAAACCGTTCATACCAGTATGGCACCCAGCAGGGCAGTTATAAACGTACTTCATTGCCTGCATACGAAAATAAATGACAACTTTAGGAAGAACAGTGTCAAATAGACACAACTGGGTTTGCTGTGAAATACCAGCAATTAGATAAACAAAGGCCACTCCAGAAGGAATTTACAACACCAATGGTATGTGACAGGAACTGATAACCCTGGAATGTTCCCTGTGCTCAACAAGGAAGAGCTGGTAGAAAGCATCCTTCTATCACATCAGACTTTAAAGACAAAGGTAACACCAAAGTAATATACTAAAAACAAAAACACTAGTACTGAAGATAACCGTCTTGTGTGTGGAAATGTTCCTCGTGAAAGAGCATAATGCGGTCCCTCAAAGTGAAGTTATTCACAGGCTGAGGTGGGCTGACCCCCCTACTCCATGCTGTATGCTGTAGTTGGCAGAAGAAAAATGTCAATGACACAAAAACAGGTCAGTGGAATGTTGACAGTTGGCTGAAAGCCCCTTTAAAAAACTATATCATACTTATATTTCTTTTTAAAGCAGGATGGCTATTCTAATTCGTTATCAAATTCTGCTTGCTCCAATGCATGACCTTTGACTATCCAGCAGGAGAGTGGCTTATGATTTCCAAGAGTAGATTCAGAATTAGAATACATTTTATTGTTTAGTTCGTTAAAACCATAACAATATACCAATAGGACTAAATACATTACACCATTAAAATTTACATATTAAAAGTTTTGGGTTGCAGCAGTGCCATAAATACACAGTTAGGGTATACAGGGTAAAAAGTTATTCAGTGCATAAGATACTGGAAAAAAGACGTGGAACATAGTCTCTAAAGTGCCATTGTGATTCACCACTAACCGTCTTTTAATACTTTCTTGTATTTGATAACAAATTTTACTAAGTGACAGTTAAGCTGTGGGTCATTTGGATCAAGACTTAGTATTGCAGTTCTACAGGTACGAATGCCTCTTGTGTTAAATAGATTTTTTCAGCAATTGGCGACAGTATAGACTTAGCACTGGGCAGATACATATTGAATGAATAAAGTCCTGTGTTGGAGATCCACAAAGGCTACATGCCTTTGGGCCCTGATACCTCCAGCTTGGTTGGTCTGCATTTGACAGCAGCATTACAAATCTTTAAGTCTTTAAGCGAGAAGAGAAAGATAGACCAAAGTACGTTGCTGGTTGCGGTTTTGTGTACGATTGCAGGGCCATCCATGCATGGGCTCGCCTGCTTAGCTTGGCTTTGTCTTCCATTAATGAATGCTTCCTTGCCGCTTTCTTTAATATTTGTTGGAAAAAAGAGAATGGTAGGTTCTGCTGCCAAAGATCTACTGTATTGGTAAGCTTTAAAGATGATTGTAGGTACTTGGTGAAGGCGGACTGGGGATCGTCTTGTAGTGCCTTCCAGAGTGCATTAATAATCTGATTTTGTTGGTTACTCCAGATTTTATACCAGGTTTTTATTGTAATGTATCTTCTATGTAGATGATGCTGTTGCAGCCCAAATTCTACCTGGACCTCTGCCGGTGAGGAGTTGCGGGATAGGGAGTATACTGTTTTGTATTCCCGTATTTGAAGGCTATCCAGGATCACCGCATCTTTCCCATGTGGATTTCACTTGCGTAGGCTACAGTTGGTAGAAGTTTTGCTTTAATTACCGCTAAAAGTTGAGTAAACGATGGGCCTTTTAGACTCTTTGATATTGAAAAGAAAGCAAATATTAGACCATTTCCCTTTTCAGTAAGGTCTCATTCTTCTTTTGAAAGGTTAAACAATTGTCCAAGTATACACCTAATTATTTGTAACTGCTAACCACTTCCAGTTTTGTGTTGCTGATTTTGAATGATGACTGTTTGTGGACGCGGTGGCTTATAATCGTGGCTTTAGTTTTTGTGGAGTCTATTTCTAACAAGATCACCTTAGCGAAGTTCCACAGTTCGTTGATCACCCTTTGCAGGATGATTCTTGTGTGCCTTAGGAGCACTATGTCATCAGCATAAAATAGAAGCATTATAGGCAGTGTGCCCAAGCGTGAAGGATGTGAGTTGGTCTCGTCTAGCCTTGGCAATAGGTCGGCCATGAAAAGGTTGAACAGGTGTGGTGCAGCCTTGTTTTAGGCCCTCGCTCGTGTAGATTTTCCTGGTAAGCCTTTTTCCATCAGCTATTTTAACTTACATCCACGTTTTGCTGTATAGTTGCATAATAGGTCCCAGTATTGCTTCCGGAAGGCCCCACTGCTTCATCTTGTGACATAAGATGCCTCTGTTGCCTCGGTCAAATGCCGCTTTAAACCCATGAAACATAAGTACAGATTTGTTCACTGCTGTAAGCTCTTGTCTGCCAATAGGCCTAGGGCAAGTATGTTTGTAGTGGTACTGGTGCCCCTGTGGAATTTGGATTGGTTGACAGGGATTTTGTTGTTACTCCCGGACCAGCTTATTAAGTCTGCCAGGATCAATGAGGCGTAATATTTTGCTTCAGCGTCTATTAAGATTAAGACAATCAGTCGATAATTAACTGGATCTGTTCGTTCCCCACCCTTCTATACTGTATTGATTATTCAGCCTCTGAGGCTCTCCAGAAAACTGTTTGTGGTGCCCACCTCATGGAACAGTCGGAACAACGGGACCTCCCAAAAATTAGGGTCTTGTTTATAAATTGTTGAGGTAAACCGTTTGGGCCTGGTGCCCTCGTCTAATCTACCCTTGGCTATGAAATTGTATATTTCTTCTTCAGAATACTGCATGAGGGATTGATCTAGTGCCATAGTGCCCTTTGGGGTACTCCCTAGCTCTTTGGAAGTCATGACTGTTGTATATGCTTGGTTGCTCTGCTTTGGTAGGCCTGTTATTTCTGTAGGTAATGTGTATTCTACTGGATTTGTTGGCCTAGACTGTGTTGTTGTGTTTGGTCCTTAACAAGGGAGTAGTTTGGTATTTCCTGCACCTCAGTCCTTTTCTCAGCTAATATAGTGAAAGTGGTGATTAAGTGATGTTCCCAAGCTGACTCTGTGATGCAGGTGACATTTATTACCTTTGAAGATCTTACAAGGGAGTTTACTTGTTCCCAAACTGCTCTAGCCTTTGATCGTCTGGCATTAAATAGAATTTTGGACCAAAAGTTGTCCCATTGGGATCTTTTGTCTTCCCAGAATTGTTTTTTTATACTGCTTCTTAAGTTTTTGTATTTGTTCCCATGTCATTTTAGGTATGTTGGTGCCCCTTGTGGATCTGATCGCACCTCTTAGCTTTTTTCTCAGGTTGCTGGCCGTTCTGCTCAGGAATCTGTGTTGGGCACCCTTTGTGCGTTGGTGCGATTTTGTTGTCGGGGCTTCCTGCAATAGGTTTGTCAGAAAGGTGGCCCAGGTTTCTATCACAGACCAATTCTGTAAATCATGAGTTGCTATCAGTTCCTTTACCCTCAAGGCTATTTGAGTGAGTGTATTGCTTGTCCATCTTAAATGTTTGAGGTTAATCATTGTTGTTGACCCTACCTCAGTTGATGCTTTCATATGCCTTGGAAAGGAGGTTATCAGTTCGAGATGTTGTCATGAATGGTCAATTTCAGTGGTGTATATAATCAAAAATACGTTTGTTTGGGCAAGCAGCGGCAGGGTGACAATTGTGTAGTCTAATATGGAACAGGCATTGGGGCGTGATAAGTGCAGATCGGAGGTCGATCCTGTTCAGTTCTACATCTTAATACTCTCATCCCTAGATGTTCAAGGTCTGTCACTAATTTCTGGCCACCTAAGTCAGATCGTTTGAGAGTTCATTGGGCTTGAGATTGAATTATTCAAGTTGCATTAGGTGCTGTTATGTTGTCATCTTCCTCTGGGGTGTATATTAGATTTGAATTGAAATCGCCTGTTAATATCATTTCCCATGCAGGGTGTTCGAACCGGAGTTCTGCTATGGTAGCGACTAATGTTTTGAATAACGCTTTTTCAATCTCTTGTTTTGGATGTGCTTGGACGTTTCCAAGAGTAACAAATTCACTTCCATTATAATGCTGCAATCAGAGCGTTCATTCACATTGTTGATATCATCCAAAATATTTGACTCCAAATGAACTGCATAGCAATACATTTATCTGAATCATTGTTATCTTATTGCACATTTCAGTAGAAAAACAAATGCAGCATTCTCCAAGACAGCATTTTCTTTGCCTGACTTTTGAATCATTATTAAACGTCACTAAGGTACTGTTGCACAAACCTATTTTGCAAAGCTAAGATACACAAAATAGGTGCATTGGTGAATGCAAAACAGATTTTTACTTTGTGGTAATTGCATTTTAGGAGTCTGTCAAAATGTAATGGCTCCTAAAATGGCCCTGCGAATTGGTATGAGATGTATCAACGTTATGCAACCATAATCAGACCGCCAATCAATAAAAACGTACTAACTCCCCAGTTAGTATTTGCCACAGCCCCAGGGCATATATTTAATAATGCGGGAGGCACGCACGGCCCCACTGAAGCCCCGTGGACCACCACCTCCCCGGGGCAAAACATGACACAAATGCGGTGTGGCCACGCTGTTGCCCTACAGCCCAGGGGACAGCCACCTCCCTGGGGCTAAATATAATAATAATGTAGGGGCTCTGCCCCCCCCAGTCCTGGGAGCCACTATCTCCCCAGGGCAAATGGTAAAAATTAAAGTGTGGGTTGAACGTCCTCCCCTTGCAGCCTCGGAGACCTCCACCTCCCCGGTGTTGTGTTCTGTAAAGGAGGGGGCTGCACAGCCACTCTTCTGGAGCCAAAGATGGCCTTGGGGACTGCTAGCCCCAGGACCCACTCCTGCAATATCCTGGACTATTTGCAATGGCTTGGCTGGAGCATTACCGCTCCCGCCAAGCCATAGCAAACTCTGCTCTGAGTAAGCAAGAACATGTAAAAAGCTCTTGCTTACTCGAAGCAGAGCAGAATTGCTTTTGGAAAGAGCGATCTGCATGTTCAGCAGCTCCCTCTGTCCTAAAGCAATGCCAGCTTCCACAGGACGTGAGGACATGGCAGCAGTCCTCAATGTGAGAATCTTGGTGCCCTGGACCAAGTGCGCTCTCAAACAGGTATTTATTAGCAGAGAATAACTTTAAAAAATCCCACAGCAATACAAAGCTGATGCGTTTCGGGCTTCACACCCTTTGTCAAAGGCATAATGTGTAATGACGGCAACATTTCTTCCAAACACAACCCCATTTGTAACTATTATCACCTTATGCCAAAGATTCTGAGTTTGGTAGTGCATGTGTTCCCCATGAGGGTTGCCCTGATCGCACATTACCAGAAGTAGTTTCCCTGCTAGTGTGATTCACCAAAACGTTATTCTCCATTGCTTTGACCCCTGCTGTTCCACATAATGCTGCCCAAATAAACACGCTGCGGACCCGTTTTCCTCTCACGGTGGTGACACTTCACGTTTGTAACTATCATCATGCTCAGGTGAGCGAGCGGCTTATGCCAAGGGTTCTGTGCATGTATCCATTGCTTTGACCCGTGGTGTTCCACATTAAGCAGCCCAAATATATATATATACATATGGAACAAGAAGAAAAAAGTCCTAGGACAGTGCATAAACTCTAGGATTAAAGAACTCTTAGGACATTACAAAACCCTGTAATTGAGCTTAGCCTTACACAAGGAGATAGCTTATTAACAGGACAAGTACTTCAGTGCGGAGATGGCCAGCTCTTATAAGAACAACTCACATGCAATTCAACCTGTGAATTCTGAACATCTCCACTTACAATACCACCATTTAGAGTTTTAGCAAAACTTGATACACTGCAAGCCGCTCCACCATCCACAACCACAACATTCTATTACATTGCTATTAGGTGCCCACTCTGTTTTTTGTTACATAAATCAGTTCTCCCACATTTCATTTCCTCTCTTGTGCAGAATGCTTTTCATCAGAATTACTTTTTGATCTCTTCTGGTGTTCACTTACACTCTGTGTGGATTTCTAAAGCCTGTCAAGACCTTGGGCCATATGTAGGAAGCCAAATACCGGTCGGTAACGGCCGATTTTCGGTAAATATACCGTTACCGACCGGTATTTTGGCTTTTGCTATGTAGGGGGCACAATTCAGGATTCGGTAATTTACCGAATTGGTAAAATTACCGAATCGGTAAAATTACCGAATCGGTAATTTTACCGATTCGGTAAATACCGAATCCTGAAATGAGATGTAGGGGGAGTGTCTCGTTGGTGTGGGGATTCGTTATTTACCACCAACTAAAAGTTGATGGTATATGACGAAAACCTGTAAAAAAGCATTTTGTGCAATTTGAAGTGTGCAATGTGGCAGACATACATGCCCTTAGGGCATGTATGTCCGCCACATGTGCACACATGCAGGAATCAGGGGTGCAACAGGGTGTCAATGTGACACCCTGCCACCCTTGAATGTGCTCCCCCCATTACCGAATCGGTATTTACCGATTCGGTAACGAGGCATACCTTCCCATTGATTCAATCAATGGGAAGGTATGCCTCATTACCGAATCGGTAAATACCGATTCGGTAATTACCGAATTTCTCCGATTCGGTAACAATTACCGAATTATTACCTACATACACTTTACCGATTCTAAAATACCGAATCGGTAAAATTCGGTATTTTAGAATCGGTAAAGTGTATGCCACCTACATATGGCCCCTTGTGTCTTATTCGTTAACCATAACGGGTCATGCTTGGAGCCTGACACTCTAGCTTTGAGACACAGGAAAAGAGACATCCCTGTCACACTATTAAGGGGTCATCGATGCACCCAAAGATTTTCTTGAAACACCCCTTTGAGAAATACTCCTTTTTCAATAGCAGTCAAAGCACACTGCTTCACCAACCTGTTCATGCGTTCCACCAGACCATTTGCCTGTTGAGCACGAAGAGCAGTAAGCAATAGAGAGCTCATTTAAAAACTCTATCTCCTGAGATATGAACTGAACCCGAGAAGTAATGGTCTTAGGAATCCCCTTACAAATGAAAACATCACCAAAAACACCAAGACACTCCTTTTGTTAACAGAACTGACACAACAAGCTGTAATAATCCTCGAAGAATAATCCTCTAACACCAAAACAAACCTCTTCATCTGCTGTAACAATTCAGAAGGACATATTCCAAGGGTCACTAGGTATTTCCACTTGTAATAATGGAGATGTCATCAAAAACTTGGACTTATCACTGCATGCCCATTGTAAGCAATCCTTCACCAAAATTTCAACCTGCCTGTCAAGCCCAGACCACCAATAATGCTCTCTCAATCTAGCTCTGGTTAGACTTCTGCCGAGATGCTCTTTGTGGGCTAAGTGTATGATCTTACTCCAAAATACAGCAGGGTAAACTTCCAGGAAGGTCAATCTTAACCATTAAAACCAAATATCTGTTTCCATACTGCATCCTTGGAAACCTCACAATTTCACTCCTCTTTGGCCAAAGCTGTATCCTTGACCCTCAACACAGGAAGCCCAGAATTTGCGAAAATTGGCTCACTTAGTGGAAGTCAGGACAAACAGTCTGCTGGAGCATTGTTTCCCACCTGGAAGATATTCTACTTGGTATAGAACTCCAAAATCTTTCAACCCATCATTTTATCCTATGAGCAATACTATCAATGTTTTTGAAAGAAAATATGTGAACCAAAGGTCTATGGTCAGTCCTCAATTCTAAAAGTTAAGCCCCACAGGAAAATTTGAAGTGTTTAATTGTCCACAAACAGGCCTCTGCTAAGCTAAAGAAAGACCTTGCTTGATCTTTATCAGTTGGCAATGGCCTCTTCACAATTGAATTATTGATTTTCAACTTAAGATGAATGCCATCCCAGACACACTATGGCCTAAATATGAGACTAAACCCACCCTGAATTAACATTTGTCTCTTTGACTGTGTGTCTATTGTCTCTTAATCTGACCAGCACTCGTCTTAGTGCTCCATCATGGCTTTCGCTGTCCTTACCAGAAATCAAAATGGCATCCTGAAAAAGTATAGCACAGCCAATCCCTTTAAATACCTCCTTATCACTTTCTGAAATGAACCAACTGCAAAATATGTAAGTGCCCTTGAATCCTCATGAAGAAGCTCCTGATGGTAGGCAACCAATAGGTCCATTACACTAAATATAGTGGCTCCATTCAACGTTGCCAAGGCCTCTGGTATATTTGGTTATGGTTGAAGATCTACAAAAATATATTGGCAAAGATCTCTAAGATCCATGCACATCCCTAGTTTTAGACCAATGTCTTTGGAAGCCAATACCACAGGTGCTAGCCATTCTCATGCTTCAATCTCTTCTATTCCATCCATACATAACAATCTGTTCAAATCATCTTGTAAGATTTGGATCATTAAGTTTGGCACCCTCCTGATTCCGTGCACACCAGGCTTGGCATTCGTTTTCAAGATTATTTTTCTTTGTTTGAAATTCTTCAATAGGCCCAGTTCTTCTCTAAAAAGGTCTAAAAAATCCTTCATTACATCATTATAATCACTTAAATTGGCAACTAGCAGTGCCTGATCAGGAGGGTTGAGATTGAGGTGAATACCAAGGTCACCTTTTATGGCCACATATATTTTTCCCACACTCTCTCTACCTTTAAACTTAGATTTTAATACTGTATAGACAATAAGCTCATTTTTATCCCACCATACCCCTGAGGATGTATGTCAGTGGTCAGCATTGTCAAATTCTAATTTCCAACAATATCCTCCCGATTCCTATCTCCCAATATTATGAAGGATGACCCAGAGTCTGCAAGCACAGTCTGGTTCATCATCAACCTCATTATTCAATTGTTTAACATCAGTAGCTATATGAAAAACAGTCATGACATTTTCATCAGGAAGAACTTCACTCAACATATTAACTTTGGAATCACAGCTGAGCAAAATGGCCCTTTTAACACAATTCCTACATAACAAATTGTGTGCATAACAAGTTGGGCAACGGGACAAATGATTAGGGCGACCATATTTAGGACACTACAATTTGGAGTCTGTGCCTTAGCTTACATTCACTTCATTTGTTTCATTTCCCAGTCTTTGCATAACTCTGTTATCGCTGAGGTTTTCATCTTCATGTTTCGCTCCCAAAACTCTTTTAACGAGGTAGGATTGGAAAGATGCATTTCTTTAACCTAATACAAAGTATGTTTGATACGGCCTCCTTTAAAGAAGGATTTATGGTTAACAGTTTTTCTTGCACTCACAGATCAATAGAGCAATGTACCAATTGGTCATGGATCAGCATATCAGTCAGTTCACTAAATTCAAAGGCCCTCAAAAGACTCTTTCACTTGTGCTCTTGTGAAGAACTTGTGTCTCTCAATTATGATGTAAATGCGAGAACTCAAATGTTTCTCCATAATCACCACAAACATTCAGAACACATCTCTGGGTTCAGCGTTTCCATTACCAATAGCTATTTCATCCAGACCCTCATAAATGTTTCAACCCTCAATTCTCAAATGTTAATGGTAAGTCCCTTGCTTCCCTGCTGGTGAAAATTTCTCCCCTCCAATAGCTGATAAGTAAGACTCAGAGAGGTGTTTGCACTTTATCCAAGGCAAAAATGGCTCCCCAGACTCAGATAGAAAGTGAAGAGGTTGCAACATTCAAACTGCAGTCATGACTCCAAAAACCCTAAGGAAATAATAGAGCACAAATACATTGAAAATTAACTAACATAAAAAATTGAAGCAATAATTTAAATTAATGAACTAACACAAAATTAAAATAAGAACATACATAGAGGACTCTCATTATTGAGCAGCATCATACCACACAGCTGCTTGGTTTAGTAACTTCCCACAAGTTGCCAGCATGAGCAACATCTACACTTAAAGATTACTCAGCATGCTGATCTACCACTGCTAGGTTGTGCCCACCAGATGGTCTCGGAGGACATCTGAAGCCCAATAACATACATTTTGACTGTTACCTTGAAATAATTATTCATTTCGGACAATAGCCGTAATCTTGAGGCGGTTCTTCAATAAGCATATGATGTTGGGTGGAGCAGCGTGGGGTCAAAGTGTTGTGTGTGACCTCTGACTCTCGCATAAATGTGAAACAACCCGAAGGTTTCAGCTCCACTTCTTTCTTACTACACTCCAAACGGGACTGCAGTATGTATCTCTGACAAATATCAAGCACAGAGAAGAGACTTTCAGCTCACGGAATGCGGAAGCGAGTTTAAAAAATAAATGTATACCATTCAAAGTGTCACGGCCTAAAGAAGGGAATGGCCAACAGGACAAAATTCACTCATAAGCAAGGAAACAAGGCGACAACATGCCAACATTCACCCGCATCTACTTGTAATCCACAGTATTGGCCTCCGTTCCATACAAAACCTCAAGAAATTAGTGACAGTATCTTTTCTTGTCCACTGAACTTCCAGGGCATGTATAGACTTTAATGAAAGTTGCCAGTGACAACCTGTAATTACAGGTTGCTCAACACCTGCATTACAAGTCATACATTTGCCAATCCAAGTGATTCCAAAAATGTATTGGTCATCAGTATCTTGGCATAACTTTCAAGAACCAGAGCAACCCCAATTTACTCCTGGCTGCTCATTCCAATATCCCCTACAGAACACAACAGGCTCACTTTCTTTTTCGAGGTGCTGTTTATGCACATGACTGCTTTTTTCTGATCTTGATGCACAATTGTGATTCTGTTGTGTAGAGTTGGAGAAGACCCTGCTGTGCAAAGTCAACAAATTATCATAGATTAAATGCTGATACAACACATTAAGGTACAGTGCATATGAAGTAACATGTGTAAGCATAAATACTTTGGGCCTCATTTATGGATTTTTTGCCATAGGGCAGTGCAGCAGGCCTTGCTGCTGCACTGCCTATGGCAAAAGAAAAGGGCAGGAATGTGCTGTATCTATTAGTTGCGGCACATTCCTGTCCTTTCCCCTTCTGACGGCACACAGTGGGCTTCCGTGCACCAACGCAGGCATCTTTGCACCATGGTGCAAGGGTGCTTACTTTGGGGGATTATGTTTGCACAGGAAGGCTTTTTCCTTTTTCTATGTGTGCTGCAGAATTCAGCACACATAGAAAGAGGAAAAATGATGAGAAAGAAAGATATTTCTCCTCATTGCGCCTTCCTTATACCTCCCCTGGGGAGGTGTACGTTTTTGGTGCTGCTTCAGACTTACGAATTCCCATAAATTGGGGGGAGTGTCAAAAAGCCATGGATGTTATTGGGAACGCCCCCAGCAACACACATGGAACGTGTCTTTCACACTGTTTTCTGTATGAAAGGGGCACATATTTATAAGGCCATGAAAAGCCATGTGGCCATATAAATATGCCAGTGGCACATTGCGCCACCGGAAGCTTCCTGCGCAAAAACAAGAGGCTTTTTCCTCTTTCTATGTGCGTTGCAGAATTCAGCACACATAGAAAGAGGAAAAACGAGGAGAAATAAAGATATTTCTCCTCGTTGTGCCTAACTTACGCCTCCCCTGGAGAGACATACGTTTTTGGCACTGCCTCAGACTTACGATTTCTCGTAAATAGGGGGCAGTGTCAAAAAAACATGGATGTTGCTGGGAATGCCCCCAGCAACATCCACGGAACGCCCCTTTCACACTGTTTCTGAGTGAAAGGGGCACATATTTATAAGGCCATGAAAAGACATGTAACGTGGCTTTACGTGGCCTTATAAATATGCCAGTGACACATTGCGCCACCGGAGCATCAAACAAGCATTGGCATAGCCAATAGGACTCGCTTTTGGGACCTTATAAATGTTTAGCCAGAGCTATTGTCTTTGCAAATCTGTTTAAGCTATGTTGTAGAGACAGCGTGGCAAGAGGGCGCACTCTAAGGCTGAGGACAGCATCTGTAAGACCCACTGAACAATGTGTGCACAGTAACAGTGGTACAATGTGCAAAGCATAAAACTGTACAAAAATGTGGCGCAGATGCATTAAAAAATGTCTTGAGTGTATACAGTTGGTGTGCATCGTATTTTACACAGGGTGATCCAGTGCTGCACCCAGAGGCTCCTGCACATACGAGTGCAGTTTTACAACATATGACTCATACACAACTTGCAGTGGGGCAGGCACTGTGATTTCTGAAGTGTTAGGCACAGCAGCCCAGGGATTTTATTTCTGCAAAGTTGGTTGCTCAGATACTTATTGAGCTTTTGTTCATGCCGGATTTAACATGCCAAGCTGCTCTATGTTGTCTGTGGGGTAACATTTCAACTTTGCGGTGTTGGTCATTGAGAGTTATACAAGCCTGCAATAAATGATGTTGGGTTGAGATAAATATACAGTGCCGGTTTCCGGAGCTCACACAATACTTGCAGCGCTAGAACCTGCAGTATCAATCAGTCGAATAAGAACTTAATATTTCTGAAGCGCCGGTCCTTAGGTATAAATGCGGATGATTATTTCACTGAGGAACAAATGATGGTCACTAAAACTCACAGGCCTACTATCTTTGCAGTGTTGGCCGCCGTAGCTCAGGTGCACAATAGGTCGGCAATCATATCTGTAGAATGTATGCAGTACTGGTCCCTGATCCCCTGTACTCTCAAGGCATTCATTCATTCATTCGATAGCATTGGTGAATGAGACTGACGCATAGTATTGTGTGAAATGTTGGTCACTTTAGAGCGCACAGAATTTTACCACATTGTCAATATTACGTGCCTGCTTCAGAAGTGATGGCCACTCGGGTCATATAACCTGTTTTTGGTCCCTGACTGCCGTTGGGGATGAAAGACCACGCCTCTAACCAAATGCTGCTACCATGGGCTACGTAAATATGGCACTGGGGCAATTACTGCACACGGGGTGTATGAGCACAATTACGATATGACCTACAGAGGATTACTACATTGTTTTCATGTTTAACGCACACTGACGGTGGGACGTTGCCTAAACTCACATTTCTGGATGCTCCTGGGGTCAGTCTGTGGTGGCCCAGGTATAAGTGCATAGTGTACACTACGTATGGGCTGTACAAGTTTTGGCAGACGCAGGGTCTTGCGCACCACAACATTTCTGCAGTGATGGGCAATGTAGCAGAGCCTGGCCTTTATCAGTGTTTTTGATGCACTTTCCAAAGAATGAAAAAACTATGAGCTTCAAGTGCTCGTCTATAAAAAGTGTATTAAGCTACACAGTGTATAAAATGTTTGTGCAGCTGAAGTTGCCACACATTCACGTGTTAATATATTTTACAAACACAACCAGACTCGTATGGGAGCCCTGGGCTCAAATACAAAAGACAACCGCCATATTTTTATGGTGATGATTCTGGGTGTCTCAAACCACCTACATCACACACTCCACCAGCAGCGCCCCAACTTCCTGGGTCCTCTTGCTCAAAACCAACTCTTGGCTCTCAATTCCTCCTGTGGGGGCATCGTCTCAAACGAGCAGCCGGCACACCCGCAGTCACTGGCATATGTCTGCTGTCTGTATGTACACACTGCAGAGGAGCACACAGTACAGTGCCACATCCTCGGCACAAGCTGAGTGGAAATGCTGCAGCAGGCGATGCCTCTGCCTGAAGTGCTGAGAAAGGGGGGTTAAGAAAGAGGGCGGATGTGAGTGTTTTCTACAGTGCTGAGACAAGGCGCTCACTGCGGCGCTATACTAGTAGTTGGTGCCTTTCGGACCGCTGTTAAAACAAGCACACACACGTGGTAGGCAGATGTGTCACTGGGACAGACAAACCATCTCACAGGAACATTATTAAGGGGTGCAAGAGCAAATCAGGCGCTGTGCTGAAACATAAAGTACGGTGCCCATACATATAGCTGTGTTCCTGGCAGCGGAAATAAATAATTAAAAAGTAAAAGGGGTGGCGGTGCCAATGGCCGTCCACTGTTGTGTTGTGGGCTCTAGGCCCACATGCTGGCAAAGTATTGACACAGACACCGTATCTATGGTCATTCAACTGGCCACAAGCACGTGCACTCGGGCCCTTTTATTAACCGGGTCACGTCACTCGTGACACCGTTGGTGAATAGGTGTGGGATGTGTGTGCCCACTCCCATAGGGAAGTGACTACTAACTCTGTGCCTGTCGAGACACTAGAACGTGTCTCGCAGGACACAACAATCCTCCCAAATTTTAATAAAAACAAAAGTTCCCTAGTCCAACCTGTAGGGAGAAATAACAATGAAATATACACCACAGGGTCCATCAGTTTCTCGGGTCAGGCATCCAGAAGACAACAGACCAGGACTGGTGACTCCAACAGTAGCAGGACGATCTCGGCGGGCCTTCATCATTTAACCTGTGTGATTCAGGACACAAATGCTTGCTTGAAGATGTCCTCGGCACTCTAGTAACGCGTCTGTGGAATCATGCCCTTTGGTCCCAGATGGCTTCCTTTCGCTGACCTTGAGGATGGCATGTGGTGATTAACAACTGTTCATTAACTGTGTGCGTCACGATCATGGTTGGAGTCCATGGGCAAAGTTCACTGGATTTTTCTGGATCACCTGAAGTCTCTCTTAGGCTGTCTTGCTGTGTCCGGTGACCTGGCAGTGTGGCATTGTCTCTTCCAGCTATCCTGCCTGGGGAGGCCCTTCTTCAGGCTTGCCACAGGACTGCTGATAGGCTGCGAGTGGGGCTGCGTTTGTGCTGGCTGGGGGCAGCTGCAAGCCGCCGAGAAGCCAGTAGCCAGTCTCTCGCACAAACTTCAAGGGTGTATAGATCTTGGTCAGGACATGCTCTCGCTGCCGCAGTTCAGGTGCAGACCAGGGTTAGCAGGTAGCCTCTGAGTTGTCTTGTTGGCTGGTTTGGAAATAGGGTAGGACTCCACTCCATGTGTCTTCGAGATTGTGACGGTTGACGCACTTGATGGTGGCGTTGCCAGCCGTGTGGTGAATCTGGATGATAGCGGGTGACGACTTGCCTTGATGGATGCAGGCATCTAGTCCGGAGTCGATCACCTGATACAGGGAGTGGCCCGGTACCTTCCTTGTTCTCTGGGGAGGCATTGGCATTTGTGAACTTGTGCTTCTTGGGCTGTTGGGACTTTGATGACGGAGGAGTGATGAACACGCTGAGGAACATAAAGCTTGAGACTCGGCTCGCGCAGGCTGTGCGGCTTACTCTCGGACTCCCGCGGTGCGGCTGCCAGTTCCTTCTCGGGCTATCATCCTCTTCCCTTGCTGTCGCTGTGTCAGGACACACTCCTGTTGTAGCTTGGGTTCTCTTCATCGTCCGGCCGTGCCAATCATGACTTCCCCTTCTGGCCTCAGTTGGTTGTCCGATTCTTGGTGTGGACCCTCTGATCACACTCCCACGTGTCTTGTTGAGTGCGGTGTCCTGCACATGGCACTGATGATGTAGCTGCCTTTGGGCCTGGACGACAGGTGACGATGATTAACTAGGAGAGGAGGTTTCTGGAGGGACATCACAGCCACGTGACTGCCTCTTCTGAGTCTTCTCTTTCACCACTAGCATTTGCAGCCAGGGGCAGGGATGCCATTCGACTCCAATTGCCGACCCTCGGGCTGGCCGGTCTCACTGTGAAGCGATGGGAGCAACTCGATTTGCGCTTGCTGCGGCTTACGTGTTGTTCTCCCTTGGTGCTGTCGCCAGGGCTGTCGGTCCACCTTGGTGGCTGTCTGGTGTTTTTATAGGTGTTCTTGGCCTGTGGTGCTACGAGTCCTCGTGCTTCTCCTCGGATTGTCTTTGATGCACCTGCGTGTGTCCAGCTCTTCTAAGTGACACGATTTCCACTCTTCTTCTTCTGCTTCTCCTCCGGGTGCAGTGACATGCACCATGTTCTAACAAGGCCAACGGGCCTATTAACTTCAATGGTCTCTTGACCATCCAGGTGAGACTTCAGTCGCTCTTTTCAGCTGCATGGCGAGCAACTGCTCATCTTGGGTGCTCCTTCTTCAGGCAGTTTCTTGACGCCCCTACTCCGGGTGTTCCCTCTCCAGGGAATGACTTCCACGGGCAGTGGTGAGCTAGTGGTGGAGGCTGTCCACTTGTGGTGTGCGACTCTCCTCTTGTCAGCCTTGGGTCACTCACGACTCCAGCGTGAGTGTCAGGGCCCAATTCTCTATTAACCACACAGGAGCAGAATGAAGCCTTTTCCCAACTCTCCCCTCAATACGTTTCCGCCAGGTTATTCTACAATCCTTTGCGGGTAAGTACTAAAGGGGGAAAGGGGAATTGGATAAAGAAGAGACTGCCCTGTTTTCTTCTTGAGATCTCTGTCTCTGCCTCAATCTTCTTTCTTCTTGTAGGCTGCAAGTAAAAACATTACTAAGTACAATTGCTCACCATCCTTAAAGTTTCTCAAGTCTTTATGCATAAGAAATTAGTAAGGAATTTTTGTCTTACCAGATGTCTTCAATGGGCTTGCCTCTCTTCTATTATGTAAGTTGATTGAAAGAATGTTTTGTTTCTATTTTGTTTTAACAGGTTGTACTGGATATCTTGATTCTATTCCTCCAGGAGAGAGAACAAAGGTAAGTGTTCATTCAGCATAAATTGTTTTTTGAGTTATTTGTTCTCTTTTGTCTAACTCACTTGTCACTTTCTAACTTCCTTCCAAAATCTTCTTCACTAAGGTAAGTTGATAGTTTATCCAGTTAGAATGCTCTGGTTCTCAATGACTGGATCCAAAACTAGACAAATTGATCTCTTTTGTTAATGTGATTGGTAAGTTTCTTTTATTTCTTTTCCTGTATTCCTGTTCACTTAACTCTCCTATGGATGAACCCCATTATACTCAGATAATTTTAACTAGTCTGGAATATCTGTAGCTATCGAGTTCTACAGGGTGAAATAGATTATATGACTTGCGTAATTATTTCTAGTTGATTTTGACTAATTACTGTGCCGGCTTATCTGCTGCTTCCTGACTTGAGTAGCGCTGAACTAACTGAAGCACTACCTCAGATTATTGCAATGACTGGTTTTATATTAGCCAGTTGTACACTATCTTTGAGGAATGTAATTAGTTTGATTATACACTACTTTTCTTTAGGTTGCGCATTGAGGGCATACCGGAACACTACTCTTTTCGCCCTGCGCCTTCACAAGAAAAGCGTACTGGCTGTTCGCTGGGAAGCGTCGCCTTTCTAACTCGAACACTACTCTTTTGGTCTTGCACAATATTTTCCTATTGAATTTCAAGTCACGTCTTACTTCAGTTCTCAGAGCAAGCGCGGACTTTGAACACTAACCTGAAGGTTTTCGAAGAGACGGGAACTGATGCAGGATGACCGACGGCCTCCGGTACGCTCCCTGACTAAACTTTTATCCGACAACTATGAGGTAGGTCTCACTCGGGTGAAGCTCTCGGTGAAGTGCGCCTTGGAACGTTAGCGCGCGCTTCACCTGAGCAGCTCAAAACACAAGGAAAGAACTAGACTGCTAGACAGCGAGTGTGCTGGCGGCCATCTTAGATGTCCAACGTTGCCAGCACACTCTCCAACTCCGGGCACAACTAATCTTTGGGCAACACCGCCGGGGGAAAGAAGTGGAAGTGATAGCCACCACAGGGCTGCGAGAAAACCTCCCATGAGCCCTGACAGTGAGGCAGTGAGGGAGGACACTGTTCTGCGTTTGGCCCCTTCCAGGCTTCGTTGAGGCGATGGAGACTTTTCTTGATGCCTTCGGCCTTTCCTCTTCTCTTCGAGGAGGTCTTGCTCTCCTGGGCGACTGCCCATGCAATCAAACTTCTAGGTGACTTTGACGTGCACTTCGAACTTGGCGCACTTCTACCCTCTTCTGGGTATTCGTGCTTCTGTGCGTCTGCGCATCCACTTCTCTGTGCTCTCTCTGTTTGCATCGCTTCGGCGAGAATCTGACTGCGCCGTTCATTTGCTTCATTTGCTTCATTGCTTCAGTGCTTCTTTCTTTTGGAGAGATTTCTTTTCCTCCTGGGGGTGCACCTGTGCTGGCACGCTTCTGGGTGCATGCGGCACGCACCTCGGACTGTGTGCTCCTCTTTGCTAGGGCGCCTTCTTCTGGCACCCATCATGCCTGCTCTTTTCTCCTTGCAGTGATGGTTTTTTACCGCCAGGGGCGTGTGACGCACCCTTCTCAATTGCTGTGGCGTAAGGCAGGCACTGAGGTTGCGCACTCCATCAGTCTTTCCTGAGGCTCTGCTGGAGCAGAGTTTTCTGTTGAAAATTTATTGAGTTTTAAGCTCCAGTTTTGACTATATGTTATGATTAAAATTACTAATTTGTAATCACTAATTATTAGTTTTGTTAAAAGTCTTAATTAACCAACATTACTAATGAGAGAAATTACACGTGGTAATGCATATATGTTGCTTAAATAATACATGAACTAAGTTGGTGAGCAATTTAATTAAATAAGTGTTGCTAAAGTGCAATTTGTTTCGTGTTTACGCTTTAAAAATAACGTGCTATAATACTTCCTTGTGTCGCAGATGGCTAGGTAATTACATACACATAAGGGTATTAGTGGGGATTAACACTGTATAATCATTATGATGTGGCAACGTTGTTTTGTGTTTCTTTTAATTAAGATGGTCCGTTTTGGCCTAAATCAAGTTGGCTGCTATTTACAGCCTGCGCTCGAGTGATTGAATTTTGACGAGAGGCCTTGCTGAACATGGTTGGAAGTCACCTGACCACAGCCTCTGTCTGATTTAAAAGTTTCCGTGAGGACAGCAGCTCCGGGCATGCTTCCAATTGTCCTTGGAGAAGAATAAAGCCACAATGGACAAAGATAAACCTGCGGTGGCTCTGCTATGGTACCAAGGAAGAGCATTCATGAATGTATCACTTGCAAACTCGAGTTTCCTTCTTCCGTGTTTTTATTTTTGTGATTTTTTCTGAGCGGAGGTTTTCTAAATGTTATCAAGCGACATCCTTTCCTGCTCGCTCTGCTCAGCGGCTCAACGGACATTCAGAATTTGTTTGTTACTTTTATTTTGCTAGTTTTGTTATAAATAATACTAGACTAGAGAGGGTCTGCAGCATTCCGATTTTTGAAGCCACTTCTTCCTGAACCTATGTTCGTGAGGATCAATGCTGATGCTGAGGACGGCAGCTCGAGAGACTTTATTGAGAGACCGGTCCTGACCCATTTAGCTAGAATAGGTAACTATGAGAATAATGATTTTGCTATTGATTGACTTTCATTTAAACTAATTTAGATAAACAACCATTTGTTTGAATTCTAGTGTCGGATGGTTATTTCTTTGTCAATTATTGAGTTTCTAATGTTTTCCCCATGTTTAAAATCATGACTCAGGACAATATCTTTATGGTCGCATTGACCTCGTTTAGATGTAGATTGGTTTAGGTTTCTCTCCTATATTCAGTGTGGATAGAGTAATAGAGTGAATTTTAGTGTGATGGGCCCTAGCGTATGATGAGTGTATGTGCGTGTGACTGTGGATTTACTCTGTCCGTGGAAGTAGGGAGAATTTATATGCGCCGATCTGCAGCAGTTTCCTGGTAGCAGTATGATGGTTTTAGATTATTGTCTTGATCTGATAGATTGCTTGTACATAGGCTTTTGATTTATTGATTTATTGATTGATGTTGGTATATGTACTAATACTATATGTTGAAGTCGTCGTGTTGAGTTTTATGTAGTGTGTACGGCTTCTGGAACTTGGGAGCTGGTGACGGTTCCGTAGTAGGGCAGAGGGAAGTGAGTGCTGCTCTCGGGAAAGACGGGATTGTTGGAATTACCTGTATGTATGCAGGAAAAACGTGTGACAATTGAAGTAGCGCGTCACATTGTCTGGGTTCGGAATCAGTGACATCGTCGTGTGTTACTACTAGAGACATATTTTCGGTATAAAAGGGGTGTGTATGGTAGTGAAGGTTATCTGTGAAACTCTGGTCTTAAGTCCCAGGGATCCGTAAGGTTCGCCGTTAAAGCTTATCGCGGGAGAAGTAATAGGTATTCTCTGAGCTTGTTTGAAGGACTGGGCAGAGGTAAGCGCTGCTTGGTTAACACGTGTTATAATTCTGTAGTGGGACAGGTTGTTTGCTGTTCTCGGGAAAGGCAGGATTCTGTGTGTTTGTGCTACATTTTTCTGGTGTGAAAGTTCGTGAATGTATGAGCATTCAGTTGATTGTAAGACTCTTTGGAGCAGTCCTAGAGGAAACAGTTAATGGATGCATGTTAGAAGGGCAGAGTAGAGGGATGTGCTACTGTGTCAACGAAAGTAATAATTCCGTAGTGGAGCAGAGGTAAGCGCTGTTCTAGAGAGAAGCGGGATTCTTGTGAGAAAGATTTTCTTTACTATTCTGTGGTTAGGGAAGCAGACAATGGAGATGTTTATATGTTGTAACTAATAGATTTTGTGGAATCTGAACGAAGTCTATTGAGAAGGCTTTGTAAAGGAGGGGTAGACGAGTGACAGGAGACAGAGTAGAAGCGACTGCAGCGACTACTGACGTCATACAGACCGCGCTGTGATTGGGTAGTGGATCAGAACAGTGCTAGCGCTGGGATTGGTGCGTTGGTGTGAGTCGCGCAGGGATTGGAAGGAGTACAGGGTGACGTAGACGCTCCAGGATTGGTGCGTTGGTGTGAGTCGCGCTGTTATTGGACAAAAAATCGTACAGTTGCGGAAGGGACTAGAGAATATTAGTAAATATTAAAATGTATTACCAACCGGAGGAAAAGAAGAAGAAATCCTTGTTCGGTAAAATTAAAAGGTGGTTCGACAAGGATAAAAACATAATAACTAGAGAAGGTGAATTGCTACCTCCAACGAGAACTCCTGCATCCTTCATGGTTGCGAAATATGGGTATCATACCTGTATTTGGTTAGATAACTGGGCTAAGTACACTAAGGATGATGGTGTCTTAGCGTTCCCGGAACATGGTTCATTTAATCTGGCCGTGTTGAGAAATTTACGGGAAAAAATGATGTGTCTAGAGCCTAGACCAAGGCCGACACAGTTCGAGGCGTTGGTAGAATGGGAAGATGAGGTGCATGAGCGAGAAAAGCAGAGGAGTGGAGGCAACTATAGGTATATGTTCGGGAGGAAATATGATCGTGAAACTCATCATGATCGAATGAGGAGATGGCGAGATGCTAGTATGTCAGAGGGATTATATCCTATGAGAACTGTTGAGGAAGCGGAAGGGAGGAAGGGTACGGAAAGGGTGCCTGATACAGAAGTGAGAAGGTATGGGGCTAATGATTATGAGGATGAGGTCTTGGATGACATGATTTACAAGAGACCACCTCCATATAGACCAGAACCGGAAGAGAGTACGCCAGTTGCTACTCCAATAAGAGATACTTTGCGGATTGTTAAAACTGAGGTTGTGACACCTGATCTGAAAAGTGGTAGCTCTTTCACGGAAAGGGAGAGAGAGAGAGAGCGAGAGAGAGAGAATCGAGTCAGTGACGAGAAAACAAGAGAATTAGCCAGAACGACATCTGAGCTGACTGAGAAAATTAGAGAGCTGACGAAAAATCTGGAAGCTGTTACAGTGCCTGTAACCATAGGTCCGGTTGTGCCTATTTTATATAAACAAAGAATGGGTGAAAATGGTTTGACAGTTCCTTATGTTGGAAATGGTTTGGTTGGTACCTGTTCTTTGGAGGAATCAGGAATGAGAACGGGAGAAAATAATTTGAGACAGTCGAGACATGATACATGTAGTGGAGGATTAGATGTGCAGTCTAATTCAGGATTGAATACTGGTTGTTTGGGAGGAACGATTTTGGAACCACAGAGGATGACAGAACAAGTGGGTGCAGTGAAAAGATCTACAGAAATAACAGCTGAAGATTTGAATGATTGGTTGAAAGTTCTTCAAAAGAAGGATAAAGATTCACAGGCAATTGATGTAGCTAGGTTGCGCATAGAATTGGAGGAGCTTATTGCAGGAACAATTCCTACAGATATACTGAAAAACCATCATGATGGAGAGTTGTTTTTCATGTGCAAGAGTATCACCTGGAGGGCTAAAAGTACACATGGCAGGTTAAGAGCAATAGCGAGTGAACAAGGAGTTGACATGGATAAGGTGAAAGCTTTGCAGAAGTCTTATAGGATGGATGTCACAGATAAAGACATTGAAAATCTAAATGGTGCTGGTAGAACAGGACAGATTAAGGAAATGATTGCCTTATTGCGCAAATGGGGTGATGTGGAAAAATGGAAGGATAGATGGTATAAGAAAAGGGAAGATTCAGTGGACAGGACTTACTCAGCTTTTCCTATGAGAGAAAAAGAAAAAACAGTGGATGCTTATCCTATGAGAGAGATTCCTGGAGGAGCATATGTACATGTCCCATGGACTAGACAGGATATTTTGTCATTTACGAATGATTTCCCTCGACTGAGAGAAAAGCCCGTCGAGTGGTATAGGCAGGTAGACAGGTTTGTGAAATTGTCAAAGGTGCTGTGGATTGACCTGAATAGTCTGTTTGATATAATTGTTCCAGCAGACTTGTGTGCAGAGTGTAAAATAGTTGTAGATTGGCCTGCTAAGGAGTATCCAAGAGATCCGAAAACAGGAGCACCAGATCCAGAGGTTATGAAGAAATATGATCAGGTAATTGTGTTCCTGAAAAATAAGGTACCCCCGAAAGAGACAGACTGGGTTAAGATAGATCGAACACATCAGGAAGCGAAAGAATCAGTTCATGCTTTTTACGAAAGGCTGATACTGGCTTTTAAACAGTTCAGTGGAGATGAACACCTGGGTGACAAGGATTTGAGTCATTTTGTATACAGATTTGTATATGGCTTGAGACCTGAAATCAGTGAAAGAATACGTGAGCATACAGTTGATTGGCAGAGTAAAAAGATTGATGAAATCTTGAGACATGCAAAGTACTTCAGTGATGAGATTGAGGCAAAACAGAGAAAGCTGAAAGAGAAGGCAATGTGGGCACGGGTGAAAGTTGCGGAAAGACAAGAAGCACAGTTGGTGGAACAGGCAAATAATCCAGGAAATAGACCCAGATATGCAGGAAAAGGAAAGGGGAATCTAGAGGAGGCAAAGAAGAAGTTCCCTTGTCACAACTGTGGACAATTGGGGCATTGGAGAACCGAGTGTACCAATCCACCATTAGTGAGTAATGAAAATAAACCCTTAAATCAACAGGTGCAGAACGAGGGGTGTAATCATCAGCAGCAACAGCAGAAGGTTGTCAGACAGCAGAGCCAAGAGCCAAAACCGCCCTTGCCGCAGAATAGAGGGTCCCAAAAGTATAACCAGGACTCAGGATTCTACAATTATGAGCAGGTAAACAAACCGAGACGTTCAAACCCGGTACAGCAGTACTGGTTAAAGAATGAGGGGAGTGAGTCTGAAGGGGACTATTGACGGTGCCGAAGAGAGGAGGAAGAGTGCATACTTGGTGCAACTCTAGAAATAGACCAGGCAGGACCATTTGTAGATGGGAAAATAAATGGGGAGAGTGTTACTTTTTTGGTAGACACAGGAACGACGAGATCAACTGTCAGGTCAGCAGATATTAGAAATCTTCCTCTCTCGGACGAAGCAATCCAAGTGGTTGGTGTAGCCAATACACAGATTAAGACTCGTCTTACCGAACCAGTAAGGGTAAGAATAGGGAAATTTTCAGACATGCACAGGTTTGTAGTCTGTGACACTAGTCCAATGAACTTGCTAGGTAGGGACCTATTGTGTAAGATGAACTGCACAATTTTTTGTACTCCGGATGGAATAGCTTTTGAGACACCAGATGAAGATGTTTTGTACCGGATGACTCTAGACAATAGGGAGAGTGAGATTGTTGGTACATATGCTGTGTTTTATCCAGATGATTTGCCTCAGGAGTTGAGACACACAGTGAAAACAGCAGTTTGGGACTTTACTGGAGAAGATGTGGGATTGATGAATAATGTAGATCCAGTGAAGATTTCAGTGAAAGAGGGGATTGTTTATCCTAATATTCCTCAGTACAGATTGACACCAGAGATAATTGAGGGAATAACTCCTATAATTGACAAGATGATTCAACAGGGTGTTTTGAGAGAGTTCCTGAGTAGCCCGTGTAATTCACCGATAATGGGGCTGAAGAAACCTAATGGAAAATTCAGGATTGTACAAGATTTGAGAAAAGTTAACAAAATTGTGGTGGCATGTTGTCCCATTGTGCCAAATCCTTCAGTGATTTTGTATCAGATTCCTCATGATGCTGAGTGGTACACGGTGATTGATTTGTGTCATGCTTTCTTTTTAATTCCATTGCATCATGACAGCCAGCCGATTTTTGCATTTCGGTTTGGACAGCGTATTTTAGCATGGTGTCGTATCCCACAGGGGTATACAGAGAGTCCTTCGATATTCAATCAGTTATTGAAGAAATCATTGGAGAGTTTGATCATGCCTGAAAGCTCAGTAGTAGTGCAGTACATCGATGACCTACTTGTGGCATCGAAGACACGTGAAGCTTGTGAAGTAGATACCATAGCTTTACTGAATCATCTGGCAGATGGAGGATTAAAGGTATCTCCAGCCAAATTGCAATTTTGCAAGAAAGAGGTGCATTATCTTGGACACAATATTGAAAAAGGTCTGAGAAAGGTGACCGATGACAGGATCAAGATTATCAGAGGAATGAGAGCCCCGATGACCCAGAGAGAAGTGAGGATGTTTTTGGGAATGGTGGGTTATTGTCGTCAGTGGATAAGTAATTTCTCCCTGATAGCAAAGCCACTGATTAAATTGACTAAAACTGAGGTGAGAGACCCATTGGAATTGGATGGAGAACAGATGGCAGCATTTGAAGAATTAAAGAGCAGAATGTGTGAAGCCCCTGCTTTGGGAATGCCAGACTATGAAAAAGAGTTTGAGTTGTACTGCAGTGAGAGAAATGGTTGTGCACTTTCAGTGTTAATTCAGAAGCATGGACAACTGAGAAGGCCAATTGCGTACTTCTCATCGACACTTGACCCCGTAGCTGTGGGTTTGCCAGGTTGTCTGAAAGCAGTAGCTGCTACATGCAGAAGCTTGGAACAGAGTGAGGGTATAATAATGGGATATCCTGTACGGGTATTCGTACCTCATGATGTGGCAATTCTTTTGACAAGAAGCAGGACTCAGTACATGTCACATAGTCGGCTGACTAAATATGAGAAAATCATTCTGGGAGCATCAAATGTGACTCTTGAGAGATGTGTGAATGTGAATCCAGCAACGTTGTTACCAGATGCTGGAAATGTGAATGTGGGAGATGATGTTGATCATGATTGTTTGGATGTGCTTGATTACTGCACAAAACCCCGACCAGACATAAGAGATTTGCCATTGCCTGAGAGTGATCATGTGCTGTTTGTGGATGGATCATGTCTGAGGACTGATGATGGTGTGCTGAGTGCAGCATATGCAGTGTGCAAGGTTTCAGAAGTTATGGAAGCTTCGCCTTTGAAAGGAGTAAGATCTGCTCAAGTGGCTGAATTGGTGGCATTGACGAAAGCTTGCAAGATTGGGAAGAATCTGAGAGTGACTGTGATGACTGATAGTCAGTACGGATTTGGAGTCGTTCATGATTTTGGCCAGCTTTGGCTACAGAGAGGTTTCTTGACGTCGAGTGGGACGCCAATAAAGAATGCTGAAGTGATTGGGAAGTTGCTCGAGGCGATACAGCTGCCTAAGGAGTTAGCAGTTGTGAAGTATGCTGCTCATGGACAAGGAGATGATTTTGTTACTCTTGGTAATCGTTTTGCCAATGACATAGCACAGTATTGTGCAAAGAACAATCATTCGATTAATAGGGCACGAGAAAGGGAGATGTCTTTTTGTTCTGTGATGTTTACTAATGTCCTGGAAACGTGGGATGAAGTGAAACAGTTGCAGGATGAGGCAGGAGATGAGGAAATGAGAGATTGGATAAAGGCAGGTTGTGCCCCAAGAGAGACAGATCATGTTTGGATCTATAGAGATGGTAGATCAGTCATGCCCAATTCCATGTTATCAACAATGGCAAGAATGTATCATGGCCAGGGACATCTGGGGAGGGATGCGATGATTAGGTCTTTTAAACAAACCTGGTACAATGCAAAGTTCAGGTTAATTGCAGAGAGCATCTGTCAGAGATGTTTGATTTGTCAGCAGTGCAATACTGGGAAAAAGACAGTGGTGAGTCTAGGAACAATAGGCAGAGAAGGAGGTCATTTTACCAGAATGCAAATAGATTTCATTGAAATGCCCCAAGTGAACAGAGGAGGCCTATCCGACTAGGAGGAATGATGGAATAACAGTGGCAAAGTTACTGTTAAGAGAGTTGATTCCTAGGTACGGGTTCCCAGTGACAATTGAGTCTGACAGAGGTGGACACTTCTACAATGAGCTCATGGGTTTAATTTGTGAAGCATTGAGCATACAGCAGAAGCTACATTGTGCATACAGACCAGAGGCTTCTGGCGTCGTTGAACAGATGAATGGCACAATAAAAAAACGAATTGGTAAGATGTGTTTAGCCACTGGAATGAAATGGCCTGATGTCTTATCTCTAGTGCTGATGACTATTAGGTCTACTCCAGATAGAACCACAGGGTTGAGTCCGCACGAAATATTAATGGGACGTGCGATGAGACATGCATTTGTGCCTGTCAACAAGTTGATGACAATAACTGATGACATGATTTTGGATTACTGTAAGGGCCTGGCTGACGCAGTTCATTCTGTGTTTCACCAGGTTGGAGAAGACGCTACCACACTTGAGAAGAAGCAAGCTCATGATCTGAGTCCAGGAGACTGGGTGAGGATTAAAGTACACAGAAGAAGAAATTGCTTGGTTCCAAGGTGGGGAAGGCCAAGACAAGTTATTCTGACTACAACAACTGCAGTAAAGTGTGCTGGTGTGAAAAACTGGGTGCATGCGAGTCATACTCTGAGAGTTCCAAATCCAAAGGATGGGACTGGTAAAGAGTATTTTGAAGAGTCAGATTCCAGTGATGATGCAGAAACTGAACCAGTGAGAAGGAGAAAGAATCCTGAAAGGGGTGAAGGAGAAAGAGAGTCGGGTGATTCTTTTTTCTTTCCAAGAGAGGCTTCAAGAGAAACATTAAGAGTCTCAGAGGAGAGATCAGATTCTGTAAGAGTGCCTGAAGTTCCAACAAGCAGTGGAGAAGAAAAAAGAGAAAAGAGCAGTTCCACAGAGACTATACCTGAATCAGATGAAGAGGTTGAAAATCCACTTGAGATTACACCTGAAGAAGCAGGGTCAGAAGAAGATAGAGAGGGACAGATTGCGGAAGACCCCCGAGGAGGTGTAGGGAACATTCCTGATAAGCTAGGTGAAGGGACAAGTAGACAGCAAGAAGATTGCGTGTCGGAGACCCGAGGAGGGACAGAAATAGGGAAATCTCAATCGGTGGTGGAAAAGAATGTGGAGCGAAAGAAAGCTGTTGAAGAACAAGAGGTAAATGAGACAGAATCAGATGAGAGTGAGAATGAGAAATCAGAGGGTCGAGTTCTGAGAAAGAGAACTTGGATTGGAGAAAGAAATAATAAAGAGGTGAGACCAAAGAGGGTTGTAAGAGGAGATCTTTGGCCTAACAGAATAAAGAGATTAAGGTACAGACTGACACGAGCAAATTCATCAAAAGCTGAACAGGTGAACGAGGTGTCGAGTCAGAATCAAGCAAAAGGTGAAAAACAAAAGGTCTCAAAAGAACCAGAGGAGATCAAGAGAATCAGAAAACCTAACCAGAAGTATAGGTCACCGGAATGGACGTATGTGGCACTGTCTGAAGGTGAAGAGGCAGAAAGTCAAGGAAATCCAGAGGGGACCGTACGAGAAGTGGTTGAGGAGAAAACTATTGGAATCCTGAAAGTTATCTTGACTGACATTGGAGAAGAGTCGGATGCTCAGGATGTTGTTGAAGATCTGATACAATTTGATGTTGCTGAAGAAGAAGTGAAAAGTGATGAAAATCCAAATTGAGTGAACTGAAGGAGTCACTTGGAGAAAAGTGAAAAGAAGAAAATCTGAAATTAGCTATTAGTGTTCTAGAAATTCAATAGTGGAGTAGAAGAGGCTAAGTCAAAAGACACTGCCAAAGTAGTAAAATGGCTAACACAGAAAATAATCAAAGTAGATGTGCCTTCTTGAAAAGATGGTGTAGAATGTGCTGCTGCTGTACTGGATTATTAATGCTATTATGGGGTGTACTAGCTTTATTGGTTACTTTTAGAGTTACAATAGACACTTTTGGAATACATACTAAAAATGTGACCAATGTAGAGAAGAGTTCACAAAAAGTAGTTCCAACTAGAATTAGTAACATTTACATACATAAAGATAGGTCAATTAATGATTTTTCTAGCAATGTTTTTTCAAAGTTGTTGTATGAATACGTAAAGACAATGGAAGTTAGGGATTGCTACGTCTGTATGCAATTACCTGCATCCGTTTCAGAAGGTGTTACTTATCACCATTTACCAGCTACGTATGGGATTTCATGTAGTGTGCTAAGTAGTGTTTTTTATTTGTTAGGGAAAATAGATTATGAGATGTCTAACAAAGATAATATTTTTGGGCAATTGCCTATGAATAGAAAGCTGAATCCAGCTAAAGAAGCTAACATTTTTGGTAAAATTTTTATTGAGAAAGAAGAATTAACATTAGATTACATTTTTAGAAACAATTTAACTTGCAGTTTGAAAGAAGAAGAGAAGGCTTTCCTAGACATGGTAGAGGAAAGGAGAATGAGCATGAATGAAAAGGCAGGGAAGTATAAAGTGAGTGAGACAATTTGGGATATTGAAATGGGAAAGGAATTGAGGAATGGGGCTAGTCCAACTTTAGCTTTAGATGCACCACAGAAGGGTAAACTATGCATTACCAGAAAGAAATCCCAATATGATAATTATTTTGTTGGGACTATTGAGTGTCATGATACATACTTCATTGCAACAGGATGGGGTTTTAAAGGTGGAGAAGATCCAGTTTTCCCGGGAGTGTATTACGTTTGGGGGAACAAGGCTTATTACAAGCTGCCTGACCATTGGTATGGCACGTGTTATGCGGGCCTGGTCTTTCCAAAGATTTTCCATATAGATAGGATAGAAGATGTAGAACATATTAATTTACTAACACGCTTTAAGAGAGAAACTTGGTCAGAAACTGTGGGTGATATTTTTGGAGCTTTAATTCGAGCAGTGGGAATTTCTTTAAATGCATATGGAATTCGGAAACTATCAACAGTGGTGGATCGCTTATCGACAAGTACCGCTGGAGGGTTTCTTTTGGTGAATACGGAGATGATTGCCGTACGTGCCATGTCTATGCAAAATCGACTTGCCCTTGATATTTTATTGGCCAAGGAGGGTGGAGTTTGTGGAATGCTGAAAGTTCAACATTGTTGCACTTACATTCCTGATGAAAGCAAAGATTTAAATGTCTATATCAAAAATATTACTGATTTGCATGGAGAATTAGTACCACTGGAAGCTGAAAGTATCTGGACTAAAATAGCTAATAAGATAGTCGCTGTTAAGAGTTTTATTGCTAAATTAGGTAGGACCATTATTGGTAAAATATTATTTCCATTCACATGCGTAATTGTTGCTTTATTGATATTAAGATTGGGGTGTTTGTGTTGTAAAAACAGGGGAGGGAAAAAGAGAATAATTAGAGGAAATACTGAAAAGAAACAAAGGAGGTCAAGGAGAGACCTACAAGAAATAGAATTAGAAGAATTGAGGGAGAGTGTTTACTTGGAGTCAAAGAGGGATGATGTGAGAGAGTCTGGTGTTTAATGTTGTGTCATAAAAGACATTTTCAATTTCTCCTAAAATTGGGACTACATTTTTTTTTGGGTTGGTTTTTGTGGTGATAATATATCACCAAAGGGGGGATTGCTGGAGCAGAGTTTTCTGTTGAAAATTTATTGAGTTTTAAGCTCCAGATTTGTCTATATGTTATGATTAAAATTACTAATTTGTAATCACTAATTATTAGTTTTGTTAAAAGTCTTAATTAACCAACATTACTAATGAGAGAAATTACACGTGGGAATGCATATATGTTGCTTAAATAATACGTGAACTAAGTTGGTGAGCAATTTAATTAAATAAGTGTTGCTAAAGTGCAATTTGTTTCGTGTTTACGCTTTAAAAATAACGTGCTATAATACTTCCTTGTGTCGCAGATGGCTAGGTAATTACATACACATAAGGGTATTAGTGGGGATTAACACTGTATAATCATTATGATGTGGTAACGTTGTTTTGTGTTTCTTTTAATTAAGATGGTCCGTTTTGGCCTAAATCAAGATGGCTGCTATTTACAGCCTGCGCTCGAGTGATTGAATTTTGACGAGAGGCCTTGCTGAACATGGTTGGAAGTCACCTGACCACAGCCTCTGTCTGATTTAAAAGTTTCCGTGAGGACAGCAGCTCCGGGCATGCTTCCAATTGTCCTTGGAGAAGAATAAAGCCACAATGGACAAAGATAAACCTGCGGTGGCTCTGCTATGGTACCAAGGAAGAGCATTCATGAATGTTTCACTTGCAAACTCGAGTTTCCTTCTTCCGTGTTTTTATTTTTGTGATTTTTTCTGAGCGGAGGCTTTCTAAATGTTATCAAGCGACATCCTTTCCTGCTCGCTCTGCTCAGCGGCTCAACGGACATTCAGAATTTGTTTGTTACTTTTATTTTGCTAGTTTTGTTATAAATAATACTAGACTAGAGAGGGTCTGCAGCATTCCGATTTTTGAAGCCACTTCTTCCTGAACCTATGTTCGTGGGGATCAATGCTGATGCTGAGGACGGCAGCTCGAGAGACTTTATTGAGAGACCTGTCCTGACCCATTTAGCTAGAATAGGTAACTATGAGAATAATGATTTTGCTATTGATTGACTTTCATTTGAACTAATTTAGATAAACAACCATTTGTTTGAATTCTAGTGTCGGATGGTTATTTCTTTGTCAATTATTGAGTTTCTAATGTTTTCCCCATGTTTAAAATCATGACTCAGGACAATATCTTTATGGTCGCATTGACCTCGTTTAGATGTAGATTGGTTTAGGTTTCTCTCCTATATTCAGTGTGGATAGAGTAATAGAGTGAATTTTAGTGTGATGGGCCCTAGCGTATGATGAGTGTATGTGCGTGTGACTGTGGATTTACTCTGTCCGTGGAAGTAGGGAGAATGTATATGCGCCGATCTGCAGCACTGAAGTTGCGCACTCCATCAGTCTTTCCTGAGGCTCCTCGTGGGGTGTAACAGTCTCACCCCTCCACTGTTCCTTGCTTGCCAGTGTCCTGCACACTACTCTCTGGGGTGGATACAGCAGTGATTTCAGGGTCCCTCTGCAGGCTCTTTCTCTCGCTTAGATTTGAGACTAATGCGGTATGCAGGCAGTCTTTGTCTTCATTGTTCTTTTCCCTTTTTACTTGATACCCCCAGGTGTCTCCAGTTGCCTTTGCCGAGTGGGGCTCGCTTCCTTCCTTCCCCCAATGAAATGACAAAGTCTTAGAGGTCTGCCTGTCCCTTCATTCAAACCCTGTTCGCTGTCCTTGTTTCAGTTTTGAATTGCCATCGTTACCCCTGTGCTGTATTCCTGTGCTCCCAGCGCGTTCCTGCGCATTTACTCTTTATCCTCAATGGCTGTGTCGTAGCCTGGCACCACCCTGGCACATCAGCTTTCCTTAACATTATGGCAGCCGTTATACTGCTTATTCTGCCTGTTGGGCTGGGCACGATGTCGCCCACTGGCCACTCGATGGCAGTGCTGCTTTACTCTGTGTCTGCAGCCTCACTTTTAGCTCCATGTCCTTTTGATTCCGTGCATATTCTAGCTCTATCTGGGAGTTACCTTGCTGCAGGGGTGATGTCAGACTCTTTTCTCTAGCCAGCATACACGCAGCGCCAGACCGTCACATAGACTTGTTTCTGTGGCAGAATGCTGGTGGCACTTGACACTGTGCATAGACATGTTTCTGGGGGACTGCCGGCAATCAGGCTTGGTTAAGGTGCTGTCCTTGTGACCATGGCTAGTGTTAGAGGCAGAGTCTCCTGCTGGGGACATCACAGGGAGTCGTCACTGTGTGCAGTGTATTTCGTGCAGCGGGTGCAGTATCGCTAATCGGCCACACAATGGCAGTCAGCGCTCTCTGCCAATTAGAGAAAGCCTGTTAGCACGGCCTCTCCTAATTTTTTTCGGGGACACTACAGCCAGCAACCGGTGCGCTTCGGTGACCACACTCACCTCCTAGGCGCGGCACTTTCTCTTGTAGCTGCCACCCAGGCCGCGTACGCACCACCGGACTCTGCAGGAGGAGGATTTCCCCTTCCCTGCGGTGAGTGTGTATTTCTCTTCTTTTTTTATTTATTAGCAGTGCTGGCCGCACACCATCCCTCGCTGTGCTCCGCTCTTTGCGGCAGCAGTCATCCACCCGCCCTGCATCCCTCGGGCGGCTTGGCCCATACACTTATAGTCCTTCTGGGCTAATGTTGCGCCTTTTGAGTATTGATCGGCTTTGGGCTGTTACATCCGTGCTTCACCCGCCCAGCAGCCTCATTCAATTCTCACGCTGCGCAGGGGCGCGGTGGGGTTAGTGCTGCTCCCCGAGACTGGTTAAGCCTTCCCGGGCCCGATGTCCCACAGTCACGGCTCACCTTCTCCATGGCATGTCGCCGCGACTGATGCGGGTAGACTCCAGTCGGCTTGCTCTGTGTTCAGACTACGGGCATGCCTCCTGGTCGGCGGGTTGGCGCTGTCGATGCGGGTGGGCTCCTGTTGTAAATTAAAGCAGAATGTGATTAAGCATTTACTGAAGACATTAATATTTCCCTTTTATCGTGTTTTCCTCATTATGTTGGCCGAAGTCCGGACTCCATTTTGTATTGGCATGCTGCCACGTGTTCACCACGAGGAGAGTCCGACCTCTGTGTTAGTTGCTCTTGTAATCTGCCTAGCAACAGTCTATAAATAGCTCTCTTTTGTCCGTCTGGCGCATGCCCAGACTTGACCACATCTGTTGTAATTAGCTTTGCTTGACCATGTGTTTTCGCGGGCCCAAGGAGTGTGTTAGCTCCGCCCATGTATTGATTCGGTATCAAGAATGACCCTAAATGGTAATGTTCTTCAACTCTGTGGTATCCACCCACTCATGAGCCCCTTTTCTGTGTATAAAAGGGGACTGTGTATGCAAGTTCTTTGTGCTACTCCTTGCAATACTGAAGAGTGTTGTGTGGATTGTAGGACCACCCTTAAGGGTTAATAAACGTTGTTTTTGTACTTTGCAGTTTCCGTGCCAACTTCCTTATAGATTTCGTTACAGAAGAGCGAACCCTTGTCTCTTGCGGGCCTAGCTGGGGCTTGTATTCATCAATTGGCGCCCGTCACGTGGGGCTCATCGGCGACTCGGATGCTCGAAGGACTGGTCGCGACGAAGGTGAGGAGTTTGGCCGGGGACGTGATCACTGCCAGCGGCGTCTTAGCCCTGGCATCCCGAGGTTTTTCTTCCTTCCCTTCCGAGCTGACCGTCTGGGTGGCGCCGGTCATCGACTGAGATCTCTTCTGTCGGTCCTGCCGTGAGAGCCGTTTGGGCGATTGTGGAGCTTAGCAGTTGGAACCTGGACTCTTGATTGGTAAGAACCGTTGTACGGTACTTGCTCCGAGTTTTGAAGCCTGGTCTGGCTATTTGAGTTTGATTGATGGTGACTAGTCATATTGTGAATTTGTCTTTGTGGAAATATATGCGTTGCAACACATATAGGCAGGTAATGTGGAGAAATTTCTCCGGAGCTGTGTAAACTTTAAACGGCGCAACGATTAAGTGCCATTTTTCTTGATAATACTGCATATTTTGCATTATTCCTAGCATGCCTGCTTTTAGCGCACTCCGTAAGTGGTGCTGCTGTTTTGGACACCGGTTGAACCTCGAGGAATCTGCTCCAGCTCCCCCAGAGGGGACTCCTAATAGGGATATGTACGTGAAGCATGGTCTTTCTTCCATAATGTACAGCACGTTATGGAGGAAATATACGAGGAAGGATCCTGAGTTGCGATGGCCTTTGTATGGATCGTTTGATATACGTAAGATTGAGTATGTGGAACAGTGTATGTGTAAGCGACGTGCTCGTCAGGATATGTTTGAGTGTGTGCGATTATGGGTGAAGGAAGTGCGTGAGCGAGAGAAACGTGAGAAAGCGCTGTTTGATAAGGAGCAACGAAAGAATGATCATATGCGAGCGCAGGAAGCGAAGCGTCGAGAGGACAAAGAGCAAACGGACAGGCAAGAGAAAGAGCGAAGGCTACAAGTTTCGGGTCAATATGTTGTTCGTCAGCCACTTTATCCTGTCCTTAATAATCCTGATGACGATTTTTATTTACTAGATCGCTCTCCGCCCCCTTATGTTGGCGCATCTGCTCCGCGGCCGCAAGATTCTGGCCCGGCTCCGGGTAAGGTCGACACACGGTCCATGTTATCGGCCGAGCATATGGCTGAGCTTCGGAAACTTTCCCTCCGTGCACTTAAGGGCAAGATGTCTAAGGATGAGTTGTTCCATACTTGGGGGTCGTGGCAAGATAGAGAGAGGGTGTATTTTCTGTCTCATTTTTCAGAAGAAGTAATTGCTGCTTTCCGAAAATATTCTAGTGTCCTTGAGCCTGACGAAGTGTCTTCGGATGCCGGAGCATTACGTAATGGTGTTTTTTCTCCCCCTAAGGCTTCTGAGGCGGCTCGGCGGCTGTTCGCTTTGCGGGACGAGGTGCTGGCCCTTAGAGAGAAAGCACGTCAACAAACGGAGGAGGAGAAGCAGTCGGATTCGTCTGCAGCAGGGGGCCACCCATCCGCCTCCCAGTCAGATAAGGATGACATAGTGCATGTTAAACCAATGCGAGAGGCGGCGCCTTTGTATGTTCCTCCCAAGGGAGCAGGGACTAGCTCGGATATTAACTCCGCCGATGCAAGGGGATATTTTGTATATAATTGGGTTTACACTCCATGGCATAGGGCCGATGTTATGGCATTAAAGAATGCGCTGCCTGACCCCCGCAAGAATCCAGCGGCCTTCTATGAAGAAGTCGAGGGGGCCTTGAATTCTTGCATTATGACCTTAGCGGATATAGACTTGTTCTTTGGCCTTATCCTACCGCCGGATACGTGGCGCTCTGTCCGAAAGGTAGATGATGCGGTTGCCTTTAAGGCTCGGTGGTCTGACCTTGAGGATGAGGATAGGGAACGGAAGCCCGCACAGAAACCACCCCAGAATATTTTAGATCTCCCTGCGGCTATTGTGGCTAAGTTGAAGACGATTATCCCCCCTAAAAAGATTGACTGGAATATGTTAGCTGCATGTAAGCAGAAAGTTGACGAGTCAGTCGCGGACTTCTTTACGCGTTTTGAGGAGACGTTTCATGATTTTAGTGGCCAGTCGCTTACTGACGACACGGGTCGCCACCTTTTCGCGGACAAATATGTGGCTAATCTGCTGCCGGCAGTTGCGGCCCGGTTAAAAGCGAGTGAGAGTTCTTGGTCCTCCGCGACACCGACGGCCCTTCTGACCATCGCTCAGTATTATGAGCGTCAGGAGCACGAGGCGAAGGGCCAGGAGGAGAAGAAATCGAAAGATCTCAAAACTAAAGTGATGTTAGCACAAGTATATGGCCCGCCCCGCCGGGGTAATAATAATAGAGGAAGGGGCGGATCTTATGGTCCCCCTTCGGGCCGATCTGATTTGAATAGGAACCAGTGTGCGTATTGCAAGCAGTTGGGCCATTGGGCCAGGGATTGCCCAGCGTTGCGTGCTTCGCGTCAGGGGCACACTCCGGGTGGCCCGAGAGGTAGAGGGGGTTTCTCGAACTTTAGAGGGAATTCCAACGATAATGCCCGTTTCGATACTGCCGGACAGCACCGAGATAGCTCAAATGTTTTCGTTCGCCATCACCAGTATCATGTATCGGACATCGATCGATCGGGATATCATGATTCTCAGCATGCATAGGAATGCGTTGGATGGGGGTCTGAATCAGTTGAGGTGCCGGTCGATCAGACGGGTCCTTATGTATCGGCTGAGGTTTTAGGTTCTACCGATCAGTTCCTAGTGGATACAGGAGCGACACGTAGTGCATTGTCTAGGTACTTGGTTCCGGGGGCTCCCCCATCCGGCTCAATAGTTACATCGGTAGGGTTTGACGGTACACTCTCCCGAAGCCCTCTTTCACAGCCCCTTGCATTTAAAGTTGATTGCTTTTCTGCGCCTTGTCCGTTTCTGCTTGCTCCGTACACACCGGATAACATTATGGGCCTTGATATGTTAAAGTACTTTAGGGCTACAATTCGTTGTTCCCCTGAGGGTGTGAGGGTGATTTTAAATGACAACTACCCCCGATCTGGGCGGATGTGTACGATATCAGAGGATGCGCTGTTAGCTACCCTCCCCCGAGCTTTATGGGCGACTTCGGACACAGATGTCGGACAAATGGTGATTCCTCCGGTCCACATTAGTGTCCAGGAGGGGGCGGTACTACCACGCCTCCCACAGTATCGTATTTCCCAGGAGGGCGAGGAGGCTCTCATACAGATTGTGCAAGACCTGATCGCAGTAGGAGTAGTGGAAGAAGTTCCCTATAATATCTGTAACAGTCCGATTCTCCCTATTCTGAAAAAGGACACGGATGCAAAGGTCTATCGGTTCATAATTGATTTGAGGGAGGTAAACAAGATCGTGATACCTCAGTACCCGGTGGTTTCTGATATCACGACGTTGCTTACCTTGGTCCCGCCTACGGCGACCGTGTTCTCAGTGATTGATTTGAAAAATGCCTTCTTTTCTATTCCCATTCACCCGGATAGCCGATTTCTTTTTGGGTTCACATTGAACAATAGATCTTATCGTTTTTGTAGAATTCCCCAGGGCTATACAGAAAGCCCTAGTATTTATAGTCAGGCTTTGAAACGACAGTTGGATTCCTTTGCCTTACTCAAGGGGGTCGCCCTCATTCAATATGTCGATGACATCTTGTTGGCGGCTGACACCCTGGAGTTGTGCGAGAAAAGTACGATAGCCTTACTTTCCTTTTTAGCATCCCGCAATCACAAGGTCTCTAGGAAGAAATTGCAATTCTGTAGACCAAAGGTGACTTATTTGGGTCACCTTTTGTCTAAGGAGGGGCGTGCACTCACACCAGATCGTATCCAAGTAATTTTGGACACACCAAGGCCATCCACGCAGAAGGATGTACGTGCATTTTTGGGTCTTGTTTCTTTTTGTAGACAGTGGATATTGGGGTTTTCACACATAGCTAAGCCATTACTAGCTCTCCTGACAAAAGACACGCCCATCCCGATCCCCTGGTCAGATGAGTGTGACGCTGCTTTTCAGCAATTGAGACAGGCCCTTTGTTCAGCACCAGTGTTAGGGACCCCTGATTATGCAAAACCCTTTTCGTTGTATGTGCATGAGAAAGATGGATGTGCATTATCAGTCTTAGTGCAGATGCACGGCGATAAGCAGCGCCCTTGTGCATACTTTTCGGCTGTACTTGATCCTGTCGCCCGAGCATTGCCAGGGTGTTTTCGCTCGGTTGCGGCGACAGCTGTGTCAATACGGCAGAGCGAAGGAATTGTATTGTCCCATAAACTGTTGGTGTTAGTTCCCCATGCTGTTGATGCCCTGCTTAATCAAACAAAGACGCAGCATTTGACCAGTGCCCGTTTAACGGGATATGAGTTGACGCTTTTAGCTCCTCATATTACGTTGAAAAGGTGCGTGACATTAAACCCGGCCACATTGTTGCCATATCCCGAGACCCAGCCTGAGGCACAGAAAGCGCATGATTGTATTCTTGTGACTGAGGAACAAACAAAGGGTCGTATTGATCTCCAGGATACGCCCTTTTCAGAGGTAGATGGAGAATTGTGGGTAGATGGATCTTGCCTGAAGCTACCAGATGGTACGGCTTCAGCAGCGTATGCAATTACCACGTTACAGACGATAGTGGAGACAGCACGCATACCACAGAAATCAGCTCAAGCAGCGGAACTGATAGCGTTAACACGAGCGTGTGAGCTCAGTACAGGATTGTGTGTGAATGTTTACACAGACAGCCGCTATGCCTTCGGAGTAGCGCACGATTTCGGCCTACTCTGGAAGGAGAGAGGGTTTCTAACGTCACATGGGGTGCAGATAATGCATGGGGAGTTAGTCCACAACCTTTTAACTGCATTGACATACCCAAAGAAAATCGCCATTGTTAAGTGTAGCGCCCATAGGAAAGTGGTTGATAAGGTTGGAGAAGGGAATGCGTTAGCGGATCGAGTAGCACGGGAGACTGCGATGCAGCCCGGTACTACTGCCATGTATGTAGTGAAGTCACAGGTGGAGAGATGGCATGATGTGAAGGAGGAAGTGCGAGAAATACAAAAGACCGCTTCTGACAAAGAGCGGGAACAATGGGCTAGCGAAGGAGAACTGGATGACGAGGGTTGCTGGAGAAATAAGCAGATGGATAGATGGAAATTACCCACGGCCTTTGTACAACCTATGGTTCAGATGGCACATGGGCTAGCACATGTTGGAGCTTCCGCAATTGTGAAATTGCTTACCCAAGTCTGGGAGCATCCAGAGATTGCTAGCACGGCAAAGAGGGTGGTGCAGACCTGTATGATCTGTCTGAAGTATAACCCAGGGAAAGGCACGCGAACTCCAGCAGGAGGATTTGCGACGCCCACTGCACCCTTTGAGGTTCTGCAGATGGATTACATTCAGCTTGAGCGCTGTAACAATTTGAAGTATGTTCTAGTAGTGGTTTGCGCCTTCAGTAAATGGGTTGAGGCGTACCCTGCGAAAGACAATACTGCAATGACTACAGCGAAGCTATTGCTGAAAGAGTTTTTCCCCCGATACGGCGTCTGTAGACTTCTGTGGAGTGATAATGGCCCTCACTTTGTAGCGGATGTTATAAAGTATGTCTTGAAGGGCCTAGGCATCACCCAGAAGTTCCACGCCGTATTCCACCCCCAGTCTGCAGGACTAGTCGAGAAGTATAATGGTACGCTGAAGCTTAAGATCGCTAAAATTCAAGCTTCAACATCTTTGACTTGGCCAGACGCCTTGCCACTGGCGTTATTGTCAATTAGGTCGGTGCCACACTCTCGAACCGGCCTTACACCCTATGAGATTGTATTTGGACGCCCAATGAATATCTGGGGTCCACCAAGGCCTAAGGCTGTGTATGATGTACCTTGTGTGATGATGAGTGATTATCTGGCACAGTTAACGGATAACTTGGTTTCTATTCATCAACAGGTCCGAGAGGCGCTCCCTGATCGGTCTACTGGCGAAGGACATGGTCTCCGGCCTGGAGATCATGTGATGATAAAGGTTTTCGACAGATCGAACAGTTTGGAGCCGAGATGGGTCGGACCTGAGCAAGTCCTTCTTGCAACGAGGACGGCTGTGCGAGTCTCGAACAGGAAGAATTGGATCCATTCCTTGCACTGTCGAAAGGTACCGCCCGGATTGGTGGAGTCTGCTGTGCTGACCGATCAACGAGACATCCTAGCAGCAGAGACAGGCCGTGCTGTAGAGCCAAACGACACTGAGGAGCTCTTTTCGGACCACACGACTTCTGGAGGAAGGCGATATCATCTGCGACCAAGGAAGTGAGATTTCCAGTACCGGGACATACTGTCAGAACGGCCCTTGGGTTAGTGAAACGGAGAGCCGATGAGGCAAGGGGGGGGGATCAGCCCTGCATTAGTGTAGCGACACCCGTCTTGGCCCGCTGGTGAAGAAATCAACCGCTGCCCAAGGGGAAGAGTTCTGACAGACTTTGTAGTTACAGGAAGATATCAGGGTATTGTTTCCTTTGACATGGAGAAGAAGAAAATTCTTTGTGCGTTGGGGTTCATGCTAACAGTAGCCATCGTTGGTATAACCACATGGTTTGTGGAGGAGGCAACTCCTGCTCGAGAGACGCTTGTGTTGACGACTCCAGTGCCTGCGGAGCACTACTTTTATACATTGCCATATCAAGAGTTGAAGCATCGACAATCCTATTTGAATAACACTTTCATTCAGATGCTGCATCACACCCACGTTGCTACAAACGCTACGAACTGTTGGATATGTGGGATGATGCCAGCCCATCAGAAGAAAGGAGGAACGCCATTCATACCACTTCCTTTCTCTCACAATGGCTCTTGTAGAGCATGGTACACTTTGTTGTTTGCCACTCGGAAACCGACAGTGGGACGATTGCTTTTCAGACTTAATAAAGAATGCCATCAGGACAAGAATGGATATCCACAAGCGAATGGGACAATTTGGGAGTGGGAAGAGTACCGACCAGACAATGAATCCATTCCCTACATCTTCACGAACACCAGAGACACTGTGGGGAAGGACAAATTCGTAATCCAAGTAGCACAAGCCCAAGCGGACCTGTGTGTCCAGAGTGTGGGTTTTATTCCTGTGGGTGTCAGTGATTGTATAACCGTACTAAACATCGATGGGTTAAACAACAGCACCTTCTTAGCGTCCCATAATACCTACTTTGTATGTGGAAATAAAGGTTATTACCGTTTGCCGGCTGGGTGGTCTGGGGTATGCTATGTATCATTCCTATTACCTCCTGTATTCTTAGCACCTGCGTCATATCATAAGGATTTAAAACTGTTGAATAATGTGACTGTAAATAGATATAAACGTACTCTATCAATTGATGAGGTGGATCAAACAGATACCAGCTTGCAACAGTATATTGATTTTAACTTAGGACTGTTTTTCTTTGTTGGAGCCGCTTTGAATAGTAGGAAGATCCGAAGATTAACAAGAGTGGTAGAAGCTGTGACTAATCAGACTGCTGCTGCTCTTGGGAATCTTACAGAAGAATTACAGATTACCAGAATTGTTGCATTGCAGAACCGTATGGTATTGGATGTAATGCTAGCTGATCGAGGAGGAGCCTGTAAAATTATTGGAAGTAGCTGCTGTGTGTTCATTCCTGATCATACGCCATCCGTTTATAACGCCATTAACAAGCTGCATAAAATAGCAGCTGAAATCCACACAGAAACCGGCACTTGGTCCTTTTCTGGATGGTTTTGGGCGTTGGTTACTGCCTGGGGATGGAAGGTCTTAACTGGTCTCTGCATTATTATAGCAATTCTGTTCTTTCTCTGTATGTGTATTCAATGTGGACCATTGTGCTGTTCCGTATGCATTTCATTCTGCATTCCAGATAAGAAAGCTATTGCCGATGTTGCCCGCCAGAAGGGTCTAGCTAAAGAGGTTAAAGGAATGATGATAATTGACATATACGATGATTGTTCTTGGAAACCAGATGTCTTCAGTAAATGCTGAAAGGGTCGTCTGTTGTAAATTAAAGCAGAATGTGATTAAGCATTTACTGAAGACATTAATATTTCCCTTTTATCGTGTTTTCCTCATTATGTTGGCCGAAGTCCGGACTCCATTTTGTATTGGCATGCTGCCACGTGTTCACCACGAGGAGAGTCCGACCTCTGTGTTAGTTGCTCTTGTAATCTGCCTAGCAACAGTCTATAAATAGCTCTCTTTTGTCCGTCTGGCGCATGCCCAGACTTGACCACATCTGTTGTAATTAGCTTTGCTTGACCATGTGTTTTCGCGGGCCCAAGGAGTGTGTTAGCTCCGCCCATGTATTGATTCGGTATCAAGAATGACCCTAAATGGTAATGTTCTTCAACTCTGTGGTATCCACCCACTCATGAGCCCCTTTTCTGTGTATAAAAGGGGACTGTGTATGCAAGTTCTTTGTGCTACTCCTTGCAATACTGAAGAGTGTTGTGTGGATTGTAGGACCACCCTTAAGGGTTAATAAACGTTGTTTTTGTACTTTGCAGTTTCCGTGCCAACTTCCTTATAGATTTCGTTACAGAAGAGCGAACCCTTGTCTCTTGCGGGCCTAGCTGGGGCTTGTATTCATCACTCCGATGCAGTTCCTCACTGGTCTCAGTAGGCTGGTAGCCGGGGCAAGCCACCAGCTCCCGGGCACGCAACGTGGTCGCCGTTCTCACGGGGCCTACTCCATGCCGAACAGCTCAGCAGCAGGCACTTCAATGCGGGGTGGGCTCCCCTCGTCCTAGCAAGGCACCAGGCGCGTCTTGCGCCTACTCGCAGGGGGTGCCCTCTAAACGGGCAGCATTCCCCCAACCACATTGAGAAAGGCGGCTGTACACGCGCGGGCAAGACCCGCTTGTTGCCAATGTTGTGTTGTGGGCTCTAGGCCCACATGCTGGCAAAGTATTGACACAGACACCGTATCTATGGTCATTCAACTGGCCACGAGCACGTGCACTCGGGCCCTTTTATTAACCGGGTCACGTCACTCGTGACACCGGTGGTGAATGGGTGTGGAGTGTGTGTGCCCACTCCCATAGGGGAGTGGCTACTAACTCTGTGCCTGTCGACACACTAGAACGTGTCTCGCAGGACACAACAGTCCACCAAGAGCAGAAAGCAATAATTAACATGCATTGAACAGCAACGGCGCAAAGAAAGCATATAAAAAAGTTATGTGGCGCCTGTGTACATAAACGTTTCTCCTTCACCTTAAGTTGCACAGCGGCCAGTGAAGCGTGCGCCATGGCAGGCAATTCAAAAACAACAAATAAAGGAAGTAGTCCGTGCATGAAAAAGAAACAGACCGATAGCGTAACTAAACGGTAGTTGGTTGGTGCTGTCTTCTAAAAACAGAAGTGACGTAGCAGGAGCACCAACCAATAATCACCCAGGAAAGCTGGACAACGGAGGAGTGAGCCAATGGCAAATGGCAGGCGGGATTACACTGGGTATTTTGTTTACTACAGGCCTTGCGACAGCGCATGCGCTGTCGAGGCTCGACCTAAAAAGTGAAGTTCCAGTGGCGCAATAGTACTGGTAGGGTCTCATAAATGAGGCCCACTGATTTAGTCTTTTTCTTTGCAGCGGTCCAGCACTTAGAGCATCCTGAATTTTAACTGAAGTTGATTTGTCTAAAAACAAATTGTCTGTATTTCTACACTATCTTTTATTCTGAGGAAGCCAATAGGTACACGTGACGCCTTGAATAAACCACAACAAGATTACTTGTAATTAAATATCTGACGGCTACAAAAAGAAATTAAAGCTGAACAATTAAAAAAAAAACAGAATACTTTCCTCGTGGATGTAGTACCTTAAACTAACTGTATCAAAATGAAAGATATTAAATCAATTATTCGAAGTATTATTCATAAAGTACTCAAAACATCTAAGTAAAGCTACAAGGAGGGTTAGGAATGATGGATCATTCAAAGTGCCAACAATGGTGAATCCAAATAAAAAATACTAGCTATTATTTCAAAAGCTAAGGGGTGCAGATATATCCGTTTTCTAATTACGTCCAGATTCGCCCTTATCGCCCAGAGGATTAATCTTGGCATTGAAGATTTCTTCTCTCCTTGTGATCAGCAGCACGACCCTGACAGGTGCATGTTTAATTGTCTAGTTGATCTCTCACCTCTAGAGCCAGTGACATGAAATGACAATTGACAAGGAGCCTTTCTCCCGGTTTGCTACTTATTCACAATTCAATAAGACATTATTCTGGAAGCTAGCAGGTAGAATCACTTTTTTGTTCAAAGTACTGAATACATCCTCTGGGGATTTAATCACGCGGCACCTTATAAATGGAGGTCAAATAAGTCCTTAAGCTGAAACATCGCGTATTTTTCATCGCATTTAATTTATTCTCTTTTGCGCCCATGGTGGCGATACACATAGAGCGAAACGGCCCTGTCTGTCACTTCTTGAAGTTCAGTGCTCATAACGACCTCACTTTAGAGATGGTTCCTGCTGGTTTAACCGAGCTGAACCCTCGCCTCTCAGCAGAGACTGCATTTTCACAAACCCCGAGTGCAGTTCGTGCAGGATGCAGAACACAGGCATGGCTTGGTGACACCTTGATTGCAGCCCAAGTTGTTGCTGAAATGGGCAGCTTTTACATTTTCGAAGCTGTTCTGTAATCTCGATTTATAAATTTAAATGGAGGTACACTGGCACACCACTGCGGCGTTTTGTTCAATTGAGTTCATATCGCCACTGGCTGAAGCAGAAAAGATAGGAAAACAAGCGATGGCTTTTGATCCTAGGCCTAGTTTCTTCATCACGTGCTTCTCAGTGAAATACATTTATGTTACGGTCTGTGCTTTTTCCCCCTCAAAAAGCAGATTGACCTGAACAATGGGAGGAGGGTCGGGGAGACGCCTGACCCCTGTCTAAAAAAAAAATACCCTTGGGGATGAAGTTAGTATTGCCTTTTGAACTAAAAAAAAACCTGCAAAATGAATGGGAAAAACCGAATTCCTTGTTCCTCCTACTTTTCGTATCTTCTCTACCCCTCGTAGTGATTTCAAGAGTAGGCTTTTACTTGGCAGCAGTACCAGACACACGGTTTGACATGACAACCTCCCAGCCTGCCCTAATGGCGCTTGAATCAATATTTATAAATTAAAGCATTATCCTCAGATCATTTGTTACACACATTTCTCAGAGACATGTGCCGTCAAGAACATGCAAATGAGCCGGTGGCTCACCCGGCTTCTGCTGTGTGCTCTGCTGCCGCCAGCTCTGCTCTCTAATTAGAGGCAGAAGACAGAGTTTCTCTGCTGTAATTCTGTGCTTCGGTCTGGCTGGAATAACTTTTATTTTATGCCTCAATTTAATTTCACGCTAGAAAGCATGGTTGCTGCCTGAGTGCCAAAAGCTAATAGAAGGCAGATTTATAACAAACTGTACTGCAGTGAATTACCGGTTTGGCTATCATCCTTGTCTGGCATGGATGTGGCGCAATATTCCATCTATCTTCCTGGTCTAAGCGCTATACTCATATTGTGTCACATGGAATTTAATGCCTAGATTACTTATCAGTAATCTTCATTACCCTGATTCTTTCTTCCTTCCTCGTCCCAGTACTTACTCACTGAGGATGGGTCCTCCAACCCCCTAAACGATCAATATTTCCCAAGCTTTTTTTTTTCATTGCCATGGATGACGAGAGTCCTGCTTCTATAAACTCCCCTGCCTGCAAAGGTTTCTCCAGGTTTACAAAGGCCATTATCAGATTGTTGATGAAGGCTCTAACGAAAGGAAGGTCGTAAGGAAGAAAGAATTGGAGTTATGAAGATTACCAGTAAGTCAAATAGGCATTACCTTCTCATTCCCTTCCTTGTCTTATTCCTTACTCGCTGAGAGTATACCCAAGCAGGATGCCTTCATCATGGTCTGATACAAATAGCCCAAAGACACACCACCAAGACAGGGTCAACCCTAGCTGCAGAGAACCCACACTTGCATAGTTATGGAACCCTGATGGAACAAAGATATCATGCAATCAACGTTGATTTAAGAAATCATAATTGCGTTAAAAAGGAATCCTAATTCCAAAAGATAAACGAGCTCCCATTGCCACCTTCCTGCTGAGAAAGAAAGAAAGGAGCAATCCAAGTGGCAGTCTGTAGCTGTCTGTGAAAGCAACTCCTTCAGAAGGCAGAAATATTCTGTGTAGAAAATGCCCATGCTGACCCTAGAGGATTTATTTCCCAAAACCAAGCAAGCAAAATGAGGAGAACCACTACTCCACCCACTCACAGAAAATTCAAATGGGACATAGCCTATCTTGGCTGTCCTACAAAATGATAATATAGAAACCCTGTGAGATCAGCCCAGCCAACCCAACAGAAAAATCGTAGAACCTCTATAGGGTGAATCAAAAACCTTAACTCCCAAGAGATATTGAGATTCCGAATGAGAAAGGCATTTCCTCATTTTTAGCAAAGGGTTGAAATAACTCTTAAAGAAAGTTATGTTAGAAAGGTAAGACAAATATGCTATTATATGACCAAATTATCAGCGACAGAGAAGGAAATACTTCTCTAAATGTCCTCGATGAGTTGAATGCATCCAAGAAAACAATCCCTATCGTTAGGAATTTCCATGAGCCTCTCGAAGAAAGGTCACTCCGCCCAAGGCAAAACCTAATAGTAGATTCCAGGATGGGTATAGAAATATTAGGACTTGGTTGTCTACAAGTAATTGAAAATTTTGAAGACCAAAGGACTGGGCTGCAGGCCCATAAAAGGTTAATATGGTTAATATGGCCACTTGACCAAATGTTGACTACTGCAGGAATAAAACATTTATTCAAGAGAAACATCATCTCTTCATCCAAAACATAACCTAGGTAACCGGTCCTCTAGAACTACCAACCAATCCAAGTTGAAAACCTCGAAGTGAGAACCTCCTGGATTGTGAGGAGCAAACCCAAAACTACCTTCCAGGTGCCCAGAGATGAACTACCATGGTAACTTATCCTGAATATGCCTTGTGACTTGTATGGATGTCTCATCTACCTATTATGTATACAAAAAAGGGGGGGAGTTAGAGGATAGGGGCTGGGGACGCCCTTCAAGAACAGTTCATTACGCAGAAAAAAAGGCACCAAACCTTTCTTTTGGAAAGTTCTAGTTCCTTCTCAGGGGTAAACATAAAAGTTTTCTGTAAAACCCTCACCCACCAGGGTTACCCCTTGGTGGTATGCTTCATCATAGGGTCCTTCCCGTCCCACTGCAGAACGGAGCGTGCTGCGACCAGACAATCTATGCGGGAGCACTATTTTTTTACTATGAGAGGCAGGTTGATCTGCAGGGGGGGAGTGAAGGAAGGGACGTTATTTAAATATACCTGGCTAGTGGGTAATGACTACTTTGTTCCGACCCCTGGTCAGTATGGTTAAAAACGGGAAAAATTAGGACTCATGGAATTAAGGTTCCAAATTCCTAATGGTCGACATGTTTCTACCCTACCCCTCTCGGCTATTCTTCAGGACCTAGCGTCTTCATTATCTGATACATAGTGCCGCGGTTCCCGAGCGGCAGCCAAATAGGTCTCAGAAGCGAAGTGTGGTCTTGATGAGAGTGTGACTACAGACCAAACTTCCCGCCCGTGAAACCATGAAGCGATGGCTTTATACCCAATATAATCAATAAGAGTACAAGTTCAGGCGGTGTCAAGTATATATGAACCGACTTTACAAAGTATGTAGTGTTGTGATTCGTATACAACAGCAGGAGTGGAACTAGGTATCAGACACCGAATACGCTAGGTCTTGAAAAACCAGCTCCAACAACAGCAAAGAACTCTTCAACATAATCACAGAGTCCTCCAATCCTGCAGCTGCCAACAACATCATCCCATCCCAAGCAATTCACATCAACCTCTCAAACTTCTTGGAGCAGAAGATTCCCAAGATCTACAACATACCGATACAAACTCCCCCGACCAGCCAGATACCTCCTTAATCGCCAAAAAGCCTCTTGAAAAAAGAAACCACCACCCTGATGAATACAGTCCACTTGGGAGCCCCCTCAGAACCATGCCCCCTCATCATTTACAACCTTGGAAGAACAATCACCTCCCCACACTCACCACTATCATCAACACCTCCATATCCACCATCATCTTCCTGTTTTATTGGTAAAATGCAAAAGTCAGTGCCTTATTGTTGAAACTAACGGCAGACCCCTTCACCCTAAGCAGCTACAGATGCATCTTGCTCCTATATTTTCCAGCTAAAATCATGGAGAAAGCCATCAATGCTCAACTTGCAGACCACCTACAACTCCACCACCTCCTAGATAGCTCTTATTTAGGTTTTGGCACCAGAGCACAGAGGCAGCCCTCATGGTGGCCACTGTTGACATCAGAGGCATCCTTGACCAAGGAGAAATGGCTCTACTCATCCTCCAGCCTCTCTACAGCTATTGATACAGTCTCCCACAAGTCAATCCACAGAAAGCTTCAGTGCCTGGGTATCCGCTGACTGGCCCTCAAGTGGATATCCTTCTTCCTCACGGACAGAACTCATTGAGTTAGACTTCCCACCCACTACTCAGAACTCAAGAAACTCATCTTCAGAGTCCCACAAGGATTGTTGCTCAGCCTAACACTGTTCAACGTCTACATGGTGTATCTTGTGGACATCGTTATAGCCTGCGGCATCAACATAGTATCCTACGCTAGTGACACACAGCTTGTCTGCTCCCTTACCAACTCAACCAGCAAGCACCAAAGCAAACTGTGTCAACTGCATGAGCAATGTCACTGCTTGGATGAAAAACAACTGCCTCCAGCTCAACACAGACAAAACTGAAGTCCTAATCGTCGGCAACAACCACTCCCCTTGGGACGCTTCCTGGTGGCGCTCTGAATTTGGTCCCCCACCCACCCCTCCTGACCATGCCAAAGAACCTTAGGATCATATTGGACACTAACCTCTCCACGAACAAAAGATCAATGTTGTCTGCTCATCTTGCTTCCACATTTTGCAAATGCTACGCAAGATTTTCAAGTGGATCCTACTGAACACCATATGAATGATCATCCAGACCCTTATTACAAGTAGACTTCCAGAAACAGCCTCTGCATGGGAAGCCAAGCCCATGTCCTACGGCGACTCCAAACCACCCAGGATGCCACCGCCCAAATCATCCTGAACATTCTGCCAAAAAGCACATCTCTCTACACCTCTACAATCTCCACTAGCTCCCAGTCCAGGAAAGATGTAAGTTCAAGCTACTCACCCATGCCAAAAGAGCTTTCTGCACTGGTCCAGATTGCCTCAACAACCAACCCACCAGACACATTCGATATGCATCCCAAGCAAGAATGCATCCCAAGCAAAAACATACCTCCCTCACATCAAGAAGACCAGAAGCAGCTGATGGTCCTTGTCATAGCACGCAGCCAAGACCTGGAACGAACTCCTGAAATACCTCAGAACCTTCACCTCCTTCATTGTTTTCCGAAGGGATTCTGAAGGAACCTCATGACATGGTTCTTTCATACAAAGCAAGCATGATCTGCTTCTCGCTCCTCAGCCCTGCCTACTCAGTGTCTGGATACCCATGTGGTTAATTGGCAGCACATAAAATCAAATAACATAGCATGACAAGGAACAAATCAATCAAAGAATGTCTTTTGTTACTGAAGATGAAGATCACACGGCATGCTTTTGCTCTCCTCCAACCTCTCACCAAGATGACCCCTATTTTGGCCAGGAGTGGCTTGTGCTGTTTGTGACTTCAGCCACATGCTACCTCAAACACCAGAGAAAAGAACGCAATTAGAGTCTGTCCTCAAGAACACTTGTGCCCCACAGTATCATGCCTCTACTAGAGTTCAAACATCAAAAACAGACAATGGCAGATGTGACATTAGCAGAAACAAAGCCACCCAACTGATATTTTATAGGCAATTCAAACAACAGTGGCTAGGCTATATGTCTGGGCAAACATGTGTTGCTATTAATTACACTTCCAAAAGTTCTTTATGTACAGTGCTCCAAGGAGATGAAATGGCCACCACACCTCAACATAGCGAGGCAATGCTCCCCACATTACAGAATAATACTCCTGAGCTCCGTAATGAAAATCACGATTCAAATTGTTCCAAAGTTGTTCTTTTAATTTTCTTTTATTTGATTCTTCTCATAGATCCAGCAATTGTTCTCAGTTCTGTAGCCAATACGTGTTTCATCATAAAGGTACATCAACCAATGAATTCCTCAGGGCTACAACAACAAGTTGAACATTGCATATTGGTACCAAAATATGGCTCTCTAATGTTCCCCATCACAACACCGATGGTGTCACATATTTGGAATTAGTGTATTCTGAAATCAAAAACATTCTATTTGTGGCAAGAGGGTGCACGCAGCAAGAAAGGAAAATAAGGTAACGTATAGGGGTTCATGCCCAGGCAGCAAACTAACCATAACCTACAGAGAAAAGAAAGTTTATCTACCTTACATCCAATAAAAAATGTATGTGATCATGTTAACAGCTAGTTACCTTAATAGGTAAGGATCATATGTGAATATAGATAGAGACCCCCAAAACCACCACTATTATGGAGAATTCTTACTTAATGCAAATTTCAATAATCTATACAAGAGAAGCAATCCACAGTAGTGGTAATATCCAACATCTATATCCTAAAATGGTACATATACCCAGTCAATCACCTTATATATCATAGGTATCAATTATAGTATAAATATCAACATATTCCTAAATCTCACCTAACATATGAGTTCACCAGTACAAATTCCCAGTGGCCGTATCACTCATGTACAGTTCATGTAAATGAAAACAAAATTACCTAAAGAAAATCAGCCATTTTTAACAGTTATATAACCAAGCTACTAGTCAGGACAGTATGGCAAACGAACAATGTTCATAGGCACCATCATTACCCGCTTGCATCCATTGATGTCCACACACATCCCAAAACTTCAATCCAAGTAAAACACCAGTCTGTTATGTTTGCCACTTTTTCATACTAAGTCGAGTACCCCAACTCATCTCGTTATTAACGTATCCAATATGTGCCAAGTTAACACACTCAGTTGTGCCCACAATCAACACCAAACTTCTCAAGATAACTGAAACACACACTGTTTTTGCCACACAACACACTAACATCCGAGATAACTCTTAAGTGCCCAAAATTAGTATGCATCACCCTGAAACTTACAAGTATCATGTCAACAACATCTCAACTTACAAACTATAGGAAAGTACTCCAACCTGTATCTTTTCCAGCGTTTTCAATAAGCGCCATCTTAGAGGGCCAATTTATATCCTCAAACAATGACAGACCCACCACCTTACAGATCACATAGAGAAGATACGCGCCATCTTAGAATGTCTATAATCCATGCAGTCACTAAGTCCCACAATGCACAAGTCACTCCTTTTTTTATGTCCCCAACAAGCGTGTGTATATACATCACCATTTAGGCCAGTTCCTCATTATATTTACCACATGTATATCCTAATAAAGGTGTCAATGCCCACATACCCAAATTTGGCTAACTCCATGTCTATTTCAAAATAATCTTCAACAACGACGGACACCAACCTTACTGGCAACATACCCAAATTGCATCATCTACGTGTCTGTTTCAAAATAATCTTTAGCAACAATGGACTCCAACCTTACAGCTCACAGAAAGGAAATCTGCGCCATCTTAGAGTATCTGTAATCAGTGAAGTCATCATATCCCGTAGGGCACAAGCCATATGTTTATTGGAATCATGAGCAACCCTATGTATGGTCAGCATCATTTTAAATCAATTCACACTCATTTCTACCATATGTAAGTCTAGAAATATTAAAATTGCCGACATTCACAAACGTGTATAATATCAAATGGTGACAGCACAGTATAATTTTATTAAGCACCATCACAGATACCATATACTAAACCCAGCAATGAGTATGACAAAGACTTGTCATGGACATATATATCCATAACCAAACATAACATCATATTACAAGAATCACCAGAACAATTCAGAATTCACAGTATATATTCACGCTCTCCAAATGTGCATAGTAATTAAAGCGCATCTAGGAATATCCATGACTATGATCAGTAACTGTACCAATTAGTCTAAATATGCAAATATGTACATATGTCAGATCATCTGTCTGACAGTGATCAGAAGTATTAAAAAGGGTTGACACCCAAAAGAGGTGAAAAGCGGGAAAGACAAAGAAGAGATCATTCTTCTGAAGGTAACATCGTCTGTCACTCCTTACTCGCAAGTGCACGGATATTCTTATATTAACAGTTTCCAATCACAGTTTTTGTAATGTACAATTATGTAACGTATCACAAAAAAATTGCCAATATTAATAGTCATAGTTATTCCTACAGACTCCTGAAGTTATACAAGGGAGCACATATCCGTTTCCAAGCAAAGTGGCTCAAATCTCTTAGGGCCTAGAAAATACTGCATTTTGTGGTCAATATTTATGCTATTATCCATCGCATGTAATCTCATAATCCATTTTGCTTCATGTTGATGTAGTCGCAATTCCGTGTTACATCCTCTGGCATCACTAGGTTCTGCATCTATACCATGACATTTTAAACTCCAATGTGTATTTTGTGCTCCAAAATCTTTAACATGCATTGATATAGGATATCTAGCGTCCAATTGTTTCAATGCACGGAAATGTTCAGAGATTCTTTCATGTAAAAGCCTGATCGTACTTTCAATCTATATTTTATTATACTTACATAAGGTCACACAGAATACAATATGGGTACAACAGTCAATATGTATTTATATTGGATTAACTCCTGAATTGTTAAAATCAAATTTCATAACTCCATCTATCACCTTTCTACACATATTGTTGTGCCCACATTTATATGATCCTAAGGTCAGTTTTACAAGCCAGATGCTTTGCCCATATGTGGTGGGATAACTAGGATTAATCATATTCCTTAGCGTCATACCTTTCCATTAAGTCATACCTGGATTTCTAGCAAGTAATGGCTGTAGCATCCAATCATTAGCAAGTAAATACATATTCCTTTGAAACACATTGCACAGTTTATTGGCATTGATAACCATTCTAATCATCAAATTTTGATTGTTGGTGTCTCGTTTGGCATCTGATAGTGTCACAATACGGTTAAGACCACATACCCTGGCACTTGCTTTTGATATAACTAGATCTTTGATAGGCACCTAACTGCAATGCCCCTATGTTACCTTGGGATAGAGGATGTGCAACCATTTCGGTTGTAACTCTGATGCTGACAAACTACTTTGTCTGTGGACAATCGCAGTCTTTACAGAGGAGAAAGAAGAGAAAACAAGGCTGCCCTCATGCTACACATTTTGTGGACCAGAGGACTGCCTCAATTACAGAAATGTACTCAATGATGCCCAGTCCCACTGGTCCCTCTCACATACAACACTCTCTTAGGACAACAGAGTACAAATTAGCCCTTGGAACTTGGCAACACCAGAGCAATAAGGTACCGCTTCTGAAAAAGCATACAAAAAATCAAAATTATTTGAGATAAAGACAATCCTTTCCCAGGGGAAATGCCCATGATAGAGGAAAGAATGATTAAAAATCTGCTGTGGATTGTTTTGCTAATAGGAAGCAGGGTGTCTGTTTGTGAAGTAACTTTACTTTATGCAAATACGCAATGGAATGAGGAAAGAGGAGGAAGTAAAATGATACAGTACTCTGAATCCCTTATAAATAGAAAATATCTCTAGGGAAAACATCTTTTCACAGTGAAATTTGTGTCAGTAATAATATACTAAAATGGCAAACTCTTTGTACCGGATGGTTTGATCTTTCATGCTCTAAAGCTAATAAGAACCTCAAACAAGCCATGAAAGAAAGACCTAGAAATACTTACTTGATAAAAGATTTAAGAAAGTCTTACAAACAAGTTTTAAATGATAGAAGAGCAGTAATCCAGGAACAAGCATGGGGAAATTTAATACAGGCATCAGATACGCGGGACATAACCTTTTTCTGGAAGACAATTAACCAGCCCTTTTTTAAAGATCAGACATCAGCAAAGATTGATATCCTTGTACAACCCTCTGTCTGGACAAGCCACTTTGGCAAGATTTTTAATCCAAGCAATTACAGTATAACAACCCCCGAAAATAGTGTCTTAAAAACAGCTTGCACTGACCTGGCACCAATATCATTGCAAGAGATCACAGTTGCTCTAGAAAGATGTGCCAATGGGAAGGCACCAGGTCCCGACGGGGTGCCCATATATTTTTTTAAGTCAGACATCAATTTTTGGGCCACAATCCAACTAAGAGTCTGTAATGCCTCAGCAGGGGGATTTCTGCCCATAACCTGGACAAAGTACCATTCTACCGATATTCAAGAAGGGAGACAGGGGAGATGTAAAATGTTATCACCCCATATCCCTTCTTGATTCACCTTCAAAATTAATGGGCAGGGTACTTTTGGAAAGACTGGAAAGCTGGGTGAATGACAACTCAGTGCTCACAGAATCACAATTTGGGTTTAGAAGAGAGATCGGGACAATAAAGCAATGTGTAAACTTACACTTAATTAATTGTAAATACACACTCTGTAAAAAAGGCCATCTGCACCTATGTTTCGTAAACCTAACAAGTGCATTTGACCTGGTTAACCATAGGAAATTATGGCAGACATTGGCTAAGATAGGTGCCCCCAAGGAAATTATCATTGACTTATCTCAACTGTATAATTATTTATCCGCCAGAGTACAATATGGGCCTAATGGCGAGTGTACTCCCCGCTTCAAGGTAGCACACGGGATTAGACAAGGTTGCATCCTTGCCCCTTTATAGTTCTTCCTTTATATTAATGGCGTTAACCAATTTCTACAAAAACTGAAAGTCGATGCCCCTAAAGTCGGCAAACGTAAAACACCTGTTTTACTATACCCGGGTGACTCAGTCTTGATATCTAGAACTGCTACAAGCCCTGATTGAGAACTTTGCTGAATACATGGAAGAAAAGGACCTAAAACTCAACCTCAAAAAGACCTTTACAATGTTATGTGGGAAGGGGAAGTTTAAAAGCAGAACGCACCATGTAAAAGGGATACCAATAGCTGAAACTCGAACCTTCCTGTATCTTGGCATGTTATTCACATCTAAAGGCAACTGGGGGCCACATGTGGAATTAAGCAAATTGAAATTGCTACGTTCAACAGAGGCCGTTTTAAGATTTTCCTCTAAGATAGGCAATAAATCAGTAAGAGAGATAATGACCCATCATAAGAGCAAATGTATTTTGGGGGCTTGTTATGGCACTGCTCCATGGACAATGGTTAACTGTTCTGCACTTCAAACTCAGGAAAACATATTTCTGAGGAGAATATAGGAAGTCCCTAATTCTACTTCCTCTTACATAGCATATAAGGTGCTTGTAGTTCCCTATATTGATGATTAGTGCAGCCGCTTTAATTGCCTGGCATGAGATTTGGAGTAAAATCAGAACCAGATTCACCCAGGTCATCATAATTGATTGCCTGGGTCTTGAACACTGTTACAGCAAACAAATGATGGATGGAATGCTGACAATGCAAACATTCTCCCCCAGCCAAAAGATCTGGGTTGAATCCATCGTTCTTTTGCCCACTACGCCACCCCAGTTTGGGTCTTGAACACAGCATCAAAATCCCGTAGCATAACTCCTGAAAGAGGTTGACAAGGACTTTGATATTCATGACCCTGTACAAATCCTATATTATAGTAAAAAGGAACTGAAAACGGGGCTTGTTGGGGACTAGGGCACTCAGGAGGGAAACCAGGGAGAACGAAAAATTGACAATTAAGGAATACAACGAGGGACAACAGGAGAAAGGTATACAACAATATCTGTTCTGGGTACCAAACCTGCGCCATAGATTCTACTTTACAAGACTTATATCGGCTACTCTCCACTTTTTATTAGCCTTCCCTGACATGGGCAAATGGAAACCAAAACTCACATTCTGCCCCTGTGATGGAAAGTCAAAACAGTCAACTCTACATTTTATTCTTTTTTGCAACTTTTATAAGGATATAAGGAAAAATATTTCACGTCTGGTCATCCTTAGAGAAAATGTATAATTTTATAATGCAGCTTATAATTTTATTCGTAGCTTGGAAAATGAGGGTGTATTTTTACGCTGCGGCCTTATACGTACAATTATGGATCAAAGATGGAAAAAAAATGTTCATCTTGAGGCTCTAAATCACGAAACTACTTAGGCCATACACATATAAAGGTTGCTTGTTCTATTGTATCTTTATTTGAGGATTTACGTTTACTACATACTGCTACTTTTTATGCACTTTATTGTTTATTATAGAAAATATATAATAATTAAGTTGCTATTCATTATGTACTATTGTCTGGTTGGTGGTAGAGTACTATACCCGTCTAAAGTTGTTTATAATATTGTGAGGTCTGGGATTTGACATATAAATAATGCTGCAGTTTCTCTCCTATAATTAAATGACAAATAAGGAAGATAAATTATAATCAGTGGTCTTATCAGATGAAACTAAAATACGACACATACTCACATGATGATTTACTTCTACTAATTATATGCTGCTACTATATGTATTGTTATCTCTCTTCCCCTTCTTTTATTTATTTACTGTAATGTACTGATTTTAAGACTTGATTGTCCCTTCTAATGTCTCCGCAAAACTGATGCATTTTGTCGCGTCATGTAATTTTTTAGATTGCTTTTATGGTTGTGTTTTCACCGAATAAAGTTACTTTGATTTGATTTGATTTACTAAAATGCCAAAATATTTCATTAAAACATATGCATAATACACAAAAAACTCTAATCATATATAGACACTCCTCGCTCTCTACCCCCTCACCTCTAAATCAAAACAAATCAAATCAAACAAACTTAATTTCGATTGTATTGTAACAATCAGGGCGGCATTGTCTCAAGCCATAGTTCTGTAAAATTGGGACTATCCAAGTCTTTCTTAACTCCTTATAGAGTTTACAGAATAAAAACAGATGTTGAGAGGATTGATTTGACAAACAATCGCATGGACATAGTTGTAACTCCCTGGCCCAGTCGTTCATATTGGGGAAAGAGACTAGTCTATGTATTGTCCTCAATCTAAATCTTATTAATAAAAACCTATCAAAAACACTGGGAACAAATCCTAAATATGGCTGCAGATTAAAAGTAGTAAGTACCATCTGATGCTGTAGGACAATTAGCGTAATGATTTCCCCCGGCAGTCGTAGTGTGTCCAGGAAAGTCAGGATCTTTTTTCTAAGGTCTTTCCTGGATACCAAAGTGATGGTGCTAGGGATGGTAAAATATTCGGGATTACCCATATCTTTAGTAAAATCTCGAATATACTTAACCCATGGTATGCTTTGGGCACCGTCCAGCCTAAGACTATCTTGTAATAGGTCCCTATTACATTTAGTCTCTTCCTTAAACCAGATCCTATGCCAAAGCAGAATTGGCTCAACTTTTATGAGGTCGGATATATACGGGAGACCCAGCTCCGTATGACAGACATAGGTGGATGTACTAGAGGATGCCGACAGAACATATCATAAAAAAGAGTTCTCAACCAAATGAATTAAGTTAGTGTCAGCAAAACCCCAAATCCCAGCTCCATAGAGAACAGTTGAGACACATTTGACTTTGTAGATCTTCAGAAGTTCCAGCTGTGGTTTACGTCCCAGTTTTCTTGCAAAGCTAACAAGAGCAGATGTTGTTCTGATTAATGCTAGCTTTTTGGCTGTAACGGCTTTTGACCATGTGTCATCATGGCTAAACAAGATGCCTAAATATGAAAAAATGTTGGTTGGAGCTATTGGAGTTTCCTCCACAAATATGTCCTTACGCTTCTGGATCCCATGACCACATCTCATTATAAAAGATTTGAGATATTAATTTTAAGATCCAGATCCTTCATAAAGTTAAAAAAATTATTTAGGGTCTCTTGTAGGCCAGTCTGGGTGCGAGACATAATCACAGCATCGTCCGCATATAACAATGCTGGAATGGGGCGATTACCTATTTGTGGGAAGTCTTGAGCGTCTTTAAGGAGTGCCTGCCCTAACCCATTAATATAAAGATTAAAAAGGAAGGGGGCTAGGACACAGCCCTGCCTAACCCCCTCCTAATAGGGAAGGTTGCGGTACACTCTCCTCCCAGGCCAAATCGCACACGTGTTTGAGCTCCCTTATAAAGATGGCGAATAAAGTAAATTATATTTTTATCAATCTCCATTGCTTCTAAAATCTTCCAAAGCTTTTAATGCATCACACAATCAAAAGCGGCCGTGAGGTCAATAAAAACTAGATACAGGTTTCCCTTTTTGGCCCTGATATACTTCCCCATGAGAATAGACAAATTTACACTCTGCTCCACAGTCCCCAGACCTTCACGGAAACCATATTGGATGTCAGATAAAATGTGGGTTTCTTCTGCCCAGAGCAGGAGACGTTCCAGGATGATGCGACCCACCACCTTAGCCATTGAATCTAATAAGGAGATGGGCCTATAGCATGAGGGGTCTTGGCAGTTCCCCTTTTTAAAAATGGGCACTATAATAGAGTCCACCCAGGTTGATGGGAAGGCAACCTCACAACTAGCATTAATTATTTGCGTGATTATGGGTGTCCACAGGGTAACATTGGACTCCCATCAGGACCCGACACCTTCCCACCAGCACTTAGGGAGAGTGCACTGCTTACTTAATCAACGTAGAAGTGTAAATCTGGTGACTGCATATTAGCTCTGGATTGTTCATAATCAGAGGCCTGACCGTTGGGGTTGCTATCATATGAAATGAAATGAAAATGAAATGAAATGAAATGAAATGAAAAAAGGAATTTGCTAAAGCGCACTGCTGCCAAGCGGCTTCCTGGCGCTGACACCTCGTCCAGACTCACAAGAACAGTCCCAGAGAGCTAGTTAGGGAAAGCTTGGGAAAACAGAAAAGTTTTAAGGGCCTTACGAAAGTGGGTGTAAATAGGAATAGAGCGAAGGAAAAGAGGAAGACTGTTCCAAAACCGGGGGGCCAGGACTGAGAAACGAGTGCCACCAATGCGGGATTTACGGAATCGAGGGACATGGAGAAGAGAAAGTGAGGAGGAGCGGAGAGTGCGACTAGGAACGTGGGGAGCAATGAGAGAGTTGATGAAATAAGGAGCAGAACGGGCATGAGCCTGAAAAGCAAAACAAGCAAGTTTGAAATAGGATCTGAAATGCACGGGGAGCCAATGGAGGCATTTAAGAGCAGGTGTGATGTGGGAGGTTTTGGGAAGACGAAGGATAAGGCGAGCCGCCTGGTTTTGGATGGCCTGCAGGCGGCGGGTTTCGTAGGCAGGAATGCCAACGTACAGGCCATTCCCATAATCCAGGCGGGACGTGATGAGGGCAGTGATAATAGTTTTGAGGGCATCAACAGAAAAGAACCTTGAAATCTTACGAATTAAACGAAGGGAAAGAAAGCAAGAAGACACCACAGAACTTATATGGGCGTGCATAGAAAGATCCTGGCTAACCTTAATACCCAAGGTCCGAACAGAGGAAACCGGTGATGGAGAAGGACCAAAGGAGAGGGGCCAGTGGGAAGGGGACCAAGGGTTGGAGGGGCCACCCGTGAGTACAAGCTCCGTTTTATCAGGGTTGAGCTTCAAATGATTGAAGCTCATCCATTGGGAGATAAAGATAAGAGTAGAAGAGAATTTGGGAAGAGAATCAAGAGGGGAAGAGAGATCGAAGACGAGCTGGAGGTCGTCTGCGTAATTGTACACAGAGACCCCCAGCTCCAAAAGTGAGGAGATGAGGGGACGGATATAAAGATTAAAGAGTAGAGGGGAAAGGGAAGAACCTTGGGGAACCCCGCAGGTGACCGGACGCGGGGGAGCGGAAAAGCCGGAGAGCTTTTCCTGGAAAAATGTTCAATCCATTGACCCTCTGTGATGGACACTCCGATTGTTGGGCCCCCAGCCGAAGACAGAAATGGAGTTCTAACTGTTTTCCAAAAAGCGGCACCATCTTTCATTTGTGAGGCTGAGGTAAGCAGCTCACATGCTTCATTTCTGTGGGCACCTCACCTCTACCAATTAGAATACATCAACGACCGATTCTAGACCAATTTTTCTTCTTCCCAACTACATCATCCCTGAGCCAAATTAGAAGTGCTTTCACCTTCTTTTATTTATATTTCCCACTTTTTTCGGATTCACATACATTACCAGAGGTACACCTGGAAACCTGCATGAGTTGCAGGCTTACAGGTGTACATCTGGTACTAAAATTCGACTTTTCCTAAAGTTCCTAGTCCCCCTGTGTGGAGTTGTTCCTAATGGAGTCTCCAGAGCATATGCACTTTTTTTCTCTATGTGGACAACATTATGCCAGTGAGGAAATCTGTTCCTGTACCCTCCCCCCACCAAATGTGGTGAAGATCCATTACTTTTCCCTTCTTGGAAAGTCATTGAATAGGAAGAAGAAAAAAGAAAGGTTTTCATTTCTAAAAAAGATATGCAAACTATTTGTGCTGAATTTCACAGCACACATCCAGTGCATTGGATCCTTCACTGTTTGTCTAGACGTACACATTTGTATTGTAAAGGTATGCTTCTGGTACACATACAATGCTAGACAGTGCTTACTTACCTATGAAGGGTGTGTGTCATGTGAGGCAGCTTTCAAGAGTACTAACTGAGAGGGAGGAAGCAACAAATGTGCACCTATCATATATATATAGCTAGCCCCCAAGTGGTCACTGAGGTGTTTGTTGGATTGGGCAGTTGCAAAAAAGATTTAGGGCCTCATTTATGAGGCCCTTTGCACCACCGGTACGTCACTTTTTGTGACATTGCCTGGCACAGAAGTCTGCATTATATTTATCAGGCAGCACTAAGCCAATTTTTTGGCTTAGTGCTGCCTGATAAATACCACAAAAGAAAAATAAATACTCTTAAGTACGCACCAGATAAAAAGAAGAAACAACCACTGTATTCTTAGTGGAGAACTTTGTTTTATATAGTCTCATATTATAAAGGTGGCAAAGACATTACCAAATAAAAGACAGTATATCAAGGTAGGTATATCCTGACAGCTGCTGATGGGAGAGGAGCACTTCCTTGAGACTGATCCGCATTTGAAAAATTAACTTTGGTGATTGTTTTTCCCTGCTATATCGATGCCCTCACTTTGAAGGATGTCAGACTCTCTCCTCCCCATATGAAATTTTTCACCAAACCGATACATTCACGTTGAATAATATTGGGGTTGTAGCTACCCATGTTGGCACCACATTGATTTGGATGCTCATTTGAATGCTGCACTCCGCATTCTTATGTGGACTACACAGCCACGGGAGCTGTGACCTGGCCCGCCACAATCATGCGCCAGATATTGGTTGCCTCTTACACAATCCGTTGTACTGAAGAAGACCCCCAAGTGGAGATTTTAAGTTACCCTCTACGCATTTAGCCGTGTTGAAACGTTGACACACACCCCCCATCAAGGGCCAGTACCACTGTGTATCACCCCTCCCTAATACCAGATGATGCATTTCTGAGCATATTAGAAAATGGATACTAAAGAATGAAGACCTATAATTGACTTATAGAAAGGCCCATCCACACTGGTGTACATTTCTTTACAGCCAGTGTTTATTGTAAATTGTGAAACTGTTTTCCTCAAATTGCATTCATTTGATTTCTTTCCTTCTTATTCACTCAACACATGAGCACTTTTCCTTTGCACCCTTTCCCTAGAGCAACCTCCCACCTTGATATACTGTCTTATATGGTAATGTCTTACCCACCTTTTTAATATGAGACTATATAAAATGAAGGGGCATATTATCAAGCAGCAGCGATAATTATCACTGGCTGCTCTTAGTGAGAACTTTTTTATCACGGGCTATCGTTGGCAATTATCGCCATGCTATCGTTGTATTAACAAGGCATAGCGCAATGGCGATAATTTACCGGCGATAGCGGTGTTTTCCATGGAACATCGCTGGTTTTCCAATGATGTTCCATGGAAAACGGCGATAACCTTGCTAATACGACCCTGTGGTTGTATCGGCATTATCCACCCCCATTGTTAGGTATAGGTAAGTCAGCATTTTAGCAGACGTTAGTTTTGGGCGAAAACCGCTGTTTTTGCCAAAAACTAACGTCTGCTAAAATGCGTGGGCCACCTTGTAAATATCGAGATGTACATCTAGCGATATTTTACAAGGTAGTCCGTCAGGGGTACGCCCAGTGATGCCCACTTTGCATCTCATTAGAGATGAAAAGCGAGGCATTGGGAAAATGGGTGCTAACATATGCTAATGCATGTTAGCACCACCTTGTAGATAGGGCGATAAAAATATCGCCGATTTAGCGGCAAAAAGTGCCGCTAAAGCAGCGATTCTGCCCTTGTTAATATGCCCCGAAGTTCTCTACTAAGAATACAGTGGTTGTTTCTTCTTTTTCTTTGTTGCGTACTTAAGAGTATTTATTTCTGTCTTGTGTAAATTAACATGTGATGACAATTTAAGTGACTAAGCATATTTAATTAGAGAAGTTATAGCTTCCCTGGCCTGTCCAGGGCAGAACGTTTGGGACCATTTGTTGTTCTTATTACTGTATATCCAGGTCCTTTAACGTTGATTGGGTTACCCCATTAGATTATAGTGGCCTGATAAATATCGATCCCTTTTACGCAGATTTCTTCATTAAAGGGGTGCACAATGGGTGATGCTGGGGGCGTTCACAGCAACATCCGTGGCTTTTTGACACTGCCCCAAGAAATCGCAAATCTGAGCGCCAAAAACATACTCCTCCCCAGGGGAGGCGTACGGGAGGCACAACGAGGAGAAATATCTTTATTTCTCCTTGTTTCTCCTTTTTCTATGTGTGCTGAAAGCCTCTTGTGATTATATTAGTACAGGAAGGTTTCCCTTCCTGTACAAAAATAATAACACCCACAAAGCGGGCACCGTTGGACTATGGTGCAAAGGTGCCTGTGTTGGCGCACCGCATCCGAATGTGTGCCGGCGCAGGGGAAAAGGACAGGAATGTGCCACATCTCGTAGATACAGTGCATTCCTGCTCTTTTCTTTTGCCATGGGCGGCGCTGCAAGAAGGCCTGCTGCGCTGCATTACAGCAAAACCTCATAAATGAGGCCCTTACTGTTCAAACCAGATAGTACTCTGAGTGAGAGTCTGCTTCTCAAGAGCCTCAAACAGCATGATGCCTTGAGAAGATTGATCAAGTGGGACTGGGTTTTTGAATGAATTGCCTTGAATGCTAGGCATTCTAGTTTAAATTTGAGTCTATCCTCAATAGGGAGCCAGTCACAAGCAAGAAGAGATGTGGTTGAATTTCTTGGTCGAAGAGAGTAGCCTGGTTGCTTCATATAAGATCGCTTTTAGTTGAGTAAGGCCAGATTGTGATGCTTCTGCTAGAACTCCTATGCCAAAGTTTAATCTGTATAGCATCAGAGCATAGGGGGCTGCTTTAAGGTGGTTTGGTTGTAGGATTGGGCTTAGTTTCTGTAGCATCTGAAGATGGACATTCACACTGGGACAGATTTTGTAAACAAATTTAACCATGGTTAAGGAAGAGTTTAGTGTTAATCCCAGAAACCATAACAATAGTGACAGAGAGGGGCTGAAGTCAGGCAGATCGAGGTGCTGTTGCAGTCCAAGATGAAATATGTTTTTGCTTTGGGAGAGAAAAGTGATCCCATTTCAGCCATTGGCTAAGGTCACTGTGAATTATGGCATTCTGCTCTTTCTTAAAGATCTAATCCACACACAACAGTTAACTTCAGTGCCCAGCACTACTATGCAGTGTCTTTTTAGATCAAATATTATTTGTTGCTTTGATCCATTCTTTGCACAGTGGCAAGGGCCCAGTAGCACCTCACCAATATTTTTTTCAAAAACCATGACAAAATAATGCACGCACCCACTAATACAAAAGACTGGTATCCAATGGCAGACCTATAGTATTTGCCAATGCTTGTTCTTTTTGTCATCTTTATTGATTTTTCGTGAATGACCGGTTTCAATTGTTGCTTTACTTACAGCCATCATCTCTTGAATATACGGTGCACATTATACATTGATAAATGCATAACATATTGACTTAGCATTCCTCAGAGGAATCTTTAAACAAGAGTAGTAAAGGGCACGATTGTATTCTATCGCTTGTGCACTGTGCACAATGTTGTCAGGCTCACCAGTGTAGTATCCGGCTGGATACAGTCTAGTGTTCCATTGTGCTTGTAACCCACACTGAACACCCACCCACCACAGGCGTCACCAGTCAGGTGACCCTGACAATAAAAGGGGCCGAGCGCACGTGCTCCTGGCCAGTTTACTGCACCAGTAATCCAGTGTCCTGCGTCCTTCATTTGTATGCATGAGGGCCTGAGGGCCCAATCACCACATTGGCGACGAGGGGGCTGTGCCCTTGCGTGCAGCAGCCCAGCAGCAGTGGGGAAAAGGGGGAGAGAGCTGCCCGTGTGCAGGGTGCCCCTGGAGAAGGCGTGAGGAGCGCCTGATCGCCGTGGGGCGCGCTACGAGCCCCGAGCGAGGAATGGCTATTCGCCTGCTGGCAGGTGCAAAGCCCCAGGCGGGACGCGAGACGGTGACCGGGAGCCTACCCCGCACCTCACGTGGACGAGGAGATCCGCCCCTGCGTGGAAGAGCCGTGGGGGGGGGGGAGATGAGTGAGCCGTGCGGTGCCCACCCGCATCGGCCGCGACTGAGTTGACCCCGAGAGCCGGCGCCGGACACGCAAGATAGACCACGGGGCATGTGAAGAGCCCCGGGGTCGAAGACAGCCGAGCGGGTGCCCACCCCGCGTGAAGACTGCCGTATCACTGGAAGAGTGACCCAGATCAGCTGAAGGCCCGCGAGAGCCCACCCGCATCTGAAGAACGAAGGTGAGCCCGGAAGATAAGGGGCTGCAGCGCGAAAAGAGACTTTCAACTAACGGACTGCGGGAGCCTACCCTGCATGGTGTGGGTTGAAGGTGAGCGACGGCGGGGGCGAGAAAGAAAGCCAAGAAGCCCGGCGGGCATCTGCCACTGACCCGCCGAGACCCACAGTGAAGCACCAACACCCTTTTCCGCCCCCGGCGCGGCAATGGCGCTAATCCTCCCCTGCCCCGGCCGGCGTGTGCCCTAAGAAGCGGCCTCGGGAGCGGGGAGAGCGGACCAACGCAGAGAGCAGGTCGGCGCAGGCGGCCCTCAATGGCAGGGGCTGCCAGGGACAAACAAGTAAAGCGGAGCCCACCCGCGGTCCTAAGAGCCTCCCCCACAGCCGAGAAAGCAGGAGGGTCTGCTGCCAGGGGCCGGGTGCACGGAAGGACTGTGTGCGGCCGAGAGGGGGACGAGGTTTCCCTCTCCAAGCACTAAACGTGCTTTGTTGCACCCGTGCACGGCCTCCAATAAAGTAAAAAGGCACTCACCGGGGTGAAGCGAGTCCCCCGGGGGTGTCAGACTACCGGCGCGGGTCCCAAGAAGCTGCCGTGTGGGCCAGGAAAAGCAGCCGGTGGTGTCTGAGCCTAGCGCCACGGAAGAGTACAATCAGCCGTACAATCAGCGGGGGCAGGCTGTAAAATAAAGGCGCATGGAAGCGCGCCTTTGAACTCAAAGCACGCGCGAAGAGCGCGAGTGTGCCCCCCTCCCTGCACAGCCCGGTGAGTACAGGAAAAAAGTAAGAGAGCACTCACCACGTGTTGGACTGCCCTCCTTCCCTCTGCTCCCGGGGTGATCGTTTCCGAAGCAGTGGAAGCTCTGGGAGAGGCCGGCAGCGTGGAGCAGTAGAGCTGCAGGACCCAAGTCGGAAAAAAAAAAAAGAAAAGAAACTGCAGCGCCATCTAGTGGCCGTTCAAGGTACTGCGCCCCCTGGAACAATCAAGGTGCGAATGCATGGAGCAGTGAGTGCAACAGCACCGGGACACAAGCATTGAGGAGCAGGATCAGGCTGCGAAGGGGAGTACAGCGAAAGGAAGGAAAGGTGCCACGGGGGAATACACAGCAAGCCAAGGAAACCCAGTAGCAACAGGAGACCGGCGGATTGGAGCACAAAGAGAGAAGAATCTACAGGTGTGCAAAAGCGAGTGCGCAGTAAAGCTGCCATGCCATGGTGGCGCCAAGCCGTCACACTGCCTGCGAGGATGAAGAGACAAGGTGCCGGAACACGCCAGGAGTGCTGGAACTCCGAGAAGGAAAGAAGAAAGAAGACACGAGCGCGCCAAGAGGAGTAACCAAGTAACCAGGAGCAGGTCGACGGAGCGGTGGCGCAGACCACCAGAAGCACGAAGCTGAGACAGAGTGAGAGCGCAGCGGTACCTAGTGGCCACAGGTTGTCGCTGCAATAGTAAGAAAAGGAGCAACACCAGACAAGCGAACGAAGATGCAGGAGCTCAGCACCTGGCGAGGGCGAAGACGTGCAAGAAAAGCGGACACTGCTCCAGGGACAAAGGAGGTTGAGGAACGCGCAGAGAGTACACCCAGTGACGCCAAGAAGCCACCACATCAAGAAATCACACAGCGCAAGGAGCAACGCGACTCTGAAGATGTACCGCGACGGTACGAAGAGAAGCATGCACCAGCACTCGACGATTCAGCAAACACAGGTAGTCGCACGACGTGACGCACCTCGTGAAGCCGGCCACCCGGATGGTCGCGCAAAGGTTGCCGGCCACCCGGATGGTCGCGCGAAGGTTGCCGGCCACCCAGATGGTCGCGCGAAGGTTGCCGGCCACCCAGATGGTCGCGCGAAGGTTGCCGGCCACCCAGATGGTCGCGCGAAGGTTACCGACCATCGAGATGGTCGCAAGGAGGACGAAGCCAACCATCAAGCTGGTCGCAAGGAGGACGAAGCCGACCATCAAGATGGTCACAAGGAGGAAGAAGCCGACCAGCAAGATGGTCGCAAGGCGGACGACGCTGACCACCAGTTGGTCGTAAGGATGATAGAGACCTACAAGAGGTCGAAGAGTGCACTGACCGGCCAAGAGGTCAGAGCTGGAGAGAAGAGGAAGTCCGAAGGGACGTCAGTGAAGAGGACCCCATGAAAGGTCCGCAAAGAGGACCAAGAGGAGAAGGACAAGAGGTCCAGCAACATCAACATCACTCGAAAGCAGAAGCAACTACGAGACAGGAGGTCGTGACGACTGGTCCAGTCACAGAGTGAAAGGAAGACAGTGTCCTAGTGGCGGGACAAGACCAGAGGGAAACGCGTAGAGTGCACGCTACACGAAGAAGCCTGGTAAGGACGAGCAAGGAGGCAGGAAGACTGGATCACGCCGCAAAGAAAGGAAAAGGAAGACAGATCCTGAGTGGCATGACGCCACGACGGAGGAAGAGAAGAGGAAAGGAGAAGCGCAAAGAGGTGTGTGACAGATCAACACAACACACACCAGAGGGAGTACCCGAAGAGGGAAGTGAGAAGGTGCAGGGACACCCAGACGCAGTACCTGGAACACAACATCAGCACCACTAGGAGCATACCTCGATGCGCTAACCCGAAGGTCACCCGGGGATGACAGAGACGAGCAGGCCGGTCCGTTGGTAACAACCACCTCTGGGACGTCACGGAAACAGGACCGTGGACATCCAAGGGGCAGAGGCCTCAGGGACACCGGTGGCAGCGGATCCCCAAGATGAGAGATGGACTGTTGAAGCTGGCTCTGGAGATCCTAGGAGAACAGAGGCAGAGCGCGAAGGACCAAGTGCCAACAGCACCCTTTTAGGTGGAACTTCGGACACGAAAAGAGGACCCGTAGCGACTCCTCCAACGCGATTGGAGCGACAAGGCGGCGGTCAACCGTTCCAGTGGAAGCCTGGCAACAAAAGGGCCTCCGGGTCGTCCAGTGAGAGGGGACACCCACGAGAGAGGGGTATCCATGAGAGGGATATCCTGCAACGGTGAGTCCTGTAAGAAGACAACTACTAGTCGGAGGAAACACCTCTACCAGGGCGCCCAGCGGAAAATAGAACAAACAGTGGTCCACCACCATTCCACCCACACTTCCACCGATGGCGGTACTAGAAAGAGATTGTGAGGCGCACTTCCACGATGTAAGTCCAAAAGAACACATCTGCAGAGCACTCAGACATCGTGCCAAGGAGACAGAGTGGTCCCGGCTGTCAGAACACCCTCGCCGGCAGTTGACCATCAGCCAAGAGACTACGTGGAAGTCATGATCGCCGATTTATGTTTTATTTGGAACTTGTGTTTTCTCCCACAGGTTCGGACTTCACCTTAGTTTAACTTTCATTAAAGTTTGGGAGGGATGTAGTATCCGGCTGGATACAGTCTAGTGTTCCATTGTGCTTGTAACCCACACTGAACACCCACCCACCACAGGCGTCACCAGTCAGGTGACCCTGACAATAAAAGGGGCCGAGCGCACGTGCTCCTGGCCAGTTTACTGCACCAGTAATCCAGTGTCCTGCGTCCTTCATTTGTATGCATGAGGGCCTGAGGGCCCAATCACCACAACCAGGACCAACTAATGAAGTGGCAGGTGCACGAGTTTAATTTCGGCTGGCCAGCACAGCGGACGCCTGCGTACGGTGAATATACCACATGAATTGCTTGGAATAAACTTTGGCTGTGGAGTATCAAAGCTAGTTGTGTTTTCTGCTTTGTTGATGGCATTTGTCCTAAGTCGCAAGCAGAACACCAGTAATGGATCGATTATATCACGAATTTTACTCCGCAAACATGACATTCATCAAGATGATTCGATTGTACCGTAGACAACTTTTTCGACACTATTTTATTTAACTTTCAAATTTGAGTGATACCTTGAATCCAATTATACTAAACAAAAGAAAAGTCCACAAAAGGGGTTTGCAATTGTAAGAAAATCAAGCATCCAATGGGGTCGTGGTGGTTTAGAATTATTTCTGAGCACTTCTTGAATAAGCGCGCAGTTCAGGTGGCCCCCCAGTGACTATGTACACATCTTTTGTAGAGGCACCTCCGTCACGCATTGACAAGCCTGCCCTCCCAAGATACACTAGCCAAATAACAGCAATTAGCAACGCTCATTGTCAAGTGATTGGCATGACTTCTCATATTTTACATTTGAATGGCCCTTTGATTGCACAAATTGTGCGTTAACAGCAATGAATTATCCATCAATTAATGACTTTTCCAGCTGAATAATTTTATGTTAAAATTATTCACTGCATTAGATAACCTGTGCATTGAAAAAAAAGGTTGTTAGTTTCTCCATGGCAATGTGGCAGCAGAAGCATGCATGCCTCATGCTCCAAGCGTTATCGTTTTTGTATGTTGTGGGTTATGGCTAATGGTGTTCGAGTTAATATCAGTGCGGTAGAAATTTCAGAACAGTCAACAGCTTTTGAAAGTATGTCCACTATCTTTGAAAAATTGTACAAGAGAGCTTTCAAGACAACTTTGCCTTTACTCTCTCCCAGACAATGTATTTCACATTTAGTGTCAAAATATCATATATCACCAAGAAAAATAAAAGGATGGATATGTGGAGGAACATAAAACTATATTAGATTGGTGTGATGCACCACAAATTCCAACACTACTTCTCATGTTAGAGAGTGGCTTTAATCAATAAAAGTAGATCTAACATAAATTATGTTACCTTAAAAAGAAGAAAGACGTAAGGAATGAAAAAGGATACAAGCAATTACCCTCTGGGCAAAGGTGTGCCAATCTATTGTTTCATGTTAGACATGATCTATATTACAACCCGGGACCTGCTTTAGGATATAGGTTGATTCATTTACAAAGAGCAGCTGTGGCCACTTTCACTGCCATGTTGCTTCCCTTTAGTCCCAAAACACACAATGCAAACACACCTGATTCCAGCTGCTTGAAGGCTCAACCTACTCAGGTTTCCAAAAGGTAACCAACAGTATCCTGTATTCTTACTTTGGGGTTTCACTCATATACTACACAGTATGTGCAAGTGACTCGTAATTCAAAAGTTCTCTTCTTCCAATCTTTAGATCTGCTTGCTTCCAAAAGCATATATGCACTTAGCACGTGGTAAGTAAAGAAAAATGTAGCCATTCTTTCTATGTCGCTGTATCAGGGTCCACAACATCTACCTTCAATAGTAATGCATGCCCTGCATCACATGCATCTAGATCACCCATCACAAGGTAAGCATAATATTACTATTCTTAACTACCTTTATACTGAGTGCGGGAGGTACCTTTAAGTGGTGTTAAGAAAGTAATTATTGACTTTCCTTGCAATGTAGTGATTCCCTCGATGTAGTTGATGCAATATTATTGTCAGAAGATATCCAGCATGTACCACAGTGACCCACCACTGAGTAGCCATTTCTGTAGCACGGAATCCTTTGGAAAAGGTAAGTACTGTATGGTCCAGAGAAAGTGTAACCAGGAAGTCATTCTTAATCGTGTAAAAGAAACGTTTTTGTCAAGGTGCGAGGACTTATTCTTATGCTACTAGGAAGGCGACATTTTTTTTCAGACACCAAAGTCTTAAAAGAAATGTGGATTATAATTTTAAGAGTTCTAGATTTATCAACACATTGAGCTGCTAAAACAGTAGGGCAAAGTGACTCAATGCAGCACAAAGTGTTGATAAAGTATTTACTTTCCAGCATAAAACTTGTTTGCACAGGATAATTTGTTTCCCTTAAAGTAGTGTGAATAGTACTTTGCTCTTCTTTACCCTACTTTATGCCAATGGGAAATTCCATGGGTGGCACTTTGATGTTCCCACACTACCATCCATGGTTTTTGATGTAAAGCCTTGATCTACAAAGATTGTCTGATCTTTGCATCAAAAAATAACGTCTTCTTGAAACGTGTGTTAAGTAGCAGAAATGATTATATTTCTCCAAACATTTCAATCATTGGATGTGTACTGCACGATACCGCACACATCAAAAGTGTGAACTGTACACAAATTGTTTAACAGTACGATTTTGGACTGGAAGGGCATACAAAATTTATGCTAGACAGCATACCTACACCTTTATGCATAAGAAGAGAGCAGCTGCAGGCCATATTATTTTGAAATATGCCTCTGCACATGACTCTGCACTGCTCTCTCCCCAAACCCCAATGCAGTGCAGCAATTTTGGCTGCTGCACAGCTTTGTACTATTATTTCTTTTATGTGTAAATCTACCCCTTTGCCTTCTTTAAGCCTTTGGTGGGATACATTAGCCCATGTACATCTTCTGGTAACAATCTGGCTCACAACATTTGAAATTAGTTAAACAGATGCAAACAGTTTACAACTCTTTTTGGCTTCTGGTTGTCCACACAGAGTTCCTAGGTCCCAGTCTTGACCCTTGACCCCACCAGGTAGGTCGCCCCCCCTCCGCACTGCACCGCCTGTGTGTCCCTACCCCAGCTGCTGCTGAGGAAGTTCGAGGCCCTCCACCACCCGCAGGCTACCACCTGTGCCTCATCCCTGGTGGCCAGTGGTAGGCCGTAGGTTTGTTCATCTTCCGCTCTATTGTTTTATTGTATTGCCTGTATTTCATTGTTATGTCTGTGACTGCTGTTGTTCTGTCTTCCCCCACTGCCTGTTCGTGGTCCGTGCCTGTTTTCTTCCCTGTGTTCCCCTCGCTGTCCCCGTGTCTCTCAGCCCGGTTTTTCCTTCTGTACCCCTCGCTGCCCCCGTGTCTCTGCCCGGTTTTTCCTTCTATACCCCTCACTGCCCCTGTGTCTCTGCCCGTTTTTTCCTTCTGTACGCCTTGCTGCCCCCGTGCCTCTCTGCCCATTTTTGCCTTCTGTACCCCTCACTGCCCCCGTGCCTCTCTGCCCGTTTTTGCCTTCTGTTTCTCAGCTGTCCCTGTATCCTTGCGCCCTGTTTGCCTTCTGTGACACTCGTTTTTCCTGTATTTCTGTGCCCTTTTTGCCTTCTGTGCCACTCGTTTTTTTCCCCTGTATTTCTGTGCCCTCTTGCCTTCTGTGACACTCATTTTTCCTGTATTTCTGAGCCCTCTTGCCTTCTGTAACACTAGTTTTTCTCGTATTCTTGTGCCCTGTTTGCCTTCTGTGACACTCATTTTTCCTGTATTTCTGTGCCCTGTTTGCCTTCTGTGACACTCGTTTTTCCTGTATTTCTGTGCCCTTTTTGCATTGTGTGCCACTCGTTTTTCCTGTATTTCTGTGCCCTTTTTGCCTTCTGTGCCACTCGTTTTTTCCCTGTATTTCTGTGCCCTCTTGCCTTCTGTGACACTCGTTTTATCTCGATTTTGTGCCCTTTTTGCCTTCTGTGCCACTCGTTTTTTCCCTGTATTTCTGTGCCCTCTTGCCTTCTGTGACACTCGTTTTTCCTGTATTTCTGTGCCCTCTTGCTTTCTGTAACACTCGTTTTTCCTGTATTCTTGTGCCCTGTTTGCCTTTTGTGCCACTCGTTTTCCCTCGTTTTTTGTGCCCTTTTGCCTTCTGTTCCCTTCATCGTCACTCACTGCCCCCGCCGCTGCGTCCCCTGCAGCTCCACCCCCCTGACTGCCCATTCGCTGCCCCCGGCTCCCGCCTCCCAGCTGCTCCTCCCTCCCACCTCCCCATATATGCCGGCCACTGTGCGGCCGCGCCGCTAGCGCCGAAAGCAAGCCTAAGGCCAGCTCGTCTGTGCCCGTCCGTGCCTGAACCGCGCCCAGCACTAGAACCCCTGGCCCCCGCACCCATCACGACAACCGCCGCCACTACGAAGCCAGCACTCTGCACACTCTCAACTCCGGACGGACCGACACCTGCTTCAAGGCCGCCCCGAAACGCACACACAGTCCCTTCACCTGCCGGAACTGCAGCTACACCAGCCTCAGAGCCGACGAACCACCCGCCAAGAAAGACCCCAACCACCTCCGATGCATACTACTGAACACCCGCTTCACACGCAAACACGCCGTCGAGCTCTGAGACCTGCTCGACACAACATCCCTGGACGTCGCCTTCCTGACAGAGACCTGGCTGAACGACTCCTCCGCATCCGACATCGCCATAGACATCCCAGACGGCTACAAGATCACCCGCAGAGACCGCAGCAATGGAGTCGGAGGAGGAATCGCTATCGTCCACAAGAACAGCATCAGGGTCTCGACAAGCACCGACGACGCGTTCAGCACCTCTGAACACATGCACTTCCAGATCCACACAGACCCTAACTCCACCCTCAGAGGCACCCTCGTCTACCAACCCCCCGAACCCCACCCCCAGTTCAGGGACTCCATCGCCGACTTCATCCTCACGCACGCCCTGACCTCCACCGACTACATCCTCCTCAGAGACCTGAGCTTTCACCTTGAGAACAACAACAAAAAACAACTCCACAACCCTGATCGATAACCTCGCCAACCTCGGACTGAAGCAACTCGTCACAACGCCCACCCACTCCGCTGGCCACATGCTCGACCCCGTCTTCTCCTCAAGCCTGCACGTCTCCGTCAGCCACACCACCGAACTCCTCTGGACCGACCACCGCTGCATCCATTTCGCCTTCCAGAAACCCACCACACACCACCGCACCCAACAGATACCCCGCCGCTGCTGGAGCAAAATCATTGAAGACCAACTAAATGCAAACCTCGCTCTCAGCCCACCCACTGAACCCTCCAACACTGACGACGCTGCCCACGGCCTCAGACGCTGGATCGAGGACTGCGCCAACCCCTTTCCCCACTGAAGAAACCCCCCCACAGGGACACCAGCAAGAGGGCCAGCTGGTTCACCCCAGAACTCCTTGCATCCAAGCAAGCCTGCCAGAAACTAGAGAAGGAATGGCACAGTGAACAAACTCTGGACAGCCACGCAGCACACAAGGACGCCATCCGCAACCACCACCACAGACCGCCTCAAGAACAATGCACACAATAGCAAGGAGCTCTTCAACATCGTGAAGGAACTCTCCAACCCCAGCTCCAACACCAACGACATCCTGCCGTCGCAAGCCCTGTGCGACTCCCTCGCCACCTTCTTCCATCGCAAGATAGCAGACATCCACGACAGTTTCAACATCCAGATAGCGCCAACAGACAGCAACACAACAGATCCTCAGCACACCATCGACCACGACCCCCTGCTAGCCTGTGCCAGAGTGAGCATCGATGACTCCATCAAGACCATGAGCACAATCCAGTCTGGCTCTCCATCAGACCCATTCCCACACCACGTCTTCAACAAAGCAAGCAGCTCCATCGCACCCCACCTGCGCAACGTCATCAATCTCTCCCTCGAGACCGCAACCTTCCCAGAGAGCTGGAAACATGCAGAGATAAACGCCCTACTCAAAAAACCTAAGGCAGACCCAAGAGACCTCAACAACTTCCGGCCCATCTCTCTGCTGCCCTTCCGGGCCAAGGTCATCGAGAAAATTGTCAACAGATAGCTAACCCGATACCTCGAAGAAAACAGAATCCTGGACCCTTCCCAGTCAGGATTCTGCAGCAACCACAGCACCGTAACTGCCCTCATTGCCGCCACCGACGACATCAGGACCCTGCTGGACAACGGTGAGACTGCAGCACTCATCCTCCTAGACCTCTACGCCGCCTTCGACACCGTCTGCCACCGCACACTACGCGCACGCCTCCACGCCGCAGGGATTCGAGACAAGGCTCTGGAATGGACCACCTCCTTCCTCTCCGGCAGAACCCAGAGCGTCCGCCTCCCCCCCATTCCATTCCAAAGCCTCCAAGATCATCTGCGGCGTACCCCAGGGATCCTCCCTCAGCCCGACACTGTTCAACATTTACATGGCCCCGCTCACACATGTCGGCCAACAGCATGACCTCAACATAATCTCCTACGCCGACGACACTCAACTGATCGTCTCCCTCACCAAGGACCCATCACCGCCAAAGCCAACCTCCATGAAGGAATGAAGGCCGTCGCCGACTGGATGAAGATCAGCCTTCTGAAGCTGAACTCGGACAAGACAGAGGTCCTCATCCTCGGCTTCAACCCTTCAGCCTGGGACGACTCCTGGTGGCCGACAGCACTGGGGACAGCCCGACACCCACCGACCACGCAGGCAACCTGGGAATCATCCTCGACTCAATGCTCTCTATGACCATGCAAGTCAACGCCGTCTCCTTCTCCTGCTTCAACACCCTCTGCATGCTCCGCAAGGTCTACAGATGGACCCCGACAGATACAAGAAAGACAGTCACCCAGGCCCTCGTCAGCAGCAGACTCGACTTCGGAAACGCCGTCTACACGGGAGCCCCGACCAAGCTCATCAAACGACTACAACGCATCCAAAATGCCTCGGCACGACTGATCCTCGACGTACCACGACACGGCGACATCACCCCCACTTGAGAAACCTGCACTGGCTCCCCGTCAACAAGAGGATATCCTTCAAGCTCCTCATCCACACACACAAAGCACTCCACAAGACCAGCCCAGCCTACCTCAACAGACGGCTCTCCTTCTACATCCCCAACCACCAGCTACGCTCCGCCGACCTCTCACTCGCCACCGTCCCACGCATCTGAAGAACAGCCACTGGCGGGAGATCCTTCTCCCACCTCGCCGCCAAGACATGGAACACCTTCCCACTGAGCCTACGACAGAGCCAAGACCTGCTGACCTTCAGGAGGATACTGATCGATCAGTAGCGCCCCCCAGCGCCTTGAGACCCTCGCGGGTATGTAGTGCGCTTTACAAATGATTGATTTATTGATTGATTGATTGAGTCAACAGCATGAATTACAGTTTGTCATGGTTTCACTTACTCTTGTACTCTTTACAGAATAATATCCAAAATGTTTTAAATATTTTCCCGAGTTTGTTATAAGTAACTTTTGAACCACGTAGCTGATTTTGTGCACTTGGATTACATTTGTTTTGTAAACATTTTAAAAATGTTGATAACTTTGTTTGGACCGTTGAAATTTCATATTTCCTAACCCTGTCGTTGTTTAGATAGTTGTTTCCATCCTCCTGTCTAGAGACAGACGCTGTTTGAGCCAGCCGCTACTTTTTATGGGTATCCAGCCAGTGGCTTTAGCATGTACAGAAACAGCGCACCTCTGACTTATGTGTGCAGGTTCTCAATAGGCAGTTCACTCTGAAATATACAAGGTACAGCTTTAGCTCTCAAAATGTGCAAATCAATGAGTGGTAGTTTTGTGATATATGTATCTGGGTCGCTGCCATGTAATCTACATTCTGCTCAGTTTCATGTGAAACATTGGTAGTTATTGGCAAAATAACTTTTTGTGTGTTTTTTTTGTAAAGCGTTGAGTTTGCTGCATTTTTAGAGATAATCATTTCCGATATACTGGATTCTCTGTTCTTCTATAAACATATCACTTTAACTTCAGAGGTAACTGAAGATGAAAGGCTTGCTTTTATTTTTCAAAAATGTTTTGCATTCTACATTCTTCTGTCGTCGATTCTTATTAAGAAGGTCTAGATTTATATATCTATTAGTTAAGGTTCTTGAAATAGTGCATCCAGCACCTGAGCACAGGATAGCAAGATGCATCTTAGAAATAGCATCATAAAAGCAAAAAATTACTTAAGAATTTGAGATTAAGTTCTGATACAATAAATGTGAACAGATTAGAGAGGTATTTTAGGAAGTGCTTATTAAGCTCTCTTATAAAAGAGGAGATTGCCATGGCCTATCAGATATATCATTCCAGATCGTTGAAGCATTTCAAGAAAATGACTGTTTCAAGGTTGAAGACTTCCGGAATGTGGGAGTGTCCAGTTAGAGCAGATCTTACCTTCTTTGTGAAATTAGCATCCAGGTTTGATCATGTGAATCACTTGTAGGCACGGCGTGCTCAGTACTTAATTTGAACAAGGGTAAGTGCCGGTGCCAAAACTCTACCACTGGTGCTGCTGAATGTCAGTGTGCCAGTTACTAAGGGTGCATGGTCTTGAATCCACTTCATGGCTCTTTAATTCAACACCAACCAACCACAGCCTCTCTATCTCATTCTTGAAGATTCCTGATTTCTTTCTTCGTCATGGTTTTGTGGTCTTACTCTTCCTCATCCTTTTCCTCTTGTGTGTTTTTTCTCTCTCTTGCACGAGGAAAAATAAGTGCCAGTCCATATACATGAGTTCTAGTGCGTCCAGCCTGCAACGGCTGCTCAAATTAAGCACTGGAGATGCAGTCCTAAAAACTGGGCAACGGTCTGAAGGAAGCCAACCTAGCAATGAAAGGACTGCGGCAATGCACGGAGATCTTTTTGCATTTGACACCAAATGTACAATCAAATGGCGGATTTCTTTGAGGGGAGCTAAAGAAAAATTAAATTGGTCCGGTCAGTTGTGCATTTCCATAGGATGGGCATCAAATTACTTGGTCTTGCCATCTGGATTTGAATATTCATAAGCAAGGAGGTATTGATCTTGAGGCTATTTGAGCATTTAGTTTTAATATATTGCTGGATGCTACCAGCATATTGAAAAAAAGGAGCCAGCAAATCAATTTAGAGGCGGAATTAGGGCCCTGTCCTCTTGGGACATTGATAAGGCTAGAGAAATAATTTTCTATTTTGATGAAATTGGTTACATCAGATGAATAGAATATGAACCATATCAGCATTATACTTTCAATGCCGATTCCGATTTGTTTTTAGGATTTTGAGAATGGTTTAGTGAGCAATAGTGTCAAAGGCTTGTGCCACATAACTCTTATTGTTGAAACATAGACTCTCCCTAATTTTCATGCTTTACTGTAGTAATAGTTGCCTAGTTCGTTTCAATTGACTTCAGTGACAAAAGAACCTGGGAGGTTTGATGATATACCATCTGGAAGAGGTGATCTGACCATTTCACTTCGACAGGGTGTGCGACTTGAAGTGGGTCATTCTTTTCAAAGATGAGTTTCAAAGTGGCACGTATTGTCTGAGTAGGGAGATGCAATGTTGGAACAGGTTACTCTCAAGATGAAGATGAGTAAGTGTGATTAGCACTCTCCCTGTGAAGGTCCAAGTCTCCCAGTAAAATATTGTAACAATAATAGATGAGTTAGTTTGCCCTATATTAAAAAAAGTCTTATAAAGTATCTTTTTTGATGCTGAGTAGATGTAGAGTATGTTCCTTCTCATAGCCATGGGTTTTCACAATTGTGAGGCACTGTAAAAGTGAAGAGTTTTGTGAGATAGGCACTTTACATTCAAATGGCCCTTGTTGATGAGTACAATGCCACGGCCCTTCTTTTTCAGGTCTGTTGAGTTGAAAAATTTAATCTGAAGGTACTAAGATATCACATATGGTGTGGCAAATAGACTGGATCATGTTCCTTTCAGAGTTAGTATAAATGCAACAATATCTCAGCAGGATATATTGTAATTACTTAGGTAACTACAATATATCCTGCTGAGATATTGTTGCGTTTATACTGTACCTACCCAGATCTCAGTTGGGTTTACGGGTTAAACTCCTGTGGTTTTTCTATACCTTTCAGAGTTAGAGCATCAAGGTCATTATCTAAGATGTGGGCAGATACATCAGTGCATTATAAGCTGCAGATCTACTGTTTAGGAGAGTAGCATTGATGTGATGAGTGTGTGAATTAATATTATTTTGAGGTTATAAGCAGTACATGATGGGGGCACAAGGTAGAGTTAGTGCTACTAACTACAACTGCTCAATTTGTGTGTGTGTTGTCAATGAGAAATTCACCTCAGTATAATGTTACTTTAACCTTTGTTTTTTTCAGTGAATTTCTAGGGTTGTGTTTTTAGTAAAAAAAAATGTAAGTGTATGTATGATAGAATTACTGAATAATATATCCTGTGTGCAGGCATTATTCTAAAAGGGAATTGCTTTCGTACTGTAACTTAACAGGAAAGGGTACACACTTTCCAAATCATTTCTAAAAAATGTTTGTGTATCAAACAGAGTAATAAAACTATATTTGTGTTGAGATTGCCTATCTCCTCAGTTCTTCTGGCTACCATATTGAGACATTTTCCCAGCAAGTTCATTAATATTGTAATAACATACTTTTCATAGCCTTTGTATGTGTTTTTAGATTAAAGTCATAATTATTAATTATAATTCAGAAAGAGACTATTCCGTTTTTTGAATATTTTATAGTATTAAATCGCATTATATAAATCTATTTTTTAAAGTGTGTGATTACTCACTAGAGTTCTATATTTTGTTTTAATCTAGAAAGGGCGGGAAGACGTTGCCCACCACTGGTGTGTGTGGCAGGGCTTCCATGCAGTTCACATGCCGCTTGTTTGAAGGGCCAGAGACCGATCAGAGCAGCAGACGAGGAGACAGAACCTCCTGGTGTCAGGAGCTACACGGGTATTGCGCTCGAAAAAGTCGTGGATGCACAGAGCTCCATCGAGGACCACAGCTAATTTTTGACGGGAGATAACTGGACTCGGAGTACTTTCTACTGGCTAATCAGTCAGTGCTACCTCGTTGGGTAAATGTATAGTGCTTTTCCTACACTACAACTGCGTAAAGGGCCAGAAGAGTTGTCTACAGTGACCATGTGTGTCTTTAACGTTGCCACGGCGCCGACGGGCCCCGGGGTTCCGTGAGTCAGCTGTTCATCATATTGGGGGAAAGGGCGGGAAGACGATGCCCACCGCTGGTGTGTGTGGTGGGGCTTCCATGCAGTTCACATGCCGCTTGTTTATAAAGGTCAGTTACAGTGATGAGATGCACACCTTTTCTTCTCTCTTAACATTATCCGATGTTGTTGCAAAAATGCGTGCACACTGGAAAGGTGCCATGCCCAAAAGACACCTGGATAAACACAACTTGTTAAGGGGGACGATATCTCGCCCCCTCCAGTGGCACAGTAGCGTTGTGCCGAATTTGGCGCTTGTATCAATTTCTCTTTCATGTGTAATCAATTTATACGTTCTCTTACTCCCTTTTCTTTTCATCCTCTCTCCAACATGAGTTCTATTCTTTGTTCCACTCGTGGAATATTATGCCATTTTCCAGATTTCCCATGCTTTAGCTGTGCCCGTCCGGACCTCTTGCAATAAAGACGACTGATGCATGATTCGTCCAAGACAGTGTTTTATTTAAAAATACCCAATGCATTTCGGGCAACTAGTGCCCTTCGTCAGGGGTCACTGTAAACAACGATAAAACAAAATAACCATTGTTATATTAACTATTATTATTCAGCTGTAAATAATCCATCAACAACAAAATAATCTACCAAAATACCATGTTAATGTGCTAACCCTGTCGTGTTCCCCCATAGCTAATTCCTACGTTACCTATGCAAATGGTGTTTCCCTGGGCGTTTTTCCAAATATTCCTGATGTTACGCCATGTTGATACCTTAACCCCTCTACTCCTCCACAACCATCGACTAACTTTTCTTTGAAACAGTTTTTGTGACTCACATCTCCCCGTGAAGTTCTATGCAATTCTGTCCCTCCACTTCCCTTCGCGCTTAACATGAACTTTCTGTCAGCTGGAGTATTCTCGATGTAACTCTGACATACTCTTAAACCCAACCAACTGTCCCGTCTCTAATCAGAACATATGACGTCTTACGTATTTATAGTATGATCTTGAGCTTTGAGTTGCCAAAAACCACGATACCAGCTAAGTTTCAACCCCGTTTTAAAATACGCATCGCGCCAATTCACGTACCTGCCATAAAAACTGAAACTTCTCCATCCCCTTCACGGTTCAAAAAATGATTGTGTGCCTTCACATGCCAACCCTGTTTTAAACCAAATTCACCTGTTCTAAACCCTCCTGATTGGCTGACTGATTAACCTTTTCCCGCCTACTAATCTACTCGTTCACTACCAATGAGAAACCAGACTGCATTGCCCATAATGCAGCTGAATGATGGGACTGCAACTAAAACATGTATTATCGGATCGTGCTGATACTTCTAGTGACTAGTTGTACTCATAATGTTAAATACATTGTAATGCTTCTGTCAACACATTGCTTGATGCTTTTTCGTAAAACTCTGAATAATAAATAGATAAATTGTTTTAAAGTTCATCTTAATTCTTAACACCGGCAAGTTCGGATGTTTTAGTTGCAGTCCCATCATTCAGCTGCATTATGGGCAATGCAGTCTGGTTTCTCATTGGTAGTGAACGAGTAGATTAGTAGGCGGGAAAAGGTTAATCAGTCAGCCAATCAGGAGGGTTTAGAACAGGTGAATTTGGTTTAAAACAGGGTTGGCATGTGAAGGCACACAATCATTTTTTGAACCGTGAAGGGGATGGAGAAGTTTCAGTTTTTATGGCAGGTACGTGAATTGGCGCGATGCGTATTTTAAAACGGGGTTGAAACTTAGCTGGTATCGTGGTTTTTGGCAACTCAAAGCTCAAGATCATACTATAAATACGTAAGACGTCATATGTTCTGATTAGAGACGGGACAGTTGGTTGGGTTTAAGAGTATGTCAGAGTTACATCGAGAATACTCCAGCTGACAGAAAGTTCATGTTAAGCGCGAAGGGAAGTGGAGGGACAGAATTGCATAGAACTTCACGGGGAGATGTGAGTCACAAAAACTGTTTCAAAGAAAAGTTAGTCGATGGTTGTGGAGGAGTAGAGGGGTTAAGGTATCAACATGGCGTAACATCAGGAATATTTGGAAAAACGCCCAGGGAAACACCATTTGCATAGGTAACGTAGGAATTAGCTATGGGGGAACACGACAGGGTTAGCACATTAACATGGTATTTTGGTAGATTATTTTGTTGTTGATGGATTATTTACAGCTGAATAATAATAGTTAATATAACAATGGTTATTTTGTTTTATCGTTGTTTACAGTGACCCCTGACGAAGGGCACTAGTTGCCCGAAATGCATTGGGTATTTTTAAATAAAACACTGTCTTGGACGAATCATGCATCAGTCGTCTTTATTGCAAGAGGTCCGGACGGGCACAGCTAAAGCATGGGAAATCTGGAAAATGGCATAATATTCCACGAGTGGAACAAAGAATAGAACTCATGTTGGAGAGAGGATGAAAAGAAAAGGGAGTAAGAGAACGTATAAATTGATTACACATGAAAGAGAAATTGATACAAGCGCCAAATTCGGCACAACGCTACTGTGCCACTGGAGGGGGCGAGATATCGTCCCCCTTAACAAGTTGTGCTTGTTTATAAAGGGCCAGAGACCGATCAGAGCAGCAGATGAGGAGACAGAACCTCCTGGTGTCAGGAGTTACACGGGGGTTGAGCTCGAGAAAGTCGTGGATGCACAGAGCTCCATCGAGGATCACAGCTAATTTTTGACCGTAGATGTGGGGAGAAAAGCACACCTGCCCAGCCTCGACCTAGCTACTCCCGAATGTTTTGTGCTGATTAATGCGTTACTGAATTTGAGCTCCAACTCGGGCACCTGCTTTATTTATATCTGTAAGTGCTTCCTGTTGAGGTTTAATTTTTGTGACAGGAGCATCGTGCCAGAATGAATCCTGTCCTGCATATGTCCGTTCCAGTCGCGGATCGCGGAAGTTTCGACATTTTCGCGTTCCGCGCGGAACGTGAAAATGTCGAAATGTCGCAATTTCAGCGAGCGGAACGGAAATCTCGCCCACCCCTACTTGTGAACAAAGTAACAGATTATAGAAGTGGGTTATATTATTAAAATTGATTGCTCCATCGAATATATAAAGCAATAATATTTGTATGATCGTGCGAGATGCTCGCGGAAGTTGAACAAACAATCCCCTGTGTGGACTAGGAGTAGGTTGTACTTCCTGTTCGGCTCTCGCAATCTACCCGCAAATAAGGTAATAAGAGTAGTTTTCTGTAATTCTGAACAAATTAAAACATTAGAGATGTTGATGAGCTTGGAATAATTGATTATGAATTGTTTCATGAAATACATAAAGCAATAATATTTTTAGGATCTTGCAAGATGCTTACGGGTATCTCGAGAGAGGTCCAGGAGAGGAACCACACTCTAAGGAAGGATTGTGATTGGTTCATACAGATGTCTTTATTTAGAAGAAGAAGATTCTATCCTTTATGCTGTATTTCACTATTGGATTTTGGTGAGAGTAGGCATATTTGGCTTGCTCTCCTTTCCTGGTTGACTCTATTCATTAAGGTGTCTTCATCAGATTCCGGTGAACATCCAGGGGCTACTAAACCAGCTCAGCCATCTCAGCCACTCAAGATATCTTTGGTGTGGCATTTCTTTGAAATGAGGCCAGGTGTTAAGAAAGTTTCTGCTAAGTATGTTACCTATAAATTTTGAAGCAAAGAGATCAGCCGGGAAAGCAGAAATAAACAATATAGCAAGAGTACCACAGGGATGTGTAGACAGACACCTGAAGTCAATGTATCCACAAAAGCTTGCACAGGAAGAGTTGACTTTTTCTGCAGAGCTAGACAACACTACCGGGGCTTCAACATCATTTGCTGCAAGAGATACTGTATATGCGCAGGTTTAAGTGCACAAGTGGAAAATGACCCTGCTTTTTAAAATAAAGCGCTGTTTTGCTGCTTGTGTAAGCAGCTCATTTTTTCAGCATGTCTACCCAGGAGTAGCTTGTCCAACAGCACTACTGCCCCGGGCAGTATTTTTTTAAAGAGTTTTTGTAGGTTTTTCTTTTTGTTTTTAAGGAGTTGCTGTTGGTGTTTGTTGAACACTTCAATTTGTATGTTTTTGTCATATTATTTTTTAAAAAAAGTAAATACCCCAAAAAATGAAAAATGTTTGAAAACACAAATTTCTTTTTGTAGTTGTTGAAAACAGTTTTTAAACATTGCTCTTTTTAGAGCTACCCTATAGTTTAACAACCTGTGTTGTTTGTACTATGTGTCCCTATTTTCCCTTTTCCAAAGCTCTTGTGAGACTCTCGCAAGAGCAAGGGAGGCAGTTCCTCATGTGTAGTGCTTCCTGGTTTGATCTTGTAAACCTTTTGCGAGATTGTACTTTTTATAATGGACTTTGCATTCACAGAGAATATCCTGATGCAGTCTGTTTAATTTATATACAACAGAATAGTAACAGTGTGTTTAGTTTAATAAAATGCAATCCATTATATAATTGTGGGGGAAAAATTGCTTAGATTTAGGAAAATAACCACGTTTTATCTGCATGAGACAGATTATTGATACCTAGCACACCTTGATATTCATTTATTTACCTTAAGTCAATTTATTATTATTAGAAAAAGTTAAATCACCACTTTGTTTATGATCCCTCTTGAGTCTTTTGAGATCGTAAACGTTTTTCTTTTATTACAGTACTTATGCCTTATAGTCCCCAGTAGGAGGTATGGGGGTGAAGTAGACCCTCGAATGAGACCTTTTCACAATATAACCACAGCGCACAGTAGGGTGTAAGGAGACAATGGGATCTCACTTACTCCTCTCCACAGCCTAACAACTGTGGATAGTAGACTATGGGAAGAGGCTGTCCTCTCCAGTGAGGCCTTACATGAAGGCAGCCAGTGTGTAGAGAAGGGTGTAAAGAGATACTGCCTCACCATTCACACCTTTCCCCAGGCTCAGCAATATGCATAGTAGGATCAAGAAACGTATGGCTCACATGTAAGACCTCAGTAAAACAAGTAATGGTCTCTCCACTGAAACCTTTCCCCAGGGAAATAGCAATATATATTAGGGTGTGGGAATGGATTTGACTGTCCAGTCACAACTTTCCCCAGCATGACAGACATGTACATTAATGTGTAGGGAAACTTTGGCTTCTCCACTAACATCTATCTCCAGGACAACATGGATATGCAGTATGGTGTGGGCCAGCAATTGCCTCTGTACTGACACCTCTCCCTACAGCAACAGCGATATGCAGTGGTGTCTGAGAAGAGAGTGAGCTGTTCTATAACACAACCTACTAGGATAACAGGTGTCTGTAGTAGGGTTTGAGAAAATTGTATCTCTCTGCTCATACCTCTTCCCATGCTGACAAGTATGCATTGTAGTCTGTGGGGAGGAAGTGCCCTGTTTGCTGACACATCTCTCTTTTATGATACTTCTTTGTAGTACAGTGTGCGGAGAGACTGGCCCCTCTCCTGTGACCTGTGTCTTGGATGATGGGTGTTAACATTAGGCTGCAAAAATGAGCTTACCTTTCTGGTCACTGCTCTCCCCAGGATGACAGATGGACAAGTAAGGTATGGGGATGAAATCATTCTGTGCTGAGAAGTTTGTCTTGCATAACAACTATAGATACACTGATGTGTAAACACAACTCCCTGTCAACTGAGACATCTCCCCAGAGTAATATATGTGCAAAGGGACAGATATATACATGTATGCATAGTAAAATGTACACAAGAACTGCCCTTTCCCCTATCACTTCTCCACCAGCTGCTATAAGTGCATAGTAGAATATGAGGATCCCCTGGTCTCTGTGTCAAATCTCTGTCTTGTGTGAGAGGTCTAACCCTGGGCGGACAACTACGCTGCGCTCGCATAGTTTGCGTAGTTTGTGCTACTTCGAACTACGCAAATTGCACGTAGCACAGTGCAAATAAATGTAGCGTAGCGTAGTTGCCATTTTTTGCTCGCTCGCGGTCCTCAACATCAAGTTGGCGACCGCGAGCGAGCAAAATGACATCCCGGCGAGACTTTTTCCTCATTCGCGATCAGCAACATCAAGTTGCCGATCGTGAGCATGGAAAATAAACCTCCTGGCGTGATTCTCAATGCGGGGAGGTCAGGTTTCTCATTGCGAGTGGTCGCGTATGCTCGCGACCGCTCGCGATGAGAAACTACCGGCCCACGTTGAGAAAGCTGCCGCTCGAGTAAAAATCTACTCGAGCGGCAGAAAACGACAGCTCGCACTGTGCAAGATACCGTTTTCAATGATTGCACGGTGCGGACAAGCATCCGGCACTGTGCAATCATCGCGAACAGCGCACTACGCAGTTCGCATAGTGCTAGGCGTGTCTCGCATAGTGCGAAGTGCACTTTGCGTAGCTATGCGTAGCGCTACTACGCGAACTACGCCCAGGGTTATTTAGTACACTGAGCACAAGGACTAATCTCCCTAGTGAGACCTCACTGTTTCATGAAAAGCCACCATGGTTGGGTATTCAAATAACTGGCTTCTCCATTAACCATTCTCTGCAGCATAAAAGATGTGCATAGTACCATATACATATGCACTTTTGAACTCCATGAAGATGGAATTGCAAGTTTTAGTCAACATTACAATACTGAAATACCATTAAATTCTAGAGCAACTATTGAGCAAACAAATCAGCAATACTTTTCTACTTACAAAAAACATTTTAACAACATTACAAAACGACTGCAACAACTGCATTAAATACCTATATCAACCGCTATGAAGCAAACAAAACAACCACATTTAATAATTTATAATGCCTCCATCACATTATCATGACCAGCAGGGTGTAGATGCACCACCTCAGCCTAGCAAAGAGTCTTTGGTATGGCAGTTGTTTGTTTAGAGGCCAGCTAGCAAAAAAGTCACAGCAAATGTTCTGATGCATACAGTTTTTTTTAAAAGGAGTTCACAAAGGATAGCTCAGGCAGAGTTAGCTCATGCTGCTAACCTCCAGAGTTCTTCATGTGCGTCCACATCTTTTCAACCTGGGTACACTGTGCCTGCTCAGGTACTCACTAGTGAACAAGACAATACTCCTCCTTGTCCTAACAACCCTCTTTTTTACTGCTTATGTAAGCACATAATTATTTCCTCAGAGACAAATAGACCTACACAGCATAAGCTTGTGAAGGATCACAAATGTCTGCCTGTGCAATACAAACATTATCTCTTCTCAACTAATAGTTTTTTTCTCACTTTCCACAAACAATTATTGCCTGCTTTTTCAAAACTGAACAAGACTTATTTTTCTTCTCCATATATTTTCTCTCCCTGTGGGTTTGTTGTTTACAACTTCTGTTTTCCATTTTACACCTACAAAAAGAGAAAATAACCCAAAAATGTAAAGGTTAAATACTAGTCATTCTTCACTATACTCTATGAAATTTATATACCTTTCACACACAATCACATATATATATTTAGTGTGCCACTAACTTTTCACAAATAAATTATACCATGCCATCAATCCTGATTTCATAAAAGTTTATAAAGTATCACATTCATCTTGAGACACCTTTGCTAACACTGAGAACAATGTTTCCCTCTAGAAATAGAAATATCACCACACAAACATCTCATAGTGCTATTGTATAATTACTTTGAGGTTCATAAAAACACTAGGCCTGTATTAACACATTCTTTGTTCTATAATTCGAGAAACACTGCCTCTTTTCTTACAAGTAAATGCAGTTGGAACACTTCATTTTTCAACACAATCTGAAATACTTGCTGATATCTCTCTAAATTCAAATGTCTACATCTCAAAAGCTATATTAAGAGATCTTCACCTCCCATAGAGCTTTACTACAAAGTTTATAAAATATATTAAATACCTGAACTTAAAGTTCTTCCTTTAATTCAGATGAAGACACCAGCCTTTTTCAGCCCCTCATAAATTCACTCCTGCTGAGCACAACTCAAACAGACTTCCTTCTCTTCAAAGCATCTAGGACAAAGTGACCTATCTCTTGTTCTGCACCCAATCACATCACACCATTTCTTCAACCACGCAATAAGGATCATAATTATTGGTTGAGCCATGGCCCTTTTTTATTTACTTCTCCCCATACAATCTTGCAAGACTCTTTTGACCTTATAAAACACCTTGCGACTGGCCCAGTAATTTTCCATGCGGGTCTCACGAGACGCACACAGCAAGCTTCACTCCCTGAAGCTTGCATTCTACTCTACAACAGTATTGTAGGGAAATAGTAGTATATGAAAGGGACTAAATCTCCAATGGCAACCCTCTCTTGCAAACTGAGTGAGCATTCCAGGGTGTAAGGAGGGACTGCCCTATTCTTACAAACCTCTTTCTCAGATGACTGGTATGCATAGTAGGGTGTGTGTAGAGATCTGCGGGCATATGTATCAACATCTCCATTTGCGATTCTCAAATAGCGATTTTTAAAGAATCGCTATTTGAGAATTGCAAAACGGGATGTATTTAAAAAATCGCAAAACTTTTGCGATTTCTTAAAATTCCTTAATTGCGATTAGCAAATTGCGAAATCGCAATTAAGGAATACCTTCCCATTCATTTCTATGGGCCAGGAGACCCATAGGAATGAATGGGAAGTAATTCTCAAATTGCGATTCGCAATTTGCTAATCGCAATTTGAGAATAATTTCAAAGGTGCAAGGGTGTCATGATGACACCCTGATGCACCCCTGAAATGAGCATGTGTGTGCATATGGCGCACATACATGCCCTAAGGGCATGTATGTGTGCCACGTGGCACTTTGTAAAATTCCAAAAAGTGCATTTTTAACAGAAATCGCAAATTACCACCAACTAGAAGTTGGTGGTAATTTGCGATTTCTTAAGGATAATTCGCATTGCTTTGGTGCGAGTTACATATCATTTAAGAAATCGCAATTTGCGATTTCTTAAATGCTTATGCACAATTAAGAAATCGCTAAATTAGCGATTCCTTAAATTTGCTATGAGAATTTGCCTCATACATCCCGTTTTGCGATTTTTTAATCGCAAACGCTGTTTTTTGCGAATCGCAAAAATTTGGTTGATACATATGCCTCCAGGCCTCTCCTTTGGGACTTCTCTCTCAGGTGACAGGTGTGCGTAGTAGTTTGAAGGGAGTGATTGGCCTCTCCACTCAGACCTCTCTCTCGGGTAACAGGTGTGCGTAGTCGGTGGTGTGGATAGACTGGCCTGTTCCTTCAGACCCCTTTCTCAAATAACTGGTGTGGTAGTAGGGTGTGGGGAGGTACTGGCCCCACTTTTCCTACCCCTCACTCAATTGACGGGTGTGCATAGTAGGATGCAGAGAGGGACTTGCCTGTCTGCTTAGACGTCTCTCTTGGATGACAGGGGTGTGTGGTGGTATGTGGGGAAAGACAAGCCTCTCCTTTCGGACCCCGCTCTCAGGTGACTGGTGTGTATAGTAGGGAGTGGGCAAGGACCAGCCTTTCCTTTCAAAACCTTCTCTAAGATGACAGGTGCGCATAGTAGGTTGCAGAGAGGGACTGGTCTGTCTGCTCAGACCTCTCTCTTGGATGAGGGGTGTGTGTAATAGTGTGTGGAGAAGGACAGGCCTCTTCTTTCAGGCACCCCTCTAAGTTGACTGGTGTGCATAGTAGAGTGCAGAGAAGGACAGCATCTCCTTTCAAACCCTTCTCTCAGATGGCAGATGTGTGTAGAAGGGTGTATGGAGGGACTGGCCTCTCCTTTCAGACCTCTCACTCAGTTGACCGGTGTGCTTAGTAAGGTGTGTGGAGGGACTCAGCTCTCTGCTGATATTTCTCTCTGAAATGATTGGTGTGCATAGTAGGGTGTGGGAAGGGACTACCCTCTCCTTTCAGACCTCTCTTTCAGATAACAGGTGTGCATAGTAGGGTATTTGGAGGGACTGACATCTCTTTTTAGACCACTCTCTTTAATGATGGGTGTGCATTGTAGGGTGTGGAGAGGGACTAGCCACTCCTTTTATGCCTCTCTCTCAGATGTTGGGTGTGTGCAGTGGGGTGTGTGGATGAGCCTTAACTCTACTCACAACTCTTCCCAAGCCAATGAGCATAAATAGTAGACTTTTATCAACACCATCTCCTGTAAGACTTATTCTTACAGTATCAAGCGTGCATAGCAGAGTGTAATCAAACATCACCTACTCCTTCCTACTTATCACGATCTGGTGAGAGTCTCACGAGAGTGTTATTAAAAAAAAAATAAGGAGTAACTATTTCATCATCACAGTACTTATTTCTTACACACTTCCTCCCAAAAACAAGGCAAGGACCACAATATGGATTCCTACTAATGTAGTATATTGAGAACTTATCTACTAATTTTTACTATTCATTAGGCCTGGGTGGTAAATTCCGTTCCGCTCGTGGAATTTTCAGAATTTGGGTAATTTCGCATTCTGCGGAGAACGTGGAATTGCCAAAAATTCCGCGATTTTTTGCTTGTCCGTGCTTTCAAAATGCGTGTTTGTGAGCTATTTCCCACCGAGCAATCAAACAGCATTCGTGAACAGGAAAAAAGCATCGCAAACGGGTGGAACAAGCAATTCCGTGTGTTCTCGGAGCTCTTCGTGCCCACTGAGATTTTTTACTGTTTCGTGGAACTTTGCATAGTGCGACTACGCAAATTCCACCTACCCCTACTATTCATGATCCCGGCAGAGCCCCACAAGATCATAAAAATTAGTTGAAAACAATATATATTTATTATCTTCACAGTAGTTAAGCCTTAGACACCTCCTGTCTACATAAAGGAGGACAGCATACCTTTCTGCTGCCACCTTATACAGCGTTTTTACTTCCTTTCCATAACACTTGCATTTTAACACCTCCAATTTTTCATTTTTAACATTCCAACAGCCAGCCAATCAGAGCGCTCGCTCTTGCGGATAATAGCGTGAAGGCTAACTGGATAATCAGGCATCTTGACCCATTTCAGTGAAGGATTTTGCTGGAAAGCAAAAAATGTCTTGGTGAGATATTGTCAACATTCTGAACTGTGGAATGGCAGTACATTGCCCTGATCATCACTTTGGACAGCATGTAATTATGCCCAAAATGAAAATGATTTCTTTGAGGCTTAAATATTATGCATATATATGTAATGCTCCAGAAATGAAAAACATCTTTTAAAGGAGTGATATGGAAGGGCTGAGTGGATATTTATGCAACAGCTGCACTGCAATATGAACATTGTGGACCTGGAATTGGTTTACAACAGTTGCACTACATTATTGGACATTGGGGTGATAGGATTGGTTTGAGGGAAAATCTACGTGGATTACTTCCTCACTGGTAATCAAATGGATAAAAGAAATAGAGAAACTGACCATTTCTAATCTACATGTGATTAAGGCCTGGGTTTGCGTCGAAACACGTCTTGTTTTAATGGACTTCTTGTCTCAGAAAACTATCATACCTACAACCGATTGTTGGGCTTGCTTTCACACTGGAAGTAGGAGTGTGTTGCTCTTGTGTATATGGTAGCAGTGACTCCCACTGACAATGCCCAACTTGCAAGACTTAGTATTCGTAAAGCATCAAAAGTCTTTTTTATATACTTCCTGCCTTGCTCACACAACATATATATATATTTTCCCATTTTCTTGGTTGTCATATTTATTTTTCCCGGTACCGGTGTTTTCGGCATTTCCAATTGATGTTCCACACAATCTGGCCCTTCCAGTGTCTGCCAGCCGTACTGTATTTGGGACCATCTCCACTGAAGCCGTACAAATTTCTGTTTTTCTATATATGCTTGTTGAACCAGCCTCTGAATTTATGTATATATGCTGTTTGTTTCAATGTACTCCAGCATTTTTCAAAAATTCATTTTCCTTTCTCTTTCCCTTCTCTCCCCATCCTTTATCTTCCCACATTTTGCACCCTTTTCACATTTTTGGAACAATATTTACATGATCAACATATTTGTTATCAATTTTTGAAATCCCAGGGCTTGTTCATTAGTTCTTTATTTTCATTTCTTGCTAAATACTAGTAGGATGCTTTTTATTCCATTCATGAACAATTTTTGAACTAGGTTAACATTGTTGCCATGTAGATCAGCTCTTTGTATTATCATTGCGTATTTTGCACAACAAAACTTTTGTAGTTTACATCTTTAATTGTCTTTTAGGCAACCATGTCAATGTTTTACAAAATGTATTTTGCACTATTCATGAAACACTTTGAATGGACTCCACATAGCCACCTTGTATATATACCCCGTGCGAATATTTGTATTTTGCACCATCATTGCGTATTTTGCACAACAATGTTACTGCAATTTGCACTTCAATTTGCGTATTTTGCACAACAGGCATTTGCACTTTGCAACATTACTGTTCATGCTTTTGTGCACCTTCAAAATAATTTATCATGATAAGAAAAAGAAATATTTTAGCCCACAATAAGGATTTCTGTTACGTTCATCACTAATGATCACGTGATTATAAAGTGCTGTGTATATAAGGATGTTTAGTATGGCGGTTACCTTATGTGATCAAGGCCACCTGGTGGCCGAAACGCGTAATGACATGTCATGCCGGTGCTGACTTCCAATAAATCTTCGTGAAGCACGATAGGTGTCCGTGTGCTTTCCTCCTTGCCTGCCAAGAAGTGGAAGAATGCGCTAAGTGCTTGCATATATATATATATATATATATATATCTATATTCACTGAAAAAACCATAGGTTTCACACATGTTAGAGTTAGCGGACATTTTAATCATAAAAAACCATTGAAATTCCCCCGTTATAGTTAGTGCAAGCAACTATAACTCACGCGACCGCAATCCTCTGCTGATGCTAATACTGTATTTAGACACTTATTTGCCCATGTCTTCTTCCATTACATTTTAGCTATACATATATTGCAAATATTTTTTTTTCATAAAGACACATATGTCATCAGCAGAGGATTGCGGTCGCGTGAGTTATAGTTGCTTGCACTAACTATAACGGGGGAATTTCAATGGTTTTTTATGATTAAAATGTCCGCTAACTCTAACATGTGTGAAACCTATGGTTTTTTCAGTGAATTTGCAAGGTTTTTTAAATGCTAATTCCTAACTATAACGTGTGTGAAACCTATGGTTTTTTCAGTGAATTTCTACGTTTTTTAAATGCTAAGTTACTTTACGCCGTTCGTGGCGTGCGCGCCCACTTAACGCAGTTCGTTCCGTGCGCGCACGGTGCGCTTCGCGCACAGTGAGCACGCGGTGCGCTTCGCGCTCCGCGCGCCCACTTTACGCAGTTAGTGCCGTGCACGCACGGTGGGCACGCGGAACGCTACGCGCACCGCGTGCCCACGTTACGCTGGATGGGCCATGTACGCACGATGCGCTTCGCGCACCGTCCGCACACGGAGGACATATTATGCGCTTCGTTGTGAAAGGTAATCTATTAATTGTTCATTTTAATCATATGCCATGCGCAAAAGGTGTCCGGCGGGCACCTTTTGCACACGGGGGTGGGAAAGTGTGGATATTTTTTTTTTTAGATTACATTTTTACCGTACGCGTACGGTAAACGTAATCGGCGTTTTTTCGAAAAAAATTTAAATTGCATTTTTTGCCTTGGGGGTTTGTAGGGGACACCTTAATCAAGGTTAGGGGGTTAGGAGCTGTCTAACATGCCCCTTTACATGTTTTCAACCTTTGCTTTTCTTCCCCACCTCAGAGTGCGAGAGAGAAAATGGCGGCCGCCACTTCCTGGTTTCGACCGATTCGAATGTTTACTAAGATCTAACAGCCAATCAGAATCGCGCTCGTGCACGGCACCGTACGCGTACGGTAAGCTTACCGTAAGCGCACGGTAAGCGCACCGTAAGCTGCCACAGATATATATATTGATTTAAATGCTATTTTCTCAGGAACTACTGAACAGATTTACACCAGACCTACAAAAGGCACTTCCTTGACCTGTAGACTACCTCTCTGCCAAATTTCAAGTAACTCTGTTCAGCCGTTCGGGCTGTAGCTGTGTCTAAAGGTCCTATGGAAAAATGCATGGGAAAAACGCGTTTTGGGACCCCCCTTTTTTCTCAGCCCCTGCTTGATGAATCCCCCCGAGACTTTCAGGGTAGGAGCGGAGCGGAGCGCCCCATTAGTTTTGAAAATTTCGCGAGGATTCGTCGACCGGCGCCAAAGTTATTCCAAATAGAATGTTGCGGTTTTCCTATGGAAACAGGGTCCTAACTATAACTACCTACTGGCGACCGCCAGTAGGTTATATATATATATATATATATATATATATATATATATATATATATATATATATTCACTTAAAAAACCATAGGTTTCACACATGTTATAGTTAGCTGGACATTTCACTCGTGAAAAACCATTGAAATTCCCCCGTTATAGTTAGTGCAGGCAACTATAACTCACGCGACCGCAATCCTCTGCTGATGACGTCAGATATTACATCACTGTATTTAGACACTTATTTACCCATGTCTTCTTCCATTAATATTTAGCTATACATATATTACAAATTTTTTTTTTTCAGAAAGACACATATGTCATCAGTGATGTAATATCTGACGTCATCAGCAGAGGATTGCGGTTGCGTGAGTTATAGTTGCCTGCACTAACTATAACGGGGGAATTTCAATGGTTTTTCACGAGTGAAATGTCCAGCTAACTATAACATGTGTGAAACCTATGGTTTTTTAAGTGAATTTGCAAGGTTTTTTAAATGCTAATTCCTAACTATAACGTGGGTGAAACCTATGGTTTTTTCAGTGAATTTATACGTTTTGTTAAATGCTAAGTTATGTATTTATTTATTTATTTTTTTAAGGTTTTTCACCGTGCGCGCACGGTGCGCGCACGTTACGCAGTTCTCGGAATTTTGCTGTTTCAACCATACGTGCACGCTGCGCGCACCCCGCGATTTTTCGTAAAAAATTAAAAAAATTTTGGCCCTTGGGGGTCCTTCTGGGACCCCCTGACAAAGGCTAGGGGGTCAGGAACTGTCCACCCTGCCCCCTTTTCACGTTCTCCACCTTTGTTTTTCACCCCCTCAGACTGCGAGAGACAAAATGGCGGCCGACACTTCCTGGTTTCGACCGATTCGAATGTTTACTAAGATCTAACAACCAATGAGAATTGCGCTCGCGCACGTCAGTGTGCGCGTACGGTAAGGATTACCGTACGCGCACGGAGTGCGCCTATAGATATATATATTGATTTAAAGGCTATTTTCTCAGGAAATACTGAACAGATTTACACCAGACCTGCAAAAGGCACATCCCTGGCCTGAGGACTACCTCTCTGCCAAATTTCAAGTAATTCTGTTCAGCCGTTCTGGCTGTAGCATGGACTAAAGGTCCTATGGAAAAATGCATGGGGAAAACGCGTTTTGGGACCCCCCCTTTTTCTCAGCCCCTGCTCGACGAATCCCCCCGAGACTTTCAGGGAAGGAGCGGAGCGGATCGCTTCACCTATTTTGAAAATTTAGCGAGGATTCGTCAATCGGCGCTAAAGTTATTCCAAATAGAATGTTGTGGATTTCCTATGGAAACACGGTCCTAACTATAACTATCTACTGGCGACCGCCAGTAGATAATATATATATATATATATATATATATATATATATATAGATAGATAGATAGATAGATAGATAGATAGATAGATAGATAGATAGATAGATAGATAGATAGATAGATAGATAGATAGATAGATAGATAGATAGATAGATAGATAGATAGATAGATAGATAGATAGATAGATAGATAGATAGATAGATAGATAGAGATTATCTACTGGCGGTCGCCAGTAGATAGTTATAGTTACAACCTAGTTTCCATAGGAAATCTCAAAATTCTATTTTGAATAACTTTGGCGCCGGTTGACGAATCCTTGCGAAATTTAAAAAACTAATGGGGCGCTCCGCTTAGCTCCTACCCTGAAAGTCTCGGGGTGATTCGTCAAGCGGGGGCCGAGAAAAAGGGGGGGTCCCAAAACGCGTTTTCCCCATGCATTTTTCCATAGGACCTTTAGTCGCAGCTACAGCCCGAACGGCTGAACAGAATTACGTGAAATTTGGCAGAGAGGTAGCCATAAGGTCAGGGAAGTGCCTTTTGCAGGTCTGGTGTCAATCTGTTCAGTAGTTCCTGAGAAAATCAAAAGTAAAATCATATATATATGTGGGCGGAGCCTAACCACACATCTCATCCTGAGATCTGATTGGCTGTCAGCACTTCATCCAAGAAGTGTTGGCAGCCGTTTTGGGACCAATATACATGATAGCACCTCATTAAAAAGCATTGCAGTTAATAGAAGGTTTTAAGACTTTAGTTACATTATAAATCATTTGTTGATGGTACCATACTCATTTTAGGAATTGTGGTATGTTCTAAGGTTATTTCACCATGTGAAAAAGCCTTCTGCTGGGATATCATGATTGAGAGTAAAATATTTTCTCATGCCTTTCCCACAGAGGTTTGGAAGGTGATCTATAAGCTAAACTGAGAGCTTATTTTCTGTAAATTCACATTATCTTTCTCAGTCATGTGAGAATGAAGTCTGACATTCTCAGTAAAACATGTACATCCAACAAGGGCAGAGACTGTCAGTTGATTCCTTTGTGTTCTACTGCAGCTTCCCAGAGTGTTCCAAAGAACAACTAGAGCGCTAACAGTCCTACTTATGATAAACGTATGGCACACCTGAAGCCAATTTACTTGGATTAAAGTGGGAACTCTTAAAACATTTAATTTAAAAAGGAACAAAATGAGGGGGTTCATTTTTCCATAAAAAGTATGATTAGTGCTGCAGAAAGAAAAATTAGGGCACATTTTGAGTGACTTCTCAAATCCTCTTCTATTTCATTAAAAAATTCTGACATGCAGACTGAAACATGCACTTTCAATACCAGCAGCAGTTTTCCCTGGTGAGCAGTAGCTTTACTACAGTGATCTAATGAGCAAAAAGAGTGCTAACATTCTGAATTTATGGCAAATGTGTGACACATCTGAATGCCTTCTTGATGGAATCAAAGTAAAAAACTGAAAGTATTTCCTACTGAGGAGACTGCAGTACATGAGGAAATTAGGAAACTTCATAACAAATAAATCTCCCAAGATGGCCACCGGAGACAAAAGAGCCCAAATGTAGCCCAAAATCACCCAGATGTAGCCCAAATATAGCCCAATGACAGAAGTGTGCAAAACACTTATTATTTTGTGTTTTTGCAGTGTTATATAGTGCAGACTTGTCAGGTATTGGAGTGCTTTACATGAGCATTGGTTACATCACACAAGAACAAATTCATTTTGGTTGTAGACATGGGGAGACTAAGTGATTTGACCAGAATCACAGAATGTCGAGCTGAAGCAGAAACTCCAACCTGGTTCCCCAGTTGCACAGTCTGCAGTTCCGGAAGGAACACCACATCCTCTCCCCTAAGTGCAACATTTAACCTCTTCAATGCCCGTGACGAGCTGGTCTCGTCATGGGCCGCAGTTGCGCTGTGCCCATGACGCGACCAGCTCGTCATAAACCCCGCCCGCTAATGAAACGGCCGGCACAGGGCGGGGAAAGGGGCGGGCACTGAAGGGGTTAATCAAGTGGTCAACTGGATAAAAAAAACATAAAGATAACAAATAATATAAAAGTGCATTGTCGATATTTGAAAACTCAGAAAATATGTTCTTATTTTAGTCTTTTAGAGCAGTAACCATAATTTTGATACCAATAAGACCCTCTCATATATGTAATTTCTAAAGGAAATGCTCTAGGTATTACAGTTTTGATTACATCAAGATGACGTCAGGCGTTCCACACTTTTGTAATAAATATAGAATGTTAGCAATCTAGTTGTTCATTAGGATACTGTTGAGAGGCAGAGGCCAGGGGCACGGACTCTGAAAATTGAAGGCAGGTAGGAGAGTGCAAAGGCAACAATTTAACCACACTGAGCAGGCAGGAAGGGCCGTGGCAGCACAACAGACTATGGAGGGCAGTGGAAAGGGGGGCAGGGGCAACAAACCAACAATACAGGACTTGCAAGAGAGGCTGTGGCAATGTAATAGACCATTGTGGGCAGAAGGAAGAGACAATGGTAGTACAACCATACATGCCACCAGACCCGATTCAGCCAGGAAACGTCCAATGTTTTTAAGCTCAAATGGGCTTTATTTGATCTGTCTCCTGTCTACAATCTCCTCTTTTTCAATGTAACTCAAAGGGGAAAATCAATACCCCAGTATTTTTTCAAAATCTCCCTCTTACCAAGTTCAAAATGTTCGCAAGTATGGTACATTGGATCATGGAAGGAAATGGGGTAGGGACATGGACTTGGATAACAGAGGACAGGAGGGACATCGAGAGGTGCACCAAACTGACCCTGCAGGGCAGGCATCAGGGTTTGCAGCAGCACAATACACCACACAGGGCATGCGGGACGGGAGTGCAGCTCAACAATCCATAGAAAGCAAGAGGGAGGGGACAGGACCATGCACATGGAGAACAGAGAACAGAGGGGCAAGAGGCAATGGTAGCTAGCTGACCATAATGGACAGACAGGAGAGAAAGCTGCAGTATAACAGACCATAAAGGGCAGGAGGGACGGATCAGGGGCATTACAATGGAACAGACAAGCCAGGAGGGAGGGAGTAGGGGTCTGCACATGTAAACAGAGGGCTGGGGGCAAGGGGGCAGGGCAGGAGCAGCAAGATAGCCATGGAGGTCAGGCAGGATGGGCACTAGAAGCAAGACACACCATGAAGAGCAACAGTGAGACTGTGATAGAATACACACAGACCATGGAGGGAAGGTGGGAGGGGGTCAGGGGCAGCTAACTGACCAAACAGGGAAGGTGGGAGGGGTCATGGCAGCACAGAAGACCATGCATGGCAAGTGGGAGGGTTAGTGGCAGCACAATGGCTATGATGGGCAAGAAGGAGGGTGCAGGGGCATGCACAAAGGACGATGGAGGATAGAAGGGAGGGTCAGGACCTGTGCACAGACAAGAAAGTTCAGGGGAAGGGGCCTCACAACAGACCGCAGGGGGCAGGCAGGAGGAGCAGTTGCAGCACAACAGACCAGGGAGGGCAGAAGGGTGTGGCAGTACAATGGACCATGTAGGACAGGAGGAAGAGGATAGGGGCATGACATGTGGACAGGCAGGGTGGAGGTGGCAGGGACAGGTTACAGTCATCTGACAATGCTACGCAGGTGGGAGGGGAGTGGCAGCTCAACAGAACACTCAGAGTAGATAGGAGTGGCAGGTCCATGGAACATGGTGGGCAAAAAGGATGGAGCAGGGGCATGCACAAAGACATCGGAGGGCAGGGGGAAGGAGAATAGGGGCAGCAAGCTAAGCACAGAGTTTAAGCAGGAGGTCAATGATGGGGCATAGAATTGGGCAATGGAGGGCAGGAGGAGTGGACTGGTACATCATACTAAATTGAGGGCAGTGGCAGCACATCAGACCATGCATGGCAGGAGGGAGGAGGCTAGTCCATGGATTCACACAACAGAGGATAGGTAGGAGGGGGATGGGGCAGCAAGCTAACTGTTCAGAGAAGGCGGGTATTAGGAACTTTATTGTTTTTAAAATGTGTGTCTGTGCGAACTACTTAAAATATGAACAAGTATGCAGCATAATCTCACTTTTATTTAGGAAGAAGAGGAAGTTTGTGACTGTGACTCCGGGCTCACTTGGCAGAAACACCCCCTGACCCTCCAGCCCCTATCGCAAAATGTAATGCCCGTGAAAAGGGTAGGTGTGTGTGTGTGTGTGTGTGTGCAGATATTTATATAGCGCAAATCACCAACCGGTCTCTAAGCGCTTGCTTAGGGAACCCGTCCTGGTATTCCCCTGTGAGATAACCCAGCAGGGCATCCACGAGGTGAAAGCCAGGCATCCCGCCGCGAGGGGCCATTGTGGAGATTAAGCAAGCTATTGCCCAGAGTCACAGAGTGTGAACCCATGAATCGAGTATGCACTGGAGCGAGAATTATCGAGGTGAACACAGTGTTATATAGAACATAGTCCTGAGAGCACGATTGAAAATGAAAACTAGATATAGTGTATGGTATAAACTATGCACCAAAAAGTGTGATATAAGATGAACCGGGTGTGAAATATAATATGCAATACATTGTGCGCAGTGACAGATTCATTGAAGAGCGCACTAGCGCGTGCTATGCGATATGCGCCTTGGAGTGTAATATGCACAGGGCAGTGTCGTGTAACCTAACTAGTCTCTAAAGTTGTAATATAAAATATGTGCTGGGGAGTGTAACGTTGCATATGCACTGTGACAAAGATATGGATCCCAGATTGTAATATGTATGGCATAGCACTGTGCGTTATAACATAGGCATCGAGGAAGGCACGTTAGATGGGGCAATATAACCCGTGCGAAGACAAGTGTGGCATGACATATTCACGGGGTGGTGTTACAGTGCACATGGGCTAGAGAGTGTCATAGCATATGCACTAGCTGGTGGAATACAACACAGAGGTGTGTGGCACTCAGCAGGCAATGGTGGGTGTAACACAGCATTGGGCTCTGCCAGGAGCGCGCTGTGACTCTCAAGTGATGTTCGTCCCCTTTCCAGAGAGTAAAATAAAAAGTATTACACATCCGGCAGTGGATGTGTGTTTTATTAACTGTGAGGGGGGTTTCTTGCATAGTTTTGGTCGAATTTTTGTCGAATCCCCTTTGAATGGCTTGGTGTGCATGTGTATTAAATGTGCCCGTCAATAGCTACCCACGTTTGTATAAATAAACGACAAGGGTGTCTACCGGGATTAGGCACGGTAGGGCATCAGACATGTCAGAGCTTCACTAGTGGTGTAAATACATTCCACGTGGATTCATTGTATGCATAGTCGCCTTTTAATGAATATCACGCAAATCGTCATGGTGATAGGTACGTACGGTTTGTCCAGCATGTCCTAGGTGTGTCTATAAATATATATTTTTTTAAAATAATAAAAAACAGTGGCCGGCCCTGAGGATTGGGGTCAAAAAAATATAATTAGGAGACAGGCCCTGGGGGATGGGGTCATCAGGGCCAATAAATTAGAATAAGAAGGAGGAACCACACAGCCCCCCTTCTTAAAAACTTAAAATAAATAAAAGACTGGCATCGTGCCGGAGGCCATGCCCCCTCCTTGCAGCACTCTGCAAACGCGCCCCCTGGTGAGTTGTAAGTTGGGGAATTAATTCCTCTTCAATACTCAGGGTCCCTGAGGGCCAACTAGTCCAACAGGCATCTCCAGTATGCGCCAGGGAGCTGCGCTGCAGACAGGTGTTCTGAGGCCAAGCTCCTTTTTACACCTCTCTGCAACGCAGCTCTGTGGCGCTTACTGGAGATACCTAGTGGTCTAGTTTGACCCTAGGGACCCTTAGGATTCAAGGGGACTTAATCTCTCAACTTAGAACAGCCACAGGTTGCGTTTACACAGTGGTGAAGGGAGGGGACGGGGCCTGAGGTGACGTGTGCAAACACGCACTATGGCACGTTTTAAATTGGGGATATAATTTCCCTTCAATACTGAGGGCCCCTGGGGGCTAACTAGCCCACCAAGTGCTTCCAGTAAGCGCCACTGAGCTGCATTGCAGAGAGGTGGTCCAGGCCGTGCCACTTTTTACACCTCTCTGCAACGCAGCTCTGTGGCTCTTACTGGAGGTACCTAGTGGGCTAGTTGGACCCTAGGGACCCTCAGGATTTATTTATGTATTTATTTTTTTATTTAAGAAGCGTGGAACAATCAACAATGTATAATAAGAAGAAAAACCAAAAGCATAAGCTCTTTACAGTGCATAAGACATTCGCCCACCATTAGCTTCAGATGCAGCTACCAAGGATTGTAAAGTCAAATACAGGGGAAAAAAAAAAAAAAGAAAAGGGGAAAAAAGTATACAACATAATATAATAAGTAAGTTCATGTTTAGCTGATTCATTTTTAACTATTCCTTAATCCATTTTTCCAAAGGGTCCCATATGCATTGCCCCATCTCACGCCTTCTTCTACCTCATCTTGAAAAATAGCTGATTCTAAATTATATAAAGCCAAAATCCTTGCTCTCCAATTTAAGAAAGTAGGGGCATCAGGACTTATCCACTCCGAAGTTATCGACAGTCTTACCACAGACATAACTATAAACAGGAAAGCAGTCTCATCCCGAGTTTTCTGCTTCTGACAGCCACTCTCACAACCAAATATGACGCATTCTGCCGAAAAAACAACTGAAATATTGAGTTTAGAGTTTAAAAAAACTTCTATGTCGTGAAAAAATATATGCAATTTGGGACAGGAGAAAAACATGTGTAAATCATTAGCGGCTGCCAGCCCACATCTCGAGCACTGATGACCTCCTGTACCTCCCCATTTAGCAATTTTAGCCAGGGTGTAATACAGGTCAAACAGTGCCATATAGCTTTGAGACCGTAAGCTTCCTGACAGAAAAACATTATTTGACAATTATATAGCCTGAGAAATATCTAAGTCTGTTTTACCTAATTTTGTTTCCCATTTAGCATTCTGTAAAAGTATATCGTCTGGAAAACTGGAGAGTAGACATTAATACAGCATGCCTATTCTGGAGCGTTTTAATATCAATTCCATGAGTGGATTTTTCTTAAAAAAAACAAGATCCTGCCCCTTTGCTTTCTCTACAAAACTACGAATCTGTAAGTACTTAAAGAAGTTGTGTGGATTCAAACTAAATTTCTCCTTCAAAAACTCAAACGAGGCCAATACTCCCTCAGTTCCAAGATCTCCTATAGTCCTTACCCCCTGCGAGATCCACCTAAATAAAATGAAATCTTGAAAAATAGGAGGTAGAAGTCCTGCCACGGCAAGGGGAGTATAATTATAAATTTTAAGAATCTGATATTTACGACGGATCTTACGCCAAAGCGAGAACATTGCTATTATTACCTTAAACTTAGTCTTTTTGTAATAACTGGGTTCCAGTACACGAACTAATATTCCCTTAACTTCTTCTCCCAAGCCTATTTCAAAAATAGAAGGCCTACAACATTGTGGTACCCATGCCCTATCCCCAAAAAGCGGTACGGCTAAATGTTGAATAAAAGCTGACCAATAGTACAGCATTAAATTAGGTCCCTCAGGATTTAAATGAACTTAATCTCCCAACTAAAAATGGACACAGGGCGTGTTTACACAGTGGTGAAGGGAGGGGACGGGGCCTGAGTTAACGTGTGCAAAAACGCCCTGTGGCCTGTTTTAAGAGGTAGTTTTAATCCCCCTGCCCTATTATATACTAGGGGCTTACAGACGAGGTCATGCTAATCACAGGGGGACCCCAACGCATAATGTTCCCTAGTGTATGTAGGTGTTTTCACTGTATTCTAAGTGTCTTTTAACATAGCACTGGCTCTAGGACTGGTTAGTCAGACTCAGTTACCACCAGTATCCGTCTGAAAAAGTTGAGGGTACAGGATGATTTTGCATCAAGGCTTCTTTCTGCTCTTCTTTTTGTTCTTTCTGCACGTTATCCTTCTTCCTGCACTTTTCTTCGTCTTTGAGGACTTCTGTTGCTTCTTTCTGCACTTCTTTTTTTTCTTTCTGTGCATTTTGTCTTCTTTCTTCACATGTCCTATCTCTGTAGGCATAGTTAGAAATTAGCATTTAAAAAACCTTTGAAATTCACAGAAAAAACCATAGGTTTCAGGCACGTTATAGTTAGGAATTAGCATTTAAAAAACCTCAGAAATTCACTGAAAAAACCATAGGTTTCAGGGGTGTTATAATTAGCTGGACTTTTCACTTGTACAAAACCATTGAAATTCCCCCGTTATAGTTAGTTCAGCTAACTATAACTCGCGCGCCCGCAATGCACTGCTGATGACGTCACATATTACATCACTCATGACATGGTCAGTGACATCACTCATGACATCACTGATGACATCTCAAATGACATCACTGATGACATCACTGATGACATCATCCTTGTGATAGAGTGGCAGACCTCCTCTCACCCTAATATAACCTTTGATACACACATTCAAAAATAGAGACTAAAATTTTCAAAACAATGGACATACCAATACTAGTTACAACAACCTCTTCAGTAATTCTAAGATCCACATACACATCCACTCATTCACCAACAGTCCTATACAGTCACTCATACATGTACTCACTCATCATATGTACTCATACACCTATACATCCTGTTACACAATGCCACTCATCCATAGAGTTACTCACACACATAGTCACTCATGCTAATAAAGAATCAAACATACATTTACTTGCATATACAGTTATACACACACCACCACACTTACTTCTACGGAAACTTACACATACTTAGTCTTTTAAACAATCACTTATAGAAACACATACTTATTCATACAGGAACTCTTTCAATCTCTCGCTCTCACATATATACACCAATAGTCACATATACTAGTTTAAAACATATGTAGTTACTCATAAAGACACTATTGAGATAGTCATTCACTCACTAACACACCCATACACACACTCATCCACCCATACAGTCCTGCACACATGCTGTCTTCAACACATACAAACAGTGAGTCACTCATTCATGCACCTATGCACTACGTAATACCCCCACCGAACCATGCAGACACTCAGACTGATACTCAAAAAAACAACTAATAACCTATATAGACACCCATGTAGCTACTCACCAACCCATGCAGCCACTTATACACAAAGTGAGAGACTGATACAGATATTTACATATTTAAACATTACTCACTAAGCCATGTATTCACTATGATACACTTAATCAGTCAGTTACACAATCAATTTTTCAAAAACAAATCATCCATTTAGACACTTATATACCCATGTATTCTTCCATCGACCTTGAAATATACATATATAAAACATATTTAATTTTCAGAAAAACACACATTCACTGGATGATGTCATCAGTGATGTCATGAGTGATGTCATTTGAGATGTCATCAGTGATGTCATGAGTGATGTCACTGACCATGTCATGGGTGATGTAATATGTGACGTCATCAGCAGTGCATTGCGGGTGCGCGAGTTATAGTTAGCTGAACTAACTATAACGGGGGAATTTCAATGGTTTTGTACAAGTGAAAAGTCCAGCTAACTATAACACCCCTGAAACCTATGGTTTTTTCAGTGAATTTATATATTCACTTAAAAAACCATAGGTCTCCCACAGGTTATAGTTAGGTGGACATTTCACTCGTAAAAAAACAATGAAATTCCCCCGTTATAGTTAGTTCAGATAACTATAACTCGCACGCCCGCAATCCACTGCTCATGACGTCACACATTACATCACTCATGACATGGTCAATGGCATCACTCATGACATCACTGATGACATCATCCTTGTAATAGAGTGGCGGTCGTGCGAGTTATAGTTATCTGAACTAACTATAACGGGGGAATTTCATTGGTTTTTTACGAGTGAAATGTCCACCTAACTATAACCTGTGTGAAACCTATGGTTTTTTAAGTGAATATAGATATAGATAGATATAGATATAGATGTAGATATAGATATAGATATAGATATAGATATTGATATAGACAAGTATATATGTTTGTTAAACCTTTACACTTTTCCTTTCCATGTTTACCATGTGCAGATCTCTGCTCCAATAGCAAAGGTCTCTGCTAAGTGTGTGAAACATCAAACATCAAATAATGTCAATTAAAATCACTCCTTATATTGAAGTAACCCTCATATTTGACATTTTCTACTAATTCCACCCCTGTTTCTGGGGTAAGAAGAGATAAATCTTCACTTTTGAGTACATTTGCACTCAGAAATGATACATATCCCAAGATAGTAAAGTTATTTAAAAGCATAAGTATAAACATACACATGGAGATGTATCCCTGTGTAAGTCTTTCTTTGTGAATAAGCCCCATAATCGAAAGTTTGTTAAAGTCTGTAAATTATCCAGAAGACAAATCATGATGTGGTAAGTGCAACAAATTCATAATTATGCAAAACATGTCACACCACAGAAAAGCCTGGTTTGTATATTTACAAAATGTCGTAAATGCAGTAGACACACAACTGTGTTTCCTTACATTAATCTGGCTTGCAGTTCATTAATTGATACAAAATGCATAGTATCCAATTAATTATACTGACTCTTTTTTGCAATTCATGAACGGAAACAAAAACCATTTACAATCGTGTAACAGTGGTTTAAAGTGCTGCAATAAGGCAATTCCCAATCTTTTTGATATAGTAAACAATAATAGCAGGTACAGTGGTTCAAGGGGTGCGAGACCTTGAAAGAACCCCTGCCACTCTGAAAGGAAAATGTGTTTCCAAATCTGAAGAACATGGTGTGAGAACTGCACCTGTTGTAATTGAACTACAAAAATTACAAGGTAGCACAAATATTTCTTAAAATGTAATGAAGCCAGTTACATCATATAGGTGACAAGTATATATGATTGTTTCTAATATACAGAATTTCTGTCTGTAGTGATGTAATGGATAGAATGGTATGTGGTCATAATCACATGCTCACATACAGAATGTTGATATTTGAAATAGGAGTTCAGCTATTTGCAGAGCTGAGCCAAGGTCCCAGCACTTAAATAAAAACTGTTGACAATAGCAAGGTTGCATATAAGGTATCACAGATTAGCAACGATCGGCAGTGAAAACCTACATGGTGAGGGGTAAGAGCATGTTTTATGTACATCATGTGCATGTAGAAATTAAACCAGATATCGGTTGCAGCATTGCTTTTGTAATTTGCTCTTATGTCGCATTAGACTGAAGGTACTGGCAACGCGTTTTTGGTTTGTGGGTACAGCGCAAAAGGTTGAAGATACTGGCAATGCTTTTGTGGTTTGCGTATACAGAGCGCAACACTGAAAATGCTGGTAGTGGTATGATTGGAACCAGAGCATTTGGCATAGGCTCATTTACTAAGTGAAAGTGAAGTCATTTACCATTATGAGCGAGTGTAACACGCTGATGAGTTTGACGTATGTAAGTTGTGTATTAGGGAAATCTTAATAGCTACCATTGTTGTGTGCAAGATCACGCTCTCTCGTGAGATCACACATTTTTTCCTATTTGGTGGCCAATTTTAAATCAGGCCTCAACAAATACTCTGAGGATTCACCATGTCTCGGCAACCATTTTAAAATCAGGCAGTACCATAGATATTAAGGCAAAACAGTTTGGCGACATTTTGAAGCCAGGCAATTTTTTTATTTTGTGTTTGAAAAGCTTTATTAGCAATTTGTTAATAAATAAAGACAACAGCAATAAAATAGAACAAAATTCAAATACAACAATATCAAAAAGAAATTGGCTGATGTCTGGAAGCAAAGAGTAAAAGCAATTTGTGGGGTTTATATTAGTGAAAAAGTGGAGGGAAGATGGAAGGAGGGGCAGAAGGGGAGGAGAGGGAAAACTAATACTGTGATATAAAGAATTGAAACCGAGAAAAACATATTAACTAAAATACTGTAAATGAATGAGTAAATATAAATTATCTAATGAGTAAGTAGCTCAATATAGTAGCTTAACAGGGTGGATAATAAAGAACAGTGAAGAAATCTTTCAATGGGGTTTGACATTTTCAGAAGTTATATGCAAAGTATTGTTTAAAACAGCTTGGTCCAAAAAGGTGGTAAGGGGCAACCAAAAGAGATCCCTATTCATGAGTGGTTTGCAAGAAGAGGCGAAAGCAACATCAAGTCTATGGAAATGACAGAGAGTATTCCACCAATGCTGTATGGACAGTTTTGCAAGATTTTTCCAGTTAAAGGAGATGTGTTGAAAGGCCAAAGCAAGCATGAGGTCAAAAAGACCATGCTAATGCGGAGGAAGATCTAAAGAATCAGAAAGACTTCCAGCAAAGATAAGAGGTACAGAATAAGGAATGGAGATTGTAAACAAACAAGAGATGTAAGACCAAACTTCCTCCCTGAATTTGGAGACTGAAGGACAGAGAAAGAAGAGACGAAAAAGGTCAGCATTAGAAGAACCACAAGTCCAACAGTTTGAGTCAACAGAGGAAGAAAAGTGAGCTAGAGAAACCGGGGAGAGATAAAGTCTGTGATAAAGGAAGAACATAGATTGGATAAGAGAAGCAGAGCGAGAAATTTTTAAAGATCTGGACCAGAATTTATCCTAGAAAATGATACACCATTCGCATCCAAGATTCGATTCCCAAGAAAGTTCCAATTTGGGCTTAGCGCGATCAGGAATAGGAGCAGAAACATTTTTGTATATAAGAGAGCCTTTGGAGAGAGTAAGAAGTATTTTGAGAAGAGGGTTTTGGAAATTAGATGAAGGAGAATGAGGAAGGGAATGATATATGTCAAGAATAATCGCCATAAGAGTAGTAAATCTCTGCAAAAAGGAATGAGGACAATGAAACAAGGATTGAAAGTGGGGGAAGGAGCAAGGTGAAACGCCATCAAAGAGCTGATTAACCCACAAAATACCTTTTGATCTCCAGGTGTTCCCGAAAATGGGTCTGTTGTTGAATAGGATATGCGAATTGTGCCAAATAGGGGAGTCTAAGAAAGAATCACGGGAAATGTTAGTGGGATGAACTTAAGGTTTTAGGAGGAGACAAGTATGTCGAAACAAAGGGAGGGAGGTATGAGAATTTTTAGCAGAAAAATGTATAACTTCTTTGAAGGAAAAGGGTAATAATAAGGTTTGTTCAATGTAGAGCCAAAGAGGAGAAAATGGGGAAGGGTCCGATGAAAGCCATCTTGAGGCCTGTCGCAAAGAAAAGGATTTATGATAAAGACGAAAATCCGTGAAATTTACACCACCATTAGATTTTGATTTCCGAAGAGAAGATAGAGCGATTCTGGATTTTTTATTCTTCCAGAGGAATCTAGAAAGGCACGAATCAATATGTTTAAAGTAGATAGAAGGGATATGAACGGGGAGCATGGGGAGGATGTACATTAAAATTGGAGCAATCATCATCTTAATCAAATCCAGCCAACCCCACCAGGAGAGAAAAAGAGGATTCCAAGAGGTAAGTGATTTCTCGATTTGAGAAAGAGCAGCAGACATGTTCAATGTAATGGAAGAAGTGATAGAAGTAGAGAACCATATGCCTAGGTATTTAATTTTTGAACTGTTCCAGGCAAAACAGGTGGAAGAGAAGAAATGAGGAAGACAGAATTTTGTGAGAGGGAGAATTTCAGTCTTGTCAGAATTAATCTTGTACCCAGAAACCTGCGAAAAGGAATTAAATTCAAGAAGTAAAGGAGGAATAGAAATCTTAGGGGCAGAGACAAATAAAAGAATATCATCCGCATAAGCAGAAAGTTTCAATTGATGATCACCATAAGGAAAACCGGAAATGGAATCGTTATTGCGGAAGTCAAAAAGGGTTCAAGAGCTAAAACGAAGAGAAGCGGGGATTAGGGACAACCTTGACGAACGCCACGTTGGAGAGAAAAGGAAGATGAAACACGACCATTAACTAGAACTGAGGTTTTAGGAGCAGAATATAATAAGGAAATAAGTGGTATGAATTTAAGACCAAAACCGTGCCAGCGTAACGATGCAAACAAAAAGGGCCAATCGACTCTATCGAAAGCTTTCTCTGCGTCAACAGAGATAGCAGCTCGAAGGATAGAGAGAGAAGATACTTTATTTAAAACATTGAGAAAAAGACGAGAATTATCGGAAGTGAGTCTACCTTTAACAAAACCACATTGCTCTTTACCAATAAGAAGGGGCATGATAGGGTCTAAACGTAAAGCAAGCAGTTAAGCAAATAATTTGTAATCAACATTAACTAAAGAAATCAGGCGATAATTTTTACAAAATTGAGGGTCCCGACCATCTTTGGAAATGAGGCAGATGGTTGCCTCTTGGAAGGTACCCTCTGTCTTACCAGATGAGTAAAATGAATTGAAAAGCACTAAAAGTTTAGGGAGTAACAAATCAGAAAAGTGCAAATAGAATTCAACAGGAAAACCGTCTGGGCCAGGTGATTTACCTTTAGTGAGGGTATTTAAAGCTTTGGAAAGTTCATTAAGGGAAAGATCATTTTTGAGATCAAGAAGGTTAAGATGGGAAGAAGAAGGAGTAGGGAGTTTGGCAAGATAAGTCTGGATGAGAGAAGGTGTGGGGGGAGATTCTGGTGTGTAGAGGTTTTGATAAAAAAGTTTAAATTCATCAAGTATTTCCTGATCTTTATGTAGAAGGGAATTATTAGAGGAATAAATCTAATCAATAAAAGTACGTTCTTTACTTGTTTTAAGGTAATTTTCTAAAAGTTTCCCTGCCTTGTTTCGACCACCATAAAAGCGAGCACTACTGCGAAGAAGTATTGAAGAAGCATTGTCAGTAGAAGTTTTGTTAAACTCCAGCTTGGCTCGTATCAAATTCGGTGAGATGGAAGTTTGTGAAGATGTGTAATATTCATGTTCCAAAAGTTTAATTTGAGCTAATACCGTTTTCCGTTTTTGTGAAGAAAGTGTTTCTTTTTCTTAGAAACAAAATCTATAATGAACCTCGTGCAGTAGCTTTAAAAGAGTCCCAGATAATATGAGGGGAGTTACTAGAATCACAATTTAGAAGAAAGAACTCATTAGCGAAGGAGCAAAAAGAGGAGGAAAATAGAGGGTCAGTTAGAAGGGATTTATTGAAACGCCATCATGAAGATTTTGGATGTGGAGGGAGTAAGTCAAGGTCTGTTACAATTGGAGCATGGTCCAGATAACTATATGTTCAATAGAGGAAGACAGTACGTTTTGAGACAAAGATTGAGAAAGAAAGATGTAGTCCAGACGAGAAACGGATGAATGAGGGGGAGAGAAAAAGGAGTAGTCAAGAGTGTCAGGATGAGAAAGTCTCCAAGAATCAATGAGATGTGATTGAGAAATAGTATCAAGGAAGTGCTTGTGAGTCTTGTTTGGAATAAAACAGACTGTAGATTTATGATCCAAAAAAGGGTCTACTATTTGGTTGCAGTCACCACCCAGAATAAAGAAATCATCTCGATATTGAACACATTTTTGAGTAATCAAAGACCAAAAATAGCAATCAGGCTGTGTAGGACCATAAATATTAAAAACAGTTAAAGGAACAGAATCAATTGACAATTTAGCTAAAATCCATCTACCTTCTGTGTCATTTTCTTGCAATAAAACTTTACATTTTAATTTCTTATGACATAGAATGACAACACCATTTTTTTTGTTAGTAGATGGAGAGAATAAGACCATACCCACCCATCCTCTTTTTAAATTAAGTGATTCAGTTTCTGTAAGGTGGGTCTCCTACAAGAGGACTAAATCAGGATTATAAGAAGCAAGGTGGGAAAGGATTCGCTGTCTTTTATTAGGATTTATAAAACACTTTACATTCCAGGAGATAACTCTGAATGCAAAAACATTAAAATATTTGGTAAGAACAAACATTACAGTAATAGGAACATCATAGAGAATGACAATGGATAAAAGAGAAAAAGGATAATGAAGGAGGAGGAAAGAAGGAAGAAGAGAGAGGGAATATGCGAAGAAACAGGTGACAGGATCATACATAGAATGAGGAGAATCGGACAATGGGAGAAGAAAGGAGAGTAAAACAATTAGAGAAGAGGTAAAGAGGAGGAAGAAAGGGAAAAGGAAAGAGAGAAAACATAAGAGGAGACAGTACATATCCAAAAAGGATGACTGAGGATAACATACCTGAGGGGAAAAAAGAGCAGACAGTGGGGCATGGACAACGCAAGACAAAAGGAACCACCCAACCTGGGGAGTCCAGCCGCATCAGGACTTGAGGAAGATAAGAGAGGGACCATACATGATGAAGAGACATAAACGAATCTGTATGAATAAAACAAAGAGACAAATAACATTGAAATAATGTATAGAGAAATATATAACTAGCTAACGTATAACCGGAAACATGGTGAACATGAAGAATACATGTTGCTTAAGAAACATCTAAATAGAAAAAGAAAAAGGAAAAAAGAGAAATGCATCAGAGAACAAAACAACTAGTTAACTAACAGAACCAATGAAGAGACATCAAGAAACAGAGCCAATGAAGAGACATCGACAGGAACTCTGCAAAGAAAAGAGATTACATATTCAACCATTTGAAGAGCCATTTGAAGAATTAGTAGTTTCCATAACATTGGTAGTGTGAATATGAATACAATTCTTAAGTTCTGCAGCTTATTTTTGGGGGCCCTGGTGGACCCCATCCCTCAGGGCCCGACCCCTATTTATTATTATTATTATTATTTTTAGCCTTCCTGATGCTAATTTTGGCCCCGGGGACCCCATCCCCTGGGGCATGGCCAGTCTTTTTGAATATGTTATATTTATTTGTTTGGAGGGGGGCCACGTTGACCCCCCTCAGGCCAATTATGGCCCCGGGGACCCCATCCTCCGATGCAAGCCTTTCATTTTTTTATTTGTTTATTTATTTTTTGCAGGGGGGGCCATGTGGCCCACCTCCTGGGCCATTTGTGGCCGCAGGGACACCATCCCCCGGGGCCTGGCCTCTCCATTGATGACCATGGGGGGAGCCCCAATGCCCCCACGGTCCCGCCAGCTCCCTGCCTCCTGCGAGAGCCGGCATTGCTTTTGAGCAAGGGGAGCTGCTGACATGCAGCTCCCCTTGCTAAAAAGCAATCCTGCTTTGCTTCATTGAAGCAAGAGCAGGTTTTCGTGCTCTCACTTCAATGCGGCAAAGCAGAGTTTGCTATGGCCGGGCGGGAGCCATGCTCCCACCCTGTCATAGCAAACAGCAATGTCCTGGGGTGGACAGAGAGAAAGAGTGTAACATTGCAGGAGCCGGCCCTGGGTTGTGTCGGTCCCCAGGGCCATCAAGGCCTCCAGGAGGGGGGATGCGTGGCCCTCTCCATACATTTCAAAGCCCCAGGGAGGTGGTGGTCCCTGGGGCTCGGGGGGCCAGCAAGGCCTCCCTGATTAATAACAGAAACCCCGGGGAGGTGGTGGTCCCTGGGGCTCACTAATCAAGGAAGCCCCGGGGAGGTTGGCGTCCCAGGGTCTTGGGGGCCCACAAGGCCCACCAGCCCCTATTATATAAAGGCCTCGGGGAGGTGGCAGTCCCCGGGGCAGCGTGGGGGCGTTGGGTACCCCTACGCATTCATTATTGAAGCTCCAGGGAAGTGGTGGTCCCCAGGGCTGCGAGGGGGCTGCGTGTCCCCTGCACACTTTTAACTAAGCCCCGGGGAGGTGGTGGTCCCCCACGGGCCCCCACAAATTTTTTACACATTTCCCCCGGGACTTGGTCCACCTGGGGGCTTAATACGCTTAGTTTTTTTTATTTACTCGGCCGGATTGGCACATCCAGCATGAATTTGGCAGATTGTTTTTAAAAAAATGCTTTTTTTGGCCCTGGGGGTCCCTGTTGGACCCCTGAGCAGGCCTAGGGGGGTCAGGGTGTTTCTACCCTACCCATGTTCTTCAATTTTCACTATTTCTCCCCCTTTTCTTGTGACTCTGTAACCGAGTCACAAGATGGCTGCCAACATTTCCAGGTTTGTATTGTTGGCAGCCAATCAGGAATCAGCTCGTGCTCGGGAGGAGGCAGGACTCCTCATCGGTGCACAGATATCGATATTCTTCTTTTATGAATTTCTCAGCAACTACTGAATGGATTTACACAATTTAAAAAAAAGGCGCTTTCTGAACCAAGAGCTACCTTTTTGCCAAGTTTGGTGTAATTCCGTTCAGCAGTTCGGGCTGTAGCCTGTTCCAAAAATTCCTGTGGAAATTAACATGGAGAAAACGCGCTTTGGGGACCCCCCTTTTTTCTCAGCCCCACTTAACGAATCATTTTGAGGACGTACAAGGTTGGTTGTTGATTGAAAGCAAATTTATTGCAAGATATTTGCACCCACGACCGGACCCATCCAGCTGCGAAGACATATTATAGGGTGTTTGGTCAAGGGGGGGGGGGGCTGAGAAAAAAGGGGGGTCCAAAAAAGTGTTTTCTCAATGCATTTTCCATAGTAAACTTTAGACAAGACTACGGGTCAAACTGCTGAACGGAAAAACGCCAGAAAATGCGCTTTTGTTGAAATGGTGTAAATCCGTTCAGTAGTTTTTGAGATATTAAAGGAAAAACAGATATGTATATCTGGACGGTGCCTAACTCTCGGGCATGAGCTTGCCTCTGATTGGCTGTTAACACTTCAAACCAGGAAGTGTTCTCTGTTTGGCTGCTAACCCTTCAAACCAGGAAGAGTTAGCAGTCATCTTGTGCCTCGCATCGAGTGAAAATATGAAAGAAAGGTCCCGGGGCTATTTAATACACCGGAGCTCTGTCTGTGCGAGATATCCCTTTCACGCTGCGTCTCCCTACATCAGCAGGTAACACACCCTTTTCCCCCATCAACAGCATACCTCCAACAACATTCTTGGGCCCGCAAGTCTCCCTCTGTGAACCACTTGTCGGCTCACAGCTCTTCGGGTGCGAGTTCTCGGGCCCGCAGTTGTATCTGTGAAGCCAAGACTGGAAATATATCGCAGGTCTCTCTCTGTGAGATACGCTCTTCACGGTCCCTCTCCCCACATCACTGTTCCGCAGCTATCCCTTTGGAAGCCGATGGCCCGCACCTTTACCTATACCAGTCGGCCCGCAGGTGTGCCTCTGCCAGCTGGCCTGCAGCTCTCCCTCTGCGAACTGACAGGACGCAGTTCTCCCTCTATGAGCTTGCCAGTTGGCTCGCAGCTCTTCATCTACGAGCCAGCCCACCGGCTCGTAAGTCTCTGAGAACAGATGCATGGAGGCAATCATCATGCAGGTCGGACACCCAACACTGCTCCGACATCCCCCAGCAGGGGATCCTTGTCCACCATCCCCCTCAACCCCACCCCCCACAAACAAATGTGACAGTCATGTTAGGGAATCTGGAACGTAAAAAATTGGGCAATGTTGTTTAAATATTAATAAGAAGATGCTTGTGAGATTGGACAAATAAGAATCTTAATCATGTATGGATTTACATATAAAACATTTTAATAAAACAAAACAACAACAAATACAACTATGTACAGCCATGTTGTGTCATTTTTGGGCTATTTGTGAATCACAGCCTGCAAGACAAAAGGAAAGATAAGATGGTGCATCATGCGTTCAGCAAAGGAGAAAAAGAAAGAGAGAAAGAGTGAGAGATAGGGAGACAGAGATAAACAAAGAAAGAGTGAGAGAGAGGAAGACAAAGAAAGAGAGAAAGAGTGAGAGAAAGAAAGAGAGAAAGAGTGAGATACAAGGAAGAGAGAAAGAGAGGAACAGTGTGAGAGAGAGGAAGATAGAGAGAGAGAGAAAGAATGAGAGAGAGGAGGCAAGAAAGAGTGAGAGAGAGAAAGACAGAAAGGGTGAGAGAGAGAGGAAGACAGAGAAAGAGAGAAAGAGTGAGAGAGAGAAAGAGAGAAAGAGTAACATACAAGGAAAAGAGAGAGAGAGAAACAGTGTGAGAGAGGAAGAGAGAGAGAGAAAGAGTGAGAGAGAGGAAGAGATAAAGAAAGAATGAGAGAGAGGAAGAGACAGAGAAAGAGAGAAAGTGTGAGAGAGAGAAAGGAAGAGATGGAGAGGGAGTGTTGACACTGGAGAAAATCTTCGCAGCTCACCTTTGTGCCACCGGCGTGTCTCCAACCAAGTTTAGTCATCTGAAAAATAGTATAGAATTAGTAATTGCAGAGTACATACAACTGCACATGCCTAATTCTCTGTTTCGCCAATGGGCACTCACACTGCTACAGCCCATCCACTCCCACTGCTCGGAGGTGTCTGTGCGCTCTTGTGCACTCAGGCTGCTGCACACTATCTACTCTGACCGTCCAGATGTGACTGCCCGCTGCTGCGGAAAGAAGCCTCTCTGCTCACCTTCCGCTACCAGCATGTGTGTAAGAGGGTCCACCACGTGCTGAAGCAACTTTCTCAGGCATTGTCAAGATGGCCACGCTTCATTGCAGGTTCTACACGTGTTCAGCTGTGGTAGTGTTGGGGGCACGTTGATTCGTGAATCACAGCCTGTTAGATAAAAAGCAAGATAGATTGTGCATCATGCATCCATCAAAGGAGAGAGAAAGAATGAGTAAGAGGAAGGCAGAGAATAAAAGAAAGAACGAGTGAGAGGAAGACAGAGAGAAAGAGTGAGAGAGACGAAGAGAGGGAGAAAGAGTGAGAGAGAGGAAGAGAGAGAATGAGTGTGAGAGAGGAAGAGAGAGACAAAGAGTGAGAGAAAGGAAGAGAGAGAGAGAAAGAGTGAGAGAAAAGAAGAGAGAGAGAAAGAGTGAGAGTGAGGAGAGAGAGAGAAAGAGTGAGAGAGAGGAAGACAGAGAAAGAGTGAGATACAAGAAAGAGAGAAACAGTGAAATAGAGGAAGAGAGAGAGAAACAGTGTGAGAGAGAGGAAGAGAGAGAAAGAGTGAGAGAGAGGAAGAGACAGAGAATGAGAGAAAGTGTGAGAGAGAGAAAGGAAGAGATGGCGAGGAAGAGGGAGTGTTGACACTGGAGAAAATCTCTGCAGCTCACCTTTCTGCCACCGGTGTGTCTCCAACCACGTACCGGAATAGAGTGCACCCTCAAGTTTAGTCATCTAAAAGGTAGTATAGAATTAGTAATTGCAGAGTACATACAACTGCACATGGGTAATTCTCTGTTTCGCCGCTGTGCACTCAAACTGCTGAACCCCATCCACTCCCACTGGTTGGAGGAGTCTGTGCGCTCTTGTGCACTCAGGCTGCTGCACACTATCTACTCTGACCGTCCAGAGGTGACTGCCCGCTGCTGCGGAAAGAAGCCTCTCTGCTCACCTTCCGCTACCAGCATGTGTGTAAGAGGGTCCACCACGTGCTGAAGCAACTTTCTCAGGCATTGTCAAGATGGCCACGCTTCATTGCAGGTTCTACACGTGTTCAGCTGTGGTAGTGTTGGGGGCACGTTGATTCGTGAATCACAGCCTGTTAGATAAAAAGCAAGATAGATTGTGCATCATGCATCCATCAAAGGAGAGAGAAAGAATGAGTAAGAGGAAGGCAGAGAATAAAAGAAAGAACGAGTGAGAGGAAGACAGAGAGAAAGAGTGAGAGAGACGAAGAGAGGGAGAAAGAGTGAGAGAGAGGAAGAGAGAGAATGAGTGTGAGAGAGGAAGAGAGAGACAAAGAGTGAGAGAAAGGAAGAGAGAGAGAGAAAGAGTGAGAGAAAAGAAGAGAGAGAGAAAGAGTGAGAGTGAGGAGAGAGAGAGAAAGAGTGAGAGAGAGGAAGACAGAGAAAGAGTGAGATACAAGAAAGAGAGAAACAGTGAAATAGAGGAAGAGAGAGAGAAACAGTGTGAGAGAGAGGAAGAGAGAGAAAGAGTGAGAGAGAGGAAGAGACAGAGAATGAGAGAAAGTGTGAGAGAGAGAAAGGAAGAGATGGCGAGGAAGAGGGAGTGTTGACACTGGAGAAAATCTCTGCAGCTCACCTTTCTGCCACCGGTGTGTCTCCAACCACGTACCGGAATATAGTGCACCCTCAAGTTTAGTCATCTAAAAGGTAGTATAGAATTAGTAATTGCAGAGTACATACAACTGCACATGGGTAATTCTCTGTTTCGCCGCTGTGCACTCAAACTGCTGAACCCCATCCACTCCCACTGGTTGGAGGAGTCTCTACGCTCTTATGCACCCAGGCTGCTGCACACTATCCACTCCCACCGCCCAGAGGTGACTGCCGCTGCTATGGAAAGAAGCCTCTCTGCTCATCTTCTGCCACCGGCGTGTGTGTAAGAGGGTCCACCACATGTCGAAGCAACCTTCTCAGGTGTTGCATACTTGCGGCAAAGGAGAGCGCACAATTCAAAGTGGGAGTTGATTGTCAGGATGGCCACGCATCATCGCAGGCTCCACACGAGTTCAGCTGTGGTGGCACTGAGTGGCAGGAGTTCCGTGTTGGGGGGGCTCAATTCGTGAATCACAGCCTGTTAGATAAAAAGCAAGATAAGTTTGTGCATCATGTGTCCATCAAAGGAGATTGAAAGAGAGATAGAGAGAGAAAGAAAGCGTAAGAGAAAGACAGAGAGAAAAAGAAAGAAAGAGTGAGAGGAAGACAGAGAGAAAGAGAGAAACAGTGAGAGTGAGAGGAAGAGAGAGATGAAAAGAAAGAAAGAGTGAGAGGAAGACAGAGAGAAAGAGAGAAAGAGTGAGAGAGATGAAGAGAGAGAGAAACAGTGAGAGAGAGGAAGAGAGACAGAGAGAAAGAGTGTGAGAAAGAGGAAGAGAGAGAGAAAGAGTGTGAAGGAGAGAAATGAATAGATGAAGAGGGACAGTGAGTGCCCATACTGTGGACAAAACCCTCATGGCTCACCTCTATGCCACCACTGTGTCTCCAACCACGTGCTGGGACCTAGAGGAGCCCTCAAGCTCCCACATCTGAAACATAGTACAGAATTAGTAATGGCAGAGTATATACGACTGCGCACGCCTAAATCGCTGTTCCGCATTTGTGCATCCAGGCTGCTGCACATCATCCACTCCCGCTGCCCAGAGGTGTCTGCCTGCCACTGCACACCCAGGTCTTACTGCTCACCGCGGACAAGGCACCCTGTCATCATGCAGCCCGCTCCGCAGGCCACTAGGTCTCACATTTGGTGCTGCGTCTTGTCAGTCAGTCATAATACTTTATTTCGATAAATCAATATCATAAAAAGACAGAGGAACAATATATATACACTCGATCAAAAAATGTAATTAATACAGAGTAAGTTCATAATATATATACATACATTTACTATTTACATGTGAATAATACAAAAATATATACGTTCTATAAAATCCAATCCTAAAAAAGCATTAAGAAGAGGTCAGTTAAGATAAAACAAGCTATACACATCACTTTCATAAAATCTTCGAATTAAAAAATATTCATGGAGTAATCATTATCAAAGGGCAATATACGATTCATCTTGTTTAAGGACCCAACTACACAGGATTATCAGACAACAACCTTTTCTTGACCCTAATGGCCCCCACTAAAAAATTAGCAACATGGGATATTATCCTTGGGGTCTGTAATAGCTGGAGAAACAAAAGTGCTGGCTTGACCTGTATGAACCCAGCCTCCTTAAGGATCGGAATTAAATATTTCCTTCTTAAAGCCGTGAAGTGATCACAGAACATCAAAAAATGCAGTGTGTTCTGAATCGAGAAATTGTCACACTTACACGGCAAAGCGTTTTCGGGAGAACACCAAGTCGGAAAGTGATCCAAAGATAAATGGATCAGGTTCAACCGAAAACGAGTTAAGAGGAAGCGATGGTAAGGCAAATTAACAATAGTTAAGTATGGTTCCGGGCCAAGATAAGTACACAGGATAATACCCGACCTTACCGTTGGTTTCTTAGGTTCTACTTGTTCCCTGTCTAATCGTAACATATCTCCCATCAAGCCTTTAATCAGGACTATGTCTTTTGCAGTTATTGTGGACGGGGATAAAAAGAGATCTGGTCTCCCTAGCTTAAAAAGACTGTTTTTAATATAGGCCAGCCACGGTATTTTACTTACCCTGTCTAGCTTCAAACAGTCTTTTAAGATCGTATGATTAAGGGGAATTTCTTGATTCAGCCAGATCCTAAGCCAGGCCAGGACAGGGGCCACTTTAATCAGGTCTGAGATGTATCCCATGCCAAGTTCAGAATGAACAATATATGTGGAAGTTGACTGGCGAACGGAAAGGACTGATCTTAAAAATTTGTTTTCGGTAATCTGCATACTTTCCGTAGAACAGTAGCCCCAAATAGCACTGCCATATGTAGCAATGGCCAGGCTTTTTGCTTTGTAAATTTTTAACAGAGTAACTATTGGTCTTGCTCCCAATTTTTTAATAAAGCTCTGGAGGGCAGAAGAAGATCTGGCGAGAGCAATATTTCTGTTTTTTATCTGAGGACCCCAGGTACCTCTCTCATCAAATGTTATCCCTAAATAGGGGAAAGTGGCTACTCTGCAGAGCTCTTGTTTCCCACATGTAAATGTTTTTATTAACTTGTTATTTTTTCCCTTGCCCATTATCATAATTTGGGACTTTTTAACATTGATCTTTAGGTCCAGAGTACCCATGAAGTCTTCAAAAGCATCCAGTAGCCGTTGAAGACCCACACCAGTTCGGGAAAGCAAAACAGCATCGTCCGTGTATAGGAGAACTGGAATACCAAGTTCACCTATACGCGGAACATCAAGAGTTGCCTCTTTTAGGGAAGGTTCCAGGGCATTTATATAAACGGTAAAGAGGAGGGGAGCCAAAATGCACCCCTGCCTCACCCCTCTTTCTGACTTAAAGTTATTTGTACAACGCCCTTCCGAGGTAACTCTAACCACAGCTGTTAGATCAGAATGAAGGTCAGCCAAAAGACAAACAAGTGCCCTGTCCAAGACTATATTAAGCAGGATATTCCATAGCTTAGAACGATTTACAAGGTCGAAGGCGGACGAGAGGTCAATGAACCCCAGGTACATGGACCCCTCCATTGCCCTCGTGTATTTTTCAACCAGTAAGTGCAGATTGAGACCTTGGTCAATAGTGCTCCTTTTGGGTCTAAAACCGTACTGAACATTTGACAAGACCCCTTTCTCACTTAACCAATCATTCAGTCTTAATAAAATGACCCTACCCAGTATTTTCACCGATGAATCTATCAAAGAAATCGGTCCATAACAGGATGGGTCTTGCCTGTTTCCCTTTTTAAAGACCGGTATAATAATGGATTTTTTCCATGAGTCCGGGATTTTGTCAGTTGTAAGGACGTTAAAAACATTACATAAAATTTTGGACCAAAACTTGGGTGCATGTTTAAAAACGTCCCCTGGAACCCCATCAGGGCCTGGAGCTTTGTTTTTCGGGGTCAAATCTATTGCCCGTTCCACTTCTGCTGGTACAAAGGTGACAGTGACCTTAGCGGTACTCAGTTCCCCATCCTCCACTTCTGTGGGGGCAGCGATAATAACAGTGCTGTTAGATTCTGTGTATATCTCACTAAAATGTTTGATCCAGCCCTCATCAGGAATATTTGCCTCTAGAGGAGTATTTGAGTCTTCTAAAAAAAGTGGCTGATTTATTGTTTTCCAGAATAGACCACTATTTTTTAGAGTTTCTGGTTCTAGAAGTTGCGCTAGAGCATTGTCTTTCAAAACCCTCTTTCTTTCTAGGATTGTTTTTTTATAAACAGTCCTTGCACTAACTATCTCTGCGCGGATTTTGGGAGAGGCTTTCAGGGCTTTAAGTAGATCACAATGAGCCTTTGAGCATTTCTTGTCGAACCATCTTTTACCCACTAACAGCTTCGAGCTGGATTTTTTCTGGAGGCTACGATCAATTTCTATGCAAATGTAATCAAAGGCCGCTATGACCTTGTTGCACTCGGATCTATTTGCTAAACATATTGCAACTTCGTCCTCAGTCCTAGACAAAACCTCCTGTAAAAAAGTTTCAGGGACTATTTTTGTCCATTTCAACCTACGATTTTGGTCTTTAACCATAAGATTTACTCCCCCTCTATCTTTGACTGATTTTAGGGAGATTACGTCTGTAAGCATCAGTTCTAAGAGAACAGGATTATGGTCACTAAAAACTGATACCTCTGTATAATATTTGGTCACATTATTTAACAAAAAAGAAGTAAAAAAAATATAATCTATAATGGTACCCCTGTCTTTTCCTTTAAAGGTAGGGGATCTACTATTCCCGTCCCCACAGCCTGATTCATATAAATTCCATCTTGCTAGGAAGATTTCAAGAAGTTCACCTCGCCTGGTATGTTCTAAGTGCGTTAAGGAGGAGAGGGGGCGGAGCATCAACATCCTGGCTAATGCATGGTAGGGAGCATGGGCGTATATTAAAATCCCCTAATAATGTTAATTCAAAAGTATGTACATTGGTACTATAGGCTGACAAAAAATTGTCCAGTACTTCTAAGTTTTGACTGGTACAATCGTTAGCATGAGAATTATAAAAATTTATAAAAAGAATCTTGGCCTTATCTTGCGAAACAAGTTCAACAATCAGACAGTTATCCGAGCCAGATGAACACTGAGAAAGTTTACCTTTTATGTCCAATTTAAATAAGCTCAAAAGGCCCCCCTTGGGTCGTCCTGCCATACTGCTGGTAGCTGGGATACAAAAGTGGCTGTAGCCATCCATGGAAAAACTATTCGTCAAATCCCAGGTCTCTTGTAAAGCAATGATATCAAAGGCCTTAAGTGACAATAGCCAATCCGGGTTCCCAATTTTGTTCTTTATACCAGCAATGTTCCAGGTGGCTATTTTGAGAAATGAGGCTGGTAACTGGGTAGGCTTTCTCGTGACGTTGAAAAGTCAATCATTTTCCTCCAATGTGGACAAAGCCGTATAGCGATTGTGGAGGGGAAGAATATTGTCCATCCGCCTGTTCACTGATTGATGACCATAAGAATCCCCACCATTATGGTACCCAGATACATTCACTGGCAGATTAGAAAGACGACTAGCCATTCCCCTTATTGGACCATAACCATGATGTTCTGGCTGTTGGGGTGATCGTAGTTGGGTGCTGGTCAAATGACTATAAAAATATCCAAGAGGTCTAGCACAGACTAGGTTATCCTGGATGGGTAGAGAGGCAGCTCTTAGGAGGACAGTAGCAACATGTTGTGGATATTTGAAATTAACAATGATGCAATCCCCTCTTATGTTTTTCCTACCATTACCGATCCAGCCTACTCTACGAGTGGATATTAAGTCATTTGAAAAAGCCTGCGGAAAACCACAATTCTTGTTCAGCCAAGCAAGTGTTTTATTTTTCAGAGCGTCATGGGTTTCCAGCCTAGGGTTAGACATGCAGGAGTCAACCTCAGGAACGTTAGTTAATACCACTGTGTGTGGGACACACTGTGGTGGGAGGTTGACAACATTATTGACTACATTATTCCTTCTGGGTTTATTGGTCCCAGTAACTTCCCCCTCTACTAAGTTCTTCTGGTAGCTTTTTTGTGCAAAGTAAGATTGTCGTGAGGCTGGTGCTAATGCGGGTAGGGTACCCACTGATAGTTGTGTGGGTGGGTTGGTAATCAGGGCATTTACAGCCCGGAGTGCCTGAGTACTGCCCCCAGGACCGCCCTCCCTGGTATTAACAGTGGTATAGGATGCGGGATCCAATAAACTATGGCCCGTGGAGCCCGATAGACCTGGTTGAGGGGTCGACAGGGAGGAAGGCCGAGTCAAATGAGAATCTAGGAGACCTTTCAATCTGGTAACCTCTAGTGAAACTAAATCTAGCTTCTCCAACAGTGGGCTAATCAGAGCCTCTAGTTTGGACTGTAGGATAGAAGCCAAGTGTTCTATGTGTGCTGGATGAAGAGGGCTTCCCTCCGCATTATTAATGGGCTCTGACTCTGGGGTATCCCCCCTACTTAGCGGGGCTGGACCTTGTTTTTTCGGCTTTCGGGTCACCACCCTCTTGACCGGAACCTTCCTGCATGCACGCACCGTTCTACGCACAGGAGATGGGGTAGAAATATCCCTTAGACTGGTGGCCGGACTCTGGCTGGAACCAGGATCATTTGGGGTTACACGCTCTTCAGAGCTTACTAGGATGGCCAAGTCATTATTTGCATCTACATTGTTAGTGTTAACACAGCCGCTATCTAGGGCAAGCATTGGCGTAGTGGACAAGGTTAACCTTATTGGTGACGTTTCTGGACTCGATCTGCCAAGTGAATATCTCCTGTTTTTGTTAATCTTATTTACCACTTTGACAAGATAGTTATCCATTGTCCTAGTATCGTTTGTGGCGGCTAGTTTTACAGACCTAGGCTTAGACATAAAATGGGCTGCTGGAACTTGCTATAGATAAAATAAGCAACAATGTCTTCACCGGGCAGTATACACTGTCAAGCAAACAATACACCCAGCTGCGGCTACAAACGTACACCGCTAGTCTATATGAAGTCTTACTTGCTAGTCCAGAGCCTTAAAAGTATGGGCCAAAGTCCGTGGCCCAGCCCAGCCTCGTCCAGCCCCGGACGGCCTCAGACGGCCCGCCCTTTGCCCGGGCTTCGCCCGGCGCCGCCCGCGCGCGTCCCGCGATGTGGAGGGAGCCGTTCGATTTTAGCGCCTCCGGGCGCGGAAGTGCCTGCGGGTGGGGGCGGAGTCTCCAGGAAACCTGGGAGCCGTAGTCCTGTGCTCCCAACGTGTACCAGGTAAGGAGGCTGCCTCTCGCGCTCAAATTCACCAAGGGCTCCCGCTCCACCGAGGGAGCCGTTCGATTTTAGCGCCTCCGGGCGCGGAAGTGCCTGCGGGTGGGGGCGAGTCTCCAGGAAACCTGGGAGCCGTAGTCCTGTGCTCCCAACGTGTGCCAGGTAAGGAGGCTGCCTCTCGCGCTCAAATTCACCAATAGTACAGAATTAGTAATGGCAGAGTATATATGACTGCGCACGCCTAAATCGCTGTTCCGCATTTGTGCATCCAGGCTGCTGCACATCATCCACTCCCGCTGCCCAGAGGTGTCTGCCTGCCACTGCACACCCAGGTCTTACTGCTCACCGCGGACAAGGCACCCTGTCATCATGCAGCCCGCTCCGCAGGCCACTAGGTCTCACATTTGGTGCTGCGTCTTGATTTTGCCATGGCAGAGGACATACCCGCGCACCCATCATCATTGGAGGTTGCACACCCACTCAGCCATTGCGGTGCCACTAACTCAGTGACCAGAGAGCCAACCCCACTTGGTGGTAGGCCTGCGCTGTCTGATGGCTCAGGCCTACACTGTGGTCCAGCAGGGCACACAAGACCTAAGCTGTCCAGACCGCCGGGACGGGCCATCACACCAGGCTGCACACCCGCTCAGCAGTTACGGTACCTGTACATCAGTGAACCGAAAGTCACCGGCGTATGCCAGTCCTGCGTGAGGCTGTGAAGAGTGACTCCGGAGCCATGGGCGTGGCTCCATCGTGAGCTGTATGAGGAATCAACTGATGCGGCACTGTTGCCATATTGGGCTAGATCACGCACAATTGAGCTATATTTTTCCCGGTTGTTCGGTAAAATTTTGGTTTGTTCTAGTTGCCAGATTAAAAATATATATACAGTGCTCCAGCAAAGTAGTATGTTAAAGCGCTTTATTAGACAAATATTTACTTGCAACATCAATTCCAATGCCTTCACCGCCTGCTTGACGATGTCCCTGCCCCTCCTTCCTTAAAGTAGCAATATTGGGCTACTTTGGGCTACTTTTTGGTTGCTTAAAAAATCTGGCAACACTGGCATGCAGGTGTTCTTGTTGTAGTGCTGCCGTCACCCGGGTCGTAAGCGTCAATGTGTCACTCTGTGAGCAAAGTCCCACAACATGGCCAACATGGAAGGTACGGGGAATCACTGACCCTACATTCATCCATAGTTCCACACAAGAAAGATGGTGGACATGACACATCTGTGTGGATGTGAATGTTTATTGCACATTCAGTGGAGTATTGCAGCTGTAGCAATACAGGGACATGCAACGCCCAAATTTCAGTTTTTGGGACATGGAGGGCAGCCAATTAGAGACAAGCTTGTTGTCGGAGTTAGGCTGTGCCAACATATGCACTTATACAATCACTCCGCCGATCCCCATGTACTTATAAATTCACTATACAATCTCCTTGCAGTACTCTAATCATCCAGTCTATACGTACATACTTGTACAATGACCGAGACAAAATTACATAACCAAAGTTTTCTCCAACTGTCAAAGGTAAATTGGTTGCATACACTGTCCAGAGCACGTGGTAGGGCCCAGGTGCAGCATGTTGCATACATAATGAACATACGGACACAGATAGATAGTGGAACTGCGTATGGGCAAGGCGCTCGACTCCTTTTTATTACCAGGGTCACATGTGCAGTGTCGTCTGTGCTGGATGCGTGTGGGGTGAGTGTAAGCCAGCCCTCCGGGAATGGTTGATGCTGGCACCAAGTACAACAGTAATCATTGGATCAGACATAGAGATTCAATCATAAAGGGTCAATGATTTGTGCTGCACTAAGGTAAGGGAACCAGATGTGAAATAATACACAAAAGATTCTATCGTAAAGGGTCCATGACTTGTGGTACACAGAGGCAGGGGCACCAGATGTGAAATTATACACAAAATATTGTATCAAAAAGGGTCCATGAGTTGTGCTGCATTGAGATAGGGGCATTAGAAGCATTCACCATGTGCACAGCCAGCGATTATGCGTAGTCCGGGTGGGCCGCACTGGGAGCAATATCTCTTGCCTACTGGACTGCGTCATTTGCAATTGCGACTCGATCTGAATTATGAGCCCTGCAGGCCGCAATGTAGATAGAAGGCAGTTGTCAGCACAAACATCGAGGAATGCTTTTTGCCACTTCCTCTTGACAAAATCCGAGGACATAAAGTACAATTCTGTCTGCAATTAATAAATCATGTCTCAATGTAAATTGTGAGCTCTGCTGACCGCAGTGTAGGTAACAAAAGATGGAATACATTGTGGAAATGTGTAGGTTTCGGGGACATTATAGTTAGTTGCCTACTGGACTCTGAAATTAATGAATCAAGACTTTTTCGGGGTCAAATCTATTGCCCGTTCCACTTCTGCTGGTACAAAGGTGACAGTGACCTTAGCGGTACTCAGTTCCCCATCCTCCACTTCTGTGGGGGCAGCGATAATAACAGTGCTGTTAGATTCTGTGTATATCTCACTAAAATGTTTGATCCAGCCCTCATCAGGAATATTTGCCTCTAGAGGAGTATTTGAGTCTTCTAAAAAAAGTGGCTGATTTATTGTTTTCCAGAATAGACCACTATTTTTTAGAGTTTCTGGTTCTAGAAGTTGCGCTAGAGCATTGTCTTTCAAAACCCTCTTTCTTTCTAGGATTGTTTTTTTATAAACAGTCCTTGCACTAACTATCTCTGCGCGGATTTTGGGAGAGGCTTTCAGGGCTTTAAGTAGATCACAATGAGCCTTTGAGCATTTCTTGTCGAACCATCTTTTACCCACTAACAGCTTCGAGCTGGATTTTTTCTGGAGGCTACGATCAATTTCTATGCAAATGTAATCAAAGGCCGCTATGACCTTGTTGCACTCGGATCTATTTGCTAAACATATTGCAACTTCGTCCTCAGTCCTAGACAAAACCTCCTGTAAAAAAGTTTCAGGGACTATTTTTGTCCATTTCAACCTACGATTTTGGTCTTTAACCATAAGATTTACTCCCCCTCTATCTTTGACTGATTTTAGGGAGATTACGTCTGTAAGCATCAGTTCTAAGAGAACAGGATTATGGTCACTAAAAACTGATACCTCTGTATAATATTTGGTCACATTATTTAACAAAAAAGAAGTAAAAAAAATATAATCTATAATGGTACCCCTGTCTTTTCCTTTAAAGGTAGGGGATCTACTATTCCCGTCCCCACAGCCTGATTCATATAAATTCCATCTTGCTAGGAAGATTTCAAGAAGTTCACCTCGCCTGGTATGTTCTAAGTGCGTTAAGGAGGAGAGGGGGCGGAGCATCAACATCCTGGCTAATGCATGGTAGGGAGCATGGGCGTATATTAAAATCCCCTAATAATGTTAATTCAAAAGTATGTACATTGGTACTATAGGCTGACAAAAAATTGTCCAGTACTTCTAAGTTTTGACTGGTACAATCGTTAGCATGAGAATTATAAAAATTTATAAAAAGAATCTTGGCCTTATCTTGCGAAACAAGTTCAACAATCAGACAGTTATCCGAGCCAGATGAACACTGAGAAAGTTTACCTTTTATGTCCAATTTAAATAAGCTCAAAAGGCCCCCCTTGGGTCGTCCTGCCATACTGCTGGTAGCTGGGATACAAAAGTGGCTGTAGCCATCCATGGAAAAACTATTCGTCAAATCCCAGGTCTCTTGTAAAGCAATGATATCAAAGGCCTTAAGTGACAATAGCCAATCCGGGTTCCCAATTTTGTTCTTTATACCAGCAATGTTCCAGGTGGCTATTTTGAGAAATGAGGCTGGTAACTGGGTAGGCTTTCTCGTGACGTTGAAAAGTCAATCATTTTCCTCCAATGTGGACAAAGCCGTATAGCGATTGTGGAGGGGAAGAATATTGTCCATCCGCCTGTTCACTGATTGATGACCATAAGAATCCCCACCATTATGGTACCCAGATACATTCACTGGCAGATTAGAAAGACGACTAGCCATTCCCCTTATTGGACCATAACCATGATGTTCTGGCTGTTGGGGTGATCGTAGTTGGGTGCTGGTCAAATGACTATAAAAATATCCAAGAGGTCTAGCACAGACTAGGTTATCCTGGATGGGTAGAGAGGCAGCTCTTAGGAGGACAGTAGCAACATGTTGTGGATATTTGAAATTAACAATGATGCAATCCCCTCTTATGTTTTTCCTACCATTACCGATCCAGCCTACTCTACGAGTGGATATTAAGTCATTTGAAAAAGCCTGCGGAAAACCACAATTCTTGTTCAGCCAAGCAAGTGTTTTATTTTTCAGAGCGTCATGGGTTTCCAGCCTAGGGTTAGACATGCAGGAGTCAACCTCAGGAACGTTAGTTAATACCACTGTGTGTGGGACACACTGTGGTGGGAGGTTGACAACATTATTGACTACATTATTCCTTCTGGGTTTATTGGTCCCAGTAACTTCCCCCTCTACTAAGTTCTTCTGGTAGCTTTTTTGTGCAAAGTAAGATTGTCGTGAGGCTGGTGCTAATGCGGGTAGGGTACCCACTGATAGTTGTGTGGGTGGGTTGGTAATCAGGGCATTTACAGCCCGGAGTGCCTGAGTACTGCCCCCAGGACCGCCCTCCCTGGTATTAACAGTGGTATAGGATGCGGGATCCAATAAACTATGGCCCGTGGAGCCCGATAGACCTGGTTGAGGGGTCGACAGGGAGGAAGGCCGAGTCAAATGAGAATCTAGGAGACCTTTCAATCTGGTAACCTCTAGTGAAACTAAATCTAGCTTCTCCAACAGTGGGCTAATCAGAGCCTCTAGTTTGGACTGTAGGATAGAAGCCAAGTGTTCTATGTGTGCTGGATGAAGAGGGCTTCCCTCCGCATTATTAATGGGCTCTGACTCTGGGGTATCCCCCCTACTTAGCGGGGCTGGACCTTGTTTTTTCGGCTTTCGGGTCACCACCCTCTTGACCGGAACCTTCCTGCATGCACGCACCGTTCTACGCACAGGAGATGGGGTAGAAATATCCCTTAGACTGGTGGCCGGACTCTGGCTGGAACCAGGATCATTTGGGGTTACACGCTCTTCAGAGCTTACTAGGATGGCCAAGTCATTATTTGCATCTACATTGTTAGTGTTAACACAGCCGCTATCTAGGGCAAGCATTGGCGTAGTGGACAAGGTTAACCTTATTGGTGACGTTTCTGGACTCGATCTGCCAAGTGAATATCTCCTGTTTTTGTTAATCTTATTTACCACTTTGACAAGATAGTTATCCATTGTCCTAGTATCGTTTGTGGCGGCTAGTTTTACAGACCTAGGCTTAGACATAAAATGGGCTGCTGGAACTTGCTATAGATAAAATAAGCAACAATGTCTTCACCGGGCAGTATACACTGTCAAGCAAACAATACACCCAGCTGCGGCTACAAACGTACACCGCTAGTCTATATGAAGTCTTACTTGCTAGTCCAGAGCCTTAAAAGTATGGGCCAAAGTCCGTGGCCCAGCCCAGCCTCGTCCAGCCCCGGACGGCCTCAGACGGCCCGCCCTTTGCCCGGGCTTCGCCCGGCGCCGCCCGCGCGCGTCCCGCGATGTGGAGGGAGCCGTTCGATTTTAGCGCCTCCGGGCGCGGAAGTGCCTGCGGGTGGGGGCGGAGTCTCCAGGAAACCTGGGAGCCGTAGTCCTGTGCTCCCAACGTGTACCAGGTAAGGAGGCTGCCTCTCGCGCTCAAATTCACCAAGGGCTCCCGCTCCACCGAGGGAGCCGTTCGATTTTAGCGCCTCCGGGCGCGGAAGTGCCTGCGGGTGGGGGCGAGTCTCCAGGAAACCTGGGAGCCGTAGTCCTGTGCTCCCAACGTGTGCCAGGTAAGGAGGCTGCCTCTCGCGCTCAAATTCACCAATAGTACAGAATTAGTAATGGCAGAGTATATATGACTGCGCACGCCTAAATCGCTGTTCCGCATTTGTGCATCCAGGCTGCTGCACATCATCCACTCCCGCTGCCCAGAGGTGTCTGCCTGCCACTGCACACCCAGGTCTTACTGCTCACCGCGGACAAGGCACCCTGTCATCATGCAGCCCGCTCCGCAGGCCACTAGGTCTCACATTTGGTGCTGCGTCTTGATTTTGCCATGGCAGAGGACATACCCGCGCACCCATCATCATTGGAGGTTGCACACCCACTCAGCCATTGCGGTGCCACTAACTCAGTGACCAGAGAGCCAACCCCACTTGGCGGTAGGCCTGCGCTGTCTGATGGCTCAGGCCTACACTGTGGTCCAGCAGGGCACACAAGACCTAAGCTGTCCAGACCGCCGGGACGGGCCATCACACCAGGCTGCACACCCGCTCAGCAGTTACGGTACCTGTACATCAGTGAACCGAAAGTCACCGGCGTATGCCAGTCCTGCGTGAGGCTGTGAAGAGTGACTCCGGAGCCATGGGCGTGGCTCCTTCGTGAGCTGTATGAGGAATCAACTGATGCGGCACTGTTGCCATATTGGGCTAGATCACGCACAATTGAGCTATATTTTTCCCGGTTGTTCGGTAAAATTTTGGTTTGTTCTAGTTGCCAGATTAAAAATATATATACAGTGCTCCAGCAAAGTAGTATGTTAAAGCGCTTTATTAGACAAATATTTACTTGCAACATCAATTCCAATGCCTTCACCGCCTGCTTGACGATGTCCCTGCCCCTCCTTCCTTAAAGTAGCAATATTGGGCTACTTTGGGCTACTTTTTGGTTGCTTAAAAAATCTGGCAACACTGGCATGCAGGTGTTCTTGTTGTAGTGCTGCCGTCACCCGGGTCGTAAGCGTCAATGTGTCACTCTGTGAGCAAAGTCCCACAACATGGCCAACATGGAAGGTACGGGGAATCACTGACCCTACATTCATCCATAGTTCCACACAAGAAAGATGGTGGACATGACACATCTGTGTGGATGTGAATGTTTATTGCACATTCAGTGGAGTATTGCAGCTGTAGCAATACAGGGACATGCAACGCCCAAATTTCAGTTTTTGGGACATGGAGGGCAGCCAATTAGAGACAAGCTTGTTGTCGGAGTTAGGCTGTGCCAACATATGCACTTATACAATCACTCCGCCGATCCCCATGTACTTATAAATTCACTATACAATCTCCTTGCAGTACTCTAATCATCCAGTCTATACGTACATACTTGTACAATGACCGAGACAAAATTACATAACCAAAGTTTTCTCCAACTGTCAAAGGTAAATTGGTTGCATACACTGTCCAGAGCACGTGGTAGGGCCCAGGTGCAGCATGTTGCATACATAATGAACATACGGACACAGATAGATAGTGGAACTGCGTATGGGCAAGGCGCTCGACTCCTTTTTATTACCAGGGTCACATGTGCAGTGTCGTCTGTGCTGGATGCGTGTGGGGTGAGTGTAAGCCAGCCCTCCGGGAATGGTTGATGCTGGCACCAAGTACAACAGTAATCATTGGATCAGACATAGAGATTCAATCATAAAGGGTCAATGATTTGTGCTGCACTAAGGTAAGGGAACCAGATGTGAAATAATACACAAAAGATTCTATCGTAAAGGGTCCATGACTTGTGGTACACAGAGGCAGGGGCACCAGATGTGAAATTATACACAAAATATTGTATCAAAAAGGGTCCATGAGTTGTGCTGCATTGAGATAGGGGCATTAGAAGCATTCACCATGTGCACAGCCAGCGATTATGCGTAGTCCGGGTGGGCCGCACTGGGAGCAATATCTCTTGCCTACTGGACTGCGTCATTTGCAATTGCGACTCGATCTGAATTATGAGCCCTGCAGGCCGCAATGTAGATAGAAGGCAGTTGTCAGCACAAACATCGAGGAATGCTTTTTGCCACTTCCTCTTGACAAAATCCGAGGACATAAAGTACAATTCTGTCTGCAATTAATAAATCATGTCTCAATGTAAATTGTGAGCTCTGCTGACCGCAGTGTAGGTAACAAAAGATGGAATACATTGTGGAAATGTGTAGGTTTCGGGGACATTATAGTTAGTTGCCTACTGGACTCTGAAATTAATGAATCAAGACTGAATTCGAACTGTGAGCTCTGCTGGCCACAGTGTAGACTGCCATTCAGTGTCCCTTTGGACTTGCAAGATGAATTTGGTCATTGTACTAAAGCTATTATTGATATTAAAAAGTTCTTGAAGCAAGGATACTAAAAGGGTATTGTGTAGGTTTCAGGGACGTTGTAGTTAGTTGCCTACTGGACTCTGTAAATAATGAATCAAGACTAATTTTTAAATGTGAGCCGTGATGACCACAGTGTAGGCCAGAGGCAGTGGTCAGCAAGGGCCCACAGCCACGTGGCATTGAGTTGAGCTGCACAGTTAGTGGCATCAGAAGCATTCAGCGTGTGCGGAGCCTGCGATGATGCATGGTCCGGGTGGGCCGCACTAGTAGCAATGTCTTTTGTCTAATAAATTCTGCCTCAGTAAGGCCACGTGGCGGTGACTTGTGGAGCACTGAGTCAGTGGTACCTCTGGCATTCAGCTGGTATGCAGCATGCGATGATACGTGGTCTGTATAGGCCACACTGGGAGCAATGTGTCTTGCCTACTGGACTGCATCATCTGCGATCGCAACTCCATCTGAATTGTGAGCCCTGCTGTCTGCAGGGTAGATCGAAGGCAGTAGTGTGTACAGACATAATTCTGCGGTGCTGTGCCGCTGTGTTCGCAGGGGGCCTGTGTCAAGGAAGCCCTGGCTGACACGTTGGCCTTCACACAAGTAAACCACGCCCAGAGCCCCAGCCTATTTATTCACACTTCTACTCTGGAGTGGCGTATGTTGGACCAGCCCACTGCGCTTCCGTTTACAGGGGACGATGACACAGGTACATGACCGAGATCTTCCCCACTGCCTGAGGTAACATGGTTGCATCCACTGTCCACAACACTACAAGCACCAGCAGTATATGTACACATGGAGAGGTTTGTGCTCTGCATAGTGAGGTCTGTCCAGCACATCACCGCTACACTTGGTATTGTGTGCATTATTATTGGTGGGTGACTTGCGTCCTTCACACATGTTTGGTTGCAACATCTCGTAACATTCAGCTATTGTGTGGCTGAGGGGCCATGCTGTTTTCGGAAGATTCGCTGTCCTGTTGTGCGCTGCCTCGTTGGTAGTCGTGGGGGATCCGGGTGGGAGGTCCTGATGGTGGTGGCAGCGGGTTTTGTGGCCATCTTGGGTGTGGGAGGTGTATGATCAGTAGCTCTATGACATGAGTTGGTATTCAGATGTGATCCTGGGCTGGGCTCCGTTTCACACTGTATGTAGTCATCCTACTTTACACCAGTAAAAGGCAGATGTTACATTCATACTGCTAACGCAGATTATCGTCTGTTTTTTTATTATTATTAGGTTAGTGTTGCTCTCATTTGTGGCGATTTTTTTTTGCGGAAGCTGTTGCTGGAAAACTGGAGATATTGGCTGTTTTCACCAGGTTGAGAATGGAATGATAATTTAAAAACCTTTGAAATTCACTGAAAAAACCATAGGTTTCAGGGATGGTATAGTTACAAATTAGCATTTAAAAAACCTTTGAAATTCACTGAAAAAAACATAGGTTTCATGTACGTTATAGTTAGTTGCACATTTCACTCGTGCAAAACCATATAAATTCGGCTGTTATAGTTAGTTGAGCTAACTATAAGTCACACCCCCGCAATGCACTGCTGATGACGTCACATATTACATCATTCATGACATGGTCAGCGACATCACTGATGAGATAACTGATGACATCTCAAATGAAATCACTGATGACATCACTGATGACATCATCCACATGAAAATCTGATGCACCTCCTCACACTCTAATATAACCTTTGATACACCCACTGTAAAATACAGACTACCATTTTCGAAACCATCGACACACCAATACCAGTTACTACATATGCACACACTGATTCCTAGGTCTACACACACATCCACTCGTTCACCCATACAGTCACTCATACATACAGTCACTCATCAACACAACACTATCATATGCACTCATACACGTATACAGACACTCACACACTGCCACTCATCCATGCAGTTACTCACACACCTAGTCAGTCATGCAAAGAATCAATCACATTTCCACACCTATACAGTTATACACACAACACTTCACTTATTCAAACATATACTAACACACACTTACTCTCTTATACAATCATTGATACAAGTACACATTCATCCATACAGCCACTCTCACAATCACTCACTCTCATGTATAGTCATTTATATACTCCAACTCTCACATACACTTCCTTTTACATATGTAGTTATTTGGACATGTACCACTGAGACATTCAATCTCTCACCAACACACCCATACACACACTCACCCACCCATACAGCTGTTTCCACATGCACTCTTGAACCCATACACCCACTGAATCAACCACTCACACATCTATGCACAGAGTCACACACCTCCAACCTACCCACACACACACTCAGTCTCTCATACATATACTCAGGCAACCAATCAATAACCCATATAGACATTCATGTAGCTAATGACAAACACATGCAGCAGCTTACACAACAACAGACATACTGATACACACATTCAGACAGTTTAGTCACTAACCCATACATTCAGTAAGACACATTTAATCACTCACTTATACAGTCAGTCACGCACCTACTAAATCCTCCATCCAGACACTTATACACCAACTCATTCTTCAATACACCTTGACATATATTTAAAACATATTTAAACTTTACAGAAACACACAGTCACTGGATGATGTCATCAGGGATGTCATTTGAGGTGTCATCATTGATGTCATCAGAGATGTTACTGACCATATCATGAATGATGTAATATGTGACATCATCAGCAGTGCATTGCGGGGGCGCGAGTTATAGTTAGCTGAACCAACTACAACAGGGACAATTCTATGGTTTTGTACGAGTGAAATGTCCAACTAACTATAACGACCCTGAAACCTATGTTTTTTTCAGTGAATATATATATATAGATTAGTAGATGTAGGGCCACAATCCTTGACCTCAACAGTGACAATGAATTACACTATTTTTTATAGTTGTCATTAATTATCATGACAAAATAAACACAATTCACTTGCAGTTTTTGCATGAGATCATAGGTTGGTAATAATGTATTGAGAAACTGCATATGTTCCAATTATTCTTATGGAAATGTAGAAAATTGATTTAATTTTCACTTCTACAGTAACAGTTAATTATTATATAAAAGATCTGTACAACATCCAAATGTAATGGAATAATATTTTGGTTTAGCATGCTAATTTAGCGCTATTGTTTAACTTAAATTACACTGTATTGTACATTGTTTTAGAAAAAATACTTTTTCTAAATAGATTGTTTTCGTTAAATGAAAACTATTTCCTTTTATATTTGTGTGTTTCGATTCTTAGACACCGTCATGAATTAATAAACTGAGGTACAAGTTCTTTTCATTGCTTGTAATTAATACAATAAGAAATTTATGTCATGATCAGCATTATTTAATTTTTGCCTGCTCTTCTCAATAGCAGGCTTGAACACGTGGAATTAGAATCGCTCGCGTTGCTAGGCTGGGGGTCTCTCCTTTGTGCTAACTAGGTTCACAATATGGGAAGAGTTTTTGGACTAATATTCGCTACTACGTTGATAATAGACGTTTTCTCTTATTGACTCCTCCTAATTAGAATTCTTCCTTCCTTTAAACACATCTTTAAAAAGAAGATGTCCTTATCTTTAATTAAACTCTTCCAACTAATAAAAATATTTTTTTAACCGCAACATATTTTTTTATGTTGTACCTTTTTTTGCATTATTAAAGGAAATACAGTGGGTCTTTGTACTTTCGCCTTCCCATCCTGATAGCAGATTCGAACCCTCAAGGTTGATGACTTTGGTTTACTGAATTAGGCATCTTAACCGATGGACTCACTCTTGCTAATAGCATGAGGTGTTGCCTGCCTTCAATTTTGATGCCGATTAGTATTAAGGACTGTCATTGGCTCAAAGGACAACCAGTAAGAGAGAGGCTTTTTGTCAGAATACATTTTCTGGCCAATAGTAATGAGTTTCACAGCTACAGGTTCACGCACTGAATAGCACTAACCAGGGAGGGAACAGGTTATTCAAATGAGGAATAGTATAACCACTTGTTCGATTGGTCACTACATATTTAGCGGAACAGAAAGGGAACAGTTTATTTAAATTAAAAATAGAATAACCGATTTTACGATTGGCTATTCTACATTTTGCATCTAAACAGGCATTGGATAATGGGAGGTATTTAGGATGTTAGCTTTGACCAAACGGTTACAGCGGGATTTATCGGGCCACGCTGTCGACGATGGTCAATTACTACCACTGAGGTGAGTGTTAGCACAATTGTGGCTAATGTTGTTTGGGTCACTTTTCATTAGGTTTACATTGATTTTTCGAGCTGTATTCAGCTATTTTTGAATTGCACCAAAACTTTGCTACAAGTTAACAAATAACTTTTAACAATTGTTTAAGGGCCAGATGTACGTAAATGTGAAATACCAATTTCTTAATACCGAATTTTACTGATTTGGTATTAAGAAATCGGTATTTCCGATGTAGGTAAAAATTCGGTAATCATTACCGAATCGGTAAAATTCGGAAAATAAATACCGAATCCGTAATATCGATCGGTATTACCCATTCTTAATTACCGAATCGGTAAATACCGAATCGGTAATTAAAAATTCCTGCAATCGTGGAATCAGCCAATCCTGTGCATCCTATTTACTCCCAACAAGGAAGTGGCCACACCCAAGCAGCTGCACTGAACCAGAAGCTGTTGGAGAGGCAGGCAGCAGAGAAAGACAAACAGGAGCAACTTTACTACCTGACATCAAGCAACAGAATGGACAGCCAGGAGAGGGAAACTGATGGTGCATAAAGGAAAAGAAAAATTCAATTCAGTGAGAAGGAGCTGGAGATCTTAATTGAGGAGGTGGCAAAGGAACACACCAAGCTAGTTGGTAAATCATCATTACAAGTGCCTGAGTCACAAAAAAGAAAAAAATGGATTGGAATCCAGGACCTCATCAATTCAGTACGTGTGACCCACCATGAGGTGGACGACCTAAAAAAGAGGTGGTATAACCTCAGGAGTACGGCGAAGAAGAGGATGGCTGCAAGGAAAAAGCAAGCAAACCTGACAGGTGTAGGAAAAATAGAGCTCTTGCACCGACAGCCCTGGAACTGCTTGTGGAGTCCACCATTGAGCCTGAGAGTGTCAGCGGCATTGGGGATGCAGACAGCTCAGCCAGAGCTGCAACCAAACAAGGTAAGATGCATGCACACCAAGCTGCGCTCCCCACTCCCTAACCCCATTCCCCAATGAGGCAGTGTGAATCCCACTCCAGTGCAGGTTTTAGTAAACACCAGCAATGCATTATGGGAGATGTAGTCAGTGTCACACCTATCATAACAGTCAGCCCACTGAACGCAAAGGCATGTAACGCACATCAGCGATAAGCAAGCAGAGGACAGTCAGATTCATTGGCAGACATGAAATTTATTTGTATGCAATTGCTGCCAGACAGGTTAACTAATATACAATCTGTCTCCACAGCTGCGCCAGGCAAGGCAGGAAAGCCACCCCGGAGAGATAGAGCGGAGGAGGAGGATGTAATTCCGCCTGCGGGCCACAACACCACCACCGTCAACACCACCACCATCAACACCACCACCATCAACACCACCACCACCTGCATCAACACTGGCATCACCAGCAGCGTCACCAACGCCACCATCTACAAGACCCAGGAGGAATGCAGTTGCCAGCCTCCAACAGATGGAGTCGTCCGACGAGGACTGCAGGGGGGAAGAACAGCCAATGGTGCCAGATGAAGACAATAATGCTGGTACACTGTCCCCCACAGAGCGACCACACACAGGTGCCAGACGCCGCAGGGCTAGGGCACACAGTCCAGCTTCGCAGGGCGAGGATCTGGGTGTCTATGCAGGTCTGGAGGTGAGCATGTTGAAGGTGCAGCACCTGCAAAGAAAGGCGATCCGATCAGTTCAGCGGCAGATGGGGCACATGTCAGCACACTTGCAGTGCATAGAGAAGGGCATCTGCACAATGAACACAACACCGGCTGAGGGAATGAGGGACATGGCTGAGGGCATGAGGGACATGTCCGACTCAGTGAGGCTGCTGTGCAGCAAGATGGAGGAGAACAGAATGGCAAGACGCAGGGAGAGGCAGAAAATGGAGAACTACACCAAGGCGGTGAACCGCCTCTCCACTGCCACTTCTATGCTCTGCAGGTGCTCGGTGGCCATGCAGGGGGAGATGGCACACTGGAGCTGGGATGTGGCAAGGGGGCTGGTGACAGTGACCACTGCACTTGAAGTGCTACAGAAAAATCTGACTGCCAATGCTGGTGCAGGTGATGTGGCGGACAGTGATGAGACAAATATCCGTAGTAGTGAAACGCCCCCTGTTACAGAGTCTAGGAGGCGCAGCGGAAGGCAAAGTGGTGGCACAGGACACATTGCCAGTGAGGACAGTGGACACAGAGGAAGAAGCAATGTTGTGCGTGGGCGCAGGAGATAATGCCAGGCACACTTGTTCTTGATACATGGGTGAATTAACCCATGACTGCTTTGTAGGCTGTTTGGAATTGGGACTGATATGTTAAGCCCTTCATGATGTGGCGTAGTGTCATGCTATTAAACTACGTCACTCACAAACAATTACTGGCTGTGTCTCCTTTCTTACCTAGAAAGAGTTCCGTGTAATCTCAGCCCGTCTTTGTCTCCCATCTGGTGCTGGTGCTGTTGCAGGGATTCTGCTCATGCACAGAACTATGCACAGGAAACCAGGACCTCATTGAATTGTGGTGTACCTAAAACTCACCTCAGTACCCAGAACCCCTATCCGACCAGCATCAGTGTCCCATTCGTTATCCGTATTCTCTCGGAGGTCCCAATGTATAGACAACCCAGAACAAGCGACTTAGAGTAATCTCAGGAATGGTGGGAATCAGAAATACCTGTTTGTTATTATTCTCATATCAGTCCACAACAAGAGTAATCAAAGACACGGTAAAGTTTAAAAGGTTTATTTTATAAACTACGTGTCCTAAGATGCAGTACTTTGGCTAAAATAAGCAGACAAATGATTATAATTAAAACCATCAGCATTGTTACAATACCATAGAAAATGAAGGGAGAAATCATATTACAAAAGACAGTGGAATACAGCCACCTTCCCTTCGCTAGTAGGCTAGTATTATTATACTAATAGAAGGTCTCTAGGCTTGAATGGGGAACCCCATACCATAAAGATCAGCGTAGGTGAATCACATCACAGAATCAGCTATGCTCTGCGCCTGGAAATGTTCTTCTCCAGAATGTGTTTCTAACGCATGCAAACAGTAATATTAAAGGCTCTCGACACCCAGGTATTTGCAGCTGTGTGCATATTATGGCTAGAGAGTGGGCCGATCAACCTGAACTCAAAAACGTACATTGTATGACAGCTCAGAGTGTTTTGCACACAATGTTCAGACCAAGGTCGCAGTGCACGTCTAGGGATGTGAACAACAGACAGTTCTCATGTGAAGAAAAGGCAAGCAAGCAGTTTTCAAACAATAACTTGTCTCTGCAGTGTTGTGTGCAAAAGCAGCAAAAGTGGCAAGATGGCTTTTCTAACATCTAACGCGCTTATGCTAACATAACAATGTATGCATCTAAATCACTGCTTTCACTACACCCCCCCTTGATCGGACCACAAACAAATAGGGATACAAAAGGGAACGCAGAGTTCAAGTTCGACAGAGCGGAACCAAGTTCTTGTCTTGGATATCCAAAAGAGGAGTGAAAAGTTCGATAAAAATACAAAATAAAGGGAAAAAACAAAATGGTAAGTCAATACATTATGCAAAGGCTCAACGAGCCCAGATGTTGGAACACCCCAAAAAAAATGTTTGGTTTGTGCAAGGGAAGCTGGACGATAACCAAGTTAATCCATCAATGTGTAAGCACAGTACGTAGCAACAGCTTCCAAGAGGAAGTCATTGGAACGATTCGCCATCCAGTCTAATAAGGTAAACGAACATACATGTTCTTCAACCACATTCAGAGGACAACTGGTGTGTTCTTCTAAATAACTTCTTGCCAAGAAGTCATACGCTGCCGTTCTGATGTCCCAATTCCCTAGGACTCCATGTGCCGCTCCACAGGCAATGATCCTAACACCAGAACAGTCCAACTCATGAGCCACAAATGGACTCATCAGTCGATCATAATCCGGGGCAGGAGACACTGAGTTTGACAAGCACAAATCCAGAGCCCATTCGAAAGGACAATCTAGGCAATGAAAAACAGGTTGCACGCATGTAAAGTAGGCAAACCGGAAGGATAATCCATAGGCTATGCTCAGGGTAGCCAGTGGTAAAATTCCATAATATTCAAGCATCCGGTTACGAAGATGGAGCAGCCGGGACAGGCTGGCGCGTGACACAAATTGTGCAACCATTGCCTAGTATGCAGACCAACTGCAGCACGCCAGCCGCGAGGGCGAGAATCAATGGGAGCCCTCCAAAGACGCTGGAAAAAATAGAATGAGAAAAAGGCTGGTATCACACCAAAAATAGTTTGGAAGGAGGTCACGAGGCCGGAGCCCACAATTTTGAAAAAATGCGCCAAGCCAGTTGTTGACGAGGCGTTAAATATAGTTTGAATCAGGGCACCAAAATGAAGTGGGAGATCAGTATTTAAAAGCGCCTGCACCTCGGTACGGGTGTGGCAACATGAAGGACAAATGTTTCATGGGATGAAGTCAGAGCGACTTCTTTTTGAGACAATAGAGCCCTTATTCTGCTCATCTTGTTGAACTCTGCTTTCAAGGTTGGAATGGAAGGCCAGAAGGATACATCCAGCCACCCAAGCGGTGGTGGGAAAAGGACATTTTTACAGCAGACTACTCTCTGATACAGTCACAATATAAGGAATTCCCACTAGCATCCCACAGCAAGCCTCATTATTTAAAAGCAAATAACTACCGTTAGCTAATAACGTGAAAGAGGGTGTAATAGTTGGCACTGCAATCCCTTTCAGGACACATGCTAAATTAGGCGCTTGCACATTGCACACGCCATGCAATTGGATGTGCCTACAGACTACTGAGTGATCAGGTGTGGAAGAGCATTCCTCACCCTTCAAATAAACTTCTTTACCTTCTCTCATGCACCTGTATGTAAACGGGCGTGACCATACTTCATGCAGGAAAGCAGTACCCAACGGTTCATATCTGCCTAGGGCATAATGCTTCATGCACAAACTGAATTTAAACAATGGAAATGGCAATGTGATTAGCCCGTGGATAAGCCACACAGCTGAGTTTAAATCGGCCACTGAGAAAGGCAAAGGTTCTAACTTTTCAATATGCAGAAATGAGTATGTTGCATCTTTCATGGACATGAATTGTTGTTTCGCAGTTAGATGAAAAGGAAGGAATAAAGATGAAGTATTCATATAGTCCCAGGGGACTTTCCCAGCCTTTAACGTTTGCAAAGTCCATGCAAACTGCATTATAGAACGCAGTTGATTCTGACCATGATACAAAACAGATACATCATCCTGCACAATATCAACAACAGATGAAACAATATTATCTAATGTGTAAATTCTGGAAGAAAGGGTGTTAATGCTATTATCTATCACAGCTGGCACTTTTTCCATATTGGCTTGATCAATATCTCTCAATCTGGAAGCAGCTTCAATTTTGGATAACTTCAAAACCTCGTTATAAATAGGATATACCCGTCTTTTGGACCTGCCACCCACAGGACCCTTAACAAAATCATTCAAATCTATTTTGTCATGTAATTTATATAAATGAACTTTAGCAGATGGCAAGGTGGAATGCTGCAGCCAAGACTGGCATAACTTCCCCAGAATGAGAAGATTCAAATCGGGGGTCTACGCGAACCTGCGTATACCCAGTCTGCAGACCCAAAAAACGATGTTGACAGGAATCTGAGCTCATCTGCCAAGTCAACCATCCTCCCGAATTTAGTTTGGAAATATTGAATGATGTGTTAGTAATGTATGACTGCAATGCATCAACGGACAGATTTGTATGATTATCCCAATGTGGATAAGCACCCAGATCTGGAATAGAGGGGGAATTCAGCTTTCTAGAAGTAGCCAATCCAAAACAGGTGGTCTGAAAAATAGTCGAATTCAAAAATAATATGTGGTTTGGGATGAGGCAGGTACGATGCAAAGCTTCTGTTCCTTGTACCTGCCATGGTTTAGAACCCCAAACAGATTTAAGATCAATAGTATCTTTCCACAGATCATAACCCCTGACCGCTAAATCATCCATAAAGGATTTGGAATACAATAATTTAGTGTGTGTCAGCCTAACCTTCGAGGCAGACTCCGCTGCCATTTTAAAATAAAAGGCGGCAGGTTTTGAAACACTGAAATCAGTAAAATAGGCAAATTTGTTCACCAATGTGCTGGAGCTGCCTACCATTGGCATTGGACAATGTTCCCATTGCGCTTAATTCACAAAATCCAGAAACGTAATTGGCTTTATGTAGGAAATGATTGCCATAATGTTGATAGCAAAACAACTCCCCTTTAATTGGCAGTGTCTAAACACAAATCTTCAGCATCAAAAGCGGCATAATATTTCAAATCAGAAAACAGTGCTTCTATGGCCTGAACGTCCCAATCATCAGAGCGGATGCTTTATTTAACCACATCACCCATAGAAACACGAAATATATTCGGAACAATAATAACCTCAGTGGGTCCATGAATTTGAAATTTAACAGCATCCCACGCAATCCCATCTAACATAGGCCAGGCAGTAATATTCACAAAAGTATGGTCTCTCTTCATGATGTGTGATGAGGAGTGGGGGGCCAAAGTTCCATCAATTAGTCGAATTGTAGATCTTTCTTTTAGGTAGTGTCCGTTCACAAGACGAAAAAATACCACCACAAATCCGATGGACATAAATAAAAAAATACATATGAGCATCAGCCAAATGTAAGTCCAAGGAGGAATCAAAAAATGTCTTTTAAACCAAACAGCAAAAATAGCAACTTTTGATGGGGCCCTGGAAGTCATAGAGTTAGTATCAAAGGAGAAACGTGACTGGGTAACTGCGGTTGATTGTAAAACAGGCAATGTTACATCTGCAGGATAAGCATACTCAGTATCTTCAGGTAGACCACCAGCCGGTGGTAGCAACAAAGGATCAGCAACTGTATGCATATCGATGGCAACATCATGCATGGTGGTAGAAGCCGGAGCCAAAACAGAATTTCTCAGCATCGTAGGGCAAGAGACCGCTGGAGTCATACTAAGAAGAATCGGCCACTCGCTGTAGTTTGACATTGTCAATGGAGATGTACCTGTTTTCCTTGCGACCAGAAAGTGGAGGTAAATTGACTGTTCTTGTACCCTGCACGCCAAGTACTGGAACAGGGGCACGATAAAAGGGGCCGAACTCCTTCTTGTTCTCCACCTTCTCACGGACCAGGTCACCAACTCGAGGTAGCCAGCCGACTACTGGAATCTGAAGCGCTGCATCAGATGCGGCGGGCAAGTGCTCCTTCGCGAGACTGTCTCTGGTCTCTTGTAGACTCTGTAACACAGCACAGTGATCATCTACTTAAAAGGATGCGGCAGACGCCGCCATGTCTAGACCATCAAGGTCCGGGACAAACATTTTTATGCCAAAGAGCATCAGGTATGGGGTCCGCCCACCCAGAGACCTTCTAGGGAGATTATTAAGAGCACATTGAACGTTAATCAGATGGGCAAACCAGTTCCGGCCAGTGCCTAAAACCCTAGCTGTCAAGGATTGCTTTAAGTCACGGTTCATTCGCTCCACTACACTATTACCCTCAGGTCGATATGGAGACGAAAATTTGACTTGGACCCCCAAGGATTTCATGGCATCTTTGTACGCCTTAGAGGCGAACGCAGGGCCCTGATAAGAATGAAAGGTACCACACGCAAAATTTCCCATAAAGACACGCAAATCCCTGATGACAGTACGGGCATCAGAACTCCTTTGTTGCCATACCCAAATAAAACGTGTGCATGAATCCACTGCAACTAAGATATACTTGTACGCAGTATCAGAGGAGAAAGGACCGCAGTGATCTAGATAAACACACCCAAGTGGTTTATTAGATATGTACAACTGAGTTTGTGGTGGGTGCGCAGCAGTTGAAGGTTTAATCTGCTGGCAAATGTCACAATCAAGAACATAAGTGCGAGCCTGTTTATATAACCCGCGCCACCAGTAACGTTGTTGTAACAGAGTAACAGTTGCTGCAACGCCAGCATGGGCAGAGGCCATACCCTTGTGAGCTGCTGTTATCAAGGATGGTCTGCAGTCCACGTTAGAAATCAATCTGTCACCAACGTCATTAATTCTCACTAATGGGACGTTATCAGGACTTAAGTGATAATGGTAACGAGAAGGGAAACCTCTCGGGTAATTACGTCCCTTCTCTGTAGCAGCAATAGCTACTTGACTACTAATAGAGGACAGGTTATGGCTGTAAAAGCCATTTGATATGTCAAGTGTGGTTTTAAACCTTTTTCTCACAAGACTATCAACGAGGGCAGAACTGTGGGTATTCTGCACACGTCTGGCAATGAGAGTTGAAATGCCGGTAATCCAAAACTAGGCGGTACGACCCATCAGGCTTCGTTACAGTGAATAAAGGATTATTCATTGGTGACACACATGTTTCAATAACTCCCTGATATTCCAATTGCTCAAGGATTTCCGCGACGTGAGATCTAGCTTCGCGGCCAATGGGATATTGGGGTTGCGGATGAGGCATAGACCGTAACGGAATCTCATGGCATCAATTTATCCCAGCCCACCTGAGTACGATACAAAGCCGGTGCAAGCACCTGAGCCCACTCTTCGGCAAACCTTTCACCGTGCTCCTTTGGCACTGTGTGCGCAAAGGATGGGAGGATTACCTCTTCCCCTCTATGAGCATCTAAAATGAAAGCCGGGGGCCAGTCCGTCTCTGCCAAGAGAATGTCATAGGAAGAGGTCAGATTATCCCCAAAAATCCCTTGTATTGTACGTTGTATGTCACCTTCAATTAAGAGGACTATGTCATATAGTCTGTCGGGGGAGCCACTCTAGTGTCAGCAGTTTCTACAGTAATGAATGTGTCAGTTGCTGTCGCCTCCAGAAATGGACGCAGTGCTTGCCGCACTACTGTAACCTCCGCTGCACTGTCGAGCAGCGTTAGTGCCCATGTCAGGTTCCGAAGCTGCGTCCGCACTATCTGTGGCATACCTTGCTGTTAATGCAGCAACTTTCTTCTTCTGAAACGGGGGACGTTGACGTGCAAACTCGTCCTGCTTGCCTTTACCGTCAGTCTGACGGGGTTGCTCACGTCCTTGTTGGGCACCCCGATCTTTTCCACGTTCTCCGCCACCGGACTGTGAGGCTGATGTTTCCTGTGAAGAACGAGGAGAACGTTGTTAAGTAACCTGAAATCTATCAGGTGACCTAATACTAGTGCGATCGCGCACATCGTATGTGCGTTCACCAGTCGGCTGTACGGGAGAGGCAGGGCGAGACCCCTGTTTTTGTTGCTGCTCCACCTGTTTCTTTGTTCGCCAATTTTGTTTAGGAAATGTTGGACGATCATCTTTGACAGACGAACTCACCTTAGTCTGCTGTATTAAGTCAGGAATGACTATAGTTGGTTTAATTCCTAAGCTACTGCGGCCGATAGTTCTATAAGCTTCCAGAATAATTTTAGGCAACTCTTTGGGCTTGTTGAGCTCATCAACGCGGGCTAAGCCATTAGCCACTTGGAATTGCACCGCATCTCCCTTGAGATTACCAAGGACGAGAGAGGCAACTACGTCGAACACACCGACAAGCCGCATTCCCAACTCTACAGCCGCCTCCGGACCGTGGTTATCTTGAACACGTTTAATAACGGAGGGAAGCACAGCCATAGACGGGGTGCCGAAGCACTTCGAGTAGACTGCGGCAAAGACCTTGGCCCAGTTGTCACAATCGGACACCTCTGGGACTAAGTCCTTCTGCAAACTAATGGTGAGGATCCTGTGTTTCTCCAAAGGGGTAGAATGCATAAATACTGCTTCCAGTTGGTCAAATTTCTCAGCAAGGCAATAAGGTAAATCATCCTTATTCTGGGGACGCTTGCCCATTACCGAATTAACCATGACGGGACAAATAACAACCGCGGCTTGGCCAGCTGGTTGTCCCACAACAGCAGGTGCCCCCACCTGCACGTTGTGTGAAACGTATTGCACAAAAGCCCTATATACTGTAATAAGGGCTGTATGGAGTACACACAACACATCCACCGCAACAGTCAGATAGCGGGGATGAGGCGTAAATCCGGCCAGCACCGGCCATGTGGCCCCTGGAATTGACAAAGGGCCCATTCTAGCCGGTGTAACCGCATGGGGAAGGCCGCCATTAAACCAAATGCGATGCTGCCAGGCCGAAAGAGGAATCTCCTGCGTCCTATATGGCGTATAATTTGCTGGGACACGTGTGTGAGTATAGGAGTGAAACGCATTATCATCCGCATTCACTGCCGGCAGTGTCACCCAAGAGTAAAACAACTCATAGGGGTAAGACGCATCGGCACTCACCACAAAAATACCGGCCATCCCATCGTCCGGCACCCCATACTGCGTCAAATGACGCCGCAGAGGCGTACGGCTATGCGCTACAATATCGACCGCCATAAGGACACAGAGAAGAACAACAATGGATTTCACAGAAGCACCAAGGGTTCATAAATAAAAAACCTTTTTAATTAACAAGCTTGAGGGAACCTATTGTACTAAAAGGTAGGTCAAAACCGTCCCTCCCGCTATCCGGAAACAAGAGTGAGGGTGTTGTGGACTAATATAAGCACTACTAAGGCGTTTCAAATCAAAAGACCAAACGTTAGGTGCGCCATGTTGCAGGGATTCTGCTCATGCACAGAACTATGCGCAGGAAACCAGGACCTCAGTGAATTGTGGTGTACCAAAAACTCACCTCGGTACCCAGAAGAACCCCTATCTGACCAGCATCAGTGTCCCATTCGTTTTCCGTATTCTCTCGGAGGTCCCAATGTATAGACAACCCAGAACAAGCGACTTAGAGTACTCTCAGGAATGGTGGGAATCAGAAATACCTGTTCGTTATTATTCTCATATCAGTCCACAACAAGAGTAATCAAAGACACGGTAAAGTTTAAAAGGTTTCTTTTATAAACTACGTGTCCTAAGATGCAGTACTTTGGCTAACATAAGCAGACAAATGATTATAATTAAACCATCAGCATTGTTACAATACCATAGAAAAAGAAGGGAGAAATCATATTACAAATGACAGTAGAATACAACCACCTTCCCTTCGCTAGTAGGCTAGTATTATTATACTAATAGAAGGTCTCTAGGCTTGAATGGGGAACTCCATACCGTAAAGATCAGCTTAGGTGAATCACATCACAGGATCAGCTATGCTCTGCGCCTGGAAATGTTCTTCTCCAGAATGTGTTTCTAACGCATGCAAACAGTGATATTAAAGGCTCTCGACACCCAGGTATTTGCAGCTGTGTGCATATTATGGCTAGAGAGTGGGCCGATCAACCTGAACTCAAAAACATACATTGTCTGGCGGGTCACAGTGTTTTGCACACAATGTTCAGAGCAAGGTCGCAGTGCACATCTAGGGATGTGAACAACAGACAGTTCTCATGTGAAGAAAATGTCAAGCAACAGTTTTCAAACAATAACATGTCTCTGCAGTGTCGTGTGCAAAAGCAGCAAAAGTGGCAAGATGGCTTTTCTAACATCTAACGCGCTTATGCTAACATAACAATGTATGCATCTAAATCGCTGCCTTCACTACAGTGCCACTCCTGCTGCGCTGGGCTCTGGCTGTGGACAGTCATCGTCATCGTCCTCAGAGTCGGTCAAATCGACTGCTGTCCCTTTCTTAGTTGCCAGGTTATGCAGCATAGCACATGTACCGATGATCTTGCAGCAGATGATGGGTCAGCACTGATGGGCGCCTCCTCTTTTGTGGAGGCAGCGGAACCTGCTCTTCAACAGTCCAAACGTCCGCTCCACCACGTTGCGGAATATGTAGGAGTCATGGGTGCGCCCAGAAAATTTTGTCACAATGTCAGTGATGATGTTGGCCGCATCGCAGATGACCTGCACGTTGATGGAGTGGGTGGATTTCCTGTTACGGTAGATGTACTCGTTGGCTGCAGATGGGCAGATAGGTATGTGTGTCCCATCAATGCACCCTATAACATGCGGGAGCTGTGCCTTTTGGTAGAAGTCTGTTTTTGTTTTCTGCAGTTCGGCCTGTGTGGTGGGGAAGTGTAAGTAGTGATGTATCCTTTGCATCATGGCATCCACGAAATTGTTAAGGAACCAAGACAGGCAGCTCTGCGACACGCCACCTGCCGCAGCTATCACCCCCTGGTAACTTCCTGATGCAAATAGGTGGAGGCTACAGAGCACCTGGATATGTGGTGGTACAGCGTGCGCCCTTGGTGTAGGATGCTCCAGGAGTGGGTGCAGGTCCCGTATCAGGTCCAGGATAGTTTGGGGGTGTAGCCTGGACCTTTCATGAATTTCTGCCTCAGTGAGTTGAAATAGTGTGATGCACTGTCTGTATATGCGCTCCTCCCTTCTCCAGATCCTCATTCCTGCTGCCCGTAGTCGTAGCCGCCTTGCAATAACGTAGAGGGCCGCCATTGTGTTGAGACTGTTGCATTTTGGGGCTGTTTAAATGATGTGCACATGATTACCACCTGCTTTGAGTCAGTGGTAATTAGCGACTCTTCAATAAAGAATTTTTAATGGCATTCGGTATTACCGATTTTTGGCACATCTCTTTTACCGATTCTTATTTACCGAATCGGTATTTGGGGTTTCCGGTATCTCCGATTCGGTAATAAGGAATCGGCAACTGGTTTTCCTTATTACCGAATTCATTCGGTATTACGTAAATTGCAATTGGCTAAATACCGGTCGGTAACGGTGAAATGTACCGAATTTCACCGTTACCGACCGGTATTTAGCCACCTACATCGGCCCTAAATTTTAAAAATATTATCACTAAAATACTCCATATTTCCTTTTTTTTTTTTTCAAGAACTTCATACCGTAACATGATTTGAATAAGATTACTTGTTTGAAAAATACACATGCAAAATTAATGGATATTAAATAGGTAAGCATCATTTAATATAGACCTTTAAACTTCAACCATATTGGCTTAACTTGACCACGGTCTTAAAGATTTGCCATGTTTTCTTCTTTCTCCCCCTACATCTTAGATGAAACTCCTCTAAGAATACTAGTACACTTAATATTTTGATTCATGCGGTGCCTTTGAACGTTTTAATGAGGAGATCCACCTTAAAATTACTTAAGGTACAAATTCGGTTTCAATTTAATAGTGATTGCTGGTTCTTAAACCACTGTAGACCTCAAAATGATAGACTTACTCTATAGTCATCATTTGATTAGATAAATAATACCTTTTTAATTTATAGAAATTGGGATTTGTGTCAACTGTATAGGAATGTTTTATCTTTTAATACAGGCCCTTCTCTATGGTGTTATGAATATAAATAATGTGTTTAGGCAACGAGTTGATCGTCATGTAAAGATGGTGTACACATAGAAATAATCCAAAACTATATTTTTTGAAATATAGTACCTCCATCTGACACTGCCTCAATAATAGAATGGATATAGGCAGAGTTATACTTTTTAAGGATTATGTTACTATTTTGAAGTTACAATTGAATAGTTATATTTGCTTTTTCTCCATATGGCAAACCGGACCTAAATCCAACACTGTAGGCCCACTCCAAATCTCGATGAATATCCAGTCTCGTGGTCCACTTTGAGACTGGAAGTTTTTCGGGATACTTCAATCCCCACAATGCCTCAGCACAGTCGTCATTTGAACAGCCAATTATGGACGTGCTATGAATATTTAAATAAGGGGAGTGACCTGAACAGCACGTACCTTCTCTGTTAAGCCTCTGAGGAAGAAGTTTTGTCTTTGAAATGCGTTAGGTATACGGAGCAGCTGTTTTGAAGGAGATCAGTGTGACGGACCGTGACCATACCGAATAAAAGCTTACAGCTTCACACTGTGGTTCGAGTGCTTCTTAACGATGGGCAACCTGGGAGCATGATATATATATATATATAAATATATATATATATTATTTATTTATTTTTTTACCTACTGGCAGTCGCCAGTAGGTAGTTATAGTTCGGCCCAAGTTTCCATAGGAAGAGCATTTTTTGTTTTGCTTATAACTTTGGCGTCGTTTGATGAATCTTCATGACATTTTCCAAACCAATTCTTTGTGCATATCAGCTCCTATGTTGAACGATTGGGGGAGATTCATCAAGGGGGGGTCGAGAAAAAAGGGGGGTCCCAATACGTGTTTTCTCCATGCAATTTCCATAGGAAACTTTAGACAAGGCTACAGGTCCAACGGGTGAACGGAATTACCCCAAATTTGGCAGGCAGAATGGTCTTGGTCTAGAAAGCACGCTTTTGTTTATTTGATGTGAATTTGTTCAGTAGTTTTGGAGAAATATCGAAATTTACAGATATCGATATTTGGGAATTCTGCCATCTGAGCTTGCTGCTTATTGGCTACGAGCAGTGCGAGCGGTTGCATGTAGGAAGTGTTGGCAGCCATTTTGTGATTCTGTCAAAGCGAGTAAGGGAAAAAAGGGCGAAAAAAGAAGGAAAGAGGAGGGTAGGAGCACTGTAACCTCTGTGGGATGTTTAGGGTGTGCTATACAGGTGTGCGAAGCAAGCTACTCATCCCTACCGGTCTGAAAGTGCTGGGCTATGGAAATTAATTGAGGTATTGCCTAGAGTCTGATGCTGCTAAGGTGAGCTGCTGCGGGACTCGGGGATTAGAGCGTGAGCCCAAACTGTGTGTCTTATGCTGTGAAGTCATGTGCCTTCTCCGTGGCACCACACCTGTGGAAGTAGTGTCAGCATGTGTTTATACCTACTAGGACGAACTACTGACCCCTACTGGTCTGAAAGTGGTGGGGTACGGAAAATATGTGATGTATTGTCTAGAGTCTCATGCTGCTAAGCTGAGCTGCTGCCAGACTCGGGATGAAAGCGTGAGTCCAAACTGTGTGTCATATGCTGTGAAGTCATGTGCGCTGGCTGCTGTGCCCCATCTGTGCAAGTAGTGTCAGCATGTAGTTATACCTACTCGGAGGAACTTTTGTTTCAAACATTGTAACTTGTGTATGGTGCTTAGGGGGTTTTATACAGGGAATGTGAAGGTAAATTTGCACGTATCAAATCAATTCAGTATTTGCAAAGTGCAAACTACTCACTCATACGGGTCTGAGGGCACTGGGGGCGTAAGCTGAGCTGCTGCTGGACTCGGGGATAAAGCCGCTGACCTAATGACCCCTACCGGTCTGAAAGTGCGGGGTACGGAAATTAAGTGAGGTATTGACTAGAGTGTCATGCTGCTAAATTGAGCTGCTGCTGGATTCGGGGATGAAATCGTGAGCCCAAACTGTGTGTACTATGCTGTGAAGTCATGTGCTCTGGGCGCTGTGCCACACCTGTCCAAGTAGTGTCAGCAATATTTTCTACGTAGTAGGAGGAAGTTTTGTTTGGAACATGGTAACTTGTATATGGTGCTGGTAAGTGATCCGTAGCACTGCCAAAGGCAGTGCACCCAGGACATGCAGCAGACGTGCAAGGTATAGGTGGACATGAATGGAGTCGACCATGTGTTCGGGCTGCCCTGCTATGCGTCAGTGGCTCTGCTTGTAGCTGCACTGGCTTGCCATGTGCCAGTCTTGTGGATGAAATGGCACAGCTTGGTGCAATGAGCCGGGTCTCTGTGCAATGTGTGCAGGGCAGGGTTGTGGTGGGAGTACATGTGAAGGCCATTTCATGCACGCTAACTACGGCAAAGGACTTTTGAGTGTGGGATGTCCACTCGTTGTTCTCAAATCGGGCAGTGCGTAGTGTGGGAGACGGATGCAAATATTATCGTATCTGTCACGGGGACTGGCCACTTGCAAGTTCCTTCTCAGAGCAGCAGATGTGTTAGCGCAAGATAGCTTAGACAAAGAACCTTTCATCCTTACAGTAACTTCTCCAGCTGCATTCATACAGGATGTGTACAAAGGCCGGTCGTGGGTTTTGTGGGATGTCTGCGATCCTGGTCATCATGTATGAAATGCCCAGCACGTGGCACATGGGCAGGTTCACTGTGTGTTACGTTGCCAAACAGCTGCTCCTCCCTCCCAAGAGCCCCCACACTTTTGTGCGCTGCGCTGTTGTATCCCGTGCACTCCTTCGGCACACCTTTGTAATGGCTATTCGCGCATGTCCTGCGGGATTCCAATCACACCGTGACACTGCTGTTTGGAGGTGGTGCATGCCACTTTACAACATCGACTGCTGCGGCCCTTGTGGTGGACACACAGAGACACACTTACCGCACGTCTTGCAAACGGACATGTGTGAGACACCCCGTTCCCTTTGCCACTTGTGCATGCAGGTGGATGCGTGCATAGCTACATCTCCAAGCTCACTGCCAACGGTGAGGTGATATGGTAACGTCCGCTGAAGACAGCACACTGATGTTGCAGGGCCCGTGCCTATCATGCTAACACAATGACCACACGGACATACTTGCTCAGTGCGGGTTCGGGGGCATTGGCGGTCCTGGGGTTGTTGCGATGAGTGTTATGGCCCCAAGGGTATCCTTGTATCATGCTCATTGACTCTATGGCACCTGTGGGTGTACAGGTGTGGCTCTTGGCTGTGTTCCCTTTCATGCTGCAGGTAGTGGTCCTGCTTAACACCAGCAGAAAGCAGGTGTAAAATCTCTGGTGCTAATGCAGCTTATCGCCGGAATTTGTTTCACATCGCAGTTTTTGCCTTTTGTTGTGAAAGTTGTGATGTGTTTTTTTCGTGTACAGAAAAATAAATGAACTGGGCAGTGTATCCTGTCAAGATCCAGCACCTGACCCACTATTCACAATCAATATAAATACAATGAGATCAGCACCAGAACAGTTATGTAGAGCAATGAAGGATAAATGCGGCTAAAACGTTGTGCAACTACCTAGGCCTATATTGGGGTACATTGGGGCTCATAACAGCATATTGTATCTGCTACAATTGGCAGCAAAACACCTTGTTTAATGAGATCTGCCATGACCAGTTGAGTCCCTGTCTTGGCTTCAGGCTTTAAAGGCTACCTTTAATTGAGTTGTCGTTATGGGGTTCTTAGATGAAATGAATACCAAGCCAACGGCCCTTGTGAACCATAATGTGGAGGGCATCTTAAGAAGGCTACTGAGATAATTCTTTAGACATTTGAAGGTTATCAATAACAGGCTGACAATCTGCCTCACTCAAGGGGCAAATCCCAAGCTCTCTCTATTCTGAGGTACTATCAATTAAACTTCACCAAGTGTACAGAAAACATTGCAGTTTAGTTTACATTTTATGTCTCACCTCAATAGATTAGTGTGTGGGGTAGAAGTTAAAAGGAAATAATGCTTGTCTGTGATAGGTTCTAGGGTGGTAGAAATGGTCATAAATGTGGTGTGAAACTAGCACATTTAAAATATTGACTTTGGGCATGATTACTATGCGAGCTGGAACGGCTCCGACCTTTGGTCGGAGCCCTCCAGCCCGCATCGTACTAGGCTGGTCGGATTTCCCTCCGACCAAGCCAATTAGATGAGCTCGGTAGGAAGAGAATCTGAATAGGTTTTCCGAATGGCTTCCGATGAGCTCAGAGAGACCGTCTACCATTCGGGAAAATGACAGTAATCCTTTGGCACGCTCTTTCCGACCGATGGATTACGATGGCACTTTCCCACTGCCTTCCTGTGCCGGCCTTTCCAACACAGAAAAGCATTGGGAAACTGTCTTTGGGGGCCCCAGCAGGGCCCGCATGGGTGCAAGGCTGCGAAATGGCGCCCTCGGTAGCATCTATGGTGCCCTCCTGTTGATCCCTGCACCTGATGGTAGGCACCTTGAGGTGCCTGCCACGGGGTGCAGGGATGAACGGCATGCCTGCTATTTGCTATGAGAGCATGCATTCTGTTTAGAATGCATGCTCTCAAAGTAAAGTATAGCATTGCGTCCGAACAGGCTTAGGCCACATCCTAATTCCTAGGCTGGAACCGATGACTGGCGGTCATTCGGTTCCAGTTCTAGAACGATGCCAGACGGACTCGGATCTGTCCAGCATCGTAATCGGCCCCTTTGTCTGTGACTAAGTCCTAAAGACATAAAGAAGGAAGTTAAGAGGTTTTCAGGGCAGAGCGGTTTGTGCCACTCTCAATGAAACAACTGCTGGGTTTACCGGGTATTATTCAATCAACATAGCAACCTTTCTTATCGACAGAGATCAGTACAGTTGGCACCTCCTGGCCTATCCTAATTTTCAAAATAAGAGTGGCCTCATTAAATTCAGATGGGTTGGTAATGCAAGGCATATTTGTAACAAACATTAAGACAATCCATTACCAGTGTTCCAATTGCCCTCAGGGAAATCAGGACCCTCGGTCACCAGGGGCTTCTCCTCTGATGGTCCTATTGCCTCACCCCATGTGTGCCCCACCCGATGGCGGGGAATCCCCATCCGCTTCCCTTCACACTTTGTTTCAAAGTTAGCAATTTCAAAGACATCAGTTTAGATTCATCACTGTCTTTATTTGATTCTTGTGGGGTGATGCAGTGGTTTGTTATGGTCATTAATTCAGAAAACATTTACATTTGCCATTGAATACAAATAGTCATTATTTGACTTTGCCCATCCCGTAGTGATCTCTGCATAAAAGCAGCATCTAAAGCTTCCTGAGCCATTGCCGTTGGACAGGTGGTTCCTAAATATATTTCAAACATCTTCAAGTCTGGCCAGCTAATCTGGTGATTCTTCTCTATTTTGCTTGCAATTCAAATTCTTAGTTCAGTCTGTTTTTACTAGGAACAGATCAGCAATTGCCTTCAACAACACGTTGTTTGTCGTGTTCGGAGCTCCATCATTTGCGGGATGCTGTTTCAGCCAATTTGACTTTTCAACCAACTGATCTCTCACTTCATTGGGCACCACCAGACTTAACAATTGATTCACATCCACCCACTGTGGTCTATAAACCTCAAACACACTTTGCAATTTCTCACAAAATTGGTAAGCATTATCTTTGATGTTGAGCAACTGTTTCTTAATGCTCATTAAAACAGAAGGACTCTGAGGCACATGGACAATGACTCTACCACCGGCAGTGGAGTACTGGAGTACTTTCTTAAACAAAGGAGGGTGTATTGACTGGCAAAGTCGGATCTTCATTGTCTGTGTAACTAGAGTGAAGGGAGGCATTTATATCTGAATTATTTTCTTAGCCGGTCAATCTGTGGTCTTTCTTAAACTGTCTCGGGTAATAGTAGTACTGTATTCAGGGCGATCGCTACATTCAGCGGGGGCAGAACGCACTCTTGGAATAGACAGCTCCACAGTAATGGATCCTGTGTTTCATCTGGCTATTTTCCCGCCTCTATCTAGTGCTGTACTTTCAGGCCCTCACATCACAGCACTTGAGGTACATTGCTATTTTCTAGAACCAGCTTGCTCTGTTCCTTTGATTACATACAAACACACACACTTGCCCTATAGGACTCCTCCCACTCTATGTCATAACTGTATGACAAAGTAAAATTACTATAGATTGTTATCCATATTATTGTGGTTCACCTTCACAAACACCACATGTTATTTCTTCAGAACTCACCAAGGCTAAGATGGTTACAAACTGTATGACTGGTGGAAAGATAGGCTACTTCACTTCTTTTTAGGTGGTTTGTATTTTCTGTGGTAAGGCAAATCAGGGGTAAGGGTCTCATTGTTTTCCGACAGCAGCACTTAAAAGAAAAGCAATTTTCATACCAGCTCACTCTGTAGATTGTAGAATTTATGCTATGCCATTTCCTCCTGCCTCATTTTAATGTGATCACGGTATATCAAGTATGTGTTTGTGACATGAAATTCATGACGCTTGTGGGAATGGCAGAGCTATGTCTGAAGTGCATGAGGATCCGCGCATAGTGGGGTGGATACTTATCAGGGTGACACAGATAAAGCTAAAGCGGGGCGTAATTTGAGGCCCTACCATTCATCATAGTTTGGTTGTCTCAATGACCCTTGTGCTTTTTGTGAGACATTACCCTTGGGCTACCATCTATGTGCTTATTCAGTCATCTTGCTGCATTATTGTCAGTCTGCGGCAAAACATAGTTTTTCATATACCTAGCGTTTTTATACGTATTTAGCATTATTAGCGTTCGCATTATTCAGCATTTACACACAACTTAAATGTGAATTTTGTTATCCTGTGTCATACAATGCACATTATAGCCTAACTGTTCTTGTAAGTGTGTATTATTCCTGCTGTAATGAGTCTACTTTATTTGAATTGGAAACCCTTTGCTATTGTGAATATTTTTGTTTACACTGTATATTGTTTGTATATGTTTGTCTAGTTTAGCATGATGAGCACAAACTGCTGTCTTTGTATTGAATTGTGTTGTTTTAAAAAAAATAATAATAGTTTCTACTAAATTGACATAATCCTTTTGTGACTACCTGTTCTGTGTTTTTCTTTCTTATTCAATTTGTATTCTTTGTTTAATTTCTATCTAGAACCATTGAAGGTTTTCATTACTTAATGGCCCCAGGTTCTGGATCAATGGGGCGTAGCCATCACTGCTGTTTGGGCATTACCACTCCGAGTGGACATATGCAAATGGAAATGGAGAAAGAGACCAAGCTTGCAGCGCCAGATAGGGCACAAAATAAATGCCTAGCGCGCAAATCCAGAGATGTAGTGTTAAAAAAGCAGACAGTCAATAGAAATAAATGAGGCACGCTGAGACAGATGAGGTATTGGAAACTCTTTAGCACATAGATATCTATTTATGGCTAGAGGACAACCTATTCCCGCATAAATGGAAAAAAGCACCAGATTAAACCACCAGCCTTTCAATATTAGGAATACCAGCATTTTGCTTGCTTATTTACATTGGCTTTGTTGCAATTGCTGGCCTTTTTATCTTGCTAAATAATTATTTTTTATGTGCATCAGCTGTTGTTTATATTATTATGTTGTTCATATTATTTACGACTTTCTGTAATTGCTAGCGCGATGCGCTGGCGGGGCCACTCAGATTGGGACTGATTTTGAACAACTGTAAAATGAAATTCTCAAAATGCATGAACCAGTGAAATTGATTTTTTTGTTGTGTACCTCCATGGATGCCACCAATGCCGCTTGCTCTAACACAGGTGCATATTAACATACATGAGCGCCCCTACACACACTTTCTCACTCACGCATTCTCCCTTTTCTCTCTCCTTGCCTCGCTCACTTCCACTTTCACTTGTCAATTCATGCATTTGGCGACAGCTTAAGTTATTCCGTCATTTAAAATACCATTCTGCTGATAAGGACAGAAACATCCCCATTAAGAAAAAAAAAATATTCCCTTCAGCAGACAGGCCAGACTCGAGCATTTGTATTAAAAAAGTTTGATTCTCCAGGGCGACCAGAGCAGGATGAGAAAAACATTGCTTTTGTCTCTTATAGGCATATAAAATCACCCAGTGCCAAGAGCATGGAAAAGAAGGCATCTACTTACACACTTCATCTTAAGAAAGTGTGCAGATTACTATTCTAGAAATAGATGGTTCACATGACTCACTCTGCAGTGAATCAGAGGGACCGGAAAATGGTTCAAAGACTACTAAATCTTCAAGGACAAGTCGAGTAAGAGCTCCAACAGAAATCGTTATAATAATTCTTTATGGCATGTGTGCTCTATTACTATCGAATTCACATGCATTTGAAGCGCCATTGTGAATATATATTTATACACATATGTATATATTACCTACTGGCAGTCAGCAGTAGGTAGTTATAGTTAGGACCTATTTTCTTTAGGAAAAGCATTTTTTGTTTTCCTAATAACTTTGGAGTTGTTTGATGAATCTTTGCGAAATTTTTGGTGTTTGCACCATTTTATTTTCCATAGGGAACTTTAGACATGGCTACAGCCCGAACTGCTGAACAGAATTATACCAAATTTGGCAAAAAGGTAGCCCTTGGTTCAGAAAGAGTCATTTTTGTTAAATGGTGTAAATCCGTTCAGTAGTTGCTGGAAAATTAAAAAAAATATGCCTTTGATATCTAGGAACACGGTGGATTCGCGAACCCTCCCGCCCATGAGTTTCACTGTGAATGGCTGCCAACACTTCAAACCAGGAAGTGTTGGCAGCCATCTTATGACTCTGTAGAACTGAGTCACAAGAAAACAGTAATAACCAAGGTGAAAAACAAGAAAAGGGGCCAGGGTAGAAACACCCTGACCCCCCAGGCCTGCTCAGGGGTCCCACAAGGACCCCAGGGCCACAAAAAGCATTTTTAAAACAAATTTCAGAAGATATCGTGTTGGAGTCATGAATCCCACCAAATTTATAAAAAAACGAAGCGCGGTCTCCCGCGCTACAATTTCTATAAGCCCCCGGGTGGGCCAGGTCCCAGGGGCATTGGCTAATTTTTAATTTGTTATTGTGGGGGCCCATGGGGGGGCCCGCAGACCTGGGGACTGCCACCCCTTGGGGCTTGTTCTTTAATTTGTGGGGGGCCCTCTAAGGCCCCCCACCCCTGGGGACCGCCACCCCCGGTGTTATTCTAAAATATTTGCGGGAGCACTCGGTCCCCCCGCAGCCCCAGGGCTGTAAGTCGCATTGCTTGTGCGACTCCTAGCAAAAAAAATTAAGATTTTTTTATATGTTGGGTTATTGTGTAGCCCTAAAAAGAGCCCTTGTGTTTATTATGAGTTTCTTGCAGCTACATGTAAGTGCCTTTGTAGAGCTTTAGGTTGTTGAGAAACACTCTGTTCCCTTCATCAGTGAGGTGTACTCCGTCACTTCTGTAGATGCCCTCCATAAGGAAACGTAGATTGTTGTTATATATGGAGCCCATTCTATGGTCTCTGAGGTAAGCAGAAACAGCTTTATTGACATTCTTCCTAGCTTTCTCAACCTGAGGACAACATTGATTGGACCACTTCCATTTCTGTCTTTGGCATATGTTAGAGTATACAAAGGCAGTTTGGGGGAAAAGCATCATTTCTGCAAAGGGGTCCTTCATTAGAATTTCCAGACCTACCCCAGTCAATGTGCCTAGGTCATTGCCACCACAGTGCACAATCATGAGGTCAGGGGGTTGGAGATGTAAAAAGGTTTTAACCAAAGGCATCTCTTGGTGCCACTTTAATCCTCTCTGTCCAATCCATTAAATGTCTACATTGTGCATAGTTAGGTCTTAATCAATCGCTCTGTGTTCAACATACCTTTTGCATCAGTAAACATTGCTGTGCCCAACAATCCACACTACAAGCATCTTGAAGTGATGACTGGAGGAAATTAAAAGATGTCTGTAGCTGAGGTAGTCAGTTGGTAGAATGAGAGATATCTAAAATGGTGGAAAAAAGGTGTTTTTAAGTAAGTAGGGATTTGATTGGCCGTTTAGGAACATTGTACATTCAAAAATAGGGTGCAGTTTACTTTGTTTAAAAAGCAAGTTTCTTATTGGTTAGTAAAAAGTGTTTTGAAGGTACAGCAGAAAGGATAAGGTCATGATTTGCAAAGCCAACCACACCTGCTGTTGTCGTTTGCAACATTTGTATGGTGAACTTGTGACCCATCAGTTAAGTTGAATATTGCATGACCTGTTGCTATGGAAACTGACATTAAGCAGAAGGGGTAAAGAAGTCAGTTGATAAGGGATATTATTTATGACCAATGGAAATGTGTTTTACAATTTGAAAATCTCTGGGAAGCAATGTCATTTGTTGGTTATGTGTATTTGTATGGAAAAAAAGAGGGAAATCTTGCCATTACTAGTTTCACCTTGCAGTCTGGTGATTTATATTGACTGTGTGCAAATGAAAATCCTGCCTGAGTGTGTGAGATTTTTCATTCAACAAATTTATTTGGAAGGTGAGTTATATATTTTTGAGGTTTCTTTAAAAAAAGATTTGACATTATTCTAAAACTGTGTTGTTTGAAATATATTATTAAATGTAGAGATGTATATTGGAATTAGTTTCATTGTACTTGAAGTTTGTTTAAAAAACAGTCCGTACAGTAATATATATATTTTTAAGTCTGTTCAAAGATATAGCTGAATGATGCCTCATATTTTTCGATAGTCAGTGAAACATGCAGTAAAAATGTGTATTTTGAAATATGTTTATATATGGTGTTAATAATTAGGTTTCAGTTATTAGTATGTACAGAAGGTAAAGTCAAATTATGCCATATGTTTTAAAATAGAATGGTGAAATAAGGTGTTGTTATTTATACTTCTTTTGTAGTCCTGAGCAAAGGTATAGTTGAATGATGCCACATCATTTTAGATACAGTAGTGAAGATGTGTAATACAAGTGTGGTTTTAGAAATGCTTATAAAAGATGTTGTAATTTAGTCTTCTTTCTTAAGCCTGTTGAGAGGTATCATTTGATGATGTCGCATATTTCTAGATTTAATAGTCAAGATGTAGTTCAAAAATAAACCACCACATTTTACTCTTTCTGGTATGTTGTACTTTTCTACTTAACTAGATAGTGTATAATGACTCATGTATGTGTTCAGATTGTATTTATATAGCTGTATTTATATTTACTGAATTATTAAGAGATGACTGACTGATTGCAGGAGTGCAAAGGTAGTGAACATGTGATTTTATAAACATACGAGAAATGATTTACTGATTCTATATTGTGCAAACACCCAGTTAGTATCCAATTACTACCCATGCATTCATGCAATGACTCATGCACTAACTGATGCCGTGATAAAATCTCCAGAGCACTACATATGCAGTCCAGCAATCCCCCTGTCACTCCCTGTGGACTCTTTTATTCAGTCTGTCCTTATCTAATCACTGTGCCAAAATTCATCATGCACTCTCCTTGCAGTGCTCTAAGTAATCTGTCGTTATCCATGTACTCAAGCAATGACCGAGGGACTAACACATACAGTGCACTCTCCTTGCAGCACTCTAGGTATTCTCTTGCTATCCATGTACTCATGCAATGACTCAGGGAGTAACACATACAGTGTTATAATCACATGTGCACTATCAATATAGTCCTGTAACCACCTATACACTACTGATTCACTCCTCCAATTATCCAGGTAGTACCCATCCAGTCCAGTAATCACACTGTCACAACCCATGCACTCCTCCAACCACTGAGCAAGTACCATGTACTAATCCAATCACTCTACCACAACCCAAGCACTTATAAATTCCCCATGCACTCTCCCGATCAGCACTCTAGGTATTCTGTTGCTATCCATGTACTCATGCAATGACCCAGGGAGTAACCAATGCAGTGCTACAATCACATATGCAGTATCCATGTGGGCCTGTAACCACCTATACACTACTGATTCACTTCTCCAATTATCCAGGTAGTACCCATGCAGTCCAGCAATCAAATTGTCACCCTGTGCTCTCCTCCAATCACCCAGCCAGTACCATGTACTAATCCAATCACTCTGCCACAACCCAAGCACTTAGAAAGTCACCATGCACTCTCCTTGCAGCACTCTAGGTATTCTGTTGCTATCCATGTACTCATGCAATGATTCAGGGAGTTACACATGCAGTGTTATAAACACATGTGCACTATCAATATAGCATTGTAACCACCTATACACCACTGATTCACTCCTCCAATTATCCAGGTAGTACCCATGCAGTCTAGCAATCACACTGTCATTCTCCGTGCACTCCTCCAATCACTAAGTCAGTACTATGTACTAATCCAATCATTTCGCTACAACCTAAGCACTTAGAAATTCGACATGCACTCTCCTTGCAGTACTCCAATCATCCAGCCAGTACCCATTTCCAATCCTTTGAGTGTTATCTATACATTTTAGTAATCTCCATGTAACTATGCATGCACTCCTCCAATTACCCAGCCAGTCCCATGTCCTTATCCAATCACTCTGCCACAAACCAAGCATGTATAAATTTACCATGCACTCTCCTTGCAGCACTCTAGGTATTTAGCCATTATGCATGTGCTCATGCGATGACCCAGGGACTAACGCAAGCAGTGCTACAATCACATGTGCACTATCCATGCAGTCCTGTAACCAACTATTGAGTCACTCCTCCTATCACCCAGAGAGTAAACATGCAGTTCAACAATCAAACTGTCACTCTTGTGCACTCCACCAATCCCCCAGCCACGACCATGTACTAATCCAATCACTCCACCAAAACCCAATCACTTAGAATTTCACCATGCACTCTCCTTGAAGTATTGAAATCATCCAGTCAGTACCCATTTACAATCCTTTCAGTGCTATGTATACAGTTTAGTAATCTGCATGTTACTACCTATGCACTCCTCCAATTACCCAGCCAGCCCCATGTCCTTATCCAATCACTCTGCTACAACCCAAGCACTTATAAACTCACCATGCACTCTCCTTGCAGCACTCTAGGGATTCTGTTGCTATCCATGCTCTCATGCAATGACACAGGGACTAGCACATGCAGTGCTACAATCACATGTGCACTATCAATGTAGTCCTCCAACCACCTACACACTACTAATTCACTCATCCAATTACATTTTAAAAATCGTATTGTGTGCTTTTACTTAACGTGATTTTAAAACTGCTATCCACCCTCACCTGAATCTTGGCAGCTCAGAACAGCGCCTCGCGCTGCAACGAACTCTTCCCTCAGGCGCCATTCACGAGGGCGAGGCGAGACACGCCCCCTCGGCTGGCCACGCCCCCCCGCCGCGAATACAAATAGCGCGCGCCAGCTCAGGCGCTGCATTGCTAATTGGCTCCTGAGGCGGAAAGCCGGGAGCAGGGACATTTTAAAAATCGTATTGTGTGCTTTTACTTAACGTGATTTTAAAACTGCTATCCACCCTCACCTGAATCTTGGCAGCTCAGAACAGCGCCTCGCGCTGCAACGAACTCTTCCCTCAGGCGCCATTCACGAGGGCGAGGCGAGACACGCCCCCTCGGCTGGCCACGCCCCCCCGCCGCGAATACAAATAGCGCGCGCCAGCTCAGGCGCTGCATTGCTAATTGGCTCCTGAGGTGGAAAGCCGGGAGCAGGGACATTTTAAAAATCGTATTGTGTGCTTTTACTTAACGTGATTTTAAAACTGCTATCCACCCTCACCTGAATCTTGGCAGCTCAGAACAGCGCCTCGCGCTGCAACGAACTCTTCCCTCAGGCGCCATTCACGAGGGCGAGGCGAGACACGCCCCCTCGGCTGGCCACGCCCCCCCGCCGCGAATACAAATAGCGCGCGCCAGCTCAGGCGCTGCATTGCTAATTGGCTCCTGAGGCGGAAAGCCGGGAGCAGGGACATTTTAAAAATCGTATTGTGTGCCTTTACTTAACGTGATTTTAAAACTGCTATCCACCCTCACCTGAATCTTGGCAGCTCAGAACAGCGCCTCGCGCTGCAACGAACTCTTCCCTCAGGCGCCATTCACGAGGGCGAGGCGAGACACGCCCCCTCGGCTGGCCACGCCCCCCCGCCGCGAATACAAATAGCGCGCGCCAGCTCAGGCGCTGCATTGCTAATTGGCTCCTGAGGCGGAAAGCCGGGAGCAGGGACATTTTAAAAATCGTATTGTGTGCTTTTACTTAACGTGATTTTAAAACTGCTATCCACCCTCACCTGAATCTTGGCAGCTCAGAACAGCGCCTCGCGCTGCAACGAACTCTTCCCTCAGGCGCCATTCACGAGGGCGAGGCGAGACACGCCCCCTCGGCTGGCCACACCCCCCCCAACCTCCTCGCCCACTGGTATAGAGTATGTGTCTTGGGAGGAAGCGCAGCGGACGAGCGCAGCGGGCGCGACTCTTGCGCGCCGAAGGCGCGCCTAAGGCAAGCCCGTCTGCGCCCGTCCGCGACCGACCGGGACCAGGGGCCATACCCCCTGCCAGCCCCAGCACACCCGAGGTAACCATCATTCGCTATAACCGCACCGACCTACTGGCCCTACGTAAACCTATTGAAACATCAAATTGTATTCTAACCGGCCCAGGTCTATCCTACGGTCCCATCTCATGCCGTTCCTGTCACTGGACCAGCTTAGGTCAATCTCCAACGGATCCTCATATGACCCCCACCAACCCTCAGCATGAACTACAATGTTTATATTTTAATGCTAGATCACTACCCAAGCATGCACTTGACATATGGGATATCCTAACCTCTAAAACGCCAGATCTGGTCTTCGTCACCGAAACGTGGCTATCAGATGCCAGTGCCCCGGATCTAGCTAACGCTCTCCCCCCCAATTATAAAATAATAACACAAAACAGACAAAATAACAAAAAAGGAGGTGGAGTAGCCGTAATCTTTAGGGACCACCTAACTTGCCTAACGGATACAACTAATGCGGAGCCTGAGCATGAGCTATTACCATTTAGAATCCTCGCCGAGAATCATGTCATGCTAGCGGGTGCAGTCATCTATAATCCACCTGGACAACAAACTAACCTCAGTGCGAAACTAGTGAACCAAGTACTCCCTTTGTGCCTAAAACACAAACACTACATGATCATCGGAGATTTTAACGTCCACTACGAAAATTCCAATGCCCCTGGAGTCGCCCAGCTTAAATACGACATGGAAATCCTCCAACTGAAACAACTGATCGACAACCCTACTCATACAGCAGGGCACACCTTGGATCTCCTCTTTACAAACATCGAGCGGACCACTCTCAAGGAAATTCTCCCCCTGTCATGGTCTGATCACTTCATGCTTTCATTTCTACTTGAACTTCCTGGCAAACCCGTAAAAATCAAATACTCCCCCCTCACCTCCAACAGAGTCTGGAAACTAATCAAAGACTCCAATTTCCAAAATCATTTTCACGTGACAGATGTCTCCCTTCCAGATAACGAACCTACTGGGAATAACGCCATCCGGCTAGAAACCAGCATCCGCCAAACATTAGACAAAATTGCACCCCTGCGAGACGTCAGAAAAAAAACAACCATCAACGAAAAATGGTACACCCCCTCCCTCAAGAGCCTTAAAAGGGAATGCCAAAAGATGGAACACCAATGGAGACAAGCGAAAAACCCCACAACCAGAGTCAATTACACTGCCAAAAGGAAACAATACATCCTTGCCATCCGAGTGGCAAAAAAGGCATTTTTCGTGCAACGAATCAACGAAAACCACAACTCGGCAAAAGAGTTGTTTAAAATTGTGAAGGAGCTTAGCAATCCATCCTGCACCTCGCAAAACCTTACCCCCTCGACAGAAGCATGCGAACGGATAAGCTGCTTCTTTTCTGAAAAAATCAATAAAATTTACTCAACTTTTACTCTCCCCCAAACCGTCCCTCCTCATGATAATTCTGACGCAAGACCACCTACATCCGACAATGATAATGATCGCACAGACCTGGGTAACTCCCCTCGCTTATCCAACTTCCAACCGCTCTCTGAAAAGGAAGTACTAACAGTCCTTAGAGCAATAAAATCTGGCTCCCCCACAGACCCCTGTCCACACTTTGTATTCTCGGAAATTGCACCAACCTTATGCCCAATCATCACCAAACTTTTTAATCAATCCCTCACCTCTGCGTCTTTTCCAGACTGCTGGAAACACGCATCTGTAACCCCCCTCCTGAAAAAAGCTGGAGCCGATATTCTCAACCCAGAGAACTATAGGCCAATTTCACAACTCCCCTACCTCTCCAAAGCATTGGAGAAGATGGTTAACTCACAGTTATCCAAATATCTTGAGGACAACTTGCTTCTGGACCCTACCCAAACCGGCTTCAGATCCAACAATAGCACCGAGGCCACGCTGCTGGCAGTGTCGGACAGCGTCAGATGCATCACTGACCAAGGGGGTTCGGTGGCTCTGATACTGTTAGACCTGTCGGCAGCGTTCGACACTGTTTCACACAAATGCCTACTGAACATCCTCCGGTGCAAAGGTATACAAGGCACAGCGTTGCAATGGATCGAATCCTTCCTGTGCAACCGCACCCAGGCAGTGCACATGGGCCAATTCCATTCTGAACCCCGCCCCATCAGTTGCGGAGTCCCACAAGGGGCTTCCCTAAGCCCCACTCTCTTCAATGCCTATGTATCATCTCTGGCCGACATCGGGAGAAAGTGGGGCATCGGCATTTGCTCATATGCCGACGACACGCAGCTGATGGTGACCTTGGATGAAAGATCGGAGAAATTAGAAACAACTAAAAATAAACTCCACAGTTGCCTCTCCGAAATGGCCGACTGGATGCGTAATCACTGTCTTAAGCTCAATGCCGGAAAATCCGAAATTCTACTGTTCGGAGGAGCTAAACTATCATGGAATGATTCTTGGTGGCCACCGGCTCTAGGGACAGCCCCCGCCCCGAAACAACACGCCAGGAATCTGGGTGTCATGATGGATGACGCACTATCCATGAAGGACCACGTACGCACACTTTGGGGTAAGGGATTTGCAATCCTGAAACTCCTCGCCAAGATCTTCAAATGGATCCCACTGGACTGTCGTCGCACAATCACACAGGCCCTCCTAGTTAGCCGCCTGGATTACGGCAATGCTCTATTCGAAGGAATGAACGAGCAGTTGTTCTCTCGCCTCCAGGTCCTGCAAAACCAGGCTGCCAAGCTGGTATGTAACAAAGGCAAAAGGGACTCAGCATCGGCATGCTTAAAACAACTCCACTGGCTGCCGATGCGCCAGCGCGCCACATTCAAACTACTCTGTCATGCGCACAAAACCCTCCATAAAACAGGCCCTACTATCCTGCAAGGGAAAATTGAATTTTACATTCCAAACCGAAACTTAAGATCCACTAATTCAGCCCTAGCAAAACCCAGGCGTATCTACAAAACAAGAACAGGAGGACGAGCCTTCTCGCATTTGGCGGCCAAACGCTGGAATGAACTACCGGCGGATCTGAGACACACCACGAACCTCCTTGTATTCAGGCAAAAACTCAAAACTCATCTCTTCCCCAAATAATAAACCCCCGGTCCAAACCTCAGCAGCCCTTTCTCATTAAGCGCCTTGATATCCCTTGGGATGAATGCTGCGCTCTACAAATACCTCAAATAAATAAATAAATAAAATTACCCAGGTAGTACCCATGCAGTCCAGCAATAAAACTGTCACTCCCCGTGCGCTCCTCCAATCACCCAGCCAGTGCCATGTCCTTATCTAATCACTGCGCCAAAACCCAAGTACTTATAAATTCATCATGCTGTCAACTTCCAGCGCTCTAAGAATACAGTCACTATCCATGTACTTGTACAATGACTCAGGCATTAACACATGCAGTTCTACAATCAAATGTGCACTATCCATGCAGTCCCCTAACCACCTCCACAGTACTGATTCACTCCTCCAATTGCCCAAGTAGTACCCATGCAGTCCAGCAATCACACTGTCACTCCCCGTGCACTCCTCCAGTCACCCAGCCACTACCATGTAATTATCCAAACACTCTGCCAATACCCAAGCACTTATAAATTCACCATGCACTCTCCTCGCACTTCTCTAATCACAGAGGCACTACCCATACACTCATGCAATAACTCAGGCACTACCCATGCACTGATGCAATCACTTATGCACTACTAATGCACTCATGCACACTGACCCTACATTCATCCATACTTCCACACATAAAAGATCGTGGACATGACACATCTGTGTGGAAATGAATATTTATTGCACATTCAGTGGAGTGTTGCAGCTTTGGCAATACAGGGCCATGCAAAGCCCAAATTTCAGTTTTTGGCACATGGAGGGTAGCCAATTAGAGCCAAGCTCATGCTCGGGGTAAGGCTCTGCCAACATATGTACTTATCCAATCACTCCGCCAATCCCCAAGCACTTATATATTCACTATACACTCCCCTTGCAGTACTCTAATGATACAGTCTCTACCCATGTAGTTATACAATGACCCAGACAAAGATACAGAACCAAAGTCTTCCCCACAGCCTGAGGTAACATGGTTGCGTGCGCTGTCCACAGCACAATGTAATGTGATAGGGCCCAGGGGCATCATGCATACATAATGAACACACGTACACAGTTAGATAGATAGTGGAACTGGGAAGGGGCACGCTCGGCGCCTTTTTATTATTAGGGTCACATGTCCAGTGACGTCTGTGCTGGATGCGTGTGGGGTGAGTTTCAGCCAGCCCTCAGGGAATGGTTGGTGCTGGCAACAAGTACAACAGTAATCATTGGATCACACACAGAAATTCAATCATAAAGGGTCTATGACTTGTACTGCACTGAGGTATGGGCACCAGATGTGAAATAACACACAAAAGATTCTATCATAAAGGGTCCATGACTTGTGAGGCACTGAGGTAGGGGCAGCAGATCTGAAATCATACACAAAAGATTCTATCATAATGGGTCCATGAGTTGTGGTGCACTGTGGTAGGGGCATCAGAAGCATTCAGCATGTGCGCAGCCAGCGATGATGCGTGGTGCGGGCGGGCCGCACTGGGAGCAAGGTCTGTTGCCTACTGGACTGCGTCATCTGCAATTGCGACTCGATCTGAATGGTGAGCCCTGTTGTCCACAGTGTAGATCGAAGGCAGTAGTCAGCACAGACATCGAGGAATGCTTGTTGTCACTTCCTCTTGACAAAATCCGAGGACATAGAGTACAGTTGACTCTGCAATTAATAAATCAAATTTGAATTTGAATTGTGAGCTCTGCTATCCACAGTGTAGACTGCCATTCAGTGTTCCTGTGGACTTGCAAGATTTATTTGGTCATTGCACTAAAGCTACAACTGATAAAAAACTGGTTCTTGAAGCAAGGATAATAAAAGGATATTGTTTGGATACACTTGGAGGACATTGATTTTGATTTTGGTGCACCTTCCCTTTTGTACATGGATTACGTTATAATTTAATTGTGAGCCCTGATGACCGCAGTGTAGACCGGAGGCAGTGGTCAGCAAGGGCCCACAGCCATGTGTCGTTGACTTGAGCTGCATAGTGTTAGTGGTACCTGAAGCGATTATGCGTGGTCCGGGCAGGCCGCACTGCATGCAATGTCTGTTGCCTACTGGACTGTGTCTTCTGCAATCGCGACTCAATCTGAATTGTCAGCCCTGCTAACCGCAGTGTAGGCCAGAGGCAGCAGTCAGCAAGGGCCAACAGCCAACGGCGTTCACTTGAGCTGCAAAGAGTTAGTGGTAAATAAAGTACTTAGCGTGTTTGCAGCCAGCGATCATGTGTGGTCTGGCGGGCCGCACTGGTAGCAATGTCTTTTGCCTAATTAATTCTGCCTCAATAAGGCCACATGGCGGTGACTTGTGGTGCACAGAGTTATTGGTACCTGAAGAACTCAGCGTGTGCACAGACAGCGATGATGCGTGGTCCGGGCGGGCTGCACTGGTAGCAATGTCTTTTGCCTAATTAATTCTGTGTCAATAAGGCCACGTGGCGGTGACTTGTGGTGCACAGAGTTAGTGGTACCTGAAGCACTGTGCGCAGCCAGCGATTATGCGTGGTCTGGGCGGGCCGCACTGGTAGCGATGTCTTTTGCCTAATGAATTCTGCCTTAATAAGACTACGTGGCGATGACTTTTGGTGCAGTGAGATATGGCACCTGAAGCACTCAGCGTGTGCGCAACCAGCAATGATGCATGGTCCGGGCAGGCCACACTGGGAGCAATGTCTTTTGCCTAATGAATTCTGCGTCAATAAGGCCACGTGGCGGTGACTTGTGGTGCACTGAGTTAGTGGCATCAGAAGCATTCAGCGTGTGCGCGGCCAGCGCTGAAGCGTGGAGCGGGCAGGCTACACTGGGAGCAATGTCCGTTGCCTATTGGACTGCGTCATCTACAATCACGACTCAATCTGAATTGTGGGCCCTGCTGTCCGCAGTGTAGATGGAAGGCAGTAGTCAGCGCAGACATCGAGGAATGCTTTTTGTCACTTCCTCTTGACAAAATCCGAGGACATAGAGTACACTTCTCTCTGCAATTAATAAATTAAGACTCAATTCAAATTGTGAGCTCTGCTGACTGCAGTGTAGGCGTATGGAACAAAAGATGAAATATGTATGGTTACATTGTCGAAATCTGTAGGTTTCAGGGGCGTTATAGTTGGTTGCCTACTGGACTCCGAAATTAGTGAATCAAGATCGAATTTGAATTGTGAGCCCTGCTGACCGAAGTGTAAACCAGAGGTAGCGGTCAGCAAGGGCCCACAGCCATGTGGCATTGACTTGAGCTACACAGAGTTAGTGGTACCTGAAGTACTCAGCATGTGCGCAGCCAGTGATGATGCATGGTTCAGGCAGGACGCACTGGGAGCAATGTCTTCTGCCTAATGAATTCTGCGTCAATAAGGCCACGTGGTGGTGACTTGCAGTGCACTGAGTTAGTGACATTGGCACCTGAAACACTCAGCATGTGCGCAGCCAGCGATGATGTGTGGTCTGGGCGGGCCGCACTGGTAGCAATGTCTATTGCCTAATGAATTCTGCCTTAATAAGGCTATGTGGCGATGACTTGTGGTGCAGTGAGATAGTGGCACCTGAAGCACTCAGCATGTGCGCAGCCTGCGATGATGCGTGGTGTGGGTGGGCCACACTGGGACCAAGGTGTGTTGACTACTGGACTGTGTCATCTGCAATTGCGACTCGATCTGAATGGTGAGCTCTGCTGTCCACAGTGTAGATGAAAGGCAGTATCAGCGCAGACATCGAGGAATGCTTTTTGTCACTTCCTCTTGACAAAATCCTAGGACATAGAGTACAATTCTCTCTGCAATTAATAAATTAAGACTCAATTCAAATTGTGAGCTCTGCTGACTGCAGTGTAGGCGTATGGAACAAAAGATGAAATATGTATGGTTACATTGTCGAAATCTGTAGGTTTCAGGGGCGTTAAAGTTAGTTGCCTACTGGACTCTGAAATTAATGAATCAAGATCGAATTTGAATTGTGAGCCCTGCTGACCGCAGTGTAAACCGGAGGTAGCAGTCAGCAAGGGCCCACAGCCACGTGGCATTGACTTGAGCTACACAGAGTTAGTGGTACCTGAAGTACTCAGTGTGTGTGCTGCCAGTGATGATACATGGTTCGGGCAGGCCGCACTGGGAGCAATGTCTCCTGCCTAATGAATTCTGCATCAATAAGGCCACGTGGTGGTGACTGCAGTGCACTGAGTTAGTGCCACTGGCACCTGAAGCACTCAGCATGTGCGCAGCCAGCGATAATGCGTGGTCAGGGTGGGCCGCACTGGCAGCAATGTCTTTTGCCTAAATAATTCTGCCTTAATAAGGCTATGTGGTGATGAATTGTGGTGCAGTGAGATAGTGGCACCTGAAGCACTCAGCATGTGCGCAGCCTGTGATGATGTGTGGTCCGGGCGGGCCGCCCTGGGAGCAATGTCTCTTGCCTACTGGCCTGTGTCATCTGCAATCGCGACTTGATCTGAATTGTGAGCCCTGCTGTCCGCAGTGTACATGGAAGGCAGTAGCCTGTACAGACATAACTCTGCGGAGCTGTGCTGCTGGGTTTGCAGGGGGCCTATGTCAAGTAGGCCGGCAGTCATGGTGGCAGCCTCATGGCAGGGTGCGGGCCACCGCTCTGGCAGACCTGTTGGCCTTCCAGAAGTGAACCACGCCTAGAGCCCTGGCCTATTTATTCAAACTTCTACGTTAGAGTGGCGTACGTTGGACCAGCCCACTCCGCTTACGGTTCCGCTTACTGGGGATTACGACACACCTACATGACCGAGATCTTCTCCACTGCCTGAGGTAACATGGTTGCTTCCACTGTCCACAACAGTACAAGCACCAGCAGTATATGTACACATGGGGAGGTCTGTGCTTTGCATAGTGAGGTCTGTCCAGCACATTACCACAACACTTGATATTCTGTGCATTGCTATTAATGAGTGTCTTGCCTCCTTCACACATACTTCCAACATCTCCAACATTCAGCTATTGTGTGGCTGAGGGGCCATGCCATTTTGGGAAGGTCCCCTGTTCTGTTCTGCACTGCCTCAGTGGTAGTAGGGGGGAGTGGTCCGAGGGGGAGGTCCTGGAGGTGGTGGCAGTGGGTGTTGTGGCCTTCTTGGGTGTCGGAATTGCATGATCAGTAGTTCTATGACATGTGTTGTTCTTCAGATCTGGTTCTGGGCTGGACTCCCTTTCATACTGTATGTCGCCGTCCTGCTTTACACCAGTAGAAGGCAGATGTTAAATTCCTACTGCTAAGGTGGCTTATCCCATGTTTTTGGATCGCATCGCAGATTTCGCTGGTTGTTGAAAATATCGGAAAGTGGTGTTTTCATGGTTTTTTTTGCACTGGAAAACCTATTCTGCATATCATTAGCGTTAGTTGTTGCTCTCATTGGTAGCGATGTTTTTTTGAGGAAGCTATCGCTGGAAAACTGGCGATATTGGCAGTTTTCACCAGGTTGAGAATGGGATGATAATTCTTTTGCTGCGTAAAGTGCTGAAAACTCAGCAATACGTTTTTGAGACTACACCCCATCTTTTTTAAAATGTTCTCGTCCGGATCCGTGCACCCAGCTACTTAAAAAAAAAAAAATACTAATCATTTTTGGGCCATGGGGATTTTTGTGGGATACCCTGAGCAGGCCTAGTGGGGTCAGGGTGTTTGTACCCTGCCCACTTTTCTTGATTTTTCATCTTTTTTATTGCGATTCGCATGTAGTTACAACAAGGACTTAATAAACACAAGGGCTCATTTTAAAGTCATCCTATAACCCTACAGTTGGGACTTATCGCCAATTTATCGGCAGTTTAGTGCAGCAAAAGTGGCGAAAGAATTATTGCCCCATTCTCAAGTCGGTGCACACTGCCACAGTGCCCATAGGCTGACGGTACCAACACAGTGGACAATCAACATCGTTATGCAGACAAAGCTGCTGGCTGTGCTGCACCTGTTGGCCTCTGGTATCTTCCAACTAACAACTGCGAGAGTCGGAGGAGTCTCACAGCCAGCCCTATTAAACTTCTCCTCACACGTCTTGGATGCATGTCTACAAAAGCAAGTTAGGGCCCCTGCATCCGCACCACCCGCTCATCCAATACGTAGTATTCCTGCACAATCGACCCCAATACCAGGCGTTGCTTGACACCTCTGTGCTCCAGATCCAAGATTGTAGTCACTGAAATGGGGGGGGGGCACCAGATCATGAAGTCTAGTAGTCAACAGTAGTGGAAAAACAGTACTTTATTAGAAAAACGTAAATTAACAACACACAACTATCAGACAATGAGTGGCATTGCCAACAGGGAACATTAACTTGTGGATCGAAATAACTGTAGAGTGTCTTGGAAATCTCAAAACTCCGTATTCAGAGACCTGTTGGATAAATGAAAGCGTTAGTATGGTCACAAACGTAATATGGTATAATGTATTGCACTTGGACAAACAGGAATGCATACAGGTATGATCAATCATGCACAAAAAGACCGTAACAGAAGCTTGTGTAGTCGTAACCTTCGTAGGAAAGAAAAGGAACGTTACAACCACACGAGCTTCTGTTACGGTCTCATTATGCAGGATTTATCAGACCTGTAGGGTTTGTTTCAGCTTGATACACCTGCATGTTCACTTCACCTACACTGCACAGAAACAACTGGAGACCAAGCAAGCGAACCACGTCATAGCAGCCTTCCTGCACATGTTGGAGGCAACTGACTACACACATGTACTACTTGAGCCCCGTGCCGACACTACACACAATCACCGCAACAGAAACCACATGCATTCCAACAATGTGCAGGCAAAACTGGATCACCTGGCCCTGTACACTAATGTCATCTCAAACTTCTCAGGCAGTGTGCATGATTCTTACATCTTTCGCAAACATCCCAGCCCTGGTCCCCAGACCAGTCTGCCGCCCAGCGATGACTGCCCGACCCTATGCACCCAAACCTCAATGCTCAACTGCCACCACCGGCGTGTGCCCAAGAGGTCCCACCACATTACAGAGAAACCTCCTCAGCCGTCGCTGGATTCTGCAGCACAGGCCCCCAGCACATCCTGCTGCACAGCGCCGAGGAGTCAAGTCTGTACAGCCAGCTGCCTTTGGCGTACACGCGGTTCAGCTGAGCTCACAATTCAAATCGGATCTTGATTGCCAGGAAAGCGTATCGAGGCCACGCATCATCGCAGGCTGCACACCCGCTCAGCTCTGGTGGCACTAACTCAGTGCAGCTCAAGTCATCCCCACGTGGCAGGGGGCCCGTGTAGGCCAAAATGCCTTGGCTGCCATCAGCTCTGTGCAACTCAAGTGATCGTCACGTGGCAGGAGGACAGTGTCCGGCAAAGTGCTTTGACTGCCACCATCTCTGTGCACCTCAAATCATTGCGAGATTGTGGGAGGCCCGTGTCAGTCAAAGTGCCTCGCCTGCCACCAACATAATAAGCACATGGACACACCCAGATAGAGAGTGAAAATAGCGTTGAGCACGTGCGCCTGGCCCTTTTTATTGGCAGGATCACATGTCCTGTGATGCCTGTGCTGCATGGGTGTGGTATGGGTGTAAAGCAGCCATGAGGAAGTGGCTGTGGCAAGCTGAGAACTAGACCTGTGATCAGCAAATCACTACAGGGAAGACCTGGGACATGTAGCGTTGTAGTTCCCTTCCTGTAAGTGTAAGCGGAGTGGGCAGGCTGAAACATGCATCCTTCACGACTTTACCAATATGGCAGTTTGAATCCGCACACCCACTGAGATAGGTACATGATGGGTGAGCGACTCCACTTTTTTCTCCCCCCAAAAATATGTATTCATTAATATTTAGGAAAATAGGAGACATTATATTATTTTCATAACAAACAAAAAAAAGTACAAAAGCTATTTTTTGGATATTAAAGTTACAAAATATCACCCAAAAAAAATCTAAATTACTGAAAAAACCATAGCTTTAATGAACATTATAATTCAAAATTAGCATTTAAAAAACCTTTCAAATTCACTGAAAAAAACATAGGTTTCAGGGACGTTATGGTTAGTTGGACATTTCACTCGTACAAAACCAGAGAAAGTCAGCCATTATAGTTAGTTCAGCTAACTATAACTCGTGCCCCCACAATGCACTGCTGATGACATCACATATTACATCATTCATGACATGGTCAGTGACATCACTGATGACATCACTGATGACATCTCAAATGACATCACTGATGACATCATCCAGTGACTGTGTTTTTATTTAAAGTTTAACTAATCAACATTTGCCTTTGCAAATGGGAGTCAGTTTTTTTAAAAAGTTGTGCCTTTTCTTTGTAGAAGCACATATCGCTTCAAAAATATACTTACCGTCAGTGGCCTCCAGCATCAATCTGGGGCAGGGTGAAGGGTGAAGGGTGAGGGGGAGTAAAAAAAATTAGAAAAAAACATACCTGCTTGCAGCGTCTCTCCTCCACGTCCCTTGTCATCTCTCTTGGCCAGAACCGGAAGGAGAAGCACCTGGTTCCCCATTGCAAATCACAACACTGCCATGCAGGGTTGTGATTGGCTCCCCTAAGTCAATCACAAGGATGCAATGTAGTGTTGTGATTCGTCTGAATGGAATGGTTTGGCGTTCAGACAGGCGGTGGAAGCCTGGGCATGTTCTCCCCCTGCTCCTGTGTGAGCAGCCTGGTCCCACCCCACCCGCAGAGCTGCAGCAGCAGGAGAACATAAAATGCTAATAAAATCAAGCTATTATCATTTTATGTTTCCTTTATTTCACTGCTGCGCCATAGTGGAACGATGCTCCTCTGCCTTAGAGGTGGCACCTTCACTGCTTACCATGTGGGAATGAGAAGGCACCACTCCATATGTCAGGGATTGCCAATAGTGCGTTGACTAGTTAATATTTATTGGCAAAGGTTGTTGCTTGACCACCCCCACCCCCATATCCACTCAAGGAATGGTCATTTATTTTGTGGTTTTAGTTTTCTACAGCACAACCCTGTCCTTAGGACATCAGAGTGCTGTACAAGAAAACTATATAACATTACTTTTTTTCAGGCAAGGGGGTAATTTTTGAAAAATGACCTATTACTACATAAGTCACATTGCAAAATGAAAATGGAAAATAAGCCTAAGCAAGGGCAATAGGTCTGATTTTAATGTTACTTGTATTGCAGGTATCACAATAACACATACAGAATGGCTATAACAATGCTGGGCAAAAAGGGGAAACAACCATTACAACGCAGTCATTACAACACACTACCTTTACAATGCAGTCATTACAACGCAACATCCTTTACATCGCATGCCGTTACAACACAGCCATTACAACACATGTCACTACAACGCATGCCATTACAACGCATGCCACTACAACGCATGCTATTACAATGTATTATAAGGTAAGTAATGGGAAACAGTAATTTTTACCCCTACACTATCCAACACTTACCCTCCTGTTGCATTCACTGGAGTCGGAATAGTAATTTTTACCCCTACACTTTCCAACACTTACCCTACTGTTGCACTCACTGGAGTGGGAATAGTAGTTTTTACCCCTACACTATCCAACACTTACACAACTGTTGCCCTAAATGTATTATGCATTGTAATGGTATGCGTTGTAATGCTATGCATTGTAATGGAATGTGTTGTAAGTGTAGTTTCTAAAAATGCGTTGTAATGGCATGTGTTGTAAAATCATGCATTGTAATGGATGATGCGATGTAAAAACTGCGTTGTAAAGGCATGCGTTGTAAAAGTTTGCGTTATAACGTGTCCTATTCAGCAAAAAGTAACAAAAAGCATTACTTTTTGTCTAGAATACATATCGGACATCAGGGCCTCATTACGATGACGGTCGAAAAGCATTCCAACCGACCCCTTGTCGGACTCAGTTCTGACTGACTCAGGGTTCGGGGAGTCCGACCAAATGATTGCGATGTCTCCGAGCACCGTTTGGTCGAACTCCCATTGACTTCAATGAGTGTCTGTGTTCCGACTGACAACACAGGCTTCCATTGAAAAAAGGGGCGGTTACGGAAAACCTTGCACCCTGTGGCGGGCACACCATTGTGCCTACCAGACTGTGCAGGGTTGTAAAGAGGGGTCCCATAGACACCCCCACAGGCCCCAACCAGTGCCTGCTACGGGCCCCCAAAGTCAGTATCCTACAGCCGTTTCGTGTCACACGGACCGATTCGGAAAGGCTGTTGGAATCCAACATCGTAATACATCGGTTGGAAGCGCAGCCAATAGACCTGTACAATTTGGATCCAACCAATTTGGAGTCTCCGTATGCCGGTCAGAACTGAGTCAGAAAGACCGAATGGTTACCTTTCCATCATAATCGGTTGGTCAGAAATGTTTCCGAGTCGGTCGGAAACATAGGTTCTGACACGGGTTAGGAAAATCTGAATGCCATTTGGAGCCTTTCCGACCGACATCGTATTGAGGCCAATTGAATTGAATATGCCAAATGCACCAATGATTGCATGTAATTTTCAGATGTAAAATAGTTGTACATTCTTTCTAATGGAAGCACTTTCTAGAAGGTAGAATGATATATCAAATTTCAAATAACATTAAGGGTGTCAGGACATAACGCCTTCCATATTGGTTGCCTAAGAGAGAGACCTTAACTTGAGCCCAACTGGCACTGCTTAACAAAATTGAGGGCAGGATAAGAACCGAAGAGTGTTTCCAGTAGTTCATTGTATGACACATGAGTGGAAAGAGTGGCTTAAAATGAGAATTATCTCAAATCTCAATGATCATTTTGTTTGCTTTCTCAATTTAAGAAGGCCTTGCCGAAACCACTTTTTAGATTATTATAGAAGCACAGAGCGAGTGGTTGGGCAGTGGATCTCCTTACAAGAGTGAGTGGAAGGAGGAGGATTGGAATAATTCAAAGAGGAACAGTAGAAGACTCACAAGTATCTTACTTCTATGTTTAGGGTAAGTTGATTTTTGACTTTAAAGAAGTTGACACGCAGTGAATTATGACATTTGAGCTGGAGGGGGGGCAGTCTAGCTATTAAGGGACTTTGCTTGGCCAAATAAATTTTTTTGAAAAATTCACAAGTATTAGACACATATGTAAGGCCAAATGGAAACTAGAGACAATTGTAAGACCTAATGAGACAATAACGAGCTTCCTCCATGACTAGATCTGTATGATTTGAGAAACCCAAAAGGGGGAACAATTGAACAAAGAGAAGTAGTCTTTGCATAGTAAAGGTTGTTATGAGTTAAACAGTCTTTCTACGGCAGATTTACAAGCTCCCTGCACCACCAGTACATCACATTTTGCGACGTACTGGTGGAGAATTTGACTGCTCCATATTTACAAGGACAGGAGAAGCTACCCTGCATGACTTTTCCTGTTCTTGTAAATATGGCACCTTTACACGCAGCACTTTGCATGAAAGGGGCGTTCCACGGGTGTTGCTGTGGGTGTTCCCATGCAACACCCATAGAACCAGACATATTTCCAGATTTACAAGGAATCGTAAATCTGGAAATGCGTCTGAAGCTACGCCTCCCCAGCGGAGGCATAGGGAGGCGCAACGAGGAGAAATGTTTTAATTTCTCCTTGTATTTTCCCCTTTCAATGCATGCTGCATTCTACAGCACACATTGAAAGAGGAAAATGCCTGTAGTGGTGGTTTTTGTGCAGGAAGGTTCCCCTTCCTGCACAAAAACAATCTCCCTATGACGCAGGCAACCTTTCACCATGGTGCAAGGGTGCCTGCGCCGACGCATGAGAGCTGTTTGTGCGCCAGCACAGGGAAGAACAGAGGAATGAGACATATTATTGTAAATATGTCGCATTCCTATGCTCTGGAAGTGCCGCAGCGTGGCGCAGCCAAAGGGCTTGAGTTGCCGCACTGCGGCACTTCCTCATAAATCTGCCCCTAATTGTTTTCACAGTTAAAGGACAAGAGGTTTTGTTATTTTATCAATCAAGATACCTATTCCTTTCCTAGGTAGGAGAATAAGATAGGAGCAACAGAGTACTTATTATTGAAGTGTGAAATCCATAATTGAGCTCTCAACTGTCTATCTTTCCAAATTTCCCTCAGTTCAGCTCCCTTCCTACACATCCCCTCATTTAACCACACTTATCCTCTGTTAGATGCATATACAGATTGAGCACTGATGAAAGGTAGACCATGGGCAAGTACTGCTCCTAATAACCTTCTTCACGACATAGCCTGATAAAATTAAAGGTTAATTGTAAGAAACTGGGTTATTAGTTGTGGGGGGAGGAAGACCCAATCAGGCAACAACCACAATCATTGTTAGATGAACCTCAAAAGTCACCAAATTAGCCTGTGGTTATCTTTTTGTTAGCTTGCCACAAAAGCAGTCAGGTTTACTTAAAGGCAATGTATGACGTATTTGTGCAGTACACAAACAGAAATAAAGTGAAAAATACATAAGAAAAATCCCAAGCCAATTTAGAAATGTAGAGTACATTTTAATAAATACAATGATACCAAAACCACAACAATTCAATCAGTGAAGATATTGAATTTAAACGTTTTTTAGTAAAAATAGTATGAAGAGCACAAAGCACTAATTAGGTTTATCTGGTATCGCCAGACCAGGACAAAGTTCCAAGTACTGGACAACCGCAATGGAGCATGAGATGGAAACAAGGACCAGGGCAGTCCAGCTGAGTGTTGTACATTATATCCTTGATAAAAGGCTTTCCGTTGATTGGGTCAGTTCTGATCAGGAGCTGGGCATGCTGTGATGTGAAGTCTGTGTCGAGTTGCATTGTGCTGCATTGGTTCTCAGCAGGAGCTGCGAGGGCTACTATTCAAGGCCCTGCATCCAGTTGTGTCATGCTGTGCCAGTTCCAATGAGGGCAACGATCATGAGCAGTGCTGCGAAGTCCTATGGGAGGTGTAGTGAGCTGCATTAGATTTGATGGAACTCATGGTTAGGTAAAAACGAGTATACTCTGATGCCAACCAAAGGTCCTGTCTTTCATATCTGATAGCAAGGCAGTCCTTTAAGCAACAGCGCAGTCCTCTGGCACCAGGGCACTTTTTCTTCTGTAACTTCCACAGGTCCAGGACTGTTTTAATGAGTGGCTCAAGTGATCTAATATTTGTACCTGTCTCTGTGTCCTACCTCCCAGCTGGTTCTTGAATGTTCTTTTATCAAGTATCCAAACTGTGTGGGGATGACAGAAGGCAGGGCAAGCCAGAAATTAGGTTCCTCTGTGTGTGCAGGAGGTAAAGTCCTTTGAAGTGTAAGTGAGGTTGAGTACAGCTCCTCTTCAGTCATCCTGCTAGGATGGCTCATCCTGCCCACACCTAAGTCCCCTTTGTGTCACTGTCTGGAAGCAATCCACAAGCCCTAACACCAGAACCATTCACAGTTCTGTTACCCAGGAAACTGGCAGAAGGCACAAATAGTTGGGACAAGAATATGCCAAATTTTCTAAAAGTGGCAATTTTAGAATTCAGGCTTAAAATCTGACTTAACACCAAAGAGGATTTAAAGTTGCAGTTCATGTGAGTGTAAACATTACATTTCTATCTGCTTCCAATCCAAAGTTAGCACTTATTAAATGTAATAAGGTAACCCAGTGTTAGTCAATGGGAGAGATAGGACTTACAACAGTAAAAACATATCTAGGAGTTTTTCAATGCAGGACATGTGATAGTTAGGTACAAATCTCCCACTTTTAAATGGAATGCAGTCTGCCCAATGAGTCTACAGGGCTTATTTTAGGGGTGACCGATATGTATTAAAAAGGAAGAGTTAAGGCCTGGCAATAGGTTTATTTTGCATGGTGGAAATCACAGTTTAAAACTGCACTACAGGTTGCAGTGGCAAGCCTGAGGGATGTCTTAAAAGGCTACTTTAGTGGGTGCTGCAGGCCCTCTAGTAGAATTTTCTTTACAGGCCCTGGGTACATCTATAACAATTTACTAGGGATTTATGAGTAAATTAAATGTGGCAATTAGGAGTAGGCCAATTTTGCAATGTTTGAAGTAGAGATCACAAGCACTTTAACACTGGTTAGCAGTGGTGATCAGGCCATAGTCATAAAGTCAACAAAAACAAATAAAGAAACTGGAGAAGTGAAGGTAAAAAGTCTAGGGGAATAAAGCACCAAGGATATCAGGTCTAGCACGTATACTTCTCTGGGTGGAGCCAAAGCTCACTTTATGTTTATTTTTAAAAAATTTTAACAGTAGGTCTTGCAGACAGCAATGCTGTCGAGCCAGACTTAGAATTGAACGTTTGAACTAACTCCCTTCCTATTGCATTTTTCAGAATTCACAACGTAAATACCCTTTCTATGATATTTGTCATTGCGTTTACAATACAAAATCCTTTCCTATTTTATTTAACAGAAGGTTCTCAAGGCAAAACCTCTTGCTGTTGCTTTTGATAGATAGTTTTCAATGTAAAAAGTATTCCTATTGCTTTGTCAAATGGTTCACAATGTAACACCCTTTCCTATGGTATTGGCAAGGAGTCCACAATGTAAAATCCCTTCCTTTTGCATTTGGCAAAGTTCATAATATAATGTACATTACCATTGTATTTGAGAAATCTATTTCAAGAGGTCCCTCAGCAGTCAGAAGTTACTAGCCCCAATTGTGTCAGTGTGAATCACTCATGCCTAGTGTCCAGGGCCTTCTATACTCAAGACGCTCAAACTGGGACCAAGTGTCCCTTGTAACACTTGTTTCTAAGGGTAACTAGGGAGAGCAGTCTCAGGCTGACTTGGGGAGGAGCTGTGGACTAAAAACTCAGAACATAACATTGTACAGCATAATTGTGCAGCCAGTGCTTCACCTTTAAAACTGAAAACCTCTTTGTCACACACAATGAAATACTATAATGGAAATAACCAATATTTACAATATTTCAGTTGTAATTACAATTTGGGACCCCTTTTATAAGGAAATTGCAGATTAATCAGGGTGCAAATTAAGGACCCTAAAGAAATATCACAGGGGCAACTAAATTAGGAAATGTAGGCTGTAATTGTTATCTGAGAGGAGCCATGTGACAATTTGCACACCAACAAGCTCTAGTCATAAAAACCAACAATGGTCCTGTGTGAGCTTATTGGAAAGCATGGTGGCTTTTTACAGTCAAACAGACTTTAACAAGTCCTCATTATGTAAAATGAGAGGCCTACTACTTTTGTCAAAGTATTTAAAAATCAATAAAGAAGGCCTATAGACTTGACTGTGAACATAACCATGGCCATGCTTTCTTTGCCTAGACAGATCCATCAACATTTTAGTCAGATCAAAAGCATACATTGACTTGAATATGTATGGCACCATTCCCAAAGGTAAAGTTATAATTGAATGAATCTCCATAGATAAATGTACCTTTACAGTATATAGTAAATGTACTACTATAGGCTAATCACCCTTTTCAGGCAGAGCTTACAATGTAAGGTTTCTGCCTATAGTGTTTGGCAAGGAGTTCAAAGTGTAAAGTCCCTGTATATCGTATTTGCCAGAGAGCTCTCACTGTAAATCCAATTCCTATCATTTTTAGCAAGCAGTTCAATGCAAAAACTCTTTCTAGAACACTTGTCATGGAGATCACAATATGAGATTCCTTCCTCCCAAGGAAAACCTCTTCCTACTGCATTAGAAAATACTTGTGACAAAGCCTTAAGGCCATGAAATAACAATTCACTCATAAAGGTCCACTGACTTTGACATATGTTTTTTCATGTTAAATAATTCAGTCCTACTAACTTTGTCAAAACCTCTCACAATAAACAATTCAGTCTTATGGCATCTGGCATAACATTTACCAATGAGGCTTACAGACTGGCGTGTTGCTATAACCAACTCAGCTCTACTGTATTGATCAGAATCTCTGCAATGCAAGCACTCACTTTCAGCAAACACACAACACTTCTGCCCAATCAAATCCAGTGGGGAGGAAGAGCAATGTGTATGTGGATCCAAAGCCCCTCTCTCAGCAGTGCAGCGAAGATGTATTTTTTCATGGCTCACCTAGGGTTTGGGAACAGCTGTTCTATCAAGTCACACCAAAATATAAAAGAATACATTTGGAAAATGTCCCTAACAGTAAGCACACCCAACTTATGTCAAGAATACATATTGCATTAGTGCTAACTACCATACAAGCAGTGTATCAAAGGCTACTTTTCTACAGAGTTGCTAGATGGGTTTAGTAATATCAAAACACATCATTGCACAATCACACCTGGCAAACAACTGTTTAAATAACATGGCCATAAGAAAACCTTGAGCTTTGATGGTTTTCTGTTTTTGCTGATGTTTTTGATTTGTTATTGCTGCCTCGCATGTCTCTTTGCTTCATCCAACAAAAGTCAAATACATCTTGTTGTCTAAACATAGGCAGCCTGCTTCAGCCATTACCTTGTTTGGGTCAGTCCCCTTCAGTCAATGTTTGATTGAAGTGTCCTACATGTTTTGACTTTAGCCCATAGCATTCCACCCACATTTTCATTTTGAATCTTTTTTATGTGCATCAATACTATTCCTCGCAGGTGTTTGTGTGGAATTCAGAGCGACTTGCAGCTGCCCTCCTGCTACAAGACCAAGTGGCGTCCGCTGAAAACAATCACATTAAAATCCATGCGTCGTATGACACCACGTTAGCATTTAAAGTGTTATTTTTTTCTTTTTGAGGATATAGTGAGAAATGATAAACTGTCAATTGGTTTCCAAAGCATGGAATAATGTGCCCAAGCCTATGTAGTGATGCTACTGCATATCTCAGAGTGGATCAGGTCAGAATACACAAGCACGAAGATGCAATCTAGTCCATGTTGGGAACGACTCTGTTTACTGCCAGGGGGTAACACCTTAACTCCCATACAAAACTATCATCTCCCTTAGAATTCTTGTAACCTTGTATCCTGAAGGAAATTGCACACAAAAAACCCTCTAGTTCTTTGTAGAGCTGTATATAAAAACAAATGCTCAGAAGCAGTTGTGAATACTGTGCATATTCTTTCTTACATTTATGCATTAAAGTACTTAATCACCCTTTGTACCTCCTGGAACATGCAATTTCCCCCAAAACATTGGGCAAGATGTACAAAGCCTTTTTGAGATTGCAATTGGCCCAATTTGCGAAATCGGACCACTTGCAAATGCAAATAGGCATTTCAAATGAACAAACACCGAAATGGCATTCGGTAACCTGTTACCAAATCGCAATTTGGGTTTACGAATCAATATTTGGAAGGGGCATGTTTAGTGCGTCCCTTACAAATACCAAACTGCATTGGTATGTGGGAATGTTTTGTATCCGAAATGCAGTTGCAAAACATTTGCACTTTACAGCTAACTCAAAGTTGGTGGCAACACATTCGCAAATGGGAATGGGTCCTAAAGGGTCCCCTTCCCTTTTGAGAATGGTTGAAAAAGTATTTTTCAAGAGCAGACAGTGGTTCAAGGGAAAATGGGCCTCATTTAAAACAAGCATTGGCATAGCCAATAGGTCTCGCGTTTGGAACCTTATAAGTATTTAGTTATGCAGCACAATATCCTTGGTGCAAGAACATCAACTGTTGCATGGCTAAACACCTTTAAGGTCCCAAAGGCGAGACCTATTGGCTATGCCAATGCTTGTTGTTATTCCACCCTGCATTCCACAGAAGAACTAAAAAATGCAACAGACATTTCAGGAAGCACTGATCCACGATTTGCCATGTCAGTCAGAGGTGGGAGCAGTGGCGTAACATAGGACCCCGTGTGGGAGACCACTACAACGGTGGTCTCTAAGCAAAGACATTGAAACATATTTGCGTTTGCTGCCCTACAGCTGCTGACCTGGACTGCATGGGATGAAAACATGTCTGCATCTCCACAAAGACAAGCACCAGTACCCTTGCATACTCTATGTCGTGGAGCCACCATACACACAAACATCAGCAACACAGGAAAAAAACCCATTTTGAACATAAACTTGGCACATGCCCATACCACCAAATCAGAAAATAAACAAACATGATGGAACCATAAAATATGCTTTTTAATTCCCTACAATGTTATAATAATTATGTTTACTGTATTCTAATGTTTAACGAAGCATTGCACGGATAAGTCACACAAATTATGAGTGGGCTTTTCAATATCAGGACCAAGCACAATGCTGAGCAATCACTTAACCGATTTTATATACATATGTTAAAAATAGAAAAAGACAGAAGAAGTTATTCAAATTTTGCCACAGGCATCAATTATAAGCGGCAATCCAGAAGCAATGTCAAACACGACAATGTGATTAAATGTTGAAACACACAACGTCTTACTGGGAAAGTGGCCTAGACAAACTAAAAAGCTGGATCAGAAAATACCTCCGACAAGAAAGCTGCGCTCTGCCACTTGTAACTAAATGAAAATCAAATGGCACCACTGTGGCCGACCAGCTGACTCGCCGCTAAACTAAGTACTGTTAAACATATGTACAGTGCTACCATACCAACCAAAAGATAGACAAGCAGCACAAGACATGTTTTAAGAAGGATGCGGAGTTCAGGAACACACATCGTCAGCTACAATACCTCCTTAATAGTCTCTCCGGCTGTGTGCCTCAAAGCAGCCTAGCGCTGCCTAGGGCACTTTATACAACAAACATTGAGCGCAACTTGAAAGCAGAAATAACTTTGACCCTAAAATCGTCAATGCCCCCTCTGAAGCATGTACCATGTGAACAACCATTTAGAGAACTAAAAAAAACAAGGAAAGGCAGAAGTACAAACAAGAAAGCAAATAAATTAAAAACATTTAAGGTACTTACTGTTCAGTATTGTGACAGGAAAAGCATTGCCAAGAATGTGAAATGTCTTTGTTTGGATGTTGGTGACATTAAACTGTATGTATTGGCTTTCCACTACGCCAATAGGGCTCCCAGGGGGAGCATGTTCAGCGATCTCTTCAGGCACTGTCACTTAAAATTAAAAATTAATAATGGCCAAATCAACACGTGGCTGTAAGGGATGGACAGACTGGTCGATTTGAAGGTTTCGAGGCCACACTGCGGGCCCACACAACTCGCCCTTTCACTTACTACTCGGAAACAAACAAAGGAGTTAGTGAGGATGGGGTGGGCGGAATTTGCAAAATCCACTTTCGTAAATTATCGCGAAAATGTTCAAAATTATCGCAAACAAGCGGAAATATTGCGAAGATGCGGAAGTTTTTTTCCCGCATGTTCGCGAGATTTTCTGCATGCTTGCGGGTCGCCAACTTACCCATGTGGTTGCTCGCGGACGCGGCCATCTTGTTTTGAGTTGTCTCGCGGTGCATGATCGCGAGAAGAAAGACGTGATCGCGCGACGCATGACGTCACTGCGGGCGCGAACTGTCGCGAGACAGCGCAAATGGTAAAAACAATACAACATCTCATGGAGAGCGCGACCGGATCAAGAAAACTTGTCGGCGAACGCAGGGATTCAGGTAAGGCGATCGCGCGCGCGCGAGAATGTATTATTTTACAGCGCGAGCAAGAAACAAATTATCGCCAAGCTGCGGAAAGCGGAAATTTTGACATTTTCGTGCTCTCCGCGGAACGCGAAAATGTCAAATTATCGCATTTTCCGCAAACGGAACGAAATTTTCGCCCAGGCTTAGTGAGGAAGTCGCAACTGCCACACAGCATGCCAGAAAAATAGCCGGACGAGGCGGTGCGAAAAACGGGAAATAAAAGGAAGGGATATAGGAAAGAGAAAAATGGGGCAAAGTAAATAAACAGGGATGGTAACGGATCGAAAGTGATGGGGAAGAACAGAGAGGTTGGGAGAAGTGCGGGGAGGACCCTAACTGGGGTTTGGAGTAAAGAGCTGCAAGGGGGGGAATGGAGGTGTGTGTTGAATGAATTATAGAAAGGTTGGGAACTTGTCGATGGTCCGGAAAATGTGGCGAGAGAGCGTAGAATTAAATATCACAGTGAAAAGGAGAAAAGTAAAAAATGCATCGAAAAATAACAGCAGGAGGGGGTTCTCAAGGAATAAAAAATCGAGAGCCAAGGGGCACTTGCTAATTACGTGGCTAGGCAACAAGCGTACAGACAAGCCTTGTACGCGCGGCCGTGAAAGTACGCGGCCGCGCAGCCGTGAAAGTACACAGCCGCGTGGCCGTGAAAGCGAAAGTGATGGCAGGGACGCGTTCTGTGATGGGGAGGGGCAGAGCGAGGCTCTTGGGAGAGCAAGGCTTAATGACCCATGAAAGCCACATGGCGGCTGCGTGCGTGTACTCGCTCGTGAACGCAAGCTTGAGGCCAGGAAAAGAATGTGGTAGCACTTTGAAAAGCCACTAACTAAATGTCTCACAGGGCAGCGCATGCGCTGTCCCAGCGAGACCTAAAACAAAAAAAAAGATTGCTTTGCTTAAAATTAATCACGGGGGTGTGGCCAAGATGGAGGCAGGGTTGGACGTGTTTCCCGACTGCTCCATCCCACCGCCTTTCAAAGCACATTTTAGTGCCCACTGGCTGACTCCTGGAGACCCCCGGGGATCAGTATAGGCACCGGGTAGCAGGAGGCGCAACCTGGCCCACATGCAGACGAGCAGCATCGGGCAAAACCAGAATATCCAAGGCCATGCCTGACGGGGAGGCAAAGACCGGCTGACAAGGAGTGAGGCCTGGTCTTTTCCGGGCCTGAGGGGCCGTATGAAGTAGACCAGATCCCGGTGGCTCCCCGGGCACAGCAGAGTGACACCGGAGGAAGGGAAATCCAGGGGACCTTGGGTGGGAACGCATGGGGCCCCTGTCATGGACTCCCACAGGAGCGTCAGGCGATCAGACTGGGTGCCGCCGGGGTCTGTGGGCCCCAGCTAGGCCCTAAAGAAGAAGGAGCTGAGGGGCGGAGAGTGCGTTTCTCAAGCGCCCCCCCAAAAGCAAAGATCAGCCCAGTTAAAGAAGAGGAGTGCACAGGCACCGGAGAGCCGACCCAGGACCTCCGTAACAAAGCTCCAGGACGCTGCGCCTTGGAAGTGGCAGGGCGCGGCTGCGGCCTGTTGTCGGCGGCCTGCCCCTGTTATATTCCATATAGGTACCCTATATAGGCACAGGTAACATTGCAACCTTCCACCTATATTCTTCCTTGCATGACGTTTCTTAGGGACTGACCTTTTGCATAGATACGACACAGCATTCAGAATGAGGTATTCCCTAAGTTCAAATCTCATACATTATGCATGAGGTTTCTTGGAAGCACAGCAAGACTACCATCGCCTGTATAATATCTCTATATAAAGTAGGACCCCTGGGGAGACATATGGGTATAGATACATCATGTCTTGCTTAGAAAGACAGAGGAGACCGAGACTTCCCAGCTGACACACTGACCAGAGATGCTGAGGTTCCTGCATGCAGACACTACAGCTCCCTTGCGGGGTGTCCGACTCGAGACCAGGACGGGGTCCCATATTCTCTCATTCTCAGGTAATGGGGTTGACTAGATCCTAGAGGGATTCTTGGCATAACACCTACATAGATGCTAGGTACATTTAGGTACATCTAGTTAGGGAGACATCGTAGGGGTACACACTTTTTGTCATGTATTTTATGTACTCATGATTACTGCAAAATGGTAGAACTGTTCAATCCCTTTACTTTCATAGTACTGCTAATCATATTTCTCTGCTACTGTCTAATGGTTGTTATAGCTCATCTCTTCTACACTAGAATAACAATTGTTCAATAAATCCTTATTGACAAAATGCCCTGTATGTTTATTCTGTGTATCTGTGAGACAAACTAAATGAGCACGAGTGACTGGGCGAAAGGTAGTATATTGTTTGCACGATTCTGAGGGATCAGGGATGTCATGAGGCAGCCAAAAACTATTCTCTCCCTGATAAAAGGAGATTCTTGTGGCACTGTGAGCTAGCTGATACAGACAGGCTACCCTACCGGTGGGGGTGCACAGAACCAGTCTGTCACTAATCCCACAGTTTATGTTATCCAAACTTTCAGATCCTGTATAAGGTATATAGGAACTACACGACACCCCGGCTGAGCTGTGTGGTTCTGCTCGGCTGGCCCCAGGGCCAGGACGGTGATGGGGCCCCAGGGCCTACAGCTCGGCCCTGAAGAGAGCGCTACAATCTGCCTGATCACATCAGCGGTGAGTGAACAGCATCCCTGCATTGCCTCCCCCCTTGGACATTAATAGACTTGCGGTGCATTGGGGGATCCCTCGGCATGTGGGGGAGTCAAGGGATGGAGGTAGCCTCTGCCATCTCATGGACCCCACTTGCCAAGCACTAAGGTGGGACTGATACTGGGACCAACGGCGGCCCTGGGCCTCCAGGGATATCAGGAATTAGAGCCCTGAGGCATGCGGTGGGCCTCGGATACGCTCCAGGCTAGGATTGGGGCCTGCACCACGTGGCCAGCCTCCAGCTACTGAAGACCCCCACTCAAAAGGAAGGTGCAGCACAGCATAGAAGACTACCCTGAGGAGCGGGGGCTCCCTCCCCCCTCAGTGAACACCTACAGCGCAGTGATACAGGTGGTGCTGTAGGATGGTAATGAGGCCCTCTGCTCTCATACAGGCACAGGGCTATTTCAATGGGTGGTAGTCTTGGGAGTAACGCCCAGCAAGGAAGCCCAGTGTAAAGGAACTGTGGGATCGGTGTAAGCCTACAACACTATCCCCTCCAGGTCAGGAAGACCCGCAAAAACCGGCTAACGGCTGTCTCTGAGGAATTACGTGGAGAGGCCTAACGGAATCAGGGACTGGACAGCCCTGGGGAGAGTAAAGGGTGCAGGCTCTGTAGGGGCACGCGATGACCCCAATAGCGGCACCTCAAGAGGGGCGCGAGCAGACAAGCGCCTCTTAGAAGACCTCAAATAATGGAGATGGGGCACGGGGGGCACGGGGGCCAGGAAGCCTGAAGTGGAGCGGTGGTCCTCTGCTCTTCTGCCTAGCACACAGATCATTAGTGGAACCCACAGCGGCTCCCACATCAGCGCCTAGTCTTGAAAGCTCTGAGGCACGCCTCCCCCCACTAGCCTTCGGCCTGAATTGGGGAGCGAGGAAGGGACAACACTAACATGTGGGACAGGACCAGCGACCCACCATCTGGCGTTTCCTGAAACACCACATCAAGCACACCCCTAGATTGCAACCCAGGTAGTATGGCCAGGGCAAGAACAAAGAAGGAACGACCCCTCAAAGAAATGTTTGCGAAGACAAGCAATTCAGGGTCAGAGGACGTACCCCTGTCACAAAAAGCCGAATCCTGGCTGGGGGCAGATGAGGGAGAGGGCCTGATCACTAAAGCTTATATAGAATCATTGTTCAGCTCTCTCCATGCAGACCTGCAGGCGATGAAAACAGAAATTGCCCCCTACCTCTGGGAAATACCTCACAATTAACCCTGGGCGGATTGGGGCTACGTGGAGCATCACGTAGTGTGGCCAAATCTACGCACACTCGCGCACTCCGTGTAGCCCCACTAGGCGCCGCCCGCTTCCCGTACGCCCTCATTTTGAAATAACTTAAAGTGATTAAAAGTTAGAAAATGTCTTACCTGAGGTGCAGTGTCCCGGGGCTCCCTCTTCCTGCTTCAGCGGCAACTTCTTCCTCACACATGCGCATGCACATTTCTTGCGAGAAATGCGCATGTGCGGGCGCCCGACAGGTGTGCCCACTTTCCCCTCTACTTTTTGCCTTGTATATGGAGCCAATGGCCCAGAGGGTCAGAGACAATCCAGGAATCTCCAGAATCCACCTTGGGGGAGACATACACACTATTAGCCTATACACCAACGATGTGATCCTGTCTCTGACAAACCCGGCGACGTCATTAATGGCACTAGTAGACGACGTCTCCTGCTTTAGCGAAGTTTCGGGATTTAAGGTCAATCTACATAAGACACAAATCCTAAATCTGTCCACGTCCCCGGCCACTGAGGAAGACCTGACTAACAATTCCCATTCTCCTGGGCCAGCTATCACATACCATACCGAGGAATTCTTCTGGCATGTACCCCGGCCAAAACTCTAACAGCTAATTATACCCTACTCCTAGAACAGACTGAAAAACATTGGCAACATGGACACGCTTGGGTCTCTCATGGGCAGGCCGTATTGCAGCAGTCAAGATGATGATTATGCCTCACATACTCTTTCATCCTCAGTGAGGGGAATTGAATCCCACCTCCCTTTTATCTTTAAATATGGCCGTGGGGGATGGTGTCACTGGGCCTCTATGATGCTCTGGGTGGGGGACTGCATGCCTCCTCCCCTTTATTTTACATACAACCCTAGGGGATGGGGTCCCTGGGGCCACCCAGAGGCTTAGGAAAGGACTGCTGCCCCGTCCTAAAACCTAAGAGCGCTGCTCTCCTGAGCCTGACCTACCCTGAAGGTGGGGTAATTAAAGCCAGGAGACCTCCATTTTTGGTTTTATCAGAGCTTCTGAGTCCGCACTTCCTCTGTGTATCTGTGGCACACCTAAAACAATTGCCATTTTTGGTCCTGGAGGATCCCTAGTGACCCCCACCCAAAGGCCTATGCAGCAAGGTATCTCTGCCCTGCCCTCTATATTTTTATATATTTTTATTCTTTTACTTTTTTTTACTTTTATCTAGCACAGAGGACTGAGTTTTTAAGTCATAAGATGGCTGCACCTAGATCTTTCTTGATGTGGTGGCAGCAAGTCAGATCTTATCACAACGGTTCCTCTGGAGCGTGAAATACAAAAAGATATTGGGGCATATTCTCAAGGACTTATCGCCGAGTTATCAGCACTTTAGCATCGCAAAAGTGGCGAAATAGTCATCGCCCCATTCTCAAGTTCGTGCAAACTGCCGAAATCACCAGTTTTCCAGCGATAGCTTCCACAAAAAACATTGCCACGGATGAGAACGACAACTAATGCTAATGATAAGCAGAGTAGGCGTTCCCATGCAAAAACACACAAAAACACAATTTCGCGACATTCTCAGTATAAAAGGGAGCCCAGCCCAGAAGCACATTGGCAGACCAACACATGTCTTGGAGTTACTGATCATGCAGCTCGGAGACCCAAGAGACCCACAACACCCACCACCACCACCACCACCAGGCCCCCCCCACCGGACTACCACCGAGGCAGCGCAGAATAAGACAGCGGTCCTTCTGAAAACGCACCAGCATCACAGACTTAACGCCAAAGGAAGTCATTGCCCACTACAGGCTCAAAAGGACAACTATCCTCCGCATCCTGATCCTCATTGCCCACAGGCTAACGGTACTAACACAGCGGACAACCAACATCCCACCGCAGACAAGGCTGCTGGCTGTGCTGCACCTGTTGGCCTCTGGTACCATCCAACCAACAACCGCCAGAGTCGGAGGAGTCTCACAGCCAGCCCAATCAAAGTTCATCACAACTGTCTTGGATGCCATCATCAGCTTGGTACCCCATCACCTTCACTTCCCCCACACTGCGCAGGAACAGCTGGAGACCAAGCAAGGCTTCTATGCCAGAGCTGACTTCCCACACGTGTTGGGGGCAATTAACTGCACCCATGTCCTACTTGTGCCCCCTGCCGATACTGCACACAATTACCACAACTGAAAGAACACGCATTCCATCAATGTAAAGGCAATATTGGACCACCGGGGACTCTTCACCAACGTCGTCGCCAACTACCCAGGCAGTGTGCATGATTTCTAACCCTTCCGACAGTCCATCATCAACCAGCGCTTCGCAGATGGCACCTACGGAAATGCACTGCTCGTTGGTAAGTACCACATGAACACACCACACTCCTCAACTCCACAATCAATCAACTCACAACTGTTGGAATGCACATGTTACAACATCACATACAACATGCCAAACAACATGCCCATCCACCAGACACGGAAACACAAGGAACTGTGGTAACAGGGGCCAGACATGTAGACAAACCATCCACGTCATGGCACCTCTGCCACACAATAGCAGGATGTGTTGAGAGGTGGGAACCAAGTATGTACGAAGGAGGCAAGTGACCCATGAATCAGAATGAACACAATGCTGAGAGAGGCAGTGATGTGCTGGACAGACTCAAGTATGCAGAGCACAGACATGTCCATGTGGACATATACTGCTGGTGTATGTAGTGTCGTAGACAGTGGACGCAACCATGTTACCTCAGGCAGTGGGGTAGACCTTGGACATGTACCTATGTTGTCGTCCCCTGTAAGCGTAAGCAGAATGGGCTGGGATAGCGTAGGAGTGGAGTGAAAATGAATAGCCCGGGACGCAGGGCATGGTCCACATCTGGGATGGCCACCAAAGCAACTACGGCGTGTGTCTCTGTGTCCTTCATATCCTCACCATAGGCCTACACACGTGGCCGACCACCTTCAACGGCCAATATCACAGTGTCGTTGTCAGGCTTGTGGTCATGCGCAGATAGTCATGACAATGGTGTGTCTTAGGAAGGCTCGGGGGAGTGAGGAGCATCTGTGAGGCAACGTAATACACATGGATGCCGCTCATTTGCCACATAAAAGACATGTCAAACATGAATCCCAAAGTCCCACACATCACACACCAATATACTGATAAGCCTGCCAACACAGACTGCAGAACCGATTAACACATCTCTCTCCCCTGTCACAGGTGATCAAGGATATGCACTCTGCCCGTGGATGATGACACCCCTCCGAGCACCCAGGCCCAGAGACAGTACAATGCGGCCCAAAAACACACCAGGGGCATTGTGGAGCACTCATTTGGCATGTTGAAGTCACTTTTCAGGTGCCTCAACATCACAGGTGGAAGACTCCTGTACAGCCTTCAAATACTGTGCAAGATGATCATGGCATGTTGTGTGTTGCACAACATATGTGTACGCACCAATGCCCCATGGATTCATGTGCCAGATGCACTGGACGATGATGAAGAGGATGAGGCAGGTGGACCACACTCCAGTGCAGCAGCAGCAGGAATAGCCAGAAGGGACACTATCATTAACAATTTCTTCACATAAGCACGTCACATTAGGACTGTCCTTAGCTACCATGGGACAGGACAAAATTACCACAGGCACAGCATGTGCAAATAAATTAATTCCAAGACACATTCCCTGTGTGCATGTCACTCCTCTGCATTAGCACATTACTCTGACAGGTGTAAGTGCAACATTTAGTGCTGCCAATTTCACCAATGGCAATTAGATGGTGGCAGTGTCACCTCCGTTATCAAGAACCTGTTTTCCTGTGGACTGAACCGCGTCTTCCTCTGCTTCTTCTCCTTGCCCTTCCCTGACACTGGGGTCCCAAGCTGGTCCTCCGTGGGGCTTGTGGGGTTCTGGCTGTCCTCTGTACTTGCTCCAGCTACCTCCATGGTGCTTCGCAGTTGTTTGTGTTCTGTTTGTGTTTTTTGTTATCGCTTTTGTACTGATTTTTGCAGCCTGACTTGTGGGACTTGCAGGCCTGGCGCAGCTTATCGCGGACTTTTTTTATCGCAGTTGGGCCCAACGCAAAAAAAATGTGGGTTCGGATTTGTATTGCCGACCCGGTAATGTTATTGTGGACATTTGATGCGTTATTGGGAAGCTATCGCATGTTACCGCCGTATTGAGAATGTGACGTTGGCACAGAGTTATTTTCCCGCTATAGACGGTGATATGTGACAGTACATTAGCCAATTTTGGCGATGATTATCGCACATTCTTGAGAATATCTCCCTTTGAGCCTTCATTTCTCAGAACATACCACATGTATTTACATCGAAAGTTCACTCTCTGGACTAAGATCTAGCTTCCTGCCAAATTTGGTGACATTCTGTTCAACAGTTTTTGCGGTATCACTGTTCAATTTTCCTATGGAAAAATGGATGAGGAACCACGATTTGGGACTACCTCCCGCACCCATTTCTCAGTCCCACTTGATGGATTCCCCAAAACTTTCCAGCAAGGTGCTTAGGTAATTGAGAATATTTTGGGGGAAAGTTTCTTGAAGAGTCATCAACTGGAGCCACATTTATAAGCAAGCTATGTAAATGCTTTTCCTATGAAAACATGGCCCTATCTAAAACTAACCAGTGGTGACCTGTGATGGGTAATATCTGTATTGCATTTTTGAAGGAAATTCTAAACTTTCAAAAAAATATCCAGAATTTGTTGCCAAGGTTGTAAGTATTTTCTCAAGAAGAGAACATATGTATACAGTTCTGTGAGAATAAGACTACCCGACTGTACCCAATTCAAGATAGCAATAATGATAAGTAAGGCTGTATGGTCCAGCTGTCCTCAACATCTAAGGAACACATTTATGTGTTGCCCTTAAACCGAGAAAATTAGATGTGCAACAAAGAAGATCTTAAGTTAAAAATCAATCTAAACAAGGTAATAGATCTTTTGGGATAATTGAAGCAAGTTTCTGAAATAATGTGGCATGCATATTGAAATTGGTAGAAAGATTGTTGTTTAGAAATGTTTGGATGTTATGCAGGAGACTTCTCTTGCTCCATGATATAATTTTAGCACTTTACAAATGCACAAAATAGAAAACATAGTAGTTGATATCTGAAGATCCTCTGATGACACAATCGGGAGAGGAGTATTACAGAAATAAGGGGGAAAAGTCTTCTGGGTAAAATAGCATATTCCTATGACTGCAATATGGATTTACCGTCAGGTTGGGAAGAAGTGGCAATTGAACATTCACAATACCAAGTCCATTCTCTGTTTAGGAGGGGGTGAGCTAGATTGGGTAAGTGGACTAGACCAATATATATATACCATTAATCAAAATTAAAAAAGAAATTATGCACACTTCTGACCATTGCAGGAGTATCTCCCAGCCCCATGCATGTAGTCATGAGGCTAAATGAGTAGAATGCTGCCCTAATGTGGTTTCATTAACAGTAATACCAAATGGAACCTCAATGTTACAATTGGCCTCCCACCTAAAGCTTACTAGCTCTCTTCTCCATCTCTGTTAACACCTTCCACACCCTTGACCCTGTTCAACAGGTAGGTCGCCCCCCTCAGCCGCCACACGGTCCTCCATGTGACACTGTCCCGCTGCCACTGCACCTGTTGTAAGATGCTCTGATTGCTCCTGTCTCCTCCGTTCCTGCCCCCTGACTGGTTGCCATTTTATTTTGTTTTGTTTACTTTGGTTTACTGTTTGCCTACCTCTGTTCACTGTTGTGCCCTTTGTGCCCCCTGCCCCCCGCTTGCCTTCAGTGTCTCCCGCCCGCGCTTTCCCGCTGCTGCGGCCTTGTGGCCCCGCCCCCGCTGTCCCTTTCGCCGTTACTGTTGCCTCTTTGTTTTTGTTTGTCACCTGCTGCCTTTATTGTATTTTATTGCCGCCACTGTTGTGCCCTTTCTGACCTCGCCCCCCTGGCCCCTGTTTTTGCTTTCTGTGTCCTTTTCCCGCCGCTGCGTCCCTGCGGCCCAGCCCCCCGCTGTCCTATCCACCGCTCCGCTCCCGCCTCCCAGCTGCTCCTCCCTCCCACAGCCCCTCGCGCAGCGGGTGAACGCAGCGGGCGCCCCGCTGGCGCGCCAAAGGCAAGCCCGTCTGCGCCCGTCCGCGCCTGGACCGCGCCCAGAGCCAGAACCCCTGGCCCACGCCAGAACCAGGGTACCCGACTGAGATACGACTCCACTGCCCTCAACACACTCAACACCGGATGACCACCCGCCTGCTACCGAGCCACTCCGAAGCACAGCCACGGACCCTTCACCTGCCTAGCCTGCAAATTCACCTGCCTCCGAACCTGCAGACCACCCACCGGACCTAACATCAACAACAACCACCTCAAGTGCATCCTCCTCAACACACGCTCCGTCCACAAGCACGCCGTCAAACTATGGGACCTCCTCGACACAACAGCACCAGACGTCGCCTTCCTCACGGAAACCTGGATGAACGCCTCCTCGGCCCCCGACATCGCCATAGCCATCCCGGACGGCTACAAGATCACCCGGAAGGACCGCGTCAACCAAACCGGAGGAGGAATCGCCATCATCTACAGGAACACCATCAGCATCATGACCAACGCCGAAGACACACTCTCCGCCGTCGAACACCTACACTTCCAAATCCACACCGATCCCAAGACCACCCTCAGAGGAACGCTCATCTACAGACCCCCGGGCCCGCGCACACAATTCAGCAAAACCATCGCCGACTTCATCAGCCCGCACGCCCTAGCCTCAGCAGAATACATCCTCCTAGGGGACCTGAACTTCCACCTGGAGAAAAACAATGACAACAACACCACCACCCTGCTCGCCAACCTCGCCAACCTTGGACTCAAACAACTGGTGAACACCCCCACCCACCACGCTGGCCACACGCTCAACCCCATCTTCTCTGCCAGCAACCACGTCTCCTTCAGCCACTCCACCGGACTACACTGGACCGACCACAGATGCATCCACTTCACCTTCAAAAAGACTACATCCCACCACCGCACGCAACAGATCCCCCGCAGATGCTGGAGAAAAATCACCACAGACCAGCTCCTCTCATCACTGAGCCAGAACCCGCCAGCCGACACCTCTGACACCAACGACGCAGCCCACAATCTCCCACAGTGGATCACCAACTGCGCCGACGACCTCGCTCCACTGAAGAACCCCCCAGGCACTACCGGCAACAGGAAAACCACATGGTTTATAGACGCCCTCAAAGACTCAAAGAAATCCCGCCGAACCCTCGAAAAAACCTGGCGCCACGAACGGACAACAGAAAACATGACAGCCCTCAAGAACGCCACTCGCGAACACTACCAGCTGATCCACACCACCAAAAGGACATAGTTCAAAGAGCGGCTTGACAACAACACCCACAACAGCAAGGAACTCTTCAGCATCATCAAAGAGCTCTCCAACCCCAGCGCCAGCAACAACGAGATCACACCGTCGCAAGACCTCTGCAACTCCCTCACCACGTTCTTCCACCGCAAGATCGCAGATATACACGACAGCTTCGGACCCCAGACTCCGCCTCCAGACACCGAACCAACGACCCCCACCACCACCCTCAGCGCCTGGACTCCCATCAGCACTGAAGACACCACCCACGTCATGAACACCATCCACTCTGGCTCCCCCTCTGACCCATTCCCCCATCATATCTTCAACAAAGCCGACATCATCATCGCACCCCACCTCCGGAACGTCATAAACAACTCCTTCACGTCAGCCACCTTCCCTGAGAGCTGGAAGCATACAGAGATCAACGCCCTTCTGAAGAAACCCACAGCGGACCCCAAAGACCTCAAGAACTTCCGCCCCATCTCTCTTCTTCCCTTCCCGGCCAAAGTCATAGAGAAGACCGTCAATAAACAGCTGACTGCATTTCTCGAGACAAACAACTCGCCGCCATCGCACGCAAACACAGCATCAACATCATCTCCTACGCCGACGACACCAAGCTGATACTCTCCCTCACCAAAGACCCAGCCACCGCCAAAACCAACCTCCAGGAAGGAATGAAAGACATCGCAGAATGGATGAAGCTCAGTCGTCTGAAGCTGAACTCAGACAAGACGGAGGTCCTCATCGGACAATCCCCATCCGCCTGGGACGACTCCTGGTGGCCCACAGCGCTGGGCACCGCACCGACACCCATGGACCACGCACGCAACCTGGGTTTCATCCTGGACTCCTCCCTCACGATGACCAAGCAAGTCAACGCCGTCTCGTCCTCATGCTTCAACACCCTGCGCATGCTCCGAAAAATCTTCTGGTGGATCCCCACCGAAACCAGAAAGACGGTCACCCAGGCCCTCGTCACCAGCCGACTGGACTACGGGAACGTCCTATAAGCAGGAACCACAGCCAAACTTCAAAAACGACTTCAATGCATACAGAACGCCTCCGCACGACTCATCCTCGACATCCCTCGCCACAGCCACATATCCGCCCACCTGAGAAACCTGCACTGGCTCCCCGTCAGCAAGAGGATCACGTTCAGGCTCCTCACCCACGCCCACAAAGCGCTCCTCGACATGGGCCCCGAATACCTCAACAACCGCCTCTCATTCTACACTCCCACCCGCCAGCTCGGCTCCGCCAGCCTCGGCCTCGCCGCCGTCCCACGGATTCGCAGAACCACCACCAGAGGAAGATCGTTCTCCTACCTGGCAGCCAAGACATGGAACTCCCTCCCCGCACACCTACGACTGACCCAGGACCATCTCACCTTCACGAAACACCTAAAGACCTGGCTATTCGAGCAGTGGCACCACCCCCCTCCCTTCAGCTCCTTGAGACCCTCACGGGTGAATAGCGCGCTCTATAAATGTATTGATTGATTGATTGATTCCAACTGATAGAGGGCTTTTCTTTAAAAATACAGAAGCAGAAATGTTGATAATTACATAAAGGAGGGCTGTTCTGCTAATCACTGATGAAGTGGACATATAGCCAGGATCCCAAACAGTTTGCAGAAATTCCTTGTAGTTTTGAGGATTCATGGCAACAGAATGGAGCTGTGTTAATTACACAATATCCCAAATTATTTTTTACAGCTTAAGGATGTTTTCAACTTAAATATTCAATATGCTTTATTTTCAACACCTGGGTTTCTGATGTTACTAGGTGGCTTTAAATAAAACATGGTTGATTTTGGTTACAAAATACCTCAATAATGACCGTGTGAATGTTCGTCATAGAAAGTTAATGAATAGCTGAGAAAAAGACCAATAAAGGCCTTTTTAATGGTGCTACACAGAACACATTTCAGGTGGAATTCTAATGTCTCTTCCATTATTCAAGTGGACTTAGTTGTATCTATATTCTGTGTGCCACATGCACTTTAGCTTTAATTCTTTGACCAGAACCTGGGTTCCAATGCATTGAGCGTCATAATGCCTTCTTTGAGGTAAGCTCTGTGTTCATAAATAAAAATATCTCACTGTGGGTCTCAGTATGGGAGGATCAAAGATGTTGTTTTATTAAGTGATGTGCATTTTCTGAACTGAGTAAAGTAAACACAACTCATCTTTCTACAAATCATCTGGTGACTACTGCTGCTGGGGTAGGACTACATCCCCCAGCAGTCCCTGTTTAGCCCAGGAGGAAGGGCTTCCTCTCAGCTTACTCTCTTGGGCTGTCCTTCAGACCTGATGTGGGTGTGTCCTATGTGCATGACAGGCTGCCCGTCGTTGGCCAGAAGAGGCCGGACTGGATCACCCTTCCTGGCTCCTGGTTTTAATTTCTACATATGTTGAGTTCCCATTAGTTGGGCGCATTCTGATTTTTAGAAATCATCAAGTGGTATTCTCTTAATGCTAATCTTTAAAAAACCTGTTTGGGCTTCCCCAGGAACGCATGGGCAAATGTAAACTACCCGGGAGGGGAGACAATGCTAACTTCAAACCACCCCCAGGTACCACACTAGATTCCTTCTTGGTTTGTGCTGCCGGGGTGATTTCTAAAGAAATAGATCTTAGATATCCTGAGATATCGGGGATGGTCTCAGCTGTCCTCTGCCAGGCCAGTTGCCTTATCAATCATGCATAGGGAATAGTGAATTTCTTGTCTGGACTAATGTGCCAGGTTCACTAGCTCAACTGCCATCCACTATTATTTAATGACTCTGTTACCTCTGTCGTCAGCAATTGTTGGCCCTCGACCAAAAGACAGTGTAAACCCAAGCAAGCAGGCAAATCTAGAGTCTGAGTTGTCTGAACCTCCTGCTAATGGAGTGCCAAACATCAATTAGAATCACATTTTGGACACATTTAAATCTATTGTTGTTGCTTGTGTCACTCCCTTAGTGGACAGGCTGCTAAGCTTGGAAGGTGCCATTTTGGAACTAACTAAACTGCACACTAATCGGAAAGCTCCCATTGGCTATATTCAGATTGTCCCGCCTAATACAGAAAGGCTTTTGGGTACGACCACAGCAGCTATCACTCCTAGTTTGGTCACACATACAACTCACGAAGATACAGTCCTTACCGATACTCAGCCTTTTACTTCACATGTTGGGGGGTACACTGGTTACTCATAGTGCAGAAGGGAGCTGCAGGGGGGTTCAAGGGACCTGCATGTCTTGCCATAACAGGATATTGAAGCCCATGCCTCATCTACCTCCAATCAGCCATGCTTAAATCTTACCCTCAATGCTGTCCCTATATTGCTATCATGACAGGCGTACCTCAATTGACCACCTCTAGATAGGAATCCACCTACCAGTTCAAAAACAAAGTATGCCAGTGGTTGACAAATAATTCAAACTTTAATATCAACTAATACAATTATATTCTGCTTGTGAGGAGGGTTGGCTTGTTGGTCCTTCAGCTAAGCATTTGAGGGGGGCTTGATTGCAATCAACTATCAATATCCTTGTTTGGCCCATCATTTGATCCTAAGGCACTAGGAAAAATTCCCAGAACATCGGCATCAATTCTCCCTCATTAGGATTTTTTTAGTAAACATTTGCAACCTTGGAAGGAGGCAGGGCACAAGAGTTCCCCACCATGGTTGATGAGTTGGTAAGACTAACTTTCTAACTGTTTCCTCCCCCTGTCAAACCCGGACAGTAACGACTGATGCCCAGAGGCCCTAATTCCGACCTCAGATGCAGCTGAGACATGCCTGACTCGCCCTTCCACCAGAGATCTGTGTGAATAACAAGGTTCTGTCCTAAGGCTTGTTTGTTAGAATATTGCAGGTATTAGGGTTAAACAACAGGATCCAAAGTGGGTTGATTTTTTTACTCAGTTTGACATAGTTATGATACAGGAATCCTGAGCCCTTGGGGAGATTACACAGGACTGTTTCAACAGCTTTACCATACCAGCCATGGCCTCTTTAGGGTAGAGAGGATAGGTTGTCCTGAGTATTATGATTCACATTTTCTAAGCTCTTGAAGATCATTCCGATTGCTTTTAACCATGGTGGGATCCATATTCTATGGATTGTTTTACCTAACGAAATCAATTTTTTCTTGTCGATTTTTTTTATCTGTTTATCGACTAGATTCACAGATAGGGGCACTTTTTCATGTGCTGTCAATTGTGAAAGCCAGGTCACTTAGCCTTTCTAATAATTTTAATGTAATATTAGGCAGGGATTTTAATGCTAAATTGGGTTTTAACTCCACTGTGTCTGACCTTTTTTTTGCTGTCTGATATGCCCTTTTGCAGTCAATCAACTGACCATAGGGGCTGGAGGCTGTGTGTAATTCGAGTCTTTCTAGCATCGTGGAAATAGTGGGTGATCCCCACAACCAGCCCCCTACCTTTGTTGGTTGGGGCCAAGGCTCAAGGATCGGTTACGTTTTCGTTTCTAGGATTATGGAAGCTTGTGCTAATTTGGGAGGGGTAATAGAAAATTGCTATAGTGACCATAACCCTATCGAGTTTTCTTTTAGCCCACCTAACTGTTCTGGCTCCCCAGTTACACCTGGCATAACCGGCCATTCCCAGAAGGCCAAAGGCCAAAGGCCTGAGGCTACAGTGGAAGACAATTCATATTCATACTCTGATACATCTATTAATAGCGTTGAACTTGGGCATTATAGTTGATTGCCTTTTAACCACTATTTCTCAATCTACTGGTATTTTAGATGCCTTTCGGACATTGAACTAATCCACTAGAACAATTATGTTAGATCTCTCTCGATCTAGGGGGGCACACAAACTGGGATGGTTTGATAAAGTGTGCAGGATCATTATTTGTAGGCTCCGAAAAGTTCTTAATGCAAGACCTAGGAAAGAGCAAAGTATTATGGAAGCAAGGCTAGACTGCAAAAAGGAAACTAGCCCCAAGGAGGAAAGATGGGAATGCCTAGTCTTCTCATGAAGAGCTGGCGATACAAAGGGGTTGGGAGATTGTCAACAGTAAACAGAATCCTTTTTCTTCATCTGATGGGCTTGGGTCCAATCTCAACCTGGATAGATGAGTGGGCCATTGTAAACAGATGTACTCATTAAAACTTAGACCTAAGGTAGATCTTGCAGAGGAGACCCCACAGTTCCCTTTGGAGATCTTTGAGAATGAAGACATTATCACCGCCATCCTGGCTAGTCCATCCAATAAAGCCCCGGACCTGATGGGGTGCCTATAGATCTCTAAAAGACTAATATCCAGCAGTGGGCCCCTCCCATCACTAATGTTATTGCTGGTAGACTCTGTAGTTAAGATTGTGGGGCGCATCATTTCGAACTGAAAAGAGGCTTGGGCCCAGCAGAATGATGTCCTCTGTCTGGTGCACTATGGTTTCAGGGAAGGCCTGGGGACTTCAGAACAACATCTGAACCTCAATCTTATCATTGGGAAGTATACTACAGCAAAGAAAAGGGCCCTTTACTTAGCCTTCATGGACATAAACAGTGGTTTTGATTTGGTCAACCGGTCCACATTGTGGGATATCTTATCTTACATTGGTATGCCTTCATTTGTTTGTGGGCTCTGCATAAGGGGGTTGCATTTGGGGGTTAGTGCCTCTTTCAGCTATGGTATTGAGGGGAAAATTTTGCTGTATCTAGAAGAGTTCGACAAGGCTGTGTCTTAGCACCTCTTTTTCGGTCTCACCTAGCGTTGCAGCGTCAATGTGCTGCCATCGCTTTGCAAGGCATGCAGTATATACTGTAGTGTGGAAGCTTCGTGGAAGCTCCACCCACTCTCTGCCCATTGGCTTTTGTCTTAAATGCTGCCTTCCAATTGGTCTGAGGCTTGTTAGTCCCTCTTCATTCATCATTTGTATCCTTCCACGGCTATTGGCTCCTAACACTATTTTCTAACCTGTCTCCCCACCCCAATGCCCCCTCTCTCAGTCTGTGACTTCTCACCCTCATCCCTCCCCCCACTCCCGTTCATGTTTTCTTGCCTGCCTGCACTTCCGTTTTCATATTTATTATTGCCAACTTGAAATATGCGAGATCAAGATGCGTGCTGTAGAAAAACATCTCGTGTTTAATGAACTAGATTTTAATGTTACTCTAAATATAATAAGACTCTAGGCAACATTCGGGGTATGCATTGCAGCTGACGCCTCTTAGTTCACAAATGGCATTGTTGTCGGGCGGGAGGACTGGCAGTGTTTTAATGAGCACTTTCAATAACTTCCTCTTAATTCAGTGCTATGATCTTGTGCACTGAGGTGACGCGCTAAAGAAATGCACTTTTTTTAATTCTGAAGAGACATTATCACACATTTACATCATGTTTACTGTATGATTAACATGCCGATCATTTTCACAGCTCGCCCACTGGCTCGTATACTCTTGGCTCGTCTCCGGCTGGCTCTACCTGTTAATTAATAAATTGGCTCACGCACCTCTAACAAAGAGAGATGAATGGATATATGACTGTGAGCCTGGTAGATGGTAGAGAAATAGACTGGTGCAGACAAACAGACAAAAACAGTCTCTATTGCCTCACGTCAAAATCATCACTTTCAATAACCTGGAAATCTTCCAGCAACTCCTGCATGCCCCAACCTCATCCCCCTCACCTATTCTTAGCAGAAGCGGCAGATTCTAATCTGTGCCCTGCTGGTGCCGAGGAGCACGGCAGAGTCTGAAGAAGCGCTGGGATCCCTAGCCTCCCCGGGCAGGCACCTAAGCCTTCCGGATGCCTTCACACTCAGGATAAATGAATATACATTTTGTTCTGTGCTTTAGTCCCTCCTCTGTGAGCACTGTCTGGTAGATGAAGCTCTGTGTTAATAAACACATTCAGAGTGGTGGTTGTGTACAAACAAACAACAGCCACAATACCGTACGTTTTGAATGTGTAGTTAAATACCTGCTCATCGAGTACCTCATTGGGTGATCATTCCATGGCACCACCAAAATTACATTTGGACACATTTGCTCAACTGTAAAACACTCCCTTCTATGGGTCATTTAACAACTAGGGGCTTTGGGGTTAGATAACCTACTTTGGATGCTTTGTGAAAGAGTAAATACAAAAATTAATGCAATGAAACTATCAACCAGTACTGTCTAAAACACTGTAAATCTGACACGCAGTCTGGCATTTTGTTTAGTTAATGTCGATTTTCTCATAGATGCAAGTAAAGTACTCTTAATAGCCTAATGAAATCTACACACTTTTAACTAATTGCACCGGGCGACCTTTGACAACTAGGCAATGAATACATTTTCATGTACCCCCGAAGCCCCCCTGCCCCGCCCCCTTGGCAAACTTCATTGCCTTGCAGTGTTTGGGGGATAACCAAGATGCAGGAGAGTGAGTCAAATAGTCTAGAAAATGAAAGAGAAACCAGGATTCAGATTCACATGCTCCGATCCCGATCACGTTGGTTAGTCTGTAAGCACTACTTTTATTAATGAGTTTCGCATTAGTAAAGCACCACGGTGTGCATGTGTGGCGACACTTCACCCATGAGGTACGTGCCAAGCAATTGTTGACACAATCCACACTTTGCGCCTTTTTCAATATATTTATTACGAAGTGCAGGACCTTTCCAAGCGATTTTGCACACTACATACATTCACTCCAAAAATAAAACGTGTAGGTAAAAAACATTGCCATTTACAATGCCAATAGCTCTAACTCACAAATACGAGACCTATTTGCATTGCAAATGCTTGTTTTATTTTGCCTTACATTAACGGTCTCAACTCATTCGATTGTGTTCTCCCACACCCCTAATGATCTTAGGGGCTTTGTCAACGCCTTTGTCAGGTTTATTGATGGCTTAGACTTAGACACCAACATCTCTGAGACACATTATATGTTGTGTGGGTGGCAGTCTTGCAAAATCAGGCCAATTTCCATCAAGGGAAAAACCATTGAGAGGGTCAGTGAGTTCCCGCATCACGTTTGACCCGCAGCATTGCTGGACACCTCTCTCATGCGCTTCAATTATTTTTGCAGAGCATTGTTTAGATTTGCCGCTAGTGTTGAAAGCTTAAGCTGAAGACCTTATTAAACTTGCTTCGCTCCTATTATGGATGATGGATGGTGGTTTGGAGCAATCATGGTGTGATTTCTAAATTGTGAGCATGGCCACAAAATTCCTTGGCTCGATTAAAAGTAAAGAGAACTGCAGAATCGCTGGGCATACCTGATCTGTATACTTCCACCCATGTGATGAATAAGGGTGAGCACGTGAAGTTTGAAAAATTATTCATGTAGCACACTTCGGATGCAAGAGAGAATATGGCCCTGGGAAAACCAACATTAAGAGATTATTTGGTCATAAAGGCTAATGATGGACCTGAGTCTTACCTTTTACTTGTGAAGAACCCATGGGAAAGATCCCTTTTGTAGTTGCTTAATAGGATCAATTTGAACCCATCTCTGTTTCCCAGAAGGCCAGTTTGACCCTCTATACGGACCTGCCCAGGTGACAGACAACACTTTAGACACTAGAGCACTTTACCCTTTACCTTTTTCTGTACTTCTATGAACCTTTTCAACGTAGGTACCTGCTACCCTTCATCAAAACTCGAGGCTACCACCTCCCCGTCCGACTCTGAAATGTTTCGTGGTACCGACGGACAGAGCGGGGCCTCTTTTATCTGAGCGGATGCCAGGTGAGGTGAGGCGGTCTCCCGTATTATTGACGGGATTATAGAAAGATGCTCCCCTAACAAATCGTAAGGAGAGGTTTGAGATAACATTATCTTAAATAATTTTGTTTTTTCACTGGTTTTGCATCTACACAATATATACAGCAGTAGCATAGGTTCTTGTTGGTCCTGACGAAAGCCGGATTAATATTCTATCCTTCGGCTGAAACATGTTAACCTGATTTTTGGACTTGAGCAGTTATTCTGTTAAAACTGCGTCTACACTGTTTTTAAACTTTGTCACATGGACAGATATTATTAAAAGGTTTTTTTCTGTCCTAGTTGACAATTTTAACACCACTTCTTCACACTTTTTCATTGTTTTTGCACTGCTTCCATCACCATCATTAATACTTGATAGCCACACTAGGATTCGAGACAGATACCTCATCTCAAGATGAACAGAGAGGTTTAAGTCGCCCATCCTATCTGCAGCCTTGATCAACCTGATGGCTCAGTGAGGGCTATCGGATCCCAAATGATGTGGGCCGCTATTTTGGTGGCTGATGGGATTCATGATTCATGATTCATTTTTGATTATGGTAATTGTGTGAACTGCTTGATCTCTTATGTTAGTGGACCCTAGATTTCTTTGTTATGATGATAGTCTTTAGATATTTAAGGGATTCGTTTTCTAGTGGTCGATAAATATTTTCCCTTTGACCCTCCTTTGATATATTATAGCTCTCCTTAATATATCTTGTTATACAGTACCACCAATATAGGCCAGCGTTCTTCATCTTCCAAAGCTCTCTGAGCCAGCCTCATCAATCGCATCAGGGAAAACAGCATTTACTCAGAAGAGCACGAGCATGCAGCCTCATTAACCCCAAGCCCCTATTACCCTGCTACCGCCACTCCAAAAATCACTAATCAGTCCACTCTGCGCATTATCTACCTTAACACTCGCTCCCCGGTTAAACATGAATTCGACATCTTCTTGTTACTCAGATTTGAGAAACCAGATGTCCTCTAGCCAACAGAGACATGGCTTACTGAAGACTCTGCCCCTGACATCTTAGCAGCTCCCCCCGTGGAGTACTACATCCTGGCGTTAAATCGTCCCCCAGGAAAACACGGTGGTGGGGTAGCCGCAATCATCCACAAAAATCATGAGTTCACCACCCTCACTCCTCTCATCCTCCCTGAGGTGGAGAACTTAGTCACCAAGTTAGATGCCACGACTGGCCCTGTCATCCTCGTGCTAATCTACCGTTCCCCCTCAGGCGATGCCCACCTTCCAGCTTTCCTTAAGCGAACAAATGGCCGACCTTGTCCCTAACCACACAAGGGTCATGCTCATAGGCAACCTGAACTACTGGTTCAACGACACCTCGGGTGGACCACAAGCTGCAGAATTATCGGAACTACTGTCTAACCTAAACCTGGCTCAACACATATCCTCTCCCACCCACATAAAAGGACACATACTGAACCAAATCTGGTCCTTAAACCTTATAATATCTACGCCTATCATCTCACCTTGCATATGGTCTGACCACCACTCAATCAACTTCACAATCACCACCAATTCCAGGATTAAGATCCCTCTAACAGGCGGAGGCATAACCAGGAAATGGAGGTCCATAGACAAACTGGGATTCATAGACACCATAGCCGAAGCCCGTCTGCGCCCGGGCCCAGGGACTAGGCAGAATGGAGAAATTAACAGCTACACCTCTCTCGAACTCCTCTCTTTGCAACACTCTGGCACCCCCGACCCTGATCCCGCCACACTCACTTGGCTAAAGGCTAATAACATATATCCTCTCCATCTTTTAGAGGAGAACTCTTATACCACACCTCAAAGTTCTATCTCCACTAGCCTCACCCCAAGCCCAAATGCCTCACCCTCCACTGTCTATACCTTAATACCTAATTACTTAAATCCGATAAACCAGATATACTACTTATATCTGAAACCTGGCTCACGGCGGACTCCTTACCAGATATTCTCACAGCTTTACCGGCAGACTATTACATTCTATTGGCAAACAGAGAACCAGGAAAACCTGGGGTCGGCGTAGCCGCAATCATTCATAAAAATCATACGTTTACCACTCTACCCCCCTTGGACCTGCCAGACACGGAAAACCTTGTAATTAAATTAGAATCAGACAAAGGAACTATGGTGCTGGTATTGATTTATCGTCCACCCAAAACTATGCCTACATCCCCAGTCTCGCTGTCTGAGCAAATGGCCAGCCTAATCATCAATTATGATAAAGTCATGTTGATTGGGGATTTAAATTATTGGTACAACGACCCGGAAGCAGGTCCCCAGGCCACAGAACTTTTCGAGCTTCTCTCCCACATGAACTTCTCTCAATCAGTCCTGACCCCTACCCATGAAAGGGGACACATTCTGGACCAGATATGGTCTCGTAATGTCCCACTATCCACTCCAACGATGATGCCCTGTATATGGTTGGATCATCACCAACTGCAATTCTCCATCACCTCTTACGGCCATTTAAAGGCTTCCACTATTGCGGGGGGGCTAGCAAGGAAATGGAGCTCACTTAATAAACAAGCTTTCCTGTCTACTCTGGCTAACTCCCTCCCAGCATCTCCAGAGATTAACCTCATGGATAAAGACCTCACTGAGTGGATCCTGGCAGCCAGCAACGAGCACGTTCCTCTAACCAAGTGCTCACGTGCTTGCCGCATGGATGCCGATAGATGGTTTACGGCAGACCTAAAAAATCTAAAATTAGAGCTGCGCCAAATGGAGAGAAAATGGAGACACGGGTACTCTGATAAAGATAGATCATTATATACAGCTGCCCGCAGGAAGTATAAAAACTCTATCGTATCTGCTAAGGCAGCTTTCTTCTCTGAAAAAATCTCTAACGCCCAAAACAAATCCAGAGAAATTTTCATGGTCGTAAATGACCTATGTAATGATGTCAGAACTTCCCCCTCACAAGCTCCCACTCAAATGATGTGCAATCAGCTCAATGACTTCTTTAAGGATAAGATTGCCATTATAAAAGACAGTATTCAGTCCAGCTTGACTACTGCGGAAAGAGCGGACATTTGCAGAAATCCCCACGAACTCCAGGTTATCCCTCCTATAGATCAATCGAGGTTAGCAGAATTGATGGACCGAGTAACGTCCGGGTCTCCCAATGACCCCTGTCCCCCGCACATACTGAAGGAAGTTTATTCTACACTACCCCAAGGAATACTTCCCCTCCTGAATGAGTCCCTGTTCCAGGGAATAGTCCCCAACTCTTTCAAAAACGCCACGCTGGTCCCACTAATTAAAAAACCTGGTGCTGACCCTTCCAATTTATCGAACTTCCGACCCATATCACTCCTCCCTTTCGGTGCAAAGATTCTAGAAGCCCATGTGGCCAGCTGTATCTCTAGTTTTATAGAGACATCTGACTTTCTAGAGCCCAACCAAGCCGGCTTTCGCCAGGCCCACTCTACCGAGACGGTGATCCTAGCTGGCCTGGACACAATGAGGTCTAATGCCGATAAGGGCATACATCAGGCCTTGGTGCTTCTGGACTTGTCGGCAGCGTTCGACACGGTGGATCATACTATCTTATTACACCGTGTCGAACAGGCCGGCCTGCGAGGCACGGCTCTCGGATGGGTCAAGTCCTTTCTGAATGACCGATTCCAGGCTGTCAAGCTTGAGAACTTCACGGCACCCAAACTCTCCACCACCTGCGGCGTTCCGCAGGGCTCGTCATTGTCCCCCCTCCTGTTCAATCTGTACCTCAAACCGCTATTGTACTCTTTGAAAAACAGGAAGGTTACAATATACAACTATGCGGATGACCTGCAGCTCATATTCCCACTAAACTCTACAGACTCCGTTGAGGAATTCAAGGCCACTATGTTGCACATTCAAGGGCGGATGGAGATGAACCATCTAAAACTCATCCCTGGAAAGACCGAGCTGGTACTCCCGGGTAAAAGTGCAACCAGCTGGGGCCCTCATTTTTGGCCGCCCTCAATGGGATCTCCCCCGCTTCCCTCTCCATCGGTAAAAAGTCTCGGGATCACCCTTAACATCGACCTCTCTTTAAAAAGTCAGGTGGGAACTGTGATCTCTTCTTGCTTCTTCCAGCTACGGAAGATTAAGAAGATTGCGCATCTGCTCACGCACTCCGCCCTCATCCAGGTGGTAATTGCCTTGGTCCTCTCCCGCTTAGATTTCTCTAACTCCATTTATCTAGGCATTCCCTCGGCTCTCTATAATCGCTTGCAGATTGTGCAAAATCAAGCGGCCATACTAATATTTAAATGCAATGGTAGGAGTTCGGCGAAACCACTGCTAGCCTCTCTTCATTGGCTACCTATAGCCCAACGGGTAACCTTTAAAGTGGGCTGCCTGGCCTTTAAGGCTCTTCATGGAAAAAGCCCCAAGTTTTTAAACCATCTCATAAAGAAACCTGAACCGACTCGCAATCTCCGCTCTTCTCACCTGTCCCTCCTCACCTTGCCCCTTTTTAAAAAGAAACGCCTCGGCGGATGCCGATTTGCCTATTGAGCCCCAAAGATCTGGAACTCGCTTCCCTTATCACTCCGGAGTTGCACGAATCTAATGAATTTCAGGGGTGCACTGAAGACCTGGTTGTTCAAACAAGCACAAGGTTAGGATATTGCTTACCATCTTCTCTCTTCTCTAGCACCATGAAACCTCTGGGTGCCCGTGCGCTTTACAAATCACGAATAACATAACATAACATAACATACCCACTTTTAACCCAGACGTTAACACCATGGACGATAACATCTCGGAATGGCTATTAAAGGCTTGCAATACTCATGCAATAGAGTTACGCCATCTGCTCAATGGTACACAGAGGAACTGCGCCTCCAACGTCAGTACTGTATAAATCTTGAAAGGCGCTGGAGGAAACATTACAGTCCCTCTGCTAAGCAAGATTATAAGAGCGCTCTAGCAATCTACAAAAAAGCCATCAACACGCAAAAGAATCTCTTTTACACTGGCCAAATTGAACAAGCACACAACTCAGCCAGGATGCTCTTTCAAGTTGTGAATTCTCTTTCTAGTCCAAAGGGACCTATAATTGAGAACTCGCAGGAACTATGTGATTCATTAGCCACTTTCTTCAAAACCAAGGTGATGGACATCTATTCCACTTTTTCTAATGAACAGGCAGGAAAAACTGATGCTACATCCATCATTTATCCAATACCCAATAACTCCTCTTTTGATCAGTTTCAGCCAGCTACTGAAGATCAGATCAGTGCGCTGATCTGTAAGATCAAATCAGGTTCCCCACTTGACACTTGCCCACCTACAACAATGAATAAACTACAGAACGTTATCTCACAGCCGCTAACTGAAATATGTAATTCCATATTTAAATCTGGTGTCTACCCAGCAAGCTGGAAGAAGGCCATTGTTAAACCTTTAATTAAAAAACCTTCCTTAGACCCCACTATTTCGTCCAACTACAGGCCTATTGCCTGCCTCCCCTTCACGTCCAAAATTATAGAGGCAACTATGAATAAACAGCTCTCAGAGTTTATTTAACATCATAAACTCTTAGACGACACTCAGTTCGGGTTCCGGAGGGAACACGGAACTGAGACAGCACTAATAAAAGCCTCAGACGAAATTAGAGAGATTATGGACTCAGGAGGAGTTGCAGTTCTTATTCTATTGGACCTGTCGGCGGCCTTTGACACGGTCGACCACACCATCTTGGTCGACCGTGTCGCAACCCTTGGGATCAATCATCTGGCCAAAGATCTTATAGCCTCCTTTTTAGCCAACCGTAGACAGGCAGTAAAGCTGGGCAATTATTATTCGCCCACTACTGAATTGCCTTGTGGGGTCCCTCAAGGATCCTCGCTAAGTCCTACACTTTTCAACATTTATGTTTCGGACTTGGCGAGGGTCATTAAATCCCATGGGATGCATTTAACCACCTACGCCGATGATACCCAGCTCGTGTTGGCGGTGTATAAGAATGGCCTCGTGGTAGCAGCTAAGTTTCAGGAGGGTTTACTGGATGTACAATCATGGATGCACAGTAACTGCCTGAAACTTAATGCGGAGAAGACTGAGGTTATGACCTTCGGCACAATTTCTCCAGAATGGTCTCACACATGGTGGCCTAGTCAGATGGGCCCGCCTCCGGTGCCAGCCACCAAAGTCAGGAATCTGGGAGTGATTTTTGATAATAAGTTATCTTTTGGATGCCACGTTAACAAGGTGGTTTCGGCTACTTTCTTTGTACTGAAGAAAATAAAAAAACTCTTGCCGTATCTACCAGTATCGGCAGGAAAAACGCTAGTTACCACACTAGTATTTTCAAAATTAGATTATGGAAATGCTCTCTTTCTTGGTACACACAAATACATCTTAAACAAGCTTCAGTCCGTTCAAAACATGGCAGCACGGATCCTGCTTAACATCCCTAGGCGTCATTCCACTTCTGCAGCCATACGCCATCTTCATTGGTTAAGGGTTGAGAGCAGGATCAAATTTAAGGCTCTTTGTATAGCCTATAAGGCCATCCACCAGACAGGACCAAAGTTTCTAAAAGAGGCTTTTCAGGTGTACATCCCTAAAAAGAATCTAAGATCAGCAACTAGCTATCTTTTGACTGTCCCCCGCACAAGAACGGCCACCTGGGGTGACAGGCGATTCTTGGTAACAACGCCTGTGCTCTGGAATTCACTTCCTTTGCACATTAAAACCGCTCCCACCCTTATTAACTTCCGCAAATTACTGAAGACCTGGCTTTTTGATCAATGAGAACGCGCTCTGATCTGTGCTGTAATCTAGAGTATCTCGCTGCGCCTAGACACCTTAGGTATTAGTTGCGCACAAAAAATCTCATAAATAAATAAATAAATGCCCCACTGACTAATTTTACACGCACCCGACACACAGAGGCTCATAAATGGTTCTCCACCGAGCTGAAAAAACAAAAGCTCGAGCTTCGTCAGAAAGAAAGGAAATGGAGGCAAAAATACTAAACGGAGGATAAATTACAATTCTCCCTAGCCTGTAAGGATTATAAAAGAGATATTTGAGAAGCCAAAGCGACCTACTTCTCGGCCAGAATACTTAACGCCCACAACAAATCCAAAGAAATCTTTACCATAGTCAATGACCTCTGCAACACCGAAAGAACCCACCCCAATTAGACACCCACTCAAGATCTATGCAATTCCCTCAATACTTACTTTCTGGATAAAATTTCCACTATCAAAGCCAGAATCCCTACTTCCCCAGTCAGGGATGACTCGACCACTTCACCAATCAACCCCATTACCACGGACCATTTCCCCGCCATCTGCCCCCAGACTCTCTCAGAATTGCTGGCTCGGGTAAAATCCGGTTCCCCTAACGACTGCTGTCCCCCACACATCCTAAAGGACGCTTTGTACACCCTTCCTCATAGCGTGCTCCCCTTCCTTAACGAATCGCTTCTCCAAGGTAAGGTCCCCAGCACCTTCAAGAACGCGATAGTGGTCCCTTTACTGAAAAAAACAGGGGCTGACCCATTGAATCCCTCAAACTACCGCCCTATCTCTCTCCTTCCCTACCAAGCTAAGATTCTCGAGGCCCACGTTGCTAAGTCCCTCTCCAACTTTTTAGAACAGTCTGAACACCTTGAACCCGCCCACTCTACTGAGACAGTTATCCTCGCAGTACTGGACACATTGAGAGCAAACGCAGACAAGGGAATCCCCCAAGCCCTTGTACTTCTCGATCTGTCGGACGCGTTCGACACGGTCGACCATAACATCTTGTTGGCCCGCGTCGAGCAGGCCGGCTTTCAGGGCTCTGCATACAATTGGATCGAGTCCTTCCTTGACGGCCGAACTCAAGCAGTCCGCCTCTGCCCTTTTACTGCCCATAGGTCTGCCACCTCCTGCGGTGTCCCTCAGGGCTCGTCCCTTTCCCCCCACCTATTCAACCTCTACCTAAATCCCTTGATAAACTCTTTAAAAAATAGGAAGATACCCACCTTCAACTATGCGGACGATCTCCAACTCATCTTCACATTGGACTCCCCGGACTCTGCTCTAGCATTCCAAGTCACCATGCTTCAAATGCAGCAATGGATGAACCTTAATCATCTTAAACTCAATCCCGGCAAGACAGAATTAGTCTTGCCGGGAAGGAGCGAGATCGAATGGGGCCCACATATCTGGCCTAAGGACCTCGGACCACCCTCCACCCTATCTCCCTCAGTGAAAAGCCTGGGAGTCACCCTTAACTCCGACTTCTCCCTTAGAGGACAGGTGGGGTCGGTGGTCTCCTCATGTGTTTTCCAACTGACGAAAATAAGGAAAATCGGCCACTTACTGACTCAATCGGCTCTCATTCAGGCAGTGATTTCCCTTGTACTATCGCGTCTCGATTTCTCCAACTCCATCTATCTCGGTCTGCCTGTGTATCTACTCAAGCGTCTACAAATAGTACAAAACCAGGTGACGAGACTGATATTCAAACATCCCAAATGGTTTTCAGCCAGCCCCCTGTTAGCCAAATTGCACTGGCTACCCATCGCCCAACGTGCAGTCTTCAAGACCGGATGTTTGATATTCGAGGCCTTGCACTAAACTCAAACGCCAAGGAGAATGCAGGTTTTCTTACCTTGCCCCGAGCCTCTGGAACTCCTTACCATTGGACATCATGAGGCAGGATAACTTGATGGGTTTAAGAAAGGCTCTCAAGACCTGGCTGTATACGCAAATATACGTTTAGCCTGTCCCGCCGCAACACATCAAACAATTAGCGCCATGAAACCTATTGGTAACCGTGCGCTTTATAAGCTCCTACTAACATAACATAACATAGCAGCCTTCTGCTATGCCGTAGGAACATGTTTAAAAAGCACCATGCAATTGTGGAAAATAATGCAATTTTAGTATATTCTTCAGTTTAACATAGCATATGTCTTTAAGTCAGCAACATTTTAAATCGCTTGTTATGACTTTTATAGATGTATTTATGAACCTGTTTGTTGTTATTATGTAAATACATATATTTCCTGTGTCCTTTTTTCATGACTATTACGTAAAGTTATTAGTATTTTCTCATGTTTTATTTTTTTATGATTATTGTTTAATAATCAAATAAAGATTTTGCCATTTACTATGCTCTCACATGACAATTTAATCTTAAAAGTGTCAGGATTGTTATGCTTTGGATGACTGGGTCAAACAGTAAAGTGAAGAAAAGGGGAACAACAGGAACTGGGGAAGGCGGAGAGACCATAGAGTCCAGTGAGCGAATAATGGTGCAGATACAATTGTGACGCAACTGGACTCAAAATGGACTCCCCTTACATAGTGCAAAACAGAACCTGAGGCAATTGGAATTATAATTGTGGTAAAACTAAATTAAATGAGCAATGGTTATAATATTGTTATTTGAGAGGTTTTTACAAATAATGAATGTAACCAGTCGACAAAAGTAAACATATTGAGACATTTGGAAAATTGCTGTATTACAACTCTCCTGTATGCTGCCTACTATGGGGCCAGCATGAAAAAAGCGAATCACCCCATAATGCACAGCTCACGCTTGATTAACCCACGTGCGCACAGAGAAAAGCTGGCCCTAAGGATGTCTGTCCATCCAGAAAAATATGGCCGTGAAGTGGCGGGCACCTGCAAGAGAGAAAGCCGCTGAGGACTTGGAGACAGAATGTTGCATCAAAAATTTAAGGAGTAAAACTTTGACACCTGTAAGCCCAATAAAAATAGATGTGGACTACAAATTTCAGATTGACAATTGTTTGGGGGGTCGAGCCAAGACTGATTTGAATATGATTAGTTCCTATTTTCAATGGCAGAGATTAACTAAACTAATAGATTGTATTACACACAAAGTGATTACCAGTTGTTTTAACTGATTAAAGCATTTTCATCCATCGCTTTGTGTGGTCTGAATGAGTCATCCTAACGGGTCCCCAGATGATCAGATGAGGCCCACTGGTTGTAGTAAAAAAAAAACACATTGATGACACTCAAACTTCCAAAAATGTATCTGTGGGTGCATTTGTTTTGAGTAGTGAAACGTGTTGAAGTAACTTAGGTTGGTCTGTCGCTTTTGGAGCAGTTCCAAAAGTGATTGTAATGTCATTGTCCCTCTCTGTGCTAGCCCAGACAGGCTAACACATGTCTAATGGGGTGAACTAAGAGCCCCTGTGGTTCAGTTTGATTCGAGCATGAGCATCTGACGCAGTTCGGGTTCCTCTATTTCCCCCTATTACCACGGACAGAATTATTCCTCAGTCACACACACACACACACATCATACGCTGGTGGGGCCCATAACACCAACATTCATTCTATCAATCTATCCGTACCTTACTCAGAAGGGAATATTAGTTCCGAACCACACGGCTTCCTTGATGGGAATTTATCACTTTCCCTGCTTCAAACCCTAGCATCCCTTCCCATCAAGAAATAGGCCGATAAATCATTTAGTTGGATTTAGTTCAATGACGCCTTTATACTCTAAATTATTTGAAATACATTTCAAGGAAAATAACCACCCAACACATTGATTCAATTAAGGTTTTCTTTATCTAATTCAAAATTGCAGGTTAAATCCTAATAATTCAATTTATAATCTTGTGTCATATTTACCTATTCTGGCTAATTGTCGTTTTCTAAGTCAGAATCTGGTCCTTAATCAAATCGTCAAAGTTCTGTTCTATCATGCAGAGTCACCGTCCTCTCCGTCAGCATAACATCAGGATACTGGCTATGACGTTCTCTTCTCTCCGTACCGTCAAGCATCAAAAGGGGTGTGTAGATTACCTCTCTAGTCTACCATTATTTATACTAATTTTCATTTATAAAAGTATCAAAAAAACAAGTTTAAGGGGCTCTTATTGGTCCATTGGAACACGTCTTGGTTCATCAAGAAACATTCGATGTAGTTCCCATGCGTGAAAAGTTTCAATGAAAATGTCTATTGTCAATTTTATTAGGGTAAAGTATCTTTGTTGCACATCCAGGGGAACTGGCGCTTCGCCCGGGTGGCCTTGCTTGGTACAGTTGTGGCAGGTCACCGAGAGGGTATGGATGCTGAAGTCTACGCAGGCGCACTTCTCCTTGTTCCATTTACGGATGTCACTCTATGTAGTCGAAATCAGTCGGTAGCCATTTAATGGCAGGCCCAAATGGTCAACTTAAGCAAAGAAACACAAAACGTAATTAATACATTGAAATGTTTTAAACAGTGTTATTCCCTTACTAATACCCATATGTGTGTGTATTTATCTAGCCATTTGCACCGTGCACATTAGTATTAGTTTATTTAAGCATAAATCACAATAACATCACATAAGCAACGTTTATCATATTAATATGCATACAAACTTAGTTCACAAATTATTTTAGCCATGCAAAGCATTCCCACGTGTATTCTTTCTGTTAATAAGGTTGATTAGTCTCCATACAGCAAACCATTAATTATTATAATTAATTATTAATCGATTTAATACAAACATACATAAATGGATTGGGTACAGAAAAAGAAAACATATTACCCTCTCCATCACATCAACACATCACTCTGTTCTACCTAAATAGAACTTCCATTGACTCCAGATTATATGTTATTCCATCAATACACTACAGAAGGCAATTTATGGCAAATATTAAATTTAAAAAAAAAAATTGTTATTTTTGTTATATTGTCAATGTCTGAAGGATGTGGGCTACATAAACTGCAGCACAAATAAGAATATTTTTAAAACTGCCTAATGTGATGCTTTGCCTTGATTCAATGCTGGGACATATCTCCGCCTCACCTGTCAGCCCTTACTTTAAAACACTTGAAGCTTGACCTTATGTAACAAATATATTTTTTAATGTGTTCCTACATTTTGAAGGGCTTAATTATCCTGCCAAGCTCAGTAAAGACATTTGATTATATTAACCTTTTTGTTGTCAACGTTTGGGCCCTGGTCTGAAGAGAATTGCTTTTCTCAATTTCAATGACATGTTTACTTCGCTTGCCTTTTTTATTAATGCTATATTTTTTTATGGGACTTAACTGCAGCATTGTGATATATACAAACTTGGCATGTACACCCGATGATTGTGACGTCAAAATCTAAAGGTTAATGTTAAGGATTTGCAATTTATAGTTGTTTTTCACACACCGGGCAACATTTGACATTACCAAATATAGATTCTTGCTTTAACATGTTGCTTGTCAGTGCTGAAGCACTCTTCAAGAAAACATCGAATAAATCACTACGGTGAACGCTGATATTGTGAATTAACGTATTCTCTACAGAAGTGTAATTTTCAATACCTTTAAGAGAAATTATCCCATAAAAAAAATATGGGCTTCACATTACATTGGAGGCAATGTCAAAATCTTTATTTTATAATATATTATATTATATAATCAAATATTTAATGGCCTCAGTTACTGTGGGTCCCTGATGCATGTCTGAGTCCATTTTTCAGTGTTAAAGTTAGTAATTTGAATGGCCGAATTCCTGTGCAGTAATACATGCACAGAAATTACTGTTGTAAATACCATTGTTACTGCACATTATTTCCTTTGCAAATAGGAACTGGTGCAAAATCTGATTCAATACCATACACTAATGGTATACCCCCAGTGTTTTTGCACCCATAATTTTACAGTCAACTCGAAATGAGGAGCTGGGTATTAAGTGAGTGGGAGTCTTAACGCCTGGTTTCGAACCGGGAAGCAACGAACATCCCTCAGATTTCAGGGAAGGAGATACATTTATGGGAGAAACTGCAGGTGGAATCTCCTTCACCAAAGACAAAGTATGGTGAAAGAAATGGCATTACTGGAAGAAGAAGAAGATCTAATTTTCAATCTAATGCAAAGTTACATGTCATTATTCTTCAGGAATATTATAAGCATTTCTCCTTCAGAAATCACAGCATTGGTTTATAATGGGAGAGAAAATGTTCATGATTATTGTGAGATTGAGAAAAATGTAATAGATCCCTGATGGTTATGGATACAATCATTAATGCCCAATTTTACTAAGGGTTTGTGCCACCGCAAAGTCTTGCAAGGGTATTTACTTTCCAGCCCAAAACTTTTGTACTAGAAAGGTGCCTTTTTCTCAGTACCAATAACGCTTTGAAAAGCTGTGCTTCCTAGGGGCGTTACTGGGGAATACAGTGGTAAGACCCATGGGGCCATATTCTCAATGAAGTGGCGGGGAGAGGCGTTAGCCTTCTTGGCTTAACGCCTCTCTCCGCCACTACGGAAACGCGAGGGTGCACCCTATTCTCAAGTATATGGTGCAGCCTCTCGTTTCCCCCTGCGATGGTACTAAGTTTCACAACTTAGCACCAGCACAGGCACCCTTGCACCAGAGTGCAAGGTGTCTACAAGCAGGGAGGTTTGTTTATGTACAGGAAGGTGTCCCTTCCTGCACATAAACAAACCTAAAATGCCAGTTTGTAACTTACATGTGTGCTGCTTCGTGCAGCACACATGTAAGTTACAAAAAAGCATTTTTAAAAAAGGTTTGTTTATGTACAGGAAGGTACAACTTCCTGTGCATAAACAAACCATGGCATGTTGCTTTTTCCATGTGTACTGCACAAGGCAGCACACATGGAAAAAGCAAAAACGAGGAGAAATTAAGCATTTCTCCTCGTTTTGCCACCTTAAGACCAGATTTTTCCTGGTCTTAAGTTTGGCGCTACTGCCTATTTACGCTGCCCTTGTGAATAGGAGGTAGCATCAAACTCAATGGGTGTTGCTGTGGAACGCCTTCCGCAACACCCACTGCACGCCCCTTTCACGCTAAAAACAGCGTGAAGGGGGCCCTATTTACAAGGCAGAGTTAAGCCGCCTTTGGCCACTTAACGTGGCTTAACGCTGCCTTGTGAATAGGGCTAAGCCCCTATCGCCACAACAACGTCACTGAAAGTGACGTTGTGGTGGCGATGGGGGCTTGAGAATATGCCCCATAGGTTTTTTGTTACACAAATTCTAATCTACTAAAATAGACAGACCTTTATGTAAAAAACGAGTTCCTCTTTGAATCAGGCACTAACAAGAGGAAATGTTTTCATTTCTCAAAAACAGACAATGCTTTGCACTGCAGTGCCCAGCACACATCCAGTGTGTGGGATTCTTCTATGTTCTTATAGGCATAGGACATTGTAAAGGAACGGTATGCTTCCAGTACTAATCCTATGCTAAGTAATGCACACTGACATCTGTGTGTTATGAAAGGCATCATTTTTTAGTGCCAGTGCAGGGAGTGCAACGAGAGGCAACAAATCTTAGTAGATATTGTTCTGTGTTGCGCTTTTCCCTCCATGCATGATGCTGCCCTGCAAATTGGTTGCTGCACTGGATTGCTTGAAAAATTAGTAGATTTCCGCCAAAATGTGGCCCCCTAGCACAAATAACATTTTCTCCATGCTGGGCGTATTTTGCGCCTGAATGATACCATAATGGAAAAGCATAAGTAGCAATACATGTAATACTTTTTTGCAATTGCTATGAACACTCTAATATTCCGTGTTTACTTTTCAAAATTACGCTGGCAACCAGTGGCAAAGCTATTGGTTAGAAATGTATTGTGAACATAAACACAAACATGAACAAGTGCACATTTGTGCATGCTGGTGTCTGCATGAATTAGTACTTAAAATACAGACTTATTGGCATTACCAGTACTTGCCTGTAGGTGATGTTCCCTCACTCAGCTAGTCTCTCTGCTGAGTGAGGGAACATCACCCAAGGAATCCAATACCACCTGCCCTAGAGAACTAACACCTGCCTGCTTTTAAAGACAAGAGTGCCCTGTGAGGAAGAGGAGATCATTAAAGGGAGTGAGATTCAGCTGGAAGCCCTGTTGAGTGTACTCCATTTACGAGGATTGAGAAGATTGCTGCTGCGCCGATCAAGTTGGTGCCCATGTACGGCACAAAATTAGTGATCCTCGTATGCCAGAGGAGGGTTGATGTGAATTGAGCTGTGTACATCACTGCACCAATTGAGCTGGAGCCTGTGAGTAGTTGGAAGGGAAAACCTCATGTGTCAGGTGGGGCTGCTGCTAGGAAACTGCAGCTTGGGAAGGGCCATAGCCTGTGTGTAGTAGTGGTCTGTGATGCTGTATGCCAGGAATGCCCTCTGTCAACGACCTCGTTGCATCAATCAGATTGGATCCCAGGTACCATGAGGATACTGTGAGCCAGTATGCTAGAGGGGGTTCGCTGGGAACCGAAAATTGTGTGACCTGGTCAGAGTCCCAGGCAAGAGGAGTGAGGCTGCTTTGGGACCTGCGCACCTGTCCTGAATCAGCTGCCAAGCCAGCATTCGTAGAAGGGGCACGGTCAGTAACCCCTTTTAATCCGATCCTGTGAGGTTTGGGTAAGACTAATTTCAGGTCATGGGGGCCCAGAGAGAGCTAACTGCGAGTTAGCGCTGCACGGCTGGAACAATGTTGACTTTAAAATAGAATTGTAGTGGACTCTTAAGACACAGATTGCTAGTAAGGCTTACTCTGGATGTTGCCTATAATAAATGAGGAATAATCACTACTGCTAGAAGCAAAGAGGGAGTGGGACCTGGGGGGACCACTGAACAAATTACTAGAGCCCTAGGCACTGTTTAGTTGTTTTGGAATGTCAAAACCTTCCTTTTTGTTGGTAATGGTTGAATTTAAATACTTCTCTTATTTCACAAAAGTGAGTATTTGGCTGGTCAATGAATTATTGCAGCTGCTGTGCACATTTTGTGAGTCTGTGTTCACTCCCCTGCACCAACACCTCCAACCAATAGAGCCTTGGACTGCTCGACCATGGTACTAATGAGAGTCCAGTGCAGAAGGGGCACTTGGTCCAGTTTCTCAAAATCCATCGTAGAGTAGGCTCCTGCACCTTAGGAGTAAAATGCCACAATTCTCAAGGTTTAGTCTAGTAATCCCTGTGTAAGAAACTGAGTGACTGGTTGACGGGGCTTAAACCCTACTTGTATGAAACTGAGCTACTGGTTGAGGAGGGTGAAACCCTTCTCAAGCAGCAACCCCCTTACTTCTCTGGATAAAGTCACAAGCAAACCCTAAATTTACCTGTGGTCACCTCTCGGGTAGCTTGGCACAGAGCATTTAGGCTTAACCCAGAGAGGATGCTTAAAGTATTTGTGCAGTACTCCAAATAATAACACACTGAAAACGCACAACAAAAGGAGCCCATAACAGTATTTGGAAAATATAGTGATTTTTAATAAATAAAATAAGACCAAAAATAAGACCAACTCGACAAAATTCAATTGCTAGAACCGAAACTATTGAATTCTAATGTCTTTAGAGAAAATAGTGCCAAGAGGTGTTAAGTGCCGATGGTGGATACCTGCCATGCCGGACCAGGACAATGTCACAAGTTCAGACTGACCACAATTGAGAGCAGGCTGGCTACAGGGACCCATTAAGGCTTGCTGAACAAAAGTACCTTCAATCTTGGTTTGTGGAGTGTTGCGTGGATCTGCGTCAAAATTTCATCGTGAAGCTGAAGAGATGCATCTGGTCTGAGATGCGGCGGGGCTGCAGAGCGAGGGCCTGTGTCATCTTTGAGGATCCTGCCAACAAGGGTTCAATGGGGAAGTCTGGCATAGAGGGTGTGGTGCACACTCGGGCCAATGCGTCGGTTCTGAAGGCCTGCGAAGCTGTGATGCAGAGGCTGGCGTCATAGTTGAGGCTGCCATTGACAAGAGATGTGAGGGCCTGTGTTGAGGATGTGTCATGCATTGGCGGTTCCAAAGGTGTAGCAGGTTTCCGCCATGATGCGGGTTTTTGCAAAGGGTCCAATCCAAGTAGCAGCAGAGATAAATCGGTTCTGCTTGGTGTTGCACTAGGGCAGCAGAGGAGATGCATCACCTCCGCCAGGTCCACAGAGGGTAGTAATGAACCTTAAGCCCACTTCCAAGGTACCAGGACTGGGGTGGCACCACTTTGCAGGGTAGACGCATGGATTGCAGAGTCCAGGTGCAAACTAATGGTTGTTGGAATCCTGTTATGATCCTGTGGCTTCAGATCGGGAGGCCAGCTAACTAGCCTTGGAGTCACGTTGGGTTCTAGGTTCAAGAGATGTCATCGAGGCTGATGTTGATGAGGAGCTTCTGATGTGAGGGCCGGTGTCGAGTATGTGTTGAGCAGCATGCAGTTCTGATGATGCTATGGGCTGTGAGGCAGATGTGAAGTCCTGGCTTTGGGAAAGTCCAACCAGCCAAGGCGTTTCATCAGTTCTGCTTATTTTTGTGCAGCAAAGTAGAGGAGATGATTTGGTTCTGCTGGGTCCACAGACAGGCAAGCAGAGCACCTTCAGGCTCACTTCCCAGGGTCCAGGACTGGGGTACCACCACTTGGCAGGGTAGGACTCACAGCTGCAGAGTCCAAGTGCTGGAGAGTAGCCCTTGGAGTCACTCTGGTGGTCCTGGTTACAGGTTGCAGGTTTCAGTCCTTCTCACCCCGGCAAGAGGGCATTAGGGCGGCATGTCAAAATATCAGGGCAGCACAGCAGGGCAGCTGTCAGGAAGATTGGCAGTTGTTTCAGCAGCATAGCAGTAATTCTTCCAATCAGAGACTTCTACAGTTCCAGAAGTGTACTGCAGAACTGGTGTCTGATGTCCAATATTTCTACCTGGTGCCTTCTTTGAAGTGGGAGAGAAAGTTCTAGAGATTTACCTTTGAAGTGCTCAAGTTTCCTGCCTATCCTGCCTTGGTTCCAGACTAACTATTGGGGGTATGCAATCCTTTGTTAGAAGGCGGGTCACAGACTATTCACATGAATATGGCGCTATGCCTAGCTCCATCCTCCCATTCTACCAGGGGTATGCCATCCAGTCACACTTTAGCTCTGTTTTGTGTGTGTCTGTCTAGGAGGAATATACAAAGACCAACTGCCAACTGCACCTAGTCATGCAACCCATTACAGGCACTAAAAGGCTAAGGCAAGAAAATGTCAACTTTCTAAAAGTGCAAAATTGCAATTCAAAATCTGCCTTTACCATTTTTTTAGTAAAATTCTACAGACACCACCCCTGAACTTTTTACCTGTTCCCATCTGGAATTATATGTAATAATGCAACTTCAATGTTATCCTATGGGTGAGGTAGTCCTTGCATTAGTGAAAAACAAATTTAGGAGTTTTTCTCTTTCAAGGCATGTAAAACTTAAAAGCACACATCCTACTATTTAAATACATTGCACCCTGCCCTTTGGACTGTTTAGGGCCTACTGTTAGGGACACTTATAAATACTAAAGAGAAAGGTTTATGTCTGGCAAAAGGTTGATTGTGCCAGGTTGAAATGGCAGTTTGTAGCTGAACACACAGTCTGCAATGGCAGACCTGAGACAGGTTTGCAAGGCTAGTCTAGAAGGTGGCACAACACATGCTGCAGGCCCACTCGTAATCAGGTAATCTATGAATGACTGCGGTAATCTACGAATGACTTAGGACCAGGTGTCCCACGAAGCTCTATACACAGGCCCAAGAGGGCGTCTATCCTGGGCCGAGCGAGGCTTCACGTCACTGTGAAATTATTATGGTTTAGGGAGATTCTGATTTAGAGTCATTCAGTCATAATGCCACAGATGGTAGCTTTGCCCCATTGACTCCTCAGCCAAGCACAATCACCAAATGTCTGAACTTTCGGTTCCTCTCGTACTGAGCAGGATTACTATTGCAACAACACATCATCAGTAGGGTAAAGCTAACCTGACTCACAAACGGTCCTAACCCAGCTCACGTTCCCCAATGGTGGGTAAACAATCCAACACATGGTGAATTCTGCTTCACACTGATAGGAAGAGGATTAAAAGTGACATCTGCATGAACACTTGCCTGCCACAAGCCAGTTATCCCTGTGATAGCTTTTCTGATACCTTCTGCTTGAAACCCAAACATCAGAAGGATTGTGAGGCCCCACTTTGATAGTCTGTTTTGCCCTTTTGCTCTGTGGGAGATTTCTGTCCTCCCGGAGCTCTCCTTAGGACACCTGCTTTATTGTTTGACAGGTGTCCTACACCATACATACTCCCGGCCTGCCACTGTTCCCAGAGCGGGTTGCACCTGCCAGGCACCAGGCGCTTGGAGCCAGAAGTGAGCGCCCCACAGGGTTCACCCCACCACCTCAATGGGTAAGTGGGGTGAGAGCCCTGGGGCCTGGTTGGAGTTCCTGGACCCGGCCGAGCAAAGGAGACCTCCCAGACCTACAGGACCCCGTCCCTGGCACATTGCTAAGCAGTGGACCCGAGGACAGAGCCCAGGATTAAGAGCCCCCACTCCTGGGCACGTTGGGTCCTCAGTCAGAGCTTCTGAACCTCGGCAAGCTGGGCATGCCTATTTGGGCTAGATGTAGAACCGTCCCAGGACAGAGCTAGTGGCGTCATGAACCCCCCGCTCCAGAAGCCTGAGCAAGGGGAGGGGCGGATACTACTGGACCCACAGAATACATTGTGTCGAGCAGAGTTCAGCTTGTCACTGTGATGAAAATCTCGTGCTCATTAGCTCGTTGCAGTGCGTTAGCTTTATGGCTGTTGTAGTCCAGAGACCTGTTCCTATTTTTGTAGGCCTGCCTGTATAGAACTACAGCCCCCAGACGGCCTCCAAGGGCTGTCTCATCAAAGTCCAGACAGCTTACTCGGTCTCGGTTTGCATCGCCAACATTGTTGCTCTCGTTTGACCCTTGGGCACGCACTGGAAGAAGGAGAGTAAAGCCATCCTGGGTTTCTGATGGTGAATTAGTGTTATCTTATCACATTTGCTGTAGACTTTGAGACAGAAGTCAAATGTCATGCTGTGTCTTTCGACAAATTGATGTTTATTATTTGAAGATGCAGCTCAGTGTTTACTTTTCTTTGACTTCTTTTTAATAGTGAACTATTTGACAATTGTACGGGTGTGAAATTAAAACCTGTTGGTTGCCATTTTATTCAACAACACAACATTTTAATACCCATATAAGAAATTTATATCTATTTCAAAAAGTATTAGTAGTCAAGAAAGCCCAAATAAGTATTCTTTTTAATTCAAAGTGTGATGAAACATTGATTTTATTAGGACCAACACAAATCAATTACTTGGTGTTGCATAAATGACAGATATTTACCGTATACTAATTTCCACACATCATTTCTGCACTATATAGTTTTATGAGCAAAATGTTTGTACAGATAAGTGCCCATTTTAATGCTGAATGTGCTGTGTATAAATAACTGTGTGCTACAACACAATACTTTAATAATATGTTTTTGACAATGTGATCCACCAGCTATGTTCCAGACCTTTACCACTCTCCTACTGAATGAGCATGGCACATTTGCATTGCTTATTCTTTGTGTGACCCTTAGATTTTTTACAATCCCTATGACATCAGTGATGTAACATTGATGGCAGCACCCCTACTCTAATTACTATTCCAGCACCACTGTTTGAAAGAAGTTGTGTTTAACAGGAGAGTGATCAAGGTCATAGATGTCTTTCTCTCCCTTCTTTCCTTTAATGATGTGCATCTGCTGGATTGTTTTGTCCATGTGGAAAGACTGGCCTACATACCTCAAATCTGTTTCCTTTGGGCTCGAAATATTTGTGCTTTTTCTAAGTGCTAAATGTATCATGTAATTAATAATTTCAAAAAAAGAATGGAGAACAAAAGTGAAAACTGCTTTCCCTAACAGGCTTTTAAAACTGCAAAAACTATGTCATTTACTTTTTCAACACCAGAAATGCACATAGTCCACTTTAGAAATTGCTGGAATACCATTTTCTGCTATAAGAGTAAGCTCTTCCCCAGCTCCTGCAGCTGAAAATAAAAAAAGGAATTTCTTCTGTGTAAACAGCAGAGGGATTTCCTGGACGTGTGCAGAGGATGGAATGGTTCCGTCCTATGCACATGCCCACCATGGCGGAGGACGCAGCCGCTTTGTCCTCCACAAGGAAGGGGTTAACCCTGCAACAGCACCTGGACTGACTCTGCCATCTGTGAGTCCTGCCCTGCCAAGTGGTGCTTATCCAGTCCTGGGGCCTTGAACAGTGACTCCTGCTGTACAGAACCACCAAAATTGATGCAGTGATGAATTTGCGCTGATTGGAACTGATGCATTGCCCTTTGACTCAGAAGCTGATCGATGACATTGCTACGACAGACTGCGTGGCTCCATGACGACAGCCAGTGTGCTCAACAATGATCCAGTGCCTGCATAGCGAAGGGGTTAGTTGACGAAACCGTCCATCATCTGTGTGGATCGAAACCAAGACATTGAATCTTCATCGACAGTACTTGCTCCATCCAAGGTACTTTTTCAGAGGTGCCATTTACTGCCAGTGCATATAGCGCACCTGCACCCATGCCCTGCCTCTTACCGACACCGCACACTGGCCCCAGGATGATGTAGCGAGAGAAATGCAGAACCTTGGCAAGTAGCTTTTTAAATGTCAAGCTGAGTAACAGTAACCTGCACACACAGGCCCCACCAGGTCAAACCTGTGGCCTGTTTGAAGAGCTAGCTCCATGGGTGGCACAACCAGTGCTGCATTCCCACAGTAGAGCACTTGAGTTACATGCCCTAGGCATATGTCTTACCCCTAGACAAGGGACGTACAGCTAACTCAAATCAGCCAGTCATGTATTACCCAATCACCAGTATGTATACAACAAGCACAGCTCTTTTTGCACTGTCCTAAGGCTAGCACATAGAACAGTGGAAAACCAGAAGGGACAAAAGCAAAAAGTCAAGGTCAAGCACCCTAAAGAGGACAATTTCCAACATAAGCCATCATATCAACTGCTATTCAAATCACCTTTGTAATATCGCTGTATTTTAATTTACATATCTGCTCATTGTACCCATTAAAACATTTTCATTTGCCCTCGAAGTTAATGTTCAAGACAATGAAGCATAAAATCCAAGCAAAAGATTTATACATAGGAGTGACCAAGCAACTACTTGATGACAGAGTGAGAGCAAGCAGAAGAGACTGAGGCCTTAGCGTTAAATTAATTTCCTCCTGGACATTAAGTCAGAGACCAAAGAGAGATTTCAATTAAGCAAACTTAGCACATATCTTTTTGGAACCTGCAGAGCAGAAATGTGAAAGTAACCAGAATGCCCAATTTGTTTTTGTTTGCATTGTTTTTTGTATTTTTTGTGCACACACATTGAATATTACATTCATATGCAACAGATACAGGATAGACAGCGATAACAGCAAAAAGCATAAAGGCAACACACAGAAGACTCAGTAAATATTACTTGAAATAGGAACAGCAAAAGAAAAAGAAAGAAGGGGGGTTCTTCCCAAGCAGGAGAGCATCAATGATGGGGTCCGTGCCACTTTTTAACAGGAGGGGGAGGACTAAAAAAAAACATTACAGAGAAACAGTTTGAATGGGGGATGCAATGACAGTTACCATGTTGGGGAGAATGTCTTCAGGGGGAGTGTCAGGTACACCTGGAAACAAATCGGGGGTTGGGAAGGTTGCTGCAGTCGCTTGCGACGAGGACAACTCTGGCGGTGTATCGGCAGGCGCTAAGGTGCCTAAGAAGAAGGTCCAGATGGCATCCCATATAGCTGCTAACGGGTACTTACGCAAGCCCCATGTGTCCTCGCTGTGTAGTGCATCGTCTTCTGCTCAGGCCCAGGCCTGTGTGAAGAGCTCCCAAGCGGCGACCGCGGGGAGTTTTGATGACTTTCACCCATGGGTGATCAAACGCTTATCAAGAGGCATTTCCAGGTCCATGAACCTTGTGGTGGCTCTGTGTTTCCTGTCTCTGCAAGTGAGGCCCAGTAAGCAGACCTCCCAAGTGTGGGGCACAGGTCTCTCCATGCAGTCTACTATCCAAGAGGTTATGCCTAGCCAGTACTAGTGAAAGGAGGGACAGTCCCAGAGCAGGTGCACCAGACCAGCATCAGGAAGGGAGCAACAGGAGCAGGCAGCGACAGTGTGATTATAGTATCAGTTGATCACCAGAATGCCCAATATTATCAAATTGATTTTGGGCACTTAGAAAGGGTATGGGTTTTGGCTATTAAACAGTATATGACTATTATCTTTCAGTTCTTTGGCATTCTGTATTGGGATTTGTGGGTCTTAGATGAACTAATTACACACATAAGTACACATTTGAGCTTAAAGCATGTGCCCTCAGCTGCTGTATCTAAGCTGTAATCAACCACTCTGCTGCACTCACACCATGAACAGGCTTTTATGCCTAGGTAATGCCCACACCAGTGGGATGTGTTTGAGGCCTTAATTAGTACTAACTAAACAGTTTGTATTGTTTAATTGATTAATGCGGATGCGGCACTGGGGATAAATAAAGCTTTATTTGCAGAGAAGAATCTGTTTGGTTACCACTTGCCTCCTTGTTGCCAGAAAAAAAATTATTTTCAAAATAATTTAATCAAATCATGACTCCTCATGTATAAAATTATATACATTTCATAATATCAATAAGTTGAAGTAAAGTGTTGCATGCATTGTGCGAATCCTAATTAATTATGTCAAGTAAGTGCATTCATGTAAAAAACATGCTCCCCAACAAGTAAGCACCTTCATGTAAAAAGCATGCTCCCCGACATTGGGCGATCTTAAAGTGACCAGTGGCAATAAATATCAATATTAGAAACCATGATCTCACTAGTATCAGACGGATCACAATATTTAGGACTGTAAACATTATCACAAAGTATCCTGTGCCTGTACCAAACTGCTATTAATGTCAATAATATTGTAATTGGTATTTAGGACTGTATGATCAGTTGCAAAAGATAGCCAGTGTATATATGTATATACATATATAAATATATATATAAATATATATGCAACCAACATTCTTTCCAATTCAAGAAAAGAAAGTGCAGGACCCCACAGGATGCTTGGTATTTTTTAATGCAGAGTCGAAAGCCTCCGACCGACGCGTTTCGCCAATTACGGCTTGGTCACGGTAAAGCAAGTGTTCTTCTACTTCTGTTTACATACTGTGTGCAATTAACATAGAAAGTGGACCATGTTACTTCTGGTACCAAATTAGTCTGCACCATGTTGTAATGGTATTTTGTTTTATAAATTCTTTTTATAGATTTGTATAAGGATGGCACCTCTTTTGTAATATTCTAGATACCCTGTAAATGCAATTGCATCCGAAAGGCCCGTCCATGGTGCTCAGATGTAAAGTGCCAGTGCAATTCAAATTAAAACAAAATTTCACATTTCAAATACTTCAAACGCGGAGTGGAGGTGAGGAGTCAAATAAAATAGAGCCCTCACACCACACCAAGGAGCAACCACACATGCACATGTGTGTATTTACTGAGTTATTATGCAGCAGAATGGCCTCCCTGATCGAAGCAAAAAGAAAAGAAGTGTCCAATTGGCTTTTTTTCACGCAAATTTCACAAGGAGAGACTGCAACTGGCCAAGGCAACAAGGAACACTCTTTAATGAACAATGAGTACAAGCTCAATTGTTGTTCGACAAGTTGGAAAAACTATATCGTAAAGAGATGTCGAAATGGTGGGAGGCAGAGTCTCTACAGAAGTACAATGACGTGGGGCGGGTTCCCAGAGGCTTACGGATTTACACCATCCCGACACATGAAATCCCAGACCCAGAGATGCTGGAAGAATGGGCTGGCAATTCCAAAGAATGCTCCACAATAATGAGGCGGATCCTAATTAAATATGCCCTGAAAGACGGAACAAAAATACTGGAAGAAATGTAGACATTACTATCAGAACTATCCAAGCTGGTATCTAAAGAAAATATAGATGAGTTTATGAATAAATTACAGATTCTCCTGGCTAAAATTGAAGAACACATAACAAAAATAAAAAACAAATGAAATTTATCAGGGACTTTAAAGATTACCAGTCAGGAAGAACTCCCTTTCACAAAAAGTATGAATATTTATTTTTAGAAGGGAATGAACAGCAACCTACTAGGCAACAAGGCACAGTACCAACAGAGGTTGAAGAAAGAAGCACCTCGGCAGAAGAAAGCGATGTTTCCGATAGTAACACCTCGGATGTCTATGTGGAAAGAACAACCCTCAACTAGTAATCATAGTAGAAGTAATTTTCTCAAACAGTTCCAGATGTTGAAGAAGCAAAACAGAATCCACAAAATCAGAATATGGAGCAGGATTTTTGGCGAGGACGCGGGCATCACAGCAGAACCAGAGGGTCAAGAGGAACAAAAAAGCAAGGCGAAGAGGGAAGAGAAGATTCCAGTAAGTCAACGCCGATGGTCACATGGGCAAAGAGAGGGATGAAATGACTGTGGTGAATCTTTCGAAACGTGGATGAACAACATCTGATATAAATGTATTGACTCTGGGCCTTTCATTTTGCCCCACTATGAAGATGGATTATGTGCAAACATGTATCGATATATTTTGTTTTTTACGCAAATTGAAACTTAAGAAATGGTTTCAGTTGCATACACCTAGAAACAAATTACAGAACAGCATCACACCAGTAGAAATGTTGTGTATTTTTGATGTAGAAATGTTACAGACTGTCGCGGAACTGGATGACAATGTTGAACACCATGAAGACCCATTTGTAAATTTAGACAATTTAGGTATTTGAGTTGATGATGCATGTTCTAGTGGGTTTAACCCAAAATCCACATTTGTACCGATAGTGCACTGTGATGCAATAGAGGTATTTGAGAGGAGTATTATCAAAGATCTGAAAAAATCAAGATAGTGTAGAAAAAATCTAGCGAAAAGGAATCTTACAGTAGCTCAGACCACAGCATTAGAGAGTCTCAAACATGATCCATCTATTGTGATTAGGCAATCTGATAAAGGGGGCAATGTTCTGATCTGGGCAAAAAGCCATTATTTGAAAGAAGGAGAACGGCAACTCAATGATGAGACTTGTTATCAATTGTCTTCCAAAACTGAAGAATTGGCATCCAATGCAAAATTCAATGAAATGTTGTGTGAATGGAAAGACAAGGGACTATTAGAGGGGGATGAGTATTGTAGTTTGAGGTGCAAACATGCAAAAACCCCTATATTGTATCTTCTTCCCCAACTGCATAAGAATCCAGTCTCCCTACCAGGTAGGCCTATAGTGTCTTCCATGGGCTCACAATTAGAAATGATATCCAAGTATATCGATTTTTATTTGAGACCATTTGTGATTGCCTTACCTGCATACTTGAGAGACACAATGCATTTCCTGAATATAATCAATGGTCTGACCTGGGAACATGATTTTTTACTTGTCACACTAGATGTGACAACTTTATACATCTGTGCCTGTGTGTGTCTGTGTAGTCGGCTGTTGTTGGGTCAGTGACCTGGGGCATGTGACTGCTTGGAGGTGCTGGCCATCAGCTTTGTGTTGCTTGTGATGTACAGTGTGTGCCATGATCAGGGAGTGTGTCGCACCCCTCATGCCACCTGTGTACTTTCAATGCCATGTAGTGCATTGGGGCTTCCACTGAGCCTAATGTCCCCATGACAAAGGTGCTATTCATTGACAGCATACTATGCCCTGTTCAACATATCAAAGATGTTCAAATGTGTGTCTCTGTGACATGGAGCAGGTTTAGTGATGTTGTCTCACTTTGTCATCCTCACAGGTAACCGCCTACGAGAAGGGGGAGATTTGGAAGCGCGCCGTCAGGGCCGTGAGATCTGTGGAGGGTCGCAGTCGGTGCCTGGCACAGGTGAGGAAACGCTGGCAGGACATCCGGTGCTGGACCAGGAGGATCGCCCGGTTCCTGCTGGGGGACTCACCAGAAGGCAAGAACCGGGCGCCGGCGCCTGACCCACCAAATGAAGCGTGTCCTGGCGGTCGTCTTCCCTGACATGGATAGGCGGCTACAGGAGAAGCAGCAGCAGGAAGGGGGTAGGTACATGTGTGTTTGTTGTGTGTCACCAGCTTTTGGAAGTGCTCAGTCGCCTGTATACACTGCCAGGGTTTATATGTGCTGTGCATATCCTGTTCCCTCAAGTCACCCGGTGCTGTACTTCCTCCCTTCCCCTCCTTGACATGTGTTCCCTGGTCTGTGTGTAGTCACTCTTGCACAAGGTAATCTAGGCTGCCAGTCAATCCAAGTGCCCAAAGCTTGCAGCATCATGTGTGGGGGTGGTCTGTGACATGTGTTGGGACCTTACCTCTGCCCTGTCCAGTTCAGTCATTTTGGGGTCCATGATTGTTGGCACTGATGCTGAGTCTCAACATAGGAGTGTGAGACTTGAAATGAACAGACTTGCAGCATGCATGACCGATGTTGTGGCCTCAGACATGATGTGCATGAGGGGGAGATATGCATAGTGCGGGGACGGTTGCTCCTGTTGCAGTCAGATCTATCCAGGACCATGGAGCAGTGTGGCCGCTACAGTCCTCTGAGACACCTTTTCCTAGGAATCATGTGTGTCATCCAACACTGTGGACATTCTCTGTGTCTTCAGCATAGGTTGGGCTCTGTGGCATTTTACCCTGGCCTCATTTGTATTTACGTAAAGTGTGCTACATGTGTCCACTGTACAGGGTGACCCAATGTGGCTTGTGCATACTCACTGTGGCCAGTGCCTGTGTGTCTCGGTACAACTATCTGATAATGGTTGTTTGTCAATAATATGTGTGGTCAGCCCCACGAGGGGTAGTTAGAGTGCACTTTGGATTTCATGAAGCCCATTTTTGTGGTCCCAGATGAAGAGGTGTAAGTCCTTCCTTTGTCTCAATCACATAGTCTCCGGTAGGGAGGAGTTTGTGCGGCCAAGGCCTACATGTCCAAACCTTATGTCTCCTTTCCAGGTGTGGCCTGTGTGGGATGACAGTCTGAACAGACACTCAACAAGTATTGACCCAGTCATGTTGTGCAGGGTTTAATGTTTGTGCTTTGCAGCATGTGTCTAAAGTTTAAAGACATGGTTCCTGCTCATCCTTTTTTGGCAACGGTGTGTGGTCCAGATGCTGTGCTCGACTGTCCACAGACACTTGCTTCTCTATATAATTCGATATCAAGTTATTTGCTGTTGTGTCATGCTCTCCATTGTTTCCAAGTGGCATGGTGGGTCAACCAACTGTGTATTGCAGGGCCTACATATGTGCGTAGAATTGTAGATGTTACTCATGATGCTTTTCATGCTATGCACTGTGACCTATGTAGTTTGGACTCATGTGTCATATGTATACAGGTGTCTGATTATTTCCTGTCTCTTCACCTTGCCCACAGCATCGTCGGGAGACACCGAGGGAGACACCGGCATGGACATGGAGGAGGGAACCAGCACCGGTGTCACCAGTGCTGGGGAGTCTGGCGCAGCAAGTGGCATGGAGGGCGAGGGGAGTCAGGCGGAGGACCTGTCCAGTCCCAACACCGACTATGACGCTGACGGGTCCGAGGCTGAGCTCCCAGACATGCAGCCACAGTGGGACTCCGCAGTCCTCACGACCCACTTCCTCCAAAACCACTCCCCTTAGCTCCCCTGCCCAACAGTCAGACAAAGAGTCCTTCATGGCCAGTCTGTCCCTCAGCCCCAGTGTGACACCACCCCGCAAGCCGTCGAGGAAGTCCCCGGGCAGGGGAGTTGAGTCCCCCCCTGTCCACACCCTCCCCCAGTAGCACTGCAAGCCATCCCTCCGACCCCCCCCCCGCCTTGGGGCCTGTGGTTCCTTCGGGTGCAGGGGAGATGCTGGAAGACCTTGCGACCATGTGCAGCGCCATCCTACCCACCACCTTTGGCGCTGCCTCACCCCCTGTGGTGGAGTCGTCCGTCCCTGCACCCACAACACCTACCCTCGCCCCTCCTGTCCCTGCGGTGCCTGGTCCTTCCCCCCCACATGATGCCCCCACCCTGTGGATGAAAAGGAACTCTGAACTGTGCAGGCAAGCTAGGGGAGACGTGTCCCAATGTGTCCCCCCCAAGGAGTTTGCATATGGACTGGCCTCTGGGCCTTGTATATAGTGTACATTTCAATTAAAATATTATTTTTATTCTGAATAAAGCATTTTGTTTTTCATTTGCACACTAATGCTTTTCTGGTATTGCTGTTGGTGCTGCTGCTCCCTGAGTTGGGGTGGTGATAATGTGTTAGGTGTCTGGGAAATGTTGTAGTGTGCTGCTCATGGGGTGGACCCTGGTATCTGCGTGCCATCACATGGTCTCTGCAAATAATCTTTGGTCATGTAAGCTCTTACTGTATGGTGACATTGTCCCAAGAAGTGTTCCTTCCTCTGTGGCACCTGACATCTTCCCTGCAGGGTGTTTCCCAATTGTTGTGCTGACCTGTGTCTACATTTCCTTGGTGTGTGACGGATCCCTTTAACTTTGGCCATGCCTGCTGAGCAATGTCTCCGCCTGCATCGTCTGTGCCATCCTTGGTAGTCACTGTACTTGTGTATGGAGTATGTTGCCATGGCTTCATGTGGACATGGTCCCTTTTCCGCACTATGCATGTGTGTACTCCCAGCCTAGCACACATGTGTTACTTGTTCTGCAGGGTATTTGGGCACCTGACTGAAAATTGTGGGCATTGTATCTGTGGGTACTCCACCCTTTTCCTTCCATGGGAGGCAACAACTTGTTGGCTGCCCCAGCACCTGTACATTCATATAAGTCCTGGAATGTGCGTGACAGTGTGTGTTCCCTTAGGCTCTCTTAGTTTAGTAGGGTTTGACATGAGTATACAGTCTTGTTGCATGATCTCAGTGTGTGTATTGTGCTGCCACCGCCAGGGGTGGGTATGCATGTGTAATTTGTCATCACACCCACATGTGGTGTGTCATGCAGTGGGGGAAGGACATCCATCCTCATGGGAGTGGGACACTGCTGTCAGTGATGTGTTGTCATGGCACTCTCAACATAGTCGCACATTGTGGATGCCTTCATGTACCCATGGAGTTTTGGTCATCGGAGGATGATGTACACACCCCCATGTCTCTGTCCACTGCTGGGAGTCCTCTGCACCCACCCCTCATATGTCTGGGCACTGCTGGGAGTGATAGGCACCCACCCCTCATATGTCAGGGCACTGCTGGGAGTGATAGGCACCCACCCCTCAAACGTCTGGGCACTGCTGGGAGTGATAGGCACCCACCCCTCATATGTCTGGGCACTGCTGGGAGTCCACTGCACCCACCCCTCATATGTTTGGGCACTGCTGGGAGTGATAGGCACCCACCCCTCATATGTCTGGGCACTGCTGGGAGTGATAGGTACCCACCCCTCATATGTCTGGGCACTGCTGGGAGTCCCCTGCACCCACCCCTCATATGTCTGGGCACTGCTGGGAGTGATAGGCACCCACCCCTCATATGTCTGGGCACTGCTGGGAGTGATAGGCACCCGCCCCTATGTCTCTGTCCACTGATGTGGATCGTAGCACGACACCCACCCACCTGCCTGCACCCTTGGTGCAGTACACTGCTCACCTGGGCATACACCCCCCAATATAGTGGTCAGATGCTGCACCAGGCCCTATCCCATCAATCGTGGCATGTGTAGGCCTTGTATCAATGATGTGCTAGTGCCCTAGGGGTACGCGTGATGCGCTCCGTACCCACGCTCTGAGAACGTGTGTACGGGTCGTACAACGCGTACCCCTACGTCACCCCAAGAATGGTGGTACGGCCTGTACCCAGGCCTTTAGAACGTGGGTACGGGCCGTACCAGCATTCTAGGGGTGACGTAGGGGTACGCGTGGTGCGACCCGTACCCACGCTCTGAAGGCCTGGGTACGGGCCGTACCTCTACAGCACCCCAACATTGGGGTTACGACCCATACCCAGGCCTTCAGAGCATGGGTACGGGTTGCACCACGCGTACCCCTACGTCACCCCAAGAATGGTGGTACGGCCCGTACCCAGGCCTTTAGAACGTGGGTACGGGCCGTACCACCATTGTTGGGGTGACGTAGGGGTAGGCGTGGTATGACCCGTACCCACGCTCTTAAGGCGTGGGTACGGTGCATACCACTATTGTTGTGATGATGGGACATGTCCACGCCCCCCCAAAGTGACCAGACCCTGGAGGTAAGGTATGTACAGGGCATGTGTACTTGTTAACTTGGGTGGGGGTTATGTTTCCTGCCCCCACCTTTGCCCCTGGGTGTTGTTCTGACCTTCTGCGGCGTCTGCGTCGGTTCCTGTGCACCAGGTCGTAGGCTATGAGGGCCGGGATGACACGTAGGATGGGGTCCATGGCCTTCCGTCGCGTACAGGTGCTCCTTCTTTGCGTCGTCCTCAATTTCCCGGCAGTTTTTGGCTCCCGTAAAAAATGCTACATGCGGAGTGACATGCAGAGCTGGTTCGTAAAACACTGTCTGACTCCGTCTGGACGTCACGTACGCGATGTCCCGGATCGGAATTGTGGGTATTTTTAAGCCGGTCGGTGTTTTGTACGACTCGTACGGAAATGGCATTTCTGTACGAATCGTACTTGCGGGTTTGTAAGGTGGTTTTCCCGGGTACGAGTCGGACGGGGAATACGCTCCGTACGACCATTCGTACCCGGGTTTTACAGGATCGGAATCGGCACCTCAATGTTGAATAGTATTATCAATATTTTTGATATGTGTTTTAATTATATTTGTAAGTCGATATTAGTGTTATCGATATTATGCTTGCTTTATAAATTAAATATATCGATATTTTTGTTTTCGCTATGTTTGTAGTCGATATGTTTGTAAACGATATTTATTAAGGCAATATTTAAATATCGATATTTGTGTAAATTCTTATTAAGTATAGGGTGTCGATATTTGTGTGTACGATATTTTTACATTGATATTTTTGTAGCTCTGTGTTTTTGTTATTGATATTTAAACAGTGATCCGCCCATGTGAAATGACCCATTGATGGCGTTGCGCCACTTTCGTGACACACTCCAGCAATGCATCATTTTTGCGCCTACAGATACATTAGAAATACTGATGTATCTGTACCTCCTTGCGACATGGTGCGTCATACTGTAAATATGATGTTTTTAGCATGTCGCAAGGAGGGTGCAATGAAAAGTGAAGCATCGCTGTTTTCACGCACCGATGCGTCACTTTTCATAAATGAGGCTCATAGCTTGTTGTTTTCTGGCTTTAGAAGATGTTCAAGTGTGTTTGCGCAATTTGTTTTGCCCCAAATCGCATGTAAACATGCGACGTGGCATCACTACATAATTTCTGGCATTTTGCCTAACAAGCATAACATGAAATTACCAAAGTATTGCAAGATTATGCCAGCATAACAGACATTTCTCCAGAGTTTGCTCATAATTAAGAAAAAGTATGCTGAGGACAGACAAAATCAGGCTTCTCCAACAAGAAGCTAGCAATCTATTGGTAGTTCTCCAGCTATCTGTAACTAGCTATTGTGTGCCAAACACAGTCTTTTAAATTTGAAGCTTGTGCTTGGCTGAATATTTCAAAACTGAAAAGTGTGTATTCGAGACGAAAATGTCAGTATTTCAGAACTCATAAACTAATGTTTGGAGAAAAATAGCTGAATTTCCAAAATATATTTAAAGCTGCCATTTGAGTGATAAATCATGTGGAGTTGGAGAGACGTATTATCAATACTATTACATTGGTGCCAGGGGCATTCAAGCTTTGACTGTTATGTATTGCCAATGTAAAGGCATTCAAAATTGACGGAGCATTTTTTTAGGTTTCTGCTAGCAATCCTACCTGATGGGTTATGGTGTTTACTGCCGGAATTTTGCATACTGTGGTCACTAGTGTAATCTTGTCTTATGTGGTCACTATTACAACCCTAATGATGAACAAATGAATACGTTTGTAAAGCACACAGATATTCCAAGAAGGGTCCCAGCGGCACATGCTAAGGCGCTACAGACTAACAGTACTTAGAAATTGTTACTTAAACCAAAGCAAATAGCTAGGTCTTAAGATTCTTTCTAAAAGATTATATTAAACTGATACTTGTAGGACTGGTGAATTTTCATTAATCACAACTTGTTCTTACTACAGAAAACATTGGAGACCCCTGGACAAAAGACTACTTTTTGTGCCACCTTTTGGTGATTCTGAAATAACTTGATCCTGAATAAACAGAGTAGACCTGCTTGTGTACTAATGTAATGCATTTTGTAAAATGATCATGAGGTCCCAAAGAGTACAAGGCTTGGGGAAAATGCCTCATTCCCCTTGTAATGGTCCTTTCTCAGGCCTCCTTTGCAAATGAAATATCCTAATTATCTACATCTGGATAGTCTTCTTTCATATATTCTTTTGTGTGAGTCTGAAAGACCACTCTAGCTTAGCATTACTGAGGACAACGTTTACTTGATGACTACAATTATATATAAAATCACAATGGTGTTCATTGTATTTAATTTTTACATTGCTTATTTTCTGCAAGTTTCAAGTGTACACACGTGTGGCTCTGTTATTTTCCTGAGGTGATTCTTGATGTGATCAGCTACAAGTTTATGCTGATGGCTACTGGTGCATTTCATCAGCACACGTTTTTGCTTTCACACTGCTGTTGTATGGAATAAATAAGCCGAAAAATTTGACTCCAAAATAATGGCAAAGATTGTTCAGCTTGATACAATAAAAGCAATGTGGCAATTATTACGTAATAATAAATATCGGCCCGAAATTATGTTACCTTGTGTCCAAGAACGCAGCATCCACACACAGGGGATATTATGGAAAGATACGAGCTGCAAACCTCTTGACTCCTTCCAATATGAGGGCTTCATTAGCAGTAAGACATCAATAGAACATCAGTAAAAACAACAGACCCTCGAGGGCTAATATCCTCCAGGAGAGTCTTGTTCTTTCCCCTCTAAGCAGGATCAGTGAAGCCAGAATCACATCCAAAGAGTTTCCTGCTGACAGCTTAACTCCACCAGTAGAACTTAAGTGCAGGGTCCCACCCCCGGCGCCCTGCGGAGGGGCCCCTCTGCACCACAGCCTGAGTCACACCGGCTACTCTACAGGTGAGATGAAACACAACTTAGAAGGCAGCAGCACAGCGAGTCGCTCCCACCTCCCTTGGCAAAAGAATTGCCGTATGAGCGTCAGCGGGTGGAGAAATCAGCCCAGCTGGGGAGAGGCAGTGGCAACCAGCAGTGTAACAGCGGTGTCGCAGCATCAAGCGACGACTGCAACATTCTGAGATGCAGATCACAAATAAAGAAAGGGACATAAATAACACTGTAACATACTGAGATGCAGGAGATCACACATTGTGCAAAAGGGCAAGGAGTAACACTGTGACATTCTGACCTGCCAGAGATCAAACATCAAGAAAAGGTAGAGCAGTAACATTGTAACATTCAGAGGGGCTAGATTTCACACACCGTGAAAGGGCGAGCTGTAACACTGTAACAGTCAGAGAGGACAGAGATCACACATAGTAAAAGGGACATCAGTAACACTGTAGTATTCTGTGATATCGTGCAAGGGAGGGAAGTAACACTGCAGCTTTCGGAGACGCAGGAACCACCTATTGAATAATCGAGGCCTCATTTGTATTGTGGGACCAGGAACTTGTGGTCGTATCCAAGTAAAATATATTTTATCAGGTATGAAATATCTTCTTTGTATCAGAGGATGGATTAGCGAAAAAGTAATTAACAACAATATTCTAGCTGACATGAAAATCAAAAAGGACCTTAGGCAAGAATGATGGATAAGTACAAATGACAAGCATGTGCTTATGTAGAACAATGGAGGGTTCAGGGCATGAACGACCCTGCACCTGTTTGATTCCACAAGCAGAAGTGATTAGAACATTAGTGCCAACCCTGAAAGGACCAAATTATGGCTCTGCTAAGAGAGTGTTCACACAGAAGCAAACTAATTCAACAGGCATGAGAAGGATGCTTAACAAAGTGTTCTGAGAGGGCATTCACAGAGACTCCGGACTCTTGTGGGTGACAATAGCTGCCTGGTAGGACTAGTTGGACAATACATGAACCCTATGCTAACCTTGTGGAAAACAAACGAAAGCAAATCATTTAAAGCACTGGAGAGTAAACATTATTCTAGCTGCTGCAGAACAGGCATGCTATAACAAAGGCCCTGATGACAGTAGGTTAGACTCTCAGGGACAAGGCACATAAGAAAAACAATCAAGGAATGGATGCAGTACAGAGGTCCACTCTTTGCAAAAGACATAAAGACATAGAGGGTTCTTTTTCATCAGATAGATCAAGTCAGGTCAGGGAACTAGAGTTGGTTCAGCTTCAGAGGGGCCACCAGAATCATGGTGCAACCATCTGAGAGTAACCTTTAGAAACACAGAAGGGCATAAAATGTCAACCTTTACCAGTTCAGGGCAGTGTCTGCCCCATAGAGAGAGTATCTATACCCACCCAAGAGGTATAAGAGCTCAGTTACAGCTGTGCCTTTATACTGATGACATCAACACCTGAAAAAGAGGGAGACAAGTGACTCACTCAGCTCACTTTTCTGGAGATCACACAACAATGTGCTACTGTAGTCTGCTTGTGTGCTGCACCTTCAAGCTGAATGGACCTCTGAAAGCTGCATGCCCCAAGTTAGAGCACAGTGAGTGCAAGATGGTAGAGTATCAGAGCGGGTCCCCTTGCTTCATCTCAGGACTCTTGGGGCCTTCAAAATGGTCTAGTGGAAGAAGGAGCCTTCTTTGGACAAGGTTTTGAAAACCTGAAGGGGTGTCATGCACTACGTCAAGTACATTCAGATAAATCAGTTCTGACCAACATCTAAAGGCCATGACAGGTGAAGGGAGGGCCACCAAAAAGGTGACCTTCTGAGTTTATAAGGAGAGCTGGTCTGAGACTAGATGGAAGGGAGGGGTCCAACTTCTGAACCTATCAAAGGTCAAATATGTATTATTGTAAATAACCGATTTCAAGCCTGCTTAGCAGCATCTTCGTAGCAAAAGGTGTGGAAAACTAGCTGCAATAGCTGTTAGCATCTGCTGAAGCCATTTTGTTTGTGGCAGTCATTTTAGTTGGCCATGTGCTTTCTCCCTCTTTGCTGTTGACTGCCCTTGTATTCTGCTTGTGTCATGTGATATAGTTAACTCTTTCAGCACTGAGCCAGAGCCTTGCACATGCTCAGAAGAGTCTGTAGCTGCTCATGCACCTGCCTTAGACTGTAACTGTCAGGCTGTTCTAACTGATGTCAGCAACTCATTACTCCTCCTACTTGTTGACTGTGCATTTTCTGTATGACCATCTATGTGTGTAACTCTTCTCATGTGTACTTGTACCGCCTCCTTTTGAGCCCCTGTGTAGGTATAAAAGGCAATAAATCAAAGGGAGGGAAATACGGACAGTTTTTTATCCAAGTCCAGCATACATATCCTTTAGTTAAACTCTACAAAAGTGGTATGCAGTTCCTAATATAAAAGCAGGTGAAAGTGTGTTTTGTAATGGGCTCCACACGTGAGTGTGGATTCGCAGGAGTGGGGAGAAGAGACTTCTCCTCTTGGAAAAAGACCCTCACACACCCAGCCTGCTAGGTGTCTTGCTTCATCATCGGGTCTGCTCCTTATCGGGTTGGCGCTGCAATCCCCGATCGGCACCCGAGATGGGGCCTCCCTGGCTGAGTTCTTTATTCCATATGCCGGTGGGTGAAGTGCGTGTGAGGGCCCTAAATCAGTGTAGGTGATGGTGAAACTAGGGGGCATATTTACAAGCCCCTATCGCCACCACAGCATCACTTTTTCTGACCTTGTGGGGGCAATAGTGGCTTCGCTTATTCACAAGGCATCGCTACGCTACTTAATGTGAATAAGGCCCCCTTTCACGCTATACTTAGCGTGAAAGGAGTGGGCAAAGGGTGTTGTGGTGGGTGTTCCACCGCAAAACTCATTGATTTTGATGCTGCCTTATATTTACAAAGGCAGCGTAATTATGGGTCAGCATCAAAATTAAGACCCAGGAAAACCTGGTCTTAAACAGGTGCAACAAGGAGAAATATTTCATTCTTCCTTGTTTTTGCTGTTTCTATGTCTGCTACTTCGTGCAGCACACATGGAAACAGCAAAAGGCCATTAATTGTTTATGTGCAGGAGGGTGACCCATACATAAGCAATAAAAAAAATGACGTTTTGTAACTTCTATGTGTGCGGCATTAAGCAGTTTCAAAATGCCATTTCAGATTGTTAATGTACAGGAAGGGGCACCTTCTTGCACATAAACAAGTTTCAAAATGCCATTTCCGATGGTTTATGTGCAGGAAGAGACACCTTACTACACATAAACAATCCTCCCCTTCAATGCAAGCACCCTTGCATTATGGTGCAAGTGTGTCTGGGTTAGCGCTAGGCAGCTAAAATTAGTACCAGCGCAGGGGAAATTTTCCTTGTAAACACAGTGCAGTCCGGCATTTTGGAAATGGCGGTCACGCCATTAAGCAAAGGTGGCTAACGCTGCGCTCCACCACTTCCTCGTAAATATGCCCCTAGATATGAACACCTGTGTCATTCAGCTGAGGACTCAGTCGTATACAATTTCAGTGGGATTCCTTTTCTTTACAACGTTCTACATTTTATAGCATTATATAAAATGACCTGAATGTCCTCCAACGGCTTCGAAGAGGGTGCAGCTTGTATGTGCTGTGTGATTTCATTGAAAGCTGGGTAGGTGTAACTTTGAGTCTGGTTGGCCTGAGTGTACCTTTTGTGAATTGTGACTGTCTTCTACTTTTGTAGGCGTTGGTGAATTTACTTGAACCTCACTCTGTTCCTGTTTGATCTTTCTCATGCTACATCCACTTTAGAGGACATATTTTCCATTTGTGGGTCCCTACCCCTATCCACACAAACATTTATACATATACAGTACATTTTCCTGCACTGAATCTGCTGCACATGAGGCAGCATGTTCCTACCATGGCATAAACTGAATACTACTGCATGTATGTTCAAATGGTGCTTGTTAATGGGCTTTTCACCAAGGACTTCAGGGCTTGTGTTTGCATTCAGCAATCCCCGGTGCTATTTAGGAATTGGAGTTGCTGGTACAGCAGCGGCATGCACCGAGATGAGAGATTAAATGCTTCGCGCGTAAAATTGAGTAATGCGACAGCTGCAGTGCTGGCATGATGAAGTGCTTCTGTTCCTGCATCACCTAGAGTTGCCAGTGATATATAGCTGGCCTGGATGATCTGCGAGATGACTAAGAACTGCAACCTAAGGGTACCAGCTATTAACTTCCATTCTCTGCATGAAAACACAAACTCATTCCCCGTTTCATTATGCTGCCAAAGTATCACCTCCAAAAGAGTATTTTCGTGGCTGGAAGGCCCTCCTCCTGCCAGCTTTCCTCCTTTGATATTCGGTACAAGTTTATTCCGTCTGAACTCTAATTTCCATTATTTGTACAGATGCCCATTTGCATATACGAATTTGAAAACCATAAAAAGGTAAATGCAGAATGCCACATTCATGTGTGAACAGTGACAAGTAAATGAACAGGTCATCCTCTGTACAGCCACCTACCCAATGAAGCCATTCTGGAAACCTCTGAGAGTTTGACATATGTTTTTTATTGTCTGCATTGTGTTAATTAAGAGTTTCACTCCTCTGATCAAGGCACGAACCACCACTCTGAAGACTCCGAGGGCTCTACAAAGCTCTACAAAGCTTCTTCAAAGAGAACGAAGAAGTGACAATTGATCTACATATTTAAGGCTCAGCCATATATTGCTCTGTAGGCGCCCTCCAACATGGCCAGGATCCGAACAAGAAGTTAAACCAGAAAAGGGTTCTGAATGAGATTTGGGGACAAAAATATTACCCAAAAAATATTAAGAGCAAGTATCAACATCAAACTATATAGACTACCATATTGCCAGTCAAAAATGGGTAAGTATATCAAATTTTGGCTATTATACACTATACAAACTTTAAAAAACACATTAACTTTATTTATATATATATATAGACGGAATCAATGCGCCCTTAACTCAAAAACTCAGGGAAGATATGTTGGTGCGCTTACGAAGGGAAGAAGAAATAATAAAAAAACGCAAAGCATACAAATTCCACAGGGATAAGGTGGACTATGAGCAAGGCCGTGTGTTCATGTTTGCCAAAAAATATGATGCGGTCAAAAACGTCAAAAAATCTAGTGCTTTGAATTTGGTCCAACCTGGGAACAGCGGTATCACACCCTTATCCTCGTCAGTCTCCGACCTGAGCTCTGCGGTGGAAAGTGAATCAGAAAATGACCAGCTGGCGATAGCTAGAAGACAGGGGCTCCCAAAACCTAGCCTTGCACAGGAACTGGATTTTGTCAGGCAAGACAGAATCAGATCATTACGACCGCGTGCTCAAAATGCAAACACCAACAGGGACTCAACCACAAAAGACGGGAACGACGCAAAAAGCAACATTTACGTAAAAAACAACAAAAAACCAAACAACAACAAAAAATGGAAACGCAAGTAAAATGACAATCCAATGCGCTGTCAGTGATCAACTTAACAGACTGTGTGCTGAATGAGAGTGAGCGTAACATGCTTGCACTAGGCTTATCTTTCAGTCCTCCCAGTAACTTTGACTATGCCCAGACCAGAATTGATGTCTACAAATTTGTACGCAAACTGAAATTACGGAAGTATCATCTTATCCAAGGTACCCAGAACAAGGCTAAAGTGGTCAACTTACACATGCAGGGAAGTGGAGTAACCTAAACAGCCGGGGACGCAGACTTCCTTGCATCTATGCAAGAACTCCAGGATGAGAGCAATGAAGAGGGAAGAGAAACAAGCCTCGATATGATCCAATCAGGAGGTGATTCACAGACCAACTTCAGAATCAAATCAACATTTTGCTCTATGATGCTGCGCGATAATGTAGATATATTTCACGACAACATTACATCTGAACTGAAAAAGCTACAGTGTTCCATTTCTCATGCCCCCAAGAAATACACAAAACAGGACAATGCATACTTCCAATCGATGAAGAAATTGCAAAGGGATGACAATATTATCATCAGACAGTCCGATAAAGGGGGCAACGTGGTGTTGTGGCCGCGTAAGTTGTATTTGGAGGAGGCTCTTTCACACCTCAATGATAGAGACTGCTACAAACGTAGGGATATGCAAGCAGTCAAAACCTCTTGGAGTACGTTCTACACCAAACTGATAGCCTGGAAATCAGCAGGTTTATTGACTTTGAATGAATTTAAATTGCTGAAGGTTGAACACCCCATCATTCCCGTGATCTACTTTATACCCAAAATTCACAAGCAGGCATGTAAACCCCAAGGTAGACCTATAATCTCTGCCCAGGGTAGCATTATGGAAAACGCCTCAAAATTTGTTGATTTCTTTTTACAGGAACATGTCAAGAAATTACCTTCATACATACAGGATACGGGGGACTTTCTTGGCAAAATTAATCATGTAAAAGGGGAACCAGGATATGTGTTAATCTCCCTAGATGTGACATCGCTGTATACGAGCATTCATCATAAGGACGGCTTGAAAGCTGTGGAACATTTCCTGAATACACGTCCCATCATCAGACAATCTCATAACAAAATGATCTTGAACATGATTGCTAATTGTCTGGAAAATAATTTTTTCTTGTTTCACAATCAAGTCTACCAACAGGTTAGGGGTGTCGCCATGGGGGCTTGCTTCTCTCCGAGTTATGCTTGCCTGCATGTGGGGCTCTGGGAGGAGCAGGTCCTCATGGAAGTCCATGGTGATACTCTAAGAACTCAGATTGTCTGCTGGTATAGGTACATTGATGACTTGTTTTTAATTTGGAATGGCACGGAACAGGCAGCACAAGATTTTATTGTCAAATTGAATATCAATAACCTAAATCTCAAGTTTACGGCTCAGATGAGCAAGAGCAGTATATTTTATCTTGATGTGGAGGTTTTTGTGTTTAATGACAGACTGGAAACACGACTTCATAGAAAACCCACATCTGGCAATACAGTCCTACACGCACAAAGTCATCATCCTCCACACTTAATTAGCAGTATCCCGTTTGGGGAAATGTTGAGGATCCGTAGGATTTGCAGCTCAGACAGGGATTGTATACTAGCTCAGCTGGAATGTAGAGAGAGATTTCTGGACAGGGGTTATTCTGAGAATGTCGTGGATCTAGCTATGACTAAGGCCAACAAAATACAGAGATCTGATACATTGAGGCTCAATGCCACTACAGATATCGATCAGGTTCAGCCTACTCGTCTGATACTAACATACAATGTACAGCATAAATCATTACGTAGGATTATCAACAAGAGTTGGCCGTTAGTTTGTAGTGACCCTGTCCTAGGGAAAGAAATGACAAAATCCCCCAGTATTGCATTTAGAAGAGCACGATCTATGAGTAGCTCCTTGGTTAAGAGCAGCCCAGAGGTCAGGCTTACCAACACTTGGCTTGGCAAGAGAAAGGGATTTATAAAATGTGCTATTTGTAAAGCCTGTAAATATGATATGAGTAGACAAACATACCAAACGCCATTTCAGCTCAATCCGGTGAAAATCACCAAAGCTCTAAACTGCAAAACGGAGTATGCAATATATATGCTGGAGTGCTCGTGTGGCCTGCGGTACGTTGGCAGTACCAAACTGCAGGTTCACAAGCGGGTGCTCCAGCACATTAGAGCTACACTAACTGCGATGCTGCATACCCAGTGGCGAGGCACTTTAGGGAGTGCCATGAGAATAACTTGTCACATCTTAAATACTATGTTATTGACACGGTCTTGCCACTGAGAAGGGGTGGTAACCGTGAACGGCTATTACGCCAGATGGAAACAAGATATATACTCAAACTGGATAGCAAGGCACCCCTGGGGTTGAATGCCAGTGAGGATTTTTTTACCTGTCTATAATATGAATTATTATTGGCAGATATCCGAATTCAGATTTACTGCTGCCTCTTGATTGAAGTTTTTTCGTTTTTAATGAAACTGATGATTTTAATCCTGTGTATAAGTATAGGGGAGTAATGACATCATATTCTCATTTCCTTTATGTATATGTTTACATACCTTATTCACGGCTGTGATAGGATGTAACAAGGCACACTTTGCACAGCACATTTTGCACTTTATAATTTTCCCACATGAGAATGTCTGGGCCCACTGGGGCAGATAAACAAGAATTTTATTCATGTAATGATCTCTTAATGTCGCAATACCTAGGTCATTGTACCCTGGAGCTGTTGATATTTATAATCGGCATTTATGCCTAGAATTTGAATTGATGACAACTAAGCTATATATGTTTGACGGTGTATCCCAGAAAGAGATTGGATTCGCTGTTAATCTGCCAACTCTATGAGGATAGATAATTTTAACCGATATAACGTATTAGCTGTGGATTTTTTTAGCATTTTTAGGGTATTTTATCAATGCTATGATTTTATCCATGAGTATTTATATATTTATATTTGTATATATTTACTGAGTTCAGCGACAATTTGCACATTGATATTTATCATTGTACTGTATTACGCTGTTTTTTGCACATTTAAGTGAACACATTATATATGCGGGGACAATCTGATTTCTATGTCCATGAATTACTGTGGGAGTGTTTCAAACACAAGGTTTTGCGCACTGGCACTTTAAAAGAAGAAAAAAACTCTCTGTTAGCGTAAAATGTGATCAAGGCCTCCGCGAGGCTGAAACGCGTAATGGCGATGGTGCAGGGCATACGAAAATAAATCTTTGAACATGCACTAAATACCTGGGTCTATCTTCGTCTTTTTGGAACGGATGTTGGTGACGGAGGAATGGAAATAAATATATATAGATATATATTCAAGCTCCAAGTTCGCCCCAGCTGGCGAAGGTGCACTCCGGGATCAGCGATGCCCCATAGACTCCCCAGCATCAAGTAGCAGCCTGATGCGTTTCGCTAGTATAGCTTTTTCAAAGGCCGTTTCCCTCTGTATCTCGGCAACGTGCGCAGCTACTCATATTCAAATCCGCCACCTTCTGATAGGTTACGCTCTAATGAGCTTCTCATGGCAGTCTCCCACAGGATTGTGGTATATGTAGTCCTGCATTATCATCCCTGAATGGGTGCCGATTTGCAGAAGTCCACCAATGCACGCCCTGAATGGGCCCTATTAGCTGAGGAGTCTTAATTCCGGCACTGGTCCCCTCGAACACAGCCAGGCATGATTCCAGCTCTCGACCTGCTTCTTTTCTCGAGGTGGTGCACCCTCCGTGGCAGCGCCTGCCACGTAAAAATTCAAGCTCCAAGTTCGCCCCAGCTGGCGAAGGTGCACTCCGGGATCAGCGATGCCCCATAGACTCCCCAGCAAACAAGTAGCAGCCTGACGCGTTTCGCTAGTATAGCTTTTTCAAAGGCCGTTTCCCTCTGTATCTCGGCAACGTGCGCAGCTACTCATATTCAAATCCGCCACCTTCTGATAGGTTACGCTCTAATGAGCTTCTCATGGCAGGTCGAGAGCTGGAATCATGCCTGGCTGTGTTCGAGGGGACCAGTGCCGGAATTAAGACTCCTCAGCTAATAGGGCCCATTCAGGGCGTGCATTGGTGGACTTCTGCAAATCGGCACCCATTCAGGGATGATAATGCAGGACTACATATACCACAATCCTGTGGGAGACTGCCATGAGGAGCTCATTAGAGCGTAACCTATCAGAAGGTGGCGGATTTGAATATGAGTAGCTGCGCACGTTGCCGAGATACAGAGGGAAACGGCCTTTGAAAAAGCTATACTAGCGAAACGCGTCAGGCTGCTACTTGTTTGCTGGGGAGTCTATGGGGCATCGCTGATCCCGGAGTGCACCTTCGCCAGCTGGGGCGAACTTGGAGCTTGAATTTTTACGTGGCAGGCCCTGCCACGGAGGGTGCACCACTGCGAGAAAAGAAGCAGGTCGAGAGCTGGAATCATGCCTGGCTGTGTTCGAGGGGACCAGTGCCTGAATTAAGACTCCTCAGCTAATAGGGCCCATTCAGGGTGTGCATTGGTGGACTTCTGCAAATCGGCACCCATTCAGGGATGATAATGCAGGACTACATATACAACAATCCTGTGGGAGACTGCTATGAGAAGCTCATTAGAGCGTAACCTATCAGAAGGTGGCGGATTTGAATATGAGTAGCTGCGCACGTTGCTGAGATACAGAGGGAAACGGCCTTTGAAAAAGCTATACTAGCGAAACGCGTCAGGCTGCTACTTGTTTGCTGGGGAGTCAATGGGGCATCGCTGATCCCGGAGAGCACCTTCGCCAGCTGGGGCAAACTTGGAGCTTGAATTTTTACGTGGCAGGCCCTGCCACGGAGGGTGCACCACTGCGAGAAAAGAAGCAGGTCGAGAGCTGGAATCATGCCTGGCTGTGTTCGAGGGGACCAGTGCCGGAATTAAGACTCCTCAGCTAATAGGGCCCATTCAGGGCGTGCATTGGTGGACTTCTGCAAATCGGCACCCATTCAGGGATGATAATGCAGGACTACATATACCACAATCCTGTGGGAGACTGCTATGAGAAGCTCATTAGAGCGTAACCTATCAGAAGGTGGCGGATTTGAATATGAGTAGCTGCGCACGTTGCCGAGATACAGAGGGAAACGGCCTTTGAAAAAGCTATACTAGCGAAACGCGTCAGGCTGCTACTTGTTTGCTGGGGAGTCTATGGGGCATCGCTGATCCCGGAGTGCACCTTCGCCAGCTGGGGCGAACTTGGAGCTTGAATTTTTACGTGGCAGGCCCTGCCACGGAGAGTGCACCACTGCGAGAAAAGAAGCAGGTCGAGAGCTGGAATCATGCCTGGCTGTGTTCGAGGGGACTAGTGCCTGAATTAAGACTCCTCAGCTAATAGGGCCCATTCAGGGTGTGCATTGGTGGACTTCTGCAAATCGGCACCCATTCAGGGATGATAATGCAGGACTACATATACAACAATCCTGTGGGAGACTGCCATGAGAAGCTCATCAGAGCGTAACCTATCAGAAGGTGGCGGATTTGAATATGAGTAGCTGCGCACGTTGCCGAGATACAGAGGGAAACGGCCTTTGAAAAAGCTATACTAGCGAAACGCGTCAGGCTGCTACTTGTTTGCTGGGGAGTCTATGGGGCATCGCTGATCCCGGAGTGCACCTTCGCCAGCTGGGGCGAACTTGGAGCTTGAATTTTTACGTGGCAGGCCCTGCCACGGAGGGTGCACCACTGCGAGAAAAGAAGCAGGTCGAGAGCTGGAATCATGCCTGGCTGTGTTCGAGGGGACCAGTGCCTGAATTAAGACTCCTCAGCTAATAGGGCCCATTCAGGGTGTGCATTGGTGGACTTCTGCAAATCGGCACCCATTCAGGGATGATAGTGCAGGACTACATATACAACAATCCTGTGGGAGACTGCCATGAGAAGCTCATTAGAGCGTAACCTATCAGAAGGTGGCGGATTTGAATATGAGTAGCTGCGCACGTTGCCGAGATACAGAGGGAAACGGCTTTTGAAAAAGCTATACTAGCGAAACGCGTCAGGCTGCTACTTGTTTGCTGGGGAGTCTATGGGGCATCGCTGATCCCGGAGTGCACCTTCGCCAGCTGGGGCGAACTTGGAGCTTGAATTTTTATGTGGCAGGCCCTGCCACGGAGGGTGCACCACTGCGAGAAAAGAAGCAGGTCGAGAGCTGGAATCCTGCCTGGCTGTGTTCGAGGGGACCAGTGCCGGAATTAAGACTCCTCAGCTAATAGGGCCCATTCAGGGCGTGCATTGGTGGACTTCTGCAAATCGGCACCCATTCAGGGATGATATTGCAGGACTACATATACCACAATCCTGTGGGAGACTGCCATGAGGAGCTCATTAGAGCGTAACCTATCAGAAGGTGGCGGATTTGAATATGAGTAGCTGCGCACGTTGCCGAGATACAGAGGGAAACGGCCTTTGAAAATGCTATACTAGCGAAACGCGTCAGGCTGCTACTTGTTTGCTGGGGAGTCTATGGGGCATCGCTGATCCCGGAGTGCACCTTCGCCAGCTGGGGCGAACTTGGAGCTTGAATTTTTACGTGGCAGGCCCTGCCACGGAGGGTGCACCACTGCGTGAAAAGAAGCAGGTCGAGAGCTGGAATCATGCCTGGCTGTGTTCGAGGGGACCAGTGCCTGAATTAAGAGTCCTCAGCTAATAAGGCCCATTCAGGGTGTGCATTGGTGGACTTCTGCAAATCGGCACCCATTCAGGGATGATAATGCAGAACTAAACATACAACAATCCTGTGGGAGACTGCCATGAGAAGCTCATTAGAGCGTAACCTATCAGAAGGTGGCGGATTTGAATATGAGTAGCTGCGCATGTTGCCGAGATACAGAGGGAAACGGCTTTTGAAAAAGCTATACTAGCGAAACGCGTCAGGCTGCTACTTGTTTGCTGGGGAGTCTATGGGGCATCGCTGATCCCGGAGTGCACCTTCGCCAGCTGGGGCGAACTTGGAGCTTGAATTTTTACGTGGCAGGCCCTGCCACGGAGGGTGCACCACTGCGAGAAAAGAAGCAGGTCGAGAGCTGGAATCATGCCTGGCTGTGTTCGAGGGGACCAGTGCCTGAATTAAGACTCCTCAGCTAATAGGGCCCATTCAGGGTGTGCATTGGTGGACTTCTGCAAATCGGCACCCATTCAGGGATGATAATGCAGGACTACATATACAACAATCCTGTGGGAGACTGCTATGAGAAGCTCATTAGAGCGTAACCTATCAGAAGGTGGCGGATTTGAATATGAGTAGCTGCGCACGTTGCCGAGATACAGAGGGAAACGGCCTTTGAAAAAGCTATACTAGCGAAACGCGTCAGGCTGCTACTTGTTTGCTGGGGAGTCAATGGGGCATCGCTGATCCCGGAGAGCACCTTCGCCAGCTGGGGCAAACTTGGAGCTTGAATTTTTACGTGGCAGGCCCTGCCACGGAGGGTGCACCACTGCGAGAAAAGAAGCAGGTCGAGAGCTGGAATCATGCCTGGCTGTGTTCGAGGGGACCAGTGCCGGAATTAAGACTCCTCAGCTAATAGGGCCCATTCAGGGCGTGCATTGGTGGACTTCTGCAAATCGGCACCCATTCAGGGATGATAATGCAGGACTACATATACCACAATCCTGTGGGAGACTGCTATGAGAAGCTCATTAGAGCGTAACCTATCAGAAGGTGGCGGATTTGAATATGAGTAGCTGCGCACATTGCCGAGATACAGAGGGAAACGGCCTTTGAAAAAGCTATACTAGCGAAACGCGTCAGGCTGCTACTTGTTTGCTGGGGAGTCTATGGGGCATCGCTGATCCCGGAGTGCACCTTCGCCAGCTGGGGCGAACTTGGAGCTTGAATTTTTACGTAGCAGGCCCTGCCACGGAGGGTGCACCACTGCGAGAAAAGAAGCAGGTCGAGAGCTGGAATCATGCCTGGCTGTGTTCGAGGGGACCAGTGCCTGAATTAAGACTCCTCAGCTAATAGGGCCCATTCAGGGTGTGCATTGCTGGACTTCTGCAAATCGGCACCCATTCAGGGATGATAGTGCAGGACTACATATACAACAATCCTGTGGGAGACTGCCATGAGAAGCTCATTAGAGCGTAACCTATCAGAAGGTGGCGGATTTGAATATGAGTAGCTGCGCACGTTGCCGAGATACAGAGGGAAACGGCTTTTGAAAAAGCTATACTAGCGAAACGCATCAGGCTGCTACTTGTTTGCTGGGGAGTCTATGGGGCATCGCTGATCCCGGAGTGCACCTTCGCCAGCTGGGGCGAACTTGGAGCTTGAATTTTTATGTGGCAGGCCCTGCCACGGAGGGTGCACCACTGCGAGAAAAGAAGCAGGTCGAGAGCTGGAATCCTGCCTGGCTGTGTTCGAGGGGACCAGTGCCGGAATTAAGACTCCTCAGCTAATAGGGCCCATTCAGGGCATGCATTGGTGGACTTCTGCAAATTGGCACCCATTCAGGGATGATAATGCAGGACTACATATACCACAATCCTGTGGGAGACTGCCATGAGAAGCTCATTAGAGCGTAACCTATCAGAAGGTGGCGGATTTGAATATGAGTAGCTGCGCACGTTGCCGAGATACAGAGGGAAACGGCCTTTGAAAAAGCTATACTAGTGAAACGCGTCAGGCTGCTACTTGTTTGCTGGGGAGTCAATGGGGCATCGCTGATCCCGGAGAGCACCTTCGCCAGCTGGGGCAAACTTGGAGCTTGAATTTTTACGTGGCAGGCCCTGCCACGGAGGGTGCACCACTGCGAGAAAAGAAGCAGGTCGAGAGCTGGAATCATGCCTGGGTGTGTTCGAGGGGACCAGTGCCGGAATTAAGACTCCTCAGCTAATAAGGCCCATTCAGGGTGTGCATTGGTGGACTTCTGCAAATCGGCACCCATTCAGGGATGGTAATGCAGAACTACACATACAACAATCCTGTGGGAGACTGCCATGAGAAGCTCATTAGAGCGTAACCTATCAGAAGGTGGCGGATTTGAATATGAGTAGCTGCGCACGTTGCCGAGATACAGAGGGAAACGGCTTTTGAAAAAGCTATACTAGCGAAACGCGTCAGGCTGCTACTTGTTTGCTGGGGAGTCTATGGGGCATCGCTGATCCCGGAGTGCACCTTCGCCAGCTGGGGCGAACTTGGAGCTTGAATTTTTACGTGGCAGGCCCTGCCACGGAGGGTGCACCACTGCGAGAAAAGAAGCAGGTCGAGAGCTGGAATCCTGCCTGGCTGTGTTCGAGGGGACCAGTGCCGGAATTAAGACTCCTCAGCTAATAGGGCCCATTCAGGGCATGCATTGGTGGACTTCTGCAAATCGGCACCCATTCAGGGATGATAATGCAGGACTACATATACCACAATCCTGTGGGAGACTGCCATGAGAAGCTCATTAGAGCGTAACCTATCAGAAGGTGGCGGATTTGAATATGAGTAGCTGCGCACGTTGCCGAGATACAGAGGGAAACGGCCTTTGAAAAAGCTATAATAGCGAAACGCGTCAGGCTGCTACTTGTTTGCTGGGGAGTCAATGGGGCATCGCTGATCCCGGAGAGCACCTTCGCCAGCTGGGGCAAACTTGGAGCTTGAATTTTTACGTGGCAGGCCCTGCCACGGAGGGTGCACCACTGCGAGAAATGAAGCAGGTCGAGAGCTGGAATCATGCCTGGCTGTGTTCGAGGGGACCAGTGCCGGAATTAAGACTCCTCAGCTAATAGGGCCCATTCAGGGCGTGCATTGGTGGACTTCTGCAAATCGGCACCCATTCAGGGATGATAATGCAGGACTACATATACCACAATCCTGTGGGAGACTGCCATGAGAAGCTCATTAGAGCGTAACCTATCAGAAGGTGGCGGATTTGAATATGAGTAGCTGCGCACGTTGCCGAGATACAGAGGGAACGGCCTTTGAAAAAGCTATACTAGCGAAACGCGTCAGGCTGCTACTTGTTTGCTGGGGAGTCTTTGGGGCATCGCTGATCCCGGAGTGCACCTTCGCCAGCTGAGGCGAACGTGGAGCTTGAATTTTTACGTGGCAGGCCCTGCCACGGAGGGTGAACCACTGCGAGAAAAGAAGCAGGTCGAGAGCTGGAATCATGCCTGGCTGTGTTCGAGGGGACCAGTGCCGGAATTAAGACTCCTCAGCTAATAGGGCCCATTCAGGGCGTGCATTGGTGGACTTCTGCAAATCGGCACCCATTCAGGGATGATAATGCAGGACTACATATACCACAGTCCTGTGGGAGACTGCCATGAGAAGCTCATTAGAGCGTAACCTATCAGAAGGTGGCGGATTTGAATATGAGTAGCTGCGCACGTTGCCGAGATACAGAGGGAAACGGCCTTTGAAAAAGCTATACTAGCGAAACGCGTCAGGCTGCTACTTGTTTGCTGGGGAGTCTATGGGGCATCGCTGATCCCGGAGTGCACCTTCGCCAGCTGGGGCGAACTTGGAGCTTGAATTTTTACGTGGGAGGCCCTGCCACGGAGGGTGCACCACTGCGAGAAAAGAAGCAGGTCGAGAGCTGGAATCATGCCTGGCTGTGTTCGAGGGGACCAGTGCCGGAATTTAGACTCCTCAGCTAATAGGGCCCATTCAGGGCGTGCATTGGTGGACTTCTGCAAATCGGCACCCATTCAGGGATGATAATGCAGGACTACATATACCACAATCCTGTGGGAGACTGCCATGAGAAGCTCATTAGAGCGTAACCTATCAGAAGGTGGCGGATTTGAATATGAGTAGCTGCGCACGTTGCCGAGATACAGAGGGAAACGGCCTTTGAAAAAGCTATACTAGCGAAACGCGTCAGGCTGCTACTTGTTTGCTGGGGAGTCTATGGGGCATCGCTGATCCTGGAGTGCACCTTCGCCAGCTGGGGCGAACTTGGAGCTTGAATTTTTACGTGGCAGGCCCTGCCACGGAGGGTGCACCACTGCGAGAAGAGAAGCAGGTCGAGAGCTGGAATCATGCCTGGCTGTGTTCGGGGAGACCAGTGCCGAAATTAAGACTCCTCAGCTAATAGGGCCCATTCAGGGCGTGCATTGGTGGACTTCTGCAAATCGGCACCCATTCAGGGATGATAATGCAGGACTACATATACCACAATCCTGTGGGAGACTGCCATGAGAAGCTCATTAGAGCGTAACCTATCAGAAGGTGGCGGATTTGAATATGAGTAGCTGCGCACGTTGCCAAGATACAGAGGGAAACGGCCTTTGAAAAAGCTATACTAGCGAAACGCGTCAGGCTGCTACTTGTTTGCTGGGGAGTCTATGGGGCATCGCTGATCCCGGAGTGCACCTTCGCCAGCTTGGGCAAACTTGGAGCTTGAATATATATATATATATATATATATATCCAATCCAATCCAAAATTCTTTATTTCGGCAATATAGGCCATAAAAGATGCAAAAGTAAGACCGTTGACATTGCATACAAGTAAGTATATAAACATGCCTGAAACCATTGGGTTGCAAATTTAGAACTACAGAAAAAGAAAAAAAAAATATCCATATTTACAATTAAAAGAATAATGATCACAACATTTTTCCAAGTTTGCATTCACTGAGCATTAATTTACGCCTTTTCATCCACATGGCTATCAAGAACTTGCTTAGTGCAAACACAATAGAATTTGTAGTACTAGTCTTTAAAATTCTAAACGATTGTGAACAGTTTTTAAAACCTAAATTTCTACATAACGGAACCAGCCAGTGCTTCCTATGTTTACTGTAGGCGGGACAAAAGAAGAGCACATGCATTTCATCTTCCGTACTACAACTGCATCCTGGACAGGTCTTGTCTGTTAAAGCTGTCCATTTACTTGTAAACACTTTAAAAGGGAGAGTACCATATCTCCATTGAATAAAAAGCTTTCTTGCTAAAATTGGAAAAACAATATCCATGAAATCCTCAAATTTATAAAAACTTTTGGAAGCCAGGAATGATTCAGTAAGGGTGCCAATATTAGAGGCGCATAGTGCCGAATTCAAACTCTTCCCTTTGAAGAGCCCTGCCAGGGTCCTACGCGATAACTCAGGGCATCCCCTCTCCGGGCCACTCCACATGTCAAACAAGCCCAGGCGTTGAAATTCGCGTTTGACAAAAGCCAACCAAGGTATTTTATCTGCATTGCAGAGACTCAATACCTGCTTCAGCTCTTGTCTATAGTGTGACAATTCCGCAGTGGTCCACAGCCTATGCCAGATCCTAAGTGGTTTCAGTGCTAATTCATCTTCCATAGGTAGGAGTCCCAAATCTAATCTTAGAGGGAAAAGTGGGGTACTATGTGGGAGTGACAGCAGCCGTCTAACAAAATTTGATTCCAACTTAGAGATTTCAGGGCTAGCAAAATGACCCCACAGCTCTCCACCATAGAGTGCTGCAGCCCTGGCTTGTGTTTTGTAAATCTCCAGGGCTGGACTGACTGGCTTAAATGTAGATGAATTTGAAACCTTCAAAATGCCACCCACCAGTTGAGATAGCTTTAAACAGGATTTTGTTTGTTGTGGACCCCAAAACAGGTTTTCATGCAATGTTACCCCGAGATACTGGAACGTAGTGACCCTTTCCAACCTTACAGACCCCAAGGTCGGATTTGAACGTGTAGATGCCGAAGGATTAAATATCATATACTTTGTCTTATCGGCATTTATCGCGAGGCCCCTGGATCTGCAAAAGTCCCCAAACCCGTCCAATATCCGTTGTATCCCCATAGGAGATTTGGAGAGCAGGAGGGTGTCATCGGCAAACATAATTGCTGGTACCCTCCTGCCCGCCAACCTTGGTGCGTCATTATTGGGGAGACTGTCAAGATGCGAAATTATCCCGTTGACATAGAGGCAGAACAGGGTCGGTGCTAAGACACAACCCTGCCTCACCCCCCTGCCAACTGGGAACCTAGATGACAATGCCCCGTTCCTTCCGAATCTGACCTGAGCAAAATTCCCATCATGCAGCCTTATCAATATATGCAGAATTTGTGGTGGAACACCCAACTCCTGGAGAACCCCCACAATTTCCTCCTTGGTACTAAATCAAACGCGGCCCTGAGGTCCACAAACACCATGTAGAGGCTGCCACCCTCGATCTTTGCCGTTTTCCAATAGAGGAGAATTAGGCGAAAGACCTGGTCCATGGTAGATGTGTTCCTCCTGAACCCTGCTTGGAGAGGACTTAGAACCTTATATTCCTCCATCCAATCCAGAAGATAATCCAATACAAGGCGTGCAAAGAGTTTTTGGGGGACATCGATCAGGCTTATTGGCCTTTAGTGGGCTTGGAGCAGAGGAGAACCCTTTTTAAAAAATTGGGACTATCTCTGCCCCCAGCCAAGTGCAGGGAACCTCCATACCCTTTACAATTGCATCAAAAAGGATGAGTAGGTAAGAAGCCCAAATCTCGGGTTCGTGCTTATATAAGTCCCCAGGAAGTCTATCTAGACCTGGAGCCTTACCCATCGCGAGTCTCCCCATTGCCTTGTGCACTTCACCCAAAGTAAACTCCAAGGGGTCGTATTGAACATTTAAGTCTATTGAATCAGTAGCAGTTTGTACACAGGGTTCTTCGCAGTAAAGAGCCTTAAAATGGGACTCCCAAATTAAGGCATCAATATTTGATTCTACCGCAGCCTTTGGTTCCCCTGACCCTGTATTAACTAGAGACCAAAAGCTGCGTGCATCTCTTGAATCCAGAGCCTGTGTTAAGTTATGCCACCTATCCCAGTCCCATTCTCTCTTTGCATGTGCCATAACTTCTTTATAGTGTCGTCTGAGAAAATGTATTTTATTTTTCTCATTATCAGATTTAACTGCACGGATCAACTCGGTCTTGGCTTTTCTGCATGCAGAGTTATACCAAGCTGATACAGGAGACCTATTCTTCCTTGTGGCTACCAAGGGATTGAAGACGTCTCCTAGCCCGGTAACTAAGTTTGCATGAATAGAACCTAATTTCTCATTGAATTCTATGGACTTGGGTTGGCTAATTAGGCTATCTACCTCTATAAATCGTGAGTGGACCAAGTCATACATTTTTGCTATTTTATCTGCTGAATCTACTATTTTAGCCCATTTTACCCTTCGCCTGTTATTAGATAGTACTAACATCCCTTCCCCCAAATTATCTATTCCTGACATGGGAATTGTCTTGGGGCCCGGGAACACCATATCCAGACAAAGAGCACTGTGGTCACTATCGGCCCTTGGAGTCACTCTAAAATCAAGAACCTTAGACCACATGCTCATCTCCACTAATATGTAGTCTATACGCGATTCCTGGCCCTTCCTATTAAAAGTGCACAGTGAAGGGCTATCGGACTGGGTACGCCCATTGCAGGCCTTCAGAGAATTGTTTAATGTAAAGGACATAATCTGAACCGCCAGAGGAGACCACAATTTTGGGCATGGCGATGGACATGGTGGAATCCCCCAGTAATCATCCTCGCCCATAAGGGCACCCTCTCTCATTCCTAAAAGCGGCTCAAACTGGCAATTAACGTCTCCCGCCACAAGAAGACGACAGTTACCAGACAGTGAGCTGATAAAATTTGACAGTTCATTTATAGTGGCGATTCCATATTCAAACCAACTGGGCGAGAATACACATTCACAATGGCCAATTTATACGCATTTGGCCATTTGAGAAGTATACACTGGAGGTCTGCATAGTGCGTAGACATTATCTCTGCTGTGCAGCCCAGGTGGGCGGCTACCCAAATTGCAAGGCCACCTGACGGCCGTCCTCTTCCAGCCCACCTAGCAGGGACATAAAAAGTTGCGAAGCCCTCTCTATGATATTCCACCCTAGCCCAAGTCTCCTGAAAGAGACAAATATCCTTGTTGTCCACTAAGGATCCCCAATCTATGCAATTTAGCTTGTTTGATAAGCCCGCCACATTCCAGGACAATATGGTCATCTTCTTTATCTTTGGGAGGGGCGGGCTTCCTGTGTTGACTTCCTCCACAGAATTCAGCTGGGGAGATATCATTTCGTGAGGTAATACTAAACTGTCCGAATTTTCAATACCTGTTTCCAAAGTAATTCCCTCAGTAGATATATGTGAATCTATCTGAAGGCTTGGGGGATCGCTCTTAAACATCTCCACCACTCCACCTGGGCTAGTTTTGTGGCCCAATTGGGTTCTTATTCCTGCATTCATCTCACTGCAATGCAGTCAATCTATCGCATCCAGAGTACTGAACCTATTCTGTAGGGTTGGGTAAGTCTGGACAAATGGCTGGCCATGCATACCCCTCTCTAGCCTGGACCCACGACGAAATAGCACTGAGGTTCGCCTTTTATGTGCCGACCAGAACCCTTCGCTCATCAGCTCTTTTACTTGCAAGGGTTCCACGCTTCTCCCGGTCTAGGATTGGGGGCAGCTCACTTGCTGTCAAAGCTGCCGCTGCATGGAATTTTCTGCCATTTCTCCTGCGAAATACCCAGTACCCAGGCTGTTTTAAGCGTCTCCTTAAAACTCATCTGTTTCCATAAGTGTTTTCTTGCTCCTACCTTGGCTCTCCCCCCTCTTGGGTTCGCGCTGGGACACTCTTCGGAGTAACTATTGCGCATTATAAAAATATTTTAACATAACATAACATAACAGGTCCACCCACCATCCCGCTCATTCAAATTGTCTGGAGGATAGAAGAAAGACAGGGGTTAAGACCCAATGACTGACCCAGTACTGTTTTGATTCCAATTGCAAATATACTCAACAGTACGAGGGTCCCTAAAATGTACCAAGACACAATCACCTGCTATGGTTTTAGCAGTGGGGCCCACCCATGAAAGCCTTCGAACCATCAATATTTCACTCGTAATATGTGAGGGTAATGGTCTCTTAAGATTTAACCAATGAGTCACCTTATTTCTTAAAGACCTATATGGTTCCCGATTTGTTTTACTTAGTTCGGGAATACCAGTTAAAACCACCAAATACGGACTAGTTTCCAGTGGTAGGTCAATTCTGGGCGCTGCCCGAGCAACTACTACAGGCAGGGTTTGGCCACTTTCATTTTGATTTCCTAAACCAAAGGATGTGTGCTTGGTCAGGGTATCAAGAGGGGTATCACAAGAATCCTGGATTCTCGTTGGGAGTATATTATTGTAATCAATGGCATCGGCATTAATAGAAGGAAGTTTGTGCGCTGATGCCCCATCAGATCTAGAAGCCATTACAATATTTCCCTGCTCTGGGCCATTTGGATTATTTTTGGACATAGAGCCCCGTATATCTTGGTCAATTTGGATAAGCCTGTTTTCAATACACCCCAATCTTTCCTCTATAGGTCCAAGCCAGGCCCTAAATAAATTACCCATTTTAGTCATTATAAATTCTTTAACCAAGGTCATATTTAGTGCGGGGCAGGGCACAGCCCCAGGGCTGTGGCCAATGCCCAAGTCATTCAGTGACCGTGATCCCTGAGCAGCTTGATCATTCTGGACACAAACCCCCTTATCTACGGTTCTTATATCACTATCAGCATGTGCCTTAACACGTTTCGATTTTTTCCCACCAACCACAGATGTTGCAACACGCTTTCTTTTAGAGTTATTCCCCTTGGTGTTTTTACGAGTTTGACTGATTGGTGGTTTCTCAGGAGGGGCCACCACAATAGAGGTTTCGACAAACAAGGGAACCTCCATTACTGGATGAGAAGCCAATAATGAGGAACTATTTTGTTCGAGAGGTAAAGGCGGGGTATGCACAGTAACTGGGACCAGCATTGAACCCCGAGAACAGACACGATCCGGGGTACGTGCATTGGCAAAATGTCCCATTGAAGAGCGTTTGGCCAGAGCAAGATCTTGCGATACACGTCGCTCCATCAAAATTATCCCCTGGTCAATCACCGAGTTCGCCCTGGTGATAGAATTATCCAGGGTGCCTGTAAGCTGGCCCCTGGCAATCATTGCTTTGTTTCTCAGCTCCCGGGCTGCCATACCTGGGTGAGCTGTGCACAGAGGGGCGTACCGGAACGGATTAATACGTAGTTACTGGTGCCTGCAACCCACAACGTAAGAGAAGTATAAACCCACAGGTATCTAAACAAAATATAAATGGAAATGGCCCGGTCTGGTCTCTCGCGGTCTAGAACGGGCTAAAACGGGCCCGCCCTTGGCCCGGGCTTCGCCCGGCGAGTACCCGTGCGCGTCCCGTGGTGTGTGTGATGGGCGGAGTTTTAAATGCAGGCAGGAGGCAGGAAACGATCAGGGGAAGAGGCAGCAGCTGTGTGGAAGCTGAGGCTGCTGGACCTTGCAGTCCCTCAGTGAAAGCCCAATACGGCAGAGTCCGGGAACAGTGTTTCCCTCTGCGAGCGGCTCCCGCGAAGCCGGGGCCGTAAGCAGTTTTTAAATGCAGGCAGGAGGCAGGAAACGATTAGGGGAAGAGGCAGCAGCTGTGTGGAAGCTGAGGCTGCTGGACCTCGCAGTCCCTCAGTGAAAGCCCAATCCGGCAGAGTCCGTGAACAGTGTTTCCCTCTGCGAGCGGCTCCCGCGAAGCGGGGACCGTGAGCAGTCTTTAAATGCAGGCAGGAAACGATCAGGGGAAGAGGCAGCAGCTGTGTGGAAGCTGAGGCTGCTGGACCTCGCAGTCCCTCAGTGAAAGCCAAATCCGGCAGAGTCCGTGAACAGTGTTTCCCTCTGCGAGCGGCTCCCGCGAAGCGGGGGCCGTGAGCAGTTTTTAAATGCAGGCAGGAAAAGATCAGGGGAAAAGGTAGCAGCTGTGTGGAAGCTGAGGCTGCTGGACCTCGCAGTCCCTCAGTAAAAGCCCAATCCGGCAGAGTCCGTGAACAGTGTTTCCCTCTGCAAGCGGCTCCCGCGAAGCGGGGGCCGTGAGCAGTTTTTAAATGCAGGCAGGAGGCAGGAAACGATCAGGGGAAGAGGCAGCAGCTGTGTGGAAGCTGAGGCTGCTGGACCTCGCAGTCCCTCAGTGAAAGCCCAATCCGGCAGAGTCCGTGAAAGGTGTTTCCCTCTGCGAGTGGCACCCGCGAAGAGGGGGCCGTGAGCAGTTTTTAAATGCAGGCAGGAGGCAGGAAACGATCAGGGAAAGAGGCAGCAGCTGTGTGGAAGCTGAGGCTGCTGGACCTCGCAGTCCCTCAGTGAAAGCCCAATCCGTCAGAGTCCGTGAACAGTGTTTCCCTCTGCGAGCAGCGCCCGCGAAGCAGGGGCCGTGAGCAGTTTTTAAATGCAGGTAGGAGGCAGGAAACGATCTGGGGAAGAGGCAGCGGCTGTGTGGAGGCTGAGGCTGCTGGACCTCGCAGTCCCTCAGTGAAAGCCCAATCTGGCAGAGTCCGTGAACAGTGTTTCCCTCTGCGAGCGTCTTCCGCGAAGCGGCGGCCGTGAGCAGTTTTTAAATGCAGGCAGGAGGCAGGAAACAATCAGGGGAAGAGGCAGCAGCTGTGTGGAAGCTGAGGCTGCTGGACCTCGCAGTCCCTCAGTGAAAGCCCAATCCGGCAGAGTCCGTGAACAGTGTTTCCCTCTGCGAGCGGCGCCCGCGAAGCGTGGGCCGTGAGCAGTTTTTAAATGCAGGCAGGAGGCAGGAAACGATCAGGGGAAGAGGCAGCAGCTGTATGGAAGCTGAGGCTGCTGGACCTCGCAGTCCCTCAGTGAAAGCGCAATCCGTCAGAGTCCGTGAACAGTGTTTCCCTCTGCGAGCAGCTCCCGCGAAGCGGGGGCCGTGAGCAGTTTTTAAATGCAGGCAGGAGGCAGTAAACGATCAGGGGAAGAGGCAGCAGCTGTGTAGAAGCTGAGGCTGCTGGACCTCGCAGTCCCTCAGTGCAAGCCCAATCCGGCAGAGTCCATGAACAGTGTTTCCCTCTGCGAGCGGCTCCCACGAAGCGGGGGCCGTGAGCAGTTTTTAAATGCTGGCAGGAGGCAGGAAACGATCAGGGGAAGAGGCAGCAGCTGTGTGGAAGCTGAGGCTGCTGGACCTCGCAGTCCCTCAGTGAAAACTCAATTCCGGCAGAGTCCGTGAACAGTGTTTCCCTCTGCGAGCAGCTCCCGCGAAGCGGGGGCCGTCACCAGTTTTTAAATGCAGGCAGGAGGCAGGAAACGATCAGGGGAAGAGGCAGCAGCTGTGTGGAAGCTGAGGCTGCTGGACCTCGCAGTCCCTCAGTGAAAGCCCAATCCGGCAGAGTCCGTGAACAATGTTTCCCTCTGCAAGCGAGCGGCAAGAGGGGTGCCCCAGTGAGGAGGTCACACCTGAAGCGGTTTCAGCACACCACCGCCGGCAGCAGCACTGACAGGACGCCCACATGTCTCCATAGCCAAACGCGTTTCGAGCAATTATCCACTCTTCATCAGTGGCAAGTAATGTATATGCAGCCATTTTTTGAATCTATGTTTTTTATTACAAAAGTCCCGCCCCATTGGGTGCAAGGCATGCTGGTTGTAGTAGTCCGATAAAATGATTGCCAGGACTAAGGATTCTCTAACCCCCAGTGGGTGCCACATACTGCATTGAAGTAAAACCCAGTGGAAAAATAAAAATTCATAAAATATTGTCCCAAGTGGGTGGAAGTTCATGTGCAGTGAAAACTGCAATGCTCCTAATTACATTCCATGCGGCGAGGCCCCCTTCAGTCCAAACAGTGCCATGGTTGCGAGCACCAACGATCTGCTCAAGACTCAGCGGGACCTCCTCACGCCTGGAGCAGCCGCAGTACATCAAAACAAGAGGGGTGCCCCAGGTAGGAGGTCACACCTGAAGCGGTTTCAGCACACCACCGCCGGCAGCAGCACTGACAGGACGCCCACATGTCTCCATAGCCAAACGCGTTTTGAGCAATCATCCACTCTTCATCAGTGGCAAGAAATGTAGATGCAGCCCTTTTTTGAATCCATGGTTTTTATTACAAAAGACCCGCCCCATTGGGCGCATGGCATTCTGGTTGTGGTAGGCCGGTAAAATGATTACCAGGACTAAGGATTGTCAAACCCCAGTGGGTGCCACATACTGCATTCAAGTCAAACCCAGAGGAAAAATAAAAATTAATAAAATAATGTCCCAAGTGGGTGGAAGTTCATGTGCAGCGAAAACTGCAATGCTCCTAATTACATTCCTTGTGGCGAGGCCCCCTTTGATCCAAACGGTGCCGCGGTCACTGGGGCACCCCTCTTGTTTTGATGTACTGAGGCTGGTCCGGCCGCAAGGAGGTCCCGCTGCATCTTGAGCAGCTCCTTGGTGCTCACAACCTCGGCACCGTTTGGACTGAAGGGGGCCTCGCCGCTTGGAATGTAAAGTATTTTGTTGTCATTTACCTACATGTAGAAAATGACATTATACAGCCGGCTTCTGATGAACGAAGATATATTTTAAACAGCATCAGTGAGATTCAGAACCTCTACGGACCTCCCCAGGAAATTGGTCTGAACTAAGCTGTACATATTTTGGCATACCTGTAAAATGACTTATTTAATTGGAGAACAGTGTTTTCAATTGCACAATTTCCTCAATGAGAGCTAGCAGTAATCAAAGGCAGAAGAGAGATCCAAAAGGATTATTATCCCTATCCCGCTGCCATCAGTCCCTATCCTCAGGTCATCGATTACTTAAGGTACCACTAACCTTGGGCCTGATTCACAAAGATGAGCTTACACATTTGTGTAAGTTATGATTTTTTGTTATTTACAAAGTTATTTTACGAGTAGCATCTTTACGACTGAAGAGTCTCGACACATTATAAGATAGGACTTGCTTATAGTTTTATGTGCAGAGACACCATACTTGTCCCTTTACTACTCATAAAATGCCATGTCACAACTAATAATATGGCTACGGACTCAGCCCTCAGAGGCTTTTTTACGTGTGGAAAATGCAAGGCATGTATTAATACCAAGAGTTTCAAGTTCTTTGAAGTACTTTTTTCTGACAAGCCATAGAAAAATCCCAATTTATTACCAGTGGTACCAACTATGTTGCTTATGTTCTATATTGCCACTGTGGTCTCAGGTATGTGGGCAGTGCGATCCATTTACTATGCAAGAGTGTGTTGTAAGGGCAATCTATAACTGCAATCAAAGCTATCCTGTGGCCAGACATTTTGAGCTATTTCATTTCAATGATCGCAACCTTAGGTGATTAACTTGTACCACCATTTCAATATGACGCTTGTGTGTCGACTGAATTCCAGTCCTCTTTCCATTTCCATTAATGCAACTTATATGATGGTGATATGCATTGAAGCCAGTGAGCATCAGCAAGGCTGAAGGGCCGAAACACGTAGCTGACCTGTGCATGCACTACAATAAAGAAGATTGATTTTGCTACCCTGAGTCCGTGTATTTATCACATTGGATACATTGTGTTTCTGGAGTAGAGGCCAGATGACACCCCCGTAGGACAGGAGAGCTAAAGTATAACGAAAGACTAATTATATATATATATGTTCCCACAACGCTGGACTGCCCTGCTAGGGTCTGGTGCCCTCTCAATCGGGGAAAGGCTCTTGAGGATTTCAGATTTGGGGGCCTGACCTGCCTGCCTCCTCAGATCAAAAATAAGATTTTCCCAATACACATGGTAAGTGGATGTCGGCAAGGGAGCAAGAAGGAACATTGGTATCCTCAGTTGTCGATTTTGAATGAGGCCACATTATGTTGATTTGTATTGGTGCAGAGTGATTACTAAATAATGGGCATGATTATTACACACAGTAGAGAAGGAGTGATACAATTGTGGGTCTGTGGTCCATATGGCCTCTGATATTAATTGTAGTACAGCATTACTGAATCAGTCACTTTTATTTCTAGGTGCTACAATATTAGACGTCAAGACAAACCCACTGTGGTTTTTAAATACAAGTGATTCTGGGGCCTCCTTTACAATACTCACCTGTGAACAAGACAAGAAGCAGAAACACGTCAGGGCGAGCTGATGCAATTTGTGATATTTATCAACAAAGCGCCTAGAAATTCACAGCTCTTAATGTAGGATATAAGTTTGTTGTGGGCTTTGTCTATACAAGACCTCCTGTTCCCGCAGTGCTGAACTGCACTGCAAGGCTCTGAGGCCCCCTCAATAGGGGAAAGGTTCTAGACAATTTCCAATTTAGGGAACATAACTCACCTGTTTCCTCGGAACAAAAAGAGGATTTCCCAATACACATGGTAAGTGGAAGTCTGCAAGGGAACAAGTAGGGATTTGGTATCCCCAACTGCCAATTCTGAACAAAGGCACGTTATGTTGATTTGTATTTGAGCATTGAACATTATGAATAGTAGAGACGGACTGATACAAATTTGCTGAAAACAAGAGAGGGAGGGAAGTAAAGTAAGGGCCACTCTCAGTCCCCCAAGGTAAGTATAATCATATCAACGAAAGAGTGTGCCTTATGTTTGTTAGTGGAGCACAATGGTAGAATCCAACTGGGTTCTTAATAAAGCCCTCACTCACCAACCTGGTTGGTGACATGCTTCATCATCGGGTCCCACCGGGAGAGGCCGAATGCCACCCCGGTGGCTTCAACGCAAGAATTACTGCAGAGCTGGTAGTGTGTGTACAGTGAGTAGTGAAAGTGATTTAAAAATGTCTTGGTTATGTCAAAAAATTCATTTTATTCTCTATATCTCCTATCCCTAGGGTGTGCCATTGTAGCTACCACCCCCCTCCCGAGACCTATGGTGCAATTAGTGATTATACCTCATGTGAGATAGTAGTAATTCTGGCGTTGAAGCACACCGGGGTGGTATTCGGTCTCTCCCGGTGGGGCCCGATGATGAAGCATGTCACCAACTAGGTTGGTGAGTGAGGGCTTTATTAGGAACCCAGTTGGATTCTACCGTTGTGCTCCTCTAACAAACATAAGGCACACTCTTTTGTTGATATGATTATACTTACCTTGGGGGACTGAGAGTGGCCCTTACTTTACTTCCCTCCCTCTCTTGTTTTCAGCAAATTTGTATCAGTCCGTCTCTACTGTTCATATTGTTCAATGCCCAAATACAAATCATCCCCAGCCATTTTCGGCAGGGGCCAGGGTGGGCTCCTGGCAACCCGCAAGGCATTTTTACAGGGAGCGTGACGGCGCTCCCCGACTTATGTTCTGCTGGGGGGCAGCCCCTGGGATCTGACCCACCCCGGCGGCATTTTCTGGACCTGTGGAGGAGCCCCGCGTGCTTTGTCGTCGGTCGGCCAAAGGTCGCCTACCTTCTGGGGGTCATATCTCAGACCCCAGGGGACCGATCTTCCTGATTCTGGCCTCTTCTTGCCCCTGGTGGCGCTCCCCAGCCACTGGGAGCCCTTTCCTTCATCCTCTTGATCTCCAGGAGGGTCAATGCAGCAGGGAGCTGTCTTTACTGGCTCCCTGCAGCAGCCTTTCGCCTGGCTCTCTTCCTGGGCCTCTCTTCTCCTTGCGCAGAGGCGCAGGCTTCTGGTCACTTGTACCGGTCTCCCCTTGTGGCGCAAGTCAGGGTCCTGGGCAAGTCTGGAGGTACTTACTTCCACCTCCCCATGGTACCAGGCTCCAGCACCAGTCTTCCTCAGCAGACCACACCCCAGAGAGCTCCTCTTCCTGTGCAAAAGCTTTTAAAGAATTTGGAGGGGGCTGGCAGAAAGTCTCTGCCCTATCAAACAGCGACACATCACTTCTCTGCTCCTGCTCCCTGCCCAGGCCTCTGGGTTAGTTCAATATGGCGTCGTCCAGGGGTCTCATGCCACATGGTCTCTGAAAGCCCCTTCCCCCCTTTCTGACTTCTTTCCAGAGCAGCTTGGTGCCTGGCACCAGGTGACAGCTGCTGATGGATTAACCTGTAGCTCCACCTATCTTCTCTCCTTGGAGAGGAGGCCTTCACCCTTGGAATGCTTGTCATGCAGGGCTAGGCCTCTGATGCTACAGCTTGGGGAGGAAGGTCATTCATCCAGCCTGGCAGGGTCAGCCCCAGCCAGGCCCTGGTTATGAGCTGATTCAGAGCAATATGACATTTCTGGATGACCCAAAAGCAGTACAGATATGGCTTTGGACTCTGCAGAATACTTCTTCTCACCTCAGTTACAGTGGACTTTAGTGCGTGTCTGGAATATGTAGGCCCTAGGAAAGTGAAAGTGACACTGTCATAACTGGTCCTCAACCTCATAGGGGAATACTGATGTGGTCTTTCAGTTGAAACAGTAAAGCACACTGACTTTCCCTACATGTTTATTCCCATTGTATAAAGCCTATTCCATGTCACCACCCAGCTCTGAATAAGTCCTGCCACACCATTCACTTTGTAGCTGCTCCTGGGCTGCGCACGCCAGGAATCTCCCATGCGCAGCCCTTGCACTTGTGCACACGCATGTACAGATGTGTCTGCATGTAACCCGCCCAGTGTCCCTTACTCTGGCTGCAGCACAGAGGCCTACTTGTGCCAGGGGTACACCGGTAAAATACACATGCAGTCCCTTTCATCTTGAATTCACAGTGGGTGAGTCCCAACTTATGAGGCCCTCCCACAGTAAAAGCTCAACAAATAGGTGTTCAAAAAGTAAACAAATCTGGGTGGCTCAGATGGTCAGAATCACCTTCTAACAATTATACATATAAAAAAACTTGAAATTATACAGCACTAATGATATTAGTAGCTGTCAATGTGTTTCATTGAACATAAGTCAGAGAACCCAACCACCTCCGTTGCATCCTCCTCAACACCCCCTCCGCTCGCAAGCACGCCATCGAACTCTGGGACCTCCTAGACTCCACCACCCCCGACGTCGCCTTCCTGACAGAGACCTGGCTGAATGCCGCCTCAGCACCAGACATCACCATAGCCATCCCACAGGGCTACAAGATCTCCCACAGAGACCGCACCAATGGAGTGGGAGGAGGAATCGCCATCATCCACAAAGATTCCATCAAAATCTCAACGAATCCCGACGACACCCTCACCACCGCCGAGCACATGCACTTCCAGATCCACACCGACCCCAACACCACCCTCAGAGGAACTCTCATCTACAGACCTCCCGGACCCTGCCCACAGTTCAGTGACACCATCGCCGACCTCATCAGCAGCCACGCCCTCGCTTCCACGCCAACTCCACCGCCCTGATCGACAACCTCGCCAACCTCGGACTCAAACCGACACCTACTCACGCTGCTGGACACACGCTCGACCCCATCTTCTCCGCAAGCCCCCACGTCTCCATCAACCACACCACCGAACCACACTGGACCGACCACAGATGCGTCCATTTCACCTTCAGAAAACCCACCACACACCACCGCACCCAACAGCTACTGCGCCGCTGCTGGGGCAAGGTCACCGAGGACCAACTGACTACTGCCCTCGCCCTGAGACCACCCACCGACCCCACCGACCCAGACACTGCCGCGACCAACCTCACACAGTGGATCAACGACTGCGCCAACACCCTCGCCCCTCTCAAGACCTCTACAACCAACCACACCAACAAGAAAGCCGCCTGGTTCACCGAGGACCTCCAAGCACACCTGTCAGAAGCTAGAGAAGAAATGGCTCCACGACCGAACACCAGACAACCACACAGCCCTCAAGAGCACCACCCGCAGACACCACCAACTCATCAGGACCGCCAAGAAGACCGCCTTCAAGGACCGCCTAGACAACAATGCACACAACACCAAAGAGCTCTTCAGCATCGTGAAAGAGCTCTCCAACCCCAGCTCCAACAGCAACGACATCCCGTCATCTCAAGACCTATGCGACTCCCTGGCCACCTTCTTCCACCGCAAGATCACCGACATCCACGACAGCTTCAACTCCGACCCCCCCGCACCCACCACCGAGTCCACCACCCCTGCGACCACCACTCGCACCAGTCACCTGACCGTCTGGTCCAGCGTCAGCGACGAAGACACCATCAAAACCATGAACTCCATCCACTCCGGATCCCCGTCGGACCCCTGCCCTCACCTCGTCTTCAACAAAGCCAGCACAACCATCACGCCCCACCTCCGGAAAACAATCAACTGTTCCTTCGAGACAGCAACCTTCCCAGAAAGCTGGAAGCACGCCGAGATCAACGCCCTTCTGAAGAAGCCCAAGGTGGATCCCAAGGACCTCAACAACTTCCGGCCCATCTCCCTGCTCCCTTTCTGGGCAAAAGTGACCAAGAAGATTGTCAACAAACAGCTGACCCACTACCTCGAAGTTAACAACATCCTGGACCCTTCTCAATCCGGTTTCTGCAGCAACCACAGCACCGAAACCGCCCTCATCGCCGCCACTGATGACATCCAGACCTTGATGGACAAAGGAGAAACAGCCGCCCTCATCCTCCTGGACCGATCAGCAGCCTTTGACACGGTCTGCCACCGCACCCTATCAGCACGCCTCCATGACGCCGGCATCCAAGAGAAGTCCCTGGCCTGGACCACATCCTTCCTCTCCGGCAGAACCCAGAGCGTCCGCCTCCCCCCCTTCCGCTCCAAAACCACCGAGATCATCTGCGGCGTCCCACAGGGATCCTCCCTCAGCCCGACGCTGTTCAATATCTACATGGTTCCACTCCCCCACGTCGCACGACAACACAACCTCAACATCATCACCTACGCCGACGACACCCAGCTATTCATATCCCTCACCGAAGATCCCCACACCGCCAAAGCTAACCTTCACAGAGGAATGAAGGCCATAGCCGACTGGATGAAGGACATCAGACTGAAGCTGAACTCAGACAAGACGGAGGTCCTCATTCTCTGACCCACCCCATCAGCCTGGGACGACTCTTGGTGGCCCACATCACTAGGCACAGCACCGAAACCCACGGACCACGCACGCAACCTGGGGGTCATCCTCGACTCCACTCTCTCCATGACCAGACAAGTCAACGCTGTCTCCACGTCCTGCTTCAACACCCTCAGTATGCTCCGCAGGATCTTCAAATGGCTCCCCCTCGACACGAGAAAAACCGTCACCAAGGCCCTCATCACCAACAGACTCGACTACGGGAATGCACTCTACTCAGGAACTACAAACAAGCTCCTGAGACGATTCCAACGCATCCAGAACGCCTCGGCCCGACTCATCCTCGTCATCCCCCGCCGCAGCCACATCACACCCCACCTGAGAGGCCTTCACTGGCTCCCCATCAACAAAAGGATCACCTTCAAACTCCTCATCCACGCACACAAAGCACTGCACAACACCGACCCACCTACCTCAACAACCAACACAGTTTCCACACCCCCACCTGAAGCCTCCGCTCAGCCAACTTCGCCCTCGCCACAGTCCCCCACATCCGAAAAACCACCGGCGGCGGCAGATCCTTCTCCTACCTCGCCGCCAAGACCTGGAACACTCTCCCCCTCATCCTACGACAGACCCAGGACCTGCTGGCCTTCAGAAGACTCCTCAAGACCTGGCTCTTCGACCAGTAGCCCCCCCGCACCCCTCAGCGCCTTGAGACCCTCTCGGGTATGTAGCGCGCTTTACAAATGCATTGATTGATTGATTGATTAAGTAGCTCTCAGTACAGAAAAGGTTGGAGACCCATAAGATTTCACTCTTACAATACCAGTGAAATTCAGCCGTTATAGTTTACCGGAGCTAACTATAACGTAGGCCCCCGCAACGCACTGCTTATGACCTAAGATATTACATCCCTCATGACATGGTCAGTGACATTACTGATGACACCTCAAATGACATGAATTTAACTGAATTGCAGCTTCCTCTCTGTAAAAGCAATTCTCCTCACCTTTCAGCAAGCAAGAGTATTTTGAATGCTTTCGTGTCATGAATGATGTAATATGTGATGTCATCAGCAGTGCATTGTGGGTGCTCGAGTTATAGTAAGCTGAACTAACTATAACGGCTGAATTTCTCAGGTTTTGTACGAGTATAATGTCCAACTAACTATAACGTCCCTGAAACCTGTGGTTTTTTCAGTAAATTTCTAAGGTTTTTTAAATGCTAATTTCTAACTATAACGTCCCTGAAACCTATGATTTTTCAGTGAATTTCAAAGGTTTTTTATAATGCTAATTTCTAACTATGCCTTCAAAGGTAGGACATGTGAAGAAAGAGGAAGGAAAGTGCAGAAAGAAGCAAGACAAATGCAGAAAGAGGCAACAGAAGTCCAGAACAATGAAGAAAAGTGCAGGAAGAAGCAAGAGATGTGCAGAAAGAATCAACAGAGGAGCAGAAAGTCCTCCTGTGCCCCCAAATTTTTGCTGACAGGTACTGGTGGTAACTGACTCTGACTAACGAGGCCTAGAGCCAGTGCTATGCTAAAAGACACTTAGAATACAGTGAAAACACCTACATACAGAAGGGAACACTATGCGTGGGGGTACCCCTGTGTTTAGCATGACATTCTCTGTATTTGCCATGAGTTAATGCCTGGGTCATTGCATGAGTACATGAGAAGGGACTGGATGATTAGAGTGCTACAAGGAGAGTGCATGGTGATTTTATAAGTGCTTGGATTTTGGCAGAGTGATTGGATAAGTGCATAGTGCTGGCTGGGTGATTGGTCTTGAGATCCAGGGGCAATACCAATTGTAGGGGTTTCAGCACAGATATTTATACCCCAAAAGTCTTTGTTCTAAAGAGTCACAAGTCACTGAACCCAGCCAGAACCAGTTCTGCTCAGTCCTGGAGCACTTTGTTTACCAGGCTGCTTCTTTCCTTTCAGGGTGCAGGGCAGAGACATCCGACGCACCACAGTAGGTGGAACCAGCATTGTGGAGGGAAGGCACAGCCCTATTCAGGTGCCAGGTGCAACTCCTCCTACCCATCTAGATGTAGATCTCTCCATTCACCACTGGGACACCTCACCCTGTCTCCTGGAATTCCACAGCCCTGTCCCTCCAAAACCAGACAGCCAATATACATAACAGCAGAGCACACTGGAAGGCGTAGGCAAGAAAATACCCACATTCTAAAAGTGGTATTTTCAAACACAGAATATAAAAATAACCTTCACTAAAAGATGTATTTTAATATTCTGAGCTCAGGCATACTAAATTTGTTTTTCTACCATGTTCCTGGGGACAGTTAGGACTATAGAGTGTAATAGTCAAACTGCCCATTCTGGCCTATGGAGAACAGGTAGCCTTGCAGTAGTGAAAAACAAAATTGGGTGTCATTCACTATCAGGACATGCTATACACATCAGAGTATGTCCTACCTTACACATACAATGCACCCTACCATATGGGTGGCTTACATGATGCCAAGGGAAGGTTCAGGGGCTTGGGAAGTGGGTGCACTTCACAGCCAAGATGGCAGTTCTAGACTGCACACAGACACTGCAGTGGCAGGTTTGAGATACACTTTACAAGCTGCTTCTGTGGATGGCGCAAACCAGCGCTGCAGGCCCACCAGCAGCATTTGGTTTACCAGCCCTGGGCACACACAGGCCACATTACTAGGGACTAACAGGTAAACCAAATAAGCCAATCATGGATATACCAATTCACATGTCATATTTACAAAGGGAGAGCATATGCACTTTAGCACTGATCAGCAGTGGTAAAGTGCCCAGAGTCATAAAACCAACACAAACAGGTCAGAACAAATACAGGAGGAAGGCAAAAGGTTTAGGGATGACCCTGCAAATAGGGCCATTTCCAACAAACACACAAATAAATACACTCAGTCACCCAAACAACTGTTTCCACATGCACTCTTAAACCTATACACCTAGTCAATCAACCATTCACACATCTATGCATAGAGTTACACACACCCCATCCAACCACACACAAACTCAGTGCCCCATACAAATACTAACCCAACTAATCAATAACTAATATACACACTCATGTAGTTCGTGACCAACTGATGCAGCATGTTATACAACAACAGAGACAGTGATGCACACATTCACGTAGTTTAATTCATGTATTAAGTGAGACACTTTTAATTACTCACTTAAACAGACAGTCAGACAGCTACTAAATCCTCCATCCAGACAGTTATATATCCACTCAATCTTCAATACATATTGGTATATATAATACATACGTAAATTTCAAACTAAACCACATTCACTGGGTGATGTCATCAGTAATGTCATCAGTAATGTCATTTGTGGTGTCATCAGTGATGTCATCAGTGATGTCACTGACCATGTCATGAATGATGCAATATGTGACATCATCAGCAGTGCATTGTGGGCGCGCGAGTTATAGTTAGCAGAACTAACTATAACGGAGGAATTTCTATGGTTTTGTACGAGTGAAATGGCCAGCTAACTGTAACACCCCTGAAACCTATGGTTTTTTCAGTGAATATAGACATATATATATACACACATACAGATATACATATATATATATATATATATATATATCCAGAGCACTCCAGCCACAGCTGGCGATTCTGTTGTTGAAAAGAATGGAGCACGGACCACAGAGTAAGTGCTTGAAGTTTGTTTAATTCCATCAGGTTACATGGCAGCGATAACGCGTTTCAGCCCTGGAGGGCCTTGATCATATGACGCACAAACCAGTCAACACGTGATTTTTATCGAATTTTTTTACCCTGATTTAAAGTGACAAGTGCATAAAAACGAAGGAAGAAAATGTAGCTGTAAACATAGATGACATACGGCTCGTTATCCACCATTGCGGGCACCTTCCGGTATATACATTTACTAATGCCTTATATACACATTCAATGGTTGTTGTACATTGATATCATATGATTGACATAACTGCATAGAGAACTCATGGTTTGAATTCCCTTGGATATCAACAGATTCACTTAGTTCACAATAAAAACAATTATATTGTAAACATTAAATGCTAAGACCTGTAAAAAGAGAAACATCATTGAAAAATACAATATGTGCAAATAAAGCCAAATACAGTACAATATTCATTGGATATTCAGAGTGAGCCCATTCTGAATTCCAAAACAAGGTACTTGTGTCAACAGTTTCCCTCACTGTTTTTTCTATGTAGACATTAGCTACTAAAGTGCAAAGGTGCTCGACTTCTCACTTAAAGTGCAATAGGTAAACAACCTCCTTAGTGTCTGAATAATAAAAAGAGCTATAACGATCAATATAGAATAGAAAACATATTGTTTTGACTGTCTTGTCGAGTAGCCTTAGCAGCATCTTTCCAGTTTGTATATCGGGTTGAACATGATCATGGTTTAAATACCTTGACTACAGAGATGTATATGACTTGAGCTATCCTATTGTGTGTTATAAACATGTGTAAAGGTCCTCAGTCATGTTTCGTCCACCAGGGTGCTTGGAGTCTAGCTTCAGAATGAGTTGTGTTTCTAACCTGCGCAGGGCTTTTTCTCTGTTTCCACCTCTTTTACTAACTGGTACGGCATCAATCAGAAAATATTTCAGATCCTTAGGAGCCGATTGGTGTTTTTCTCCGAAATAGTGAGCCACTGGATACATTTGATCTTGGTTTTTTATGGCTTGGATATGTTGCAATATCCTCTTGTGCCCCTGTAGTTTGGTACTTCCCACATACCTCAAATCACAGGGACACTCGAGCACATATACAACATAATCAGTTTTGCAAGTCAGGGCTTTGTCGATGGTCTTTTCCTGGTTGCTGAATGGTGTTTTGTAGGTTGATCTGGTGATGCCGTGTTTGCAGGCTTTGCATGATTTACATTAAAAAATATATATATACGTATGTATATTCACTGAAAAAACCATAGGTTTCAGGGGTGTTATAGTTAGCTGGACTTTTCACTTGTACAAAACCATTCAAATTTCCCCGTTATAGTTAGTTCAGCTAACTATAACTCGCGCGCCCGCAATGCACTGCTGATGACGTCACATATTACATCACTCATGACATGGTCAGTGACATCACTCATGACATCACTGATGACATCTCAAATGACATCACTGATGACATCATCCAGTGAATGTGTGTTTTTCTGAAAATTAAATATGTTTTATATATGTATATCTCAAGGTCGATGGAAGAATAAATGGGTATATAAGTGTCTAAATGGATGATTTGTTTTTGAAAAATTGATTGTGTAACTGACTGATTAAGTGTATCATAGTGAATACATGCCTTAGTGAGTAATGTTTAAATATGTAAATATCTGTATCAGTCTCTCACTTTGTTTATAAGTGGCTGCATGGGTTGGTGAGTAGCTACATGGGTGTCTATATAGGTTATTAGTTGGTTTTTTGAGTATCAGTCTGAGTGTCTGCATGGTTCGGTGGGGGGTATTACGTAGTGCATAGGTGCATGAATGAGTGACTCACTCTTTGTATGTGTTGAAGACAGCATGTGTGCAGGACTGTATGGGTGGATGAGTGTGTGTATGGGTGTGTTAGTGAGTGAATGACTGTCTCAATAGTGTCTTTATGAGTAACTACATATGTTTTAAACTAGTATATGTGACTATTGGTGTATATAAGTGAGTATATGTGAGAGTGAGAGATTGAAAGAGTTCCTGTATGAATAAGTATGTGTTTCTATAAGTGATTGTTTAAAAGACTAAGTATGTGTAAGTTTCCGTAGAAGTAAGTGTGGTGGTGTGTGTATAACTGTATATGCAAATAAATGTATGTTTGATTCTTTATTAGCATGAGTGACTATGTGTGTGAGTAACTCTATGGATGAGTGGCATTGTGTAACAGGATGTATAGGTGTATGAGTACATATGATGAGTGAATGCATGTATGAGTGACTGTATAGGACTGTTGGTGAATGAGTGGATGTGTATGTGGATCTTAGAATTACTGAAGAGGTTGTTGTAACTGGTATTGGTATGTCCATTGTTTTGAAAAGTTTAGTCTCTATTTTTGAATGTGTGTATCAAAGGTTATATTAGGGTGAGAGGAGGTCTGCCACTCTATCACAAGGATAATGTCATCAGTGATGTCATCAGTGATGTCATTTGAGATGTCATCAGTGATGTCATGAGTGATGTCACTGACCATGTCATGAGTGATGTAATATGTGACGTCATCAGCAGTGCATTGCTATAACGGGGAAATTTGAATGGTTTTGTACAAGTGAAAAGTCCAGCTAACTATAACACCCCTAAAACCTATGGTTTTTTCAGTGAATTTCTGAGGTTTTTTAAATGCTAATTCCTAACTATAACGTGCCTGAAACCTATGTTTTTTTCTGTGAATTTCAAAGGTTTTTTAAATGCTAATTTCCTACTATGCCTACAGAGATAGGACATGTGAAGAAAGAAGAAAAATGCACAGAAAGAAAAAAAGAAGTGCAGAACGAAGCAACAGAAGTCCTCAAAGACGAAGAAAAGTGCAGGAAGAAGGATAACGTGCAGAAAGAACAAAAAGAAGAGCAGAAAGAAGCCTTGTTGCAAAATCATCCTGTACCCTCAACTTTTTCAGACGGATACTGGTGGTAACTGAGTCTGACTAACCAGTCCTAGAGCCAGTGCTATGTTAAAAGACACTTAGAATACAGTGAAAACACCTACATACACTAGGGAACATTATGCGTTGGGGTCCCCCTGTGATTAGCATGACCTCCTCTGTAAGCTCCTAGTATATAATAGGGCAGGGGGATTAAAACTACCTCTTAAAACAGGCCACAGGGCGTTTTTGCACATGTTAACTCAGGCCCCGTCCCCTCCCTTCTCACTGTGTAAACACCCCTGTGTCCATTTTTAGTTGGGAGATTAAGTTCATTTGAATCCTGAGGGTCCCTAGGGTCCAACTAGCCCACTAGGTACCTCCAGTAAGTGCCACAGAGCTGCGTTGCAGAGAGGTGTAAAAAGTGGCACGGCCTGGACCACCTCTCTGCAATGCAGCTCAGTGGCGCTTCCTGGAAGCACTTGGTGGGCTAGTTAGCCCCCAGGGGCCCTCAGTATTGAAGGAAAATTGTATCCCCAATTTAAAACGTGCCATAGTGCGTGTTTGCACACGTCACCTCAGGCCCCGTCCCCTCCCTTCACCACTGTGTAAACGCGCCCTGTGGCTGTTCTAAGTTGAGAGATTAAGTCCCCTTGAATCCTAAGGGTCCCTAGGGTCAAACTAGACCACTAGGTACCTTCGGTAAGCGTCACAGAGCTGTGTTGCAGAGAGGTGTAAAAAGGGGCTTGGCCTCAGAACACCTGTCTGCAGCGCAGCTCCCTGGTGCATACTGGAGATGCCTGTTGGGCTAGTTGGCCCTCAGGGACCCTCAGTATTGAAGAGGAATTAATTCCCCAACTTACAACTCGCCAGGGGGCGCGTTTGCAGAGTGCTGGAAGGAGGGGGCGTGGCCTCCGGCACGATGCCAGTCTTTTATTTATTTTATTGTTTTAATGTTTTTAGAAGGGGGGCTGTGTGGTTCCCCTTCTTATTCTAATTTATTAGCTCTGATGACCCCATCCCCCAGGGCCTGTCTCCTAATTATATTTTTTTGACCCCAATCCCCAGGGCCGGCCACTGTTTGTTTTTTATTATTTTTAAGAAATATATATTTATAGACACACCTAGGACATGCTGGACAAACCGTACGTACCTATCACCATGACGATTTGCGTGACCGCCAGTACATAATTATCTACTGGCGGTCGCCAGTAGATAGTTATAGTTAGGACCGTGTTTCCATAGGAAATCCGCAACATTCTATTTGGAATAACTTTGGCGCCGGTTGACGAATCCTCGCGAAATTTTCAAAATAGGTGGGGCGCTCCGCTCCGCTCCGCTCCTACCCTGAAAGTCTCGGGGGGATTCGTCAAGCGGGGGCTTAGAAAAAAGGGGGGTCCCAAAACGCGTTTTCCCCATGCAATTTTCCATAGGGACCTTTAGTCCAAGGTACAGCCCGAACGGCTGAACAGAATTACTTGAAATTTGGCAGAGAGGTAGTCCTCAGGTCAGGGATGTGCCTTTTGCAGGTCTGGTGTCAATCTGTTCAGTAGTACCTGAGAAAATCAAAAGTAAAATCATATATATATGTGGGCGGAGCCTAACCACACATCTCATCCTGAGATCTGATTGGCTGTCAGCACTTCATCCAAGAAGTGTTGGCAGCCATCTTGGGACCAATATACATGATAGCACCTCATTAAAAAGCATTGCAGTTAATAGAAGGTTTTAAGACTTTAGTTACATTATAAATCATTTGTTGATGGTACCATACTCATTTTAGGAATTGTGGTATGTTCTAAGGTGATTTCACCATGTGAAAAAGCCTTCTGCTGGGATATCATGATTGAGAGAAAAATATTTTCTCATGCTTTTCCCACAGAGGTTTGGAAGGTGATCTATAAGCTAAACTGAGAGCTTATTTTCTGTAATCTCACATTATCTTTCTCAGTCATGTGAGAATGAAGTCTGACATTCTCAGTAAAACATGTACATCCAACAAGGGCAGAGACTGTCAGTTGATTCCTTTGTGTTCTACTGCAGCTTCCCAGAGTGTTCCAAAGAACAACTAGAGCGCTAACAGTCCTACTTATGATAAACGTATGGCACACCTGAAGCCATCTTGCTTGGATTAAAGTGGTAACTCTTAAAACATTTAATTTAAAAAGGAACAAAATGAGGGGGTTCATTTTTCCATAAAAAGTATGATTAGTGCTGCAGAAAGAAAAATTAGGGCACATTTTGAGTGACTTCTGAAATCCTCTTCTATTTCATTAAAAAATTCTGACATGCAGACTGAAATATGCACTTTCAATACCAGAAGCAGTTTTCCCTGGTGAGCAGTAGCTTTACTACAGTGATCTAATGAGCAAAAAGAGTGCTAACATTCTGAATTTATGGCAAATGTGTGGCACATCTGAATGCCTTTGGAATCAAAGTAAAAAACTGAAAGTATTTCCTACTGAGGAGACTGCAGTAAATGAGGAAATGAGGAAACTTCATAACAAATAAGTCTGCCAAGATGGCCACCAGAGACAAAAGAGCCCAAATGTAGCCCAAATATCACCCAGATGTAGCCCAAGTATAGCCCAATGACAGAATGTCCCAGAGTGTTCTTAAAAACAACTAGAGCGCTTACTGTCTTCATTATGACAAAAGTATGGCATACCTGAAGCCATCTTGATTGGAATAAACTGGTAACACTTAAAACATTTAATTTAAAAAGGAACACAATGAGGGGGTTCATTTTGCCATAGAAATTATGATTAATGCTGAAGAAAGAAAATGAGGGCACATTTTGAGTGACTTCTCAAATCCTCTTCTATTTCATTAAAAAATTCTGACATGCAGACTGAAACATGCACTTTTAATACCAGGAGCAGACTTCCATGGTGAACAATAGTTTTACTACAGTGATCTAATGAGCAACTAGAGTGCTAACATTCAGAATTTATGGCAAATGTGTGACATATCTGAATACCTTCATGATGGAATCAAAGTAATAAACTGAAAGCATTTCCTACTGAGGAGACTGCAGTACATGAGGAAATTAGGAAACTTCATAACAAATAAATCTCCCAAGATGGCCACCGGAGACAAAATAGCCCAAATGTAGCCCAAAATCACCCAGATGTAGCCCAAATGTAGCCCAATGACAGAAGTGTGCAAAACACTTATTATTTTGTGTTTTTGCAGTGTTATATAGTGCAGACTTGTCAGGTATAGGAGTGCTTTACATGAGCATTGGTTACATCACACAAGAACAAATTCATTTTGGTTGAAGACATGGGGAGACTAAGTGATTTGACCAGAATCACAGAATGTCGAGCTGAAGCAGAAACTCCAACCTGGTTCCCCAGTTGCAAAGTCTGCAGTTCTGGAAGAAACACCACATCCTCTCCCCTAAGTGCAACATTTAATCAAGTGGTCAACTGGATAAAAAAACATAAAGGTAACAAATAATTTAAAAGTGCTTTCTCGCTATTTGAAAACTCAGAAAATATGTCCTTATTTTAGTCTTTTAGAGCACTAACCATAATTTTGATGCCAATAAGACCCTCTCATATATGTAATTTCTAAAGGAAATGCTCTAGGTATCACAGTTTTGATTACATCAAGATGACGTCAGGCGTTCCACACTTTTGTAATAAATATAGAATGTTAGCAATCTAGTTGTTCATTAGGATACTGTTGAGAGGCAGAGGCCAGGGGCACGGACTCTGAAAATTGAAGGCAGGTAGGAGGGTGCAAAGGCAACAATTTAACCACACTGAGCAGGCAGGAAGGGCCGTGGCAGCACAACAGACTATGGAGGGCAGTGGAAAGGGGGGCAGGGACAACAAACCAACAATACAGGACTTGCAAGAGAGGCTGTGGAAATGTAATAGACCATTGTGGGCAGAAGGAAGAGGCAATGGTAATACAACCATACATGCCAACAGACTCGATTCAGCCAGAAAACATCCAATGTTTTTAAGCTCAAATGGGCTTTATTTGATCTGTCTCCTGTCTACAATCTCCTCGTTTTCAATGTAACTCAAAGGGGAAAATCAATACCCCAGTTTTTTTTCAAAATCTCCCTCTTACCAAGCTCAAAATGTTCGCAAGTATGGTACATTGGATCATGGAAGGAAATGGGGTAGGGACATGGACTTGGATAACAGAGGACAGGAGGGACATGGAGAGGTGCACCAAACTGACCCTGCAGGGCAGGTATCAGGGTTTGCAGCAGCTCAATACACCACACAGGGCATGCGGGACGGGAGTGCAGCACAACAATTCATAGAAAGCAAGAGGGAGGGGACAGGACCATGCACATGGACAACAGAGAACAGAGGGGCAAGAGGCAATGGTAGCTAGCTGACCATAATGGACAGACAGGAGAGAAAGCTGCAGCATAACAGACCATAAAGGGCAGGAGGGACGGATCAGGGGAATTACAATGGAACAGACAAGCCAGGAGGGAGGGAGTAGGGGTCTTCACATGTAAACAGAGGGCTGGGGGCAAGGGGGCAGGGCAGGAGCAGCAAGATAGCCATGGAGGTCAGGCAGGATGGGCACTAGAAGCAAGACACACCATGAAGAGCAACAGTGAGACTGTGATGGCATACACACAGACCATGGAGGGAAGGTGGGAGGGGGTCAGGGGCAGCTAACTGACCACACAGGGAAGGTGGGAGGGGGCATGGCAGCACAGAAGACCATGCATGGCAAGTGGGAGGGTTAGTGGCAGCACAATGGCTATGATGGGCAAGAAGGAGGGTGCAGGGGCATGCACAAAGGATGATGGAGGACAGAAGGGAGGGTCAGGACCTGTGCACAGACAAGAATGTTCAGGGGAAGGGGCCTCACAACAGACCGCACGGGGCAGGCAGGAGGAGCAGTTGCAGCACAACAGACCAGGGAGGGCAGAAGGGTGTGGCAGTACAATGGACCATGTAGGACAGGAGGAAGAGGATAGGGGCATGGCATGTGGACAGGCATGGTGGAGGTGGCAGGGACAGGTTACAGTCATCTGACAATGCTAGGCAGGTGGGAGGGGAGTGGCAGCTCAACAGAACACTCAGAGTAGGTAGGAGTGGCAGGTCCATGGAACATGGTGGGCAAAAAGGATGGAGCAGGGGCATGCACAAAGACATCGGAGGGCAGGGGGAAGGAGAATAGGGGCAGCAAGCTAAGCACAGAGTTTAAGCAGGAGGTCAATGATGGGGCATAGAATTGGGCAATGGAGGGCAGGAGGAGTGGACTGGTACATCATACTAAATTGAGGGCAGTTGCTGCACATCAGACCATGCATGGCAAGAGGGAGGAGGCTAGTCCATGGATTCACACAACAGAGGATAGGGAGGAGGGGGATGGGGCAGCAAGCTAACTGTTCAGAGAAGGCGGGTATTAGGAACTTTATTGTTTTTAAAACGTGTGTCTGTGCGGACTACTTAAAATATGAACAAGTATGCAGCATAATCTCACTTTTATTCAGGAAGAAGAGGGCGTTTGTGACTGTGACTCCGGGCTCACTTGGCAGAAACACCCCCTGACCCTCTACCCCCTATGGCAAAATGTAATGCCCGTGAAAAGGGTAGGTGAACACAGTGTTATATAAAACATAGTCCTGAGAGCACGATTGAAAATGAAAACTAGATATAGTGTATGGTATAAACTATGCACCAAAAAGTGTGATATAAGATGAACCGGACGTGAAATATAATATGCAATACATTGTGCGCAATGACAGATTCATTGGAGAGCGCGAGATAGCACAGGCACTAGCGCGTGCTATGCGATATGTGCCTTGGAGTGTAATATGCACAGGGCAGTGTTGTGTAACCTAAGTAGTATCTAAAGTTGTAATATAAAATATGTGCTGTGGAGTGTAACGTTGCATATGCACTGTGACAAAGATATGGATCCCAGATTGTAATATGTATGGCATAGCACTGTGCGTTATAACATAGGCATCGAGGAAGGCACGTTAGATGGGGCAATATAACCCGTGCGAAGACAAGTGTGGCATGACATATTCACGGGGTGGTGTTACAGTGCACATGGGCTAGAGAGTGTCAAAGCATATGCACTAGCTAGTGGAATACAACACAGAGGTGTGTGGCACTCAGCAGGCAATGGTGGGTGTAACACAGCATTGGGCTCTGCCAGGAGCGCGCTGTGACTCTCAAGTGATGTTCGTCCCCTTTCCATAGAGTAAAATAAAAAGTATTACACATCCGGCAGTGGATGTGTGTTTTATTAACTGTGAGGGGGGTCTCTTGCATAGTTTTGGTCGAATCCCCTTTGAATGGCTTGGTGTGCATGTGTATTAAATGTGCCCGTCAATAGCTACCCATGTTTGTATAAATAAACGACAAGGGTGTCTACCGGGATTAGGCACGGTAGGGCATCAGACATGTCAGAGCTTCACTAGTGGTGTAAATACATTCCACGTGGATTCATTGTATACATAGTTGCCTTTTAATGAATATCACGCAAATCGTCATGGTGATAGGTACGTACGGTTTGTCCAGCATGTCCTAGGTGTGTCTATAAATATATATTTTTTAAAAATAATAAAAAACAGGGGCCGGCCCTGGGGATTGGGGTCTAAAAAATATAATTAGGAGACAGGCCCTGGGGGATGGGGTCATCGTGGCCAATAAATTAGAATAAGAAGGGGAACCACACAGCCCCCCTTCTTAAAAAATTAAAATAAAAAAAAGACTGGCATTGTGCCGGAGGCCACGCCCCCTCCTTGCAGCACTCTGCAAATGCGCCCCCTGGCGAGTTGTAAGTTGGGGAATTAATTCCTCTTCAATACTGAGGGTCCCTGAGGGCCAACTAGCCCAACAGGCATCTCCAGTATGCACCAGGGAGCTGCGCTGCAGACAGGTGTTCTGAGGCCAAGCCCCTTTTTACACCTCTCTGCAACACAGCTCTGTGGCGCTTACTGGAGGTACCTAGTGGTCTAGTTTGACCCTAGGGACCCTTAGGATTCAAGGGGACTTAATCTCTCAACCTAGAACAGCCACGGGCACTTTTACACAGTGGTGAAGGGAGGGGACGGGGCCTGAGGTGACGTGTGCAAACACGCACTATGGCACGTTTTAAATTGGGGATATAATTTTCCTTCAATACTGAGGGCCCCTGGGGGCTAACTAGCCCACCAAGTGCTTCCAGTAAGCACCACTGAGCTGCATTGCAGAGAGGTGGTCCAGGCCGTGCCACTTTTTACACCTCTCTGCAGCGCAGCTCTGTGGCACTTACTGGAGGTACCTAGTGGGCTAGTTGGACCCTAGGGACCCTTAGGATTCAAATTAACTTAATCTCCCAACTAAAAACGGACACAGGGCATGTTTACACAGTGGTGAAGGGAGGGGACGGGGCCTGAGTGAACGTGTGCAAAAACGCCCTGTGGCCTGTTTTAAGAGGTAGTTTCAATCCCCCTGCCCTATTATATACTAGGGGCTTACAGAGGAGGTCATGCTAATCACAGGGGGACCCCAACGCATAATGTTCCCTAGTGTATGTAGGTATTTTCACTGTATTCTAAGTGTCTTTTAACATAGCACTGGCTCTAGGACTGGTTAGTCAGACTCAGTTACCACCAGTATCTGTCTGAAAAAGTTGAGGGTACAGGATGATTGTGCAACAAGGCTTCTTTCTGCTCTTCTTTTTGTTCTTTCTGCACGTTATCCTTCTTCCTGCACTTTTCTTCGTCTTTGAGGACTTCTGTTGCTTCTTTCTGCATTTCTTTTTTTCTTTCTGTGCATTTTTTCTTCTTTCTTCACATGTCCTATCTCTGTAGGCATAGTTAGAAATTAGCATTTAAAAAACCTTTGAAATTCACAGAAAAAACCATAGGTTTCAGGCACGTTATAGTTAGGAATTAGCATTTAAGACACCTCAGAAATTCCCCCGTTATAGTTAGTTCAGCTAAGTATAACTCGCGCGCCCGCAATGCACTGCTGATGACGTCACATATTACATCACTCATGACATGGTCAGTGACATCACTCATGACATCACTGATGACATCTCAAATGACATCACTGATGACATCACTGATGACATCATCCTTGTGATAGAGTGGCAGACCTCCTCTCACCCTAATATAACCTTTGATACACACATTCAAAAATAGAGACTAAACTTTTCAAAACAATGGACATACCAATACCAGTTACAACAACCTCTTCAGTAATTCTAAGATCCACATACACATCCACTCATTCACCAACAGTCCTATACAGTATACACTCATACATGTATTCACTCATCATATGTACTCATACACCTATACATCCTGTTACACAATGCCACTCATCCATAGAGTTACTCTCACACATAGTCACTCATGCTAATAAAGAATCAAACATACATTTATTTGCATATACAGTTATATACACACCACCACACTTACTTCTACGGAAACTTACACATACTTAGTCTTTTAAACAATCACTTATAGAAACACATACTTATTCATACAGGAACTTTTTCAATCTCTCACTCTCACATATACTCACTTATATACACCAATAGTCACATATACTAGTTTAAAACATATGTAGTTACTCATAAAGACACTATTGAGACAGTCATTCACTCACTAACACACCCATACACACACTCATCCACCCATACAGTCCTGCACACATGCTGTCTTCAACACATACAAAGAGTGAGTCACTCATTCATGCACCTATGCACTACGAACCACCGAACCATGCAGACACTCAGACTGGTACTCAAAAAACCAACTAATAACCTATATAGACACCCATGTAGCTACTCACCAACCCATGCAGCCACTTATACACAAAGTGAGAGACTGATACAGATATTTACATATTTAAACATTACTCACTAAGGCATGTATTCACTATGATACACTTAATCAGTCAGTTACACAATCAATTTTTCAAAAACAAATCATCCATTTAGACACTTATATACCCATTTATTCTTCCATCGACCTTGAGATATACATATATAAATCATATTTAATTTTCAGAAAAACACACATTCACTGGATGATGTCATCAGTGATGTCATTTGAGATGTCATCAGTGATGTCATGAATGATGTCACTGACCATGTCATGAGTGATGTAATATGTGACGTTATCAGCAGTGCATTGCGGGCGGGCGAGTTATAGTTAGCTGAACTAACTATAACGGGGGAATTTCAATGGTTTTGTACACGTGAAAAGTCCAGCTAACTATAACACCCCTGAAACCTATGGTTTTTTCAGTGAATATATATATACATATATATATATATATCCTACGCTCCGTTGCTCACTGTCATCTGCTTCCACAGTCTCGCCTATCACATCAAAGCTTCCACTTCCTTTCGGAGGGACCAGCACCCACGATAGAGGGTAAATCCTCAATATGGATTTATTGCACAATACAAACAAACGTGGTTTGGCGATGCGCCTTCGTCAATATCGGCGGCCTCCGCAAATTCAATTGTTTTCATGTCAATTTCTCAACATTAACATAGAAGAGGGACATCCTTACAGACCATAATACAGAGCCATCTTGTAACGTGCAAATCGCTATTCTATTTGCATGTGTTTACCATTTTTACATAAAACACAGTGTTTTTAATCAGACCTGTATTACTCATATTCAAATTTATAGTATTTCACATTTGAAACTATATGCTGGATTTCAACTTCACCAGTTAATGGTTAAACACAAGTACCCAGAACATCATAGGTTGAGTCTATGTGTGTATTACACATCCAACCGTGCTTAGTGGCATATAACTCTTATTACCTTGCAAGCATAATTGTGCCCTGAATGGGCATTCCACATTTCAACCACTGGTGTCTGCCCTTTCCCTTATTATTCTAGTCTATGTGGAATTTTGTGCACTAACTCTCTTATGCTTGTACATCACCTTGCTTCACTGAATTCCTCTCTAATGCCTGTTCTGGACCCTACTTCTACTCTTTGACTGTTCTTTTCTATTTTCCTACAGATGTATCCCCAGCTCTTCTCTACTATTTAGACCTTCCAGTGACTTTCTCTGCATATCAATAATGTATCTCGATTCTAGTCGTCGCAGCTTTCTCTCTCTTTTACCACATCTGCTATCACATGGTACATGATCTAAACAGAAATACTTGAGCAAGGACCTATTGCTCTGATGCTGACTTTCAAAATGACATGCTACCGGGTAATTCACATCTTTATTACTTAGTGCCCTCTGGTGTTCAAGGATAAGCATTTTCGCTGGGTGAATGGTACTCCCTAGGTATCGCAGTCCACAGGGGCATGTCAGGCAATAGACTGTGTATGGTGTATTACAATTCATGAATTTGGTTATTTTCTTACACTCCACAAGGCCTTTGATGTTATAAGAACTTACTTTATACTGTTGGCACAGGCCTTGCACTTGCCACAGGGAAAGAAACCCGGTAGATATTTCAAATTCGAAGGCTGTTTGTTGGTTGGTAAATGGCTCTCTACTACCTGAGCTCCTATTGATCTTGATTTTCTAAATGTAAACAAAGGGTGGGGTGGAATATCTCAACCTATTACGTGGTCCAATTGTAAGATTCACCAATTCCATTGCAGAATCATGCTCACATGACTCAGTTGAAATCCAGCGTATAGTTTCAAATGTGAAATACTCTGAATTTGAATGTGAGTAATATCGGTCTGATTAAAAACACTGCGTTTTATGTAAAAATGGTAAACACATGCAAATAGATTGGCGGTTTGCACGTTACAAGAACTGGCACATCCTTAATAAAGGCACTCAATCCCTTGAAAAACCGCTGTTTGCTTTTAAACAGGGTCAGAATCTCAAAGACAGTTTAGTACACACCAGACCACCTCCAGCACTACCCACTAAGCAGAATACACTATGGGGCCTTCGACCCGTCCAAGGCCATTTTCCCTGTGGTACATACACAGTCTGCGCCCAGACTACATTAACTAAGATGATCGACACTGGTATGGACAAACCCTGGGAATTAAGACACCACACCAATTGCAATAGTGAACAAGTGATATATCTCATCACTTGAGCTTGTGGTCTCGGATACTTGGGCATGATCACTCGCAAAGTGAGAATCCATATTTTGGAATATAAAAGTACCATCAGGTGTGCTAAGCAAACTACCAAGCTCACCAACATTTCTTAGAAATGAACCATCATGCAGATACCATGAGATGGACAGTTGTAGACAAACCGAATGTCTACCCCACCACACCCAACTTAAACAAGAGTATCGAACAGAGATGGGTATTCAGGCTGGGCACCTCAAAAATGGGCTGAATGATGACATGCCATGGTTAACACTCTACTAGAAACACACCAGCTCTCGCTATCTCCATACTCTTTCTGGGCATCTGATATACCACCTACTATCCACACCTAGCACTACCTTGAGTCTACATACACCATGTGACTCTAATAGCATCCTTCTGGCAATTTTCCCGCTTCATGGCTTTTACAAATCTAGCCTACGGGCCAGCACCTATGCTCTTTCGTAATCAACAGAGACCATTCATTGTTTAGTCCCAACATTTACACTCCAGTTCATGGCTCCCCTGCGCCATTTAACAATCAGGCATGATCCCGCCTCCTGGTGTTCACAAATCTAGCCCATGGGCGAGCACCAGCGCTCTTTCATAACCAACTGAGGCCAACTAATGTTGCATTCCAATATTTATACTCCGGCTCATGGCTCCCCTGCGCTATTTTACAATTAACCTGCCACCTCTTTGCATTAACATACTTGTTATAGAAGGACAGCGCGTAAATCTTCAAGGTACACATTTACAATTCACTACAAGTCCCACCAGCAATTGGGACTTTTTCCGCAATTAACTCCCGCCCCTAACTCCAGGCCCGGGCGAACTACCTTTTCCATCATGCCCGAGCTGCTTCCAAGAAGCAGTCTCGAGGCCATTGTCAATGCGCCCAATACTTTACCAAGTCCTCCATTCACCGAGGGTCCTGTCCTAGGACACACACCACGGCTTTCCCCACTCAACTCAGGCATTAGGTTTAATCAATCTTTTCCTATAGCCAGGATTGCATATTTGCTCAGGTGATCTCCCGATCCCCCGTTCCAGACGCCTGGGGCCGTAGCTTGATCGAGGTTACTTGCCAGTTCTATTCCAGGGCACACACTGAGTAGTGTCTTTAGTTTGAGGCACATTACTTTTTACATTTCTCCATCTGGATACCTCATTATAGAGAGATGCAGCCGGGCTAGTTTCTCCATTATTGCTAGATTTTATTTATTTAGTTTGGGTACCTCCTACTGGGACCCTGGGTGAGTAATTTCAACATAGTGGACCACACTCCCACCTGGGTACATTTCAATGAGCCCAGAGTAAGCATGTTTTACTTCACACGCAAGAGTGCCACTCGTAAATAGCAGCTAACATATGTTATGTTAAAAAGTTTTATAAAGTGCAAGTACACCAGATTGGTTTCATGGCGCTGCATAGAGAGAAGCAAAGACCCAGGAGGTTTACTCGTAGGCTTGTCTGAACAGCGAGGTTTTAAGGAGCTTCCTAAAGCTCTGGAGGTCAGGGCAGGAGCGGATTTCGACAGAGAGAGAATTCCAGTATCTAGAAGCTAGGACGGGGAACCTGGTGCCAACCAGACGCCTCAGTTTAAAGGAGGGAGTGGAGAGAAGGTGTTTGTGAGCCAAGCGCAGGTTGCACATAGGTGTGTGCTTTTGAATAAGGCTGTCCATAAATTTAGGGCTCCTTCCATTGAGGGACTTAAAGATAAGGCACCATACCTTGAAGGCACAGCACTGTGAGATAGGGAGCCAGTGCAGCTTCTTCATATTGTTGCCTAGGTTGCTGAAAAATCAGTCTCGCTGCCTCATTCTGGACAAGTTGTAGTCGTTTGGCTAGGTACAGTGGAATGCCAAAGTAGAGGGAATTGGCATAGTCATTGTGGGACATCACCATGGCTAGGACCACCTGGATCAGAGCTTCCTGCGTTATAAATCTTCTGATCTTTCTTATTTTCCTCAGCTGGAAGAAGCAAGTTGATTTCACTGATCCTATTTGGGACTTCATGGTGAGATCACAAATGAGTGTTACTCTGAGGGGTATATTTACAAGAACGTGTGCAAAACATCACCAAAAAATGCTAACACAACTTCACACATCGCAGCCCATCACAGGAAAATAACCCTGTGTTAACGTGGAATTCACAACACGGTGGTAGCATGCGATAGACCGCCGAAAACACGGCCAATGTCCGCGATACAAACACCCCGACAGAGATAAAAACACAAACCACAACACCAGAAAACGTGCGATGAGCCCATTCGCGATGAGGAAAGCAGGGATAAGCACCACCAGGACCGAGAAACAAATGGCAGGCAGGAATAAGCACAACAAAAGCCTGAAAAAGTAAGACAGACCAAACAGAAAACAACAGCCAACCACAATGGAGACAACCCGAGCCAGGAGACAACCCCACCAAACCCATTGGCAACAAAACATTGTACATGGCAGGCCAACTTGGACAAGATGAATGCAGCCTGAGAGCGGAGGAGGACAATGGCAGAAAACCAGAACTCCTGCAATGATGCGAAAGGCACAAACAAGCAGAAACACGGCAACAACAAGAAGGCAGCAATGCACACCGGAGGTGGGAGTCCAGCGCCACACCAGGAGCTGGATGACATGGAGGAAATGGTGTCCACCACATCAGACTGGAGACGGTGGGAGGACTCGGGGACCGGAAACTGCACCAAACAACAGACACAACAGCAACAGGGAGAGGAACCAGCAGGGACTGGGGGACGGGTGGAGATGGGCACAATGGCACACATGCACAACTAAGCACAGCACAACTGCAGACAAACCATGCCCAAGAGTAACAACACCAACCAGGAGCACAAGTCACACAACGCGGCAATGTCATAACACTGAACAAGCACAGAAATGAAGACAACACTGCCTGAAAGGGAGAAGGGTGAGCCAAATCAGAGCTGAAGGGACATCTCACACACAATGCAGCATACACACATAGGAAGCTGAGCACCCCAACATCGAACACAATGTGGTACAAACACCAACTTGTGCACAACCAAACACAGGACACAAGTGCATCCGCCTGTGTCCGGTAAACGGCCATACGCATCTGGCAAAGCACGAAACAGGGACATGAAAATGCACAAGTACAAACACACTGTCCTGATGGGGTAGCAATGCACGTATGGCAGGGAGCCAGAGAGTCCGTGACACACACATTGGCATACAAATCAAGACACAACACAGTTGGAGACAAGTGAAAGTGCGGAAACTTTATCAACAAGTGTGAGTCAGTACGGCCAAGGGAAGTGCCACGATATGCAGACAAATGCAGCAGCATGTCTGAATGAGGAACATAGGAAAGCGCACATGTCCACCTCTAGGGAGTCCCTCACCAACACAAGTCAGTGCCAACCCGCGTTGGTTGTCCACGCCTGGAACATGAGTCCTGGCCAATGCAGCCATGTCTACTGTCGTCTTGGGATATTCGACCATATCCACAACATGCAACCATGTGTCGGGACACGTGCAATGGCTCACATACAGTTGTGGCTGCAGGTATCTTGTCACTCGTCCATGCAGCTGCGTAGGCCAACATCTCCAATGAGCGATCGTCGTCCACCACATTTGACATGTCGTCGACGTAATCCATCAGCTGACCCAGACAGATGTGCTGACTCCAACCACTGGACCCAATGTGCACCAAAGCACAAACAGGTAGTGGCTCAATGTGCTCACTGCACACAAAGTCTCGTGCAATCTCCCAGGTCCAGTTTCCAGCCTGCATGCCAAACATCCATGCATGCCATAAGCGGTCATCCTGGTGACACTCCTGGTCGTGGGCCAACAGGGGGCGCACACACACACGTCATAACCCAGGTCAGCTACCGTTACATTGAAGAGGCAGATATCCATGGACCACTCGAATTTACACGAGTGACAATGCAACACAGGCTGCACGCAGGTGACGTGAGCAAGGCGGAAGCTCAGCCGATAACTGATCCGCAGCACTGCCAACGACAGTGCCCCCAGTACATGCAGCAGATGTGCATGATACAGCTCCACGTGACTGGAATCGAGCATGTGTCTGGGATGGTCTGCCATTGCGTCAGTGGCTCTGTTTGAAGCGGCACTGGCTTGTCCTGAGACAGTCCTGTGGATGAAATGGCACAGCTTGGTGCAATGAGCAGTGTCTGTGTGCAACGGGTGCAGGCCTTAAGTGGGGTGGGAGCACGTGTGAAGGCCATTTCATGCACGCCAACTACGACCAAGGACTACTGCGTGTGGGATGTGTACACGTTGGTCTCACATCAGACAGTTTGTAGTGTGGGAGTCATAAGCAAATGCTATCAGACCTGTCAGGGGGTGCTGGACACATGCAAGTTCCTGCTTTGAGCTGCAGATGTGCTACCGCCTGATAGTACAGACAAAGGACCTTTCATCCCTACAGTAACTTCACCAGCTGCATGCATACAGGAGACGTACAGAGACCGGTCATGGGTGTGGTAGGACGTCTACGACCCTGGGAATCATGGATGATATGCCCAGCATGATGCACATGAGCGGACTCACTGTGTGTCACATTGCCACACAGCTACTCCTCCCTGCCACGGTGACCCACACTTGTGTGCGCTGCATGGTTGCATCAAGTGCACTCCTATGGGACACCATTCTAATGCCTTCACGCGCATGTCCAGCGCCATTCCAACAACACCGTGATGCTGGCCTTCGAAGGTGTGCGCCCACTCGGGTGTAGGCAAATGGTCCGGACAGGGCGGACACAAGTGTTAAGGCCATGGCTGGCTTGGATCGCGCTGCGAATGAGGCCAGGCAACAAACTCATGAATCTGCAAGACTGATACACATAACACCTGGCATGCATGTGCCAGGACCCCGAGTGTTCTTCTGCTCCTACATGCCACATTGCAACATTGTCTACTGTGGCCCTGGTGGCGACAACACCCCAAAACAGAGACACACTTACCACACTTCCTGCACCGGGCCAGGTCCGGACCACGCCCTGCCCCCCTGCTGAACCATCACATGAAGCCTGTGCATGCAGGGGAGTAAGTGAGTGCTACATGTCCAGGGTCACTGCCAAAGCTGAGGTGACATGGCAAAGTCTGCAGAAGACAGCACACTGTGTTGTTGCAGGGCCCGTGCCCATCATGCTGACACAATGAACACAAGGACACACTTGCTCAGATGGTGTGAATGGCTATGGGCAAGTGCGCATGGCCACATTTATTATCAGGCACACTTACCGAGTGACACCTGTGTTGGATGTGTGTGGGTTGTGTGCACACCAGCCAGCAAGGGCTGCCTGGTGCAGGCAAACATCGACAACAGTGTACTTTATAAAGGACACAACCATTCGACCATAAAGGCCCCATGATTTGTGCTGCACAGAGTTAGTAGCCCCGGATGCACAGCGTCCTGCATGGGTCTGCCACCACGGGCCGCTGACTTGCGGTGCACTGGGGCAGGGTCACGGGTGCAGAGCAGGTTCACGGGATGACAAGGTGCCTTGTAGCGGAGTGTCTCGATGGACAGTGGAAGGTGTACCCCCAGGGCAGGATGCAGAGGGCAGGCCCATGCTGATACAGTCACTATGGTGGAGATGAATGGAACTGACACATGTTGGACACCTAGTCCGGTCCAGCCAGGAGAAGATGCGAAACCACCAGGCCATGGGCTCTGACACCACCAAGGTCCAACAAGATGGTGCCCATGACTCATAGTGCACAGAGTTAGTGGCACCAGTGCTGTCAGGGGATGACACCTGTGATGAGGTGTGTCCAATGGTGTGGATTCCTCCACATCTTACTCAGGACACAGTTCCACATGTGTGACCTACTGGACCGCAGTGTAGGCCTGAGGCAGTAGTCAGCATGGGCCATTCACCGAGTATCGCCGGCATAGGTTGGATGGCCCCACCGGCCTGTGTAGTTCAGGCTCAGTGGGACCACAGGACGCGGACTTGTGATGAACAGGGTTGATGGCACCAGGTCAGTTGTTGATAGTGTTTGGTCACCTCCGAGACTGTGACCCGGCTTTCTCTTACTCTTACTCCTCTCCATGCGACCACTGGTGTGGACTCTGCCAGTTGTGATTCACAACTAGGAGCTGGATGCGGGACATACTGGTCCGCAGGGTAGTCCTAGTCTCTCATCCACGTGTTGCCGGCTGGCGTTGAACAGGGTTAGTGGCACCAAGTGTCACCGGCTGGCGTTGAACAGGGTTAGTGGCACCACGTGCCGTCGGCTGGCATTCAACAGGGTTAGTGGCACCACGTGTCACCAGCTGGCGTTCAACAGGGTTAGTGGCACCACATGTCATAAGATGCCTATATGGAACTATGCCTCACTGATCGGGGGGTCTGGTGCTATGGCCGCTGCCCCGGATTTGGGGTCACTGCCATTCAGGAATCAGGACACAGTTTCACGTATGAGACCTACTGGGCCGAAGAGGATGCCGGTGTAGTATGTGAATGAGGAAGGAGTAATGTGGGCCAGCGTCGGGGGGCCAGCGATGGTCTGCGGAGGCTGCAGTGGTCACGGAACTGGTGCTTGGAGTTTGCATCAGCACATGGTGGGCCCTCCTTGACACATGCCGGTGACGACAGGTGATCAGTGTGGCCTGGCTGTGTAGGGGCGGGCCTGATGGGTTTGGGGTCCAGCCGGCCGGGGCACAGCAGGCACACAGGATCGCAGGCAACTCTGCTCACGAGGGGTGTGGTGAGAGGTGCCACCCTGGCAGAGACACTGGGCTTTCTGGAAGAGGTCCACGCCGTGAGCTACGTGCTTTTTATTCACACCCCTATGCTGGCCTGGCGTATGCTGGGCCATCCCACTCCGCTCACACTTACGGGGGGGACATAACAGGCAACATTTCCGCCAACTCCCCCACTGACCGGAGTGCCATGGTTGCGTCCACTGTCCACTACACTCCATACACCAATGGTGTATATCTCTATGGATATGGGTGTGTTCTGCATTCTGCGGTCTGTCCAGCACATCTCCGCCACTCTTGGCATTGTGTACTTTCCCAATCATGGTTCTCCTGCCTACTTAACACATGCCTGGTTGCCACCTCTCCCCACATTTGGCTAGTGTGTGGCTGAGGTGCTTTGCCGTTATTGACTTATTTTCACAGCTTGCCCAGGTTACCATTGTGAGTTGCTCTGTCGTGTCTGGTGGGTGGGCATGTTGTTTTTCATGTTGGTTTTGATTTTGTGACGTGTGCATTGCCAGAGTTGTGAGTTGCATGGTTGTGGAGTTGAGGTGAGTGGGGTGTTAATGTGGAACTTGCCAAGGGGCTGTGCATTTCCATTGGCACCATCCTGGGAATGCAGTTTGCTTATGGACTGTTGGAGGATGAAGGAATCGTGCACACTGGCTGGGTAGTTGGAGACGAGATTGGTGGAGGTTCCACGGTGTTCGGTTGTTGCCTGCACATTGATGTGAAATGTGTGCTTTCTGTTGTGGTGATTGTGCGCTTTGTCGGCAGGGGGCATAGGTATGACATGTGTGCTGTGGATTGCCACCAACACATGCGTGCATCCAGCTATGGCGTATGCTCCTTGATTGGTGTCCAGCAGATCCTGTGCATTGTGTTGAATGTATAGGTATTGGGGTACCAGGCTGATGGTGATGTCCAGGACAGGTTTGAGGGGCTTGGATGTGGCTGGCTGTGTGACTCCTCCGACTCTGGCGGGTGTTGGTTGGGGGGTACCAGGGGCCAACAGGTGCAGCACAGCCAGCAGCTTTGTGTGGGGTGGGATGTTGGATGTCCACTGTGTTAGTGCCATCGGCCTTTTGGGCGTTGTTGGTCAGGATGCATACAATGGTTGTCCTTTTGAGTCTCTAGTGGGCAATGACATTGTCAGGTGTTGGGTCTGTGTGGCTGGTGCGTTTTCTGGGGGTCTGCTGTCTTTGTCTGCGCTGCCTCTGTGGTGGTCCAGGGGGGGTGTTCCGAGTGGGGGTTGGGGTCCTAGGGTGGTGGCGGTGGGTGTTGTGGCCCTCTTGGGTATCCGGCCGCATGACCAGTGGCTCCATGGCATCTCTTGTCCTTCCGATGTGGCTATGGGCTGTGCTCCCTTTTGTGGTGCAGGCTGTAGTCTGACTTTGCACCAGGTCAGAGCAGGTGTTATTTTTTGGCTGCTAACACACCTTATCGCCAGTTTTGTGTTCTTATCGCAGTTCTGGCTGGTCGTTGTGAATGTTGTGGAGTGGTGTTGTCGCGGCTTTTAGCACGTGAAGGCCTACTCTGCATCTCATAAGCGATAGTTGCGAGGTTCTTCTGTGGCGATGTTTTTTGCGGCTGCTATCGTGGGTAAACTGGTGCTGTAGGCTGTTAACACCAGCTTGTGAATGCGGCGATAAATGTATCGCAACTTTGGCTGTGATAAAGTGCCGTTAATTCGGCGATAGCTCCTTGAGAATATGCCCCAGAGACTTTTGGCTGAGGGAGAAGGAGAAGGGGAATGGCCCCATTCTATTGGCCAAAAGTGGGGGCTTCAAGGGGTCCACCAGTTAGAACTAGCTCAGTTGTATCTGGATTAAGTTTTAAGTGGTTACTGTTCATCCACTCGCTGATGAATATCTAGTTTTCACCACTGGATAACAGTAATTGATGTCACGACTATCGCCCTCATACACTTCAATAGTTGACTGAAACAGGTGTCCCTTGTACCGGCACTTGCACGGGACGCACCTTTAGTCTATACATTTTCTGAATCACTAGATCTTATTTAGGAGTGTAACGCTAAGACACCGAGGCATATAATGAGGAGTTCCCACCTTGGGGCACACCCGCATCTGTATTTGTATCACGCCCTGAGTACATGCGTTGTACTTTATACGGGCATGTGCCACTCATATACAGCAGCCTACATCTAATTCTCACCAGTAGATGGCAACGAGAGCATGCATCACTGCCATGTCTATTTTTAAACATGAACCTATACATGACCTCTTGAAACAAATTGTCACATCTCACTACTATCCCCCTTTTTAAAGAGCCATGCTATGCATACCATCACTACACTAGAGAGCGGGTTCCGTCTCCGCTTCATTAATTTTTTATGCTTGTTATTTTAAAGATTGGGCAACTCTTCTTTCCTTTTTAATGCCACAACCTCTGCTTAATAGGTTGGAGGAGCGTGTGTACCTTAGGCGATCAGCCATGGACAGATGCGGCACGGAACCTGACTTCTGCAGGTGAGTGACGCCACTCATAGAAAAGGGCATAACATTTCTGAAGACACTACACATCCTTTGTTTAATAATAGACTTGTGACTATTTCATGAACAACTGATGTTGACGTTTGACCTTTTGTTGTTGTGCCATTGGAATGTCTAATGTGGGACCACTGCACAGCACTTGTCTATACTGATTTAATCGCGCGGTCTGTTTTTTGTGTCTTATCCACAGGTCTTACCAGTGAATCCGTTGAACTGTTTGGATCACTTGTTTAGTATTCTCTATCTATCACGCCGACGCAGTGTTAATATTGCATTTTCTGTTTTTTTGAATCACCTACACCCAGCAGTAGCTTTAATAGAGATCCTGATGAAAGCCACGACACTGTCTAGTCTTAGGTTGAAAAATGTTGATCACTACTAATTATGACTGCATCTAATGTTTGCAGCAGCACTACACGCTATTTGTTTTTAAACTTAGCACAGGGTAGCAAGAATAACTTGCATCAGGCTAACCTTGTAGCTAGTTTTAATCACTAGTTCATCAGCACTGCACATCTGCCATCACCCCAACTGCTCGCATTGGGTGTTAGGAATACCCCTACTTGAAAACATCCCTGAGCTCCCCCCTCGCAGCGAGGTGGTCATAGCCCGCATCCTGACGAGGCCTCATGATGCAAGGAGGATTTCTTGTGATGAAGCATGACACCTCCTGTGTGTGCGGGAAACCGTCCTGAAAAGGGAAACCCCCCACTAGACTGTCTGTTCCCACTATTTTGACCTCACTTCGTTACGTTAGACCCGAGGGCTCTGTGTGTTTTGAGTACACACAGCACTCACAAAATATGTGTTAAAAATAGTTTCACTCATTAGTAGTGCACCAAGTATACTCATTTATCTTTTGTAGTATCTTAGTATATATCTTTAACATAAACTTTTAGAAAACACTCATAATCACTGGATGATGTCATCAGTTATGTCATTTCAAAGGTGGCCTCCTGCACTGGGTGCACACCTCCTGCCTAAATCTGTGGTCAAGAACCTGGGAGTCTGGGTGGATAGCCCCCTCTCCTTTGAGGCCCTCACTAAATCAGTAGCAGGCACCTGCTTTGGATTGTTACGTGGGTTAAAGCCTATCCTAGGCTTATTGATTTTCACACCTGTCAGTTGATTGTTCAATTCACTGTCCTGGGCATAATGGATTATTGCAACGCGTTGTTCCTTGGATCTAATAAATCAGTGATCAAAAGTCTCCAACATGCCCAGAACGCTGCAGCCAGTGATCTGTTTGCGCTCTCTAACCATTGTCACGTCTACAACCTCCTCCGCCCATTACACTGGCTGCAAATACAGATAATTTACTTTAAAGCTCTCTGCATCATCCATAAGATTTTTTCGGGCCTCTGCCCTAGGATTTTGAGCGATATGTGCTTCCCTTATGCACCCGCCCGCGTCCTGCGCTCAGCGGATCTTCATCTTGCCCGATTGCCTTGGGTTCGCAGGGCCAGAGCGGGAGGCTGCTTGCTCAAGGCTTTGGCGCCTGCACTTTGGAACTCCCTACCGCTTTTCACCAACAGCATCTCCAATCATTGGATTTTTTTTGAAAGACTGTGAAGACTTGGCTATTCTTCAATCACTAAGTTGCCTCTTCTTCCCACTCTACTATACAGTCAGCACTGGGAAGCCCCGTTGCTGGGGCAGCCATGCGCTTTAGAAATTTTTTAACATAACATGTCATCAGTGATGTAATCAATGTTGTCACTGACCATTTCATAAGTGATGTAATGTGTGAGGTCAGAAGCTGAACATTGAGTGGGTGTAAGTTAAAGTTAGCTCAGGTGTTAAACCTGGCATCTTTGACGTGTTTTTCCACTGTCTTTTTTGGCTTCTGACCTCCTGTATTTGCATGTATGCTGTATTTCATTTTTGCTGGTTTTATAACTCTGGGCACTTTACCACTTCTGATCAGTGCTAAAGTGCAAGTGCTCCCTGTGTAAAATGTAATTCTGTATGGTGATCCATGATTGGCATATTTGATTTACTGGTAAGACCCTAGTAAAGTGCACTGTGTGTGCCTAGGGACTGTACTTCAAATGCTACTAGTGAGCCTGAAGCAATGCTTGTGCCCCCCACACGAGTAGCCCTTCAAACCTGTCTTAGAGCTGCAATTGCAGTGTCTGTGAGTGCAGTTTTAAACTGCCATGTTGACCTGGCACCTCCCCTTTTATTACATGTCAGGCACCCATAAGGCTGGAACAAGGTAGCCCCAAGTGCAGGGTGCAGTGTATTTTGAAGGTAGGACATGTACTGATGTGTTTTACATGTATTGTGAAATAGTGCTAATTTTGCAAGGACTATCTCTTACAAGTGTAACTTCCAATTGGGAAAAGATGGAGATTTGGAATTTGGGGTCCTTGAAGTCATAATTTTAAAATACATCTTTTAGTGAAGCTGGTTTTCAAATTGTGTGTTTTAAAATACCACTTTTAGAAAGTGGCCATTTTCTTACTTTACCATTCTGTCCCTCTGCCCGCCTGTGAAATCCACGTCTGGTTTAGTCTGACAGTTGGGCTGTTTGTGCATTCATTCTAGACAGTCACACAAAGGGAGCTGAGGTGTGCCCTGCATACACTGAAGGCCCTGCACCAGGCTGATGGGTCTTCCTGAGCTAGAGTGGTGGGAGGAATTGGTACTGACACCTGAATAGGCCTGTGCCTGTCCTCACACAATGCTGTCTCCACCGCTGTAGTGTGTCTGGTGCCAGGTCAGGGAAAAGAAGTGTCTTGTGCTCTACAGGGACTTTACTTTGAAGTTTGTCTATTTCAATGGCAGAAACTGGTATAAGTGCTGGAGCTGTGACATCAAAACACATCTGGACTAAGAGGAGATTCTGCCAAGAAGAGCTAGAAAAGCTTTAGGAGGGGAACTGCCACTATGATTGTTGCTGTGTTGTGCTGGCCTGCTGCTGGCTGCTTTTGTCTTGGACAGTGAAAGCACTGGACTTTCCTTTCTGTATCCTGCTTCCAAGGTTTTCCAGTGGCTTGTGCGTGCTTGCCTACTACTAAGAAGTCTGAGGGCCATCAAAAGACTTCACCTGCAGCCCCTGAACTTCTTTGCTGGGAGTTCTGACCTGCCACGTGGTGCAAATTACAGTTCTGGGCCCTTGGAAGTGACTTTGCTGCAAAGAGAGAAGATAATCCATGCAGTGACCCTCAGCATTCATTTTTTCGATGCAGCACTGCCGTGCAGTTGAAGACTCAATGCATCGCTGCTGTGCAGCCAAGGAATGGAGCGCCTGCCATGTGGCTGAAAGATCACCGCAGCCTGGGGTCTGAGTCCCGTGTCACCGACGTCCATGGCACCCACTCCGACACTGACGCAGATCCTGCTGAGCAACTGAAGAGTCAACACATCACCTGCTTCACGGCTGGGAAATTGATGCAGCACCTGCTCCGCAGCATCGACCCAGCACATCTGGATTTTCAACACATCGTACTTCAACGAAGTCTCTTCATAAACGCATCCCCGCTGTATGGACCGGAGGCCATGTGTCCTGAAATGAATTCTTCACCTCCCCTCACAGTAAGGAATTAACGCAACACTTCTCCTGCCAGGCAGAAAGAACTGATGCCTCCATTCCTCTGGGACTAAGGAACTAAGACATCAGTTTTGGTTTCCAACATGTCACCTCCTCTGGGGCTATTTTTCATCTCTGATTGTGACGCATCAAAGGTTCTTTGTCATAAAACAAACACATTAATACATTTCTATGAACTGAACTTTCGTAACCGTTTAAAAGTGATATCCTTGCTTATGTATGTTAGATTTTTGTTGTTTCCGTCTTGTTTTACCTTGATAGGATTTGTTATTTTTAACCCTGGGCGAAACAGGCGGAGTTGCTCCGTGCCTCCCACCCTCACAATAATGTATAAATAAATATATAAATAAAAGCGCACTTAACTTTATCGCTGCATCCCGGGCTGCCCTCCTCTTCCTTGCCTGCAGAATCCCCTACGTCAGACGAATGTAATGGTAGGAATGCGCATGCGTGAGTGAGTGTGTGATTGGCTGTGTAGGTCTGTGACTGGGAGTGGTAGTAGTTTTGTGGGTCTGTGACTGAGTGTATGAGTTGTTGTATGAGTGGCTGAGTGGGTCTGAGTGGGTGTGTGAGTGGTAAAGTGGGTCTGTGAGTGTGTGTGTGAATGCGGGTGTGTGAGTATGTGTGTGAGTGGTTGTAGGTGTCTGTGAATGGGTGTGTGAGTAGCTGAATAGGTCTGTGAGTGGGTTTGTGAGTGGCTGAAAGGGTCTGTGAGTGTGTGTGTGAGTGACTGTATGAGTCTGTGAGTGGGTGTGTGAGTGGCTGTATGGGTTTATGCTGGGTGTGTTACTGTGTGTATGTGGGAGTGAAAAAGTGTGAGTGGGTGTATGAGTGGCTGTTTGGGTCAGTGAGTGGGTGAGTGAGTGGTTTTGTGGGTCTTTGAGCCAGTGTATAGGTCTGTAAATGGGTGTTGGCTGTATGGGTGAGTGAGTTGGTGTGTGAGTGTATGTATGAGCAGCTGTGTGGGTGTGTGAGTCGTAAAATGAGAATGTGAGTGTATATGTGTAAAACTGTGTGTTTGAGGGGGCGTGTGAGTGGTTTTATGGGTCTGTGAGTGGGTGTGTGAGTGGTTTTGAGGGTCTTTGAGTCAGTGTATAGGTCTGTAAGTGGGTGTTGGCTGTATGGGTGTGTGAGTTGGTGTGTGTGCGTGTGTTTGTGTGTGTGTGTATGAGCAGCTGTGTGGGTGTGTGAGTGGTGTGCGAGTCGTAAAGTGAGACTGAGTGCATATGTGTGAAACCGTGTGTGTGAGTGGTTGTATGGGCCTGTGAGTGGGTGTGTGAGTGGCTGTATGGGTCTATGAGTGGGTGTGTGAGTGCATGTATGGGTATATGAGTGGGTGTATGAGTGGTAGTGTGGGGGTATAATAGAGTGTCTTTAAGTGTGCCTGTGAGTGTTTTTTTTCCCATTGGGGCTCAATATGCGTATCCATCATGGATTCACACGAGAGGCCATGATAACTATTGCGGTAGACCCACAGATCCACACACGTTGAAAAAACAGACATTTGCAACTGTGCTTTCTTTCTTTCCAGTGGACTGCAATCTTGTTTCCTATTACCAGAATTAGAGAGGACAGCATCAGGGCTAACAATGAGAAAATGAAGGGTAACACACTCTACCTTAATTTAATGTTCATGCCTGGAAGACAGAACTGCATTTTCACTTCATGTTTCTTGTGTCAACCAGTACACTATAGCTTACTGAATTTCTAACGGACGTTATTAGAAGTCGGCATGTGGAGTCTTGTGAGTGACTCATCTCTGTATGAAGTGTGGCACTTCTGTGCAGCGAAAAGGCAGCAAATAAAAGTGTTACAGAAATAAACTGCGGATGCACGTATGACATGGTTTGTTATTTCACATGAAATAAATGGGGACTGTCGTCATTTAAGAGTGCTGCATGGATTTCCTGGGGTTGTAAAGCTTTCAGTAGAAAGCATAGCTTGTATAACGCAAAGATACTATACGATTCCAGTTGGACCACGCGGCATATGCGTTAATAGTCCGCAGAATTCCCCCAAGTCCATCGCTCTCATGTTCTTGGCTTGTATTTAAATATTTTTTTCTCCCTTGAAAATCCTTCACAGTAGAATTAGGGCAACATTGACACTGCTGAAGAAAGATCTTTAGCACTTTTTCATGCCCTTTTTCATTTGTTCCTGGGTGCCAAGTGAATTTACCATTTATCAAGCATTGCGTGGCAGATAGACGAGTGGGGATTATAACAAAAGTATCTCTTGCATTACCAAAAAAAGTATAATTATTTTTTAGCATCAAATGGCGAAGTACTCCATGTGAAGTGCTCTCAGTTTCAATCAGTCAGCGCAGGAACAGAGCGCTAGAGTTCAAGAAAAGCATGGCTCTCATAAAGACAAGGCATCCGTCGTAACTTTTGGGAGTTTCAAGTCTAAACCAAAATAATATTGATTCCCCACTGAAAAATCAACCACACCAATAGCACGGCACAAAAGCTGCTCTCTGTGGAATTTTGAGTTCAGCTTTTGTGGCTAGCCAAAACCAACTTGCTTAATTGGACAGAACATTGGAAGAATCCTAGCTTGGAAAGGCCACGCATTTCTTGACATACTTGCGGATTCTGCCAGCAGCAGGAACATCTGTGCTATCAGTGAAACTACATATCCACAGCCATGAAGTCAGGTGCCAATTGTGCCCTGGGAGGAACATTTTTATGTTTATGTTGTCGAAGACGTTGAGTAATTTCTGTTACACGCAGTTTGATTCCTTCGAAAGTTTATTTTGAGTTGGCTAATATTGGTTTGTTTTCAGGCTCTACAAATCTCATCTACTCGAGTGATGGAAGTAATGAAATCACATTCACACAAGTAGCTATACGTAGAATTCCCATCGTTTTCTGTTGTGTACATGTTTTCTGCTCTTGGTTACTTTATTTGGAAAGCCAAGATGAAAGCAAATTCCATGTGATCGTCAATCAGAGGAGCTACATTTTGTCAGTGTCGCAATGTGACAAGAAAGCATGGAATGCATCCATGAAGCTTTTAACTGTCTCCAACATAGCAATGTGAGGAGATACCATTCAGGGCATCAAAGATTTGTGCGTCTCCAACTGCAGTTTCTGAGCAAGTGCAGAGCATTTCTACTGCCATCTGCATAACCCCACAATAAAGGTCTTGTTTAAAATGGTGGAGTCCCAGCGCTAGGGGATCAGGATATAACTACCCTGGCCCCTTCTCTTGAATTTTTTGTTTTGTTGTGGGTCTTGGCTGAAGCAGAGTCCCAAGATGGCGTCCAACTATTCCTGGTTGAAGTATTGGCAGCCAATCAGGCTTCAGCACGGGGACTGTGGGATCCTCGGGGGATCCGCGTCCCTAGATATACAAAGTTGGATTTCATTAAATTTCTCAACAGCTACTGAACTGATTTGCAGCAAACAACACCAAGCATTTGCAATGCAATAGGTCACACATGTGCAAAACTTTCAGCTACTGGCATTGTAAATGACAAAGCTTTTATCTAAGTGTTGATTTTAAAAACAGATAAATAAAAGGCATTGTCATTTACAATGCCAATAGCTTAAAAGTTCGCAAATGCGAGACCTATTGCATTGCAAATGCTTGTTTTCTTAGTGAGTAATCACTCTACCAGAGTGTCTTTTTCCGTGGCCCCCCTGGTGTACGTCCCCACCGCCCTGTTCCACCCACCTGCCCTGCTCCTGTTGTCCCGAGGGCTGCAACCTCCCATGCACTCTCCGTCCTTCCCTTTGGTTGTCTGTAGTGTTGCCCTCAATCACCCACCCGCTCTCCTCTCCTTCCACTGTCAGTGGTTTTGCCCCCTTCTTACCTTTCTTTTGTCTGTGGTGTTGCCCTATCCCACCCTCCTTCCCGTTATATCTCCGTGGTGCCACCTGCACATCTCCCCCGTAACCATTCTAACACCCACACCCCTCGAATGGCAGCAAATTGCTCTTTCGTGGTTGTCAGCTCCATCTCTTATTCCACATAGCCCCGGCCTCAATGCCCGGTTCGAGGTACAGGCATACATTTCTTTTTTGTTTGCCTGCACTGGTCTTGTTCTCACTCTACCCTTAGTCAACTCATCCTTCGTTACTTCTGCCCCCCTCATCCGACTCCAGTAAGCAGACACATTTAGTTGTAAACATGTTGTACTCCCAGACTTTGGATTTTGAGCTGACTTTGTTGGGAATAGTGCAGAATTCACAAATCTTGTCAAAGGTGTGATCCTGAGCAAGCTACGTAGCCTCATGTGCCTCAGGCCTCTTATCTTCCAAGAGTGGGGTTTCCTAGCGTCCATACGAAAGCTGTGATAGGTGCTGTACAAAGCCAAAAACCCAGACATTTAGATCTAGGCATATGCCTCCCATGTCAATAGGCTTGGGGCAGATCAGTCAGATGCCAGGTGTAACCACATGAACTGTCTTACCGAGAGTAGAACCTTTGATCTGCAGTTGGCTTTTGGTGCATTAATCCCATGAGCTATCTGGGAGTATATGTCCTGTGCGTGCAGCTGCCTTACAAGCATTTTTTTTTGTTACACATTTTTATTGGTTGTCCGAAAAAGCCATACAAACAGCCCCATGGGCATCATAGGAAAATAGCTGGGCAGGGGTCATGTATTACAATTACATACAGTAATATTCTTGCGATCGTCCCAGAGCTGGCAGCAAGCGAAGAATTTCTTCAAGGGGTCTCCAGAAGTGCCTCGCCAATTCCCTGCCACCTTCCCATAGGTAATCCAGCATACAGCTCTATTCATGTCCAGATATGTTACAGTCCAATAATGTAGAATCAAATAAGAAACTCCCAATGCCCACCCCACCCTCCCGGTCCTTAAAACACCCGAACAATGCCCCCTCACCCCATCCACCCCCCCAAGCATGCCGCTGACCATTGAAATACTCAGGGAGTTGACCAGATCTCCTTTACCACCCACCAGAATCCCTGCCTCATAGGCCTCAATCCAGGGCAGTCCAGGAACACCGGGGGAAGGTCACTGCCAGGCCCCTATTGTTCGCACCATGGCTTTCTGTCATCAAGTGGCGGTCGCGCATTCAGCCTGAGCGCCCTCCACCCCATCAAGTATATTCTCGTCATCTTCAGTTGGGTGCTTAATCAGGTCCACAAGTGCCATCCACGCCCGAGCCATTTCCATTGTCTTCTCGCTCCCATTTCGCCTGGCCATGCCTAGTCTGTAGTTCCCTTCACTCTCCGCTCACTTCACAAGTTCCCTACACCAGCATGATAGAGTAGGCCCTTGCCTCGCCTTCCAGTGAGCAGTAAGTTCTCTTTTTGGCAGGACTAATCCCAAATCAATGAACTTGCTGGTGATTTTGTTCTTAGCAGTATACGGGAACCAATGCAATAAGCAAACCCGTGGCGTCAGAACTATCTCCCTCTCCGCCACAGTTGCCAGAGCAGTCGTCACCTCTCGCCAATAGTCCCCCAGCTGTGGGCAGGCCCAGAACATGTGTAGAAACCGCGCCCCTTCGAGATTAAAACAGGGACAAGTAGATGACGCCCCAAAATAGTCGTTAACTTTGACAGGGGTTAGGTACACCATGTGTAAGACATAAAATTGGATCAGCTGAAAGCGCGCATTCCGAGAGCTTTTCCACACCGTCTCGACAACTGACCCCAAGGTTTTTCCCCAATGGGTTTCCCCAGGTCCGCCTCCCATTTGAGTCGCAACGCTGTTAAGGGTTGACGCAAGTCCTGGGTAATCCGCCGATAAGGACTGCCTTAAAAGTTCCCGATGCCTTCTACATACTGACAGGCGAGAAACGTGTCTGGCTCCGCCAGGCCCCTCCTCCAGTGCCTCCTGACAGCTGATGTCAGGGCCGCATGAAATAGAAAGTCCCCTCGCGGTAGGTCATGGCACTCCCGAAGATCATTAAAGGGGAGGAGATTGCCATCCTCGTAAAGGTCTCCCAATGTGATGATTCCTGCCTCTTCCCAGGACTGCAGCTTACTCCAGTCACCCCCATGGGGCAGCACCTCACACATCCCCAGCGGGATCTCAGGCACATACATGGTCTTGATGCGCCCCAACCATTGGAGTTGTGCGGTATGATAATAGGCCCCAAGGTCCGGCAATGCAAGGCCTCCCACCACCCTGGGCCGTTGCATGGTGGTCAGGGCAACCCTCCTTCTCCCAGCCCCCCACAGGAATCCTGTAATCAAGGTATTAAGCTGGGCAAAAAACTTACTTGGGATCCAAATGGGGAGCATCCCAAAGTAATAGAGAAACCTGGGTAGAGTGACCATCTTCACCAAAGCAACTCTATCCGCAACGGACAACGGAAGGGTTTCCTTAAAGTCGAAACAGGTTTTGGCACTGCGCAATGCTCGTCCCACATTGCCTTCCAAAAGGTCGTTCAGGATCATGATAAATCTGGGTCCTCAGGTAAGCAAAGCAGCGGGGTTCCCACAGGACTCCCCCCGCTCTCTGTTGGTCCACCCTCCCCGACTTGGTGGGGAACAAACACAACTTGGCCTAGTTCACCCGCAGTCCTGCTATTCTCCCCAAGGTCTCCAGCAAATCCTTCGCTCCTCTAAGCGCATCCCCGGAGTCTTGCATGAACATGAGAAAATCGACTGCATACAACGCTGTATGCTGTATCTGTCCCCCACCAATAGTCCGGAATAATATCTCCCCGTCCGGGCATGTGCAGCCATGGGCTCCATCACCAGAGCAAACAGTAGAGGGGATAACAGGCATCCTTGGTTCGTCCCCCGAGCAACCTCACAGGCAGCAGAGATCAAGCCCCCTGTCCTGACTCTGGCAGTGGAAGCACTGTACAACAGCGCCATCCACCGTATAAAGCGCTCTAATAAGCCAAATTCCTGCAAAACGTTAGGTCCACTCCTGGCTATTGAAGGCCTTTTCAATATCGACCGCAAAAATGCAGGCCCTCTCTTTATCATAGGTGTCGGATCCCAAGATATGCATGAGTCTGCGAACATTCATCGCTGTATTCCGCGATGGTATGAATCCGGTTTGATCTCTGTGAACCAGAGCCATCATATGGGGCATCAGACGACTAGCCAGTACCCAATTTAAGATCTTATAGTCCAGGTTCAGCATCACGAGGGGCCTGTACGAGGAGCGATCCCAGGCGGGTTTGCCCGGTTTAAAAAGGGGCACTATGATGGCTTCGCGCATGGTAGCAGGGAGGACACCCTCATGACACGCTCTATGATAAAGTGCCACCAGGCAGGGAACCAGAACGTCGGCAGAATGTCGGTATAGGCCAAGTAGAATTCCACTGGTAGCCCATCCAGCGTTTTGTTCCTGGCCATGTGCTTTATAGCGCTGCGCACTTCACCCGCCTTGATGTCCCTACCAAGGGCTTCGGCCTCTTCAGCTTCAATTTTAGGAAGATCTGCTCCCGGCAAGAACCTCTCGTCACCAGGGAGTCCAGGACCCAGTCTCCTCCAATATAGCACGGTGTAGTACTGTAAGAATTGATCATTGATACCTCATTGGGAGTAGAACACCTCATCACCCTGACCTCTTAGTTCTAAGATCACCGTCGGCAGTGCTCTAGACTTGTCGCGCTCTGCATGTGCTTTGTCCGTGTAGGTCTTATAATCGAAACAGCGTAATCTCTCCAATTGAACTGCTAGCCCCTCCCGGGCCTCAAGTAAGGCAGCCTGCCTGTCTGGGCATTCCGAGTGCTTCTTCTCCGCGTTGCGTAACTTCCACTTCACCTCCAGCACTTCTCGTAACAGAACTTTACACACTCCCACCACTTCCCCTATGCAGCGCCCACTAATCACCGACTTAAAAGCATCCCATTCAACCAGCAAAGAAGAAGCTGTATTAACAGTAACCCTAAAATAGTCTTCTATGGCCGATCCTATAGTATCCCGGAACACCGGATCCTCTAATGTGTCTGGTCTGAGTCGTCACGTGGGAATGGCAGGTTGATCCTGTACCCAATGTAGTATCACCAGCAGTGGGTTATGATCAGATGTCGTTCTAGCTATGTAATCGCTATGCGCCATTCCCCCATGTACGTCTGGAGAGCAAAGGATCGAGTCTAACCGAACATGCCGGTCGTGTAGTGACAAGAAATAAGAGTAGTCCCTGTCAGTCGAATGATGAGCCCTCCATGTATCAGTCAGTCCCCACTGTTGCTGCCAAGCCCGCCGCACCGCAGCCAGTCTATGCACTGGGGCATCTACCAGGGAAGGATGGGAGCGATCCAGAGAAACTTCGGTGATGCAGTTAAAGTCCCCCTCCAGGAGTACGGACCCAGTCAGTAGAGGTGCCAATTTCCCCAATAGGTGTGCAAGAAATGAGGCTTGATTGGAGTTAGGGGCATATATACTCCCCAGTACAATGTCCTTCCCATCTAGACGCCCGTCACCACAACATATCTGCCTTCAGGGTCAATCAGCTGCCCAGTGCTCTCGAACGGCACCCCTGCCCTAATCCAAATCAGTGTGCCCTGTGCAAATGCCGAGTATGTTGTGCAGAACCCCTGTCCCCGCCATCTCCACTGCAAAGCCAACCCCTCTTGTTTAGATAAGTGTGTCTCTTGCAGTAGTGAAATCTGCACCCCTCTCCTCCTAAGATAGGCATGGATCTTGTGGCATCGCGCCATAGTGTGCATCCCCCTAATGTTCCAAGACAGGCACTTAATACCTACAGCAGTTCCCATGGTGTGGTGGTATGTGTGCTATCCTCCATATCTCTCCCATTGGCATGCTTGGTCCCAAACAAACCCTCCCCCTCTTCACCCCAGACTCCCCAACTCTCACTCCCCAGGATAGGTTCCCTGAAACTAGTTCCCATCCAAACTACTATAACCATCAAACGTACACAAAAAGGTAGTGAGATGTGTGCCGACCCATTGGACCCAAAGCCCCTCCTGGCCCCCCCCCATTCTGCACCGGTACGGGGGTTCCCTTCAATACTGTACAATTGGTGCCCCCTCCACTCCTCCCACAAATCCCAGCACCGTCGGCAGACAATCCTGACCAGTGTTTCAAGTCCAGCTCACCCTGTCGCCAAATTTCAGGTCAAGCAAGCAAGTCCATTGTTTGCGGAGTGATCACCGGTAGTTCATTATCAGATTCTCTGCACATGCTTCCAGTCGGAGAGGTCTCAGAGCCACCCAGTGCCCATCTCGTAGACCCAGAAGTTGGGCTGGTCTCACCCCGACTGATCTCTGCAACCGCCTGCACTGCTCTATCCTGCTCAATGCGGTGATCTGGCATCGAGAGCACCCTCGGTGGGCTCTTGTGATCAGGGGACCCCCTCTCCACATTGCTCGCTACAGTACTCCGCCTGGTCCTCGCCTGGCACATCTCCAGCCACTGCCATACATCCTGCGGGGTGGTGAAGAAGAGTGTGCCGCTGCTGTCCACCACTCATAAGCATACCGGGAAGAGCATACGAGATGTGAAGTTGGCGCAATTTCCATTTAAGGGCAAAGAAAGAGGCGCGCTGTTTCTGAACCTCCCTAGTATAGTCCCGAAAGAGCATCACCTTGGAGTTCTCAATTTGTAGGTGTTGATTCCCCTGGGCCTGCTGCAGGAGGTGGTCTCTGTCGCGATAGTGCAATAGCCTCACCACCATCGGCCGCGGGGGTGCGCCCGGCTTGGGAGGTCTAGCCGGGACCCTGTGGGCTCTCTCAAAGGCAAAGAACGGAGACAGCCCCTCCGGGGCAACCTCCGACTTGAGCCACCCCTCCAAATTACGAACAGCATCGTCCCCCCTCTGCCCGATCCAGAACCCCCACAATGCAGACATTATTCCTGTGGGAGCGCCCTCCACTGTCCCGTGATCTCATCTCCAAGATTCTGACTTTATCCTCCACCTGTCTCAACGAGGGCTGTAAGGTGGCCACTGTGTCCAGGACCCCCTCCTTTAATTTCCTGTGGTCATCTTTGTGCAGAGTCAGTCTGCTGCCCCGTTCCTTCCACCTGGAGGGCCGCGAAACCCTTTTTCCTGGATACTTGCCCCATTCCAGTGGGTCATAAGAAGCCATGCGGCACCCCACCAAGGTCGTGATCCGACAAGCACCAGTATCACCGACCTACCGGCGCGGCCCCGTTCTTCACTCAGGGTACCTTAGCAGGGGTGGGCCCCAACCAAGGGTATGCATCCAGAGCAATTGCGCCAGCCGCAAAGTCAGTGAGTCTAGGGGTCTTGTCAGGCTCCGATACCACCCCAGCAACCAGGAAAGGTCAGACAGCGCACTCCCGCCCAGTATCTCGTTGTCACCGGGCAGCACAGCAGGGAGAAAGCACCATCCAGTCACAACAACTCGGGAGGGAAACAGAGCGGGTGTTCGTTCTCAAGCAGGCCAGTGTCCATTCACCGATGCCTTCCAGTCCGGTGAAGCCTCCACCTCGCACCTCCAGAGCAGCGACTAATCGTGTAGATCTGGCCCTCTGGAGCCAGCCTCTAGCATCTCAGCGGTGCAGGTAAATCTCAAGCGCTGCCTGTTGCTCAAACCCTATCCCGTCTGAGCTCCAAGACACCGTATTCAAGGCCGCTCACAGGTATTGAGGGAACCAGCCGGAGCCGATCTCTACACTCCGCCGCTGACATCAATTGTACCATGCCATCTGCAAGAGCTCAGCAGGGCTTGGGAGCACCATATAACCACTAGCTCGCCACTTCAGGAACAGTAATCAGTAGCATATCTTTGCGGTCGACGGCCACCCGCACCCTCATTAGGCAGCTGAGCCAGGTCTCGGGCCGCCATCTTAGAAACAGTACTCGGTCCACACCCTTCTTCTCCTCTGCACACTGCTCCCACACTTGGGCGAACGTAGATTTTCCTCTCGAGGTCGGATTCAGAGGACCTCAGGGTCGTGCAGATGCAGACTGCAGGGCTCGAGTCAGCGCGGCCCACGGAGTCTCTTCCATCCGAAAGCGGCCACCATCTTGGCTCGCAGCGGTCAGAGTGCAAGCAGTGCAGGAAATCGGTGTTTGCTCCATGCTACAGCCTCCCGGGCGTTGACAGATTTCCCACAGGGGCACCAGGTGTTCCGACGGAGAATTCGCGATCAGGGGCCCCCTTATTACATCAGGATAAGTTGCAACCGAGGAAGGCCACGGAGGAGCTCTGAGGTCCGCTGCTTCCTACATCGGCATCAGGCCACGCCCCCAGCTGCCTTACAAGCATGCTGTAGAACCAACTGCTGTTGGTGCGAGCGACAACCCGGATGTTACCACCTAGCTTGTCATTGCGCAGGGTCCCAGGTCGGCAGTGCTTTCCAATTGGCAGCTGGGTGCAGGGGCATTTTAAAGATTTTGGGGGCCCTGGACTAACCATATTTGGGGGCCCCTGTTCGGAACAGCTTTGAATTTATGACCAGTTTCAGTTCTTTCATGACCGCTTTGGCCAGGTCAGTGACAGTGCACAGGTACACTTGACCAAATTCTAAATGTGTTTACATGTAATATTCAGGGATCGTGAAGAGTGTTTTCAGTATTGTAACACAGTAGCAGCTCACTAATATTATTTCAAATAATCTCTGTGACCCCCTCCCATTTCTCTTATATGAGATATCGAAAATAAACTTTTTTATAGATGTTGCATGAAACAAACACAACATTTCTCTGCAAAATGTCTGTAATAGATTCTGACACATCCCCCACATCGAAATACAAGCATTTGCAATGCAATAGGTCTCGCATTTACGAGAGTTTGAGCTATTGGCATTGTAAATGACAATGCCTTTTATTTATGTTTTGGTTTTTAAAACATAAATAAAAGACATTGTCATTTACAATGCCAATAGCTTAAGCTCAAGTAAATGCAAGACCTATTGCATTGCAAATGCTTGTTGAATACTGTGCGTCATAGGATCCGGAGCGGGATTATGATAAGGCCTGATGTAGGATCATCTGTCTCCAACAATTCAACCAAAGTCATACTCACTGCTTGAAAAACCGGCAGCGAAACCCACCCGAGCTAGACTTCCCTTCGGATCAGTGATCCTTGCTTCCTCTGAATCCCTTCCATCAAACTTTCAGCTCTGTCCTTGTCAAACATGTAAACTCTGATCAGCTGTCAAACTCATCGGATTCTACATTACAGATATCAGGTATCACCTACTCCTAATGCAACAAGGAAACTGACTACCCCAAGCTCCTTGTTATGTTTAAACAGATCCGAACCCGGTGCAACTGCAACTACTGCACAATCGATACCTTTGACCTGTCTCCGACCACGTGAAATAAATTCACCTGAAGCCGTTCATTCATGCCGGCTAGTGGGAAAAACCTAGCTTTACCTCTTTCAGTAACTTGCACATTACATCATCAGTCCGTCATGCACCTGTCGAGTGAGCCATATTTAGCTACTGGGGGCTGTCTTTAATATGCCTCTTAGATCCCGACAGATGGGGGGGAGGGGACTCATGAATACACATCACGGCGCTTCGCACGGACAGTAACAGGTCAGATCCAGGACAGGCTGAAACTCACCGGCTGATGGATTATCTGCACGGGCGGCGACAGGCTGTGAGCCCCCAATTGGTGAAGATAGAAACTGCTCTCCCCCGGCCACGCAAACAACATGATTCCGTCCAAAACTTTATTTAGTTACCGGATAAAAATATGCATTTAATTCAAGGTCTCCCAAGGAAGCAGGAACTGTGACACAAACATCACGTGCTATGCCATATATGTTGCTATGGCTGCAGCTTGTACACACAACTGGAGAGGAACACATTCTATTATCACAAACGCTATACAAAAACAAAAGGCATCAGTCTGCCTCCAAGAGTCAGGTAGCACCAAGTCCTACCGAGAGCTGGGTTCTGATTATACGTTTTTTAACTGATAAATTTCTATTTTGTATGTAATTCCACACACATTTAGTAAGTGTTTATGATTCTGCTGGCACTCCTGGCTATGCACACGCACACAAGCCATTGGATCACCGTTTGGCTACGATTTTGTGACTTTGGAATTTAAATTATGCAAGTGAGCGCATAGCTACTAATCGGAACAAGCTGTCGCCACGCCATTGCGCGATTGAAAAAATGCTCACCCAGTAATTAAAAGACACTGTGTAACGCCGCAAGTAAAAGATCCAGTGTGTGGGCGGGGCCAAAAGGAGACAGGGCAGTAACAAGGAGGGACTAAGAAGCCTCATTTACAATCGAAAGCCTGCGTTTAGCATGGATGATGACACAAGCCACTGGGAACAAGGGGCGGGGCTTAAACTCCACTTCTTAAATATCCCAAATACAAGAAGCCTCGGAGAGCAAGCAATGCATGCGCGCTGCAACGCAGGTCTGCGAGACCCAAAAAGCACTATGACCCGGCAACGCAGGCTGTGACATAGAGCTATTTTTTTCTGACATCTGGTGGGGGTAGGCTACATAGACAACGGGATGTTAGGTGGTAAGGAGCAATAGGATGGTAAAAAAAAAGTGCTATGACATTTCCAGAAATTGCCGTGTCATAGCGCTATTTTTTTCTTATAGCGGTGGGTGTGGGGCAAAATAGACAACGGGTGGTGGGAGCAAAGAAGCCACACACACACAATCCTTTGGTGAATATGTAGTGTTGGAAGGGGTCCACAGCGGCGGGGAAACCAGTGGGACAGAGGGCAAAAGGGGCACAAAAGGGAAAAAAACGAGGGGCACAAAAAAAACGAGAGGAACAGAGGGCAGAAAGGCACAAAACACGAGGGAAAAACGAGTGGCACAGAGGGCAGAAGGGCACAAAAAAACGAGTGGAACAGAGGGCAGAAAAAACGAGAGGAGCAGAGGGCAGAAAGGCACAAAACAAGAGGGAAACGAGTGGAACAGAGGACAGAAAGGCACAAAAACGAGTGGCGCAGAAGGGCACAAAAGACGAGAGGAGCAGAGGGCAGAAAGGCACAAATAACCTGCCTCGGTGAGGAATCTAGCTGGGCGTGCGGGGGATGGTCCTCTCGTTCTCCGGATGAAGCTGACGCGCCAGTTACAGGACATGCAGCCGGACCCCTACTCCGCGGCCCTGTAGAAAACAGCGCATGCAAGAGATGCCATGAGCGAAAGACTCGCCACGGCGTGCGCGCAACACTCACCCAGTCTGTCTGTGATTGGCTGCCCATGTAGCAGGCGGCTAGTGATTGGCCCACGCCTGCTGCCGGGGTCTTGCAATTGGACTGTAGTCACACGTGACCAGGGGGAGTCACGCGCTTTACGGGAACCCGCCAGGTAGGACATAAACAAAACAAACCCAAGGAAAGAAGCATGGAGGGTCCGAGGCAGCGGAAGCAGCAGCAGAGGGGGTGAAGAGCATCACCGGAGAAGGGCAGACCAACAGCAAGTGAGTGCAAGGGAAACAGAAAATGATATTTTGGGAGGGTGAAAGGGACCTGCCGCCAACGAGACTATTGTTGCCGGGAGACAGACCTGGGCACGAGCCGATTCTGGTCCGGGCTCGTGCCCAAGTCTGTCTCCCTTGAGAGGCATCACGGCAAAAATAGTTTCTCGTTGGCGGCAGCGCTTCGCGCTGCAACGCCAGCGAGACCTAAAAACGGTATTTAAATTAATCTGTTTAAGAATTATTAAAGGTCGTCAGGGCAAGACTCTCTGCAGTACAGAGCTAGCTCTAGCAACGGCCCATGAAAGGCTGGGGCCCTGGGCCAGGGCCCACTCTGCCCATGCCTACAAACATCTCTGCTGTGTGAGGTGTGTTACCAGAACTGTTGCACATCCCTTTGTTCTAAAAACAGATCAGTGTTATCCAGATGTAAGCTACGGTATCTGAAGAGGGCTGAGGAGGAGGGCGGGATCATTCCGTAAACAGAGGGATACGTTCCTGCCGCGTGACAGCGCTAACAGAAGAGAGCGCAATTCATGTACCTAGGAATGCATTAACGAACAAATGCCTGGTATATTAAAATGGGCATTGATAAATGAAAGATTTAATGCATGAATAAACAAATGCATTGAAGAATGACTGCATGGATGAATGATTGAATTCATGAATGAATAAGTGAATGTCTAAATGTATAATTGAAAGCATGCGTCTATATTTGAATAAATGATTAAACACACAAAAAATGCTTGGTAGAATAATTGAATGCATGAATTAATGGTTGAACTCATGACTGAACAAGGGAAATATTGAATGCATGGATAAACAAGTGCATGGGTTATTAAATGAATGATTGAGCACATAAACACATGTTTGAATGAATGCATACCTTGAAGGATGAATGAATTATTGACTTCATAAATGGATGGATGAATTGGTGTACTTGCATGCAAATGATCGAATGCATGAATACAGAAATTCACGGATTACTGCTTGAATGGATAAACAACTTTTGCTATTATGTATGAAATAATTGCTTGTTTCATTGAAAAAAATACATGAATAAATATATCTCTAAAGCAAATGATTGAAGTTATTTGCGTAGTGCACCTCTGCAAAGTCAGCCTCCTACTGGCATGGCTGGCTTGAAGGGCCAGGTGTACTACAGCAACAACACTGCTTGCCAGTGCAGTAGAACCCTCTGTTGCCCGTCTTACCCCCACCCCACACACTCCCTCTGTGTTGCCTCCAGCATCGTCCTTCCTCCTGCCAGCAATAAAATAAAAACATTGTCAAAGTCATGGACGTCATTTAGGGATCCCTAGGAGTCGCAACTGTGATATCTGACTTGCCTCTTGCTACTCCTACCACCGCCTTTGTGACCCCTGGTGTCAGAGGTGACAAAGTCAGTGCCTGGAAAACAGGAGTAGCTCACCTAATAGAAGTCGCTTGGAGCTCCATTTTCAACGGTTTTCTGTCAAATTCTTACTACACAAATAGTGAATAATTTTCACTATTAGTGTAACAAAAAATTGAGTATAATTAGCTGGAATATGATCCTATCTCACAGCTAAGGTAAGAAAAAAATGCTTTAAAATGTATGTTGTATGGATGCTTGTAGGCGAGTGTGTTTATCTGAGAGTATGTATGTTAAAGTGTGTGAGTGAGAGAGAGACAGAGAGAGAGTGAGAGAGAGAGACTCAAAGTAAAGGTTAAATGGTGTGTGATGTCACTTCCGCTAACAATGGCATTTTGGTGAATTGACACCCATGGGCAAAGCCGATGTGTTGTAGCAATGCGAGAGCTATTGGCTTTGTCAATGTCTTTTAGCCAGGATGTAAAAATTCATCAAAACCCTTTCCCCCCCTGATTTTCAGCCACGACATTGACAAAGCCAAGGGATTTGAACTTGCTGAGACCTATTTGCTTTGCCAAGTCTTGTTGCAAACATGGGGTAAACCAAGCTCCTGATAAAGTATCACAAGGTATGCACAAAATAACACAACGCGGTGATGTGAATGATTTTGATGACAACTTAAATATTTAAGCTATTAAAGATGTATATTTAGTTTATTCAATACAAAAATAAACAGTGCTTAAGAACCCACCAATGATCCTCAAGCAGCCACGTCACAGGGAACACCCAGAATGTGATCACTCACAAGTCACACTGTATCATAATCAGTCACACAAGAATTAAACGCCACCGATTATACAATGGCGGTCAGGAAAGAAATTAACTTGCGGTGGCCACGCCTTTCATGTCGTATTTCACATGCAACAGGTGTGGCTTTATACAGTAAGGAGAGGTGGGCCATGGCATTTGTGAAGAGGTACACAAGCGAGGTGTCACCACATTCCCTATTGCGCTGGCTCCCTTGGGGTACCCCCGAAGGTTCCCTGCAGGCCGAAGTACCCCAACATTTCACAGATGCGTCTCTCCTCTTGATGCCCCCAAGGAGAGAACAAGAGTCGGTGTGGCATCAGAGCAGCACATTTTTCCCCTCTCCCCCAGCCCCCCTCACACACACACAACTCGCTGTCTGTCCTGCACAGTGCTGGAAGACCTCTGCTGTGGAATTCAGCAGCTTCGTGATCCCCAACTGCACACCACACATTCCCGTGTGTGCCCACAGCTGACAGGGTGCAAGGGCCTCCCCTGCACTTAGAGCAGGCTGACGGGAGGGTCAGTGGGGGCCCGTGCCCCCCACCCTGGCCTGCACGGCCACTGCCCGCCTTCCGACCGCTTGAAGTGCTCTCCTCCGCTCTTCACTGGTCACTCCTGCCCTCTTTCTATGTACTTGCTAGTTTGAAGGGATGCGTTCATCGGGCTGTTGGAGCCCCCAGTTGTGCTCCTACCTGACAGGGGTGTGAGTCCATCAACAAACCTGAGCGCGTGCTTGAGAGCTGTGAAGGGGTGACTGGCCACCCGCTACTGCAAATAAAAGCACAGGACTAACAGGTGGCACACTACAGCTACAAGAGAGATCACTATCTGGCAGAGCGCTGAGCGCACACCCAGCCTCTTCAAGACGCGCAGCATCCAATGTGGGTATCACAAGCACAGCAGACAGACCGTGGGACCTACCTTCAGCTATCTCAAGGCACGGGTGGTTATACACATTTCTGCTAGATTATAAATGTGAAATATTGACCGTGTGTTCGTCCTTGTGCTCCAGGAAGCGCAGACTCCGGTGGCGTAAGGAAAGTGAGGGCCCCCAGCAGGAAACACAGAGCCCCCACGCCCCCTCCGGACTCAATCGGGAGTTATATTTGCATCACGCTTTCACTTTCACTTTAAGTGAAAGCATGATGCAAAAATAAACACATGGCTGAGTGGAAACAAATGTCCCCCGCTAAAGATAAGAAAGTGCTTCACAACAGCCGTGAAGCAGATGATCCTGTCCGGATGGGCCGGACGAAAAGGGGAAAGCAACAAAAAAAACTCATTTCCAATGGCAGGCCACCGTTTAGCATAAACTGTGACGCCAGCCAATGGAAAAGAGGGGTGGGGCTTCAAGTCCCCTTCTGAAATCTCCTTGCTCACAAGAGGTCTCGCAGAGCGAGCAATGTGTTGCGCTGCAACGCTACGCGAGACCTAAAAAGCACTCCTTCTGGACCACGAGCTAGCTTTCTGGCAAATTTGGTGTAATTCCATCCAGCAGTTTGGGCTGTAGTTGTGTCTAAAATCTCTATGTGAATGGGGATTAACATGAATTTATATGCACATATGTATTAATATTATATGCTATGCACCTGTATTTGCACACTTGAATTTTGAAATAAAAGAACTGTGTTCGGAATTCGTGGTGTGCCGCTCTTGATTCTTGCATATGACCGTATATCTACCTATCTATGTATCTGTCTGTCTGCCTATCTGTCTATACCTGAGCAACCATAGGGAAAGTTTTGGACATTGGAGGGGAAGATTTACTATTTTCACTTGAACGTAAGCAAAAGCAGGGAAACTGTTGGGCTTAGAAGGGGACTGGTTTACTATTCACTCTCTTACATGTTTTCCCAAAAATGTAAATATAGACCAAAATAACGATATTAATTAACTAAAAAGAAGATATGGTAACATCTTATATTCTGTCTGATGATATTCCTGATACAATATTTTGTATACATTATTTTGTTGGAATACCAAATAGCAGCAATGACAGGAAACCCTGAAGACATTGTGTGAGTTCGACCAAGGAGAAGTGCTCTCTAGCCCTGATATCAAGGTGCTTCATACTGCTCCCATGTGACACACATAAGGGACAGAACAGGAGATAAATAATCCTGAGAGCAGAGAAGTGCTGAGAGCATTTCTGTTGCCTTGACACTTCAAAATAAGGGATATAGGATTCTTCTTTGGATAGATTTGAGCAGACAACACAGCAGAAAAGAATGTATTTCTTGAAATACATTCTTTCCAAAGGATATTGAGAAACTGTTGCTGAAAGTTGCAGTTCAGTGGCTGATAACACTGAGATTGACTAGAGGAGAAGATGTATTTCTATTGATGACTTGGAGAAGATCAGTCATTCTTGAAAGGCACTGGACAAAGGACTACTAAAAACGTGTCTTTTCATTGTAATGCATTAGGTCCACATTGCTTGTCTGAAATAGGAGTGAAACACTGTAAAGAAGTGAAGAGCACTCAGAGTCTTTAATGCTGCAGTGTGTTACCAATTTCTGTGCTTGAATGTTTGCCTCCTTCTCAGTTAAGAACTGGGAACACACATTATTTATAATGTTGTTGTAATATAACTACTAGTGGCACTCAACTGATAAGTGAGCAAGTGAGGGAGAACAAATTAGGCTTTGGACTGTGGAGGATGGGTATTCACATTGTTAATGATTTATACTCACTGAAAAAAACCAAAGGTTAAAGGGACGCTATAGTTGGATGAACTTTTCAGTGACAACGTAGCGTTTTAAACTCACTGAAATTCACCAGCTATAGTTATCTTTTGTGACTATAATTCGTGCCATATGGTAACTATAACTTGGGCCCCCGCCATGCACAGTCTTGTCATCAATGATGTTATTTCAAATGTTGCAATGATGTTATCAATGTTGTTATAGAGCATGTCATAAGTGGCATATTATGTGAGATAATTCGCTGTGCATGGAAATGATGCAACTTATAGATACCTTAGGGCACGAGTTGTAGTTGCTACAGATAACTATAACTGGTGAATTTCCTTTTTTTTCTTTTTTGTTTAAAACGCTGCAATGTCACTTAAATCTTCACCCATAATGTCACTTTAGCCTTTATTTTTTCCAGTGGATTTCCAGTGCAAAATTTTAAGTAAACTAACATTTTATTACCATACTTAAAGCCAATCCCCTGCAGTGCATGGCCTTTGGCCATGTCCAGCAGAGGGTTGGCTGCAGGGCCTGGTCTGCGACCAACCCCACGTGGGCAGGCAACCCCCCACGGCACCTCCACAAGACAAGGGCCCCTATTCCCTGGAGCATTTTTTCAAAAATAAGGGGAGGTGGATGTGAGAACCCTCTCATGAGCTCTAAGGGCGCCTGGGACCCCATTCCCTGGTGCCTGTGGTGGGTGCCCCAGTGCCCACCCGGGGTACCCAAATAACATTACCAGGGCCCCCGTAACCTCAGCTAGCTCCCCAACCATCAAAAGGGTGCTGGTGGGAGCTTGCACTTTCTTTTTGAGCCTGTCTGGCGGAAGTAGCTGTTTTTACCTGCTGCAGCCGAGCAGGAGGAAAGTAGAGTTCCATGCCCAGGAAAGTGCAGGCACGGGTTGCCAGCACTCAAACGTGCAGGGAACCATAGTCTCCCGGGGTGGGCTACCTTGGACACTGAAGATTATCGCACCCTGGGTTCCCTATCCATATGCTCCTCACATCCTGTATTAGTTTTTTGGCCCAGGGGATGGGGTCCTGGGGCCCAAAAGAGGCTTGGGGAAAGAGGCTGCATGCCCCCTCCATTTTTTTAAAACATCGGTCCCAGGACATGGGGTCTCCAGGCCAAATGGTTGTGCGGGACTGCATGACCCCTACCCTTTATTTGTAAATTAGTCATGGCGATAAGGCCCCTGGGGCAAGAACTGGCTCTGGAAGGGGGGCCCCACTCACACCCCCTCCTTACATATTTCAGAAAAGTACCCCCAGGCCAAGGTCCACCACAGAATCCAAATATTAAAATTTAAAAGGCCAGTGGGCATTTCTTTTCAAAAGCTATGATCCCACAGGAGTTCAGTGGCACTTCTGCTGGCTTGCAGCTTTAAAAAATATATATATTATTTTGGCCCCAGGGACCTCCCCCACAAAGCACAGGGGGCAGTGTATACTCTGCCTCTCCCTTATATTTTTTTTATTAATTAAAGCTCAGGACATTGGACTATGTGCCAAGTCCTGTAATACCTACCTGCAACATATTTCTTCCTGTTGCAGGCAGCCAATCAGATCACTAACTCCCATGGCAGTGTGTATCCTGTGGAAGCGAATTGACCCAAGGGAAAAAAAGCCCCCTGGACCAATAAGAATGCACTATTTGTTATTAATTGGCTTTCAGGGACTCTTGCAAGAGTCCCTTGAACCCAAACTTCCACACTTACAAATCTTTTTGAGACTTAATATCTCAAGAACTACTGAACAGATCTACATCAAATCATAAAATGCATGCTTTCTGGACCAAGATCTAGCTTCCTGTTAAATTGGGTGAGATTCCGTTTAGCAGTTTTTGTGGTAGCGCTACCTAAAAAGTCTATAAAAAAGGAGGTAGATTTTGCGTTTTGGGACCCAACCCCTTTTTCTCAGCCCTCGCTTGATGGATCACCCCAAAATTCTCCATTTACAAACAAGGCAAAAAGAAAAATGTTTGGAAAGGTTTGTGGATTTTCATCAAACAGCACCAAAGTTATTAGCAATGCAAAAGAGACATTTCCTATGGAAACGCTGACCTAACTATAACTACAGACTGTCACTAGGTAAAGGTCTTCCAAAAAAGTTTTGGAATAAAAACCAAAATAATTTAACTGCCTTAAGTTGATATACTGTTCACTAGAGAAATGTGTGGCCAAGCAAGCACCAGGAAATCGAGTATCATAGAACGTGTACCATTCTACCTCTTCCGCATCTTGTTATCAACACCTTATGTATGACGCAAGAAAGAAATTGGCTAGAAACAACTTGATTTATGCAACAATACTGTGCTTTCGAGAATTATCAAAAATGATCATTAGCAAACTTTAGACCTGGCATCTTTTGGCATGATTTACCTGTCTTTTTTGCCTTCTGAGCTCCTGTTTTGACTGTATGCTGAAGTTTGTTTTTATGGTTTTAATACTCAAGGCACTTTTTCACTGCCGACCAGTCCTAAAAGTGCAAGTGCTCTGTGTCTAAAATGTAATGGCATTTGGCGTCTCCATGATTGGTATATTTGATTCACCAATAAGTCCCTAGTACAGTGCACTACCTATGCCCAGGGCTTGTAAATTAAGTGCTACTAGTGGGCCTGCAGCACTGATTGTGCCACCCACATGAGTAGCCCTTCAATACTGTCCCAGGCGTGTCACTGCAGTGTATAGTTTTAAGTTCACCTATTTGTCAGGCCTAAACTTTCCCTTTTACTACATGTAAGGCACCCCTAAGGTAGGCCCTAGGTAGCCCCATGGGTAAAGTGTAGTGTATTTAAAAGGTAGGACATCTGCTGTTGAGTTTTACATTTCCTTGAGGTGAAAAACTGTTACATTCGTTTTTCACTACAGCAAGGCCCATCTCTCCTATAGGTTAACATTAGAGTTGCCTTCTAAAACTTTGTACCTTCCAATTGGTAGCAGATAGAAAATTTGAGTTTGGTGTCTCTGGACTTACAATTTAAAAACACATATTTTAGTGAATTTGGTTTTTAAATTGCAGGTCCGAAATTACCCTTTTAGAAAATTGGCATTTTCTTCTTTGAACCATTCTGTGCCTCTGCCTGTCCCTAGAATACACGTCTGTGTTGGATGTGCATTCCCTCTGGACAGTCACATACAAAGGGGCCTGGGGTGTGCCGTGCATATCCTGATGGCCCATCATGAGACTGATGGGTCTTCCTGAGCTAAAGTGAGAGGGAGAAGCTGACACTTGCACCTGAATAGGGCTGTGCCTGTCCCAATACAAAGAGCTTCATAACCCCTGTAGTGTGTCTGGAGCCAGGGCCAGGTAGGGCAAAGTTCTGTGCACCTAAAAGACCTTTCTTTGAAGTCTCCCTACTTCAAAGGCTAAAAAGGGTATAAGTACTGGACTTCTGACACCATATCCTCAGAACCCTTCTGGACTGGTGACATTTTGTGAGGAAGAAGAGCTGTTGTGCTGCCAGGAAGGAGCGCCACTTTGCTGCTTGCTTGGCTGTGTTGTCCTGCTACCTGCTGCTTCTTGCCTTAGAGTGAGAGGACTGGCCTTACGCTCTACATCCTGCATCTAAAGGTTCTCCAAGGGCTTGTTTGGGCTTGCCTCCTGTTTCTGAAGTCTGCGGGAAATCAAAGACTTCACCTGCATCTTGCTTCCAGCACCTGGGATCCTCTGCTGTAAGTCTTGCTCTGCAAAGTGGTGCCAAATCGAGTCCTGGGCTCTTGGAAGTGAGTGTTTGGTGCTGCCACCCAAGAAACCAATGCATCAACTCCAAAGTGACTTCAGAACTGGTGCATTCCCTGCAAAACCAATGCATTGCCACTGCCTGCGTCAAAGTCATGGACACCGCTTGCTGAGTGTGCGACGCAACAACCTCGACTTACAACATGGGCCTGACTTTGCCGACACAGCCCCTTCAAATGACCATTGCTGTGTAAGTCTCGGACAATGCATTGCCGACGCCTTCAACTCCCTGGCGCAACTCCAACGCGTTCCCAGAACAGCATGTCTTCTAAATGACCCATTGTCTTTGGCCACTGTGGTTCGACATCGATGCCTCAGAACTGACACACAGCGCTCTTGACATCGACGCATCTATGATCTTGCCCGACTTTGGAACACACACATCGCCTAGCGACGCATCACCTCCTGATTTCAACCCACCGTCCCCAAGCATTGATGCATCCATGGTACTGTCAGCGGGTCTGCATGAATCCTATTTCCAGCCCATGCTCCATCACAGTCAGATTGAACTTTTGGATTTGCGCCGGTGAAGCACGACCAGCTAGCCCCCGTTGGAGCTTTTGACTTCTAAGGACTTCATTTTGATTTAATCTTGAAAACTTCATATCTTGAATTATTTTGTTGTATTTTTGACATTTTTGGTCTTGTTTTACTCGGATAAATATTTTCTATTTTTCTAACCAGGTGTGGTGTTCTTTTGTTGTGTTCTCACTGTGTTACTGAGTGTGTGTGATCAAATACTTGACACATTTCCTCTTTAGTTCAGCCTGACTGCTCTGAGCCATGCTACATGAGGGTGTGCACAGGTACAGTTTTAGTGTGTGCTAGACGTACCCTGACTAGGATTGTGGCGCCTTCATGGACAGGGTGCAGAAACCCAATTTCTAATACCAAATATTAGATTTGATCAGGATTTGATTTTAAATATATAAATTCTTGTTGAACACGCTACAAAAAAGTATAATTTTGGTGAGAGTTCTTAGGCCCTTGTAGTTATGTTAAAAGTGGTTCGAGTCTAACTCATCAAATTCGGAATTTCAAAAATCATTGCAGATCTATAAAGTATTTTAGTTTTGTATAGCCTGTAGTAAAAATTGTCTTAGGCCCAATTTAGAATTCACTTTTATCAAGTGTGATATGTATTGCAGCAATAAAAAAACAACACCAAAGTGTTACTCATTGGGCGGAATAAATATTGCCTGTCATGATTTGGGGGAATAGCAAACACATGTTGGTGTTTACCTAATTATTTGCCTAATTTTGGGAGATTTTTTCTTTTATTAAGTTGCTGAATGTAATAATCTTTTTATTTTCGATTACGTTCATCTTGTGGGTCAGAGTAAAAGATGGCCAGCAAGAAGATGGAATGTATTCATTGCAACATTTTTATTCTATGGTACAGCACAAACAGATCAGGTGACGGTGACTAACCCAATGTGCCACTACCCAGCTGTAAATCTTGTTGCGAATGGAACTTACGGCCAGATTTATAGACGGACAGACAAGGTACGCTGACACAAAATTGGTGCCTCTGCTATCTCATTTCAGGGGGAGACTGGGAGCCCAAAGGAACTCTGGCAAGGTACTTAGACGACATCACTTTGCCCCCCACCCCGTGCACGCTTGAAGCACTGCTGCTTAACAAAACTGGCTCCCTGCACTGCTGTTTTTATGAATAGGGGGGGGCAATCTTGCAGCACTGTGCAAAACAGGCCCCCAGAAACAAAATCGAGCCTTCGGGGGAAATGCCCAGTGCCCTTGCCTTTGCTGCCAGAAAACTTACAGAACAACCTAGAGGAGGGGACGTCTTTGTTAGAGTGTCACACCACCCACTACATGTAGAGCAGATGGTTCTAGTGGTCCTAAACAGCATATAAATAGTAATGACCAACATAACATAGGAGAAAACTTCCAGGGTGTGAGCGTCATAACATTACTAACGAACACCACTTGGTAATGGACTTCCAATTAATGTTTTGAAATAAAAAACAAGAGAATTCACCTGCCTTAAGTTGAGATAGAGAAATGTGAGGCCAAACAAGCACCAGGAAATCGACACTTATAAAAGGTATACCGTTATTCTTCTTCCACATCTTGTTATAAGCATCTTATCTATGATGTAAGAAAGGAAATGGCTAGATCAGGTATTGATCTGCAACAACACTATGGGGAATATTCTCAAGGAGCTATCACCGAGTTAACAGCTCTTTATCGCAGCCAAACTCGCGATAAAGTTACCACCCCATTCCCAAGCCAGTGCTAACAGCCCAAATCACCAGTTTTCTGGCAATAGCATCCTCAAAAAACATCGCCACAGATGACCCTATGCAACTATCGCTAATGAGATGCAGAGTAGGCGTTCCCATGCAGAAAGCCGCGACAACACCACTCCACAACATTCTCAAGGACCAGCCAGATCGGCGATAAGATCACAAAACATACGATACGGCGCGTTAGCAGCAGGAAATTAACACCTGCTCTGACCTGGAGCAAAGTCGAACAACAACCGGCACCAGACAAGGGAGCACAGCCCATAGCCAAACATGAAGAACAACAGATGCCCCTGGGCAAATGAACATGCAGCCCGGAGCCCCAATAGGGCACCAACACCCACCGCCACCACCCCCAGGACCCCCCTGGACCCCCCCGCCCGGACCAGCACTAATATAGTAGACTACAATGGCTCTGTCAGAGAGCATCAATTGCTTTGTTGAGCACAATCATTAAAGATAATTTCGAACTATGGAAACTTATGCTCACTTAAAGTATCCAGCAGCATTGCAAATAAGACAGCTCAATGTACGCAGCAAACCCAAGAAAACAAGTATCAGAACACCAAGAAAAAACTCAAAAGTACTTGCTATAAAAATTATTATTATCAAATTTTCAATATTTTCATCATTAGTACAGGCTATCCATGGAGGACAAATTACGAAAGTGACAAGTGTTGCAAAGTGACATCCGCGCTCAGTGCAGGTGACAAAGTGCATATGTACTATTGTGAACCTATGTATAGATATATACAATTCTCAAAAGTGGTCAGGACAAAGAATATTGAAATCTTTCTGGTAAGGGCTAAAATGCTCCGAATTGGCACCCAGAGATCTCTAAGACTGAACCAAGTATGGATGACAAATAATTTTTACCAGTGAAATTAATTGCATGCAACTCATTAGCTGAGGAATACCTGACATTCGAGTTCAAAGAACCATGTGCTGGAGTTGGTCAAGGACCAGCCGTGCAAAGACAGATTTTTCATTGGCATACAGCAGCACAACCAATGCACAGATGCATAGCAGCCTCGTTTTTTAAACTGCCCAGATCTCCGCACAATGCTGGATGTTTAGATAACTGGACCATCCAATAGTGCCACTCAATGCACAGGTAGCAAACAAGATGCGAATGAACAACGTGCAATGCCACAAATTAATTAAAGCAAATAAACGCTCAAGAAAACAGTATTGCCCCAACACCAATCCCAATAATTAAAAATAATGCATAATGGAATGGTAAAGGTGACGCTTCTACAGGAGCTTGCTGTAAAGAAAGCAAAACAGATGCTCAGCAGCCTTGTTCTTGCGGTTCTCTGCTCGTGCTGAGAAGGTCAGAAAACTAGACCGCTGAATAATCCAACTCTACACAGAGGAAGTGCCAACAAGATGTGACTAAACAAAGGGCAACGCCATTTTGCAGAATCACGTTTTTGTTGTTGTTAAAGGAACACAAATGTAGCATGTGTTTATCTAACGGGTTCAGAGTATGAGCAAGATAGCAAGAAGCCGGAATGCTTTTTATGTAATGTTCTTTGTTGGACCGCAGGTGTGAAAGATTGATTACTGTGCCATTTACTTGCCAGGGAGTTTCCTGCCTGGTTGTATATCTTCTAGGAAACAAAATATAATGGCGCTTCTACTTCTCAGGCAGAACCTTTTTATTATGAATTGAAGGATGAATGTATGAATATATTGGTTGGTATTTCTATTGCCTAAAGTTAGCTTAAACAGTCAGAATTACAGAGAATTGGGCAAATGCGGACTAGAATAAAAGTGGCTCGTTTGCTGGGTGTGTCGTTTTTAGGTCTTGCTGAGCCCAGCGCATGTGCTGGCTCGGAGAGACATTTTGTATGTGCGTTTTCAAAGTGCTGCTGGCTGGCCTAGCGCTTGCGTTCATGCGACCGTGCTCGCGCGAACCGCTAGCCTTCAGCAGCACTTTGAAAACTTGTGCGTCATTGCGATCACTTTCGCTTTCAGATTAGGTCTCGCTGAGCGCAGGGCATGCGCTGGCTCGGAGAGACATTTTGTATGTGCATTTTCATTTGCTGCTGGCTGGCCTAGCGCTTGCGTTCACGCAACCGTGCACGTGCGAACCTCTAGCCTTCAGCAGCACTTTGAAAACTCGTGCGTCTTCGCGATCGCGATCACTTTCGCTTTCAGAGCGATCCACATTTTGGAGGTGAATTTTCAAAGTGCTGCTGGCTGGCCTAGCGCTTGCGTTCACGCGAGCGTGCACGCGCCAGCAGCACTTTGAAAACTCGTGCTTTAGCTGCCGCGCGGCCAATGCTTGTTTTTTCCTCGTGGTCACTTGAGGGTGCAGTAAAATTATTGTATACAGAACTAATAACGAAATATGGGTGTGTCTCTCTTGCATGTAAAGTTTTGGAGTTTGCTGAATTTGTTCTTACTGGTACATGTCTTGCCTGACATTTCTATTTAAGACTTGTTAACACTTTTTTGTTTATCAATATAAAAATTTCAAAGTGTAAAGGTGTCTACGAAATGCTGTATTTTTTTTCAATGTTCGATCAAATTTTTTCAACGTACACTTTTTCGTGTAGGTAGGATTCTTTTAAAGAATTAGTATACTGTTACTGTTATTCACATTTTAAAAAATAAAGTACTGTTTATTCTAGATTTAAAGTTTTCTCAAACTTTTACTTTAATAACAATTAAATGCGCATTGAATGCGTTGATACGTGCTATGAAGTCAATTTAATGGTTGGCGTCTTGTGGCTTTGACTGCGAATGATTAAAAGGGAAACGTTTATGAGCTTCACTCACAGTGGAGAGATTGATCGGTTTGACTATCGAATGCAAGCTGGCTTGCTTGATGTCATTAAGTACTATTGTAGGGAGTGGCGATTATAACACCTGTTACTAAGGAATGTTTTAGATGTTCTTGTTTAACTTCGCTCTTCATCCCCTTTGACTTTGTGCGAACATCATGTTAATGTTTTGAGATCAAGTTTAAATGTGGCAAGTTTAACATTTGTTCACAGTAAATAATGGATTTTCACAGGTTATTTTACCACCATCACAGAACTCTGGTACATTGGTCTATTGACAACCGACATTCTCCATAAAACAAAATGTGGCTTTATATACCAAATCAAGCCAAGGGATTATATAATGGATATGTTTGTGCCCCTTTTACCACCGTAAAGCGAATGAATGGGAAAGCATTGGAATGTTTCTACCTTTGGAAGTGTTCACTGCCTTCTTTCCTTGGTAGTTGGATTTGTACAGAGATGCAGGCGTCTCCACCCATACTGAAAGCAGAAGTGAGTTAAAGATCTGAATCAGAGTGCACCGTTGGGAATGATGCATCCATTTGGGCTCTCCACAAAGGATCTAAAGCCATTGGCAGGTTTTTTCTTTCAGAGATTTTAAAACGTTTATAGGTCGCAAATGGCATTGTGCTTTTTTTCTTTATACATTTTATTGGATGGATTTAATCCTGGAAAATTGACTATTTGCTGTTGGATCTGCACTTCCCAACCCAGTAAGGGAGGTTACCAGTGTAGGTTTCCTAATTTACCCACAGTAGGTATCTTGATTTTTCTCCTTTCTAACTCCTCTAACCAATACATTTCATTTTATGCATTGTAAAGTTGCTCAGAATTTTATCTGAGAAGTGAGCTCCTATAGCGCCCACTCATTTCATTATTGGTTATACGTTTTTGCTGATTAAACAATAGCCTACCTACTTCATGCAACAAAGTTCTTTTTAATAAATGGCGCTGATAATGATTACAATTTAATGTATAATTTTTAATAATGGTCCATATGGCAAACGTGTTGAGAAATAAATAATTTGTGGCTTGAAAGCATTTAGGAGAGATTAACTAAACATTGGTTGAAGAGAAGCAATCACTTATTCCTCTCATTTGGAAGGTGATGGATTGAGTTGGAAAGTAAGATTCTGAGGGTTGAAGCCCTTCAATGAAGGTGTCCCTTTTTAACCTGGTGATGGACCATATACCTGTTTCTCTGTATGATTACTCGCTTTGATCTGCCTCAGCTCTCTGTAGTCTTACCCTGGCTCGGTGGCCCAGTTGCTGCATAAATACAATTTCTCCACAAAATATGTTTTTAAGTTGAGGACAACTTCATCGGATTCTGCTGATAGTTTTCTAGATGCTAGAAGCTGTATGAAACACCATCACTATTGAAAAGTAGTACTATCCCATATGTATGCTGTTTACAAGATTTCAACTCTGGGTACCTTATTACAAGGATGATAGTTTAGTTGCCAGTCTACGGGGAGGAAACACTGAAAAGCTTTGCTTTAAAAAAAATTCTAAGCAAAAATAAGCATTTTTTTCTAAACTAAAGACGTACCCTTATGAAAGCCTACTGCTCTTGCAGTGCCCACACCCTGCTCTGTTTCAGGTAAAATGAAAGGTGCCAGCCTCCATTTTTGTTTTTTGCATTTAACAAACTGGGATTGCATTTCTTAGGCAGGTAAACCACATTTATAAGAAACTAGTTTCAAAATAGATTAATTTGCTATATGGAATTGCAACCTCTCAATTTGTATGCTGTGAAAATACTTGAGAGCCCCCCCACCCCCTCCAAAATTACATCATAAAAGGAGTGGTCATGAACTGCGACAGTTCTTAGCGCTTTTTTACCAGGAACTGTTGCTGCTTGGAAAATGGTGTCTGAACTTCAGGTTGTAACTGAACTGAATGTGGGGTACCCCATGGAGTTTTGTCTAAAAGGAAACTCTCCCAAAATTTTTTGTTTATAGGCATTGTACCTTGCACTGCAGAATCAATTTCTTGGTGTTGAGATTTGTGGATTTCAGCAGGTAGTTTTCCATGTCAGACTGACTGGGGACCCACCGCTATAAGTGTTAAATATACTCCGTATTGGTCCCTTCACGTTGTAATTCTAATGCTGTCTGTCCTCCAACCCACAAAGGATGTGTATAGGCATGTACTTTAGCCCACCATATGTAGTATATGTGGTGGTGTTACAGGGTTGAGGAATTCCAATAGCCTGACACCCAGGCCAAAGGGGAAACTGACTTTGTGGATAAAGAACACAGATGTTCTGTTATCCCCTGTATACATGCCCAGGCTATATTGTTTTGGAGTCAAGAAAAACAAGTTTTCAGGTTTATTCTGTTCTTTAGGCAAGTAGGCCCAAACCCCTGCATCACAATCCCTTTGGCTGTCAGTTTACAGTACCACTTTATGGATCTGTGTGAGAGCATTATCCACAACTAAAGTAAGATTTGTATTCATATGTATACGCTTTTTAAACTTGTATATATGGTTCAGTAATGCTAAGCCTTTATTATCAGGGTGAGCACGCTAAAGAAACACAGGGAGCTTGGCTTGCATTACTGACTGTCGTTCTCGTAGGAACATGAGTTCACATATTTGCAAAAGTTTAGCACTTTGAGGCTACTTAAAATGCTCCCTGATTAGATGCAAATGGGTGCAAAAGCTTTGGAAGCCAAATTGATGATTTGCTCTCAAAACCAAATCTACACAAATTGAGCCAGGGAAAAATGTTTTGATAAACTATTAAGCAATTGAAGGTACCGTTTCTTTGAAGCATCATCTAGTAAAGCCTGTTAGATAAAATCCAATATTTCTAGTAAAGATTAATAATGGCGAATCGGTGTAAAATCAATTTCAGCAAGATTGCGAAACACTCAAACAAGCATTGGCAAACCCAATAGGTCTGGCATACAGTGACAGCCTTTGTTAGAGTGTGCATTGATATGGTTTTTGTAAAACATTATTGTTGTGGGGGCTCTCCTTCACTCACCAATATACAAAACAAGCATTGGCATAGCCAATAGGTCTCGCTTTTGGGACCTTATAAGTGCTTAGCCATGCAACAGTTGATGTTGTTGCACCAAGGATATTGTGCTGCATAACTTAACACTTATAAGGTCCCAAAGGCGAGACCTATTGGCTATGTCAATGCTTGTTTAGGGTGAGGACAAGAGACTGGTGCTGCATTTTGGGTTGAAGGTTGAAGTAACACTGTTGCGCGTCTTGATTAGCTGTCACTAATAGATAACATGAAGCCTTTCTAACACAGGATTTGTCATTATGTACAGATGTGAGAAGGTAGTCTTTTCTAGACTGCTTTTTAGGTAGACCTTGCAAGATAGTGGGCATGTTTTCGAAATACACACACATATTGTATTGGCATGCAAAATGTAGTTTGTAGATGGCCGAACTGCTTCATTGTTGGGGTGTGAGAAACTTTCTTCAGTTAGGTGGTGCACAGGTATATATATTTTCAAGTATTTCATGCTTGATCAGTAAACTTAAATATATGCAGAGAAGCATAAATGTTGTTTACGGAGCGATAAATACGTAGGCATGAAGATATTTCACTGAATCATAACCTGAACTTCTTTATATGGAGATCGTCCTTATGGGTGAGACAGATATCTCATTAGTTTATTTTTTTCATTTCAAATCAATATAAAAATGCTCAATTGTGAGTTCACCTGAGGAGTCTATCCAAGTCAGATAAAACGGTCTGAATAGACGTAAATTATTGATCACCATCCCATTTAATTGGTTGTGGGACTCCATAGTTAGGGGTGTCAAAAATGGAACCACAATTTTACTTTAAGCCACCTTTCATTAAGGAATCTTATAATAACAGCTCTTATTCTCTTGTAGGTGAGGACAACATGAATATTGCCCCCCCTCTTTTACTCTGAGAGGTGAATCAGTGGCGTCACTAGGGGGATGCGGGGGGTGCGGACCGCACCGGGTGACACCAGCACACGTGGTGACACCAATCTTGTTACGCTGTGTTGGCTGCTGGCCAAACTTTGCAGCCTCGCCTCTGCCATTAAATGGGCCCTCCAGTCCTTTCAAAATCACCTTCTGGTTCGCTCCAATGTGGACTTCCTCTCTCGCACTCCGGTGGACTCTTGGCCTGGTAGGGGAGTACTGTAAGCCAGGAAAAGGCCTTGGGGGTTTGTGGCGGTGCCCTGGGGGCACCAAGGAGTCCTGCTTCCTGGTCTCTTCCTCTGTTGCCGGTGTAATACTTCCGGTGCAAGGGGGAGGAGGGAGTTTAAATTCCGATGGCGCGGAACTGCGGAGGGGAACTCAGCTGTAAGGAGGTGAAAGCAAGAGAGCAGAGGAGGATTACACGGAGGATGCGGTAGCGGACGCTACAGAGGAGAAAGTGGTGGGAGAACAGCCAGCGTGACCAGAGGCCATCGGATCCAGAAGGGACACCCTGACCAAGGACGTGGATGAACGGGAGGTTTGCAGGAGCCAGGATGACCACCGGGAAGGCGTGCCGGACGAGGGGGCCTTAGCTCTATCACAGAGGAGGTCCATGGGGTAAGTCGTGAGGGGGTGACACCATGAGTTACCCACACTGGGTGACACCAACCCTAGTGACGCCCCTGAGGTGAATTCAGCTCTACATGGGACAAACAGCTACTTGAAGGTCGCCATGCTTGCTCTGTAGCAGCTTTTCCTCTTCCCTGTTAAAGAGGAAAAGTAAACCCGAAGGAACAGAACAGTAGAAAAAACCTTTCTAAGCATGTGAAACCTATTATTTCCTCATTGACAAGGAAAGGGAGGGACAGGCGTATTTATCTAGTTTTGCTTTAGATACGTGCATGTTAAATAATGAATGTATTGATAATCAAATATGCTGATACTACTTTTGCATAAGGGTTTCCACTACTATTGTACTATGTGAATCCTTTTGAGGACTGGTTTTGAAGATTGCACTCAAGTCACCAGGCTGATTTTAAATAAGCTGGCTGTGCAATCATCCTCTAGTGACTTGTGTTACATATGATCTCTTAGTCCTGAAGAAGTCGCGGGACTTGACACCCGAATAGTGCCGAAACACTTGTTGGCTCAGATTGGTGCATCTGTGAAAGGAGAAGAATAAAGAAATTGACATTTCTGTCGACATGGACTTATAATTTACTTTCTGAAAGACATTAAGCATGTGCTGGGGAATTGGATGTTCTATCTAGGTGGTCTAGGCCACGTTACAGGGAGAGGGGTGGTTCTGCCTACCTCATGAGCACCGTGTCATAGATACTTGGTACTAAGAGAAGGTGTACTTCCCCTAGGAGCACCATCACCCTGACAGTAAACCACGCTACGATTAAGGATAGCTTCGCAATAAGCACTGGCACATTTCACTGTAGATGAGTTTTGGGTGGTGTGATTCACACTGAACAATGCCTGCTTAAGGAGCAGGTAGCCACAAAATGCTCCCACTGCTGGCCTGCATTGGCACATATTGCCTGCCAGGGGAGAATTTTGATTGACTGGCCAGCTCCAAAGGTTTGAGCCAGGGGCTAATGTTCTTTCAGGGTCTAATAGCTGAACAAACAATGTTATGTTCAAATTGCAATCTTAGCACATTTGTTCTCATTAGAAGAGAAACCTCAAAGATGACTGAAATCCAATGGTTTATGACGTGGCTTTGTGGGAATGCTAAAGCTCTGTCTTACACCTAACCATTCCAGTCATATGAGGCAAATTATTGATGTTGCCCAGGGGTCTGCAATTCAAGCGAGATTAGAAGAACAGTCTTCGCATTGATACTCCTGCTTATTTGTTAGGATCTGAACTACATTCCCCGCCGGAGCAGAATGCCTCCCTGAAGCCTCATCTCTGCAGCTCTACATCTGTGCAGCCACCCAGCACATAGGCTCGGAGAAGCCCAGTGGACACAGAGAATAGGTACAGCGCCACATGGAAGGAGATCCTACAAGACAAACAACACGTGTAAGAGATTATTATAGTGATTACTTAGCATGACACAAATATTTAACTTGTTACAAATTAACACTAATAATCCACTCCCACAGTCCTGCCTGCAAAAGAAGAGATACAGCCTAACACAGAAATACACATGTGAATCATGCCAAGAAAGTTCTGTATAATACCGAAGCGAAGTTTCTAATATTTAGAAATTAAAACCCGAACCAGCAGAGCTATCTTGTCCATTATTTCAAAATATCAACTGTAACTGTCCTCTCAGTGGATCCCTGCTCCAAATTAAACATTTATGTCGAATTTAGTAATGGGTGCCTTTTTGCTCCTTTGTCTTTTGTTCATCAATTATAAATGATAGCGCTTTATATCTCTCCAGAGCTTTAAAGAATCTCAAAGCCCGGTGACCTTTCATAAAGTGCACCATATCACGGAAGATATAAAAGTAAATATCACTGCAATTGTAAATCAAAATAATTAGTGGGTAAACCTAAATTATTCCTCTTGTTTGAAAGCAAGAATTGCCTTACCCACGTCCCAATATCAATGCTTTTTAAAAAGATATTTTATGATAATCTGAAATTCAAAGAAACAGATTTGCCGAATATTTCTTCTCTCTCTGCAACATTCGATTGACGTAATTCCCCGTGTTTTGTCCGCTGCATCCCCTCAGCCTTTTTCACCCTGCTGCTCTTTAGGAGCCAATAGAGAGCACAGGAAGGAGGCATGTGGGGGATTGTTTTTTTACTCTAGCTCAGGCCACAAGGGCTATTGGAGCATATATTTTCTCCCAGTATTATAAGAATACCACCATTAGGCCCCTTGTACCATGTACGCCCACAAATTAGCTGCTGTAAATTCCTATAATTGTAACTGCTGAAAAAATTCCCTCTGTTTCTCGAACAATTCTGGAAACAGATAGGGGCATATCAACAAGGGCTTTATCTCTGCTTTTTTGGCTTTAAAAGCCAAAAAAGCAGAGATAAAACTAGCACCCTATCAACAACAGGGTGCTAACATGCAAATTCGCATGTTAGCACCCTTTTACTCTACGCTTCCCCTTGCATCTCTAATGAGATGCAAAGGGGGCGTTCCAGAGTAAAATAATAGGAGAAATGTCTCTAAGCGACATTTCTCCTATTATCAAGAATATCGCTAACCCTGTTAGAGACAAAAAAAGCAGCGCTAACCGTGGTTAACGCTGCTTTTTTACGTCTGGTATTTTTCTGACTTAGCCATGATATCCTATGGAAGGAGGATATCATGGCTAAGTTTGTCTGTCCCTATCAACAAGCTAACGTGAGATTATCGCTGGGTTTCCAGCGATAATCTCACGTTAGCCACTTAGCACCAGGATTTTTATCGCTATTGAGATAAGCGTTGCTAATAGCACGCTATCTCAGCGATAAAAATCGGCGCTAGCCGGCGATAATTATCCGAGCGCTAAGTGCGCTCAGCGATAATTATCGCCGGTTGTTGTTGATATGCCCCATAGATTTGCGTCTGTTGTGCCATTGGCTCTCTGAAAACTCCAGACAAGGGTCCTGCTAGACAGTGATAGTTCTTTCCCTAAATTAATAATTACAGTCTTGATCCTCCCTCCAGCCGTGCGCCAGTCACGTTGCACTGCTGAACCATTCCCCAAGCGCTGAAGCTGGGCAGGGAGGCAGGGGTTACACAAGCCCAGTGACGCAGCGTAAGAGCTGATCATTCTTTACACGCCATAAAAAACGATTATGACAACGAAATTCTACTGTACACTTTTCACACTCGAGAAAAATAGATCCAGCACAGTAAAAGTATTCCTGATTATATAGGAATGGATTTGAATAATGAATTTAACAAGTGTATTAACTGATTACCATATTACTTTAACAAAGGTGTTATGGAAGATTATTGAAGGAAAAGTTTTGTATGATGCAAAATAGACAATTAATATGAAGCAGTATATCTATGTAAAAAATGAATCTTACACATAACTGTGCAAACATTAATGATCAAACTTAGCTTCTCTGATGCCTTCATTTTAATGCACCATAGCAAATCAAAAACTGGTGCAAATTCAAATTGTTACATTGTATATGAGTGAAAATTTCAACATAAATGCTTGATATTATTAGAGTTTTAGATTTACTAAAACAATTTTATTATAATGATTTTTAAGAATAGTATGCACATATGTACTTATGAAATTGTGGTGGTAGGCAATAAAGTTGAACATTTTAATTCAATAATCAGTGACAAAGGTTACAATTATTTCCTCACATGATATGCTTGATTTATTTAATTATTCTTGAACTTAATTATAGGTTTATGTTTCTAAAAAAGATATGATGACTTTAACATAAAATAAATTGCCTTTTTTTCTTAGGCTGCATTATTTCATAGCCATGTAATGGACTTTTGTTATATTTCCTCAAATATTGCTTTATTTGCCCTCTTTATGCACAGCATTTTAAAATCAATTAACAATTTTTCCGTACTTCATTGTCAGTAAATTGATGGGAACTTGACCCTTCAACCAAATACATGAAGAGCATAAAGTAAATTAGCTCTTTGTCAACTAAAGTGTGATGACTGAATGGACAGTCGTTTCTCATGAGCAACCCGGGAAAATTTGTCGGCGTATCAACTTTGTACCTGATGAGCTGAAGGATGACCACATGATGGCGAGACCATTGAATGGTGACAACTTAAACACCTTACACTGGTTGCCAATTGAGAAGCAAATTAGATTTAAGGCATTGTGTATGACATTTAAGGTCTTACAGAACTCGGGTCCCACTTACCTAATTAAATGATTCCAATGGCATATACCGGTTCGCCCACTTCGCTTGGCCTCTTTGAAGCTGGTGAGGGTACCATCCTCCCGCCTTCAGAGAGGGGGTGGCAAAAGCTTGTAATATCGCCACTAGATGGTGCAACAAGCTACCTCGGCATTAAAAAAATTCCACCGATCTTCTGTATTTTAGAAAGGGATTGAAGACATGGCTTTACACAATGTAATTTGGTAAGCAGTGGTTCCTACATCACGCAGATGCTCTGTGGGCTACCTCCACAAGCGCCTAGACGCCCCCGGGTAATAGTGCGCTATATAAATAAATAAATAAATAAATAAATGTCACAGATGGACAATTTGGATTTTAAAACATAACTTTCCTAGGAGGAGTCTTTTTTTTCCATATCCTCCAGAGCCTCCAGGTCCGCACCTTTTTCCTATTTTTCTCCATCCTCCATTGCTGGCTGCCTGACTGATAACCTTTTCATGCCTTTGCCTTTTTCCTCTTGCTGATGAACTTACCTGCTGGATGATTTGGAGCTGTCTGGTGAGAGACCAGACTTGAACGTTTGCGATTATTGCTCCATTCCCCTTGCCAATGCCCATGGCCTTTCATTTAGTGGACTTTAACCTGATCCTTTTGCCCATGTCAAGAGAACTCTTTTGAACTATCCTCCTGCCTTTGTTGGTGGTAGAAATTTCTAACCTGAACCACCCTCTTTATGGATCCTTTTATTTAGCAATATATTTATTTTGGTTAAATGTGCAGTTTTATACTACTTGCTTTAAAACTCGTGACTGAAATGCTTAAACTGTTACTGATATGCATTGATTTTGGATCTTTAATACAATAATTAAATTATCTAAGGTTTGTCTAAATCTTTTAATGTATGTGTCTTAATGTTCTTTTCATAGAAACTGTGCTTACAATTATCTGATTTCTAATTCATGATAGAGAGAGTCATAGTCTGAGAGTAGTGTACTTAAATTCAAACTTTAATTTGTGAGTTGGCTACAAATTATTGGTCCTCATCAGACGACCAACAGTTCTCAACCTTCACTGGGGTGAAGAAAGGTCCATCAGAGAAACATTGCCTCTGTGGGTGAAGCACAGAAATGAGAGAAGTGGCTACATTAGTGGATTTGCTGTTGGACCCAGAACCAAAAAGCTTCCGCTGCAACAAATCATGGTAGCAAAGGATGGTTATGATCTAGCAACATGAAGAATTTAGGGTGCCCAAAATAGATGTCCCCTGTCCCGCCAAAAAGCCCAAAACCTCATGATTTACAGAAGGATTGAAGGAGTATTGACAGAGTCAAGACAACATGTAGCAGCAAAGCAGTGTGAGTATTAATAAGGATGTCAAGGCGATTGCTTTGGCTTAAATTGTGGTGTTTTAAAATGGTTGTGTGATGTTCTGCGAAGTTGGAAAAGTTGTGTGGATGTTTTGCTTAATGCAAAATAGTTGAAATTGTTATCGGGTCTGTCATGGCCCAAGATCCTGGGATACACATCTACGTGGTGATCTCAGTGTAGAAAATACTTAATAAGTTGTCTGCTGTGTTTGTTCTGAGACATCGCCAGCAACATCGTGGGGATAGGGCCTTTCTTTAATGTCTAAGTGATAAGCGGTTCTTATAGCTGATCTCCAGTGTGTAAGGAATAACTGTATCAATTAGAGTTAGATTTCACTGGTCAAGGTATCATTTGAGGTGAATGATAAAGATAGGTATAGAAATCATAATATTTTGTATTACCTTTTGAGTAACAGACATTTATTTCCTTTAGTGGCGCAGACAGATTTGATTGATGAAATCACTTGCATATAATATTGTGTATTTGCTTAGAAAACGCCCCATAGAAATTTGTAAAGTAGGGTGAGCTGCTGCAATGAGTGAGATTTATGTCATTGTGTGTCATGCTGTGATTGGTTGTTTGATGTAAAGTCACGCTGACATTGGTTGAATACGTCAAAAAAGGTTACACTGTTATTGGTTGGGATTGCCGACTAGAGAATTAGGGGGGAATTTAATTTCCTGGTTTTTGTGGAAAACATTTGTGAAATACGAAATTGAATAAAAATAAAATTCTTCAAAGCTTTACGTAAATATTAAAAGGAGATGTGACCATACCTATTAGAGTAGAAGAAGATGTACCACCTGAGGTTAACCCCAGATATACCAAATTGATGGGAAGAGGATTACATCAATGTATTTGGCTTAAACAATGGCCCCATTTACAGAGAAAGACAAGTTCCTACAGTTTCCTCATTACGGGATATTTAATTTGAGAATCATTGAGAATTTAAGGAGAAAATTATACGATTAAGACATTAAATACTTGGGAACATATAGCTCATCAAAAAGAGAAAGAAAAATATCAAGGAATGCATTAGAGAACCATATATCATTATAGATCAGAATGCAGAAGCTAGATGGGATGCACAACAGAAAATATGGAGAATATATTTTATTCAGGGAACAAGAATGTATCCTTTGGTAACCGTAGATGAAGACATTAAGGAAAAATGAAAAGAGAAGTGGAAACATATTTAGACAGAAAAGAGTGATGCTGAAGCAGAAGGGGAAAGCAGTGACATAGATGATGATTTTTTGAATGACTTCTTGAATTGTCCACCACCATACAATGAATCTCAATGTGAGGGTTTGACAAATAGATACAGCTGAAATTCCAAATACCCCTGTTATGCCTGAAATACCAAAAAAGACGCACTTGTTTCTCCTGTTGGGGGAGAACAGAAATAACAGCTCCATTGAACCCATTTGATTTAAATGATTCAGATGCTTAAACTGTTCATGTTACTATTGGTCCTGGTGTACTTTTTTATAAATCTGGGTCACAGTTAAATACTGCTCATTTTATACCTGCTGGAGTAAATATTGCATGTGGTAATCCACTAAATTTCATGAAGAGATCTTTTGCCTCAGACGACTATGGTTCCAACTTGAAACAATTCTACAGGTACTACGAGTACAGGTTTCAAATTAAATCAGACACAATTTGCCCCTTACTAGCAGAATGGTTCAGAGGTTAACACCTTTTTATCTCCCAGAACAAGTGAGCCTTTTGAAATAAGCTGCAATGCTTCTGAAACTTCTGTGCCCATGGACATTTACGTTTCTGATGAATCCGCATTAAACATGCAACCTGAAACAAGTATAAATTTGACCAATTGAGATTTGCATTTGAATACTACAAGAGAACAATCAGGGTCTTCTCCTCAAGAATTATTAATCAAAATCCTGAAACTATTTCAGTCCCAGGAAAGGGCATTATATGTGGCCAAGCTAAAGCTAAAGGTAGAGTTAGAAGAAAAGAATTTGGAAACTCTTAGTCCATTTCGATTACATACCTATCAGGAGGAGAAACTGTTGGTTCTCCGTAAACACATTACCCGATTAGCTACACAGACACATGAGAAGCTGATTTAATTGGCTCAAAAATATGAAATTGATCTTCAGAGATCAAAGGTTTGGAATAAGGACATATAGATTAAACTTTAGTGACAGAGAGTTTGCTAAAATGAGACCAGCTGGAATAAAATTACAGATTAAGGAACAGATGACACTGATGAAGAGATGGAGCGAGAGAGAGACATGGGAAGGTAGATGGTGGAAACCCAGAAAGTTAGAATGCAGACACCTCCAGCTGTTAACGACGTTGAAGATGGAGAAATACTGATGCCTCCTATGAAGGAAATACTTGATGGAGGATATGTACATGTGCCTTGGACTAGGTCTAATATTTTCTCATTCATAAATTAGTTCCAGAAATTGAGAGAAAATCCTGTGGCATGGTAGAGGCAGATCAAAGGGTTTGTTAAAAATTCAAATGTTTTCTGGATTGAATTGAATACCTTGTTTGACATTGTGGTTCCAGGTGACATATGGACTGAGGGGCAGATTTACAAGCCCCTTGTGCCTCATTTACGCCGCCGTTGCGTCACTTTTGTGACGCAGCGGCGGCGCAAATCCTGAGGCATGGTGCAGGGTACTTACAACGTGATGCATCTGGGAGATGCATCACATTGTAAAACCCTGCGCCACATGAAGGCATTCCTGCGTGGGGGGGCGTTCCGGCACAGGAACGCCTCCTAAAAGTGGCTGAGTGAAATCTACAAGATTTCACTCAGTCACTTTTAGGCCCATGCTTCGTCAAAACCCTGTGCCTGCCTGAAGCAGGCGTAAGGATTGATGCAGCATTAACAAGATAGGGCCCCCAGAGCATTGCTGGAGCTGCGTCGCGCTTGCGACGCAACTCCAGCAATGCGCCACTTTTACGGCACAGATGCGTCACGCATCTGTGCCGTTTTTGCCCCATGGTGCGCCGCATTGTAAATGCGGCGCATCCATGGTGGCGGAGCTGTGGTGCACAATAACTGGCGCATCCCTGCTGATATGCAGGGATGCGCCAGTTATTGTAAATGTGCCCCTGAGTGTAAAAGTTCTGTGGAATGGCCTCCTACAGAACCAGATGGGGTCCTAAAACAGGCACCCTATTTCCGGTGGTATTAAAGAAATACCAACAGGTAATACATCACCTGAAAATCAAGATTTCTCCTCAAGAGATTGATTGGTTAAAGATTGACATAATGACCCAAGAAATGGAAGAATCAGGTTATGCCTATTTTGGGATATTGATACAGATTTTCAGTACAGTACGGTGGAATGGAAAACATGTCTGAGAAAGATATGGAACATTTTGTTTATAAATTTGTGAATGGTTTGTGACCCGAGATACTGCAGAGACAAAATTGAGGTGAAACACAAGAAGTTGAAAAAGAAGTTAATGGTTGCGCAAATGTAAGCTGTGCAGAAAGATCAACATCAGTCAGGTTTTGAAAACACAGTTTCAGTATAGGGAGGATATAATCAAGTTCCAATGATGCAAGGTTTCAATGGTTTTCAGCAGCAGAATCTTTAGATACATGATAAAGGTTGTTGTATTTCAGTAGATTCTAGAATGGGTGTTGATGCATCAGCTTTGAAGAAAACAAATCCTTGTCAGATGTGCTAAAAATTTGGACATTAGAATCACAAGTGTAGGTTTAATGTTGGAAATCAAATACAGAATTAAGGATATGCACGGTCTCAGGGAAATAACATGGTTCAGACTCAACAAACAAAAAGACAGAGGGGGATATTCCCAAGGAACTATCGCTGAGTTAACAGCACTTTATCGCAGCCAAAGCTGTGATAAAATTATTGCCCCAATCACAAGCTGGTGTTAACAGTCCACAGCACCAGTTTACCCGCGATAGCAGCCGCAAAAAACATCGCCACAGATGACCCCCGCAACTATCGCTAATGAGATGCAGAGTAGGCCTTCCCGTGCAAAAAGCCGTGTCAACACTAATCCTCAACTTTCACAACGACAAGCTAGAACTGCAATAAGAACAGAAAACAGGCAATAAGGTGCGTTAGCAGCAGGAAAATAACACCTGCTCTGACCTGGTGCAAAATCAGACCACAGCCTGCACCATAAAAGGGAGCGCAGCCCACAGCCACATCGGAAGGGCAACAGATGCCACAGAGCCACTGGTCATGCGGCCTGGACACCCAAGAGGGCCACAATACCCACCGCCACCACCCCAGGACCCCAAACCCCACCCGGAACCCCCCCCGGACTACCACAGAGGCTGCGCAGACAAAGACAGCGGACCCCCAGGAAACGCACCAGCCTCACAGACCCAACACCTGACAATGTCATTGCCCACTACAGGCACAAAAGGACAACCATCCTACGCATCCTGACCAACATCGCTCAACAGGCCAACGGCAACAACACAGCGGACAACCAACAACCCATCCCACACAAAGCTGCTGGCTGTGCTGCACCTGTTGGCCCCTGGTACCCCCCAACCAACACCCATCAGAGTTGGAGGAGTCTCACAGCCAGCCACATCCAAGTCCCTCACACCTGTCCTGGACATCACCCTCAGCCAGGTACCCCAGTCCCTATATGTCCAACACAATGCGCAGGATCTGCTGGAGACCAAGAAAGGACCATACGCCATAGCTGGATGCACGCACGTGTTGGGGACAATCCACAGCACACATGTCATACCTGTGCCCCCTGGTGACACAGCACACAATCACCGCAACAGAAAGCACACGTCTCACATCAATGTTCAGGCAACATCCGAACACCTTGGAACCTTCACCAATCTCACCTCCAAATACCCAGCCAAGTCCAGCAGCAACCAGCATTCCCAGGATGGCACCAAGGGAAATGCACAGCGCCTTGGCAAGTTCCAAATGAACACCCCACTCACCTCAACTCCACAACCATTCAACTCACAACCCTGGCAATGCACACGTCACAAAATCACAACCAACATGCAAAACAACATGCCCACCCACCAGGCATAACAAAACAACTCACAATGGTAACCTGGGCAAGCCGTGAACATGAGCCATCAATGGCATGGCAACTCAGCCACACACTAGCCCAATGTGGGGAGAGGTGGCAACCAGGCATGTGTAAAGGATACAGGAGAACCATGATTGGGAAAGTACACAATGCCAAGAGTGGAGGAGATGTGCTGGACAGACCGCAGTATGCAGAACACACCCATATCCATGGCGACATACCCCTCTGGTGTATGGAGTGTAGTGGACAGTGGACGTAACCATGTCACCCCAGCCAGTGGGTGAGTTTGTGGAAATGTTGCCTGTTACGTCCCCCCCGTAAGCATGATCGGAGTGGGATGGCCTGCGTACGACAGGCCAACATAGGGGTGTGAATAAAAAGCACATAGCTCTGGGCGTGGTCCTTTTCCGTAAAGGACGTCTCTGCCAGGGCGGCGCCTCTCACCATGCCACGAGACCGATGCCGTCCTCGAGAGCGGAGTTGCCTGCGATCCTGTGCATCTGCCGTACCCTGGCCCGCTGGACCACGAACCCGTCAGGCCTGCCCCTGCACAGCCAGGCCACACTGATCACTTTCTGACACTGGCGTGTGTCAAGGAGGGCCCACCACGTGCCGGCGCAAGCCTCAAACCTGAGGCCCCTGACCTTGACAGCCTCTCAGACCATCACGTCCTTCACGACACAGGCCCGCTTTACTCCTTTCTCATTGACGTACTCTACTGCAGACTCTGGCCTACACCACGGTCAAGTAGGTCACACATTTGGAACTGAGTCTTGATTACATCATGGCAGTGAACATTATTTAAGGCAGAGTTCATATCACTATACTCCCTTCGATGGGGTGCATAGCATTACAACCACATTTGTCTGTGGGTCTACGCGGACTACTGCCCTCAGCCAATGAGCGCATGAGTAGGTCACAGAATTGGAACTGAACATCGATTATTCAAAGGCAGAATACATATCATTGCATGCAAGGCGAGGCGTAAGAGGATAACGCGTTGCAGTCCGGAGGGAAGAGGATCATCGTTACGGAGGTGACCAAACACTACCGACAACTGCCCTGGTGTCACTAACTCTGTGCATCGCGAGCCAATGACAGGTGGGTGTGAGCCACTGCTGACCACTGCCTCCGGCCTACACTGCGGTCCAGTAGGATACTGAGTCTTGATTTAGCGATGGCGGAGTTCATATTAGTGTACCGGCATCATCGCAGACTGCATTCCCTCTCAGCACTGGTGCCATTAAGTCTGTTCCCCGACATTCATGGACACTCTCTGGTCATACATTTGTGGCGTCTGAGTCTATGGACTAGGGGCTAGTTTTCATCCTCATGTAGCTGATACCGAATTGGTGGTGAAAACGAGGCTGCCGCTTTCCACTCAACCATTTGCTGCTTCTGGATAACATCAGACCTTCAGCATCATGCCCTGGAGGACACCTTCATCTGTCCTCCACAAGACTCTGCCAAATTAATTCGACATTGATGAGGACCCACTCACTGCGTGTGGACCTACCTCAGTGCACCTGAAGTCACCGTCCCATGGCAGGGTGCCTGCGCTGGCCGCTGTGCATCCGGGGCCACTAACTCTGTGCTGGTCAGGTCTGGGACCCCTTCTGCTGAGATTTTGGATGGCCTCTGAGGCACTGGCCTTAGGGTCACCAACACCATGTGTCTGTGGCCCTGCGCTGTCCGCTGCCTCCGGCCTCAACTGGGGTCCACCAGGGCTCACACACCCAATCGAGTCCTGACCGGCCCGGATGTCGCATCACCTCAGGAGGCACAGGCTACCACCGCCAGGACCACCTCCAACCGCCATCTGCCAGAGTCGAAACGGTGGTCCTGACAGACTTACGGAGTTGCTCACACCTGTTGTGGATGCCATCATCAGACTGATACCCTGCTAGGCACTCCAGGTGCCACTGAATCAGTGCACCGCAAGCCATCGTCCGTTGCTGATTGAGTTTTGTGCTGTGGAGAGGTTGTGCAGCGATGTCACCTCAGGCAGTGTGGGAGACCTAGGACATTGATGAGGAAGATGATGCAGGTGTAACACACCCCACTGCATCTGCATCAGGAATATCTCGAAGGGACATATTCCGAGACTTTTTCTTCACATGGGCACGCTCAACTGTAGTGCCCACACCTCAGTGCGCTGCAACTCACGGACACTTCTGTATGCTCATTGTGTGCCCTCTGGACTTGCTCAGGCTACCTCCATGATGCTCTGAAGTTGTCCCTGTGATGCTGGTGTTGTCTGTTTATGTATTAATTGTGTTAACTGCTGTATTTGTTGCCAGCACCAACAACTCCTTGAGGGCTGGCTTGCACCCACCCCACACACATCTAGCACAGGCGTCACTGTACATGTGGCCCTGCCAATAAAGGGGCCGGGCGCACGTGCCCGTAGCCAGTTCAACATAATGTCTGCGTGTGTCCCTGCAGTCTTGTTGTATGCATGGTGTCCCAGGGCCCTACGACATTACCTTGTGCTGTGTACAGCGGATGCAGGCATGTCACTGCAGGCATCGGATTAGAGCTTGGACATGTAGCTTTGTCGCACCCACTCAATTCGTAAGGGGAGTGGCCTGGGCCATAGTACGCAGAGCCAATGTGGGTGTGTGACTGATATGTGAGGGCCCCTGGGCATGGTTGTGTACTGTGAATGTGCATTTGCATGTGTCTCTATGGCAGTGTGGTCTCCTTTATGGGGTGTAGGTGGTCCCTGAAGGGTAATAGTCACAAACGTATGTGATCTAGTTCACCTTCCATAGGTTAGGAGCCCACCCACACCTGTTGGGGCACCTCCATTTGGCGTGCTGACACATGGCATTGGGGTGCCATGTGTGGGTGGGTGAAGTGTTGTGAGCCGGCTGTGCTTGTGGGTGCTTCCAGCTGTGTGGTCTGTTGCAGGCTCTGTGTTCTCCTTTAAGTAGTTTGGCTGGTGGGTTGGTGGTGGGTTGCATGGGATATCCATGGGCTGTTGTAGGGTGTCGGTGTCGAAGGTATGGTGGTCCTCTCCGGCATCACAGATGTGTTGTCTTCTGTGCTCTGCTCGAGGTGTTGAGTGCACCTCTGCAATGTGAAGGGGAGATGCATGTTGACATTGTGTTGACATGTATGTTGGTGCATTGTACTGGTTTACATGCAGACTGTATGACAATGTACATTGTGACTGTTTGTGAGGTGCTGGATTCTTCTGCGGGACAGTGCACATTTGGACTACATGACGGATGTGAGGTCGTACGCGTACATTTCCATTTTGCAGTTTCCAGCTCTGTCAGATGTAGTTGGCATGTTTCTGTGCATGTTCGGAGCCAGTTGTGTCCTCTGTTCTGCGTTGTCGTCAATGTGGGTTTTGCTGTTCTTGCTATGTGTGTGTGCTGCAGTGTGCCAAAGGGATCAGGGACATGATCCTGGGTGATTACGGGTGTTCAGTGTGCTACACCTCGTTGTGCATGTGTGCCATTGTGCCCATCTCCCCCGTCCCCCCAGTCCCTGGTTGTTTCTCACCACGTTGATGTTGTGCCAGGTCCTCTTGAGCTGTGTACGTGCTCCCTACACCTTGCACTGTCTCCACAATGGTGACTGTCGCCTTGGTTTCCTCCATCTCCTCCTGTGGCGCAGGACTGCCACCTCCTGTCGCCGTTGCAGCCTTCCTGTTGGCAGGGGGTTTGTGCCTGGTTTAGGTTGTCACATCATGCCAGCACCTCTTGGCCTCCTCGATTGGCCTCAACGGCACTCCAACTGCATTCCAGGTGGTCTACTTGTGGGTCAGTTGATAGTAGTGTTCTGTCACCTCCGTGACGCTGATCTGGGTTTGTTGTGGACTGCAACCTGTCTTCCTCTCCCTCTTCTCCTTGGCCTTCCCAGTCCCTGTTGTTCCTTGCTGGTGGTCTGTGGGGGTTGTGGGGTTCGCGTTGGCCTCTGCGCTGGGTCAGGGTGCATCCATGTTGCTACGTGCTTTGGCTTGTTTCTGGTGTGTTGTTTCTGTGGTTTTTATGGTGCATTTTCCCACCAGACACGTGGGATTTGCAGGCCTGTGGCTGGTTTTCGCAACATTTTGTACCGTGATTGGCCTCATCGCATGATTTTTTGTGTTCGTGTTTTGCATTTTTGCAGTGTGGCGTGGATTTTTGCACGCCCATTTGTCACATTATCTGGTGACTGTCGCACTCTACCTCCGCATTGTGAATACTTGGTTGGCACGGCGTAATTTTCCCGCGATGTTGAGAGTTGCGTTAAGCTACTCTTGCGGTAGTTATCACACGTTCATGCGAATATAACCCAGAGAGTTCAAAATCCTAATACATCCCACTCAATGCAGATACCACAAGCTCCAAGCAACCCCAGGCCTTCTGAGAGCAATTGGGTGTTGAGAGAGCAAAGATAGCAGCTAGGGACAGCTGTGAAATCTGTGCGGCACGTAACTCTTGCAGGTATCACTATCTGTCTAATCTTCTAATCTGCAAGTGTGTGAAATTCAAGAGGAACCCTGTTTGCCAAGAAATTGGGCAAGTTTAAACCTTGACGTACTCATTTTTTTGTGTGCGTGGAAGCAAGTGCCAATACAGTAAACTGAAACCAGTGCCGGTTGCGGAGAATTACTGTCGGCAAAATTGAGTTGCCAACTTGCTGCCGTTCAGGGGTCAGATTCAGGCCTGAGCAGCATGCTCGCCTTGGTATGATTTGTAGGAAGTGCATCTTACTAATACAGTGTTGGAAGGAGAATCGAAGTCGTTCTGGCACACGTGCAGGAATCGCAAGCTGGCATACGCCAAGGATTCTCTTGTTGAGGGTTCTTTGTTCTTCATTGACACGCACAAATCTCATTAGTGCGTCGTCAGGTGCTGTGCGAGAGTCATGGCCTTAGCAACTGATACTGCCAACAAGCACGTTTACGTGAGACGCATCGTCTCTGAGCATGACATATCTGAATACTGAATCTTGTTGGTACTGAAAGGCATGACATACCGAGAAAAGCGTGATGGAGCACGAAATTGCTTCAGAAGTCAGAGGAAGGAGTCTAGAGGGACAAAAAGGAAATAATGAAAAGGAGAAACTTACGGTGACTATTGTTTTTTTACCTCAATCAGCGGTGACTACATTATTTGTTTTCATTTGTTTTGTTGCTGCCAAGGTTAAAATTGAACATAACTGAACTTTCCTGTCATTATCAAAAGTGTGAACTGTGTATACTATATTTGTTGCACCAATAGGAGGGTAAAACATAACCATAATAGCTATGGATATGTCATCAATAATAGCTTCTCCAAAATGTTTACAAAATCCTGGAGTGCCTGGAATGGTATGGGAGGATTGGCTGGAATCCTTTGAAAATTATTTAGAAGTGATTGGGGCAAAGATTTTGTAGCTTCCTGTAAGGTAGCTTTATTGAAGCATAATTTAGGAGTAGAATGCAGGAAGGTTTTGAAAACTTGAGCTGCGAGGATGTAAGGGGGATAATGTTGATGAATAGACGGAAGTGAAAAAAGCCTTAGAGGAACATTTTTGGGGAAAAACAGCATTGTAGTAGAGAGGGACAGATGTTTCTCCAGAACACAACAACCAGGTGAATCTGTATAACAATATATTTCTGTATTAAGGACATTACCATTAACTTGCAGATTTAGAGTCCTAAATGAGGAAAGTATAAGAGATCAATTTATCAATAGAACAAGTAATGTCAAAATACAAGAAAGGGGGGTGCGAGGGTACCTGTACCCGGAAGCGGCCGGGCTAGGCCTGGTGCAGCCTGTGTGCGGGTCGCCTTAGCGCCTGTCTTCCTATCGATTTGGACAACAATAGAGGCTTGGACTCCCTACCTCTTGAAAGCCACTGGTGCTGTGAAAACAGATGAATACATCTGGTGGCGCCATATCCCTCTTCGCTGGGTCATTAAACAATCATCATCATTGAAAATGACTCGGGACAAACTACAGAAACAGAGCACCCTAGATCGATATACGGGACCTGTGCCGCAGGCGCCAGAATCATCGAGCTAAAGTTCTGCCGGCCCGTATAATGCTGCTTTGATGGTGGCGATACCCCAGTCTCGTGAGGCGGTGGAGGCAAAGATTGGAGAAGTGAGGTCGGATGTGGCCCTCATTCTTTAGGATCTCTGCAAAGCAGGGGATAGAATCACGGAGGCTGAAACTCACATCTCAACCGTGGAAAATACAGTCGCGTCCCTTCAGATGCTGATGACCTCTATGTAATCCATTAGGAAAGGGCTGGCGATCAGGGCGGAAGATGCCAAAGGGAGGGCACGGGAAACAATCTTCGCTTTGGGGTTTTTTCAGAGGGATACATTTTTCTATGTTTGGGGCCAGTTTCTTGGGGATCCCTTGGTATGGAGTTATGCCCTACTCCCGTTGGAGAAGAGGTGAGCACCTACCGTGACAGATGCTTCAGCTGTTTTGAGGAATTGGGTGGGGTGGGTGGGGAAGGGGTTGGGTTTGTTAAGTGTTATTCAAAATACAGTGTGTTACTCACTTATTGATATGGTCTATATGCCCTGTGACTGGCCGAATTTCCATTCTTCTCTTAGATACTCTGCACTGTGATGGACCCTGTTGGTAGGCTACATGTAGTCAGTTGTAACATACGGGTGGCACTGGATAAAATCAAGAGAGGTGCAGTCCTTCGACAGGCCAAACACACTGCAGCCGATGTCCTCTTACTGCAGAAGACCTATCTTATGGGTTCCAAGGCGCTAAGTCTTGCTCGTTTTGGCTATTTTCAGATTTTTCATGCAGTGTTTCCCAGAGGCTCCCGTAGGGTAGCAGTCTTTATTCACCACCGGGTTCCATATACACATACCAAAACATGGTCTGACCCCCACGGCAGGTACATTATTGTGACTGGAACACTGCATGGAGAGTCTGTTACACTGGGCAGTATCTATGCACCCTACCCCCTTTCTGACTCATTTGTAAAGCACCTGACGAACATACTGCTGGAGATACCTATGGGCCTCTCTATAATAGGTGGGGACTGGTCCGACACAGTGAATGTGGCTCAAGCTAGGTGGAGACCTCACGCCGCACCAGAAACTCTGAGAGATATGCGTCTGCAGACACTGGTGGGGGATATTGGATGGATGGACACATGGAGACACCTACACCAAATACGCAAGGCTATACATATTATTCAGCAGTCCACAACTCTTTCTCCCGGCTGGATTATATATTTATACCTAACACTTACTATTCTCGAATCGCTGCAACAGATACATTGCCCAGGGGTTTATTGGATCACTCTCCAGTGGTCCTGGCTTTATGACTGGGGGTGGCTCATCCCCCCTTTTGTCGGTGCATGTCGCTGTGGCATCTCCAAGACCAGCAATATAAATCACACATGTGTCAGACAATTATGGATTATTTTGCCGACAATCTGGGCATGTTGACTTCTGCAGCAAGTATTTGGAAGGCAATGAAGCCCACCATTAGGGGGGATGTCGCGTATTGTGCCGCTCAATGGAAGAAACGCAGGGAGGCATTGCTTGAGATTGAGGCCCAGCTACTGGAATTGGAGCGGGGTTGTAAAGGGGTGAACGGCGGGCAGACTCTGCTCCAACTGCTTCTTCTGCAACAAACCTATGCTGACACGCTGTGATGAGGTTAGACAGGCTTGGCTGGCTTCCCGCAGTAGAATTTATCAATAGGGCGATAAATCAAGTTCCCTACTGCACCGTTTGCGCCAGCAGGCCCTCTGCCCAATAAGTATACCGGGTATTCTCGGTAATGACGGCCGTACACTCACAGATCCTACTCAAATTGCTTCTAGATTTGCAACTTATTATGCAGAGCTCTATGCCCCTAATGACGCCCTACCGGAACCCTTGATTCATCCATATGTTGACGATCTGCCCCATAAGGCTATTTCAGATGTGGCACAGGTGGATCTTGATGCCCCGCTGATAATTGAGGAGCTGGGCGCTGCCCTGGTTGACTTACGCTCCGGTAAGGCACCAGGTCCGAACGGATTCCAGTGTGAGTTTTATAAATCATTCCAATCTCAATTCCTTCCTCATTATTTCGAAGTGATACATGTAGCCCTTGAGGAGGGGAGATTCCAGCCGGACTAGCAACATGCTGTAATAACGGTTTTTCACAAACCTGGCCGGCCTCCAGATCAGCATTGTTCATATCGCCCTATTTCATTGCAGAATGTGGAGGCCACATGATTGCCCAGAGCTTTGGCCAACCGTTTCCTACTCTATATATCGGAACTGGTTCACCCAGATCATGCCGGCTTTATGCCCCATCGGGCGAACAGTCACAATATTTGATGGGCACACAATGCAGTAGCGGCAATTGATCACCTGGGGGGCCTGGCGGCTTTATTGCTGGCCGACATAGATAGAGCTTTTGACTCGCTGGGATGGACCTATCTCTTTGCCCTTTTACAGAGCTTAAACATAGGACCACGACTCATGTCCTATATTAGACTATTATATACTGACCACTCGGCCTCAGTTAAAGTGGCCGGTGCAATATCGTATTCCTTCCCTATAGGTCATGGCACCCGGCAGGGGTAACCCCTCTCCCCGTATTTATTTGCCTTAGCTATGGAACCGCTAGCCTCATGGGTTTGAATCGATGCACAGGTGAGGGGCTTCGAATGGCCGGGGGGGTGGGATCAGATCGGATCGCCCTCTATGCGGACGATGTCCTGTTTTTCTTAATTGATCCACATCAGACGGGACCTCGTATTCTCCGCATTATGCACATTTATAGTCAGTATTCTGGCCTATCTATGAACGCTAAGAAATCAATTCTCTGGCCCATTTGCGGTGGCTCAGATATGGGCACCTGGACAGCAGAAGTAACGCTGGCCACAACCGGACTGAAATACCTTGGGGTTTACATGTCGGACACTCAATCAGTGTCATGGAATAAGAACATTGCCCCCATATGGACGTGCGCACAGACAGAGATGGAGTCTTGGGCGCATATGCCCCTTTCCATACTGGGTAGATCAGCAATATTCAAAATGGTGTCTCTCCCTCACCTTCTCTACCAACTGCAGAATCACCCTTTTCAGATAGCAACCTCCTGGATCAGGTAGCTCAACTCCAGGTTGAGCTGCTTTCTGTGGCACGATCAGGCCGCTAGAGTATCACTTAAAACATGCTTTCAATCAACTTTTTGTCGAGGTATAGCGACCCCTGATATTCAATCTTATCACACAGCATCCCACCTCTTGGTTTTGAATGACTGGTGGTATGGGATTAGCAATGACCAGGCCTACCGGGTAGAGAGGTGGCTTAAGGGAGATGTATTGCCACACAAACTACTATACACACCGAAAAAGCTGCGGAACCAACCACCTGCTATGCATGTGGTTTTCAGAGTGTGGAAAGAATCAATGCACAAGGTGGGGTGGTGGAGATGATTGAAAAGAGTGACCCCCTTTTGTCCGCGTTAGTAGGGTTTAAACAATGGGATGCTATAGGAATTTCCATGCTGGGAAATATCATTCATGGTACCACAATGTGATCCTTTGAGGAGCTCAGACATGAATACGCCATGCCGCATACACAATTTTATAAATTCTTGCAATTGAGACATGCCCTATCCCTATATATTACACACCTAGAATCTCTTCCGGAGTTTAACTCTATTGAGGCAAAGGTCTTTATGGGAGATTTAGGAGATCATAAAACTGCTAAAATCTACCAAACATTAGTGACTAACATTTCCATGACTTTAGATTCACTTCGGGAGAAATGGCAGATGGACTTGGGTCCCCTAGATAGCGATGCTTGGACAGAAGCCCTGGAATCCACGAGATGCGGCGCAATTGCATCTCGTCTCCGACTTATTCAATTTAAGTATTTACATCGTACTTATTTTACCAGATACTGACTTTGGAGGGCTGGGCTGATAGACTCCCCTATGTGCCTGCGTTGTGGAAGCGAGGAAGATACACTTCTGCATACAATTTGGAGTTGTGCCATGCTTGGCAGATTTTGGAGGGGGGTTACTCACTGTTTATCAGAAGTGCTTGGCTGGGCCACGTGGCACCCCTTCTCTGTTAATAATTAATTAATATTTTAAAAAACAAGGCCATGCCTTGGGGGATGGGGTCTCCGGGGTCGAAATCGGCCTTGGGAGGGGGCCGCGTGACGCCCTTCCGTTTTTATTTTTAAGTGGGTCAGGCCTTGGGGATGGGGTCCCCAGGGCCCACAAAACATTAAGAGAAGGGGGCCGCACAGCCCCCCTTCCAAAAAAAAGAATTGCAGCATCTCCCAGAGGCCCCGCACCCTCCCTGATAACTCTGCAAACGCACCTCCTGGTGCCTTCTAAGTTGTGGGATTAAGTTCCCTTGAATCCTGAGGATCCCTGGACGCCAACTAGCCCACCAGGTACCTCCAGTAAGCCCCACATAGTGGGATTGCTGAGAGGTGGTCTTAGGCCATGCCCCTTTTTACACTACTCTGCAAACACACCTCTTGGTGCATTGCTGGTGGGGAGAAGAGGTCCTCTTGTGTCCTGAGGACATTAGGACTAAAGTGGACTTCATCCACCGGGCAGCAGTGCGCCAGGAGGCACGATTGCTGATTGGTGTGAAAAGGGAGCGTGGCCTCCAACCACTCTCAGCAATCCAGCTGTGTGGGGCTTACTGGAGGTACCTGGTGGGCTAGTTGGTCCCTAGGAACCCTCAGGAGGCAAGGGGACTCAATCCCCCAAACCAGAACGTGCCAGGAGGCGTGTTTGCAGAATGGCAAATTAAGGGGGCAAAGCCTGAGTCCATCTCTCAGCAATACCACTGTGTGGGGCTTACATGAGGCAAGAGGTAGGCTAGTTGGCCCCTAAGGACCCCAAGCAGAAAAGGGGACTTCAATCCCCATCCAAGAATGCAACTTAGAGTGCGTTTGCAGAGTGGTGGGCAAAAGGGTTTTGGACTGTTATGAGAATTTAGCAATCTTGCTGTGTGGGACTTATTTAAGGTAATAGGAGGGGTAGTTGGCCCCCAAGAATCTCTTTGGGGCCAATTACCCCTCTTGTTACCTCCAGTAAGTCCCATACAGTGGGATTGCTAAGACATCTTTGGAGGCCATGCCCCCTTTCTCCACCACTCTGCAAACGCGCCTCCTGGCAGACTACAGTATGGGGATGAAGTCCACGTTACTCCTGAGGGACTTTGGGGGCCAAGAGGCCCTCCTGGTCCCTTCTGTAAGTCCTATGCAGTGGAATTCCTGAGCACTGGTCAGAGGCCCAGCACCCTTTCGCCACCACTCTGCAAACGCAACTACTAGTTAAAGAAGCATTTGCAATGTAATAGGTTTTGCATTTGCGAGAGATAAAGCTATTGGCGTTATAAATGTAAACATTTTTTACTAATGTTTTTTGGTGTGGAGTGGATGTACGTTGTGTGTAGTGGAATTATGTGGTATGTTGTGCAGTGAAATTATGTGGATAGAAAGTATGTGGTATTTAGTGTATAGGAATTATGTAGAGTGAGATTATGTGTTATGGAGAGTAATTATGTGGTATGATAGTCTGTGATGTGATTTAAATTGTTATTATAATGTTTTGGAAAGTTTGAATACTGCAGGCAGGAGGCGGGCGGGAGGCCAAGTGTGCGGAGATTTGCCTGTTTCTCCACCTACATCGCAGAAGGCATTAAGGGGCAAATCTCCGCACATTCCGTGGGCCGATCGGAGTTTTCCGCCCACCCCTAGTTTCAAGCTGAAATGGCTCAAACGTTACCAAAAATTCAGCGACAAGTGTTACAGCGTGGTGGAAGGCCCTTTGCAAACCTAAAATGGTCACCTGTTACTTATTGCTAAATGTGGGTGTTAAATTGGCACTAATGGTGGGCAAGCCACTCTTGCTTCTTTCTGCATCTCTGTTCCTTTTTTCTGCGTATTTCTTTCTTTTTCTGCATTTCTCTTGCCTCTTTCTGTACATCTTTTCTACTTTCTACACTTCTCTTGCCTCTTTCTGCACCCCTCTTACCTCTTTCTGCACCCCTTTTCCCTCTTTCTGTACCTCTGCCCTTCTTTATGCACTTCTTTTGTTTCTTTCAGCACCTCTCTTGCTTCCATCTGCACACCTCTTGCCTCTTTCTCTACACCTCTTCCCCGTTTCTGCATGTCTGTTCCTTCTTCCTGCACTTCTTTTGTTTCTTTCTGCACCTCTCTGGCTTCTTTCTGCTTCCCTCTAGCCTCTGTCTCCACCCCTCTTCCCCCTTTCTGCATCTCTGTTGCTTATTTCTGCATTTCTCTTGCCTCTTTCTGTACCCCTTTTTCTGCACCCCTGTTCTTTCTGCACTTCTCCTGCTTCTTTCTGAACCCCTTATGCCTCTTTCTGCACCCCATTTCCCTCTTTCTACACCCTTCTTGACTCTTTGTGCACCTCTGTTCCTTCTGCCTACACTTCTCTTGTCCCTTTCTGCACCCCACCTGCCTCTTTCTGCACCTCTGTTTGTTCTTTTGTAGTGCTCTTGCTTCTTTCTGCACCTCTCTTGCAAATTTATGCACCCCTAGTGACTCTTTCTGCACCTCTGTTCCTTCTTTTGGCACCCCTCTTCCCTCTTTCTGCACCCCTCTTCCCTCTTTCTACACACTTCTTGCCTCTTTGTGCACCTCTGTTCCTTCTTTCTGCACATCTCTTGCCTCTTTCTGTACCCCACCTGCCTCTTTCTGCACCTCTGTTTGTTCTTTTGTAGTGCTCTTGCTTCTTTCTGCACCTCTCTTGCAAATGTCTGTACCCCTAGTTACTCTTTCACACCCCTCTTCCCTCTTTCTGCACCCCTCGTGCCTCTTTCTTCACCTCTGTTCCTTCATTCTGCACTTCTTTTGTTTTTTTCTGCACCTCTCGCTTCTTTCTGCATCCCTGTTCCCTCTTTCTGCATCTCTTTTACCTGTTTCTGTAATCTCTTGCTTCTTTCTGTACTTTTCTTGCCTTTTCTGTACCTCTGTTGCTTCCTTCTGCACTTCTCTTGCCTCTTTCTGCACACCTCTTGCCTCTTTCTGTTCCTCTGTTGCTTCTTTCTGCACTTCTCTTGTTTCTTTCTGTACCTCTCTTGCTTCTTTCTGTACCCCACTTGCCTCTTTCTGTATCCTTCTTCTCTCTTTGTGTATCTCTCTTGCCTCTTTCTGTACTTTTTGCCTCTTTCTGCACCCCTCTTGCCTCTTTCCACATCTCTTTTGCGTGTTTATGCACTTATTTTGCCTCTTTCTGTACTCCTCTTGCCTCCTTCTGTACATCTGTTGTTTCTTACTGCACTGCTCTTGCCTCTTTCTGCACCTCTCTTGCAAATATCTGCACCCCTGTTCCCTCTTTCTCTCTTGCCTCTTTCTCCATCTCTGTTCCTTCTTTCTGTACTTGTTTTGTTTCTTTCTGCACCTCTCTTGCTTCTTTCCTCATCCTATTGCTTCTTTCCGCACCCCTGTTCCCTCTTTCTGTACCTCTTTTGCCTGTGTAACTCTCTTGCCTCTTTCTGCACCTTTCTTGCCTTTTTCTGCACCTCTGTTGCTTCCTTCTGTACTTCTCTTGCCTCTTTCTGCACCTCTGTTGCTTCTTTCTGCACTTCTCTTGCTTCTTTCCATACCTCTCTTCCTTCTTTCTGTACCTCACTTGCCTCTTTCTGTACCCTTCTTCCCTCTTTGTGCACCTCTCTTGCCTCTTTCTGCACCTCTCTTGCCTCTTTCTGTACTCCTCTTGCTCTCCACAGCTCCTTTGCTTGTTTATGTACTTCTTTTGCATGTTTCTGTACCCCTCTTGCCTCCTTCTGTACCTCTGTTGTTTCTTACAACACTGTTCTTGCTTCCTTCTGCACCTCTCTTGCACATTTCTACACCACTCTTGCCTCTTTCTGCACCCCTCTTGACTCCTGCACCTCTGTTTGTTCTTTCTGCACTGCTCTTGCTTTTTTCTGCACCTCTTTTGCCTGTTTCCGCAACTCTCTTGCCTCTTTATGCACCTCTCTTGCCTCTTTATGTACCTCTCTTGCCTCTTTCTGTACTTCTCTTGCTCTTTCTGCACTGTTTGTGCCTCTTTCAACACCTCTGTTGCTTCTTTCTGTACTTCTCTTCCTTCTTTCTGTACTCCTCCTGTGTCTTACTGTACCTCTCTTGCCTCTTTGTGCACCCCTCCTATCTTTTCTGCACCCCTCTTGACTCTTTTTGCACCACTGTTGGTTCTTTCTGCACTTCTTTTCCTTCTTTCTGCACTCCTGCTGCCTCTTTCTACAATGCTCTTGCCTCTTTTTTGCACCTCTGTTGGTTCTTTCTGCACTGCTCTTGCTTCTTTCTGCACTGCTCTTGCTTCTTTCTGCACTTCACTTGCCTCTTTCTGCACTTCACTTGCTTCTTTCTACACCTCTGTTACTTCTTTCAACAATTCTCTTGCCTCTTTCTGCACTTCTCTTGCTTGTTTCTGCACCTCTCTTGCATCTTTCTGCACCTCTGTTACCTCTTTCTGCACTTCACTAGCTTATTTCTGTACCTCTTTTGCCTCTTTCGGCACCTTTGTTGCATTTTCTGTACTTTTCTTTCCTCTTTCTGTACCTCTGACTTAGAGGTAGTTTTAATCCCCCCGCCCTATTATGTACCAGGGCCTTACAGGGAGGTCATGCCAATCACAGCGGTACCCCAACTCATAGTGTAGCCTAGTGTATGTAGGTGTTTTCACTGTATTCTAAGTGTCTTTCAGCATGGCACTAGCTATAGGCCTGGCTAGTCAGAGTCATTTACCACCAGTACCAGTCAGCAAAAAGTTGGGGGCACCTCTGTTGATTCTTTCTGCATATCTCTTGCATCTTTCTGCACCTTTCTTCCTCTTTCTGGACTTCTGTTGCCTCTTTCCGCATTTGTCTTGCTTCTTTCTGAGCTTTTCTTTCTCTTTCTGCACATGCCCTACCTCTATAGGAATAGTTAGGAATTAGCATTTAAAAAACCTTTGAAATTCACTGGAAAAACCATAGGTTTAAGGGCCTTATAGTTATTGGGACTATTCACTCGTACAAAACCAGAGAAATTCGGCCGTTATAGTTAGATGAGCTAAGTAGCTAACTATAACTCGGGCCCCCGCAATGCACTGCTGATGACGTCACATATTACATAATTCATGATATGATCAGTGACATCACTGATAACATCTCAAATTACATCACTAATGACATCATCCAGTGACTGTGTGTTTCTGTAAAGTTTAAATATGTTTTATATATATAAATGCCAAGGTGTATTAATGAATGAGTGAGTGCATGAGTGTCTGAATGGATGATTTAGTAGGTGTGTGACTGACTGTCCAAGTGAGGGATTAAACGTGTCTTACTGAATGCATGGGTTAGTGACTAAACTGTGTGAATGTCTGCATCAGTTTCTTAGTTGGTGTGTAAGCGGTTGCATGGGTTGGTGAGTAGCTACATGAATGTCTATGTGGGTTATTGATTGGTTGTCTGTGTGGGTGGGTGGGGAGTGTGTGGCTCTGTGCATAGATGTGTGAGTGGGTGATTCACTGGGTGAATGGGTTTGAAGAACCAGAACCAATTGGGTCTGGCAACGCAGGGTACGCCTTAATCTCCTGGGTTCTCCTGCTTCAGCTAACAGAGACACGGAGACACTCTGTCGGCGTAAAAGATCAGATTCTATTAGCTGCAGTTGTCCTAGAAGTACACACGGTATGTTCCCAGGAGACTGCCACTTCACTCCGTGGCGCACAATCTTATATAGTACATAGGTGACATACATTAACTAAGAACACACCTAAAACACATAAAAAGAACCAATAAGAATACTTCGAAAATAAGTCGGAGCCAATAGAAAGAAATGGAAAACAAAGTATCGAGTAACCCGAAGAAGCCTTTCCTCCAACTGTGTTTGTCACCCATCCCCACAAGCTAATTCATTAACTGACTTGTAGCTGACTTGCAGGTGGTGGGATATGTTTGTGTGTTTTGGAGGACAGTTGTGAAACGAGAGAATATGAGCAGAGGACAGCGAAAGCCAGACGATAAAATAAAGTCAGAAGAGAATAATGTAAACCAACAGATAGTTAAGACAGGGATTAGAAAAACCAGACAGGGATTAGTGTACTCGGCCAGTCCTAACACCAGCTTTGTAAATAGAGGCAGAAAGCTTATGTCGACACGATGCTGCAGAAAAAGCAGAAAAGACTTTGTTCACCGTGCTGCCTGAGTGAGGGCAACACAAAATGGCGGCGGAGCACAAAATGGCGGGTCGATACGATCACGATCGAAATTCAAATTTCCTCAGGTTCAAGACTGCATGTTTGAAGGGCTCTATGGATGGGTGAGTGTGTGTATGGGTGTATTGGTGAGTAAATAGATGTCTCAGCGGTATATGTGTGAGTAACTGTAAATGTGAAAGGCAGTATATGTCAGTGTTGGAGTATATAAATGACTATATGTGAGAGTGAGGGATTGTGAGAGTGGCTGTATGGATGAGTGTGTGCTTGTATCAGTGATTGTATAAGAGAGTAAGTATGTGTTAGTATCTGTATGAATAAGTGAGGTGGTGTGTTTCTCATTTACCTTTGCAGTGTGTGGACGGGGATGACGAAATGAGTGATGACTGTTTTGTGGCCAGCGTATTTGAATCCTGTAAGAGTGTCATTACCGTGATTGAGTGGAAACAAGTTGTAAAGGTAGACAACATTATGAAGGAGTTGTTGAATGAATGGTCCAAACCTTCTAAATCCAATCTAAGCTTGAAAAGGAATTTGGCGGATTTCGGGCCGGTATGATCAGAACTTTCAGTTGAGGATGGTGTGCTGCTCAAGGATGACAGATTAGGGGTGTGTAAAGGTTTGCAGTCCAAATTACTCAACTTATTGCATGAGGGACCTAGTGGTATGTTGGGCATGAAAGCATGAGAGTGAGGGATACCTTTTGGTGGCCGGGAATGGATGGAGAAGTGGAGAGGTGTGTACGAAATTGCATTGGTTGCATGTGCAGTGCAGTGACAATTTCATTGCGTCAACCATGTTACCTGACAAACCATGGAAAAGGGTGACTATGGACATCTGTGGTCCTTTCTCAGCCAGGGGAATAACAAACAAGTATGCACTTGAATTGATAGATTACTATTCCAAATGGCCAGAAGTGGCATTCACTGGAGAAATTAAGACATCTAATATAATAGAATTTTGTGATCAAATATTCCGCAGGGAAGGGTGCCGGGAAATCCTGGTCACAGAAAACGGACCTCAATTTGTAGCAGAAGAGTTCAAAGTGTACCTGTCAAAAATGGGAGTGTCACATCACACCACGGCTGTATGTCATCCTCGGGAAAATGGTCTTGTTGAGAGATTTAACCGCAGATTAAAGGAGTGTGTACAGTTAAGTGAGGGAGGTGGTGGGGATTGTAGAGAGGCAGTCACAGAGATGTTGTGGGGTACCACAGTATGCCCCATTCTGTCACAATAGAAACTTCTGTTATGCTTTTGAAAGGAAGACAAGCAGGTACCAGAATCTCACCGGCTTGGATGACTATGGGGTGTAACAGGAAGTGTGGACAAGAAGGGTTTGAAATGCAGGGTCAAAAAGCATCAATATAAATATGTGTGGAAACACACCGACAAATTGAGGAGGAAGGTACGCAAGTTCATGGTTGGGGATTCGGTAAGGACTAGCAGAATGAGTACCCAGAAGGTGGGGTTGTCTAAATGGTCTGAGCCCAAGTGCGTCAAGAAGGTATCTGGGAATAATGTCTGGTTAGACGATGGGAAGAGGTGGAATGTTCATAAAATCCCATTGTGCAATGAACTCGAGTGAGACACATGGTAAAGGAAGTCTGGTGGTGGTTTGGCAAAGGGGTTGTGTAATTCTTCTGCTTTAAAAAGTAAAGATGAACATGCCGAATCCACTGCCATAAAAAAGATAATAGATGTGTCAAGTGGAGACCCAAGTGACAAGATGACTATGTATGTTTGTAGTCATACTGGTGATGCATGCATGGAGTCTATGGCCCCGATTCACAGAACTAACTTAAGACAAAATCCTAAACTTACTACCATTTTGTAGTTTTCTGCCGCTAAACCGGAGATAATTTTGACGCCGTCCTTGATAATGTGCCCCTAGAATACCAGGGTGTAATAGAGAGTTGCACCTCTCCTATGAATAATTCTTTGTTTCGAGTAATGAAACTGAACCATTCATATCCTCTAGTATTTGATTACAGAGACCTAAACATAGCTACACCTACATTCATTGTACTAAACACACATAGCGCAGCACTCATAAACAACATAGTGCAGGAAAAACAAATACACACTAGATATCGCGAGTGGATTTTCTGCCAAAATATCATGCCTGAAAGAAGGTATTTGACAGCATTCAGCATCCTAGGTGCTCAAAACCAGTTCTGTCGATTACCTCTTGGGTAGTCAAATAGCCCCGGGCTGTTCTCAGCACGGGTCAGAAAACTTCTGCAAGCATTTGATGACCAGGCATTGTCCTAAATTGATAACATATATTTGATGGATGATGACTTTTCTGCACACTTGAAAAGAGTAGATCGTATAGTTCTGAGATTTGCACACATGGGCTACAAATGTAATTTTAAGAAATCAACAATAGTCAGCCTCAGTGTCCTATTTTTGGGGTTTGACCTGTCAAGTGAAGGCAAAAGCCTTGCGCCATACTTCTTAGAGAAGTGTGCACTTTTACAACCACCAAATGCATTGAAGAATCTTTAATCCATATTGGGATTCCTAAATTGTGGCAGAATTTACATTCTAGATTACGCAGAACAGGTTAAACCATTTTACAACTTGGTTCATCCAGATCTTTTAAGCACACACGGGACAACTGAACACACACAGATTTTACATTTAGTTCTCGCTGACATGATAGCTCCAAATATCTTATACACACATGTAAACACAACAAACATGGTGATCTGTATCATTGCAGGTGCATAAGGATATACCTATGTACATTCAATGAGTGAGACGCTGTACCAATTGTATAAAAATCACCAAGGCTGAGATGTGTTTTGCACCACCAGTAAAGATTCTGCTGGCGGTATAGACTGCTGTGGTGAGAGAGAGAGCCTTTGCTCAGGGGAAACAAATACTTACTGTGACTCCGGTGCTGGCCTTAGAGGCTGCCATGAATGTCAGCATTCCCAACGCAAAAGCATTCCATTCAAGGTGGATACAGTGGGCAAACTCTTTCACTGCAACAGATGTAGACTTCAGATTTGACTGTACACTAAAAACACAAGCATATCTGCAATACAAGAAGAATGAATACCATCTTCCTAATAAAGTCATGTCTCTTGATTAATAAGATTGCATCATATATGCTGATGGTTCTACATAGCCTGCCGTAGGGTCAAAACAACAATACTCGGCAGTGTGCACCACTGTTAAGGGTAGAATGCAGGATGGTGAATCCAACCCTGAAAAGGCCTGCAAGCAGTCACTAGGTGATTGCAATGTGCAGCTGGCGAAATTCAGAGCTCTAATTTTGGCACTTGAGAATACAGATCCTGGATTCCCCACACACATAGTATGTGATTTGCTTTATTGTACCTCAGTATCTACACTACTGGAGCCACAATAGATTCAGAGATTCAAAGGGTACACCATAAAGCACAAAGAGCTTTGGGGTCAAGTAGCTAAGCTGAAAGAATGCTTGCCTTAGACTCACGTGATTCACACCTTGAATTACCAGCATGTAGGAATACACATTGCAGGGAATTCCTTGGCTAATGAAGTCACAAAAACAATAGTGCAAACTGCTCCTGTCACCGCAATTACACGCTCCAGTACAAGGATAGATAGAAATGTTATAACACCTGTCAACATTGCGCGTGATGACACCCACTTGCAGAAAAGCTTTCAAGCAAATTACTACAACCACTCTAGTGTGAAAACATACAATTTGCTCATATTCCGTGGAGTAGGTGATAGAGTAATACCAAGTTCAGACCACAAGTTAGGATTAATACTAGCAGCATATGATGGCCTAGCATATGCACACAGAGGGATGGCAGCTCCAAGTTTACTATTACAGCAATGCTATTGGTGGCCGGGTCTATATAACCATACCACCAACTTTAGGGCATATTATCAAGCACGGCATTAACATTATCACCGCTTTAGCGGCAGAAAACTGCTGCTAAAGCAGCGAAAATGGGCTGGATAATATGCACTAGAGAATTCCAATAGAAGCCCATGTTGACACCAGAACATGGGCTTCTATTGGAATTCTTTGCGGCATATTATCAAACTCATTATCGCTGCTTTAGCGGTAGTTTTCTGCCACTAAAGCAGCGATAATTTTAACGCCCTTTCTTGATAATATGCCCCTAAGTCCTTAAATGCACTTTAGGTCGTCCACCACAGACACCTATATTGATCTCAAACAAGCCACTCGCTTTTTTTTCTGGATTACTGTGGCCCCTTACAATCAGATGGGGCTTACAAATACATCTTGGTTGCAGTGGACTCCTGCTCTTAATTCCTACGGCTTTGTCCACAGCGATCGGGTGACACCCGAACTGTTACAAAATATCTGTGAATCTTCATCGAGACACATGCAGTTAGCATATTCCACTGGACCAGTGTCCAGAATTTGCCTCTTACAAAGACACCATGGGAAAAATCAGTGTGACCGTATGGCACTCCTCCCACTATAATCCTAAGGGAAACGCGTTGGTAGCGAGGAAGAACCGGAACTTCAAGCAGTCTTAACAGCTAGGGTACTAAGTGCAGGTCACAGTAGTGTCCATCATCTGTATGGGGGTCCAGAGAATCCTCAACAATCCTAGAAAATCCCTGGGTGGTCAGACTCCTTATGAGGTCCTGTTTGGGGTTAAGATATGGATACCAGACCTCGACAGTCCAAATACAGTGACGGCTGAAAACCATTTAGCATCAATGAAGGTTTGGATGTTTTGCTAGTATTGAGCAGTGTCTGGGACACACAGAGTAATAACCCAGTAAAATGTACCTCCACTGATGAAGTGAGGAAGCACCAGCAACTCCTGGTTGCATCCCCAAGATTGGTCAACTAGTTTGGGAGAAGATCATGGACAAGAAACAATTTGGGCCATCGCACAGAGCCTGTCCTGGCTATTGAAGGTACCAGAACTGTACTTTTACCACCTCTTGGTGGCTGCAAAAACAAGAGAGTTGTGTCAATAGACCTCATCAAACCATGTTCTGTGACCGGTTCTACATATTAGGCCATGCAAGCTCCTGGTTAGTTACCTGTCCGCTCTCACTACCATACAGGAAGTCATGCTGGAAGCTTTGAGCAGCTATGAAGTTGCTTCGCCCCTGCTGGGGATAGTTCGTAATGAAGTGGCACTTCTACTTGCTACATGTACAATTGCCATACAATTAACTTGTATGGAAACACAGATTTCAATTCTGAAACCTAACACAGATGATATTTAAATCAACGTACCACAATTTGAATCAACTACCAGTTCTTCACAGCTTCCAGAGCTGCCAAAAATAGATCAAACAGCATCATGCTCGTTTGTCAACTTTAATGACTTTTCTTCAGATTCATCTGACCCATCTCCACTTCCACCCCCACGAGGTAGATTGTATGTATTCTACTTTTAACTGAAGAAGCCATATTTAGTTCCTCCATGACTTTACCTGTGGATTACAATTTCATTACTTTTCCTCGTCCTTTGGATTGGTTTTGTGACAGTCTTTTTCCTGCATCTGAATTTACATTATCTCTCAGAACGCTCTACTGTGCAAGTAGTGAACTTGGGTTTAACACCACATTCTTCATCACACAAAGGCGTCGATTCCGATCCTGGAGAAACCGGGTACGAACCGTCGGACGGAGCATTTTCTCCGTCCGACTCGTACCCGGTGAAAAAACTTTACAACAATGCAAGTACGATTCGTATGGAAACACCATTTCCGTACGAATCGACACCGACCGACGAAAAAAAACATACGAATGTGATCCGGGAATGCTCCGACGTGACGTCGGGACGCCTTCAGGCAGCGTTTCACCAACCAGGAAGTACAATCCGCACCGACGTCACCCCGCACGGATTATATTTTCCGGCTGCCAAAAACTGCTGGGAAATCAGGACGACGCGCACAAGGAGCACCTGTACGCGACGGACAGCCATGGACCCGAACCTACGTGTCTTCCCAGCCCTCATAGCAGTCCACCTGCTCTACAGGAACCGACGCAGACGCCGCAGAAGGTCAGAACAACACCCAGGGGCAAAGGGGGGGCAGGGGCAGGACACAAAACCCCCACCCAAGTCACAATTCATACATGCCCTGGACATACCTGACCTTCAGGGCCTGGTCACTTCGAGGGGGTGGGGGTGTGTCCAGCAACGGAAGTGGATGTAGACGCGAACCGGCAACACAACAAGCCCGGTACGTACCGTATCCACGCCTTAAGAGCGTGAGTACGAGTCGTACCACGTCCACCCCTACGTCACCCCAATAATGGCGGTACGGCCCGTACCCACGTTCCAAAGGCCTGGGTACGGGCCGTACCCCCACCCGTGTATGTACGGCGCGTACCAACACCCCACCCGTGGATGTACGGACCGTACCCACATCCGCGTACGTATGGAGCGTACCCCCACCCCAACAGTGTATGTATGGATCGTACCCCCACCCCAACAGTGTATGTACAGACCGTACCCACACCCGCGTACCTATGGAGCGTACCCCCACCCCAACAGTGTATGTATGGAGCATACCCCCACCCCAACAGTGTATGTACGGATCGTACCCACATCCGCGTACGTATGGAGCGTACCCCCACCCCAACAGTGTATGTATGGATCATACCCCCACCCCAACAGTGTATGTACGGACTGTACCCACACCCGCATACGTATGGAGCGTACCCCCACCCCAACAGTGTATGTATGGAGCGTACCCCCACCCCAACAGTGTATGTACGGACCGTACCCACATCCGCGTACGTATGGAGCGTACCCCCACCCCAACAGTGTATGTATGGAGCGTACCCCCACCCCAACAGTGTATGTATGGACCGTACCCACATCCGCGTACGTATGGAGCGTACCCCCACCCCAACAGTGTATGTATGGAGCGTACCCCCACCCCAACAGTGTATGCACGAACCGTACCCACATCTGCGTACGTATGGAGCGTACCCCCATCCCAACAGTGTATGTATGGAGCGTACCCCCACCCCAACAGTGTATGTACAGACCGTACCCACACCTGCGTACGTATGGAGCGTACCCCCACCCCAACAGTGTATGTATGGAGCGTACCCCCACCCCAACAGTGTATGTACGGACCGTACCCACACCTATGTATGCATGGAGCGTACCCAGACCCGCGTATGTTCGGAGCGTACCCCCACCCGTGTATGTACGGACCGTACCCACACCCGCGTACGTATGGAGCGTACCCCCACCCCAACAGTGTATGTATGGAGCGTACCCCTACCCCAACAGTGTATGTATGGACCGTACCCACACCCGTGTATGCATGGAGCGTACCCAGACCCGCGTAGGTTCGGAGCGTACCCCCACCCGTGTATGTACAGACCGTACCCACACCCGCGTACGTATGGAGCGTACATGGCCAGACACAGGAGGGGTGGGTGCAGAGTCCTCCCAGCAGTGCCCAGACACAGGAGGGGTGGGTGCAGAGTCCTCCCAGCAGTGCCCAGACACAGGAGGGGTAGGTGCAGAGTCCTCCCAGCAGTGCCCAGACATAGGAGGGGTGTGTGCAGAGTCCTCCCAGCAGTGCCCAGACACAGGAGGGGTGGGTGCCTATCACTCCCAGCAGTGCCCAGACACAGGAGGGGTGGGTGCCTATCACTCCCAGCAGTGCCCAGACGCAGGAGGGGTGTGTGCAGACTCCTCCCAGCAGTGCCCAGACAGAGGAGGGGTGGGTGCCTATCACTCCCAGCAGTGCCCAGACAGAGGAGGGGTGGGTGCCTATCACTCCCAGCAATGCCCAGACACAGGAGGGGTGTGTGCAGAGTCCTCCCAGCAGTGCCCAGACACAGGAGGGGTGGGTGCAGAGTCCTCCCAGCAGTGCCCAGACACAGGAAGGGTGGGTGCAGAGTCCTCCAAGCAGTGCCCAGACACAGGAGGGGTGTGTGCAGAGTCCTCCCAGCAGTGCCCAGACACAGGAGGGGTGGGTGCCTATCACTCCCAGCAGTGCCCAGACGCAGGAGGGGTGTGTGCAGAGTCCTCCCAGCAGTGCCCAGACACAGGAGGGGTGGGTGCCTATCACTCCCAGCAGTGCCCAGACACAGGAGGGGTGGGTGCCTATCACTCCCAGCAGTGCCCAGACGCAGGAGGGGTGTGTGCAGAGTCCTCCCAGCAGTGCCCAGACACAGGAGGGGTGGGTGCCTATCACTCCCAGCAGTGCCCAGACACAGGAGGGGTGGGTGCCTATCACTCCCAGCAGTGCCCAGACACAGGAGAGGTGTGTGCAGAGTCCTCCCAGCAGTGCCCAGACACAGGAGGGGTGGGTGCCTATCACTCCCAGCAGTGCCCAGACGCAGGAGGGGTGTGTGCAGAGTCCTCCCAGCAGTGCCCAGACACAGGAGGGGTGGGTGCCTATCACTCCCAGCAGTGCCCAGACACAGGAGGGGGGTGTGCAGAGTCCTCCCAGCAGTGCCCAGACGCAGGAGGGGTGGGTGCCTATCACTCCCAGCAGTGCCCAGACGCAGGAGGGGTGTGTGCAGAGTCCTCCCAGCAGTGCCCAGACACAGGAGGGGTGGGTGCCTATCACTCCCAGCAGTGCCCAGACACAGGAGGGGTGGGTGCCTCTCACTCCCAGAAGTGCCCAGACACAGGAGGGGTGTGTGCAGAGTCCTCCCAGCAGTGCCCAGACACAGGAGGGGTGGGTGCAGAGTCCTCCCAGCAGTGCCCAGACACAGGAGGGGTGGGTGCAGAGTCCTCCCAGCAGTGCCCAGACACAGGAGGGGTGTGTGCAGAGTCCTCCCAGCAGTGCCCAGACACAGGAGGGGTGGGTGCCTATCACTCCCAGCAGTGCCCAGACACAGGAGGGGTGGGTGCCTATCACTCCCAGCAGTGCCCAGACACAGGGGGGGTGGGTGCAGAGTCCTCCCAGCAGTGCCCAGACACAGGAGGGGTGGGTGCAGAGTCAGTGCCCAGACACAGGAGGGGTGTGTGCAGAGTCCTCCCAGCAGTGCCCACACACAGGAGGCGTGGGTGCCTATCACTCCCAGCAGTGCCCAGACGCAGGAGGGGTGTGTGCAGAGTCCTTCCAGCAGTGCCCATACACAGGAGGGGTGGGTGCCTATCACTCCCAGCAGTGCCCAGACACAGGAGGGGTGGGTGCCTATCACTCCCAGCAGTGCCCAGACACAGGAGGGGTGTGTGCAGAGTCCTCCCAGCAGTGCCCAGACACAGGAGGGATGTGTGCAGAGTCCTCCCAGCTGTGCCCAGACACAGGAGGGGTGGGTGCAGAGTCCTCCCAGCAGTGCCCAGACACAGGAGGGGTGGGTGCAGAGTCCTCCCAGCAGTGCCCAGACACAGGAGGGGTGTGTGCAGAGTCCTCCCAGCAGTGCCCAGACACAGGAGGGGTGGGTGCCTATCACTCCCAGCAGTGCCCAGACGCAGGAGGGGTGTGTGCAGAGTCCTCCCAGCAGTGCCCAGACACAGGAGGGGTGGGTGCAGAGTCCTCCCAGCAGTGCCCAGACACAGGAGGGGTGGGTGCAGAGTCCTCCCAGCAGTGCCCAGACACAGGAGGGGTGGGTGCAGAGTCCTCCCAGCAGTGCCCAGACACAGGAGGGGTGTGTGCAGAGTCCTCACAGCAGTGCCCAGACACAGGAGGGGTGTGTGCAGAGTCCCCCCAGCAGTGCCCATGGAAAGAAAAAGGGTGGAGTACCCACAGATCCAATGGCCCCAATTGTCAGTCAGGTGCACAAAGACCCTGAAGTACATGTAACACATGTGTGCGAGGCTGGGAATACACACATGCATACTGCCTAAAAGGGAACATGTCCACATGAAGTCATGTCAACAGACTACATACACAAGTACAGTGATCACCAAGGATGCCACGAATGATGCAGGTGGAGACATCGCTCTGCATGCATTGCCAAAGTTGAAGGGGTCCGTCACACACCCAGCCAATGTAGACACAGCTCAGCACAACATATTGGAAACACCCTGCAGGGAAGATGTCAGGGTACACAGAGGAAGGAACACACCTTGGGACAATTTCACCATGCATTAACTGCCTACATGAACAAAGAAACTTAGCTAACACCTTGTGATGGCACACAGATACCAGGGTCCCCCCTATGACCAGCACACTACTACATTTCCCACACACCCAACACATGATCACCACCCAAAATCATGTAGCAGCCCTACCAACAGCAATACCAGAAAAGCAGTAGTGTTCTAAGGAAAAAAAAATGGCTTTATTCAGCATGATCAAAAAATGTTTGTTTGGATAAAGTTCAATATTTACAAAGCCCATAGGGCAGTCCATAAGTCACAGCTGGATGGGGGACACAGTGGGACGCGTGTCTCCTAGCTTGCCTGCACAGTTCAGACCACCCTGTCTTCCACAGGGGGGGCATCATGTGGGGGGGAAGGACCAGGCACCGCAGGGACAGGAAGGAAAAGGGCAGGCGTTGTGGGTGCAGGGACGGAGGACTCCACCACAGGGGGTGGGGCAGCACCAAAGGAGGTGGTGAGGATGGCGCTGCACACGTCAGCAAGGTCCCCCAGCGTCTCCCCTGCACCCGAAGGAACCACAGGCCCCAAGGAGGGGGGGCGGAGGAATGGGTCGCAGCGCCACTGGGGGAGGGTGTGGACAGGTGGGGGCACTCAACTACCCTGACCGGGGACTCCTTTGCCCGCTTGCGGGGTGGTGTCACTGTTGGGCTCAGGGACAGAGCGGCCATGAAGGAATCTTTGCTGGATTCGTGGCTAGGAGAGCTGAGGGGAGTGGATTTGGAGGGAGTGGATTTTGCGGAATGCGGACTCCCACTCTGGCTGCGTGACTTACGTTTGCCCCCCGACCCAGTGGGTGTGCCTACCTCACCCTGTGTGTGCGTGCCAGGAGGTGTGCGCTTGCCCTGCCCTGCTGGTGTGGTGCCTGTGTCTGGTGGGGTGCGTGCATGGTGACGTCTGGGTGTACGTGGGACAGGCATGGGAGTGGGAAGTGTGGATGGGGCAGGGGTAGGGGGTGGGACGTAGCGCTGCAGGAGACCCACTGCTGCAGTCAGTGTCGAGTCTATGGACCTCAGCAAGTTGTGTTGGTCAGACTGCGCGGCTGAAATGCCCTCCAAGTATGCCTCCATCTGGTCGAGCACTCGGCTGTGGCCATAGAGGACATTAAGCGTCGCAGTCTGACCAACCCGCAACTGCCGCAAGATGTCCACAGACTCGGCATTGGTGGCAGCAGTGGAGACAGGGGCAGGGGGTGCGGTGCCTGGCAAGAAGGAGACACGTGGTGACCGAGCACGGCGGGAAGGGACACGAGCAAGTGGGAGGCCGGTGATCGGAATGGAGGGGGCGGGTAGTGATGGAGTGCTGGTGTCAGCTGTGGGACCAGCCTCCGCCCCCTCAGAGTGCTCAGCCTCGGACCCGTCTGCGTCATAGTCGGTGGTGGTTTGACTGGACAGGTCCTCCGCTGCACTCCCGTCGGCATCCGTGCCACTCGATGTGCCAGACAACTCTGCACTGATGGCACTGGTGCTCGCTCCCTCCTCACGGTCCATGCCAGTGTCTCCCTCGGTGTCCCCCGATGATGCTGTGGGCAAGGTGAAGAGACAGGAAATAATCAGACACCTGTATACATATGTCACATGAGTCAAATCCACATAGGTCACAGTGCATAGCCTGAAAAGCAACATGAGTAACATCTACAATACAAGGTACATATGTAGGCCCTGCAACACACAGTTGGTTGACCCACCATGCCACTGACCAACTATGGAGAGCATGACACAAAAGCAAATAACATGAGATGGATTTGGACAGAGGAGCCAGGCACTGGGGACAATCCAGCACAGCATCTGCAGCACACAGCGTTGGCGTAAAAAGGGATGAGCACGAACCATGTCTATTAACTGTTTGCACATGCTGCAAAGGTAATACTTAAAAACATGCCCAACATTAATGGGTCACTGCACCTTGAGTGTATGTCCAGACAAACATCACACACTGGCCAGACCTAGCAAGGAGACTTCAGGTTTAGACATGTAGGCCTTGCCCGCACCAACCACCCCCTACATGAGACAATTTATTGAGACACAGGAAGCACTTACATCTCTTAGTCTGGAATAAAAACACATGGCCTGCAATAAATCCTGATTGGACACAAAATACCCCTGGTGCGCCGGTACTAATACATCATCTACAAATGGCCTTCATCAGATCATTTTACCAAGACACACAGGCACTGGCCCCCGTGAGTATGAACAAGGGACATTTGGTCAGCCTGTACAGTGGACACATGTAGCAGAGTTTACGTAAATACAAATGGTGCCAGGGTACAATGGCACAGAGCACAACCTATGCTGTAGACACAGAGAATGTCGACACTTTTGGATTACACACATGATACCTAGGAATAGATGCCCCAGGGGACAGTAGTGGCCACACTACTCCATGGTCCTGAATGGTAATGACTGCAACACAAGCCACCATCCCTGCACTCTGCATATCTCACACTCATGCACATCATGTCACAGGCCACAAAATAGGACATGCATGCTGTAAAGCAATACACTTTAGAGACACACTCCCATGTCTGGACTCAGCATCAGTGACAACTGACATGGACCCCACAAGTACTGAACTGGACAGGGCACAGGCAAGGTCCCAAAACCTGTTACTCACCAACCCCACACATGAAGCTGCAAGCATTGGGCACATCGATAAACTGGCAGCCTAGATAACCTTGTGCAAGTGTGACTACACACAGACCAGGGTACACATGGCAAGGAGGGGAAGGGAGGAAGGACAGCACCGCTACACTTTGGGGACCAGGAACTGCACTGCACATGTAAACCCTGGCAGTGTATCCATGCAACTGTGCACTTACAAATGCTGGTAACACACAACAAACACACATGTACCTACCCCCTTCCTGCTGCTGCTTTTCCCGTAAGCGCCTGTCCATGTCAGGGAAGACGACCGCCAGCACACGCTTGTGGATGTAGGTCAGACGGCGGCGCCCATGGTTCTTTTGGCTCACAGGTGAGTCCCCCAGCAGGACCCGTGAGATCCTCCGCATCCAGCACCGGATATCCTGCCAGCGTTTCCTCACCTGGGCTAGGCACCGCTTCCGACCATCCGTCTTCCTCACGGCACTGACGGCGTCCTTCCAAATCTGCTCCTTGGCACAGGCGCCTACCTGTGAGGATGAAAAAGTGAGACAACATCAATACACCTGCGACATGTCACAGAGACACACATTAGAACAATTTGGCTGGTTGTAACAGGGCATAGAATGCATCTAACTCATTACACCTGTGTCATAGTGACATTTTCCTCTGTGGAAGGCAAAATGCACTAGGTGGCGTTGTGGAGTACACAGGTGGCATGAGGGGTACGACACAATCAATCATCCAGGCTCACACTGTGCATCACAAGCGACACCAGGATTATGTGCAGCACCTCAAAGCAGTCACATGCCACAGGCCACTGAGGCGCCCTCAGCAGAGTACACAGACACACACAGCTACAGGACAATCACCTGCCATTGCCAACTGCAGCTACACACCTCACTCTGCACATGTGCCACTAGACTGGGGGGTGTCACAGGTGTGGGGCTGGCCCATCACCGCAGACACACAGCACTGCTCCCTGCTCACATCAGATGGGCAGGGTATATCCATCCCACATGCAGCTGGGGTGCTACACTCCACATATGCACTCACCCACATGACAGGGGACTTACACACACACACCAATGTCCAGGGGACAAACACATCATTTGTACACTCTCAGCACATGTACACTAAACAAACACACATCTGTGGGTACTGCCACCTGTCACACTGGGGGGACCACAGATTCACATAAGGACTGTAGTAACAACATTCCCAGGAGGATTAGACAGGCAGAATGTGTAATGCCACATGCAGTGATTGTCCCAGTACACACAATGCAAGTGAGGAGAGCAGACATGCACCACAGCATGCTCTGGCTGGGAGACATTAGGCATTCCCCCACCCGGGACCCACCCTACAGTACATTGCATGTGTGTTACACCTGACACAATGGCAGAAGTCACAGTCACAAAAAAGGGGCACAGTCTTTGCTAGTGGACTCAGCACTCACCTGAACCCCTGGTCGACCATACAGCATGGGGTACTGTGGGAGGATCACATCCTGCAGGGCTTGGTTCTCCTCCTGGGTGAAAGACTGGGCCCTCTCCACAGCCCTGGACATGGTGCCAGAGGATTCACGAGCAGCAGCAGTGTTGTTGAATCAAAGGATGTGCAGGCAAGTGCTCTCTCATGGGACCTGGCTGCCTTATATCTGCCTTGCTGCCCTGTTTCATTCACAGGAGTACAGAGTGATTCGTCACTCACATTTGCATCCTATGTTTCCTCCAATCCCTTTAAACCTACCACAGTCAGTGGCTTTGCTTTTTTTTTTATTGAGCATGATGTCATCTCAACAACCACTTTGCAACAAAGTAGATTCTTCCAAACCGACTTTAGCATACGCGAGCAAAGCCATAGTGATACGGCCCGTACGTGCGTGTACGAGCCGTTTCACTATGGCTTTGCTCGCGTATGCATACCCATAGTGAAACGGCCCGTACACACGCGTGTACGGGCCGTTTCACTATGGCTTTGCTCGCGTATGCGTACCCATATTGATACGCCCCGTACACACACGTGTACGCTCCGTATCACTATGGGTAGGCCTACGGCAGCACTCCCATAGTGATGGGGAACGTACACACGCCCTCAGAGCGCATGTACGGTGCATTTCACACCTGACAGTGGTGACAGGCAGCACACAGAAAGGAATAGAGCTGACATACTTGTCCAAGGCTGGACATCAAGGCATTGTCTGTGCAGTACTACATGTGTGGGGCACAGGTGTGTCAGGCTGTAATGTGGCACATGACTCCTGAGTTGTGAAGGCAATAGATGTATGATGAGATGTGTACAGATGTCATGTGTGATGGTGGACTATGTGCCAGACATCCCCTTCACTCCTTTGACATGTGTGCATGTAGTACAGAACACTTGTGAAACGCGTCACTGCCATGGCACAGTCAACAACACACGCAACTGTCCCCTGATGCCAGCTACAGGGGTTTTCACACCTGACATGTGACTACCCGCGTTGCACGATGTGACTATGTCATGTATGTGTCGTGTGTTCCCATTAGCTTGCTGTAGGTGTTTGGTCAAATGCATCAGCAGTTGCTGCAACCAACATGTGTCGGTGTGTAGATGGCCATGGCACAGTGTTACGCATACCAGGCCACATGTGGAATCCGACGTAAGGTGTGTATGTATGCATCAACACGGAGTTTCAAAACAAGGACATATCTGCATACTCTCAATGTATGTGTGATCATTCTTGAAATGTAATCCTTCATGGCAAGGTGTGTGGTCTGTCCTTTTTCTATTACATGTGACCTGTGCCTCTAGTTTTCCGCAACCTGTCTGTACAATGAACATCCTTCCTCTGCACATATTTGGTTGTCTGTAACTCCTGTAATGCGTCTGCCTGCTCACTTACACTGGCCCACAGCTAGTGTCATGGCATGGCATAATGAGGTTGAGAATAAACGTTTGGCGCTGTCTCTTGGTAGGAGTGTCACATGGCTGGCATACGTGTCCAGGGCATATTGCACAGACCTGACTCTGTATGTAGCATATGTGTATTGCCTGTTGACCATGTGCTCAGTACATTGACATTGGTGGTGTACTGTACTCACTCTTCGTTGTCCCTTCTAATCCACTGCAGGGCTCCGCCTCTCCCTCGAGCAATTCCGGACTTGGCTGACATGCGGGAAAATATCTGTATACGCCGCTACCGCTTCCCCCAAGGTTTGATTGTGGACTTGACGACACGGCTGGCAGCACACCTCCAACCGCTACACAGGTATCCTGGTGCACTGACACCCAAGATGAAGGTGATGGCAGCCCTACATTTCTTGGCCACGGGTACCTTTTAACATACCATTGCCCATGTGGGTGGGATGTCCCAAACCATGTTCAGCCGTGTACTGCATGATTTTCTAGAGGGCATGTTGGAGCACCTTGATGAGTTCATTGAATTCCCAACTCCTGACCAGTTGACAGCTGTCAAGCGTGAGTTCTATGCCCTGGGAGGGATGCCCCATGTCATTGGGTCCATAGATGGAACACATGTGGCTTTGGTACCACCACAGGCACGGGAGGTAGCCTTCCGTAACCACAAGCATTACCACTCCATTAATGCCCTTGCAGTGTGTCTTGCCAACATGGTGATTTCACATGTCTGTGCACGTTTCCCAGGATCAGCACATGATGCGTACATCATGAGGCGTAGCAGGGTGCCTGAAATGATGCTGCAGCTGCGCAACGAACGGGCATGTATTGTTGGTGGGTATGCTCTGCCAGTCCTGTATTTAACCTCATCTTCCTGTCTTACTGCTTCTCCTGACCCACTCTTGTCCATGATGTTTCCATGTAGGGGACGCTGGCTATCCCAACATGCCATGGCTGATCACGCCTCTCCGCAACCCCAGCACGGCTGCCGATCACCGCTAGAACAACGCCCATGGGCGGACCAGGCGAGTGATAGAGAGGACGTTTGGCCTCCTGAAGAGCCGATTCCGTTGCCTCCACAAGACCGGTGGCGCACTCCCATATGCACCGGTGAAGGTCTGCAAGATATTTCTCGTGTGCTGCATGCTGCACAACATGGCAGTGGAGAAAGCTGTGCCCCTCATCCTGGATCCAGATGAGCAGGACCATCCACCCGTGGAGGATGAAGGGCTTGGGCACGAGGCAAGTGATGTGGAGGAGGAGGAGGCGGTAGAGGACATGCGGAGTCGGCTCATACGTGACTTCTTTGCTTAGTGGTGAGATCCAGTGTCTGAGTGTGCACGTATTTGGCTGTGTGTGGCATGTGTTGCAATGTGTGTGTCCATCTGCATGTCTTCCAAGTGAGTCTGAGGTGTTTGGATGTGTCACTCGAGTGATGGTGCAATAGAATAATGTTGTTCCAGAGTCATCATTGTCACCTCGCATGTTGACAACCTAATACGTGTCGAGTACATGCACATGCATGCGGATCTGCTTCTTTTGGCTGACTTCTGGTGTGTCTCCCATCCACAGGTACTTGCGCATGCTGTCTGCTGGTGGCATTGTTGTGCTCCTGCTATTCCTCATGAACACAGCAACATGTGCTGAATCAGCGTGACATGCACGGACAAGTTTGAAAATCTCCTTCGGGTAACGGATGCAGCACGGCTTTTTGGGAGTGGTATTTGTTTTGAATGTGCGTGCACTGCTCCTGTTCAAGTATGGATACTTCACATACATGTAGATTCACCATGGGGCACATGACCTGGAGCAGAATTCACCTGAATTGATGGTCAGACTTGGTGACAGTCATCTGTAATGGGATTGTGATGGAGCCATCAATATGTGTAACACTGGCCTCGGAAACATACGGGTTGCACCGGGTTGACATGGTGTGTGAATTCCCCATTAGGGGCTCAATGGTGTATAGCAGGCTCTCCGTGAGCAGCAGGGGGTGTTTAGCTGTAATCCGTCACTTGTGTGCCAGTGCCATGGATTTCCAGCATCTGTGGTGGTAAGGGGGGTGCCAGTGTTGGTCCCACGTGTTCATCCACATGACCTGTGTATGTGTTGACAGAGTTGCATTAGCATTCCGACACACGTGAGTAATAAAGGTGTCCCTCTGCCTCCAAGGTGCCTCATCTCTGTGAATGGTGGTCTGTTGCCACTGTGCATGCGGCATGTCTGGCATTGTTCTCAGAGATGGTGCATATGAGTCTATGTGTAGAGTAGCAAGATGCAAGCTGTTTGTCAGGGATTAGATTCTGTATTGTGCATGATGTCCATGGCTGTGTAGGTTTTGTGGCATGTCAGTCTCCACGACGGCCACTGTGCTGCATGTGAATCCATTGTGTGTGTGTGTGCCATGTTGAACCAGACATTCCTTCCTTGACATACACCTTTAGCATGGTTCCTTCCTGAGATCCTTGTCTTTGTGTGCTACTTGTGGCATTGTTTTCTTGACATGGCGCATGCTGCTGCAGGCCCTGCTGCAAGGGCACCCAGTGTCCACGCAAATGAGCTGGTGTTCATCATGGATTGCTTGCTGACATGTGCTATGCTGATCAGCAGCATCTGTGCCTCATGCACTGGCACACTCTGCATTATGCACAAGATCCCCAGTTCTATCCACCTCAAGGCAAGAGGGAGACCATCCCCAGGTCAACTATGACATCCGTGTCTACTCCTATCCTGCACTCTACGGACATGTGTGTTAGAAATCCCATGAGACTTGTCCACATCCATGGTGCATCTGCACAGCTCTGCTACTACATCCGGTGACCAGGCCACATCAACATCCAACAGAGATGGGGGGAGTGGATCACTGCCAGCTGCAGGATGACCTTCTCAATCCACGCACACACTCAGGATGCAGCCCACACCCACAACACAACCTTGTGGCACTGTGATCCAACACCCAATTGTGCCATCTCCATGCATCCAACCTTGGCTGGCCCACCATTCTCCACATCCACCTGACTCAAGCATGCAGGACATGGTTCTGCCACATGTCTACACATACCTGGGACTCCCACCCCAGGACACTCCACATGATCCCTGACCTCTGCGCATGACTGTTGCTCTTCTGAATAGGTCTGTGGGCACAGTTGTGCGGGCACCCGCTCAGCTGGTTGGGCCCATCACGGGTGAGTATGGTGCTCCATGTCTGTCTTGGATGGTCCGTTGTGACCCATGTGTGTCCTGTGCCAGACTCAGACCCCAGGGTATGGATGTTTGGAGTTAATTCAATAATCAGGCATGGCTTGACTTTACAACACAGACATGTAGTGGAATAATGCAAAATGACGGCATCATCTTGTGATTGTGATGAATTTTATTAGTGCTGGGGTACGTGTTTGGGGGGGTGACAAGAGGTGATTGGCGGGAGTGTAGAATCCAAAGTTCACAGGGGGAGTTGGTGTCCTTGCCATTGATAGTCATCAGAGTCTGTGCCACAGTCTTTGTCAACATTGGTCAGACAGTGACCAGCAAGGCCATGTGGCAGAGGATGTCCTTTGCTGCTGTGCTGCTGTTGGGCCAGAGGGTCAGGTGCCAGGCCAGGCGACCTGGGAGATGGTGATGTTCCGCTGACTCTCACGGTCTTTTTCGTGGACGACCCACCTACCTGCGGGGACCCTCAGACGCCTGCCTTGACGATGCAAGGGACGCTCCATCAGATGTATCCTCCTCCTCCTCCCTCCCTGTGTCTGGTGGTGGTCTACGCCTGGTGGCACAGGGAGGGTTTGCCAGGCTTTGGGCGATCTGATGGAGGGATTGGCTCACGTCCCTCTGCACCGCCAAGAGCTCTGCAAGTCTTGCCTCCATCCTGGCATGATGCTCAACCTGCAGGGCCTTCATCTCATTGAGGGTCCCCACTACCTGGGCGATGCCTCTGGAGTCACGCCGGTATGCGTCCAGGATGGTTCTGACGTGTGCCATAGCCGGGTCCTGAGCCAACTGGTCAGGTTCGCGCCTCCGCCGTCCTCCACTCCCACCACCCCTGCCCACTTGCGCCTGGCCTGCCGTTGTGGGCACATCGGGTCTCCGGGACCCCTGAGGGATGGCATTTGCGGTGTCGCCTTCCTCCTCCTGGGTGCCCGGAGAAGCTTGTCCCTCCTGGACAGACCGGCTGCATTGTTGTGTGCGGGCAGGGCTCCTGGGTGTCTCCTGGGATGTGGCAGGAATGGGGGTGATGGTTGGCACAGTTGTACCTGACGCAGGTGCTGCAGGTGGTTGGACACCAGAGGGGCCAGGTTGGTCTGGGTCATCCACGGAGTGGTGAGAGTCATCACTGCCGGTGGTGTCCTCTTCACGCAGAGCCTGGTCCTGTGAGTCTTCCCCCCCAGTGTTGGGGGGAGATCGATGACATTGACCTGTGTATGAGAGAGACAGTGTTAATTGTGTTACATGCGACATCCATGTTTCATTCTTTTTTGATTTGGCACAGTTCCTCTGGGTGGTTGGATTTGGCTAGCATTCCTCACACAGTGCACTTGTGCATGGGTATGTCACTTGGCCACAGCTTTCGACACTTTACCTATGTGTGACACAATCTTAGTTGATGCATCTTTTGTGAACGCAGTCAGCAGTGTAGTGAGCGGGCATAGCAAGCCATGCAGAGCCGCCTTACGTGTTGCACTGTACGTGGCCAAATGGTGTTTATTCCAAGCTATTTGAGAATGCAGGTAGGTAACTTAACTATTTGTGACAGGGTTCTGATGAACACAGTGGGTAGGTATACTGGGTGTAAGGTTCTGTTTGTGCCTGCAGCACAGATGTACTCGTGCACAGATTGACACATGGCCTAGTGTTTATCAAAGGTTGAAGGGGGGGGGTTAAGGCACTGCCAAACCTTGTCTTCATGCACACAGTCTACCTGCTGACGAGCGGACATGGCCACACCACCCAAGGGTGATTTGGTCTCCCTCTGTCTCCCTCCCTCTGTCAGCCTCCTCCCACTGTCCGTCTCCCTCTGTCTCCCTTTCTCCCTCCCTCTGTCAGCCTCCTCCCTCTGTCTGTCTCCCCTTCTCCCTCCCTCTGTCAGCCTCCTCCCTCCCTCTGTCTGTCTCCCTGTGTCCACCTCTGTCTCTGTCCCTCTCTCTGCCCCTCTCCCTCCCTCTGTGTGTCACCCTCTGTCACCTCAGCCCAGATTCCTGGGCACACACAGTTTGCAGGTCTTGCAAAGGCCATTAGCTTGTTCATGTGGGTTTGTTTCTTCTCTGCGGGCACCCATTGGGCGGAGTGTCTGAGTCTGCGCTGCTGCTGTGGCGGTGTGTGCTGACACTCTTTCAGTGTGCTGCGTCTTCATTGGCTGCTGTTATGTGCAAATTGTGCCTTCATACCCATGTCGTCCTGCAACGCGGCCACCATTAGTAGGCACAACAGTACTGTGTGGGGACACACTGTTTGTATGGATGTGCCCTTAGCCATATGGGCTGAGGGCATTGTTGTGTGCTTCAGAGTTGCTCTATGTTGGTTTTGAGGCCCACCCTCCCGGCATCAGGGACATCCTGTCTTGTGTTGGTGTTTTGTGTGGCCTGTGACTTGGCATGGCCTTGATTGGGGCATGGGGCATGGAGGAGCTAGTGGCATGTGTGTGTTTTTGGAGTGTGGTTGTGTCCGGTGCTGGCTTTAGGGGGGTTGCGTGCATGATTGGTATTTGGGTTGTATATGGCGTTCCCCCCATGTGAGTTGAGTTGTTTGTGTACTCACCAGGCTCTCGGACTCCTTCTACTCCGTCTACTCCCACCGGCGGCAGCGTGGCCATCACCTTCTCCTCCCAGGATGTGATGAGGGTGTGTTTGTGATGGTGGTTGTGTGAAGGAGTGCAAGTGTAAGGTGTATTGATGGTTGAAGTATGGTGCAGTGCGTTGTCTCTGGGGTCTGGCAGCAGTGGATCTGTTGCAAAGGATCATGGTTTGTGTGTGTTGGGCCTTTTTATTGGTCCATTTGTGGGTGTGGCTGTGTTTGAACTTTGGGTGGGTGTGTTATAAGGAGTGGTAGTGGTTTGGGCCTCTGTTTCTCTGTTTGTCAGTTGCAGGTCAGTGTATAGGATGTATTTGGCCTTGTTGGATATGTTTTGTGGTGTTGTGTGCCTCGGATTGACTGTCTGTTAGAAGGCGACCTCAGAGGGGCCCGGAGGGGGCCCTGACTGCCCTGAGACCCACCCTCGAGGTATCGTAGCCGGGTACTGGCGGCAGACTCCTCAGGGGAGGAACCTCGTATCTAGGATCGTACACTCGGCACCACATGACAGAGAGACACCACACGAGGAGTTCTTAAGAGCAAATCTTTATCAGATCGGAGTGGTAGGATCTTTATGATCCGCAAGGCAAAATATATACAAGCAGAGCGCGGGCTCACAAGGTCTTGGAGGGGATTAGGAGGTAGCGGGACAGTCTTTGGAAATAGGAATCCAATGCAGGAGCGTACCCGGCGCACAGCCCACAATCCTCGAGCTGGGGGATACGCTTGTCGTCGTAGGGTCCAGCGGGACCAAGAGAGTCTGTGGGAGCTGCGAGTCACTCAGCAAGCTCGAGTGCAAGTTCGGAGGTCTTACGATCTTCAGGGAGCCGCGAGTCACTCAGCAGGGCTCAAGCACAAGTTCGGAGGTCTTACGATCTTCAGGGAGCGGCGAGTCACTCAGCAGGGCTCAAGCACAAGTTCGGAGGTCTTACGATCTTCAGGGAGCCGCGAGTCACTCAGCAGGGCTCAAGCACAAGTCCGGAGGTCTTACGATCTTCAGGGAGCTGCGAGTCACTCAGCAGGGCTCAGGGGTTTCCAAGGCGAATCTGCCAGACAGTCCCAGAGCACCCCTTGTTATAGGGCGACTCCTCTTTGATGTCCGGAGTGTGTGCAGGCAGGGGTCTTGTCACCTGGGGGGTCGCTTGTTGGGATTTCCTGCCATTGTCCTTTGATCCTTCCAGGTCCGGGTCGGGAGGAGTCCCAGACACCCAGCAGGCGTGGAGCCAGCCCTCGGGGAGGCCGGCAGGTCGATCGAAGCCCACCTTCCCAGAGAAGCGCAGAGGTGTGGTAGAAACTGCTCCTCCCTCTCTCATCCCAGGGGGAGCGCGATGTTCTCCAGCCGGAGTGGCGCCTCTAGGCCAGGGTCGCGCTGGGGCTGGGCGGCCATCTTGTTGCATGAAGTGGGCACGCGGGCCCGGTGTGGCCGAAAGGAGGAAGGCCACGGACGGGAAGTCCGGGTTGGGTGCGTGTGAGTTCGGGTGGGGAGAATCGGCGTAGTTTCTTGAGGGCCCAGACTACGGCGAACGCCTCGCGCTCGATGGTGCTCCATCTCTGTTCCCTGGGCAATAGTCTTCGGCTGAGGAAGGCTACGGGCTGGTCGAGGCCTTGGTCATTTACCTGGGAGAGGACTGCCCCGATGCCATGCTCGGAGGCATCAGTTTGTACTACAAACTCTTTGGAGTAGTCGGGGCCTGGAGGACGGGGGCAGTACACATGGCTGTTTTCAGGGCCTCGAACGCCTCTTGGCAGGCAGGGGACCACTGTACCTTCTTGGGCTGCTTTTTGGACGTGAGTCCCGTGAGGGGGCCGACCAGGCTGCCGTAATTCAGGATGAATCTCCGGTAGTAGCCCGTGAGGCCCAGAAAGGCTCGGACCTCCGTTTGGGTCGTGGGGGGTTCCCAGGCTAGGATGGCGTTGATTTTGGGCTGTAGGGGGGCGACCTGCCCGCTTCCGACCTGGTGCCCCAGGTAGGTTACCGAACCTTGCCCAATCTGGCACTTGCTGGCTTTCACGGTGAGACCTGCCTGGTGCAGGGCGGTCAGCACCCTCCGGAGGTGCTGGAGGTGCTCACTCCATTCGGAGCTAATAACTGCGATATCGTCGAGATATGCTGCACTGAATTTTTCCAGCCCGGCCAGGACTCTATTTACCAGTCGCTGGAAGGTGGCCGGGGCATTTTACATCCCGAAGGGCATCACGCGAAAGCGATAGTGCCCATCCGGGGTGGAGAAGGCGGACCGCTTCTTGGCTCCCTCTGTGAGCGCAATTTGCCAGTAGCCGCAGGTGAGGTCGAAGGTGCTGAGGAACCGAGCAGACTTCAGTGAGTCCCCGGTAGTCCCGGCAGAAGCGGAGTTCCGGTGCGACCCCGGGGGCGGCTGCTTTTGGGACCAGGACCACGGGGCTGGCCCAGGGGCTGTCTGAGGGTTCGATCACGCCTAGGGTCAACATTTTCGAGACTTCGGCTTGGATACAGGACCGGACCCGATCAGGGACCCGGTAGGCCCGGTGTCTCACTGGCAGGCTATCCCCGGTATCCACATCGTGGACACACCAGTCGGTGACCTTAGGGACCAGGGAGAAGAGGTCCGAAAACTGTCCTAGGAGCTGGCGGCAATCCTCACGTTGCTGGGGAGTGATAGACGGGGAGAGGTTCACTCCCTCTACGGAGCCGTCCTTCTCTTTGGTGCACAGGAGATCAGGGAGAGGATCTGACTCCTCCTCGGACCCGTCATCAGTGGCCAGTAGGAGGCTCAGCTCCGTCCGCACAAAGTGGGGCTTGAGGCGGTTCACGTGGAGAACCCGGAGGGGGTCCCGGGGGGACTGGACGTCCACCAAGTACGTGACCCGGCTCTTCCGCTCAACCACTTTGAAGGGCCCGGTCCATTTATCCTGGAGGGCGCAGGGTTTCACGGGGGCCATGACCCATACCTGCTGGCCCAGCTGAAACTCGACCAGAGTGGCGTTCTGGTCGTACCAGCGCTTCATCTCCTCCTGACTCACCTCCAGGTTGGCCTCGGCCATCTCTCGGAACCTCCTAGTCTGATTTCGGAGGGTCAGGACGTAACGGAACACATCTCGGGGGGGGCCTCGCGGCACCGCCTCCCAGCCTTCCTTGACCAGGCTGAGGGACCCCCTGACGGGGTGCCCGTAGAGTAACTCAAAGGGGCTGAACCCCAAGGATTTCTGGGGAACTTCTCGGTATGCGAATGGGAGGCAGGGGAGCAGGATGTCCCACTTACGCCGGAGGGGCTCTTCCAGGTCCGCGATCATCCCCTTCAGAGTTCGGTTAAACCGCTCTACCAGGCCGTTCCCTTGGGGGTGGTACGGGGTGGTGAACTTATAGGACACCCCGCATTGTTGCCATAAGGACTTCATGTATCGGGAGATAAAGTTGGTACCGCGGTCGCTCACGACCTCGCGGGGAAAACCCATGCGGGAGAAGATTCCCATCAACGCCCGGCCCACCACGGGGGCTGTGACGGTGCGCAGGGGGATGGCCTCAGGGTAACGGGTGGCATGGTCCACCAGGACAAGGATGAACCGGTGCCCTTGGGAAGTTGGGGGGTCCAGAGGTCCTACAATGTCGATCCCGACCCGCTCAAAAGGGGTACTGATGACAGGGAAGGGTTGGAGGGGAGCCTGGCGCTTTCCTCCACTCTTCCCACTGGCCTGGCACGTGGGGCAGGACTTGCAGTGGGCTTCTACATCTGCATTCATTCTGGGCCAGTATAAGTGAGTCACGAGGCAACTGTACGTTTTGTCCTGGCCCAAGTGGCCTGCGAGGGGGACGTCGTGGGCCAAACCCAGGAGGAGGTTTCGGAAGCGTAGGGGTACCACCAGCACCCGGCCGGACCCTAGCTCCACCGACTTCTGTTCACTGTACAAAAGGTCATTCTCCCAATACACCCGGTGCGTCCCCGTCTGGTCGCCGGCGGCCTGGGCCTCTGCCTGTTGCCGGGGCCCGACCAGGGAAGGACAGGTAGCCTGCTCTCGGCAGAACTCCTCTCGGGAGGGGCCCCCTTCGTGGTGCCACTGGGCTAATTCGGGCAGATCGCCTAACTTGGTGACTTGGGGGGAGTCGGAAGGCGGGGGTTCATCACTGGCGATCGACTCTTCTGGTGGGGGAATGTGGGGACCCTCGGCCGGGACCATCCTATCTTCAGGGGTCGGGGCATCGTCGACTTCCCTCAGGGGGGTCAGTCGGGCCGCCATGGATCGTGTGGTGGCGCGTACCCACTCAGGGAGGCCCATCATCCCTAGTTGGGTCTTGCGCTCGACTTGTCTCCAGGGGGAACTTTCTAGGTCGTTCCCCAGGAGACAGTCGACGGGCTGGGAGGTTCTTACCGCGACCTTCAGTTTACCGACCACCCCTCCCCACTCAAAGGGCACCAGGGCTACCTTACATAGGCTTTCTGTGTTGTGGCTGAAATGACAGGGCAAAACACATTGGGGAGGACCTGGTCTTCGTGGACTAAATGGCTGAGGACACCTGTGATGCTGGCCCCGGTGTCACTGAGGGCTTCTACTTGGTGGCCATTGATCGTTACGAGCTGCCCATATTTCTTTGTGTTAGGGGGCAGGAGGCTCCCAGGGACCATCTCTCTATCTCCTAAGGATACTAGGGCCATAGCGGCGGGTTCCCACTCCTCGGCCTCCTCAACCTCCTCTCCCAGTGCTACATTGGCTATATGTCTAGGGGGGGGTGCTGCCTGGGTGGTGCGTGGGGCCATGGGGCATTCAGGCTCGTTGGCGTAATGCCCGGGCTTCTGGCAACGGAAACAAGTGATGGTTACCCGGTGCCCCCGTCTCAGGGGGGGGCCGGATACAGCTGGTGGGGGTGCCGGGAAAGGTGGAGGCTGGGACTTCGGGGGACTAGCCTGGGACTCTCTCTGCCATCCCTGGTTTCCCCCCCCCTCTCTGGCAGGGTGGTCCCTGACTGGCTCGGGGGTATTCTCCTACAGGGCCCCGGGAGACCCGGGTGTTGGTCCAGCGATCCGCCTCGACAGCCAGCTTTCTTGGGTCCGTGAGCTTGCTGTCGAGCAGATGCTGGCGTAGTTCCACAAAGCAGTTCGCAGCCAGGTGTTCCCACAACATAAGGTCTGTTAGTTCTTCCAGGGTGGTTACCTTGCTGCCCTTGATCCACCCATCGAAGGCGCGGCTGAAAAAATTCACATATTCCACCCAGGTGGTCCCCGGGATCTTCCTGCAGTCCCGGAACCGCTGGCGGTACATCTCCGGGGTGAGGCCGTACCTTGTGAGGAGGGCCGCTTTCATGTGGTCATAGGAGGTCTGCATGGAGGTGGGTAGGTCGAGCAGGGTGTCTCTCCCTTCGCTCAGGAATCGTCCCCACAACCCAGCCCCCCAATCCTTCTGCGGGACCCGATGGGAGGTCATGGCGACCTCGTAGGCCCGGAACCACTGCTGAATGTCATCATTTTTGTAATATTCTTTGACCACATCCTTGGGGATGTGGACCTTCTGCTCCGCCGGGGCGGCCACCTCCCGGTTCCCCGGGGGCCGCGCTTCTTCGCTTCTTGCTTTCAGTTCTATTTCCTTCAAGCTGCGTTCATGTTCCAGTTGAAGTTTCCTTCCCTCGTGTTCTCGTTGGAGTTTCTTCTCCTCTAGTTCTCCTTGTACTCGCAACTGTTCTACTGCTAGCTTTTTCTCGGCTAATTTCAACTCGCCCTCAATTTTGAGTTTAGCTAATTCGAGCTCGTGATGGCGACTTTTTTCTCTGTCTGCGAGTTCTTCCGGGGATAGGCCCCCGTCTGGTACGAAGCCTCGCACCTGGTTGCTATTGCGTTCTCCTTGGGAGGGTCCAGCTTCGTCGTGGGGCTCCCCTGCTCCTTCTGGGCGGGGGGCCCCAGAATCCACCCAAGCTTTCAGTGCCTTTTGCATATCTTCTTTGGTGTTGAGACCAGTGGTAGCGATTTTGAGTTCCTTACAGAATTGTTTTAGTTCTTCGTGAGTGTACTCTTCCAGCCGTTCCACCTGGAACACGGCACTGGTGTCGTTTTCTGTGAGAACCACGGCGTTTCCTTCTGCCATCTTTGTCGGTAGTGCGTCAGCCGTTCACGGTACGATCTCTAGATGATGAGCCCGAATCCCGTCGCTTGCCACCAATGTTAGAAGGCGACCTCAGAGGGGCCCGGAGGGGGCCCTGACTGCCCTGAGACCCACCCTCGAGGTATCGTAGCCGGGTACTGGCGGGAGACTCCTCAGGGGAGGAACCTCGTATCTAGGATCGTACACTCGGCACCACACGACAGAGAGACACCACACGAGGAGTTCTTAAGAGCAAAGCTTTATCAGATCGGCGTGGTAGGATCTTTATGATCCGCAAGGCAAAATATATACAAGCAGAGCGCGGGCTCACAATGTCTTGGAGGGGGTTAGGAGGTAGCGGGACAGTCTTTGGAAATAGGAATCCAATGCAGGAGCGTACCCGGCGCACAGCCCACAATCCTCGAGCTGGGGGATACGCTTGTCGTCGTAGGGTCCAGCGGGACCAAGAGAGTCTGTGGGAGCTGCGAGTCACTCAGCAGGCTCGAGTGCAAGTTCGGAGGTCTTACGATCTTCAGGGAGCCGCGAGTCACTCAGCAGGGCTCAAGCACAAGTTCGGAGGTCTTACGATCTTCAGGGAGCCGCGAGTCACTCAGCAGGGCTCAAGCACAAGTCCGGAGGTCTTATGATCTTCAGGGAGCCGCGAGTCACTCAGCAGGGCTCAGGGGTTTCCAAGGCGAATCTGCCGGACAGTCCCAGAGCACCCCTTGTTATAGGGCGACTCCTCTTTGATGTCCGGAGTCTGTGCAGGCAGGGGTCTTGTCACCTGGGGGGTCGCTTGTTGGGATTTCCTGCCATTGTCCTTTGATCCTTCCAGGGCCGGGTCGGGAGGAGTCCCAGACACCCAGCAGGCGTGGAGCCAGCCCTCGGGGAGGCCGGCAGGTCGATCGAAACCCACCTTCCCAGAGAAGTGCAGAGGTGTGATAGAAACTGCTCCTCCCTCTCTCATCCCAGGGGGAGCGCGATGTTCTCCAGCCGGAGTGGCGCCTCTAGGCCAGGGTCGCGCTGGGGCTGGGCGGCCATCTTGTTGCATGAAGTGGGCACGCAGGCCCGGTGTGGCCGAAAGGAGGAAGGCCACGGACGGGAAGTCCGGGTTGGGTGCGTGTGAGTTCGGGTGGGGAGAATCGGCTAGGCCGTGGGTCTGGGGGCCGGTGTGAGGTGCAGGGGTCAGGTCTAGCTATGTTACGAGGGCCGGGTCTAACACTGTCCTTGTATTTTTTTGGTTAGTTCTGGTTCAGTAGGAGTGTTTTTACCGTCTGTACGGTGTGTACATGGGCCATGTTGTTGTACAGTGCTGTCCTTTGCTATGGCTTAGTACGACTCGTACATGCCCGATGTTGGGTGAGGGTGCTGGTGTGTGGGCCTCGGGTAGGGTGCGTACGAACACGGACAGGGTGTTGGTCAGCACCATCCATCGGTGGTGGTGTTTCGCACGGTACATACAAGGGGGGCTGGGTGTAGGGTCCGTACATACATGGGTGGGGTGGGGGTACGGTCCGTACATACACAGGTGGGGTGGGGGTGCGGTCCGTACATAAACGGGTGGGGTGGGGGTACGGTCTGTACATACACGGGTGGGGTGGGGGTACGCTCCATGCATACACGGGTGGGGGTACGGGCCGTACATACACTGGTGGGGTGGGGGTACGGTCCGTACATACACGGGTGGGGGTACGGTCCGTACATACACTGGTGGGGTGGGGGTACGGTCCATACATACACTGGTGGGGTGGGGGTATGGTCCGTACATACACGGGTGGGGGTACGGTCCGTACATACACGGGTGGGGTGGGGGTATGGTCCGTACATACACTGGTGGGGTGGGGGTACGGTCTGTACATACACGGGTGGGGTGTTGGTACGCTCCATGCATACACGGGTGGGGGTACGGTCCGTACATACACGGGTGGGGGTACGGTCCGTACATACACTAGTGGGGTGGGGGTACGGTCCGTACATACACGGTGGGGAGTTGGTACGCTCCATGCATACACGGGTGGGGGTACGGTCCGTACATACACTGGTGGGATGGGGGTACGGTCCGTACATACACGGGTGGGGGTACGGTCCATACATATACTGGTGGGGTGGGGGTATGGTCCGTACATACACTGGTGGGGTGGGGGTACGGTCCGTACATACACGGGTGGGGGTACGGTCCATACATACACTGGTGGGGTGGGGGTATGGTCCGTACATACACTGGTGGGGTGTTGGTACGCTCCATGCATACACGGGTGACGGTACGGTCCGTACATACACGGGTGGGGGTACGGTCCGTACATACACTGGTGGGGTGGGGGTACGGTCCGTACATACACAGGTGGGGTGGGGGTACGGTCCGTACATACACGGGTGGGGAGTTGGTACGCTCCATGCATACACGGGTGGAGGTACGGTCCGTACATACACTGGTGGGGTGGGGGTACGGTCCGTACATACACGGGTGGGGGTACGGTCCGTACATACACTGGTGGGGTGTTGGTACGCTCCATGCATACACGGGTGGGGGTACGGTCCGTACATACACTGGTGGGGTGGGAGTACGGTCCATACATACACGGGTGGGATGGGGGTACGGTCCGTACATGCACTGGTGGGGTGTTGGTACGCTCCATTCATACACGGGTGGGGGTACAGTCCGTGCATACACGGGTGGGGAGTTGGTACGCTCCATGCATACACGGGTGGGGGTACGGTCCGTACATAAACTGGTGGGGTGGGGGTATGGTCCGTACATACACGGGTGGGGGTACGGTCCGTACATACACTGGTGGGGTGGGGGTACGGTCCGTACATACACTGGTGGGGTGGGGGTACGGTCCGTACATACACGGGTGGGGAGTTGGTACGCTCCATGCATACACGGGTGGGGGTACGGTCCGTACATACACTGGTGGGGTGGGGGTACGGTCCGTACATACACGGGTGGGGGTACGGTCCGTACATACACTGGTGGGGTGGGGGTATGGTTCGTACATACACTGGTGGGGTGGGGGTACGGTCCGTACATACACGGGTGGGGTGTTGGTACGCTCCATGCATACATGGGTGGGGCTACGGTCCGTACATACACGGGTGGGGGTACGGTCTGTACATACACTGGTGGGGTGGGGGTACGGTCCGTACATACACTGGTGGGGTGGGGGTACGGTCCGTACATACACGGGTGGGGTGGGGGTATGGTCCGTACACACACGGGTGGGGAGTTGGTACGCTCCATGCATACACGGGTGGGGGTACGGTCCGTACATACACTGGTGGGGTGGGGGTACGGTCTGTACATACACAGGTGGGGGTACGGTCCGTACATACACTGGTGGGGTGGGGGTACAGTCCGTACATACACTGGTGGGGTGGTGGTACGGTCCGTACATACACGGGTGGGGTGGGGGTGCGGTCCGTACATACATGGGTGGGGTGGGGGTATGGTCCGTACATACACGGGTGGGGAGTTGGTACGCTCCATGCATACACGGGTGGGGGTACGGTCCGTACATACACTGGTGGGGTGGGGGTACAGTCCGTACATACATGGGTGGGGGTACGGTCCATACATACACTGGTGGGGTGGGGGTACGGTCCGTACATACACTGGTGGGGTGGGGGTACGGTTCGTACATACACGGGTGGGGAGTTGGTACGCTCCATGCATACATGGGTGGGGGTACGCTCCATGCATTCACTGGTGGGGGTTCGGCGCGTACATCCGCGGCCGGGGGGCATTTTGCGGGTACATGCGGGGTCTGTGGTGGGGTGCTCGGCACGTATGCGGGCACGTGTCTCCATGGTTGCTATGGGAATTTGGTCCGTACGGTGTTTTTTCCATACAGTTGTGAAATCGAAAGGACGGGAGTGATCGTACTTGCGCGGTCGGACTTCATTTTTCCGAATCGTACGGTGAATCGTCCGGGGATGTGTCGGACACAATTTCCGACCCGAGGACGTGTGGGGGACATTTCCAGATGTGATTCGTATGGAGTTTTTCCCATCCGAATCGTACTTGGCAGTTTGTACGCTTCTTGTACGATTCGGACGGAAAAAAGTCCAGATTCAATTCGGACGGGGGAAATTTTTCCAGGATCCGAATCGGCACCAAAGTGTGAAGAGACCTTTCTCTGCTGAATATTTGTGCGGTTTAATTTCCTGATGGAATTGTTTATGATAGGGTATTGCAATAAATATTTGGTCCATTTGAACGTTTGCAAATACCATATGTATTTTGTATTTCATTGAACTCTAGTACTGTCTCCGATGACTGAGACATCGATATAGTGCATGAAATGCTAAAATATCTAGAGTATTCCACTGTTTTTTATCTCTGATGATATGTATGATGGCATGACTAATTATGATGAAATGGTCTATTTTCAACGTTATGGTTACCACTTCTTCCATAAAGTAAGTACTCCATGTTCAGTATTTAATTACTTACAATGGGAACCCTGCCCTACACCACCACTAGGTTGTTCAAAAACATTTGGAAAAAAGTTTGCTTTTTTTTCTGGTCACAAGAAAGCAGACCCGGGATCTTTTTATTATAAACTCACACAATCACCAGCAAAGAAAACTACACTCACTGATACACAGCTGATATATTCTGCATCTTTTCCAGTTGTCCACACAAGGGTTTTACTTTTGAAGAGACACTGCTGAATTTAAATCTATATGGGGATCAAAAAATTGGCAGGTTCAGGGGAACGAGGCATTAGAGCATGCCAGACACCACATACACGGATTGTCCTGAACAAAACTATGCAGTAGACATGTCTTGGCCTGGCTAAGATAGAAGTTTAAGATACACCAAATATTCCCACATTTGCACGTTTTGTGAATTCATAATTTACACAGAAGAAATATTAGACGCTATGCTTGATAATGGTTCATACAATTATTCAGGGACCAATCAGGGGGTGGAGTAGTGTGGCCGTTAGATACTAATAGATGTTGTGCATGTTTTCTGGGTGACACAAAAGGGTTTAAGATCAGTTGGCCTGACCTACTTTACATGCAGAAACAACACTCAAGGGTGGTAACAACTTACAGGATTGGGACTTAATGCCTAGATTGGCTGAAAACCTCAACATTGTCTCAAGTGAAACAACACGTGTCACTTCTCTCTGATGACATAGAACTATAGGATGTTTTATTAGGTCCCAAAAACCACATCAAAAGTACTTCTTGTATGCAATAGACAACAAAGTGTGGAAGGTTTCACAGCAGGAAGCTGCTGAGAAGACTGAGTGAAATTGACAGTGCAAACATCGAAAAGACTCTAGCAGTATTTGATAATGGTATGACTACATTGTCCTCTTGAATATACTCTCTGGGGAACATAATGTCATCTGCAATAGACATCATACAGAATGGCATATCCTCTTTCCAATATGGGCCATCACAGCTTAGATCGATCATGTTACTAAGCTGGACTCTTAAGATATTTCTTGCCAGTTGTATATCATGACAACACCTTAATGCCACTAGCCTGTTTACCTCATATCTTAACTAAACAGCAAACCATCATGTCAGGAAAGGACACAACGTATCCTATGTTACACATAGAGAAGTTAGAGTAACTACCATTTAATGTTGCAGAAATACCTTCAGCGGATTGGATAATCCATTGGTTTACTTGTAGGCTAATCTTGACATTCACTTCCAACACTGTTTACCACCCCCTCAAGTCGGCAGATATGAAGCACTAGGGGAAGGATATGTGGACAAGGCATGGATATTACCTTTTAAATATTGCTGTAGGAATGGCAAGACATATGTTATTTTTAGCATGACTGACTGTGAGAGTACTTTAGGGCATTCCCTGGTATGTAGGCAAGTTTGGCTTTATGTTGCATGTAATGTGTCCATAACACATTTGTCCTGCTATTTGAATGGTTCTCCGGCTGCTGTGGTCTGTCCAGCTTTCAGATTTCCCTCGATTAGGAGTTATTTGATGTTGAACAATCAGAGCTGCTGTGGCATGAAACCGGGCCTTGCCTATCTTGGAACAGTTTCTGCAGTTGTGACCTGTTGCGCAGACGTACTGTTTCCACCTATCTGCACAGCCAGGGAGGTGATACTTTGGCCTTCAATAAAGCTTTTGAATGTGCACTTTTATGCTTTGCTCTAGAAGAATGTAGCCTTACATCTTCTAAAGAGCTGTTTGATCTCCAAGGTGCAAGGTCTTCTTCTGAGATACAGGTGCTACTCCACACTAATTTCCCACTGCATTTTGGGGAGCTTGTTCACTGTATTTGTAACATGTCTAGTACTGCGGCAGTAGCACATTTTTTCAAATCAAATGGCTTTGGGTTGATTAACACGTTCCACCATCTAGACAATCTTTGGAGTTATTCCATCATTCATACACTGGAAGCATTTTGGAGGTCGTCTGCTGGTCTTGTTCCTGATTGTGCTTTTATTTTTTCTTCTCCATAGTGGATGCCCCATCAAGAACCCAAATGGAACTGGCAATAGCATATGTGCTTCTGTGTTTTGATTGCATGATACAGTGTTTTGGCGTACTCTTGCTTCATGAATTAAATGAGTATTGGTTCTAGTATTTTTGGACTGTATGGCTACACTCTGTACAGCCCGTATTATGCTGTTTGCTGTGCAATTTCGAGTGTGCCCTAGACATATGCCTGAGGGGTCTTTTTACAGATCCATTGGATGTCTGTACTCTGCTACTAGATATTGAGTCAACCCAAATGTTAATGGTTTTTGTGGGTTCGTCTACGATGTTTTCAACTTTTATATTGGGGAAGAGGATGCACCCATATACACTTTTTCCTCACACTCTTGTTGTTTTCGAAATATCAATGTACAATGCCTTTACACATTGCCTCACATGTTAAGCCTGACTGCTCTGTGCCAAGCTACCAGAGGGTGAGCACAGGTCAATTTAGGGTGTGATTCTAACTTACCCTGACTAGGATTGTGGTTCCTGTTTGGACAGGGTACATACCTCTGCTAACCAGAAACCCAATTTCTAACAAAACCCCTCAATTGAATACCAGCTAAGGTCCTTAAATGTAGTGGCAAGTCCTGCAATGTTCCAACCTAACAGCTTAGGATGACTCCCATATCATTTTCTGCTTGGATTGTGAGCCACAGTCACCATCCCTTTGTTACAGTTCCCTCTGAAACTTAAGTCAGAAAAACTTCAGGTATTGATGTTTAGTGATCCAGCTTTAATCTGGTCTTCAACATGATAGCCTACATTCTCTGGTGCATACTTCAAGGTACGCATTTTAGGGTTTTCTTTTCACTGCTTTCATGTATGGCTCCACATGTCAACCAAGTGGCCTCATTCCGTTTTATTTTTTTACCACTCTTCAGAAAATGATTTTGCTATTCTTTGATAAATAATCAAAAGACCATGGTCCAAGCCATTGCATCATGACTCAATTATCAAAACCCTTGATATCTAGGCCTCCCTAATACCTCCCTCAGACAAAGTTATTGATTTTAACTCACCATGCTCCTGTTTTATGCCATTTTGCCAAACTACACTGACAGCTGGTAGCTAAACGTATTGCACATAAGTTGCTTTGTAAGTAGCCTTTCCTTTCAATTCCTTTTCACAAGCTCAGACATAATATTTTACAATTTGTCATGCATTACGCAATCAAAAGCGCAAAATAGATCACCAAAAGCTAAAAGCACATTGCTGTGCTTAATCTGAGTATATTTTCCTACTAGCAAATTTAAGTTAAGACCCTGTAATATGATTCCGAGATCACTACGGAAACCATATTGCAGGTCTTACAATATATAATTGCTTATGACTCACTTCTCCAATATACCCAAAATGATATGCCCTGCCACTTTTACTTATGAATCTAGCATTGACATTGGGTGGCAGCAGGCCTGTGATGAGCAGTCATCCTTTTTGTACTTCGAGACTATAAGGAATTCTGACCATGTACTCACAAAACGTATAGAGCAGGCTGCACCTAACAGCTGGTTAAATAAAGTACCGCAGAGGGCGATATTAGATTAAAAAAGTTTGATAGGAGTACCGTTAGGGCCAGGTGCTATTACGCCTTTACTGTACATGAGGGCCCTAATGACCTCCTCATGGGAAAACATTACACTAGAACTATCACTATAGGATAGTAAAGAGGAGGCCTCCACGGTATAAGATGCCAACTCCCCTGGCTTCTTATCTGGATTTGAATAGATGTTTCTAAAATGAGCCTCCCACTCTGTATTAGTAATGGTAGCCTTAAATCTAGGGGTGGAGTCCTCTCTCAAATAAGGACTACTAATCAAGCGCCAAAAGGCTGCACTATCCTTGGAGACACTAGCTTCATAAAGTAAGTCCCATCTTTCATTCATTAGATCTTTATTCCTCCCCTTCAACACAGCTCTATATTCCCTCCTCCTTTCCTGAGCTTTTTGTATGCTCCTGGAAGTTTTTATGTAAGGATTCTTTTAAGTGTTTATGGCCCTTAGTACAAATTGAGTCAAACCACCCCTGTTTGTCACTGGTAGAAAGCTGCCTCATGACATGTAAACTGTCCTTGACCCCTTGCGTTATCTCAAGGAAGGCCTTAATGTCTCTAGGGGATGTAGTAACATCTAGGCATGTTCCAAAAGCTAATCTATGTAAGGAGACCAATCTATCCATCAAAACATTAGTTTTAATCCGTGATCAATGAAGGAAAAGACTGTTAAGTGTTGCGTTCTCAATATTATTGACAATACAAGATCTAACTAGAATAGCTTGAGTGGTCAGGTGTTTTAGATTTAGATCTATATTTTAGGGATAGTGACCACTCACAGAAAAACTATGTACAGTTAAGTTAGATAGCATAGAAGAGTGCCTGTAAGAGGATACAATATAAACAACAGCAATGTTTTATCCTCTACCATTGAAGGTACGCTTAAAGTCACCACAGGGAACACATATTCCATTGCAAAACAGAAGTTATATTTAAATAGTATTTGATTTAGGTGACTTCACTGGGGTGACAACCTCTCCATGTGACATATTACTCACCACATATATCGTCAGATACTACTAGATGTTACTGGAGATGATTATGGCATAGTGGAAGTATCATCTTCAGGAAGATGCCCTCCTTGTTTCTTTGGTACTGACCACTGACGTTGCCGATTGTTTATATGAAAGATGACGGTTTTAAGGATAAATCAGAGGGTTGTAATGTACCGCTAAGCTTTCAGGGAAACACATTGTATGATGGCAAATGTATGGATACCATGTATTTGTTTGAAAAACTCAATAAAAAGATTTATTAAAAAAAAGTAATATTTGATTTAGTTTATCCCCATAACTGCTATGCTTAAAGTGATATAAAGCACAGCGTGTATGTCGGTCAAGTCACAGGCCTTACCCGAGCGGCACAGGTGAATGTTAAAGTAACCACCCCACAGGGTAATAACATCTTCCGTAGTGCTGTTACAAATCATCTCCAACTCATACTCAAATAGCCCCAGGATATTTGAAAGATCACTTAGTGGAACACTGTTGTAGAAGTTAACCAACAAAACTTGGGGGGGGGGGGTTGGGTAAAGTAGCAATGTTAAGCAATTGTTAGTACCGAGAGGTTGCCGGGAATTATATGTTGCAAAATGGCAAACAATTTGAGATATAAATAGCTAGACCACCCTTTGCTCTCCTGACTTTCATTAACACTGCTGATACACTTAAGGTTGTTTATCCATTAATGTGTATAGGTTCTACCCTCCAGGTCTCCTGTAAACATACAATATGAATTTGATGACAAAATTTGCCCATTTCATAGCATTGACCTTCCCACAAAGCCATGCCACATTTCAGAACAAAGTTCTATATAGTAAGTCTTGGTTACTTTGCTCAGGGCGAATGTTTAAATGTGTGCGGTCACCCGAGTTGTCACAAGGAATAAAAAGGGAAAGCATAGATCTATCAAAAGCCACTGCTGGAGAAATTACAAGAGGAGAACTAGGCCTCAATGTATTCTAGGGCCATCAGTATTTGAAGTTGTAAATTCTACATCAAGTCAATCTACACCAGATAAAGAAGACAGCCTTTCAAAACAATTTGTGGTTGGTATAGCATTCAGTTTTACAATCTCGATTCCTGTCCTCACCTTAGAATGCTAAAAATGACAGTAATTAATTTACTAATGCGGTTATGACCATTACCAGGCTAATGCATTGCTAGATCAAGCACCATAAGTATGGGGAGCTAGATTACGTCCAAAACCAATGTTCCTTCACCAGGGAGGGCAACAAATATCACCAAGGACGTTAAATGTACTTGTATGGAACCTAAATGTAGTCATCTCAGTTAGATGTATGATTCCATAGAAAGAGGGCTAGTTGCACTTCAACAATCAACTCATAGTAGTGGGCAGTATATAATCAATACATGCTTTCTAGTGGATCTTCTGCAAAGATATAACCTGTAAATGTCATGTAGAAAAGCAGAAACACTGAATAATTTTCAAAATGCCATGCAATAACTGAATAAATAATGTATGTAAGTACTAAGAGGTTGATAGTACCTTCCCAACTTGCATAACACACATAGAGGGAAAGAAAGGTACAGCCAAAAAGGTGAGAAATCAACACCTATAACTGTACACTCCTCAGATGGGGAAAATGTGTAAAGAGAGAGCAGTGCACCAACACTAAAACATTGAGATGCTCCCTCAGCTGGAGAGCAGGTTCAGAGCAAAATTGTTCCCAAAACAGGGTCTGTGGTTGGGTAGCTGGAGGTACTTTGGCCAAGAATGAAGTATATAGTGCTGGAGGTGTGTGGAGTTAAGAACATGATACTTGAACTCAGTGCTCGTCCATTGACTAGCAAGAGTGTGACATCTGGGATAACTGTCAATCAGTAAGCGCATCCACCAGAACTTCGAGCATTTTTTAGGAGACCACCACTGCCTTGAGGAAATGCAGACACATTCAGAGAAAGTTGTAGGAATACAAGTGTGCTAGCGTGGGAAAAGTAGAAATCTTCACCTACTATATGAAGGCTAATAATACAGAATTATCGCAAAAATGTGCAGTGCTCTGGCTAGGATGGACCTTGTACGCAATGAAAAGAAATAAAAAAACTGTCAGTCTGCAGAGTAGTTCTGTTTTCATATTTTCTGGAAAGCATGGAACCTGTTGCTACTCCACCATGGTAAAATCTTGATGTATATTTACTCTCCTCTCTACTCTAACGATTAGAGTTAGACTATATGTAGCATTTCCATTTATCACAGAGGCAATGATCCTCTGATGAATCTGTCTCCTGTAATAGGAGGGGTGGACATTTGGGTGGCCAAACACCCAGTTAGCTGTCCAATGAGGACCATTAATGGACACCTAACTCACAAGTTTGAGATCAGATTTCGGTATACCAATCTTAAGACCATGCTATAAAAATGAAGAATTGCAGCAGGGAGACCCAACCTCCTGAAGAAGTTAAGTTAGACTTGAATTATGCAGACCAAAAGCTCTACAACAGCAACACAGAACAAAATAATAATACTTGATGTTCTGATTCTCCCTACAACACATTTAAATCATTAGTGAAATAGAACAGTTTAAATGGAAGAATCAACAAGACTCAATGTTAGACACAAACAGGTATTAAATTAATTTGGTTATTGTATTAAAGATTCAAAATCCATAGCTATAAGCAATCTTTTGAGAAATTCAGCTAAGAATATCACAGCTTGCATTAAAGCACCAAACATTTAGGCATGGCTTTATTGGATGGTTAATATAAAAATCAGTGTGCAGACTCCTACTACTGTCATGTAGTTCCTATAAACCTATATAGGATCTGCACGTTTAGACAACATAGACTGTGAGATTGGTGTTCAGACTGATCCCAGACCCCCCACCTAGTATGTTCGCCTATATACCAGCTAGCTCACAGTGCCACTAGAAACCCTTCTTACCAAGGAGAGAATAGTTTTTGGCAACTATCGAACATGACAACTCTGTTCATCACGGATCGTGGAAACAGTACAGTACTTTTCGCTCAGTCACTCGTGCTCACTTTGTCTCAGAGAGATATACAGAATAAACAGTGGGGACGTTTTCAATAAGCATTTATTGAACCAGCGTCATTCTAGTGTAAAATAGGTGTGCTGAAACAGCCATTAGATAGAAACAGATATAAATGATTATAAGCACCAACAGAGAAAAAGGATGGCAGATTTCTACCATAGTCCTAAAACGATGAATAAAGACAGGTATAAAAATACATGACAATGAAAGGAGTACTCTTACAATGCAACCCTAACTAGAAGTACCTAAGTGTACCTAGCATGTATGTATGTATGCGTAAAGCCAAGAATTCCTCTAGGATAAATTCAAACCCATTACCGGAAGTGAGAGCCTGTGGGACCCTGTCTTGGTCTCGAAATGGACACCCTGCGAAGGATGTCAGACCACTGTGAGCAAGAGTATCTGCATGCAAGAACTGTGTCTTGCATCAGTGTGGCAGCATGGAAGTCCTTATACCCAAAGTGGTACCCTCAGGGGTTCTACCTTGCTGTGTCATGTTGGACTTAGGATGATGGAAGGAATTACCCCTGTACATAGTAATTATGCAGGAGATGATAGTCCTGCTGAGTTTCCAAGAATCCTCATTCATAATGGATGAAGCTAGTTTTCAGGGAAAACCCCACGTCCTGTAAGCAGTGCTGTAACTAGGTAAAAGGTAAATCCCAAGAACCGATACGTAGTATAACGGTAGGGGAGAATATAGGTGGAAGGTTAGGTGGTTCCCTGAGCCTATATTGGGGTACCTATATGAAACATAACACTACCGGTATAGGCAGAAGGATAATTTCAAAAGGGAAAAGGATTCTGATTTAAAGTCTATGAAGGGTGAGTCCTTTAGCATAGAACAAAAAAAACAAAGGACAATGAATTTGAAATTGAAATGGTACAGCAAAAAAAGGTTGCAGTCCTTCAGCTACTGACTGTAGCATCAGCAAAGCAGTCCAAAAGTAAAAGGATTGTCTTAGTAATCATCAAAAACTAAAAACTAATCAGCACAGTGTTCGGGTCTTAGAGTAACAAAGGTCAGAATGGTGGCCATCAAGAGGCAAAAATCAGGTGGCTTTCTGTATTCCTCTTGTTCTTGTTCTTTTATAAAGTCTTACAAAGTCCCAGTGATGTAGCATCACACCACCATCGAAAGACTGTCATATGCCCAGATTTACATAACGTCACATAGGAGGCTCACAACAGTGAGATGAATTCCCATTCTAGTCATGAGAAATGAAAGTTGTGGAAGTCCACATAGACCTAACATCTGTAAAAAAAGAAATACAAAGTATCAGTCTAGAGTAGTAGCTGAAATCCTGTTCCCACAGGAATAATTCACTGTGTGCATTGAAAAAACATTTAGGAATGTCAAAAGTTACACATATACTGAACAAATAAAGCAACATTTCACTAGTTGTAAAAGAACCATTGTATTAGGTCAGGCGAAACGTCTGCATTAGCAAAACATCTTTTTCAGAAAAGCCTTTCAATTGACATTACACATTTCAAATTAAATAAACTCTAAATCAATATAAAATATTTTTCAATAAAATCAATTCAAATAGAGAATAGGTAGAACTTTCACTGCACATTTTTACATGAAAATAGCTAATGTTAAAAATACCCTATTACCACAACTTTTCTCAATATTCATATAAGTATATAATTTTCTACATTCACACTAAAAAATGTGGTTTTCACTTTCCATAAACTATAACATCTCTAGTATTACTATGCAAAATTTCATAATCGTACCTAGCTTCTACACATTTTTGCACTAACTGTTCTAAAGGTGCATTCTAACAGAAGGCATTAGAAACACTAGGCCACTTTATTAATAGTAAAATGGTCATCAGTAAATCAGTAAATGCTAATAAACAACATGTCCTTAATCAGCAAATGTGTTGTGTATTAATGAGTTTTTAAATCTTGTGTCATCAAACCTGATCCTGACGAACTTGAAGTCTTCATATCAGCATCTGTTGTCTCCTCTTTGTTTGTTCAGGGGGATGGGCAGCTACTTTAGGGTGTATATTTAACACTTTGCGCCTCCATGAGGGATCTGATGAAGAAGGGTCATGAATGTGTGTATATGTGAACAATTCCATGTGCTCTTATATGTGTTCTTATATGGCCAGGCCTTCACAGCTGTGACTGATCACCACACTCTAGTCACTGTCTTTGACAATCCAAAGCCTAAGATGCCACTTGGCTCAGAAGATGAGGACTACTTTGGAAAATTGTTTTCACATTGTGCATAAGCCTTGGTAGGACTTCCATGTTACTGATATTTTATCCTTAGTCCTCTATGTTTTATAAAATCTCCTATTCCATCTCTGTTATGAAACAGGTGTAAGCTCTTATCATGACCAACATGGAATCAACATTGAGACTGCTTTAACTAATCTCATCCAAAATTAGAAATGGAAAGGCTTAGGGCCTGATTACGAGTTTTGCTGTTCCGAGACCGCCATATGGTGCTGGTCCAACCGCCAAAACCTTGATGGTCCAACAGACATATTACGAGACATGCGGTTACACAGCTGAAACACTGCTGCTGTCCTGCCGCAACCACCAGCCAAATCCAACCACAGCAGCCGCAGAATAGGCCAATGGGTCTGTCAGAGGGTCATCCATTGGGTGTAGCGGGCACCTCAAAGATGGTAATTGAGTGGGTGTGGTTTAGGGAGGGTTTGGCATAGGAAGGGGTGGCAGATGACTACCACAGCAGGGTGGTCAGCTGCTGACACACCTCAACCCTGGTCATGACCTACACGGACTGAGCCAGCCCACTAACATCAAGTAGGCCAGGGCAATGCTACATGAAATGGGATGTGAGGTAAAATGGCACACAGAAAACCATTTTTATCTTCTAAAGGATGAACTACTTGTACATGACTGTAAAGACACCTTCACCGCCATACCCATTAACTTAATTGATATGGTCTATGGAGGCCAGTACTATAGTTTACACAACATCCTGACACTAAGGTCACATTGTAAGGGCTGGCATGTGTTCGCCTGAGAGCATTCTCTCTGGGGGATGTATGGACATGAAGACTACTTATTGGGATATCTAACTATGTCACAATACACTTGTGTAGTAAGTACTGACATCACAGGACACACCTTTTGCCATATGTGGCACTGTAAGAGTGAATACATACAACATACCATTGCATGTGTTGTTGCATTGGATTTAATGTGACAAAGCTGTTGATTAACATTTGGAGTTTTGGGAGGGTTTTTTTTGGATTAACATTTGAATACTCTATTCAGAATTTACCAACAATGTACACTGTTCATGTGTCAGACATGCAATTTGCCTGTACAGTGGAAACATGACACCTGGAAAAGGGACACCAGACCGGGTAGTGTCATAAGTGAACCCCACACATTGACAATGTGGGTAAATGGAAAGAAGTATCAGGTCAGGGGTTATCTCAGTCACCATTCCAAATATGTTCCATGCAACAGCTATCTGGGCTACTAGGGTTAAGAAAAACACATTTTGGGGACATCCATGGAATGGGCTGTGGGCTGCTTACTCTGTGCATCACTCATTGTCAGGTCTTTCTCTCTGCAGGCTGAGCATACTGATCCCACATGAACCTCCCATCTCCAGCAAAATCAATCTAAATGTGATTCTTCTGCCCATCTAATATGTGACCATAAGGTTGTGTGGCACTCCGAAGGGTTCTGTGAGGTATAGCTACATACCAGACAACAAACAGCTTTGCCAAGTCTGGTCTAAGCTGAGTGATCTGTGGTACTGTACACATGGCTAACATCATCCTCAAATGCTCCTAAGAGTATACAGACACTCATGGTTTACACCCTATACATATGTCTGCACAGATACCACGATGTGATGTGGGAAACCAAGATAGATGCCATGGAATGTACACATGCATATATTGATGCATGTAACAGTAGTACAATATAGGAATTATCACACATTACTATGCCGATGCTCACCCCACAAAGCACAGTGCTTCATAGCCCATTAGATGATTGTCCTATGTAGGGACTACTTCATTGCACCAAACAGCACAATATGGTTACACTCTGGGACTCAGAGATACATTGTAGCCTATGGGAATTAAAAGCAAGAAGTTGAGCCTAGTGAAAAACTGTATTTGAGAAAGTTACCTGATCATTTGGTGAGCCATAGAGCTGGCCATACAGGGGAAGGACTTCTTCTACAAGTTTCTCCAGCTCCTGTGGGGAGAAGGCAGGGGTCCTCTCATCTGCTTGGCCCGGCATGATTGCTCCCAGAGGTGACAAACAGCAGCTGAAGTGGAGGAGGTGTTCAAAGCTGCAGTGTCAGGAGGCAAGTGAGTCATTTTTTCAAAATGCAGCATACAAGTGCATCACATACGTGGTCAGTTTAGACGCATACACCGATTGGACCACTACCATCACTGTCACCATCAGGCTATGGCAGTGTCTGCCGTGATTGTAGCCGCCCACCGCAGTTGACTTCTATTAGCTGCAGTCATACCAAATGTCCTGTGTGCGAGGTCAGGCATATGCAATTGTAGCGGTAGGAAAGACAGTAATTGTGACAGTTAAGTATGTCACCACCACTACAAATGAGGTCTAACAGGTTTACACTTGATAGACTCCCTTCACATGTCATGTCCTGTACAATACATCATTTGTGTAGTGCATTAATCTCCATATTGCCAAAATGTGTGCGGTGCACTGCACATCACAGTTGGTGGTATTTCACATGAAATGTCATGAAAAGCTTAATATAGTGCAAAAGAAAAATCTTTTTTTTTTATGTGTACAGTTCTGTTACAGAACTGTGAATGCCACAATGGGTATTATTGGCAGATGTTTAACAGTAGACAATGATGATGTGGAATATGTGGAATGGTTACGGAAGCTGTTAGGTCTTGTCTCATGACTTTTGCCCTACTCTTCATATATGTTATTCAGGACACTGTGACTAAAGTACATTTATATTTTTATACTTCGCGTAGCTACCCTGGGAAAGGGGGAGACGCTGACCTCCTCTGTGCCACTCATTTCCAGACCTTCGTACCATGAAAGAGGGACATGTGATCCAAATATTTCATTTGAATCATCAAACAATCCTGAATTTATGTCATCAGTTGGAGCCTGCCCTTCTACCTCACATCTCTTATCCTACATCTATCACACCACTTGTGAAACTCATGTAAATATTGCATTTTCTGGCCACAGGTTCCTTTCAATTCACGGTCACTATTTTTGGTGGTATGTCGCACCAATGTTCAGTCTCGTACTCCAACATTGGCTTACAGAAATGTTGAGTCACATGGACAGCTACATTCAGTTTCCCAGTCGTGAGTATTTGGCCACTGTGAAGGTTGATTTCTATGGTTTTGGTCGAATCCCACATATGATTGGAACCATTGATGGCACATACATTGCCTCCACATTCCAGGGAACAAGGATAACAAAGCAGGAAGCACTACCATTCTATCAAAGTACAAGTTGTCTGCTTATGGGATTTGTATATCTCAAACGCCTATGCCCAGTGTCCAGGATCTGGACATGATGCCTTAATACTGGGAACAGCACCATAACCCAGCTGATGTCACAAATACTAACGGAGAAGGCCTGGCTTGTAGGTAAGAGTGATATGTCCTAACTTTGTGTGGGTAATGTCAGGTATTTTAAACACATACCTTCCTGCTTACCTTAGAGGAGATTTATATTTAATATGTTAAAATCCTTCATGCACACTGTGTTCACGAAGTATTTTAACGGAACTGTGTAACAATTGACCCACTGCCACTTTAAATATCACCTGAAATGTAGAAATGCATTGGTCCTTCCCACTGTTTGGAGCTACACTTAAATTCCATCAAATGAGTGTCTGCCCCTTTTCCATTGCAAATGATTAAGACTAGTCGTAGTCGGAACACGTTATGCTGTGAACTTTGCCTTTGAATAAAGAGCTTTTCACTGAAGCACTGTGGATGGGCCTGTATGCATGGCACTGAATGTGGTGTTCATGCTTCCTTGGAATAGATATACATATCTCACCAAATCCTCCGTGAGCATTAGCTTCCTTTCAGCGGGAAAAACGAAGAGCGAACCACAAATTCCGTGCTTTGATCATGTTTATTTTGTCATACTAAACACCATGACCGCCATGACGCGTTTCTGTCTCACAAGGCCTTGATCACATGACAATATATATTCTCTAAAAAAAACACAGGTTTCAGGGAAGTTATAGTTATAATTATATTCATACACTCATTAACCCACTCTTTCTCTAATACACCTTGGCGCATATATATATATATATATATATATATATATATATATATATATATATATATATATAACATTCTTGAACTTTTTAGAAACACTCAGTCAATGGATGATGCCATCAGTGATGTCATTTGAGAAGTCATCAGTGATGTCATCAGTGATTTCACTGACCGTGTCATGAGTGATGTTATATGTGACGCCATCAGCAGTGCATTGCAGGGGCGTGAGTGATAGTTAGCTCAGCTAACTATATGGCTGAAATTATCTGATTTTGTATGAGTGCAATGTCAGCCTAACTATAAAGTCCTTGAAACCAGTGTTTTTTTCAGTGAATTTCTAAGGTTTTTTAAATGCTAATTTCTAACAAAAACGTCCCTGAAACAAGTGGGGTTTTTTCAGTGAATTTCTAAGGTTATTTGAACAATTTTATTTACTAATTAACAGATGTTTTGAACTACTTTTTCTTTTTTTTGCATAATGTTCCATGTATTTTCAAAAACTTTTAAAATAATTATAATCCCTTTTTAAAAATATATATAACATAGCTGATTAAAGATATATAGTAATTTTGGACTGTGTGATATTATATGACAGAATTATGAATAGAAAAAGAAAATTTGTATATAATATTTTAGGGTAATTCTTTTAACTGTTTTTTGCTAAAATGTAATTTTGTATGGTTGCTTTTAGTAGTGTAAATGATATTTTGTTCTCTCAATATGATAAATATCTTTGTTATACATAGATTTTTTTGGGGGCAATAAAAAAGCATCGCACACCTATTACTTACCTATGCAGTGGGTGCGTGGATCCCTTATACGAATATCAGTCTAAAATACATATTTAGGACAAATTAATATATTTTTTCAATGAAGAGGTTTATTACTGAGTGCAAAAAATAGTAATATAGAAGTTATAAATTTGTTTTGAAATTTTTTAATACATTTTTGAGCACAAGATGACATCGCACAACAGTTGCGGATCTACGAGTACGGTGCACGAACCCCTTACACAAATGTAAGTCTAAAATATGGACTTACACTGAAATAATATATTTTTTAAACAGAGGTTTATTATTGAATACTAAATATTTGTATTAGTGTAGTTGTTAATATTTTTTAAGATGTTAAAAACATTTTTATATACACCGCATCATCGCGCACAAATTGTGTATGAGTCGCCAAACCTGTCAGCACGTATATCCGGGATCGCGTAGGGGTGACGCCACCAGCATGATTTTAAAAAGTATGAAATATCAATGTTGCAAGTTTAAATATCTGTTTTGCTTAAAGACATTCCATTAAAATAGTTTAAAACACAAAATGCTAATAGCAATTTATACTTTTATATTAAATTTAGTACGTTTTATGGGTGCACTACATATATGAAATGGGTGCGTGGCCCCTACGCGACTCCATGTGACATAGAAAGAAACCTTTTCATTGGTTAGGAAGCTTTTCGTTCTCTTAAAGGTAGGATCCAACACCTGTTTTTTTCCTCTTCTTTTGGGTGTGTCTGCATGTATAGACAGCTTTTTTGTAAGCTCTACTCTACTTTTGGTGTTTTGACACATTTTTCAAAATGGCATCTTCACATCCCGAAGAAGAGCAGCTTGAGGAAGTAGAAGATATTGAATAGCCCATGAAGAAGATGAAAGAGAGCATTGTTTTGGGTTTTTTCACCGTGCCTGAGGGTGAAAAAAAAGTAAATGCAAGAAAAGTCACATGCACCATCTGCCACAAAGTCCTCCACAAAGGTTCTGAAAAGAAATATTCTTGTGGCACATCATAAAGGCCGACATGTGGAGACAATTCATCCTGTTCATCTTGTGCGTGAAGTGATAGCTCGGGATAAGAGGGTGCAAGCTGCAGCAGACAATGGAAGTCAACCTTCAACATCAGCTGGAGCGGTTCTTACAACTCCTCAACCCTGTATCTTCCCTGAACTCACTGATGCAGGAATACAATGCAGGAAGTGTTTGACAACTCTCTGAGTCGGAGAACTTTCCATTGATGCCATCATTAATTTGTTAAAAACACATAAGTGTTTTTTTTAACCTTGTGTCCCTTTGTTTCTTAGAAACACTATTGTTGGACTTCTCAAGTTTTTTTCAGTTTAAAAAAGTCAAAAACACCCCACAAAATAAAAAGAAATTTAGAAAATACAAAACCCCTCAAAACTGTTTTATAAAAAGGGTTCTTACCGAACCACTTACTTGTTAATAAATGGAAAAATTGTATGTAGTGAAACTGATAGCTTGCATAAATATGTGTGTGATGAATGTAAGAATAGTGTGTGGATGATTGAATGAGTGCATAGGTAGTACGTCAGTGAATGCATGAGTGTAAGACTACTGCTTGGGTGAATAGTTGAGTACAGGGGTACTGCCTGAGTGATTGCATGAGTGCATGGGTAGTGTCTAGGTGATTGCATGACTGCAGGGGTAGTGCCTGGGTGAGTGGATGAGTGCATGGGTGGTGTCTGAGTAAAATAATGAGTGCAAGGGTAGTGCCTAGGCCATTGGATGAATACATGGGTAGTGCCTGAGAGAATGTATGAGTGCATGGATAGTACATGAGTAAATGATTGAGTGCAAGAGTAGTGCCTGGATGATTGCATGAGTGCATGGGTAGTACCTGGGTGATTGGATGAGTGCATGGTGGTGCCTGAGTGGAATATTGAGTACAAGGGTAATGCCTGCGTCATTTGACAAGTGCAAGGGTAGTGCCTGAGAGAATGGATGAGTGCATGGATAGTGCCTGAGTGAATCGTTCAGTGCAAAAGTAGTGCCTAAGTGATTCCATGAGTGCATGGGTACTGCCTGGGTTATTGCATGAGTACAGGAGTACTGCCTGGGTAATTGGATGAGTGCATGGGTAGTGCCTGGGGGATTTCATGAGTGCAAGAGTAATGTTTGGATGCTTAGATCAATGCATGGATAGTGCCTGAGAAAAAGGATGACTTCAAGAGTAATGCCTGGGCCATTGGATGAGTGCATGACTAGTGCCTAAGAGAACTGATGAGTGCATGAGTAGTGTCTGAGTGATTGCATGAGTACATGCGTAGTGCCTGTGTGATTGAATGACTGCATTGGTAATGCCTGAATGATTGGATCTGTGTATAGGTAGTGCCTCTTTTATTGCATGAGTGCATGGGTAGTGCCTGAGTGAATGGATGAGTGCATGGGTACTGCCTGAGTGAATGGCTGGGTGCCATAGTAGTGCCTGAGTGATTGCACGAGTGCATGTGTACTGCCTGGGTGATTGCATGACTGAAGGGATAGTACCTGGATGTTTGGAGGAGTGCATAGGTAGTGCATGGTTAATTGCATGCCTGCATGGGTAATGCCTGAGTGATTGAATGTGTGTATGGGTAGTGCCTTATTGATTGAATGAGTGCATGGAAAGTGTTTGAATGAATGGATGAGTGCATAGGTAATGCTTGAGTGAATGGTTGAATGCAAGAGTAGTGCCTGAGTGTGTGTATGAGTACATGGGTAGTGCCTGAGTGAATGGATGAGTGCATGTGTGCTGCCTGAGCGAATGGTTGGGTGCCAGAGTAGTGCCTGAGCGATTGCATGAGTCCATGCATGCTGCCTGGGTAATTGCATGAGTGAAGGTGTAGTACCTGGATGTTTGGATGAGTTGATAGGTAGTGCATGTGTAATTGCATGCCTGTATGGGTAATGCCTGAGTGATTGAATGTGTGTATGGGTAGTGCCTTGTTGATTGCATGAGTGCATGGAAAGAGCTTGAGTGAATGGATGAGGGCATAGGTAGTGCTTGGGTGAATGGTTGAGTGCAAGAGTAGTGCCTGAGTGATTGCATGAGTGTATGGGTAGTGCCTGCGTGAATGGTTGACTACAAGAATAGTGCCCAAGTGATTGCATGAGTGCATGGGTAATACCAGGATGATAGGATAATTGCATGGGTAGTGCTTGACTGTAAAGATAAGGTCAAGGATAATGCCTGGGTTATTGCATTAGTGCATGCGTTGTGCCTAAGAGAAAAGATGAGTGCATGGGAAGTGCCTGAGCAAATGGTTGAGTGCAAGGGTAATTCCTGGTTCATTGGATGAGTACATAGGTAGTGCCTAAGAGAAAAGATGAGTGCATGGGTAGTGCCTGAGTGAATGGTTGAGTGCCAGAGTAGTGCATGAGTGATTGCATGAGTGCATGGGTAGTGCTTGAGTGATTGGATGAGTGCATTGGTAATGCCTGCATGACTTCATGAATGCAAGGATAATACTTGGGTGCTTGGACCAGTGCAAGGGTACTGCCTGAGTGAAAGGATGAGTGGGACAGTATTACCGGGGTGCTTAGGTCAGTGCATTGGTAGTGCCTGAGTGAAAGGATGAGTGCAAGAGTAATGCCTGGGTCACTGCATGAGTGCATGGGTAGTGCCTGAGAGAATGGGTGAGTCCATAGATAGTGCCTGTGTGAATGGTAGACTGCAAGAATAGTGCCGAAGTGAATGTATGATTGCATGGGCAGTGTCTGGGTGATTGCATGAGTGCAGGGGTAGTACGTGGGTGATTGGATGAGTACATGGGTAGTGCATGAGTGAAAGGATGAGTGCAAGAGTTGTGCCTGGGTCATTGGATGAGTGCATGGATAGTGCCTGAGAAAATGGATGAGTGCATGGGCAGTGCATGCGTAAATGGATGAGTGAATGGCTAGTGGCTGGATGAATAGCTGAGTCCAACAGCACTGTCTGGCTAATTCTATGAGTGCATAGTTAGTAATAATGAATGAGTGTACACATAGTCCCTGTGTGATTGAATGAAATAGGCACTATGAATGCACTCATGCAATCAGTGGATGGGTAGTCCCTGGGTGATTCCATTAGTGCATACCTTTTCTATGTATGCATCTGAGAAGTCCTTGGATAGGGAGTTCAATACACACCTGTCCAGTATAATGAGGAATAAATAGCTTGCAATTAAAGCACTTTTATTGGTCTATTCACTTTTGGAAAACGTAAGTATGATACTACTCCTCAGAAATATGATGATACATTTCTAATAGTGTACAAGATTAACATTATTTATAATATGAACAAATAACATACAATTAATTTATTGGGTTTAAATTCCAGGTTAATATGCATATTATATTATGTATTCTTACCTTTTAAGTAATTTAGAATCATTACTCAGTAAAACTATTTTAGAGTAGAATTATCCTAAACAGCATTACAACTATTTTGAAACTTCAAAAGTACCTAGTGTAAAGAAGAAAAAGAAAAAACATTATTTAATGACAATATATTATAGAAATTAGAATATTATATTGTTAGGAACACAACATAAATTTAGAGTTATATAACATTTTCAGTTTCCCTGTTTTGCTGTTCTCAGTTTCCACTTAACTTCACCATACACAGTGATTTCATTTTAGTATCATCAGCAGGGAAAAAACAATCAAATTTATTGTAGAAAAAAACACAAATTAGCATAGATCATCATTAACAATATAAGTAGCTATGCATTTTCCTATCTACATTTTGTTAATTACTTCCTTCATCTACATTAACTCTATTCTTTATCTCAAATACATTTGCCAAGATGTAGACTCTCATTTACATCTGGTACAGTATAGACAAAAAATATATAAATTATGTGCTTTTAAACAACATTTTCCAAATGTAATATCAATCAGCGCAAATAATTTTCCAAACACTAATTATAAATACTAATACTTTGCAGTGCTGTCTACTTTCTGTTTACATCTTCCTAATAGGCTGAATGATGTACTCAAAACTTTGGCTGCAGAAATAACAAATATGAATTTTGTAATTCATAAGGCAACCTAGGTTTGAATTCCAAGGTGGCATCATTGCAAAGCGTCCATCATTTCTTACACTTCAAATAAACAGTATAGTCTCTGTTGCAGTAAGTCCTTCATGAATAATAATAGCTGCTGTTGTATAAGTTCTTCTTGAAATAGATATTTGACTTCCTTTAAAATTAGAAAGTTTTGTTTCCAAATTTTTTCCATTTGCTCTCCATCGTTGTAACATTAAAATGACCTATTTTCCAAATCTTTCTATATGTAATGTTGACAACAATGTGAGCATCTCATATCCTGATTTGCAGTTTTTATCAATTTGTTAAACGGTACTGATTCGCAGTCTGGTATTGTCAAATATAGGAATCATTCTGTTTGTATTTCAGTCGTGGTTCACTTATGGTTCTACTTGTAACTTAGTCCAAATAAGTTTTCAATGTGTATTACTTCATGTTCTAATACTCCAAGCATAAGCGTTAGAAAGTCTGGTGCATCTTGTTGTATGTTGAGAGTAAATGTCAATGAATCAGTACATATATCTAAAAGATGCCAAAATCCAGAAGCACTGTGCATTTTACTTATCATATATCAACTGTTGAAATACATGATGTAGTAAGGAACAGAGGGGCATATCATCAAGCACTGCATTAAAATTATCGCCGCCTTAGCGGCAGAAAACCGCCGCTAAAGCGGCGATAATGGGCTTGATAATATGCCGCAGAGAATTCCCATAGAAGCCCATGTTGACACTAGAACATGGGCTTCTATGGGAATTCTCAAGGGCATATTATCAAGCCCATTATCGCCGCTTTAGCGGCAGTTTTCTGCCGCTAAGGCGGCGATAATTGTAACGCCGTTTCTTGATAATATGCCCCAGAATCTTTTTCACGATTTCCCATTATTTCATGATGAAGATGTTGTAAATGAAACACAATATTCAGAATCACATTAGCATAACAGTTGATACCTGAACTGTTTTCTAACTGGTATCCTACAATATCATCAACACTTTCTATTTTTTTTTCTTTATACTTTCCATTTTTTCTTCAGTTGCTTCCTTTTTTTGAACCTCGGTTGCATCTTTGACATATTTCTGTTTTGGACACACTATACGTTTCTCATATATGGGATATTCATCTAAATCAGGAGCATAAAGTCTTCTTAAATGATTGTACTTTCTCACACAATTTGTATCAGCACTAACCTTTTTCTTATAAAAATCTATCAAATACAAACAAGACAATGTTCTTACTCGAGACAATGCAAAGTATGCCATTCCCTCTTTGAACACCTTACTTCCAATATTTACAAAAGCTCTCTCTATACCTAAACCTTGAGATTTATGAATAGTTACTGCATATGCTAAAGACAGAAAAAACTTTTGTGTAAGAACATACAAATCTTTTATAAGCAAAAAATGCCCAATCTCCCCTACCTCCTTAATCTGATCAAATGTTATCTTCAAAATTCTATTCCATCTCTATTCTGAAAATTTGCAAAATCAACAACTTTTACCATTGCTCCATTTACTAAACCTACATTCAAATTACGCCGCAAAATTACCCAAAAGTTTATACATACATGGAAAGTCTTTTCTAAGCCTGCAGTTTTAGATACAGACTTCTACAAAGAATGCAATGTAGATTGCAGTTTCTCTGTAAGAAGAATAGTCACTCCTTGGTGTTTGATTTTATCAATAGCTTCAATTTCCACAATTTGTTGTTTTTCCAGTTTTGGAAGTTGTTGATTAAATGTAGAACACTCTTGCAGTGTAGGCATTAGGCAAACTATAGACTTGTTTTCTACAAGCATATTGTACTTTACTTCAGCTGCTGTGTTTCCAGTTGTTAACAAGTTCCTTAGTAGCCAAATTTCTAAAGCTTGTTTATCATGGTTTGTCAAGACACCCATTCTTATGTCTTATGGAATATTTCTATTATCTTCATCACTTGCTTGTAGCATATTCTTTTTTTTTGAAAAACCTTTATTCAGTAAATCCGGAACACAGCTATTCAGCCGACAACCCGGAGGTTCGGCAGCTTAAGTTGAGCAACACAAAAAAGCGTTCGCACTGCACTTAAAGGAGAATCAGAAAAGGTTCAGTTTTAAATAAACACACACACAAACCAAACACTAGCAAGGCGATAAGCTTCGAATGCACATGATGGGTGCCCATCAGGGGGAGCTAGTCCCATTTCGTCCACCAGAAACAACGCTATAATGAGAGGAGGGAGGGGGAAAGCAGAGACTCAGAAAAGGCAATCAGTCATCAACAACAAATACATAGCCGGAAAGAATGTCAAGGGGAAAGTTGCTCCTCAGGCGGATCCGGATCAGGGGGCAGACATATGTCCCCCCTGTAGTGGTTCCATCGCCCCCATACTGCATGCCATTTCCGCGGGCGCCCTCTAGCACAATACACTGTCTTTTCCCTGAGCATGCTCCAATCCATATTTTCCTTCCACGCTGCCAGTGCAGGAGGCCCAGCCGAGCCCCACAGGCGCGCGATGTCCCGCTTAGCCACCATGTTCCCCAGGGTCACCCACTGAGTCTGTGCGTCATCAAGATCGGTAGGACCCCAGACGTTCAAGAGACAACACCGCGCCTCCGGCTGCATGACAATGCCCGTCACCTCCCCCATCACTGCATGGACTCGCCTCCAAAACTCCACAATCACGCCGCATTCCCAGATGATATGTAAGAAGGTACCCACCATGCCGCCGCCTCACTTACATAAACCCTCCTCAGAGAAACCCATACGGACCAACCTAGGACCTGTCACGTAGACTCGATGGAGTATTTTGAGCTGCACCAGCTGCAGACGCGACGGAATCGCAACCTCCCTAGGAGAAGAAACTGCATATTGCCAATCTTCGTCATCCAGTTCGAGGCCATCCCTAGTCCATTGATCCCGCAACCCCCGAAGAAGGTCAGCCCGTACATTAATCAACTTCTTATAGATGAGAGAGATCGCGCTCTCCGGCATATGGCTGTCCAGAATTCGGTCCTCCAACGGAGAGGACGCAGGCACCTTCTCACCCTCTACGAGGACCGACCGCAAGGCGTGACGCACCTGGGCATAGCGGAAAAACTCAGTGCTCCCCAGCTCATACTCCTTCTGCAGCTCCTCAAAGGACTTCACCCTGCCCTGAGCCAGCAAGTCTCCGACCCTGGAGATACCGATCAAATCCCATTTCTCGAACCCTTTTGTATGCCAAAGCTTCCCCAGGATATCAGAATCAAACAACGGGGTAGCGAGGGTAAGCCTGCCCCCCCAACCCAGGGAGTCCGTCGCCAACTTCCACACCCGCACCGCCACCCCAGTGGGCCCCGTAAGGGATGAGTCCAACGACTTCGAGTACAAAGCTCTGTGGTAATTACCGCCACGCAGTAACCACCGATCCATGGCATAGCCGGGGCTCAACGCCGAGCCATAGACACCATGATTAATCGCGCACAACTGGGTGGCCCAGTAGTATCTTCGAATGTCCGGAAGCGCAATACCACCGTCGTACCACGGGAGCGTCAACTTAGTTATCGCTATGCGCGGCCGCCCGTCCCACAATAGCGAACGCTGGAGGCTCTCGACCTCTCGAAAGTAACTAGTCAGGACCCATTCAAGGGTATTCTGCAAGGCATAGAGGAAACGGGGAAGAGACATCATTTTAAACAACGCGGTGCGCCCGAGGAGGGAGAGCGGCAACCGCCACCAGCCCGCCGCATCCTGCCGCAGACGCGCCAGGGGGGGAGCAGATTCTTCTCATATCGCAAGATGGAGTCAGTGGAGATGTAAATCCCTAGATACCGGAAGCCCTGCCGGGCGATCTGGATCGAACAGTTTCGGGGGACAGGGGGAACCTCGCCACACAAAACATACAGATATGACTTTCCCCAATTGATAACAAGGCCCGAGTTCCTACCAAAAGAAGTCAAGACGTCGCAAACCACTATGAGAGACTTCTGGGGCGAGGCGAGGTATAATAGGATGTCATCGGCGTAAAGTGAGATACGGTCCTCGTGGTCGGGCGACCATCGAAGCCCACGTATACTCGGATGCCATCGTATCCACGCCGCCAGCGGTTCAAGAGCAAGGGCGAACACCAAAGGCGACAGGGGGCAACCCTGCCGGGTGCCCCTCCCAAGCTTGAACGGCTTGGACACCCTCCCGTTTACCACAACACTAGCAAGGGGACCCTCGTAAAGCAACCTCACCCAGGCCACAAAACCAGGCCCGAAGCCGAACTTGGCTAGCACAGCCCACAGGTATGCCCACTCCACCGTCTCAAACGCCATCGTGGCGTCAAGAGACGCCACAATAGCCGGCTCCCGCAGCGTGCCCGCCCTAGCAATCACCCCATGGAGACGCCTAAGGTTTAATGCAGTGTTACGATGCGGAATGAAGCCCGATTGGTCCGGGTGGATCAAATCCTCAAGCACCCGGACCAAGCAGTTCGCCAGGATCTTAGCGAGGATTTTCGGCTCAGCATTAAGAAGCGATATTGGCCGATAGGAACTACACTTGTCCCGAGGCTTACCGTCCTTATGTATCACCACTATGGTTGCCAGTCGTTGATCAAGCGGCAGAGACCCATTCACCCGCGCTTCCACGAACATGGCGCGCAGGTGAGGAGCGACCTTATCCGGACAAAGCTTGTACAATTCAATAGGCAAACCATTCGGACCGGAGGCCTTACCCGAGTTCAACGCCCGAATAGCACCCGCTACTTCATCAACCGTTATATCACCATCTAGGTCGTCCCTATCTACGTCAGAAAGGCAGGGCAGAGCAATATCACGCAAAAGGTCACACGAGTCCGCAGTTGCCCTGTCCGAAACCGAGGTGTACACTACGCGGAAATAATCCGAGAAACGCTGGACTATACCTTCGGGGTCAGTAAAAACCTCTCCCTCCTCCATCGTTAACTCCGGCACCACTCTATTGACCCGCTCTTTTTTGTCCAACCAAGCTAGCAGTTTCCCGGCCTTATCCCCAACATCATACAGACGGCCCTGCTGCTCCCTGCTAAGGGTCTTGGCAGCATTCTTCGCCAGATCCCTGTACTCCGATTGCTTCAAACTCAGATTATGCAGAGTGTCCGCTGTGACCTCCTCCTCCAGGGTTACCTCTAGAGCCGCGATCTCATCCTCAATCTGTATCACCTCGGCGTCTTTCCGTCGCTTGGCGGCCACCACCAAATAGAGGGCCTCCCCTCTCAATACGGTCTTAAACGCCTCCCACAGAGACACCGCTGAATCAACCGAATCCTGATTGTCCTGAAAATAGTGATCAACTGCCTTCAGCAGTGCCCTGCGCGTCTTGGGGTCACGGAAGTACCAGGGGTTAATAGGAGCCGCCCTACCCCCTCCTACCCGGCCAATGTCGAAACGGACCCACACCGGCGAGTGGTCAGATATGCCACGTGCCATATGCCTAGCCTCAGAAACTAGCGAGGCATGCGCAGCCAGGGTGAGCAAGTAATCAATCCGGGAGAGACTACCATGCGCCCCGCAGTGAAAGGTATACTGACTCTGGGTGGGGTGCCGGAGTCTCCAGCAGTCCACCAAACCAAAAGTGTCTAGGAAGTCAGGAAGCCACTTCTGAGCCCCCCCGGTATCCCTGGGCGGGTGCCTATCGAGCAGCCCAGAACCAACAGCATTAAAATCTCCCCCCACCACTAGCAGCCCCTCAGGGAGTTCCAACAAGGCCCTGCCCAGATCCACAAACGTGGAGGCCTGCAGGGCCGGAGGAACGTACACAGAAACCAATACCAACGTTCTACCCTCCCATCTCCCCGCCACAGCTACGAACCGCCCCCTATCGTCAACAATGGTGGAATCAACCTCGAGTGGCAGTGAGGCTCGAACAAGTATGCCCGCCCCCCTGGAGCCCGATGAAAACCCAGAGTGGGCAATGAATTTGTAACCCTTTCTATTAAGTGCATAACACATATTCCCTATAAGATGTGTCTCCTGCAATAGGGCAACATCGGGCGAGGTCCCCTTCAGGAATTGTAAGACGATCCCCCTCCTAATACGATCACCCAAGCCATTAACATTCCAGCTAATAATATTTAGGCCCCTACCCCCATCCCCAAACACCAAGAGACCTCCACCCCCCCCGAAAAGCCACCACCAAACCATCCTGACAACCATTACTACGCCTTGCAAGAAAAAAAACCCCAACAACCACCCCAACATCCCAAATCCTCCCCCCTCCCTGCACCCCTGCGTCAGCTTACAAAGCCCCCCCAACTTGCAGTGTGCCTGTAGCCCTATCAAAAACAAATCTACAAAAAGAACCCCGAGGGAGGAAAAAGCTCCGAACGGCGCTCCGCCACCCCCCCATTACTGCAGTTAGCCACAAGTCATTGTCCGGGGCAAAATCAAAACAACCTGACACCCGGGGCATCACTCCTGCTCAGCCCGGCCACTGCCCACTCCCGTGACACAGTCCCCGCCGGTCCGTTTCCGTGGCAGAGCGTCCAACCAATCTCCGGCCATTTCAGGCGAGTCGAAGAAGAAAGTCCGATCCTCATACACCACACGTAGTCTGGCAGGGAAAAGCATAGCGTACTTCAAATCCATCTCCCTAAGGCGTCTCTTAACCCCCAGGAAACACTGCCTTTGCTTCTGCACCATCTGGGTGAAGTCAGGATAGAAGCTCACAGAGGCGTTCTGAAAAGGAACCGGGCCCGTCACCCGCGACGCTTGCAGGATAGCGTCACGATCTCGAAAATGGAAGATCCGGGCGACAATCAGTCTCGGGGGAGCTCCCGACTTAGGCCGCCCGCCAGGCACCCTGTGAGCCCGTTCTACGGCAAAAAACTTTCCAAGGCCCTTAGGCGCAAGATGGTTCCCCACCAAGTCTTCAACGAGTAGGCCCACTGAGCGCTCTTCCGAGGATTCCGGGACTCCAGTAATGCGCACATTGTTGCGCCTGGCCCGACTTTCAAATTCCTCCAGCCGACGGGCGGAGAGGTCACTAGCAGTCCGCAGCTTCTCGACCTCCGCCTGCAGTCCCAAAACATCATCCGCAAGGCCAGTAGTCTTGAGGTCCAGGGACTTGACCCGCTCATTGGTTTTGGCCAAGTCCGCGCGTATCAAGTTAACATCGACCAAAATCGTGTCCACTTTTTGCGCCAAGGCATCAAACTGTCGCCCGATCGATGTTTGCATCCCCTCAATAGCCCCCATGACATCCTGCAACGACAGCTCCGAGGCCGGGGACGAGTCAGCTTTCTGTACTTCGAGCGACTGTCCCGATCCACCAGGCGACCCCTTCTGCTGGGCATATCGGTCCATATTGTTGGATTGGGTATAGCTTCCCCGCCTGGTAGCCTTGAATTTCGGCTTGTCAGCCTCTGCTTTGGCCGACATTGCAGACTCGATGTAGGCAAATACGGAGAAACGTCCCTCACCCAGCTAAATGAGACAGGCCGGACCGTCACTCAACGACCAGGGTCGGGCGCAAGTCCTCCAGATGTCCGTGGATCCTCAGGAAGCACTCTCAGGCCGGAGCCAACAAAGGGCGAGAAAGTGAAAGTGAAAGTGCGGCGGTCTCCATCCGCCCGTTCACACCCCACAGGCCCGCTGTTGTTCAATTAGTGGCCGGGCATCTTGCCAACGCGAGCTCCTGGCATCCCTCGGAGGTAGGCCGCAATCTGCCGTCGTCCACAACTCCGGTCCCCGGCGGGCGATTTTAGCCCGGGCAGCGTCAATCGCCCCCGCGATGACTCATCTGCAGGATACCGTGCATAAGAAACAGGATGAAGAACAGGATAGTTGACGGAGGGCGCGAGGGTCTCGGGAGCTCAAAGCTCAGGCAGCCATCTTGGTCAAGCGCTGCTTGTAGCATATTCTTAACAAGTTCTTTAGATTCAAAATGTAACCAAATGTTCACATTCCAAATAATTCCCAAAGATGTCAGTGTGTCTTCAAGAACAAGTTTTTTTAAAACAGGTTGTCCCTTTTACAGGAGTATGTTGTAGTAGATCTACGAATACAATCAAATGTTTTCCATCAAACAGAACATCGTAATCTGTTTTCAAAATCTGTTGCATTCTTAAATGTACAAAGGCATGCATTAAGTTTGAGACCATGTTCACCTTATCAATGACTAAAAGTTTCATTTTCTTCAGTACTCTTGAGACTTCATAACAAGTTCTCCAGATAGCTTCTGATATTCCAATTTATTATCATGTTTAACAGGTTACATAAGAAATCGATTTATAGTAATCCCTTTAATGCTGTGTTCTACTGATCTAGTGGGAGCTGTTACTTCACAAGATAAATGTGATCCTGTAGTTTTGTGTAGATAACTGGTCAAACCTTTATTTAGGAACCTTTTCCTGCTCAGCTTGATTGCTGATGTACACTAGAGTAGGTTTGAATGCTAAACATTGGCATTCTATTTTTTAGTGCAGCAAACCATGTTGTATCTGTTATTTGACTTGTAGATATATTTCTTTTTGTTCAATATTTAGTTGTTCTTTAACTTTTCCAACTGAATAATACCCTGTTGTGCTTGTTGCATTGCAGTTTCTTCCTCATTCATGGCTATTGCTGCTTCATTTTCAATAATTGGTAGTCCCAGTGGATCTTGACTCAGTGGATCAGAACTTTGACTGCCTTCACTAGCTATTTCAGCTGAAATAGTACTTTCTTTTTCAATCTCATCATTTAAAATTTGTAGATAACTTGGGGGAAATTGTGCACTGAATGTTATCTTCAGTGGCATTAAAAGACTCTTTGTAGCAGTCAAAATCTCCAAGTAATTCCGTTTCACTACGCCAAGGCTTGAACAGTTGCAGAAGTACTAAATAGAAAAATTCTCTCTTATCTGGACTTTTGCAACTGAGTTTTCTGTGGTTAATAAGAATTCCTTTGGCATGTTTTACTAAACATCCCTCACATCCAACTACTGTATATTTCTCTTCTTTTGAATTTTCTGTAACTTTTCTTTTAAAGCTGTAATGTTGAAGTATTTCATACAGACAGGTTTTTGAGATGTGGACTCCTTTTGGGATAGTATGTGTACAACATATTCGTTTTAACAATATCTGTACTTTCTGGTTCAATCTGTGCTAAGTATTTGATTTCTTGTAAAGATTGTAATACTCTATTTCATGTGAAAGCAAGGCCTAGACTTACCCATATGATTCCTCTTGACTTTGATTATAAACTGGCAGAGATCAAGTGATCTGAACATTCATAGGATCCAATCTCTCGATAGGAAAGCATTTCCAAGCTGAAGCTGTACGATTTCTTGCTAAGACTCTCCTATGCTGAAATTTCTTCCGACATTTCTTTCATCTCTGTCTTTTCAGATTTGGTTATATATGATGTAACAAAACGAGCAACAGCAATTAAATTATATGAAACATACTGAATGTCCATGTTTGTATTCCATATTTTCAAAATAACTGGATTGTAGTCATTAATGTACTTTGAAGCCTCGTTTCTTTTATAAGTTGTATGTATTTTTGGGAGATTTCCTAGTTATTGAATGCCTTACTGCTGACAATTCTTTTTTTTTACTTTTCCTTTAGAAATTATAGGACGTGGGAATCCAAAACAACATTTTGTATAAAATTTCCCTTTACCCTTATATGTTCATCAGGAGTATTTCCCACATCGATGACTTTAAAAACTTAAAACTTGTCTAAAGCTCTTTTCTTCTCCATCTCTTGGGATGGCACATGTAACATACTGTTTGATGAAAGACAAAACAGTTTAATCAGTATCAGTTCCAAATTTTGGTGCATTCTTTATCCATAAAAGCATCTCTGGCTTAGTACTCTTTTCTCCAAAATAAATCAGTAACTTCTATTTTTATTGTAGGTAAATGACATCATACTTTGAAACCTAGGGTTAAAATATCTGCAGACATTTAGATGATCCAAGGAACAGATTTATCCAGCTGTCTTCAATTTAATGTTTTTAACATTTGAATTTGCTTCTCGTAGAAATTCAAGTAAATCTGCCCAAGCATATTCTGCAGAGCTAAGTGTTAGAAACCATGTAGGTGTACCTAAGTTTCTTAACATGAATTTGAGCTCACCATGACAATGAAACCAATATCCATTGGTACCACGTTGACACGCCATCAAATTAATTAACTGAGATTCTAAATTTTCATCTCTTTGTTTAACTTTATCCATGAATTCTTTTGCAGAAACATGTTAAATATACACTCCTTCTTCTGTGGTTCACTGCATATGAAAGTGCAAACAAATCACTTTCAAACAGAAGATGAAATATATGTGGAAGGCACATTTGAAATCCTGGATCTTCAGAGTACAATCTTGATGAGTGGTATTCTGAAGCTGGAATTGGTACAGCTCGCTCATCAAATCGTCCACCTTCTCCAGTGGGGAATAACTGTAAAAAACAACAAGCTTCTAACCTTTTATCCCATACACTCATGGGAGTTGCATTTGCTTCCTTCATTTAAATTAATTCAATACTTTTTCCTATAATTTCCTTTGAATGTACAGGATATATAGAATAATGTTGATAAATCTCTTCAGTCCTGGACTTGTCCACTTTTTCAATTTAGCCACTTGACATTAGTGATTCATCTTCTAATCATATTACTTCTTCATCAACATTTACATTCTTATCAAAAAATATTATTCTGTACCAGGTACAATGTAGCCTTGTGAAGTTCAGTAACATCTATAAACTCTTGCGAAATGTTTCAACTCTTTTTTGGTAACCCATTTACTAGATTAACTACTGGCTCATTTTCCTCCCTGTCTACACCAACAGTTTCAATGTTTTTCTTAAAACCTAAAGGCAAGTACACAACTCTTCCTTTCAGACCTCTTTGTAAATCTGTTGATGGCAGCTTACCTGTTTTAGGCTCCATACGAACTATGGCCTGAAATGGGTGTACAGATTGAATAAGAATAGACTCATACACATTAAAATCTGCCAGTTCCTGATGAATAGGTACCGACTCTAAGTTGTAGTGTACTGCTCTAGTTGGCATTTTGTTCCCTTCTAATTTGTTGTAACAGTATTTACAAATAACGTGATCAGTAGCCAGCTCAAACTGGCCTTCTACCAACAAATAAGCACCAAATTGCTGCCACTTATCATTGTTTTCCTTTCCACTTTTTAGATATAAATAAACATTCCTAGTTTAAATTCTATAGTGAGTACCTCAGCAGCAAATACAAAACATAGTTTGGTTTTTCAGATGAAACTGTTTTAAACTTTGTAATTTCCTCTGCAAACTCATCAATACTAATCTCTTTCCCATGTTCTTTAACACCTACACTCATCAAGCTCACACTTTCTCTACACTCCTCCTGTGAACCAAAAAACAAAACTGTATATCATCACAAACATTTTGTACACCTGATACTGAACTGTGCAAAAGAGCTGTGTTCATTTCACTTAAACATAATGCAGGAGTTTTGCACAGTACAGTCTACTTATTGACGTCTGCATTTCAGAGTGATGTACCTCTAAAATTCTTAAATGATGAAACATACTTTGGCACACTTTTCTTGAAAGACAAGCCAGAGAATGACCCTTCAATCTAGTATATTTTCTTATTTTACATGGATCTACTCCTTGCAACATCTTGATCTTCTGTTAAACACTTTTTCTTGCACATTGTCATAAATAAATGCATATGTGAATAGATTTATTTTGAATACTGCAAATACTGCTACAATCCCATTTATATACAGGAGCTTGTGAACACCTCCCTTGAACGTCTTCAGCTATTACTTCTTCCACATTCCTAACAACCATTTTTTCTTTTGGAAAGGGGCAACCAACTTCCATCTCATAGCATCGACCACCAGTATCAACTTCATGAACTGATGTGTTCTCTTGAAAATAGCTTTTTTCATTTAAGAAAGGCTTAGTACTAGAAGTGTGCTTCCTTTCACCAGTGACATTTTTACAAAAGTTACTTCTATTAACAAGTGTTTTATTTTTGCTTTTCTCTTTCATAATCACCATTTTTTTATCCAATGTTCTCATTCTCTTCAATATTAATATAAATATTTTTCATTTAAATTCAAAAGCAGTAACTACTACACTTTCAATGTGGTGCTTCTTCTTATACGCTGCTGATCTTCTTTTATACTTTTTGCAATCTTTTAATACATTTTGAATTATTCTACTTCTAAAGATTCGTATATGTATCTCTTTAAATAGTTTTTGTCCTCTGATAATATGAGTTGTTTTTCCAAAACCTAATGTTATTTTACCATCACAATTCTTCTTTTCCTTCTGGTATTTGCTAAAACCTTACTTTTTACGTTCATTATTATTGACTTTCTTCAATCTCTCTATAACTGTTTTAAGAAACAGCTTAGTGCTTTTACCAGAAGAGATTTTATCCTGAGTAACATTTAGTTCTATTTTTAATGCTCTCTTTTTACATTTCTTTAAGCAGTATTGGTTTCTTTGTTCTCTTCTCTTTTCATGTTTTCTTGCCATCTTCAATTTGTGATCCAAATAAAATATATTTCTAAAAAACTGTGAACAGTTTCAATAGTTTGTTACATCAATTAACAGTTTTAAATTAATTACATGTTAATATTCATATTGACCACTAAGCAATTACGTACAATTACATGCAGAAACAAGCAAGAGAACTGTAGAAAGAGGAAGAAAAGTGCTGAAAAGAAAGAAAGGGACGGAAAGAAAAAGAAAGTTTCAGAAATAGCTAAGAGAAATGCACAAAGAAGCAACTCAGCCACAGAAAAATGTGAGACGTGCTGAAAGAGGCAACAGAGATGCATAAAGAGACAATTTGGGTCCAAAAAGAAGCAACAGAGGTACACAAACATGCAAGAGAAATGTACAAAAGGCAAGAGAGATGCAGAAAGACAGGTGCAAAAGAGACAATACAGGTGCAGAAAAGGGCAAGAAAGGTGCATAAAGAATCTCAAGAGGTGTAGAACAAGCAAGACAGGTGTATAAAGTAGCAACTGACATTCAAAAACAAGCAAGAGAAGTACATAAAGAGGCAAGAGAACTGCAGAAAGAGGAATACATGTGCAGAAAGAGGCAAGAGAGATGCAGAAAGAGGCAAGAAATGTGCTGAAAGAGGCAACAGAAGTGCAAAAAGAGGAAACAAGGGAGAAGAAACAGGCAAGAAGAATGCAGAAAGAAGCAACAAAGATGCACAAAAAGGCAAGATAGGTACAAAGGAGGGAAAGATACAGAAAAAAGCAGGTGATGTTCAGAAAGGGACACGAAGCGTGCAAAAAGAAGTAAGAGAGGTGTAAAAATTGGCAAAAGAGGTGCAGAAACAGGTGAGGGAGGTAAAGGAAGAGGGGTGCAGAAAGAGGCAAGAGAGATACAGAAACAGGCAACAGAAGTATAGAAACAGGAAAGAAGGATACAAAAAGAGGATGAGGAGTGCACAAAGAAGCAACAGAGGTGGAAAATGGCAAGAGATGTGAAAAAGGGAGAAGAAACGTACAGAAAGGAGCGAGAGAGGTACATAAAAGGGCAAGAAGGATGCTGAAAGAGGAAATGGAGGTGTGGAAAGAAGCAAGAGAAGTAGAGAAAGAAGCATGGGAGCTCCAGAAACAAGCAAATGAGGTACAGAAAGAACCGACAGAGGTGCAGAAAGATTCAAAAGAGGTAGAGAAAGAAGCAACAGAATTACAAAAAGAAGCAAGAAAAGAATAGAAAGAGGCAAGAGGAGTGCAGAAAGAGACAAGTGAAGTACAGAAAGATGAACAACAACAGCAGAAAGAGGCAAGAGTGGTATAAAAACAAGGAAGATGGAGGCAAGAGTGGTACACAAAGAAGCAAGACAAGTACAGAAAGAAGCAAACGAGGTGCAGAAAGAACAAACAAAGGTGCAAAAATAACAAGAAAAGTACAGGAACAGGCAAGAAATGTGCACAAAGAGGCAAAATAGGTACAGAAAGGGAAGAAGAGCGCAGAAAGAGTCAAGTGAGCTGCAGAAAGAAGAACGTGATGTGCAAAAAAACTAACAGAGGTGCATAAACAGGCAAGAGAGGTACAGAAAGAAGCAAGAGAACTGTAGAAAGAGACTAGAAAACTGCAGAAAGAGACAAAAAACTGCAGAAAGTGGCGAGAGAGGTACAGAAGGAGGCAAGAGGGAGCAGAAAGAGCCAATAGAGGTGCACAAACAAGCTACAGTGGAGCAGACACAGGCAGGAAGAGTGCAGAAAGAGGCAAGAGGAGTGCAGAAAGAAGCAGCCGAGGTGCGAAAAAGGCAAGAGAGGTGCACAAAGAAGAAAGGAGCTGAAAAAAAAAGAAAGAGAGGTTCAGAAACAGACAAGACATATACGCGGTAAGGGATGGGCACAAACAGGCAAAGATGTGTACAAAGAAGTAAGAGAACTACAGAAAGAATCTAGTAGATTACAGAAACAAGCAAATCTGGTGCAGAAAAAACCAAGAAAGGTGCAAAATGAGGCAAAAGATGTACATAAAAAGCAAGAGAAGTGCAGAAAGAGGCAACAAAAGGGGAATAAAGAGGCAATAGAAGTGCAGAAAGTGGCAAAAGAAGTACAGAAAGAGGAAAAGGGGGAACAACCTTTACAACGCAACTTTTACAATGCACTACACTTACAACGCATTTTTTACAACGCAAAATCCATTACAACGCACTACACTTACAACGCATGACACTACAACGCATTTTTAAAAACTACCTTTACAACGCATTCCATTACAACGCCTACCATTACAACGCATAATATTACACTACACTATCCAACACTTACCCTACTGTTGCACCCCCTGGAGTTAGAATAGTAATTTTTACCCCTATACTATCCAACACTTACCCTACTGTTGCACCCCCTGGAGTTAGAATAGTAATTTTTACCCCTATACTATCCAACACTTACCCTACTGTTGCACCCCCTGGAGTTAGAATAGTAATTTTTACCCCTATACTATCCAACACTTACCCTACTGTTGCACCCCCTGGAGTTAGAATAGTAATTTTTACCCCTATACTATCCAACACTTACCCTACTGTTGCACTCCCTGGAGTTAGAATAGTAATTTTTACCCCTATACTATCCAACACTTACCCTACTGTTGCACCCCCTGGAGTTAGAATAGTAATTTTCACCCCTATACTATCCAACACTTACCCTACTGTTGCACCCCCTGGAGTTAGAATAGTAATTTTTACCCCTATACTATCCAACACTTACCCTACTGTTGCACCCCCTGGAGTTAGAATAGTAATTTTTACCCCTATACTATCCAACACTTACCCTACTGTTGCACCCCCTGGAGTTAGAATAGTAATTTTTACCCCTATACTATCCAACACTTACCCTACTGTTGCACCCCCTGGAGTTAGAATAGTAATTTTTACCCCTATACTATCCAACACTTACCCTACTGTTGCACCCCCTGGAGTTAGAATAGCAATTTTTACCCCTATACTATCCAACACTTACTCTACTGTTGCACCCCCTGGAGTTAGAATAGCAATTTTTACCCCTATACTATCCAACACTTACCCTACTGTTGCACCCCCTAGAGTTAGAATAGTAATTTTTACCCCTATACTATCCAACACTTACCCTACTGTTGCACCCCCTGGAGTTAGAATAGTAATTTTTACCCCTATACTATCCAACACTTACCCTACTGTTGCACCCCCTGGAGTTAGAAAAGTAATTTTTAGCCCTATACTATCTAATACTTACATTAAATGCGATTTACTATTATGCGTTGTAATGGTATGCGTTGTAAAGGTAGTTTTTAAAAATGCGTTGTAGTGTCATGCGTTGTAAGTGTAGTGCGTTGTAATGGATTTTGCGTTGTAAAAATGCGTTGTAAGTGCATGCGTTGTAAAAGTGTGCGTTGTAACGACAGACATCCGAGGAAAAGGGATGCACAAAGAGGCAAGAGAAGTGCTCAAACAGGAAACAGAGATGCAGAAAGAGAGAAGAAGGGTCCTGAAAAGGAAAGAGGAGTGTAAAAAGAAGCAACAGAGGTGCAGAGAGAGGCACATAGGTACAAAAAAGGCAACAGAGGTGCAGAAAGGAACAAGAAACATGCAGAAAGGAGCAAAGAGTTGCAGAAATTGCCAAGAGAGGTACCAAAAGAGGTAAGGGAGGATGCAGAAAAAGAATAGAGAGGTGCAGAAAGAGGCAAGAGAGGTGCACAAACAGGCAACAGAGGTGGAGAAAAAAGAAAGAACTGTGCAGAAGGAGACAAGTAGAGTACAGAAAGAAGCAACAGAAATGCAAAAAGAGCCAACAGAACTGCACAAAAAAGCAACGGAGGTGCCCAAAGAGGTAAGACAAGTACAGAAAGAACCAAGAGGACTCCAGAAATGTAAAGCACCAATCCTCCCATATCACTGTTGTAAGTCTCGCCATATTCCTGAAAGCAAGCATGCATGTGTCTATGCCTTTTGCTAGTGACATAATAAATAAAAGAAACATACAAATAGGTGTATACCTGTGTTGCAGACATCTACATCTTTAACCCCTTCAGTGCCCATGACGAGCTGGACTCGTCATGGGCTGCGGTGCCGCTGTGCCCATGACGAGTCCAGCTCGTCATGAACTCCGCCCGCTAATGGAAGGCGCGGCACTTGGCGGGGAAAGGGGCGGGCATGCAAGGGGTTAAATGCATAACACATGAAAATACATGTACAAGTAGACACATACCTCAGCCATAAGACCACACAGACCTTCAAACGTGAGGGACTGCTTTTTTCCATTTCAAGAAGACACCAACATTTATATGGCATACTCCAAGTCTACCTTTCCAGAGATGCATACAAAGTACCCTAATCACTAATCCCTCTGCCACCATATCTTAAACCTCAGTTTTCTGCCGTAGCCTCATTTTTCACTGACTGCTCACAATGTTAGACCTACTAAATTTTAATCAACAATCCTTCCCATGTCACTGTTATAAGTGCAACCATATTTCTGAACATTTGAATACCTATGTCTGTGTCTTTACTATGCCACTGTTATAAGTGTAACCATATTTCTGAACATGTGCATATGCATGTCTGTGTTTTTCTAAGGTCACTGTTATAAGTGTCACCATATTCCTGATAGCATGTTTGCGCCTTTTCCTAGTGGAGTCATACATAAAAAGAAACATACAAATAGTTCTGTTTCAAATATCTACCATATTCAGATGCATAACACATTTGAGAATACATGTGCAAATAGACACATGCCTCAGTCGCAAGAACACGCAGACCTTCAAACTTGACTGAGTGCACTTGCAATACCAAACAGAGATCTACATATATACACCCTACATCAAGTATAGCATTCCACCGATTCATTCAAACTACCCTAATCACTAATCCTTTTGCCAACATGTCTCAAACCTTATTTTTCTGCTGCAGCTTCATATTTCAGTGACTGCTCAGAATGTTAGAGCTACCAAATTTAAAACAGCAATCCTTCCCATCTTACTATTAGAAGTCTTACCATGTTCCTGAAAGCATGCATGCATGTTTCTCTGCCTTTTGCTACTACCATCATACAGAAAAAAACCTACAAATAGTTATATACCTATGTTTTCAGATGTGTAGCATCTTCAGATGCATAACATGTGTGAGAATACATGTACAAGTAGATGCATACCTCACTTACAAGACAATGCACACCTGAAGACTGCACTTCCCATTTCAAGCAGACACCTACATTTATATGGCATACTTTAAGTGTACCTTTCCAGAGACTCATACAAAGTACTCTAATCACTAAAACCTCTGCCAACGTGTCTTAAAGCTCACTTTTTTGCTGCACGTTTATTTTATCACCGCCTGCTCACATTGTTAGACCTACCAAATTTAAAATAGCAATCCTTCCCATGTTACTGTTGTAAGTTTTACCATGTTCCTGAAAGCATGCATGCATGTGTCCGTGCCTTTTGCTAGTGGCATCATACATAAAAGAAATACACAAACAGATGTATACCTCCCTCATGCATGTCTAACATCTTCAGATGCATAACACATGTGAGAATACATGAACAAGCAGAGACATACCTTTTGCTGAGAATGTTGGGGATTCGCAAATTTAAATCACCAATCCTTCCCATGTCAATGTTATAAGCCTAACCATATTTCTAAATGTATGCATGCATATGTCTGTGTCTTTCCCATTACACATTACTATGTACAACTTATTTCAACCTTCAAAACTACAGTACACTATCGTACATTTGGTAACATTTTTCAAATGTCACACTTCTCTGATACTTTGCAAACTTCATAAATAATGATTTTTAAAGTTTAGAAAATTAATACAAAGACTGAAGCACTACTACGTAATACATAACATGCCTTACAAATTTGTAACTCCCCTCTCAAATAGTATTGCAGAATGTGAACTATCAGAAACTCATAAAAGATTTTCTTTTTTACACAATGAATGTGATGCACCCCTCTCAACAAGGTAAAGTAATGGCAAACTTTTCCTCTCTTTTGCAACACAAATAAATGTAACTTACAAATAAAAATGCTTCCTTCATTATATAAAATTCTGAAACTCATTTCTATTGGTTAAACATATTAACCCTTTACTAGTCTCTCCCAAAAGTCCCCAAACTGGTTCTTTAATTTACTGGAGTTGTCGCGATGAAGCCACGAACCCTTACGGGAGTTACCTATTTCCAATAATACTAGTATTATTTTTAAACATCACACTACTTCTAAACATACTTCTGATGTGGGGAAACGTACTTTAGTAGCATATCACTTATATATAAGTTCACATTTCATATTTTAAAACCACAGTTAAGTTATAATCCTTCCCCATTCTGCTTAATCCTAGTTTCCATAGTAACAGTTTCTGCAACATTCAACTGTACTGGCAGGTCACAAGTTCACCAAACTAGCTGACAAATGCAAATAGCAGGTGTGATTGAGTACTGCATATACTAAATTATTCCGTCTACTGTACCTTTCCAAGTTTTTTCTATAACCAATCAGAAAATGCTTTTTTTTACGATGTACGATGCATCCTATTTTTGAGTACACAATGTTTATGAACAGCCAATAAGTTGTCTGCTTTTTCAAAAAGAGCATCTTAACCCCCATTTTAGATAACTCTCATTGTACCAACTTATTTACTTAGCTACAGATGCTTGTGATGCCTTCCACTCATCCCTTCAAAATGCTAACAGTATGGATTGTAGGACACAGCTATGTTTTCTGGGGCAAACGGTATGTTGAACAGAGAGGTACTGACAAAGAGCTAGGTTTGCAAAATGTGGATATTTAATGGTTTGCACAGAGAAGATTAAAGTGGCACCAATTGTTGCCATTGGTTAAAACCTTTTTGCATCTCCAACCCCCTGACCTAATAATAATAATAATAATAATAAAACGTTATTCGATTGGAAGAACAAATCATTAAAGCATATAAAAACAAATCATTCATAACATTTCTCGCAAGGGTACAAATACAGACTGTGAAAGGGTTACCACATACATGAATGAACCACTTCGACGAGGTCTTGCGGGGTAATAACAAAGATACCTCCGAACTTCAATCCCCCCTCGTGATTCTTAGCTTTAGGGCAGGTCTTAAAAAGTTGACCACACAAAATGTTATGTTATGGTATGTTATCTTAGCTTGTAAAGCGCGACAGCTGCCCCAGCAAGGGGGCGTCCGGACGTTAATGCAAGAAAGACAAACACAGCAGAGAGCAAACCGGAAACTAGGTGGCAGGGAAAAGGTAGGTCTTGATGGCCTTTCTAAATGCCAAGTAGTTGTCAAGGCCACGGATCTGCACAGGGAGTGAGTTTCAAAGGGTGGCAGCTCTGTCAAAAAAGAGTAAAAACATCAGATGACAGTTTTAAAAACAGCAAGGCTATGCGTGCCTGCCTGAATCCAGCTTTTCATCTCAGGCGCTTCAGAAATATTTTTCTAGGGTAGGCGTGATACGGGCAGAAAATACCTAAGTGAAGGGTATCCTGTGGAGACCTATTGTCATAGCCACAGGGCCCTCTCTCTTCTGAATGTATAATAAAACCTGCTGGTACCGCCAATAGATGATGAATAAAATGTAATCTAAAACGAGTAATCAAAAATCTATTGTGTGCGCCTGTCATTAGTGTTAAATATGTTTCTATACCCTGAGTTGTTTTAACTAAAATATAATCTCTCACTGTGTGTTTAGCAAGTTCAACAGCTTCACGTTGCGCCTTGGCAAACTTTTAGTACAAAACTTTGGTATCATCCTTGTCCTTAGGTCTTATTGTTTCCAGTGAGGTAAACAAATCTGCGCGCCCTAGCTTGGCAAAAAAATCCTTAACATATTTTATCCAAGGGATTTTCATTGCGTGATCTAAGGAGAGACAGTCCTGAATTACCTGCCTTGTCAGGCATGCCTCTACATTTGTCCAAATCTTCAACCAACATAGTAGGGACTTAACTGCCACCAGGTCTGAGATATATTTGACCCCTGGTTCTTCGTGAGCACTGAATGCCGGAGTACTATGAGGAACCTTCAGTAGGCGCCTCAGGTATTTATTCTCGTCCATTTGTAAATTAGTAGTCTTAACAAAACCCCACAACTCACTTCCATATAAAACCTTGGTGCAACAAATTGAGTTATATAAATTTAAAATCATACCCGGGGTCCAGCACCCTAGCCTGTGTGCAAAATTTGCGCTAGAACCTTTGGACCTGTTCAGGGCCAAGCACTTTTCCTCAATAAATGACCTAATGATTGTGCACTGTGGTGGTAATGACCTAGGCACTTTGACTGGGGTAGGTTTGGAAATGATAATGAAGGATACCTTTGCACAACTGACGTCACTTTTCCCTCACACTCTCTTTGTATACTCTAATATATGCCGAAGACAGAAATGGAAGGTCTCCATCTGTAACAACAATCTACGTTTTGATATGTATGACATCTACAGAAGTGATGGAGTTCCCTTCACAGATGAAGGGAACAGAGTGCTTCTCAACAACTTTAAGCTGAGCATCCAGACTTACATGTTGCTGCAACAAAGTCATCATGAACACAACACAAATTTCTGAATTATATACTATTTAATTATTTATTTAAGGTGGATCCGCGAATCCACCGTGACATTACACTGGGGGATGCCATGTTGAGAGCTGTGATAGGGTTGTGACTCCTATCAGAGAGAAAAAAATATATTATTACCCCTACTTTCATTGCCCCATATCGGCTCTGGGTATCCCATCCCCTGGGGCCCCGCCATTTTTGAAAAATGAAATGAAATAATGAAATAAAAAAGGGAGAGGGGCCACTTAACCCCCCTCCCGGGCCTTTTTTGGCCCCAGGGACCTCATTCCCAGGGCTTGGCCAATCCTTTATTTATTTATTTTAAATGAGTAGGGGGCCTGTGAGACCCACCAACCGGGCTATTTTGGGCCCCAGGGACCCCATCCCCCAGGGCTTGGCCTTAGGTTGGGGACCACGGGGGGAGCCCCAATGCCCCCTTGGTCCCTGCCAGCTCCATGCCTTTTGCTGAAGCCAGCATTGCTTTTGGGCAGAGGGAGCTGATAACGTGCAGCTCCCTTTGCCCAAAAGCAATTCTGCTTCTCTTCATGGAAGTGAGAGCAGTTTTCCTGCTCTCGCTGCCATGAAGCGAAGCAGAAGTTTGCTCCCGCCATGCCATAATAAACTGCAATGTCCCTGGGGTGAGCACCCCGGGATATTGCTGGAGCCGGCCCTGGGGGTGGCGGTCCCCAGGGCCATGGAGGGCTCCAAGAGGGGGGCTGCTCGGACCCCCTCCCACCTTGTAAGTAGCTCCAGGGAGATGGTGGTCCCCGGGGCCAGAGGTCTGCAATGGCCCCCACATTTAAGTAAAGGATGCCCTGGGGAGGTGGAGATCCCCGGGGCAGTGTGGGGGAGCTCGAGCCACCCCACACTACATTTTTAAAAAAAGCACTGTGGCGGTGGTGGTCTCCAGGGCTTTGCGGGGCCGCATGGCACCCCACCCTTAATATTTAAAGCCCCGGGAGGTGGTGGTACCCAGGGTTGTTTGGGGGGCTCAAACCCCTCACACGTTCATTGTTTTAAAAAGCGCTGGGGAGCTGGTGGTCTTTGGGGCTGCGTGACGGGGGCAGGAGCCTCCCACGCATTTTTTTTAAAAAAGCCCCATGGCAGTGGCAGTCCCCAGCATCATTATTAAGCATTGCCCCCGGGACCTAACCTACCCAGTGGCTTGAAGAAAATGAAGCACAAGGGACCGTGCTTCAGTTTTAAAAACAATCTCGAACGGATTCACGGACCCCACAGGTTTTGGGACCTGTGGCCAAGGGGGTCAGTGTGTTTCTACCCTGCTCCCTTTTCTTGCTTTTAATCCTTTATTTTTCCTTTTTTTGTGGCTCGATTAAACCGAGTCACAAGATGGCTGCCAACACTTCCTGCTTGGAACTATTGGCAGTGAATCAGATTGCAAGGCTCGAGATCAGTAGGGTTTACAGATCCTTTATCTGTATATATTTAATTTTCTCAAAAACTACTGAATGCATTTACACCATTTAACAAAAAGAGTGCACTCTAGACCAAGGGCTACCTTTCTGCCAAATTTGGTGTAATTCAGTTCAGCAGTTCGGGCTGTAGCAGCATCAACAGTTTCCTATGGAAATTAACATTGAGAAAACGTGTTTTGGACCCCCCTTTTTTTCGGCCTCCGCTTGATGAATCACCCCAAAACTGGTGAGATAGGAGCTGAACTGAGCGGGCCATTAGTTTTGAACATTTTGTGAAGATTTGCAAAACAGCGCCAAAGATATTGGCAACAGAAGAAACGCTTTTTGAATAGAAACAAGTTCCTAACTACCTAAATAAAAAGGTTTAAACTGCTCCTGTCATCTATGTGCTACTTATAAAGTTTGGGAGGTCTGTGGGGATATATATATACATACTATGAATATGTCCCACTTGGCAGGATTAAAAACTTATACTGAACGGGTATATGTGAGAACTCTTGATTCCATTACCCTGTCTACTGTATCGACATGTTTAAGCCATCACTATTGCCCAACAGGGTCATCCAGTTAAATACAATCTTTTCTTAAACCAGGTCCTGTCCTCCATTTGAGGTGCCTTTCATTCTACCAACCTTTTACATTCAGTATCAGTCTTCTCCTGTGTGCTACGGCTCCTTCCTTCAAAATGGTTAGAGTGTGGAATATGGGTCACAGCTATGTTTTTTAGGCCACAGAGTGTGCTAGAAAGAGTGGCAATGACAGTGACTTGGGTCTACCTACTGTAGACAATACTTGGCTTGGCCAGAGAGGGTTAAAGTGTCAACAGTTGCTTCCTTTGGTTGAAAGCATTGCAGATTGCCAACATTCATGATTGTGCACTATGGTAGCAATAACGATGTAGTGACGGCTAGAGCAGTCAGCGTCGAAGCTGGGGAACCGGGTTCGAGTCTCAGCAGCGACGCTCAACATCCTGCAACATCCTGTATTTCTGGGCAAATCACTTAATCGCCCTGTGCCTAACAAAAATTAATGTGTCCTTCTGTAACATAAGTGGTGCTATGTAAAGCACTCTGATACCCGATATCTACAGGTCTAGTTTGCGCTATATAAAACTCTACAAAAAAAATGAACTAGGTACTCTTACCTGGTTAGGATTGAAATCCTAATGAAGGGTACCTTTGGTCAATTAATGACACTTTTCCCTCACACTGCCTTGGTGTACTCTAACATTTGTCAAAGGCAGAAATGAAAATGTTCAGACGAATTCTGCCCACAGATAAACAAAGCCAGGAGACATGTTAATAAAAAAAAAAATCTGAATTCTGTATCGACCACAACATGGACTCCATCTACAACAACAATTTACGCTTTGACATGGAACATATATTTAGAAGTGATGGAGTACATTTCTCAAAGCAAAGCAATAGAATATTCATTAACAACTCAAGAGACTGTATCCTGTTTCATGTGTAGTTATTATCCACACACAATAAATCCAAAGGCTGTTCTAATAGCCACCCTTTTACCATACATGAACTAAATCCATTTAAAATATTTTTGGGGGAATCGCAAATCTGTTGGGCATCCGCAAAGCAAAAGCACAAATTTAATGCACAAAGGCATGTCTGTGTAGGTTTCTGAATAGGTGTGCGAATGTCTGAGTGGATATATCAAAGGGTTTGTGGGTGTCTGAATGGGTCTGTGAGTGGGTGTGTGAGTGTCTGAGTGGTTCTATGAGTAGGTCCATGTATTTGAGTGGGTCTGTCAGTAGATGCATGAGTGTCTAAGTGGGTCTGTGAATGGGTGCATGAGTCTGTAAGTGACTCTGTAAATCGGTATGTTAGAGTCTTAGTGGGTCTGAGAATGGGTGTATAAGTTTGTGAGTAGGTCTGTGAGTAGGTCTGTGAATCTCTGAGTTGGGCTGTGAGTGAGTGCATGAGTCTGAGAGCTGGTTTGCAAGTGGGTACATGAGTGCCTGAGTAGATCTGTGAGTGGGTACATGATATCTGAGTGGGTCTGTGAAAGGGTACATGAGTGTCTGACAGGGTCTGTGAGTGGATGGATGAGTCTTTGAGTGGGTGAGTGAGTGTCGAGTGGGTCTGTGTATGGGTGAGTGAGCCTCTAAGTAGGTCTCTGAGTGTGTGTGTAAATGCCTGAGTGGGTCTGTGAGTGGGTGCATGTTTCTCTGAGAGTGTCGATGAGTAGATGGATGACTCTCTGAGTGGGTGAGTGACTTGGTTTGCGAGTGTCTGAATGGGTCTGTGAATGAGTGGGTTAGTCTCTGACTGGGTATATGAGTGGGTCAGTCAGTGAGTATGTGAGTCTCCAAGTAGATTTGTGAGTGAGTGCATAAGTCTTTGAGTGGGTCTGTAAATCAGAAAAAGAATGTCTGAGTGGGTCTCTGTGAGTGGGTGCATGAGTGTCTGAGTAGGTCTGTTAGTGGGTGCATGAGTCTTAGATTGTATCTGTGAGTGGGTATATGAGTCTCTGAGTGGCTCTGTGAGTGAGTACAGCAGTGTCTGAGTGGGTCTCTGAGTGGGTGCATAACTATCTGAGTGGGTCTGTCAGTGGATATGTGAGTGTCTGAGTGGGTCTGTCATTGGGTGCATGAGTCTGGGAGTGAGTCTATGAGTCGATGCATGAGTCTCTGAATGGATTCGTGAGTAGGTTCATGTTTGCCTGAGAGGATGTGTGAGTTTCTGTGTGAGTGTCTGGCTGCATGAGTGCCTGAGTGGGTCTGGAAATGGGTGCATATGTCTGTGAGTGGGTCTGAGAGTCGGTGTGTGAGTATCTGAGAGTGTTGGTGAATGGGTATTTGAGTCTCTGAGCGGGTCAGTGAGTGCATGAGTGTCTGAGCAGATCTGTGAGTGAGTGAGTGAATCTCTGAGTGGCTCTGTGAGTGGGTGCATGAGTCGGTCTGTGACTGGGTGCATGAGTCTCTGCATGGGTGTGTGAGTGAGTGCATGAGTGTCTGAGTGGGTCAGTAATTGGGTGCATGATGTCTGAGTGGGTCTGTGAGTAGTTGAGTGTGTCTATGTGTGAGTCTGTGAGTGAGTGCATGAATGTCTGAGTGGGTCTGAGAGGGGGTACCTAAGTGCCTGAGTGGGTCTGGGAGTGTGTGCATAAGTGCCTGAGTGGGTCTGTGACTGGGTGCATGTGTGTCTGAGTAGGTCTGTGAGTGGGTACTTCAGTGTCTGAGTGGGTTCTGTGAGTGGGTGCATGGGTATCTGAGTGGGTCAGTGAGTGGAGGCATGAGTGTCCGAGTGGGTCTGTGAGTGGGTGCATAAGCTTCTGAGTGGGTCTGTGTGTAGTAGTGTGTCTAAGTAGGTCTGTGAGTGATTGCATGAATTTCTAAGTAGGTCTGTGAGTGGGGGTGTGAGTCTCTGAATGAGTCTGTGAGTGGGGAGCTACGAGTCAGTGATTGAAAATATGAGTGGGTCTGTGAGTGGGTACTTGAGTGTCTGAGTGGGTCTGTGACTGGGTGCGTGAGTCTCTGAGTATGTCTTTGAGTAGGTGCAAGGGTTTGTGAGTATGTGTGTGAGTATCTGAGTGGGTCTGTGATTGGCTGTGTGTGCCTCTGTGGGTCAGTGAGTGGGTGTATGAGTTTCAGAGTGGGTCCGTGAGTAGATGTGTGAGTGTCTGAGTGGGTCTGTGAGTGGCTGCCTGAGTGTCTAAGTGAGTCAGTGAGTGGTCGCATGAGTCTGTGAATGAATCTAAGTGGGTGTGTGAGTGTCTGAGTGGGGCTGTGAGTTGGTGTGTGAAAGTATGAGTGGGTCTGTGAGTGGATGCTTGAGTCTCTGAGTGGGACTGTGACTGGGTGTGTGATCCTCTGAGTGGGTCTTTGAGTGCATGCATTAGTGTATGAGTAAGTATGTATATATGGTCGCCAGTAGGTAGTTATAGTTAGGACCTAGTTTCCATAGGAAAAGCCTGTTTTCTTTTCCCAATAACTTTGGCACTGGTTGACAAATCTTTGCAAAGTTTTCAAAACTGGTGACCCGCTCCGGTCAGATCCTGTATTGAAAGTTTCAGGGTGATTCATCCAGCGGGGGGGCGAGAAAAAAGGGGGGTCCCAAAACGCGTTTTCCCCATGTTATTTTCCATAGTAAACTTTGGACACAGCTGCTGACCGGAATTACACCACATTTGGAAAAAGGTAGGAATTGGATCACAAAGAACCCTTTTTTTTAAATGGTGTAAATCCGTTCAGCAGTTCCTGAGACATTAAAAAAAAGAAAACTTTTGATATCCGGGCGGAGCCTAACCACACCAGCACGAGCTTGCCTCTGATTGGCTGCCAACACTTCAAACCAGGAAGTGAGGCAGCCATCATGTGCCTCGGACGAGGGAGAAAAAAAATGTAGAAAAAAGATTTAAAAAAGTATAAAAGGGGACAGGGTAAAAACACCTTGACCCCCCAGGCCTGCTCAGGGTTTCCCACAGGGACCCCCAGGCCCAAAAAAAGCATTTTTTTTTTTATATCGGGCAGCGGCGCGCCGAGTGCGGGAATCCACCCAAAAATTTAAAAAAACTAAAAGCGGTCTCCTGCGCTTCATTTTCAAAGCCCCCGTGTGGGCCAAGTCCCTGGGGCAATTTATTTATGTAGGGGGTGTGCGGGTTAGCGCTGAGGAAGTATGCGACCCAGCACCTAGACTAATGTGTGAATCCGCTGGAGTATGAAGAATCCCTCCGCGCCCTCTCCATTTCACAAGGAGCTCCGATGTGTCCTGGGGGGCTTGTCACGGTGTTTTGAAGACGGGCAAAAAATACTGCTGAGACGGCTGCCTTCTGCGTCGGTTGTGGAGTTAATGAACAGCGCAGGCAAAAATCCAAAGCATGCAACAACAAAGTCATACTGACTGTATGAGAAAGAGAACTTGAAATGTACTCATTCTCATAGAATGTATGTCCATTGCACGTGTACTTACTATGAAACGTACTCACAGCTGAGGTGTAAAGTCACTGTGTGTAATGTTTCCAGCTAGTCGGTCAACAGGACGTTTCAACCAGGATGGTATTAATTGTAGGACCCAGTCCTGGTTAAAGGCATGTGAGGGAATAACTGAGAGTAGCCTTGGGCCATACGTCAGTTTACTGAGAGGCGAACAATTGACCATCTTCTAAGTACTCCCAGTGTTGGTATATGAAGGAACCGAGTAACAGGAAATGCAGAAATTTGCCCAGGGTCACACTATGTGGTCAAGCAGGGAAGTGCGGATTAGAGCTCAGTTCTCTTGATTGAATAACCAGTTGGTTAAATACTGGGCCTCACCCCCTTCCTGAGGGTGTTATTTTTCCATACCTCATACTGAGAGGTGGTGTGCCCCGAGAGACACACGCACAGGGCAGCATTAATACCACCTTTCTCGCTGCCGCACTGGCGCATCCATTCATATTGTGCCAACATACGGCTGGTCAACCTCGTCTGTCAAGAGGGGGTTTGTTCCAGAGATTGTCCCACCCCATCACTCAGCGGGGCTCCAGGTGGGGGCTGTGGCTGGCATGACAGTCTGCCACTGATAACAGGAGGGGATTTCCGGTGTTCTCCCTCTGTTCCTCGTCTGCCTCCCACCCCTGCTGCGACCTTTCTGCTCTGTGCCCCCTGCCCATCTGCCCGGCTGCTGCTGTGCCCCCTTTTCTGCTTCTGTACCCCTTTTGCCTTGTTTTCCTACCTTGCGACCGCTTCGCTTCCCTGCTGCTGTCCCCGCTGCTGCATCCCCTGCGGCCCTGCCCCCTCCGTGCCCATTCGCTGCCCCTGCCACCCACCTCCCAGCTGCTCCTCCCTCCCCACCTCCCCATATATGGCAGCCGCTGCGCGGCTATGCCAAAGGCGCGCCTAAGGCAAGCCCGTCTGAGCCCGTCTGTGCCTGGACCGCGCCCTCGCCAGAACCCCTGGCCCCCGCACCAGCCATGAAGACCGCCTCCGTTACTACGCCAGCACCCTCGTCGCTCGCAACTCAGGAAGGACCCACACCTGCTGCAAGGCTGCCCCGAAGCGCACCCACGGTCCCTTCGCCTGCCGGAACAGCAGCTTCTCCTGCCTTGAAGGCGCCGAGACACCCGCCACAACGGAACCCAACCAGCTCAGATGCATCCTGATCAACACCCGCTCCGCACGCAAACACGCCGTTGAGCTCTGGGACCTACTCAACACCGCATCTCCGGACGTCGCCTTCCTGACCGAGACCTGGATGAACAGCGCTTCCTCTCCAGACATCGCCATAGTCATCCCCGACGGTTACAAGATCACCCGCAGAGACCGCACCAACGGAGCCGGAGGAGGAATCACCATTGTCCACAAGAACACCATCAGGGTCTCAACAAACACCAACGACACTCAGCACCGCCGAACACATGTACCTCCAGATCCACATGGTCCCCAAGACCACGCTAAGAGACATATTTTAAAACCACAGTTAAGTTATAATCCTTCCCCATTCTGCTTAATCCTAGTTTCCATAGTAACAGTTTCTGCAACATTCAACTGTACTGGCAGGTCACAAGTTCACCAAACTAGCTGACAAATGCAAATAGCAGGTGTGATTGAGTACTGCATATACTAAATTATTCCGTCTACTGTACCTTTCCAAGTTTTTTCTATAACCAATCAGAAAATGCTTTTTTTACGATGTACGATGCATCCTATTTTTGAGTACACAATGTTTATGAACAGCCAATAAGTTGTCTGCTTTTTCAAAAAGAGCATCTTAACCCCCATTTTAGATACCTCTCATTGTACCAACTTATTTACTTAGCTACAGATGCTTGTGATGCCTTCCACTCATCCCTTCAAAATGCTAACAGTATGGATTGTAGGACACAGCTATGTTTTCTGGGGCAAACGGTATGTTGAACAGAGAGGTACTGACAAAGAGCTAGGTTTGCAAAATGTGGATATTTAATGGTTTGCACAGAGAAGATTAAAGTGGCACCAATTGTTGCCATTGGTTAAAACCTTTTTGCATCTCCAACCCCCTGACCTAATAATAATAATAATAGTAATAAAACGTTATTCGATTGGAAGAACAAATCATTAAAGCATATAAAAACAAATCATTCATAACATTTCTCGCAAGGGTACAAATACAGACTGTGAAAGGGTTACCACATACATGAATGAACCACTTCGACGAGGTCTTGCGGGGTAATAACAAAGATACCTCCGAACTTCAATCCCCCCTCGTGATTCTTAGCTTTAGGGCAGGTCTTAAAAAGTTGACCACACAAAATGTTATGTTATGGTATGTTATCTTAGCTTGTAAAGCGCGACAGCTGCCCCAGCAAGGGGGCGTCCGGACGCTAATGCAAGAAAGACAAACACAGCAGAGAGCAAACCGGAAACTAGGTGGCAGGGAAAAGGTAGGTCTTGATGGCCTTTCTAAATGCCAAGTAGTTGTCAAGGCCACGGATCTGCACAGGGAGTGAGTTTCAAAGGGTGGCAGCTCTGTCAAAAAAGAGTAAAAACATCAGATGACAGTTTTAAAAACAGCAAGGCTATGCGTGCCTGCCTGAATCCAGCTTTTCATCTCAGGCGCTTCAGAAATATTTTTCTAGGGTAGGCGTGATACGGGCAGAAAATACCTAAGTGAAGGGTATCCTGTGGAGACCTATTGTCATAGCCACAGGGCCCTCTCTCTTCTGAATGTATAATAAAACCTGCTGGTACCGCCAATAGATGATGAATAAAATGTAATCTAAAACGAGTAATCAAAAATCTATTGTGTGCGCCTGTCATTAGTGTTAAATATGTTTCTATACCCTGAGTTGTTTTAACTAAAATATAATCTCTCACTGTGTGTTTAGCAAGTTCAACAGCTTCACGTTGCGCCTTGGCAAACTTTTAGTACAAAACTTTGGTATCATCCTTGTCCTTAGGTCTTATTGTTTCCAGTGAGGTAAACAAATCTGCGCGCCCTAGCTTGGCAAAAAAATCCTTAACATATTTTATCCAAGGGATTTTCATTGCGTGATCTAAGGAGAGACAGTCCTGAATTACCTGCCTTGTCAGGCATGCCTCTACATTTGTCCAAATCTTCAACCAACATAGTAGGGACTTAACTGCCACCAGGTCTGAGATATATTTGACCCCTGGTTCTTCGTGAGCACTGAATGCCGGAGTACTATGAGGAACCTTCAGTAGGCGCCTCAGGTATTTATTCTCGTCCATTTGTAAATTAGTAGTCTTAACAAAACCCCACAACTCACTTCCATATAAAACCTTGGTGCAACAAATTGAGTTATATAAATTTAAAATCATACCCGGGGTCCAGCACCCTAGCCTGTGTGCAAAATTTGCGCTAGAACCTTTGGACCTGTTCAGGGCCAAGCACTTTTCCTCAATAAATGACCTAATGATTGTGCACTGTGGTGGTAATGACCTAGGCACTTTGACTGGGGTAGGTTTGGAAATGATAATGAAGGATACCTTTGCACAACTGACGTCACTTTTCCCTCACACTGTCTTTGTATACTCTAATATATGCCGAAGACAGAAATGGAAGGTCTCCATCTGTAACAACAATCTACGTTTTGATATGTATGACATCTACAGAAGTGATGGAGTTCCCTTCACAGATGAAGGGAACAGAGTGCTTCTCAACAACTTTAAGCTGAGCATCCAGACTTACATGTTGCTGCAACAAAGTCATCATGAACACAACACAAATTTCTGAATTATATACTATTTAATTATTTATTTAAGGTGGATCCGCGAATCCACCGTGACATTACACTGGGGGATGCCATGTTGAGAGCTGTGATAGGGTTGTGACTCCTATCAGAGAGAAAAAAATATATTATTACCCCCACTTTCATTGCCCCATATCGGCTCTGGGTATCCCATCCCCTGGGGCCCCGCCATTTTTGAAAAATGAAATGAAATAATGAAATAAAAAAGGGAGAGGGGCCACTTAACCCCCCCCCCCGGGCCTTTTTTGGCCCCAGGGACCTCATTCCCAGGGCTTGGCCAATCCTTTATTTATTTATTTTAAATGAGTAGGGGGCCTGTGAGACCCACCAACCGGGCTATTTTGGGCCCCAGGGACCCCATCCCCCAGGGCTTGGCCTTAGGTTGGGGACCACGGGGGGAGCCCCAATGCCCCCTTGGTCCCTGCCAGCTCCATGCCTTTTGCTGAAGCCAGCATTGCTTTTGGGCAGAGGGAGCTGATAACGTGCAGCTCCCTTTGCCCAAAAGCAATTCTGCTTCTCTTCATGGAAGTGAGAGCAGTTTTCCTGCTCTCGCTGCCATGAAGCGAAGCAGAAGTTTGCTCCCGCCATGCCATAATAAACTGCAATGTCCCTGGGGTGAGCACCCCGGGATATTGCTGGAGCCGGCCCTGGGGGTGGCGGTCCCCAGGGCCATGGAGGGCTCCAAGAGGGGGGCTGCTCGGACCCCCTCCCACCTTGTAAGTAGCTCCAGGGAGATGGTGGTCCCCGGGGCCAGAGGTCTGCAATGGCCCCCACATTTAAGTAAAGGATGCCCTGGGGAGGTGGGGATCCCCGGGGCAGTGTGGGGGAGCTCGAGCCACCCCACACTACATTTTTAAAAAAAGCACTGTGGCGGTGGTGGTCTCCAGGGCTTTGGGGTGCCGCATGGCACCCCACCCTTAATATTTAAAGCCCCGGGAGGTGGTGGTACCCAGGGTTGTTTGGGGGGCTCAAACCCCTCACACGTTCATTGTTTTAAAAAGCGCTGGGGAGCTGGTGGTCTTTGGGGCTGCGTGACGGGGGCAGGAGCCTCCCACGCATTTTTTTTAAAAAAGCCCCATGGCAGTGGCAGTCCCCAGCATCATTATTAAGCATTGCCCCCGGGACCTAACCTACCCAGTGGCTTGAAGAAAATGAAGCACAAGGGATCGTGCTTCAGTTTTAAAAACAATCTCGAACGGATTCACGGACCCCACAGGTTTTGGGACCTGTGGCCAAGGGGGTCAGTGTGTTTCTACCCTGCTCCCTTTTCTTGCTTTTAATCCTTTCTTTTTCCTTTTTTTGTGGCTCGATTAAACCGAGTCACAAGATGGCTGCCAACACTTCCTGCTTGGAACTATTGGCAGTGAATCAGATTGCAAGGCTCGAGATCAGTAGGGTTTACAGATCCTTTATCTGTATATATTTAATTTTCTCAAAAACTACTGAATGCATTTACACCATTTAACAAAAAGAGTGCACTCTAGACCAAGGGCTACCTTTCTGCCAAATTTGGTGTAATTCAGTTCAGCAGTTCGGGCTGTAGCAGCATCAACAGTTTCCTATGGAAATTAACATTGAGAAAACGTGTTTTGGACCCCCCTTTTTTTCGGCCTCCGCTTGATGAATCACCCCAAAACTGGTGAGATAGGAGCTGAACTGAGCGGGCCATTAGTTTTGAACATTTTGTGAAGATTTGCAAAACAGCGCCAAAGATATTGGCAACAGAAGAAACGCTTTTTGAATAGAAACAAGTTCCTAACTACCTAAATAAAAAGGTTTAAACTGCTCCTGTCATCTATGTGCTACTTATAAAGTTTGGGAGGTCTGTGGGGATATATATATACATACGTATGAATATGTCCCACTTGGCAGGATTAAAAACTTATACTGAACGGGTATATGTGAGAACTCTTGATTCCATTACCCTGTCTACTGTATCGACATGTTTAAGCCATCACTATTGCTGGGGCAATTTATTTATGTAGGGGGTGTGCGGGTTAGCGCTGAGGAAGTATGCGACCCAGCACCTAGACTAATGTGTGAATCCGCTGGAGTATGAAGAATCCCTCCGCGCCCTCTCCATTTCACAAGGAGCTCCGATGTGTCCTGGGGGGCTTGTCACGGTGTTTTGAAGACGGGCAAAAAATACTGCTGAGACGGCTGCCTTCTGCGTCGGTTGTGGAGTTAATGAACAGCGCAGGCAAAAATCCAAAGCATGCAACAACAAAGTCATACTGACTGTATGAGAAAGAGAACTTGAAATGTACTCATTCTCATAGAATGTATGTCCATTGCACGTGTACTCACTATGAAACGTACTCACAGCTGAGGTGTAAAGTCACTGTGTGTAATGTTTCCAGCTAGTCGGTCAACAGGACGTTTCAACCAGGATGGTATTAATTGTAGGACCCAGTCCTGGTTAAAGGCATGTGAGGGAATAACTGAGAGTAGCCTTGGGCCATACGTCAGTTTACTGAGAGGCGAACAATTGACCATCTTCTAAGTACTCCCAGTGTTGGTATATGAAGGAACCGAGTAACAGGAAATGCAGAAATTTGCCCAGGGTCACACTATGTGGTCAAGCAGGGAAGTGTGGATTAGAGCTCAGTTCTCTTGATTGAATAACCAGTTGGTTAAATACTGGGCCTCACCCCCTTCCTGAGGGTGTTATTTTTCCATACCTCATACTGAGAGGTGGTGTGCCCCGAGAGACACACGCACAGGGCAGCATTAATACCACCTTTCTCGCTGCCGCACTGGCGCATCCATTCATATTGTGCCAACATACGGCTGGTCAACCTCGTCTGTCAAGAGGGGGTTTGTTCCAGAGATTGTCCCACCCCATCACTCAGCGGGGCTCCAGGTGGGGGCTGTGGCTGGCATGACAGTCTGCCACTGATAACAGGAGGGGATTTCCGGTGTTCTCCCTCTGTTCCTCGTCTGCCTCCCACCCCTGCTGCGACCTTTCTGCTCTGTGCCCCCTGCCCATCTGCCCGGCTGCTGCTGTGCCCCCTTTTCTGCTTCTGTACCCCTTTTGCCTTGTTTTCCTACCTTGCGACCGCTTCGCTTCCCTGCTGCTGTCCCCGCTGCTGCATCCCCTGCGGCCCTGCCCCCTCCGTGCCCATTCGCTGCCCCTGCCACCCACCTCCCAGCTGCTCCTCCCTCCCCACCTCCCCATATATGGCAGCCGCTGCGCGGCTATGCCAAAGGCGCGCCTAAGGCAAGCCCGTCTGAGCCCGTCTGTGCCTGGACCGCGCCCTCGCCAGAACCCCTGGCCCCCGCACCAGCCATGAAGACCGCCTCCGTTACTACGCCAGCACCCTCGTCGCTCGCAACTCAGGAAGGACCCACACCTGCTGCAAGGCTGCCCCGAAGCGCACCCACGGTCCCTTCGCCTGCCGGAACAGCAGCTTCTCCTGCCTTGAAGGCGCTGAGACACCCGCCACAACGGAACCCAACCAGCTCAGATGCATCCTGATCAACACCCGCTCCGCACGCAAACACGCCGTTGAGCTCTGGGACCTACTCAACACCGCATCTCCGGACGTCGCCTTCCTGACCGAGACCTGGATGAACAAAGCTTCCTCTCCAGACATCGCCATAGTCATCCCCGACGGTTACAAGATCACCCGCAGAGACCGCACCATCGGAGCCGGAGGAGGAATCACCATTGTCCACAAGAACACCATCAGGGTCTCAACAAACACCAACGACACTCAGCACCGCCGAACACATGTACCTCCAGATCCACATGGTCCCCAAGACCACGCTAAGAGACACCCTCATCTACAGACCGCCCGGACCCTGACCACAATTCTGCGACTCCATCGCCGACTTCATCAGCACGCACGCGCTGACCTCCACCAACTACATCCTCCTCGGAGACCTGAACTATCATCTGGAGAACAACAACGACAGCAACTCCTCCACCCTGATCGACAACCTCGCCAACCTCGGACTAAAACAGCTCGTCATGACGCCGACCCACATCGCCGGTCACACGCTTGATGCCATCTTCTCCTCAAGCCCCCACGTCGCCTTCAGCCACGCCTCCGAACTCACCTGGACAAACCACCACTGCATCCACTTCACCTTCCAAAAACCCCTCATACACCACCGCACCCTACAGATCCCCCGCCGCTGCTGGGGCAAAGTCACTGAAGAACAAGTACAGACAAACTTCCCACTCAAACCACCGACCAACCCCGACGATGGTGCACGCATCCTCAGACGCTGGATGGATGACTGTGCTAACACCTTAGCCCTGCTGAAAAAGCCAACAAACAGAGACACCAGCAAGAGAGCCAGCTGGTTCACCCCGGAACTCCTAGCATCAAAGCGCACCTGCTGGAAATTGGAGAACAAATGGCACAGCGAGAAGATTCCGGACAGTCGTGCTGCCCACAAAGACGCCATCCGCAACCACCACCATCTCATCAGGACCACCAAAAGGACCTCCTTCAAAGACCGCCTTGACAACAACGCACACAACAGCAAGGAGCTCTTCAACATCGTGAAGGAACTCTCCAACCCCAGCGCCAACGACATTCCGCCATCGCAGGCCCTGTGCGACTCCCTTGCCACCTTCTTTCACCGCAAAATCACAGACATCCATGACAGCTTCAACCCCCGGACGACCCCTACAGGCCTCGACACGCCGGACCCACTGCACCCCATCGATCACGACTCCCTGACAACCTGGGCCAACGTGAGCATCGAGGACACAATCAAGACCATGGGCACAATTCACTCCGGCTCCCCATCTGACCCTCTTCCACACCACATCTTCAACAAAGCCGGCAGCTCCATCGCACCCCACCTGCGCAACATCATCAACCTCTCCTTTGAGACCGCTACCTTCCCTGAGAGCTGGAAGCACGCCGAGATCAACGCCCTACTGAAGAAACCCAAGGCAGATCTGAGCGACCTCAAGAACTTCCCGCCCATCTCCCTGCTTCCGTTCCCAGCAAAGGTCATCGAGAAGATAGTTAACATCCAGATCACCCGTCACCTCAAAGACAACAGCATCCTGGACCCCTCCCAATCAGGATTCCGCAGCAACCACAGAACTGAGACTGCTCTCATCGCCGCCACAGATGACATCAGGATCCTGCTAGACAACGGCGAGACGGCGGCCCTCATCCTCCTGGACCTCTCCGCCACCTTCGACACCGTCTGCCACCGCACACTATGTACGCGCCTCCATGACGCAGGGATCTGAGACAAGGCCCTGGACTGGACCACCTCCTTTCTCTCTGGCAGAACTCAGAGAGTCCGCCTCCCCCTGTTCCGGTCCGAAGCCTCCGAGATCATCTGCGGCATCCCGCAGGGATACTCCCTCAGCCCGACGCTGTTCAATGTCTACATGGCACCACTCGCATGCATCGCCCGACCTCAACATAATCTCCTACGCCGACGACACGCAGCTGATCCTCTCCCTCATCAAGGAACCCCTCACCACCAAATCCAACCTCCACCAAGGAATAAAGGCTGTCACCGACTGGATGGAGGAAAGCCGACTCAAGCTGAACACAGACAAGATGGAGATCCTCATCCTCGGGCCCAACCCCTCAGCATGGGATGACTCCTGGTGGCCCGCATCACTGGGGACACCCCCGGCTCCTACCAACCACGCACGCAACCTGGAAGTCATCCTCGACTCGAAACTCACCATGACCAAACAAGTCAACGCAGTCTCCTCTACCTGCTTCAACACCCTCCGCATGCTCCGCAAGATCTACAGATGGATCCCGACAGACACGAGGAAAACAGTCACCCAGGCCCTAGTCAGCAGCAGACTCGACTACGGAAATGCGCTCTACGCCGGAGCCCCGACCACGCTCATCAACAGACTGCAAAGAATCCAGAACGCCTCTGCACGCCTGATCCTCGACGCCCCGCGCCGCGACCACATCACCCCCCACCTGAGGAACCTGCACTGGCTCCCCGTCGACAGAAGAATCTCCTTCAAGCTCCTGATCCACGCACACAAGGCACTCCACAAAACCGGCCCAGCCTATCTCAACAGTCGACTCCACTTCTACGTACCCAACAGGAAACTGCGTTCCGCCAACCACGGTCCCGCGCATCTGCAGAACCACATCCGGAGGCAGGTCCTTCTCCCACCGCGCCGCCAAGACCTGGAACACCCTCCCCCTCAACCTACGACAGACCGAAGACCTGCTGACCTTCAGGAGACGACTCAAGACCTGGCTTTTCGACCAGTAGCAGCAGCACCCCCACTCCCTCAACGCCTTGAAACCCTTGCGGGTAAGTAGGGCGCTTTACAAATTAACTGATTGATTGATTGATTGATTGATTGTTCACCCCCTGTTTGACAAATGGGCTCTTCTCAGCTTCTATCAGTGCCCTGTGCCTGATAACAGTTTCCAGCTAGACACCGCTTCATTCCCCCCTACGGAGCGAATACACCTCACTGAAGAGGGCAGATCCATACTACTGGCAAGTGTGCTGACTCTCAAGATACAGCGAGTGATGGGCAGACAGGCGTGTGTGTGCTGGGGGCTGTACAGCAGCACTCACCGGGATCATCTCACGATACAGCTAATGATGGGCAAACCGGCATGTGCGCTCGGCACTGTGTGGCAGCACCCAATGGGGTCATCTCAAGATAGAGCTTGTGATGGGCAAACAGGCGTGTGTGTGTGCTCGGCACTGTACAGCAGCACCCAATGGGATCATCTCAAGATACAGCTAGTGATGGGCAAATAGACGTGCATGGGCTCGGGGCTGTACGGCAGCACCCAATGGGGTCATTTCAAGATACAGCTAGTGATGGGCAAACAGGGCTGCGTCTGAATACCAGGGCTGCATAATCTTGAATCTCACTCCTGCCTCGTTAATCCACCACCAGACCCCCCCTGCCTACTTTCCTCACTCCTGCAGGTTCCTGCTTTCTGCCTTTGTGCGTTTTTTTCCATCTTTCTCTTCCTCCTTCTTTCCTCTTCATATATTTTTCTTTATCTTTTGCTCTGGGTAAGTGTCAGAGGCCCGCACTCATAGCGGATGTCCTGCAGTCATGTCAGAGGCCTCGCACTCGAAGTGGAGGTTCTGCAGTCATGTCGGGGGCCTCGCACTCGAAGCGGAGGTCCCGCAGTTGTGTCAGAGGCCACACACTCATAGCAGAGGTCCCGCAGTCGTGGTGTTGTCCTTGCACTTGTAGCAGAGGTTCAGCAGTCGTGTCAGTGGCCCCGTACTCGTAGCGGAGGTCCCGCAGTCGTGTCAGAGGCCCTGCACTCGTAGTGGAGGTCCCGCAGTCGTGTCAGAGGCCCGCACTCGTAGGAGTGGTCCTGCAGTCATGTCAGAGGCCCGCACACGTAGCGGAGGTCCCGCAGTCGTGTCAGAGGCCCACACTCAGTGGAGGTCCCGCAGTCATGTCAGGCGCCTGCACTCGTCGCGGAGGTCCCGCAGTCATGGTGGGGGGCCCACATTCGTGGTGGAGGTCCTGCAGTTGTGTTAGAGGACCTGCACTCGTAGGGAGGTCCAGCAGTCGTGTCAAAGGCCCTGCACTTGTAGCAGAGGTCCCGCAGTCGTGTCAGAGGCCCTGCACTTGTAGCAGAGGGCCCGCAGTCATGTCAGAGGCCCCGCACTCGTAGGGAGGTCCCACAGTCGTGGTGGGGGCCCACTTCCTCATTGCGGGCCCCTCACCACGAGTGCGGAGCCTCCGTCACAAATTTAAAGGCCCTTTATGAATCAGGCCCCAAGTTTTCAGTCTTGAAATTTCCTTTAACAAACCAGTGCATTCTGGGTAGTGTAGCCTTGGTTTGCTTCTCAAACAGCACTGTGAGATAACCACAAGGCTTCACACAACACTTCAAAGAATCCCCACAATACATATATTAATAAATGACTTTATCTGATAACCATACCTTGTAAGAAAGGAAAGGCCCGGGCTGGAAACGGGGTGTCCTGTCAGTATGGATCATGAGATTGGCCCAGTGTGCAGTCTGCACTGATGGTTGCACCTTATGGTCTCCGGTGCTACTCTTTCATCATTAAACGCTGACATTGAAGAGGAGAGAGACATACTTAGAAAGGAGAAAGGTCAGAAGAGTGACAAAGGGAGAAAGAAGGGACGAGCCATAGCCTTCAAGTGTTAGATGAAGGGCGGGGAGTGTAGGATGGCAGAAAAAAGAGATATTGGATGGAAATAAGAATACCTCCTAAACAATTTACACCTGGTGCCTAGCAAAGCCCCTGAAAGAGTACTGCACCTTAAACCCTGAGGTCACATTATCCCAGCTCTGGGTACTTTTCCGGTGTTTCTAGTCTATCACCTGATCACACTGAACATCTGACCAAGGTACCTCTAATAAAAACAACAGGCCCAACACTCCAGATGCAGCTGGCATGCCAACACCATCTACGAAATTAAAATATTTCTCACAGTCCATGTCTGAAACTTTGTAACTCCACCCTCATTTAGATGTGGAAACTAGAAAGTCACTGAAGCTACAGAAAAGCATAAAAGAATGGCTCTCCCGCCGCAAACCCTTAAGTGATGCCAGTGTAAAAGGCAACCCTTAGCAACCACTAAACCACTGACCACGGACTCAAAAGACAGGTTAGCACATATTCTAAAATGATTTGTCTATAAAGTACGTTCAGACAACGCATTAGTAAACATACTTGTGTTGGTGTATGTGACTGAAATTAGCTCGAACGTGATAGGACAATACTACTTATAATTACATGCATGTGAGTAAAAATAAAAAAGATTTTCAAAATAATGTGTGTTGAAACAAATCTGGAAGAAGCACCCTCTCTTGCTTCTCACATGTCTGCGGTCAGGAGCACGATTGCTGCCACATGATCAGAGGACATGTCAAGGCATCATGCACCAATCCTTCCCACACAAGACACACTTCAACCACAAACCTCTCCTGCCAACATAAGACACCGCTAAGGGCTTGGCTGCAGCTACTGCCAACGCAAATGTCAGAAAACATACTGTCAACAACACTAAGTTTCTCCTTCTCACTTTCCTTTTCATCAAGCAGTGTTTTTGTTGGGTTAGTCCAATAAAAGTCAACCAAGACTACAACTCCCAGAATGCATTAGGTTGTCAGATAAAAGCCCAGAACTGGAAACTTGGGGTGCTGCATGTAGTGATCTGGCAACTCAATGTCTTGATGAGTAGTTGGAGTGCTGTAACCTGGTCCAAGTGATTGGCTTTGCATGACAGGTATAATATATGCAAACTATTTTGAAAAAGTCGAGCAAGTCTGTGCACTACAAAGAGTGAAAAAAAACCAAATGTTGTTATTACGAATGCGAGTGTCGCCTCAAGGCACACAGGCCCCTGTAAAGTGCCTGGGTCAGCTCAAAGTGGTCGAGTCATCGTGCAGATGACGCTGTGATTATCCTTTCATGAAATAGTTATTTGTTTATTTGCTGGACTGATTAGAGTAGCTATCAATGTGTGCAAGGCCATCGTCTTGTCTCCCGCTGAGGAGGGGGTGAACTCGCCTGAAGAGGGCAGCCAGGAGTCAGTTGGTGGGCAGTACTGAAGAGAGGCAGAAGCAAAAGAGGCAGTAAAGAGTGGAAAAGAGAGAGTGAGAGAGGGAGATCGAGAGAGACAGATAGAAAGAGAGAGGCATAGCTAGAGAGAGAGAGAGAGAGAGAGAGAGAACGAAGAGACCTCTTAGCTATGAGCAGATCGTGCTTTCCATGGGTACTTTATTTTGGTTTTGTTTTCTTCCATGGACTTTCCCCATTTAGATATAAATCCTTTCAATAGTTTTTGAGAAATTATCACTCCTAATACTGTGAATCAGGTATTAGGGGGTTAATTGTATATACATATGAATGCTAGGTTTGCAAACATTGGTTTATGAATTGGTTCGTGACCTTCAATTTCGAAATAAAAATGAATATGATTAATTAAAAATAGCTATTCTTCCTGTTAGCCTCTCTGGAGTTCTCAAACATCCAAAGATTTTTCCAGATAACAAGAAAGTGGTTTGTTGATGTTGTCTGAAATGCTGTCCCCACGTCCATTAAAGGACCATATCAGTCCTTTAACGATTTTAAAATCCTGTATTACATAAACACAATATAGGGGGGTCTTCTGGAGCGTACACCCAAAGAGTTTCTGGGGAAGTACTAGAGGGGTGAAAATGGCATTTTCTACAGTTAAAAAAAGTTTACGCACGTTTTTTTTCCTACGAGTTTTGTAGAACCCATAAGACTCAAATAGAACTGAGGCACAAGAAAACAGTAAAACAAATGCGAAAAACAAGAAAAGGGGGCAGGGTAGAACACCCTGACAACCTAGGCCTGCTTAGGGGGTCCCACAAAAAGCATTTATTTTTTTAAATCGGCCGAATTCGCGCTGGGTGCTTCGTGGTAATGAAGCCCCCGGGTGGGCCAGATCCCCGGGGCAGTAAACAAAATGTGTGGAGGGGGCCCCAATCCCCCCACACTGTCCTGGGGTCCGCCACCTCCCAGGGGCTTGATTAAATAGTTGAGGGGGCACACAGCCCCCCCCAGCCCCGGGGACCGCCACTCCCTGGGGCTAATTTTAAACTGTGTGTCAGAGGCCCCCCAAGCCCCGGGGAGCGCCACCCACGGGGCTTTTATTTATTATTTGCGGGAGGGCACACGACCCCCCCGCTGCCCTGGGGACCGCCACTCCCGGGGCTTTTGAAAAAAAAGTTCAACCTGTGCGGGGGGCTCAAACCACCTCCCCGGTGCACTAAAATGCTAATTTGGGGGTCCGTTACGGACCCCCAAGACCTGGGGATCACCACCCCCAGGGCTGTGGTTTGGATGGGAGGGGTGCCGCGCGGCCCCCCTACTGAAGCCCTTGATGGCCCTGGGGACCGCCAACCCCCAGGGCCGGCTCCTGCAGTGTCCTGGGGTGCCCACCCCGGGACACTGCTGTTTGCTATGACAGGGTGGGAGCCTCACGGCTCCCGCCTTGTCATAGCAAACTGTGGTTTGGATTTTAGAAGAGAGAGCAGGAAACCTGCTCTGTCTTCTAAAATCCAAACCAGATTGCTTTTCGGGGAGCCGGCAGGGACCGTGGGGGCATTGGGGCTCCCCCCACGGTCCCCAACGGAGAGGGCCAGCCGGGGCTTGAAGTGGCCTGGGAGCGGGGCCATGCAGCCCCCCCTCCCCTACAAAAAAAAATAAAAGGCAGGCCGGCCCCGGGAGATGAGGTCCCCGGGGCCATAATTGGCCCGGGAGGGGGGCCACACAGCCCCCCTCCCCCCCAAAAAAAATAAAGGCTGGCCCCGGGAGATGTGGTCCCCGGGGCCAGAAGTGGGCCAGGAGGGGGGCCACGCAGCCCCCCTCCCCCCAAAAAAATAAAAAAATGAAGGCTTGCCCTGGGGGATGGGGTCCCGGGGCCAATAGAGGCCTCAGGAGGGGGGCCAAGCAGACCCCCATAAAAAAATATATATTATTTATGTGGCCATGCCCCGGCGCGTTTTAAGTTGGGGAATTAATTCCCCTTCAATCCTGAGGGTCCCTGGGACCAACTAGTCCACCATGTACCTCCAGTAAGCGCCACAGAGCTGCGTTGCAGAGAGGTGGTCCAGGCCATGCCCCTTTTTACACCTCTCTGCAACACAGCTCTGTGGCACTTACTGGAGGTACCTGGTGGGCTAGTTGGACCCCAGGGACACTCAGGATTCAAGGGGACCTAATCCCCCCAACTTAAAACGCGCCGGGGTGCGTTTGCAGAGTGGTGGAGAAAGGGGGCATGGCCTTTGTCTACCTTTCACAAATCCCACTGCGTGAGGCTTACTGGAGGTAAAAGGTAGGCTAGTTGACTCCTAAAGGACCTCCAGCAGTGAAGGGGACTTTAATCCCCATCCAAGAGCATGCCAGGGAGTGCGTTTGTAGAGTGGTGGGCAAAGTGGGCATGGCCTGGTACGAGTACTTACCAATGCTGCTGTGTGGAACTGACTGGAGGTAATAGTTTGGAAAGTTGGCCCCCAAGGATGTCCTCGGGGGCCAACTACCCCTCTTGTTACCTCCAGTAAGTCCCACACAGTGGGATTGCTAAGACGTCTTTGGAGGCCATGGCCCCCTTTCTCTACCACTCTGCAAATGTGCCTCGTGGCAGATACGGCATGGGGGATGATGTCCAATTTAGTCCTGAGGGAGTTTGGGGGCCAAGAATCCCTCCCGGTACCTCCTGTAAGTCCTACGCAGCTGAATTCCTGAGCGTTGGTTGGACGCCCAGCACCCTTTCTCCACCACTCTGCAAACGCCACTATTAGTTAAAGTAGCATCTTTCTGCACCTCTGACTTAGAGGTAGTTTTAATCCCCCTGCCCTATTATGTACTAGGGCCTTACAGAGGAGGTCATGCTAATCACAGGGGTACCCCAACGCATAGTGTTCCCTAGTGTATGTAGGTGTTTTCACTGTATTCTAAGTGTCTTTTAGCATTGCACTGGCGCTAGGCGTGGTTAGTCAGTCAGTTACCACCAGTACCCATCTGAAAAAGTTGTGGGCACAGGATGATTTTGAAACAAGGCCTCATTCTACTCCTCTGTTGGTTATTTCTGCACGTCTTGCTTCTTCCTGCACTTTTCCTCGTCTTTGTGGACTTCAGTTGTTTCTATCTGCATTTCTTTTGCTTCTTTCTGTGCATTTTTTCTTCTTTCTTCACATGTCCTACCTCTGTATGCATAGTTAGAAATTAGCATTTAAAAAACCTTTGAAATTCACTGAAAAAAACATAGGTTTCAGGGGCGTTATAGTTAGTTGAACATTTCACTCATACAAAACCAGTGAAATTCCCCTGTTATAGTTAGTTCAGCTAACTATAACTCGCACCCCCGCAATGCACTGCTGATGACGTCACATATTACATCACTCATGACATGGTCAGTGACATCACTGATGACATCACTCGTGACATCTCAAATGACATCACTGATGACATCACTGATGAAATCATCAAGTGACTGTGTTTCTGTAAAGTCTAAATATGTTTAACATATATAGGGAAAGGCGGATTGAAGAATGAGTGGGTGTATAAGTGTTTGAATGGATGATTTAGTAGGTGCGTGACTGACTCTATAAGTGAGTGATTAAACGTATCTAACTGAATGCATGGGTTAGTGAGTAAACTGTGTGAATGTCTGTGAATGTCTGTATCCCTCTGTCTGTTGGTGTGTAAGTGAACGGAATTATACCAAATTTGGAAAAAAGGTAAATCTTGGTTGAGAAAGATCCCTTTTTGTTACATGGTGTAAATCCGTTCAGTAGTTCCTGAGAAATTAGAAAAAGAAAAAGTTTCGATATCTGGGGCAGCGGTGGGTTTGCGAACCCTCCCAACCACGAGCTTCATTCTAATTGGCTGACAACACTCCAAACCAGGAAGTGTTGGCAGCCATCTTTTTACCGAGTCACAAGAAAACAGTAGATAAAACATTAGAAAACAAGAAAAGGGGGCAGGGTAGAAACACCCTGACCTCCTAGGCCTGCTCAGGGGGTCCCACTAGGACCACAGGGCCAAAAAAAGCATTTTTTATAATTATGCTGGAAATCGCGATGGGGTGCGAATCCCGCCGGAAATACTCCCGTACTTTGTTTTCAAAAAGTCCCCGGGTGGGCCAGGTCCCGGGGGCACTGCCAATTAATAAGTGGGGGCCCGCGGGGGCCTCTGCTCTGCAACCCCAGGGACTGCCACCTCCCAGGCTGTGAATAAAATGTGTGGGGGTCCCAACCCCCACCACACTGCCCCGGGGATTCAGAAACAACTGCGGGGGGCCACACCTCCCCGGGGCTTCGCATTGGTAGGGAGGGGGGTGTGCGGCCCCCCTCTTGGAGCCCTTGATGGTCCTGGGGACCGCTACCCCCCAGGGCCGACTGGGACACTGCTGTTTGCTATGGTAGGGCAGGACTAGCCGTGTGGCTCCCGCCCTGTCGTAGCAAACAGTGTTTGGGATTTTGGAAGCGAGAGCAAGTTTCCTGGTCTCGCTTCCAAAATCCAAAGCAGATTGTTTTTCCACAAGGGGAGCTGCATGTCAGCAGCTCCTCTTGTGGAAAAGCAATGACCACTCCTGCAGAAGGTGGGGAGCCGGCGGGACTGTGGAGGCATTGGGGCTCCCCCCACAGTCCCCAAAGGAGAGGCCAGGCCCTGGGGGATGGGGTTCCCGGGGCTAGAAGTGGCCCAGGAGGGGGCCACATGGCCCCCCTCCCTTTTATTAAAAAAAAAAGAATGGCGGGCCCCCGAGGGATAGGGTCCCCGGGGCCAAAATCGGCCTGGGGAAGGGGGCCTCATGGCCCCCTCCTAAAAATAAATAATAATGGCCAAGCCCTGGGTAATGGGGTTCCTGGGGCCAGAAGTGGCCTGGGAGGGGTGGCCACGCGGGGGATGGGGTCCCCCGCAAAAAACGGAAAGGCCGGCCCCGGGGATGGGGTCCCTGGGGCCATAAATGGCCTGAGGAGGGGGCCACATGCCCCCCCTCCAAATATTGTAAAACATGTTTTAAATACTGGCCATGCCCCAGGGGATGGGGTCCCAGGGGCAGAAAATGGCCTCAGGAGGGGGCCACGTGGCCCCCTTCCCATATGTAGATGGGGTCCCCAGGGCCCAAAAATAGGAAAAGAAGGGGGGCCACATTGCCCCTTCTAAAAATAAAAATATGAATAAAAATACGGCATCACACCGGAGGCCCTGCCCCCTCAGTGCATCACTCTGCAAATGCGCCCTGTGGCGCGTTGTAAGTTGGGGAATAATTCCCCTTGAATACTGGGGGTCCCTGGGGGCCAAGTAGCCCACCAGGTACCTCCAGTAAGCGCCACAGAGTTGCGTTGCAGAGAGATGTAAAAAGGGGCATGGCCTCGGACCACTTCTCTGCAGAGCAGCCCTGCGGCGCTTTCTGGAGGTTCCTGGTGGGCTAGTTGGCCCCCAGGAACTTTCAGGATTCAAGGGGACTTAATCCCCTAACTTACAATGTGCTAGGGGGCACATTTGCACACTGGTGCAGGGAGGGGGCGGGCCTGATATGAGAAGTTAGCAATAATGCTGTGTGGGACTTACTGGTGGTAATAAGAGGGATAGTTGTTCCCCAAGGTTGACGGCTGGGGGCTAACTGCTCCTCCTGTTACGTCCAGTAAATCCCACACAGTGGGATTGCTAAGAGGTATTTCCGAGGCAAGGCTCACCTTTCTCCACCACTCTGGAAACGCGACTGGTATGTTATTGTTAGAAATTAGCATTTAAAAAAACATTTGAAATTCACCGTAAAAACCATAAGTTTCAGGGACGTTATAGTTAGAAATTAGCATTTAAAACACCATTGAAATTCACTGGAAAAAAACATAGGTTTCAGGCACATTATAGTTAGAAATTAGCATTTAAAAAGCCTTAGAAATTGACTGAAAAACCATAGGTTTCAGGGACGTTATAGTTAGTTGGACATTTCACTCGTACAAAACCAGAAAAATGTGGCCGTTATAGTTAGTAGAGCTAACTATAACTTGCGCCCCCGCAATGCACTGCTGATGACATCACATATTACATCACTCATGACATGGTTAGTGACATCACTGATAACATCACTTAGGACATCTCAAATGACATCACTGTCTGAAAACCCATATAATGAGCTGTGCTGCAATGGAGTGGTGTGAAGTATCCAGAACACGACATTTTACCACTACACACAGCAAAGGCAAAACATACTGGTCGTGATCTGGCTGCTAAAATCAAATCCAACGTTTGGAACGTGTTTCGTGGCATAAGCAACAAGAAACATGTCAAAAGTAATATTAAAAAAATCTTGTTCAACTCAGGGCCACTGGGTTAGTAGAAACCTCTGTCCTTTGATGACCTCAAAAAAAGTGAGGGAAATACATAGCTTAAAATAAAGGGCTTAAAGCTGCATACAATGAAACATTCTATATGAGCCCACCCTAACCCTGCAATATTACTTTTATTTTAGCAAACTTGGTTTAAAGGAATTGAGGTACAGTTCGAGGCAGCCTGTTTTGAACTGCCGATAGTTCACGTGATTGTCCCAGGGCTCAATATGTTTTACTCTATCAGAATATTATGATAAATAAAACTTTTATTGAAGGAATTTAAAACAGAATCCCTCCAAAGCCGATCTTGTATTTGGTTGGAGATATTTTGTATGCCTCTGGTCATTAACCATGATAATGTTTAAATTCTGGGAAATTTTTTTTTTACAAGTGATTCCTGTTGACATATGATTTTTATATTTCGTCAAAAATGTACTGAAACGCTACATGAGTGAAGGCTGTAGCACCTTTTAGTCGTTTGCACTGTTCATCGGTTATCTCAGTTTCTTAATTTGATCAAACTCTCAGCGTAAAAGATAGACTTAGATTGCTTAAGACATAGTGAGTAATAGCTGTTGAAAAACAATTATCACATTCCCTACTATAACACGTTTACCTTGGACACCAGTGCTACAGGCATTTTATTCAGTGCCGCATAACTTTGATATTCCCTACATGTCAAATAGCAAGCACGCCAGGACTGTCAAAGGATTCATCATATGCTTCGAGCATTTATCAGATACTGACTCGTACAGAATACCTCACCAGAAAATTCAATTACGTGAATGATAAACGAATCCAGCTACTCCTGATGGCAATTTTGGCATGTTTCAAATCAATTAATTTTTTCTACATTCCTCTTTTCAGGTTTTCCTAATTACCAATTGAGCACCGCAGAAAAGCTTATTCAAATGCCAGCGTTACAGGTCAGTACATAATATGGCCGTAGTCTCATTCAATCAATTCCAAATTCAGCAGCGCTAGAATTTTAATAGGCAGAGTCAAACTTGAAAATGGCATCCGGTCTGTCAGAAAAGTCAGACACTGAACTAATAATCAGCTCAGTCTCCCAAGTGCAGCTATGCGTCCTATGATGCACCTCAAATCATTGAATGAAAGTCCCTACTGTATATTCATTTTATTTTACTACTTTTAAATAGCTCTGCATGCCACCTCTTGGGAACCTGCTTAGATTCTTGTTCCCTGCCATGTCTATTTTCCATTCAACATGAATTTTGCCTGAATATGTAAACAATGAAGGAGCCTTACCACAAGGTAGCAGCTATTTAGCCGGCCCAGAGTAAATAGTAAATTCTCGCAGTTATTTACATGGCTGCTGGCTAAGGAGCACAAATTATACACCATTGGACTGGCAGCTGTGTAATAGGTAGCTAATTTCATTATTTACTTGCCGTCAACTGAATAGCAGAGATGATGTGCTATTTGGCCAGGGTCTGTGCAAACAGCAGAGAAACTTCACTAGTCACCCCCTTGCAGACTAGATAAAGATGACTTCTGGCGGAGCATAGTTTACCAAAGGCACATGCTCACCTGAAACCCATGTCTATTTCTTGTTATATAGAACTGCAAATAAGGAAGTAACAAAAGGAGAGAGGAACATCAGACAGCCATCTATCGGAAACAATGTTAACAATACACTATTGCCGCTAAATTAACTTTTCCGTGGCCTATGTGCAAACAGTTTTGGTTATTGTTAGATCTGGGGGTCTCTAGTTGGCAGGGGCAGGTACCACTGTCCAAATAGGGACCCTTGCTTCTAGTCAGGGTAAGGGGGATACACTCTTAAGATAACCCCTGCTCACCCCCTTGGTAGCTTGGCACGAGCAGACAGGCTTATCAAAGGCAATATGTAAAGTATTTGTACCAACACTCACAGTAACACAGTGAAAACACCACAAATGGACTCCACACCAGTGTAGATAAATAAAGTACTTTTATATAAATTACACAAGACCAAAATGACAAAAATCCAACATACACAGTTCAAGAATATGGTTTCAAAAAGAATTCTTAGTTTGGCGACAAAATCATTCACCTTAGCGTCAATTTTAACCAACATTACCTGGTGATGTGATAAAAGTTCTTAGCAGCGCCCAGGCATCAGAAAACATGCAACAGCGTCAGTCCTGAGACCCTGGGGAGGCGATGCGACAACCCCGCTGCACGCAGAGGGCGTGTGCGACGAATCCGGTCTGTATGGGGAGTGATGCGATAATTGTATGGATTCCAAGGCGTAGCTTTTCCGGTAGAAATTTACTCGCAAAGGCACGATGCGACAAAATTCGGCCCGCTAACGAGCAGGGCGACGATTTCACCAGTGATGATCTGGGTTGGCTCTGCGACGATATTCGCAGCGATAAAATTCTGCCCGCTAACGAGCGGTGCAATGATTTTGGCTGGCTCTGCGACGATGTTCGCAGCGATAAAATTTGGCCCGCTAACGAGCGGTACAATGATCTTGGCTGGCTCTGCGACGATCTCACCCAGCATCAGCATGCTCTGCGATGATGTTCGCAGCGATAAAATTCTGCCCGCTAACGAGCGGAGCGGGGATCTTGGCTGGCTCTGCGACGATGTTCGCAGCGATAAAATTCAGCCTGCTAACGAGCGGGGCGCCGATTTCACCAGCGATGATCTTGCTCAGCGGCGGCAGGCTCTGCGATGATGTTCACAGCGATAAAAATTCAGCCCGCTAACGAGCGGAGCGACGGAAATTTTCTCGCTAAGCCGGCTGTGCGTGAAAAAGTGTACATCCATTGCTTCTTTCTTCTTGGTCAGCTTCCCAACAGCAGGCACAACTTCCAGAGGCCCCAAAATTGGATCAAGCACTCTAAGAAGGGCAGAACTCACACAGCAGAGTTCAGGGGGAAGCTGGGGGTGAAGTCCTTTTGTTCCTGGGACTTCTTAACAGGAGGCCAGCTCTACTCAGGCCCTTGGAGATTCCTTCAAGCCAGGGGACACAGCACACAGCAAAGTCCTTCCCCTCTCCTTGGCAGCAAAGCAACTGCAGGTCAGCCTTACAGCAGGTCAGTCCTTCTTCTTCAGTCTTCCAGCTTTCTCTTTGGCAGAGGTTCCTTCTTGATTCCAGGATGATCTAATTATCTGTAGTCTGGGTCCCAATACTTATACCCCAAAATCCTTTGTCCTCTGAAGCCAGAGGGGCCTTGGCCCAGTCAGAACCAAGTTCTGGCCAGTCCTGGAGCACTCTGTTTACTTGGTTTCTTCTTTCCTTTGAGAGAGAGGGGCAGGGTCGTCAGCCGCCCAGCAGGGGGTGGAGCCAGCATTGTGGAAGGCAGGCACAGCCCTATTCAGGCCCAGGTGCTACTCCTCCCACCCATCTACAGGGGAATTTCCCTATTCAGCCCTGGGCTGACTCACTCAGCCTCTGGGAGCCACCCCTGTCCCTGTCCCTCACAAACCAGACAGTCAATTCACAAACACGCCAAAGCACAGAGAAAGGGCAGAAAAGGAAAACAGCCACCTTCTAAAAAGTGCTGTTTTCACACACAGGATTTAAAAACCATCCTTCCTAAAAGATGTGTTATTACATTCTGAATTCAGGGATACCAGACTTTAGCTTTCTATCTTGTTCCTATGGGAAGATATGCAGGTAAACCCAGCCAAACACCAACGGCGGCTACAACGTATCCAAAACGCCTCTGCCCGACTGATCGTCAATGCCCCCCGCCGCAGCCACATCACCCCCATTCTGAGAGACCAGCACTGGCTCCCCATCGACAAGAGGATCACCTTCAAGCTCCTCACCCACGCACACAAAGCACTCCACAATGCCGGACCAGCCTACCTGAACAGCAGACTCAGCTTCTACACCCCCACCCGCCAGCTCTGCTCCGCCAACCTCGCCCTCGCAGATGTCCCCCGCATCCAACGTACGACCGCCGGCGGCAGATCCTTCTCTTACCTCGCCGCCAAAACCTGGAACACCCTCCCAACCCACCTACGACAGACCCAAGACCTACTCGCCTTCAGAAGACTCCTCAAGACCTGGCTCTTCGAGCAGTAGCGGCACCCACCCTCCTCACCCCTCAGCGCCTTGGGACCCTCACGGGTAAGTAGCGCGCTTTACAAGTACCCTGATTGATTGATTGATTGATTGATTGATTAAGCATTATAGTCAGCATTTCCCATTATAACCTATGGGCAAGATAGCCTTTCAATAGTGAAAAACGAAAATAGCTGTAATTCACTACCAGAGCATGTCACCCACACCAATACATTCTCTACCTTTCACATACACTGCACCCTGCCCAGGGGGGTACCTAGGATTTCCATAGGGGTGTCCAATGTGTACAGAAAGGGAAGGGTTAGGCCTGGCCAGTGTGGACACTGGTCAGGTCAGCATGGCAGTTAGCAACTGCACCCAGGCACTGCGGTGGCAGGCCTGTGACACCATTTTAGGGCACTCCTGTGGGTGGCACAATCAGTGCTGCAGGCCCACTAGTAGCATTTGAATCACCAGCCCTGGCACACTCAGTGCACTTTACTAGAGGCTGACAGGTGAAACAAGTATACCAATCAGGGATAACCAATCAATATAACAATTTACCTAGGGAGCACTTGCACTTTGACACTGATCAGCAGTGGCAAAGTGCCCAAAGCATCTAAACCAGCAAAAACGAAATCCAGCATAGCCTCAAAAATACAGGAGGTAGAAGCAAAAAGTCAGGGGAAACCACACCAAAGATGCCAGGTCTAACACGTGTCCCCTCCAGCTGAGAGTGGGGAGAACTACCCACCCTCTTGGGAGTTCTCCTCGCTAAGGTGGAAAACCTGGACAGACCATCAGCGTTGGCGTGTTCTGTACCGGGACGGTGTTCCACCGTAAAGTCCATTCCCTGTAGGGAGATGGACCACCTCAACAGTTTTGGGTTCTCACCCCTCATCTGCATTAACCATCTGAGGGGCCTGTGGTCTGTCTGAACCCGGAAGTGAGTCCCAAGCAAGTAGGGCCTCAGCTTCTTCAGAGCCCCGACCACATCAAAAGCTTCCCTTTCAATCGCACTCCACCTCTATTCCCTGGGAAGTAGCCTTCTACTAATGAAAGCTACAGGTTGGTCCAAGCCCTTGTCGTTGATCTGTGAGAGTACCGCTCCCACACCATGCTCTGAAGCGTCTGTCTGCACTACAAACTCACTGGAGAAATCAGGCTCCTTGAGCACCGGTGCCGTGTACATGGCAGTCTTCAGGGCATCAAAAGCAGTTTGACAAACATCGGTCCAATTCACTCTCCTGGGCTGCTTCCTTGAAGTCAGCTCTGTCAAGGGGGCAACAATGGTGCCATATCCCTTGACCATACCCGGTGAGTACTAGGAAGGCTCTCACCTCTGGCTGGGTCTTGGGGGGCTCCCAAGCCAGGATGGTATCAATCTTTGCTCGGAGGGGCGCCACCTGGCCGCTCCCTACCTGGTGTCCCAAGTACACCACAGAACCCTGCCCTATCTGGCACTTACTGGCCTTGATAGTGAGGCCTGCCCTTTGCAGAGCCTTCAACACTTCGCAGAGGTGCTGCAAGTGTTCCTCCCACGTGGAGCTGAACACAGCAATGTCATCCAGGTATGCGGCTCTGAATTCCTCCAGCCCAGACAGTACCTGGTTGACCAGTCTCTTGAATGTGGCAGGGGCGTTCTTCAACCCAAAGGGCATAACTCGGAACTGGAAGTGCCCCTCTGGCATTGAAAACGCAGACCTCTCCTTGGCCCCCTCAGTTAAGGCAATCTGCCAGTACCCAGATGTTAAATCAAACGTACTGAGGTACTGGGCAGCTCCCAAACCGATCCACAAGCTCATCAGCTCTGGGGATGGGGTGCGCGTCAGTCTTGGTGATTGCATTGAGCCCACAGTAGTCCACACAAAACCGGAGTTCTGGGGTGGCACCGGGGGCAGCAGCTTTTGGAACTAAGAACACTGGGCTAGCCCAGGGGCTGCTGGAGGACTCAATTACCCCTAGTGCCAACATCTTGGAAAGCTCTTCCTTGATGCTGGCCCTGACCTTGTCAGCTACCCTGTAGAATTTCTGCTTTACAGGTAGACTATCTCCAGTGTCCACATCATGGACGCACCAGTTGGTGACACCTGGGGTCGGGGAGAACAGGAAGGAAAACTGACCCAACACCTGGCAACAGTCCCTCTACTGTTCTAGGGTCAGGGTGGGTGAGAGGACCACACCATCCACTGACCCGTCTTGCTCCTTTGCTGCCAGGAGGTCAGGAAGAGGGTCACTGTCCTCTTCCATTCCAGCATCTGTAGCCAGGAACATGGTTACATCAGACCTCTCGAAGTGGGGTTTTGAGGCGGTTCACATGTAAGACCCTCAGGGGCTGCCTGGGAGTCTGCAAGTTAACCAGGTAGGTCACTTCGCTCTTGCGCTCCACCACCTCATATGGCCCAGTCCACTTGTCTTGGAGCGCACAAGGCTCCACTGGCGCCATCACTCACACTTTCTGCCCAGGTTGAAATTTGACCAGAGTGATATTCTGGTCGTACCATCTATTCATTTCTTCCTGGCTGGCTTCTAGGTTCTCTTAGGCGAGCTTCCTGAAGCGCAGTGTCTGGTTGCGGAAGGCCAGCATATAGCTGAACACATCCTGGGGGGTTTTCCCAGGGGATTTCTCCCACCCCTCCTTCACCAGAGTGAGAGGTCCTCTAACAGGGTGGCCATACATAAGATCAAAGGGACTGAACCCTAAGGACTTCTGAGGCACCTCCCTGTAGGCAAACCACAGGCATGGTAAAAAGACATCCCACTTCTGTCTCATGGGCTCTGCAAGGCCCATAATCATACCTTTCAGAGTTCGGTTGAACCTTTCAACCAACCCGTTTCCTTGAGGGTGGTAAGGAGTGGTGAACTTATAAGTTACCCCACACTCCTCCCACAGAGACTTCGTGTACCTAGAGATGAAGGTGGTACCCCGGTCGGATACCACCTCTCTGGGGAACCCCACACGGGAAAAGATCCCCATCAATGCACGTCCCACCAAGGGTGCTGTGATTGTCATGAGAGGGACAGCTTCCGGGAGGCATGGTCCACCAAGACCAGGATGAACCTGCTGCCTAAGGCTGTCTTGGGGTCCAGTGGCCCCACAATGTCGATGCCCACCCGCTTGAAAGGGGTGCTCACCACAGGAAATGGTTGGAGGGGTGCCTTGCACTTTCCTCTGCTCTTGCCACTTGCCTGACAAGTCTGGCAAGTCCTACAGAATGTACCAACGTGCTTCTTCATCTGGGGCCAGAAGAAGTGGGTGACAAGCCTTTGGAAGGTCTTGTCTTGCCCCAGATGTCCTGCGAGAGGCACGTCATGAGCCAGACCCATTAGGAAGGCCCTGAAGTGCTCGAGTACCACCAGCACACGGGCTACACCGGGCTCAGTAACCTTAGGCTCACTATAAAATAATCCATCTTCCCAGTAAATGAGATGATCCTTGGACTCTCCACCTGCTGCCTGGTCCGCAGCCTGCTGCCGCACACCAATGAGAGAAGGGCATGCCCTCTGCGCCTTGCAGAACTCCTCCCTGGAGGGGCCACCCTATTGCTGCCAATGGGTCAGCTCAGGTAGCTCCCCCAGTTCGGCCACCTGTTCCCCTGTAGGTTCCAGGGCATCCCCCTCAGGTTCTGCTCCTTCCTGGACCGTGGGAATGGTGGGGGCAGGTTTCCCACGCCCTCTGCTCCTTCCTCTCTGGGCAGGTTCCTGGGCTACTGTTTCAGGCTCCAGGTCTGCTGAATCACCCCTACTGGCTGCCATAGACCGAGTGGTCACACAGATCCACTCAGGCAAACCCAACATCTCCATGTGAGCCTGGCGTTCCACCTCCTTCCATGGGGAACTTTCCAGGTCATTACGTAGCAGACAGTCTACAGGCATGGATGAACTCACAACAACCTTCAAGAGACCTGAGACCCCCTCCACTCTAAGGGAACTTGCGCCACCTTACAGAGGCGCACCGAGTTGTCAGCTGCAACTACTGGGTGAAGCACATTGGGAATGACCTGCTCTTCAGACACCCACTGACACCTCACAGATGTCACGCTGGCTCCTGTGTCTCTCAGAGCCTCCACCCTCCTCCCATTAATGGCCACCCACTGCCTGTATTTCTTAGTGTTATCGGGCAGGTAGGTTTCCTGGACCATCTCTTGGTCTCCTAAAGAGACAAGGGTCATAACTGCTGGTCCCGCCCCTTCACTAGAAATTAAATCCTCCCCCAAAGCTACACTCACTAAACCCGGTTTAGGAGCACCAGTGGGTGCTGGAGGTTTCTTGGGGCAATTAGGGGCAATGTGTCCCACCTCATTGCAGTGTTAGCAGGTAGGTGGGCCCCTGGGGTCCCGCCTGCCCCTAGGGGGCCAGGTTGGATTGGGCTTGAGGGGTTGGGACTCCTTTCCCTGGAAACTGTTTTGGGGTCCTTGAGAGAACTCCTTTTGGTTACCCTTGCCCCCCCCACTCTTTTGCTGGGGACCCTGCCCACCTTTGGCTGTGGTACCCACAATTCCTCTGTGGACCCTGGTACTGGTCCAGCGGTCCGCCTCATTAGCAAGCTCAATGGGGTCCGTCAGCTTGCTGTCTAAAAGATGCTGGCGCAGCTCTGGAACACATAGACTAGTCAAGTGCTCCCAACTAATTAAATTCAACAACCCCTTATAATCAGTTACTTTGCTGCCCTACATCCAACATTCCAGTGCACGTGAGTACAGATTCACACACTCCATCCAAGTCTCAGACTCTCTTCTTGGAGTTCCTAAACTGCAGTCTATACTGTTCTGGAGTAAGTCCATACCTGAGACATAGGGCCTCCTTCATATTGGGATAGGTCATGGTACCTGCTAATTCTAAGGGCTCTAGAGCACTCCTCCCAGAAGCCTCAAAATGTTTCCACAGGCCCGCCCCCCAATGCTGTTCAGGCACACCATTCATTCTCAAAGAAATCTCATATGAGGTAAACCAGGCATAATCCTTGGGGATATATACTTTACCCCCCTGCACTGGCTGTGCGCTGCCACCATTTGAACCGGACTCCACCTGCTTGGCCTTGATATCCAGTTCTCTCATGCTCAACTCATGAGCCAGAAGCAATTTCTTCTCCTCCAAGGCACGGGCATTCTTGCTCTCCTCCGCCGACTTTTCTTTCTCTACTTCTAATTGCTTCATCTTCATTCTCATGATTTCCAATTTATGGTTTCTCACTCTTTGATTCTCCTCTAACTCTTCTGGAGTGAAACCTCTAATGGAATGGGTGCTGCCAGGCCTTGAGCCTGGGTTGCTAACAGGCAAATCATGGGGTTCAAAACCATCCCCCCACTTGCATTATTTCCAGCTTGGGCCTCCCACCAGGACTTCAAGGCTTTCTGTAGCACATCCTTTCTAGATCCACTTTTCACAGGGCAACCAAGGTCTTTGCAGAATTGCTTGAGCTCCTCAACTTTGTACGAATACAGATCCTCAATGGAAAACTCCAATTCTGCCCTCTCACTTGTTGCCACCTGATACATGATGCTCTTGAAGAGTTACTCAAAAATAGAACCAAAAATACAGTGTGTGGTTGCGTAGTGGTCTGCACTTAAACTAGTGATGTACACCAATTACTGTGGGTCAAGTACAAATACAAGTTCAAATCCTCACTGTTGACCACCAATGTTAGATCTGGGGGTCTCTAGTTGGCAGGGGTAGGTTCCACTGTCCAAATAGGGACCCTTGCTTCTAGTCAGGGTAAGGGGGATAAACTCTTTAGATAACCCCTGCTCACCCCCTTGGTAGCTTGGCACGAGCAGACTGGCTTATCAAAGGCAATGTGTAAAGTATTTGTACCAACACTCACAGTAACACAGTGAAAACACCACAAATGGACTCCACACCAGTGTAGATAAATAAAGTACTTTTATATAAATTACACAAGACCAAAACGACAAAAATCCAACATACACAGTTCAAGAATATGGTTTCAAAAAGAGTTCTTAGTTTAGCAACAAAATCATTCACCTTAGCGTCAATTTTAGCCAACAGGACCTGGTGATGCGGTAAAGGTTCTTAGCGGCGCTCAGGTGTCGGAAAACAAGCAACAGCATCAGTCCTGAGACCCTGGGGAGGCGATGCGACAACCCCGCTGCACGCAGCGGGCGTGTGCGACGAATCCGGTCTGTATGGGGAGTGAGGCGATACTTTTATGGATTCTAAGGCGTAGCTTTTCCGGTAGAAATTTACTCGCAAAGGCATGATGTGATGAAATTCGGCCCTCTAAGGAGCGGGGAGACGATTTCACCAGCGATGATCTGGGTTGGCTCTGCGACGATATTCGCAGCGATAAAATTCTGCCTGCAAATGAGTGGTGCGATGATCTTGGCTGGCTCTGCGACGATCTCCCCCAGCGTCAGAAGGCTCTGCGACGATGTTGGCAGCGATAAAATTCTGCCCGCTAACGAGCGGAGTGGGGATCTTAGCTGGCTCTGCGACGATGTTCGCAGCGATAAAATTTGGCCCGCTAACGAGCAGGGCGACGATTTCACCAGCGATGATCTTGCTCAGCGGCGGCAGGCTCTGCGACGATGTTCACAGCGATAAAAATTCAGCCCGCTAACGAGCGGAGCGACGCAAATTTTCTCGCTAAGCCGGCTGTGCGTGAAAAAGTGTAGATCCTTTGCTTCTTTCTTCTTGGTCAGCTTCCCAACAGCAGGCACATCTTCCAGAGGCCCCACAATTGGATCAAGCACTCTAGGAAGGGCAGAACTCACACAGCAGAGTTCAGGGTGAAGCTGGGGGTGAAGTCCTTTTGTTCCTGGGACTTCTTAACAGGAGGCCAGCTCTACTCAGGCCCTTGGAGATTCCTTCAAGCCAGGGGACACAGCACACAGCAAAGTCCTTCCCCTATCCTTGGCAGCAAAGCAACTGCAGGTCAGCCTTACTGCAGGTCAGTCCTTCTTCTTCAGTCTTCCAGCTTTCTCCTTGGCAGAGGTTCCTTCTTGATTCCAGGATGATCTAATTTTCTGTAGTCTGGGTCCCAATACTTATACCCCAAAATCCTTTGTCCTCTGAAGGCAAAGGGGCCTTGGCCTAGTCAGAACCAGTTCTGGCCAGTCCTGGAGCACTCTGTTTACTTGGTTTCTTCTTTCCTTTGAGAGAGAGGGGCAGGGTCGTCAGCCGCCCATCAGGGGGTGGAGCCAGCATTGTGGAAGGCAGGCACAGCCCTATTCAGGCCCAGGTGCTACTCCTCCCACCCATCTACAGGGGAATTTCCCTATTCAGCCATGGGCTGACTCACTCAGCCTCTGGGAGCCACCCCTGTCCCTGTCACTCACAAACCAGACAGTCAATTCACAAACAGGCCAAGGCACACAGAAAGGGCAGAAAAGGAAAACAGCCACCTTCTAAAAAGGGCTGTTTTCACACACAGGATTTAAAAACCATCCTTCCTAAAAGATGTGTTATTAAATTCTGAATTCAGGGATACCAGACTTTAGCTTTCCATCTTGCTCCTATGGGAGGATATGCAGGTAAACATTATACTCAGCATTCCCCATTATAACCTATGGGCAAGATAGCCTATCAATAGTGAAAAACGAAAATGGCTGTAATTCACTACCAGAGCATGTCACCTACACCAATACATGCTCTACCTTTCACATACACTGTACCCTGCCCGGGGGGGGGGGGGGGGAGTACCTAGGGCCTTCCATAAGGGTGTCCAATGTGTACAGAAAGGGAAGGGTTAGGCCTGGCCAGTGTGGACACTGGTCAGGTTAGCATGGCAGTTAGCAACTGCACCCAGGCACTGCGGTGGCAGGCCTGTGACACCATTTTAGGGCTACTCCTGTGGGTGGCACAATCAGTGCTGCAGGCCCACTAGTAGCATTTGAATCACCAGCCCTGGCACACTCAGTGCACTTTACTAGGGGCTGACAGGTGAAACAAATATACCAATCAGGGATAACCAATCAATATAACAATTTACCTAGGGAGCACTTGCACTTTGACACTGATCAGCAGTGGCAAAGTGCCCAAAGCATCTAAGCCAGCAAAAACGAAATCCAGCATAGCGTATAAAAAAAAAGGAGGTAGAGGCAAAAAGTCAGGGGAAACCACGCCAAAGATGCCAGGTCTAACAGTTATGTTGTTCAGCTGCTGCAATTGCATGCCAACATCAGGGATGCGTAACTAGCCCAACCACAATAAGGCAAGACGAAGGGGGCAATCTGCTTGTGTTGGCTTAAGAGAGCTGCAAACAAAGGAGCCACCGACTAACTAAAGCACGAGATTCTCTGCTTGGAATAATAGTGTGATCAGAGCACATCACCCTAACTACGAAAACAAAAACACGACTTCTGATTCCATTAACATCGGAAACATTAAAGTGAGACCTGCATTGCATTTCTTAAAATACTGAAGTAGTCCTTTGAATACCATAGCTGTGAAGTGCCATATCATGTCGGAAACAACCAGTCCTGGATTTAGAGCCAGCAGCACCTTGCATCACGGTACTTGTAGTTTGCTTTCGTTTTGTGTTTGAATTGGAAATGTGTTTTATTTTGTAATAGGACTCCTAATAGCACTTCTTTTTAGTGTTGCTTGTAATGCAGGAGGTTAAGCGGTTAAATAAAAATAAAAACGTGCAAACAAAAGCAGTTCGTTACATAAACTGTGTAAATCTGTGCGGTGCTACATAAAAAGAGTACAAGTGAAGAAACAGTTCTAGTAAAATAGGCAAAAGACAAACTAAGTAATAAAACCCAATACAAAAAATAACAGTTGCTCTTTCTGATGCAGATTTAATGTAAGGCTCTTAAGTCAGGTTCAGAAAAGGGGCCGGGCTGCGTTTACAGACCAGGCAAGCTGTCAGAAGGAAAATTTGCCATGTAAGACCCCATCTCAGGGAAAACACTACAGGCATTCACTACACTTATTCACACTATACTGCTCATGGTGCAGGAAACCTTCGGGCATTCACACTACAGTATTCACTGTACCAGGGCATGGCTATGAGGAGTCGCCGTGCAGAGCCCCCTGTCCCGTGGCAAACCCTCAAACGTAGCTCTGCACCATAGCACTAAGAGGCCAAGTGACTGGTCAACATGTGATATCCATGAAACACACACCATAAGCCAGCCCATTAAAACAACAACTGCAATAACGTTTTCAATGATTCATTGAGTATGCCTTATGCCTACTTTAGTTTCTGCAACCTGTCCAAAAGTTCTCACTGTTTCTCAGGGCATGCACGGAGCCTTGATGACTGTCAGTGTCAGTCTTCATCTGAATAAATTGCTGAATGTTCCATTTTGAATACATTGGAGAGAGCGCCTCCTTAACAGGCCTGCAGTTTCCTTTCATTGTGAAAGAGTTGAGTGAGGCCACCTCACGGGGAGAGAGGGGAGTGAGACGCAAAGGGCTCTGCCCTGCTCACAGGGAGTGTACAAAGAGGTGGACACCATATGCCCCCGGCCTAGAGGCCCCCGTCCCCCTCATCCCACAGCAAAGCCTCATTGAAGCAGCCCTCAATCAATTCACATTGTGGGTAGCTTGAAACTGCCAGCTCCCGTGTTCAGAGAGTGCAGGGCTGGGCAGTGAGTGGGGCCACTCCTCGAGTCCTGAGCCCTGTGGTGCCTCTCCGACCCCTGAGCTGTCCACCAGGAAACAACGGTGACATCATGGCACAGCTGACAGGAATCCTTGGTCTGAGCATCTGCCTTTTGCTTACCTGCAAGCACCAACAGACACTGCCCACAGGGAAGGTAAGTTATGTTATGTTATGTTAGAAACATTTGTAGTGCACACAGCTGCCCCAGCTAAGGGGCGTCCTGGCGCATGACAAGGTAAACATAGCTAACACTGAACATAGAAGCAAAGAAAAAGAAAGGGCGCAACTAAAAAAGGGGAAAAATTAAAACAAGAAGGTTTTTATAGCCTTACGGAACAAAAGAAGGTCTTCCATCAAGCGAATCTCAATCGGAAGAGAGTTCCAAAGCACTGCTGCTTTTACCCGGAAGGACCGGCCACCAACTCGGCTGAGCTTAAACCTCGGGACCACAGCGAGCGCTTGGCCCAATGATCTCAAGGAGCGGGTTGGAACATAATAGGACAAGAGATTCGAGAGGATCTGGGGGGCTGATCCCTTCAAGATCTTAAAAGCCAGACATAAAACTTTAAAATGAATTCTTGTTTTAACCGGCAGCCAATGCAAAGATCGAAGGGTACTAGAAACAGAGCAGGTCCTGGGCAAGCCAACTATGGCTCTAGCTGCGGCGTTTTGGACACGTTGGAGACGGGTGATTTCTGCCTGGTTTGCCCCTACCAGGAGAGAGCTGGCATAATCCAGACGAGATATTACTGTTGCCTGAACCACCAGCTGCCTGGTAGGGGGGTCAAAAAACTTCAGGACAGGTCTTAAGCCCCGAAGGACCCCAAAACAGCAGGCCGCAGTTTTCTTAGAGTGCCCCACGAAGCTAAGAGTGGGCTCCAACCACACTCCCAAATTTCTCAACTCCGTTACCGGAGTTGGAGACGGACCAAGCTCCGGAGGCCACCATCTGTCCCCCCAGAGCTCCTTCCCCTTCCCGACAACCATAACCTCAGTCTTCTTAGCGTTGAGCTGAAGACAGTTGGCATTCATCCAAGGGGCATCCTGCTCAACATCCCCGCTGATAGTAACCGATAGCTGAGTGTCGTCAGCATAAGAGACCATAGTCATGCCCCACTGCTTCACGACATCAGCCAGCGGTCTCACGTAAAGGTTGAATAACGTGGGACTCAGCGAGGACCCCTGCGGCACCCCCAGGCCCAGAGGATGGAATTTGGACTGGTACGGTGGTATGGCAACGCAGAAGGAGCGGTCGTCGAGAAAGGAACGGAACCACTGTAGGGCGAGCCCACCAATGCCTATCTCCTCCAGGCGCTGCAGAAGGATGCGGTGTGAAACCGTATCGAAGGCGGCGCTCAGATCTAATAATACTAGCGCCGCCGTCTGTCCCACATCCAGCACCATACGCAGATGTTCGGCCATGGCGAGAAGGGCTGTCTCCGTGCTGTGCCCAGCACGGAACCCATTCTGGGTAGCATCCAGAATGTTGGCACGAGTAAGATGGTCAGAAAGAGCCTGGTTGACATGGGCCTCCACAACTTTTGCCGGCCAAGGCAGCAAGGAAATGGGCCGGTAGCTCTCCGGTTTTAGAGGATCCAATGAGGGTTTCTTCAGGATAGGAGAAACCACTGCCCGCTTCCATTTAGCTGGAACCGTGCCCGTAGCCAGCGAGATGTTAATCAGGGAACACACCATGGGGCGTCCCACAAAAGACTGGTCCCTAAAGAGGGCAGGTCTTAATGGATCCAAAGGTGATCCAGATTTAATTTTCTGGGCCAACCTATCAAATCCCTCAAGTAGAAGCAGGGGAAAAGAGTCCATAGTGGGGAGACCCGGGATAATATCCAGGGTCCCCGATGGTGGTCCTGTACAGGAAAATGCCCGGTAGATGCCCTGCACTTTCTCCAAAAAGAAGGATGCCAATGCCAAAGTGCGACCTTTGTTCTAGCAAATCTGTGTTGAGCTGCGTGCCTGCGGTGTTTACAATGCAGTCACGTCACGCAAAGGGTTTTGAAATAGGCCTGAATGCTCCCCCTCATTAACAAAACAACAGGAATGGACCTAAATGTCGGTGATCTAGGGAACTCCACCTGCCTGTGGAACTCTGCAGAATTCCACTGAGTTTTTTTATCACTCCGTGGAATTCCACGGAGTAAAACTCTGCGAGCTCTGCCCAGGCTTACTCTTGGGGCTCCTGGCAGGGCCCCCTTCTCCTTGCAGCCTACGGTTGGGGGCCGAGGGGGCACCTATAGAGCCCCCCTGTTAATCCCTGCACTGTGTGGCAGGCACCATGAGGTGCCTGCCACGTGATGCAGGAATTAACAGAAACTCCCTTTTCTCTATGGGAGTTCGCACCGCACCATGTGTGGTCACATTGTGATAGCGGTATCAGGACAGCCGATCTGTTAATCCCAGCACTGTGTGGCAGGCACCATGAGGTGCCTGCCACGTGTTGCAGGAATTAACAGAAACTCCCTTTTCTCTATGGGAGTATGCACCGAACCATGTGTGGTCACATTGTGATAGAGGTATCAGGACAGCCGACCGGAGGTCGATCGGTCCTGAGACCGCAACTGTGTCTACATCAAGTGATCCGATTGGCTGAAAGGGCAGAATGCTACAACATTTGTTTTAATTGTATACATCAAAATGTTATGTTGGTGCGTGTTCCTTGACTAGAAGTGAGCTTTTTCCTTCACACAGCCACCCAGACACTCTGAAGATCTGTGCTCTGAACAGACTTTGCTAAGCTTTTTGCTGAGCTAAAAGCTGAGACCCATTCATTTCCTTGCCAGATTCTATACTACATTTCCGAGAAATCACTGAATTTCCTGAATTTCTCTTTGTGAGCAGTGCTATTTGAATTGCTTAAACCTTTATGCTTTCACCTCTAGATTTTGAACTCATTATGGGTTCTAACATATACCTTTCTCTTATTTAACAGACTTTGAATATGGATTTGTTTTATGGACCAGGCTTTATGCAGTTGTTCTATATTGTATTATTGATTAATTAATTACTTCATAATGACCAATAAAGAAAATACTTATTAAAATACTTTAATAAACCCTTTACATTCATACCAAAAATCTCATTATTGACTCCCAAAATTGTGTATTTAATTGTGATACGTAATATGAATTTTGAATTGCAGCTTCTGATTACTTACTTCCATGGTCCGGAACCCAAGGGCCCAGTAAGAGCACAGACTGTATATTCAGGTATGCTGAGACACTAATTCTGAATCGTAAACCAGTTATTTATTAAGGTACCATGCTCCATCAAATCTGGTAGCAGAGGATTGTTTACATAGTGAGAAAGAGGAGCTGCAAAATGTTTAAAAAAGCAAAGGTAGATAAATGCCTAAAGCCTGTGTTTGAAGATTGATCGGATTAAGAAATAGTCTAACATCCCGGGACAGGGAATTAAAAACAAAGGGCCACATGTACAAAGTGTTTTAGTGGTGGCTAATGGAGAATCAGGCTTTTTGCAACCACTAAATAGCCTTTTGCCATGTGTTAACCCTATTTTGCAAATCGGTACCCTATTACCAACTCGCAAAAAAGGGTTTGCAAGTCGGAATTAGGAAGGGGCTTTTCAAGGGCGTCCCTTCCCAATAGCGAGTCGCAGGGAGATATATGAATGTTTTGCGACTGGAACGTGGTTGCAAAGCATTCGCAGTTTACCACCTATTTCAGTAGGTGGTAAGTCAGTCACAAACGGAACGGTGTCCCTAGGGGACCCCTTTTCCTTTGTGAATGGTTACAAAAATGATTTTTAAGAACAGACATGGTCCCATGGACCATTGCCTACTCTTAAAAAATGAAACTGAAAAGTTTCATTTTTCTTTTTGAAATGCAGCCCATTTTTCCTTAAGGAAAACGGACAGCATTTAAAAAACAAAACCGTTGCTTTATTTAAAAGCAAGCACAGACATGGTGGTCTGGTGTCCCCAGCAGGCCACCATCCCTGTGTTTTTAGCTTTTCCAAATCCATTGCAAATTGCAACCTACCTCATGAATATACTCATGAGGTAGGTCAATTGTGACCCCATTAGGAATGGCTAAATGTGTCAGGAACACATTAGTACAACGCATTTTGTGATTTCCTATTTGCGAGTCATAAAAAGTCTCAATTAGGAATTAGCAAAATGAAGCGTTCGTATGTTTGGCCCCAAGAGTTGATTTTAGTGGGTTTTTTCTGCTAATGATTTTAAGTGCAGGTCGTGAGACGTCGTCGACTACTCAATTGTGATAGGCACCATAACAGAGTGGTATGATTGAACTAATATTGATCCGCGTTAGTGAAACCTGATGTGCAAAGGTGACTTTGCATTGAATAGGTGGTATCTTGCTGGTAGAGATTTCATTAGTGTGTGTCAAATTCTTTTGATTGAGAAAAATCAGAATGTATAAAAACCTTAAATTGTCCAGTTGTTTGATTGTTTTATTGATTTCTTTAGAAGAAGCAGACAAAGACTGTTCTTTTATGTCGCATAAGTCTGTGAAAGAGGGTCCTTTGAGCATTCCTAGATGGGTAACTTTAATTTGAGAATTATTGACCAATTGAGAGATATTTTGTGATAAGCAGCCATCTCCTAGACCTACACAATTTGAAGCCTTAAGCAATTGAGAGAAGATGGCACGAGATAGAGGGAGAAATACCAAAGTTGAACAAAGCGAGCTGTGAATACATTTTCAGATGCTTTATGGAGTGAAAGACCGCATAGGCGGAGAAAAGTGGTAGACCTATATTAAATCAAGCTATTACAAGTAAAAAACCAGAAAGATCTGTGAAAACAAAGGGGAAAACAGAAACTAAAGAGGTAGTAAAATCTGATACTGATTCAGGAGATGACATTTTGGATGATTTAGTGACTGATACTGAACGATCAAAATAGTGATAAGACCCTGTATATACAAATGCATATCACATTGATAGACCATTGCCAATAAACCAGCCTGTTGTTGCACAGCCTGTTGTGACACAGTCTGTTATAAGACAGCTTGTTATACAACCAGTCATAACAAATACAAACCAGCTCAAATAGGGACTGTTCAGACTGTAATACCTAGAGGTGTTGCTGCTTCAATGGTAACTGCACCAACACCCGTTACTAGGGTGATTACAGCACAACCAGTAGAGATGTGCATGCCGAATGCCCAAGTTAATATTATCCCAGAAACAGCAGCTCAAGGAGCTATTGGTGGAGCGCCAATGACAGGATTGATCTCAACTTCACAGAATTCACAGATTGTTATATGGACACCCTCACAGACTATTCAATCATTAAGAGAAGGACAGGGATTAGTCTTTACAACACAAACGATGCAGGGTGAGAAAACCTTGTTTGAGGATGGGATTTTTCCCACATGGTTTGAGGAAGCTGACAGACCTAGCACCAACACAGAATGAGTGGGCAGTTCGGAAGTTAGTCAGAATGCAGACAGAAAAATACCGTTAAATGTCCCAAAATTAAAAATAGAGATAGAAGATATAATTAGAGGATGTTTGGACCTGGATTACATCAACCAGTATCAAGAAAAAGAACAGAGTTAATCGTACAAAATAATCACAAGTAAAGCAGTTACTGCACACAAAAAATTGACTGAATTGTCAAATACATATGAAGTCGATCTTTCAAAAAATGCCCCATTACAGAAAAAATTAAAAGTGCAGATAGATGACGAATCAATGGAAATCATGCGCTCTTTGAATTTGAAAATTTAGAAAATAAATGGGCAATAAACATAAAAAGAAAAATAGTCAGGAAGAAACAGCTAAGACTAGGCAAAAGCCACCTAAGGGTTCTCCTGAAGATAAAAGAACTTCAGTTTTGCCATTAAGAGATATACCAGATGGAGGCCACGTACATGGGCCTTGGAGTAGAGGAGACCTTGCATCATTTACAAAAAATGTCCCAAAATGAGAAAAAGTCCAATGCAATGGTATACACAGGTTGAAAGGATTGTCAAGATTTCAAAAGTTCTGTGGATTGATTTGAACACTTTCTTTGACATTATTGCTCCAAATGATTTGTGGGTTGAATGTAAAATTGCTGTACATTGGCCAGATGCAGAGCTGCCAATCACCTGCTGTGATGAATAAATACAATGATGTGATCACTTTCTTGAAGGGCAGAGTGCCTCCAAAAGTTGTGAATTATGTGAGGTTGAACAGAATTCAGCAGGGAGTGAAAGAATTAGTGCATGATTATTTTAAGAGATTGTTAAAAGCATTTCAGCAGCATACAGGTCAGACGCAGAGATAAGTCAGCACATACAGCAGAATTTGATTTGTTGGTAGACTAAATTCTAGATGGGATCTTGAAATATGCAATGTACTGTAGTATTGAACAAGAGAAGAAGCAGAAAAAATTAAAGGGAAATTCATGCTGGCACTCACGAAGTTTGCACAGAAATATTTTCAAATCAGTCTTTTGCAAAAAATCTTGCACAATGCAGAATGTCGGTTTCCATAACGAGATGCAAGGCGTTGGTTGCCAAAGTGTACAAGGAGGTATGGTCAGTGCTCAGGGAAGGGGTTGAGGAGTTCCGATTGATGCAGGTATAGTTGTAGATATTGCAATGTTGAAGAAAATATCTGCATGCTATCTTTGTAACAACATCAGGCATTGAAAGCACAAGTGTAGACTTAATCCAGATAGAATGAATGTTGTTAATAAAATGCAGGGTGGAAATCATGTCAAAATGCAATGTACTCTTGTCCAGAAAATGAAAGTGCCCATGCAGACACAGATTCCAAGGATGCTGGTCCCATACACCCCATTGGCTCAACAGAAAGCGGGCAATACAAAAATTAGTTTTGATGAAATCCCACAGAGTAAACAGAAATACAATTCAGAACCAGAATTCCTTATGATTGAGAATGAATATAATGTGAGGTGAATGGCCACCAAGTGTGGTTTCTCATCGACACCAGAGTTACCTGTTCCACTGTTAGAATAGCAAAAGTACAAGACCTACCCCTCTGAGTAAAGAAGATCCAAGCTGTAGGAGTCACAAACAAGCAAGTTGCAACCTTATTTTGAGTGAAGTGCCTGTAAAAATAGGTTCATTTGAAGAAAATCAGCAATTTGTTTTGCGTGATTCAAGTCCTTCATACGTCCTGTATTAGGAAGTTAAATTGAACAACTCACTGTACCCCTGGAGGAGTTGAGTTCCAGATGAAGACATAGAGTTTAAACTGATGCAACAAAATGCTGTAGAGCTTTACCCATTGAGACCAGTTGAAGAGTTGACCTCAGATTTAAAAGAGATTGTAAATCCTTAAGTGTGGGATTCACAGAGAAAGACATTGGTCTAATTAAAGGTGTAGTCCACACAACAGTTTATTGAATTCAGGGACTTTTTCCCACAGCTTCGCATAGACAAACAACAGGCAAGCTGTTGGATCCTCCCCCGGAAAGAGAGAGTAGTTGTTGGTACTGAAATGTCCTTTGCATGCTAAAAGAAGTGAACCCCTGCCTTGACTGCCCAACTGTACTGTTGTCTGGATCCCTAATGATGATTTTTGCTGTCATAGGCAAACACGGATCATTCATGTGCGCCAGGACATAGGCCTGTCTCACAGATTGCTATCCTTTTGGACTGGAAGGGTAGCCCAACGCACTACCCTCATAGTGATGGGAGGCTACTACCTTCAATAAGAGATAAACAGCATGAGGTCGGTGGTGGAAGCATTCCGTGAACTCCCTCAATCACATTTTTAAAGTTCCATTGCTGTTTGTTTAACTCACCCTTGGCCTACATCAGGTGGATGTGGAATGCCACCCAGGGCAGGAGTAGAGACTCTGTGCTGGAAGTACATGTGCTTGTGAAAGGGTACAGTACTGAGGTAAAGCAGTACTGTGTCGTATATGTGGGATTAGTGCATGTTTTCATTGTATACATACCTGCGAGGAATACATTACTTTAGAGATATATTGCTGTTCAGCGCATGCTCATTTAAATGTGCTGGGTATGCATGCTTCAGAGAACTAAAATACATGAAGGCTGAAGTGTTCTGCAGAGCACATATAGTGAGTGTGTGTGCTGTTGGCTGTGTCTGTGTGTTTGGAAACTGCTGCTAGTCTGCCCTTAATGTTTAATCTAATCTGTCTGTGTACCACTAAATGGGCCACCACTGACCAGCCCTCCAAAATCTCAATTTCTCTTTCTTCTTGTGCTGTCTTCTCCTGATGTTTTGTGAATCTGCAAGAATAGCGGTTATATCTGAGCTCCTCTCAGATCTGGTTATGAGAGTACACCACCCCCTCCCAAAAGAGACACCCCCACCCCCACCCCTTTGATTTAGGAGACAGCTATTGTGGGAATTGATGATGAAATTATCTTATCAGATGAAGAGCATGCACAAAGGGAGCAGGTTCCAATGATCTGCCCTTGCCATCATATCCCTTTCAAGCAACCAAATACTGCAAAACCCCCATCTATAGATTGGTTCTATGATGTTATGAACAAAAGCCCTGTACACAAGTTGCAATTATTTGATGAAAGTTCATCTTGTCTAATGCGTTCCAAATGAAATGTCAATAAAGTTCAAGTGATTTTGTTCTTAGTCTTTATTTCTTTGGTATGGCAAAACGCAACCAGCCAACACGTGTTTCGTCGCAACGGGAAAGTGTCCCGTGACTTCTTCAGGGTGGTAGGATAAGCGCTCCGAGTGAAAAACGATCTGTAGCATATGTGCTTTACTGTGAGGCAGCAACGGCGGGGGTTCTCTGATCCGGAAGTGGACAGTCCACATCCGGAACAGAGAACTTACCATCACCGATCCTTGCGGCATGGCTCAATATAATCTCACCATTACACTAGTGACCTTTTATCCTCCTTACAAGCTTCAAACTACGGATCCACGACTTAACTTCTTATTTTGGCCAGTTGGGTCAGAATTACAACTGGCTAAGTGATCTGTGATTGTTATCTACACTCACCAGTGTGAATCTCTGTGATCGACGAATAAGTTTCGCGATTGGCCAGCCAGGTCAGAATTATCACCGGCTGAGTGATCTTTAAAGAATCTACCTACACAAAGTACAGCTCTGAGGAAGTCGCAGGGCACTTTCCCTTTGCAACGAAACACGTGTTGGCTGGTTGCGTTTTGCCATACCAAAGAAATAAAGACTAAGAACAAAATCACTTGAACATTATTGACATTTGATTTGGAACGCATTAGACAAGATGAACCTTCATCAAATAATTGCAATGTGTGCACAGGACGTTTGTTCATACCTTTGTGAAGGATCCTTTCCGACACACATTCAGGGGTTAGAAGGTATTTCCCCGAACCTGTTTGCATCGTTTACACTAGATACTCCACATACTTCATGCATTATCAAAAGAGTGCCATACATCCTAGCTCACCAAAACCCCATTATCAAATATTATGGTTCTATGATATCTCCAACATCAAAATGAGAATGACCTCCAACTATCACCACTGAGGTGGCATAATTCTCACTGGTTCATTAGCCCTTTTTTTGATACATGGAAGACAGGCTGGATCTTCCAATTATCTAGCTATTGTTGTCTAACTGTTGCCTTCCATACTATCCCTTTAATAGGAAAGAGACTTACAAAGCATGGAAAGAATTTGGGATGAGAAACTGGTATGACCACATTTTTAGAGGAAGCCAAATAATGCCACATACTGAATATGAAGGCGCATGGAGTCAATGTTGGTCAGTAAACTACTAATATGCAGCTTCAGCAAGTAGTAGTTTAGGTACAGCTGCCCTATGTACTTTGTTTAGGTCTTATAACAGGGATCACACAGAGGACATGTTTACTGTATTGAAGGAAGTAGGACAAACACTGGGATCAACTCATATGTACAAAAAGGAGCCAAAACCCAAATGATTTGAGCAATGACTAGCCAGATGTGAATTTTGCTAAAGGAATCCATGGTGCACACTTTTCTTGATGGTCAGAAATACAATAATTCATACACTACTCTGTTGTCAGATTTACCCTATATCATTGGTAAATTGTTGATTAAAAATTAAATGTTCCTAGCTGTTTTAATAGGGTGTTCCAGAAGCAGGAGGGAAGCTGAGTTCCTCTATCTGTTATAATTATCTCAGTGAGGCCAGGTAATGTTACTATCACTTTCAAAAGAAATGAGCTGGTTCAGTTGTTGTGAGTGACCAAGGAAAATTAAACAACTATACTGAGTTGAAAACATCATCACTGAAAACGGACATAAGCGTACAACCTTGGGATTCTGTGAGTTCAACAATTAAGTCCATCAATATTCTGGACCAAGGTTGTGTGGGTGTAGGAAATGGCTCCAACACCTCAAGAGGGTTTTAGTAGGCTGTCTTGTTCTAAGGTCCAAGTGATATGATTGTCTGTATATTTGTGGACAATGTCTCTGAATTTCTTTTCCCCTCTTAGGATCTGTTTGAGTAGCTCTTGTGTTTGGACTCCTTTTGAAATAGTGGAGCTAAGATTGTCAGAGTATGACTTGGCTATTTACTCCCCTGTTTCCCTTGTTGGCATGAGGCATCTTCTTTTCCCTACTTTCTAGTGCTCTAAGGTAACTATAACTCGTGCCCCGCCATGCACAGTTTTCTCATTAATTCTTTCACTGTAAATGTTGCAGTATTATTATCAATGATGTCATAGAAGATGTCATGAATGAAGTAATATGTGAGGTTATTAGCACTGCATGGTGAGGATGTGAGTTACAGTTACTTAGGGTACGAGTTACAGTTACTTGAGATAACTATAACTGCTGAATTTCTATTGTTTTGTGTGTGTAAAATCTGAACCTAACTATAAAATCCCTCACAACCTTTATTTTTTGTGTGAATTTTTATGGATATTTAAATTGTATTTCCTTATTATAATGTCCCTGTAACCTTTGTTTTTTTCGTTGAATTACTATGGTTTACTAATGTGCTATTCTAACTATAAGATACCTGCAACCTGGGTGTGAGTGGTTGTGTGGGTATGTAAGTGGGTGTATGAGTGTGTGGTGGGTGTGTGATTGGGTGTGTGACTGGCTGTGTGGGTTTGTGAGAGGGTGTGTGAGTGGCTGTCTGGGTGTGTGACTGGTTGCCTGGGTGTGTAAGTTGGTGTGTGAGGGTGTAAGTAGATGTATGAGTGGGTGCGTGAAAGCAGTTTGGGTCTGTGAGAGATTTTGAGGGTCTGTGAGTGGGTGTATGAGTGGTTGCATAGGTTTGTAAGTGGGTGTTTAAGAGAGTGTGAGTGTGTGAGTAGGTATATGGATCTGTGAGTGAGTGTATTATTTTACAATTAGGGTGTGGATCTGCTGATCTCCCCGAATCCACCCGAATCTGGAAGGATCTAGTGGGGATCAACAGATACTCGCATGGTAAAAAAATAAGGGTTTTGAACAATTTCTTGCCCACAAGGGGTCTCTCACAGACCCCGACATTAGTTCCTTGTGATCGGTTATCTCTACCCTGACAACTTCTATCACTTTTTAACTTTATTTTCCCCACTGGGAACCGAGTCCCAATGAACAAAATGGCAGGTGCAAATTTCCTCTCATTTTGTGGCCAGACAATAATGGTATTGCTGTTGGCGCATGGATTCGTGAATCCAAGGAAGATAGAGGATCCGCAGAGATCCTTGCCCTTAGATATACAAATTTGGATTTCAGTTAATATCTCAAAAACTACTGAAAGGAATTACAGCAAATAACAAAAAAGGTTCTTTCTGGACCAGGAGCTACATTTCTGCCAAATTTGGTGTAATTCAGTGCAGAGGTTCAGGCTGTAGTCGTATCTAAAATCTCTCTGGAAATTAACATGGGAAAAACACATTTTTTGACCCCTTCCCTCTTTTCTCAGTCCCCACTTAATGGATCTCCCCAAAACTTTCCATGCATGACAAGAATCACTGGTGCCCTTTTTGGGGAAAATTTCATGAAGATCTGTCAAATGGCATCAAAGATATAGACAAGTCAAAAAATGAGTTTCCTATGGAAACATGGTCCCAACTATAACTACCTACTGGCGCCTATATATACAAGCCTTGATGGCATTTTACCTGGAGATATATACACTGCAAGTGCACGAAGAAGTGAATATTTTACTTGCAGTGCATGCTGGTCGTTGCAGTATTGAAGGACTACGTGGGCACATCCAGTTACGTATCCCACATTTTCACTGTGGCAATCATGCGTAAGGAAATGGACTTTCATATTTTAAATGCACATATTCACTTTAAGGGGCCAGCATAAGCCGTACCTGCAATAACTAGGCCACTCCAGTGCTTGTGATGGTATTTTACCTGGAGATATATACACTGCAAGTGTGCAGAGAACTGAGTATTTGCAGTGCATGCTGGTTTTTGCAGTATTGAAGGACTACTTGGGCAGATCGTTGCCAGCATTTAAATTCATGGAGTCACTTTATACAGTAACCTTTGGCACCTGTGATCAAGGCTTGTGATGGGAGCCGAAACATTTCAGGATTAACATGAAGACAGAATGCTGCCACTTTTGCTTTTGAATAAATCATTGGGAATTTGAATTTGGCTTCCACATTTTCTGTTCTTTGTCGGATTCATTAAGTGTGCTCTGGTACCCGTGTGTGAAGCCGCCTTGCAGGGTCCAGGGCTCCCTGGATGGAGGAACTGTGTGGTGTTAGAGATATATCTATCTATATATCTATATCTATGTGAGTATATATATATATATATATTCACTGAAAAAACCATAGGTTTCAGGGGTGTTATAGTTAGCTGGACTTTTCACTTGTACAAAACCATTGAAATTCCCCCGTTATAGTTAGTTCAGCTAACTATAACTCGCGCGCCCGCAATGCACTGCTGATGACGTCACTCATGACATGGTCAGTGACATCACTCATGACATCACTGATGACATCTCAAATGACATCACTGATGACATCACTGATGACATCATCCAGTGAGTGTGTGTTTTTCTGAAAATTAAATATGTTTTATATATGTATATCTCAAGGTTGATGGAAGAATAAATGGGTATATAAGTGTCTAAATGGATGATTTGTTTTTGAAAAATTGATTGTGTAACTGACTGATTAAGTGTATCATAGTGAATACATGGCTTAGTGAGTAATGTTTAAATATGTAAATATCTGTATCAGTCTCTCACTTAGTGTATAAGTGGCTGCATGGGTTGGTGAGTAGCTACATGGGTGTCTATATAGGTTATTAGTTGGTTTTTTGAGTATCAGTCTGAGTGTCTGCATGGTTCGGTGGGGGGTATTACATAGTGCATAGGTGCATGAATGATTGACTCACTGTTTGTATGTGTTGAACACAGCATGTGTGCAGGACTGTATGGGTGGATGAGTGTGTGTATGGGTGTGTTAGTGAGTGAATGACTGTCTCAATAGTGTCTTTATGAGTAACTACATATGTTTTAAACTAGTATATGTGACTATTGGTGTATATATGTGAGTATATGTGAGAGTGAGAGATTGAAAGAGTTCCTGTATGAATAAGTATGTGTTTCTATAAGTGATTGTTTAAAAGACTAAATATGTGTAAGTTTCCGTAGAAGTAAGTGTGGTGGTGTGTGTATAACTGTATATGCAAGTAAATGTATGTTTGATTCTTTATTAGCATGAGTGACTGTAACTCTATGGATGAGTGGCATTGTGTAACAGGATGTATAGGTGTATGAGTACATATGATGAGTGAGTACATGTATGAGTGACTGTATAGGACTGTTGGTGAATGAGCGGATGTGTATGTGGATCTTAGAATTACTGAAGAGGTTGCTGTAACTGGTATTGGTATGTCCATTGTTTTGAAAATTTTGGTCTCTATTTTTGAATGTGTGTATCAAAGGTTATATTAGGGTGAGAGGAGGTCTGCCACTCTATCACACGGATGATGTCATCAGTGATGTCATCAGTGATGTCATTTGAGATGTCATCAGTGATGTCATGAGTGATGTCACTGACCATGTCATGAGTGATGTAATATGTGACGTCATCAGCAGTGCATTGCGGGCGCGCGAGTTATAGTTAGCTGAACTAACTATAACGGGGGAATTTCAATGGTTTTGTACAAGTGAAAAGTCCAGCTAACTATAACACCCCTGAAACCTATGGTTTTTTCAGTGAATTTCTGAGGTTTTTTAAATGCTAATTCCTAACTATAACGTGCCTGAAACCTATGGTTTTTTCTGTGAATTTCAAAGGTTTTTTAAATGATAATTTCTAACTATGCCTACAGAGATAGGACAAGTGAAGAAAGAAGAAAAAATGCACAGAAAGAAACAAAAGAAGTGCAGAAAGAAGCAACAGAAGTCCTCAAATACAAAGATAAGTGCAGGAAGAAGGGTAATGTGCAGAAAGAACAAAAAGAAGAGCAGAAAGAAGCCTTGTTGCAAAATCATCCTGTACCCTCAACTTTTTCAGACGGATACTGGTGGTAACTGAGTCTGACTAACCAGTCCTAGAGCCAGTGCTATGTTAAAAGACACTTAGAATACAGTGAAAACACCTACATACACTAGGGAACATTATGCGTTGGGGTCCCCCTGTGATTAGCATGACCTCCTCTGTAAGCCCCTAGTATAAATAGGGCATGGGGATTAAAACTACCTCTTAAAACAGGCCACAGGGCGTTTTTGCACACGTTAACTCAGGCCCCGTCCCCTCCCTTCACCACTGTGTAAACACACCCTGTGTCCGTTTTTAGTTGGGAGATTAAGTTCATTTGAATCCTGAGGGTCCCTAGGGTCCAACTAGCCCACTAGGTACCTCCAGTAAGTGCCACAGAGCTGCGTTGCAGAGAGGTGTAAAAAGTGGCACGGCCTGGACCACCTCTCTGCAATGCAGCTCAGTGGCGCTTACTGGAAGCACTTGGTGGGCTAGTTAGCCCCCAGGGGGCCTCAGTATTGAAGGGAAATTATATCCCCAATTTAAAACGTGCCATAGTGCGTGTTTGCACACGTCACCTCAGGCCCCGTCCCCTCCCTTCACCACTGTGTAAACGCGCCCTGTGGCTGTTCTAAGTTGAGAGATTAAGTCCCCATGAATCCTAAGGGTCCCTAGGGTCAAACTAGACCACTAGGCACCTCCAATAAGCGCCACAGAGCTGCGTTGCAGAGAGGTGTAAAAAGGGGCTTGGCCTCAGAACACCTGTCTGCAGCGCAGCTCCCTGGCGCATACTGGAGATGCCTGTTGGGGGCGCGTTTGCAGAGTGCTGCACGGAGGGTGCATGGCCTCCGGCACGATGCCAGTCTTTTATTTATTTTAATTTTTTAAGAAGGGGGGCTGTGTGGTTCCCCTTCTTATTCTAATGTATTGGCCCTGATGACCCCATCCCCCAGGGCCTGTCTCCTAATTATATTTTTTTGACCCCAATCCCCAGGGCCGGCCACTGTTTTTTATTATTTTAAAAAATATATATTTATAGACACACCTAGGACATGCTGGACAAACCGTACGTACCTATCACCATGACGATTTGCGTGATATTCATTAAAAGGCGACTATGCATGCAATGAATCCACGTGGAATGTATTTACACCACTAGTGAAGCTCTGACATGTCTGATGCCCTACCGTGCCTAATCCCGGTAGACACCCTTGTCGTTTATTTATACAAACATTGTTAGCTATTGACGGGCACATTTAATACACATGCACACCAAGCCATTCAAAGGGGATTCGACAAAAATTCGACCAAAACTATGCAAGAAACCCCCCTCACGGTTAATAAAACACACATCCACTGCCGGATGTGTAATACTTTTTATTTTACTCTCTGGAAAGGGGACGAACATCCCTTAGGAGTCACAGCGTGCTCCTGACAGAGCCCAATGCTGTGTTACACCCACCATTGCCTGCCGAGTGCCACACACCTCTGTGTTGTATTCCACTAGCTAGTGCATATATGCTATGACACTCTCTAGCCCATGTGCACTGTAACACCACCCCGTGAATATGTCATGCCACACTTGTCTTCGCACGGGTTATATTGCCCCATCTAACGTGCCTTCCTCGATGCCTATGTTATAACGCACAGTGCTATGCCATACATATTACAATCTGGGATCCATATCTTTGTCACAGTTCATATGCAACGTTACACTCCCCAGCACATATTTTATATTACAACTTTAGAGACTAGTTCGGTTACACAACACTGCCCTGTGCATATTACACTCCAAGGCGCATATCGCATAGCACGCGCTAGTGCCTGTGCTATCTCGCGCTCTCCAATGAATCTGTCATTGCGCACAATGTATTGCATATTATATTTCACGCCCGGTTCATCTTATATCACACTTTTTGGTGCATAGTTTATACCATACACTATATCTAGTTTTCATTTTCAATCGTGCTCTCAGGACTATGTTCTATGTAACACTGTGTTCACCTACCCTTTTCACGGGCATTACATTTTGCGATAGGGGGTGGAGGGTCAGGGGGTGTTTCTGCTAAGTGAGCTCGGAGTCACAGTCACAAACGTCCTCTTCTTCCTGAATAAAAGTGAGATTATGCTGCATACTTGTTCATATTTTAAGTAGTTCGAACAGACACAATGTTTTAAAAACAATAAAGTTCCTAATACCCGCCTTATCTGAACAGTTAGCTTGCTGCCCCATCCCCCTCCTCCCTATCCTCTGTTGTGTGAATCCATGGACTAGCCTCCTCCCTCCTGCCATGCATGGTCTGATGTACTGCCACTGCCCTCAATTTAGTATGATGTACCAGTCCACTCCTCCTGCCCTCCATTGCACAATTCTATGCCCCATCATTGACCTCCTGCTTAAACTCTGTGCTTAGCTTGCTGCCCCTATTCTCCTTCCCACTGCCCTCCAATGTCTTTGTGCATGCCCCTGCTCCATCATTTTTGCCCACCATGTCCCATGGACCTGCCACTCCTATCTACACTGAGTGTTCTGTTGAGCTGCCACTCCCCTCCCACCTGCCTAGCATTGTCAGATGACTGTAACCTGTCCCTGCCACCTCCACCCTGCCTGTCCACATGCCATGCCCCTATCCTCTTCCTCCTGTCCTACATGGTCCATTGTACTGCCACACCCTTCTGCCCTCCCTGGTCTGTTGTGCTGCAACTGCTCTTCCTGCCTGCCCCGTGTGGTCTGTTGTGAGGCCCCTTCCCCTGAACTTTCTTGTCTGTGCACAGGTCCTGACCCTCCCTTCTATCCTCCATCGTCCTTTGTGCATGCCCCTGCACCCTCCTTCTTGCCCATCATAGCCATTGTGCTGCCACTAACCCTCCCACTTGCCATGCATGGTCTTCTGTGCTGTCATGGCCCCTCCCACCTTCCCTGTGTGGTCAGTTAGCTGCCCCTGACCCCCTCCCACCTTCCCTCCATGGTCTGTGTGTATGCCATCACAGTCTCACTGTTGCTCTTCATGGTGTGTCTTGCTTCTAGTGCCCATCCTGCCCCCAGCCCTCTGTTTACATGTGCAAACCCCTACTCCCTCCCTCCTGGCTTGTCTGTTCCATTGTAATGCCCCTGATCCGTCCCTCCTGCCCTTTATGGTCCGTTATGCTGCAGCTTTCTCTCCTGCCTGTCCATTATGGTCAGCTAGCTACCATTGCCTCTTGCCCCTCTGTTCTCTGTTGTCCATGTGCATGGTCCTGTCCCCTCCCTCTTGCTTTCTATGGATTGTTGTGCTGCACTCCCGTCCTGCATGCCCTGTGTGGTGTATTGTGCTGCTGCAAACCCTGATGCCTGCCCTGCAGGGTCAGTTTGGTGCACCTCTCCATGTCCCTCCTGTCCTCTGTTATCCAAATCCATGTCCCTATCCCATTTCCTTCCATGATCCAATGTACCATACTTGCGAACATTTTGAAAAACAACTGGGGTATTGATTTTCCCCTTTGAGTTACATTGAAAAAGAGGATATTGTAGACAAGAGACAGATCAAATAAAGCCCATTTGAGCTTCAAAACATTGGACGTTTCCTTGGTGAATCGGGTCTGTTGGCATGTATGGTTGTACTACCACTGCCTCTTCCTTCTTCCCACAATGGTCTATTACATTGCCATAGCCTATCTTGCAAGTCCTGTATTGTTGGTTTGTTGCCCCTGCCCCCCTTTCCACTGCCCTCCATAGTCTGTTGTGCTTCCACTGCCCTTCCTGCCTGCTCAGTGTGGTTAAATTGTTGCCTTTGCACCCTCCTACCTGCCTTCAATTTTCAGAGTCCGTGCCCCTGGCCTCTGCCTCTCAACAGTATCCTAATGAACAACTAGATTGCTAACATTCTATATTTATTACAAAAGTGTGGAACGCCTGACATCATCTTGATGTAATCAAAACTGTAATACCTAGAGCATTTCCTTTAGAAATTACATATATGAGAGGGTCTTATTGGCATCAAAATTATGGTTAGTGCTCTAAAAGACTAAAATAAGGACATATTTTCTGATTTTTCAAATAGCGACAAAGCACTTTTAAATTATTTGTTATCTTTATGTTTTTTTATCCAGTTGACCACTTGATTAAATGTTGCACTTAGGGGAGAGGATGTGGTGTTACTTCCAGAACTGCAGACTTTTCAACTGGGGAACCAGGTTGAAGTTTCTGCTTCAGCTCGACATTCTGTGATTCTGGTCAAATCACGTAATCTCCCCATGTCTACAACCAAAATGAGTTTGTTCTTGTGTGATGTAACCAATGCTCATGTAAAGCACTCCAATACCTGACAAGTCTGCACTATATAACACTGCAAAAACACAAAATAATAAGTGTTTTGCACACTTCTGTCATTGGGCTATATTTGGGCTACATCTGGGTGATTTTGGGCTACATTTGGGCTCTTTTGTCTCCGGTGGCCATCTTGAGAGATTTATTTGTTATGAAGTTTCCTAATTTCCTCATGTACTGCAGTCTCCTCAGTAGGAAATGCTTTCAGTTTTTTACTTTGATTCCATCATGAAGGTATTCAGATATGTCACACATTTGCCATAAATTCTGAATGTTAGCACCCTAGTTGCTCATTAGATCACTGTAGTAAAACTACTGTTCACCATGGAAGTCTGCTCCTGGTATCAAAAGTGCATGTTTCAGTCTGCATGTCAGAATTTTTTTATGAAATTAAAGAGGATTTGAGAAGTCACTCAAAATGTGCCCTCATTTTCTTTCTTCAGCAATAATCATAATTTCTATGGCAAAATGAACCCCCTCATTGTGTTCCTTTTTAAATTAAATGTTTTAAGTGTTACCAGTTTATTCCAATCAAGATGGCTTCAGGTGTGCCATACTTTTGTCATAATGAAGACAGTAAGCGCTCTAGTTGTTTTTAAGAACATTCTGGGACATTCTGTCATTGGGCTATACTTGGGCTACATCTGGGTGATATTTGGGCTACATTTGGGCTCTTTTGTCTCTGGTGGCCATCTTGGAAGACTTATTTGTTATGAAGTTTCCTAATTTCCTCATTTACTGCAGTCTCCTCAGTAGGGGATACTTTCAGTTTTTTACTTCGATTCCATCAAGAAGGCATTCAGATGTGTCACACATTTGCCATGAATTCAGAATGTTAGCACTCTTTTTGCTCATTAGATCACTGTAGTAAAGCTACTGCTCACCAGGGAAAACTGCTGCTGGTATTGAAAGTGCATGTTTCAGTCTGCATGTCAGAATTTTTTAATGAAATAGAAGAGGATTTGAGAAGTCACTCAAAATGTGCCCTAATTTTTCTTTCTGCAGCACTAATCATACTTTTTATGGAAAAATGAACCCCCTCATTTTGTTCCTTTTTAAATTAAATGTTTTAAGAGTTACCACTTTAATCCAAGCAAGATGGCTTCAGGTGTGTCATACGTTTATCATAAGTAGGACTGTTAGCGCTCTAGTAGTTCTTTGGAACACTCTGGGAAGCTGCAGTAGAACACAAAGGAATCAACTGACAGTCTCTGCCCTTGTTGGATGTACATGTTTTACTGAGAATGTCAGACTTCATTCTCACATGACTGAGAAATATAATGTGAATTTACAGAAAATAAGCTCTCAGTTTAGCTTATAGATCACCTTCCAAACCTCTGTGGTAAAAGCATGAGAAAATATTTTTCTCTCAATCATGATATCCCAGCAGAAGGCTTTTTCACATGGTGAAATCACCTTAGAACATACCACAATTCCTAAAATGAGTATGGTACCATCAACAAATGATTTATAATGTAACTAAAGTCTTAAAACCTTCTATTAACTGTAATGCTTTTTAATGAGGTGCTATCATGTATATTGGTCCCAAGATGGCTGCCAACACTTCGTGGATGAACTGCTGACAGCCAATCAGATCTCAGGATGAGATGTGTGGTTAGGCTCCGCCCACATATATATATGCTTTTAAATGCTATTTTCTCAGGAAATACTGAACAGATTTACACCATACCTGCAAAAGGCACTTCCTTGACCTTATGGCTACCTCTCTGCCAAATATCAAGTAATTCTGTTCAGCCGTTCGGGCTGTAGCTGTGTCTAAAGGTCCTATGGAAAAATGCATGGGGAAAACACGTTTTGGGACCCCCCTTTTTTCTCAGCCCCTGCTTGACGAATCACCCCGAGACTTTCAGGGTAGGAGCTGAACGGAGCGCCCCATTGGTTTTGAAAATTTCGCGAGGATTCGTCAACCGGCGCCAAAGTTATTCAAAATAGAATTTTGAGATTTCCTATGGAAACTAGGTTGTAACTATAACTATCTACTGGCGACCGCCAGTAGATAATATATATATATATATATATATATATATATATATATTCCAACCAAATCCGATTTCCTTTAAAAATCAGACACCGACACTGGAGTTGCTTTCTGCCATCCGGCTTGGATATTTATTCTCTCACGTAACGCGTTTCGGGACAACTCCCTTGATCACACAACTCTATATATATATATATATATATATATATATATATATATATTACCTACTGGCGGTCGCCAGTAGGTAGTTATAGTTAGGACCACGTTTCCATAGGAAAACCTCAACAATCTATTTTGAATAACTTTGGCGCCGGTCGACGAATCCTCGCGAATTTCTCAAAATAGGTGGGGCGCTACGCTCCGCTCCTACCCTGAAAGTCTCGGGGGGATCCGTCAAGCGGGGGCTGAGATAAAAGGGGGGTCCCAAAACGCGTTTTTCCCATGCATTTTTCCATAGGACCTTTAGAACGAGCTACAGCCCGAACGGCTGAACAGAATTACTCAAAATTTGGCAGAGAGGTAGTCCCTAGGTCAAGGAAGTGCCTTTTGTAGGTCTGGTGTAAATCTGTTCAGTATTTCCGGAGAAAATAGCATTTAAAAGCATATATATATATATATGCGCGCAGGGTGCGCGCACCGTGCGAGCACCGTGCGAGCACCCTAACGTGCGCGAGCGTAATTCTGATTGGTGGTTACATGTTAGTCAACGTTCGAATCGGTCGAAATCAGGAAGTGTCGGCCGCCATTTTGTTTGTTTTCAGTGCGAGAGTGAAAAAGGAAGGTGGCGAACGTGAAAAGGGGGCAGGGTAGAGAGTTCCTGACCCCCTAGCCTTTGTCAGGGGGTCCCTGAAGGACCCCGAAGGCAAAAAAAAAAATTTTTTTTTTAAAAAATCGCGGGGGTGCGCGCACAGTGCGCGCACCCTGAAAAACACAAAAAAAAAATTTTTTTTTTTGCAAAAAAAAAAAAATAATTCGCAGGGTGAAAACCAAAAAAAAAAATAATAATAATTTTTAATACGTAGTTTATTGTAAAATAAATATATAAAAAATAATACATAAATAAATTAGCATTTAAAAAACCGTACAAATTCACTGAAAAAACCATAGGTTTCACACACGTTATAGTTAGGAATTAGCATTTAAAAAACCTTGCTAATTCACTGAAAAAACCATAGGTTTCACACATGTTATAGTTAGCTGGACATTTTACTGATAAAAAACCAATGAAATTCCCCCGTTATAGTTACTGTAGGCAACTATAACTCACGCGACCGTAATCCTCTGCTGATGACATATGTGTCTTTATGAAAAAAAAATATTTGTAATATATGTATAGCTAAAATTTAATGGAAGAAGACATGGGCAAATAAGTGTCTAAATACAGTATTAGCATCAGCAGAGGATTGCGGTCGCGTGAGTTATAGTTGCCTACAGTAACTATAACGGGGGAATTTCATTGGTTTTTTATCAGTAAAATGTCCAGCTAACTATAACATGTGTGAAACCTATGGTTTTTTCAGTGAATATATATATGTATATTACCTACTGGCGGTCGCCAGTAGGTAGATATAGTTAGGACCTATTTTCCATAGAAAATCCGCAACATTCTATTTGGAATAACATTGGCGCCGATAGACGAATCTTCGCCAAGTTTTCGAAACTTTTGGCCTGCTCCGGTCCGCTCCTACCCTGAAAATTTCACGGTGATTCGTCAAGCGGGGGCCGAGAAAATATATATATATGTATATATGTATATATATATATATATGTCCACACGCTTGCCTGTCAGTCCCCTTTCCGCTTGAAGAAGGCAAGTGCAGACCCAATTCTTTTCCAGTGATTTTATTGTGCTATCACCTTGTTGCCATGACGCGTTTCGGCCGAAAACAAACGGTCTTGATCACATGACCTGTGTGTGTATATATATATATAAATATATATATATATATATATTTATATTGGCTCGCGCTGCCAGAACGCAAGAAGAGTCGAACTCAGGATTTTCGATTCAGGAGTCATTAGTATTTATTGACTTGACGCGTTTCGACACAACAGTCTTTGTCATAAAGTCATACAATGACCCGAAAGCAGCAGTGTCAATTTAAGCATTTCCTGTGTGACAATAGACATAGAAACACTGTTCAAGTTGGTCGTCTATCTTCTGATTTTAGAAGACAGATTATAAAAACTTTTTTTCAATTCATTAGCAAAATTACAATTTTGACAGTTCATGAATTTAAAAAAAAATGCAACCAATTCGCTACAGCTCAACAGTGAACCAAAAAAGGTAATTCAACATAATAGTTCATGGTTGATTTCTAAGTGAGAGTGCAAGCAGGTATGCCAAGTGGCAGATAAAGCTAGTGCAAACCGTTCAGGCACTGCGCTCTTTACGCGCAATGAACCCATTAATGGAGATGTAGGCTAGTGCCCAGGTGTGTGCTCCATATAAACCAAGAAATTGCTTAACAACAAGGGACACTCGGTTATGACCACTCCCGGTCCAATCAAAAAACAAAATAGTTGGTACTATAGAACAAGGCAGTGAGGTGGTACAAGAACAATATTTTACAAAAGGGGGGGTTTGAGGGGGTGTGGGCAGACTAGTGCTGATGTGCAGAGCGGCCGCTCTGTCAGCGTGGTAAGATGGAGTGCTGAGAGGAGAATTAGCGAGTTGTGGCAAAGTGATGCTCGGGTACATTGAAACCAAATGGATGCAATGCTAATATCAAGTGATGTATACCCACGATGTCAACAGAACATGTTTGACAGTGCCATAACGGTAAAGGATTTTCATCACCACCTAGCCTAAATGCACATGGAGGTCCTCCTCGTGGTTGAGGCCTTCTGAGGTCTTGCTCTATAGTCTCACAATATATTCAGATTCCAGGCATCTCAGATGAAGTTCCCAATCTCCTCCTCTTGCTGATGCTGGGACCCTGTCAATGGCAAAGTATGAGATTTTAGTACTGATATCTCTGACATGTGAATTCAACAGTTCACAATGCTTGGCTATGGCACCATTTCTAATGGCGCGCAAATGCTCTACGACGTGCTTCTTTACCAGGAAAATCGTGCTCCCAAAATAGCGCAAACCACAGATACAGGTTAAAACATAAACAACAAGATTGGTGTTATAATTGATGAAATTGGAAATCTTCCCTGTTTTTCCATTCAGAAGATTGTAAGTTTTCACATTGGTACTGCTACTGCAGGCTTTGCACCTCCCACACTTATGAAAACCCGGGAGTTCCCTCAACCAGGTGCTCCGTGTCTTGTTCTTGATGGAGAGGTGACTATGCACTAGCATGTCCTTTAAAGACTGGCATTTCCTGTATGTGATATGTGGTGATGGACTAACCAATTTGCATATAATTACATCGTTCTTGACTATGTGCCAGTGTTTACGCACTATCTTATGGATATCTTGTGAGGCATAGTTAAAAGTGGTAATGAGTCTGACTTCTTGTTTCCCACTCTCCTTCTCCTTCGGAATGAGTAGGCTGTTTCTGTCCCTAGTGGCAGCTTTCTCAGTGGCTAATCTGATGTTTTTCCCAGTGTAGCCTCTACTTTTAAAACGTCCCGCATGTTTTTGGCTTCTTTTTCATAGGAATCAGGGGAACTGCAATTGCGTCCCATTGCTCCTCTTCAGTCCAATGGGATGGTGGCTATGTGCTTGTAGGATACTGTTGCCAGATGTGGGCTTCCTATATAGACTAGTGTGTAGTGTCCCATGTTTGACCTCGACCAGAATATCTAGGAACTCGATGGTTATGCGATCGGTCCTGCTGATAAATCTGAGGTTTATGCTGTTAGCAGAAGGCCTAGAATAAAATTGTCTCAGGGACTCGTCTCACCTTGATGTAGTTGTCCAACGATATTACCTCCCAGCTGCAGTTTATTTCCTTTTTGCAGAGTTTCTCAAGCCTGTGTGATTCTTGCTTCAAAGTTTTGTTGTCTCCAGTTTCTCCTGTACCGTTCCTCATAGAGGTTTCTTGGATTGCTCCATCCGTTTCCGTGAATAGAGATCTGGCCACATCCAACCTCTTACTGGTGTCAGAGCGACGCTCCATATGCCACCAGGCCTTTTTCTGTGTCCGATTCACTCCTTGCTATAAAATCCTCCCCCGTGCTCTAGACCATGCGCGACTGCAATAACTATTAATGGTGTTAGTGTTTGACCAAACAAGCTATTCCCCAGTGCTGCGATGCAACTTTCCATTAAGGAAAATCCTTTCCCAATTTTCTCCCATAGACCATCAGCTTTTAATTCTGTTAAATCATTGCTCAAGTTAGTTATGTTACTTATATATCCCTACAAATCATTACCTTTGTCAGAGATATATGTGCAACATTGTTGAATTTTCAGCATGCTACAGACTTTGCCTTTTTTTGCCAATAATACATCTAAGGTAAGCCGGTTCTCCAAAACCATAGACCTAATAGCAACCATTTCAGTATCAATCACTAAGAACCCACCAGTTGTATCTGTTGATAATTGATCAACCACTCTAGACAGTATTCTAATTTAATGAGAGTTCTATATTACCCCCACTGAGGGTATTATTGTACCAAATATATACCCAATAATCCCTGCAGCACTTATTCCCCTTTTATTACGTGTTAGTTCCTTTTCATTGCTTACATGATGATTATTCACATGATATATTTTAGGAAAAATAATTCCCATGTAACAACATCCATACCAAGATTTTGGTAATGTATAATAAGCATTTCTCCCACACACATAATACTCCCGGAAATACTGGGTCAATGCCACCCTTTAAGCCCCAACCTCCCATTATTAGGAAGGTGTGTTCCCACTCACTGGAACCAATTAATGTGTTATTAGTTTCGGGCTTTTGTCTTAGTATGTAAAGCTTTCCCTTGTGTTGCCAATCCAGAGACCTTCCTTATGAGCCCACAGAGGTATTCTATCTTGCTGTTCAGCAGCTTTTCTTTTTTTATTTCTTCTCGTCTATCTTCTACGGTGTAAATAAATTATTTTTCCACACTATGTAAGATGCACATTAAATTATTTCTATTTGCATGTGCAATATCTATAGGCGTTACAGTATGGAAAAATTCTCCCATTACTTCAGCATTTTTCTCACTTACCACAATATTCAGGTTCTTCTTAGTAGGAATTTCAGTAAACATTAGGTCAATATTAGACTAATAATACTGAACCTGCTCCTTGCCTTAGAATAAACTTGTTAACACACTACAAGAAATACCATATGTTAAAGTAAGGTGATGTGAGTCACCCCTTCAGACCAGAGGCGTAGGTAATTGCGTGCACACATAACAACCTCTTGCATCCATTGTGTTAACGTATTCATACAACAGAATGGTTACTACATTTAACAAAAAGTCATTAATTGAATTATCTCTGTCTAAGTCACTACTTGTTAGTTCTTTAATGTCTATATCTTCTCCAGGGACTCTTGTTAATTCAGTAGTCGTACTCACGTACACATTAGTAGGTTTAACGGAATAAACATAATTAGGTGCATTTAGAACGATTAACAACAAAACAAGTATTAAGATAAGAATACACATAAAGCAAGCGCCTATACACTTTTGCCTGGGTAAAGCAATCTCTTTCGGATTTCCAATCTCGGAACCAGACGCACCCATTTTATATTGTACTTTCTATATTAATTTTATTTTTAGCAACAGGTTTGTCGTCTTCGATCGAACACTTATACCAGCGTCTGGTTACAGCTTTATTTTCTTTTGCCTCCTCTTTTCAGCACCATTCTCTTCCCACAAATGTTTGTTTAGGGTGGCTTATACAGAGTGTTGTCTTTAAAACAAAATGTGATGAACTCTTTCTCCCAATCGTGTGTTGCAGCTAGATATGTCCATTTAGGTGATGCGTATCTTTGATTTGAGACTCGTGCTCTTTTAGTTCTGCATACTGTATTTTCTTCTCCACCTGTATCACTTTGTTCTGACTGACTGGAGACTTCGATTACAGAAGATGGAATTCTTCCTACTGTCAGAATATCTTTCAATCGTTCATTTATTCTGGGCCATCGGTCACATTTTTGCACTCGTTTATCTGGTATATTGTTTACTTCACTTGTGTCAATACTTCACTTAGCTGAATTCCTTTCTCTCTGACCCTCGTTACCTACAGGGATCAACTCTCTTTCGCTTTCAACAGTGTTTCGAGACCCAGTAGCTGGCGCCCACACTTCTTTGTGCTCAGTCTGTTCAGGCTGTTTCACTGCTACCACCGGTTCACCTGTACCTGACTCTGTACCCTCAAATGGACATGGGACTGGACGAGTGTGGGCTGCATGAACCCAATTAGCTGGACCACCACATTTAACTGCAGTTGTTGTCACAAGAATCACTTGGTAAGGCCAACAAGGTTCAACACAGGACTTTCTCACGTGTTTCTTGACAAGACACAATCACCTGGGCACAAGTAGTGTGTTCGCTCCTGTTGGACAGTAGTGGTGACTTCTCCAACCTGGTGCGACACAGAAGACACTACATTAGCCAACCCTTTACAATAATCAAGCACCAAATCATCAGATATGTTGACAAGCTGATTCACTGGGACTGTAGGCTGCCTCATTGTCCTCCCCATAATTATTTCATGAGGGGACAGTCCTGTTCTTTTATCTGGAATACTTTGTAAACTCATCAACACCAAAGGCAATGCATCAGGCCATTTTAGTGATGTAGATGCACAGACCTTTGCTAATCATGATTTTATTGTTCTGTTCATTTGTGCAACTGTGCCTGACGCCTCAGGTCGATAAGCACAATGCAATTTTTCCTCAATCTATGAGGCACAGACCATTCGCACTACTTTATTATCCAACTTGGGAAACAGCATTTACAACGCTGTCTCCACAACGCGGTACCATTACAACGTGGTCATTTTAACGGCCTCGCTGTTACCACGCATACCGTTACATCGCAAGTCATTACTATGACTTGCTGTAGGGGGCACACTGGTGTTGGTTTCAGAATCCAATACCTTCCCTGCTGTTGCACAATCTCGAGTAGGAATAGTAAATAATTCTATTCCTAAGTCCAGCGCCCCCCCTACAGCAAGTCGTAGCAATGACTTGCGATGTAATGGTATGCATTCTAACAACGCGGTCATTGTAACAACCTTGTTGTAATGGCATGCGATGTATTCACATGCGTTGTTAGGGTATATATTCATTGAACTGTGTTCCTCTATCTGATTCCAAAGAGACTGGAAAACCAAATCTTGGTATGACCTCTCTAAGCAACAGTTTAGTAACAGTTAGGCTGTCATGTCATCACGTAGGGTACGCCTCAACCCAACGTGAACATATTTGAATCCATTGCAAGGAGGCATTTCTATAAAATATAACTGCATCCTGGTAAATGGACCTCCTGACCTTCCAATCTGACCCATGCTAACCACTCTCTTCCTTCCTGCATTCTGGTGATGACATGTTATACATCTCTGGCACAGACTATCTGCAATGGTTCTGAATTGTGGATTGTACCATGTCTGTCCAAAAACTCACATCATTGCATCCCTGCCTATATGTGTCGTTCCATGTCAGACTCTTTCCATTAGTGACAACAGACTATCTGGAAACACTTGTCTTCCATTTGTATAAACCCACACTTAATTCTGGTCTACGTGTACATCCTGTATTTGATCCACCCTTCCTTTTCTGCCTGGGTAACTGAATCTTGCAATTCTCTAATCTCTTCCCATGTCTCAACAGTTTAAAACATTAGTCTGCAATCAGATTAATCAGATTGTTCTTTTAAGGATTCTCCATTGAATGCATGGGAATTTAGGGCACAATAATGTTCAGTTACGTCAGCATATCTATTGCCGACAGTGATCATAATCATATCCAGATTGATGAGCCGATCATTTTACCACAGCAATTTGGGCTGGCAGTTGTGCTCTCCATGCCACTTTAATCAAGCTATTCTGGCTGAAGAGGGGTGAAACCCCAAAACCGGTCCTAGGATGCTTGTTTCCAGTCCAGGGAGGACCTGGCTTGGCAGGTCTGGCTGGACTGTTCCCATGAGGCACAGGGTCAAGACTGATTTGCATATGGCTGGGTTCAAACTGGAACGGCATGGTGAGCAAAAAAACAATGGATTTAGGGCCAGATCTCTGTACTGGGGTGAATGTATGACATTGTTCTGCATATAGTCCATCAACTGTTGTTTTTGCATTTGTCACCCTGAGTGGGAAGGGTATGCCCAGACATGGGTCCCCTGCTCTCCATGCCACTGGAATCAAGCTATCCTGGCTGAAGAGGGGTGAAACCCCAAAACCGGTCCTAGGATGCTTGTTTCCAGTCCAGGGATGACCTGGCTTGGCAGTTCGGGCTGGACTGTTCCCATGAGGCACAGGGTCAAGACTCATTTGCATATGGCTGGGTTCAAACTGGAACGGCATGGTGAGCAAAAAAACGATGGATTTAGGCCCACATCTCTGTACTGGGGTGAATGTATGACATTGTTCTGCATACTGTCCATCAACTGTTGTTTTTGTATTTGTCAACCCGGGTGGGAAGGGTATGCCCAGACATGGGTCCCGTGCTCTCCATGCCACTGGAATCAAGCTATCCTGGCTGAAGAGGGGTGTAACCCCAAAACCGGTCCTAGGATGCCTGTCTCCAGTCCAGGGAGGACCTGGCTTGGCAGTTCGGGCTGGACTGTTCCCATGAGGCACAGGGTCAAGACTGATTTGCAGATGGCTGGGTTCAAACTGGAACGGCATGGTGAGCAAAAAAACGATGGATTTAGGCCCAGATCTCTGTATTGGGGTGAATGTATGACATTGTTCTGCATTCTGTCCATCAACTGTTGTTTTTGCATTTGTCACCCCGAGTGGGAAGGGTATGCCCAGACGTGGGTCCCGTGCTCTCCATGCCACTGGACTCAAGCTATCCTGGCTGAAGAGCGGTGAAACCCCGAAACCGGTCCTAGGATGCTTGTTTCCAGTCCAGAGAGGACCTGGCTTGGCAGTTCGGGCTGGACTGTTCCCATGAGGCACAGGGTCAAGACTGATTTGCATATGGCTGGGTTCAAACTGGAACGACATGGTGAGCAAAAAAACAATGGATTTAGGCCCAGATCTCTGTACTGGTGTGAATTTATGACATTTTTTCTGCATACTGTCCATCAACTGTTGGTTTTGGCAGTTGTAATGGCATCAGTAGGTTCTTTACACCCTCTCCGTTATCTATAGGTAAACACGAAGAGGTCATGAACCCACGCTGAGATTACAACTGCCCAAAATCATGCACCACCCCAAAACCATATTGACTGTCCATAAATGTGGTTACTTGCATCTTCTCCATAATGCAACACATTGCCACTTGTGCTGAATTTATTCCTTTTAACCATTATGCTTCAACAACACCCACAACCGTACAGATCACACATGCAACTCGCAAGGTACCTCCAGAGTGTCTTAAACATGATCCATCCACAAACAAAACATGGTAAGATTCTGGCAACGAATTGTCCTGTATGTCAGGTCTTGGATTTGTACGCAAATCAGTCACATCAAGGCAATCGTGATCAGATTCTTCCACCACCACTTCACAACTCGGGAGCGGCATCAAGGTAGCTGGATTCAGACTTGTACACCTTGTGACAGTCAAGTTACCTGCACCCAATATCGCTTTCTCATATTTTATTAAGCGACTGCTTGTACGATGCTGTATACGCGTTCCCTTTAACAAAATCTCAACTGAATGTGGCACATACACTTTCAATGGATGACCCGTTACAAATGTCTCACACTGCTCCAAACTCACAAAAGTTGCAGCAACAGCTTTCAAACATACAGAAAAGGCAGCAGCCACAGGATCCAAGGTGGATGAAAAATATGCCACAGGACGATGTGCTGTTCCGTGCATTTGCATGAGAACTGAAATTGCACAACCATCTTGTTCACTGCCGAACAGTGTAAAACTCTTATTGAAGTCGGGCATTCCCAATGCTGGAGCTCAACACAAACTGTCTCGAAGTTGAAGGAATGAAGGCATACATTCTTCATCCATATTTTCACACAAATATGGAATGCACCACCAACACCAAAAATAATTACTTCCATCCACTGTTGATATTATACAAGTTTTTTCTTTATTCTTCTTGTTCAACAGAAAACAGCCAACAGCTGATGCGTTTCATCCAACTGGTGTGGACTTCATCAGGGCTGTAGAACATATAAAACATATAGTGTATAGTACAACAAGAATAACCACGAATGGACAATGCTACATGACAACACACAATATTAACACTTAGAAGGGCAAAATATTTGCCTATAAAAATTCCTATATGAGACACTTACATTTAAAAAGTCATACATGACAGAACCACAATGACAATTCACAGCTGAATAAAGAGACAGGGACAATCGTAACACATGTCCAATTTACAAAAAGTGTTGTTAAAAACATACATGGTATAGTACAATTGAATGAAAGATAAGCGAGTAGAGGACACAGCAAGCAGAGGGATGTTGAGAAAGAGATTTAAGAGAATAAGAAACCATCCAATTTTGAGGAAGTCCTAAATCAAGTGAGAAGGTACACCCAGTCATATTCTTGATGTACCTGTTGCCCAAGAGATAGTGTCACTAGGACAACATACCTTAATGCGTGACTTCTATGGTAGTAAGTCTTTGTAAAAAGATAGAAGAAAGTTAGGAACTGTGTTAGTCCTGCGTTGCAACTGTTTCCTCCTGGATCCAGGGCCAGTTTGAAATGAAGCGGCTCCTGTGCCTGCAAAGTAGAGTGAGGAGAAATGAGGAAAAGTGGGTCTCATACTATTCAATGTCCTAAGTCAGTGCCATAAACTTAATAGTATAAGACCACGCACTTGAAAAAAGATATTGTGTAATATTTAAAAGAAATATTTCTACCGAACGGGTGAGAGAAGCATAGGAACCCTATTGCTTCTTTGTAGTCTGATACAAAAATGGACACCTTGGGAGTAAGTCCCACGTCACCCCAGTTGTAACAAGACCAGTGGTCAGACAGCATGCCAGGGAAATGGGGAGTAACTGTAAAGAATCCTCCTGGTGTATAAAGCAATGGCCTACATCATAGATCAGCCGAATCACAGCCGTACTAATGTCCGAACTTGTAATGTTTATATATTCTGAAACAGACATCGCTGCAGCGTTCTAGTACCAATGTGGCGTATGGCATTGGGTATGCCTAATTGAGTACACAAATATTATCTTGACCAAAGTCTGTGCTTGAAAATATAAAAGCCCACCGAGAGGGAGCCAGAACGTAAAGGCATCTAATCGTATAAAAAACATGATAATAGGTCGGGCTAGCCCATGCAACTCTCAATGTTTGCGCCATACCATAAAAAGTTGAAAAGCTGTCAATTGTAGTTACCCCCGACCACTAGTATAATATAGGTCTTAGGGGAAACTGGCAATATGACAGCTATCCCAGGCGTTTATGCAAATTAGAACTCAAAAGTGCCCACAACGCCACCCATCAGGCCGTAACCCATGGACCACAATGGAACAAAATAAATCTTCCCCATTAAAGTTTAAATGTCTGGTAATTCATTCAGGATAAACATATAGTTTTCCCACAAACATGTACTTTGTAAATTTTATTATCAAAAATATATATATTTATTTATGCATTATACATATAAATTAATTGCTTCATATCACATATAAACATATACAATCATGTGAATAATAGCAAATCATAAATAAAAGGAAGAAGAGCCCACTAAACATAATAATCCAACACACTACATAATGTAACAATCATAACATGTATACAAAATGAACAACAAGATGAGACAAATTCAAACAATTAGACAATAATAAACAACAACAAATACATATATACTACAATATAATACAGTGATTATGCAATGGGTTGGAAATAGGAATAAACCAACAGAGAAAAACGCTGACGCGGGCTTCGGAACACTGAAGTACATAAACAATTCCTTCATCAGGGCAAAGAAATCAAAGTTGATTCAGTGGCAACAAGCCATCTGTATGTCATGTATAGTCCACCGGATATGTGGTACAGGGGGCTCAATTAAAGTGTAACACAGTAAGTATCTAGGGAATGGTATAAAGACTTGATGAGTTAAAAGAAATATCCTGAAGTATTGTCTGGTTGAAACCCATGAAAGCTGCAAATCAGCCATTGTTTACTGTATATTATAGATGGAGTGAACCAGAAAAAGGGCTTCTGTAACTGGATAAAAACTGCTAAATCTGTGCACCGGATCCAAGCGTCACAAAAAGGGGTGTCCACTCTGGGTGCTACAAGTGTGATACGAAATACGAGATAAGCTGTGCGTCAATCCTAAAAGGACATAAGTAAGCTGTGCCTCAATCCAAAGAGACTGCAGAGACCCGTAAATGATATAATCAGTCAATCAATTCCGAAACGAAAAAGTACGGCATGTGTTGGCAACCGACCATGGCCTATGTTGAACACATACTTTTTGTGGGAGCTGGGACAACCAGGGGTTTCAAGCCGTATCCCCTTTTTTTCACAACTGTCAAACAAGATGAACTGCACTTTAGCTAGGATATTATATGTTACCATATCCATCTCCTAACATCATACAACACACATGGAGGCTATGGTACTATATAACCGATAACATACTGGACATTCCCAGGCTTGAGGAACAAGCAGGTATCCTATTTATGTATGTATTGCTCTACTGCAATCATATGTAAGAATGTATGCATTAATATAGCATTATCCTGTCTCCTTTTGTTGTTTCCTCACATCAAGTTTTTACTTGTCTATGCTGTGACTCGTACAACATTTTGGGCATCTTAAACCAGTCATGAAAATATGTGTCTATTATTATATGATATGAGCAAGTTAATTTAAAACAGGCATTCTAGCTGTACAACAATATTACCAATGGAGTGTACTGCACCATTGGGATCTCACTTTCCAGTCTTTCTACCTTCACTCTATGAGCACAATTTGGTTCTTCCATGCATCAATAGGCATACACCTGTAGTCCACTAACTTCACAACTTTACCCCTACTGAGGGGCACATTACATTGATATCCTACCTCTATTCCTTTGCACCACTTCCCTATCAAATGTCTTTTGTTACTTGTTTTAATATATTTGGATGTTTCATGGTGTTTTTACTTGTGGAGTTTGTATAACAACGCTCCCCAGTTCTTGGCACTACATGGACAAACTTTTTAGATATTCCCTAAATACACACATGGGTGTGTCTCAGGAGGCCAGGCAGCACGTCCTTAGTAAGGCAACGGTGGTCTTGCTTCCTGTAATTCTACCTTCTTTGAGACACTCCCCAAGTTTACACTCGGGCACGTCCCACGAGGCTACGCAGCACGTCTTTAAACAGACTACTGCAGCCTCGCGTTTGTTATCACTAAGCAAGAGGACGGAAACAACGACGGTCTTCTCGGCTACTCGGTACAGAGAGCAGCAACTAGGGACACTGGGACCTGAGGCCCAAATGCTAGGGCTTCTTCCGGAGGCACTCGCTTATTGCATTTGGTGGCCCCTGATGTATGGTCTGATCACTGGCATTGCGGGAATTTTTCAGTGCAGATATATTTCCACATTTGGGACAACCACTATTCTCGTTTACCCCTACACCCACAAAGCAGAAGGGTACCGGGTACAACGTTCTGGCACTTTATAAAGTGGCACAACCACTTTTTCGTCCGGGAAAGCCCGACCCACTACCATGTGGTTAGCAGATTACGAGTGTAGTGTACTATACACTATGGGGTCCATTACGATGGTGGGCGGACAAAGTCCACCTGCCACCGTAACGGTAAACCGGACCATCTGCCAGAGGTGCTGTGGTCCCGCTGTGCCCATTCGCATCCTGCATAATTAACAATGTGGCGGGCGGTGATTTGTGCAGCACCCGCCACAATGTCAAATTTGCATGTTGCACAACGTGGCAGGCACCATGAGGTGCCTACCAATGAAGGGCCATAGGTACCCCCCAAGTGCAGCCCCCCCACCTCCCTGGGGCCCGTAATGGGCCCAAGAGTGAATTCCCACATGCCTTTCCATGGCAGAGTCTCCACCATGAAAAGGTATCCAACCGCAGCTATGGTAATATGGACACCACATTTTGTCCCTTTTCCACCCGGCCGGGAATCCAACCAGCGGAAAATCGGTGGACGGTCTTTCCATCCACTGCAGTGCCCCCGCCATAATAATATGGTGGGAGTGAACCAGGGACATTTGGCGGTCGGATTGCCACCGCCGGGCTGGCAGTGGCCACCGCCAGCCCAGCGGCAGCGATCTGCCCAATATACTAATGACCCCCTATATGTTTTATATGTTCTACAGCCCTGATGAAGTCCACACCAGTTGGACGAAACGTGTCGGCTGTTTGGCTGTTTTCTGTTGAACAAGAAGAATAAAGAAATGACTTGTGTAATATCAACAGTGGATGGACATAATTATTTTTGGTGTTGGCGGTGCATTTCACATTTGTGTGAAAATTGACATTAGTCTTAGAGACTGTTCCTTGGAAACAGTGGGAGCAGTGGAGATGCACACCATTTGAGCTAAAAGTCTCATAACTTTGGACTCTTATGTGGGAGATTGCTTTGTGGGGACGCGCGTCACAAGTACACTGTGTTGTAGATGTTTGGTTTGCTGTTTCAATCTTGGGAGTGTAGTCTTCATCCATATGTACAGGATCTGACACGTCATTGTGTGTCGGCCTCTGCAAGGGCTTGGCTATCAGTGAAAAACTTGGTATCCACTGCCTGCAATATCCAACAATGCCCAAGAACATTAGAACTTCCATTTGTGTACTCAGCGTATTCATCTGCAATATGGCAGAGTGTGGGCAGATCCAGGATCCAACATGGCTGCTCGGAGCTTCTGCTCCGTTGAATCCCAGCTTTCAACAACCAAGTGAGGCACTTAATCCCCACTTAAACAACTGTTTGAGCCATCTCCTGACATCGGATGGTCAGGAGCGTCTGCCACTGTGGCCGCCGTTCCAACCGGACATTGCAACGCCCGGGCTATCAGAAAAAGTCTTGCCCGGCGTTATAGCCTCAAGATGGCATCTGGGAAGGAACTGACCCGATTTTAGAATGAATCGGATGCATGGGAACCTATGCCTAATTTGCGGCATTACCGGGGGCTCCACTACCCGCTTCCCCGACGGACACCCGCAACTGTAATTCAATCAGTTACACAGAAAGCACTGCCCTGTTCATTGACCTGCCCACATCTTCTTCCAGACTTATGGCGATCCTCCATCTGCCCGTGTCCGCTTGTGTGGCCCGTCTGCTGCGTGTGAAAATACATCCCTCGGCTGCAGCGGACGCTCCGGATATTTTGCCCGGAGTGGCTCCTGGTGCCGAAGATTGAGGTGACCGGACACCCCTCCCTCCCTGCGCATTTCAAAATGGTGGCTCCCACTGCGCTGCCCACCATAATGAGAGATGTGTCCCTACGCGCTTTCTGGGTCTGCGCTACGCCTCAAGCACCTAGGGTCTCCGGGGGAGATCTTGTATCCCGGTTTAAAACTAATGGGCGTCTGACCCTTCCTTCCCCACAAAGCTCTATTGTACTAGGCAGACTCTTGGTTAGGAAAAGGGTCCCAGGATGCCTGACCCCAACATGGCTGACAATATTGACTTCTACCCCCTTGCTGAACTTTTACTTACTCAACCCCTCCAGGACTATGCCTGACCTCAAGAGGACTTCTACAATTCTTTTGGTCCATGGCTCCCCCGCAACCGCCCCGCTCTACTCCCTGAATACACATGACCTCTTTCCTGACAGCAGAGTCCGAGCATTATGTCCGATGCCCGGTGGAGCTGCTCTGTTCAGCTAATGAGGAGATTGGACTGGGTTCATCCCCTGACCGTCACCTGCCCAGCCGGACCTTGGGCACCGTTTCTCCACTTCTCCCCGTCTCACCCACCCTCCCCCTCTGTGTATTTCTGTCGTTATGCTTTTGCCTAGTCTCCTTTCTTTCCACCTGTCTGACCGAAACCCGTTGGAGTTTCCTTGAGAGCTATAGGGGGACTGGCCTTGGACTACCTCCTTGCCAGTCACCTACCCATTCGGTATTTGGGCTGACTTTACCTCTATCTTTTATTCTGTCTTCCCCCATCCTCTCCCTTCTCACTCCCCCTCTCCCCCTGCCCTCTCTACTGTCTCTCCTTCTCTCCCGTTAATGTGTCTCATATATTTGATGTATCGTGTAATTGTTATTATTGTTGTAACCTTGCTGACCTTATGTAAAGTGCTCTGATACCAACGGGTCTAGCCAGCGCTATATAAAACTGCTTAAATAAATAAATAAATATGGCATTGAGCCGATCTTGCTGGAGACTCTTTATGCCCACTTACTGCCAAATGGTTCAGTAGAGCAATCATATCAGTAACACAAGCCTCTTCTGTTCCTGATGCAACCAGCAAATCATCAATGTACTACACCCGCATAGAGTGATTAGGCATTTCCAACATTTCCACATTTCTTTTCAAAATCTGATTCAAGATTGAGGGACTTTCAGTATACCCTTGTGGAACTCGGCACCATGCCAAAACACGGTCTCCAAACTGGAATCAAATAACTATTGACTATCAGGATGCAAGGGAATCGAGATAAATGCTTGACACAAATCAACCACTGAGAACAATTCTGCCTCACAATTCAATTCAATTCAATATTTTATTCAAGATTTAGAACTCCAAGGAGGTCCAGATAAGATCACGTGCATAGTATTATAGATAACAAAACATAACAAGGCTCACTATACATGCCATCATAAAATTTACCACAGCAACTCCTAAACAATTCAACTATGAATGGAATGTAAAGTTTGCGGCTTAAGGGATGAGATAACAAACAATATCCTAATAAGTGTATTAACATCAGATAGCCACCCGTTCTTATGTTATATAGAACCCAAAATTCTATTTAGAATAAAATATGATTTAAATTAATAACCAGACGAGAAAGGAAACAAAGCATCTCCTAAATATGCAAATATACAAAAGAAAGTAGATATCAACCTATTCAAGTACAATTTGGGGAATAGCAGCATGGCAACAGAGTAACTAAGCGTAGCCCGATCTAAGCAAAAGGCTGTGCACTAGCAGATAAGTTGTGTGCAAAATGTATGCAAAATTCCACTTCAATTAATTTTGAGGAATAACAGAAAGGTCAGAGTGGGACATATACACAACATATCCCTAATGTGCAAAATAGCAATAAATAGCAGCTAGTAATATGCAAAATACAATTTAAAGAAAAAAATACTAGTACTTCAAATGTTTTTCTTAAGCGAGGAAGTTAATTACCCAATTAGAGATAAATATGTATATATGTATTCTGCCTCACATGGAATATTATATAGAATCACAGCTGGGTTCGGCACTATTGCACAACAAGGTATCACAATCTGATACATTTTTCAAAGGTCCTGAACTATTCTTTATTTCCCGTTTTCTTATACCCATGATACGTGAATTACATGGACTTCCTAATATTTCTTTCAAGATGTCTTGTTCAATCAATGTTTCAATCAGAGGGGTTATTCCAGCCACTGTCTTGTGACTCAAATTATATGCTGGAGTTCTCGGGAATTCTGCTTTTGGTTTTACAGTAATTCGAATGGGAGCCAATCCACTCATCAAACCAATGTCATTACCAGAAAAATACCACACACATCAGGCATAACTGCATCTTTCAATTCAGCTAGCAAATCAGTCAAGTCAAAGTCAAAGTCAAATGGTCTTTATTCGGATATAGAATATCCATAAAAGTACAAGTCATCACCACCAATAGGATACAAATATACAATGACATAAAACACACATGTTAAAATAAGTTGAATATCGAATCAACATTATTAATAGCATGAACAAATGTGCAAAAAATAGCAATAAAGTGCAGGTAAGTACAATGTGTGTAGCATGGAAACGTCAAACCAGCTATTACATTTGTGCAAATCGGCAGTCCAAAATATTAAATTAAAAATATCAGTAGATTCAAATCATCGTCGCCGGATTAGAGAGCTAGTGGAACTTATAAAATCAACATCGTTAAGTATCACAAAACAGTTGTGCAAAATAGCAATAAAGTGCTAGCAGGTTCAATATATACATTATACAGACAACAAACCCAGCTGTATCGATGTACAAATAGCCGTGCGTAAATATTGAACTAAATAAAAAGAACCTCAAACAAAATGCGATCTATAAAATGTTCATAGTATTTCGCGAACGTACCGCAGATTGCAAAAATGCGCTTACTCTGAAAATCATGTTATCACTTCCTAGCCGCAGTATTTCATCAAATGCCAATTTATAATCAATAATAGCATGTGATTTAAAATATGAAATCAAATACTGTTTAGTTTATCTAATATAAAAGTTACAGAAAAACAGGAATTGTAAAATTGTTTGTTTATGACCAGTTCCACATGGGCAGAGCAGGTTCTCTAAGTCTTTATTAAAACCGAGTGGGTAGCAAAGTGAGTATTTTATACTCCCATCTGTTCTGCTCGATTTTCCCGGCCTTCTTGTGAGGAAAAGATGATTAAATGTGACTTCAGTCTCTTACCATTCAAGTCTAAGGGTTAGAGTAGTGAATGGAGCCTATTTACTAGGCACTTCGACATGATTCTGTGCTCTTCCCCATAGATCAGGGCTCGCACACATAGCCTAGGGGATAGATTCGTTAGTATTAGGGATAACCTGTCCTGTAGTGAGGGTATTTCACGGAGCTGTGCTGAATTCAGGCCTGGTAGGCCTCAAACGGGAGAGACTCCATCTTTCTTTCTGCTCCGGCAGCTTGGGATGCTTCTAGGTCAAACGTAATGTTTTAGTTATGAGGTGTTATTCGCTTGGAGAGAACCGGTTCAGGCCGGCCCTTATCGAAGGATTGTATTTTTCTTCATGCCGAAGACGCTACATCAGGCCGGCCGGCTGGGAACGTGTCCTTGGTACGGGGAGGTACAAGAATTTGGTGGGCGGCAGGTTACGGGCCGGAATTTTCCATGAGGAAACGCACCTCTATATTAGTGAAAGTCTGAGGCAGTTACATGTTCAGTCCGTAGGCGGCATCTAGCCGTTAGCAGTAAAGCTACTACTTATTCCAGGGAAGACAGACGCCATCTTGAAGGCGGAGAAGAACCGAGAGACAGATGCTTTCCTAGCAGAATAGCCAGAGAGGAGAGAGTAGCCGATAAGGAAGAGGTCCCAGTGACTCGGAGAAGGGTGATTCCAGGCGAGCCGAGGCACAGACGAGAAGGGAACCTAGATGACTACTGAGTGCAGGCTACATACTACTAAGGTGATGTCGACCCTTTCTTATTAGAGTGTACAACTTAATCTTTCACTTTTCTTTGCAGGTTATGTGTTATATCGTAATGTTATGTGATTGTGTATGTAATGAGTAATAAAGTATCCAGTTTGTAGTGAACCAACATGTGCTGCGTGTTCTTGTATAAGAGGGTAGCCTATTCTTCTAGTCAGCTGCGGCTACATGAACAGATGTTAACCCTGATCAGGTAAGTGGTAACTGAATAAGGGAAAGAGGAGCCCCTCGAACCTGAGAACAGGCTATGCTCGAACTGGCAATCCTTGTGTGATCTGATGAATGGTGCGACTGATTCCCTTTTTGTATGTTATGGTAATCATAGGATGAACTGTATGAGACTGCCGTCTGGGTAGAGAGGTCTGGGTTCGTATGGGACCGCGAGGCCGCCACTTGTGATACTGTCGTATGGGCAGAGAGGTCTGGATCAGTATGGGATCGCGAGGCCGCCGACTGTGCTGGGACTGCCGTCTGGGTAGAGAGGTCTGGGTTCGTATGGGACCGCGAGGCCGCCACTTGTGATACTGTCGTATGGGCAGAGAGGTCTGGATCCGTATGGGATCGCGAGGCCGCCGACTGTGCTGAGACTGCCGTCTGGGTAGAGAGGTCTGGGTTCGTATGGGACCGTGAGGCCGCCACTTGTGATACTGTCGTATGGGCAGAGAGGTCTGGATCCGTATGGGATCGCGAGGCCGCCGACTGTGCTGAGACTGCCGTCTGGGTAGAGAGGTCTGGGTTCGTATGGGACCGCGAGGCCGCCACTTGTGATACTGTCGTATGGGCAGAGAGGTCTGGATCCGTATGGGATCGCGAGGCCGCCGACTGTGCTGAGACTGCCGTCTGGGTAGAGAGGTCTGGGTTCGTATGGGACCGCGAGGCCGCCACTTGTGATACTGTCGTATGGGCAGAGAGGTCTGGATCCGTATGGGATCGCGAGGCCGCCGACTGTGCTGAGACTGCCGTCTGGGTAGAGAGGTCTGGGTTCGTATGGGACCGCGAGGCCGCCACTTGTGATACTGTCGTATGGGCAGAGAGGTCTGGATCCGTATGGGATCGCGAGGCCGCCGACTGTGCTGAGACTGCCGTCTGGGTAGAGAGGTCTGGGTTCGTATGGGACCGCGAGGCCGCCACTTGTGATACTGTCGTATGGGCAGAGAGGTCTGGATCCGTATGGGATCGCGAGGCCGCCGACTGTGCTGAGACTGCCGTCTGGGTAGAGAGGTCTGGGTTCGTATGGGACCGCGAGGCCGCCACTTGTGATACTGTCGTATGGGCAGAGAGGTCTGGATCCGTATGGGATCGCGAGGCCGCCGATTGTAAGAGGTCTTGGTATGTATAGTAGGAATCCCCTGTCCTTAGGTGATAGATATATGTGGTTGCAGGATTGTAAATAGGTTCTATGGAGGGGGTAACGTTCTGGCTGGGTTAGTGAGGCTCTGATGAGCAGGTTCTATCTGATCTGAAAACCCAAGCAGATCATTTGGCGTCACGAACCGTTTACGAAACCTGTGTGCGTTTTGGTTGTATCGTGTTTCCTTTCGGTGCGTGCGTGTTTTCGTTTGAATATTATTTGTATATAATTGTTTGCTATTTTCTTTTCTCTTTCTTCTTTTTCTTTTTCTCTTTTTCTTTCTTTTCAAAGATGTTTTCTAGAAAGTCGAAATCTACTTTTAAGTTGCCCGTTGATATTCCCGGCTGGGATTCAACGCCTTATGAAGCCTTAGCCCGTGAGTGGGCTGATTCTACTGGTTTGAGTGAGAATTGGAATTCTTTTTTGGAGCTGGCGGAGCCGGCTAATATGATTACTTGTTTACAGAAGGCGCCGGTATCTAAGGGTGATGAGCTTCCCGTTTTGGGGCGCAGAGGTTGGATTGTTCTGTCTGCGTACAGGATTCTGCATGAGAGGTTGTTGAAGTTACAGAACTTGCATAAGGATTTGGAAGCGAACTTTGTTGAGATTCAGAATGCTCATACTTTGTTGCGGTGTCAGAATAAGTTGCTTGCTGACAAACTTGAGACGTACCAAATTGTTGCCGAAAGGGCGGCTGTGCGAATTGCTCGTTATAAATACAAGAATCGGCGTGGTCGGGTTTCGACGCGAAAGGTGCGTCTGGTCGTGGCGAAAGCCGGACTGGATTGGAATCCTGATGAATGGGATGGTAATATCTGGAACTCGAGTGATTCTCCTTCCTCGGGTGAGGAGTCTGCCAAGCGCGAGTCCTCTCGCTCCGGCCGTGATTGTAGGTCTGCTTCTTGCGCCTCTGATGGTGCACCCCGTGATTGCGCTCGTCCTTCGAGCGGGGTCGATGCTTCTTCCACTGATTGTTCCTCTACATGTACTGGTCGAGCTCCTTGTGATGCTCGTCCCGCGGTCTCGGTGCATCCAGTTTTTCGGCGGAAGGTGCAGCAGGCTCCCGGTGCTCCGAATGGTATTGCTTTAGACTCTTTGGAGGATTTTACTCAACAAGAAATTAGTGATATTTTGCAGCGATTTCGGCAGCGAGCTGGTGAGACCTTACTCACATGGATGGTGCGCCTTTATGAACTGGGCGCTGCTGGCATTATGTTGGATGCTGGCGATTGTTTGAAGTTTTGTTCCTTGAGTTCGGATTCTACTGTACAGGATCATTTTCGTAACTTTAATGGTGGTGGTCAAATTTCTTTGCTTCAATTGGCGACTGAGGGTTGTAATCACAAATATCCTACTGAGTCTGACTGGCCTGTGAATGACAAACCGTGGTATACTTTGCGCGATGCTGCACAACGTCTCAAAGAGGAGGTGATGAAAACGGCGATTTTTCTAAATACTGCTGACAGGTTGCTTGATGGTTTCTTGACATCTTCTGTGCGGAATCGTATTATTCGTTCTTCCCCTGTTGCTTATAAGCAGGTCATGATGACTTTATTGATTAATCAGACTGGTAACATGTTATCTGTGGTGCTGGAATCGGTACGCCAACTCGGTGAGTTGGGTGAGTGGTTTAAACCTGAACGGCAGTCCCGGCCTGACACTCGTACTCCTGGTGACAATAAACTTACTAGACGTGATATGTTTCTTGGTCTTATGGCCGATGGTGTGCGGAAGGAGGACATTGATGGTGAGACTACTTCTCGTTTGTGGGAAATGTTTCGCAAACGTGGCTTGGATCGAAAGGAGGGTGCCCGGCGTGTTCGGACAACTGAGTGTGATCGTGGTTTTTCTGACGGTAGCGGTGATGACGACCGCCGTGGGCGCTCTGATCGTCGTGATGATCGACGTTATGTACGTGATTTGTCCCCCCGTCGTGTGAGAGACAGGGAGAGAGAGGGGGAAAGAGAGAGGGGGAGAGATGATTATGTTAACAGCAGATGTAGAGATGATAGGGATCAATCCCCTGAGTTGAGAAGGAGAGAGGATCGACACATATTGGCCGATCGAAACCCGCAGTACAATGCAGAGAACAGTAATCCATTTCGTAATGGAAATGGATATGAACAGGAGGTATCGATACCTGGGAAACGTGAGAGTCTTTATCCTGATTTATCCTGGTACACAGAACACAGTAAAAAGGACTAGGAAATAGGTCAAGCTCCAGTACACAGATGGGCTCACAGAGATAATAGACCCTATGTAGATATTGATATTTATTGGAAACATCGTAATATCCAAAGGGCCCGAGCATTGGTAGATACAGGAGCGGAGGCCACTCTTATTCATGGAAAATCAAAGAAGTTTAAAGGTCAGCCTTTTACAATTACCGGATTAGGTGGAAAGGAAACTCCCGCAGTTCAAACTTTACTTGAAATGAGAATAGGTAGAATTCCTAGAAAAGAATACTCTGTATTAGTGGTGCCACTCTTAGAATTCATAATTGGAATTGATATTTTGAAAGGAATGACTTTGCACTTAGATGATGGATGTTACCAATTTGGAACTAAACATTATATATCGTCCAGGCCTGTACGGGTTGGTCGTTTAAGAATGCCCCCCATAAAAGTTCCCCAGGCGACAAAAGTGGTTTGTCAGAAACAGTATCGTATTCCAGGTGGTCATGAAGAGATTAGTACCACTATTCAGGAGTTGGTGGATGCAGGAGTTATAATCCCAGTTACTTCTGCTTGGAATAATCCTGTTTGGCCTGTACGTAAGAGTGATAATTCTTGGCGCATGACTGTTGATTATCGAGAATTGAATAGACACACACCCCCTTTGACTGTTGCAGTACCGGATATTATTACCCTAATTGAAAGAATCCAAAAACATCCAGGTACATGGTATGCGTCCATTGATATTGCTAATGCTTTCTTTTCGATTCCGATTGCCCCTGAGTGTCAGGAACAATTCAGTTTTACGTGGAACGGGCGTCAGATGACGTTTAGAAGTCTTCCCCAGGGCTATGTGCATAGTCCTACGATATGTCACCGGCTGGTGGCAGAGCATTTGACTGAGGTACCGGTTCATCCGCAAATTCAGATATGTCACTATATTGATGATATTTTGATCCAAGGCAAAACACAAGAGGAAGTTCAGACTCAATTGGATAGAGTCATTGAGTGCTTGCGTGAGAAAGGTTGGGAAATCAACCCGGATAAATTACAAGGTCCGTCCCAGGCTGTGAAATTTTTGGGTATTAATTGGCATGAAGGGCACCGAGAAGTGATCCCTCAGGTTAAACAGAAAATTCTCGATTTTGCAGTTCCGAGAAATAGGAAAGAAGCCCAAAGCTTCATTGGTTTATTTGGCTTTTGGCGCCAGCATATTCCTCATTTGAGTCAAATATTGGCCCCTTTGTACCAGGTCACTCGTCAAAAGAATGCATTTGAATGGGATAAACCACAGCAAGATGCGTTCAGTCTGGCAAAAGAAGCAATTCAGCATGCTCTAGATTTATGGCCTGTAGGTGATGGTGAGGTGGATTTGAATGTGTCTGTACAAGGCCTTTATGCGAATTGGAGTTTGTGGCAGAAACAAGGCAAGAGTAGAGTACCGTTAGGTTTCTGGACTAAAAAGTTACCTGATGCTGGTGAGCGTTATACACCTTTTGAGAAACAGTTACTTGCATGTTATTGGGCTCTGGTGGATACCGAGCAATTGACTTTGGGACATGATATAGTTTTGCGACCTGAAATTCCTATCATGCAGTGGGTTATGAGTTCGCCGAAAACTCACCGAATTGGACACGCTCAAGAGGCGAGTGTGATTAAATGGAAATGGTATATACAAGACAGGGCACGTGTGGGACAAAAAGGAGTTGCATCTTTGCATGAGCAGGTGGCACGGGCGCCATCAACTGAGACTGAGAGTGAATGTTCCGTACCTTTAGTACAGGAGTCTCCTGTTAAGTGGGGTAAACCTTTTGATGATTTGTCCGCAGAGGACAGAAACCATGTCTGGTTTACGGATGGTTCAGCAAGGTTCATAGGGACGAAACGGCATTGGAAGGCAGTGTCCTATAATCCGATCACACAAAAATTGCTGAGTACAACTGGTGAGGGTAAGAGCAGTCAATTTGCTGAACTCTATGCTGTTTATCAAGTTCTGAAACAAGAGTTACCTGGCACATGTCATATTTTTACCGATTCTTGGTCTACTGCCAATGGACTGGCAGTTTGGTTACCGACTTGGCATTCCCATAGTTGGAAAATCCATTCAAAAGAACTGTGGGGAAAAGAATTATGGCAGGAGATTTGGGAAATGCTCCCACAGAGTACTTTTACAATCTTCCATGTGGATGCTCATACCCCGATAGACTCTCTTGACAAATTCTTTCATAATATTGCAGATGAGAAATCTAAAATTGCTGAGGCAGTGGTGGACACGCAAGATTCTGATATTGCGGGATTGGCGAAATGGGCCCACCAGAAAGCAGGACACTTTGGAGAGAAAGCCACTAGCAGGTGGGCTGCTGATCGAGGAATTTATATTCCCCTAGATTTAATCAAAAATGTTATCCTACATTGTCCCATTTGTCAGCATATCAGGCAGCGCAAAGTGCCCCAAATTGTTAAAGGTCATTTACATCGCGGGAAATTGCCCGCTCAAATTTGGCAGATTGATTACATTGGTCCACTTCCTATGAGTAGGAATTGTCAATATGTTTGCACCATTGTTGATACATACAGTGGCCTGTTGGTGGCCCTTCCCTGTAAGCAAGCTACCCAATTGAATACTATTAAAACATTGGAATTGATTATGATGTATTATGGTGTGCCATTCCAAATTCAATCTGATAATGCATCCCATTTTCGTGGAAGATTGGTACAGGAATTCTGTGTGGAAAACAATATTGAATGGGTGTTTCATATACCATATTATCCACAGGCCTCGGGTCTTGTGGAGAGGTTGAATGGCCTGCTGAAAGACCAATTGCGCAAATTAACAGATGACAAGTATAAGAATTGGCGAGACTTTTTGCCTCAAGCGCTATTGATTTTGAATAACCGTCCTTTTCTAAACGCTGAATCCCCACTTATGCGTTTGTTTCCTCCGAATGTTGATGCTAAGCCCAATGAGATCAGAGAGACTGTGATGTACTGGGAGATTACTCCCGGAGCTTTGGCTCCATGTAGAGCGACCCCAGGGTCGGCAGGTTTAGACTTGCATGCCATGGATGACACCGTTATAAAAAGTAAGGATCGGGTCATCATTGAAACTGGTGTTGGTGTTCATATACCAACTGGAAATTTCGGATTAATCGCCCCTAGATCGGGGCTGGCTATAAAAGGCATTCAGGTGCTTGGAGGAATCATTGATAGTGATTATCAGGGAGAGATTAAGGTACTCCTGCTGAATAGCAGTGAGGTTGACTTACTGATTCATCAAACTGACCGAGTGGCTCAATTGTTAATAATGCCTGTCTTCAGTGGTGAGATGACAAAAGGCACTGCCCCAACGTTGCTAACTGTACGAGGCCAGAAAGGTTTTGGCTCCACAGATAATCCTGGGGCCAGAGTTTGGGTGCAGTCGCCTAAGAATCCCCCTGAACAAGCAGAAGTCATTGCAACCGGTCAAGACAACACCATTTTAGTTATGAGACCAGGGAAAGATAGCTGGGAAGCAGTCCCGGCTGACAAATGTTACTTACGAGAATGAATAATGCCTGTATTTGATTCTCTTTCAGATCATTCTTTGGACTGTTGCTGCAGGATGTGTCGGCGTTGGACTCCTTTTGGGCTGGTACGACGAGAGAGGAGGGATCCCATCAACCCGGGCTGAGTTGAGAACCCGAGTGTCGCGTTCCTTCGCTGCGTGGGATTCGTCGTCGAACTTTTGGATTACATTAGCCAAGAAAGTAACTAAAGCCCCTCATTTCTGCTTGACACCGATGAGATCGGTGACGGATATTCTAGCAACTTGTTTAGTTGCTGTCCCTGCTTCATTGGAGACTTTGACTAATATTTTTAATATATCAAATGCTCGCCCCAATGTTCTTCTGGGTGCTTTCGCTGCCCATGAGTATTGCCCCTTGTGTACTGTACTGTCAGACCCGATACCGCCCGTCCAGTCCCAAATAGTTACCTATAATATCACACAGGGTGATTTATGTTTTTTTCTTACTTGTGATCCTAGCGCGATTTCTGAATGTATGCGTCTAAAATTGAAAGGTGCCACTTCATTCACCGCTCATGAACGAACTTTGTGCCTTCAAAGGACACCGAAAACATGTACTTCTGTTCAGAATAACATGACTTGCAAGAGTATGGTAGTTACCCCCAGTCACTATCGCACGATGTTACTACCTGCCGGATGGCTTTTCTCATGTGGTAATACTTCCTGGCCATATATCCCCGCAAATATTTCTGGAGGCCCTTGTGCCATTACTAGACTGAGTTTACTAATGTTTTCTCCACATCCGAATGCCAACTCTCGTGTGATTCGAGATACAGTGAGGTTACAGGAGGATTGTGACTCATCTTTGCATTTATATTCCAAGTCTGAATACCTTAGCCTGGCTATTTCAATTGTTGGTGTTCCTGCTTTGGCAGTTTATAATGCCAAATCTATTGGGAAAATGGCCTGCTGGATGGTAAAATCCATCAATCATACTTCTACAGTCCTGTCTGACATGCTATTAGACGCCCAGGGTGAACGTAAGGCTATCTTGCAAAATCGAGCGGCCATTGATTATCTTTTGCTTAAACATGGACACGATTGTTCTGATTTTGAGGGTCTTTGTTGTTTTAACTTGTCGGATCATACAAAATCCATTCAAGCTCATATTGACAAATTACATGACTTGACAGAAGAAGTTAGAAAACACATTGACCAGGGCTGGTTTGACTGGCTCTTTAATTGGTTACCTGATTTACATATGTTACGTCAAATATTAGGAGGTATTCTGATTACTATCGGCATTTTGATTTCTATCTGTTGCTTTATTCAGTGTATTCCTTCACTACTTCAATTCTGCACACCTGGTACTAGACATAGATCAGTTAGTCTTGTTTCATATTATTCTTCCACAGATATTAGTTCCGTTTAATGAATGTATAATAGACTGAAGTCAAGGGTGAAATGTTCTGCTCGATTTTCCCGGCCTTCTTGTGAGGAAAAGATGATTAAATGTGACTTCAGTCTCTTACCATTCAAGTCTAAGGGTTAGAGTAGTGAATGTAGCCTATTTACTAGGCACTTCGACATGATTCTGTGCTCTTCCCCATAGATCAGGGCTCGCACACATAGCCTAGGGGATAGATTCGTTAGTATTAGGGATAACCTGTCCTGTAGTGAGGGTATTTCACGGAGCTGTGCTGAATTCAGGCCTGGTAGGCCTCAAACGGGAGAGACTCCATCTTTCTTTCTGCTCTGGCAGCTTGGGATGCTTCTAGGTCAAACGTAATGTTTTAGTTATGAGGTGTTATTCGCTTGGAGAGAACCGGTTCAGGCCGGCCCTTATCGAAGGATTGTATTTTTCTTCATGCCGAAGACACTACATCAGGCCGGCCGGCTGGGAACGTGTCCTTGGTACGGGGAGGTACATGAATTTGGTGGGCGGCAGGTTACGGGCTGGAATTTTCCATGAGGAAACGCACCTCTATATTAGTGAAAGTCTGAGGCAGTTACATGTTCAGTCCGTAGGCGGCATCTAGCCGTTCGCAGTAAAGCTACTACTTATTCCAGGGAAGACAGACGCCATCTTGAAGGCGGAGAAGAACCGAGAGACAGATGCTTTCCTAGCAGAATAGCCAGAGAGGAGAGAGTAGCCGATAAGGAAGAGGTCCCAGTGACTCGGAGAAGGGTGATTCCAGGCGAGCCGAGGCACAGACGAGAAGGGAACCTAGATGACTACTGAGTGCAGGCTACATACTACTAAGGTGATGTCGACCCTTTCTTATTAGAGTGTACAACTTAATCTTTCACTTTTCTTTGCAGGTTATGTGTTATATCGTAATGTTATGTGATTGTGTATGTAATGAGTAATAAAGTATCCAGTTTGTAGTGAACCAACATGTGCTGCATGTTCTTGTATAAGAGGGTAGCCTATTCTTCTAGTCAGCTGCGGCTACATGAACAGATGTTAACCCTGATCAGGTAAGTGGTAACTGAATAAGGGAAAGAGGAGCCCCTCGAACCTGAGAACAGGCTATGCTCGAACTGGCAATCCTTGTGTGATCTGATGAATGGTGAGACTGATTCCCTTTTTGTATGTTATGGTAATCATAGGATGAACTGTATGAGACTGCCGTCTGGGTAGAGAGGTCTGGGTTCGTATGGGACCGCGAGGCCGCCACTTGTGATACTGTCGTATGGGTAGAGAGGTCTGGATCCGTATGGGATCGCGAGGCCGCCGACTGTGCTGAGACTGCCATCTGGGTAGAGGGGTCTGGGTTTGTATGGGACCGCGAGGCCGCCACTTGTGATACTGTCGTATGGGCAGAGAGGTCTGGATCCGTATGGGATCGCGAGGCCGCCGACTGTGCTGAGACTGCCGTCTGGGTAGAGAGGTCTGGGTTCGTATGGGACCGCGAGGCCGCCACTTGTGATACTGTCGTATGGGCAGAGAGGTCTGGATCCGTATGGGATCGCGAAGCCGCCGACTGTGCTGAGACTGCCGTCTGGGTAGAGAGGTCTGGGTTCGTATGGGACCGCGAGGCCGCCACTTGTGATACTGTCGTATGGGCAGAGAGGTCTGGATCCGTATGGGATCGCGAGGCCGCCGACTGTGCTGAGACTGCCGTCTGGGTAGAGAGGTCTGGGTTCGTATGGGACCGCGAGGCCGCCACTTGTGATACTGTCGTATGGGCAGAGAGGTCTGGATCCGTATGGGATCGCGAGGCCGCCGACTGTGCTGAGACTGCCGTCTGGGTAGAGAGGTCTGGGTTCGTATGGGACCGCGAGGCCGCCACTTGTGATACTGTCGTATGGGCAGAGAGGTCTGGATCCGTATGGGATCGCGAGGCCGCCGACTGTGCTGAGACTGCCGTCTGGGTACAGAGGTCTGGGTTCGTATGGGACCGCGAGGCCGCCACTTGTGATACTGTCGTATGGGCAGAGAGGTCTGGATCCGTATGGGATCGCGAGGCCGCCGATTGTAAGAGGTCTTGGTATGTATAGTAGGAATCCCCTGTCCTTAGGTGATAGATATATGTGGTTGCAGGATTGTAAATAGGTTCTAGGGAGGGGGTAACGTTCTGGCTGGGTTAGTGAGGCTCTGATGAGCAGGTTCTATCTGATCCGAAAACCCAAGCAGAACACCATCCCTAAGACGAAAGAGCAAGCTCCTATTCCATCTTCCGATATTTTTCTTAAGATAGTCCTGTGGCGTGTCATTTTTATTGCCTGGGAATGTCAAAATGGAAATATATCTAATTATTGAAGGTCTGAAGAGCTCCGTATGTCCTCTAGACCTACGGAATGAATCATACAATGCCTCTCTCATGACTTTTCTTAACAGCACTGAGCCAAGGTATAAAACTACCCCTGTCGCATTTAAGGCAGTCGTTGATTATTTCCTGAGTTAAAATTGCTGCTGGGTTTCGCCAAATCTTTAGCCAGAACAATGCTGGCCGAGATTTGATAAAAACCTCGATATAATACAAACTTAATTCTTTGTGACATATGTAGGTGGGTGAAGAGATTTGAGCCCCTAATACCTTTCTACAAAATCTATTTTCTTGGTTTGGATACCACTGCAATTTGTGTACCCCCACACCTCGGCACCATAGGTTGCAGTTGGTCGACATTGTGATTTATAGATCTGTAGTAAAGGTATCACTACCTCAGCCCGCTTTGGCTGTTGTAAACTAATAATTGAATTAACTGCCTTCCCGAGTTTGTTTCTACCGAGGGCCACATGTGCTGACCATGATCCAGAATCTGAAAAAACTAACCCCAGGTACGGAAAAGTGCCAGTGCTTTTTAAGACATTATCTCCTGATACTATATGATTAATACGATGTTTTTTGGGCCCACAAGACATAATGTATGATTTTTTAAAATTAGTACACAAGTCCAAATCTGCCATAAAAGAAACAAAACCCATAATTAGAACTCGGAGTGCTTTAGGTGTGCGGCCCATCAGGACCGCATCATCCACATATAAGAGTACGGGAAGTAGTTTACCATTGATTTTCGGTACATCGCATGTTGATTTAGACAGGGATTTATTTAATTCATTTATATAGAGAATAAAAAGTAGGGGGGCCAAGACACAACCTTGTCTGACCCCCCTACCAATTAAAAGATCCCCGGAGACCTCTCCCTCATTGTTTATCCTTACCCGAGCTTTTAGGTCTCTGTGCAAATGTGCCAAAAAATAAACAAGTGACTTATCCAGCCCGTAATTTAATAAAATCTCCCATAATCGTGATCGGTTAACAAAATCAAAGGCTGAAGATAAGTCCATAAAACCCAATACAAGGGGACTTTTTTGGTGATGGTATATTTGCCCAATATAAGGTTTAGGTTTGGACACTGTTCTACAGTACCCACATTGCTTCTAAATCCCAGCTGACAAGAATTTAAAATTTGATTATCCTCTGCCCAATTCCTAATTTTATTAAAAATCACTCTGCCCAAAATCTTTAGAGTGTTATCTATTAAAGATATAGGACGGTAGCAACTGGGATTTGATCTATCGTCCTTCTTGAAGATGGGCACGATGATACTGGTTGACCAGGTTTTCGGAATTGTAGTGTTGGTCAGATTATTAAAAACATTACAAAGTAAAGGGGACCAAAAATCGGGTTCGGATTTAATAAGGTCGATTGATAACCCATCAGGGCCTGGGGCTTTATTCCCTGCACTTTGATTTATGGCGTCTTCAACTTCAGTTATAGATATAACAACCTTATTAGCTGGATAGTGAGAATCAATAGTTGTTGTTGGAGCTATATATATTCTTGCAAAATGCTCCTCTCAAGACTTACTAGGTATGTTACAATTTATAGCTGTTACATTAGATCCTATGGACCTCATAGCTTTCACCTCGCCCCAAAACCCAGTTACATCTTTAGTTGCAGCAGTACATGCAAGGAGGTCCCACCTCTCCTTCAATATCTCCTCAGTTCGTAATTTAATTGCTTTCTTATAGCGTCCTCTCAGGGTTTTAACCAAGATCATGTCCCTGGGTTTGCCCGTGAACAGATGCCGTTAAACCATCTGGGGTTCTTACTTTGTTTCCTAACAGGCTTAGAGATTTCCTGTTTGATGCCAACACATAACCCAGTAAAGGCCTGAATAATCTCTATATCAGGGCATCCACTAGACAGGCACGTCTCCACAAGTAAGGGATAAGATTTTATAATTTGTACAAGTAGGGCCTTGTTATCTATGCCCTTCCAAATTACTTTGAGTTTTTCAGTGGATGCCACCAGATTCTGTGCCCCTATTTCTTTTCGTTTAGTGAATTTGTTAATAAAACTAATAATTGTCAGAATTGGGTTGTGGTCACTATAGCTAGTGCATAAAACTTCCGCCTTAATTAAACAATTCTCAAGGGATGAGGATATAAAAACGTAATCAATGGTCGATGAACAGCCACGACCTCTAAAGGTAGGCAGTAGGCTTTTATCAGACATATAACCAACTTTCTCCATAACATTAATTAAATCCCTGGTCGATAGATAATTAAACAATTCTTCCCGTCTTTTGCACGGAATTAGCGGGACTGGTGTAACTATAGTATTGTCCATTCTTTTGTGCAAATGCGCATTAAAATCACCTCCCTTCCGTCCAATTTACCAAACCTTTTTTCTTCCAGCATTTTATCAATAAAATCAAATAAAATAATAAAATTCCTATTAGGCAGTGATCTAAAGTCATTATTATAAAAATTTATAAAACATAACGTAATCCCATTCGAATAGAGTGTGGCCTGAAGGTGACTGTCATTTGTTTCCAAGGGTTTGGTACTACTTCCTGCAGTGATCTTTATCCATGTGGATAATCCCCCACTAGGTCGGCCAACTTCAGGGCTTAGGACAGTACTATTATAGCAGACAAAACCCTCAAGAAACAAATTGCTAGTACTCCATGTTTCCTGAAACATCAAAACATCAAAACTGCTAACCATGTTGGTCCACTCTACTATGTTCATTTTGGATTTTAGACCAGCAATATTCCAGCTCAGTATTTTTAAATGTTGGTCAGTAGACATGGGTTCACTAGTGACAGGGCAAAAAGGCAACAATTCTACCGGGCAAGACTTTTGAGAATTCCCGGTAGGACTGGGTTTGATCACGACCTGATTACCCATTTGTGTATCCCAGGATTGTACTACACTGTTTGAGGGTTCGCTTGGTAGTCAGTCCTGTCCCTCTAAATCAGACAGGGCGGCAAACCGGTTATGTACAAAATGAGAGAAAGTATTTGAGTGATGGGTTCTTTGCGGTGGTCTATAAAAAAAGCCAAGTGGTAGTGAAGTTATGGCCGTTGGGGTACTAAAGAGGTTAGTGTTACGTTTTAAGATGCCTTTCACCATAGGGGGATGCCTAAAATTCACAACTATACAATCGCCCATAATATTTTTAGTTGAGGATCCTACCCATGCCACCCGTCGCACCATCAGGATTTCGTTAACAGTCTCCATGCCCATCCCCTTATATTTGGATAACCAATCAATGCACTTATTCTTGAGTTGATCCCAAGTCTCACTTTGGTCTTCATGCAGGGGGGGTACTCCAGCTAAGACTAGAACATAAGGACATGCTTCTGGCGGCAAATTAAGTACCGTATCGGCATGTTTTTTAACCTGAGTGACAAGAATAGGCTCGTTGTTTGGGTATGGCATTGATTTTGTATGAGCCGCCGCAGGTGGGGTAGGAGGGGCCACTATTGGCAGTGAGATGTGACAAGAAGGTTTGGTTGCCACAGGTGCATTTAACAAAGGCAATGTACTAACCAAGGTGCTAGGCATGGAATTACAAGGCAAGCTCTTCTTGTTACCATTACACTTTTCACATATATTGTCTGCACCAGGAATAATACAGTTACCACTCCCCCTACAATGCCTTTGTTAATTGTCTCCATATCTTTCAATAAACGTTCACCCCTATTTTGATCAATAATAATAGTCCCTTTTCTTTTCGTATCTTCTTTTTTCACCAGGCTTTCCAATCCGTCCAAACGTTTAAAAATATGATTAAACTGTTTATCCATTAGACTTTTCAAATGCTTAAAAGTGGAGTCCACTATGGTGTCAATTAGGTTCTCATTTGGCCTCCCTTGCATGCCATTTACAAATATTGGCTCAGTTTGTGTGCACATAGAATTGGATTCTGCTGTAGTTGTGGTCAGATCAACAGAACTATTAGGTAGGCCATCTGGTTGTGTGCTTGTGCTAGATAACACCCCGCTTAATGTGGTTTTGCCTCGTAGCAACATGCTCTGAGGGGTTGGTTGGGTTTTGTTATTGCGAGGGGGTTGTTTCCTCTTGCTGATAGGCATCTGGATGTTGCCTTTCTTCCTTTCCCCCCCCCCCCCCCCCCCGCAATTTTTAAGTTTTCGGCCGGGTTAGTGATGCTAAAATTAACTTCAATAACCTGCTGGGAGTCTGCAATGTCAACAGTATCAATGATATTCTTATCAATCACTGAGGCCACAGATGGATTTTCGTGAAAGGTGGGATTAACAATTGTAATACTTGGTGATAACGGCACAGGGGCTGTGAGGTCATCGTTCTCAGAGCCACCAGGCATATGTAGGGACGATGCTGTTTGGCCCAGGGATAATCTCCGTTCAGTGTTTTCAATTTCGGATTTGACCAACATGATAGCATTTTCGAGCATGCTTTCAAAGGAAGACGGAACGATGGAGGAACTTCTAGAGCCCTGGGCAGATGTAATGACAGTATGTTTTCCCATGGTTAAGTTATGCACTCACCTCACTACTTAGAGGGGTGGTCCGGCCCAGCCTCTTCCGGCCTCTGACGGGCGCAGACGGGCCCGCCCTTGGCCCGCGCGCGTCCCGCGCTGCGCGAGGCGTGCGCGGCTTAAGTGGCGCTTCGCCGCGTCACCGCTACAGGGTTGCTGGGACTGGTAATCCTGTGAGAGATGCTGGCCGTTTCTCTCACGGCTTTGGCAAAAGACGATGCAAAGGAGCTAAGCCGTTCCCCTCACGGCGTTCGTAGGAGCAAGGACGATGGCAGAGAGGTAAGCCGTTCCCCTCACGGCGTTCGCGGGTCCCACGCTGCGGGAGGCGTGCGCGGCTTAAGTGGCGCTTCGCCGCGTCACCGCTGCAGGGTTGCTGGGACTGGTAATCCTGTGAGAGATGCTGGCCGTTTCCCTCACGGCTTTGGCAAAAGACGATGCAAAGGAGTTAAGCCGTTCCCCTCGCGGTGTTCGTGGGAGCAAGGACGATGGCAGAGAGGTAAGCCGTTCCCCTCACGGCGTTCGCGGGTCAGCAAATCAGTCACTGTGAGTAAATGATATAAACTATTCACTTCCAACTCTTGTCGGGCCATTTTAAACACCACATCTTCATCTTTCATATGGAATTCTATCCCATTTGGTGTACAATAAATGGAACAATTCATTTTACACAGCAAATCTCTTCCTAACAGATTGACTGGACTGGTATCACACACCAAAATTTGTGTAGATCTTTAAAACTTCCAATTTGTACTTTCACAGGTTTGGTCACTGGGGTCGAGATCAATTTATTTGATACTCCTACCACTTGGATACTTTCTCCCAAGAGGGGTAGGTTGGGGATTTCCACAGTTCTCACAGTGGAACGGGTAGCACCAGTGTCTACAAGGAACAAAATAGGCTTTCCATCTACCTTGCCATCCACATAGGGACCAATCTGGTCTTCCTCTAAGGATGCGCCAAGCATGCATTCCTCCTCCCCCCTCAGGCACTATCATTGAGATGCATCTGAATCACTCTCATCCATCTGTAACAAATATTGTGAAGCCACCAGCACATCTGAATTCATTTGATCATTCGTATGGAAACCCACATTCGGATTGTACCTTTTAACTTGACCATTCAAATTTTGCATAGGAGCTTGAGGCTTTCTCTGACCCTGTCCCTTTCCCACAGACAGCTGTTGATTCTGAATCTGTTGATTCATTACTTCATTACCCAACTTCGACTATCTACTTCCATCAACTCCTGGGTCTATCTTCTGAACACCTCCTGCATCTGTCAGAATATTCCTACACTCGCGGCAAAGACACTTCTTCATTTCCTCTAGATTACGTCCCCGACCTCTTCCTTTTTTGGCACAGGATTTACCACCACACCACTCATTCCAGTTGTATTCTTACCATTTCCCTGAAATGGTCCTGAAAAATCCATACCATACTTATATAACATCGTTTCTTTAGTGCTTTCATCTCGGCTAACATCAACCTCTCTTTCAACTTTTTTGTGACACGAGCCAATGTCATCTCCACATATTTTGCATAACGCAGTATTTCATCTATTGACTTACTCTGCCAACAGTTCGAATGCTGCTGAATCATGGCACTTATTTCAGGTCTCAAACCATACACATATTGATACAGAAAGTGTCCAATATCTTTTTCAGAGACATTCTCAATTTCACTTTATTGTTTAAGCACCTGTAAAAGCCTCTCATAATATGCATTAACTGACTCCTTCAATTCCCGAGTAGTTCTATCTATTTTCACCCAAACTGTCTCTTGCAGCAAAATTTTTCATTTCAAATAAGTAATAACCTGATTATATTTCCTCTTGTCTTCATCTGAGGGTGCTCCTGTTTTCGGATGTCTCGATATTCTTCTTTTGGCCAGTCTACAGCAATCTTACATTCAACCCACAAGTCAGTAGGAACTACAATGTCGAACAAAGCATCCAAATCTTTCCACAGAACTTTTGAAACCGTAACAAATCTTTCCACTTGCTTGTACCACTCAACTGGTTTTTCTCTCAACCGGGGAAAATCATTTGTAAATGACAATATATCCTGTTCTCTCATAAGATGTACTGTTGCATTTGCTTCTCCCTTTTCCATTCTCTCTCACAGGATAGAGTTAAAGGTCCTGTTGCATCCTTCTTTTTAGCCCTCCTGCCTTCCCATCTATCCACTTTCCCCCAACGCCTTAGGTTGTTAACCAACTCTTTAATCTGTAATTGTTTTCCTGAAACATTTAAACTCTCTAAGTCCTTGTCACTAACATCCAATTGATATGTCTTTTGTAAAGCTTTGCACTTTTCTATGTCAACTCCCTATCTTTGTGCAAACTCTGCAAATCTCTTGTGTATGTTTTTCGCTTTCCAGGTAATGTCCTTACACATAAAAAGTATTTCTTCATCCCGATATTTGGCTAATCTTTCAGGACTTATGGTCCCCAATATCATTCCTTCTATTTCCACTTTTAATTTGCTCACATCTATGCCCAAATCTCGAGAAAAATTACTCTGTATGCTACAACTGGGTGCAATTTCCCTTATCCATTCATGGAGGAGGGTCCTAAGGATGTATCGTCACCTGAGCTCTGTAATTCCTCAACAGTTCCACCCGTCTTTGCCCCTCCCGATGACGGTGACTCTGCAAATCTCTCATGTATGTTTTTCGCTTTCCAGGAAATGCCTTTACACATAAAAAGTAGTTTTTCATCCCGATATTTGGCTAATCTTTCAGGATTTATGGTCCCCAATATCATTCCTTCTATTTCCACTTTTAATTTGCTCACATCTATGCCCAAATCTCAAGAAAAATTACTCTGTATGCTACAACTGGGTGCAATCTCCCTTATCCATTCATGGAGGAGCGTCCTAAGGATGTATCGTCTCCTGAGCTCTGTAATCCCTCAACACTTCCACCCATCTTTACCCTCCCGATGAGAACAGTCTTTCCATCTGTAACATCCTTCTCGAAACCATTTGTGAACCTCTTTTCGGCCTGTCTGAAATTTTAACTAATGGCTCAGCTTCTCCTTCCGTATTTGAATTTCTTCTACTATTCCCTTTCAACCCACTCTTATTATTTTCATTTCTTGCAACGATTCCCTGATCTTCCACACTCACATTTCTGTCAGAAACAGAATGAGTTTCACCCATATTTCTATTGGGGACTGTTATAGCATGAACTTGTGAAACTCCTTGTCCATTATTATATAACAGAACATTGGGTCCTATAGTTACTGGAACAGAAAAGGCATCTGGATGATTTGGCATTATTATTCCTGGTAACCCTTCTCTATCTGGGGTCTGATTCCAACTTGTCTTCTTTTGTGCCAGATCTAAATGTACTAGTGGTGCACTTGGTTGCAGCAGCGTTCCGTGGAGGGAGTTCCGTGGGGCGGAAAGTCGGGGCAGGGGAGGGGCAGGTTGGGGGGTACTAAACACCGGAATATGGATAATTGGAGGTAAGTAAACAATTAAATAAATAAAACGAATTTCGTAGCGCGCGCTGCACCGCATTTTGTGATGCAGGGCGCGCTACGAAATTCGTTTTATTTGTTTAATTGTTTACAGCCCTTCTGCCTCCTGTTATACCAGTTTTTAAAAGCCCTCTCTCTCCTTATAGGCCCTTACCTGAGACTAGGGCCTATAACGGTTTTCGGGGCCTTTAACAATCAGTATAGCCCTCAGCAAGGGGCTGTAAAGCTATAATATAATTCATTATTACATAATATCTGAACAATGTGAGGTTTAACGCAGATGCACAATGCCTACATTTCAAGACACAATTGTGTTTCAAAACAACTAGAGCGTAATTCCACTTTACCAAATGAATTGATATGTTTAAAGCAGAGAATTGGTTATTTTTCTAGCATCACAGTTTACATGCTATACAATGAAAACCTTTAAAATATAAAACAGTCTTGAAGCTACCCAGCTACCCTGTATGCTGAATTTAGTAGGTCTAAAGGCATGAAAAGTATAGTGCCATGTACTGACAGCCCATCCTGGACTGGAGACCACAATTAAATCTGGGGACCAGATTCACAAAGCAGTTTTAAAAGCCATAAATTGACTCATAGTAAATTGCATCTTACAGTTGATTACGTTCATGACTTGTTTTTGATACTCAAAGCTTCAAACAAGAGAGTTTCTTTTTTTGCATCAATGTTTTATTTTATTAACCTTAACAAAGTATACATCGAAGGGGTCTCCACCGGGCTATGCGTGCTGGGGTATAGTACCAATAATGCACAATTTTCAATTGCATTTCCTTACCCAAGGTACTACAGGAGGAGGCCCGGGCCCTGTGAATAATGTCCGCCCACTCCTTCTGGGAAAATTCCCGCTCCAGTTCTAATTCCCACCTGTGCTGCACCGGGGACTTAGAGTGGTTCTTAGCTTTGTTCAGAAAATTGTAGATATCTGATTAGAGACGTTTATTTGTGTTACGGGTGATGAACCAGAGCTCAAATTTAGTAAGAGGGCGACCTGCATGTGTACGTACCTAGGGTTGGGTGACCCAGTGGCGCAGCACCAAGTACTGCCAGTACGCTTCCTTGGGGATTCCATAGCCCGTCACTAGTTGGGGGAAGTCCATAACTCCCTGTGTGTCAAAAAGGTTTCCTATGCGTTTGCAATTGGCTTCCTGCCATTTCAAGTACGCATTACCTGTACGAGCAGGGGGAAGTCTGGGTTCCCTATAAAGGAGTTCAAACGGGACATGACAGTCGAGAGCTTACATCTCTATTGTACTCTGTCCATACCTTTATTTTGGGCCTCAAAACCAGGGAGATGTACACTCCCTGCGGACGGTGTCATTTGGAAAACCAGGGGACCTTCCAGATGTGGATACCAGCTACCCCTCAGTCGATGAAACACCAATGTTTTTCTGATTCCAGTTGGTACCACTCTAACGTGTAGCGTAGTTGCGCTGCCTCTTAATAACGCCCAAAATACGGGAACCCGAGTCCCCCATCCCCTTGTCTCAGATACGTTAGATGGTGAGCTATGCACGCCCTCTTCCCGCCCCATATAAAGCCATCAACCAGCTGCTGTTGCTGGGCCAATATTTTAGGCGAAAGTCATAGTGGGAGCGTCTGCATTATGTGAAAAAGACGGGTTAAATCATCATCTTGATTGCAGCAATCTTGCCCAGCCATGAGAGGACATGTTTCTTCCAGTTGTGCAGCTCCTGCCATACTTTGGTTAAGATCTCCAAGTAGTTCACCTGGGCAATCTTATCAACTGTTGGGAGAACCCGGATCCCCAGGTACGTGATGCCATTAGAAGCCCATGAGAATGGGAACTGTGCCGCTACTTGTTGCTGGTCTATTTTGGGCAATGTTAGGCTGAGGGCCTGTGTCTTTCGCAGGTTGATTTTAAAACCCGACTCCGAGCTAAATGCCTCTATCTCTGCTAGCAGGGGAGGGAGAGAGAGTAACTGTTGGGTCAGAAAATGCACCACGTCATCCGTATAAAGCGAAATCTTGTGCTCTCAATCACCCATCTAGGTCCCGGTGACGGTAGGGAGCTGTCGAACTCGTTCAGCAAATGGCTCCATATAGAGGGCAAATAAGGGAGGTGAGAGTGGGCACCCCTGGCACGTGCTCCGCCTGATCTGAAAGGGACGAGAGGCGACCCCATTCACTCTGATGCGTGCCTGTGGGCTATGGTATATACAATTCATCCACCGCATCAATCGCCCCCGATACCGAATCAGGCACAGGACCTGGCGGAGGTAGGGCCAGTGGACCCGGTCAAATGCCTTCTTGGAGTTCACCAACAGGAGTACCACCAGGGTCTGTGTGCTCTGCGTCTTATCCAGGAGGTGAGATAATCGCCAGGTTCCATCACTGCAGTTACGTTCCGGGATAAAGCCCGATTGATCTGGGTCAATTAGACCCTGCATGTGAGGAGCAAGCCTCGCTGCTAAAAAACTCGTAAAAATCTTCAGATCGACATTGAGGAAAGAAATAGGGCGGTACGATGCACATTCTTGGGGGTCCTTCCCTGGCTTGGGGATCACTACCACTTCGCCAATTGACATCGATGGGGCCAGCCTCCCAGTCGCGCTAAATGTATTAAACAGCCCTGTCAGGAGGGGGGTAAGATCTGAGGTAAATATATTTTAGAAGTTGGCCGGAAAGCTGTCCTCGACCGGAGCTTTCCCATAGAGTCCTTGAATAGCTCGTAGGACTTCCTCGACCCGGATATCCACTTCTAAGTGGACCGCCTCTGAAGCCGGGAGAGGGGACACCAGAGCCTTTTGTGTATTCTCCTCGGCCGCCACTGGGTCAAGGCATTCAGCCGAGTAAAGATCAGTATAGAAAGCTTCGAACTCTGCTGCAATGTCCGTGTCTGACCTCAGGAACTCTCCTTGGTCGTTCCTCTGCTATCCGTCATGCAGCCCTCTCGGCCTAGATTGGGTGTGACAGGAGCTTCCCGGCTTTGTTCCCCCCCTCATAATAATGCTGTCTGGTGTGTAACAGGGCATATTTGGCGCAGTCCAGGTCAAGGGCCCTCAATTGTTTCCTCGCCTTAGTAAGTAACCGCAGCATTTGAACAGCCCCAGTAAGGTGGTGGACTCCCTCAAGCTCCCTAATTTGGTCCTCCAAGTCCTCCCGCTTAGCTCTGCGTTCCTTGTTAAGGCCCGCCACAATAGCTATACAGCGGCCTCTTGGGACCGGCTTCAGGGCATCCCAACCCGTGTCTATATCGACCGTGCCCACATCGTCCACCTCCAGGTATGTTTTGATAGCGCCCCGTATTTCGGCAATATTGGTGTATTTGAGCAACTTATTCTTCAGTCTCCATGCCCCGTGCCGGGTGGCACCCCTAAGGAGGAGTAACGTTAAAACAAGTGGGGAGTGATCTGTGAGAGCTGCTGTCCCAATAGACACATCTGATGTAGCCACCGTGACCCTAGGCGAGGTCCAAAACAGATGTATACGGGCGTATGTTTGGTGCGCTGCAGAAAAGAAGGTGTATTCCCGGGCTGTTGGATAACGGTGTCGCCAGGCATCCCTAAGACCAACCTCTCCCAATCTCTGTAGCAGCGAGTCTGAAATGGATCCAGAGTGCCACACCGAAGAGCTGATCTATACAGTTGGGCGTCTGGAACCAAATTGAAATACCCCCCATCACCAAGTCCTCGTCTGGGGACTCCAGGATTGTATGCCGCGTGTCCCGAAAAAAGGTTTCCTGTTGCTCATTGGAACTATAAGCGGAGGTTATGTGTATGTTCGTGCCCCCATCGATACCGTCAGTGCCAATAGCCTACTCGATAAATCTGCGTGTACCCCAATCACCGTGCCTTGGAAGTGTGTTGAAAGGAGGATAGCCCTCTTCCCCTCTCCCGATGAAAAATACTGTATGTTGAACCATTTTGACTGGAGTCGTTTCTAGTCAGCGCGCAGGAAATGGGTCTCTTGTAAGAGGCAGATATCACATTTGGCATCTCTCAACAAAGCAGGAAGCGCTCGTCTCTTAACAAATGAGTTAAGGCCCCGAACATTGAAGCTTGTAATGACCTCTTTAAGGCCTGTCATGGGTACATGTCGTGAGTGTAAGCCTTGGCAGCTGCTGGAAGTTAGGAAGCAAGCCTGACTGCGCACAGTCCCCCGGTCCCCTCCGCCCGCCCAAGCCTATCGAAAGACCCCTCACTCGTCACTTCCCCCCTCCCCAATGCAACGCGTCTCCTGTCAGGTGGAGCATAATAAGTGTCCGGTGTGTGGTAAGACGTAGGGCGCTGTCGCACGGCCTGAGGCCCTGTAGTTCCCCCCAAGAAGAGTGCAGCCAGGGGACACAATCTATGTGGTATTGTCTCCCATGTCTTCCCCGCCCCCCGCAGGTGTGACGCACAACTTCCCTCACCTCTGCTTGGTACCCGTGGGTTCCCAAATCAAAGAGTTAACCTACCTGTCTGTGTGAGGACTTGAGATCTCATGTGAATAGGAAAGAGAAGAATAGAAAGAAAAACAGGATAGAATAAGAGAAGGCAAATAAACCTCCATTTCACCATCCAACTGCAATTTTTCGCACTATCGTGCAAGAGTCCATGTGTCCAGAAGGCCGGTCACCACCACTCCGGAAGCAGGCCTCCCCCCACCAAGGCCGAAAACACTGGCTCCTGGGCTTGGACCATCTTCTCCACCTCTGGGCCTCGGGTCTGCAACTGCGGAGATCGCTCACTGGCCAGGTCACCAGTACCCTTCCGGTCCTGTATCTGATGCAGATGGGCCTCCCTTTCTTTTTGGTGCTTTTCATCTGAGGGCTTAGCGTTGTTTCCTCTCCTGAGGCATCTTCTCCTGTTCAGTTAAGGTGGCTTCCCAGAGGATGGGGCTCCCTCTGACAACTCCAAATCTCCTGCCTCCGGCAGGGCATTCCCAAGGATTTCCTTCGCCTCCTTTAAATTCTGCACCACCTGCAGCTCCTTATTCCAGATAAAAGGCAGTCTGGAGGAGTGGCTAGAGGTCCTGGAAAACACCCACCTGTAGCCTCTCGAACTCCACCGTCACCCGGTCCCGTGTGGCAGCCCTGATGATCTCCTTCTGACGGTAGGACTGTAAGCAGGTAAGAATGTCCTGATGCTGACCGGGGCAGGAGGCAGGTCTCCCGGCGCGGTGGGTGCGGTCCAGTGTGATTTCCTTATCCCGCAGGTCTGGTGCTATATGCCGAAAGAAGCAGAGTACCCAGTCCTCCAATTTGCCTCTGTCCACTTGGAGCAGCACACCTTTGATGCGGATATTGGAGCGCCTTGAGCGATTTTCCAAATCTTCCAGTTTGAGATAGAGCTCCTCATTCCGTTTGCACAGATCTATGAGTTCCTGGGTTTGTTCAGTGATTTCTTCCTCCCTGCGGTCCACGTTGCGTTCCAGGGAGTCCACCTGGTCTCCCACTTCTTGGAGCTCCGTTCGTAGTTGTTTGATATCGGAGGCCACATCTTGCCGCAGGCATGTGCAGTCGTCCCTGAGTGTTCTAAACAGCTTCTCCATAAAGCCCCTCGTGATCGGGTCCTCTGCCCGCCCAGCTTCCAGATCCATCTCCTTCTCGACCGGCTGGGTGAACTGTAGCTCGGGTCCCAACCCTCTTTTTTTCTTCGCACCGGCTTCTGAAGCAGATCATTAATCAATGCATCCTTCTTGGACCGTGGTGTAGTCATTGCACTGGTCTGGTGGTGTGTAGGTCCGTGGACCCTCCAAAAAGCTTAATTTCAAAAAGGGACCAGTTATCCACCAATCTCCCACTGGGCAGTGGTCTTGAGGCTATGATCGCTGAGCACAGTGGCCCATCGCCAAAAGGTGCGTGTAGGGACCGCCCCCAGTCACCTGCATCTGGAGCACTTCGACCACCGTCGATCCTCACACCACCAAGAGTCGCCGTTACCCCTGGGCTATTACGTCTGGTACAGTAGGTCTGGGCCTAGTCGCAGCAGTCACAATGGCGTTCCACCAGTTGAGTGCAGATTCCACTGTGGCTGCACTCCAGGATCCCTCACACCGCCTTGAGAAGATGGACCTTCGGCCCTGACACAAGGCTAGTCTCAGCAGTGGGAGCACAGGGCTGTCACTTGGTTACTCACTCCCAGTGTCCCGCCTGGCCGGCCTGTCCGCTGGAGGGAGTCAAGGCCCAACCGAGTCACCCGGTATGAGTGAGTGTGAGGCTGGGATTCCAGGCCTAGTCCGCTTTAGGTGCAAACGTAGTTATGCACACCCCACAAGCTAAGGCACCTGCTGAGTTTTGGGCCAGGGATCCACTCTAATGTTGCCCCCTAGTCTCCAGGGCCTCAGAGTTTACTTGGGGGGCGACTCTTGTCAGAGCCACCGTCTCATGGTCCCGGGCCCCGAGAAGGCCTCCCACCTACCCCGTGCAGAGTCACGCTCCCGCCGAGACAGGCAGCTCTCCGCTCTCCGCCGCCTCACCTCCTGGTATCACCGAGGCTCTGCCGGCACCTATATAAGTGAGTGCCGCAGTCACCGCACCACTCCTCTACCAACGGGCTCCTCATGGCAGCCCCCACGCTATCCCCTTCTCCATTGCCGTGTGCAGCCCTGGGGTCGCTACAGCCGGGTACAGTGGGAACCAGAAGTTGCCCTCGGGTCTGCACAGTCCTCCATCGTTCAGGGCACCCTGAGACCTCTTTGTAGCTGCCTCTCAGGTCTCAAAGCTGCAACTTGATGCCTTATGTCAGCCTCGGCGAGCGGAGCCCCAAAGAAACGGTGCTACTCCGCCGCCATCTTGGCCACCATCCATCTCTGTTTATAGAAGTTATGGTCAACCAATACTGATGTATGGAAAGAGAAAACGCCAATTATTTTTACGTATAATTAGTTACACGTGTTGCGGCTTTCCGTTCCTTATGTTACTTAACACCAAAACCGTATGGGCTGTAACCGCAGTGTGCGAGTGTGGAGGAGAAGGACGCTGGATTGCTGCCTCACAGCCGCTGCAACCTCCCATGGCTCCCGCAAAATTTTGCTAGCTGCTATGCCATTGAGGTGCTGAGGTGCTGCCTATAGCCCCGTGGCCCCCAGCTGAGCTTTGCTTTTGTCCAAGAGCGCTGAGAAGGTGGAGAGAGGAGTCAGCCTTGGCCCGCCCCAGCACCGACCCGAGTCGGAAACCAGGACCGGGACTGCGCATCGGTGTTGGTGTGCTGGCGATTGGTGCTGGGCAGACAGGCTCAGGGAGAGCACCCAGTGTATGGCAAAGCAGTAAGAGCTGCAGTGCCCACTTGCTGCCTGCACCGCGGAGGGGGTGACACTGTAGGAGCATTGGAAAGAACATAGCTGCTTGCTTGTCACATTGAACGCTGAGCATTGAAAGTTGGTTTGCACGCTGACTGCCGCCGATTGCAGTGAGCTTCGGGGAAGACGCGGAAGACGCCGAAATTGCTGTTTCGTAGTCACTGGAGTCTGGATCCATTTAGTTGTTTGACGCTGCCCGCCGCCTTCACGCTCTACAGATGAGCAGGCAAGCAGCAAGAAGAGAAGGACGCCACACCACCGACACGCAGGCTCCCACGCTTCCAATACCCTCCGATACCCTCCAGGGAGGTTCTAGCCAGCCCCCTCATCCGCCCATCCACCCGCCCAGTGGGGGCCCCTACACAAGGGAGGCAAGGAGCGGCTGGAGGTTGGTGGCTGAAGGCTGCAGGCAAGGAGCTGCTCCATCGTTACAGTGCTCCTTCAATACAAAATGCTTTATTCCATAGCGTGGGGGGGATTATCAGATTAAAAGGCAGCAAAAGGAGCAAAAGTGTAAAGGTGAGCACAGCCACAGTAGGCGAGTGCGCTTTTTATTTTATTTCAATTGCTGTACCAGCCGGGATTGTTAGTGCGGGACAGAGCAAGAGTACACTAATAAGAAGCTGCTGTGCGCTGTGTGCTGTGCTTTGCTGTGCAAGTGACGCTTTAGTGACACTACTCGGGTCGCAGGAAAAAAAAACAGGGATTTGTATTTGCACCGGCATCAGACCCAGCTCCTTTCTGACTTTCTCCTGGCGGCATTCCCTCTGGTCAACTGCTGGTCAACGGCTACAATAGTAGCTGCAGTGCCTGGAGATTGGTGCACCAGGTGTTGTGCATTGGCCATCGACAATAACATCGCCAAGCCGCCTCTGGAACGGATTGAAAAACTTTATGCAGAAGCTGAGGCAGTGCGGAGGCATTGCTTTAGTGCTTTAGAGCTCAAGTAATCAATCAATACCAAGTAATCAACCACCCGAGCAGGCTCGCAAGCAAGCAAGCAGACAGAACTTATCACCAGGGGGGGTTAACTACAACTGAAACCCCCTGAGAGCACTATGAGGTCAGGGAAAGTCAGGAAAACGACAAACAACATTCCGGCAAGAAGGCGCGGCAACAGCAAGCTCAAGGCACCAAACAAAATAAATTATTTGTTGGTGCAGGAGCTATCTCCATCGGAAAACCTGAGCTGCGAAGAGGCAGACTTGGAAACCTTGAGCAGACCAGCAACAAAAGGTCAGCAACCTAAAATTTACACAATCTTCTCATTCTTGAAAGATCCTGGCTCGATCATAAGCACCTCAATCAGCAACCTCAAAGGACTCCCTTCCCCCATGGAACCTGAGGGGAGAGCCCAAAATACTGCCCCTGTAGGCGAAAAAAGTGATAACACTCAAAATATAACACAAGATACAATGAGATATGAAAGAGGTATAAGGGTTGGACGGGGGCAATATCAAGGCAGTAGGATCGAGGGCAAGGATGAGGGTGAATTGAGAACACACACACCCAAGGAATGCACCATCCAAACTGAAATGACCAGCACATACAACAGCGGCTACAAGGATAATTACAAAGGGGCATATGCATCAACCAAACTAATACCGATTCCTTAATAGCGAAAAATAAGGAATCGCCATTAAGGAATCGGTAATTGGCATGCATCAACAGATTCGGTGAAATTTTGCGATTCCTTAAAAATCGCTAAATTTACCGATTCCTTAATAGCGGGGCACGCAAACGGCCCCACTAGCAAATAGCGAGTTCGGTAATACCGATTTGGCAAATAGCGAGTTCGGTAATACCGAATTAGCAATTACCGAATCGGTAATAGCGAAATCGCAAATTGCCGCGTCGCTCCGGGAACAGGCTGATGACATCACCAACCAGGAAATACTGCTGCCCCACCCACATAGCCTCGACAGAGGAGCAGACAGGAGCTGGAAAGAAGGACAGGCTGTGCAGAGTGAGGCCACACAGATTCTGCCATTCACATCACACATCCATCATGTCGCAGGAAGTGCCATCCAGCGCAGAATCTGCACGCAAGCGCAAGAAGAAGTTTTCGGACAGGGAGCTGGAGTACCTCATCGAGGGAGTGTCCAGCAAACACGACCGCCTCTTTGGCAAGCTGTCCCTCAAGGTGCCTGAGACCGAGAAGCGGCGCATCTGGCAGCGCATCCGTGAGAGGGTCAATGCGGTTGGCGTCACTAGCCGCAGCATCGACGACCTTAAAAAACGGTGGTATGATCTGCGGAAGCGCGCAAAAGAGAGGATTGCTGAGAGGCTCCGGGAGGAAAGAAGGACTGGAGGCGGAACAAGCACTGCACCATCCAACACAGCCCTGGAGGACCTTGTGGAAGGGACGATAGAGCGGGAAGCCGTCGTGGGGGTGATCCAGATGGACACGTCCGGCGCAGCCACAAGTGCCCAAGGTAAGATGCATGCCTGTGCCACACCCAGCATAGCGTAAATCCATACCCATGCCCCCAGCCCAATCTCACTGTGTCTGCAGCTCTGGCACAGACAGTTCCACACATGACACTACTGCATCTTGGGAGTTGTAGTCTAGTCAGCCCAGAGTGCAGGTACAGGCGTAAATCCTCTGAGCACACAACACATATTTTGTACATGGCTGTAGACTGTTCATTTGTTGGACCACAGAGGGACATTGATGGGTACAACACTATGTAGGTGTAATCATCCCACTAATCATGCACTGTTTCACACACAGATGCATCACCTGGGGACTCTGACGACAGCGACCAGCTGATCATATCTGAGACACCCGTGGAGTCAGACCAGGAGACTGCGCAGGATGCGCACGCACCGCCAACACCTGCCACCCCACCAGCACCACCTCCACCAGCGCCACAATCAACGGCACCAGCACCAGTGCCACAAGCCAAGGCACCTGCGCCACAAGCCAAGGCACCACCACCTGCGCCACAAGCAACGGCACCAGCAAGCCAGCCTGCAGCTAGTACAGCCACAATACCGCAGAGGCACAGGCACCAAGTTGCGCCCTTGCAGGAGATGGCAACCCCCCCCCGCAATTGGCACCCACGCAGCGCACATCCACACCACCTGCTGCACCACATGGAGGCTCAAGACACGCACGGCGTCACAGGGCCCGTCGCAGTTCCGTCTCCTCAGCTGACCAGGATGTCCCAACAACCTCTGCAATTGAGGAGAGGATGCTGCGTACACAGAACCTGCAGGGAAGACATGTGGCTAGCATCAGCTGCAACATCGTGCGCCTAGCAAGGGAGATGCGCGCCATGACTGCAGCAGTCACCGACATGGGCTCCGCGGTCAGGGACATGGGCACGGCGGTCAGGGACCAGACCACTGCGGTTGCTGATGGCAATGCTCAGCTCAGGGAGGAGGTACGTGAGCTCACCCGTGCCATCAGGGAGGGCCATGAGTCCCAGAGGAGGAGTAACCGGCAGCTAATGTTGCGTTCTGCCGCCGCTACCAAGGCCATACAACGGCACAGCAACTGCACCGCTGTGTTGGCACGCCGCACAGTCTCCCTGCAGGTGGACCTTGGGCACTTCTGCGGTGATGTGGCCAAGTCACTGGGACACATTACCACTGCTGTGGAACAACTTCAGAGCAGCACATGCAGTGCTGCAGCATTGGGAGGGGATGACACCAGTGAGGCTGCCTCCAGTGTCAGCAGCGTGTCACTGGCAGAGGCCAGCACCAGGCGCCGAAGTTCGCGTGCCTCCACGGGGACAGGCCGTGGTGAGGGTTTGGATGCACCTGAGCGGAGGCTTGGTGTACGTGGCAAGCGCCACTAGAAATTTGGACATGCTGCAGGTCCATGGTGGAGCAACCATGGCCATCCAATTATTGTGTTTGCACAGGCCTGACTTTAAGGAACCTTTTATTTACATTTATGCAATCGGAGCATGATTCACAATGCTAGTTCTGTTGCACAATCCTCAGTGCTACTGTGCATTAAACAGTTGCACCCAACACCAACTTGTAATGTCTCATTTTACCCAGGGTCAAAAATGATTTTGCATTATGTCTGTCCGCCTCCTATGGCCCTCTGCTGTGTTTGGGATGTGTGCCGGTCGTCATTGGGCGGGTGGTTGGTCAGCCTGGGGGTCGTCATCCCTGTCCACCTCCATGGGTATCCCCTTCTGGTGGCAATGTTGTGCAGCATTGCACATACAGCAATTATTCGACAGCATGTGTCTGGTTGGTATAGCATGGCGCCGCCAGTCTTGTGGAGGATACGGAAGCGGCTCTTGAGAATCCCAAAAGTCCGCTCTATCACATTCCTCGTGCTGATGTGTGCAGCGTTGTAGCGATGTTCCTGCGGGGTTGCTGGATTTAGGTATGGGGTTAGTATGTATTCCCGCAGGGCGTAAGCACTGTCACCTAGAAGATTGAAGCATAGACTTAGCATTGGTGATGTACATACATGTGTGGTGTTGGTGTGGGGAAGCGTAGTTCTACTTACCTAACAGGAGTCCCTCTCCAAATTCTCCATTGAGTAGTCGCCTGTGCATTCCACTGTTGCGGAAGATGTATGAGTCGTGTGTGCTCCCTGGGAATTGTGCCACTAGGTCCGTTATGATGTTGTTGGCATCGCACACAACCTGCACGTTGATCGAGTGGTATGACTTGCGGTTCCTGAAAAGGTACTCATTTGCTGACGGAGGGCATATGGCGATATGCGTGCAGTCGATGCATCCAATCACATGTGGGAATTGTGCCACCTGGTAGAAAGCCTGTTTGGTGCGGTCCAACTGCTGTGGGGTTGTGGGGAAGCTGATGTGTGTGTGTAGCATTGTCAGCATGGCATCTAGGAATTTTTTGAAGAAGCGTGACAGTGCGCTTTGCGACACACCTCCGGCAACCGCAATTACCCCCTGGAAACTCCCTGAGGCCAGTAGGTGCAGGCTGCATAGGACCTGAACGTGCGCAGGGATTGCATTGGTCCGGTGTGTCTGGTGCTGCAGTAATGGTTCCAGGTCTGCAATATCAGGCGCATGATCATAGCGCGATTGAGGCGATATTTCTGGTACACCTCGTCCTCATTCTGGCCGAGCAGGGTTATGCGCAGTCTGAACACTCGCTCCTGGACCCTTCTCCTGCGCTGTCCTGCTGCATTGATCCGCATCCTCCTTGCAAGCACGTAGAGGGCAGCCATTTTGTGGGAGCCAACAGGGTCTCCTGGGCCAAATTTAAGGGTTTAGTGATTGCCTCAATCATTTGCACATGTAGGAATTTTTTTTTTTTTTTTTTTTTTTTTGTGACTTTACCTCCAGGTTTTGATTCCCCTTATTTAGCTCTGGCAAAATAGCGATTTTTGGATTTTTCGTTATTAGCGAGTTTTGTTGCATTGGGGTGCGATTCGTTATTTGCTATTGGCAATTTCCGGGAGCTAATAGTGATTTCGGTAATTGCGAATTCGGTATTTAGCGAATCGGTAAATTAGCATTTTGGGTATTAGCGATTCGGTATGTTCGAGGTTATTTATTTAGCGATTCGTTATTTGCTCGGGTTTTGGGTTGATGCATTGGGATTGGGTATTTTTCACACATTACCGGGAGCTATTACCGAATCGGTATTTTACCGACTGGATTTTGGCTTGATGCATAAGGGTGAAAGTCAATAATAGCACCGCTAACGAAAGGGGCTACCCACTTGAGCCGAAGATAGTAATCATGCCAACTATGCAGCCTTCAAATACAGTAATAGGGGCTTAGCGAAACAATCAAGAGCTCACCAACAACAGAAAATTAGATCCATCCAGTAATTCAGAGCCACAAACCCTAAGACAGCTAAAAACTAAGGACCTTAACGCTCTGGATCAATTAAGAGCAAATCCAGAACCCAAAATCAACAACCTAGTGACAGATACCGCCACAGACCAGCCTCAATCCAGTCGACTCAATTAGTCCATGACCCAGCGGGAGATGGGAGAGAGCTAGGAAATACGCTGAAAAGACAGTATACAGAAGAATCAGAAGAGACAGAAGAGAAAGAAAAAACAGAGAAAGTGCATGATCTAACGGATACTTCCAAACTAGAAAATACCCCTCAGCTTACAACAGAGGAGTGGGAGAGGTTAGTAGCATCATACTCCCCAGTAATACCTCAGGATGAAATCAGCAAACGAGAACCCGATACAATTCCAAACACAGAAGAGCTTTCAAAAGGACCGGAAATACTATGGTCATCCCTGCTAAACACGTTACAGTTATCAATAAAGGCCATGCAGTACCATTCGGATAAAATGGATATACAATTATCCCTCTTAAACTTCCTAGCCATACATGTAGCCAATATCGATAACAAGCTGTCAGACCTGAATGGCATGATCAAGAGGGTCCAAGCAGAAATAAAAATAACGCAGCCAAGTTGTGCCTGCTACACAATTGTGGACAAACTCACAACGATTCCACTATTACTGGGGGGAATCCTGTCCGATTTAAAAAAGACAACTAACAGCGCAAAAGATGAAGTAGACGCAGGCATGGCGAACGTGTCAACAAAGCCACATTTCAGCCAGTCAAGAGAACAGCCTGAGAGCTTAAATCTGCTGAACACTGCGCATGATCCCCCCAGTAGTCTCAGCAGCAATAAAAGAGATACAAACGGCATGGACATAAGACCATTCCAACCACCAGGTGGTAGTGGGCAGCTAACAAAAGAGACACGGAACCTACCCAACACACCAAATTTTAAAACCAAGAATGGGCATACAAGCAGGGGTGAGCCAAACAGCCCAAATACCTCGGAGAAAAATAAAGACGAAACCTACGCCGCAGTTGCAGGGTTATCCACAAAGATGCCTGCTGAAATACAGCAAAAGGATTGCTTTGAGCCATCGAATACACAGCCCAGCCATACGCTGAGGCAACAGGGGAAGGTTCCAGAAATCATCAACCACCAAAGCCCTTATGACAAAAGCATGGGGAACGAAAGCCCGGAAAATCTTAGGGAACAAAATAAAAGAGGGCGAAAACAAAAAAGCAAAGGGAGAAAAAAGACCAGTAACATAAAAGCATTCTTTAAAGTGATAAACCCGACTGCAGAAGAAGAAGATGAAGCAGAAACAGTGACCACAATAACATCACCGACCAAGGAGACTGTACAAACTACACAAAGCCAGAATTTCAACCATACAGGCAAAGGCACAAACAGCAAGCGCCAAACAGAAACCATTCACCGAAAAACTAAGCCCAGCAATGGGATAGAGAGGGCAGACAGCACTGATCCCCCAGAAATCCAAAGGCTTAGAACATCGCTAGTTGGCATCGAGGGAGCCCCCTGATAAAGGGCCCTATGTTGGCAGAAGACACAGAGGAATTAGATGTGCGAGTAGAAGAGCCACTACTCGGAAAGAGAGCTGACTGGATACAGGTCAAACTAGCCACAGAAGAACCTAAACAACGGGATCACAGGCAGCAGGGAGCCTAAAGTGGCATAATTTTACTCATTCCGGAGTACAAGTCAAGAGGCAGAGGGGATATTCTCAACCGAGGCAACATTTTACGCATACTATCCATTATCAGAAACCTGACGGATATAGGTACAAATGACCTAGAATCTGTGGAGTTTGCACACTATAACTACCTGTCAGATCAAGTGGTCACTAAAACAACATGGGCCACGCAGGAAACAGCCGAAAGAATCATGGAGATGGAACCGTGCTTTCAAGCATGGGGGATACGCCTAAAAAGACAGGAAAAATAGGGTATCCAGAAACACTATGTCAGGCACAAAAAGAGAGATATACTAGTAGCTTCCTAAACAAACAAAAAACAGTGAAAATGGAAAGTGTCCTGAAGGGGGCCCGAAGCTCATCAATCTCACAGATGGACACCAACTCATTGAGCCCAAGGCAAACCCAAGGATCACTTGGACAAAATGACTGGAATTGGATAGCAAGTACCATTAACATAAGGGCCTTGAAGACATGATAAAATACGCAACAAAAGACTGCAACAAAACATCAATTAAGAATATGTTCGTGGAACATAAATGGTCTAGGGAACAAAGCAGATGATACTCAGCTTTTACTTTACCTCCAAAAATTTGACATAATTGCCCTTCAGGAGACTTGGGCAGATCAACCGCATCAAATACAGGGCTTTAAAGCATATCATCTACCAGCTATAAGAAATGCCAAATACAGCCACTTAAAAGGACGCCAAACAATATATACTTCAATAAAGAGTATTAATGATATAAAGAACAAAGAAGCCAAACAGTCAGGTAACAATAGCATAAAAACATTAGAGCTGGATTTAGGGGGAAAAGAACAAAACCAAAAGCTAATACTGCTTAATGTATAGCTACACCCTCGTGAGAAAAAAGCTGGGATGAAACTACTGATTGCAGAAGTGATAAAAAACACTGTCAGAGGAGCTAACATCTAACCTCATAGTAACAGGGGACTTCAACATGTATCTTGGAGGGCCCCAGACAAGGGATTCACTTCTGGAAATGCAGTTTTTAGCATGGGGCATAACACAACAGGAGGCAAGCAAATGGGGGAAACAAAACAGGCTGGCAAGAGACAGTTTAGAGGATTTAGAACATCTTAATCTTGTAGCTCTAAACGGCCGTTTCACAAACGACAGTCCCTCGGCAGCCACTTTTCATAATTCGACTGTAAGCTCAACTATAGACTTCACATTTTCATCTCTACAATTTTTCGGCAAAGTGTTGGATTTCCGAATAGTCAGCTAGTGACCACTTACCGCAAGAGATCACCCTCAACATCTATGGGGTAGCGGTAACCTTGCCAACAGTAAACATGGGATCTTCACTTTCGGTCATACAAAAAAGAATGAAATGCAATGCGCATAACCTGAAAGGCTTCGAGAAGGAAGTGAAAAATCTGTGGGAAAAAAGTACTGCGACTCGGATAGACAACTTACGTCGATGGGAGCTATTCACCAGCAGCCTTGGGACTGCACAAACAAGGAAAAAAAAGGCCCACACAACAACGGAAGACCAAAACCAAAAAAGCCGCATAAAGTGTTCACATACCATGGAAGGTCATGACAAGCTAATAAAACAAAACACCAATCTAAACCACCCTAAGAGAAACATTAACAAATTACTGCGGCAATTACACCAAGATGGTCCGGACAACGCCGCGCAAAGAGATCTGCAAAAATTAAAATCCGTAAAAAAGAAATTAATTTGGGACTTAAAAAGGTAAGCAGAGGAAGAGCTATGGGCTAAGCTGCTCCACAACGCAAAAGGAAATAACACCAGCGGAAGATTCTGGAAAATGGTGAACAACCTCCAGAACCCAAGAAGACCCAGCATTAATTCCCACCTTACGGAAGAAGCTTGGTCCGGTTACCTTTTGCTTCACTTTAACACAACACCAAAGAAATCCATAACGAGGCTAGCAGAACCCGATAGTAAAAGCCTAGATTGTGCACTACTAACGGAGACAACTACTTTGGCTTTCACAGAAAAACAAATCATAAGTAGGATAATGAAAGGAAAGACAGAGGGGGCACTGGGTCCCAACGGAATCCCCCCAATCTTGAACAAACGACACCCAGAATACTGGGCAGCGGCGTTATCACCACTGTATAAACAGATTTCAGAAACTGAAATAATCTCTGACTCATGGAAAGGCTCAATAATAGCTCCAATACACAAGAAAGGCAGCATAAACGTTCCAAAAAACTACAGATTTGTTGCCTTAATCGATAATGAGGCCAAATATTATGCCGGCCTCTTACTAGAGGAGCTAATGGATTCGGCAAACGAAAATACTGTGATCCCCATCACCCAGACAGGCTTTCGGAAAAAACCTGGGAACAACAACAAATATTCTGGCTTTAACACTCCTAATAGATGCTGTCAAACTCGCCAACCTGCCTCTTTATGTATGTTTCATCGATTTCACTTCAGCTTTCGATAACATCAACAGAAATCTATTATGGGAGAAGCTGGCCAATAGAAAAATACCATCAACCCTACTATCACAATTGATGTTACTACATACGGACACGTGGGTACAAATTAAGTTGGGATCAGGCAACTGCCTGTCAAGGAAAATAGACGCTTAAGGGTCTTAAACAAGGGTGCGTACTAGCCCCGACCCTTTTCAACATCTTTATGTCGGATCTCTCACTGAAGCTAGACGAAAGTAACCCTCATGCCCCGAACTTAGGAGGACTAAATCTTTCGAACTTGATGTATGCAGACAATATTGTGCTTATTAGCCGCACGCCGATAGGGCTATAACACCTAATTGACACAACATACAATTATTCGGCAACGAACGGCCTCGGCATAAACCTCTCAAAAACAAAAGCCATGAGAATAAACGCGACGACTTCTACACCCAAGTTTTTCTGGCAAATGGGAGGACTAACACTGGAAGCTGTAGATGAATACAAATATCTGGGTGTAATTGTTGATAGAAAAGGGACATTTCAACCACAGAAAGAAGCAATAATAAGGAGAGGAATCACAATATCGGTCGCACTGAGGAACCTTAAAACGAAAGCAGCTGGCCGTAGCTTTACCCCACTACTACAAGTGATCCAAGCAAAACTAATACCGGCCATCACCTACGGAAGCGAATGCCTCCGAGGGAGGGATGCACAGATATTGGATAACACAACAGCCAGGGCAATGCAAATGATATTTAACCTGCCTAAGTATACCTCGCAGGCACAAATAAGGCTTGAATTTGGCCTGAGGAATCAAAGAATAGAAAGAATGGGCGCCTACGCCAAAAGTTGGCATAAAACATAGGGAGCCGAAGTCTCAAGCTTGGATCACCATCTCTGGAAGGAGTTAGAAAGGAAAAATAAGAGTGCAGCTGCAAACTATTTAAAGCATTCAATAGACTCCTTGGAACTACAAGATGCCTGGAAGAGCATTGGATCTCATAATACGTTCAAGCAACTAGTAAATAAATCTGTAAGGATTATTTTGCTAGTAGAGGACAAAGCAATACTAGCCAACAGGGCTCACAGCTGGACCGTCATTCAAAACAATACCAGCAGCTCCTGCCAAAGCTACCTAGGAGTCGGCCATACACGAACCACAAAGGAGAAGTTTATACGATTACGGCTGGGTATTCTTCCATCACAAAACCATCTCCCCCGTGGAAACGGCCCCAAACGATAACAAATTGCCGTTTAGATGGGGACCCAAAAGAGGATATCCTTCACCTAATATGCATTTGCAAAGGACTGGAAAAGGAGCGCAGATATCATTTAAAACCAACCCTAAAGAAACTGGGAATAAGAACATGCCGGCAGGCGGTCAAAGCATGCTTCGATGGCAAAAACATCCAATTACCAAGCCACCTTGTCAAATTTCTGGAAAAAGCGGAAACAAAGCAGAATGCCAGAAGGGAGAGACTGGACGAAACAAACTCATACGGCATTTAAGCCCAACTGCCCCACTCGGAAACGACAAGGAACAACCACCTAAACGTTAAAACCTTGCATATGCAAATAATTTCGGACTCTTCTAACCTTTACGCTGGCACGAAGGGGGCTCAAGAAATCGGCATTCATCATTAAATAATATAAGCTGCACGTCTAGACATTCTGGCTGCACCCATCCCAATTACAAAATATTAAATGCCTCCCTTTTTAAACGAGTATATTCACTACTGTAATTAAGGATCGGCCACAAAGTTACAAAACCGCAGAAGCTGTTTGCAACCAACGATCTATCTTTTGACTGTCACGCCCACCTGACGGTGCTGCTCAAAACTGCTCCAAGAACCAGCAGTTGCACGGAGTTGAACATAGACACTTTGGGTCTCATAACGATTCATTCTTACCTGAATTTATGGAAAGCGCTAACGATGCCTAATTTTTAGAATGCACTTTTTAGTCTCATGAAATGTTTCTAATGTTTTACAGCAATTTTAACCAAATTCATTTATAAAAAGGGTTGTACTAGATAAAATTGTATTTTAAGTTCGTTTATATGCCTAAGCTCATGTAGCTGATTGCAATGGTTTTAATTAACCGAGCAATAAAGAATTACTTACTTACTTACTTAATACTGATATATCATGTAAAATTGTTAGGGTAGCTGATTTTGGCAAAGGTATTTTTCAACTTCTGATGACTTAGCCCATGCCTCTTCCTAGTACGTATGCAGTACTGGGAATTCTCATACTATATGAAATGCAAGCTATGCTGTGGAAGAGCACTTCCAGCAATTGCCATCCTCAAGGAGACCACTCTTTTTTTTGTTTTATTGTTGACCATTAACAACTATACAATATCTTCAAATACAAGAATTTGCATTTGGATTCTCATAGAACCTTATCATGCGCTTGCAGTAATGCTTCTCAATTCTCAGGAGTATAATCTAAATGTAGCACAGCTTGCCAATACAGGCTAGAGGTTGTTAGATTTGTGGTTGAAAATAGATTAGTAATAAGAACACTATATACATCCGACAATACACATTTGTATAATCCAGACAGTTCTAGGTACTGTAGGATGGGTAATATCTGAACAGCAAAGAGTAGGATCTATACTCTGGAAACAATAAATTAATTGTTGCTATTTCCAGGAGTCATAAGGTCTCAAATCATAATCTTATCCTAGGATCTTAAATAGTGTTAGGCCTACTCTCTTGTAGCACTTCTTCAAGGCAATATGAACAATTATCATACCTATTGAGACATATTCTTGATTTGGCACCAATTTGGATCCCTTTAATATGCCATATATAAAGCGTATAAGGAAAGTGAGGGCAGGAGGACGTTCATTCTCATATCTGGCAGCTAAGAAGTGGAACAAACTACCTCAAGACCTATGCCTCATGAATGACTAGCTTTTAGAAAAAAACGTAAAACTCTTCAGTTCCCCAAGGCCTAACATCTGATAGATCTACTGCTCCCACCGGCAGCCCTACGACGAAATCTCGCTACATAGCGCCGTGATATCCCTCGGGATGAATGCTACGCTTTATAAATAAATAAATAAATTAACAAATAAATAAATATGTGCTTTGACATGAAGAAGGGGTGTAACTCTAAGATCTTATGGGCCTATCTCCATACAAAGTACATAGCTGTAATGATAAGGCTTCATGAGAGCAGGGCATCTGAAATGTTGGTGTAAATATGAAGCATCTTCACAATATCTAGAAGGCTCCTCTCCAGTTCTTCCCAAAGAGGCACAGAGTCTGGTTGTTACAGATAGCATGATAATTGTGATAACTGAAACACCAGACAATATGAGGTCATGTGGGGTAATCTAAGCCCATTTGTTGTAGTAAAAGTCAAAACTCTGACAGCTTCATTCTGGGCATGCAGTCGCTCCAGAGGTATGTCCTTATATTTGCGTTTATCTGAGATAGGAGCTTCTTAAGGATGGCAATAGGACACATGCTCAAAAATAATGTAACCTTGGTGCTATGGTCATTTTTATCATTTCAACTTTCCCCATAGTGATAGGTCTAGGTTCGACCATTTTTGTTTTCAAGGGCAGTCTTATCTATAAGTGGCAGTACGTTGTCCTCCACCATCTTAATGAATCCTTGCTTAGTACGAAAGTATTTACGTCCTTCAGGGGTCCAATTCACGTGAAATCCCTCAATACATGGAGCAGTAGTGGAATTTGTCATAGGGAAAGTCTCACATTTTCCCTAGAATATTTTGTAACCAAAGAAGCTTGAGTAGTTTTGAAATATGTTGACACTGGTAAAGATACACTTGGTGTGGTTAAAGTGTGTGAAACATTGTCCACGCAGAAAAAAGATTTTATCAGTCCAATGATGGTTCCAATTCCAGACACCAATTAGGAATGACTCAAGGCTGCTAAAAGGAGTTTGATGGCAAGGTGAATCAATAAAGGCTATAGCAGGCATTCCTGTTTGGTACTTCTAATGTTGAAAAGAAAAAAAAAAACAGCAGTTGAAACCCACAGTAGGTGAAGAGTAAAGCCACTGAACCTTTGCTATGCAATCCTTTCCCAGTCTTATTCATCTCATCAATCTAAACAGGCACTCCACTTCACCTTATTGAAGGCCTTTTCAGCATCTAACAGCCAAGGCTTTGATCGAGTGGTCCTTGATCTACCAGAGGAGTTGTGTTTAAAAGTACAGGTGGTTCCTTGAAGAAATGCCAGATACGAATCCAACGTGTGATTTATGAATTAGCAAGGGTATTACTTTCCCCAATCTAATGGCTAAGATGTTTGCCAGGATTTTAAGATCAATGTTAAGTAAGGAAATGGGACATAGCTTCTAGGACTCCAGGAGATATTTTGCTTCTTTGGGGCGAGGGATAATGGTGGCTTTGTTAGGAATGGCTGCAAAAGAACTCGAAGTGTAAGCTTCCTTGAAGACTGTATGTAAAAGAGGTAAGATAAGATGTTTACCAGTTTTATAGAATTCTCCAGGGAAGTCATCTTCTGCTATTTACTTACAGGTGGTCAAGCTCTCAATAGTCTCCACTACCTCGTCTTCTATGATTTCACCATCTAACAGCTTTCTACCTTCCTATAATAAACCAGGTAATGTATGGTGCTTAGAAATAATTATTCGGCATCCCTATCAGTAGCACGGTAGGCTCTGTAAAGGCTGGCATAGAAGGTAACACACCTATTAGTCATTTCTGGTGGGCGTACTAATATGTCACAATTTTTGGTTCTCACATCATCCGCTATGACCAGTTGTGATTCCTGTTGTCTGAGTGGTGAAGCCAATAAACAGTCCGGTTTCTCACCCTTCTCACATCTTCTCTGTTTAAATTTGACCAAAATTCTTCGTGCTGTTTGATAGGGCAAGGATCGATTACCACGTGAGCTGTTATATGTCTTCAATATTATTTTCCAGCTCATTTTGTTGGCCAGCCTGCTTGCGCCTATAAATGGCAGAATCCCTAATTGGAAGCCTTCCCAAAGGCCTTTACCATTTGTGCTGAGGTTATTTACCCCTCATTTGCTGATAGATAGACCTGTATGCGTTATGTAAGTTAATCTTTTTCTTGTGCGCATCTGCATGTCATTGCTCTCATCTGCCATCAGGTGGGTGGAGGGACAATCCATTTCAAATCAAGGCCTCAAGTCACAGGGTAGTGATCAGCAACACCTCCTGTGAGGATGTTACAACTGTTAACACATTGCAGTAGTCAATGAAGTAGGAGGAAATAATCAATACGTGATAAATTGTTATGTGGGCAAGAATGGAAAGTAAAGTCTTTATCTATGGGATTAAGGAGGCTCTAAAGGTCAGTTAACTTTTGATCATCAAAGCGATCTCCATTGTGTTGTGCATCGGGTGTCTGGCCTATCTAAATGTTGAGTTTAATACTAAATTGCAACGCTCCCCTAAAAAGACTGGTGTTTGCTACATATCATCAAAATATGGAATGGTTTTGTTCAGAAAATCTAATTTAGGTTAAGTCAAGGAATATGCAGACCCAAGCGTAATTAATGCTAATGTGAATTTATTTATTTACAAAATGCAAAATACAACATGGAGAACTTAAATAAAAAAGTAAGTGTTGTAAATGAAAACAATTGCAGTAAGCAACCATAGGCCTATAATATAGTAATGAAGCATGTATTATTGTATTATTGTTAAGTTAACATTGCTGAAGTTGCTGTGATTAAATGTGAAGGCCCGTTAGCACTTGTTTTTAACCTTTAAACAACAGTTGTGCAAGGTGTTTTCCTTCTCTCTGCTGCAGTCATTGCAATTTCAGAAGCTACTGTTTATTAGTTAATGAATAGACTTTTGTCGCATTAGATGATTGATAGTGAAGTTCTCACAGCAAAAGACGTAGATGACAGGGAGGATGATTCATGGGAACAAGATTTGGGAAACATGAAAGGATGTGCCGCAACATTCAGCGACACATGTTTAAAAAACGATCGCACTCTAGTGAGAAGATGGTGATTACACCTGTTCCCAGGAGCGTGCTGAAGCCTTATTCGTCAACATGGAGAAGAAAGAATATTAATATTGCAATATAGAAAATGTGTGTTTATATTAGTGAGTGTTCCTAGCTTAGGGTCACAATTTCTTTTCACAGAGCGCATTAGAAATGCCACCTTTGCCCAATTCTCTGAGAGGAGACTGTACTGTGTTTTCTTGGACATCTCTTTATGAGAAGTTTTATTATTTCTTGATCGGAAGTTACTAAATCTGATAATGCTTTCCAGCTTATTCCATTTCAGCTTTTTTTTTTTGATTTCAAAAGAATTTATTATTTTAAGGGAGTAAAAACAAGCATAGAATACAATCAAGAATGATACAAATGATATCAGCTAAAAGACATTCAACCTGGTAAAATGAGAGTTAAAACTAAAAAAAAACACCTTACAAAGTTCATTAATCTGGAAGTATCAGAGGAATGCATTGAATAAGGAAGAATCAATGGATAATCAGGAGCCGTGTTTATCAAAAGTATCATCATCATATAAATAATCAGGAGCCGTGTTTATCAAAAGTATCATCATCATATAAATTCCATTTCAGCTTTAAACCTCTTACATCTCAGATGAAAACAAAGATCCAATGTGGGGTTCATGGTGATGAGTAAGTGACAGGTTGATCCCCGTGTTCAGCATTACCTTAACAAATATTTTCAGCCTAATTAAAATATCACACCCCTTTGCATCAGAGGTGTAACACAGGCCCCCGCAGCCCCTGCAGTGTGGGGGGGGCCGAGCTGCAGGGAGCCCTGTCAGCACGGTACTCTGGCCTGCCCTCTCCTGATTAAATCTGGAGCAGGCCCCTCCTTGTACATTGAAGGGGGGCCCCCCGCAAGTTTCTTTACGCCACTGCTCTGCACCTGGATATGCTTTAAGAATCTTATGTGAGAGCTGTTTGTTTATGAGGATTGCAACTCCACATTTCTAGGAGCAGCTTTGGGAGCCCTTCAGGTTTCTTTGTTCACTCACTGTTCTGAGGCTCCTGCCTACTTTACCCACCCTGTCTCTTTTCAGTTTTTGTTATTCTACCACTGAATGGTGCATTTCCCGTATAAAGGCAATATCTGTTAGTTTAGTGCGAAGGTAGTATAACACCTTTATCCCATTTTATATAGTTTATTTATTATGATAAATTATTAACAATTTAAGAAAATAGGTTTACTGCTCTCGGCTGATCCTGATATGGTGATTCATTTACAAAAGATATAACCTGGGTCATTTCTATACTTTGATAGTCTATGAAAATGACTGATTGGGACAAATACAGTGTTCAGGGCCTAGTGTCTCAGCGGCAATCAGATAGGGCAGGGAGGTACAAGAATAGCAAGTGGGAATGGCACTATAAGGCGCTTCAAATCCGAAAAGCCAAAAAAAGAAAAATGAGGAGAAAGGGGGATAACAAATATAAAAAGGATATTTGGACTCAAATAGCCACAGGGAGCTGTCTACAGTAGTACTGGAGCGTTGCTCCTGTGATGCAGGCTCACCTGCGATTAGTTCTGAGAAGTGTCTCAACAGAGGAAACACAAGAAGGGAGAGTGAAGCTATAGTAAACTAGGGGCTAAAACGAGGAAGCAATTATTAATCTTTATATGTTTGTAAAGGGGCTTCACAAGAGGGTGAAACATAGGGCCAAAACCTCCCAGGATATCCTTATAATGAGAATAAATACAGTGGACATACACCAGGCAAGATAGCATGTATAAGGGATGATATCATAGTGTCACTTCAACAAAGAAACCATTGCCTTAACCAGGACAACATCGGCACATATGCAGTCATCAAAAGAGCAAAACTATCATTATAGCTCAAAACAATACATGTATAATCCTATAAGACAAGGGGCGGCACTCAGGTTGGTCAGGCAATTTATGCAGTCCCCATAAGATTCACATTATATGCTCGCACATGCATTGCTACTTATCAGCCGGTGGCAGCTAGTGGACTCCTTTATCATTTGATTTCTAAGGAGGGGGGTCTAGATTCTCTCAGTCCTCGAGTTGTGAACACTATGGCAACTCCCCTTCAGATGTTCTACTTCCATCAGTTTATCCTTTCAGATTTTACTGTTTCCTTTCTTTGCCTTTTCATACTCTTCTACAACCTTCATATAAAGGGTGAAGTTTTAGATATGCTTAGAAATGCTAGAAATGTCTGCACCATATGCAGCTGCCCTTCAGAGTTGTTTACACAATCAAAATATACTTTATCATTTTTATAAGGAACTTTGCGCCATTGCTATCAAGTCAGAGGTCACATGGCTTTGCAGCACAAGCCTCATTCTGTGGCAACAGTAGGGAGAAGTGGTCTTTAGCCGGTCGCTGTTTATGTTCCAGACTCAAACAACCTGCAATAGGAAATAGCCAGCTTGCTATTTCATAACAAAAGCAGATATGCTTTGTTGACCATGTCTGGAACTCGACTATAGGCTTGCTATTTATTGCTCTATCCAAATGTTAGCATAGTGCTTAGAAGGAGCTTGAGGGTGTTAGGACAAAACAAAATCAATACCAATGTTAGAGTTTGACTTGAAGTTTTCATTTTCCATGACAAGTTTCATTGAATTACTTTTCCTATTCTGTGTGGTTACCATTCATATTTTATGGACTCGGTTAGGATTAAAAAAAAAAAAACGTTTTAAAATACTTGTCCGGTTTCTTAGTGTGATCCTTGTGTGTGGTATTCATTAACAAAAGAGGTTTTGGAGTTCCATTTTGATCCTGAAATGTTTTGTGGGATTGATTGTTATCAGAAAACATTTCCTACACAGTATTAGGTAGTTGGCTCCGTATGGGTTGCAGCCTAAATGCATGTCTATTCTGTATTGGTATATTGACTATGTCCTTGCACCATAAGGTTAGAAATCTTACCCCTGCGACTCTGGTAGTGGGGTGTACCGACAGAGAAAGTATTACATGGAGAGGGTAGTCAGAATCTGGCGGAGTCCGCCCCATCTGACGCTCCCTTAAGTTTACTGGGTGGTTCGCTGTCCTGACTGTTCTGGGGGGGGAGTCCCATAAGTAGAGGGTTGGGGCACTGCTGATTGGACCATATCAATGTTATCCAAAGAATGTAACTGATCTTCCAGGGTTTCTAGATCATGATATTCAGTTGTTGGCTCCAGGAGCCCATACTTCGTTCTTGCGTTTCAAGGTTTTGGCATCAGAGCAAAAACTTTCCTTATTCAGAAATCTGCAGAGAAATTACTGGTGTTCTCTTCAAATAGTAAAGGACTCTCTTATTTTTGTGGTTTGTACGATTATACTCACATAATAATATCTAATTAGGCAGCTATGATTCTATTGGGATCTGCAGTTAGTGACTTTGATGCAGTGTGGCCTTAGAAGTTCCAGAAGTTCATTATAATGGAGGTAGAGCGCATGTGGTATCCAAGTCAGTCAGGAAAAATATTTCACCATCTCTCCACTTTCTCCAGTATTCCATTCACTTCAATTCAATTCAATTCAATAATCTTTATTCAGATATAAGACGTCCATGAAAGCACAGGTCAAAGATACCAGCAACAATACAATTTTTGCTAAAACCCCAATATAAATACAATAGATAAAAAGGAGATTATCAGGTTACAAGGACTTCAATTATGAGTATATATTAAAAAGAAGGTTTGTACAAAACAACAGTATCATAGAAAAATTTTAAACGGGCAGGTAGCAGCATAATAATGTTGAACACTTTCAGAGGTTCGAAAAACAGATAGCAGCAGATTACGATAAAGTGCAATTGATTGTAAACAATTTTAGCAACATAATATAAAGTGCAATTAAATTTGATCTTTTAGGGTAGTCCAATCTACAGGTAACTCTTTCGTTTAGTGTTCCCTACTATAAGATGTAAGCAGGTTCATACAGTAAAGACAGTGTTGTGTGTTCAGAAACACTAAAATGCGTTTACAAAGTGCTCATAGAAGAACGTGAATGGACAGCTACTCTCAGAAAGGAGCTGACACGGAAGATCAAGTCGTCCCTCTCAAGTCTGAGAATTTCCAAGTAGGCTGATCTATAATTAATGTTTGAAATTGCCTTAAAATAGGGTATCAAGTATTCTTTTGTGTATTTTTGATAAAAGTTACAAAAAAATAAAAAATGTAACATCGTTTGATTTCTATGAGTGCCACAGGGACAGGGCATTTGACAGGGCATTTGATTACTATTAAATCCCAAAGGAAAGCAAAGTGAATATTTTGAGGTGCCGTCCCTGAGGCGAAAGAGCAGGCTTCTCTCCCAACGACTTGTAGTCTTCAGAAGATATTTAGATGGCATATGGGTTAGGGGTTAGGGGGCTGTCAGCCTCCACTAGCGACATATACCCAGCGACTGATGATTTTGAGAGTTCTGTGGCGTATCTTGCATTTTTGTATGATTCATATAGTGCGTCCATGAGGACCTTTTTATTTATTCCCTCCTGGCCCAAAGGATTCAAAAAGACATGCTCCAGATTCACGCTACTTAAACTTTTTCTAACTGCGGAAAGCCAGGGTATGCTCCCTCCCTTGTCGCAATTAAGGCAGTCTGCTATAATCTCCCTTGTCAAGGTTGCTGCCGGGTTTTGCCAAACTTTTAGCCAAAATATAGCTGGGTGGGACCTAATGAAATCTTCTATATAAAAAAAAAGTAATTCCTTATGTCACACAAAGTTTGGTGAGGAAATTTGGGCCCCTAGGAGTTTGACAGACTCTATTTTCCTCTCTCTGGATTCCACTACAGTTTATAAAACCCCAAACTTCTGCGCCATATGTGGCAGTGGGGATACACTGTGTTTTATAAATTTTAGTTTTAGATAAAACTACCTCTGCATGTTTAGGTTGGGGAAGACTCAAGATCGAGTTTGTCACTTTTATAAATTTACTTCTGTTATGGGCAGCATGAGCCGCCCAAGATCCGGTGTCAGAGAATACTAATCCCAGATATGGGAAAGTGCGTGTGCACATAAGGGGCCGATTACGATCCTGGAAAAACCCGGTACAAACAGTGGGTTGGAGCGTTTTCTCCGTCCGACTCGTACCGGGTTGTAAAACTTTACAAACATGCAATTACGATTCGTACGGAAACACCATTTCCGTACGAATCGGAAAAAAGACCAACCGACAGAAAAATACATACAAATGTGATCCGGGACACCGCGGACGTGACGTCCGGACGGAGTTAGGCATGTTTTTACATACCAGCAATTACGATTCGCACCGACTGCAGTCCGGATGGGAATATTTTTACAGCACCCAAAAAGTGCCGGAAAAGCTAAGTACGCGGCGATGTGAGCTGATTAGGGGGCCCGGTACGTGCCGTACCCCCCCGCCCCCGTATGTACGGAGCATACCCCCCAGCCCCCCGTATGTACGGGGTGTACCCCTGTACCCCCCAGCCCCCCGTATGTACGGGGCGTACCCTTGTACCTCCCAGCCCCCCGTATGTACAGTGCGGACCCCCAGGGGGTATGCTCCGTACATACGGGGGGCTAGGGGGTACAGGGGTACACCCCGTACATACGGGGGGCTGGGGGGTACGCTCCGTACATACGGGGGGCTGGGGGGTACAGGGGTACGCCCCGTACATACGGGGGGCTGGGGGGTACAGGGGTACACCCCGTACATAAGGGGGGCTGGGGGGTACGCTCCATACATACGGGGGCTGGGGGGTACAGGGGTACACCCCGTACATACGGGGGGCTGGGGGGGGGGGTACGGCGCGTACCGTGTACTTGTTTGGACATCTCCATGGATGCTATGGGAGTTCGCTCCGGACGGTCTTTTTTCCATGCAGTTGTACAATCGGACGGATGGGACGGATCGTAATTGCGCATTGGGACTTCAGTTTTCCCATTTGTACGTAAAAATGTCCGGGGACGTGTCGGAGACTTTTCCCGACCCGAGGACGTGTGGGGGAATTTTCCCAATGCGATTCGTATGGACTTTTTCCCATACGAATCGTGCTTGGCAGTTTGTACGGCGCTTTTACCATTTGTACGGAAAAAAGTCCAGATTCAATTGGGTTGGGGAAATTTTTTCCAGGATCCTAATCGGCACCTAAGTGTTCAGGACCTGAGGTTATTGAATTAATACGATGTTTCTTTGGGCCACAGGTCATTATAAAAGATTTCTTAAAATTGTTCAAAAGATCTAAATTTGCAATAAAAACTACAAAACCCCTGACTAAAGTGCGTAGTGCGTTCGGGGTGCAGCCCATTAGGACCGCATCATCCGCATATAGTAGTGCGGGGAGTGCATTATCATTAATGATAGGTACGTCATTGGTAAATTCTGACAGTACATTATGTAGTTCATTTATGTATAGGATGAATAGAAGAGGGGCCAGTACACACCCCTGTCTGACCCCTCTTCCGATAATAATATCCCTTGAAATCTCCCCGTCATTACTAATCCTCACCTGTGCCTTCAAGTCTCTGTGCAAGTATGCTAAGAAATGAACCAATGTCTCATCCAACCCGTAGTTTAAACGGACCGACCACAGACGTGACCTATTGACAAAGTTGAAGGCTGAGGTAAGGTCCATGAAAGCCAGGTAAATAGGTGACTTCTGGGCTATTGTGTACTTGCCAATAATCAAGATTAAATTAAGGCACTGTTCCACTGTTCCTAGTTTACTTCTAAAACCCAGCTGACATCTGTTTAAAATAAGTTCCCTTTCAGCCCAAGACCTTATTTTGTTAAACAAAATCCTCCCGAGGATCTTCAAGGTATTGTCAATCAGGGAGATCGGTCTGTAGCAGCTAGGGTTGGATCAACCTCCTTTTTATAAAATGTGTACAATTGTGCTGGTAGACCAAGTGCTTGGGATAAAAGTGCTTGTTAAATTATTAAAACCATTGAGTAAAAGAGGTGCCCAAAAATCCGGTTTATATTTGATGAGGTCAATGGGAAGCCCATCTGGCCCCGGGGCCTTGTTGCTTAAGCTTTGGTTAATGGCATCCTCTACTTCTGACACTGATATTGAAATCCATGTTACAGAAAGATTGTTTAACAGAACCTCATTCTGGGGCGAGGCTGTGTACATTTTAGAAAAATGGGCTTCCCAAGCTTCGCTAGCTATGTTGCAGCTTAGGGGAGTGAGAGTTAGGCCCATAGATCTCATGTCTTTAACTGCTGTCCAGAGACCTTTTCCATCGTTAAGTGTAGTGGCACAGGCAAGGTTATCCCAACGTTTTTTTAGGAGCTCATCTTTACTTTGCCTGACTACTTTTTTATAATGGCACCGAAGAGATTTAACAAGAGTTGCATCCCTAGGTCTTGCTGTCAATGCTACCCAAAGTTCTCTATTTGCTCGCGAACAGGTACTGTTGAACCATCTAGGGTCCTGATTGATGTTTAATGCAGGTCTAGAGATTAATTGTTTAATGCCACCCCACAGATGATTAACTGCCTTGATAATCTCTGGGTTGGGGTCGCTGAATGACAGGCAGGTCTCGATGAGCAATGGGTGGGATTTTATCATGTTAGAAAATAAAATATTATTATCAATAACTTTACAGATTACTCTTAATTTGTCAGTTGAAGCCGCTAAATTACTTTCCTCAGGCTCTTTAACAAGGCTTGGTCTAGGGGCAAATCTAATTGTTGGTAAAATTGGATCATGATCGCCCTGTACATGAGACTTCTGCCTTTAATAAAAGATCTTCCAGAGAGGCAGATATAAAGACATAATCAATAATTGAGGCACAACCATGACCCCTATATGTGGGTATTAAGCAAATATTATCTTGGCACGCATCTGTCATTTCCATCACATTGAGTAAATTACAAGTAGACAAGTGATCTGACAGTTCCATCCCTCTTTTACATGCAAGCTCATGAACCATAAATGTGGTAGCTATTCCATTTTCTCTTGAGAGTCTAGCATTAAAGTCACCACCAAGGCAAATTCCAGCCAATTTATGGTGCAGGTTCTGATTTTGTAAATTAGCAATAAAATGAAACAAATTAATACAATTCATATTAGGAAGGGTTACAAAATCATTATTATAAAAATTAATCAAGCAAATTGAAGTTCCCCGTGTATAAATCAAGGCTTGAAAATTGTCATTATTTGTGGGAAGGGACTTTACAATACCATCTGATTAAATTTTAATCCAAATTGAAAGGCCACCAGAGGGGCGACCTACTTTGGGGGGTGTACGATATTAATAAAACAAGCAAAGCCTTCTAAGAATAAATCCCTCGTACTCCATGTTTCTTGGAACATTAGTATATCATATTTTTGGACTATGTTAACCCAGTCTATGGAGCTTAGCTTGGAGGCCAGGCCTGCAACATTCCAACTGAGCACCTGCAAGTTTAGATCATTTAGATCGTGTGATTTTGGGGGTAACGATCTCCAAAGAATCGGACAAGGAACCATTTATGGCAGGTGCAACTGGTATTGGAGTAAGTGGCAGTCAATCCAGGCTGTCTAACCCTGACAAGGCAGAAAATCTGTTGTACATAGTGTGTGGAGGGATGGTAAAGGTAGTTGACCCCGGGGTTGGCTTGTAGAAAAAACCCTGGAGCAATGACCAGACAAGAGTTGGGCAGTTATTATTAAATTCCTGTGTCATCAATATTGATTTTACCAGTGACGATCGTCTAAAGTTAATGACAACACAGTCTCCGTTAATGTCCTTTTTGATGGTCCGACCCAACCAACCCTACGCACCATTATGATCTCGCCGATAATTGCCACCCTAAAGCCTTTATGTTTAACCAACCAATCAGCGCTTTTGTTTCAAAGTTGGTCCCAGGTCTCATTTAGATTTTTTCTTAGGGGGGGGATGCCTGCTAGAACTAGGACATAGGAACATGCTGCAGTTGGTAAGTTGAGAATATCGCCCCTAGACTCTACAGATGACCCGGTATCATTGTTTTCTGAGGTGGAGATAGCACTCAGATTGTCACGCCTCAAGAGGGTGAAGTTTGTGGGATTGGTGGCAGCGGCACAATTGGCTGAGTGGGTATTAGGATATGAGCTGTTAGTGTAGTCAGTATGCCCTATACATAATGGGAAATTTCCACTGGGCATAGGTATAGGTTGAGACGGCAAGCTATCTTTGGTATTACTGCATATTGCACTGCCATCTATAAAAAGGGGGATTGTAAAATTCTGAGTTTGCCGTTGAGCATTTAAGTTCTCCCCGCCAAAAGGCTTAGGGTTCAAAACCCCCCCAAGTTGGTTATAGGTTTGGATGTACTAGTGTGTGTGTTTGATTTGTTTATCAATTACTCCAAGCGGTCCAAAGCGCGTTAAAGTTCTTGTCCACCAGGTCTCTCATACGCTCATATACTACGTCCGCTACGGTGTCAATTGAGATGTCACTAGGTCGGATATGAGTTGTAGGGGCTACATTATACTCAGTTTGCATGTGGATAGAATGAATTAATGTTTCTGAGATCAACAGTAGTATCTGTTATGGCATCAGTAGGTTTCACATTTGCTGAAGTTGCAGGGGCCACCGGGTTTTGGAACCATGAGCTTAGGGCTCTGTGTTGTTGTTGTTTTGAGCGTGGGGGTTGTTTCCTCTTAGAGCTGGTTGGTTTAGCTATAGTTCTTTTCCTTTTTGCCCCGGTAGTTTTGGGGTTTGGGGAAACATCTTTATTTGGGACAATGTCCTTGACATGACCCATGGCTCGATCATCCACAGGAACTTCGTTATCATTGTTACCCTGATTACTTTCTATGTCACAGCCACTTTTCTGGGTTGGTGAGTGTCTTGTGGTGGTAAGAATTACATTTGGTGATAGGGGAGGGCCAACACGATCCTCCTGGTCATCCCCTGCCATAGGGGTGGTTCAGGGTGCTACAAGTCCCAAGGATAGTCGCCTCTCTGTTAGCTCAATTTCCGTAGTGACAATGTTGACTGCTCTCTCTAACATGCTATCTATGGTGGTGGTGGAGCAGGAGTTTGGTGTGGTGGTGCGCTTCCCCATGTTGCAATGTTTTTTTTGCACTCACCTCGGCACAGCAAAACAGCTTGTTGTGAACCACCTCTCAGGGGGGTGGCCCCACCCAGCCTCCTCCAGCCTCTGACAGGTGCAGACAGGCCCACCCTTTGCCTGGGCACGCCCGCACGCGTCCTGCACCGTGGGAGTCCTGCGTGACTTTTCAAGCACCTCCTGGTGCGTCCTCGACTTTCTCGCGGCTTCCCTGCTGCGAAGCTCGCTGGGAGGTGTAGTCCCCTACCACCCAGCAACAATGGTGATGGCCGTGGGCTGCAGTGGCAGGTGCGCTGGCTCTCTGCTCTCCCGGACAAGTACAGGCAGGTATGGCCAGAAAGGACTTCTGCGCCGCGGGAGCCCTGTGCGACTTTTCAAGCACCTCCTGGCGTGTCCTCGACTTCCTCGCGGCGTCCCTGCCGCTAAGCACTCTGGGAGGTGTAGTCCCCCACCTCCCAGAAACAATGGTGATGGCCGTGGGCTGCAGTGGCATGCGCGCGGGCTCTCTGCTCTCCCGGGCAAATACAGGCAGGTACGGCCAGAAAGGACTCCAGTATTCCATAAACATGTACATTATCATGTCATTCAGTTGCAGAATAATTTAGGAATAATATTTAAAAATGCAACAGCCTACAAAGCGGACACTTCGTGACAGTATATTATTGAGAACTACTGGGAGTTTATCAAATAAATTTTATTTATGTCATATTATTAATACATTACATATAGATTTCAAATCATATTCATATGTTTCCGTTATTTTTCAACTCAAAACGAAAGGTCGGACATTTCTTTCTTGTTCCTTGTCAGGTGAGTTGGGGATTTCAACATAACACAAGTATTCAAATCTTTTTTGGTACATAGATTACATACAGAAAAACAAATTATACTGATGAGTAATCATGGCAGAATCTTGGGTGTATCCTACGCGCGTTTCGGCCGTGAAGCCTTCATCAGGATGCCATGTGTATATGCTTTTGTTATCCTAAACCGAATGGATATAAATCACAATCAACGATACAGTCCGCAAGTAGGTGCTATATATGCTTACTAAAGTCTATTTACAAATGATTAAAAGTGAAGGTTGTGTGCTCAAACTATCACACAATCCATTAAAACCAAGAGAAACCTATTAGTCCATACACTGTATACATTTTTTGTATAAAAATCTAATCGGCTCATACCTTATGGCCCCAACCACAGTGAAATTCTCTAAAGTAGTGATATTTGGAGATAGGGAGAAAAGTGTAGATAGAATGAGCAAAAGCTCGAATATAGTAACCTTATCTTTTTTATATATAGGGTAGAAGTCGTTGATGGAGATAAAGATCTCTCCACGAACCAACGGTGCAGCGAAGGAAATGGGGGATTTGAATACTAACAGACTTAGGGTGAATCAGAGAGAGATATTGGAACTCATACCTCGAAATAATGGAACTGTTCCCCAATGAAAAAGGAAATGCTGATGGTGTGTCGCCCGGTGGGGATGCAGCGATGATGGAATCAGATGCCCTGGACAAATAGAGTGATGCAATGAGCTAGCTATCAGGCAGATCAATTGGGTAAAGGTTATACTCAATTGAGCATGGTATATTACCTTATGGGTGTTGATTAGAATTTAGGTTCAGCTGTGCGTGTAACCATCAGAAGGCTGGTAGGTAATTCTAAATTGGAAGGGCTGCGGCTTCTGAGAGAGAGAAGCGTGGTGGTTACTCATATCGCAAGTTGGAACAATTGTTTATGCATGTGTGGCAAATGCCTGTAGATACGGATGATAATCGTGCAGGGGTAGTTACCTAGACAGGGGTCTTAAATGCAGGGCGATTCCTATTATTTACGATACAGTGTTGGCGTGCTACAGATGTGTTAATGATGCTGGAAGAAAAAGTTGTATGTTCGAAACTGTCTATTCAGACTGCGTTTGAAGATAGTACCATATGTGTGATAGTGGGGTGCTTACCTATAATGTTGCATGGGCAGCAAGAACGGGTGGGTCCTCAACGTACCGGTAGGATCTATGAAAATACAGGGATGGGGAAAGATGTGAGGGATTTGGTTATGCGAGCCGGGAGTAGTGGTGAGAATAAGCGCGCACGAGGAAAAGAGCAAGTAGGGCTGACGGAGCTAACGCAGCTGGCCAGCTGGCAAGTTGCTCGTTTAAATATACTGGTACAAACTTACGTTTTGGTGAGGCCCAAGGGTTTTTTTCTATGTGCTGGCACGTCTCGTATGTATCGACCGCAGAGCTGACTGGGTGAAGTAACCACGATGGTGTCTGCGGCCGCGGTTGTATTTATGTGGCGGCGGGTTTCACTTGGAAGGTTCCCGGGAGACCCGGAAGTAAATTGTAGATATTGGATCCGGTGGACGTGCGCGATCCTAACCTTGGTTAAAAATGTATCCTCCATCTTAAAGTGGAGGGAACAGATGGGTACGTCCCGAATGGGGAGTCTGGAAAAGTAAAGTAGAGAACTGTTGATGGTATAAACAGAAAAGTAAAAGATGAATAAAGTAAAATGAAGAATTGTCGTAAATATCAGTATGTCATAACCATCATTACGGCAGAATTAGGTAAATGGTATGTGTATTTTTTGTAGAAGTAGCAGCCATAATAAACAAAAAATTGGTATGAAGTGAGGTATTGTCGTAAGTGTCAGTATATATAAAAGCCATCGTTACGGCAGAAATAGGGGAATGGTATGTGTATTTTTCGTAGACGTAACAGCCATCTTAGAATGGGTATCTTAAAATGTATCAGATCGTTTGCTGGGGAGGAGATCCCTGTAGGAGTGCCCCATTGACATAAATGTGCAAGTGGGGCTAGTGTAGTTGATTTTGGGTTGTCTTAGGGAATAGATTCTGCACAACCAGGTGTTATCAACTGTATATTATTGAGGAAGACAGGGTACTATCTCATTGGAGTATGTCTGTTATGGATCTACTCGGTTTTTTGTAGTGGTAACTGGATGATTTAGAATAATGGGTCTAGTTTAAGTGTTATACCTGAGTACTTGATCCCATGGGATATCATTATTCATTCCCTTCTGGTATGTATTGAGGGAAAAAATCCAGTAGACCTCTCTACATTTACGTATGTTGGTACTAGCGATGCCTGTATTGTTGTTGATTTTTTCTAGAATCAACCATCTGATTTGGTGTTCATTGTGCTGTGCTTCCATGTAGTGTCTTACAAGGGGAGCTTGGATCTTGTGTGTGCGAATGGCCGACCTATGTTCAGTCAGCCGTGTGGCCATGGATCGTGCCGTCTCACCCACGTATCCCTTGTTGCACGGACACAGGAGTAAGTAAATGATGTTAGTAGTCTTACAGTTGGTGAGAGTTTTCAGCTGTAACTTAATTTTGTTGAACATGAATGTGGGTGTCTCTATCGCAAATTGACATGCTACACATGATGAACATTTGTAGTTACCTACAAGTTTGTTCTGGCCTGTGAGGGATGTCTGAATCTGGGGCTTAGGCATATTTGTCATTCGGGAGCGAACCACCAGATCTTTTAGGTTCTTGTTCTTCCTATAGGCATATAGGGGTTTAGGGATGACATTTTCTTTCGTTTTGGTGGCATTAAGGATATGCCAGTTGGAATTAATGATGTGTCGGATCTTGCCATTCATGGTGGAGTGCCTTGTGACAAAGACTATCCTAGAGTTGGTGAGTTTGGGCTGTGGGGTTAACAGATGTTGTCTGTCAAAATATCTGGCCCTTTTGTACGAGTCCCGCACTAGCCGTTTTGGGTAACCGCGAGCCACAAACTTAGTTTTCATGGGTTCCGCCTGGATGTCAAAATCTTGTAGATTAGTACAATTCCTACGGAGACGTAGGAATTGACTGAAGGGGATACTGGTCTTTTGTGAATGTGGGTGGTAACTGTCAAAATGAAGGAGAGTATTGCGTGCGGTGGGTTTAGTATAGAGGTCTACTTCAAGGTGGTTGTCCCTATTTTGGATCAGGATGTCAAGAAATTCCACTTGGCAGTTGCTGGTGTTGGCCGTGAAGACGATGTTGTTGTCACATAAATTCAGCCAGGATACAAAGTCCATGACGTCTGTGGTGTCATCTCGCCAGATGAAGAAAACGTCATCTATGTATCTGGACCATGAAAATATGGATTCACTGTATGGGGCAATTTCGTTGTAAATATAGCGTTTCTCATATAGCACCATATATATATTCGCCACTGTGGGGGCACAAGATGCCCCCATGCTGAAGCCTTTGGTCTGCTTGTAGAGTGTTCCATTGAACTCGAAGGTGTTTTCGGTGAGTATGATTTGGAGACACTCCAGGACAAAGGTGCGGGGGCACTCTATGTCATATGTATTCATGAACCAATTTCCTACATCAGAGATACCCGGGACATGATCAACAAAGTAGAAAATCTACACTTCAATACCCACAGACACACCATGGTCACCATGGATATTGAAGCGCTTTATTCAAATATCCCACAAGATGGGGCCATGGAGGCAGTAAATTGGTTCATGAATACCTATGACATAGAGTGCCCCCGCACCTTTGTCCTGGAGTGTCTCCAAATCATACTCACCGAAAACACCTTCGAGTCCAATGGAACACTCTACAAGCAGACCAAAGGCGTCAGCATGGGGGCATCTTGTGCCCCCACAGTGGCGAATATATATATGGCGCTATATGAGAAACGCTATATTTACAACGAAATTGCCCCATACAGTGAATCCATATTTTCATGGTCCAGATACATAGATTACGTTTTCTTCATCTGGCGAGATGACACCACAGACGTCATGGACTTTGTATCCTGGCTGAATTTATGTGACAACAACATCGTCTTCACGGCCAACACCAGCAACTGCCAAGTGGAATTTCTTGACATCCTGATCCAAAATAGGGACAACCACCTTGAAGTAGACCTCTATACTAAACCCACCGCACGCAATACTCTCCTTCATTTTGACAGTTACCACCCACATTCACAAAAGACCAGTATCCCCTTCAGTCAATTCCTACGTCTCCGTAGGAATTGTACTAATCTACAAGATTTTGACATCCAGGCGGAACCCATGAAAACTAAGTTTGTGGCTCGCGGTTACCCAAAACGGCTAGTGCGGGACTCGTACAAAAGGGCCAGATATTTTGACAGACAACATCTGTTAACCCCACAGCCCAAACTCACCAACTCTAGGATAGTCTTTGTCACAAGGCACTCCACCATGAATGGCAAGATCCGACACATCATTAATTCCAACTGGCATATCCTTAATGCCACCAAAACGAAAGAAAATGTCATCCCTAAACCCCTATATGCCTATAGGAAGAACAAGAACCTAAAAGATCTGGTGGTTCGCTCCCGAATGACAAATATGCCTAAGCCCCAGATTCAGACATCCCTCACAGGCCAGAACAAACTTGTAGGTAACTACAAATGTTCATCATTTGTAGCATGTCAATTTGCGATAGAGACACCCACATTCATGTTCAACAAAATTAAGTTACAGCTGAAAACTCTCACCAACTGTAAGACTACTAACATCATTTACTTACTCCTGTGTCCGTGCAACAAGGGATACGTGGGTGAGACGGCACGATCCATGGCCACACGGCTGACTGAACATAGGTCGGCCATTCGCACACACAAGATCCAAGCTCCCCTTGTAAGACACTACATGGAAGCACAGCACAATGAACACCAAATCAGATGGTTGATTCTAGAAAAAATCAACAACAATACAGGCATCGCTAGTACCAACATACGTAAATGTAGAGAGGTCTACTGGATTTTTTTCCTCAATACATACCAGAAGGGAATGAATAATGATATCCCATGGGATCAAGTACTCAGGTATAACACTTAAACTAGACCCATTATTCTAAATCATCCAGTTACCACTACAAAAAACCGAGTAGATCCATAACAGACATACTCCAATGAGATAGTACCCTGTCTTCCTCAATAATATACAGTTGATAACACCTGGTTGTGCAGAATCTATTCCCTAAGACAACCCGAAATCAACTACACTAGCCCCACTTGCACATTTACGTCAATGGGGCACTCCTACAGGGATCTCCTCCCCAGCAAACGATCTGATACATTTTAAGATACCCATTCTAAGATGGCTGTTACGTCTACGAAAAATACACATACCATTCCCCTATTTCTGCCGTAACGATGGCTTTTATATATACTGACACTTACGACAATACCTCACTTCATACCAATTTTTTGTTTATTATGGCTGCTACTTCTACAAAAAATACACATACCATTTACCTAATTCTGCCGTAATGATGGTTATGACATACTGATATTTACGACAATTCTTCATTTTACTTTATTCATCTTTTACTTTTCTGTTTATACCATCAACAGTTCTCTACTTTACTTTTCCAGACTCCCCATTCGGGACGTACCCATCTGTTCCCTCCACTTTAAGATGGAGGATACATTTTTAACCAAGGTTAGGATCGCGCACGTCCACCGGATCCAATATCTACAATTTACTTCCGGGTCTCCCGGGAACCTTCCAAGTGAAACCCGCCGCCACATAAATACAACCACGGCCGCAGACACCATCGTGGTTACTTCACCCAGTCAGCTCTGCGGTCGATACATACGAGACGTGCCAGCACATAGAGAAAAACCCTTGGGCCTCACCAAAACGTAAGTTTGTACCAGTATATTTAAACGAGCAACTTGCCAGCTGGCCAGCTGCGTTAGCTCCGTCAGCCCTACTTGCTCTTTTCCTCGTGCGCGCTTATTCTCACCACTACTCCCGGCTCGCATAACCAAATCCCTCACATCTTTCCCCATCCCTGTATTTTCAGAGATCCTACCGGTACGTTGAGGACCCACCCGTTCTTGCTGCCCATGCAACATTATAGGTAAGCACCCCACTATCACACATATGGTACTATCTTCAAACGCAGTCTGAATAGACAGTTTCGAACATACAACTTTTTCTTCCAGCATCATTAACACATCTGTAGCACGCCAACACTGTATCGTAAATAATAGGAATCGCCCTGCATTTAAGACCCCTGTCTAGGTAACTACCCCTGCACGATTATCATCCGTATCTACAGGCATTTGCCACACATGCATAAACAATTGTTCCAACTTGCGATATGAGTAACCACCACGCTTCTCTCTCTCTCAGAAGCCGCAGCCCTTCCAATTTAGAATTACCTACCAGCCTTCTGATGGTTACACGCACAGCTGAACCTAAATTCTAATCAACACCCATAAGGTAATATACCATGCTCAATTGAGTATAACCTTTACCCAATTGATCTGCCTGATAGCTAGCTCATTGCATCACTCTATTTGTCCAGGGCATCTGATTCCATCATCGCTGCATCCCCACCGGGCGACACACCATCAGCATTTCCTTTTTCATTGGGGAACAGTTCCATTATTTCGAGGTATGAGTTCCAATATCTCTCTCTGATTCACCCTAAGTCTGTTAGTATTCAAATCCCCCATTTCCTTCGCTGCACCGTTGGTTCGTGGAGAGATCTTTATCTCCATCAACGACTTCTACCCTATATATAAAAAAGATAAGGTTACTATATTCGAGCTTTTGCTCATTCTATCTACACTTTTCTCCCTATCTCCAAATATCACTACTTTAGAGAATTTCACTGTGGTTGGGGCTATAAGGTATGAGCCGATTAGATTTTTATACAAAAAATGTATACAGTGTATGGACTAATAGGTTTCTCTTGGTTTTAATGGATTGTGTGATAGTTTGAGCACACAACCTTCACTTTTAATCATTTGTAAATAGACTTTAGTAAGCATATATAGCACCTACTTGCGGACTGTATCGTTGATTGTGATTTATATCCATTCTGTTTAGGATAACAAAAGCATATACACATGGCATCCTGATGAAGGCTTCACGGCCGAAACGCGCGTAGGATACACCCAAGATTCTGCCATGATTACTCATCAGTATAATTTGTTTTTCTGTATGTAATCTATGTACCAAAAAAGATTTGAATACTTGTGTTATGTTGAAATCCCCAACTCACCTGACAAGGAACAAGAAAGAAATGTCCGACCTTTCGTTTTGAGTTGAAAAATAACGGAAACATATGAATATGATTTGAAATCTATATGTAATGTATTAATAATATGACATAAATAAAATTTATTTGATAAACTCCCAGTAGTTCTCAATAATATATTGTCACGAAGTGTCCGCTTTGTAGGCTGTTGCATTTTTAAATATTATTCCTAAATTATTCTGCAACTGAATGTTAATAGCACCCTGATTTAGGAATTAATTTCAGGGGCACCCCTTGATTCGTACAAACCATTATCATGTCAAACATCATCTTCAAGATTCATCAACTTCTGTTTACGAGATTTTCTTGTCCCCAACCAGAAAGCCTATCTAATTGCATTTCAAGTTCCTCAATTTTCCGCTCAGCCTAATCCGTTCTAGTCTGAAAAGTTGATACATTGGCATGTACTTCATTCATTTCAAATATTAAATCTATTAGTTTTGTGTCCAATTTGGCAAGAGTGATTTCACTGGGATTTCTTTGAGGATCATGTCAGGCTCTATCGTTTGGATCTGATTTAGTTTTTTTCTTGCTACCAATAACTGATTCTGAAAATAGCAGTTGTACCACTGTTCACGTTGACGACATAAGCACCACAGGTGGGTATCAAATATCACAAGTGGAATGCTGCTTTGCAAGGAAAAAGGAAAGTAGGAGTCTCTCTGAGTTTTTATGATAACTTTGCTTTGTCCTTTCACTTAAAACATATAAAAACTGGAGGGGCGGTATGTGTACCCAACCAAGTCATGTAGTTTGTCTATGAGTCTGAGTATGAAGATAAGATATCTTGTAACTAGGGGTGAGTGTAACTGGCATAATTTGAAATTCACCCGGACCTAGTAGTAATATATATCTGTAGGTAGAAGGTACTTCCAAGCAATAATCTAGCAAAACGTCAGGGGTGAAAGATCTAAGAATTGGCGTGGACCCTTAAAGAAATTCAGCTTCCAAGACCCAGCTTTCTTGGTTACCAGATAGCATGGAGAAAAAAACCCAAAAAACAATCACTTGTTGCATTATATCCATAGTTTTCATTCAGCAAGGGTTCAAGGAACAAACCAGTGCATGGGTATTTTTAACTGAAGCAACCTTGTGCATCCATTTTCTCAAAAGCACAGCAAACAAACCCAAAACATGTGTAAACTGAGAAACATTATTCTAGTGCAGGAATGAAAAGGAAATGATTCAGAGCCCCCACTACTGTGTAGTTGCTATTGGAATTCATCGGAGCCTGAGTTATATCCCTGTTGATACTCTAGACTGCCAATACTGCCATGCTCGGGCTCTTTTGTCTCAATCAATGTACTGGAATCTCGGCCTCAGACTCAGCTGCTCCACATCCCACGTACATTCAGCGACATAGGCCCAATGAGTTTGTTTCCAGAACTCATTGCATTGAGTTTCTTCCTCTTAAATGAAGACACTTCCTGGGTCTCAGTAGATTCAGTCAGGAGTGTCTGTGGAGTTTGATCAGGGAGCGGCCATCTTTGAGGTTTCCAGTCTCTGTCCTGTAAGAGTGAGTTTTTACACAGCTATAAATATGTTTGCTCTACGAAACAGGTACCTTTCAGTATCCAGATAAAAAAATGGATGCCAAGGTATAATAGTTTTTTGGGGAACTGCATATCAGCAAGACACCTTGTGGTAAAAAGCCACTATTTTAACATACAAAATTGTTCCAACTGTCCCACCTGGTCATGACCTCCCCACCCTGGTGGGTAAATGCTAGCTGAATTTAGAGATCCCTGGTGGGGATATATTTCCAGTGAAGGGAGCCACAGCCATTGTGGCTGCTTTCACAGCACTGGAATTTTCTCGGCATCCTCCCAACAAAGATTTTATGTCCAGAGAAAACAGACTCCCAAAGTGTGAATTTGTTTTTTTGTGAACAGAAAGGAAACAGCCTTGACACACAGGAGCTTTGTATCTTCACTTAGGGTTCTGCATAACATTTCCCCTGCTCATTTCCCTCATTTCTCGCTTGACAGACAAGGAAAGTAAAAATATGGCGGGATGTTAGTCAATGTGATTCAGAGGGCCTGTGGTGTATGGACCAGTGAGAGTCGGGCTATCACAAGTGGAGCCAGTAGAGGTTCTTCTGTTGAGTTTCTGGAACTCTAAAAAAAAGTGAGGGAACCGCAATTTTGACAAGTTCGGTGACTGCAGATTTCCAACATTACTCCCTCTCTGCCATCCAGAATACACAGATGTCAAGGCACTAATACATGTACCCAATATGGATGTTTCTTCAAACTAAAGCTATCATAGGAATGTCCCTGAGTTACTTGTGTCCTTAGTCTCATTGGATTGTAGAGACACTGCACCTGTATAAAATATTCTGGCACTGGCAAAGTTCAAAACAGTATTGTGGCTCTGGTAACCAAAAAAACAATGCATCACTGAAAACAGCCAATGGTTCCTTTACAGAATTGGAAATATTAAACTCTTAAAGCTTGATCTCCACACATTCTCCTTAATGGGGGACAGGGTTCAAAGACTTTTTAGTAACTTAAGTGCAAAATGTAAGGGTTCACGCTGCACACACATTTCCTTTGTTTCTATGCCTTAGCAGCACATGGCAATGGTCTTGGTTGCAAATGCATTGAGAAGGACAATACTATATTGAAAACCAGCAAGCACATGAGAATAGATATGTTAAGCAGTAGGAAGACTATAGACTACATGTTCATCACTTCCTACTCGACTACCTTGAAGTCACGTGGCATGAAGGCAGCTATTTCTTGCACCGCTGTGCTAGATATTTTTCAGAATGCATCCCATCACGGGGAAGCATGCACACAGTTCAACACCATTCCATTGACAATTTGAGAAATGCAAAAACAACAATTGATGGACAGAATGCAGAACAATGTCATACATTCACCCCAGTACAGAGATTTGGCCCTAAATCCATTGTTTACTTGCTCACCATGCCATTCAGGTTTGGACTCAGCCATTTGCAAATCAGTCTTGACCCTGTGCCCAATGGGAACAGTCCAGCCCGAACTGCCAGGCCAGATCCTCCCTGGACTGGAAACAAGCATCCTAGGAACGGTTTCAGGCTTTCAGCCCTCATCAGCCAAGATAGCTTGACTCCAGTGGCATGGAGAGCACGGGACCCACGTCTCCCACGTCGTCCCACTTGGGGTGACAAATACAAAAACAACAATTGATGGACAGAATGGAGAACAATGTCATACATTCACCCCAGTACAGAGATCTGGGCCTAAACCCATCGTTTTTATGCTCACCATGCCATTCCAGTTTGGACCCAGCCATAGGCAAATCAGTCTTGACCCTGCGTCCAATGGGAACAGTCCAGCCCAAACTGCCAGGCTAGGTCCTCCCTGGACTGGAAACAAGCATCCTAGAACCGGTTTCGGGCTTTCAGCCCTCATCAGCCAGGATAGCTTGACTCCAGTGGCATGGAGAGCACGGGACCCACGTCTGGGCATACCCGTCCCACTGGGGGCAACAAATGCAAAAACAACAATTGATGGACAGAATGCAGAACAAAGTCATACATTCACCCCAGTACAGAGATCTGGGCGTAAATCCATCTTTTTTCTGCTCACCATGCCATTCCAGTTTGGACCCAGCCATAGGCAAATCAGTCTTGACCCTGCGTTCAATGGGAACAGTTCAGCCCGAACTGACAGGCCAGGTCCTCCCTGGACTGGAAACAAGCATCCTAGAACTGGTTTCGGGCTTTCAGCCCTCATCAGAAAGGATAGCTTCATTCCAGAGGCATGGAGAACACGGGACCCAAGTCTGGGCATTCCCGTCCCGCTCGGGGTGACAACTGCAAAAACAACAATTGATGGACAGAATGCAGAACAATGTCATACATTCACCCCAGTACAGTGATCTGGGCCTAAATCCATATTTTTTTTACTCACCTTGCCATTCCAGTTTGGACCCAGCCATATGCAAATCAGTCTTGACCCTGTGTCCAATGGGAACAGTCCAGCCCAAACTGCCAGGCCAGGTCCTCCCTGGACTGGAAACAAGCATCCTAGGACCGGTTTCAGGCTTTCAGCCCTCATCAGCCAGGATAGCTTGACTCCAGTGGCATGGAGAGCACGGGACCAACGTCTGGGCATACCCGTTCCACTCGGGGTGACAAATGCAAAAAGAACAATTGATAGACAGAATGCAGAACAATGTCATACATTCCCCCCAGTACAGAGATATGGGCCTAAATCCATGTTTTTTTTGCTCACCATGCCATTCCAGTTTGGACTCAGCCATAGGCAAATCAGTCTTGACCCTGAGTCCAATGGGAATAGTCCAGCCCGAACTGCCAGGCCAGGTCCTCCCTGGACTGGAAACAAGCATCATAGAACCGGTGTCGGGCTTTCAGCCCTCATCAGCCAGGATAGCTTGACTCCAGAGGCATGGAGAGCACGGGACCCAGGTCTGGGCATACCTGTCCCACTCGGGGTGACAAATGCAAAAACAACAATTGATGGACAGAATGCAGAACAATGTCATACATTCACCCCAGTACAGTGATCTGGGCCTAAATCCATCGTTTTTTTGCTCACCATGCCATTCCAGTTTGGACCCAGCCATATGCAAATGAGTCTTGACCCTGCGTCGAATGGGAACAGTCCAGCCCAAACTGCCAGGCCAGGTCCTCCCTGGACTGGAAACAAGCATCCTAGGACCGGTTTCGGGCTTTCAGCCCTCATCAGCCAGGATAGCTTGACTCCAGTGGCATGGAGAGCACGGGACCCACGTCTGGGCATACCCCTCCCACTGGGGGCGACAAATGCAAAAACAACAATTGATGGACAGAATGCAGAACAAAGTCATACATTCACTCCAGTACAGAGATCTGGGCGTAAATCCATCGTTTTTCTGCTCACCATGCCATTCCAGTTTGGACCCAGCCATAGGCAAATCAGTCTTGACCCTGCGTTCAATGGGAACAGTTCAGCCCGAACTGACAGGCCAGGTCCTCCCTGGACTGGAAACAAGCATCCTAGAACTGGTTTCGGGCTTTCAGCCCTCATCAGAAAGGATAGCTTCATTCCAGAGGCATGGAGAACACGGGACCCAAGTCTGGGCATTCCCGTCCCGCTCGGGGTGACAAATGCAATAACAACAATTGATGGACAGAATGCAGAACAATGTCATACATTGACCCCAGTACAGTGATCTGGGCCTAAATCCATATTTTTTTTACTCACCTTGCCATTCCAGTTTGGACCCAGCCATATGCAAATCAGTCTTGACCCTGCGTCCAATGGGAACAGTCCAGCCCAAACTGCCAGGCCAGGTCCTCCCTGGACTGGAAACAAGCATCCTAGGACCGGTTTCAGGCTTTCAGCCCTCATCAGCCAGGATTGCTTGACTCCAGTGGCATGGAGAGCACGGGACCAACGTCTGGGCATACCCGTTCCACTCGGGGTGACAAATGCAAAAAGAACAATTGATAGACAGAATGCAGAACAATGTCATACATTCCCCCCAGTGCAGAGATATGGGCCTAAATCCATATTTTTTTTGCTCACCATGCCATTCCAGTTTGGACTCAGCCATAGGCAAATCAGTCTTGACCCTGAGTCCAATGGGAATAGTCCAGCCCGAACTGCCAGGCCAGGTCCTCCCTGGACTGGAAACAAGCATCATAGAACCGGTGTCAGGCTTTCAGCCCTCATCAGCCAGGATAGCTTGACTCCAGAGGCATGGAGAGCACGGGACCCACGTCTGGGCATACCTGTCCCACTCGGGGTGACAAATGCAAAAACAACAATTGATGGACAGAATGTAGAACAATGTCATACATTCACCCCAGTACAGTGATCTGGGCCTAAATCCATCGTTTTTTTGCTCACCATGCCATTCCAGTTTGGACCCAGCCATATGCAAATGAGTCTTGACCCTGCGTCCAATGGGAACAGTCCAGCCCAAACTGCCAGGCCAGGTCCTCCCTGGACTGGAAACAAGCATCCTAGGACCGGTTTCAGGCTTTCAGCCCTCATCAGCCAGGATAGCTTGACTCCAGTGGCATGGAGAGCACGGGACCCACATCTGGGCATACCCGTTCCACTCGGGGTGACAAATGCAAAAACAACAATTGATGGACAGAATGCAGAACAATGTCATACATTCACCCCAGTACAGAGATCTGGGCCTAAATCCATGTTTTTTTTGCTCACCATGCCATTCCAGTTTGGACTCAGCCATAGGCAAATCAGTCTTGACCCTGAGTCCAATGGGAATAGTCCAGCCCGAACTGCCAGGCCAGGTCCTCCCTGGACTGGAAACAAGCATCATAGAACCGGTGTCGGGCTTTCAGCCCTCATCAGCCAGGATAGCTTGACTCCAGAGGCATGGAGAGCACGGGACCCACGTCTGGGCATACCTGTCCCACTCGGGGTGACAAATGCAAAAACAACAATTGATGGACAGAATGCAGAACAATGTCATACATTCACCCCAGTACAGTGATCTGGGCCTAAATCCATCGTTTTTTTGCTCACCATGCCATTCCAGTTTGGACCCAGCCATATGCAAATGAGTCTTGACCCTGCGTCGAATGGGAACAGTCCAGCCCAAACTGCCAGGCCAGGTCCTCCCTGGACTGGAAACAAGCATCCTAGGACCGGTTTCGGGCTTTCAGCCCTCATCAGCCAGGATAGTTTGACTCCATTGGCATGGAGAGCACAGGACCCACATCTGGGCATACCAATCCCACTCGGGGTGACAAATGCAAAAACAACAATTGATGGACAGAATGCAGAACAATGTCATACATTCACCCCAGTACACTGATATGGGCCTAAATGCATCGTTTTTTTGCTCACCATGCGAGATCTCTTGACTGGGGGTGAATGTTTTGATTTGTTCTGCATTCCGTCCATCAATTGTGTGTCTTTTGTTTTCTCGCCCTAAGTGCGCCAGGTATGCCCAGACATGGGTTTTGGGCTCACTTTTCCGCTGGAATCAAGATATCCTGGCTGAAGAGGGGTGAAACCCCATAACCGGTCCTAGGATGCTTGTTTCTGGTCCAGGGAGGACCTGGCTTGGCAGTTCGGGCTGGACTGTTCCCATGAGGCACAGAGTCAAGACTGATTTGCATATGGCCAGGTCTAAACTGGGGTGGCATGGTTAGCAAAAGAATGATGGATTTAACCCAGATCTCTTGACTGGGGGTGAATGTTTCGATTTGTTCTGCATTCCGTCCATCAATTGTGTGTCTTTCATTGACAATTTGAGGGCAAACTTTAAAATGCATTAACCCAAGGATTTTAAAGTAGCTTTAATTGCTACTGATAATTCAAATAATTATGCCTGTGCGACAGCGAATAGAAACTACTTCCGGAGTCTCAGCTTTCCATAATGACTGAATTTCATTCTGCAAAAATAACTGAAATGTTAAGCAGAGACTGGAAAGATAGTTAATATGTGTTGCAACAATTCACCACTCTTTCGAGGTCTGGGAGTGTCAGAGATTTAATGACCTTTTACTGCATTGCCTAAGCCAGAAAACGTCAAATCAATTGATCTTTGCTCACAGCAAAATGCAGCAGTATCAACAGTGGTTCCTCCACTAAGGCAGATGAGCGTTGCCCCACTGCTTTAACTGCAAGCTGAATACAAAAAATAAAATTATAATATTTTGTTATTATCATTTTGATTTTTGTATACAGTTTGCAGTTGAACCCAGGGGGAGAAGTGGTGGCAGCAACTTAAGTGCGCATGTTGGTTTGGCCGGCTGCCTTGTGATTGGTCCAGGGATTCTGTGAGGCTGTGTATTTACTGCTAAGTGCAGGGAGGAGGACAGAGAAAGAAGAGGCAGTGGCCGGCGGTCGGCGGTATTAAGGTAAGTGCTCTTTTTTTACTTATTTCTTATACTCCCTCTGTCCCACCCACTCCACAACCCTTGTTCGGTAGCAGCCACTACTGAGCAGTATACAAAACTAAGATATCTCACAACCAAATATCTGTCATATACTCTAACCTGTGTGTCCTCAGAATGCATTTTAAGTGCAAAACTAACTAATCATGCTGAAAGTGAATAGGAATAAGTTACCAAAGGGATGTCCTACATCTGAGGAACTACCAAAGGGTGTAGAGCTCTCTGATCTCAACTTGTCTTCATTGCTTTTAGATGCAGTGCTATATGATTAGCAAGAGGACATCCTCCAGTAAAATGTTTTACCACCTTCATTGTTTTACAATTGCATACTGTATTAATACAAATGATTTGACTCTGATGTGCCAACTGTTTTATCAGTGTTCCCGAAATCATTTAATAGTATGTCCGTTCATGGATATCTATGGGTGAATGGAAAAAATGTTGAGGGAAAATATTGTGTGGAAAAAATATTTTGTGTCAAGAATATCGAGGACAAAAATATTGTGGAGGGAAGTTTGTATGGGAAAGCAAAATTTTGCTATGCTTAACTCCATGTATATATATCATCAAGGTATGTAGATGTGGAGTTAAGAATAGTAAATCTATACTTACCTATTTGCACTTGCCTTCTTGATATTTTGGTCCTCGATATTTTTAACATGATATTCTGTCCACACAACTTTTTTGCAATCAATATTTTATCAGTCATCCGATATCTATAACTCAAGTAACAGAGTGCGCCTTTTGGACGCTGCCAGTTTCATAAATTGGCTCTCAACTTCATATTTTTGTCCTCATAAAGCAGATTGTCAGGGACTGTCCGGGACTATGTCAGGAACATAGTCAGGGACTTGGGCATGGACTGGGAATGTGGTAGAAAAGGTACACAGAGGAGTACAGCGCTCCCAGGGTCACACAGGAAGTCAGAGGAGGAAAGGGGATCCGAAGGGGAAGCCTGCACAAGTGAACATGATGGCTAAAACTCAGAAAGGAAGCACTCACAAGACAATTTAGCATTAAGACTAACTACACCCAGGACGGACATGCAAGACATATATATAATATAACATTAACAATAAAAGGGAGTGTGGGGTAAAGAACTCAGGAGCTCCACACAGTAAGATTGGAGCTAACCCACAATTGCTGTTACAGATACTGAATGCAAATACCCACATATAGGATATGCATACAAATGCATGGTTTGTAGAGCTTATATCTATGGTGAGGTTATAAATGCAACTCAAAGACAATACGCACAGTGAACATGAAACACCACCTAGATAGTCAGCTGTGCCCACGCATCCTGGCGATCAAACAGGAACACGCATGGCAGTAACAGCAAGGGGGTAGAACTAAACACAAGCACAATAGACAAGGAGCTAGCAAGGAGGAGTGCTTAACAGGGAAGGAAGGAAATCACAGGGCACACTTGGCAGAAAGCAGGTAACAACCATACAAGGCAACAGAAGCAAGACAGCAGAAGAGAAAGACAGCAAACTAGGAACTGGAACAAAGGAAACAGGAAGAAAAGCAGGTACTGGAAAAGGATATACAGAACGGACGGCTACAAGGGTATACTAGAATAGTGCAGGTTCAGGAATCAAGAAAATAGGGTAGCATAGAAGGCAGTGTTGGGGCAGGAACAAGAATCGAGCTAAGGCTCAAGAGTCAAGGTAGCACTGCAGGCAGTGCTAGTTCAGGGACAGGGAATTACCAAAGCTTCAGGAGTCAAAGTAGCACTGCAGGCAGTGCTGGTTCAGGAACAGGGAATTTCTGAAGCTTCAGGAGTCAAGGTAGCACTGCATGCAGTGCTGGTTCAAGGAAACAGGAAATAGCTACAGCTCAGGAAATAAGGAGTCAAGCAGTGCAACTCAGGGACAAGAAATAGCTGAAGCCCAGGAACAGGAACAAAGAAGAACTATAGCTCAGGAACTCGGGAAACAAGGTAGCACTGCAGGCAGTGCTAATTTAGGGACAAGTAATAGCTATAGCTCAGGAATCAAGGAACAAGGATTAACTAATTCTCAGGAATCACTGGAAACAAGGATATCAAAGGCTCAGGAAACACTGGAAACAAGGCTCGGTCTCACCGATATACAGCTACAATGACCAACAATGGGCTGAAGGGAGATGGGGCTTATAAGAGCTCACAGTCATTACATGAGTCAGGTGTGAGCAGGCTAGCAGCAGCCAGCCACAGGTGAGCGGAATTCCTCCACCCATCCTTGGGCTACAGGGGCGGAGACGACACAGTGAGAAGGGAATTCTGGGTAATGGAGTGTCAAACATGAGGAGGCTGGCTTCAAGCGTGAACGGGCAGAGTTTCACAAAATCTGACATGGATTGGGAATGGATGTCAATTCCCCAATAGTGTCCAAATGGCTGTTGGAAGTTAGAATATGCATGAAGGGGAGGGTCCAATAGCTTATTATGACACTGGAGAGCCCCACAATTCAGCCCCTTGGTGGTGGACACAGGAACGCAGGGAGCAAGTTGCAACACAAATATTCAGTTCTTCTATCCAATCAACAATATGATTGCTTCCTTGTGTTATTTTGTGTTCTAGTAGCCTGACACCTTAAACATGATTGATTCATTAAGCCATAATCTGAGTAAGACAATATTAAAGTAGAATGGAAGTAGGTCACTCTAATTGCCTTGTACTACTTTTACTTGGAACATTAATGGCAAAGATCATGAGCTATACTTGAAATGGGCAATAGTTATTTCTTTAGATCAATACCTACATCCACTGTCAGTAACCACACTGCATCTTCAAATTTTATATAAACCAAGACTTGAAAAACAAAAAGAATCTAAAAGATTCTACAAACGACAGTATTTAAAAGAAAGAATTTGAAAAGAAAGAAAATAGTTTCTCATATCACACTTTTCACCTCCCCAAAATAGATGTTTCTGTCATTTCACACTAATATGAGCTAGCTTTCACCCCCTTGCCCTTTTATGACACTACCTTTATTATGAAAAGGTCTTTTAGAAAACATGGGTGGTCATGGTGTTTGTCTGGTCACAGTTTTCTTCCTATTCTAATGGCCCAGGAAAGTGTAGAAGGCTAGCCTTCGCTGTACTGGTTCCAGGATATGGTTTCCTTATGGTTGAGCTCTCTCTATTCTCTGCGTATATAGAACACTATCCTTAGAACAGCACCAATTCTCCTGCCATTCAGAAAGAAGCTCAAAGTTTGTCTCTTTAATGGACACCTTGCTCTGAGTACTGGGGATCCACTTATTACTGATCATTGTGTAAGAATCTTAAGCTGCATACATGAGCCTGGCTCATTATTCATCAATCAGTTGTTTCCAGCTATGTTTGCATAATTTCATACATTGCTTAGGGCCCTGCATGACAGAAATGTTAATAGTAATTTTGGAAACCTATACAGCTTGTTATAAATGTGCACGTCATTTCATAACAATAATTGATAAAAACACATATTTTCATGTTTGCTCAGCTACTGAATACATAATTCAACTCTTTGTACTTGAGTACCTTAAGACCAGCAGATAGTCACTGTTAGTTCAGATAGCTTTAGGGTGGTCTTCCCCCAAACATTTTGCCTTCCTCCTCCATTTTTCCTAATCTCCTTTTCGCTGGTCTAAGGACTCTGTGCACCAGTGCTAAAATGCTTGTTCTCTCTCCTTTATAATCTGTAAAATTGTCTTACACCCAATTGGAACATTTAATTTACATTCTAAGTCCCTGGTAAATTGGTACTACATGTATCCAGGGAATGTAAATTAAATGCAAATAGTGGGCCTGCAGAACTGATTGTTCCACACATTTAAGTAGTTTTTTACACGGATCAAGCCTGCTATTGTAGCCTTTGTGTGCACTTCAAACTGCAAATTCGACCTGGCAAAATAAACCTTTTGCCAGGCCTAAACTTTCCTGTTTAATACATATAGATCAACCCTAGGTTAGGCCCTAAACATCACAAAGGGCAGGGTGCAGTGTATTTAAAAGGTTGGACATATACTTTTAACTTTTACCTGTTCTGGTGGTGAAAACTCTCAAAGTTGTTTTTTACTGCTGCCAGGCCTATCTCTCTCTCAAAAGATAACATTCGGTTAACATATTACATTTAATAAGTGATAACTTTTATTTGGCAGCAGGTAGAAATATCAAGTTCGGTGTTGAGAGAATTGTAATTTAAAGCCCACTTTAATGGTAAAGACAGGTTATAAGTCACAATTCTGGAAATGGCACTTTTAGAAAGAATTAAAATGAAATAACCCAGATATGTATCTGGGAATACCACATGCACTACTATAATGTCACTGTAAAGTGTACTCAATATTATCACAAAGAGTGATAGATTGTGTCCATTCTTCTTAAGTCAATAACAGTCCTCCATCCTGTTTTCCATGAATCACAAACTAAAAATCAAATCTCCAAACTGTGACATTGATGACAGTCTGCTTTATTCTTGATAATCGCAGAAAGAATCAAGTTCAAAAGAATACCAAAATATATAGCTTGTATTCAGCATATGCCAACAAAACCTTCAAGAATCCCAATGCATTTCGGGCTTTTAACATAAGCCATTCGTCAGGGGAATCTGCAATATATCAATGAACTAAGTTTAATGACCAGTATACAACAGCATAAGCTTAAACATCAGTCATATAACTTTATGGGTTCACAAGAGAGCGGAAAGAGCTAATCACCCCGTGTAGTGTGTCAACCACACCGAAAATTGTGTGAAATCAAAGAAGAAATAATAAAGAGTGCCGAACTGAACAACCCAATCGTGATGTAAGTGAACTAAAAAATGAAAAAAAGAGAAAAAGAAATTGACAGCAATGAGTATCGTACCTCCAAGCGCTCTCACAGCGCGAATATAAGCCAGCGGAAGCCAATGAAAATATAAGTAATATCGCACTGATTCGCTGAATCACTATGTGACAGCTCCTATAACAACCTACTACAAAAGCAGTGTAACAACACAACATATGTATTGATATTGAGTAAATCGCAAATGTACCTACACGCCAAGAGTCAGAAATGGCGCTTACCTGAGAATAACAATAGGCTTAACGGTACGTTCAAAACTCCAAAATTCACAAATGTAGTGCCTGCAAGGCAAAGCACGTGTCAACAATATCAAAAGGGCTGACTCAAAGAACACCTCCTTCATATTAAAGTTTGATATTGAAGCTTACCGAAAACACGATAAGCGAAGGCTCAAGACTGCTGCCACAAAGACGCTGGTTCCACAAAGTGAACCCGCGTGTCTGTTGCGTATTAATACGTAACGGTCACCGAGCATGAAGGTAGAAATGGGACCATCGGAACATTTAAAAACAAAGTGCTCACGATAAAATATTCATTAAGCCCAATAAACGCCAATTTCAAAAATTCACGAACACAAATAAAAATAAAAGGTTAATCGTGACAAGTACCAATGAAACAAAGATAGAAAATAAAAATAATAGGAAAGTTCAATAATAAAACATTAAGTGAAGATAAAATGAAAGAAATAAGAAAAAATATTAAGAGAAAGAATCCAAAGTATACCAACAACTTGTTACTCATGAAGTGTATGACAAATAATGAGTAATAAGAGGATTAGTCCCAATCTAATACAAATGAAATAAACCTATCTGAATAGAGCAACAGATGCACAGAGAAAGACAGGCAGTACAAAATGAGTACTAGTGAGTAATGAGTAATAACAGGATTAGCCGTAATCTAATACAAATGAAATAAACCTATCTGAATAGAGCAACAGATGCACAGAGAAAGACAAACAGTACAAAATGCGAGATACATTTCAACAGGTTAAGCATTAAAGAAAACAAGACAATTCAAATTTGTCATTCAACCCTTTGGGGGACAATGTTTGCATGAACCAAATCCAATGGGACTCAGGCTGGGAAAGAACTTTGGACATATCTCTATCCGAACCCTCTCCGTCTTCCCCACATAATGCAAGTCACAAGGACATTTAATCATGTAAATTACATGGTGGCTATTGCAATTTGCGTTGAAATTCAAAAACATGTTTTTCCCGGACCAGGGATGCGACACATTACTGCCTGTAATCACATTATTGCAATGTGAGCAATTCATACATTTAGACGTCCCTGTAAAGGGAACTGGTGCTTTACTAACAGGTTTATTTAAAATTTCTTTCAAATTCCCAGATCTTTTATATGCAAATAATGGGGACGCAGAAAAAATTTCCTTTGAAATCAGGTTCAGACTGAAGCAAGTCCCATCTCTGCAACGACTTACTGTAAGCGATCTTGTTTCAGCCTGATCAATAACCTGTTGAGGATAACATCTCGCTAAAAACTTTTTTTTAAAGTCTTGAATGGTCTGCAAGCTAGACTCAAAGGCTCCAACCACTTTGAGCCCAGCACCAGGACTCTGTCTGCTCTGAGTCCTACCCGCCCAAGTGGTGTGATCCCTGTCCTGGACCCTTGGAAGTGAGCTTGAAGGTGCACTGCCAGCCCAGCTGTGAACCCAGTAGAACCAACACAGGGTGATGCATCACCTAACAAATCTCTGCATCAGAACCGCTGCACAACACATCTCCGACGCAGGACGTCATTGCATCACAGCCCACAGCCTCATTGGAACTGCCACTGTTTGACACATCCTCAGTGCAGACCTTTGCTACTCAAGCCTTTCATCAGCAGCATCCTTGACGATAACGCCAGACCTTGCATCACAGTTTCCTGGAACCGCCACTGCACGATGCATCTCCACACCAGCACCTCGCATCACCTCTACTGCACAACGTATCCTCTATGCAGGATCTCACAATGCTACGCAACCATGATTTAAAGCACTCTTGTTCAGTGAGTCTAACTTGGTCCCTGTAACCAGTCCACACTCCATTTCTTGAACTTTTGACTGTGTCCCTGCCCGGCACAGCTGGATAACCACAGCTGGCACTTGAGAATTCCAATAGAAGCCCAGGTTCACACCAGAACATGGGCTTCTATTGGAATTCTCAAGGGCATAATATCAAGCCCATTATCGCCGCTTTAGTGGGAGTTGTCTGCCTCTAAAGCGGCGATAATTTTAATGTCGTTCTTGATAATATGCCCCCTGGATTTAAGTTGTAAAATAAATATTTTACAAGGTATCCTTTGTGTTCTGGTGTTGTCTAGTGTGTTATTCCTTAATGATAGAGGGTTTGAGTTTCCACTGATTATCACTGTAACATCTCATGTGATGAACTTGTTACCTAGAACACGTCTTGCTCAGATATTGCTCAGTGGGTTATATAATAGTTGCAGGACAACTGGTCTTCTGATTCAGTTTGGCACATTGACTAAGTCATTAATGCTCTGCAGTCCAGCAAACCTTTTTCTGTGTTTCTCAAAAAGTCTAGAAAATGTATCAATGAAACTTGTGGGCCTGTGATGGGTCCCCTTCTAAAGTCTGCAGTCCAGCTACTGAGACCAAGAATCATTTACTTTGAATGCAGGCGAGGGGTCTGTCTGTATGGGTGTTTGGTAACCAACATCGAAAATATCTTTTAAAATAAATTGGTATTGACTTGTGCCCTTTGGGGGTCTTTCCACTTCATTTCAAAACACAGCGACCATGCCCTGCATCCTGCAGTGGTGCCCGCAAGTGAAACGTTCCTCTTGCAGCCAGCCAATCAGGGGTTTTGGGTTTGTAATCCCTGTTTTGAGTCCATGGATCCAAACTGGATGTCAGAAAAAAGTGTGTGTCCTAATCCAAACAGATTTGTTAAATTATAAAGTTTGGTGTATGAACTGTTCTTGCACATATGTTTGAAGGCAGTCTGGATCTCTTTAATTTTCTAACCGTTTGAAGCCACACATTTTTTAAATGATATTGTCTGTAAAACTACTGTAAGGATTTAGAGCAAACCAAACACAGTCATGTCCATAAGCAATGTCCTACTTTCATGCTATCCCATCCCATCCCATTCTGAATAGGATGAACTTTGTTTTGGAAAATTTTGCAGCGATCCATTGAACAGTGCCAACATTATAAAGAAAAGAAATAAAAACTGACTTTTAGTCTAAAATCTGACATAACCATAACTACATTTGTTGTGTGAGTTATGGTTTGTGTGACTGTTGCACGAGCTATGAATTGTGGAGCTAGCCACAACTGGAGATATGTAGTGGCTTTTAGAGTTTGCTTTGTAACCATAGCTTCACTTGAACTGTGGTTCTGTTTGCTGAATTTATGTGTTTTTCTAAAACATACTTTCAGATGTCATACCTAATACTAATCATAAATTCATTTGAAACATGTTTTTTCAACGAATTGCTTTTATGTTTGTTGATCATATACTACATCTAACTTAAAGAAATCATACCTCAACCTGCTGTGCGTGGCCTTCGAATGTGTATAGCATGGATTGGCCAAAAGGATCTAGGCCCTACATCCAAATTGCCATAAGTGGGCAATCAGTGTTATGTATGGCCGGAGGCCTTGAGAACGAGGGTTGGCTGCAGGACCAGGCCTTTCCCCAGACCCTGCATGTGATCTGTAGCAAACGGCAAACCGCCACTGCTAAGTGTCTTCCAGCTAACCACCTGATGCAAACGATTTAATACATACATATTTGATTTTTTTCAGTTTTTGCATTTTAACTTTTTTTGAATATTTTTTTAATAATATTTTTCTTAAGTTATGAATTAACTTTGGCCAAGGTTTGCACACCTCATGGGCCACAGTGAGGATTGCAAATACAGTGCCTGACTCCATGAACTCTGTTTCTAAATTAGCATTTCTTTTTATTTTAAAACCAAGAGTTAGCTTTCACCTGACCTGGGGCCAGGAGATGCTACTCCTGCCTCATTAAGACTGATGTTTTTTGTCACGATGCTGGAATCAAGGGGGTTGTTTACAAGCCACTTGCGGTGCAGGTGGGTCACTTTTTTTTGATGCGCCAGCGGTGCAGTGTGCCTGCCCAAATTTACAAGTCCACTTAAAGTCAGTCTACATGACTTTTCATTGCCTTGTAAATATGGCCCTCATTACATGCATTACTCTGCGTGAAAGAGGTGGTCCATGGGTGTTGCTGTGCATGTTCCCAAACAACATCCACTGAACCTGACACATTCCCAGATTTACAAAGTGTCGTAAACCTGGGAATGCTTCAGAATACTATGCCTCTCCAGGAAAGGCGTAGGAGTGGTGCAATGAGGAGAAAACCTTTTATTTCTCCTCATGTTTTTGCTTCTTCTATGTGAGTTGCATTCTGCAGCACACATAGAAGGAGCAAAATTGTATTAATGATTGTTTTTGGGCAGGAAGGGGTCCCTTCCTGCACAACAACAATCATCCCTGCAACACAGCACTCTTGCACCATGGAGCAAGGGAGTCTGTGTTGGAGCACGACTGCTGTTTGTGCGCCTGCGCAGGGGAGGAAGGACAGGAATGTGCTGCATCTTTTCGATATGGCGCATTCCTGCCCTTTTATTTTGTGTATATATATATTTATGTAGGCCCGCAATGGAAGTCGCAAAATTCTTCTTCTAGTTGTAGCCAGTCAATCAGCGAGCTTCAGGGCTGCACACCTGGGTTTGGTTTCACAGACAGAAGAAAAAGTTCCCTCATGGAATAAGATTTGAGTATGCATCAAAAGTTTGGTCTGCAGGTGGTCTGTAAACCCAGGGTCAGGGACCAAGCACAGATTAACTGCCCAGATATGTCTATGCTGATCAGCATTTCACCTCAATTTAATCTTCACAAAAGACACATTTTCCAATGCTAATTTCTTATAAATCTATAAAAGAATTTATATCTCAGCACTTCCTTGGGTAAATGTTTCATGCCACATTTGGTGTACTTACATTCAGTTATTTTTCTGTATCGGAGAGCAAATAATCCTAAGGGAATTATCATGCGACTCTCACATTTTTTGGCCTCCTCCTTTTTTTGACACTTGCTTGGCGGATCTGCTCTGATGAATTTTTGTTATGGAAAGATTTGTACAGACTTGTTAACTGGCACTAAAGTCCTAAAGTGTTGATGAACAGCATAGTATATATATATATATATATATATATATATATATATATATACACATATATATATATATATAACTATGTAATAATTGCAGTCCTTCAATAGCTAAAATAGGAAATATTATGAACCCCTCAAATCTCTTTTTTTGCAGGTCACATGATATCTGGTTATGGTCAGATTTCAAAACTACATAGGTATAAACAGAGTGTTTTTAGAAACATGTTTCCACTTTGTAGCTTCTTGCAGACCTCCTCATTCTGCATATTGAGACTTAGTTAAACTTACCTTCACAGTAATAGGAATAAAAAATGGTACACATTTTTTTCACATTTTCATTCCAATCTAAATTCTTAAAAATTGCTTATTTTAAAATGTGGATCTGTGAAAGAAAAGGAAAAAAAATTATAACATGTAATAATACATTTTTTACAACACAGCATAATTTCCACAAAGTAATTTTTTTGCCTTTTTTGCTGTTCTCAGAATATAATATATTTCACTAAAAATAGTGATTTCAATCGTACTCATCACTTAACAGCGGGCAAAAAAACAAACAATCACAAAGATTGTTAAAAAAACAACAACATGCTATTCTCAACAAAATACCACAAGATACAAATCACAGAGATATAAAATGCTTACAGCTAACAACATTTTATAAGTTTAACTTACAAAAACTGTAAATGTTGTCGCTTTAAAATATTCACCGAATCTAAGGATGAATTTTTGGAGGACGCACCACGCCCACAACGTTTTCCTTCAGTGATGTGGAAATTTTCTACTTTTCTCGAGGGGCAAACAAAGACCCATGCCACCTTTGTCACGCGCAAGATTTGCAAAAGAGTTCTGTTATGAGGGGATCCTAACAAAAAATAATCGTGCGGCATGGCAAGTATGATGAAACACCTAAGGACCCTTCATCCAAACAAGCTTGCACGAGAAGAGTGCAAACAGATGAGAAACACTCCTGTTCTGTACCTGTAAAAAAGAATCACAAATAAATGTATATTAATAACTTTCAAATTTATACTATTCCATTACTGTACAAACACATTTTATATAAATACTGACTAAGAAACTATAGCCCTGAACCACAAGTGTGACGATGGTTAAAAAACTACATGCATAGTGCATACTACTTTGAAGCAGTTCATGCCCTAAAGCCTACCTCACTAAAACACTACATGCTAACTGACTAAAGGATTACAGTACTATAAGGAGACACACTGGGTGAGTGACAGGGTGTTTGCTAGAAGTGTATGAATACTAACTAGGGAATTGAAGGAGTGAAACACAACTGTGTAGGTGATTAGAGGCCTGCATGCATAGTGAATAGGCATTTAAAGCAGTCCATGTGGTAAGGCCTGGCTCACTGCATGACTACTTGGGTACTGACTGAATGATTAGAGTACAGCAAGGAGAGTGCCTAGGTGAATTTATAAGTGGTAGGCTTTTAGCACAGGGAATGGATTAGTACTTGGTACTGAATGGGTCACTAGAGGAGTGCAAAGGCAGTGACAGGATGTTTGTTGGACTGTACGGATACTGACTAGGGAATTGAAAGTGTGAAAGACAAGTGTCTAGGTGGTTAGAAGACTGCATACATAGTGGATAAGGGTTTGAAGCAGTCCATGTGCTAACGCCTGGCTCAGTGCATGAATACTTAGGCACTGACTGAATGATTAGAGTACTGCAAAGATAGTGTTGACTAAGACTGTTAGCGCTCTAGTTGTTCTTTAGAAAACTCTGGGAAGCTGCAGTAGAACACAAAGAAATCAACTGATAGTCTCTGCCCTTGTTGGATGTACATGTTTTACTGAGAATGTCAGACTTCATTCTCACATGACTGAGAAAGATAATGTGAATTTACAGAAAATATGCTCTCAGTTAGCTTATAGATCACCTTCCAAACCTCTCTGGGAAAAGCATGAGAAAATAGTTTCCTCTCAAATATGATTCATGATATCCAAGCAGAATGCTTTTTCACATGATAAAAATACCTTATAACATACCACAATTCCTAAAATGAGTATGGTATCATCAACAAATGATTTATAATGTAACTAAAGTCTTAAAACCTTCTATTAACTGAAATGCTTTTTAATGAGGTGCTATCATGTATATTGGTCCCAAGATGGCTGCCAACACTTCTTGGATGAAGTGCTGACAGCCAATCAGATCTCACGATGAGATGTGTGGTTAGGCTCCGCCCATATATATATGTGATTTTACTTTTGATTTTCTCAGGAACTACTAAACGGATTTACACCATTTAAGCAAAAAGCACGAGTCTGAACCAAGGACTACCTTTCTGCCAAATTTGGTATAATTCCGTTCAGCAGTTCGGGCTGTAGCTGCAGCTAAAGGTCCTGTGGGAAATTGCATGGGGAAAACATGTTTTGGGACCCCCCTTTTTTCTCGACCCCCGCTATACTAATCATTCCGAGACTTTCAGGATAGGAGCGGACTGGAGCTGGCCAAATGTTTTGAAAATTTCGCGAGGATTCGTCAATCGGCGCCAAAGTTATTGGGAATAGAATGTTGCGGATTTCCTATTGAAAATAGGTCCTAACTATAACTACCTACTGGCGACTGCCAGTAGGTAATATATATATATATATATATACATATATATATATATGTATTCCAAAATGCCCCAAAGCAACGGGACGGCACTCGACGGCACTCTCGTTAGTGGCAGACCTCGCTGTAACTCGTTTGCCTTCTCCCAGAAATTGATCAATAAAGCCGACGCGTTTCGAGGCCTTACGCCTCTTCTTCTTGGGCTGACAGAAAATGCACTGAGCGTTCACCATTGTAATCCTTTATTTAGTATAATGCACTTAGTAGGCGTGGCTTCATTAGCCTGATGGTATGCTGGGACTGGTAGTCCAAAATGGTGATTATTCATTATTCTCCTTGGTAGGTACAGCGCATTATTGTCTCTTTAAAAGCATTTCAAAATCCTTCGTAGGATGGGATACAGGGAAAACGGGTTTTTTTGACGCATGAGAGCGCCGTGCTTCGTGAAAACAGAATGTTCTCTTCACAGCCTTTTCAATTGTGTAAAGAAAATGGTGCTCTGTCCCCACGGCAAGGGCTGCCGTGTCAATTTATGTATTCCAAAATGCCCCAAAGCAACGGGACGGCACTCGACGGCACTCTCGTTAGTGGCAGACCTCGCTGTAACTCGTTTGCCTTCTCCCAGAAATTGATCAATAAAGCCGACGCGTTTCGAGGCCTTACGCCTCTTCTTCTTGGGCTGACAGAAAATGCACTGAGCGTTCACCATTGTAATCCTTTATTTAGTGTAATGCACTTAGTAGGCGTGGCTTCATTAGCCTGATGGTATGCTGGGACTGGTAGTCCAAAATGGTGATTATTCATTATTCTCCTTGGTAGGTACAGCGCATTATTGTCTCTTTAAAAGCATTTCAAAATCCTTCGTAGGATGGGATACAGGGAAAACGGGTTTTTTTGACGCATGAGAGCGCCGTGCTTCGTGAAAACAGAATGTTCTCTTCACAGCCTTTTCAATTGTGTAAAGAAAATGGTGCTCTGTCCCCACGGCAAGGGCTGCCGTGTCAATTTATGTTTTCCAAAAGGCCCCAAAGCAACGGGACGGCACTCGACGGCACTCTCGTTAATGGCAGACCTCGCTGTAACTCGTTTGCCTTCTCCCAGAAATTGATCAATAAAGCCGACGCGTTTCGAGGCCTTACGCCTCTTCTTCTTGGGCTGACAGAAAATGCACTGAGCGTTCACCATTGTAATCCTTTATTTAGTATAATGCACTTAGTAGGCGTGGCTTCATTAGCCTGATGGTATGCTGGGACTGGTAGTCCAAAATGGTGATTATTCATTATTCTCCTTGGTAGGTACAGCGCATTATTGTCTCTTTAAAAGCATTTCAAAATCCTTCGTAGGATGGGATACAGGGAAAACGGGTTTTTTTGACGCATGAGAGCGCCGTGCTTCGTGAAAACAGAATGTTCTCTTCACAGCCTTTTCAATTGTGTAAAGAAAATGGTGCTCTGTCCCCACGGCAAGGGCTGCCGTGTCAATTTATGTATTCCAAAATGCCCCAAAGCAACGGGACGGCACTCGACGGCACTCTCGTTAGTGGCAGACCTCGCTGTAACTCGTTTGCCTTCTCCCAGAAATTGATCAATAAAGCCGACGCGTTTCGAGGCCTTACGCCTCTTCTTCTTGGGCTGACAGAAAATGCACTGAGCGTTCACCATTGTAATCCTTTATTTAGTGTAATGCACTTAGTAGGCGTGGCTTCATTAGCCTGATGGTATGCTGGGACTGGTAGTCCAAAATGGTGATTATTCATTATTCTCCTTGGTAGGTACAGCGCATTATTGTCTCTTTAAAAGCATTTCAAAATCCTTCGTAGGATGGGATACAGGGAAAACGGGTTTTTTTGACGCATGAGAGCGCCGTGCTTCGTGAAAACAGAATGTTCTCTTCACAGCCTTTTCAATTGTGTAAAGAAAATGGTGCTCTGTCCCCACGGCAAGGGCTGCCGTGTCAATTTATGTTTTCCAAAAGGCCCCAAAGCAACGGGACGGCACTCGACGGCACTCTCGTTAGTGGCAGACCTCGCTGTAACTCGTTTGCCTTCTCCCAGAAATTGATCAATAAAGCCGACGCGTTTCGAGGCCTTACGCCTCTTCTTCTTGGGCTGACAGAAAATGCACTGAGCGTTCACCATTGTAATCCTTTATTTAGTATAATGCACTTAGTAGGCGTGGCTTCATTAGCCTGATGGTATGCTGGGACTGGTAGTCCAAAATGGTGATTATTCATTATTCTCCTTGGTAGGTACAGCGCATTATTGTCTCTTTAAGAGCATTTCAAAATCCTTCGTAGGATGGGATACAGGGAAAACGGGTTTTTTTGACGCATGAGAGCGCCGTGCTTCGTGAAAACAGAATGTTCTCTTCACAGCCTTTTCAATTGTGTAAAGAAAATGGTGCTCTGTCCCCACGGCAAGGGCTGCCGTGTCAATTTATGTATTCCAAAATGCCCCAAAGCAACGGGACGGCACTCAACGGCACTCTCGTTAGTGGCAGACCTCGCTGTAACTCGTTTGCCTTCTCCCAGAAATTGATCAATAAAGCCGACGCGTTTCGAGGCCTTACGCCTCTTCTTCTTGGGCTGACAGAAAATGCACTGAGCGTTCACCATTGTAATCCTTTATTTAGTATAATGCACTTAGTAGGCGTGGCTTCATTAGCCTGATGGTATGCTGGGACTGGTAGTCCAAAATGGTGATTATTCATTATTCTCCTTGGTAGGTACAGCGCATTATTGTCTCTTTAAAAGCATTTCAAAATCCTTCGTAGGATGGGATACAGGGAAAACGGGTTTTTTTGACGCATGAGAGCGCCGTGCTTCGTGAAAACAGAATGTTCTCTTCACAGCCTTTTCAATTGTGTAAAGAAAATGGAGCTCTGTCCCCACGGCAAGGGCTGCCGTGTCAATTTATGTATTCCAAAATGCCCCAAAGCAACGGGACGGCACTCGATGGCACTCTCGTTAGTGGCAGACCTCGCTGTAACTCGTTTGCCTTCTCCCAGAAATTGATCAATAAAGCCGACGCGTTTCGAGGCCTTACGCCTCTTCTTCTTGAGCTGACAGAAAATGCACTGAGCGTTCACCATTGTAATCCTTTATTTAGTATAATGCACTTAGTAGGCGTGGCTTCATTAGCCTGATGGTATGCTGGGACTGGTAGTCCAAAATGGTGATTATTCATTATTCTCCTTGGTAGGTACAGCGCATTATTGTCTCTTTAAAAGCATTTCAAAATCCTTCGTAGGATGGGATACAGGGAAAACGGTTTTTTTTGACGCATGAGAGCGCCGTGCTTCGTGAAAACAGAATGTTCTCTTCACAGCCTTTTCAATTGTGTAAAGAAAATGGTGCTCTGTCCCCACGGCAAGGGCTGCCGTGTCAATTTATGTATTCCAAAATGCCCCAAAGCAACGGGACGGCACTCAACGGCACTCTCGTTAGTGGCAGACCTCGCTGTAACTCGTTTGCCTTCTCCCAGAAATTGATCAATAAAGCCGACGCGTTTCGAGGCCTTACGCCTCTTCTTCTTGGGCTGACAGAAAATGCACTGAGCGTTCACCATTGTAATCCTTTATTTAGTATAATGCACTTAGTAGGCGTGGCTTCATTAGCCTGATGGTATGCTGGGACTGGTAGTCCAAAATGGTGATTATTCATTATTCTCCTTGGTAGGTACAGCGCATTATTGTCTCTTTAAAAGCATTTCAAAATCCTTCGTAGGATGGGATACAGGGAAAACGGGTTTTTTTGACGCATGAGAGCGCCGTGCTTCGTGAAAACAGAATGTTCTCTTCACAGCCTTTTCAATTGTGTAAAGAAAATGGAGCTCTGTCCCCACGGCAAGGGCTGCCGTGTCAATTTATGTATTCCAAAATGCCCCAAAGCAACGGGACGGCACTCGACGGCACTCTCGTTAGTGGCAGACCTCGCTGTAACTCGTTTGCCTTCTCCCAGAAATTGATCAATAAAGCCGACGCGTTTCGAGGCCTTACGCCTCTTCTTCTTGGGCTGACAGAAAATGCACTGAGCGTTCACCATTGTAATCCTTTATTTAGTATAATGCACTTAGTAGGCGTGGCTTCATTAGCCTGATGGTATGCTGGGACTGGTAGTCCAAAATGGTGATTATTCATTATTCTCCTTGGTAGGTACAGCGCATTATTGTCTCTTTAAAAGCATTTCAAAATCCTTCGTAGGATGGGATACAGGGAAAACGGTTTTTTTTGACGCATGAGAGCGCCGTGCTTCGTGAAAACAGAATGTTCTCTTCACAGCCTTTTCAATTGTGTAAAGAAAATTGTGCTCTGTCCCCACGGCAAGGGCTGCCGTGTCAATTTATGTATTCCAAAATGCCCCAAAGCAACGGGACGGCACTCGACGGCACTCTCGTTAGTGGCAGACCTCGCTGTAACTCGTTTGCCTTCTCCCAGAAATTGATCAATAAAGCCGACGCGTTTCGAGGCCTTACGCCTCTTCTTCTTGGGCTGACAGAAAATGCACTGAGCGTTCACCATTGTAATCCTTTATTTAGTATAATGCACTTAGTAGGCGTGGCTTCATTAGCCTGATGGTATGCTGGGACTGGTAGTGATTAAGAGGCAGGAAAAGCCTTGAAACGCGTTGGGAATGGACAATTATTTTGAATGCTGACGCTCGTTTTTCACTTTGAAATAAACCTTTGGTTACCTCTGCAGTGAGTGCGCTCTTGTTGCTTTGGGCACTCTTTGTTTAAAATAATTACACGGCAGCCCTGCCAAAAAGAGATGCACCGTCCCTCGATCACTGGGAGGCTGGAGTTGGAACTTTGCCGAACTCTTTTCAGCACTTCAGAGGAGAATAAATGTAACCAGCGTCAGCTTCATGACCCACTGAGGGTAACAATGGATTTAATATTCATGTGCACAGCGGAGCCCACCGGAGGGTTTAAACTGTAAGTGACTCTGTTTTCGGACTACAAGTCCCAGCATGAAATTAACACACTGACGCACTGCGCAAAGCCCACTGGGGGTATTTAAGTTAAACATGCTGCAACGGAAAATGTTTGGAGTCATCTGCTGTGTGTATGCCAAATCACCCATGATTAAGAGGCAGGAAAAGCCTTGAAACGCGTTGGGAATGGCAATTATTTTGAATGCTGACGCTCGTTTTTCACTTTGAAATAAACCTTTGGTTACCTCTGCAGTGAGTGCGCTCTTGTTGCTTTGGGCACTCTTTGTTTAAAATATATATATATATACATATATATATATATATATAAAATAAAAACTAAACAAAGTTGAAGTATTCTTTGAAAGCTACGGAGAGACTGAGAACAATGTCCGTAGTGAAAAAAGATTGAGTACTCCTGCCTAGTTTAATATACACATTTGAAGAATGAGCCTAGTGTGCACAGGTTTAAAAACAAAAAAAACAACCACAATCCAAAACTCTCACAACAGTCGTGAAAACCATTACTGAGAGCAGGCAGAGCATTGGAAACTCAAATGGGGTCGGGGCATGGCTTGGACGGCAATGGGTGCAGACGCCTGACTCCATTGCTCCACTGAACCGGGGAGCGAGCATCTCAAAAGAACGTACATGTGCTGATAAATGAAAAAGACGGCGGCACCGTAGGGCGTCGGAACGAACAGGGAGACAGCTGAGCCGCTTAAAGCAACCGATCCGCCAACGAGGGGAGAGAACATCACAGAAGAAAGAAACCCCCAATACGAGAAGAAATGAAGATCCAAGATTGTGCCCACTAACTGAACTACCCCGCTGCCAATACCTATACCCAGCCACGCACACGGAGGTCCCAGCATCCAACTCGCCTACCCTCACCTAAGGTCAGTGCTGGGGGCCTTCTCAATGATATCACAGAATTGACGGCACTGACTGGGTGAGGCTCAGAGATAAAATAGAGGATTGATAAGCTATCTGGTGAGAAACTGAAACAGATACTGGTTGATGGGGGCCGCCATCTTTGGAAACAACAACATTGCGGCAAGTAAGGAGGGTAGCGACCAAAGACTTGCTCAGGTGAACGGGAGAGCGGGAGAGAAGCCACACGCATGAGGGAGTCTTGAAGCGCAAACTGACGGCACTGTCTGTTTTGAGACTTGAGGAAGAATAGAGGACCGATAACTCACCCAGTGAAAAACCGAAACTGATACTATTGTCTGGGGGCCACCATCTTGAGAACAAACAGCAACAACAACGCGGCAAGTAAGGGGTAGCACTCAAAAGTCTGGCTCAAGCGAACAGGGCACCTCAACTAAGGCGCTGCACCCTATAACCACCGACCAGTATTGCTAACGCAGCCACCCTATTTTATACCAGATAATCAGATTTTGCACTGAACTAGCCCTTGATCAGCGCACGCCCAGCATGATGGGAGGGGCGGCGACGCACTACGACTTGTGAGCGGAGGACCACTATAACTAGCCCAAGGAGTCCAAAGGGTATGAGTAGCCTCGTGCATGAAGGAATTTCGGAAAACACGAAATAAAGCCAAACAAAAGCAAAAGCGCAACATATGGCCGCTGCCTAGCTCTGTCTGCACCGCCATTTGGATCGCGCCAGATTACCAACCGATCTGCGGTGTGACAACACAACCTACCCCAGTGTGGAACAAATGTGGGTGGAACGCTGCGCAAGAGCGACCCAGAACGAAGCAAATCAGCAACAAAATATGCCATCCACAAGGTCTCAAAATCAACAATAACATTCTGCAGGATGAAGTGTGCCGGAAAATAAGCAAACTAGGGGGCAAACCAACCTCACAAACCCTCACAAACCCCATTGTAGACTCTTAAACTCCCAGTGTGCAACACCAAGACGGGAGAAGATCACGCAAGCACACGCTCAGGTAGAGAAGAACTGCGCTGGTATCATCAAGTAGGAGGCTAAATAGGACATGCCCACGGGGGAACTGGAGAGTAGCACGACAAACTCAGGGGAATACACAACATGGAATAACAAGCTCAGCCAAATCAATAATACACTATACAGCCCAGGACGACATAAGAAGATCCACAACTAAGACACTTGCACAGGCCAGCCTACATGCACAGGTCAACCGGACAAACCCGCCTTTCATGGTACAGTCCAGTCCAGACCCCCTTGGATAGGAACGCACACAGCAAGAACACCAAGCTCAACACCGGCCCTGCAAGTCTAATCACAGAGATTTTAATCGAGGAATCTGAAGACGGTATTTTAGCAACAGCAAGGGAGACACATAAGAGACTCAATCATAGAGCGGAAGGTCAGAGGAAGGCTCAGCCTACACCAGGAGAAGAGGGGGCGGACAGAGATGGCTGGCAACGACGGGAAGCTCACGCAGCAATCCAAAAAGAATAAGAGTGAAAATCTGGAATCCCTTATCAATCAAAGACCGGACATTAACAGCACGCTGGACATGATTTAAAAAAAATTGGCAGAAGTACATGATCTAGCGAAATCGACCAAGCAAACCACGGATGCTATACAGCTGGAACTGGCTGCAGTTAGAGCGGGCATACATACAGCAAATAATAGACTAACGGAAATACAACAGAGGGTGAGTGATGTGTAAGATAACAAACAAAAATCTAACAAGGCGTTGCAAGACCTTCTCAAAGCAACAGCAATACTCCTAAAACAAACAGCAGAGCTAGACGACCGCAACAGTAGAGGGAATATCAGAATACTTGGGGTCGGCGAAGAAGAAGAGGAGAAAAATGGTTCATGCATGGCCTTTATACAGGACATGATCCCTAAACTCACCAACCTGAAGTTCGACATGCCTCTGGAACTAGACAAGGCTGACAGAGTACAGGCCTATAGATCAGTAAATATGGCTGTACCGCGCCCCATAATATGAAAGCCTCTGAGACTACAACATACTGAAGACATATTTGCAGTGGCCAGAAAAAAACTGAATTTGCTGTGGAACGGTCAAAAAATCATTCTCACCCAAGACTACTCTAAACACACAGTGGACATAAGAAAACGGTTTCTGGCCCAGAGAGACAAACTGAGGAAGGAAAACATCCTCTTCTCATTCATAGGACCTACGAAATTCAAAATCACAGACAAGGGCAGAATGCACATCTTCGAAGACCCCAACGACCTATCCAACTATTTACAAGGTCCGACTCTACAAGAAATGGATTTCTCCCATGCAAACGCGAACAAGAGAAGAGCCTCACCAGAACTAGGAGAGAACGTGAGAAGATATTTCACCTCATAAACTCTGGCACTACTATGCAAACAACCATCTACCTCATCCTCACTTTCTACCTCAATCAGCTTACTATTTCTAATCACTTTGCTACCTCAAGAGCCGAACGCTTTGAATCGAACTCAGGAAGACCACGAACGCGGACCACAAAAAGGAAAAAAGACACCCGGCTTTGGGAGCCTTTTGGATCTCTACGGAACACACCTCTGAACCAATCTTCGCAGACAATCGTGTTGATAAGTTAGAAGCGAGCATCAAAACAATAATATCCTTTTTAAGACAATGTCACTGTACAGAACTGCATGCCAAATAGGTTGCAAATAAGACAATTAAGCTGCAATTAACTGCTGACGCGAGGGTGCTCAGCACCATAGATGCACGTGTACTTGCTTTTTTCCATATCCCATCCCAGGGGAAACGGAGCTGGAGCTTTGCTGTCACACGTCCAGAATTCCAGATGTAGGATGCGTGGGGGAGGGAGGGTGGGTTTTCTTGGGGGGGGTTTAGTTTTTTGTATGTCATGTTAGTATTAGCATTATTTGTCAGGCACTCAACTGTAGCGTCTACCCACTGTACCCTCTTATCCTCCAAACTTTCCACCTACACAACTGCACACACTGTGGAGATTGAGACCAGAGCACGGGTAAAAGCGGAGGAAGACACACGAAGACATCTGAAACAGGGACAATACTCACAAAGCCCCAGTAAACAATATGATTATTATCATACGGAAAAAGTACAGGGCCCTGTTCAACAAACCCCAGTCTAGCTTCACACAATGACTTCTAAGCGAAAGAATTCATTATCAATATCGTCCAACCTGAAGATAGTCCCCTTAAATGTTAAAGGCCTCAACCACCCAGTCAAAAGGAAAAAAGTACTTGATTACTTAGCTAAAACTAAAGCGGACGTCTTTCTCCTTCAGGAAACTAGGCCATCCCTGGATGATGCAGAACGGGTTAGGGCAAGATGGGTTGGTCAAATGGCTTGCTCTCTGGCAGTAGGGAAGAAACGAGGAGTGATCACCTTGATAAATAGGAACTCAAAGATAATCATAGAAGACCACCAATGCGACTTAGAGGGGAGAATCCTTTTGACGCAGCTGAAAAGGGGAGACGAAAACTTTCATGTACTCAACATATACGGACCTATCACGGATGACACCACCTTCTGGGATAACATCTCAGGTAGGATGGAGGCACTCCCACAAAATGAACTAACAGTGCTAGCAGGCGACTTCAATATGGCACTGGACTACACTATAGACAGACAATCACATTGCCACACACTACCCCCGGGGGGCACAAAGTACTCAAAAACCTATGTACCAAATACAACCTGAAAGACACCTGGAGACTTCAACACCCGGGCACGAGAAATTACACCTTCTACTCAAACCCACACAACTCATACAGCAGAATTGATTACATACTAATCTCTGGCTCACACACCCACCTAATCGAAAACACGGACATAGCCACGAGAACTATCTCAGACCATTCCTGTATCAGCCTCCTACTAAATGGCCGCCATAACGAAGATCACCCTCGTAGATGGAGATTCAATAGTGAAGTATTAAAAGAGCAAAACAATAGAACCAAAATAGAGCAGGCCATAAAGGACTACATTAACTTTAACGACACAGCAGATACAGACCCAAAAAACATATGGGACACCCTGAAAGCCACAGTTAGGGGGACAATTATGGACATAAAAGGCAAGATGAACATGATTGCCAGGGCCCACTTAGACCAACTAGAATCAGATATACAGAAACTAGAATCATCACACATCTCAGACTCAAAGAACGTAGGGGTCCTTGCAGAACTCACAAGGAAGAAATACGAATTCAACAGAATTCTAAGTGAGAGAGCAGGTCTGTGGATAAACAAATACAAGGCAATAAACCTATGCAAGGCCAACAAAGCAGGGAAAATCCTGGCATCCTACCTAAAGCACAAACAAAGACAACACACTATCTCCGCGATCACAGATTCCCATAACAACACACACACACAACATAAAGAAATCCTACGCACATTTAGTGTATTCTACCAGGAGATCTATAATAAGGACCAAACATTAGACGAAAGGGGCTGGACCGAATACCTCAACAGCTTAAACCTCCCGAAAATAACATCGGAAGATGCACTCATTTTAGGGAAAGAGATTAGCTCAGCAGAAATTGAGATGGCAGTTAAGTCTCTCAAATCTAATAAGGCTCCCGGACCGGATGGCTACACAGCCACCTTCTATAAAACATTTATATCTCTACTACAACCAATGTTGAAAACGTTTTTTAACCATTGCGAAGGGACAGGGTGGTCTCACAAACAATGTCCGAAGCGAATATTATAGTTATCCTCAAGGACGGTAAAAACACCCAGTTCCCCCAAAACTACAGGCCTATATCCCTAATTAACGTGGACTGCAAGATATATGCAAAAATCCTAGCAGTGAGGCTTAATAGGATACTCCCACACCTTATAAGGAACACACAAGTGGGCTTCCTCAAGACACGCATGTCGCACAACAACACTAGACTTTTAAACCACATTATCGATAGAGCGGCCAAGCAAAACAACCCAGCAGTGGCTATCGCACTCGACGCTGAGAAGGCCTTTGACAGGGTATCATGGCATTTCCTAGAACAGTGCATGCGGGCTTTCATCCTGGGTAGTGCATTCACAAAGAAAGTTATGGCACTATATGACAAACCTATGGCTCGTATAGTGATCTAAAGGGCTATTTCCGAGCCTTTCAGACTCTATAGAGGGACAAGACAAGGTTGCCCACTGTCCCCTTCGCTATTCTTACTAGCACTAGAACCGCTAATCAAGGACATCGAGACCAACAAATTGATGAAGGGGTTCACCATCAATGATGTAACAACGAAACTAGCAGCATATGCGGACGGCATTCTTTTTGTCACTGAAAGCCCTAAAACCTCCATCATGGCCCTTATAGACTCCATAAACAAATATTCGGCCTACTCCGGCTATAAACTCAACAAGGATAAGTCGGAATGTAAACCTCTCAACTTACATACCACTAGAGACATATTGGGAGACTCAGGCCTCACTTGGCAAACCGGTTTCATCAAATACCTGGGCGTCTATTTTGATAAAGATCTTAAAAACACACTAGAATACAATGAGAAAATGCTTTTGGACAAGATAAAGAAGCTGCTTGAGGGATGGTCACCGAAATTCATCACATGGTGGGGGAGGATTGAAACAATCAAAATGATGGTAACCCCTATGATCAACTACCTTACTAATATGCTCCCCCTAACCCTCACTGTCGATTTACACCACAAAATAGATAAGATACTAAACAAATTTATCTGGTGAGACAAAAAAGTAAGGATTAGCCTTAAAAAACTAAGATTGGCCAAAATCCTGGGGGCTTAAACCTGGCAGACTTCAAGACCTTCCAAACGGCCTTCTTGGCAAAACAAGGTAGCTATTGGATTCTTCCAGACCAGGACTATACACCGGTTTGGCTGAAAGTAGAAAGAGCTATACTAAACAACCTTGAGCCATTAGCACTTCTAACAACCAGCAAACACAAAACTTTAATAAACCCTATACTTGCAAACACCAGAAACGCCCTACTGAAGGTCGACCAGAAGTTAGAACATAGAATAAAAAACTCGAGATGGGAATCAATATGAGCAAATAATAAGATAAAATATAAAGGCAAAACACTCTATATGAAGACATAGGTGAAAACAGGGATTTCCCTTCCCATCCAACTCGAGGATGGAGGGAGCCCTACCATATTCAGCTCGCTTAAAACCAAACACAACCTGCCAGATATTGAACTTCCTAAAAATCAAAGCGGCACTGTCCAAAGCGAGACTGTCTAATACCATGCCTTCAATCTTCCAGTACATGTCCAAACTCAACAAAACAGGTCACCAAGTGTCACACATCTATAGACTTCTGCGTCCAAACACTTCGAAACTCAATGTGAAAGCACAAACTTACTGGGAATCACAGCTCGGTAGCACTCTAAGCAAAAAGGAAAGCCAAATACTATGGTCCTCCCCCACACATAGTAAGACAAAATTCTGGATCCTACAAAAACTACACTGGACCCCAGCGCGCTTGGCGAAACTAGGCATGAACACAAATGACCTATGCTGGAATTGTAATAGTGGAAGAGGGGACCTGGCTCACCTCATTTATCACTGCCCTAAAGTTAAAGTCTACTGGGAAAAGATCTTTGCCTTTCTAATAGACATGTTAGGGTGTTCCGTTAAACCAGAGTTTGCCACCCTGGTAACAACCCCTATTATGACAGTACCACTCACACAACGAGATGGCGACCTACTCGACCTCTTACTAACTGCCGGTGTTAAAATGATTCTAAATAAGTGGAAAGACACATCCAAGGCATCATTTAAAGGGTGGCTCAACTGGGTGACATACCTTAGAGGTGCGGATGCGATGTTCCTACGAGACTCACAGTGGAGACAGCCCAACAGAGGAATGTGGGCATCTATGGACAAGTACCTGGGCCTGTATGAACCTCCATAAAGAATGCGAGATCATCACCTGTCTCCTACCTTTCCAAACAAACACGAGCAAGTTCTCTCTCTCCCTCTCTGCTCCTGATCCCTTGCAGCTGCTCAGGCCTTTTTCTTTCCTCCTTCATACCCGTGATCACTTACTAGAATAGAGGGGGTAGGGCAGCCTATAAAGAAACAGAGCGAAGCGGAAGGTACCTCAGACTGCATACTTTACAGGTTCTTCTAGACAGCATCAAGCGAGACACTGTGCATGTTCTATGTTTTTTTCATGCCTACTTGCTTAGTTTTGTGAGTTTCTGTTTTGTTTTATATGACAAAAATCTCAATAAAATCTTATTGAAATTAAAAGAAACTCAAATGGGGTTGTTTACCCATTTGCTAAAGGTTAAGCGGTCATTATAATTGATAGCTTTTCACGTTTCAAGTTGAGTGGGCCGGTCAACCAGTCGCAGCCCATGCAGGTAAGCGAAGTGGCTCGCCATATCGCTGAGCCGAGTTATTTATTTTAATTTCCCTCTTCCATTGTTTTTCGCTTCCACTTGCACCCCGCCTCACCCCATCACCCACTGCGCTTACCTGCACAGGCCGCCACTGCTGTCAACATGCACATATTATAAACTGTGGGGACTGACAAAGAAACCTCATGGCCTGAAGTCTCATTAGAGCAAGTGTCTCTAACAAATGCATCTAGTTTATGAGGAGATGAATCCAGCTATTTACAACAGCAATTCTTAATAGGAGAATAGACGTTTAAGAGCACAGAAATAAATATGTGATTATCCCAGTCACTCTTAACATTATTGGTAGATGCAAATGAGCGGAAAGCACTACAGACAAGCTTGTGAATAGCATTTTTAATACAGTATATTTCGTAAAACTGCCAATTAGCACTCACTCACTCACACTCTCAGGCAAATAAAGTATCAGTGCATGAATACTCGATCCTGCATGTAGAACCATACCTGTACATGTAAATATACATGTGCATGTGTCTATTGAAAATTACAATTTATTTCAGACACCATGGGTCGTATTATAGAAAATGCCACTGGGGCGCATCGGGCATGCGCACCCACTTTCTGCCGCCCCAGGGCACTTTGGTAATACAGATTGGGATGCAGATGTTTGTGCATTCCCTTCTGTAACACACATAGCACTAGCTCACACATAGCACCAGTGCTATCTTAAGAGGGTGTTACCTCATTTACTTCTGTGTCCGTAACAGGAAGAGCACTGATAACTTTTCTTTGGAAGGGGGCAAAGGGGTCCTATGGACCCTCCATACTTTCCCTTGCAGGCGGGGGCATTCACTCACTGCACCTGCCAGCAAGGGGATCTTTAATCCCTCTTAAAATGCAAGCAGGTTTCCGCCTGCACAGTGAAATATGGAGTGGCTGCTTTAAAGCCGTTCCGTATTTCAGTTGAAAGCGCTGCCCCCAGGGCAGCACAGGTTTGCAGCTGCCCTAAGGGCAGCGTATTATACATAATAGGGTGCACTTTCCCTGTTTGCGCATTGCATACCTATTTAAACGTGCACCTTGGTGAATAATACATACATAGATAGGAAAGTGTGTCCTATCTGTATTTGGTCTCCAGGATCCATATTATATATTGGGCCCCTGGCGCACAACAGGCACATTTTTTTCTTTTTTTTTTTTTAGAGTTTTATATAGGGCAAACTAGACCCGAGACACGGGTATCAGAGCGCTTTACATAGCACCAGTTTTGTTACAGAAGGACACATTCATTTATGGTAGGCACAGGGAGATTAAGTGATTTACCCAGAATCACAGGATGTTGAGCGTCCTTTACGAGACTTGAACCCGGTTCCCCTGCTTCGAGGTCGACCGCTCTAGCCGTAAGGCTACATCCTTGTGTGGCCCCTTCTGTAATACTGATAGCGCTGGCGCACATATAGGTCCAGTGCCATCATGAGACAGGGGCGTGGCCTCAGGCAAATGAGGGAATCTGTTTGCCTCCACACCCACGCCATATTAGGGCCACAGGCGCAGAGGTACATATGTCCTTAGGAGGCACACTGAAAGTGCTCCACAATATGGTGGCTCACTTTCAGTGCACCTCCTAGAGGCAGCCCTCTGGAGGGGATAAATGGGGCCCCATGGACCAACCAGACATACAGTTGCAGGCGGGGGAAGCTGCTCACTGCATCCATCTGCAAGGGGATCTCTAACCCCTCTACAAATGGCAGGCACCATGTCGCCTTGACTGTGAAACACGGAGCAGCTTTTAAACATCAGCTACCGTATTTTACTTGCATGCGCTGCCCCAAGAGCATCACAAGTTCATGGCTGCCGCGGGGCAGCGCATTCTTTGTAATACGGCGCACTGTTCCTGTTTGTGCCTGATGCACCTTTCAAAAGATGCACTGTGGGACAAACAGGGTAATATTACGGCCCCAGGTAGTCAGAATTGGAGGTGAAATAAGCACCTGAAAATGCCCTACAGTGAATCCTCCTTAGTACTAAAGACAGTTTCCGGTTAACAAGTGCCTGCATCGGCCTGGGAAGTGGTTCGTCAGTGCATGTTGTTGTTTAATGCTGGTTGATATCTATATATTTCATGTAATTCAAATTGATGGTATTAAAACGGGGCAACATGTTCCAGCATGCTTAAAACCCAGAGATGCGATTTCACTGGGAAATCATCCAGTACAGTGCGTAAAATAAGCTGACTGCAAAATTCACACAAATTGACAGGAAGGGAATGGATCAATAAGTAATACGGTGTATTAAACCTCCCCACATTTTGTTTGAACACACCCTGCCAGTGCATTGGGCGAACATTAACATATTTGCCAGTATCTTAGGCTGGCATGCACGATGCTTGCCAGGAAGGCTGCGCGTCTAACTAGACATTTCAACCCTTCGAGTCCGTGCAGCAATTTATGTGATACAAACAACCTAAGATCAATAGAACACTACTGGCTTTTACTTCCTAGCTCACAATTCTGCAGCACCGTTAGAAAATCGACAGAAAAATAAATTATGTGTTCTCGTCTCAGTCTGCCTATGCACAACCACCCGCGCTCCATCTCTGGTTATAAAATAGAGAATATTGGCCTTCGATTTCCAGCCTCCCGCGTCACAGGGGGCTTGATCACTCGCTGCTCGAAAATGTCCAATTAGAAAGTGGCATCTTCCACCTATCTTACTGAAAAGAAGAATAGCAAATATGGATATTTTTTCACAGTAGAACATGATCTCACAAAGGTGCTGACTTTTCACAACGCAAAAAAATGTGCACTGCATAAAAATGATATATTGAGATGAAACCTCCATGCATGAGAATAGGAATCCAGGATCATGCCTGGAAAGCTGCAACTGGTGCTGGTCTCCAGGTGTGAGCAGCAAAAGATGTCAGAAAGTCATGAAACTACACCTATGCGAGCGTGAAGACTTAAGTATAGTTGTATTACAACTTTTTTTTATGAATTGGGACATGTGTCTTGAAAAATGTGTGTATCTTTGCTTCAGTTTCATCAATAGGGGTGGGCGGAATTTGCGAAATTCACTTTCGCAAATTATCGCGAAAATGTTAAAAATCTCCTCAAACACGCGGAAATATCGCGAAGATGCGGAAGTTTTTATCCCACCCATTCGCGGTATTTTCTGCGTGGTCGCGGCTCGCCAACTTACCCATGCGGTTGCTCGCGGGCGCGGCCTTCTTGTTTTCACTTGTCTCGCGGTGCATGATTGCGAGAAGAAAGACGTGATCGCACGACGAATGATGTTACTGCGGGCGCGAACTGTCGCGAGACAGCGCAAATGGCTACCAACAATCCAACATTTCGCGAAGAACGCGACCGGATCAGGAAAACTTGTCGGCGAACGCGGGGATTCAGGTAAGGCGATCGCGCACACGCGAGAATGTATTATTTTACAGCGCGAGCAAGCAAAACATTTCCGGTAAAATGCGGATTGGGGAAATTTTGACATTTTTGCGCTCTTCGCGGAACGCGAACATGTCAAATTATCGAAATTTCCGCGAGCGGAACGGAATTTTAGCCCAGGCCTATTCATTAACTGGATTTCCGTAGCACTTGATAATCTATTAATTTGATATAAATGTACAGAAGTAGGCAGTAGCTTTACATTTAATTTATGGTCACTCAACTTTGTTGTAAATATACAACACTCCGTTGTGAATCTGGCTAGGCGTATGTTATATGAATCAGTATACTCATGCTAGCAACCCAGATTCTGGCTATTGAACTATAAAAAATTACAAGGCTAATGAAGGCAACAAATCTCTGCACAGGTCAACAAAGGCAAGATTACATCATTGGTGCATCCATTCATTACCTTCTCGCAACCATCACAGAACAAAAGGTACTGTAAGAAATTGGATTATTGCTTGAAGGGTGTGAGTACCCTCTTCAAATAATCACAATCCCTGTCATAGTGAACCACAAAAGTCACTAAATAAGCCTGTGCTGAACACTCTGGCCGCTTGGCATGAAGCAATCAGGCTTAACTTAGAGGCAATGTATAAAGTATTTATGCAACGCTCAAAAAGTAATAAAGTGAAAGAACAATACAATTAAAAAACACAAAGGAATAACCGATTGAGAAAACAACAGAATAATATTTAAAATAAAATGGCACCAAAACTACAAAAATCCAATTAGTAGGATTGGAGGTGCGCCTTTCGCCCTTGGTGCTGGGTGGTGCTGTGATGCCAAGTTCTACATATGGTCTGTCGAGCAACTAATCAAGCAGTAGCAGGTCACACAGGTAAGATCGACTCGGCAATGCGGCAATCGCAAGGTAAGTGGTTTTATTTATTTTATATTACTTATCCCTTTGTCTAATGACTTCTACCACCCCCACCCAGCCCCGCCACACCGCTCCTGCCTGTGTGAGCCGCCAATGCAATCAGGAACTGCGTGAGGCTGCGATGCGAGATCCTGCATTGTTCTGTGCCATACTGCGTCTAATCTGGTGAATTCGGCAATTAGGAGCTGCGAGCTACGGTGATGTGAGGCCTGCATCATCCTGCGCCGTTCTGCATGAGATTTAGTGAAGCTGCCGATCTGGTGCTGTGGGGAGTTGTGATGTGAGAACCTGCGCTGTGCTGAATTGGATCCAGTGAAACCTTCAGTTGACCAGGAAAGAGTATACTCTGACTCCAGCCAAGGGCCCAGGACCTTGAGGACAACACTTGGGAGGGGTCAAGACTGACTTCCACAGAGACCAGCAGAGGGGACCAGGGTCAGGTCCAGGTGGGTCTGGCCAGCTGGAAAGGCCTCAGGAAGTTTGTTGTGTCCCTGCATCTCAAACAGGTGGTCCAACAACTGACCCTAGGAGTCATTCTTGGGGTCCTTGGCTCATACAAGCAGGTCCGGTCTTTCTTCTTCAGAAAAAAGAGCAGTCCTTTTTATGAATCTTCCCATTTCCAGCAGTGTTCTGAATTCAGGGTCTGAGGGAGCCATTTTTACATCCTGTGCCTGGCTTTAGGTGGGGGCACTCCTTTGTCTAACCCTAGAACTGTTTCTTGTTAGTCCTTCCCTTTCCCTGGGTCGCACTCCACCCTGGCTAGTGAGACAAAGGGATAACAGGCCCAGGTGTGAGCTGCATTTGATAATGACAGGTCACACATATTCCCAAGAATGTGCTGGGTACAAGCCTCAGGCTATCCTTTGAAGTTCAGGAAGGGTCTGGGCACCCACTCATCCTTACACCAAAGGCCCCTTTGCCCCTGCCTGGGAGGAATACACGTCCCACCACAGGGCAACCATTAATAGTTGTGACTCTGGACACTGGCAGAAAAGCATATTTGGTGTAGGCAAGAAAATTCTAAAAGTGTATTTTCAAAATAGTAAGCAACAATTGGACTTTAGTATTAAATAGGATTTCAAATTCCAATTCAAATGAGTGGAAGAGACACTTATCTATTCCCAAACTGAGTTTAACACTTATTGAGTGTACTGAGGTAAACCAGTGTTCTTCTATGGGGGAGCAAGTTTTGCAACAGTGAAAAACGATTTGGGGGGGTTTCACTTCTAGCTCATGTAAAACAAGAAATATCCCAGTCCTACATTTTATATACCATGCAGCCTGCCCTATAGCCATTTATGGCTTATGTTATGGGTGACATATGTATTAAAAAGGAAGGTGGAGTCCTTGCAAAAGGTTTGTTTTGCCAGGTTGAAATGGCAGTTTTAAACTTCACTGCAGGCTGCAGTTGCTGCTCTGAGACAAGTTTTTAAAGGACTATTTTAGCTAGAGACAAACTGAGTGCTGCAACCCGGTTGTAGGATTTGATTTACAGTCTCTGGATGGATGTAATACCATTTACTAGGGACTCATGAGTACATGAAATGTGCTAATTAGGGGTATATCAATTTTACCATGTTTGGAAGTGAGAGCGCAAGCACTTTAACACTAACTAGCAGGAATAAAGTGTGCAGGGTCCTAAAGCCAATTGGTCCAGCAAGGAATAGGATAGTGAAGGGAAATATCTTGGGGAATACCACTGAAAAGACGGTCTTTTTCAACAGTAATGTAGATGAAAACATTCATCTCTCTGATATGGCCCCTTCACATGGCTGGAAAAAGAGAAAATGCCTTATCTAAATGGCCAGGCAATGAGCAACCACATCAACTCTAGTGTGGTATGTAAGGACGTATCACTTCGATCACAGCCAGGAGGAAGCTTGCAATCAGAGTGCAAAACTGAGCCATATGCAAGGAAGGGCACTGGCTCTGCTGTGGTTGTGATAATGGTGTCAATGTCATTGTTGCCACCACCAGGCTGGAGTGGACAGGACATGAAGTTGAAGGCTCCCCAGCTGCAGGCAGTTCATGGCTATGCCCAGGAGGTGGGGCAAAACAGTCACTCCAGAATCTAGGCCACCTTTATAATTCTTTAGTTCTTCCCAGACCAGCTGACAGTCTGGAGATGGGAATGGTATTTGTGGAGCATAGGAGGATGGAGCTTTAGGTGATTTCTCCACAATGGTAAGAATGTGATGGTGACTTGGTGAAAGAGAACTCCTGGAATGGGGATAGAGTCTTTCTAGGACGTGGGCCCACATCCCTTTAAAACAGCAGTAAGGGGGAGTAGCTCTTTAACCCTTTCGATGCTCATGATGAGCTGGACTCGTCATGGCACACAGTGGGTGTGTGCTCATGACGAGTCCAGCTCGTCATGACACCCAGCACCTGGATTCCTTTTTCTCCCCTAAAGCCTCAGGAGCTGGGGAAGAGCTTCCCCAGGCCCCGAGGCCCCCTCCCTGGTTTCCTTAAAATGACGATCGGCGTGCACGTTGCGCTGATGTCATTTCAGTGAAACCGAAACTGAAATGAGCCAAGAGGCTCATTTCAGATTCAATTTCTATGTGCTCAGGGGGCTATCTCAGCCCTCTGAGCACGTAGAAACTCATGAGATGTATCGTTGGTAAGGGGAGAATCTCCCTAGTGGATCCCTGCTAGGGTATCGCCCCAGGAGGGTGATCCTCAAGCAGGGATCCACCCACTAGGCACCAGGGAGGGGGGAGCGGCCCCTTGGGCAAGGGTCTTTGCTCCCCCCCATAAAAATGTTGGAATGATTAGTCTTTCTGCCCCCCGGGGGAGTAGAAAGCCCACTAGACACCAGGGATTTTTTATGGGATATTTATTAGGGGTGAGGGCTGCCCAAAACGGGCATGCTGATGCCCCCATCCCGGCCAAAAAATTACAGTCTTTCTGCCCCCCCTGGGGGGGCAGATGGGGCAGTAGCCCCCAAGCCGCACCCTCGGGGAGACAGAAAGTCCACTAAACGCCAGGGATTTTTTTTTGCACCATTTTTTTAGGGTAGGGCTGCCCAAAATGGGCACGCCAATGCTCCCACAACCCCGCCACCATTACAGCCTTTCTGTCCCCCTGGGGGGCAGAAAGCCCAGTTGACACCTCAAACAAGCCCGTCTGCGCCTGTCGGCGCCCGGAGCGCGACCAGCGCCAGGACACCTGGCCGAATCATACCAGCTAGAGACGGTAGGCAAGCTTTACTTGCTCTAGACCTAAACGTATGTGTTCCCCACAACATATTTTTACAATATGACACCAGGGTAGAGACCCGGTGTCCAAACTGCAACTTTATATTGAGGTCGGATACAATATCTGACACCATGTCCCCACTTGGTAAAGTGCAGAAGTGGGGAAAAAATCGACCGATAGAAATAGGGATTCAAAAAATATAGGAAAGGCAGCGGAGAAGAAAACTAGCAACCTTAAGGCAGCAGTAACCGACCAGGTTAAATGTTTGCTGGTAAATGTCCATTCTGTGGTGAAACATAAATACGAACTGGAAGATCTCATCCAAGCTTCCGCTCCGGACTTGGTTTTTTTAACTGAAACCTGGACTTCCGCGCCCGACTGGTACATTGCTGTACCAGAAGGTTACACGTGTTTCTCACAAGATAGAGCGATAGGTAAGGGAGAGGGAATAGCCATTATTTACTATGCCAATTTTAAAATACAATCAGAAACGATCTCTACCCTTCCGGCTGAAGCATTGCATTTCCGGATAAAATTGAATAATTACCAGATCTTTCAAGGTATATTGATCTACCGACCTCCAGGTATTAGAGGGGTTTTCTCTCAATCCCAGTTGACACTCCTGGAATCATATACGGACTCTTATCCGCTTACGATTCTGGGAGATTTCAACTATCACTTAGAGCTGAATAATAACACAGACACGATTAGGCTTCTAGACAATCTTGAGGCTTTCAACCTCAGACAAGTGGTTATTGGTCCTACCCACCAAGCAGGTCACACATTGGACGGGGTTTTTACTAGTAATCCGGATATCACCTTCTCCAAGGCACTAGATCTTCCATGGACTGACCATAATGCGATATATTTTAACCTTAAAACCACTCAGCCACTCTTGAGAATACAAGCCAGTACAGTTAAACTGCCAATACAGTGATGGGATAAAATTAAGGAAGGAGCTTTTGAGTCAGCCCTCAACTTAGTCCCTATTGTGTTAGACCCTGATAACAATAAGGCAGCGAGGCAGTTTAACGACTGGTTATTGTTAGCAGCTGACAAGGTCGCTCCAGAGAAAATAACAACAATAAAAAGAGTTAAGATATCAGCCCCATGGTACACCCCAGAACTCAAAAACCTAAAGATTAACTGTAGAAAGGTGGAACGTCTCTGGAGGTTAGCCTATGATAGTGAGAAAAAAGTGAGTTATAATCATACCATTAACTTATATAAGGTAGCAATAGTGGCTGCAAAAAAACAATTCTTTACAATGAAAATTAAGGAGGCAGATAACTCAACCAGAGAATTGTTCAAAACCATTAATTTGCTGGCCAAACCCCAACAAAGAGCTGCCTTTAAGCCAGATCAAAATTCCTGCAATAAGCTTGCGGATTATTTCCAAGAAAAGGTGCAGGGAATTTATAACAACTTTCCGAGCACCCGGAGTTTCCAGGATATGACAGTATCTCCAACGCATCTCAAATGTAAGCTGACTAGCTTTCAGTTAATGAACAAAGAAGAGGTTTTCAAACTTCTCCTTTCTTTAAAATCAGGGGCACCCACCGATCCCTGCCCTCCGTCCATTATGCATCAAGCAGCAGCTACGATCTGTGTTAATCTTGTTCCCATCCTAAACCAAGTTATAGCCTCTGGTCTATATCCTACAATCTGGAAAAAGGCAGCAATCACTCCACTCTTGTTATGTTATGTTATGTTATGTTACATAGAATTTGTAGAGCGCACGTTCACCAAACGGTTTCTTGGCGCTAGGAGAGACATGAGGCGGCAGAGGGACAGGAACTAGTTGTCATAAGCCTGAGAAAAAAGCTGAGTCTTCAGAAGTTTCCTGAATAAGGCATAGGTGGAGGCAGTTCTTATCTCCAGCGGGAGTGAATTCCAGAACTGCGGTGCCAGTACTCCAAGACGAGCGCCGCCCATTTTTTTACGTTTGAAAGTAGGGATGACTAGCAGGTTGTGACGGAGGGACCGGAGAAGCCGGTTGGGAACATAGCGTATGATTTTAGATGAAATGAAAGCTGGTGAGCTTCCGTACAGGGATTTGAAAATGGTGCACCCCAGTTTAAAAAGACCTTGTTTGGCCACAGGTAGCCAGTGAAGTTCCTTCAAAAGAGGCTGGATGTGATGCCATCTAGGCTGATGGAAGATCAACCTGGCCGCCTGATTCTGGACAAGTTGGAGGTGTCTAAGCTGATAAGCTGGGATGCCTACGTAAAGGCAGTTGGAGAAGTCCAGTCGCCAGATGACCAGGGCTAGGATTACCAAGGTCAAGGCTTCTTGAGAAAGGAATCTACTAATCTTTTTGATTCGGCGCAATTGGAAGAAGCCGGCTGAGACCACGGAGCTGATCTGGGCCTTCATCGATAGGTCGTTGCTGACTAGTATTCCAAGGCTCTTAGCGGAGCTAACTGGGGTGGGGGGGTTGCCTAAGTGGGGAGGCCAAAAGTTAGAGTTCCATGGGTTAGCAGGGCCACCCGTGAGAATTAACTCTGTTTTATCAGGGTAAAGTTTCAGCTGGTTTCCATTTATCCATTCGCTGATAAATGTCATAGTATCCTGAAAGTGGTTTAACGAAGAAGGGAGGATGCTGATATTGAAAATCAGCTGAAGGTCATCCGCATAATTTTAGGTTACAACTTCCCTGTCCCGAAGAGAAGAGATTAATGGGAGAAGATAAGGATTAAACAGAAGCGGGGAAAGGGAGGAGCCCTGAGGGACTCCACAGGAGAGTTTCCTCTTTTTAGACGAAAAATTGGCAAGACAAACTGATTGAAATCTATTGCTAAGGAAAGAGGAGATCCAATCCAGAGCCCGCCCCTGGATCCCGGCATTATTGACACGGTCCAAAAGGATGTTATGATCGACCGTGTCAAAAGCCGGGGACAGATCCAGGAGGACCAGAGCCTGAGTAGGCCCTTTGTCAGCACTCCCTCTAAGCTCGTCCATCACTGTCAAAATGACAGATTCGGTGGAGTGAAAGGGACGGAAGCCGGCTTGGTGAGGGTCCAGAATATGATGCAGCTCCACAAAAGAGCTTAGCTGTGAGGAGACATGGGCCTCAAGGACTTTGCTAAGGTATGGTAGGAGCGATATGGGATGGTAGTTGCCGGGGATGGAGGGGTCAGCACCTGGCTTCTTCAGTATAGGGATAATTTCCGCATGCTTAAAAAGGTTGGGGACTATGCCCTCTTGGAGTGATTCATTTAAGAGGGAGAGAGAATTGTCAGGACACCTGGAGAGGGTCTGCTGAAAGATGTGGGGGGGCAGCACTCTTTTTAGTAACCCCAAGAAGGTTTCCAAGGAAATAAGAGGACGCTGGATCATTGGAGGTGGCAGGTCCTTGGTTTTGGGAGGAGTGAGGGGGGTGCAAAAGGGCGGGATACTGGCTTTAATGTCAGTAATCTTATCCATAAAGTAGGAATTAAGTGAATCGCAAAGAGATTGAGAGGGAAGAAGCTTAGGCACTATTCTGTCAGGTTTAGACAGCTCACTGACTATAGAAAAAATGTCTTTAGCTTTATTGGCTGAGTCTAACACCTTTTTTGAAAAGTAGTCTGTTTTGGTTTGGAGGATGGCACTTTTATATTCCTTTAATAGGGTGATGTAAAGATTTTTGTCTACTGAGTGATAGTGGAGTCTCCACTTACGCTCAGCTTGTCTGAGAGAAGTTTCTTAATTTTTAGGTCCATAGAAAACCACCGCTGAGCGTCATGTGGTCTACAGGTTTGAATGTACTTGAGCGGAGCGACGTGCTCACTTGTGGATTCAAGCCAAGACTTGAGGTTTGTGGCCTGATCGTGAATTGACTCCGAGTCAATAGGGGCCGTAAGAGTAAGATGGGACCAGAGAAGGTCAACGTTAACATTTTTCCAGCTCCTTGACTTAAGGTTTTTGGTCGGTTTGGGTCTAGGGAGTTGAACTTCCAGTAAGGTGAAGGACACAAAATGATGATCCGACCAGGTGCACGGATAGATCAAAAGGGACGAGGGAGTAAGGTTCGTTGTCCAAACCTGGTCTAAAATGTGTCCCTTGGTGTGGGTAGGTGCCTGCACGTGTTGGGTGCAGTTCATACCCAACAAAAGATCTGTAAATTCAATAGAGCTGGCGCTCTCCATAGCATCTGAGGGCCAATAATTGAAGTCCCCTATAATAAGGAGTCTAGCATGAATAATCGCCAGGTGAGAGATCATTTCTCCTAGGGCCTGGGGAAAAGTGGGCATACAGCAGGGGGGTCTGTAAAAAAGGGCGCAGGTAAAGGACGATTTTGGGGATTCTAGTTTAATGACTAGGCTATCGACAGAAGATATGCCCTTAATCTCTATAGTTTTGAATTGATGGTCCTTAAGGATAATGGTGGCAACCCCACCACCCGCTTTCCCTGAGGGGCGGTTAGTTTGCAAAATATAATAATTATCTGGCAGAGCTGCCAGAATGTCCGGTGTAGATTCATCCGTAAGCCACGTTTCCGTAAGGAGAAGTAGATCAGGCATCTCCAACTGTAAGAGTTGGAGGATCTCAAGTTGTTTTTTCAACATAGAGCGAGTATTTAAGTATATAACAGAGAGGCCCCCTAGGCTTTGAGTGCTAAAAGTGTGGGGCGAGATGCCGTTTGTAGCAGTGTCAGAATCGTGAATGAGGAGGACTTCAGGAAAATAAGATCTATTGCATAAGATACCTGCTTCAGCCAAACAAAGGCGGGTGGGGGTAGCGACCTTCCGTTTCCCATGCAGCTCTCTGAGCATGGACGATGCATATTTTCGGGGAGAGGCAGGGGAGCTGGCCCCTGGGCCCGACCGGCCGTGGATGGGCGCAGACGGGCTTGCCTTTGGCGCGCCTTCGGCGTGCCGGCAGCGCGCCCGCTGCGCGGTCTTAGTCCTATCTGGTTTTATGCGGGTCAGGCCAGGTGGCAGGAAGTGAGGGGAGGTGCAGGGGGAGGAGCCACGTCCCCTCCGTTCAATCGGCCCAACAGCCGTGACGGACTAGGGGACAATGGACTCCCTGGATGCCTCAAAGTTACTGATGGCAGTGCGAGGGTGAGTACGACAACACAAGTGCAGATAAAAGGTGTTTGTTAAAAACAAGCGGCGACTGAACTCACAACAGAACACAATTAGTAATCAATTGTAATTTGCGCAATGCAATAATTCAGTACATTTTGGCAAGTAATTGACTAGGCTTTTGGTTTTCGCGGCGCTCACGGTTTCTCTGCTGCGCGGCCGTAACCTCCTCAGCTTTATGCGGGTCAGGGCAGGCGGCAGGAAGTGAGGGGAGGTGCAGGGGGAGGAGCCACGTCCCCTCCGTACAATCGGCACAACAGCCGTGACGGACCGGGGGACAATGGACTCCCTGGATGCCTCAAAGTTACTGATGGCAGTGCGAGGGTGAGTACGACAACACAAGTGCAGATAAAAGGTGTTTGTTAAAAACAAGCGGCGAATGAACTCACAACAGAACACAATTAGTAATCAATTGTAATTCGCGCAATGCAATAATTCAGTACATTTTGGCAAGTAATTGACTAGGCTTTTGGTTTTCGCGGCGCTCACGGTTTCTCTTAAAAAAACCTAGTCTAGACCCTAGTGATTTTAAAAACTATCGTCCTATTTCCGGTCTCCCTATGGTGGCCAAGGTTCTAGAGAAATGACTAAACAATGTCTTAACAGACCATCTCGATGTAAATAATCTGTTGGACACGTCTCCAACATGGTTTTCGTCCCCGTCATTCGACTGAATCCGCTCTGATTATGGCTACCAAAGAAATCCGCAGGATGGTGGATGCTGGTGGGAAGGCGGTCCTCGTGCTCCTTGACCTATCGGCCGCTTTTGACACCGTCAATCACACTGTTCTGGTGCAGCGGCTGAGGGATATAGGGGTGGGGGGGCCGCCTTGTCACTAATAGCCTCCTTCCTGGAAAACAGGGAGCAGAGGCTGTTCTGACAGGGCATGAAATCCGACAGTTTCCACCTTCCCTGCGGAGTACCACAGGGGTCTGCCCTATCTCCAACCCTGTTTAACCTATATGTTACACCACTGGCCCACCTTGTCAGGAGACATGTTTTTGCTTTGGTCTCGTATGCCGATGATTCTCAACTTATCGTCTCTATTACTCACCGGCCTGAGACCACAGCACTGAGATTTCAGTCTTGTCTCACTGAGATTATGTCTCGGATGGGTCTGAATTATTTGAAAATAAACACTGACAAGTCAGAGGTGTTGGAGTTTGGGTCGGGCTCGCCCCAGTGGAATCAGTCCTGGTGGCTGAGCCAGGCTGGAGAATGTCCATCCCCAGTGGAGAAGGTCAGGAACCTGGGTATCATTTTTGACAATAAGTTGAATTTTGGTGCACAGGTCAACAGCCTTACGTCTGCATGTTTTTTTCTCCTGAAGACTCTGAGGAAGGTTTTTCCTTTTATACCTCAGGAATCCCAAAAAACAGTGATGGTGGCCCTGTTCCTCTCGAAACTGGACTATTCCAATGCGTTGTTTTTAGGGATCAATAAATTTCAATTGCAGAAACTACAGTCACTACAAAATGCTGCTGCCAGGCTCTTACTGGGCATTCCTAGAGGACAGCCCACTTCAGAGGGAATTAGATCCCTTAATTGGCTGCCCATTAAACAGTGTATAGAGTTTAAATCCCTTGTGCATAAGGGAATCTATAGAGGTGCCACGGATGATCTACAGAATCTCTTTGTACCATATGTTCCCTTACGTACCCTCAGATCGGCCACTCAAGGTCTTGTCAATGTGCCAAAGATAAGACGAGAAAGCTTGGGTGGCCGAGCAATCACACTCCGCGCAGCTAAACTCTGGAACAAGCTGCCTCAAGCTATGAGGCTTCAATCTAATCTGCAGCTTTTCAGAAAGCGCTTGAAAACAAAGCTATTTGCAGCTGCATAGGCCATACCATTTTTGACCCGTCGTCACCACACTCACAGCGCCAAGACGCCTCTGCATTAGAGCACTATATAAACATAAACATAAACACCAGAGATTTTTTTGTGTGCAATTTTTATTAGGGTGGGGCTGCCCGAAATGGGCACGCCAAGGCCCTCACCCCCGCCACCATTACAGCCTTTCTGGCCCCTCGGGGGGCAGATGAGGGCAGTAGCCCCCAAACTGCCCCCCTGGGGGGGAAAGCCCACTAGATGCCAGGGATATTTTGGGGCAAATCTGAATTAGGGTGGGGGCTGCCCAAAATGGGCATGCCCATGCTCCACCCCCTCCCCCACAAAAATTACAGCCTTCCTACCCCCCCCTGGGGGGTAGATGAGGCAATAGCCCCCAATCTGCCCCCCGGGGGGGCTAAAGCCCACTAGACGCCAGGGATATTTTTGGGCAAATTGTTATTAGGGTGGGGGCATTAGCATGCCCGTTTCTGGCAACCCCCAACCTAAATAAAAATTGCTAAAAAAAATCCCTGCCATCTAGTAGGCTTTCTGCACCCCTGGGGGGCAGATGGGGGCATAGGCCCCCAATCTGCAGCCCCGGTGGCCGAAAAGCCCGCTAGTCGCCAGGGATTTCTTTTAGGCAAATTTGAATTAGGGTGGGGCCTGCCCAAAACAGGCATGCCAATGCCCCTACCCCCCCCCCCCACAAAAATTACAGCCTTCCTGTCCCCCTGGGGGCAGGGTATTATCCCCCAATCTACCCCTAGGGGGGGCAAAAAGCCGAGTAGACGCCAGGGATTTTTTTGGCAAATTTTAATTAGGGTGGGGGCATTGCCATGCCTGTTTTGGGCAGCCCCCACCCTAATTCAAATTTGTGCAAAAACTCCCTGGCATCTGGTGGACTTTAAGCCCCCCTGGGGGGCAGATGGGGGCATTAGCCCCCAATCTGCCACACCGGGGGGGAAAAAAGCCCTCTAGATGCCAGGGTTTTTTGTGGGGCAAATTTGAATTAGAGTGGGGCAGCCCAAAATGGGCATGCCCATGCACCTACCCCCTTCCCTGCAAAAAATACTGCCTTCCTGCCCCCCTGGCGGCAGATGGAGTAAGTAGCCCCCAATTTGCACCCTCGGGGGGCAAAAAGCCCACTAAATGCCAGGGATTTTTTTGTGCAAATTTTTATTAGGGTGGGGGCGTTGGCATGCCCATTTTTGGAAACCCCCACCCTAATTCAAATTTGCTCCAAAAATCCCTGGTGTCTAGTAGGCTTTCAACCTGTGGCATTAGCCCCAATCTGCACCCCCGGGAAGGGGGGCAAAAAGCCCACTAGTCACCAGGGATTTTTTGGGGGCAAATTTGAATTAGGGTGGGGGCTGCCCAAAACATGCATGCCCATGCCCCCACCACCTCCCTGCAAAAATTGCAGCCTTCCTGCCCCCCCTGGGGAGCAGATGGGGCAGTAGCCCCCAATCTGCACCCCGGGGGGAAAAAAGCCCACTAGTCGCCAGGGTTTATTTTTTAGGCAAATTTGAATTAGGGTGGGGTGCCCAAAACAGGCATGCCCATGCCCCCACCCCCTCCCCTGCAAAAAGTGGAGCCTTCCTGTTCCCCTGGAGAGCAGATGGGGCAGTAGCCCCCAATCTGCCCCCCCGGGGAGGCAAAAAGCCCACTAGACGCCAGGGATATTTTTGGGAACATTTTTATTAGGGTGGGGGCATTGGCATTCCCATTTTTGGCAACCCCCACCCTAATTAAAATTTGCTCAAAAAAATCCCTGGAATCTAGTAGGCTTTCTGCCCCCCTGGGGGGCAGATGGGGGCATTAGCCCCCAATCTGTACTCCCAGGGGGCAAAAAGCCCACCAGTTGCCAGGGATTTTTGGGGGGCAAATTTGAATTAGGGTGGGGGCTGCCCAAAACAGGCATGCCCATGCCCCAACCCCTCCCTGCAAAAATTACATCCTTCCTGCCCCCCCGGGGGGCAAAATGTCCAGTAGACGCTAGGGATTTTTTGGGCAAATTTTAATTAGGGTGGGGGCATTGGCATGCCCCTTTTGGAAAACCCCCACCCTAATTAAAAATTGCCCAAAAAACTCCCTGGCATCTAGCGGACTTTCTGCCCCCTGGGGGGCAGATGGTGGCATTAGCCCCCATCTGCCCCGCCGGGGGGGGCAAAAAGCCCACTAGATGGCAGAGTTTTTTGGGGGGCAAATTTGAATTAGAGTGAGGCTGCCAAAAAGTGCATACTAATGCCTCCACCCCCTCCCCCGGAAAAATTACAGCCTTCCTACCACCCCTGGGGGCAGATGGGGCAGTAGCCCCAAATGTGCCCCCCAGGGAGCCTAAAAGCCCACTAGACACCAGGGATTTTTTGGGGCAAATTTTAATTAGGGTGGGGGCTGCCCAAAATGGCCATGCCAATGCCCCTATCAGCACCCGCAGCAATTACAGCCATCTGCCCCCCCCGGGGGAAGATGGGGGCAGTAGCGCCCAATCTGCCCCCCCAAGTGCCCGCGGCAGGCAAGGGCCCAAAAAATTTTCTGATAGGCAATTTTGATGATGCCTCAATAAGTTTTGGTCCCTTGCCTGTGCAGGTACTTGGGCCTCCCACATGAGTGAGGCACCGTTTTTATTGGGAGACCCGGGGAAATGCTGGGTGGTAGGAAATTTGTGTCAGCCCAGTGATGCCACAACTTTCCCAAACAAAAATGTGTGAAAAAAGTGATTTTGCAGTTAAAATTGAGGTTTGCAGGGGATTCTGGGTAAGGAAACTTTGGGGGATCCACGCAAACTATACCTCCCTGAAAGCCCCCGGTGTCTAGTTTTCAGAAATGTGTGGGTTTGGCAGGTTTCCCTAGATGACCGCCGAGCACGGGGCCAAAAACCCAGGTGACCTCCTTGCAAAACCAGGTTGTTTTGTGATAGGCAATTTTGATGTTGCCTCACTACGTTTTGTGCCCTTGCCTGTCACGGGTAGTTGGTCCTCAGACACGTGTAAGGCAGAGTTTTTATCGGGAGACCCGGGGGAATGCTGGGTGGTAGGAAATTTATGTCAGCTCGGTGATGCCACAACTTTCTCACACAAAAATGTGTGAAAAAGTGTTTATTTCAGTTACAATTGAGGTTTGCAGGGGATTCTAGGTAAGGAAACGTTGGGGGATCCACGCAAGCCATACCTCCCTAAAAGCCCCTGGGTGTCTAGTTTTCAGAAATGTGTGGGTTTGGTAGCTTTCCCTAGATGGCCGCCGAGCACGGGCCAAAAATCCAGGTGATCCCCTTGCAAAACCAGGTTGTTTTGTGATAGGCAATTTTGATGTCGCCTCACTACGTTTTGTGCCCTTGCCTGTCGCAGGTAGTTGGGCCTCCCACACGTGTGAGGCACTGTTTTTATCGGGAGACCCGGGGGAACTCTGGGTGGTAGGAAATTTGTGTCAGCCCAGTGATGCCACAACTTTCCCACACAAAAATGTGTGGAAAAAATGTATTATTCAGATAAAATTGAGGTTTGCAGGGGTTTCTGGGTAAGGAAACGTTGGGGGATCCACACAAGCCATACCTCCCTATTATCCCCTGGGTGTCTAGTTTTCACAAATGTGTAGGTTTGCTAGGCTTCCCTAGGTGCCGGCAGAGCTAGGGTTCAAAAACTACAGCAAGGCACTTTGCCAAAAAAGGGTCATTTTTCACTGCGAAACTGAGGTGTGTCCACGTTGCGTTTTGCGCCGTTTCCTGTCGCGGGCACTAGGCCGACCCACACAAGTGAGGCACCATTTTTCTGGGAAGACTTTGGGGAACGCGGGGTGGGTGGAAATTTGAGGATCAACGTGGATACCAGAACTTTCCACCACAGATATGTGGGCAAAATGTGTTTTTTTAAAACAATTTTTAGGTTTGCAAGGGATTCTGGTTAACAGAACCTGGTGGGAGGCAGTAAATTTACCCATCCTGGATTCCCCTGGGAGTCTACTTTTAAAAAATGTATAGGCTTGCTAGGTTTCCCTAGGTGCCGGCAGAGCTATGGTTCAAAAACTACAGCTAGGCACTTTGCCAAAAAAGGATCATTTTTCACTGCGAAATTGAGGTGTGCCCACGTTGCCTTTTGCGCCGTTTCCTGTCGCGGGCACTAGGCTGACCCACACAAGTGAGGTACCATATTTATCAGGAGACTTAGGGTAATTCAGATTTGTAAAGCAACTGTTATTACCTATTGACTTTCAATGCATTTCTGCCTTCCAAATGAAAGACATTGTGTAAAAAAGAAGTCATTTGAAAAATGACTGATAATTCTCATGCTAGTATGAGTATTCCCAATTTCGAAAATGTGCAAATATCTACTGTTTCTAAACTCTATAATTTGTTCCCATTTCAGAAATATATGGGGGCCTTTCATAACGATTTTTCCATGTATACATTTTCCCACAATAATTGCTATATACCCGGTACATAATAAAAAGCCATTGCAAATTGCTGCTCAGGTTTTGACTCTGGGTTCGTGGGGATCTTGGTGAACCTACAAGTCCTATATATCCCCTCAACCAGAAAGGTTCAGCAGATGTAACGGTATATTGCTTTCAAAGAGCTGTCATAATTAGAAGAAGTTACAAGTGAAAACGTTGACACAATAGGCTGTTTTTTCAACTAATTTCCAATTTTTCCTATATTTAACTGTTAGTTTCTATAAGGAAACCTTAATGGATCTAGACAAATGACCCCTTGCTGAATTTAGACTTTTGTCTACTTTTTTAAAATGTATAGCTTTCCAGGATCCATTATTGCTTTCATACCCATTTCTACCATTAACTGGAAGGAGGTTGAAAGCACAAAAAATGGCAAAAATAGGCTATGTCCCAGAAAAATGCCAAAACTGTGTAAAACATGTTGGTTTTCTGACAAAAGTCTATCATTCCCTAAAACCTGGGAAAATTGTGATTTCAGCCCCATAAACCCTTTTTTTATACCATTTGCAGGGAAAAATCCAGATGCTTTCATTTGCAGCCCTTTTTCCCATTTTTCCTCAAAAACCCCAAATTTAGCTGTATTTTGGCTAATTTCTGGGACCCCACCAGGGGAATCCATAAACCCTAGCTACCTTTAGAATCCCCATGATGTTGGAAGAAAAGGACGTAAATTTGGTGTGGATACCTTATGTGGTCACAAAATTACAGGGGCCTAAGCGCGCACTACCCCAAATAGCCAAGAAAGGGCTTAGCACAGGGAGGGAAAAGGCCTAGCAGCGAAGGGGTTAACCAGGGAAAAGCACAGGAAGGGGATTATTTGAAATGCACCAATAAGAGAAACATAAAGTAATTTTCCCATCAGAAAAAACTGGAAAAGGGACTCCTCTAGAGGAAACCCCTAGGACATAAAACTCAATTGGGGGGTGAAGACAGCAGTGAGGAGGATAGCCTCAATCTTTGTCATTCTATTCCAGGAAAGTGAAGTGTTTCACTGGGACCCAGGGACACACAGGTACTCATAGGAAATGAAAATGAGGACCTGAGGAAAGTTGGGGGCGGGGGGAATTGACGGCAGAAGAGGAGGAGTGCCTGGCATTTTATTTCAGGTGGAGCCTGAACAATTTTATGATGCGGCCTCTTGGAAACCTAAACAAACAGATGAAAGCGTGACGTCACACACATGATGTACTGCGTGCTAAAAACATGATATAATGTTCAACTGTGAAAAGATAGTTGGAAAATAACCCATCTTAACAAAAATAGCAACAAGTGACTCACCAATGGTATTTAAAATTTGGAGTTAGAAGTGGGATCAACTACCTGTAAGTCCACCACAATGAAGCCCCTCGTACAGAAGGCAAAGGATGTAGTCTACCATACAGATGTTTATAGGAGGCCTACAACAGTTGACAAAAACCCTCCAAATTTATCAACAGAAAGAGCAGGTGTACCCGCAGGCTTTACACCAGGCAGTTCTAATGCATGGAGCCCCATAAGTCTGCCACTTATGAAAAACAGCAAGCTGCTCTTTTACAGATGACAGATGCATTAGCACTTTCTATAATTCACCACAACATCCTCTCTTCTGTTCTACAAAAGTTTGTACCTGGTAAAGTCCCCTACTATTTCTTCATGTCTTTTCAATGGGTTGCATGAAATGCAGCATGGCTTCAGCAGCACTGGGATTAGTACATTGTTCATTTGATTACTGAATCTTAAACCTTCTATCAGACAGCAATTCCTGATGGAACTTTAGGATGCAAAAAATATTGAAGAGGCTGTTCGAGAGTGACATGGATGTGATGATGAAAATCACTGTCAACAGTTCCATATTGGTCATCTGAAGTCTGTTGAACCTCCATGGGAACTCTTTACTGTCTAAAGCACATTTCTCACAAATGGTTACATGCAGTTGATATCACAGTGGAGGCCATAAGTAATACAATAGTTCTCAAGTACTGCATAGACACCCCTCCTATGCAGAGATAGGTGAAACAGCATACTAACCGCACAACTGCTTCATCCTTTCAATGAGCCAATGCAGCCAAGTTCCCAGGTTTACCGCTATCAGTCGATGGCCTCACATCACCCACAGGATGAGAAACCTGAACTAATTCTTTGGTAGCACTAATGCTGAGAAACCGGAGCAGTGATGCCAACAGTGGGAGCTGAGACTGAAGAGAAGAGGGGATCGGCATGAGTGGCCTGGTCCCTAAGAAAGCTGTAAGAAGACAAAGAGCTTTTCTGGGAGGTCCCTAATTCTTGCATTGTGGGGACCCGGGTAATATTGCACAACTCTGTCCTCACAAGTCTACCGCAAAGAAAGCTGAGATGGTTGGGGCATATTATGAAGAGGAGATCCTATGAAGACACAATGTGATGTAAGTGACAATGACCTCTATACCAAGCCTTTAGTGGACAGTTGGTGTGTACAGACAATAATCAGTCCCTAAATGTGTCAGGAAAATGAAGGGAGATAATCCATATTTATTGCTTGTATGACTGAAACTCTAGACTATATCCGTCTCCTACAATGAAAGCCAAAATCAGAGCAGTAGGACACACTTTTTGAATAACGGGATTCCTACACTGTCTCCCTTAGCCAACTGTCTATGGCCAAGCCAATTTTAGAGAAGTATCTTTTTGGGTGGATAAGGTAGAAGAATGCTGGAAAGTGGTACCATTTACAGGTGACCACGTGTGACAACATAAAAGCTGAACAATGTGAAGTGAAAGGCAGAGGAGAGCACTCATATCTAGCCCAAGATGTAGAAAACATTGTTAACTAGAATTTGGAGGTTATAGAAAGTTTTCAGCTTTTTCAGAGGAAGGATGACATTTTATGTGAGTCCATATTTCAAATAGTAACAGCAGAACCAATTTGGGAGTTTGTAACAGGTCCTCGAGTTGTGGGCAAATGGGGGGGCATATTATCAAGCCAGGCAGAAAACTGCTGCTAAAACGGCGATAATGGGCTTGATAATACCAGAGACTACATCCTAACTACTGGTGATATGAAAGCACAGAGACATCATCTCCAGTTAGCTCATATTAATTTACAGGAGGGCAAGATGAATCAAAGAAATGTGACAGCTAATTGGGCAGTATTTTTTTTTCAGGAAGTTATGGAGAGGTAGCCTAGTTATGTAGGCTATTTCAATTCTAACAAAAGGTTAAAACAGGCAATGTATCTAAAAATATTACAGCCTTCAGAAATCATTGAAGTTTGATTTCACAAATGTACCTAATAGGTGCCTTAGAACCTACAGACATATAGGAGCGTGACTTGATGCCAAAGTAGATGTCCGCTTGCTGAGGAAGCTCCGTGGTGGCTCGATCAGAGTGTTTGCCACCACGCTGTCTCAGGACCGCACAGCCGCACGGAAATTGAGTCCTTTGTGATGTGTAGGACTCCGTTTGAAATTTCTCTGTTTTCTGGCACCGGTGAGCATTTTTTAAAATTTGCTGCAGCTGAAGCATTTTCCCTCACGGGACTCACATCAGCCATTTTGTTTCAATGTGCTTTTCCTTTGCACATTTTAAAAAGGAGCAAGACTCGTTATTTTGGTTCCTAGCTATGATTAGACAGGAGTCAACTATTTTGCTATGAAAGGCTTCTAATCTTACATTGTATGAACTCAGCAACCTACAGCAGCTACTCATGTTGCAAAGCTATATATCAGTATCAGTGAAAACAATAACTTTGCATATGTGAAGGCACAGCTAACATGAGATATGGACCTACCGTACTAAGAGTGAAGAGCTGGATTTTTGTAAAATGTGTACTCCTCAGAGAAAACGCGTGTCTGCTAAAATCAAAGTGGGAAAGCTGCACAAATGTGTTAAATTTGATTATTTTGCCCATCTTTGTGTGTAAAACATATCCTCAGTGGAAATGGTAGCAAAGGCATACTTTTTGGATCCTGATATGTAACCCAATTTGCATTGGGTCTGCTTTTCTTGTTTTTAAGGGAGTTTATTCACCATGCTGAGCACATATTGAGTGTTTTTTCTTGGAAGTTCTATATCTTCTTCAAAGTTCTTTTGCTGGCTTCCTCTCCACATACAACATCTCGGCTTTATATGACTTCTTTATTAAGGCTGTACTTTCACAAACAGAAATTCCCTGCTGAAATTTTATGGGGAGAACAAAATTTACAGGTCGTGTTTCCTGTACTTCTTCAGTATCCTCATCTTTGGTAGATCATAATCCTTTCGCTATCCTTCAAACAGACATGGAAGACTCTGAATGCAACACAATATCTCCTCCTGTAGGTGCAACAGCGACTTCGTCCAATATTCCGCTTTCCACCAATTAATTTACTTCTAAATTGACCACTTCCTCCATGCTTTCCTCTACTAAACATGTCAAAAACACTACCTCACCTGGCACATCTCCTCCTCCTGGTGCCATGGAGTTTCTTCTTGAAGAAATTCGTGCTCTTCTGCCTTATGGGGAGATACTAACTAGCGTCTTCAAGCATTAGATGACAAGTGGTCTAATATGGAGACTTGGGTTATGCAAATTCAGCAACGTGTGGACTCTGTTCAGAATATGGTGAGTCATATCCCTTCTATGAAATTGGAAATTACACAACTTCAAAAGCAAATGGAATATCTTGAAAATTGCAGTAAACACAACATTTTGCGCATATATGGTTTGACAGAAGGTTTGGTGGGCTCTGATCCTATTTCATATTTTAAATCATTCCTCCTACAAATTCTTGGTATTCTTAACCCTCCTGTTTTGAATATTCAAAGAGCACATTGTCTAGGTAACGGTCCAACTTTGGCAACCTCCTCTACCAAACCCAGGGGTATCTTTATCTATTTTTTGGGAATATACTGACTTATTGAAAGTTCTGTAAGCAGTCAAACTTAAGGGACGAATCTCTTAGCAAGGATCTTCTCTTTTCTTTGCTCAAAACTATGCTGAAGAAACAGCAGATAGAAGAAAGACATTTTTGCACATGAGACGAGCACTTCGAAGTCTCAGTGCCAGATTTGGTCTCTTTCATCCACGTCTTTCTAAAGTTACTTATAAGAATAAAACCATGACTTATGAAGATCCTGATTCACTACAAAGATTTTTAGATCATTGCATAGAAGAAGATATGGCTCTCTCTAGGCTCTCTAATGTTTAATCTTAACTGTATTGATTGTTTTAACATGCTTTGTTTCCTAGTGGTTTGTTGTCAATGCATGTTTTTTGGCGCCCTTATGTGCTATTTATCCTTCATGTTTCTCTTTTTGTTAAGTGCATTTTTTTAGTACATGTTCTCTGTGACTTTCATACATACGTTTTGTGATTCCTGGTCTCTGTTGGATGGTATCCTCCCTCCCTGATCCACCCTAGATTGCCTAGTTAGTTGTGACACCTTCCTTATGTGGGTTCTCAACCCTCATTTTGTTCATGTTCGTCGCAGTCGGCTAATTTGTTTCCATAACTTATGGTTCATGTTTCTCCTTATTGTACATATTTCAACTTTCTTGTCTTCCCTTTTCTGCCTTCTTTTGGAAACTCTTCTTTCTCTATTGAATAGTTTTCTCTTTCTTCACCCTTTCTATTCCTTTTCTTTTCCATACCTAACTTTATATTTATTGGCTATTTCTTCCGCTTCCATAATTACTTATTTCTTCTTTTCTGCTATTCAGTTTTGCTGGTATAGTTCTGCAAGTTCTTTGTTAATTATTATTGCTTATAAAATGTTATTGATTCTCAACTGTTGTTTTTTATACTATCCACAGTTATTTCTTGAAATGTTAAGGGTTAGGTTCTCCTATAAAACATCAAAGGTTACTAGCTCATCTATCTAATCTGAATTGTGAAATAGCTTTGCTACAAGAAACTCATGTTTTAGACAAAGAAATTTCTAAACTTAAAAGACAATGGGTTGGTCTTTTTTACCTCTTCATGTAAGCGGACACTTAATGAAGTAGCCATTTTATGTCATAAACGTCCTGATTTGCAGGCAGTTTCTCAAGATACTGACGTATTGGGTAGGTGGGTCTCTTGTTGCTTAACAAGATTCCTATGACTCTTCGTAATCTTTATGCAGCTTCTGCCCCCGATACTCCTTTTTGTCCCACAATTTTATCTAAATAGGTGTCTTTCAAGCTAAATACCTATTAGTTAGTGGTGATTATAATATGGTTTATGACCCCATTATTGACTGTAATTCTAAATCTAAATGTATTTACTCCCAGTTGTATTCTTAGTTTACATCTACTATTCAGCAAGGATTACTAATGGATGCTTGGAGATTATATAATTCTACACTCTTAGAGTATACTTTCTTTTCCCCTGTACATACTACCTAATTTCAATTAAACTATCTTTTCTCTCTGCAGCACTTGCACGACATATCACTCATTCAAATATTGGTTCCATACTAATATCTGATCATGCTCCCGTTACTTTCGTTTTGGATCTTTTCCCACCTACTCAACGTACTATAAGATGGAGATTAAATAACTCCCTCCTTTTGGATTCCATTTTACTCAAAAATGTGAAGCCTTATTACTACTTTCCTTCTTGAATATGAAAACCCGTCCATGTCCCCACAGATTTTATGGGATACTTTTAAGGCTGCCTCTAGAGATTTTATTATTTCTTTTGTATCCCATAGAAAGAAAGCTTCCCTACATAATTTAAAGTTACTTACAGCATGAATTAAGCAATTAGAGCAGTCTTACTATGGCACAAACTCTAAGACTTTTCTTGATGAGCTTATCAAATCCAAATTTAAATTCAATAACTTATCTGCAGAAAATATAAATTCCTTTCTACTTACATCTTCTGCCAAATATTATGAAAGCCAAAATAAGGAGGGGAAACTTTTAGCTAATTATCTCAGAGTGAAAAAAGAACACTCCACAATTGATTCTACCCTAACTTCTTCTAATCAAATGGTTTATAAAATTGAAGATGTACTGTTAGAATTTACCCGTTTTTCAATCTCTTTATACTCCTGAAACCCCAGTACTTCAAGAAGATGTTCATCAATATTTGTCTTCTATTACTCCACCTTCTTCTCCTAATTTTGATTTTTCAGTACGAGATGAGTATATTCGAGACCTCAATATTCTTGCTGCCATTCGTACTATTAAACATGGTAAGGTCCCAGGACCTGATGGTTTTACAATCAAATTTTATTTCCACTTCTCTAAATTTCTTAGTCCTAGATTACTTCAACTTTTCCACTTTTTTATTTCTTCCCAAATATCTAGTGTCTCTTTTCAAGATGCCTTGATATGCCATCTTCCCAAAGATGGTAAAGATCATACATTGTATAAAAATTAAAGACCCATTTTTTAAATTAATTTAGATGACAACATTTTTGCAAAAAATTGTGATCTTCATATATAACTTTTCCTACCTCAATTGATTGGATGGGAACAATGTGGGGTTATTAAAGGCAAACATATTTTGGACAACACTAGAATATTCTTTAATGTTCTTAGCAAATCCAAATCCTACGAAGAATCTTTAGCAGCCATCTCATTGGATGCTCAGAAAGCTTTTGGTCACGTTGGGTGTCCTTTTATCTTTGCTATCTTATCATGGTGTGATTTTGGGAACACATTTATAAATTATGTCTCTCTATTATACTCTTCCCCTGCTTCTTCCATTTTAGTTAATGGTCTTATTTCACCATCTTTTTCTTTCCATCGTGGCGTTAGACAAGGTTGCCCTTTATCCCCCTTTTATTTATTCTTGCTCTTTAACCCTTCTTGATTAAAATCTGTTTGAATTCTCAGATCACAGGTTTTCAATATGGGGTTTGTCAACTAAAACTCTGTGTTTATGCTGATGACATTTTACTCTTTCTCTCCCAACCCCAGACTTCCCTACCAGCTTTTTTCTCCAAAGTAACTATTTTTGCCTCTGTGTCTGGTTACTATTTAAATGCTGATGAATGTGACATACTTCTGTTGAATAAATAATGCTTATCTCCGGATTATATTTCCTCTGGCTATCATTGAAACTCAAATATCCAATGTTGTGGTCTAAACCTTCTATTAAAGACTCCTTATTATTAAATTTAAAAGAATTACAGACATTGAGGTCATCTACGTCCAGATGGAATCCCCTGTTTCTATCCTGGTGGGGCTGTTTTGATACGATAAAAATGATGCTAGTTCCCATAATACTTTTTATATCTCCAATATCCCTATAAAAATTTCCAGCTCTCATTTTAAGATGCTTTACTCCATTTTATCTAAATTCCTATCTAATAAAAAAAAACCTGCATGTCTCTTAATAAACACAAAAATCCTAAACCTTTGGGGGGGCAGCTAATTTTCTGGACCTATCACACAGCATCTTCTCTTTGCAATCCTCTTTTTTACCACAAGAAGATGGAGAATCAACCTTACCGTTATGGACTACTATTGAAAAATCTTTTTGTCATCCATTCTCATTTCAAGAATTTCTATCCTTTACACAAAGACCTTTGTCACTTTCCCTTCCTATTTTTGATAATACTTGTAAAATTCTTCAACCTATTTTTATAGCTCATCTTTCTGCTAAAGATAATTTTTTGAAATCTTCGATATTGTACAACAAGTATCTTAAAATTCATAATAACATTATTTTTTGGACGGACTGGCATATTAAAGGGATCCGTTGGGTTCACCAAGGTAATTCGTGTATATCTTTTATAGTTACCCAAGCACATTTTTCTTCACCTGTCTCTTACGCATCTAACTATGCATCTTTAATTTCGTTTGTCCAATCAACCTATAATCACTTTGATCATACTCCTATTTGCTCCTCTTCATCTCCTAACACTCTTGCACATTTATGTCTTTCCCCCTCCGCGTCTCAATTGTATAAATATTTATCCTCCTCTCCAGCTATTCCACATTATATGGAGGTGGAACTTTCCTGGGAAGAAAGTCTCCAACTGTCCTTTTCTACTTCTGTTTGCAACAGAATTTGGACTAAAATAAGGAAATCTTCCAGAGCAGCTAATTCCTCCCAAACATAATTTTTTTCTTTACAATAGACTCCTGTTGACTCCTGCTTTGTTGCACAAAATAAATCCTGCCTCTTCTCCCTCTTGGGGGACTTGTCATACAACTCCGGCAGATTTAAAACACATGTTGTTTGATTGTCCTCATATTCATGTTTTTTGGATACTTGTGGATACAAGTTTGGTGGCAAATTAATGATATTTTTTATATGCAAATCCCTTTTACATTCAACCATATTTTTCTGAGAAGTACCTCTGAAGACTGGGTCCCTCACTCTAGTAATTTTTATATAAAACATTTGCTTCTTGCAGTTGCTTTCCAACAGATTGCCGGCGTATGGAAGGATGCTACTGCTATTTCTTTCCGGGCTTCATGGTATGGATTTTGTTACATCCACAGATTAGATAGAGCATATGTTCATCCTCTTTCTCTTACTATCAAAAGAGATTTTCTTTGGTCACCCATCACTCGCTTACTAGATTTATCTGCAAATGCATTATACTTTCATAATCCCCGACTTGAAGATGTACCTAACCCCCCATGAATATGTTTATTGTTGTGTTTCATACAAGTATCATTCAATTTTGCTTTCACTTCTTTCTCTACGCTTATTGATAGAAATAGCAATTGTATAAGTGGTTATGTTAAATAATATGTGATTGTTATGTAGTTTCTTCCTTTTCTCCCCTTTTTCCTTTTCTTTATTTATTGCCTTATCATTTTATCTAAATAGATTTTATTTTGTATTTCATTATATTATATTGTGATGTTTTATATTTATAAGTAAAATTCTTCTTTTCAACTAAAAAGAGCCTTCAGGCAGAGAACATCATATATTGTTCACTATAGATTATGGTACATGATATTCTGAAGCCTTGTGGATAAGAGAAAACTTGACAAAATATATCTATGGTCTATTCAGGCATGGCAAGTACAGGTAACAGCGGTGGGATGGGACAGAGTCGATAGATGATGGGTTAGGGAAGTAAAATTAAAATTAAAATAAAACCACTTTCCTTGTGCTTGCTGCATCGCCACAAGCGCAAGGTAAGTGGTTTTGTTTATTTTTTATTTTACTTTCTCTATCCCATTGTCTGTCGACTTCCATTACCACCACCCCACCACTGTTAATTGTGCCGGCTCCAGCTCAGTCAAATAATTATTTTCTTTGCCAGAATAGGGCTTCCCTCAGAGATTACTATAGATCAAGGCACAACGTTCATGTCTTCATTCTTAATTTTTCAAATGTAGCTGAGTTTTTAGTCAGAATATTAAAAAAAAATCCATGCCTAATGAGATACAATGGTAAATGGATCAACAATACATTTTTTCTCAGTAGAAAAATGTGTCCGTTTAGAAACATTTGTACTACAAACAAATGCAATTGGACTAGATGTTGATTTTTGGGATAACCTTAATTGTATGCAACAGCAGGAAAATCCAATCCATGAATCACGTTATAGCTCCCAAGAAAGGGAGTATTTGGCCTTTCAGTAGGGCAATGAATCGCATAGATATTACCTCCTGTGACAGCACCTGGAGAGAGGATGTAGCCTAATGGTCAGGGCGGTCGACTTCAAACCTTGGCAACTGGGATCAAGTCTCTGCAACGACACTCAATATCCTGTGATTCTGGGCAAATCACTTAATCTCCCTGTGCCTAACAAACGTGAATGTGTCCTCATGTAACTCGACCGGTGCTCATGTAACGCACTCTGATTTCGTGTCAAGTTCGCTCTATATAAAACAGTGGGGAAAAATAACCTTTTCTTATATATAGATCATGCTCTACTAACTTCACTGTCTCAAATTTCGGACTTCAACTGTTGATTCCAGCATTGTTTCCTAACTTTGCAACCATTTTCATTTACAATAGGCCATAGGCAGTACCTCTTCAAGGGGATGGAGATTCTCCATTGAGAATAAATTATTCGAACCTTAACTAAGAGTCCCTAGAATCGAAGTAAGCATGAATTTACTGGTTCAATGTTAGCCAGGCAGAGGCTTGGGGATAGATGTGGGAACTGACCTAGGTGGCATGAGGTTGCTGATTGGTTGCAATCCTGTCTGTGACCAGAGCTGAGCATTATAGGGAGATGGCAGTGGTGTAGCTAGCCCTTGTGCTGCCTGTGGCCACGTGAAAGAGCGGGGGGTTGCTGCTGGCTGTTTTTGCGTTGCCGTCCATGTGACAGAGCAGAAGGGTGAGGGGAAGGCCTATGCTCCCAAAACTCATGCCGTCCTTGGTGGACCGCCCCCCTTGCCATGCCATTGGGAGATGGTGTGCTTGTGGCGATGGCAGAGAAGAATGGTCAATGTTGCCTCAGCTGCCATCCTTGACACGACCCGACTGGAGAGGACAGAAGAGAAAGTTGGGGGCCCGCGGCAGCAAGTGAGCTTGTAGCTGTGTCTAGGAAAGGGGGGAAATATTGCTTCTGAATCAGAGCTACCCTCAGGATTGCGAAGAATGAACTGATAATCAGGAGGGGTGTCAGTGGTATTGGTGGAAGACAGACGATGGAGCAGGAGGTGAACTCTCTACAATAGTGGGGATGGGGCAGCGGCATGGTTACCCGAGGGCACCTGAAAGTAGGAAGAGGTCTACCTTGGCAGGGAAGGTGGGGCACAGCCATTCAAAATGGCAAAATGGGGAAGAGCAACCATTTATCCAAAGAAAAGCATGGGAGCTGATACATTAATGTAGGAGAGACAAAAGGGAACTGCATCCAATCTGAAAGAGATAAGAGGAGTGACTTCTCTAGAGAAGACCCTAGGTGATAAGGCACAGGTGGGTGATGAAGAAAGCAGGCAGGAGGAGAGTCTGAATCACCATTATTCAATTTCAGGCATGTGGGATTTTTCCAATGGACCTAGGGACTGAGAAATGGACACAGGAAACTGAAAATCAGGGAATGAAGGAGGTTTGGGGGTTGAAGGCATGAGAGAGGAGTAGAGCCTATTTCAGGTGGTGCTGCCCAAATCCATGATGTGCACTATTGAAAATCTAAACAAAGTAATGGAAGTGTGAATAACACAAATGATGTTCTACGTGCTAAAGAACATGAAGCAATATTCAACTGTGCAATAATTGCGAAATAAACCATCTTCTAAACAAATATACCCACGGGTGAATCGTGACGTATATTTTCATGAAAGCAACAAGCATACAGAATTCTTGGTCAAATAATAAATAAATACACAATAAACAATCAAGCCTAGCCTAAAGTCTAATGAGAAAAGCAATGATAATCAAGTAAAGGATATGAGGTCATATCGACGCATATAACAACCATTTAAGACTGTGTAACAAAAGATTGACCGAGAATGAAAAAGACAGGAAATTTGATCGTACCTTTATGGACGTACACTTTGCTACATTATTTTTCCCATAGATTATAACAAGGGTTCTCTCTCTGGCAGAGGCAGTGAGGCCCAACCTCATTAATGCCCCAAAACAGAATGTTCCTCTAATTTTTGCTCATGAATCTTTGCAATGCTCTGAATAATAATCCCATTACAACACCATTAATTATAATGTGACACATGCTACATGTCTCAAGTTCACTTAATTTAAAATAAAGCTGAACGCCACTGCTGTTGGCAATGTGCCTAGTAAATTGACAGTCTATTTAAAGAGACCAGGAGCTCCATGAACTCTATTGTACTCCAACTTTCAAACTTTAAAAAGCATAGAACAACTGTGAGGAAAAGGGAGTTCCCTTTTGCATTCAGTTTGGACACAGTTTGTTTCTTTGTCATTTTTGGCACTGAAAAATAGTTCATGAATGGACACATAATTGAAGATTGCAGTAGGACAGCACTAGTAATAGAAATTATGTATTTCATATTCTTCTGAATGGTTATAAATGTAATGTATTCCCATCAGATTATCACAGTCAGTATTGCTGGTGGGTTAGTGGTGTGTAAAACTGCAGTATGTATGTTCCTAATTAACTTAAATGATAAATGATTGGTCGTGTACTGGAAGAGTCACAGACATATTTTTTTATGAAAAGGGCTCCATTTCTGCTGCATGTGATTGATGCTGTTTTGCTAGGCAAGAAAACCTCTTTGAATCAAACTAAATGTGATAACTGCATACTGATAAAAATAGCCTCACGCTAGATTGCCAAAACACAAAGTATTGATTTGGACCTCTAAATGTGCAAAGAGTCAATCAAGGGATTCTTCAGAGAATAACAAAAACTTGGGAAAGTCAGGAAATTTAAATCACTGGGGATGGCACTGACAAAGTGTGTCATGAAAAATCTGCAAACAAATTATTATGTAAATAAAGTGCAAGACAGAGTGTCAGATCCTTCTCAGGGGGCCACGTGGCAGACAGGGGCTATCAGGCAGGCCCTAACAGTGGAAGTTACGGTAATTTTATACAGGTGTCCTAGGATCAAGAAACTCTTTCTGCACTTGACTGTGGAGGTAGCAGCTGTGGCGAGCTCTCAAAGGCTTCTCAGGAACGTTGTGTGGGTACAAAAGCACAGAACTAAGCAACCAACCAACAGACACAATAGAATGTTATAACTAAAAGGAACACTTCACAGTGCCCACTCTAAATAAATATCACATTGTCTATAATTCCTGATATGTATTTCAGGACAACACACTGAACAGGCACATGTTCAACTCACTCAATTAAACCCCCTGGCATAGATGCACCAAACAAATCAGTTTGCTTTCACCTCTGTGCGCAGACCCTGAATGCTACTCAATCTCTCATTCCACTCACAGTATTTCACCCTGAAGTTACCTGCATTCAGTTGATGCCATCCAGGGTTGTGCGCGATGGAGGGGTGAAGCAGCCCGGCCCCAGCAGCAGTGGCTTTTAACTTGAAGGATTCACAGTTGCAGCCTTGCTCAGAACTTGATGACTGAAAGGCTTAAGCATCAGCACTTATAACAGCCCTTGTCTTTGTCAGTAGAAGCCTTCTTAAGCCAGGTGTAGATGTGGTGCTGGGTTAATGGGTGCAGCCTCCTGGCTAATCTTGCTCTTGTGGAAATCTCTGGAAGTTGTTGCCTTTGGACCAATCAGGATTCCCACCTTAGTAACAAAGTGGCTGGATCAGACTCTCTGTTGCAACGGAGTACTGATCACACATGATCATTACGCAGTTCATGCCTAGAACAGTTCAAGGAGACAAGAAGGGGTATAAGTGAATCCAAAACCCTTTCGCTTAGTCACTCATGTATACTGAAAGAGATATACAAGAAGTACATAAGAAGGCCTTTATTTAAGCTTTGTGATTCTTGTATGAAATATATGTGCTGCAACAATTAATAGACAGAAACAAATGAGAGTAATTAACATCACAAGAACAGTGAAAAGGATAAACAATTGCACAATTGTGTTAAAGCAGTGTATACTTTGCATACTGTACTCCTACTATGCATTCCCTAACCTAATTTCCTAGAAGCGATGATCTCCCAAAATACCCCACAGAAGGATCTGACTCTCCATTACCTGAGGGTAAGTATCTTCAGGGGCCCTTCTTGTTTTTGTATTTTCTTGTTTATGTATTTTCTTGGTCACAAGTTGGACATCCCTCCTCGCAGAGGGAAACAGGAACAGATGGGCTGGTATTCCAACAAGCAATAACCTCGCAGTGACAGCAGAGTGCTTTTCTGATATAAGCACAGACGTGCGCTATATATATAATAAACAGGTCCATGCTGCTGTGCTGAGACCTCAGCCAGGCTGTTGATGTTTATCCTTCTATGTAAGCTATGTCGCCTACTGGATGATCAACGAACAGCAACATTTGCACAATTAACTTTATCCCTTTTACTAGATGTTCAAGGTATCGTGATAATGTGCAGATGAAGTTGAAATGTAATGTGGTTTCTAAGAACCAAATTCTCCACCGTCATGCAGGCGAATGTGTGTCAACAGTCAACGTGTAGAAAGTAAGGCAACTTAAGAAATGTGTGCATTTAAAATGGCAGTGTTTCTCCATCACACTGAATCTCCTACACCGGTAGGTCCATATTCTGAGCAGTTGAAAGATGGGGACTCTTATTTCTTGTAACTGCTCTTGCGCTGTTGTTAAAGCCTTAGTGCTCCTTGCCACATGTATACCTGTGCACCCGACATCCTGGCGTACTTCTGCATTTTGGTGATATATTAGTGCTGATCAAGTAACACTGACAAACGTGGTGCAGTACATTTGTGTATACATCATTGCCAAGAACATTCATGAATATATTTGTACCAAGTACATTTGTGTGCATTAGTAGTGAAAAACAAATGTAGGGTTTTTTCAATTCCAATTCCAGCACATGCAAAACTTAAAAGTACATGTACTACCTTTTAAATACACTGCACTGCACCCTGTCTTCTGGGCTGTTCGGGGCCTACCTTAAGGGAGTCTTATATTTATTAAAAAAGAAGGTTTGGGCCTGGAAAAAAGGATTATTTTGCCAGATCGAAATGGCAGTTTAAAACTGAACACACAGGCTGTAATGGCAGACTTGAGACATGTTTAAAGGATGCTTCAGTGGGTGGCACAATCAGCGCTGCAGTCCCACAAGTAGCATTTCAATTTAACGCCCTAAGTACATGGAGTACCACTGTCCTTGGGACTTAGTAGTAAATGAAATATGCCACCTGGAAATAAACCAATACTACCATGTTTTAAGGCGTGAGTGGATACACTTTAGAACTTGTTGGCAGTGGTAAAGTGAGCAGAGTACTAAGGCCAGCAACAGAAGATCTGCAAAAATAGGGGAAGGAAGGGGAAGACTACTCTATGGCTGACAGGTCAAACAGACCCAAAGAGTTTTGGCTCACCCTATTTGTTTGGCCTGAGGAGTGTGGCCATTCTCAGAGAAAACGGAGAGGAAGCTAAATAAAGACAGACCCAAACAATAATATATTTATAATATTAATGTTCATGCCAAGTTCAAGTGCAACCCAACAAAGTTTGCTCCTATTGGAGGCATTTTAAGTAATTTGCAAAACATCAATTCATGATGCATAAAGCTATGTTTAGCAAACTATTACATGGTAACAGAAACCATTGTGACAGAACAAACCAAATTAAGCATTTCAGAAACCATACTTAGACATATTAAATCATCAGTTCAATATGAGACTGATAATTCATTGCAATTTAGTATAATTTTCAAACAACACATTTTTCATTGATATACAGACTATAAGAAAGGATTTGATCAAAACATAAATAGGTAAGCATTCAAGACTGAAGATATAACAAAAACGAATGAGGATAAAGTGGCAAATTATGCCTGCCTTGAACATACCATTTGCAAATCTCAAATTTGTATTTTCAAATAGAGATTCACAAAAAGTGGTTGCAAAAAATTGGTATTCGCAATCCATTCTCATAGCACAAAAATGATTTGCAATCGAATTGTGAGTCTGTGTGTCTCCTAGTTTGAAATTTGGAGACATGGAGACCTCAGGACACCAGCATTAAATCACAGCCATTGATAGTATTGATACCCAGTATTCCATGGCTACCCTGGGGGTTCCCTGTCTGCCTTTCTCACACTTTAAATTCTGAGTGATGGTTCTGGTGTTTCAGCCTGTAAGATTGATTTACTCTGAGGGATAGGTATGTTAACTCTATGGCCTGCAATATTCATGTAACCTGAGTGCTTGCTCAGTTGTCTTATTTACCATTTCTAGCTTTTCTCTAACCCCATGGCATCTGTGGCAGCCTTGTTAGAATAATGCTCTTATGGCTCACACTACATGCTCTTCCTCACAAGGGGCCTCATTATGATGTTGGTCGGACCACAACCGACAGGCCATCTGTTGCAGTCCGACTGACATCTATTTATGCAGACCAAACACCACAGTTTGAGCTGTCGGGCAGCAGTCGGATGGCAATCCTACAATAGGTGCCGTGCCTGCTCAGGCAACACTATAGGTATTATAATGTCCTTTTCCCACAACGTTTCTATGGGGGCCAGACCACCATAGAAAGGCTGTCGGAAAGGGTCTTTGGGAGCACTCGTGCTGCACCCATAAACATTCATGCATCGTGTGGCATGCACTGAACTGCATGGTGCCTGCCACATGGTGCATGTGCTTTTAGAAAAAGTGTATGTTTACTATTGCTGCTTGTGCTGCAGCCCGCAGCACAAGCCATAATAGTAAACATACACTTTCTGACTGCCATGAAGGTGGTCACATCATAATTCAGAATGCAGGACCTCTGACTCCTTGCCGGGTGGTCCCGGTTCCGACACAATGCTGGTCGGATGCTCGTCCAGCCGGTAAAGTAATAGGGCCCAAGATGTCTTCTCACTTGTCTATGTAGCCCTATTAACACACTGCATAAGATTTGTGATTTGACAATAAGTGATTGGTAACTTTAAAGGCTTTGCTGTCTGGAGCCTGGATAGTATAACTGTATGAAGGAAAGTCAAGGGATATGTTTGCAACTGATCCACTCCTGCCATTTCTCTATTTTGCATTTTTTGGTAGAGTTAGTGGGTGCCCTAATTTCTAGGGAACACATCAACTTCAGGCCTGGTGTTTCTCAGGGACACACCTTGTGTGCTTCCATTTTAAGGATGCTTTCCATTAGTCTCATGACCGGTAGTCTTGAGGGCCATATGACGAAATATCGTCCATAAAAATATCATGGTACAAAAATATTGTTGTGAAAATAGCAACAAACAAAATATTGACTTTATATACCATAAATGTATCAAATATCAACCTCAAAATATCATGGACCAAAATGTTTCCATTACATTGGCAAATATATGTGTTTAAATGCAATTAACATTATTGTAATTTAAAAAAGGGCTACAATTATTTTCTTACACAATGTACTACTTAAAGAAATACATTGCAAAAGTAATACATAAAATATACTTTATTTAATTTTTAAACATGTATTTCTTAAAAATACACATAACTTTATAATAAACGTAATATATAACAAAACTGATTCAAATAAGCTTAAACAAATAATATAAGTTGCTAATGTAAATTCCTTTATGTTTAATTAAAAATGATATAAGGATAATTAATATTTTGAAAAAGACTTGAAAACAATTCATGTTAAACAATTAAAACTAATTATTATAAACACACAACTAAAACTAACATTCTTACATACTAAATCACCTAACAAAATAGGAAATATTCTAAAAAACAAAATGGCATCAAAATGAAATAACTTTAAAAATATTTAGTTTTAAATGAAGTACCCTCTAAATAGTCTATCAAAATCCAGATTGAAGTAAAAAATAGTAACCTAACTTCAATCTAAAAACACTCATAAATATGAAGTTTGAAATAAGTTTATTGAAATAACTATAATTTTTAAATAAAAATAAAATTAATTTATATTGAATACAAAGCAACAATAATTATCACTATTTTTAAAGGACTTGAAAATATAATTTACATTAAACAATTTAAAAAACGTAATATATAACAAAAGCTAATAATCATAAATAATAAATCACAACCAAAAATGGGAAATAATTTCTTATACAAAACTATAACAAAATCAGATAAATGAAATAATTAATAAAAATATTACGTTTTCAATTACTTACCCTCAAGATGACTTCTACAATTCCAAAATGATTAAAAAAATAGTAACCTAACTTTAATCGAAAGAGATTGATAAAATCCCCAAATAAAAATAATTCATATACAGTACTCTACCTACATTCCAAAAAACATTTTGGAAAATGCGTACATTGTGGGTTGGTTGCTCTTTAACTCCAATGTAACTAATGTTCTGGAAAATGTTTACTTCGGGTGCAGGCAGATTTGCTATTCTAAATTCAGTTTAACAAATGGTGGGGAAAGTGCATATATTTTTAAGGGTAGTTCTTATTTACTATTGTAACTTGGTCCAAGAAACACTAGGAAAGTGCTTACAATGATGGTCAGATTTACTATTCTAACTCCAGTCCAACAAATGTTGGAGAAAGAGCATACACTTGTGGGGGCAGATTTACTATTCTAACTCCAGTCCAACAAACATTATGGAAAGTGCTTACAGTTGAGTGGAAGGTATGATTTATTAGTTTGAATTAGTCTAAAAGACATTAGGTAAAGTGCACATGAATTTGGGAGTTAAGATTCACTGCATCTAAATAAGACGTAGCAGTAATCGAATAACTGTCATTAGAAAATTTGAAAAACCGAGAAATCATTCAAATATCTTCAAACGGGAAAAAACATCTTTTAATAAATGAACTATTACAAATATAAAATAATTAAAATATTAATGAACATTGTCATTTTACTAAAAAGACCATAGCCCCAACAACCACAGAAAAATGGAATGTATCATTAAAAAATAACACATTTAACAAATAATTGGAATTTATAAAATAAGTAAAAAATATATATATAATAAAAAAGCAATACCGACACAATCCCCTAATAAACCTAAGAACCCAAACATATATTATCATAACATATTTAAAAAAAAAACATTTTAGAACAGAATAAATATTAAAATTTATACATAGTACACATAGTCTTAAATAACATAATGAATTAAATGTAAAGTCAATAATACTTAAACTTCACTAATGTAGAAAACAGTTTAAAAAATAATTACTTGCTTTTAATATTCTATTTTGGTCCACGATATTTTTTTAGTCACAAGAATTTTGATCATAAATAATGGCCACATTAGATGCTTATGTGATTATTTAGGTGCAATACCATCTTGAGGGATGAGCACTCTCAAGTTAAGGAATAGGCCCCTCTGATATAGTTTCTACTACCTTAGCCAGTTTTGATGAGACTGTAGTGGCTACCTTCGATCAATGTATTCTTATGAAGCCGCATAAGATAATGTTGCTAAAGTCTCCTAACAAATGGTATATTTAGTATTTGAGGAAAAGTCTTGCACTGCAGCCTCTGGAGTGGTTCATGTGGCAGGGAACCTGTTCCGTTGCATTGGGACACACTGACATTAAGCAAAAGGAATCTTTTTGACTAAGGGGCTGATTTAAATGTTGGCAGACAGGGCACTTCGTAGCAATGGTGATGGCGTGCACTTCTGACAACCTGAAAGTCCGTCTACCTCATTTAGAGAAAGGTGGACCATCAGTGTGTTGACCACCTAGACATGCCCCTGATGGCCCAACAGAGTGAGGGCAGTTGGAGGTTTGGCCATGTGTCCACCCGCTCTATTTAGAGTGGGTGAACATATGGTCAGTTTTCACTGCCTGTCACCGCCATGAAAAAAGTGGTGGCATAGGGGCAGTGAAAGCTTTTAAATGACCCCCATGCTATAGTAGAATTTTCCCATGTTGAGGGGGGCATTGTTTGGTTTTTTTGTCAAAAAGAAAATTCTGCTTTGGGATTTTCTTTTTGAAAGTAAAAAAAGTTGTAAGTTTGACTGATGGCTATTCATGTTGACAGAGTCATCTATCAAAATTACAATGCATTTACACGATCTGCTGTGACAGTGGTTCCTGAAAATACAATAGATGTCTGCTGGGGCAGTGGACATCTCTAAATACGACAGGTGTAGTACCCTTGTTCTAACGGAAGCAAACATGGCAACAGCAATTACTCCACCCACCAACATTTAAATCAGTCCCTTAGTCTTCATATCTTTGCAATAATATCCCAGGATCAGAATATTCCATAAGAGAAATGTTCTCTGACTTTGTTAGTAGCTCTTGTTATCACAGGCTTCACAAGACCTTTGTGACATACTAACTATCTTGTTCACTGGAAAACAACACAATTTATGTGGGAATAAATAATTTTTGGTCTTTTCAAAGACTAATTTGACCCCAGTAGAGTGTAAGGAACCTCTAGTTGTATGGTCACCTTTTGTTTTGGCCACCCAGAAGGAAGTATGATTACTACTCTGGCAGTTAAAATCTGTTCTCCTTATGATTGATGCCTTGTATCCATCTTGCAGCTGTGTTTGCTACCTCTACTATCACCAGTCTTAAAGCCATCAATCATACTCTTTTAACACGTCTCATTCTGGCAAAATTCAAAATAGGCATTGTTAAAAAAGCAAGCGTAGATACAGGAACAGGTGAAAACTAAAAATCTACTGCCCAGTTCTTTCACTGAGTAAAAGGGTAGATCATATAGCAGGTATGTAAATAGACTCATATCTGGAGGATTCAGATTCTCTTTATCCCTCCAAAATAAGTAGAGGCACTAAAACTGCTCTTGGTTTGGGACTAGATGAGTTAAGATAAATCATTGATCAGGGATTTTCTGTGGCAGTTATGGTGCTAGAACTGTCAATTGAAGTGATATTGGATAGTTTTGTTTTAGCTTGGTTTTCGTCTTTCCTAACTGGTCATACACAAAGAGTGGTACTCTCTTCATTTTGCTCAGAGGCTCAAATGGGTGCCATTATATACATCAAATGATTTAAGGATGAGGATCCAACAATGTATATGAAAGGAGTGAATATGGCTTTAAAGTTATGTCCCCATTGTCCGCGGTACTTGAGACAGCATCCTCAGGACCATAATTGTTACAGGAAATATAAAGTTCAAAAAAGATACGTGAATATATAGCTGTAACCGAATACAAACTTTCTTTAGGTATTTTGGCTTACTAAGCTAGACTGATTGAATCAGAACTAGCTTGTAATGAAAAACACTGGTAACAAAAACACATTGGTGGCAAAAACTGGTTTATGGTAAATTAATTGAAAGAAGCTCCAAAGACTTAGGGCCTGATTATGAGCTCTGCAGTACTCCTGTAGGATAACCACTGCTGCACCCACAGGAGGACCTCCAAGTCCGTGGTGCACCGGCCTACCAGATTCTGACTTGATGGTGCTACTGTGGTCTCATGGCAGTAGCTGTGTTGGCCTTATAGGATTGCCTTAACAGCAGACCACCACCGTGACAGCACCTCCAGTACCTTCCTTCAATGGTGTGGCATGCACCATGTCATGCATGCCACTCAATGAACAGGGTGCAATTCCAGGGGGACACAACATGTGCCCCCTGCCTGCACTCCCAGGCCCAGCGGCATCAGGCTCTACTTGCATATGCACCACCCTTTTCATGTTGATCTAATGGCCATGAAATGAGTGGTGGATTTGCACGTCGGAATATTTTCAAAGGTGCCGCATCGGCAAACCTGCATTTTCCTGCCCCTTTCTGTTCCAGCACCAACGCAGGATCCTGCATCCTGGCCGAGACGGTGGTCCTGTGGCATTCTGACCACCATACTCAAAACACGGCAGGAGGACACAGAGTGGTACGGTGGACAGACTGCCACCGCAAGTAGAGCGGTCCCAGGACCGCCATTTTCAAAATAAGCCCCTCAATCTTCAAGAAGCGAATTGCCTTTTAACACAACTTTGTCAGCTGAGTATATGTTTAAATGATATTCTTGTTGGAAAGCTCACAAGGTGATATTGGGTTTCCCCATTTTTTGTTGTGATACTTATATCCAGCCTCTGTTGGAGCATGTCAGATTATTTTATTGCCGTGCAATCTCCAATATACATTTTACTCAGTTGATTGTCTGTTGGGACCAGTCAATATCCAACATAGCTTATAAAGTCAAAAAGGGTCTCATTGTGGTTCTGAATTAAATGTCTTGCAATTTTCTGCAAATGAACGGCTTAAAAACGGAGTTCTTGTTGGTTTGTAATAATATAATAGATGGCAAGACTCATTTTGAACAAGCTCACTAGGGAATTCTCTCTCCCAATCATCAATGCTGGGCTGACCTATTGAGCACCCTGGCACTGCCAGAGAAGAAGTCTTGAAAAGGGCAATTCTTTGGTCCTGTTGGCAGTTATGGTACCACGAAAATTGGCTCACATACTGACCCTTTCAAATTGGCCTATGCAGTAATGTAAGAGTGTCTGATAGGCCTGTCCAACTCTGCCCTTTTTCTAAGGTTAAATCTCTCTGGACAGTACGCATCTTCAGAATTCCAGATTAGCTACACCATCCTGTTTCATTCACTTTAGATTGCTAAAAAGGATATATATTTTCCTGCCTACCCAGTGTTATGTGCAAGTATCAGTCGGTATACTTGCTAGATTAGGTTATTGTAACTTATTATTGCTATTATGTGCTTATTGACTTTGCATTGCCACAACTACAGAGAAATAAAAAATTGAGGTAATTCTAGTATAAGGCGCAAAACAATCTGAACATGCTTCACAGTCCCAACGTGCTCAGCATTTGCTCATTGTTAAGCAGGGAGTGGCCTTCAAAACTTTATGTATTCTGCACAAAGTCTATAAGGTCTTGGAAAAAATCACTTGCTCCCTGCTTTACGCAATATAAGCCATTAAAGGCTATTCACCTCAATCCCAATTTATGTTTTCATATACCACTTATCACAAAAGCTAGTCACAGAAAATCTATCTCCCTTCTTGATCCAAAACTCTGAAATGATGCTCCCAAAAGGACAAAATCCATAATCTGTCATGCTTCCTTAAGGAAAACTCTAAAGACTTATCAATTCCACTAATTAGGCTGTTACCTCACTTTAAGTCTATTTGCTGTTGTTGTTTGGCACCAAAATGCCTAGTTGAAGAATGTTTCACTTTAGTTCTACACTATACTATACAATTCTATTCTATGCTATTCTGTTCTATTATATTCCAACTCTTCTGCACAGTCCCTGACTGGTACCAGCATTTCAATGTTTTGCTGTGTAGCAGCTGCACCTAAGAGGATTCGCAATGGCACCCCTGCTTAAAAATAATTTGAACATGGGACAGATGGACATCTTTGTGTGACTGGAAATGTTTAACAATCATTGCAAAATCTTGCAAAAATAGTGCAATGACAGAAATATATGTGCACAGGTGTGTTCCAGTGCACCTTTCATTTACTTGGGTTAAACTTCAGTGAACGTGAAAATGTTTATGTTTGTCAGATCGATGTTTTCAGCGTGGAGGATGGATCCTACCCACAGAGACAAAAGAAGGAGTCCTGTCCCAACTCCTTTTTATTTCTCACCCATTCCTTTTATATATACATAGTTGCTACTGAGTAGTTATATGGTGTGGCAGAGTTTTCATTGGAAGAGCATTTATTGCTTAGCTAATAACTTTTGCACCGTTTCACAAATCTTTACTAAACTCTCTAAAAGCAAAGTTCATCCACCTCAGTTCCTCCTGGGAAAGTTTCAGGTTAATCCATCAAGCAGGGTCCTAGAAAAATTGGGGGTCCCAAAACACTTTTTCCTCATGCGTTTTCCGTAGAAAAAAGTGGACTATATGATACAAGAAAACCGGCCAAACAGAATTACACCAATTCTGTTCAGCTTTTTTATAAAAACATAGGGGCTGAATATGATGTCAATGGGTCCGCCATCGACATCTGTGTCCCACCGACAGACAGCGCTTTGGTAGGACTGCTGCTTGATGATGCAGATGTTTCAACCAAATCCATTGGGGAGAAGACCTCTGCCTCTGACAGGAGCTACAATCCCGTTGGGTGGTGGTCAGACTCATATCCTTAGATTGGCAGCAGTGATGGGGTGGACACTGCCGTAGGGATTACGATGTCCATTTTTCGCAGCCTTTTCATGCCGATCCCACCGCCATGGATAGGCTGTCCAAACAGGGGCCCTGTCACTCATGGGCCACTGACCCCCTAGCCCTTGTGGGGTGACGGGGATTCCAGGGGCCAAGAAGAAAATAAACCATTTTGCACTGTTGAGGTCCTGTGGTCCCTGGGGCCCAGCTGGGCATCTTTGGTCCCATGGGTCTCCTGCGACAGTCCAACAGAACCAAAAACATATATTTCTTTTAATGTCACCCACCCTTACGGAAAACCCTTGCTCTTACAGTGCATGATCTTATGTCAAAGAAAGTTATACTTTTGTCAGTTGCATATTTTCAAAATCATCAAATAGGCAGTGGTCACTATAATGCATTAAGGGACAAAGATGAGAGCTCTTTTTGCAGACACCTGTCTGCAAATGGAAACTATGTTTCAACCTTAAAGGATGCCAAAACTATGATTGGAGGCAGTTGTTCAACTGTTTTCTTTGAGTACCTACTTCTTTGTGGAGCATCAGCCTGCACCCAGTTGGCTTGTGAGCTAGCCAGATCACGAAGAGCCTAAGTGGTCTAGTGTGAGCAATATCTGCATGTGGCAAATTCATTGTGGTCTCTTTGTGTCAGACTGCGGTCTACCTCACTACACCATTAAAGTATGTCACCCTTTGAGTGAAGATCTGCTGACCCCAAGAAACCAAAAATATCCATATTTTAAGCAGTGCTTAGTTTGAAAAACAATAAGTGCGGGTGCCCAGATTGTTTTAGCATGCTGCTTCTCTCTTCCCTAACTGATACCGCCCACTCTCATCACTGGCACCACACACTTCTTGCATAGTGAATATCAGAGCTAGATTGCACTTAGCATGTGTAGCAAGGGAGCAGTTTCCAGCAAGGTAGGGTTGGTGGGTGATTCTCACCCCTAGAAAAGGTTTCACTTGGCACTCTCTGCATTTTGAAAGCTAATTCCTTCCCATAGAATTTTAATTACAATTGGCACATAGATGACCATTGCCTTGTGCGCTCTGCAAAGAGGCCAAGGATTGGATGATCAGGTAGTAAGAACATTTTGTTTGCACTTTGGCTGACAATGTCTGAAACTCACAGTGGCATAAGCCTCAATTTCGGAGATCTCAGTCATGGCTTCATCAGCACCCATCCACTTACAGAACTCACCCAATAAACAAAGGCAAGTCAGTTTGGAGTATGCACTATACAATACTCATATGTTACTTGAAAAACTGCATAAATACATCATCTGGAAAAAGAATCACTCTTAGGAAATAGAGACACATATACCATGGAACATGAAAATAAAATAAAACATATGACATCGAACAGATAATATATCAAGGACTTGGATTACCTTAAAGGTTCTTTCCCACATTGTCAGGAAATAAATCAGTCAGTTTTCGTGTAAAGTGATGGACTTGAAATTGTATATCACTCTTTGACTTACATTGGAGTTAATTATATTTTAGGAGGAAGAAAATTAAACAAAGAAAGTTGAAAAGCTGTGTAATGCTGAATGATCTTGTGCTCTCTGAATACAGGCTGAATAGTCACATGGTTTGTACATAACCAGTTTCTGAGATGGAGGAATGTTGCTGCCCTATATGAAATGTGTTATGGCTTAGACAAGGAGATTTAAAAATAATTCTCTCTTCAAGTGGGGGCCAAGGAAGCTCAAAGCTTAGAGTCAAACGTGGTTTAGTTAAAGTTAAAATTAAACAAATGCAAAGAGAGGGACCCCTTGTTGGCAAAAGAAATGGGGTTCTGTAATCAGCTTAAAAATTTAAGGTTTTCCTTTGGGAGACCACTAGTCACTCTGTGTTTACCAAATCATCATCCCTCAAACAACAACACAAACTTTTCATTCTATTCCAAACAAGTTGGAAACTATACTTTCTCACATCACGTGCCACTACACAACTATAGAAATATCAATCAATCAATCAATCAATTTCATCTTTATTCGAATTTTTCAAATTCATAAAAGCAATCACATATATACAAGCCCAAAAAGTCATTATAATTCTAAATATATATTTAAACAACACACATTGCAGGGTTACATATTATTTGGCAACAAGATTATTTCAAGGGTTTTCCATTGTTTCACGTACATGGGTTGCAACTCTCAAGAAAGTGACATCAGATGTTTTATTTTGAAAACATATAAAAACAGACAATTCTTGTTTTCTGTCATAAAAATAAAATACAGGAGTAGGTTCAATACACACAATATTTCATAAAAATACGAGCAATACAAAAGTTAGCAGCTCTATGTCTTAGAATTTTTTGAAAGCACATCTTACCAGTAGAAATAGAAAATAAAAGAGAAAAAACCAAAAAGACTATGTTTCTCTTTCTCCAATTCCTGAAACAACCTACCCTCGATAACTATGATCTATATCATCCATTTTTTATATATTTTGCCCAGTATGCCTACTATTCTCCTTCAGCATTTCTTGCAAATGATACCGTGCAATCTCTGTTAAGCACTCTCATACCCTAGGGTCAAGTTCACGCTACATAAAACGTTATAAATAAATGAACAAATAAAATAGAAAAGTCTTTGTGTCATTTGTATGACACTATTGTAATGCAGTATATTTAGCTTTACCTGCCAAAACAATTTAAAAAAATGAGGCTTGTGCAAAACTAAGCAGCGTGGCTTAATTTTAACCTAAAAAGTAAGTTTTTCCTTCGGCAGACTACTAATCACTCTGTGCTAACCAAATCCTCATGCCTCAAACAACCACACAAAACTGTAGTAATTAACTCCAGGTAGCTGTGATGCACTTCAGGTAGATTTATTAGGTTGCAGTTACAAGTTGTAAAGTTCATGTGATGCAGCCTCACCAGGAGCAGTCTACCTGCTGCTCTGCCCATACTCCCAACTGTCACACTCAAGTATCCAAGCACCCAAACATTCCATTCATGTCCATGTCTAGCAGCTAGGTAGAAAGTAACAAGATAAATACAATACAGGTTACTACATATCCTCCCTCCTTCCACAACACAAAATAGAAACCGCAAATTGAAAAAGGGATCAAACAAGAAAAACCAAAGTAAGAGAAAAGAATAACAGTAGAGAAAAAGCAAGAAGAAAATGAACCCAAAAGTGAAAGAATCACAGCAATGATACCAAGAAAAACCACAGTAGGTATGAAAGGAAGTTAACAGGAGATGAAACAGATGATATAGAAGGAATTACAAGAAAAAGAAAATGCAAACAAAAATATACTTGAGATATAGATAAAGAATAGAAAAACATAGAGGAGACAAGTAGACAAATATACAGAATATTATATCACCCATCCTCCTCCTATATAACATTTTATAAAACATCGTCCCCAGAACCAAGGAACAGAAAAAATGGGTGAAGTACATCCGAAGGACCGTCTCCAACAACACCTGTAACTATTTTGTGTATGTTACTAAAGACGATAGGGCATATTATCAAGGCCAGTTGATAATTATCGCTCAGTGCTCTTAGCGCGAGGATAATCATCGCTGGTCAACTCTGAATTTTATCGCGGAGATAGCATGCTATCAGCAACTCTTATCTCCAAAGCGATAAAATTCAGAGCGCAAGCTGCCAACTGTGCGATTATCGCTGGAAATACAGCGATATTCGCACAGGGTTTGGCGATAGCTTGCTGATAGGGCAAGGCATACTTAGCCATGATATCCACCTTCCATAGGATATCATGGCTAAGTCAGTTTCAAAACAGGCGTAAGGAAAGTAGCGATAACAGAGGTTATCGCTACTTTTCTTCCCGCTATGCTTCTTAGCGTGAGGCTTGATAATAGGAGAAATGTCGCTTAGCGACATTTCTCCCGTTATTCTGGGGAGGATGTCCACTTCGCATCTCATTAGAGATGCAAAGCTGGGCGTTACGGGAAAGGGCGAAGAAGCATGGATTGACGTGTTAGCGTGTCCTTGCTAATAGGGCGTTAAAATTATCACCGCTTTTCGTCCGAAAATGGATGCTAAAGCAGCAATAATTTTAACTCCAGGCCTTGCTGATATGCCCCCAGGTCTTTAGTAAAGCCCCATTTGGAGTTCTCAGACATGGTCCAAGCACTTCAAGTAGATGTTGCTTTTGTAACTGAAACATGGGCAGACTGTGGCCCGGGCCCAGAAATTTTCGTAGCTCTCCACCAGGTTACACCATTTATCAGTTAGACAGGCAAATAAAAAAGGGTGGAGGCCTAGCTGGTCTCTTCCGTTTGCATTTTAAAACTTCCTTCGAGCCATTAGCTACCTCTGGGTTCGAGGCCATGGTTTTCTCGATAAAACTGCTGTATTCACAGCCGTTTAAGGGAATTGTAATCTACTGTCCTCTGGGACCAAGAAATAGCTTTGCATGACTCTTGAATCACATATTCCTAATGCTAACGTCTCCGTGATAGGTGACTTTAATTTCCATCTGGAAAATGAAATTAACACTGACTCCTCAAAACTAATTGATGCAATTAATGCATTAGGGCTATCCTTAATTTCTAAAGGTCCAACGCATAATTCTGGAAATATGCTTGATGGGATTTTTTCAAGCCACCCAAACATTAATTTACTTCAATCCCTCTCTCTCACCTGGACAGATGACTGGGCAGTTAACTGGCAGGTAAATATTGAGAAAGTTGTCAGGCACAGAGATACAGTCCGACAAACCCCCAGTAGAACCTGGCACAAGATACAGCCGGCTGAACTAAAAGATATCCTTACTTTGGTTCTCTGGCAACTAGCTGAAAACCTGGAATAGAGTGTTAAAAATGTCTCGCTATGGCTAAACTCAGCGCTAGACATTATAGCCCTGGTTAAACAAAAAGTCATGACTAAAAAGAAAGTTTCCCAGCCATGGTATAACAAAAATCTTAGGACATTGAGTCAGGACTGCCGCAGGCAAGAACAGAAATGGTGAAAATATTATGAGGATGAGGAGAAAATCAATTATAAGAATAAATTAGTAGAACATAAAAAACGCATTATGCTGAAAAATCCTCTTACTACTCTGAGCAGATAAAATCAGCTCATAATACTAATGAAACTCTTTTTCAAGTAATCAAAAATTGGTGACACCAATGAGACCTGACACTGCAGTAAATAAACAACATTTCTGTGACACCTTGGCCAACGTTTTTCAAGAAAATGTCACCAACATTTTTTATAATTTTAATTTAGTCAAAACTACTGTCCAGTGGGACAGGCAATTCTAAGACCCATCATCTTTGCAAGCCATTTTCTATCACTTTAGGGCAACATCGGAACAAACAACTTATAAGCCTTATCCCATCAATCAAATCAGGTGCCCCGCAAGACCCTTGCCAGCCCAAAGTAATGCACCAGATCTATGCTCAAGTGGCACAAAACCTATGACAAATCTTTAACAAAATGTTCAGCAAGGGAATTTTTCCCACACAATGGAAACGTGCCTCTGTTCTGCCTTTGTTAAAGAAGGATAACTTGAATGCATTGGATACAAATAATCATCTCCCTATATCAAAACTCTGCTGCGCCGCAAAATTGGGAGAAGGAAGTGATGAACAAACAACTCTCGGATTGCATTGAGGAAAATTTCCTTTTGGATGACACACAGCATGGGTTTCGAAAACATCGGTGTACAGAATCTGCTCTGGTAGTAGCCACGGAAGATATCCGAGATATGCTGGATAATGGAGGAACAGCTGCTCTGATTCTGTTGGATCTCTTCGCAGGCATTTGATAGGTCAACCATGAGATTCTGGTTAACCGTATGCAGAGCCTGGGGATAGGGGCTATGGAATTTTAGCTTCTCCTGTTGTCTTTGGCAAATAGACAAGAAAATGTGTTGCTGGGCAATGTTATTTCAAGGCCGTTCTCCCTGCCCCGCGGAGTGCCGCAGGGCTCGGCCCTGAGCCCAACACTATTTAATCTTTATGTCACACCATTAGCAAGTCTTATTAAAAATTCTGGTCTCTCCCTGGCATCATACGCCGACGATACTCAGATCGTTGTGTCACTAACAAAAGCCGAAGAGAAGACAAGCTCTGCCTTCAGGACGTGCTTGAGCAATGTCAGTAATTGGGTGGACAAAAACCGTCTCAATTTGAATGCCACAAAAACTGAGGTCATCATTTTCTGCAATAATCCCTCATTTTAGACAATGGCCTGGTGGCCGCCCAAGTTGGGCCCTCTTCCCGAACCCACCAAAAAAGCGAAGAATCTCGATTTCCTCTTAGATGATTGGATGAAACTGAAAGAGCAGGTGAACAGTATCACTTCCTCTTCATTCTGCTCCCTGAGAATGGTAAGAAAGATTGAAAAATGGCTACCTCCTGATCTCTTAAAAACTGTGATCATCTCCTTATTACTCTCGAGGACTGACTACTGCAACAGTCTCTATCTCAATCTCGCAGTAGATCCCATGAAGAGGCACCAGACTCCACAGAACGCAGCTGCACGTTTCCTTTTCAAAATACCAATATATGAATCGGTGAAAGAAGCCATCAAAAACTTCACTGGCTACAAGTCAGAAAATGGTGTACGTTTTAGGCCCTCAATTTGGCCTCTAAATCACTGTATGGACCTGGAATAGGTTGCTTCAAGGACAAGCTCACATGTTATATCCCTGGAAGGACTCTTGGTTCAGGCTCTGGCAAGAACCTGACTGTCTCCCGTTTTTAGGAAGACCACCTGGGATGGAAAGATATTTTTAAGGGCCACTGCGGTGCTCTGGAACAGTCTACCACTGACACTAAAAACTGCCTCTTCCTTACTCGTCTTTAGAAAATCTTTGAACACTTGGATTTTCTCACAAGACTAAGAGGCAGTCGATGTCCTGTAAGAGAGCTTTCTTTCTAACAGTTCTACACCTACACCCTCATTCAATAGCACCAAGACGCCCTTAGGCATGAGTTTCGAGCTTTATAAGTTACATTCAAATTCAAATCTGAAGAGTTTGGATCTGCCATCTTGGAGTGATCCCTATGTGAATACTATTGTACATATCTGCAACGCGAAGGGCACTGTTATTTCACTTAATTTAGTGAACCTATATTGTTCGAGATTATATTATAATAATACACTCAAACTAAGGTAAGCACAAGGCTAAGGTGATAATTACGCATATTTTTAACCACGCCCGTGCTCCAGATAATTCTAAGATCTCCCTAAAGCTTAGCCCCTGACCTAAAATTTATATCCAAATCTCGGAGATTAAAAAAATACAGATTCTGGGCCAGTGAATCAGATTTTAAGAAATGTCAGGGCCCGTAATAATTATTATTACCCCCCTTGGGTATAAAGGTATGTAGTCACTATTTACTAACAAACTGAGAATGAAATGGGGAGGTACAATTCTCTTACATTCTAATATCTTGGATACTACCAGTAAGCATACCAATGGATTCAGAACTTGACCTGTTCTGAATCCATAAACCATACCACTGTTACCAAAGCAATATACAACTCAAATGGTCTCAAATTATAATAATCATGGCTACTACTGATAGAAGGCATCCATCAAGAGAATAATTCCATCCACTCCTCTCTTGTGTTAAGACCTTTGTTGACAGTTCCCAATTTGGAGATGAACCATTGTTTCCTTATTTTCCTTTTTATTTCTATGCAACCCCCACGTCTGTTACCTGTGACCTTCTCTAAGATGAACCAGCGGAAATCTCAAGCACTATGTTGAGCCTGTATGAAATGGTCTACAAGAGGCGCATTATCTTTTTGAGTCTTTAGTGCTGATCTATGTTCTAATAATAAGAATCTCAAATTGCGGCCTGTTTCTCCCACATAGCCCAGCCCACAAGGACATGTAAGGAGATATGTGAAGTTCTTACTACCGCAATTGTTCAAAGTCTTTGCAGTTATTACTGTTCCAATAAACTCAAATGTTTTACCTACGATACAATGATCACAAATAGGTCAGTAGCCGCATTTGTGGTTTCCCACCGCCCTATTTTTATACAGTGTGATTTGTGTACTTAATTCAGTCTCCCTATATGTTTTCACTAGAGTGTTGCGTATATTTTCATTGCCTCTGAATGTAAACAATGGTTTTGCCAATTTCAGTTCCTCTCCTTCATTCGGAATGTTTCAGTTTTTGTTAATAATTTTCTTAATTTGGTTGCTGACCCCCGAGAACTGGCTGACTAAAACTATCTCATCTTTGTCTTGTTTTGACTTTTCTTGATCCATGTCTAGCATGTAGTCACGATCGTAAAATCTTGCACGTTCAAAGGAATGATTAATTAGTCTATTCAGACATCCCCTATCATTCAATTTCTTCTTCATAACATCTGAATGTTTGTAAAAATCATCAAGGGTGGAGTAGTTCCTACGCAGCCTCAAAAATTGCCTGAAACGCATATAATCCCGCTGGGATCTGAGGTGATAGCTATCATAGTGGAGAAGGGTGTTCTTGTCAGTTGGTTTTGTGTACAACTCCAACCCAAGCTTACCCCACTGTTTTTGATGTTGATGTCTAGGAAATTGATCCTAGTATTACTCCACTGTGCAGTAAATGTGAGGTTTGAATCTCCCAGGTTAGGCCATTCTAGAAATTCACTGAGGATCTCACTAGTCCCTTCCCAAATAAAGATGATATCATCAATGAACAATACCAATCCTTGATATTTATAAAAAATGGGATGTTTCATTGAAAATATGGCGAGCCTCGATCACCTATCAGGTTCCAGCTTTTAACTTTAATGTGTCACGGATAGGTCGGGTTAATGACAATATGTATTGTCTTCTAGATCCTCTCTTCTCTCTGTTTTCTTTTTCTCTCTTATTTTCTATTTTTGCTTGTAAGATGTGTGAAAAGAAATTCTAAGATATAGAGCTGCTAACTTTGCTATTGCTCGGATGTTTATGAAATATTGTGTGTATTGAACCTACTATGGGATTGTATTTTTATGACAAAAAACAAGAATTGTCTGTTTTTATATGTTTTTGAAATAAAACATCTGACATGATGGTATGTCTATATTTGCGTAGTGGCAAATGATTTGGGAAACTTACGCTTTAAAGTTAAAATCAAGACTTGCTGCTGAGTTTTGCACAAGCCGCATGTTTTGGCAGGTAAAGCCAAATATGTTGCATTACAGTACTATAGTCTAAATGACACAAACACTTTTCTATTTTCTTTTTATTCATTTATTTATCAAGTTTTATATAGCGTGAACTTGACCCTAGGGTATGAGAGTGCTTTACGGAGATTGCAGAGCATCATTTGCAAGAAATACATAAGGAAATTAGTAGGCATACAGGGTAAAATATATAAAAAATGGATGATATAGTTCATAGTTATCGAAGGTAGGTTGTTTCAGGCATTGGAGGAAGAGATACATAGGGGGATATTCTCAAGAACGTTTGATAACTACCGCAAAAGTAGCTTAACGCAACTCTCCACATCCCAGTCTATCGAGTGAAAATAACACAGTGTCAACGTGGTATTCTCAACACAGCGGCCCCATGCGATAGACCCACCACAACGTGTCAAATGAACGCGCTAAAATCAACGCGACACCGCAAGAATGGAAAATGCGAACGTGAAAAAAGCGGCGATGATGCAAATCGCGATACAAAAATCAGCGAAAACCAGCCACAGGCCTGCAATCCCCACGCGACATGTGGGAAAAAGCATCACAAAAGTAAAAAAAACCACATACAAAAGCCAAACAACAGCGAAGCACAATGGAGTCAGCCGGAGCAAGTGCAGAGGACAACCACAACCCCACAAGCCCCCCGGAGGACCAGCCTGGGACCTTGGGGTCAGGGAAGGGCAAGGACAAGAAGAGTAGGAAGAAAAACAGGATCTTTTTAACGGAGGTGATAGAACACCATCAACTACCGTTCGTCACCTCCACTGTGTCACTGGCAACTAAAAATGGAATATGGCAGACCATCGTGGACAAGGTGAATGCAGTCGGAGTGTTGAAGAGGTCAATGGAAGAGGTCAAGAGGAGCTGGAATGATGTGAAGCGCAAAACCAAGCAGAAACTCGCAAACAACCGGAAGGTAGCAATGCAGACTGGAGGTCGGAGCCCAGTGCCACAGGAGGAGCTGGACGAGATGGAGGAAATGGTGTCCACAGTCATCAGTGGGGAGACAGTGGCAGGAGTAGGGGCATGGACACTGCTCAACATGACCGGGCACAACAGCAACAAGGTGAGTAACGACCAGGGACTGCGGGACGGGGGGGAGATGGGCACAATGGCGCACATGCACAATTGAGCATGGCACATCTGCGGACAAACCATGCCCCAGATCTCCAACTCCCACCAAGAGACCAATGCACCCAAGTATGTAACATACCAGCACTCTATAAGCACAGAAGTCAGAGGTACACCGCATGTAAGGGATAAGGGGCAGCCAACTCAGAGCTGCACGAGGGACTCCCCCAAACTGCGGCACAGACACATCACATGCAGAGCACATCAACATTGACAACGATTTGGCACAGTATGCAACACGTCCACAACAGAACAGAGGACACAACTGGTGCCGCTTGTGTACAGAAACTGGCCAATCACATATGGCATGGCAGGGAAATATGAGTTGACATTGTACAAGTACAAACACACATCCGTGATGTTGTCGAAATGTCCCCTGTCCTGTATCATATAGGCAGCTCCCCACAAACATTCACAATGTACACTGTCATTCAGTTCAAATGTAAACATGTACAAAGCGTCGACATACATGTGAACACAAGGTTAAACTGCATCTTCCCTTCACATTGCAGAGGGAATTACAACACCTCCTGCAGAACAGTCCCAACCTCTCTTCTCTGATGACGAAGAGGACCACCACACCTTTAACTCCGACACCCTCCAACAGCTCGTGGACAGCCTCCGCAGCCCACTTCCAGGAGCAGGGCAGCCCAGCTGCTACGAGGAGAACCCACCCCCTGCAACGGACACACAGCAGGCAGCACCCACCACCACGTCTGCCTCCCAGGCCCCCACGATGAACACATGGCCTTCCAACGCCGTGTGTTGGGGTGCCAGGAAATGCTGGCTGAACAGGTGCAGGTGGGGTTCGACCGCATGGCCAACAAACTGGACACCATACGTGGGTGTCTAAGTCCCATCAGGGACCACTCACAGTCCCTAACGGACACCAACAGTCTGCTCCATGCCCTCCAACAAACCATGGCTGACATTGCTAGAGTCCTGAATGTGCGACAAGAACAAATGTCTAGTCAGAGTGGCTCCAGCGAGCTCGCCTGGGAGTTGGGACTCATGCAGAGCCACATGGAGGACACGGTGCAGACGCGTGCAGAAGAAGCGGCTGACATGGCTGCACACCAGTGAGACATAGCTGGGTCCCTCATTGGCATAAAGACCCTCCTCATGGCATTGCTGCTACAAGGCCAGGGCTAAAGCATGCTGCTGCTACCACACCATCCACATCTCCGGCCCTTGATGTGTCAGTGCCACACTGTGCGGCACACATTCCACCTCCGGCCGCTGAGGTGTCAGTGCCACACAGTGCTGGAGACAGAACACCACCACCCACATGTGAGGCACCTGAAACAGCAGAGGACTGTATGCGGATGAATCTGCCATGGTGGTGAGAAGAAAGCGGTAGCATTCATCCCAGCCATATGGCCTGTTTCTGCTTTATTCTGCCCTCTGCATCATCACCTTCCACTGTCCCCTGATGTACTCTACGACACTCACCTTGGACCTCAACATGGACTGCCATATTCTGTTTGCTCACCAATGACACAGCTATCAGACTGCGGACTAAACTCATCCTCTTCTGATGTACTTGTCCTTCCCTGAAGGACTCTGGCTGGCCCTCCACGGGCTATCAATGTGAAGTGGGGTTTGCATGGCCCTGTACTGCTCCAGCTACGACACTCCATTGAATGTGCATTAAACATTAATTGTCACACCGATGTGTCATGTCTGTGATCTTGCAAGTGTGGAGGTATGGATTAATGTAGAGTCAATGTTTCCCCCCTTACGTCCATGTTGCTCATGTGGTGGGACTTGGGTCACAGGGTGACACATTGCCGATAGCGTTCCGGGTGGCTCCGACACTAGAACAGAGAAACAGGCATTAGTCACTTCCATGTCCAGTCCAGAATGGAAGCACGCCCATTGCCCCGGAGTCATTGTTCACACCCTTATGCTGGACTGGCATATGCCAGGCCAGCCCTCTCCGCTTATGCTCACAGGGGGGACGACAACGATACATGTCCCAGGTCTTCCCTGTGGGGATCTGCTGCTCACAGGTCTAGTTGTCAGTGTGCCACAGCCTCTCCATCACTGCTGGTTCACACCCACACCACACACATTCAGCACCAACATCACAGGACATTTGACCCTGCCAATAAAAAGGGCCTGGCGCCCGTGCTGGACGCCATTTCCACTCTGTCACTGGGTTTCTACGTGTGGGTATCATTTCTGCCTGAGGGCCTAGGGCCCGGGCATGGCACATCGCCCGGTGCCGGGGGTGACATGATGGCGTCCGCACCATGGGACTCCATCATAAAGGGTCCATGTCTTGCGGTGCACAGACTTGGTGGCACCGGATACACTGCGGCAAGCACAGGCACACTGCCAAGGGACGGTGTCTTTTGGTGCACTGAGGTAGGAGCACCTAAGATGCTGAGCGGGTGTGCATCCTGCGATGATGCGCCATCCAGGCAGTCCGGAATGGTGGCATTAGTGTGAGCCCTGCTGGACCGCAGTGTATGCCTGAGCCAGCAGGCAGTGCGGGCCTCCCGACACGTGGCATCGCTTTGCAGTTCACAGAGTTAGTGGCACCTCTAGTGCTGAGCGGGTGTGCAGCCTGCGATGAGGCCGGATGCACTGATATGTTCTCTGCCATAGCGAAATCAAGACCCAGAATCTAGTGTGTGACCTGGTGGCCCACGGTGTGGAGCTGCATGAAGTGGAGGGTGCCATGGTCGCGGGCCACGGGCTTGGTGCTCCCAGCAACACGTGGCGGGACCTCTTGGAGACACGCTGGTGTTGGAAGGTGAGCAGTGAGGCCTGGTTGCCCTGGGGCGGGCAATATCAGCTGGGCGGCGGGAGGGGCTGGGGTGCAGCAGCCTGTGTGCGCAGGTGCGGGCAAGAGCGGATGGTGTGTGCTACTGTATGGACTCTTCCATTCATGTCTCTGGCAACTGTTTCAGGTGAGGGACCTGGGGGACTGCAGTGTGTACCTGCACGTGGTTGGAGACACACCGTTGGCTGCAGGTGAGCAGTGAGGCCTAGGTCTGTAGTGTTGGCACTCTCTCTCCCTCTCTTTCTCTCTCCCTCTCCTTCTCTCTACCTCCCTCCCTCTCTTTCTCTCTCTCTCTCTTTATTTCTCTCTCCCTCTCCCTCTCTTTCTCTCTCTCTCTCTCTCTCTCTCTCCTTCTTTCAATCTCCCTCTGCCTCTATCTCCTTCTCTTTCTCTCTCCCTCCCTCTCTTTCTCTCTTTCTTTTTTTCTCCCTCTTGTTCTCTCTCCCTTTCTCTCCCTCTCTTTCTCTCTCCCTCTCTTTCTCTCTCTCTCTTTCTCCCTCTCATTCTCTCTCCCCCTCTCTTTCGCTCTCTCTCTCTGTACTTTGATGTGCCCATGGCATACCTTCTTATCTGTATTTCTGTCTTGCAGGCTGTGACTTACAGAATGACCAGAGAAGACCCGTCAAGCCTCTTCAAGATTGTTGTTTTTTGTTTTATCTGTAATAAAGTTTTTATTTGAATTGTATGATTTGAATGTATGATTTTCATTTTCTGGCCGCACCTGTATGTTAGGTGTTGTGATTGTGCGACTTTAGGCGATTTGTTTGGTTCATGCTTTCGGGGTGTTGATGTGCATTCCCTTTGTCCAAAGTTAGGGGGGGGCGGGTGGTGGGGTCCTGGGGGTGGTGGCAGTGGGTGTTGTTGCCCTATTGGGGCTCCGGGATGCATGATCAGTTGCTCGGAGGCATCTGTTGTTCTTCATGTTTAGTTATAGGCTGTGTTCCCTTGGCTGCGGCCGGGTGTTGTCTGACTTTACACCAGGTCAGAGCAGGTGTTAGTTTCCTGCTGCTAACGTGCCTTATCGCCTGTTATAGGAACTTATCGCCGATCTGGCTGGTCGTTGAGAATGTTGCGGAGTGGTGTTGTCACAACTTTTTGATCGGGAACGCCTACTCTGCATCCCATCCGTGACGATGGTTTTTGAGGATGCTATCGCAAGAAAACTGGTGTTATCGACTGTTAGCACCAGCTTGTGAATGGGGCGATACATTTTTCGCGACTTCGTCTGTGCTAAAGTGCCAATAACTTGGCGATAGATCCTTGAGAATATGCCCCTCAGTTTTTTTGTGATGTTCAGGCTTTTTGATGGTTGGGGAGGAAGTGCAGCAAGGCAGGTCAATTCTTTTAGGAGGGAGGGTTCAGGCATTTGTTGAGAAGAAGTAATGTAAGTTTTTTAATGAAGTGTAGGAATGACTGATTGTCACGTAATTCCTGTGTCAGAGCATTCCAAATTCGTGGAACATTTCCAGAGAAGGAACAGGTGATTGATTTTTCTTTCTTAAATATGGGTGGAATCAGAAGTAGGGTGATCAGTTTCGCATAGGCCTCTTTCGAACAGCGTTTTGTTGTTTTTTTGCAAGATAATTTGGTTTTTGAGTTTAGAGAGCTTTGTTGGTTATGCAGGCCTTTCTGAATATACTTCTAGTTTTGATTGGTAGCCAGTTGGGTTTCTAAAATGTGGGAGTGTTGTGATCATAGTGCCTCTCCGCAGAGAGAAGTCTAGCTGCTGCATTGAGTGTGGTTTTTATAGGGATATGGTGAGTTTTGAGGTACTAGTGATTGTTGTGTTACCATAGTCCAGCTTGTTTGGAGAGGACTAGGGATTACACTACGGGCTTTAGGTCTTCAAGAGGGATGAGGGGTTTGATTTTTTTAGGTGTTTGTACATGTAGAAGGAACTTTTTGCTGAGGCATTCATATATTTTTTCATGCTCAATTTTTTGTCAAGTGTTATTCCTAGTGACGTAACAGAGTTAGAGATAGATAGTTTACAATTTAATACGGTTAGGTTATCCAGCCAGTTTTGGACAGGATAGGACTATCCATTTGGTTGGTTGAGGAGGAGTTTTGTTTTTTTGGGGTTAAGCTTCAAGTGGTTGTTGGTGAGCCAGGATTGTACTATGGAGAGGGTGTTGTTTAGGTGCTAGATGCCATTGTATGAAGAGATTTTAATCCAGAGTTGTGTGTCATCTGCATACAGACACTGAAAGGGGTTCCCCAATGAGCTTGAACATGTTGGTGGACAGGACTGATCCTTGTGGGACTGAGGCTGCTTTTGAGGTAGAATTCTTTGTTTGATTAGGTGAGATTGTTGGTTCAGGTATGAGGCAAACCACTGGACAGTACCATTGATGCCTGCACACTGCGAGAGGGAGCTTAGGAGAATTGTGCAGTTAAGTGTATCAAAGGCCGCTGAGAGGTCCAGGAGGAATAAGAGGCAGGCCTGACCATCTTCTAGAGGACAGTGCAAATTATCGGTGATATTTAGCATTGCAGTCTCCATGGTGCAACCTTTCCTGATCCGAGATTGGAAGGTGTTGTGTAGGTTGAATTTTTCAATGTGGTTGTTAGAGTGAGAGAGCACAGATTTTTCAATAGTTTTGGCAAGGAGAGGGAGGTTATTATTAGGTCTGTAATTGTTGAGGTCTTTCAGATCGGTGTCTGACATTTTGATGAGGGTCATAACTTGGCCGAGTTTAAAGGCTGGCAGGAAGCCACTAGATAAGGAGTAGTTGTTGATTTTACACAAAGATGTGGAGATGATGTGTCTGAGATATTTGACAAGAGAGGAGGGAAGGGGGTAAGAGTGGTACGATGTCGGCTTCATGCGCATGAGTATTTTAATGGCTTCTTCTTCATATATATTTTCAAACTTGGTCCATGTTGCATTGTTTTTCAGCTGTATGTAGGTGTGGTTGGTGTTCTGACTCATTGAGGAGGTGAGTTTGGGAGGACCAAAATTGGTTGAGAATCAGTGAGGGGACCTTCATTGGTAGAAAATTGGTCCATTGTAGGGGGTGAAGAGGTAGAGGAATGCAGAGAGAGTTTTACATGTGATGTTTTTTCAGAGAATAATTCGGAGAACTCTTCACAGCGTTTAGTAGAGTCATCAGTTGAGTGCTGTGGGAAGGAGAAGGTTTTCTGTTAAATGGTGTTGAAAAGGTATTTACATCTGTTTTTGGAGCAGTCAAGTTGGGCTTGGAAGAAAGTGGATTTCTCTATGTACATCTGCTTTTTGTATTTTTGCAGATTTCTCATTTGTTCTCTTTGAGATTAAAAGAACACTTGTAATATATCTAGTTACTATATACAATTTTTCACTGCTGACTTCCCATGCTTCTGAAGGGCAGGTCTTTTACTGATTGCAGGAGACATAGCCTCACAACTTACAGCTGCTAGCAGAAGGATGGATACAGAGAATTACAGTTGGAAACAGCCCTTTTTGCAGGGTTATCCCAAAACGTTTTGCTTCTTCCTCCTGTTTGTCCTGACATGTCTTTCTCGGTCTTAGGACTCTAGGCACTTTATCACTGCTGATCAATGCTAAAGTGCATATGCTCTGGGTAAATTGTATTATGGATTGGTGTTTCCATGACTGGCATATTTGATTTACTTGTCAGTCCCTAGTAAAGGGCACTGAGTGTGCCAGGGCCTGTAAATCAAATGCTACTAGTGGGCCTGCAGCACTGATTGTGCCATCCACGTGAGCTGGAGAAGCTGTGAGGAGGAACTACCACTCTGCTGGGTGCTTTGCTGTGTTGGCCTGCAGTGGCAGCTTCTGTTTTGGGCAGTGAAAGGACTGGACCGATCTTTAAATAAACTTCATTTGACTTTCTCCAAGGCCTTGAGGTAGAACTTGTCCCATGTTCAAGAAGTCTCAGGAACAGCAAAGACTCCAGCTCTTCTGCCATCAGCACTGGGGACTGTGTGTTTTGTGCTGCAACAGAAGAAAAGCAACCCGACACCGTCTATGACGCCGCTGCAGACTCCGGGTCCTGAAGGCACCGCACAGGGCACTGCCGCACCTCAACCCTAGTCTCACCGATGAAGCCTTCTGGCGCCGCCACCGAGCCACAGCTTGCAACGCGACCTGTGGGCACAGCACTTTACACCTCCTCACTTCACAATGCTGCCCTGGCATCCCTGACGAAGCCGCTTCACACCGACTTGGACACAGCTGCTTGAACCGTGGTTTGAGGGCACCACTCGTAAGTTACCTGATGCACCATGCTCATCCCGCACCTTGGTCTACCGATGCCGGTGCCACGACTCCAATTTGCCAGCCGACAACAGCGCTTCTGCAATGACTACCCCGCTGCTTGCACAGTGACCTGCCAGCACCGCGATGAGCACCACATCACTTCTCACCGCAACCCTGGTCTCACCGATGCTGCTGGGCGACTGTCACTGAGCCGGTGCCTGCACAGCGACCTGAGGGCACTGCACGCCGCACCGCTGCACTCCGCACAGCAGCCCCGATGCCTTCTGACACCAGCACTCCTGACTTCAACTGCAAGGAGTTCGATCCACAACGCATGTGACTTCAAGGGCCCGACGACTTCAGCATCGACCTCTGGAACCGACGCCTGCAGATGCCGTGCTTTCGGAGCCCATTGAGAGGTCACCGACACCCTGCATTTCTAAAGGTACCATTTTGCGGGTCTTCCCGACACCGTAGCTAGCCCCAGACGGAGCTATCAACTTCAAGGAACTTTATTTCAAGTTTATTTTGATGAAAGAAGATTTCTAGGTACTGTATTGTGGACTTTTATCGTTTTTGGTCTTGTCTTAAGTATATAAAAGTATTAGATATTTTTCTAAACTGGTGTGGTGTCCTTTTGTAGTGCTTTCACTGTTTTACTGTTGGTTATGTGCAAATTCTTTACACACGGCCTCAAAGATAAGCCTGACTGCTTGTGCCAAGCTACCAAGGGGGTGAGCAGGAGTTATTGCAGAAGTGTAACTCCCTCATCCTGACTAGAAGGAAGGGTGCCTATTTGTACAAGGTACAAACCATTGCCGGCTAGAGACCCCTGTGAGACCGGCCTCACGGCGTTGCCCTCTCCATCATCCAGCCAACCTGCAACCACCCTCAAGACACGACATCTCCGACTCCGGCCGCCCCAGCCACCCCCGATCCACGGGCCGGCCAGAGGCCTGACAGACTCAACACCCCACCACGCATGCCCAACGAGGGAGCGGGAACGCTCGAGCCAGACCCAGAGGCGCCAGCCCAGTCACACCTCGGGTCGCCTTCCCCGGGAGGACTCAATCGGCCACCAGGCCCCTGGGGAGCAGGCTCCTCCCCTACCGAGCGTCTGGGGTCCCTCCCAGACCCACCTGAAAAGACCAAAGAAGGGAGCGGCAGGAAATCCCGCCGAACCCCCTCCGTCACCCCAGTCCCCCCTCTGCGAGCACTCCGGACTTCAAAGAACCAGCGGAGTATAACAAGGGGTGCCGGAGAAACAAGGACAGAGAAGACCTGGAACCATCTGAGCCTGCTGACGCGGTCGCGGCTCCTGAACGCTGAAGTCACCTGGGCCTGCTGAGTGACTCGCGGCCTCTTGCTATTGAACCATCTGAGCCCTGCGGACGAGGTCGCGGCTCCCGAACACTGAACCACCTAGGCCTGCTGAGTGACTCGCGGCCCCCAGCCATTGAACCATCTGAGCCCTGCTGACGAGGTCGCGGCTCCCGAACACTGAACCACCTAGGCCTGCTGAGTGACTCGCGGCCCCCAGCTATTGAACCATCTGAGCCCTGCTGACGGAATCGCGGCTCCCGAACTCCGACCACCTGTGCCTGCTGAGAGACTCGCGGCACTCCCCTTGAGGACGACTCGGTAAGAGATCGCCCAGAGATACGACACCCTCCAGCTCGAGGATTGTGAGCTTCCGCAGGGTATTTCGCAGAGACACTATCTTGAAAGACTGTCCCGCTACCCCCATTCCCCACGACTGATTTGTGGTACGTTGTGCCACTGCTGTACTACTTGCCTTTTGGATCATAAAGATCCCTTGAAATCATCGATAAAAGAACCTATCGTCCTACAAAGAATACGTGTGGTGTCACTCTGTTCGTAGTGCATCTCAGGGTGTGCGCGCCTGGTTCGGCTTACTTGGGAGAGGTGGGTCAAAGGGGTGGGCAAGACGTGTATCGAACCCCCCTCCGGCGAACGCCTTTCCAACATTTGGTGGCAGACGACGGGATCCGAGCCGACACCGAAAGAGAGCGTGCAGTGAACGACTGACGCACTACCAAACAGAGATGGAAGGAGAAACCTCCCTGGGTACCGCAGGTACCGAAGTAAGCTCACCGTTCCGAGAGGATCAATTGGACTATTACACGCATAGAGAATTAAAACAGTTTTGCAAAGACCTTGGCATCGCTACCACCGGACTAAGCACAAAGGAAGACTTCCAGAAAGTACTGAAAGCCTGGGTCGAGACGTGGGCGCCCCCAACCCAAACGGAAGGGGATTCTACCCATGAACCACCAAGCATCCCGGCAAGAAACAACGGGCCAGAGGGGAACCTGTCCCCCGAGGAACTAGCGGACCGAGAGAGAAGCCGAAACCACGAACTTGAACTGGCAAAACTAAAAATCGAGGGAGAGATAAAACTGGCAGAGAAGAAGTTAGCCGTCGAGCAGTTACGGCTACAAGGGGAACTCGAAGAGAAGAGACTCCAAAGGGAGCACGACGAAAAGAAACTCCAACTAGAACATGAACGCGGCCTGAAGGAGATTGAGTGGCGGGCTAGAAACGAAAAGTCACAGCCACCCGGGAATCCACCGTCCGCTCCCACCGGGGAAACCAAAGTTCACATCCCCAAGGATGTGGTAAAGGAGTATTATAAGAACGATGATATCCAGCAGTGGTTTAAGGCCTACGAAGTCGCCATGACCTCTCACCGAGTCCCGCAAAAGGATTGGGGGGCTGGCCTATGGGGCCGGTTCTTAAGCGAAGGAAGAGACACTCTGCTAGATCTGCCCTCCACGGTCATGAACTCCTACAGACACATGAAGGAAGCCCTCGTGGGCCGGTACGGACTCACCCCCGAAATGTACCGACAACGGTTCCGAGATTGCAAGAAGATACCGGGCACCACGTGGGTAGAATACGTGAACTTTTACAGCCGAGCCTTGGACGGGTGGATCAAGGGCAGCAAGGTCTCCACCTTCGAAGAACTGTTCGATCTGATTGCCTGGGAACATTTAGCGGCCAATTGCTTTATAGAACTGCGCCAGCATCTCCTGGACAGTAAACTCACCGACCCTCAGAAGCTGGCCGCTGAGGCTGATCGTTGGGTGAACACCCGGGCCACCCGGGGCCCCGTGGGGGACTACGGCCGCCACAGTCAGGGTCCCCCCCGCCAGAGGGGCGGAGGGAACCACGGCCGACCCAGAGACTTCCCCGGGGGGTCCTCAACCAGCCCCCCCAGCAGCCCACCAGCGGCGGGTTCGGCACAGTCCCCAGCAAGCACCGGAGCCCCAGGACGACCAGGTCCACGAGCTAGGATCACCTGCTTCCGATGCCAGCAGCCCGGACACTACGCCAATGACCCACAGTGTCCCCAGTATCAGCGAACCACAACGGCCAACACCACGGCCCGGCAGATGGCCTCCGTGGCTCTGGGGGAAGAGATGGAAGACTCCGAGGAATGGGAACCGGCGGCCATGGCCCTGGTCTCCCTTGGTGATCGAGAAATGGTCCCCGGGACACCCTTGCCCGCCAACACAGAAAAATACCGACAGCGGGTGACCATCAACGGCCACCGAGTCGAGGGCCTTCGCGACACCGGGGCGAGTGTCACCGCGGTCCACCGCAGCCTAATTTCAGAAGACCAGATCCTAACCGGGGCCCTCTGTCCGGTCGTATCCTCCGACAATTCTGAGAGCCTCTGCCAGATGGCGCTGGTGCCCTTCGAGTGGGGAGGGGTCTCCGGAGAACTGAAGGTAGCGGTCCGGACATCGCAGCCCGTAGACTGCCTCCAGGGCAACGACCTGGAGAGTTCCCCTTGGGGGCAAGTAGAACGAAGAGCCCACCTGGAGATGATGGGCCTACCAGAATGGGTCTGCGCCACCACGCGCTCCATGACCGCCCGAGTGCCTCCCTCCAAGGGCGGCGAAGCCCTCTTACCGAACACTATCCCCGAGAGCCGGGACCCCCTCCCAGAAGCAGACAACCCTCCTTCCGAGGGAGAAGGAGACACTAACCCAGGGGAAGGATCGGAACCTTCCGCCCCAGAGGCCCCGACGGAACTCGAAGAACTGCCCGAGTTGGCCCAGTGGCGCTGCGAAGGGGGGCCCTCCCGCGAAGAGTTCTGCCAGGAACAGACCACCTGCCCCTCCCTCGAGGGACTTAGACAACAAGCCGAAGCCCAGGCCGCCGGTGACCGAACCGGAACCCATTGGGTCTATTGGGACAATGGCCTCCTATACAGCGAGCAAAAGTCCGCCGAGCTAGGCGCAGCACGAGTACTGGTGGTACCCCTGCGGTTCCGGAGCCTCCTCCTGGGCCTGGCCCACGATGTACCCTTGGCAGGACACTTAGGCCAAGACAAGACATACCAGCGATTGGTGACCCACTTCTATTGCCCCAAGATGCGAGCGAATGTAGAAGCACACTGCAAGTCCTGCCTCACGTGCCAGGGCAGTGGGAAGAGTGGCGGAAAACACAAAGCTCCCTTACAACCGTTCCCCGTTGTGAGTACCCCATTCGAGCGGGTCGGCATCGACATCGTGGGACCTCTGGATCCGAAGACCGCCCAGGGCCACAGATTCATCCTTGTCCTGGTGGACCATGCCACCCGCTACCCCGAGGCCATCCCCCTCCGCACCGTGACGGCTCCCGTGGTGGGCCGGGCTCTCATGGGGATCTTCTCCCGTGTCGGATTTCCCCGCGAGGTTGTGAGTGATCGCGGCACTAACTTTATATCCCGCTACATGAAGTCCCTGTGGCAGCAGTGCGGAGTCACGTATAAGTTCACGACCCCCTACCACCCCCAGGGCAACGGCCTAGTGGAACGCTTCAACCGAACCCTGAAGGGAATGATCCTGGGCCTCGAAGAGCCCCTGCGCCGGAAATGGGACGTCCTCCTCCCTTGCCTCCTGTTCGCATACCGAGAAGTCCCCCAAAAGTCTCTGGGGTTCAGCCCCTTCGAACTGCTGTACGGACATCCCGTCCGAGGGCCCCTGAGCCTGGTCAAAGAGGGCTGGGAGACGAGCCCCCGGGGGACACCCCCTGATGTGTTCCGCTACATCCTGGCGCTCCGCAACCAGACGAGGAAGTTTAGAGAACTTGCAGAGGCTAACCTCGAGGCCAGCCAAGAAGAAATGAAGCGCTGGTATGACCAGAACGCAACCCTGGTCGAGTTCCAGCCGGGCCAGCAGGTTTGGGTCATGGCTCCGGTGAAACCCTGCGCCCTACAAGACAAATGGACTGGTCCCTTCAAGGTGGTCGAGCGGAAGAGCCAGGTCACGTATCTGGTCGACGTGCAGTCCCCACGGAACCCCCTCCGGGTCCTCCACGTGAACCGTCTCAAGCCCCACTTTGTAAGGACGGAATTAAGTTTGCTACTGGCCACTGATGATGGGGCGGATGAAGACACCGAACCCCTGCCCGATCTCCTGTGCACGAAAGACCTGGACGGTTCCGTGGAGGGAGTGAAACTGTCGACCACCCTCACTCCCCAGCAGGCCGACGACTGCCGCCAGCTGCTCAGACAATTCGCAGACCTCTTCTCTCTCATTCCAAGGGTTACCGACTGGTGTGTCCACGACGTGGACACCGGCGACAGCCCGCCTGTGAGACACCGAGCCTACCGGGTGCCTCACCGGGTCCGCACCTGCATCAAGACCGAGGTACAGAAGATGCTCACCCTGGGAGTAATCGAACCCTCCGACAGCCCCTGGGCCAGCCCGGTGGTTCTGGTCCCGAAGGCGGCTTCCCCGGGTGTCGCCCCCGAACTAAGATTCTGTGTGGACTATCGGGGGCTCAATGCGGTCACCCGCGCAGACGCTCACCCTATTCCCCGAGCCGACGAGCTCATCGACCGCCTGGGGGCCGCCCGGTTCCTCAGCACTTTCGACCTGACCTGCGGATACTGGCAGATTGCTCTCACGGAAGGAGCGAAAGAGCGCTCTGCCTTCTCTACGCCAGATGGCCACTACCGCTTCAGGGTCATGCCGTTCGGGATGAGAAACGCCCCAGCCACGTTCCAGCGGTTGGTGAACAAGGTCCTGGCCGGACTCGAGGAGTTCAGCGCAGCGTACCTTGACGACATCGCTGTATTCAGCTCTCAATGGCACGAGCATCTCCAGCACCTCCGACAAGTACTAATGGCCCTGCGCCAAGCCGGACTAACCGTGAAGGCCAGCAAATGCCAGCTCGGGCAAGGCTCCGTGGTCTACCTGGGGCATCAGGTGGGCAGCGGCCAGGTCGCCCCTCTCCAGCCGAAGATCAACGCCATCAAGTCCTGGGAGCCCCCACCACGCAGACAGAGGTTCGGGCCTTCCTGGGCCTTACGGGGTACTACCGGAGGTTCATTAAAAATTATGGTAGTATCGCAGGGCCCCCTCACAGAGTTGACCTCCAAAAAGCTTCCGCAGAAGGTGCAGTGGACCACCCCGTGCCAGCAGGCGTTCGACGCCTTGAAAACCGCCATGTGCACCGCTCCCGTACTCAAGGCCCCTGACTACTCCCAAGAGTTTGTGGTCCAGACCGACGCATCCGAACACGGCATCGGGGCCGTGCTCTCGCAGTTCGACGACAAGGGCATTGATCAGCCCATAGCCTTCATCCGCCGAAGGCTACTGCCGAGAGAGCAGCGTTGGAGTACTATAGAGCGAGAGACCTTTGCCGTAGTCTGGGCCCTCAAGAAACTGCGGCCCTACTTGTTCGGAACCCATTTTCGAGTACAGACGGACCACCGGCCCTTGCAGTGGCTAATGCGGATGAGGGGGGAGAACCCCAAGCTACTACGATGGTCCATCTCTCTCCAAGGGATGGATTTCACTGTCGAACATCGCCCCGGGACAGATCATGCCAACGCCGACGGCCTGTCCCGGTTCTTCCGCTTCGGCGAGGAGAACCCCCCAGTGGATGGGTAGTTCTCCACGCCTTTCAGCTGGGGGGGACGCGTGTGAGACCGGCCTCACGGCGTTGCCCTCTCCATCATCCAGCCAACCTGCAACCACCCTCAAGACACGACATCTCCGACTCCGGCCGCCCCAGCCACCCCCGATCCACGGGCCGGCCAGAGGCCTGACAGACTCAACACACTACCACGCATGCCCAACCGAGGGAGCGGGAACCCTCGAGCCAGACCCAGAGGCGCCAGCCCAGTCACACCTCGGGTCGCCTTCCCCGGGAGGACTCAATTGGCCACCAGGCCCCTGGGGAGCAGGCGCCTCCCCTACCGAGCGTCTGGGGTCCCTCCCAGACCCACCTGAAAAGACCAAAGAAGTGAGCGGCAGGAAATCCCGCCGAACCCCCTCCGTCACCCCAGTCCCCCCTCTGCGAGCACTCCGGACTTCAAAGAACCAGCGGAGTATAACAAGGGGTGCCGGAGAAACAAGGACAGAGAAGACCTGGAACCATCTGAGCCTGCTGACGCGGTCGCGGCTCCTGAACGCTGAAGTCACCTGGGCCTGCTGAGTGACTCGCGGCCTCTTGCTATTGAACCATCTGAGCCCTGCGGACGAGGTCGCGGCTCCCGAACACTGAACCACCTAGGCCTGCTGAGTGACTCGCGGCCCCCAGCCATTGAACCATCTGAGCCCTGCTGACGAGGTCGCGGCTCCCGAACACTGAACCACCTAGGCCTGCTGAGTGACTCGCGGCCCCCAGCTATTGAACCATCTGAGCCCTGCTGACGGAATCGCGGCTCCCGAACTCCAACCACCTGTGCCTGCTGAGAGACTCGCGGCGCTCCCCTTGAGGACGACTCGGTAAGAGATCGCCCAGAGATATGACACCCTCCAGCTCGAGGATTGTGAGCTTCCGCAGGGTATTTCGTAGAGACACTATCTTGAAAGACTGTCCCGCTACCCCCATTCCCCACGACTGATTTGTGGTACGTTGTGCCACTGCTGTACTACTTGCCTTTTGGATCATAAAGATCCCTTGAAATCATCGATAAAAGAACCTATCGTCCTACAAAGAATACGTGTGGTGTCACTCTGTTCGTAGTGCATCTCAGGGTGTGCGCGCCTGGTTCGGCTTACTTGGGAGAGGTGGGTCAAAGGGGTGGGCAAGACGTGTATCGAACCCCCCTCCGGCGAACGCCTTTCCAACAACCCCCATTTCTAAAATTGGTTGTCAGCGGTGAGGATAGAACTTGTGTTTGCACTTGACTTACAGTGATTGGTGTGCACTACTTCCATTTCCCAGACCATTACGTACCACATACTGTTTTCTGGTCTAATTTTACCATTCCATCAGTCTTGAATTTGAACTTTCCAGTACAACATGCCTGAATCAATTGCATCATCTGCTGCATCCCAGGAAGTGGCCTTTGAGGAGGAGAGGATATCAACCTACAATGTGATGGAATTGAAGGTGATCTGCAAAAACCTCAAAGCCAAATCAGGGGCCTCACCAGAGAAGAGGAACTACAAAAGGCGCTGAGGGCCTGGGTAGTAGCCAGACATGCCAGTGAGCTGTCTGAGGATCTTGGCATGGAGGCAGACAAGCCTATTCCAAGGGTGGATGTGCTTTTGGGAGGGGGTACCCTCTAAACCAGGCAGCAGTGTCTTGCTTGTCCCCAGAGGAGCTGGAGGACAGGTGGGAAGCAAGGAGAGTTGCAATGGAACTGGAGAAGCTTAAGTTAGCCATGGAGGAAAAAAGGATGATGTTAGACCATGAGTTTAAAATGAGAGAGCTGGACTGGGAAGCCAGTAGGTCTAGGCCCAGACTAGATTGTGGCAGCAAAAGTATTAGGTCCAGTACTGAGGATGAGGTACACACACATACTTGGTGCCCTGCTTCAAGGAGGGGGTTGATATACACCAGGGGGTTCAGGATTGTGAGGTTACTCCAGTGGTGCGCAGTGTCCCTGAGGTGCATTGGGGACCGGACATAGAGGCTCATATTCCTGGTGGTGGGATGGACACTCTACTGACTCTAGATGAGAGGTGCAGCAAGAGGGGGAGAGGGTTGCCCCCATGGTAGAAGCCCTGGTAAGGGAGTATCGAGACCAGCCAGAAGAGTATGGGTTGAGGTACAGCAACAGTCTGAGACTGTCCCACCAGTCTTGTGAGAATGATGTGGGGTATTTTTCTGAGGCACTGGATGGTTGGGTGAATGGTAGTTTGCTTAGCACCTGTGTGATTCAATTTTTGGAGAGCATATTTTAAGGTCCCTGTTTTCCAGAGCTATGCCAACACCTGCTGGAGTGTGGGCTCTCGACCCCAGGGAGCTTCCACTGGAGGCAGACCTTTTGGTGGATTTCAGAGGGTCTGGAGAAGCATCTGGGGTGATCCTGCAGGAAGTGGCTCAGGTATTTCCCAACTGAGGGTGTTGGGAAAGGTTAGTGGTAGCCAAGATAGGTCCCGGTGTCATGGGAGGGGTTTAGGGACTCACATCCTGTCTTCGCAGAGAAGGAGTGGAAAAGGGCTATAGCCCAAAGTGCCCGAAACCTGGTCCCAGAGCCTTGGGATTCCATGAGGGAGCACCAGGTGGGAAACCTAGGCTGTACTGGTAGGCCACTCATTGAGGAGGATCACCTAGTGTCTGGGGAACTGGGTGGACTGCTGTAACAAACATTTCACCGGTTCTGGTATCTGGCAGCCCTGCTCCAGTTCGGAGGGTGCATGAGTCCAGAGAAAAGGGTGAGGGGGAACGCCATCCCCAGAGAAAGGACCAGTGGGTCAGGGGTTGCCAGCCCTTAGGTCAGAGCACCCCTGGACTGAACCTGGTAAGGCCACTTCTGGCCAGGGGGGTCTTCATGCTCTGTCAGGTAGACAGGAGGCTGGAGACATGTACAAGGCAGACTCTCGCACAGCTCATGAGGAGTGTGTTCCCTTCTGGAGGTTTGGCATACTCCCCCAGAGGTCCTGATTTTCCAGGCACAGGTCCAGCCTAAGGGTACAGACCCTGGGTTGGAGGGCCAGGTTCAGGGTATCCCCCTAACCTGGAGGGGCAACTGCTAATAGTGTTTCTACTGGTTTATCTTCTGTGGTTGCTGCTTAAGGTGGGAGGGTACAGAGCCCCATTGAGGAGGACTGGGTGTGGGAGAGACCACCCCAGTCCTGTGTCCAGCCTCAGGGTACAGACCCTGGGTTGGTGGACCAGTTGCAAGATAGCACCCCTGAACTAGTGGTAGAATTATGCAGAACATCTGCTACAGATGCCCTGACAAGTCTGGAATTGAGGGGGACTGCTCCTGGTGGGGGATGCATAGCCCTGGGAGGGGGACAGGGTGTGGGAGAGCCCACCCCTGTCTTTTGCCCAGCCACAGTGTACAGACCCTGGGGTGTTGGTCCAGTGTCAGGATGCAAAACCTGACTTGTCAGGAGGGAGAGTAGAGAAAGGGTGCCAGGCACATGGGGCTACTGCCCCCCACTCTCTGACACCACAGAGGTTAAAATGGCCTAAAAGGCATAAGGCCTGGCTCTCATCACTGACAGATGTCAGTGGCCACTGTGGCTTGCTGTCCTGGTGGACAGAGTTGCCCCTGGGAGGGGGACAGGAGTCACACCCCGGGGGTAGACTGGGCCACATCACTGTGTTGGCCATGTGGGTACTTTCTGCCTGTTGGGACACTTCTGTGGGCAAAGTAAGTTTAGGCACTACACGGATAGGATCCACAGGTGAGGAGAAGGGTTCCCCATGGGTCAGCTTAGTGGGCCCTGGGAGTATGGATAGAGGGATCCAACTGGGTTCAGGGAGGCATAGAACGGGAAGAGACCGATGCTGTTGCGGGCCAGGTTCTATGTTCTATCGTCCGAAGCAGGGAAGCCCATTGAAGTATCGATTGGTCTACCCTGGTTTTAGGCTGGAATGGGGTTGTGTTTGAAATGGCCCTTTTTGCAGGGTTATCCCTAAATTTTTTGCTTCTTCCTCCTATTTTTTCCTGACCTGTCTTTGTTGGTTTTAGGACTCTAGGTACTTTATCACTGCTGATCAGTGCTAAAGTGCATATGCTCCCTGGGTAAATTGCGTTATGGATTGGTGTTTCCATGATTGACGTATTTGATTTACTTGTCAATCCCTAGTAAAGTGCACTGAGTGTGCCAGGGCCTGTAAATCAAATGCTACTATTGTGTCTGCAGCACTGATTGTGCCATCCATAAGAGTATCCCTGAAAAGGTAACTCAGACCTGCCACTGCTGAGTCTGCACGCAGTTTGTAACTGCCATGTCGACTTGGCAAGTGCACCCACTTGCCAGGCCCTACCCTTCCCTTTTCTTACATGTTAGACACCCCTAAGGTAGGCCCAAGGTACGCCTGTGGGCATGGTGCAGTGTATGTGAAAGGTAGGACATGCCCTGATGTGTGTGGCATGTCCTGATAGTGAAATTCTGCCAATTTCCTTTTTCACAATTGAAAGGCTATCTGGCCCATGGGAAAGCACGGGAGTTAATTTATAACATCTTATAAATATAACTTCTCATTAGGACCAGATAGGAATGTAAAGTTTAGTATGCCTGAACTCAGAATCTAAAGATGCATCTTTTAGTAAAGGTGATTTTTACAATCTGGGTTTGAAAATACCGCTTTTAGAAAGTAGGTATTTTCTTGTTTAGCCACCCTGTGTGCCTCTGCTAGGATGAGAATTGACTGTCTGGCTTTGGAGTGATAGAGGCTGGGAATGTAGAGTGGCTCCAGAGAGGCTGGATGAGTCAGTGATGGGCTGAATAGACCTGGGCTGCATTCAGAGTAGTGGGAAGAGTTGTCACTAGTACCTGAATAGGCCTGGTCTGCATTTAGAGTGGTGGAAGGAGATTTCCCTTGCACCTGAATAGGCCCTGTCTGCCTTGGACAATGCTGTCTCCGCCTCCTGCTGGGAAGCTGGGCCAGAGAGGACCAAACTGGTTTGGACTAAGCACAGACACTCTCTGCCTGAGAGGACAAAGGAATTTGGGGTATAAATATTGGGGCCTAGAACTTTAGAACCATTTTGGACCAAGAAGACTGCCAAGAAGAAGAGCTGGAGAAGCTGTGAGGAGGAACTACCACTTTTCTGGATGCTTTGCTGTGTTGGCCTGCAGTGGTTGTTTCTGTCTTGGGCAGTGAAAGGACTGGACTGAACTTTCTACAAGCTTCTTTATTGAGTTTCTCCATGGGCTTGAGGTAGAGCTTTACCCCTGTTCAAGAAGTCTCAGGAACAGCAAAGACATTAAGCTCTTCTGCCATTAGCACTGGGGACTGTGTGTTTTGTGCTGCAACAGAATAAAAGCAACCCAACACCATCTAGGATGCCACTTTCGATGGCACCACAGAGGGCATCGCTGCACCCCAACCTTGGTCTCACCGACAACGCCATCTGACGCCACCACAGAGCCGCTGCTTGCACCGCGACCTGTGTGCATGGCACTTCTCACCACCTCGCTTCACGCCGCCGCCCTGGTATCCCTGACGACAACGCTTCACACCCACATCTGCACTGCTGCTTGAACCACGGTTCGAGGGCACCGCCTGTAAGTTACTCGATGCACCGTGCTCATCCTGCACCGCAGCCTTGGCCTACCGACGCCAGCGCCATTGACTCCAGTTAGTCAGCCGACGACAGTGCTTCAGCAATGACAATGCCATTGCTTGCACAGTGACCTGCCAGCACTGCAACTAGCACCCCATCACTTCGCACCACAACCCTGGCCTGACTGACACCACTGGACAACCATCACTCGGTCGCTGCCTGCACCACCACCTGAGGACACCGCACCGCAGCACCGAAGCCTGCTGATGCCGGCGCTCATGACTTAAACCGCAAGGAGTTCGACCTGCAACGCATGTGACTTCAAGGGCCCGACCACTCCTGCACCAACATCTGGAACCGACGCCTGCGGACGCCGTGATTTCAGAGCCCATCAAGAGGTCGCCAACACCCTGCATTTCTAAAGGTACTATTTTGAGGGCCTTCCCGACACTGTAGCTGGCCCGCGATGCTACGGTCGGCCAGAACTGTTTGGATTTGTTGTTCATGACACTGTGATAGCCCACAGATGGAGCTATCGACTCCAAATTACTTTATTTTAAGTTTATTTTGATAACTGAAGATTTCTAAGTACTGTATTGTGGATTTTTATTGTTTTTGGTCTGGTCTTAAGTACATAAAAATATTGGATATTTTTCTAAACTGGTGTGGTGTCTTTTTGTAGTGCTTTCACTGTGTTACTGATGGCTTTCTGCAAATGCTTTACACACTGCCTCTAAGATAAGCCTGACTGCTCGTGCCAAGCTACCAAGGGGGTGAGCTGGGGTTATTTTAGGAGTGTAACTCCTTTATCCTGACAAGAAGGAAGGGTTCCTACTTGCACAAGGTGCAAACCATTGCCGACTTGAGACCCCCATTTCTTACACTTACCCTTTTCAAACACTCAGCCTTAGTCACAGATCTGGGTTTAATCCATTGTTATTTTGCTTGTCACGTCACCCCAGTTTGGACCCAGCCATATGCAAATCAGTCTTGACCCTGCTTCAATACAGCCCGAGCTGAAACACCAGGTCCTCCCTGGACCGGAACCATGTATATATATATATATATATTCACTGAAAAAACCATGGGTTTCACACACGTTATAGTTAGGAATTAGCATTTAAAAAACCTTAGCAATTCAGTGAAAAAACCATAGGTTTCACACACGTTATAGTAAGGAATTAGCATTTAAAAAACCTTAGAAATTCAGTGAAAAAACCATAGGTTTCACACATGTTATAGTTAGCTGGACATTTTACTCGTAAAAAACCAATGAAATTCCCCCGTTATAGTTAGTTCAGCTAACTATAACTCGCGCGCCCGCAATGCACTGCTGATGACGTCACATATTACATCACTCATGACATGGTCAGTGACATCACTCATGACATCACTGATGACATCTCAAATGACATCACTGATGACCTCACTGATGACATCATCCAGTGAATGTGTGTTTTTCTGAAAATTAAATATGTTTTATTTATGTATATCTCAAGGTCGATGGAAGAATAAATGGGTATATTACTGTCTAAATGGATGATTTCTTTTTGAAAAATTGATTGTGTAACTGACTGATTAAGTGTATCATAGTGAATACATGGCTTAGTGAGTAATGTTTAAATATATAAATATCTGTATCAGTCTCTCACTTTGTGTATAAGTGCCTGCATGGGTTGGAGAGTAGCTACATGGGTGTCTATATAGGTTATTAGTTGGTTTTTTGAGTATCAGTATGAGTGTCTGCATGGTTCGGTGGGGGGTATGACGTAGTGCATAGGTGCATGAATGAGTGACTCACTGTTTGTATGTGTTGAACAGAGCATGTGTGCAGGACTGCATGGGTGGATGAGTGTGTGTATGGGTGTGTTAGTGAGTGAATGACTGTCTCAATAGTGTCTTTATGAGTAACTACATATGTTTAAAACTAGTATATGTGACTATTGGTTTATATATGTGAGTATATGTGAGAGTGAGAGATTGAAAGAGTTCCTGTATGAATAAGTATGTATTTCTATAAGTAATTGTTTAAAAGACTAAGTATGTGTAAGTTTCCGTAGAATTAAGTGTGGTGGTGTGTGTATAACTGTATATGCAAGTAAATGTATGTTTGATTCTTTATTAGCATGAGTGACTATGTGTGTGAGTAGCTCTATGGATGAGTGGCATTGTGTAACAGGATGTATAGGTGTATGAGTACATATGATAAGTGAGTACATGTATGAGTGACTGTATTGGACTGTTGGTGAATGAGTGGATGTGTATGTGGATCTTAGAATTACTGAAGAGGTTGTTGTAACTGTTATTGGTATGTCCATTGTTTTGTAAATTTTAGTCTCTATTTTTGAATGTGTGTATCAAAGGTTTTATTAGGGGAAGAGAAGGTCTGCCACTCTATCACAAGGATGATGTCATCAGTGAGGTCATCAGTGATGTCATTTGAGATGTCATCAGTGATGTCATGAGTGATGTCACTGACCATGTCATGAGTGATGTAATATGTGACGTCATCAGCAGTGCATTGCGGGCGCGCGAGTTATAGTTAGCTGAACTAACTATAACGGGGGAATTTCATTGGTTTTTTACGAGTAAAATGTCCAGCTAACTATAACATGTGTGAAACCTATGGTTTTTTCACTGAATTTCTAAGGTTTTTTAAATGCTAATTCCTTACTATAACGTGTGTGAAACCTATGGTTTTTTCACTGAATTTCTAAGGTTTTTTAAATGCTAATTCCTAACTATAACGTGTGTGAAACCCATGGTTTTTTCAGTGAATTTGCAAGGTTTTTTAAATGCTAATTCCTAACTATAACGTGTGTGAAACCCATGGTTTTTTCAGTGAATTTGCAAGGTTTTTTAAATGCTAATTTTTTTTTTTCTTCTATTTTTTCTAACATATTTTTATTTTAATTTTCTTACCTTTTATAAAGCCTATGATTAAATTTTTAAAATTCTTTAATATGTTTTTTTATATATTTTTTAAAATAAACATGTAAAATTTATTTGCAGTACTTTTTTTCTATTTTTTTTTTATTTTTTTTAGTACGCGTACCGTAAGCTCACGGTAAGCGTACGGTTTACGCAACGTCCGTAATTTTTCTACGCTGTTTGCGTATAGTTACGCAATTTGCGTAGCCGCGCGTACTCCGCGTGGGACGCGTACGCGTGTACGCTACACGCGCACGTTACGCGGAAGTGCCGGGAGTGACTGTTATGCGCATGCGCGCAAGCGCGTGTCTTTTTTACACGCATGCGCACTTTTGCCGTAAGCGTACCGTAAGCGTACCGTAAGCGTACGGTAGGTCATGTGATCATGAAACACAACTTTTGATTGGTTGAAACTACTTTCAGTTCTAGAACTCTCCTACACCACACCCATTCCCCTCATTTCTGCTTGTGATCCCTTGGGAGAAGGAGCTGGTTTGTCTTTGGGATACGATGGCAGAACAGCAGAGCTCTTCTGAGAGTGAGGCTAGCACTAGCAGCACTGTCTTGAGGCAGAGATCGAGGAAACAAAAGCCCTCTTATGTATGGGATTATTTTACTTTTCCTGAAGGCCAGCAAAAGGTAAATGCACCCTTAGTGACTTGTAAGCTGTGTAAGCGTGTACTTTCTAGAGGTAATCCTAACAGGAAGTATTCCTTTGGGAATCACACCATGAAGAGACACCTCCAGGATGTACACAGAAGGACACATGGTCATCTTTTTGGAGGTAACTCTTCAGAAAGACAAGCCAGTACATCCACAGCAGCTCAGCCTGAACCATCATCTGCAGGGCTGACTCCTTCTTCTGCAGGTCAGGTGAGCCCTTCATCTGTGGGGGGAGAATCTCCTTTTGCTGGCCCTCTGGAAATCAACCCTCGATTTCGGAAGGTTGATATTCGATGCACATTTTGTCAAGATCTAATTTGCTATAGGGAGACCAGTGTTTCCCTAGTGAACAACAAAATAGATCAGCACATTTGTCGCTTTGAATAATTTTCCCATGCTTCCTTTCCTCTGTCCCTGCATGAACACAACGGTTCTTTTAAGAGCCAACCTTATCTTTCATCTTTTTTTTACATATGTTTTTAAAAACGTTTTTTTTTTTTTTTTTACCGTACGCGTACGGTGCGCGCACTTTTTTTTTTATTTTTAAAAAAAACACTAAAAATCAATAAACACATTACAAGGTCCTTGAGAGACTACAATTATTATTATTGACTTACCATACTCACTCAAAAAAATATTTATTCATTTGTTTTTTTAAAAAATAGCTTTAAAAATGGTTCTAGTTTTCGAAAATTTTCTATATGAATCTGAAAAAAAAGAAAAAAGTATTAATATTTTTAAAACATTTTATAATACAGTACACATATTTACATTTTTTTCCAAAAAATATTTTTGCCTTATTTTTGCTGTTTTCAGAATATATTGCATTTCACTATAAATTGTGAAAGCAATTGCATTCATCATTTTACAGCGGGCAAAAAAAAAGAACAATCACAAAGATTGTAATAAAAAAGCCCAGAATCTCTTTTTACTTAAACTTAACATTATAGAAATGCATAATATTCTAAAAAAATATCATCTAATACCAATGCTTATTTCTTTAAAATACCGTCTGATATGTTTGTTTCAGAAGTATAATCACAATATTATATCTCAAATAACTCCAAAATACATCTGATTTAATTTCCTTTAGACCAAATAGTAATTTTAAATTTTTTTTTGGAATAAATTTCCAACGGTAATCCAATAAAATTCTAAAGTTTAATTTGTCCAGATCTCACCGATTCTCTGTAACATTTTGGTTCTCGAAAATTTTTTGAATAATTTATTAAGTCCACAATAGAATTGGTTACTTTTCCGCATGGCCAAATAGTAATTTTTTAAATCATTTTTGAAAAAATTTCCAATGGCAGTCCAATAACATTCCAAAATTTAAAATGTGCAGAAGTTACCGATAATCTCTAAATTATTGGTTTTTCAAAGTTTCATTAAAAATTTAAAAAGTCCACATTACAATTGGTTATCTTTCCATTAGGCCAAATGATAATTCAAAAAATCTTTTTTCTACAAAATTGTAATGGTAATCCAGTAAAATGGTAAAATTATTTTGTCGAGATCTTGCCAAATCTGTCTAAAATTTAGGTTTCAGGAAGATTAGATAGGAATTTGCTAAATCAAAAGGCAAACGTTGTTTGAAAATCAATTGGGAATCATTACACAGTGTCCAGCCTTTTTCACATTTAAGATAAACTGTGTAATGTCCAGAAGTAACAGTAGGTCCATCATGGAAAATTATTGCAACAGTTACAAAAGTTTTTCCTGAAATTGATAATTGCTGTCCTGTAAACTTCTTTATTAAAGTATCCAATTTTGAACCATCAGCTCTACATCGTTGCATCATTAAAATTACATACTGTCCGTATTCCTTTAAAATTAATGTTGAAAACATGTCAGAATTACACTCACTACATTTCATGCTATGATTAGCATCTTTAACTAATTTTGCAAAAGTGACTGTTTTACTCTCTGGCAATGTCAAATAAATAAATCTTTCATTATCAACAATAGAGCCACATATATTATAACAATTATCACAACTATGTTCCCATTTATAAGAGAGACCAAAAAAAATGTCAATGGGAACTCCTTCTTCTTCCACTACCTGAAGAAAATACATCAAAAATTCATGTGCATCTTGCTGTTCATTTTGAGAAAACTGTGTTCGTCCTGAACATACATCTAAAAGTTTTCTAATTTCAGTAGCACTTTCTATTTGAGTTTTATCTTTACTCAGCTTTTGAAAAAGGAGACTCAGCTCTGAACAGAATCTTTTTCCCTGATTTACTATTATTTGCTCTTGCAAACTTTTCAGATAAAATGCAACATTCAGCACTACATTTGCGTAGCAGTTGACACCAGAGCTATTTTCAAAATGAGATCCTACAACCTGTTCTTCATTTTCCTTTTTCTTTTTGCTTGCAATTACATCACTCCTCTTTTTTTTCCTCTTCTCTACATCTTCATTACAGATATTCTCATTTTTTCTTTTACGAGAAACTACACGTTTCTCCAACACAGGATACTGACCTAAATGAGGAGCATAGCTTCTTCTTAATCTATTATACTCCTTTAAACAGTTTGTATCAGCACTAACTTTTGAGTCATCAAAGTCTATCATGAATAAACCTGATAATGTTTTCACTCGTGACAAAGCTACATATGCCATACCTTCTTTGAACACAGTTGAACCAATGTTCACAAATGCACAATCTACAGTCAATCCTTGAGACTTGTGAATAGTTACAGCATATACTAGAGAAAACGGAAACTGCTTCCTACGTACATATAAGTCTTTCACAAGCATAAAACGTACTGTACAACGACAAATATCTTTAACTTCTTCTATCTGATCAAATTTTATTTTTAAACATTCAACTCCTTCTTTTTTCTGGTAATTAATAAAACCCACAACTCTTCCCATCGCTCCATTAACTAAACCTTTTTCAACATCCAAATTTCTCCTTAAAATACTCTACAGTTCATGCAAACATATAGATTTTTTTCTAATCCAGCTGTTTTGGAGATGTTCTTCTCTAGTGAGTCCAATTTATTTTTCAGTTTGCCTGTTACTGTGACACTAATTCTTCCATCCTCAATTTTGTCCACTGCTTCCAATTTCCTGATCTCTTCCTTTTCCAATTTCAAAAGCTCCTCATTGAATATTGAGCATTCACGTAGAGTTGGCATTAAGCAGATGACACTTTTGTTTTCTGCAATGTTCTTGTATATCTTCTCTGCAACTATTTCTTCCTTTGGAAATAAATTATGTAGCAGCCGACTCTGTAATGTTTTTTGCCAACTTCTGTGAGTAGTCCAATCCTGATATCTTTCAGAATACTTCCATATTCTTCATCGCTTGCTTGCCTCATATTAGTAGTAAGTTCCTTGTACTCAAAGAAGGACCAAATATTTGTATTTCCGATGCTTCCCAATGACTTCTTCGTGTCTTCATGTGTGACAGTATTAAACACTGGTTGTCCTTTAACTGGAGTAAGCTGCAGAAGATCTCCAAAAACTATGACGTGTTTTCCACCAAATAACATGTCATAGTCTGTCTTCAAAATTTGCTGCATTCTTAAATGCACAAAGGCAAGCATTAAGTTTGATACCATGCTCACCTCATCAATAATGAGAACTTGCATCTTCTTCAATACTCTTGAAACTTCCAAGGATGCTTCTCCAGTTAGCTTGTTGAATTGTATTTTGTTCTCATGCTCCACTGGTAACATTAGCAAACGATGTAAAGTGATTCCTTTTATGTTATATGCTGCTAACCCAGTTGGAGCAGTAACCACACAAGACAAAGTAGAATCCGTTTTTTGCTTTAGGTAGCTTCTGATGACTTTTATTAGGAAACTTTTTCCAGTTCCAGCTTGTCCGCTTACATACATCCTGATTGGATGAAATGATGTGCATGAGCACTCTTTTTTTTCATGTAGAAATCCGTGATCAATTTTGTTTTTGATCTCTTCATAAATTTGTTGCTGCTCTTGATTCAGTTGTCTTTCCAAATTTTCTAAGTCTATAAATTCTTCTTGAGCTTGATTCATAGCCGTTTCCACTTCATTCATGGCTATTGATGCTTCATTTTCAATGATTGGTTGTCCTAGGGGATCTTGACTGAGTGTTCCTGAACTTTGGCTGTCCTGAGAACTATCTCTAGCGATTTCTGCTGCAATTGTAGTTTCCTGATCAATTTCTTCATTTAACATTTGCAGATAAGTTGAGAATGTACTGCATTGTATGCTGTCTTTGCAAGCATTAAAAGAATCTTCATAGCTCTGGAATTCTCCCAGTAGTTCATCCTCTGTACGCCATGGTTTAAACAACTGTAAAAGAGCCAAGTAGTAAAATTCCTTCTTGTCAGTAGTGTCGCAACTCAGCTTCCGGTGATTTATCAAACTTCCTTTTGTTTGCTTCACCAAACATCCTTCTTCACCAACGACTTTATATTTTCCATTATTGATGTCTTCTGTGGCTTTCCGTGAATAAATGTAGTTCTGCAGCACTTCATAGAGACACGTGTTCTCCAGATGTTGACTTCTCTTGGGATAATATGTGTCCAACATGTTTGTTTTCAAAATATCTGTACTTTCTGGGTCATTCTCGGCCAAATATTCAATTTCTCCTACAGATTTCAGTACCCGATTTCTCATTGCTGCAAGGCCTAAACTTGCCCAAATTATCCTTCTTGACTTCGAGTAGAGACTTGCAGAAGATAACCTATCTGAACATTCGTAGGATCCAATTTCTCGATGCGATAACATCTTCAAACTGAAACTGTACAGCTTCTTACTGACAGTCTTCTCGTGAGAAATCTCTTCCCACATTTCCTTCAATTCTGTTTTTTCTGATTTCGTAATGTAAGACGTTACATATCGAGCAACAGCAATGGAATTGTCAGCTACATACTGTATATCCATGTTAGCGTTCCACATGGATAAAATGACTGGGTTGTAGTCATTTATATTTTTTGATTCTTCTTTTCTTTTTAGGTTGTAGGTATTCTTAGGTGATTTTCTTGTGATAGTATGTCTCACAGCTGACATAAAACTATTGACTCTTCCATTTGAAAGAACAGGTCTAGGAAATCCAAATCGACATTTAGTGTAGTATTTTTCTTTGCTCTTGTATTTCCGTCGACAGTATTTTCCACACCGATGACTTTGGAAACGTAAAACTTGCTCCTTTAACTTGTTCTCTTCTGTGCTTTTTGGTATAGCACATGTTGCATATTCTTCAATGTAAGATAACACTGCTTCATCAGCATCTGTTCCAAACTTCGGGGCATCCTTGATCCACAACAGCATATGAATATGAGGAGCACCTCTTGCCTGGTACTCTTTTCTCCAAAAGAAATCCACTACTTCTCCAAGGGGTGGATTTTTTTTATTGCAGATGAAGGACATCATAGCCTCAAATCTATGATTGAAATATCTGCAAACATTAACCGGATCCAATGAGCACAGTTCTCCTGCTGTCTTGTATTCGATGTTTTTAATGTTTGAATTGGCCTCTCGTAGAAAATCCAGTAAATCATCCCAAGCGTACTCGGCACAGCTTAGGGTAAGGAACCATGTTGGTGTTCCTAAATTCCGTAACATGCATTTTAGTTCACCATGGCGTCGGTACCAATATTCATTTGTCCCACGCTGACAAGCCATCAGATTGATCAGTTGTGTTTCCAAATGATCATCTCGGTGCTGCACTTTCTCCATAAAATCCTTAGCAGACACATTTTGTAAATGTACTCCACTTTTTAAAATGTGATTTACTGCATAAGACAGTGCAGACAAGTCACTTTCAAATAAAAGATGGAACAAATAAGGAATACTTTGTCGAAATCTGGGATATTCAGCATATAGTCTTGTAGTCCGATACTCAGAAGCTGGAATCTGTTCTGGACGTTCATCGTATCGTCCTCCTTTTCCTTTAGGAAACAGCTGGGGAAAACATCGAGCTTCCAAGCTCTCCTCCCATACACTCACTGGAGTTCCTTTTGCTTTCTTCATCTGAAAGAGATCAATATTGTCTCCCATAACTTCTTTCGAATGAAGAGGATGTATGCTAAAATGTTCATAAATTTCTTCTTCCTTTGACTTGTCCACTTTTTCAATTTGTCCAGTTGGTATTTCTGTGTCTTCTTGTAAATCTTCTTCTTCTTCTTCTTCTTCTTCTTCTATATAAATTGATTCATACCATTTGTTATTTTTTTTCAAATACAAATTTGCTCTTTGTACTTTCCGCACATCTACCAGCTCCTGCCAAATCTTCTTATTCTTTGTAGGTACACCATTAACCAGAATAATTAATGGTTCAGTTTCCAAAGTATCCGCATCAATAGTTTCCATATTTTTTTTCAAATCCAAGGGCAAATACACCACTCTACCTTTTAAACCTCTCAGTAAATCTGAAGGTGGTAATTTACCAGTTTTGGGCTCCATACGTACTATGGTCTGGAACGGATGAACACATTGAATGAGTATAGACTCATATGTATTTAATTCAGAAAGTTCAGCAGGAATAGCATCCAATTCTAAATTATTATGTACAGCTCTGGTCGGCATTCTATTTTCCTCTAACTTGTTGTAACAGTATTTACAAATACGCTGATCTTCACCCAATTCAAAACAATTTTCTAGAAATATATATGTGGCAAAATCCTTCCACTTATAATTATCTTCATTTTCACTCTTTCTGTAGAGATCAACATTCCTAGTTTGTTTTCTATAATGAGTTCTGCGGCAACAAATACAAGTAAAATTTGGTCTTTCATTAGAGACTATTGCAAATTTTGTTATGTGATCATTAAATGTGTTACTTACAGAGGGTTCTACATTCTCTTCCACTTCTTCCTCATTTACTGTGTCCTTCTCTGCACTGTTTTGTTCAGGACCAAAGTAACAAAACTGAATTTCATCAACAACCTTCTCTACATCTGATACTGTTCCTCGAAACAGAGCCCTATTCAATTCATTTAACTTTATTGCTGGACTTTTGGCAAAATACAACCGTCTCACAAACTTTCTCATTCCAGTATGATGAACAGCCAGCATCCTAAAATGATGGAAAACACTATTGCACACTTTTCTAGATAGACAAGCCAGAGAATGACCCTGCAAACCAGTATTCTCTCTCACTCTGCATAGATCCAGACTTTGAAGCACCTTAATCTTCTGTTTTACACTTTTTTTACTATATTCTCTTAGAAACTCTCGAAATTTGTCAATAGATTCCTGACGCACAGTGCAAATACTACTACAATTCCAAGTGTACACTGGGGCTTTAGGACGTCTCCCCATAGCCTCATCCGCCATCACTTGTACCTCATCTCTTGGAACCATTATCTCCTTCTCCATTATGCAACCATTTTTCACTTCGTAAGCACGACCTCTGGTGTCAACTGCATGCAGCAAACTATTACTTTGAAAATAGCTCTCTTCATTAAAAAAAGGTTCACTACTTAAACTATGCATCCACTTTCCTAAAAACACTTTACAAAAGTTTGTTCTGTTCACTACTCTTTTCCTTTTGCTATGTGATTTCAGTACATTAACCATTTTGTCTAATGTACGCATCCTATTCAAAATTAATATGAATAGTTTCCTTTTTATTTCTAATGCCTTTGCTGCAATGGCTTCAATTTCTTTTTTTCTCTTGTAATATTTTGCCTTTTGCTTATATTTCTTCACATCCTTTATCAAATTGGACATAACTCTTCTCTGAAACATTTTTCTACGTATCTCTTTAAACGCTGTTTTTCTGTTTATGTAAATCTTTTCAGTTGCAGAAGGTATATTTGCATTAACTAAATTCTCAATTTTTTCCTGTTCTGTTCGTTTCGTAACATTCTTTCCAGTACAGACATTTTGTACATTTTTCCTTGTTTTGAATATATTTTTAAGAAATTGTTTTTTCTGCTTACCAGAAGATTTTTTCTTTTTCCCAACATGAGCATCTTCTACTAACTTTGGTCCTCCAGTTGTCTTCAAATATAGTTTTTTTTTTAGCGTTTTTTGAACTCTGGATTTTGTAGGCATCTTAAATTTTGTTCACTGCTCTTCAGCAATACCTGAAAAAAACTAAAAAAAAATTCCTTTATTGTATTTAAATATATTACTACATTTCTTTTCACAATAGTCACAAAACGAAATTTCTATGCCAATTTGAATGCACACTAACTGCTCTTTTTTTTGGGCAAGTGAAAATCACTTTTACAAACTGTCACATTATGAAACCACTTTTCAGATTTTTTAAAAAGCCCATGTCCAGACTGCTACACTACAGCAAGGGCAACCAGCCTTAGTGATGCTGAATGTATTTGCATTACAGACTGAAACCTGAAAACCCCACTCGCTTGTAAATACTGTGCATGATTATACATGGCAAGCACATGGGTGTGTGCTAAGAGTCTGCTTCTTCCCCCAAAAATTCGCTCCCCCTTTCCATCTAATGCAACTGTGAAATCACCAGAGCAATACGCAATAAATCTCTGCCTATAATTCCTCTCTGCACACAGAGTCATGTTTTCACATTAGTCCCAAAACGAAATTTCTTTGCCAATTTGAAAGCACATTTACTGCTCTTTTTTTTTCGGGGCAAGTGAAAATCACTTTTACAGACTGACACATTATGAAACCACTTTTTTTGATTTATTTAAATGCACATGTCCAAACTGTTTTTTCAGACCACCACCATGTGTATTCTCGGTGACTGCCTACACTCCAGCAAGGGCAACCAGCCTTTGTGATGCTGAATGTATTTGCATTACAGACTGTAACCTGAAAACCCCACTCGCTTGTAAATACTGTGCATGATTATACATGGCAAGCACATGGGTGTGTGCTAAGAGTCTGCTTCTTCCCCCAAAAATTCGCTCCCCCTTTCCATCTAATGCAACTGTGAAATCACCAGAGCAATACGCAATAAATCTCTGCCTATAATTCCTCTCTGCACACAGAGTCATGTTTTCACATTAGTCCCAAAACGAAATTTCTTTGCCAATTTGAAAGCACACTTACTGCTCTTTTTTTTTCGGGGCAAGTGAAAATCACTTTTACAGACTGACACATTATGAAACCACTTTTTTTGATTTATTTAAATGCACATGTCCAAACTGTTTTTTCAGACCACCACCATGTGTATTCTCGGTGACTGCCTACACTCCAGCAAGGGCAACCAGCCTTAGTGATGCTGAATGTATTTGCATTACAGACTGAAACCTGAAAACCCCACTCGCTTGTAAATACTGTGCATGATTATACATGGCAAGCACATGGGTGTGTGCTAAGAGTCTGCCTCTTCCCCCAAAAATTCGCTCCCCCTTTCCATCTAATGCAACTGTGAAATCACCAGAGCAATACGCACTAAATCTCTGCGCACATGGGTGTGTGCTAAGAGTCTGCTTCTTCCCCCAAAAATTCGCTCCCCCTTTCCATCTAATGCAACTGTGAAATCACCAGAGCAATACGCAATAAATCTCTGTTTTTTCAGACCACCACCATGTGTATTCTCGGTGACTGCCTACACTCCAGCAAGGGCAACCAGCCTTAGTGATGCTGAATGTATTTGCATTACAGATTGAAACCTGAAAACCCCACTCGCTTGTAAATACGGTGCATGATTATACATGGCAAGCACATGGGTGTGTGCTAAGAGTCTGCCTCTTCCCCCAAAAATTCGCTCCCCCTTTCCATCTAATGCAACTGTGAAATCACCAGAGCAATACGCAATAAATCTCTGCGCACATGGGTGTGTGCTAAGAGTCTGCTTCTTCCCCCAAAAAATCGCTCCCCCTTTCCATCTAATGCAACTGTGAAATCACCAGAGCAATACGCAATAAATCTCTGTTTTTTCAGACCACCACCATGTGTATTCTCGGTGACTGCCTACACTCCAGCAAGGGCAACCAGCCTTAGTGATGCTGAATGTATTTGCATTACAGACTGAAACCTGAAAACCCCACTCGCTTGTAAATACTGTGCATGATTATACATGGCAAGCACATGGGTGTGTGCTAAGAGTCTGCTTCTTCCCCCAAAAATTCGCTCCCCCTTTCCATCTAATGCAACTGTGAAATCACCAGAGCAATACGCAATAAATCTCTGCCTATAATTCCTCTCTGCACACAGAGTCATGTTTTCACATTAGTCCCAAAACGAAATTTCTTTGCCAATTTGAAAACACACTTACTGCTCTTTTTTTTTTCGGGGCAAGTGAAAATCACTTTTACAGACTGACACATTATGAAACCACTTTTTTTGATTTATTTAAATGCACATGTCCAAACTGTTTTTTCAGACCACCACCATGTGTATTCTCGGTGACTGCCTACACTCCAGCAAGGGCAACCAGCCTTAGTGATGCTGAATGTATTTGCATTACAGACTGAAACCTGAAAACCCCACTCGCTTGTAAATACTGTGCATGATTATACATGGCAAGCACATGGGTGTGTGCTAAGAGTCTGCTTCTTCCCCCAAAAATTCGCTCCCCCTTTCCATCTAATGCAACTGTGAAATCACCAGAGCAATACGCAATAAATCTCTGCCTATAATTCCTCTCTGCACACAGAGTCATGTTTTCACATTAGTCCCAAAACAAAATTTCTTTGCCAATTTGAAAGCACACTTACTGCTCTTTTTTTTTTCGGGGCAAGTGAAAATCACTTTTACAGACTGACACATTATGAAACCACTTTTTTTGATTTATTTAAATGCACATGTCCAAACTGTTTTTTCAGACCACCACCATGTGTATTCTCGGTGACTGCCTACACTCCAGCAAGGGCAACCAGCCTTTGTGATGCTGAATGTATTTGCATTACAGACTGAAACCTGAAAACCCCACTCGCTTGTAAATACTGTGCATGATTATACATGGCAAGCACATGGGTGTGTGCTAAGAGTCTGCTTCTTCCCCAAAAAATTCGCTCCCCCTTTCCATCTAATGCAACTGTGAAATCACCAGAGCAATACGCAATTAATCTCTGCCTATAATTCCTCTCTGCACACAGAGTCATGTTTTCACATTAGTCCCAAAACGAAATTTCTTTGCCAATTTGAAAGCACACTTACTGCTCTTTTTTTTTCGGGGCAAGTGAAAATCACTTTTACAGACTGACACATTATGAAACCACTTTTTTTGATTTATTTAAATGCACATGTCCAAACTGTTTTTTCAGACCACCACCATGTGTATTCTCGGTGACTGCCTACACTCCAGCAAGGGCAACCAGCCTTAGTGATGCTGAATGTATTTGCATTACAGACTGTAACCTGAAAACCCCACTCGCTTGTAAATACTGTGCATGATTATACATGGCAAGCACATGGGTGTGTGCTAAGAGTCTGCTTCTTCCCCCAAAAATTCGCTCCCCCTTTCCATCTAATGCAACTGTGAAATCACCAGAGCAATACGCAATAAATCTCTGCCTATAATTCCTCTCTGCACACAGAGTCATGTTTTCACATTAGTCCCAAAACGAAATTTCTTTGCCAATTTGAAAGCACACTTACTGCTCTTTTTTTTTCGGGGCAAGTGAAAATCACTTTTACAGACTGACACATTATGAAACCACTTTTTTTGATTTTCTTAAATGCACATGTCCAAACTTCTTTTTCAGACCACCACCATGTGTATTCTCGGTGACTGCCTACACTCCAGCAAGGGCAACCAGCCTTTGTGATGCTGAATGTATTTGCATTACAGACTGAAACCTGAAAACCCCACTCGCGTGTAAATACTGTGCATGATTATACATGGCAAGCACATGGGTGTGTGCTAAGAGTCTGCTTCTTCCCCCAAAACTTCGCTCCCCCTTTCCATCTAATGCAACTGTGAAATCACCAGAGCAATACGCAATTAATCTCTGCCTATAATTCCTCTCTGCACACAGAGTCATGTTTTCACATTAGTCCCAAAACGAAATTTCTTTGCCAATTTGAAAGCACACTTACTGCTCTTTTTTTTTCGGGGCAAGTGAAAATCACTTTTACAGACTGACACATTATGAAACCACTTTTTTTGATTTATTTAAATGCACATGTCCAAACTGTTTTTTCAGACCACCACCATGTGTATTCTCGGTGACTGCCTACACTCCAGCAAGGGCAACCAGCCTTAGTGATGCTGAATGTATTTGCATTGCAGACTGTAACCTGAAAACCCCACTCGCTTGTAAATACTGTGCATGATTATACATGGCAAGCACATGGGTGTGTGCTAAGAGTCTGCTTCTTCCCCCAAAAATTCGCTCCCCCTTTCCATCTAATGCAACTGTGAAATCACCAGAGCAATACGCAATAAATCTCTGCCTATAATTCCTCTCTGCACACAGAGTCATGTTTTCACATTAGTCCCAAAACGAAATTTCTTTGCCAATTTGAAAGCACACTTACTGCTCTTTTTTTTTTGGGCAAGTGAAAATCACTTTTACAGACTGACACATTATGAAACCACTTTTTTCGATTTTCTTAAATGCACATGTCCAAACTTCTTTTTCAGACCACCTCCATGTGTAACCTGGGTGGCTGCCTACACTCCAGCAAGGGCAACCAGCCTTAGTGATGCTGAATGTATTTGCATTACTGAGTCCAACCTCAAACCCTTAAACTATTCTTTTTTTTTCCAGTACACCTTAATTTATTGTGAAAACATACTCCATATTATTTTACATGTTCCTCACATTTAAATTTCTCCCAAAACAGAAAATGATAAACGCAACTACAACAAAAACAATTTCCATTTCTATTATTCATTTCTTAAGTTACCACATACATCCCCTCTCAAACTGTAAACTCACCTTTAAAATTAGTTAGTTGTGAAAGAAATGTGACACTCAAACAGCAGATTATCAGAGCCAGGATCTCTGTTGTGTTCACCTCTCTCCTCTCAGCAGAACCAGATAATGGCAAACTTACCCTCTATTTTTCCACACATATACATGTAAGTTTCAAATCTCAGTGCTTCCCCCTTTTTTTCAAATGTAATCACACATTTCTATTGGTTGAAAACCAGCCCTTTTCCAAAAGTACCCTTCCCCCAACTTGACTTCTGCCTAGTACCCTTCCCCCAACTTGACTTCTGCCTGCTACCATAGCAACAGCTCATGGAACACTGCTGTGTTGAGTTAGGTCAGAAGTTCGCCAAACAATGTTTCAATTCCACAGAGCAAGAGTGCTTGACTTTTCAAACCTAACAGCAAATCCATAGTACTGTTCTTTGGTTACACATTTTTTTGTACCAATACAAAACATGCTTCTATTAATTTACACATACAGCCTAGTTTTTATTCTAGAATGGTATGAAACAGCCAATCAGTTCTTTTTGTTTTGAAAAAAATATGTATGCCTCCATTTCCAAACTGTCTTTCTTTTCATATTGCCATTCTACTGAAAGACACCTCCTGAGTGCATCCAGATCTCCTTTGAAGATGTTCACAGTGTGGATTGTAGGGCACAGCTATGTCTTCTGGAGTGAAAAGTTTGCAGAGAAAACAGATATGGTGAGAGACCTTGCTTTGCCAAATGTAGACATTAAACGGATTGGTCAGAGAGGGTTAAAGTGGCACCAATTGATGCCATTGGTGAAATCCTTCATGCAAATCCAACACCCTGACCTCATAATAGTGCACTGTGGTGGCAATGACCTAGGCACTTTGACTGGGGTAGGTCTGGAAATGCTTATGAAGGACACCTTTGCACAACTGTTTTCACTTTTCCCTAAAACTGCCTTTGTGTTTTCCAACATATGCCAAAGGCAAAAATGGAACTGGTCCAATCATTTCTGTCCACAGATTGACAAAGCAAGAAAGCACGTCAACAAATCTGTTTCTGCTTTCCTCCGTGACTATGGTATGGGTGCCATTTACCACAACAACTTGCGTTATGACATGCAAGACATTTATAGAGGAGATGGTGTGCACTTCAATGATGAAGGGAACAGAGTCTTCCTCTTGAACCTTAGACTCTGCATCGGTACTTACTTGTAGGTACCACTAAAAAAAATGACTTCATAAACACAACAGCTCTTTTTAGAGCTCCCTAATATCTAAACTCTTAATTCTGCATTTCATTTATTTATTTATTTATTTTTTTACCGTATGCTTACCGTAAGCTTACCGTACGCGTACCCCGTGATTTTTTTAAAAATCAATAAATGTTTTTTTTGTACTTTTCTGTCCTTCTTTTACCCCCTTACAAATGTTAGGGGGTCTGTAACTCTCCTCATTGCCCCCTTTTCTTGTTTTCACTCTTTTTTTTCAGAGTGAAATACACAAAATGGCGGCCGCCGCTTCCTGGTTTCGGCCGATTCGAATGTTTACTAAGATCTAAGAGCCAATCAGAATCGCGCTCGCGCACGCCACCGTACGCTTACGGTAAGCGTACGGTAAGCGTACCGTAAGCGGGCTCAGATATATATATTGATTTAAAGGCTATTTTCTCAGAATCTACTGAACAGATTTACACCAAACCTACAAAAGGCACTTCCTTGACCTAGGGACTACCTCTCTGCCAAATTTCAAGTAATTCTGTTCAGCCGTTCGGGCTGTAGCTCGTTCTAAAGGTCCTATGGAAAAATGCATGGGAAAAACGCGTTTTGGGACCCCCCTTTTATCTCAGCCCCCGCTTGACGGATCCCCCCGAGACTTTCAGGGTAGGAGCGGAGCGTAGCGCCCCACCTATTTTGAGAAATTCGCGAGGATTCATCGACCGGCGCCAAAGTTATTCAAAATAGAATGTTGCAGATTTCCTTTGGAAAAGGGGTCCTAACTATAACTACCTACTGGCGACCGCCAGTAGGTAATATATAAATATATATATATATTCACTTAAAAAACCATAGGTTTCACACATGTTATAGTTAGCTGGACATTTCACTCGTAAAAAAACATTGAAATTCCCCCGTTATAGTTAGTTCAGATAACTATAACTCGCGCGACCGCAATCCACTGCTGATGACGTCACATATTACATCACTCATGACATGGTCAGTGACATCACTCATGACATCACTGATGAAATCATCCTTGTGATAGAGTGGCGGTCACGCGAGTTATAGTTATCTGAACTAACTATAACGGGGGAATTTCAATGGTTTTTTACGAGTGAAATGTCCAGCTAACTATAACATGTGTGTAACCTATGGTTTTTTAAGAGAAATTTGCAAGGTTTTTTAAATGCTTATTCCTAACTATAACGTGTGTGAAACCTATGGTTTTTTAAGTGAATTTGTAAGGTTTTTTAAATGCTAATATATGTGTGTATTATTATATTTTTTATATATTTATTTTACAATAAACTACCTATGTATATAGTTATAGATTGACTGTATACTGTAATATGGAATGGCTCAGCTCTTTTTTTTTTATTTGGATAAAGTTGAACAGCATAGTTAATATCTTCTAACTACTTATAAACAGTTGAAAATGTTTTTTTTTTTTGTAAGTTTTTTTCACGGTGCGCGCACCCCGCGATATTTTGAAAAAAAAAAAATTCCTTTCCTAGAAACCCACTGTGGGTGTGACAATATCGTCAATATAAATTCAAAGCGGAACCTACTATAGGTGAATTACAGTATTAAGGGGGCTTACAAACCTACTATGAGGAATGTGCTACTACAGGTACCAGCATGCAAAAACAAGGTGTAATCATCTGCTGCCCAATGGAGTGCGTATTAAAGCGCATGCTGTGTGAGCGTCCTGAACTCTTGCGTTGTCATTTACGAACTACCTGTGAACAAGCAGCATTCACGCTCCGAAACGCGTAAGGCTCAAGTTGAATTAATTATAAGGATTAGGAAACGCCGAGTGCCGTCAATCTGCTGCCTGCGAGTGCGTCTTCAAACGGGTGGTCCTTTGTTAAAATAATTGTTATGCGGCAGACCGAGCCGCGAAGGCCGCACCATCTACTGAATGATTGGGGCCATGGAGACACACTAAGGCTTGAAGTCTCCAACTGGTGCAGGCGGCAAAAAGGATTTTAACACATAATGCACATTTCCATTTCTAGAAACCCACTGTGGGTATGACAATATCGTCAATATAAATGCAAATCGGAACCTACTATAGGTGAATTACAGTATTAAGGGGGCTTACAAACCTACTATAAGGAATGTACTACTACAGGTACCAGCATGCAATACAAGTTGTAATCATCTGCTGCCCAATGGAGTGCGTGTTAAAGCGCATGCTGTGTGAGCGTCCTGAACTCTTGCTTTGTCATTTACGAACTGCCTGTGAACAAGGAGCAACCACGCTCCGAAACGCGTAAGGATCAAGTTGAATTAATTCTGAGGAAGAGGAAACGCCAAGTGTCAACAAACTGCTGCCTGTGAGTGCATCTTCAAACGGGTGGTCCGTTGTTAAAATAATTGTTATGCGGCAGACCGAACCGCGAAGGCTGCACCACCTACTGAATGATTGGGACCATGGAGACACACTAATGCTTGAAGTCTCCAACTGGTGCCGGCGGTAAAAAGGATTTTAACACATAATGCGGATTTCCTTTTCTAGAAACTCACTGTGGGTATGACAATATCGTCAATATAAAAGCAAAGCGGAACCTACTATAGGTGAATTACAGATTTAAGGGGGCTTACAAACCTACTATAAGGAATGTACTACTACAGGTACCAGCATGCAATACAAGTTGTAATCATCTGCTGCCCAATGGAGTGCGTATTAAAGCGCATGCTGTGTGAGAGTCCTGAACTCTTGCTTTGTCATTTACGAACTGCCTGTGAACAATGAGCAACCACGCTCCGAAACGCGTAAGGCTCAAGTTGAATTAATTCTAAGGAAGAGGAAACGCCGAGTGCCGTCAATCTGCTGCCTGCGAGTGCGTCTTCAAACGGGTGGTCCTTTGTTAAAATATATATATATATATTCACTGAAAAAAAACATAGGTTTTACAGACGGTATAGTTAGGAATTAGCATTTAGAAGACCTTAGAAATTCACTGAAAAAACCATAGGTTTCAGGGACGTTATAGTTAGTTGGACATTTTACTCAGAGAAAACCATAGAAATTCCCGTTATAGGTAGTTGTGCTAACTGTAACTCACGACCCCGCAATGCACTGCTGATGACGTCACATATTACATCATTCATGACATGGTCAGTGACATCACTGATGACATCGCAAATGACATCACTGATGACATCACTGATGATATCATCCACGTGAAAATCTGATGCACCTCATCAGACCCTAATATAATAGTTGATACATCCACACTAAAATAGAGACTATAATTTTCAAAACCATGAACACACCAATACCAGTTAGTACATATCCACTCACTAATTCCTAGGTCTACACACACATCCATTCATTGCATTCCATTCAGTCCGGCGGGAGCTTCGATAATGCAGACTGGCAAATTGCTTCGTTGGTGCCTGCTAAGCAGTTGAGTCACTCCTTGACCCCAAGGGAGATTTCTTCAGTCCTCTGGTCTTGAGCAGGTCCAGGATTCAGCTTTAGAGTTTCATCCAGGGTAATCTAAAGTCCTAAGGCAGTACTTCCAGTACTGGAATGAAAATATATATATATATATATCTATATAAATATATATATATATATATATTCACTGAAAAAAACTAAGGTTTCAGGGGCGTTATAGTTAGGTATTGGCATTTAAAAAACCTTAGAAATTCACTAAAAAAAACATAGGTTTGTGGGGCGTTATAGTTAGCTGGACATTTCCCTCATACAAAACCCTAGAAATTCCCCTGTTATATTTAGTTCAGCTAACTATAACTCGCGCCCCCGCAATGCACTGCTGATGACGTCACATATTACATCACTCATGACATGGTCAGTGACATCACTGATGAAATGCCAATTCCTAACTATAACGCCCCTGAAACTTTTGGTTTTTTCAGTGAATTTCAAAGGTTTTTTAAATGCCAATTCCTAACTATAACGTGCATGAAACCTATGGTTTTTTCAGTGAATTTCAAAGGTTTTTTAAATGCTAATTCCTATCTATAACTTATCTCTAAAGATATCATGTTTAATGATTTTCATTGGATTTCTATAGTTTTCAATTTCAGTGTGTCAATTTCATTAATTGTTTTTTTGAAATTCTTTTTTAACACTATTTTTTTATCCTATTTTTTCATTTAAATCTTTTCAAAATTAAAAAATATTATTTGTTTTTATTGGGTTTTTCAAATATATTTTTTATTTTTAAAAAAATATTTTTTTAACTATAAGTTCTAAACTTTATTTTATATTTTTTCCCCATGTTTTTTGGATCCGTGCCCCCTATGCGCACCGTTCTTGATCCCTACGCAATAGCATCCGCGCATGGTATGCGTTGGGTACGTGTTTAGTGCGCAATCGCAATGCGACCGGTACGCGACTCCCAGCCTATACGCGACACGTTCGATGTACGTAATGCGACGTTTACGAGCTTCCGCGATGCGTCATTGCGTCTATGACACGGTAGGTGCGTGGATCCCGCGAAATATTTAACATTTAAAAAAACATATATATGTATTTCATGTGAATATTAATTGAAGACAAACTCTAAACTAGTCTTAAAATTAATATATTTTTACATCTAATCCTATAATTTTTAATTCAATGTCGAGGATGCGCGCTGGGTGCGTGCTGCCTATGCGCAGGGTGCGCGGCTCCCATGTGACCTGCAAAAAAAGAGATTTGATTGGTTCATTACACTTCCTCTTCTAACTATTGAAAGACCCCACCCAATTCAATCATCCTTCTTTGACCTTCTTTGGAGGAGCATCTCTTTGCAGTTTTAAAAAAAGAGCTAAATTTCTTAGTTAGTGTGTGAAAGATTAGATGAATGTATGTGTAGTACGTAATTGACTGAATGAATGCATTAGTAGCGTATGGTGAATGTATAAGTGCAGAACTATGAGAAGTGCTGCAGCATCACACAGTAACCTCTTTAACTACAGTGTGCTGTAGTACTTCCGAAGCACAGGGATTCAACATATGTCCATAAATATGTTGCAAATCTATGCTTCTCTCTGCATGGCTGCTTAAACTGCAGCCATAGTGCAAGGATATCTGTGTCATGTGCTGTTTGTTTTTGTGCAGGAAGACACACCTTCCTGCACAAAAACAATCAGTAAAGGCATTTTTCTCCTTCAATGTATGCATTGAAGATATAAAAATGTGGAGAAATGAAAACAATTCTCCTTGTTGTGCTTTCCTACACCAATTTTAGAATGGTGCAGCATTCACACACATATCGAGATTTATGATTTCTGACAAATCTAGACATGTGTCTTGTTCTATGAGTATTCAGTGCAATCATGCACAACAACACTTATAGAACACCCTTTCAACGCAAACTGGTGTGCATAATGAGGTTGTATATACATGGAGTATAAAAAGTACACAGAGTGCTTTTTCCTCTCTTTGTAAATATGAAAGAGTGTCTTGCGCAATAACTATGTTACAAAAAGTGACATATTTCCAGTTTTAAAATTCCTTGTGAATGATAGAAGGTAAGCACAGAGTTTTGTCTGCAAAGATGTTCAAAGAAGAATGATGGAAACGATTGCGGTCCTTCAATAGCTACAATGGGAAATATTATGAACCCCTCAAATCTCTTTTTTTGCAGGTCACATGATATCTGATTATGGTCAGATTTCAAAACTACATAGGTATAAACAGAGTGTTTTTAGAAACGTGTTTCAACTTTGTAGCTTCTTGCAGACCTCCTCATTCTGCATATTGAGACTTAGTTAAACTTACCTTCACAGTAATAGCAAAAAAAAATGGTATACATTTTTTTCAGATTTTCATTGCAATCTAAATTCATTTAATTGCTTATTTTTACATTTCGATCTGTGAAAGAAAAGGAAAAAAAAATTATAACATGTAATAATACATTTTTTACAACACAGCATAATTTCCACAAAGTAATTTGTTTGCCTTTTTTGCTGTTCTCAGAATATATTGACTTTCACTAAAAATAGTGATTTCAATCGTACTCATCACTTAATAGCAGGCAAAAAAAAACAATCAGAAAGATTGTTAAAAAAAAACAACATGCTATTCTCAGCAAAATACCACAACATACAAATCACAGATATATAAAATGCTCATGGCTACCAAAATTTTATAACTTTAACTTACAAAAACTGTAAATGTTGTCGCTTTAAAATATTCATCGAATCTAAGGATGAATTTTTGGAGGAGGCACCACGCCCACAACGTTTTTCTTCAGTGGTGTGGACATTTTTTACTTTTCCCAAGGGGCAAACAAAGATCAATGCCACCTTGGTCACGTGCAAGATTTGCAAAAGAGTTCTGTTGCGAGGGGATCCTAACAAGAAATACTTGTACGGCACGGCAAGTATGATGAAACACCTAAGGGCCCTTCATCCAAACAATCTTGCACGAGAAGAGTGCAAACGGATGAGAAACACTCCTGTTCTGTATCTGTAAAAAAGAATCACAAATAAATGTATATTAATAACTTTCAAATTTATACTATTCCATTACTGTACAAACACATTTTATATACAAATTGACTAAGAAAATATAGCCCTGAACCACAAGTGTGATGATGGTTAAAACACTACATGCATAGTGCATACTACTTTGAAGCAGTTCATGCCCTAAAGCCTACCTCACTAAAAGACTACATGCTAACTGACTGAATGATTACAGTACTATAAGGAGACACACTGGGTGAGTAACAGGGTGTTTGCTAGAAGTGTATGAATACTGACTGGGGAATTGAAGGTGTGAAAGACAACTGTGTAGGTGGTTAGAGGCCTGCATGCATAGTGAATAGGCATTTGAAGGAGTCTATGTGCTAAGGCCTGGCTCACTGCATGAGTACTTGGGAACTGACGGAATGATTAGAGTACAGCAAAGAGAGTGCCTGGGTGAATTTATAAGTGGTTGGCTTTTGACACAGTGAATGGATTAGTACTTGGTACTGAATGGGTCACTAGAGGAGTGCAAAGGAAGTGACAGGATGTTTGCTGGACTGTATGGATACTGACTAGGGAATTGAAGATGTGAAAGACAAGTGTATAGTATGTTAGAAGACTGCATGCATACTGCATAGACATTTGAAGCAGTCTATGTGGTAATGTATGGTTTGCAGAGGGGGAACAAATTCCCCTTGAATACTGGGGGTCCCTGGGGGCCAACTAGCCCACCAGAACCTCCAGTATGCACCAGGGGGCTGCGTTGCAGAGAGGTGTAATGAGGCCACACCCCTTTTTACACCTCTCTGTAATGCAGCTCCGTGGCGCTTACTGGAGGTACCTGGTGGGCTAGTTGACTGCCAGGGGACCTCAGGATTCAAGGGGACTTAATCCCCCAACCTGAAATGCGCCACGGGGCACGTTTGCACAGTGGTGAAGGTAGGGGGCGGGGCCTGAGGTGATATGTGTGCAAACACGCCCTGTGGTGCGTTTTAATTTGGGGAATTCATTCCTCTTCAATCCAGAGGTCCCCTAGGGGCCAACTAGCCCAACAGGTCCCTCCACTAAGCGCCACGGAGCTGCGTTGCAGAGTGTTGTGAAAAGGGGCGTGGCCTCTGAAAACCTCTCTGCATCGCAGCTCCCTGGCGCATACTGGAGGTACCTGGTGGGCTAGTTGGCCGCCAGGGAAACTCAGGATTCAAGGGGACTTAATCCCCCAACTTAAACCACTCCACGGGCCGCGTTTGCACAGTGGTGAAGGTAGGGGGCTGGGCCTGAGGTGAAATGTGTGCAAACATGCCCTGTGGCGCGTTTTAAGTTGGGGAATTAATTCCTCTTCTATCCAGAGGTCCTCTAGGGGCTAACTAGCCCACCAGGTACCTCCAGTAAGCGCCACGGAGCTGCGTTGCAGAGTGTTGTAAAAAGGGGCATGGTCTCTGAACACCTCTCTGCAACGCAGCTCGTTGGCGCATACTGGAGGTACCTGGTGAGCTAGTTGGCCCCCAAGGGACCGCAGGATTGGAGAGGAATTAATTCCCCAACTTAAAACGCGCCACAGGGCGTGTTTGCACACGTCACCTCAGGCCTCGCCCCCTTCCTTCACCATTGTACAAATATTCCTCTAAAATCAGCCGAACTACGAATTCCGATTTACTCACCTGTTATCAGGAGAGAACCCAGTGCTGCATATTTTAGCCCAGTATTGACCCTGAAAAGTAATTCTAAGCGTACTTACCAGTAACTTGTATTTCTTTCCATAGGAATCCATTGTGTGGTTTTCACCAGAAAAATTTCTAAGTGTCCATTTTTGAAACGTACAAATATTCCTCTAAAATCAGTCGAACTACGAATTCCGATTAACTCACCTGTTATCAGGAGAGAACCCAGTACTGCATGTTTTAGCCCAGCACTGACCCTGAAAAGTAATTCTAAGGGTACTTACCAGTAACTTGTATTTCCTTCCTAGGGATTTATTGTGTGGTTTTCACCAGAAAAGTTTCTAAGTGTCCATTTTTTAAACGAAAAAATATTCCTCTAAAATCAGCCGAACTTCGAATTCCGATTTACTCACTTGTTATCAGGAGAGAACCCAGTGCTGCATCTTTTAGCCCAGCATTGACCCTGAAAAGTAATTCTAAGCGTACTTATCAGTAACTTGTATTTCCTTCCATAGGAATCCATTGTGTGGTTTTCAGCAGAAAAGTTTCTAAGTGTCTATTTTCACAAACTAAAAATATTCCTAAAAAATCATCTGTATGACTTAAACACATTCTTTCAACTGTTTACATGAGATTCACCAGTGCTGGATCCAGGATCCATCACTGAGTAAGAAAAAGTAACAATAACACTACTTACCTGCTAAGTGAATTTTCTACCATATGATAACATTGGTGATTCTATGTGAAAATATTTCCGTGTCAACTTTTAAAATACAATAATATTCCTTAAAATTCACTACTGTAACCAAAACGCTTTTACTCAACTGTTTACAGGAGATGTCCAAGGACTGAAACAAGGATCCAGTCCTGTGGTTAGAAAAGTAATCCATAAAGTAACTAATTGCATTTGACTAGAAATTCACATTGAGCTCAAAGTTGCATTGTGTTTGAAATTGTGTTGCCCATTGCAACAACTGTAACTACTGTACTTAAAAGTCTATTGCCTATTTGCAAAGTATTTAAACTAAAGTAATTCATTCTGAGAAAGTATATTTTGTATTGGAATGTATAATGTAATTATAATGTAATAAAAAAAATCTAAAAATAAATAGTTTAAAAAATGTAGAAAATCAGTATATAAAAAATCAGTATAACAATTAATACATTAAACATTGTCATTTACAAAACCTTTGAAATTCACTGAAAAAACCATAGGTTTCAGGCCTGATGTAGTTAGGAATTAGCATTTAGAAAAACCTTTGAAATTCACTGAAAAAACCATAGGTTTCAGGCCTGATATGTCATTTGAGATGTCATCAGTGATGTCACTGACCATGTCATGAATGATGTAATATGTGACATCATCAGCAGTGGATTGCGGGCGTGCGAGATGTAGTTAGTACAACTAACTATATCGGAGGAATTTCAATGGTTTTGTTCGAGTGAAATGTCCAGCTAACTATAACACCCGTAAAACCTATTGTTTTTTCAGTGAATTTCTAAGGTTTTTTAAATGCTAATTCCTAACTATATCAGGCCTGAAACCTATGGTTTTTTCAGTGAATTTCAAAGGTTTTTTAAATGCTAATTCCTAACTATATCAGGCCTGAAACCTATGGTTTTTTCAGTGAATTTCAAAGGTTTTTTAAATGCTAATTCCTAACTATATCAGGCCTGAAACCTATGTTTTTTTCAGTGAATATATATATATATATAAAATCCTCTGGACCTGGCGGTCACATGATCAAAATTTGCAAAGCCACTGAAAACAGACTATAGTGATAAAGTGCTTCATCATTTTCACTTTTTTCTGTTTTCTTTCCATATAGATCTTCACCATGAACACATATTAATACATATGTATAGGTCTGTTCAATCAGTGAGAATTATTATGTTTTAAAATTAATCACATAATAACGTTACATGCCAAATTAATTAATGTTATTTTTCTCTTTTTTGTGGTGTTCATGTGACTTTCATGATTATAAATTGAAGCTTAGTGCTTCCCATATTCACTTTCGATATAAGACCACATTTTTATGTAATTTTTCATGTTTGTTTTTTTTTTTGTGTATTGTAAAGTGCAAGTGCAAAAATATACTCTGTATCACAATTTGCAGTGTATCATGCTGAACTTTCCACAATAATAGCCTTGTTTTGCTTTTCTAGCGAGTCCTGCCAAGCCGTCAATATTACAATGAACATGGAAAGCTACAAACTAGTACAAAATATCACTATATGATTATTTCAATTCATTCAACAACTTAAATTGGTTGTAAAAATCATAACATTTCAATCCAAATCACATAAATGTAAGCCTCATAATTAATTTCAAGTAAATTCACTATCCAGGATTGTGAGGGTAAATTTAAAACTTAAACTAATCTAAAAACATGGGGAGCTGGACACAATTCCATTTAAGTGCTTAAATGTACTGAGACATCCTCATCTGTATTAAGCCCACAGGGGATCTTATTGTTGAATAAGAGGATGTATCGGGACTCTGGCTGTCGCAGCATCTGTTCCCGGTTTCCACCCCTTCTGTTTTTCTCCACCCGGTCAATCACAAAATACTCAAGGTCCTTTATATTGCCCACATGTTCTTCGTTCATGTCACTCGCTACAGGGTAACTTTTGTCTTTATTTGTTACTGCTCTTAAGTGCCGCAGAATTCGTATATGGGCCATATGGATAGTGCTGCCCACGTAGATCTTGGGACATGAACACTGTAGCATATATACAACGAAGTCACTTCTACAGGTAAGGTGGGCTCTGACGATCCAAGGGCTTTTCAACAAAGGAGATGTACCCTGTTTCATATGCCTTCCTATTTTACATGCTTTGCATTTTGTGCATTTATAAAAAACAGTACATGCTCTCAACCACTCTTCTGAAAGTCTGACTTTGGGGCTGGTGTTAACCAGATCCTGCCTTAAAGACCTTGCCCTTCTAAAAGTAATCAAGGGTTTCCTGGGGATTAGATATCTCAAAATGGGGTCTCTTTGACCAGATCCCAATGCCTACTCACGCAGTCTCTCACCCTGCTGTGGAAGGCATTATAGGTGGCAATCATATGTGTCTCATTGCTATTTCGAGTTTTTTTCATCTCGCTTTCTTTTTCTTTAGGGTAAATGAAGTCTATTCTCTCCATCTTATTGACTTTGGTAAGTGCCTGGTTAAGTACTTCCGGACTATACCCTCTCTTCAGGAATCTATTATTCAGATCCTTCTGAGCATCTTTGAGAGTAGAATTGTTGCTGCAATTTTGCTTAATTCTAAGGTGCTCCCAATATGGGATGCTATTCATCAGTTTGGACAGGTGACGGCTACTAGCATGCAATATTGTGTTTCCAGCTGTGGGTTTTCTGTAATCTCTTGTGTGTAATGTGTTCTCTCTAACAAATACCTCTAGATCTAAAAAGTTTACTTTTGCATTGTTAACACAGCTGGTGAATGTTAAATTTAAAGTATTCTATTTCAATCTTTTGATACATTGATTAGCATTGTCAGCAGTGCCATCCCATATTATAAAAAGGTAATCTATGAACCTAGTCCATGGAATGATATTGGTCTCCCATACTTCTTGGAATTGCACCTTGAGTACCTGCTCCTCCCACCAGCCCATATGCAAATTCGCATAGATTGGGGCAAAGCAGGTGCCCATCGCAGTTCCTCATATTTGCTTGTATTTCTCTGGACCATACATGAAAAAATTGTTTTCAAGGCAAATCCTGCCCATTTCAACCAACATGGCATATATATATATATATATTATCTACTGGCGGTCGCCAGTAGATAGTTATAGTTAGGACCATGTTTCCGTAGGAAAACTCAAAATTCTATTTTTAATAACTTTGGCGCAAAATTATCAAAACTAATGGGGCGCTCCGCTCAGCTCCTACCCTGAAAGTCTCGGGGGGATTCGTCAAGCGGGGGCCGAGAAAAAAGGGGGGTCCCAAAACGCGTTTTCCCCATGCATTTTCCCATAGGACCTTTAGTCGAAGGTACAGCCCGAACGGCTGAACAGAATTACTTGAAATTTGGCAAAGAGGTAGTCCTCATGTCAGGGATGTGCCTTTTGCAGATATGGAGTCAATCTAGTTCCTGAGAAATTTGCAGTTAAAAGTACATAAATATCTATAGCCGCTCACTGTCCGCGCACCGTACGCGCACGGTGCGCGCACCCTAACGTGCGCAAGCGTAATTCTGATTGGTCAATTCATGACAGTCAACATTCGAATCGGTCGAAATCAGGAAGTGTCGCCGCCATTTTGTGTATTGTGTGTGTGACAGGGAAAAAGAAAGGTGGAGAACGTGAAAAGGGGGCAGGGTAGAGAGTTCCTGACCCCCTAGCCCGTAGGGTGAAAAAAACATTTTATTTTTTTTCAAAAAATCGCGGGCTGCGCGCACGGTGCGCGCACCCCTAGCCGCCATTTTGAGTTTTAGAGGTAGAAGAGAGCTAACAACACAAGTGGAGAACGTGAAAAGGGGGCAGGGGAGAGAGTCACTGACCCCCTAGGCCTTCTCAGGGGGACCATGAAAGACCTCTTAGGTCTCAAAGAAAAAAAAAATATCGCGGGGTGCGCGCATCGTGTGCGTACGGTGCGCGCACGGTGGCAAAAAAACCATTAAAAAAAAGATAAAAAAATCAAGTTTAAGTGTTTAGATGTTGGTTGGCTCCAAAAAGAGCTGTTGTGTTCATTGAGTGTTTTTTTGTACCTACAAGTAAGTACCGATGCAGAGTCTAAAGTTCAAGAGGAAGACTCTGTTGCCTTCATCTGTGAAATGAACACCGTCTCCTCTATAAATGCCTTGCATGTTGTAACGCAAGTTGTTGTGGTATATAGAACCCATACCATAGTCTCTGAGGAAAGCAGAAACAGACTTATTGACGTGCTTTCTTGCTTTGTCAATCTGCGGACAATATTGTTTGGACCAGTTCCACTTTTGCCTATGGCATATATTAGAATATACAAAGGTAGTTTGTGGAAAAAGTGACATCAATTGCACAAAGGTGTCCTTAACAAGCATTTCCAGCCCTACCCCAGTTAAAGTGCCTAGGTCATTTCCACCACAGTGCACAATTATAAGGTTAGGCTGTGGGAGATGTAGAAAAGATTTCATCAAAGGCATTAATTGCTGCCACTTTAACCCTCTCTGACCAATCCATTTAATGTCTACATTTGGCAAAGCAAGGTCTTTCAAAATACCTCTTTTTTCTGCATACTTTTCACTCCAGAAGACATAGCTATGACCTACAATCCACACTGTGAACATCTTTCAAGGAGATCTGGATGCACTCAGAAGGTGTCTTTCAGTAGAATGGCAATATGAAAAGAAAGATAGTTGTAAAATGGAGGCTTACATACTTTTTTAAATAAAAAGAGCTCATTGGCTGTTTCAGACCATTCTACACTAAAAACTAGGCTGTATGTTTAAATTTTTAAAAGCATGTTTTGTATTGGTTCAGAAAAATGTGTTCCCACAGAAGATTACTTTGGATATGCTGTTAGGTTTGAAAAGTCAAGCACTCTTGCTCTTTGGATTAGAAACATTGTGTGCTGAACTTCTGACCTCTCTGTTCACACCAGTGTTCCATGACCTGTTACTATGGTAGGAGGCAGAAGTCATGTTGGGGGTAGGGATCATTTGGAAAGGGTTGAAATTTGCAACCAATAGAAATGTGTGTTTCCATTTGAAAAAATGTGGGAAGCACTGTGATTTGAAGTTAACATGTATATGTGTGAAAAAAGAGAGGGAAACATTGCCATTTACTGGTTTTGCTGAGAGGTGTACAGTTCAGAGATTCTGGCTCTGATAATCTGCTGTGTGAGTGCCACATTTCTTTCTCAACTAACTACTTTTAAAGGTGAGTTATGAATTTGAGAGGGGATGTATGTGGTGCATTTTGATATAAACAAATGTAAATGAGATTCTTGTTTTAAAGTTGTGTTTTACATTTTATGTTTTGGAAGATATTTAACTTAACTGCCTTGAACTTGTCAGATATTATGGAGTATGTCTTCACCATAAGTAAAGGTGTACTGGTATCACCCAGGAATATTGTTTTCTGCCTAGAATCACACCATGAGTCTGTGTGCACAAAGGAATTGTTGTCAGAGATTTAATTTGTGGTGGTCTGGTTCTGCAAGACTTGCATTCGTAGGAAAGGGGCAGCTTGTTTTATTGAAGTGTGATGGCTGGCATTCAGCACAAATCAATATTTCACAAATGAGAGGGAAATGCTAACACATTTGCAAACAACAGGGTAGATTTTCCTTCCACTCCTGCAATGGGTGAGGTAGTTCCTATGTGTTACAAACTGCAATTAAAACTTATCACACATGTACTCTTACATACATCTCTGCAGTCTTCATGCAGTTGTGCAAGCGTCCATGCAGATGTCTCTTGCACCTGACAATACACAGTCTCCAGAAGCACGCTCTTATCACACAGGCAGTAGCTTCTCTTGCACTCCCATGCTAAGTATTCAGCACTGTGTGGTATTTTAGATAGTAGTGTGTAACGCTACCACATTCAACATCACCAAGGCTCATTTCCTTTGCTCTAGTCTAATCACTCACCCAGGTTCCACATGCTCATGCTCTCAAGTAGCTGTTAGGACATGTGCTCTTTTCTGCCTCTCTAAACTATAAGGAAAATGTGTCAGGCTGTTACAGTAATTATCACTTGCAAAACCACAGTGGTAAATGTGCTTTGAAATTGCCAATCAAAAATAGTTTTCTGCCTAGAATCACACCATGAGTCTGTGTGCACACAGGAAATTGTTGTCAGAGATTTAATTCATGTTGGTCAGGTTCTGTAAGACTTACATTCGTAGGAAATGGGCAGTTTGTTTTCTTGAACTGTGATGGCTAGCATTCAGCACAAATCAATATCTCACAAAAGAGAGGCAAATGCTAACACATTTGAAAACAACAGGGTAGATTTTCCTTACACTCCTGCAATGGGTGAGGTAGATACTACATGTTCAAAACTCAAATTAACCCTTACCCCACATGTACTCTTACATACATCTCTGCAGTCTTCATGCAGTTCTGCAAGCGTCCATGCTGATCTCTCTTGCACCTGACAATACACAGTCTCCAGAAACATACTTTTAGCACACAGGCAGCTGCTTCTCCTGCACTCCCATGCTAAGTATACAGCACTGTGTGGTACTTCAGATAGTAGTGTGTAACGCTACGACATTCAACATCACCAAGGCTCATTTCTTTTGCTCTAGTCTAATCACTCACTCAGGTTCCACATGCTCATGCTGTAAAGTAGCTGTTAGGACATGTGCTCTTTTCTGTCTCTCTAAACAATAAGGAAAATGTGTCAGGCTGTTACAGTAATTATCACTTGCAAAACCACAGTGGTAAATGTGCTTTGAAATTGCCAATGAAAAATCGTTTTCTGCCTAGAATCACACCATGAGTCTGTGTGCACACAGGAATTGTTGTCAGAGATTTAATTTGTGTTGGTCTGGTTCTATAAGACTTGCATTCGCAGGAAAGGGGCAGCTTGTTTTCTTGAACTGTGATGGCTAGCATTCAGCACAAATCAATATTTCACAAATGAGAGGCAAATGCTAACACATTTGAAAACAACAGGGTAGATTTTCCTTACACTCCAGCAATGGGTGAGGTAGATCCTACGTGTTCAAAACTCCAATTAACCCTTACCCCACATGTACTCTTACATACATCTCTGCAGTCTTCATGCAGTTGTGCAAGCGTCCATGCTGATCTCTCTTGCACCTGACAATACACAGTCTCCAGAAGCACTCTCTTAGCACACAGGCAGCTGCTTCTCCTGCACTCCCATGCTAAGTATTCAGCACTGTGTAGTATTTTAGATAGTAGTGTGTAACGCTACCACATTCAACATCACCAAGGCTCATTTCCTTTGCTCTAGTCTAATCACTCACCCAGGTTCCACATGCTCATGCTCTCAAGTAGCTGTTAGGACATGTGCTCTTTTCTGCCTCTCTAAACTATAAGGAAAATGTGTCAGGCTCTTACAGTAATTATCACTTGCAAAACCACAGTAGTAAATGTGCTTTGAAATTGCCAAGCAAAATTCGTTTTCTGCCTAGAATCACACCATGAGTCTGTGTGCACACAGGAATTGTTGTCAGAGATTTAATTTGTGTTGGTCTGGTTCTTTAAGACTTGCATTCGCAGGAAAGGAGCAGCTGGTTTTCTTGAACTGTGATGGCTAGCATTCAGCACAAATCAATATCTCACAAAAGAGAGGCAAATGCTAACACATTTGAAATCAACATGGTAGATTTTCCTTCCACTCCTGCCATGGGTGAGGTAGATCCTACATGTTCAAAACTGCAATTAACCCTTACCCCACATGTACTCTTACATACATCTGTGCAGTCTTCATGCAGTTCTGCAAGCGTCCATGCAGATCTCTCTTGCACCTGACAATACACAGTCTCCAGAAACACATCGTTAGCACACAGGCAGTAGATTCTCCTGCAGTCCCATGCTTACTATTCAGCACTGTATGGTATTTTAGATAGTAGTGTGTTCCGCTACCACATTCAACGTCACTAAGGCTCATTTCCTTTGCTCTAGTCTAATCACTCACCCAGGTTCCACATGCTCATGCTCTCAAGTAGCTGTTAGGACATGTGCTCTTTTCTGCCTCTCTAAACTATAAGGAAAATGTGTCAGGCTGTTACAATAATTATCACTTGCAAAACCACAGTAGTAAATGTGCTTTGAAATTGCCAATCAAAAATCGTTTTCTGCCTAGAATCACACCATGAGTCTGTGTGCACACAGGAATTTGTTGTCAGAGATTTAATTTGTGTTGGTCTGGTTCTGTAAGACTTGCATTCGCAGGAAAGGGGCAGCTTGTTTTCTTGAACTGTGATGGCTAGCATTCAGCACAAATCAATATTTCACAAATGAGAGGCAAATGCTAACACATTTGAAAACAACAGGGTAGATTTTCCTTACACTCCTGCAATGGGTGAGGTAGATCCTACATGTTCAAAACTCCAATTAACCCTTACCCCACATGTACTCTTACATACATCTGTGCACTCTTCATGTAGTTGTGCAAGCGTCCATGCAGATCTCTCTTGCACCTGACAATACACAGTCTCCAGAAGCACGCTCTTAGCACACAGGCAGCTGCTTCTCCTGCACTCCCATGCTAAGTATTCAGCACTGTGTGGTATTTTAGACAGTAGTGTGTAACGCTACCACATTCAACATCACCAAGGCTCATTTCCTTTGCTCTAGTCTAATCACTCTTCCAGGTTCCACATGCTCATGCTCTCAAGTAGCTGTTAGGACATGTGCTCTTTTCTGCCTCTCTAAACTATAAGGAAAATGTGTCAGGCTCTTACAGTAATTATCACTTGCAAAACCACAGTAGTAAATGTGCTTTGAAATTGCCAATCAAAAATCGTTTTCCTCCTTGAATCACACCATGAGTCTGTGTGCACACAGGAATTGTTGTCAGAGATTTAATTCGTGTTGGTCTGGTTCTGTAAGACTTGCATTCGCAGGATAGGGGCAGCTGGTTTTCTTGAACTGTGATGGCTAGCATTCAGCACAAATCAATATCTCACAAAAGAGAGGCAAATGCTAACATATTTGAAATCAACATGGTAGATTTTCCTTCCACTCCTGCCATGGGTGAGGTAGATCCTATATGTTCAAAACTGCAATTAACCCTTACCCCACATGTACTCTTACATACATCTGTGCAGTCTTCATGCAGTTCTGCAAGCATCCATGCAGATCTCTCTTGCACCTGACAATACACAGTCTCCAGAAGCCCGCTCTTAGCACACAGGCAGCTGCTTCTCCTGCACTCCCATGCTAAGTATTCAGCACTGTGTGGTATTTTAGATAGTAGTGTGTAACGCTACCACATTCAACATCACCAAGGCTCATTTCCTTTGCTCTAGTCTAATCACTCACCCAGCTTCCCATGCTCATGCTCTCAAGTAGCTGTTAGGACATGTGCTCTTTTCTGCCTCTCTAAACTATAAGGAAAATGTGTCAGGCTATTACAATAATTATCACTTGCAAAACCACAGTAGTAAATGTGCTTTGAAATTGCCAATCAAATATTGTTTTCTGCCTAGAATCACACCATGAGTCTAAGTGCACACAGGAATTGTTGTCAGAGATTTAATGTGTGTAGCTTTTATTGTGTAAGACTTGCAGTCGTAGGAAAGGGATAGCTTATATGATATGTTTTGAAAAGCTCATAAAAATATAGTGATATATAAAATACTCAAAGGTATTTTTTTTTAGTTTCTTTCAGGTATTGCTGAACAAGACTGAAATAAATTAAAGATTCCTATAAAATCAGGAAAGAGAAAAGAACAGCAACAAAATCTATATTTGAAGACAACTGGACAACAAAAATTAGTTGAAGAACCTCATGTTGGAAAAAAGAAAAAGCCTTCTGGTAAGCAGACTAAGGATTTTTTTAAAAATATCCTCAAGCAAAGAAAAAATGTAAAAAATATATCCAATGGAAATAGTGTTTCAAGTAGAAAACAACAAGACAATCGACAGAATATACTAAATGCTAATGTACAAACAGAAGTAAGAAAGAATGACTTAAAAAGAAAAATCGATTTTAAAAACATTCGTAGAAAAATGTTTCAGAGAAGAGTGATGTTCAATTTGCTAAAGGATGTGAAAAAATATAGGAAGAAAGCCAAATTTTATAAGAAAAAGAAACATATTGAATCAATTGTTGCAAAGGCTTTGGAATTAAAAAGGAAACTATTCATTTTAAATTTGAACAGGATCCGTACATTAGATAAATTAGTGAATGTAATGAAGTCAAAAAGCAAAAGAAAAAGAGAAGTGAAAAAAAATACTTTTGTAAAGTGTTCTTAGGAGAATGGAAGCATAGTTCAAGTACTGAACCATTTTTTAATGAAGAGAGTTATCTTCAAAGTAATAGTTTGCTGCATGCAGTTGACACCAGTGGTCAAGCATATGAAGTTAAGGATGGTTGTGTAATGGAAAAGGAGAAAATGGTTCCAAGAAATGAGGAAGAAGTGTTAGCTGATGAAGTTATGGGGAGACGTCCTAAAGCCCCAGTGTACACTTGGAATTGTAGTAGTATTTGTACTGTACGACAGGAATCTATTGATAAATTTCGTGACTTTCTAAGAGAATATAGTAAAAAAAAGTGATAAACAGAAGATTAAGGTGCTTCAAAGACTAGATCCATGCAGAGTGAGAGAGAATACTGGTTTGCAAGGACATTCTCTGGCTTGTCTTTCTAGGAAAGTTTGTCAAAGTGTTTTTCACCATTTTAGGATGCTGGCAGCTCATCATACTGAAATGAGAAAGTTTGTGAGAAGATTGTATTTTGCTAAAAGTCCAGCACTAAAGTTACAAGAGTTGAATAGTGCTCTGTTCCGTGGATCTGTAACAGATGTGAAGAAGGTTTGTGAGGATATTAAGTTTTGTTACTTTGGTCCAGAGCAAGAAAGTGCAGGAAATTACACAGTTATTGAAGAAAATGTGGAAGAGAATGTAGAACCCACTGTTAGTAAAACATTTGAAGATCAAATGACAAAATTTACTATCATCTCTAATGAAAGACCAAATATTACTTGTATTTGTTGCCGGAGAAGCCATTATAAAACTCAAACAAGGAATGTTGATCTCTATAAAAAAAGTGAAAAAGAAAATAATTCTAAGTGGATTTTGCTACATATTTATTTCTGGAAAATTGTTTTGATTTGGGTGAAGATCAGCGTATTTGTAAATACTGTTATAACAAGTTAGAAGAAAATAAAATGCCTGCTTGAGCTGTACATAATAATTTAGAATTGGTTGATATTCCTGCAGAACTTAGTGATTTAAATACGTATGAGTCTATACTCATTCAATGTGTCCATCCGTTTCAGACTATAGTTCGTATAGAGCCCAAAACAGGCAAATTACCTCCTACAGATTTACAAAGAGGTTTAAAAGGAAGAGTTGTCTATTTGCCATTAGATTTGAAAAAAAATATTGAAACAATTGATGCAGATAGTTTGGAAACTGAACCATTAGTTATTCTGGTTAATGGTGTACCTACAAAGAATAAGAAAATTTGGCAGGAGCTGGTGGATGTACGAAAAGTAGAAAGAGCAAATCTATGTTTGAACAGAAATAATAAATGGTATGATTAATTTATATGAATGAAGATGAAGAAGATTTACTAGCAGACACAGGAATACCAACTGGGCAAATTGAAAAAGTGGATAAGTCAAAAGAAGAAGAAATTTATGAACATTTCAGCATACATCCTCTTCATTCTAAAGAAGTTATGGGAAACACTATTGATCTCTTTCAGATGAAAAAAGCAAAAGGAACTCCTGTGAGCGTATCGGAGGAGAGCTTGGAAGCTCGTTGTCTTCCCCAGCTGTTTCCCACAGGAAAAGGTGGACGATATGATGAACGTCCAGTACAGATTCCTGCTTCTGAGTATCGGACTACAAGATTATATGCAGAAGATCCAAGATTTCGTCAAAGTATTCCTTATTTGTTCCACCTTTTATTTGAAAGTGACTTAACAGCACTATCTTATGCAGTAAATCACATTTTGAAAACTGGAGCACATCTACATAATGTGTCTGCAAAGGATTTTCTGAACAAAGTGCAACAGCGAGATGATCATTTGGAATCTCAATTGATTAATCTATTGGCTTGTCAGCATGGGACTAATGAATATTGGTACCGACGCCATGGAGAATTGAAATGTATGTTACGGAATTTAGGAACTCCTACATGGTTCCTTACCCTAAGCTGTGCTGAGTATGCTTAGGATGATTTACTGGATTTTCTTCGAGAGGCAAATTCAAATATTGAAAACATCCAATACAAGACAGCAGGAGAATTGTGCTCATTGGATCCGGTTAATGTTTGCAGATATTTCAATCATAGATTTGAGGCTATGATGTCCTTCATCTGCAATAAAAAAATCCACCTCTTGGAGAAGTTGTGGATTTCTTTTGGAGAAAAGAGTACCAAGCAAGAGGTGCTCCTCATATTCATATGCTGTTGTGGATCAAGGATGCCCCAAAATTTGGAACAGATTCTGATGATGCAGTTTTATCTTTCATTGAAGGATATGCAACATGTGCTATACCTAAAAGCACAGAAGAAAAAAATTTAAAAGAGCAAGTTTTAAGTTTCCAAAGTCATCGGTGTGGAAAATACTGTCGACGAAAGTACAAGAGTAAAGATAAATTCTACACAAAATGTCGATTTGAATTTCCACGACCTGTTCTTTCAAAAGGAAGAGTAAACAGTTTTATGTCATCTCTGTGACATACTATTACAAGAAAATCGCCTAAGAATACCTACAACCTAAGAAGAAAAGAAGAGTCAAAATATATCAATGACTACAACCCAGTCATTTTATCCATGTGGAATGCTAACATGGATATTTAGTATGTAGCTGACAATTCTATTGCTGTTGCTCGGTATGTCACATCTTACATCACTAAATCTGAGAAAACGGAATTGAAAGAAATGTGGGAAGAGATTTCTCACGAGAAGACTGTCAGTAAAAAGCTATACAGTTTCAGTTTAAAGATGTTATCGCATCGAGAAATTGGGTCATACGAATGCTCAGATAGGTTATCATCTGCAAGTCTGTACTCCAAATCCAGAAGAATAATTTGAGTAAGTTTAGGCCTTGCAGGAATGCGAAATCTGGTACTGAAATCTATTCGAGAAATTGAATATTTAGCAGAGTACGAACCTGAAAGTACAGACATTTTAAGAACAAACATGTTGGACATATATTACCCAAAGAGAGTCATTATCTTGAGAACATGTGTCTCTATGAAGTGCTGCAGAACTACATTTATAAACGGAATGCCACAGAAGACATCAACAATGGAAAATATAAAGTCATTGGTGAGGAAGGATGTTTGGTAAAACAAACAAAAGGAAGTTTGATTAATCACAGAAAGCTGACTTGCAACACTACTGACAAGAAGGAATTTTACCACTTAGCACTTTTACAGTTGTTTAAACCATGGCGCTCAGAGGATGAATTACTTGGACATTTCCAAAGCTATGAAGATTCCTTTAATGCATGCAAAGATACCATAGAATGCAGTACTTTCACAACTTATGTACAAATGTTAAATGAAGAAATTGAACAAGAAGCAACAATTGCAGCTGAAGTAGCTAGAGACAGTTCTCAAGACAGTCAAAGTTCTGGGACACTCAATCAAGATCCCCTAGGACAACCAATCGTAGAAAATGAAGCTGCAATTGCCATGACTGAAGTGGAGACAGCTATGAATCAAGCTCAGGAAGATTTAATAAACTTACCAAATTTGGAACAGCAACTGAATGATGAACAACAACAAATTTATGAGGAAGTCACAAAACAAATTGATCATGGATTACTACATGAAAATAAAGAGTGCTCATGCACATCATTTGAACCAATCAGAATGTATGTGAGTGGACAAGCTGGAACTGGAAAAAGTTTCTTGATTAAAGTAATTAGAAGCTACCTACAGAAAACAACTGATTCAACTTTGTCTTGTGTTGTTACTGCTCCAACTGGGTTAGCAGCATATAACATAAAAGGAATTACCCTCCATCGTTTGCTAATGTTACCAGTAGAGCATGAGAACAAAATACAATACCACAAGCTAACAGGAGAAGCATGTTTTGAAGTTTCAAGAGTATTGAAAAAAATGAAAGTTCTCATTATTGATGAGGTAAGCATGGTATCAAACTTAATGCTTGCCTTTGTGCATTTAAGAATGCAGCAAATTCTAAAGACAAACTATGACGTGCTATTTGGAGGAAAACATGTTATAGTTTTTGGGGATCTACTGCAGCTCACACCAGTTAACGGACAACCAGTATTTCATACTTTTACACATGAAGACCCGAAAAAGTTGTTAGGAAGTATAGGTAATGTGAATATTTGGACATACTTTGAGTACAAAGAACTCATTACCAATATGCGGCAAGCAAATGATGATGATTATGTAAGTATTCTCAAAGATATCAGAATTGGACTACTCACAGAACATGGAAGAAAAGCTTTACAGAGTCGATTGCTATGTAATTTGTTTCCAACAGAACAAATAGTTCCAGAGAAAATATACAAGAAAATTGCTGGAAAAAATACTGTAATCTGCTTAATGCCAACACTACATGAATGCTCTATATTCAATCATGAACTTTTGAAATTGGAAAATGAAGAGATTGTAAAACTGGAAGCTGTGGATAAAATACAACATGAAGGAATAACTATTATATTGACAAGCAAATTGACAACTAAATTGGATTCTCTAGAGAAAAACATATCGAAAACAGCTGGTTTAGGAAAGAATCTTTATGTATGTATGAACTGTCGAGTAATTTTAAGACGTAATTTGGATGTAGAAAAAGGTTTAGTGAATGGAGCTATGGGTAAAGTTGTGGGTTTTGTTAATTACCAGAAAAAAGATGGAATTGAATTTTTAAAAATAAAATTTGATCAGATTGAAGAGGTTAAAGACATTAGTCGTTGTTCAGTTCGTTTCTTGCTTGTGAAAGACCTATATGTACGTAGGAAGCAGTTTCCGTTTTCTCTAGCATATGCTGTAACTATTCACAAATCTCAAGGATTAACTGTAGATAGTGCTTTTGTAAACATTGGATCTAGTGTGTTTAAAGAAGGTATGGCATATGTTGCTTTGTCACGCCTGAAAAAAATATCTGGTTTATTCATGATAGACTTTGATGAGTCAAAAGTTAGTGCTGATGTAAACTGTGTAAAGGAATATAATAGATTAAGAAGACGCTATGCTCCTCATTTAGGTCAGTATCCTGTGTTTGAAAAATGTGTTGTTTGTCGGAAAAGGAGAATTGAGAATATCTGTAATGAGGATGAACAGAAGAGAAAACAAAAGGAGAGTGATGTGATTCCAAGCAAAAAGAAAAAGGACAATGTTGAAGAGGTTGTTGGTTGTCATTTTGAAAATAGCTCTGGTGTCAACTGCTACGCTAATGTAGTGCTGAATGTTGTATTTTATCTTGAAAGTTTGCAAGAGCAGATAATACTAAATCATGAAGAAAGATTCTGTTTTCTGCTGAGTTTTCTTTATGAGAAGCTGAGTAATGATAAAACTAAAATAGAAAGTGCTTCTGATGTTAGAAATCTTTTAGATGTATGTTCAGGATGTACACAGTTTACTCTTTTTTTTTTTTTTTATTGAGCAGAGAAAGGAAGATACATTATACATGGTTTCAAGCATTACATTTTAAATAGCAACGAAATATATGCAAAACAGAAGAAAAAGGAAAAGAAGATTAATTCTATTATATCATACAATGCATCGATATTCAAATACAGAGCAAACTATAGAGCCATTCCATTCATCTTTTAAAATCTCAGGATAAAGTGCAAATGCAATAGCAGCAAATCATGACTTCATAAAATAAAGTACGAATGCAATGAAGATTAATTCCACCTAAAGTGCAAATGCAATATCAACGCAAAATTCTATCGATGAAATGAACCATATTTGGGTCCTATAGTGTAAAGAGTAAAAAGATTAAAGTGCAAGAGCAGATAACAACCAATAAATACATTATAGATTCAAGACCAGGGAATGCAAGACATGGCTTCATGGAATAAAATGCAACTGATAATGCTCAAGAAGATTAATTCCACATAAAGTGCAGATGCAGTATCAACAAATAATTCTCTCAATGAAAAAAGCCATACCTGGGTCCTATAGTGCAAAGAGTGAAATAGTTAAAGTGCAAGTGCAGCTGACAATCAATAAATACATTATAGATTCCCCGTAAGGGAATACTATCTCCCCCCCCCCCCCCCCCCCCATGGCTCACTCCCGGGCGATCTTTTTTTTTTTCCCCCTTCTCTTTTAAAAAAGTTATCGAGAACCAATAGATCCAAAGCTATCCTTAATTACGAGTAGTTCTGTAAACGCCTTCCAATTTTTATCAAATTTCATTATTCCCCCAACTCTCCTAGCATAGGCCTCTTCAAATTTAAAGGTCTTTTTCATTTTATTGAACCAAGCTAGATGATTTGGTATCTCCTTTGATTTCCAATTTTGGAGTATCAGAGAGCGGGCCACCATACAGGAGATTGCTATAAGAGCTTTATCCGCGCTGGATAAAGTAGCTTCCTCCCTCACACCCCTCACACCCCCAAATAGTGCGATTTCAGCTTGAGGAGAGAAACACTTGCCCAAGGCAGTACCCAAATCACTAAAGATTTCTCCCCAAAACTGGTCCAATAAGGGACAAGAGTAAAAAATATGATGCCAGCCACCTTCATCCTCCTGCTGACACCGAAAACACCTATTTGGAGATTCGGGGAATTTTTTCTGTATTCTGGAGGGTGTCCAATAAACAAGCCACCTTGATAGAAAGGACATTCTTTTAAAGTTGGCAGCACGTAGGGATCTATAGCCCAAGAGACAGATTTTCTCCCACTCCTGGAGATTAATCCTACAGCCCGTCTCCCGAGCTATTTTTTCCAAATGGTTTAATAGAGCCTTGTCCTGGGCCTGATTCCTCAATAAAGAGTACCACTTACCCAACCCACTACAATTAGAGGCATATAAATCAATCATGATTTTTTGTGGAGTATTTAAAATGCCCGCCGTATTCGAAATAACATGGACTATCCGAAGATACTCAAGAAACGTGGGTTTTCTGTGGCCTTCGGCTCTTGAGGTGATTTCCTGCCAGGACAAGACTCTATTTTCTACAATAAAGTGTTTAAGTAGAAAGAAACCAGATTCCTCCCATATATCAATATGTCTAGATCGAAGGTGCAAACCGATGTTATTACACTCCCTCAATGTAACATATTGAAAGCCAGAAGAACTAGCTTTCTTGAAAGCTGCCTGCAGCCTAAAAGATAAATCTCGAAGAGACTTATAGCGGGTCCTTTTAGGTAATTTAGATGTTTTTAGAAAAAAAGAAGATTGAACTCCTGCTTCTAAGATCATTTTATCCCCAAAAAAACAATCAAAATTATGCTTGTAAAATAATGTATCGACGACAAAATTTAACAAAGCAGCCTCGTAATAGATTCGTACCTGCGGTAGCGCTAGCCCCCTTGAATTATGGGAAGTTGCAGAATAGCTAATTTAACTCTGGGGGCTTTTTTGGCCCAGATAAATTCCCTAAACAAGGTATCTAATTCATTAAAATACGTATTGATACGTATAGGGACATTTAAAAATTAAAATATTAAAAGGGGAAGGATAGACATCTTGATCATAGAGACTCTCCCTATAATGGTGAGTGGGAGGACAGACCATTGTTCTAGTAGACTTTTTATCTTCTGCTTAGTCCTCAGATAATTCAATTCAAATAATTTATGATACTGATTCGTAACATAGATACCCAAATATCTTATGGGCTCTAGTTTCTTAGCTTGAGCCCTGAACTTGATAGGAAACAAGTTAGGGTCCGAATTAAAAACGAGTATCTCAGTTTTTTTTTCATTTATTTTGTAGCCACCGATCTGTTGGAACCGAGAAAATTCAGAAAAAACTCGATCTAGATTCTCGTTCTCCGTGGTTAGATATAAAATAATATCATCAGCAAATAGCTTAACTTTTGACATAGCAGGTACTGGAGGAATAATAGCAGCATTATTTCGATTTTTTTTTTCCCCCTTCTCTTTTAAAAAAATTATCGAGAACCAATAGATCCAAAGCTATCCTTAATTACGAGTAGTTCTCTAAACGCCTTCCAATTTTTATCAAATTTCATTATTCCCCCAACTCTCCTAGCATAGGCCGCTTCAAATTTAAAGGTCTTTTTCATTTTATTCAACCAAGCTAGATGATTTGGTATCTCCTTTGATTTCCAATTTTGGAGTATCAGAGAGCGGGCCACCATACAGGAGATTGCTATAAGAGCTTTATCCGTGCTGGATAAAGTAGCTTCCTCCCTCACACCCCTCACACCCCCAAATAGTGCAATTAGAGGCATATAAATCAATCATGATTTTTTGTGGAGTATTTAAAATGCCCGCCGTATTCGAAATGACATGGACTATCCGAAGATACTCAAGAAACGTGGGTTTTCTGTGGCCTTCAGCTCTTGAGGTGATTTCCTGCCAGGACAAGACTCTATTTTGAACAATAAAGTGCTTAAGTAGAAAGAAACCAGATTCTTCCCATATATCAATATGTCTAGATTGAAGGTGCAAACCGATGTTATTACACTCCCTCAATGTAACATATTGAAAGCCAGAAGAACTAGCTTTCTTGAAAGCTGCCTGCAGCCTAAAAGATAAATCTCAAAGAGACTTATAGCGGGTCCTTTTAGGTAATTTAGATGTTTTTAGAAAAAAAGAAGATTGAACTCCTGCTTCTAAGATCATTTTATCAAAAAAAAACCAATCAAAATTATGCTTGTAAAATAATGTATCGACGACAAAATTTAACAAGTCAGCCTCGTAATAGATTCGTACCTGCGGGAGCGCTAGCCCCCCTTGAATTATGGGAAGTTGCAGAATAGCTAATTTAACTCTGGGGGCTTTTTTGGCCCAGATAAATTCCCTACACAAGGTATCTAATTCATTAAAATATACTTGATTGATACGTATAGGGGCATTTAAAAATAAAAATATTAAAAGGGGAAGGATAGACATCTTGATCATAGAGACTCTCCCTATAATGGTGAGTGGGAGGACAGACCATTGTTCTAGTAGACTTTTTATCTTCTGCTTAGTCCTCAGGTAATTCAATTCAAATAATTTATGATACTGATTCGTAACATAGATACCCAAATATCTTATGGGCTCTAGTTTCTTAGCTTGAGCCCTGAACTTGATAGGAAACAAGTTAGGGTCCGAATTAAAAACGAGTATCTCAGTTTTTTTTTCATTTATTTTGTAGCCACCGATCTGTTGGAACCGAGAAAATTCAGAAAAAACTCGATCTAGATTCTCTTTCTCCGGGGTTAGATATAAAATAATATCATCAGCAAATAGCTTAACTTTTGACGTAGCAGGTACTGGAGGAATAATAGCAGCATTATTTCGAATTTTTAAAACCAAAGGTTCGATAAAAAAAGAGAACAGTAGGGGGGACAGTGGGCATCCCTGCCTCGTTCCCCGTTTTATTGCCACCTCCCCTATCTGTTCTTGGTTAATGACCACCTTGGCACTCGCGTTATGATATATATTTCGAAGCATATTAATTACTTGTTGTGGAACGCCAAAGTGATCTAAAGTAAGAAATAATGTTTGCCAATTCACGAGGTCAAAGGCTTTTTCCGCGTCGACCATTATAACTGCCGCGGGAATTTTATTGGTACTAAAAAAATCTAGGGCGTGTATTAAAAATTGCGTATTCATAGCCATAGATCGACCTGCGATAAATCCTGTTTGATCCCTGTGAATTATTTCTTGAGCCATAGGGAGAAAACGCAAGGCCCACAGCTTCATCAGAATCTTATAATCGGAGTTTAGTAGGCTTATTGGTCTGAACGAATTAACATCTTCCGGGTTTTTATCTTTTTTTACAAATGATAGTATAATCGACTCTTTAAACTCGCTTGGTACCGTTCCACCCTTTCTAATATTGTTAAAAAGTCTCTTTAATGGGGGTGCCAGTTCTTTCATAAAAACCTTATAAAATTCCAGAGAAAACCCATCCTGACCACACGCCTTACCCCGAGCCATTGATTTAATTACATTTATTATTTCTACCTCCCCTATATCTGCGTCCAACTCTCTAACTTTATTCTCCGGAAGCCTGGGAGGATCTATATCTGAGAGATAGATCCGGATTTGTTCATTACTAGTGGGATATTCTGTTGAATACAGCTGGCCATAATGTTGAAGAAATATCCGTGCAATATTGTAACTGTAACATCATCAGAGGCTGGATCCTTAAGAGCGAGGATCAAGGAGGATTCTGTTTTTTTTCTCGTGGAGCTAGCTAGTAGCTTTCCAATCAGCTGGCTCTCCTCATAAATTTTTTGTTGGAAGATTTTAGAATTTGAAATTTCCTCTAGGATAAAAAATTCCCTTAATGCCGAACTAGCCTCATTATAATGGTTAGCCTGAAGCTGAATCATTAAGGCATACTCTTGATTAACCTTATTCTGTAGATCTGCTATTTTCAGTCTCCGCATTTTTGACTGGCTGGCTGTCATAGCTATTATTTGGCCCCGAGCTGCAGCCTTGAAGCCGCCCCAGATGGCAAATGGGGGAGCAGTATTATCATTAAGCATAAAATATTGCTGGATCCATTCTCTAAACCCCAAAATCCATTCTGTGTTCTGGAGGAGAAGGCGATCCATCTGCCATCTGGATTGTTGCCTGAGCCCCTGCCCCAAGACTACAGATATCCCAACAAATGCATGGTCTGAAAAGGGATTAGCACAGATCCATGCATTCGGGACTTGTAATGACCTAGATATTAAAAAATAATCTATCCGGGAGGCTGAGTGGAACCGATGAGAGTAGAAAGTGAAAAAGTCTCTATCTTGGTGGAGTTGCCGCCAAGAGTCTACCAACAAAAATTCCTCTTGAATTGCTCTCATTATTTTTATTGTATTTGGTTTTAGTTGTTTCTTGTTTTTATTAGTAGTATCCTTCCTTGTGTCTAAGATAAAGTTGAAGTCTCCTCCAAAAATAGTTTGACCGGGAGAGACAATCAGCATTTCATATATCTGGTTCAGGGGTATAACATTATCAGTAATTGGGCCATAATAGTTTATAAAGTTTAGTCTTATACCCTTGACTACAGTTGTTACCCAAATCCATCTCCCGAGAGTGTCTCTATGAACCTGCAAAAACTCCCAATCTATTTTGCTAGAAGAATAGATTGCAACCCCTCTCATTGCTACCCCGGCCGAGGCAAAGAAAGCTTTAGAGAATTTTTTAGGGATGTATAAATTTGGGGTATTCGTTTTTAAATGTGTTTCCTGCAGAAAAAGAACATGAGGATCCAATGAGGAAGCCCATCTAATAAGTGCGCCATACTTCTTTTTATTCAGTAGACCATTGGTATTTAACGACAAAATCTGTAGTCTAGTGCTTGCCATGTCTAATCATTAGAAATAGCATTTCATAAACCTTTTTCTCTGCTCTTTTTTTCTCTGTGATGACCCTTCCCCTAACCCCGAAAACCCTAAACACCCACCCCCCCTTGGAAATGTGAACCCCCCTCTCCTGTGACCACGCTGTCCACATTCCCCCCCCCCATCATCAATCCTGGGTGGCATGTTGTGCACCCTGTGTAGTGGCCAAAATGGGCCCAGCCCCTCCCCTAGCAGGAGAAAAAATACAAAAAACAAAAAGCAATAACAACCGATAGAGAAAACAAGAACCTTCTATACAAAAAAACAGAAAGAGAAAAGTTAACTAGGCCCGCTACAGAATCTTTACTCAACAGACCTAAGAATTTCACCACTATGATTCTGTAGAGGGTCTAGAAAGCTCCTTCAAAAATATCTGGGCCTCCTCAAGGTCCGAAAACATAAAGAACTTCCCCTTCACCAGGACCCGTAACTTGGACTGTTGGGCAATCGAAGCCTGGGCACCATGCGCCTTGAATAAATGCAACATCTTAACGAACTCTTTTCTTCTACGAGCCGCCACCGCAGTCATGTCAGAGAAGATTCGACATTTCTGAGTCTCGTTAATTGAAAACTGCCGTTGGTGAATAGCTTTCGACAGAATTTTCTCTTTTATTCTGTAGTCAGCAAAGTTGAGGAGAATCGTCCGTGGGAATGGAGTGTTAGGGAAAGGCTGAGCGGGAACACGATGCGCCCTGGTAATGGAAAGATCCCCCTCGTGTTCCGGCATGACTTGCTGCTTTATAAATAAGTTGACCCAATGGAGAGTTTGAGAACCCTCAATCCCTTCAGGTACCCCTACAATCTGGAGATTGGATCTCCTAGAGTGACTCTAATTCTTCGACTTTACTCTCAAGATATCTTCTCTTTTTAACAGCCTCCCTAGACTCTAACAAAACAGAGCTCATTTGATCCTCGATTGTGTATATTCTAGTCTCAGCTTCAGTGACTCTGAGAGGGAGACCATTGATCGCATCCTCGATCTTGTCCAACCGTTGATTTAGGATGCTGATCTCGGTTTGTTGCATTTTCTTCATGTCTCTTATTTCTCCCAGGATCAAATTCAACATATCCCTGATATCTACTTGGAATGTTCCAGATTTTACACTACTAAGGTTGGCTAGCAGAGATGGTGACAAGGCCTGGAGGGGCTGGATAGTTATCCCTGGTGTCACAAGATCCCCTTGCATGACAGAGCCGTCAGCTAGTTTTGCTAGACCCGTTCCAAGGGATACATCAGGGGACTTCTCCTTCCCTATTGTCTTAGTAGATACCCGGGGATAAGAATCCTCCTGGTGAGTAAGATTCTCACAACCAGACAGAGTGACAGGTGAAATCAATCCTGCAGAGCCTGATGGCGGAGGTGGTGAGGACTGCGGGGGGGGGGGGTGAGGAGATTGTGAAGATTGTTTTTTGGTGAAGAGCGGAAATGTTTTGACCTCTTTTGAAGCATTACTTATTACATTAGAGTCATTAGAGTCATTAGAGTCATGGTTAGTACAGAAGATGGTGGGCATAACCTCCCTCGTGCTACTTTTCTCCTGAGAGACGGATAGGTCAGCCAAAGATGTTCTATTTACACCATTATCCGCTATCACATCCGGGGAGGTAACATCATCTGAGCTTCCCAGCATACTATGACTCTCTGGTGAGGATAAAACCATACCCCTTTCACTTTTGCGAACCGCTTGGCGCGCCATTTTTGTGAGGGCGCGACGTGTTTTCTTAATTTTCTGAGCTTCAGCTCTAGAAATTTTACCACCATGTTGCTTGATATGATATGTATTTTTTTTTTTTAAATGTTTTTACTTCTTCTCTTGCTTAGACTCCAAATGTTGTTTAATTCTGCCTTCACTCCATAGATTCCCCAACAAAGTCTCAGCACAGCTCTCCCACCACCATTTCCTCCTTACGTGTTTTCAGGAAGACTGTATACAAAATTCGACCGTCTTCAGTTCAAACAAACATCGATGCAGCCTGGTGTCAGCATCAGCGTTGGAGCAAAGAAGCCCGTTTGTTCTTCCCCCTCTCCTCTCAACGCGCTTGGAGCTAGAATCATTACTTAGCCGGCCTCAGGCAGTGCGCGTGTAACCGCATCAATTCCCCGCTGCCGCCATCCGCCGTTGCCATCGGTGCGCTTCTCGTCCTTCTCGTCCTGCTTGTGGGAAGGGGGCGGAGCCATTAGCACGCTAGCGGCATGGAGGCGTGGAACTCCCGTCCACAGTTTACTCAAAATGTCCAGCAAGATGCACAGGAATTCTTAATGTATATGCTTATGGTACTGGAAGATGAAGGGGTAGAAATAGAAAATATGTTTGGTCTCTCTTATAAATGGGAACATAGTTGTGAAAACTGTTTGAACACATGCAGCTCTAATGTTGATTCTGAAAGGTTCATATATTTAACATTACCAGAGAGTAAATCAGTGACTTTTAGTAAATTAGTTAAAGATGCAAATCACAACATGGAATGTTCTCAATGTAAATCAGAAATGTTATCAACGTTATTTTTAATGAAATATGAACAGTATGTAATTTTAATGATGCAACGTTGTAGAGCTGATGGAACAGAATTGGACACTTTAATAAAGAAGTTTACAGGAAATCAATTATCAATATCAGGAAAAACTTTTGTTGCAGTTGCAATAATTTTCCATGATGGACTTTCTATAACTTCTGGTCATTACACAGTTTATCTAAAATGTGAAAAAGGCTGGACACTGTGTAATGATTCTCAATTGATTTTCAAGCAATGTTTGCCTGCAGAATTACCAAATTCCTACTTATTTTTTCTAAAACCAAAATTTTAGATACAAATTGCAGCATCTGAAGAAACCATTATTTCGATTTTATTGAATTACCATTGGATATTTCACCAAAAAAGAATTACCATTTGGCCTCATGGAAAGGTAAAAATTTCTATTGTGGACTTCTTTGACAGATATTATTTTGGTGTATGAGCTTAAGCAACAAGATTTACAGACGTTATCTATTGGAAATAGTTATTGTTCTTAGATGATATTTTTAATATATATGTTACATTTCTATCAAGGTATGTTTTACTGAGGAGAGATTCAGGGCTTTTTTTAAACAATCTTTCAGATTGTTAATTTTTTTGCCCGCTGTTAAGTGATGAATGCAATTGATTGCACAATTTGCAGTGAAATTCAATATATTCTGAAAACAGCAAAAAAAGGGCAAAAAATTACTTTGTTAAATATGAAAATATGTGTACTGTATTCTAAAATGTATTGCTAAATATTACTACTTTTTTTCTTTTTTTTCAGATCGAGAAAGAAATTTTAGGAAATGTAATCCTTTTTTCTAGCAATTAAAAAAAACCATTTATTTATAATTAAGTTATTTTGTTGGTCAGGTAAGTTTGAAATATCTGTATTTCTCACCCCTTCACTTTCATGCTCCCTTTTCTTCACTTCTCCTCACTCTGCTTTTCTCATTCACCTTCTCTCTGTCTTCTTCCTTTACTGCTCTTTCGTAACTCCCTCACTCCTTCTATACTACTCCCCTAGGTTTACTGCCTCCATCACTACTTTTTCAGCCATGTATCTCTCCCTGTCTCCATGTGTCTCAGTCATTCTAACTGCCTTACTCCTTCTCAGTTCCATGCTCTCTGTCTCTGTTTTTGTCTCTCTCCCTTTGTGTGTCTTACCCTTAATTTGCTTAACATCTCTGGGGAAGATTAACAAGGCCTCTGCGCCACCACTACGTCACTTTTCATAACGTACTGGTGGCGCAGGGAGCTCCTTCATATTTACAAGGAGAGGAAAAGCCACCCTGCGTGACTTTTCCTCTCCACATAAATACAGCCACTTCACACGCAGCACTGTGCGTTGAAGGGGCGTTCCATGGGTGTTGTTGTCGGTGTTCCCATGCAACACACAAAGAACTAGACACATCTCCAGGTTTACGAGAAATCGTAACTCTGGAGATGCGTGTGAATGCTACACCACCCTAGGGGTGGTGTTGCGAGGCACAACGAGTAGAAATGTTTTTATTTCTCCTCGTTTTTTCCTCTTTTACTGCGTCCTCCATTCTACAGCACGCATTGAAAGAGGAAAAAGCCTCTTGTGATTGTTTTTGTGCAGGAAGGTGTCCCTTCCTGCACAAGAACAATCTCCCCACCACGCAGGCATCCTTGTACCATGGTGCAAGGGACCCTGCGCCGGCGCATGGCTGCAGTTTGTACTCCTGCGCAGGGGAAGCATAGAAATGCCACAAAAAAATCGTATAAAAAATAGAATTAAAAATAAAGTTTAAGTGTTTGGATGTTGGTTGGCTCTAAAAAGAGCCATTGTGTTAATTGAGTGTTTTTTGGTACCTATAAGTAAGTATCGATGCAGAGTCTAAAGATCAAGAGGAAGACTCTGTTCCCTTCATCTGTGAAAAGTACACCGTCTACTCTATAAATGCCTTGCCAATCCCCTCACTATTTCTTCTTATTTCGTGGGACTAGGATCAGAACAGGTATCAATTTTAGTTGTAAATGGCAGAAGAGCACTCTACTTCAGGGAGTGAGGAGGACATCTGGATGCACTCAGAAGCATTGGTTCATAGTAGTTTCTCTTCCAGAATCTTCATACACCATAGCCACCCCCCTCACTATTTCTTCTTATTACCTGGGACAAGGAGCTGAGCAGCAATCAATTTTAATTGAAAATGGTAGAACAGCAGTGTATTTCAGGGAGTGAGGAGGAGACCTGGATGCACTCTGAAGGTGTCTTTCAGTAGAATGACAAAATGAAAAGAAAGGTAGTTGTAAAATGGAGGCTTATATACTTTTTTTTAATAAAAAGAACTCATTGGCTGTTTCAGACCATTCAACACTAAAAACTAGGCTGTATGTTTACATTTTTAAAAGCATTTTTTGTATTGGTTCAGAAAAATGTGTTCCCACAGAACGTTACTTTGGATTTGCTGTTAGGTTTGAAAAGTCAAGCACTCTTGCTCTTTGGATTAGAAACATTATGTGCTGAACTTCTGACGTCTCTGCACACACAAGTGTTACATGATCTAATGCTATGCTAGCAGGCAGAAGTCATGTTGGGGGTAGAAATCATTTGGAAAGGGTTAAAATATGCAAAAAAAAGAAATGTTTGTTTCCATTTAAAAAAAGGTGGAGAACGTGAAAAGGGGAAAGGGTACAGAGTTCCTGACCCCCTACCTTTTGACAGGAGGTCCCTGAAGGACCATGAAGGGTGAAAAAAACTTTTTATTTTTTATAAAAAAATCGAGGGGTGCGCGTACCACTCCGTAAAATCGGAGGTACTACAATAACCATTACCCCTTGCAATAGAGTAACACTACAATACTCATAACCTTTCACAAGGGCCACAATTATGAGTTATCTGGTAAACATGATAACATGCATTTTCAAACGGTAGGAATGCTGCTCCATTGAATAACAACGAGGTACAACCATTACTTAGTACATTGTAAGATGGCGCTTATGTTGTGGTCACCCTTGGTACAAACATTGTAGTCCTCTTATTATGTTTACGAACGATGTAACGCGGAAATGTATGTATTGGCAAACTTTATGCACAAACGCTGTGTGAACAAGCCACTACGGTGGCGAAAATAAACCCCCACTTTGATATGAACTAAGCCTGGTTTATTGTGTCAGGAGACTCTGAGAGCACGAGTGGGACTTCGTTTGTAAAGCTATATATATATATATATATATACATATATATATATATGTATATATATATATATATATTATCTACTGGCGGTCGCCAGTAGATAGTTATAGTTAGGATCGTGTTTCCATAGGAAATCTGAAAATTCTATTTTGAATAACTTTGGCGCCGGTTGACGAATCCTCGCAAAATTTTCAAAACTAATGGGGCGCTCCGCTCAGCTCCTACCCTGAAAGTCTCGGGGTGATTCGTCAAGCGGGGGCCTAGAAAAAAGGGGAGTCCCAAAACGCGTTTTCCCCATGCATTTTCCCATAGGACCTTTAGTCGAAGGTACAGCCCGAACGGCTGAACAGAATTACTTGAAATTTGGCAAAGGGGTAGTCCTCAGGTCAGGGAAGTGCCTTTTGCATATCTGGAGTCAATCTGTTCAGTATTTCCTGAGAAAATTGCATTTAAAAGCATATAAATATCTGTAAGCGCGCACCGTGCGTGCACGGTGCGCGCACCCTAACATGCGCGAGCGTAATTCTGATTGGTTGTTAGATGTCAGTCAACATTCGAATCGGTTGAAATCAGGAAGTGTCGGCCGCCATCTTGTCTGTCGCACTGAAAAGGAAAGGTGGAAAAAAGGTGGAAAACGTGAAAAGGGGGCAGGGAAGAGAGTTCCTGACCCCCTAGCCTTTGTCAGGGGGTCACAGAAGGACCCCCAAGGGTGAAATAAACATTTTATTTTTCTTTATAAAAATTGTGGGGTGCGCGCACGGTGCGTGAAGCGCACTGTGCGCACACAGTGCGCGCACGGTGAAAAACCTTAAAAAAAATATATATATTAATAAATATATAACTTAGCATTTAAAAAAACGTACAAATTCACTTAAGTAACCATAGGTTTCACACATGTTATAGTTAGGAATTAGCATTTAAAAAACCTTGCAAATTCACTTAAAAAACCATAGGTTTCACACAGGTTATAGTTAGGTGGACATTTCACTCGTAAAAAACCATTGAAATTCCCCCGTTATAGTTAGTTCAGATAACTATAACTCGCGCGACCGCCACTCTATCACAAGGATGATGTCATCAGTGATGTCATGAGTGATGCCACTGACCATGTCATGAGTGATGTAATATGTGACGTCATGAGCAGTGGATTGCGGCGCGCGAGTTATAGTTACCTGAACTAACTATAACGGGGGAATTTCATTGGTTTTTTACGAGTGAAATGTCCACCTAACTATAAGCTGTGTGAAACCTATGGTTTTTAAGTGAATATATATATATATATATATATATATATATATATATATATATATATATATATATATATATACACACACAGTGAAAAAAGCATAGGTTTCAGGGACGCTCTAGTTAGAAATTAGCATTTAAAAATCCTTAGAAATTCACTGAAAAAAAACATAGGATTCAGGGACGTTATAGTTAGTTGGACATTTCACTCGTACTAAACCATAGGAAATTCGCCCTTTATAGTTAGTAGAGCTAACTGTAACGAGCGCCCCCGCAATGCACAGCTGATGAAGTCAAATATTGCATCACTCATGACATGCTCAGTGACATCACTGATGACAGACATCATTGATGACATCTCAAATGACATCACTGATGACATCATTGATGACATCATCCAGTGATTGAGTGTTTCTAAACTGTTCAAGAGTGTTATATTTATATATTCCAAGGTCGTTTGTTTGTCTCTTCACTTTTTCACTTTAGAAAAAGAAAAAACTATGGGGAATAAATAAGAAATAAAAAAAATAAAAAAAGATCATTTTGTAACTACTACTTGCCGTGGACTTGCTGTTATGAGTGCTGCCATTCTGTGTCCCTCGGAAATCTTGATGAGACGGAATTGTGGGGAGATGCAGGAAACTCCTTTCCCACATATATATTTATTACCTACTGGTGGTCGACAGTAGGTAGTTATAGTTAAGATCTAGTTTCCGTAGGAAGAGCATTTTTTCATTTGCCAATAACTTTGGCGCCGTTTGATGAATCTTCACGACGTTTTCAAAACGAATGGCTCACTACGGTCAGCTCCTGTCCTGAAAGTTTCAGGGTCATTTGTCAGGCAGAAGCCGATAAAAAAGGGGGGTAACAAAACTTGTTTTCTCCATGTTAATTTCCATAGGAAACTTTAGACACAGCTATAGCCTGAACTGCTGAATGGAATTATTCCAAATCTGGCAGAGAGATAGCTATTGGTCTGGAAAGCACGCTTTTATTTAAATGGTGAAAATCTGTTCAATAGTTTCAGAGAATTTCAAAAAATCAAAATATCGATATCTGATCACCAAGGAGGGTTCGCAAACCCTCCCGGGCATGAGCTTCCCTCTGATTGGCTGCCAACACTCCAAACCAGGAAGTGCTGGCAGCCATCTTGTGACTCGGTAACTGAATCCCCAGAAAGAGGGTGAAAAAAAATGAAAAACAAGAAATGAGGGCAGGGTAGAAGCAAAAGAGGGATCCCGTGCTTTGATATATTTAATGATTAATTATACAACGGGGGCCCGAGGGGGACCGCCACCTCCCCGGAGTTTTATTAGTTATGGGTGAGGGGCCTTGCAGGCCCCCCCAAGTCCCGGGGACCGCCACCTCCCTGGGGTTTCATTCAAATATGGGCGGGGGCCTGGTGCGCCCCCACAGCCCCGTGGACCTCCACCTCCCTGGGGTTTTATTAAAATTGGGTGGGGGGCCTCACGGGCCCCCTAAGCCATGGCGCCTGCCACCTCCCCAGGGCTTTGATAAATATTTTGTGTGGGGGGGCGTAAGCCCCCTCATACTGCCCAGGGGACCACCACCACCCCGGGCATTGAATGTGCTAATATGGGGGTCTGTTATGGATCCCCCACCCCAGGAACCACCACCTCCCCGGGGCTATGCAAATGAAGGTAGGGGGGCATCGCAGCCCCCCTCCTGGAGCCATGATGGCCCTGGGAGTGCCATCCCCCAGGGACCACCTCCTGCAATGTCCCAGGGTGCCCATGTGAGAAGTTGGCCTGATATGCTGTCCACTAGTTCTAGTGGGCACCTTGTATCAGTCCAAACAACCCCTATTGGTTATAGGTTAAAGACAACCTTTATTGATAGCTATCCTAGTGGTAGCTATGGAGAGCAGCCTTCAGGCAAAGTCTTGAAGGAATGTAAAGCAGCTTGTTTTACCACTCTATAATCTCTTGAGTCACTAAATGAAAAATATCCACACTAAGGGTGGGCGTAGTGGGCGTAGTGGGGCTACGTGAAGCAGCACGTAGTGTGCCCAAATCTACGCACACTACGCGCTTCGCGTAGCCCCACTACGTGCCACCCACCTCCCGCCCGCCCTTCTTTTAAATAATATCAGCAATATAAAATAAATTAAAGTAAAGCGACTTACCGTAAGCGCGGCGTCTCCGGGGCTCCCTCTTCTTCGTTTCTAATTTCTTCTGACAAATGCGCATGCGCGGACGCCCGCGCATGCGCATTTCTCGCGAGAAATGCGCATGCGCGGGTGTCCGCGCATGCGCATTTGCCAGAAGAAATTAGAAACAGAAAGAGGGAGCCCCGGAGACGCCGCGCTTACGGTAAGTCGACATACTTTAATTTATTTTTCATTGCTTATATTATTAAAAGGAGGGCAGGCGGGAGGTGGGTGGCGGGTGGCAAGCAGCTACGCTTCGCCCTCGGCGTGTGCGTAGCGCTGCCCTGCTTCGCCTACTTCGGAAAGTGCGAAGCAGGCAGCGCTACGTACACTACGTGGGCGAAGCGTAGTGCTACGCCCGGGGTTAATCCACACCAGGTATCTATATAAAATATATGCATTTATTACTAAACACACCCTCCTAGTCTCTTTATGAGACTAGAGGTCAAAACACATAAGTTACACTTCAATAATCACAGAAAAATAGCACGAATACACGTCAGGCCCTAGGGGCGAGCCAACCCATATACTAAAATAGTGGTATAAGAACCACAACTTAACTAGACACAAGGCCTAGAGCCTGTAGAATTGGTGGGACCCCGAGGAACCACCCAAGGTAGTGACACAGGGGACCCACGGGGGCCGTGTGCAGTGTGTGAACACACCAGCGAGCTCCCGTTAGCTTCTATGGGGAAAGTCACGGTTAGATTTTTAAAGATTAGGTACACTTGGAAATGAGTCAGGACCAAATGTTTTTGGACTTAGGAAGTTCTAGGGCTAGCACCCACGGGAGCACCGGAGTACTCGTGTTACCTCACCCAGGGAAACCGGGTGCATAGGTGTCTTTAGGTGTCGGGTCGGGTCGCGTCGTCGATTTCAGTGGGAGCTGGCGTAGAAGTGCTGCTGCTGTGAAGATGCAAAGTGTCTGAAGAGATCCAAGCCTGGATCAAAGATGAGAAGAAGCTGAAAGCAGAGGGGACAGAGTCTGGGTCACTTGCCAGTGACCAGGAAGTTGATGAGCAGATACCCACCGATGTCGGGTGATTTCAGGTGAAGGAGGTGAAGCTTGACTTTTCAGTCACGAGGAGCAGGAGGTGTCGATGGCAACCAGGAGCTGTATTCGAGCTGTCCCACAAAGGATGTCAAGGGCTGCAGTGTCGGTGCCCAGATTGGACACAGCAAGCCTTGGCAACAGCAACCCACTCAGAAATGAGAAAGATGCTTCGGTGCAGACCAGCAAGGTCTGTGGGGCTCACCACTTGGATGGGAGTCAGGGCATGTCTGGAGCAACCAGGAAAGCCCAAGGAAATGCAAAGTTACCCCCTCAGGGACCCACCAGTCAACAGACCAGGGATTGTGAAGGGACCTCGAGACGAAACACAAAATGGTGGCCCATGGGTCACTCAGAATGACCAGGCCAACAATCTTCAGTGGATTCAGTGCTCGGCGTGGGGGCTACAAGTCAGACCAAGCATGCCTTCAAGAGATGTCGAGAAGTCAATGCACTTGCAGAAATGCATGATGACCAGGAGTTCCGGTTCCACGCTACTCACGAGGGCTGTGGGTCTCAGCTTTACAGGTGACTCGGGTCAGCCTCTGAGATGTCTGGAAATCCTCTTCCTGAGCTGTAAATACTTCGGAGTCCAGTGGGAGCTTCAAGGATGCAGACCAGCAAATTGCTTCGTTGGTGCCTTCCAAGCAGGGGAGTCACTCCTTGACACCAAGGGAGATTTCTTCAGTCCTCTGGTCTTGAGCAGAGCGTCGAAGGTCCAGGATTCAGCTTCAGAGTTTCGTCCAGGGTAATCTAAAGTCCTAAGGACAGGGGTCCCATACTTATACTAAGGTAGGGGGTTGGACATACTCTGGGGACCCACCTATGGGAGGGTTTGGAAAGAGGGGTGGCTACACCCATTTCCTTTGTCCAGTTTCATGCCAGAGCAGGGGCTGGAAGCCCCTGAACCAGTTTGAGCTGGACTATGCACAGGGACACCAAATGTGCCCCTAGTGCAGGACTTGAAAGCACTCAGAGAGTGCTCCCACCCAGCTCCAATACACATAAGCCTGTCTGGGAGGTGGTTACACCTCCCTGTGACAGGAAACCTATTGTCCAGGCCTCCCCTGCTGGAGTTTGGGTCATCAGCAGGAGACCCGTGTCTGTGGCTGCAGCATCCATTTTGTGATGCCAGGGCTCTATTAAGTTTCTACCGGGTATACCAGTGCTGTCATGTCTCTCCCTCTAGAAGGGTGGGATCATACTGGGAGTATGATTCCAAGGTGTTTAACACCAAACACAACATGTTTCCGTGCAGCCAGTCCAAAGTTATCATTTACCGTTTGTTATAATGCACTTAAGAGTATATGGTCAGGCTGCACTACAAACAGCATCAGAGAAGGGTCTCCGAACGCTGCAGAGGGGCTCTGCTCATGCAGGGGCACCCTCTCACATAAGAACCAATCACTCTGCCTTCAGGATTGATAAGGCCTGCCATAGGAGTGACTTATAGGTTTATATGTGTCTATATATATAGTGTTATAGCTAAGATATAACAGTATGGGGTGCATGCACCACCTTACCCAGGCTGCAGTAGCAGACCTGTGGTGTCATTTTGGGTGGCTTTCCAGGTGTGGCATAATACATGCTTCAGCCCCTGGTAGGCCTCTGGGGTACCTATGCCCTGGGTACATAGTATACCATGTACTAGGGGCTTACAAGGGCACCTCAGTTCCAATCTGAACTGTACCTAAAGTACATGGAATCATTTTAGAGAGGAAGCAGCTAAGCTGGGGCCCTGAATAGCAGGGTCCCAGCCAGACTAAAGTCGAAAAACAGTGAAACACCAGCAAAAAGTGGGGGTAAACATGTGAAGCAGATCCTACTCTCCTACACAACCCCGCCCAAAACACAGGGACATTAAACTAACCTTGACCAGTTGAGTCCTCATGTTCTAAGTGGAAATATCTGGAGAGTCCATCTGCATTGGCATGGTTACTCCCAGGTCTATGTTCCACTGTATAGTCCATCCCCTGCAGGGAAATGGACCACCTGAGCAATTTGGGATTTTCACCCTTCATCTGTTTTAGCCATAAGAGGGGCTTATGGTCTGTCTGAACAATGAAGTGAGTACCAAATAAGTATGGCCTCAACTTCTTCAGAGCCCAAACCACAGCAAAGGCCTCCCTCTCAACGGCTGACCAACGTTTCTCTCTGGGGGTCAACCTTCTGCTTATGAAAGCTACTGGTTGATCCTGACCTTCGTCGATCAACTGTGACAGTGCAGCCCCTACCCCAAACTCAGATGAATTTGTTTGGACAATGAACTTCTTGGAGTAGTCCGGACTTTTCTGAATGGGAGCAGTGTACATGGCCTGCTTCAGGTCATCAAATGCCTTTTGACAGCTAGCTGTCCACTGAACCTTTTTGGGCATTTTCTTAGAGGTTAAGTCATTCAGGGTTGTCACTATAGATCCATACCACTTGACACCTCTTCTATAGTACCCAGTCAGGCCTAAGAGTCCCTTATGGTCTGGATTTTGCTCTGCAATGGTTGAACCTAGCCTCCACCTACAAGGTAGCCCAGGTACACAACCTGACTCTGCCCTATCTGGCACTTAGTAGCCTTGATAGTTAGGCCTGCTTTTTGCAGGGCCTCCAAAACATTCCTCAGGTGGACCAGGTGATCCTCCCAGGTGGAGCTAAGGACAGAAATATCATCTAGATATGCCGCACTATAGTCTTCCAGGCCTGTAAGGACTTAATTCACCAACCTTTGGAAAGTGTCAGGTGCATTATTCAAACCGAAGGGCATAACCACAAATTGATAGTGCCCACTAGGGGTAGAAAATGCTGTCTTTGGCTTTGCATCATCAGCTAGTCTGATCTGCCAGTAGCCAGCTGTCAGGTCAAATGTGCTTAGAAACTTGGCTGAGGCCAAAGTATCTATTAGCTCATCTGCCCTGGGGATGGGATGGACATCAGTCCTAGTGACTGCATTGAGACCCCTATAGTTTACACAAAATCTCATCTCTCTCTTGCCATCTGTGGTATGAGGTTTAGGTACCAGGACTACTGGACTAGCCCAAGGGCTAACTGAGGGTTTAATCACTCCCAAATCCAACATCTTTTGGACTTCTGTCCTTCTACAGTCCCTGACATGGTCAGGTTGCCTGTAGATCTTATTATTCACAGGCAGACTGTCCCCAGTGTCCACTTCATGAGTGCACCAGGTGGTCTAACTTGGAGTCAGAGAAAACATATGTCTGAACTGACTGAGAAGTTTTCTGCAGTCAGTTTGCTGCTGAGCAGTGAGGCTGCCTGCCAAAGCTACATCATCAACTGACCCATCATCAGGGTTCTGAGAAAGCAGGTCAGGGAGTGGGTCACTCTCTTTCTTCTGTCCTTCATCAGTAGCCATGAGCAAGCCCATGTCTACCCTGTCAACATATGGTTTTAGTCTGTTGACATTATGTACCATGTGGGGACTCCTAGGGGTTCCGAGGTCTACCAAGTAGGTAACCTCCACTTTCTGTTCGAAGAAGTACTGCTGCCGTGAAGATGCGAAGTGTCCGAAGAGAGCCAAGCCTGTATCGAAGATGAGAAGAACCTGAAAGCAGAGGGGACAGAGTCTGGGTCACTTGCAAGTGACCAGGAAGTTGATGAGCAGATGCCCACCGATGTTGGGTGATTTCAGGTGAAGGAGGTGAAGCTTGACTCTTTAGTCACAAGGACCAGGAGGTGTCGAGGACCACCAGGAGCTGGATTCTAGTTGTCCCACAAAGGATGTCAAGTGCTGCAGTGTCGGTGCCTGGATTGGACACAACAAGCCTTGGCAACAGCAACCCACGCAGAAACAAGAAAGATGCTTCAGTGCAGACCATCACAGTCTGTGGGACTCACCACTTCGATGGGAGTCAGGGCACGTCTGGAGCAACCAGAAAAGCACAAGGAAATGCAAAATAACCCCCTCAGGGACCCACCAGTCAATGGACCAGGGATCGCGAAGGGGCCTCGAGACGAAACACAAAATGGCGGCCCACGGGGTCACTCGGAATGACCAGGCCAACAATCTTTGGTGGATTCAGTGCTTGAGGTGGGGGCTAAAAGTCAGCCCAAGCACGATTTCAAGAGACATCGAGAAGTCAATGCACTTGCAGAAATGCACAGTGACCAGGAGTTCCAGTTCCACACTACTCACAAGGGCTGTGGGTCTCAGCTTTGCTAGGGACTCGGGTCGGCCTCTGAGATGTCTGGAAATCCTCTTCCTGGGAGATGTTATTAGTGATGTCACTGACCATGTCATGATTGATGTAATATGTGATGTCATCAGCAGTGCATTGCAGGGGCGCAAGTTATACTTAGCTCATCTAACTATAACAGCCGAAATTTGTATGAGTGTAATGTCCAACTAACTATAACGTCCCTGAAACCTGTGTTTTTTTCAGTGAATTTGTAAGGTTTTTTAGATGATAATTTCCAACTATAACGTCACTGAAACCTATGTTTTTTTCAGTGAATATATATATATATAATATAATAATGCATATATATATATTAAAATAATATACTATAATATAATAATGCATATGTTTATATATATATATATATATATATATATATATATATGCATATATGCATTATTATTTGCTTTAGAGAATTATCTCATCTTTAAGACTAAATTCTAAAGCTGCGTCTCAAGGAGGTGTTCTTCATGATGATCCATGTGTTCCAGTTCCATCTCTTGAAGTCCCTGCGGCAATGACAGATAGGGTTGGAAGAACTATGATGTGTTGATTGAGCAGAGCATCTATCTTGTAACTTATCAAATAAATATATTATTACTTACCCATTGAATCTTTGTATGTACTGGAACTGGATCATCAAGGGCGTAGCATACACATTTGGGGAGGTACATAGAATGGATAAATAGGGTGAACATCAAAAATGAGATTCTGCAAACTTTGCACAATAGTATTGATTACCAAAACAGAGGGAGCTCAGTTTGGATGTTCCTAGTTTAGCATCGCAGAGGGTAGGGGTGAGAATAGCTTCCCAAACAAAAGAAGTGTATTGTCTGTATTCATGTAGACAGAGAAAAGACATTCCAAGAGGCCTTCTGTTTAACAAGGAGATGCAGATTACTCTTCCTGAGCATTGTCATCAGGTGGATGGCAAAAGTGAGGGCCGGGACTGCAGTTTCTATTTTTCAAGGAGAGTTTTTGGCCTGGCCTTTTAGTTTATCTTTCCCCGATTGCTGCTTCAGGAAGATCTCACACTCACTGTGGTCAGGTTGTGAGTACTCCAAATTGGAGTGAGCCGTAGAGCTTCCTGCTGTGAGAAACTTTACTTTACACAAAGGCTGTGTCTCAGGGGTAAGCCTAAGAAAGATACCTGAAAAAGACCACTCCATCCAAATGCAAAATTCAAAATAAACAGAAAAGTGAAAAGTGAAAAATAATAGTTTATTTCAAGTTTCACTCTACGCTTTCCGCATATAACTATGATATTTAATAATATAACCAGCAGAGATTTAAAAAAACAAAGGTGCTAAAAGCTTTATTAAACCGATGGGAGTGTTATAAGTCAGCCAACAAGTTGTAAAGTGAATATGTTTTAAGCAATGGTACAATCTGTGATGTCTGGTATAACAGCTGTATTCAAAGATGCATATCTTTTTTTTCATGTGTCCCTGATTTTAACAAAATGTCTTTTGTGCAGCTCCCTGAGGACACTATCATTTCCTGCCCCTGTTGATTTGAGCATTTTTATTGATAAACTACACTGCTCATAAGTTAATAGAGAGAACCATGAAAGCATATAGGTACTAGTCAAAACAAACTCATTGTCTGCGTTCCTCACGTTGGAGACTTTACTTGAATTCAATAACATTTTCATAGCTTCAATTTCACTTTCAAAATACATTTCCAGTTGATTACAATCCGGAATAGAGTCACCAATTTGTATAGAGCTAGGTGTGATTATTAATTAATTTATAACTGAGACAATTTGTAGTACAGGGTGCTGAGAGAGTTTTTGTGACAAATACATGTTTTTTGCATTCTGACTGCTTTCTTGAAGATAATATTAAATATATTCCATTATATTTTAGTTTGGGGCAAAATCTCTCTAATTGTCAAAGGTCGAGTTTTAATTTAAACCAGGATTCTCCAACCTTTTTGATAATAAGAGCTACTTACCTTCAATGAAAATTCTCCTGAACTACTTATCCTATTAGAGATGTTGTAGAAATCACATCAGACAAGATAACATTAGTGGCCACCATATTCAAGATTGCTAACAGTGATTGTTTCCATTCTTTTGGCATGGTTCTCAGCAGTCAATGTGGAATGCCTCTACATGGGTAATACATAACAACCATAGCGGCAGTGCTATTTTTGTTTCAAATGCACGCTTTTCAATTTTGGTAAACATATAATATTTCCACCAAGCTAAAGTTCTAATTTAGTTAGCTGAGCTGCACACAAGAGAGCTACATACAGGTAGCTGGATAGCTACCAGTAGCTCACAAGCTATATGTTGAAGAAGGCTGATTTAGACAGTTCATAATAAAACCAAATATTTTGCGTATTATTTCTTTTACTGCATTTTGGTTGGTATTGCAATTATGTACTCCTTAAACTGATTTAATGGCATAATAGGATCATTTTATTTAAATTGTGAATATTTTTGTAGTTTGGAAACCATCTCATCTGAGTCTACTTTCCTCAAATTTCTACCACAGGTGCCAGAGACATCAACTGTGGTTTGCCAGATGTGTGGTTAGCTGTTACAGGAGAGGGAATCATACAATGAGCTGACAATGGCACTGCAACAGCATCTGTGGTATTAATGGTGCAGCGCAAACATTGCTCACCCTTTACACATCACAAATACATCACAGATACTTAAGAGATACATAACATGAACTTGCACTTAGCACATTTTTCTTGAGCAGTTTAAAGATTATTTCACTTGACATCGTTATTAGAGAGTGCATACACTGTAAGGTTAGAGGATACTCACATTGTGTGTTTTACCCTAACTGAACGAGAATACATTAATTGAAGTCTTGATTAAATAAACCGTCCTTACTTAGTGGATAATGTACTTACTATGTAGATAAAATTCGATTTTCATAATGTGTGCTTTAATACCTTGAATGACATGTATTTGTTGCAAACTAAATAGAAACCATTCTCATATATGTAGTATGTAATTTCATTTAAAACAATGAAACGTTTATGTGCATTAATATTTCATATATCTGATTTAAATATAATTCCTAGCCGTATTTGTACATAATTATTTTAAAGATTTATCTAATGTTACATATAATGTGAATTTAATGCACTAGAAACTTATATTAGTTTGTATTTAAATGCTCACATGCATATTAAATTTGCACCATTGAATTTATGCTTAAACTTGTCGCTGTGTTTTACCATGCTGCATAAATATGGTCTTCCAATTTCTGCTAATGTATCATTTCTTGCAGGTATTCACATTCATTGTTAGATGTAGAATAGATACATTACTGTACTTGTGATAGAAGAGTGAGCCTGAGAAGAAGACTTTGATGAAAGAACATGGTGAACGAGAGCGTCTACTGAAAGGCCTAACCAGAAATGTTGCAATCTAACCTGTGCATGAGAAGGAGATGTCGTTCCCATGTTCGGTGCGGGATATTTGCAAATTGCTGCAGTCTGCAACATGGGAAATGGAGGAGAACAAAGAGAGATACTTCAAGGGAGGGTCAAGAAAGCCATGCACACTTGTGCAGATGCTGGATGAGATGCAGACATTTTGGAGAACTGACATAATTGAGGGAGCTAGACTATATCCTGCACTAACCAGAGAAGAAGAAGGGAAAGGTAAACGCAAGGAAGTGAGAAAGAAGAAAGAGTTAGATGACACCGAAAATACAGCTCAGGACAGTGATAGCGACTTAAATGAGGATTTTATAACTGAATTACTGTTAAACTGTCCACCTCCATACAATGACACCCAGCCTGGAGAAACGAGTAATGTACCTACAAGTAAGACTTTTGGTGTGCCCACGGCACCAATAAATATGAATCCTAATCCGATGGGAGATAATTCAGGAATAACAGCCCCTTTGACTTCACATGCACTAATTGCCCCAGATGCATCAACAGTTCCTCTCACAATTGGACCTGTAGTTCCTCTATTCAAACCTGGCATAGCAGGAAATAATACACAAACTTTGGCTTTTCCTATTGGAATGAATGCTGTAGCTAGTAATTTAATGGGCGCAACAATGAGACCAATTCCCTAGACTCCTATGGTTCTGACAAAAGGGAATACTCCACGCGCAACAAATGCAGACCCTACATTCAATCAGACAGGGTTTGACCTAAAAAGGAGATTTTCTCAGAGAACATTACCCTTTTTCATGCCCAACATAAATGTACCACAGAACATGAACTACAGTACCCCTAGGGCAGAGGTGCCAGTGAGAATACCAACATCTGACTTGTCTCTTTTGAACTGACCACCTGATGTAAGTAGTGGCACCTATAGTGGAGAAATAATTCTTCATAAACCAGCAGAACAGCTAGGTCTTACTGCCTGCAATCTTGATGATTGGTTTGAAGGCATAGACACCCCAACAGGAAGTTTGAATCCTGGAACAAATGCTCAGGTTTCACAGAGAGAATGGGCAATGGGTGTTGCATGAATTTAATTAGAACTAGAAGAATTTATAATTTGAACTCTTGATTTGTCACTATTGAATGCCTACCAGGATGATGAATTATTGTTCCTGTGTAAAGACATTACCAGATGTGCAGGACAGGCTCATGGAAGATTGAATTGGATCACAGACATGGAATTAATTTGAGGAAATCTAAAGCCTTACAAAAAAGTTGCAGGTCAAGCTTTTGTGACAGAGATCTTGTAAACATGTGACAGCCAGGAATGAAATTACAGATCAAGGAATTAATTACATATGATCGAGAGTGGAGTGAATTAGTTAGATGGTCAAAGTAAAAGGAGATGAAGAAAGTCAGGGTGCAAATGCCTCAATCTGGATCAAAGGAGGAAGATGAGGATATAAGCATGCTTCCCATGAGAGAAGTGCTTGGTGGAAGCTCCATATACCATGGAGCAGAACTGATCTTGCATCATTCACAAACGATTTTCCGAAATTGCGAGAGAACCCACTGGAATAGTACACACAGGTTGATCAGTTAGTGAAAATATAAAAAGTTTATGAAAGGATTAGGATATTTTATTTGAAATTGTGGTTCCAGATGATCTGTGGGTTGAATGTAAAGTCGCTATGAATTGGCCCGAGTTGAAGTCGATGAGACATTCTCAATTACATCCTCCATCACGGGGGCATGGCCAAGCCGCCGACCAATACGGCCGTGCGGCATTGAAGCTCTGCCAGTAACCTGCAGACCAGCAGTGATATCCCGCTACCCATCACACTACCGCCGCTCTACTCAGCTTCGGAAGACGCCACGTGGTGCCGGGAACACATCGATATGCCCAGATCATGATTCTGTGGAGGCACAGTGAAGATCCGATCATTGGAAGAGATGGGGGAGGAGCGATGCTACACTGATGGCCCTGCCTGCCTCCCGTGGCCTGCCGGTAGCGGACACGCGTGCTAGGACTGTCTTTCCGATCTGAGTGCCTGCTGGTCCGGAAGGTGAGTCCGTTGGGTGGAGGGGGCAGTTTGCGGTTTCCCCCTACCTTATAGACCCGTTTTACTGCTGCCGCTTTCCAGCCTAAGTGCTCGTGCAGGTCTGCACCCCCTCACCTCACACCGATAGGCCCCAAGGGGACAGGGCCCACGGCAGGCCTCGATCGTGAAGGGCGCACATTTGAAGGGTGCAGGTGGAGTGGCCGGGGGAGTCCCAAGGAGACGGCTGGCTGATCTGGAGCCCTGACGTCGAAGGCGTTCCCTGGGGCCACTCCCGTTTACCCGGTGCCACCAGTGTGATACCCGGGTGGCCTCTACTCCCTGCTGCTGCCTGCCTCGATGCCAACTCACCGCTGGGGCACTGAAGATCACGAGGGAGGGCCCCACTCCCACAGTGTGCACCCCATACTGGGCAGGTTACTGATGGCCCCTCTGCAGACTGTCACGCCTGTGGTGGGCTCAGGAGTGTGTTGTTCTCATCTATGTAACGGCGCACTGCTCAGAGACATTAGAGTGGTCCGCTTTCCACAATGGCCGGGCTGCCCTGCCTGCATTGCGCCCTGCCCGGCCTGTGCCTACGCCAGTGGGAGTAAGAGCCTGCTTCCCCAGTACACCACTATACGGCACTTACGGGTGCCACAGCAGCTACACCAGGTGGCACCCCGTCGGCAGGTGCCGCCTCCCCACCATCTGTTCATTGGTGGGCCCTGGCCTGCGGACTGCGTTAACTTTCCCACTGGCTCAACAGGTTTGAGCATCATCCAGCGCAAACAGTTCCTTTATGAGGCCTAATCAGTGCGCGTAGCGTGACCTTGCGTCAATATAGCCTTCATCACCCAACCCCGCAGCGCAAGGACCCCAAACAAAAAACTCTGCCATTTGAAAACATCGCTGAACAAAGCCGCAACGACGAATCCACCAGTGCGGAGAGTAGCATGGGCACCGATGGGGCTGACGCTCTCACTGCGCAGACATCTGCCCTGCTCCAGGAAATGGGATTCGGTGTGCTGGAGAAATGCTTGGAAGACATGGGGGCCAAAATCCAATCGCACGATTAGCGTTTGGATGTGGCAGAAGCAAGGATTTCAGACATGGAAGATGGAACGGCACAATCCCTGAAGCGGCTTGAACGTGTGGAGTGCATCCTTAAAGATGTTGCTATGAAGAACAAGGACCTCGAAGCACGCAGTTAGCGCAATAACATTCGCAACTTAGGGGTACCTCAGACGACGGCGACAGGCCGCTTGGACCTTTTAGTCGAGAAGCTACTGGTGGACATGTACGGAAGGGAGTCCTTCATGCTGGGTTTTGTGGTAGAGCGAGCTCACCGCTCCTTGGACCCCCGGCTGAATCCAGGCCTTCCCCCGTGGCCCATCATTGCCCGTGTAATGAACTTCTGCGACCAGGACACTGCTCTGCGCCTTGCTAGAGAAAAGGGAGACACTGACTGGCAGGGCTCTAAAATTGCTCTGTACCCGTACTTGACTCTTATGGTACAGGAGGCCCGCCGCAAGTTCAAAGGGGTCAAGGCCACCCTCAGAAATATGGGCATGCGATACAGCATGCTCTATCCTGCAAGGCTGAAAGTCGACATCAATGGCCGTGCACGCATCTTCGACACCTCGAATATAGCGCAGAAATTTTGCCGCACCCTAAAGCAGAACAACACTCGCCCTGGGGGAGACGGAGACAGGTCTTCGCCCCTGGGTAGCAGCTCAAACACCAGCATGGAACTGTTCTCCAGTGCAAGCACAGGCTGACAGGCGCACCTTGTTGATTACTATTGAATGACACTCTCAAATTGGGATATCTAAGTCCAGTTCATCAGTATGGTTTAAATGTCTGCTTAACTTGCGAGGCGTTGCCACCCCCCATGGTGTACACCTTTGGTTTCTTTCTTGGTAGTTGTATATACCTTGTTGGGGTTCTCGTGACTGCACTGTGAAGACTATTGGTATATTGGGATATGCTTCAAGTTTTGGGAAATGTCTCCTTCTCTTTTAGAAGAGCCTGGGTGGGGGTGGGGGAGGGTAATATAGGATTGTTACACATTAGTTTACAACATTTTGGCATAGAGGTTCGCATTTGGATACAGACATGCTTGCTGTCGCCATTTGATTGTTTTCATTGTTATTTTTACATGACGTGTGCGAGATACACCTACAATGGCGCAGCTGGGTAATGTAGATGGTCCTTCGGTCGGTCTTATTCCTTATGACCTATAACGTTTGGGGTCTAAATGAGAACCGTAAAAGTGCTGCACCACCTCGTTAGACAACAACATAGATGTGGCTCATCTACAGGAAACACACTTGTCCCAGGCAGACCCACTCCGTTTTGCTGCCAGTTGGGGCACTCACCGTATTTTGCTAACTACAGTAACTACGCTAGAGATGCGGCCATACAAATCCACAAACGGGTCCCCTTTAGCTTAGGTTCCTTGTCAGTGACAAGGAAGGCAGATACGTTCTAGTCACAGGATTACTTATGGGACACAGGGTGGCGTTGGTATGTGTGTACGCTCTGAACACTGACTCATCTTAATTTTATCACGCACTACAAGCACAGCTACTAAAACTTGTCCCCAGACTGTTCCTGATCGGGGGGGATTTTAATCTACTCCTTAACCCCACACTAGATAGCACGTCCTCCACCCTAGACACTAAACCGTGCTCCAGATGTGCTCTCGCGGCCCTCTGTGACCAGCTTTCCCTAATTGACATCTGGCGCCAGCGCCATCCCATCCACACTGACTATACACATTACGCTGGACAACACAACACCTGGACGAGAATAGATTATTCCCCGGCTATCTCCAATTGGTTTCGGACTCTTGATACGCTCCCTAGAACTTACTCGGTCCATTCACCGGTTCAATCCGACTGAAAATTCCTCGCCCGGAGGAGTTGGAACGCCAATGGCGCTTCCCTAGCCGAGCGCTCCTTGCTGATTTGTTTAAGGAAGAGGTGCGCGTAGCGATTGACGATTACTCCACTATAAACACTGCGTCGGTAGGCTCCCATGCGGTCCTGTGGCAGGTCTTTCAGGCATACAAATGGGGGGTGTGTATAGCCAAGCATTCGGGTGTGCTGAAAAGTCTCCGCACCACCATTTCCCGAATTGAACGCAGACTCGCTGCCTTAGACAACGCCACACTACACTCCTCGGCCCCAGATGCATCAGGCCATCATTTGACTCTGCTGATCAAATTCTGTGACGCAGCGGACTGTGAGATCCTATACTTGGGTAAATATCAAGCAGCTAGACGGTACGGGGAGGGCGAACGGCCGGGCATGGTATTGGCGCAGATGTTGGGGCCTCCCTAGAGCAAAGCATGCATCACTGAGATACACTCTTCTTCCGAGCAGACTCTCACCACCACTTCAGAAATTCATGAGGAGTTCTTAGAATACTTCACTGCCTTGTACTCCACTAGAACGGGAAGTGACCTTTCGGCTCAGGAGGCGTATTTGTCGAAAATAGCTTTGGTGTATCTGGAAAAATACATGCAAGACTTCCTGGCCAAACCGATAGCTGAATCAGAGGTACATGGTGCGATTGCCACTCTCCGCTGCTCCTCAGCCCCTGGCCTCGACGGCTTCACCGGGGACTTTTATAAAGCGTATACAGATTTACTGGCCCCACAACTGATCGAGGTGTATGCAGAAGCCCTCGAAAAACAGATGCTGCCCCCTAAGCTCAGAGAAGCGGTCGTGACCCTTCTCCCCAAACAAAGAAAAGATCCAACGTCATGTGGTTCGTATAGGCCCCTGTCCCTCTTAAACCTAGACTATAAAATATTAGCCAAAATAGTGGCAAATCGCCTTTCCCAGCTGATGGAATTCATAATTTCCCCAGTCCTATCTGGGTATGTCCCCCACCAATCCACTTCTTTAAATGTTAGAAAACTTTTCTCGGTCCTCCACAGAATCGATCCCGCACTTCCGGCGGCGGCCATTTAATTAGATACCGAGAAGGCCTTTGATTCTTTAGAACGGCCCTTCTTCGTCTGGATAATGCGCCGCATGGGCATGCGGATAGGATTCACGGCCACCACTGCCCTACTGCACAGAGGCCCTACAGCTCGGCTTTGCATAAGCGGAACTTTATCTCGTCATTTCTCCCTTTCCCACGGCACACGACAGGGCTGTCCCTTCTTGCCCTTGTTATTTATATTGCACATGGATCCCCTGATACGGCACTTTCAGGAGAAACATCTGCAAAGGGGCTTACAATTTAACACTGGTCCCCTCCTAGTTTCCCTATACGCAGATGACACCATCCTCTACGTTAGAGACCCCAGGGTAAACTTGGAAACCCTCATCAGGGAAATACTCCGGTTCGGCCTCTTCTCTGGCCTTGGTATAAACTGGCGTAAGTCGGTGACCTTCTCGCTTACCCCCAGCATGACCCCCTGGGAATGCGAATTCCCTTTGGAATGGTGCACCAACTCGGTCAAATACCTGGGCATTCATATACACCTTGATACAACCCAGATCCTTCGACTCAATTACGATCAAGCTATCACAACGCTCGAATCTCAGATTGAGAGATGGTTACACTTGCCTTTGTCCATCGCTGGTCGGGTCGCAATTCTTAAAATAATAGTATTGCCCACATTTTTGTATTTCTTCAACAATATTCCTATCCCCCTCACCAACGTTTTTTTTTTACATTTGCACCAACTCCTTATTCAACTGATATAGGGTGGTAAGCAAGCTCGTATTCGCTGGCAAATCCTTACCTCACCGTACGAAAGAGGTGGCTATGGCATACCAGATTTCCAATTGTATTACTCAGTCGCTCAGTGCTGCTATGCCTATGCGTGGTACCACCCAGACGTGCGGATACCCTTTTCTTCGGCCAGAGGCGGATCTTGTCCTCCCTGAACGTTTATCTACCGTGTTGCCAAAGGGAGTACCCCGGGATCCCTCTGACATAGAGACAGTTTCCACCACTAGCTGGGCATGGAAGAAGCTGCGACGGATCACTGCTGCTCCCTTACTATACTCCTCTGCTTTGCCTGTCCCTTATGCTCATTGGTTTCCAATCACCGGCGAAAAATTGATCAAGCGCACCTTAACTAACTTTGACATTACTACATTTCGGGACTTATATCCAGAGGGGCATATTTTTTCCCCATCGGAAGATGCCCGTTTTCAGACCGTCACATTCATGGACAGCTATGTATTGAGCCGTATCTGGTCTGCAATGCCTGGCTTCCCCCTTGAGCCGGAGTCTTTCCCGCCCTTAACACTTATAATAGAAAACCCTACTGGGGCTCATCACATCTCCAAACTGTACAAATCCTGCGCGTCCCTGTGACCTGTGCATGACGATAAAGTCCGCGCAGACTGGGAGACAGACCTTGGGCTCCCTATCACGGATGATCAGTGGGCTAAATGCTGCACAGTGACACATGACATCTCATTAAACAGTAGACATAAACTGATACATTACAAGTTCCTGCGGCAAATTTATTTCATCCTAGCTAAATCACACAGACTGGACCCTACTAGACCGCACACATGCCACAAATGCGCAGCCCCACATGCCTATTTCGCTCACCTGGACTTGCCCCAAGCTTCACGCATACTGGGAGGAAGTGCACAGCACATTAGGTGCCATCACGAAGTTGACCCTTATCCCCATTCCGGAAGTAGCACTACTGGGATATACCATAACTTTCCCAAAACTGTCAGGCGTTTTGCGTCCCTCAGTTTATTGTTAGCCAAACGCGAGATTGCCCTACTGTGGGTTGCAGAACCGTTCCTACCCTGGCAGGCTGGTTACACACCCTTGCTTATTGCAATACAAATTGTGAGGTATATGCTGGTCTCATACCTGGGACCGCACGGCCTAAAGACATCTGGGGCCCCTACAGGCTGTACATAAATGGTCTACAGCAAGACGCCAGCTCTCAGCCACAAAACGGCATAGTCCCAGAAGGTGCGGGGTGAGGTTCCTATCCTACCACTTCCTTAGCTCTGTTTGCTCTACTCCAATCCCTCACACAGTTTATCAGGCTGTTTTTATGACTTACGGTATCTGTGGATAGTTAACTGTGACTGAATCTTGAACATTTAGAGCTTGCAAATATGGGTTGGCCTAGAGGGCTATCTTTTCATTGCCATTTTGCATTGTTCAACAGGGTATTATCAGTTTGTGATATGTCGATTCTATGGTTATATTGCGACAAGCATTCTCAGTATTTTCTCTTTACATGAACACTGTTCTCATGACAAGATTTTGTCAATGTCCATATATGTCTGTATCAGTTTCTCTATTGCCAAAATGATATATAAAGTTTAAAAAACAAAAAAATGACATGTTCTATCACCACTGGTAATGAAAATGTGTAATCAGGTGATTACATTTCTGAAGTCGAAAATCTCTTCTAAGGAGATTGATTTGGTCAAGATTTACAGAACAACCCAAGAATACAAAGAGTCAATGCATGCCTATAATGAGAGACTGTTGAAGGTATTTAAACAGTTCAGTAGGACAGATACAATTGAGGTAAAAGACATGAGACATGTTGTTAACAGGTTTCTATATGGATTGAAGCCTGAATTTAGTTCCATGATTCAGCAGCATGTGATTTGTTGGCAGAGTAAGCACGTTGACGAGATATTGAGATAGGACAAATTGGATATGAAACATAAGAAATTGAAGGAAAACTTAATTATAGCACAGATGAAAGCTACACAGCAAAGGTCATAATCAACAGTTAGTTGGGAATGCTGGTCCCATGCAGGGAGTGTATCAGCAAGGAGGTCCGATGATGCAAGGTGGTAATGAGTTTTAACAGCAACAGGTTCAACCACAAGGTAGAGGACCTGGTGTCCCATTTGATCTGAATACAGGTGTTGATATACTGGCTTTGAAGAAGACTATTCCCTGCCACGTCTATGGTAGGCTAGGGCATTGGAAGTGCGACTGTCGGTTCAATACTGCTAAAATGCATAAAGAAAATTACGTTTAAAATGGTGGATTTGTGCACTCACTGGGAAGTAATATGGTTCAGACACAACAAGTGCAGAGACAAAGAATTCACAATCCCAATGTACCCCAAAGTCAGGCATTGCAGTTTCCACAAGCTCCACTGTCACAACAAATTGCAAATATCCAGGGATAGAATGCTAATCTGATTCTCAATGGGAATACCAATCATTATGTGAATCAGTATACGTTGCAACAGTACTCTATGGGTCAGAAAGAAGATAATTTTAGCTCAAACCTGTTGCAATGAGGGGGTCTTAGTGGGCGCCAGGATTGCATAATTTCTGCGACCTTAGAGGTAGACCAGAGTGGTCCATATGTGGATGGTGAGGTAAATAGGAATCCTGTTAACTTCCTCTTTGACACTGTTACTACCCACTCTACTTTGAGAAGAGCAGAGGTTTCCAACCTACCCCTCTCTGGACAAAGCTGTAGGAGTTTCAAATAAACCAATGACTAGCCCAGTTTCAGAAGCGGTACCTGTCAAGATAGGGTCCTTTAAGGAGACTCACCGGTTTCTGCTGTGTGATTCCAGTCCTGTAAAATCTGCTTGGATGAGATCTCTTGTGCAAGCTGAATTGTTCCATCTACCATAGTCCAAATGGAACTGAGTTTCAAACTCATGATGAGGACATTGCCTTTAAACTTGTTCGACAAAGATCAGAAATCGGAATGTACCCTATGTTGACAAAAGATTATTTGCCCACAGAATTGAGAGACACAATGTTACCTGGAGTCTGTTACATTTCAGGTTAAGACATCAGACTTATCAAAGATGTTGAAAAAGTCTGCATTACAGTGAAGCCAAATGCTGAGCACTCCAGAATACTACAATACAATCTTCCCCATGAAAACATTGCGGGGATTACTTCTGTGATTGACTTGATGATTGAGCAAGGTATTCTGAAAGAGATTATGGGGACCACATGTAACTCACCCATTATGGGTTTGCAGCAAACCACAGGCAAGTACTGCATAGTGCAAGATTTGAAAATGGTTAATTCAATTGTTGTTCCATGTTGTCCTGTAGTACAGAATCCCGCTGTGATTTAGTTTCAAATTCTATGTGAGGCTGAGTGGTTCGCTTTCATTGATTGTGTCAAGCCTTCTTTTCTATACCATTGCATAGGGATAGTCAGTTTCTCTTCGCTTTCCATTTTGGGCAGCCATGTTTAGGCATGGTGCCGAGTCCCACAAGGGTATACAGAGCATCCATTAATCTTTAATCAGATACTCAAAAAGAATTTGGAGTCCTTGGTGACGCCTATCACACAGTCCTAGTCCAATACATTGACAACCTACTGGTGGCATCGAATATGCAGGAGGCTTGTAAAAGAGGCACAACTGATCTCTTGAACCACATAGCTGAGAATGGACATAAAGTGACCCCGACCAAGTTGCAGGACTGTAAGAAGGATGTCCTGTATGTAGGACATCACATTGAGAAAGGAGCAAGGAAGGTGCTCCAAGTGAGAATCTCAGCAATCAATTCTGAAAATGAATCTTCCAACAAAACAGAAACAAGTCAAGATGTTCTTGGGAATGTTGAGCTACTTTCAACAGGGGATTCCCAATTTTTCCCTGATGGCCAAGCTTTTATAGAGTCTGACGCACAAAGATGTGTCAGATCCGGTACCATGACGTGGCAGCTGCATGCATGCTTTCTCACAGCTGTGACAATGTCTCTGCCACACCCTGGCACTGGAAATGCCCGATTATAATAGATGATTTGCTTTGTTTTGCAGTGAGAGAGAAGGCTGCACTCTCTCAGTGCTAACCCAGATGCATAGGAATGCATGCAGGCCTATGGAATATTTTTCTGTCACACTTGACCCCATAGCTGCCACTTTCCCTGTCTGTCTCAAAGACATGGTTTCCACAGCTGTCAGCATTGAGCATTGTGATAGCATTGTTATGGGTCATCCCTTACCCATATTGTCCCCTCATCAGTTGAGGTGTTGTTAACATGTACCAGAACCCAGCACCTCACACATAGTCGGCTTACCAAGTATGAGCAAGTAACCCTTGGAGACAAGAATGTGACGTTAAGGAGAAATCCTGCTACCTTGTTGCCCTCCCTGGAAATGAAAATGTTGAAGGTGAAATTGAGCATTACTGTCTTGATGTTACTGAACTATGCACAAAGCTGGGGGCTGACATTCAAGATGTGTCACTACCTGGATCAGATCATGAGCTGTTTCTTGGTGGCTCCTGCCTGCAAGACAATGATAGAAACTTGAGAGCTGCCTACGTAGTGTGTACTTTCTCAGATGTGGCCAAAGACTCCTGGCTTCAAGGAGTATTTTCAGCACAAGTGGCAGAATGGATTGCTCTTACTAGAGCATGCTGTTTTTCAGACCAGCTGAAAGTGGCAATTTTCATTTTGGGGTTGTTCTTTTCATACAGTTATGGTCCGTACAAGGATTTATGGCCTCTTTGAGCTCACCAATTCACAATGTCGAAAGTGTAAGATATCTTTTTCAGGCTTTACAGTTACCTGCCAAGGTTGCCGGGGTTAAGTGTGCCGCACATCGACATGGCACTGACTATGTGACAGTGGGCAATAGGTATGCTGACGAGACAGTGAGATACGCCACTCTGAATTCTTGCACATTTAATGGGGAATATGTCAATGAAAATGCAGATGCCACAAATTGCAATCTGTTGTTAGTAGCAGTTGATACTTGTGAGGAAATTAAGAGGTTACAGGAGAAGTGCCAAAAGCAGAACAGTAAGATTGTATTAGAGCAGATTGTGTCAAAAGAAAACAGGATGACATTTGGGTTTCAGGAGATGGAAGACCTGTGTTGCCAGAAAGCTTTTTACTTCCAATAGCAAGCTATTATCATGGACCTGCACATGAAGGGAGAGACGCCCTTGTGCGCCTCTTTAGGCAAATATTGTTTAACCCTAGATTCAGATTGATGGCTGAAAGTTTGTGTCATAGTTATGTTGTGTGCCAACAACAGAATGCTGGCAGGACAACAGCCATAACACTGAGTCAACACGATGCAACTGGACTTTATTGAATTGCCTGCGTGCAATGGGTTGCGATATGTCCTGGTGATTGTGTGCATCTTTTCATGGTGAGTTAAAGCTTAACTGACTAGGAGAAATTATAGTCTCACATTGGCTAAGTTGTTGTTGATGAAGTTGATTCTGCATTTCAGTTTCCAACTTCTTTGAAGTCAGACCGAGGATCTAATTTTAATAATGAGGTCCTCAAGAGGTTATGGGCAGCATTACATGTCGAACAGAGACTCTACTTCAGTTACCGACCAGAGGCTTCTGGATTTGTGGAGCAAGGCAATGGCACATTGAAATCCAGATTGGCTAAAGTGTGTGCTATGACATCTCTGAAGTAGGCTGATGCTTTGCCCCTTGTACTGATGAGACTATGCAGTACTCTAGATAGGAGGATAGGATTGTTGCCTCATAAAATCATCATAGAAAGTGCCTTTGAATGCACTTGTGAACATTACAAATGACATGATTCTTTGATTACTGCAAATGACTTACTGATGTGGTGCATTCTGTGCCTTACTAAGTTGAATAGGCTACAGCCCCGCCTCAACAGGACCAGTGCATTGACATCAGTCCCGGAGACAGGGTTAGGGTGAAGAAGCACATGCACAAGTCATGCTAGGAGCCTCAGTGACGTGGGCCATACCAAGTGATAATGGTCACCACAACTGCTGCGAGGTGTGGAGATCTACCCAATTGGGTACATGCCACTCATGCTCATAGAGTCCCCTATCACCTTGATAATACAACAGCACCTGTTCCTGATGTGCTGATAATTACCAGGAGACAGAGGGAGTAGGTTAGTGAAACTGTTGGGGATCGAGAAGAAGCTGGACAGCACTTGTTTGGTCTGAGGGTGGTCTGAGAGAGTCAAAAGTTGAAGTGGGTACATCTTATAGTGTTGACTGCACCATATTCAGACCCTGGAGAAGGGCTTAGTGCAGTTGTAACGTGATTTGTACTTAGAGACTGATGACCAAGAAGACAGAACAGAAGGAGATGAAGTCTGTGATAGAGCATAGACATTATCTATCTCTATGAATTCACCATGGAAAAATGATTGGTGACATTAATTTACAAATGTGTGTTAGGTTACCATGTTTAAGACAAATGCACAAATTAAGTTGATTTAGTTACTGCAATGTAAAAGCATGCAGAACGTTAGGTTTTAGGTTTAGGTTTCTGATGATATTTAACCGTTGATAAGCTAATCTGAAGTTTAACAAATATATGTTTTCTTTATGCATAAATGAACGTAGTAAACAAACGATAACATAGAAATATCTAAATATCTGTTAGGAAAATTAGCATTAACTTTAGAATGTGATTTGGTTGTGCACTGACGAGAGAAATAGATATAGATACTACACAAGGCAATGTTATAATTTGTGCTTCGTAAATGTTTATTTTAAATGTGCCTTTTAAATCTTGAATAACATATTAATCTATGACATGTAAAGAGATTTACAAATTATATGTGAAATGATAGTGAAGTGTTTTTTTTTATGGGTACATTATACTTACACGATGCAATCGCACGATGCAATCGCAAATAATTAATCTGCCTAACTGAAGAACTAAATGTATTATATTGAATGATGTTACATTCATATTTTAGCCCAAATTCATAGTGCACAAGCTGTGTTCAATGAAGGCCTTAAAATATGCTTTTCTTTCTAGCATGAATTTATTAACTGAATAACTGAATACTCTGAAGCCTGTGAGAACCTACGGTTTCTACGTGTGCTCTAACACTCAATAATTCCTTTCACGTTTGTAGCTTACTTGACTAGACTTGCAAATAAATTGGTACTTCCTAGAGCACATTCTTGGGAAAGAACTGACAAAGGATGAACGAGTAGCACCTCAAGGCACACCTGCACTGTACATGTCTTTAGAGAAAGGATATGATACATGTACATGATTAGAAAATGGGATTAAATATACTTTAAAAGATGGACATTTAGCTTCCCCTCAACAGGGCCGGCTTTAGAGGTTGTGATGCCCTATGCAACAATCTTTGTTGGTGCCCCCCACCCACCTCCCGACAAACAGGGGGTGGGTGGGGGGCAGCATTTTTATTTTTTATTTTACAGGACAATTGTTGCTTAAGAAAAAAAGATGACCTACCGACCTTTCATATGTTGCAGAGAGCAGAGCTGGGCTCTCTGTGCCAAGAGATCAATTAAATGAAAAATCCCTGAATGTTCAGACCAAACCTTTTCTTTTTTTTTCTGGCTCGGACTCCTAGTGGCTGACTGTAATGCAGCGACGGGCAGCTCTCTGTAAGTGCTGTGTTACACAGTGGTACACACATCAAGAAAGCCTTGTGTGTCTTCAAGCAGCAGTGGGGTCCCCCTGTGCGCTGACTGATTGATGTGACATTGTGTCCTCATGTTGTGCCGGAGAGCGGCACGCACCAGAGGGTAATGGTAGCTGGAAGTACTATGGTGTTTTAAAGTGCAGAGTACCATTGTTGACTTTTCCAGGGCCCGAGACGAATAGTTGGGATTTTGAAGTTGCAGTTATTCAGGCATAAAAGAAAACGGATTACTTGTTAGTTGGTGCAAAGATTCTTCTGGTGTCTGTAGTGTGTTTCTGCGCCTTGTGATCTCATGTCCAAGTCTACAGCCGTCAGTGTACATGCTGTCCATTCTGCGGGGTGATCATGTAGCCTAAAGTACATCTAAGCAAAACACTTTACAGAAACGCATGGGCGGGCAAAGCGTGACTCCTGATTTGTTAAACACAGTTGTCTCTCTTCCATTTCTACGAAGATTAACATCATAAGAGAAGAAAGAGGGACAACGATCTTTAACAGTGCTTAACAGTGCAGGCTTTTGGGCGATGTGACTGGTGTCGATTTCAGATACAAATCGCGCCCCCCTGACCTTGGCACCTGGTGCGTTGGCACCGCTCGCACCACCCAAAAGCCAGCACTGTCCCTCAATATAGTACCTTTAATGTGTGGATTCTTGAAAATTTGAGGAGGCAGATGACTTATACTAAGCCATCACCCAGACCTATGCAATTCGAAGCCCTTGAAGAGTGAGAATATGTGGCCCATCAGAAAGAAAAGGAGAAATATCAGGGTTGATATAAAAATACTTTATATAACTATGTAGAGGCAAAGTGGGATTCACAATGAAAAATATAGAGAGGAGATATTACAGAAGGAGCATAAACGTATCCTGTATTAGTTGCAGAAAAGAATGAGGGAGAAAAATGTAAAGAAAAGAAAAAAAATGTAGAGAACCCTCCAGCTCTCCTGTTAACTGAGGAGAGTGGTGATGAGATAGATGATGAGTTTCTGAGTGAATTAGTAATGAATTGACCCCCACCATATAATGAGGAACTGTCACAGACAGGGTCAAATCTATTTGTGGGAATTCAATCAGATTCACCTGCGTTGCTAAACAGTTCAAATTCTGTAAATCCCCTTTTTACTGAAAAACAAATGGCCAGAGGAGTAGGGTTTAATAGCCTCATAATACCTAATGCTTCAGATGCTCTGTAAGTTCCATTAACTATAGGGCCTATAGTTTCTTTATATCAGACAGGCATGGAAGGAAAGCAAATACACATGTTAATCATTCCCACTAGATTAGGAGGAGCAAATACTGTATCCCAAGAATTGAATAAGGGTCAAACCAATTTTAAATTAACATCTCCAAATGAAGGTACCTAACAACAAGGGCATGAATCAGGAGTAGGTGAAGGGACCATACAGACTACTGTACCCCCTAATCAAGAAAAAGCAAACCCCTTTTCTAGAACTGCAGAAAGGATAATGGAAACTCCCAATAAAGGACCATAGGTCTTCACAAATAAACATTTACAATTGGGAACTCGGGGTTGTGAGACCCCTGTCACTCCACAAATGGAGGGAGATATTGGCGGATCACAAGAGGGTGTGTTAATTTAGGCAGTAGGCCCTACCACACAGGAACTTGATGAATGGATTAAGGATATAACTCCTTCCACCTTTAAAAGAGGTGCAACAGAAAGGAGAAATTCAAAAACAGGAAGATTAAATGAAAAAAACACTTGCTACAGCTAAACTTAAGTTGGAACCGGAAGAAATTATTTGGGGAGGTATTAGTCCAGGAAGGTTTGCTAATTACCGTGACAACAAATTATTGTTCCTATGTAAGGATATTACCAGGAGAGCTAGAACTACTCACAAGAAATTTGCTGAGGTGGCACAAAATATGCAGTGGATATACAGAAGTCAAAAGCATTACAAAAAAAGTATCAATTCGATTTTAGTGACAAGGATCTAGAGATTTTAAACCTATCAAGAAAAAGATTACAGATTTAAGAATTACTGTCAACACTGTGGAAATGGGGTGAGTTAGAAAGATGGGAAGACAGATGGGCTAAAAAGAGGGAAACGAAAAAGACAACCATGACACTGTATCCAATGTTCAAGGGAAAAACTGAAAATTTAGAAACACAAATATTTCCAAAGAGAGAAGTGCCAAGAGAAGGGTATGTTCATGTTCCTTGGACTAGACCAGACATATTGTCCTTTACAAATGATTTCCCAAAGCTAAGGGAGAAACCAGCTGAGTGGTATAGACAAGTTGACAGATTTGTGAAAGTATCAAATGTTTTGTTGAAGTACTTGGATACACTATTTGACATTGTGGTTCCAAGTGATCTATGGACTTAGTGTAGAATTGCAGAAGATTGGCCAGAGACAGAATTTGTGAGAGATTTGAGAACTGGTACACCATTTCCTGAAATAATGAGAAAATATAATCAGGTCATTACTTATTTAAAAGGAAACATTTCTCCAAAGGAGACTGATTGGGTAAAAATTGACAAGACAATAGAAGAATTAAAAGAGACAGTGCATGCGTATTATGAGAGACTTCTGCAGGCATTTAAACAATAAAGTGGAACAGAGAATGTGACTGGTAAAGATAAGGGACATTTTGTAGATCGATTGGAGAATGGATTAAGATGCAAAATAAGTTCAATTATACACAAGTATTTTATTTGCTGGCAGAGCAAGCCCATAGATTAGATCCTTCGGTATGCAAAGTATTGTGGAGATGAAGTGGATTCCAAGCATAAAAGGTTGAAGGAAAAAATTGATCTTGGCTCAGATGAAGGCAGTGTAGAAATTTTATGTAGGAGTTGGTACCGATTGGTCTGTTGCAGTACAGGGAAATGGCCAAACAAGCACTGGTATGCGAGGAGTAGCAGGAGTACAGCAACAAAATGTTACAGCCAAGGCAGAGGGGTTTCGATAGACATGTTGAAAAATACTCACCTGTGTCATATTTGCGGCAAGTTGGTGCATTGAAAGCGCAATTGTAGGTTCAATCCACTGAAGCAGATGAACGGGCAGGTAGGACAAAGTAAAATTACACAGACTCAAGCAGGTGCTATCATGCAGAATCAGCAGACTCAAAGGCAGAAGCTTTTAAATTTGACCGTCCCACAAGCACCTATGCCTCAGTTGAATGTCCAATTGGAGAAGTGTAATGTGAACATGGGATTTCATACAAATGATAAAATTTATACAAATTCAATCGTAACTCAACAATACCTAATACAGATTGATGACAGTGATTTTAATTTGTCCCAAAGACGGGGCCTGAGGGGGGGAGGAAGGCGTACTTGGCACATCCTTAGAGAAAGACCAGAGTGGTCCTCATGTGGATGGCAAGGTAAATGGATAACCTATTTTGTTTCTTGTTGACACTGATGCTACCCACTGTGAGAACAGCGGAAGTTCCAAACCTACCCCTCTTAGGAGAAAGAATCTAAGTTGTAGAAGTTTCAAACCAATTAATGTCAACACCCGTATCTAAACCTGTTAAAGTACAAATTGGATCATTTGAGGATCTGCAAAAATTTGTGATATGTGTTTCTAGCCCAGTGAATCTTTTAGGTCGAGACCTACTATGCAAATTGAATTGTTCCATCTATTGTACCCCGAAAGGAATAGAATCCCATACCAATTGTGAGGCTCACCTGGGTTTTCCGCAGGGGCAAAGTGGAAGGAACAGATGCTGGGTCCCAACTTCCGTCACCCACCTCCTTTGCCCAACAAAGTCAAAGCAAAAGAGGAAAAGGTGAGGAAAAGTGGAAAACAAAACAAGGAAAGGGAAAAGGAGGCGAATCCAATAGTTCGTCCGGTGTGGTGTTGCATATGTTTCCTAATGGGAAAAGATACAATGTTAAGTATGAGTCTAGAACTACGAGACTGCTATACAGAATGTGTGGAAAATGTAGGAGTATACCTGTTGAATGATCAGCTGGTGGTTTAAGGGGATATGAACAACTATAACTAGAGACTGACACAGTAATATCTAAAACATGAAAGCATACTCATTAATCCTTAGGTCTGCAGAATTTAAGGCATACACAACGATAAGTGGGAACCATACCAACCTTAACGGAGACCACCATTAATATCCTCAGGCCCATAAAAATATATACATCCTGAAACACTAGGACAAAAACAAAAAACATATTTTCCTATTCCGGAGTAACAAGAAAAAAAAGTAAATGTGGCACAAAAAGGTGCTGGGTCGGAATGGGATAATTACGTTTTTCAAAAATCAGTAAATAATAACATTCTCTTCTTTTTTACAGCAAAAGAGAGAAAAAATGCATCAAAGCAGAGAATATACTCCACAGTGCGGAATCAGATAAGTATTTTAGTCGCAGGACAAAGCGTAAATATTGCCTCCTACCTTAACTATAATTACGACTCTTTAAATACCTCTATAAATCTTTGTTGCAGGCACAGCGGTTAGGACAAGCTACCTGAAGAAAATTGACTAGGCTGGCCTGTGATGGTGCGCCGACGCAGCAACTATGCCCCGGAAGAGGAGCAGCAAGCCGGAAGCACGGAATCAGAAGACGTCGGGAGGGGAACGCAAGCAACGCTCCAGCTCTCCGACGCAGACACGAGAATCCAGGTAAGTGAGGGCACCACCTTTTGAAGACCTCAGGTGCCGCCCTCAACAGCCGATGAGAGTCGGCAAGCGGGGCGTGCGCAGGAGGCTGGGGGCGGAGCTGTAGACACTGCTGCGGTCAGCTCCGCATGACACCAATGATGAGAATATTGCATTCAAAATGTCAAAACAAAGAACAGGAGTTGGGGGTTATTTCCATTATTAACATCTTATGATTTACCCCTAAAATTGAGAGACACCTTGTTCCTTGTGGTTTGGGAATTCACAGGAAAGAGTATTGGGCTGATCAAAGATCCAATAAGAATGACTTTGAAATCAAATGAGGAAACGCTATGCAGATGAGACCGCACCATGTTGCACCCTAAATTCTTACATCTTCAATGGAGATCCATTAAAATTAAAAGAACAACCTGATGTTGCAGAATGCAGGCTGATGTTTTCAGTTGTGACATGGGAGGAGATAAAAGCATTACAGGATGAAGTTTCCGAAACTGAAAGACAGGGGTGGATCAAAGCAGGTTGCACACAAAGACAAGAGGATGATTTGTAGTTATACACAGATGAGAGACCAGTCTTACCTGATAGTATTTTTTTAGAAACTACCATGGACCTGCACATGTTGGGAGAGATACTATGATGCGTCTTTTCCGACAGACATGTTTTAACCCCCGATTTCGAGCTGTTGCTGTTGCAGAGGTGCGTAATATATCAACAACAAAACATGGGGAAGAAAACACTGGTCACAATGAGTCATGTAGGGAGATCTGGAGGGCCCTTTAATAGGATGCAGCTTGACTTAATTGCGATGCCTCCTTGCAATGGACTAAAATATATTTACTGACTGTGTGTCTCTTCTCTCGTTGGGTGGAAGCCTATCTAACCATGTGAAATGACATTCTGACTGTAGCAAAATTACTCCTTAGAGAGCTAATACCACAGTTTGGATTTCTGACCTCTTTGATATAAGATAGAGGAACACACTTCAATAATGAGGTGATATGAATGCTTTGTGCAGCATTGCAGATTGAACAGAAGTTACACTGTGCATATCGACCAGAGGCATCTGGAGTAGTTGAACAAGTGAATAGAACACTAATGTCCCGTTTGGCAGAGGTGTGTGTGTCTACATCTCTGAACTGGCCAGATGCTTTGCCCTTGGTGTTGATGAGTTTGAAAACTATCCCAGACAGAAGAACTGGACAGTCCCCACACAAGATCATAATGGGGAAGGCTATGAGACAGCCTACAGTCCCAGCAAATCAGCTAGTGAATACAACTGATGATTTGGCACTCGATTACTTTAAAGGATTGGCTGATGTGCTCCGTTCTGTGTTTCATCAGGTTGGGGAAGGTGCCAATTCATCACAACAGGAGCAGTGCCATGACCTGTGTCCCTGAGACTGGGTACTGGGTAATAGTCAAGGAACATGTGCACAAAACGTGTTTGGAGCCTTTCTGACTTGGGGCCTATTAAGTAATTCTTGTTAGCACAACTGCTGTCAAATGCGGTGGTCTGTCTAACTGGGTGCACACTGCCACCCACACTCACTGAGTCCCATGTCCCATAGAAAATGCGGTACCTGCAGTGGATTTGTCGGTGGTCACAGTGAGACATCCAACTCAGGTCAGTCACAGAGTAGAGGGGGCGTCAGCTACTGGGTCTCAAAGCACTGGTTCAAATGAGGGTCAGAGAGAGTCAGTCCCTGTAAGAAACGAGGGTGATGTGGAGAGGGACCTGACTAAGCGAAGTAATGACTATGCTGTTGTGAAAAGTGCCAGTGAAAAGCGAGTGATAAGTGGAGAGCATTGGCCCAGAATAACTGGCAGATTGAAGCAATTCTTCATGGAAGTCAAAGTACCCCCAACTGTAATCGAAGTTTCAAGTAAACCTGAACAAAGTGACACTGACGATGATGAGACTACATTGAGAAAATAGAAAAGCGCTAAAATACCAAGTTGGAGATGTGCTGCATCTGAGTGGACTTATTTAGCAGCAGCAAATAACTGGGAGAGAGCATATCAAGTTTTAAGTTTCAAGAATCTGAACTCACAAAAACCACCTTGAGGAACTGTTACGATAAGAGACAATTTTAGAAAGCAGAAAAATAAAAGTAAATGGCTTATGAGTAACTGAAGAGACAACATGCACCGGATTATGCCAAACCTTGAAACTTTTGAACTGTGACAGTGGGAGAAGCAAGGAAAAATTTGTTTCCCAAGCTTAAATATATACTTACTGCAAAATCCTACGTATAAGGCATTCCCAAAACTCAACAAAAAATATGAGTTCCTTTGCTAGAGAGATGAGAGATCCAAACTCGGTATCATTAAAACGTAAACGTATACATGCTTGCTTTTTAGACGTTTTTTCCATAATTCTCATATTGTTGCGTATTTTTCTAAACCTCCCTAATCATGTCTGTGTGAAGCATGACATTAACCCTACCTCTATTACTAAACCATTAGAAGAAAAGAATAATGAAATTGTAATTCACAATCTAACTGATAAATCTTTGCACCATGATCAATCTATTAATGACTTTTCTTTACATGTCTTTACTAAACTTCTCTATGAGTATGTGGACACTGTGGATGCTAGAGATTGTTATGTATGCATGCAAATACATGCCTCAATGTCAGAGGGAGTGACCTACCATCACTTACTTCCTACTTATGGCATTTCTAGTTTAATTTCTACATTTGCAGGGACACTTCAAGTACAAATTCTTTGCCAACTACTGCTATACAGTTTGCGCCCTGCACTTCCTGGAGTTATGCATTTTTTCAAGTACAGTCAGTCAAAGTATGCTTTATTCGAATATTATTCATAAAAGCAAAAAACATTTTACAATAACAATTTCATACATGGTTAAAAAGGAATTAAATTAAGATCGATAGATACAAAGCATACACATATCTTATACATGACCCTATAACATGTTTTTATTAGGCGGTAAAGAGTTAATAAGTAGTTTTAAAAAACATAAAACATAAGAGAGAATAATCAAAGGACTAGCAGTCTCTCCTAAGTCATGAGAGTAGTCAAACGACTAGCAATCTCTGTCTGATTGTCCACGCCCAGCCTAGATATTTTGCAGTGGCTACTGTAATCCATGGCAAAGTATTGGTACGTATTATACGCAGGGCCACTATGCCACTGGTTGTTCCTAGATTTTTACACATCAGAGACAACCAGTTACGCCTTTGGACCGCGTAAGACTTGCAGACAAATAAAAAGTGTCCAATAGTTTCCTTGTCTGTACCACATACAGGACATCCATCACACGAACCCCCTTCCCACTTAGATGTCAAAGATTTGAGGGGAAGAGCACCTACTCTCAGTTGGAAAAGGAACTTTCTTTCCAAGGGCCTTGTTATGATATCCCAATATGGTTCCTGACAAGGATACATCTTAACCTCCATAAAGTCTGCAGTCATGGAACCAGCACTCAAGCTGTTCCAGTTCCGTCTAGCAACCGACTCCCAATAAATGTTCTTTAAGGTGCTTTTAGATGGAAAGCTGGCTCTCGCCGGGTCGTCCCAAAGTGAGCGCAAACCAAGTTTAAACAGAGATGTTCTAAGTGCCTTTAACCATTCTATTTTATGGAAAGCATCAGACCTTATGATATCTAAAAAACCATCTACATAGTGAGAAAGGACAGGAGTTGTCCATATCCTGCGCCAATACAAAATAGGGCGCAGTTGTACCAAATCTGAGATTGCTTTTCTGCCCAGGTCGTATTTAAGGGGCAACAATGGGGTACTTTTAGGAAGACCTGTTATTGCCCTTAAAAATTTATTTTCTGAGGATTGAAGAGCAGCAACCTTCTCAAAGCCCCAGAGCTCAGCACCATATAAGGCGGAGCCTAGAGCTTTGGCTTCATACACCTGTAGAACCGGTTTTATAGGTTTGGTCAATGATTTTCTATGCTCTGAGGAAATAGCGCCTGCCAGTTGCCTATGCCTGAGTGTAGCAATATCAGTGTGATGCCGCCAATTCTGCTCGCTAGAGATATGCATGCCCAAGTACGTGAAGGTGTTCACTACTTCTAGCGGGCGATCATTCAAAATAATTTTTGATTTAAAGCTAAAGTGAGGATTGAATATCATTAGCTTTGTTTTGGCAGTGTTAATTTCTAATCCATACTCCCTACAGAATTGGTCAAAGATAGATAAGGCACGCTGGAGTCCACTCGGGGTTTTAGATAGGATGAGCGTGTCATCAGCAAACATTAAAATGGGGATTTTAATCCCAGCTAAGAAAGGAGCGTCCACTTGAGCAGAGGTCATGCGGGCAACAACATCATTAATATATAGGGTGAAAAGAACAGGAGCCATCGAGCATCCCTGCCGCACTCCCCTTTCAACAGGGAAGTCCGTGGTTACCGAACCGAGTCCTCCCCACTGGATTCTGGCATAATTAGATTCATGCAACCTCATAATCAAAGACAGTAAATCGCTAGGAAGGCCCTGCTTGTTTAGAACAATCCAAAGCTTGGAACGGGGAACAAGGTCAAAAGCGGCCCGTAGATCGACAAACGCCGCATACAAGCTGCCTTTGCCCAGCATCACCGTCTTCCATTGTATTAGGGTAAAGCGGAATGCCTGGTCCACCGTACTTGTGGACCGTCGAAAGCCAGCCTGGAATGGTGAGAGAGCATTGGTCTCATCCACCCATTCCAGGAGCCTATTGACGATCACACGTCCCACGACCTTTTGAATGGTATCAATAAGACTTATTGGCCTATAGTTGCCTGGCAGGGATCGATCGCCTTTCTTGAAAATAAGAATAATAACTGCACCCTGCCAGGATTTTGGGACCGCAGCACCCAAAGCAATAGCATTAATGAGGAGATGAATATACTGGCACCAACGGTCCTTATCATTTACAAATAAATCTGCTGGGACACCATCAAGACCAGGCGCACGACCACAGGCAACCGTGTTCAGGGCCGACATGATTTCAGCTATGCCGAAGAGGTTCACTTTGGGAAGGTCTAACCTAAGCTCCTGAGCCATGCTATCATTATTTGGGGCAGCATACTGATTTTTAAATTTTTTTATCCATTCCTCTTCAGGCACATTGTTATTTGGGGACCCAGGAGAACCAGTTTTACCCCATCTAACAATATGCCAAAATAACCGGGAGTCCCTACTATCACTGGCTGCCTTTAGCTCAGCCCAGTGATGTTCATCCCAATCTTTTTTAGCCTTAGATATACCTATTTTATAATTCTTTCTAGCGGCTTGAATTAGAATAGATTGCCCCCCCTTGATAGCTTCACCCAGGGTTAATCGTGATTTTCTGCATTGTTCGTTATACCAATTGGCTGGCTTAGGAGCTCTATTATCTTTATTTTTTACAGGTTTGAAGAAATACTCCTTGATTTTACAAAAGAGAGAATTGTGTAATCCTTCAACCTCACCTAAGCCAGTCCCAAGTGAATTAAGGAGCTTTATATCCGATATTGCAGTGTCCACCCGAGAATTAATCTCGGCAATGACCTGGTGGTTAATAGCTACCTTTTCCCACCTTAATCTCTGCATGTCATTTGTGGGGACGACCCGGGGAGGAGCAGTCACAGAGAGGCAAGACGATAAAGTGGTATAAAGCCACCATTTATGAGTAGCACACAGGGGATTGTGATCACTCTCGATCCTCTTTACAACCTCCATGTCACAGATCAAAGGCCATAATTTTAGACTACAAATCACATAATCAATTCTAGTGTTATGCCGGCCATTGTCAAATGTGCTTGACCCATTCCTGTCGCCATTGGTCCTACCATTTAGAGCTCTGAGGCCCTTTTCGTAGCATAAAGTGTTTAGGGCTATAATATCTGCCGTCCATCGCAAGACTGGTGGGAGCTCTAATTTAGGAACACCCCATTGTCGATCCTCCTCATCATCAAATAAGTCATCGTTGTTCAATAGGGGTTCGAATGTTCTATTAAAGTCACCCGCAATAATGATATTGTTGTTTGGAGAATTAATATCGAGTAGACTCCTTAAAGCACCTAAAATATCAGACCTTCTCCCCTTATTGCTCCGGACATAAACGTTGTAAATATCCAATATACCTGATTTATCTGTTACCAGTCTGATCAATTGAATATCTTGATTCTTAGTGTCAATAACTTTAATAACCAGCCTAAGACACTGGCGAACCCATATTGTTAATCCTCCCATGGGTCTGCCCCTAGGGCCCTTAGAAGCCGGCACAGAGTAGTTCAAAAATCCCTGAACAAAACAAGGTTCGCATGACCAAGTCTCCTGAAAAATACAAAGGTCATGATTGTTAACAAAACCAATCCAATCTGCTGATTCCAGTTTGGAATTCAGGCCAGCAATGTTCCAGGACAAAAAAACTCCCCCTGGTTCCCTGTGCATTATTGGGGCGGGTAGCGGTTAATAGAGTATCATAGGTTTGTTTAGGACAAGTATCTATAATTACTTCCTTTTCGTGATTTACTGTCATATTGCTAAGAGAAAAGGGATCAAACAGTGACTCAGCAGCGCTCGCTGACATGACCTGATTGTTATCAAGTCAATCTACCTCTTCGAGATTGGCTAACACCTCAAAACGATTTCTCATCGGGATCGGAACATTTGGTTGAACACTTGTTGAGGTCCCAGGATTGGAGGTAGAAACTAACCTGGGTCTAGGAAAACAATAAGTTAGTTCCCAAGTACTGATGGCGGACCTCCTAGGATCAATATGCCAGTTTAAGATGTAATTGACAGCCCTGGGGTCCCTAAAATTAACCAAAATAATATCTCCAATTATGTTTTTCGGTGTATTGCCCAACCATGGTAAACGCCTGACATGTAAAATTTCTCCATTGATGTACGAGGGAAGGGGACGATTTTGTCCTAACCAATGAATAACCTTATTTTTTAATTGGGAATATCGCTCTATAACCTCGCCTTTCAAAATAGGGACACCAGCAAGCACCACTACAAGAGGGACAGCTTCTGGTGGGATATTGACAAAAAGAGATTCATGCAACTTAGCCATTGGAGCCGAACATCGACTCTTTCTGTCAGAATTGACAACCCCAGGAAGTGGAGTAATCCCTCCCCGACATAAGATGTCATTTTTTAGCTGGGTTGGCATAGAAATAGTGGTTCTTCCTGCGCAATTATTCGTTGGGTTAATCGCACTACTCTCACCCTGTCTTACTGTCTGATGTAAAGGTAGAGTAGGAAATGATACCGTAGGAACAGACACAGTAGAAGACTGCACTGTTGACTTTGCAGGACTCGGGGATATGACTCTTTTGCTACCCATTAGAGATTCTACTTTCGCCAGCCTTTTTTCAATGATTTTTAGGCTGTCGACAGTGGGTAGTAGATGAGTTTTAAACAGTTTGTCTATATTGCCCATTAATTCCGCTATTGTAATGTCATTTATAGAGCAGGATACCGAGGTACCAGGAGGGGGCATGTCATTGGGATCATGAATGGGACCAGTACCAGTATGAGCCAGATTGGGTTTGTTACAGGATTTATAATTCCCTTTATTTTTGCGAACTTCTAGATCCAACTTTCTCCTTTTCTTAGGTAACGGGCCTGCTAATTTAGGTGCCCCTGGGGAAATAGTAGTTTGAGACGGGGGTGCCACTGTTTGTAAGTCATTCAATACAGCTGGTTGACAGGTTACCTCAATAGGACAAGATATGATAGTAGAAGACAGGTCTTTACATGGTTCATACATGGTTGGATTACCAGGGGGTGGCGACATAATGATAGTGTCCGAACAGGATATAGTGTCATGGTAAGAAAGGGCACTATTATCGGATAGAATAACTTCATGGGGCACGTTTGGAGTATGAGACAAGCGTTTTATATGCTCTATGGAGCTACGACGTCTCGCTCTTAGTTCGGCTAGAGTAGTTTCTTTATCAGCCCCAGAATTAACTTTCCAAACATAACCATCAAGAGTTCCCTTATTAGAATTACTAGTCATGATGATATAACTATTAATACACAACCCCCCTGAGGTACAAATCTAACAGTGACAAAGCAAAACACACGAAGCCTACTTGAACCAATGCAGCCACAGGTAGTAGCTACCGCACAATCACTACAATACCGCCAAGAGTCCAGAGTCAAGAGGGTAGGCCCAGCCCAACCTCCTTCGGCTCCTGAGGGCTACAGAGGGCCCGCCCTTTGCCCGGGCTTAGCCCGGCGCTGCCCGCGCGCGGTCCCGCGACGCGGGTATCCCGGCGATCCTTTATGCGCCTCCCTGGCGCCAAACCGGCGTCGGCGTGTCCTCAGCCGCTGGGGATTGTGGGGATTGTAGTTTCGTCCCCGCTCCGTGGCCGCAGGTGGTGGTAGCGGCGGCAGGGGACGAGAGAGCAGCAACAGGGAAGAGACCCGCTGGCCAAAGTGGTTTGAAATGCCTCAAAGGAGCAGTCCGCAACGCTACTCAAGTATAACTGCCGGACTTTAAGTACCAGAATGCAAAGAAACAAACAACACTGGGTGACCCAATCACACCTAACTATGTAGGGTTTCAATCCGGTGACTTTATTTACAATGCTGTCTTCAAATGCGCTGTGGTCCGTACCTCACCATCTGTGTAGATTCACATCAAAATTGCGAGATCTACAAGCACATTCACTTCTTTTTTTTAATTTTCTTTTTACCGGGCTTTAGCTGTACATTCCCATAAACATCTAGTAAATCAATTGAGCTGCACACTACAAGCTGCCCCTAGGACACAGTCTTGGACCAGCACATTGGCTGCTCTTAACTGGATGGACTCGTCATGTCTGGCCGAAGTGAAGGGCTCAGTTGGGCTCTACTGACGAGGTCATACATGGGTCAAAATTCACCCCTGGGATAGTGACATGGCTCGCACCTGCACAGTTAAACTGAACTGCACAGGTATGAGCCAGTCATAGCACAGCATGAGTGGCATCGCCCATGCCACAGAATATAATGCCTAGGCCTTGGTGAGCAGAGGTAGGCCGCCATGCAGTGGAAGAAGCAGCAACATGCTTACATGAAGGCCTACTTCTTTTTGTTTGTTTTGAAGAGCTATACCAGCAGACCCAAGCTCGTAGGAGGGGCCATCAGAATAAGGGCCTAATTAAGAGTTTGGTTGACCAACAGACCGCCAAACCCGTGGTGGAGGTGCGGCCACCGCTGCACCGATGGTCGTTTACCGAGTTTGACAATTGGACCACCACAGGACTGCTGCAGCCACCAGGGATCCGTGATTCTGTAGCAGTATTGCAGCAGTCAGAGGCTTCAATATTCTGGTGGTGCCATTGCGACACCACCAAGCATATTACGGGTTGCCTCACTGCAACCCTATCCATGGCAGTGAGCCCGTCATGGGAAGGGTGGCATTGAGGGATCTCAGGGGGCCCTTATAGGGCCTCATGTCACCACTGTGCAGGGGTGTGCATGCAGGGTGGCACATGTGGTGCCCCTGCGTGTTTACACCCCCAGTTCCTGCACAGGAAGAAATGCACAACATGGTGCATTTCTTCCTGTGCAGGAACTTGCTGTGGCGCTTCCACGGTGCTGTCTTTCTATGGTTCTCTTTTGAGCCTTGGAAACGCATGACCATGGGACCGCCCACCAGAATTAAACTCGTAATCTGGCGGGCAGTCTGACTACAGGTTTGGCGGTCTCACAGTGGGGTGCTGGCACGGCAGTCCGCTGCGAGACTGCCAAACTTGCAATCAGGCCAAGCCCTAAGCATTCATCCCCCAAAATATGTCCTGGTAGGACCCACCAGTAAATCACTGGCACAAATTGACCACTTATTTTAAGGCCCTTGCACCAAGCAATAAATTAAGACATAGGTTTGTCTCCCCAGACCATGGTGCTTCATTTCCAGAACTCTGAGCCAATTCCCATTTCAGTTGCAGGTTGTTGATGCAATGTTTGTTGATTATCACAGTGTTTCTCTTTCTTTCAACTTGTTCATTATGAATAGGATTGTGAAATTTAAACATTTACCAATGTGATAATAGCTCAGTTTTAGAGGGAGGACTGATCCTCCAATTTATCCTGCAGTGTTCCCAATTGCACAGTAATAATAGCTATTAAACATTTTATGAACTTTGAAACATTCAATAATTATAGAACATTGGTATTGCAATGTGCTTCTCATTTTCTGGAGCACTCTGACTTTTGCGAATATCTAGTGATTGCAAGTGACGCATAATATTTATGGCAAAGGGCCCTAGTTTTACCACAGAATTGTGTTGCATAACCTTTTTGATTGTGTATTATGAATTTTGATTGTGTTTTCTTACAATTTGAGTTATCCTTTTACTGTATGAACAAGTACATAGTGCAAAATTCCCATTATTATGCATTTGCAAAACTAACAGCTTTGGCTGGTTCACACCTCTATCGCAACAGTGTTTTTTTCTAAACTAGATCCAACCCCACACCACCTCCTTTGTGCTAGGACATGACTGCTCATTCACGTCTACCCAGAGAGTCAAAAAGTTTGAGAGGCCTATTTTCCAATCTCAGAGTGAGTACCCAGTGCCATGGTTATTGGGGAATATATGCACCTTGAAACCAATCTTTGTGACTTCCTAACTCACCTGGGTCAATACAGACAAGCCCTATCACTTGTAGCAGTAATGGTACTTAAACACGTCTCCATTTTTCCTGATGTTCGAAAAATCTGTCTTTTTTCTGGTCCTCCTCTTACATGTCTCCAACCTTAGCCAATTCTGCACCCTCAAAAAGCCACTCTATTGCAATCCGTTCACCAATCTTAAGATTCCTTGGATGATGTTGCTAACTTCTTACTCAATGTCCCACCACTTTTTATATCTTATTTAAGTAAACTGCCACTGTGTTTATAAGCATTTTGTAACGATTTGCAGTATTTGCATGTTTAGCGTAAGTGTTGTTTTATCTTTGTTATTCTTAGTTTTTATGCCGTCCAAAGTAGGTAAACAGATGAGGAGAGAGTATGAAAATAGGCAGCTTAGTTGACTCAGACTAAAGGATATATAGTATATTCGAGAAGTAAGGAGCACAAATGAATTAGGCTGTCCAGACAACAGAAACCTTACCATCTTGATGTATCATATATGGACTGGAACCATAGACCTATACTGTACATTCAGATATCCACACAAGACCATCAACCCACTCGGATAGCTCAATTAATTGTAATTGCTTACATATGACATGCACATAGTTCACTAATATATTGAGATAACTTTTGGGTTTCAATCTAAAAGCTGACTCAGTATACTAGCGCATGACCTCTGTGTGTGTTATGTGTTAATACATTTTTCAAGCGCACATATACCCAGGGGTGTATTGGTGCTGACTCAGCATAACAAAGAAAGGAGCAAGTAGGATTAGTACTTGGTAAAAAGCCAGGTTTTCTGCAGTTTTCTGAAATTTAATAAGGAGGGAGCGGCTCTGATGTTAAAAGGTAAGACATTCCAGAGTTTAGAGGCTTCTGAGACAAAGCAACTACCACCCCATGTAAGTTTTTTGAATCTGGGATGGGTGACCATCAGAGAGCCTTGTTTAAGATGATGAGGGCCGAATTTGTTGAGAGCTTTTTAGGTAATACAGAGTGCTTTAAATATAATCTCCTTATATAATCTCCTTTTTTGTTGGTTCTTCTTCACTACAGTCATAGATTCTCCAGTGTAGGAATGTTTTGAACCATGTGGTGGTGATGTCATATTAAAAGTATCCCTTTCAGGTGAAATGCCAGGAATGTCCTCACAGCAATCAGAGGGGCTGCATTTCTTTATCAACATTTAGATCTAGTGTGGTAGGTTTTCCAGATAAAACTCTTCCTCATGTTGCTCAGGAAAAGACAAGGACGAATAGTACCAGGTGTAATTGGGTAAGTGAACAGCACATTCCCTTCCCTAGAAATGTTATGCAAGCTCAAATATGTTATAGCAGCACTGGTCACAGAGGGGTGCCCAAGTCACTCAATGTAAAAACACAAGCGTATACCCCTGCTCTATACAATACATCCAGCCATATTGTTTTATTACGGTTATTTATTGCAGACAGTGTTAAGAAACACCTTCTCCTACTTGCTTGAAACCTTCTAGAAGATCTTAACCTGGGTTTACTGCCATCCTTCAGCAGTTTTGGTGCCACTTTGAAGTGAAGATGTGAGGGGGCATGAAGGACAATGGGCAGACTTGCATCACATTACAGCCATCCCTCGTGAGAACCCCCATGTGTTCTGACTCAAACCCCACCCCACACACTGTGCTCCTCTATGTTAGGTCCTTGTCCTCCCCAGCAATGTCCTTTTCCCACACTTCCCAATACACCATCACCATTGCTCAAGGCCATACCCTACTCTGCGTCCTCTGCCCTGTTCATGCCTCTTAATGCATGCAATAACCATTTCCCAGCTGCAAGATGTTTTTCACTTTATGGTCAGAGGTAACAGCTGAGAAATTCACTGCAAAAAAACAAAAGCTACAGGGACGTTATAGTTAGGCTCAGGTTTCACTCATACAGAACCAGTGAAATTCAGCAGTTATAGTTAGCTAAGCAAACTATAACTCCCACCCCCACAATGCACTGCTTATGACCTCACATATTACATCACTCATGACATTGTCATTGACATCATTGATGACATCACTGATGACATCTCAAACGACATCACTGGTGACATCATCCAGTAACTATGACTGTCTTTAAACAGTTTATGAATGTTAAATATATATACCAAGGTGTATTGGTGAATCAGTAATTGTATGAGTGCCTGTATGAATGATTTAGTGGATGAGCCATATTTCCAGGCTGACCTAACCCCAAGGGGGCAGAAACCTTCTAGACACCAGGGATATGTTATTTGTCATATGAAGGAGTGGTCCATTAGGCAAGGGCGCTCCTTTCTTTTTTGGGAGCATTATTTTGGCCATTTCTGCAGATCAGCAATATTTTTAGGCCATTTTGTCCCCAAGGGGGCAGAAACCGACTAGACACCAGGGTTTGAATTCATTAATATGTTGGGCAGCGGCCCCTCGGCAAGGGTTGCTCTCCATTATGGGGGCAATATGTTGGCCCCCTGGGGGCAGATTAGCCTTAATTTTAGACCTATCTTCCCCCAAGGGAGGCAGAAAGCCACTAGACACCAGGGAAATTTTATTTGTGTGTGTGTGTGTGTGTGTGTGTGAAGTGGAGCTTGGCTGATGGTCTCTGTGTAGTGGTGTTTGGCTGGTAGTGTGTATGCACTGGCACATGGCTGGCAGTGTGTGTGGACTAGTGCTTGGCTGACGGTGCATGTGGACTGGCGCTTAACTGGTGGTGCATGTGGACTGGCTGGCGGTGCATGTGAACATGCACTTGGCTGGTGGTACATGTGGAATAGTGCTTGCCTGGTGGTGCGTGTGGACTGGAGTATGGCTGACGGTGTGTGTAGAATGGTGCTTGGCTGCGGGGATGTGTAGGTTGGTGATTGCCTGGTGGGCAGTGTATGTAGACTGGTGCTTGGCTGACGGTGTGCATGGACTAGCGGTGTTTTGGTGGCTGGCAGCCAGTATGTGTATGGTCTTGCTTGAGATGTGTTTGACAGTTGTCGGATGTTTGAGTGCTTGGCAGTGAGATTGGTGTGCTAGTACTGTTGGCGTATGAGTGTGAGGGGCCCTTGAATGTTTGTAAATGTAAGTGTTGTATTGTGTTGGGCCCACAGCTGGCATTGTAAATGTTTTTCTGTATCTGATGCATGAAAGGCGGGTGAATGGACTATAAAGTGATTAGTGCCTTGATATGGCTTTGCAGCTCACAAGCTGTAAGTCAGTGGTTCTTCGATCTAATGTTAAAATCATTAACAATGACTTTTGTGGATTGTATTTTGTAAAGTCATTGGTGAATAAAGATTTTTTTATGATCCATTTACTTACTCATGTGCCAAATCCAACCCCAATGCATGGGATTGACTAGTGGAAAGGTGTGCAGTATGTTTTGGTGGTTTATTTGTGTTCTTTTTAGTGTCAGTGCATACCAAGGAAATAATATGTGATATGTTTTGTGTGAATCCCACAAGGTTTACTTACCCAGAAGCCCTTGTAAATTTGGTTCATTTAAAAAAACACATTGTTTCCTCACATTTCTGTCTGGGAATTGTGTGGTATCACTGAGCTAGGACAAATTTCCTACCACCCAGCGTTCCCCCAGGTTTCCTGATAAAAATACTATTTCACTTGTGTGGGTGGGCCAAGTGCCCATGACAGGAAGGGTCCAAGACATATGTAGAGGCAGCAAAATTATTGGTCACAAAACAACCTTGTTTTGAAATGGGGTCACCTGTGTTTTTGGTACCGGGCTCAGCAGCTATCTAAGGAATTCTACAAAACCCAGACATTTCGAGAAACTAGACATCTGGGAGAGTCAATGGAGGTGTGGCTTACGTGGATACCCAAATTGTTCTTACCCAGAATCCCCCTGCAAACCTCAAATTTAGCTAAAAAATCATGTTTTTCTCACATTTCTGTAAGGCAAAGTTGTCGGATCAGCACGCTGGCACTAATATCCTACCACCCAGCAATTCCCCAGGTTTCTTGCTAAAAGTGCTACCTCACACGTGTGGGTGGCCCAAGTGCCTACTACAGGGAGGGGCCCAAAACGTATTGTGGAGGCATCGAAATTATCGATCACAAAATGGCCTGGTTTTGCAAGGGGGCACCTGCCTTTTTGGTCCTGGGCTTGGCGGCCATCTAGATAAACCTACCATACCCAGACATTTCTGAAAACTAGACACCCGGGGGAGTCTAGGAAAGTATGGCTTGTGCGGATCCCCCAATGTTTTCTTACCCAGAATCCCCTGCAAACCTCAAATTTAGCTTTAAAAAAATCACATTTTGTTGTATGCCCAGGTTAGGCCCATGTAGCAAAGTGGCTCATTTCGTACATTGTCCTGTTTTTCACATTGACATTTCTGCTGTGACCTTTTGCTCATATTTCCGTGCATGGCAATGTTGGATTAGTTTCCCTGAAGCTACTTTGTTTACACATCTAGCTTCACACAACATTATCATGATGCTTCGAACATGTTGTACAAGGCCCTTCTACGTACCATATACAAAAGGCGTTCTATCTTCAAACATGGGGTGACAGGGCTATCTACATATCCAAAACATAACTAATCTATACGCACATCACAAGACTGCTTTCTATTATAAATAAGTAGAGGAGGCACTTCAGCTGACACCGAGGGTCCATGCATGCTGAGACTTCACCACGCAGCGGTCTGACGTCTCCGTAAGGGGTGTAGAGTTCATGACTAAGACAAGGTCCTACATTCTCTCCCGCCAGGTAATGGGGTTGAATTGTCCCTTGGGGGGATTCTTGGCTTTACACCCACACATACTCTAGGTACACTTAGAGTAGGGTTTTGCATAGTAGGAGTACGCCAGATTTGTGTCTTGTTTATATACCTGCATATATACACTGTTTTAGCACTATGGTAGAACTTTATCTACTATTTACGCTTTTGGTGCTTGTAATCACTTTTATGTGCATCTGTCTACAGATTATTTCAGCACATGTATTCTACACAAGAAGTATATAAGTATATTGAAAATGCCCCACTATGTATTCTGTATTTTTCTTTAAGCACAAGTGAATGATCTAAAGGTTCTGATCTGTTTCCACGATCCCTGAAGTATCAGGGTTGTCATGTTTAGTCGTTGCCAGAATCTATTCCCTCCTTGGTACGGTTAGAGGGGCTTATGATGACACTGTGAGCTAGCTGACCTCTTGTCCAAAATATCATGTGGGGGTGCCTGGAATCAGTCTAGGCACCTCACCCAAAGTTTATGTAGTCTAACAAACGTGCAGATCTTATGGACTGGTAGGAGCTACACAACATGGCGCTCAACATTGGTTGGGTTCTTATTTAAAAGTTGTTAGACTTAGCTTTTTCACAGGGTTTACCCACAGACCTTTTGCCTTTTGGACTGCTATTCAGTACTAAAGTGCATATGCTCTCTGTGTAAATTGTTATTATGAATTTGTGTTCCCATAATTGGCTTATTTGATGTACTACTAAGTCCCTAGTACAGTGCACTGTGTGTGCCATGACATATAAATCAAATGCTGCTAGTGGGCCTGCAGCACTTATTGTGCCACCCCCACGAGCAGCCTTTCAAAGGGTTCTCAGATCTGCCACTGCCAGGCCATAACCTTCCCTTTTATTACATTTGAGTCACCCCTAAGGTAGGCACAATGTACCCCTGTGGGCAGGGTGCAATGTATATGAAAGGTAGGACATGTTCTTAGGTGTGTGAGATGTCCTGATAGTGAAATACAGTGTATTTCATTTTTCACTTTTGAAAGGCTAACTGTCCCATAGGATAGAATGGGGAATACTTTGTAACATTTTACGAGTATCTCTTCCTATTGGGACCAGATGGAGAATTAGAGTTTAGTATGCATGAACGCAGAATGTAGAAATGCACCTTTTAGGAAAGATACATTTATGTTCTGTGTTTAAAAATACTTTCTAAAAGCAGGCATTTTCTTGCTGTGTACCTCTGCTGGGTTGTGGATTGACTGTCTAGCTTTGCAGTGACAGGAGTTGAGGATGTGCATCCTCTTCAGATAGCCATTGGGGGGGTCGAGGTGTGTCCTGCCTTTCCTGGATGAGTCAGAGCTGGGCTGAATAAACCTGGCCCGCATTTAGAATAGTGGGAGGAGATTCCCTTGCACCTAAATGGGCCTGGTCTGCCTTGGACAATGCTGTCCCCACCTCTTGCCGGGAAGCTGGGCCAGAGAGGACCAAACTGGTTTGGACTGGGCAAAGACACTCTCTGCCCAAGAGAACAAAGAGAAATGCAGTATAAATATTGGGGCCCGACCCCAGAACGTTAGAACTCCCTTGGATTAAGGACCCTGCCAAGAAGAAGAGTTGGAAGAACTGCCAGGAGGAGCACTGCCCCGTTGATGTGTTGTTGCTTTGTTGGGGTGGCCTGCACTTGCTGCTGGACTGAACTTTCTTCACTTGTTGCTGAGTATCTCCAAGGGCTTGAAAACAGCAAAGACTTCACTTGCCTCTGGGTACAGTCACTGGAACCATGGATTTCAGTTGCCACAGAAGGGGAAATCATATGACACCGCTGAGGGCTCCGTGTCCTGAAGACACCGCAGAGGGCACCGCCACTCTGTGCACCACAACCCTGGTTTCATGATGACAACGAATGCTGCCATCACCGAGCTATTGCTTGCACTGCTAACTGTGGGCACCGCACTCCGAACTGCCTTACTTCACTCTGTCATACTGGTCTCATCAACTATGTCACTGCCCGCCTACCTCAAAACCTGTGACCACACCGTGGATTGGGGCACCACTCGTAAGTCACACGATGCAACGCACCCTCCGACACCGCAGTCTGGGCTGACACCAGCTCCCATCAACCGGCACTGTTGCTTGCACCGTGACCTGTCAGCACTGCAACGAGAACTGCCTCACTCTGCACCGCAGCCGTGATATCACCAATACTGCTAGACAACCGTCACCGAGCCATTGCCTGCACCGCGACTTGAGGGCACCACACGCTGCACCGCAATGCTTCATATCGCAACCATGACAGTTGTCACAACTGGCCCGCACTGACATGGTAGGCCTAAACCAAAGATACTGTTTATGAGCCTGCTGACACTAACGCTGATCCGCACCGACACGGTTAAAAAACAAGTGTTGGATTCTGTTGTTTTCAGCACCACGGTAGCCCTGGACAGAGATTAGGCCTGGGCTAAAATTCCGTTCCACTCACGGAAATTGCAATAATTTGACATTTTCGCGTTCCGCGGAAAGCGCGAAAATGTCAAAATGTCCGCAAACCGCATCTTACCGGTAATTTTTTTCTTGCTCGCACTGTAAAAAAATACATTCTCGCGTGTGCGTGATCGCCTTACCTGACTCCCCGCATTCGCCGACAAGTTTTCCCGATACGGTCGCGTTCTCCACGAGATGTTGGATTGTTGGTAGCCATTTGGGCTGTCTCGCGACCGTGTCTTTCTTCTCGCGATCATGCACCGCGAGAGTATGAGAAGATTGAGATCTCGAACACGTCATTCTCCACCGCGAGCGAGAGTGTGAGGACGCGGGCACGTCATATCGAACGTGAAAAGGAGAAAGAGACCCTGAACACATCATATCCAATGCAACAGGTAGCGAGAGAATGCGATCAAGTCATTTTGGACACGCCATTGACATCCGGCTGAAGTAATGTGAAGTTCGAGAACTCGAACATGTAAAATTTTCAATTTGGAGAAGAAGATAAGCTCTAGCAGCATGAAACCTTCTGCAAATGATGATTTGGATGAAAACAACTCCTCAGATTGACATTTGGCTGTCCTTTTTTGTGCAAGGAGTCCTTTTTTTAAAAGGTGGGGAGAGGGAGGAAGTGCCACAGAATCTCCAACTTCCTGTTCCTGTCCAGCAGGCTCCTCCCAGTGCTTTGTCCATCTCCTGCTCAATCTGCCTTTGGATTTTGAGCTGGAAAGATCACTCTTTTTGTCTGCTGCAATTGGATTTGAGGATTTTGTAATTGGATATTTTACAAGTAAGTGGTTGTTGTGTCTGTTTGATTGAGGGCATTGCAGTTGTTATAACTACAATTTATTTTGGTAACTATCATTCCTTTTTTTTTAAATGTTGTGGGTAGTAGTAGTCAGTTTTAGGCCCGGACTAGTCATGGCCTCATGGGTGTGTGCATGATGAAGCAACTGTTCCTTTGGTGTTTTTTTTAATGTATTTCATTTTCAAGCATCATTTAGGGCCTGGATGGCATTGGATTGAGTTGCGATATGTGTTTTTTTTGGGGTGGGCTTTCTGTTGTTGGGCCTGGCCTTGTGGCTGGTGGCCATTTAGAAGCCAAGGCCTGCAAGCTTGTCTGGCCTTGTCTGCCAACAGGCCTGCTTTCATCCAGTTGGATCAGAGCAGGTAGCCACAGCTTTATTAATCAAGTGTTTCTGTGTGGTCTGTTGAATTTAGCCATCATTTAGGGCATGTATGGCATTGGATTGAGTTGGCAAGTGTGTTTTTTTGGGGTGGGCTTTCTGATGTTGGTTGTCTTAAAGACATGCTTTTGTTGTGTGTGTCTGGTGTGTGTTGGTGTGCAATGCATGCACCCTGCAGACCTTTTTGGGCCCTGTGAATTTTCATATTTGCATTTTGTTGCATTAAAAAGGCAGAGCAGTGTGCTTTAGCATGCATCCTTTGCCTGGCTTTTATAGGCCTTTTGTCAGCTCCTGGTGTTTCCCAGGCCCCCTGCTTGTTTGTGATTTGATCGTGTCTCAGTGGCTGGTGGCCTTTTTTTGTGTTGGGAGTTATTAGTGTCCTGCTTTTGCCATATACGCCTGCACGGTTTTCCTATTGGCTTACTGCTTCCATCCATCCACCCCCTTTGCCAGCAGCAGCTCCATGGATGATGAGATGCTCAAATAATTTAATGGCAAATAGGGTCCACCCCACTTCTATTACATTTTTATTTTGGTGGTTCTTATTATCTTTCCTATCCTTCCTGAGAGTGTAGTGTGTGACTGTACACAGAAGTATAACATAGCCCTTGTTGTAAAAGAGTCAGAAATGGCTAGACTATATCTTTTGTTTGCACTAGTACAGTAGTAAGTAACTGAACCACAAGAACAAATGCAACATTTCACCGATGTTCTTCTCCTGGCTTATTTGCTTTTAGGTGCACAAAAAGCCAGAGGAGGAGGTGTCATCATCATCACCCGTTGTACTGCCAGCCAGACAGAAGTCCTGCTGCGCATCACATCCACGTGTGACCAGAACTTGTTGTGCATCTGCGTCCTGCCTGACATCTGAAGAAGATGGCCCCAAAGAAAGGTACCAGGTCCAATACCAAGAAAGTTGCCGGTGAGAAGAAGGAACAGAAAAATGAAGTGCCATTAACCACGACTGGTGTGCCGGCTAATGTTTTTTTTGGCACCAAAAAAGTTACGCCTGCAGCAGCGTTGTCCGGGAACCAAGCTGGGAGCAGCACCTCAGCACCAGCGGTCCAACCCCACCAACCTAGGCCCAAGGCCTTGAGTGTCACAGAGGTAGCCAGTCTACTAACGAGCAGCGATGTTGAAATGTCATTATCACAAAGTAGTACACAATCAACGCAGGCGGAAACTCAGCAGATAAGTGTGCAATCGGAACAAGAACAGCAGCAGCCGCAAAAAGAACAGCAGCAGCCGCAACCAGAACAGCAGCAGCCGCAACCAGAATAGCAGCAGCCGCGACAAGAACAGCAGCAGCCGCGACAAGAACAGCAGCAGCCGCGACAAGAACAGCAGCAGCCGCAACAAGAACAACAGCAGCTGCAACAAGAACAGCAGCAGCCGCAACAACAGCCCACCATAGTAGTTGTTGCTCCTGACGTAGGGGCATTTCAGGAAATCGATCTTCCTGCAGACAGTGGAGCAAACCACTGTTTCGGAAGATCTATTGTCTTCCAGACCACCAGCAAGGAAAAGGAGGCTTAGTCCATCATCTTCTTCTTCAAGCCCCGCTTCTGATGATCGTGATGCCACTTGGCAGCCACCCCACCAGCTCAGTCTGAGAGTGATGCACGCCACAAGACAATGCTTCTGAAATGGAAGGTCCCAGAAAAACTTATGGAGGTAGATGTAGAAGAGGGGGGTGATGTTGATGAAGACGAGCCAGTCATCACGTACATCACTCCCGCCCCATAGGGATTGGAGACCAACATTCTCACCCTATCCAGAAAGGCTGCTACTGAGTGGGATGTAGCACGGATATCACAAACACAGGTTACACCACCACTACCTCCAGCTGCCATATTTTCCAAGGCCCGGCAGGGACCTACATCCAGCTCAACCATCTCAGTAGGTAGTGGTAGTAAAAGTCACAGTGTAGCTGCACAGGGTCACATTCATAGCACACCCTCCAGTTCATCTGGTATTGAAAGTGGCACATCCAGCAGTGACAGAAAGTTCTCCTCCCCAGTTCGGGACTTCTTTTCTGTTAGCACAAAGGAGGAGAACATTGCTATATGCTCAATTTGTCGACAAGGTGTTCGGCGGGGTAAGCTTGGTACAAACTATGGTACCGGAGGCCAAGCAAGTCATCTCAGAATACACCACACTATCGTGTGGGAGAATCACCTACTTCAGTTAAAAGAAAGTAGAAAAACTCAACCCATTGAAGTTGGTCAGGAAGAATCAGGGGGCGATATTATTGCGGTGGAAGGTGAAGAAGAGGGAGGCATTTCTAGCCCTGTACCCAGTAGTGCAGTGGTACCGCCCACATCCTCCTCAGTAACATCTGAGTGGCACCGCAGTAAGAGCCATACTCAGAGTCAGGCTGAGACACCAAGGTGACCGAGTACCGCAATGAGACAAACTGCATCGTTGAGCCTAAGTGGGTTAATGAAAACGACAGCACCACAAAGGAAAGTAATCCAGCCTACCATTGAGAGCATGCTTAGGTTGGAGGGGCATTTCCAACGCAACCACCCAATAGCACGGTTGTACAATGCGAAACTGGCTAAAATGTTAGCGCTGGACCTTCTCCCTTTTTCATTTGTGGAAGGGGTGGGTTTCCTTGAATTTGTGTCAACCATCTGCCCTAAATGGAAGGTTCCCAGCCAGTCCTATTTCGCAAGAATTGCTGTTCCGGCACTACATCATGATGTGCTGGAATTGGTTGGACAAGCTTTGCAGCAGAGTTCTGTTCACAATATCCACCTGACAACAGACATGTGGACCAGTTGCCAAGCCACAGATTACATGTGCATCACTGTATACTGGGTCTCTTTTGTGGGGGTTAGAGATAAGCTATCTGAACGAGGTGCTGTTGACACAGCTGCGATTTTTAAAGGTACTCGGAAACATGCAACTGTAGCCATGTTCGCCATGGAGAAATCTCATACTGCTGTAAACATTTTGCAAGAGTTTCGCAGCAAGGTTTTTGAAAGGCAGCGCCCAAGAGGGCTTAGTATTGGTTTTGTTGCCACAGACAATGGCAGTAATGTACTTAAGGCCATGGATCTTGGTTCCTATTTCAGGGTTCCGTGTTTGGCGCACTGCATAAACATTACAGTTCAAGACTTTCTGAAAAAAGAACCCATAGTCAGCAACTTACTGTCCATCTGCCGAAGAATATGCACTCATTTCAGCCATTCTTTTAAAGCTCGGAAGCAGCTGAGGATCATTCAACGTGAATATAGGATGCCAGTCAAAGCACTCATCCAGGAGGTGGCAACACGTTGGAACTCAACGTATTACATGCTTGATCGTCTGTTTGAGCAGTACAGGCCACTCAATGAATATGTCTGGCAAAGAGGGGATGCTACTGTTAAACGTATGACTCTTCAGATGGAGCAATGGGGCCTGGTTAAATGCCAGACTGAGATGCTGCGTCCTTTTGAGGTCTTCACACGTGAAGTCAGCAAGGAGGACTGTACAATGGGCCAAGCTATCCCATTATTGCAAATGCTAGAGCATCAGCTGAAGAAGGTGTCTGAATCATACAAAGGTGTAGAGGACAAAAAGGGAGCCTATGACTTGGTGGAGAGCTTAGTCTGTCGCTTAGCTGAAAATACAAGGATAGGAAATAAAATGTTGTCACAAGAACATTACATTTGTGCCACAATTCTGGATCCACGGGGAAAAGTTGGACTGAAGACATTCTTTCCTTTTTCAGAGATTGATGTTGCCCGCTACAAAAATAGCTGAGGCAGCGAGTAAGTTGGAAAATGAACGGCTGCTAATTAAAAGCCCGCAAGATCAACCCACAAGAAGTACTGCAGCAGGGCATGCAGCATCAAGTGCAACTTCGGAGGCTGAGGGCAGTGCGTTAGGATCACAACACTCACCATCACTATCGACAACAGCAACAATAACTGGATCATTAGACCCAGTAGAATCGTTAGACGATTGGTATGTACAGTTAGGCATTAATAAGCACAGTGCTGATGCACAGAGAAAAGAGCCCGAAAGCTTACCAGCAGCACCCTGAACATTGAGCGGATGGTCCAGGCCTATCTGGACGACCCAACAGAGGTGTACATTGATCAAAACCCATTGCAGTATTGGTATAGGAAAAGGTCTGAATGGCCACTGCTCAGCAGGCTGGCGATAAGATATCTGGCTTGCCCTGTCGCAAGTGTCTCTTCCGAACGTGTTTTCAGTGCTGCTGGTTCCATTGTAACAGTGAGAAGGACCAGTCTCTCGCTCAAAAATGTGGAGAGGTTAACAATGATCAAAATGAATCAGCACTTCATGCCACCGAATTACACAATACATGAAGCAAGGTAGGAAGATGAGGACAGCGGCTCAGGTGACGGAAGTAGTGTGCCACATGATTACCTACTACTGGCTGAACCCCCAGAGTTTGAGGACGAGCCTGACAATTAGGCTTGCACTTACTGTCTTCCTCCCTTTTTTTCCCCTTTATTTGTGTGTCTGTCGTTCCGGTTACAAACGTGTGAATCACAACAAATCCATTACCACCGTCTTCTACTCTTCTTATTTAATATACAAATTTCAGGTGTCTGCAATTTGACAGTACAGTCCTCCGAATCCAGCTCCTCCCCTCCATCATACTGAATCTCCCGCCTAAATCCATTGCCCTCATGAATGATGATTGGATGATGGAAAATAGAAGAAAAAATAAAAACTTTCCTAGTCCTGCCAAAAGAAGTGGAGCATGAATCAGATGACTACTATAGCTATCCTCCTTTCAGAGCCGAGAGAGACTGCCCATTAACTGAAAATGAGATGGAACAGGTAATGATTGATGCCATGCATTGGACGCAGAGTCGCAGACTGAGTGATTTTGTTGTCGTTTGTTGTGCATGAAGTTATGTAATTGTGCACTAATTATCTTTCTACAGTACATACTAAACGTAACTCAAGGTGAATTTTCCCCTTCTTGCAAATAAGAAATGTGTACTTCTCCTGCAGCTTGATACATTGCTTTTAATTGAATACAGGAAGGGGACTCAATCTGCGCACTGAGTATGATTGACAACAGCACCGTCCATGATGATGATGGCAAAAAAGACAGCCCGTTAACTTAAGATGAGAAGGAACAGGTAATGACAATTAATGGCATGCATTGGACACCTGAGCGATTGGTGTTTGTGTTTTTGTTCTTTGTTTGTTGTGCACGAAGTGAAGTCAAAGTGTACTAGTAGTCTTACTGTACACACTAAAGGGTGACTCAAGTCAATAATATTTCTACTCTTGTTGTGTAGTAACAAAATTTTACTTCTACTGCAGGCCGATCTTCACAGTCAGTCAGTACAAGTATCGGAGATGATTGATGGAATAAAAACAAGTCAGGAGGACGTTTCATGAGTGGCATAAAAGCCTAAAGGTAAACACGTCAACAACAACCACAGCAGACCCAAATGTCTGTGTAGAAGTGGAGTCGAGTGTAGCAGTGGGATGACTGCGGTGCATTGATTTACTAACTTAAATTGTAAAATGCTATGTTTGGAATGGATATGTGCTTTGCCTTTGTCAAACTCTTTAAAAAAAAAAAAAAAGTACTCTAAACGGAGGATGTGCTAAGCAAAGTACCGTCAGGCCTGTCACTGTGGGCCTGCTCTCTCCTGTTGTTGTTAAAGGTCAATGCTGAAAACAGACTAGAGTAGAGGTGATGCTTACATGCTGCCTCGGAAAGTGTTCTTGTTGCACTACACCATAACTTGTGCATTTGTTTCAACTTTGTTTCTCAATATCCCCTTTGTTTTTCCATCTACAATTACAGGCCGGGCCGTGCCCTATACTTGGGAAAACATTACAATGCACACTTACCTTACCAATAAATCTACATTTTTTTCCAGCCGGGCAGTGGCAAGTGGCGTCACCCAAGATTGATGGACGAGAGGACCAAGAGGAATGCCGAGATGCAAATCCAGTCCACATTTTTTACCAGGATAACACAGTAACAGTATCAACTTTCATCTTCTTTTAAATAATTTGATTCATTTTTTTGTCTACAATCTTAACAACAGTGTGTTCTTCTTGTTGTTGTTATTATCATCATTAGGTTTGCTCTTTGTTTATAATTCATCCCTACCAATATTTAAAATTTCTATTTGCTATCTGTAAAAGTATTAAGGCCGGAACAACAGAACAAGAAGTGTATGTAATCCGGGTCTCCTTATCAATCATCATCATGCATGCATTTCCTTTTTCTCCCTTAACATATTGATATGGATATGGTAGTCTTCAAAGATTGTCGTTTGTTTGTCCATGCGTACTGTTTTTCACTGTCAAACCTTTCCCCAAACCCCCTTCCCATCCATTCAACAAACCCTAACCCTCTTCCCCCGGGCTGTGTGACTTATTGTTGAGGTGTGACTAAATGCAATGTACACCAATACTTAATCACACGCTTGCTGGGGCGGATGTGGCGAAAGCAACAGTAATTCAATTTCAAGGCAGAGCGATGATCTTCTTCTGCTTGCCCACCCATGAGCAGTATATTTTAGAGGTGATTTTATTTAACAAAGGAACATATACCTCAGCATTAATTGCCGGCATTGATTGGATTTGTTGTCATTCCTCATACACAGCACTAACTGTTATGCTGTAGGCCTAGTCAAGTGACTCGACACAACTATAGTTTGTAACTCTGTCTAGTAGGCTATCCCCACCACCATTATGTTTTGTTGTAAAATATTTTAGCATATTATTGTTGCTCGGTAAGTTCTGTACTATACTTCAATCTACTACTCCTCGAACAGTCTCTCAAAGGCGACTGACTGTCTCATTTTCTTTTTTTGCAAATGCTGCTGCCCTGCCAGTGTCTACTACTACTACTATACTACCACTACCACCCCAACCATGTTAGAAAAAGGAAACCATCTTCACCATGCAGCCATTGCTGTGCCTAAGTTAAACATCAAGCAAAGGTAAGAGAAGTTTGGGGCACTAGAGGAGGCTTGAAGTGCTGCTGCAGTCTCCTCCTCCTCCTCTGCCAAGACCACCAGCCGCCGATATTCCTGCTGGATTGCCTCCAGCTTCCGGCGCCGTGCCTTGGCGGCCAACTCCTTCCGATTAACTGTGTTTCAAAAAGAAAAAAACAAGACAATTGTAAAATATACTCTTAGAAAAACAGTAAGACAAGTTAATTATACACATAGTGGCATGGTAGCACTATAAAGCACAGTACATAACATGTATTAAATCTCGCCTGTCCTTCTTCCTTCCACCCGTCTTTCACTTTTTAATTGAACACCAGGTGATCTGATCTGACTTTTAGTCTTCTCTATAAAACTTTCAAGGCGTAGTTGAAATCAGATAGATGAGGCCATTGGTTGCTCAATACTCCCGCCCCTATGCCAATTAAAGGGTGTCTTCACTCTTCAAACGTTTACAACAACTCTTACTTACTTAGGACATCGGATGGCGGGCGGACTTTGTCCACCTGCCATCCTTACGCTAAACAGGGCGGGGTCCCATGGGGACAATTGGGATGCAATGGTAAAAATACATGTTGTGCTTTTCCAAGCACAATGTGACAGGTCCCGCGCGGAGCCTGCCACGTTGTGCTTTGAAAGGCAGAGGGGTACCATAGCATAGGTACTTTCCATGGGGGCCCCCAAGCATACTCCGCATGCCTTTCCGTGGCAGCAATGCCACCACGGAAAGGCATTCCAAAATGCAAATTATATGGCTGGTGGTGTATTCAGACACCGCCACCATATTGAACCCTTTTCTGCCCGGTCAACATGTCGACTGTGCGGAAAATCGGTGGACGGTTTCTATCCGCCGCGGATCCGCCCGCCATCCTAATGGGGCCCTAAGTCTCAACAGTACAGTATACATACAGTACACCCTTGCAGTGAGTGTAGTGTCAACAATAGTTAAGGATTATGAATCTAACTTACCACCGCCCGCCACTGGTGCTGGCACTTCCCCTACCGCTCCATCGTCAGTATCGGCAACTGCCGCATCCTCTCCCTCCGCGTCGCCTTCACTGGCCCCGGCAATGGTGGTCATGGTCGGTAGTGTGCCTAGAAAACATTACACATTTTTTAGGCGTCATATACACCTCCCCCTATTGGTCAGTAGCAAGACTGAAACATGAGTTAATAGTATATAACATACATCACTAGTACAAATCAGGTAGTCGTAGAGTAGACACTAGTAGTTATATATGGTCCCCCCTAGGGTCATTCTGGCCTTTGCTTAGTTAGCCCGAGCCATGCAACCATTTTACCTTTGTATCTTTTATTTTTGCACATGTGACGTTACCTTGCAGCTTGTTGTATAAGACACCTTTGAGCCCACATGACCTCACACTGCTACTGTCTACGCGCTGCATACAAGCGGTCAACCAAAACATTAACAAGCCACTTTTTTATGAAGTACTGGTGTACTGTTAGTCCATATTGCTTATCCATAAATGCTACACTTTTTGGCACGGCTGAGAAATGCTTGCAAGTTGCAATATACTAACGCACACCATTTCATTTTTCACATTACAGACGGAAGATTCCCTTCTACGAACCAGAGGTTTGCAGAGCTTATGATGCAACAACTACCAGTACTAGGTTCTTCTAAGGTGAGGGGTCCCTTCACTCAGAGATCTTCATTTATAAATTTATATAAACTAAATTCCTAGGGGATGGTGGGGCTTCCGCCACTGTTCAGTTATCATGATTTAATTCCCAACTGTAAGTAAGTGTAACAATGTTTATTGTTTTAATGTTATTGATTTTCCTGTTGGTGCTGCATTATATAATAGAACAATGTACAGAGCTTCTCAATTCAAAATAAACATTGAGAGGTTGGGTGTGTTATGTTCTGGGTTGTCTACTTGTTGGGTATCTTCGGGGGAGGGTTCGGAGACCTAATAGTTATGACAAGACACTACTATAACTAGTCGGGCAGGGGATTGTGGTGGGTTCTGAATTTCTGATTGAGGTGTGTTAGGAAGGTCCAACCTACCATCACCAACATCCTATTTTCTTGTGCAAAGGTCTGTATGTGCAAAATCCCTACAGCAGTAGCAGTATGTCCTATCATATCAAAATAGTAATAAATCTGGTTGGGCATTTGTTGGTGTGAATTGTCAAAGTCTCAAGATTAACAAAGACTCTAGATCACTAAGACTAGAAGTAGTACAAGAGGCCGACCCAATGGACTGGACTCAATGGCTAGTGCTACCGGTGAATCTGAGTTTTATTTACAACCTTTCAAATAAAAAGTGGCCAACTGGGCAAGCTTAGCTACTACAGTACAGACAGACTGATAGTAGTAGTAGTACAGAGAGTCATCATAGCAGAGGCAGGGATAACAAGATTTTTGAAACCATACAGATCGAAGGATAATTGTTGGTAAAAAATAGCATTGGGAAACTGAAACAATAGTTCGGGAAAAATATGGTGCAGTAAAAGTTATGGAATAATTATTTTTAAAAATAAGAAGACTTACTAGGGCCAGCAGAGGAGCCCTCGTTGGTGTCCTCCTGGTGGTGTTGTTCTCCCGCCGACTGCCCACTCCCTGTTTCCTGCCCCTGGGTTCTGAACAGGAAAGATATAAGAAAGAGACAAACCTTGATGGATGGTGTCAAACAAATAAAATATTTTTAAAGAATGGTCAAAAAACACTTATGTAAACAACAATTGCAATAACTAAATTGACTGATCTCATCTGGTCAACAAGTAGTATCGGGGGATTCGCGGATCGACTACTTACTATTTATCAACAGTAATCCAGTCTTCCATTCTCATTCCAGAATACTAACTAAGCCTAAGTACGACGTACCACCCGACCTAGCCCACCTATTCTAGGCGTGCCAATTGTACATTAAGTATGCATTTCCACTTCTTTTAGTCCTCAACAATGCATATGGTCAAATGGAGGACACATGACTACATTTTTTGTATACACCAAATTTTGGGTTAATTGAATGATGCTGATATTCTGCTAGTGCTAAACCAATTACCACCACTCATTGAACAAACTAGAAAAGGTTCTAATAAAGACTGGCGTACTAGCAGCACGTGACGTAACTGAGGGGGCATCACGCATAACAACTAAAAAATTACAAACTCATACAAAGTAACTAAACCTAAGTATCAATCCGCCCCTATCTCTTAGTGACAGGACAAAGTAAGGACTAGAGTCCCTATAGCATTATATAACTTAATGTCTCTAAAATAAATAATCACGCTAAGCGAGCACAAACGAAAAGTTGCAAACAAGTAAGATTAGTAGGAGCGCAGAGGAGCACCTGTGTCATAACAATCACAGAAGACTTTTAAATGTAATTAACCTGGAATGTAAGCAGCAACATTATAGCTGGTTGGAAGAAAAAAATATATTCGTAATATATAACACAGAGCAGAATAACAGACACAAAGTAGTCATAATTAAATAGTTATTCACCAAGACCCGGGACCTCCACTCCTAGCAGATCCAGCAGGTGCTGCTCACGGTCCAGGATGTCGGACCACCGGTGCTTCAACTGCACCTGGGTGCGCCAGACCCCAGAGCAGCGCAAAACACTGCCCGGCGCACATTCCCACACCGCTGTCGACGCTCCCGGAGTCCGTACCCGGACCCAGGCCTGCCACCTGCTGCCAGGGTTGAGGGGAGGTGGCGCTGCACAAAGAAGATGAGTGCAGCCAACTCCACCTCCTCAAATAAGGCCCGTGCCTGCACCACTTGTGGGCGCCGCCTTCCCCAAGGAAGGCAGTCGTGGCTCTGGCTGCGGCGAGCCCTACCCTTTGACATGGTTCTGGGGATGAGAGACGGGGCAGGAACGAAAAGGTAATAAAATTGAAAAAGTAAGTAAAGGAAATAAATAGCAGGCAATAGAAAGAGTGAAAAAGTAGCTAGAAAACAAACAAAAAAGTAGACAAAAACAAAACATATAGAAGCAGGAAAATAGTTAGAGAAATAATAAATAAAACAGATCAAAAAAAAGTGGCTTCAAACAAAGGATTGGAAAGATACAGGGAGGATTGAAAATCAGGCCCCAGAACCATGCAATAGAGTGAAAAACAAGATGGCGGCGCCCATTGCGACCACGTGCGCAAGTTTGCACGATATTTTCTCCCCGAGCACAAAAAAAGCAACGCGAACAAGTAAAAGCGTTCCCGAACAGGAAATACGTACCGCGAACGGGCGCGAGCATGCATTGCGCGACCAGGAACAGGAAGTAAGCATCGCGGGCGGGCGGAACAAGTGAAAACAAGATGGCCGCGCCCGTGAGCAACCGCATGGGTAAGTTGGCGAGCCGCGATCAAGCAGAAAATACCACAAACCGGCGGGAAAAAAACGTCCGTGTTTTCGCGATATTTGCGGCATGTTTGCGGAGATTTTCAAAATGTTCGCGATAGTTTGCGAAAGTGAATTTCGCAAGGTCCGCCCACCCCTAACAGAGATACCAGCCTTCAAAGTCATTCTTGCAAAGTGCATATTTTTTATTATTGAATGTTGGTCCTTTTATCGTTTTGGTCTTATTTGAACAGATAAATATTGGTTATTTTTCTAAAACTGATGTGGTGTCCTTTTGGAGTGTTTTCGCTGTATTACTGTTGGTTATGTGCAAATGCATTACATACTGCCTCTGAGATAAGCCTGTCTGCTTGTGCCAAGCTACCAAGGGGGGCGAGCAGGGCTTATTTCAGTATTGTATCCCCCTTATCCTGACTAGAAGGAAGAGTCCCTATTTGGACAAAGGTGCAAACCATTGCCAACTAGAGAACCTCATTTCTAACACTGGTTGTAGGCGGTGAGGATTGGACTTGCGTTTGCACTTGACCTACAGTGATTGGTGTACACTACTAGCATATCGCAGACCATTATGTACCACCTACTGTCTTTCCCTGTTTGCCTTCTGGAAGTATTGTTGAGAACTGGAACTCTGGTTCGTTGTACTTATGAGACCTTGTTAAAATGGATATCAACTTTTGGCACTTCTACATGTACATGATGAAGGAGCTACAAGTCTTTTGCAAGGAGAGGGGGTTGTTTGTGAAGAGGAGATCCACAAGGCAGAATCTTGAGGCAGCGCCGTTTTGTTATGAGGAAACACAGTGGTTTGCAGCACTGCTAGATGTCTCGGAGGAGGAATCTGAGGGGGCCGATCCCCAGCCAGAGTACCAGGAGGGCAGTGGTCCTGAGAAGGAAACATGGCGGGAAGGATGAGCTCTGGAAGAAAAGGGCAGGATCCGAGCTTGTGATTAAAGACTGAGAGAGTTTAAATAGGAACTCAGGAGGGCTGAGGCTAAGAGAGCCTTAGCCCAGGAAAAAGAAAAGTGTGTTGCTCAGGACCTGAGCTTGGCTGGGCTGGAGGTAGAAGCCATGAGGATGGAGTCAAGGTCAGATGGTGGCAGAAAAAATGTTAGGTACAGTACTGCCCAGGGAGATGTACACACACACACAGAGTTGATACCTTGCTTCATGGAGGGGATTGACATACACAAGGGGGTTCAGGATTGTGAGGTAACTCCAGTGGTGTGCAGTATCCCTGAGGTGGATTGGGAACTGGCACAGGGGATCATTTTCCTAGTAGTAGGAAGGACACTCTACTGACTCTTCATGAGAGGTGCAGGGAAAGGGGTTCTCCCAGGATAGAAGTCCTGGTATGTGTTTGTAGAGACTGCAATTAAGAGTGTGGGTGGAGTGACAGCAGCAGTCAGACACTGTCTCGCCAGTCCTGCGAGGGGGATGTAGACTACTTTCCTAAGGCACCGGATGGTTGGGTGAAGGTTAGTTTGGTTGATACATGTGAGGGGCTGTGTAATTTAGATGCTGGAGAGCATATGTTCAGTCCCTGTTTACCAGAGCTATGCCAACACCCGGTGGAGTGTGAGTTCTCTGAAGCCAGGGAACTTGCACTAGAGGCAGACATTTTGTTGGATTCCAAAGGGTCATAAGAAGCTTCTGGCAGTGATCCTGAAGGAGGTAGCTCAGGTTTTCCCCAACCAGGTGAGGTTGGGAAGTTTAGTAGTGACCCAGATTGTTCCCAGTGTAGTGGGTTGGGTGAGGGGTCCCATGTCCTGTCTCTGATTAGAGGGAGTTGGGGTGGGCTGAGGCCGAAAGTGTCTGAAACCCCATCCCAGGGCCGGGTTGGTTTCATGAGGGCACACCAGGAGGAGGCCTAGTCTATACCGAGAGACCATTCCTTCAGGGAGATCCCAACGTGTCAGGTGAGCTGGGGGGAGACTGCTGTAACCAGCACTTTCATAGTTCTGGTGTCTGGCAGCACCACTTCTGTTGGGAGGGTGCCTGAGTCCAGAGCAAGGGGTGAGGGGGGAGCCAGTCTACAGTGCAAGGACCAGTGGGTCAGGGGTTGCCAGCTGAGCTCAGATCACCCCAGGACAGACCCTGTTGAGGGCACTTTTGGCCTGGGGGGTCTTCATGCACTGTCAGATGGACAGTAGGCAGAAGACCTGCGCCAGGCAGACTCTCGTACAACTCATGAGAAGTTTGTTTCCCTTGAGGGGAGTGGGTGTACTCCGCCGGGAGTCCTGGATTGCCAGTCACAGGTCCTTCCTCAGGGTCCAGACCCTGGGTAGGAGGGTCCTGTGCATGGTGTCTCCCCTGACCTGGGGGAAGGGGTGACTGTTAGCAGTGTCCTTGCCATTTTGCCTTCTGAGGGTACTGCTCCATGTGGGAGGGTGCAGAGCCCCAGGGGGATAGACAGGGAGAAAGAAGGCTAACCCTGACCACTGTCCAACCTAATGGTGCAGACCCTAGGCTGGTGTACCAGTTTCAGGTTAGCACCCCTGAACTGGTGGGCGAATTGTGCAGAACACCTGCCACAGGTGCCCTGGCAATTCTCGATACTGGGGGTACAGCTGGAGGGGGCGGATGCAGAGCCCCAGGGAGAAGGGCTGGGCATGGGAGTGTCCACCCCAGTCCCTTGTTCAGCCAGAGAGTACAGACCCAAATCTGGCAAACCAGTTGCAGGATAGCGCCCTTGAACTGGTAGGAGAATTGTGCAGGATAGCTGGCCCAGTCGTTCTGACAATTCTAGAGCTTGGGGGCACATCTCAACAGTAGAGGATAAGGGACCCCAGGAGGGAGGACTGGGTGTGGAAGAGCACATCCCGGTCTCCTGGTCAGCTCCAGGGTATAGACCCAGAGCTGAGTAACCAGCTTCAAGATAGCACCCCTGAACTGGTGGGAGAATGGTGCCGGACACTTACCACAGGCGCCCTGACAGTTCTGGAGTCTGGGTGTACCTCTCCACAGTGGAGGGTACAGGACCCCAGCATGGAGAACAGGATATGAGAGAGCCCACCCTGGTGTCCGGGCCAGTCACAGGGTACAGACCCTGGGCTTGTGGGCCAGTGTCAGGATGCCATCCCTGAACTGGCAGGAGAAAGAGTGGACAAAGGGTGCCACACACCTCGGGCTACTGCCCCCCACTCTCTAATGCCACCGAGGTCAGAGGGAACTGAGAAGCATGAGGCCTTGCTCTCGGCACTGACAGCTGTCAGTGGCCTCTGTGGCTTGCTGTCCTGGTGGACAGAGGTGCACCGAGGGAGGGGAATGGAGTCGCACCCCTTGGAGGTGGACTGGGCCATAGCACTGTGTTGGTCGTGGTGGTACTGTCTATCTCGAGGGGCAAGCTAGGTGCTGCACAGATGAGGTCCAGAGGTGAGGAGAAGGGTTCCTCTGGGGTTAGCTTACTGGGCCCTGAGAGTATGGACAGAGAGATCCTACTGGGTTCAGCAAGACATAGAACCAGAACGTGCCCCTGCTGTTGTCAGCCAGGTCTATGTTCTATCGTCCCAAGCAGGAAAGTGTACCCTGGCTTTAGGTTGGGAGGGGATTGTGTTAGACTAGGCTTTTTCAGCAGGTTACCCCCCAAACTTTTTGCTTTTTGGCCTCTTGTTTTGACCCTATTTTCCTTGTTTTTAAAACTCTGGCCACTTTACCACTGCTATTCAGTACTAAAGTACATATGCTCTCTGTGTAAATTGTTATTATGGATTGGTGTTTCCATAATTGGCATATTTGATTTACTACAATGTCCCTAGTACAGTGCACTGTGTGTGCCAGGGCCTGTAAATAAAATGCTGCTAGTGGGTCTGCAGCACCTTTTGTACCACCCCCAAGAGCAGCCTTTCAAAGGGTTCTCAGACCTGCCACAGCAGTGTCTACACACAGTATTTACTGCCATGTCGGCCTGGCAAGTGCACCCACTTGCCAGGCAGTAACCTTTCCTTTCATTACATGTGAGTCACCCCTAAGGTAGGCACAGGGTACCACTGTGGGCAGGGTGCAGTGTATCTGAAAGGTAGGACATGTACTGGTGTGTGTGACACTGTCAAGAACGCAACCTCCTGCTCTGCAACTAGCTCTAAGAGCAGGAAAAAGAATGCTAAGTACCTCAGATATAAGAAGTGTCCCTGGTGGAAGAAGTTGTGCCCATTCAGCAGGTTACTGTTCCATGTATTGAATAAACAACTTCAAAAGCGGCTTGACGAGAAGTCCAAGATGGCCACTTGCAGTTCAACAGGAGAAGTGATGCGGTCTAGTCTTTCAAGAAGACAGACGACAGAGAGTGCGCTCGAGTACAACGCTCGTCGCACTTCAACTGAATCTATGGAGGAGACGGTAGTGTCTCATCTTCGTGCCTGAGCTGAGAGGAATCTTTCAGTCAGGAGTTTAGCGTTCATTTGAGAAGTGTTTTTGGAGCTGTAGAATTTAACGTTTCTTACGAGCAGAATCCAGTGAGTAGTGTTCGTCTTCTGAGGCAGAGCTCCAGTCAGAGAGTATCCAGAGTGAGTAGGGTTCGCTTTCTGAGGAGAAGTTTCAGTCAGAGTATTTACGGAGTAAATAGTGTTTGAGCCCAGAGGATATTACGAAGTGAAGGAAAGACTTTTGGGCAGCATTCCGTTCTGAGAAGAAGTTTAAGGTAAAATAATTCAAAGACTTGAACGCCCATGTTCAGAGGAATTGCTAAAAGACTATTGTAACTTTCAAGAGTCAGAATTATTAAGAACTTAAGGCTATTTAACCTAAGAGCAATTCGTTAAAATTCAATAGACTTGAACTATAAGTACACTATACATATAGATATATATATATAGCAACAATATATTCTCGAGAAAAGACTATAAGTTTGCCTGTGGACATCCTCATTATAACTTCCACAGGAATTACTTAATTTTCCATGCTGTTGATATTTATGGAATACAATTGATAAATGTATATAGTCAATGAGTACCTTATATCAAGAATAACTATGGAGACAGGCAATTCCTCAACAAATTAACATGTAAACATAATTTTGAAGATTAACTGTTTGAAAACTGAGTTGTAGAATCAGAAAACTAGAGAGTGAATTATAGGAGTAAGTTCCCTATTAATATTGTGTTTATCTGTTATAGGTGCATAGCTGAGAACCGTCAGAGTGAGAATAGCAGAGGCGAGCAGGAAGCACCAGAGTGAGGAGTCTTTCTATTATCCCCTACCCCTTTCCCCCTCCATTAATACTTGAGACTGACAGTTCATTCTCAGTCAAGGGTAGTTTTGGAGAGGGACTGGGAGATTATCTTCTGCTTCTAATGAAATTGAACCCACCTGACAGATTGAAGTGCCCACAAGTTCCCAATTGGGAAAAAATTGATTTCCTTCTGAGCAGAAATTGCAGAAAGGTTAGGTTTAAAGACCTTAACAACAATACTAGAGAACATGCAGAACAGAGAACATGCAGAAGCAACTAAATGATTCCATGGAAGAAAATTAAGTTCTCAGGGAAGAGTGAAGAAGATCCCACTTAGAATCTTTACAGATTAAGCAGAAGGTGGAAGAGATAGCGATTTCAGCAGGCTCTCGGTCATCAAGGGGCCCAACCATTTCTAGTGAGTCCCAAGCTGCAGCTATCTACACAGGTCTCTCCTATCATTCCCTTAGCCCAACCAGAATGTTTTGGGTCCAAACAATGTGCAAGTATTTCTTACACAGTGCTTGTTACACTTTTTGTGTCGACCAGTTATTTTTGCTGAAGACCAATAAAAGGTGGCATTCATATTGTCCTATCTGACTGGTGATGCAGCAGCGTGGTCAATGCCCATAGTCACTAGAAATTACCTAGTTTTGTATAACTTCCAAGACTTCAAGACTGAGTTTTTGAGGATTTTCAATCGTTGTGCTGCTTCTCAAGCCAACGATAATGAACTGCTCGACCTTTGGCAAGGGAACAGTGATCTATTAGCCTCCATTGCTCAATTTAATAAGTTAATTGTAGAAACGAATTGGCCGAATGAGAAGAGGGCAGTAATTTTTTATCGAGGGTTAAAAGAAGAGTTGAAGAATGCTGTGTCACAAATCTCCAAAAGACCTTCAGAAATTTCGGAACTGATAGACCTGTTACTTCAGATCGACCTTCGTCAAAGTGAAAGAAGACCGGAAAAAAGAAGAGACTTTCGACCTCTTCCACCCAAATTCGATAGGATTAAGAGTGAGAGCCATAAAACCACAGATACCGCTTCCACAGAAGAACCCATGCAAATAGGAACAATTAGTGGTCCACTTTCAAAAGAAGAGAAAGATAAGAGGAGCGTACCATCTGGTCTGTATAGCCCAAGGAAACGAGTGGAACACAGCGTTCAGAACCCTGTACGGGTTGTTCGAATACCAGCTAATGCCATATGGACTCTGCAACACTCCAGCTGCACCAGTATTTTGTGAACGATGTGCTTCAGGAATTCTTGGACATATTTGCAGTAGTCTATATAGATGACATTTTGATTCTTTCAAAAGATGAAAAAGAACGTAACTCACATAAAAAAATTGCTTGACAACCATCTGTATGTAAAACTTGAGAAGTGTGTCTTCCATGTGGCTCAAGAGGAATTTTTGGGATTCATCCTCCCCTCAGAAGAAATCAGTATGGATCCAGTCAAGGTGAGAGCAGTGCAAGATTGCCCCCCCCCCCCCCAGAAGTGTGAAGGAAATTCAGAGCTTCTTGGGGTTTGCAAATTTTACCGAAGGTTTATCTCAAATTATTCATTTAAGGTCAGCCCCATCACTCGTCTTTTAAAGAAAGGAGTCAAGTTTGAATGGACACCAGAAGCTGATTCAGCCTTTCAATTTTTAAAACAATCTTTTATCACAGCTCCTATTTTGCTACATGCAAATCCAGAAGAACCCTATTTTGTGGAAGCAGATGCTTCAGACTCAGCGATCGGAGGAATCCTTTCTCATAGGCACAAAGACAATAAGCAATTACATCCTGTGGCCTTTTACTCGAGAGAACTTATCCTGCTGAAATCAACTACTCGATTGCGGATAAAGAGCTTTTGACGGTAAAAGACGCTTTCCAAGAATGGAGGCACTATTTAATGGGAGCGCGTCACAAAATCACTGTATATTCAGATCATCAAAATCTCCAATTCTTGAAATCAGCATGAACCTTAACTGCACGACAGTTAAGATGGTTGTTTTATTTTGCGGATTAAGATTTTGTGATCACATATCGTCCAGGAGCGGCAAATGGAAAGGCAGATGCGTTCTCCAGAATGGATACTGAGGTGACAGAAAAGACCCCAATAGCAGTCCCATCATTCCAAATGAAAAATGTATCTTCACGATCCAATACACAGATCTATTTAGACAAGTTAAAAGAAGCATCACATCAGAAGAATTATTAACTTGGTCAAAGGAGACTTCTGGAAGAGAAGTAAAAGATGTATTACCTTACCATGAATATGCCCTGTACATTCCCACAACGGAACTTCAAGAACAAATACTGCATGCTTGTCACGATGACCCATTGGCAGGTCATAAAGGAATTCATAAAACCCAAGAATTGGTCAAAAGACAGTTCTGGTGGCCCCATATGGAAACTCAGATATGACAATATGTGTCCACCTGTGAGAGATGTCTGAAAGGGAAACCAAGCCGACAAGCCCCACAAGGTTACCTTCCACCTATTCCCACAGCTACCCATCCATGGCACACAGTCAGCATGGATCTAATTGTAGGTCTCTCTCCTAGTCAGGGCTTGAATACCGTCTTAGTGTTTGTGGACACATTTTGTACCCTTGAAAGACATTCCCAGGGCACCCCAAGAGGCGAAACTGTTTACCCAATATATAGTGAAGACCCATGGAATCCCATTTTTTTTATTTCAGATAGAGGGTCCCAGTTTATTTCTCATTTTTGGAGAGCTTTCACAAAAAGATTGGTGATAGATTCACGCTACTCCACAAGTTATCATCCTGAAACGGATGGTCAAACGGAGAGGGTCAACCAGGAATTAGAACAGTATTTGAGACTTTACCTTTTTGATCAGGAACAAGAATGGTCAGAGTTAGTTTGGGCAGCTGAATTTGCATACAATAACTCAGTGCACAGCTCTACAGGATTCACCCCCTTCTATTTAAATCATGGGAGACATCCAAATGTATTCCTAGGTAAAGAAGGGGAATCAGTTCCAGCAGCAGAAAGGTTTGCACAAGAATTACAAAATTATTTTCTGAAAGCTAAAAGATACTTAGCGCAGGCAAAGGAATCTTATAAATCTCTGGCATTTAAAAAGAGAAGAGAGGGTCCTGCCTTTAAAAGAGGAGATAAAGTCTGGTTGTCCACTCGTCCTTTGCGATTAAAAGGGAGTAGAAAATTCCAACCCAGGTTTGTGGGACCATTTAAGGATGAACAACTGGTAAAACTAGTTGCAGTAAAAATCCAATTACCTTCTTACTTCAAAATACATTCAGTATTTCATGTGTCACTATTAAAAAAAAAGCCCTACAGATATTAGATTGAATTCTCCCCCAGCTCCCATTCCAGTAAATTCAGAAGAAGAATTTGAGGTTAACCATATTCTAGATTCTAAGATTAGAGAAAATGAGTTGTATTATCTAATTGACTGGAAAGGATTTGGATTTGAGGAGAGGCCATGTGAAACCAGTTCAAACATTTATGCATCAAGATTATTCAAGAAATTTCATAAGAAATTCCTAACAAACTCAAGAGGGAGGATTTCCTTTTGAGAGAGAGTACTGTCAAGAACCCAGCCTCCTGCTCTGCAACTAGCTCTAAGAACAGGAACAATAATGCTAAGTACCTCAGATATAAGAATTATCCCTTGTGGAAGAAGTTGTGCCCATTCAGCAGGTTACTGTTCCATGTATTGATTAAATGGCTTCAAAATCAGCATGACGATAATTCCAAGATGGCTGCTTGCAGTTCAACAGGAGAAGTGATGCGGTCTAGTCTTTCAAGAAGACAGACGACATACAATGCGCGCGTGCACAATGCTCATCACACTTCAACTGAATCTATGGAGGAGACCATAGTTTTTCATCTTCGCGTCTGAGCTGAGAGGAATCTTACAGTCAGGAGTTCAGCGTTCATTTGAGAAGTGTTTTTGGAGCTGTAGAATTTAACGTTTCTTACGAGCAGAATCCAGTGAGTAGTGTTCATCTTCTAAGGCAGAGCTCCAGTCAGAGAGTATCTAGAGTGAGTAGTGTTCGCTTTCTGAGGAGAAGTTTCAGTCAAAGTATTTCCAGTGTGAGCAGAGTTTGAGCCCAGAGGATATTACGAAGTGCAGGAAAGACTTGTGGGCAGCATTCCATTCTGAGAAGAAGCTTAAGGTAAAATAATTCAAAGACTTGAACGCCCATATTCAGAGGCATTGCTAAAAGACTATTGTAGCTTTCAAGAGTCAAAATAATTAGGAACTTAAGGCTATTTAACCTAAGAGCATTTTGCTAAAATTCAATAGACTTGAACTATAGTCTGTTGAAATTTATGGAATACAATTACAACTGACAAATGTATATAGTCAATGAGTACCTTATACCAAGAATGACTAAGGAGAGAGGCAATTCCTCATCAAATTAACAGGTAAACATAATTTTAAAGATTAACTGTTTGAAAAGTAAATTGTAGAATCAGAAACAGAAAACTAGAGAGTGAATTGTAGGAGTAAGGTCCCTATAAATAATGTGTCAATCTGTTATAGGTGCATAGCTGAGAACCGCCAGAGTGTGAATAGCAGAGGTGAGCAGGAAGCACCAAAGTGAGGAGTCTCTCTATTATCCCCTACCCCTTTCCCCCTCCGTTAATACTTGAGACTGCCAGTCTCAGTCAAGGGTAGTTTCAGAGAGGGACTGGGAGATTATCTTCTGCTTCTGAGGAAACCGAACCTAGGTATCCTGACACCTGACAGACATGTCCTAGTAGTGAAATACAGTGTATTTCTTTTTTCACTATTGAAAGGCTATCTGTCTCATAGGATAGAATGGGGAATACTTTGTAACATTTTACGAGTATATCTTCCCATTGGGACTAGATAGAAAAATAGAGTTTAGTATGCCTGGTCTCAGAATGCAGAAATGCATCTTTTAGGAAAGATAATTTTTATGTTTTATGTTTGAAAATACCACTTTTAGAAAGCGGATAGTTTCTTGCTTACCCATCCTGTGTACCTCTGCTGGGTTGTGGATTGACTCTCTGGCTTTGGTGTGACAAGGGCTGCGGATGTGCATTCTCTTCAGGCAGCCACGGGGGGGGGGGTCGAGGTGTGTAATGCCTTTCCTGGATGAGTCAAGGCTGGCCTGAATTGACCTGGGCCGCATTTATATTTTATTTTATTTTGAAGATTTTATTTAGCGCAAACATGACCCTTGTGGGTATCAGAGCACTTTACAGGCAAGGTATTTGAACAAAAGAAAATGTATTTCAAATTAATGTCTTATGTTACAGCTGGTTGTTCTAATATTTCGATACAATGGTCAGGTGAATTTCGTCATAAGAAGAAATTTAACTTCTTTTTTGAAAGAGGCAGTTGAGGGATTAAGTCTGGTTTCTGGGGGTAATGCATTCCAAATCCTTGGAGCAATTCCAGAGAAGGCGCGGTTGTATGTTTTCTTTTTGGCAAATCTTTGAGGCTTCAGAAGAAGGTTGCTGGCGATCCTGGAGGATCTGTTTCCGCATGAGAGCTCCAGTTTCTGGGCCAGATACCTCGGGGTGTTGTGATGTAGGGCTTTGTGCATCATGCAGGCGATTTTTTATTGAATTCTAGCTTCGAAAGGTAGCCAGTTGAGCGCTTTGAAGTCGGGGGAAATGTGGCAATTTCTTTTGGAACCTGTGATGAGCCTTGCCGCTGAGTTGATTGATGTTCTTAGAGGGGCAGTTGTAGATCTGGGGAGTCCAAAGAGAGTTACACTTCCGTATTCTAGCCTAGGGATTACTAGTGCTTGGACTGCCAGTTTGAATTCATTTACTGGAAGGAAGGGTTTTAATTTTCTCAGGGTGTTCATCTGAACGTTTGCTTCTTTTGCTGCAGCACTGATCTGTTTTTGCATGTTTAGGTTACTGTCCAGAGTTACTCCCTATGAATTTGCTGAATCAATTATAAGAGGTTGGCAGTTGAGCGCTGTAAATTGTTTAAGCCAATCTTGAATGATTGTAGCTGGTTGGTTAGGTGGAGTGGTTAGTAGGAATTCAGTTTTGAGTGTGTTAAGTTTGAGGTGGTTTTCAGTCAACCAAGACTGAGTTTTTTGTAGCGTTAGATTGAGAGATTTTATATCATCCTGAGAGTTTATCTTTGAATATAGTTGCGTGTCATCTGCGTCCATGTGAAAGTGGATATTTGATGAGTTAAGGAGCTCAGTGAGCGGCTCCATGAATAAGTTGAACAGTGCAGATGAGCGAGAGGAGCCTCACGGGACTTCTAATGTGACTAGGATGACCCTGGACAAGGATTGATTGACATTGAAACTTTGGGATCTATTTAGGAGGAAAGAGGTAAACCAATTTAGTACTGACCCTGATCATCCCATTCTGAAGGTCTAGTAGATTATCATGTTTAACTGTGTCAGAGGCCGAAGCAAAATCAAGCAAGATAAATAGGCAGGTGTTGTTCTGGTCTAGGATTTTTAGTGCGTCACCTACTATGTGGGTCATAGCCGATTCAGTACTATGCCCTGCATGGAAACCAGATTGGAATTTATTGAGTAAGTAGAAATTGGCGATGTGGTTGTCTCACTGGGTGAGTACACATTATTCAAGGAGTTTAGCCAGCGTTGGGATGCTGGAAATTGGTCTGTAGTTATTTAAGTCAGTGGGGTCCTCCATAGTTTTTTTTAGGATGGAGGAGACTTGTCCCTATTTGAGAATTTCAGGAATAATTCCTTGGAGTAGGGACGCATTGATGATCTTTGTCCAAAGTGACAGTAGCATGGGTATGAAGTCTTTTAGGTAGTTTGCCGGAAGAGGGTCTGAGAAGTGGTTGGAGAGGTTCAAGGACACGAGTGTTTTTAGAATTGCTTCTTCACTATAAGTTGTGAAGGATGCTCATGAGGTGTTATTTTTTAGGGCAAGCTTAGATGTGCAAGTGATTGGGGTTGCTAGAGATTGAGATGGCGTGTCCTTCTGAGTGTTAGTCTGAGCTACTAAAGCCTTAAGTAGGTCCGTTTTCAAAAGTTCAGTCTTTTCCGAGAAGGAGGCAAATTCTTCGCAGCTGGGTGGTGTGCATTGTCCAGCTTGGGGAGGGTGCGATACGCCAATAGATTCCGTTTTAACTAGTTCAAATAGTTTTTGGGGGCGGTTCTTGGCTTGGTCTAACTGATTTTTTTTTAAAGTTTGCTTTTGAATGTCTGATCTTTCTATAGTACGAGTTTCTGGTGGCCCTAAGCAGTTTGAGGTGGTCCAGGGATGGTGATGACCTCCATCGCCGTTCAACTAGTCTTAGGGCTCATCTGTCCTCTTTGAGTCTACCGTCATACCAGGGTTTAGAGTCTTTTGTAGAGAGCTCCTTCAGGTGTTGGGGAGTGGTTGTGTCTAATAACGTGGTCATAGAGTTAAAGTAGTGTTTTTTTCAAAGCTTGAACATCAGATAGATCTTCTGGGGGGAGTAGGATGTTGACACTGGTGGATGTGGATAGGTCTGTGAGGGAGTTTTTTGAGTTCCTCTTCCATATTTTAGGTCTCGTAGGTTGTGCTGAGCTTACTTTGACTGATTCCTTGATGAAGAAGGTGATCAGACCAATCACATGGGAGGATCATGTTAAGCTGAATGGCCTCTGGTTTGGCAATAAACCAAGTCAAGGATTGTGCCTTTGGCAAGTGTGGGGCTATTGCAGAATTGGATACGGTCAAGGTCCGAAAGGAAAGTTTTGAGGCTATTTACTGCCGGGTCGTAAGGGTCATTCCAATTGAGATTGAAATCACCGAGGAATAGTTGGGTATTTTGTCGACCAGTATGTGTGGTCACGACATCCATGAATTGCTCGATCAAGGTGAGGTTATCGCCTGGTGTGTGGTAGACTGTGTGCAGTGAACAGATTGGTTTGTTATTGCTTGTGATATCTATGCAGAGGTATTCACATGAAGATAGAACCGGTGAAGGTGAGCGGTTCACTGAGAGGCTGTTCCGGTGAATGCAGGCAATACCGCCTCCTGGTCTATCGGGTCTGTCTAGTCTGGTGATGTCGTGATTGGGGGGAACCAGTATGTCGAGGATAGAAGTGGACGTCTCATTTAGCCAGGTTTCGGTTAGTATTAGCAGGTCAGGTTTGTGAGTGAGTATTAGATCCGCTATGTCAGCTGCGTGTTTTGAGGCTGACCTACAATTTAGTAGAATACATTTGAGACGCCGCTTGGTGGTAGTTGGGGGTTCCTGTATTAACGGAACTTGAATAAGATTCTCTAGGGTTATATCTCTGGTATTGTGATTAGGGGATCTGTGTGTAATGAGATGGATGGTTCCGATTAGGGAGGGTTTAGTCAGATTGTTCGGGACTACTGTGTTCTGGCTGAGAAGGGGGGATCATAAGAAAGGAGGAGGGAGTGTATATCCTTGGAGGATAGACTATTCTTCCTGCGGACCGGTCGGGTTGAGGTATTGCGGTAAGGAACAGTTCTCCATCTAGGGGGCGGATGATTAGTGGATCGTAAATGCAACTGGTGCTGGAGTGTGGGGCTGTTGCTGTGAGGGTAACAGTTTGTATCATCAGCATGTTGTCTGATCTTGGATTGCTGCCAGAATAAGTTCCGTAGCGTTTGGAGGTCATCTTTGATAGTTTGTAGTGAAAGTAGGATTTCATCGAGTCTAGGGTCTGGTGTGGGAGACGTGCTCATTGTTGAGTCTGGGGGTAGGGAAGGTCTAGAAGGGTTGGGGATGTTGATTGGAGGGTAACAGTAATCTAAGTCTGCGTAGGGAGAGCTACCAGTAAGGCTATCTGGAGAGGGGGAGGGGGAAATAGCCAAAGGGAGAGAGGTATGTATCGGAGGGGTGTGCGTCGAGATTAGGGGTATGAAGGGGTTCCTAGTGTTTGGGAGTCGATTGTAAGAGATGTTATTTGATTGGATACTAGGTGAGGGAGTGGTGATGTAGGAGTTGTGGGGGTGGTTCTCAAAACCTAGGATGTCTATTGGTGCCAGGATGGGAATATGAAAAGATAGGTTCATAAGAGGTGAATGCTTTGGGGGGTTTCCAGTGTGGACATGGGGGCGTTATGGAATTAGGGGTGCCTGTGGAGGGGGATACGGTCTAAGGACTTTATCTTTGATGAGAGGAAAGATGTTGTCTAGTAAGATTAAATTTCGGCCAGATGATTGCATGAGGAAAATCCCATTATGATAAATGGTGATTGTTGCTGCGGCACTGTAAAGCGAGGAGGGAATGAAGAGATCTTGAGACCGTATGCTGTTTTCCTGGACGAGGAAACTGAGAACAGGGCATACAAATCTTTCCTCCATTGAGCTTTTCTCTTTGTGTAAAATATAATGTCAGTGGATATAGAGCCCTTGTTTATAGAGAAGTAGGGTCTAAAATTGGGGTCTCTGTATGTTTTTAGCAGAGAATGTTTAAAACATTTGGTTGCTTTTTTGAGAGGTGAGGAGGATACTTGATGGTATATGTATGTTGACCTGCGCACTCCATTTTGAAGTTGAAGGTAGACTGAGGGGGTAGAAAGGTAGGAGGCATGAGCTAAGGCTAAAGGGGTGATGTCTGGCTTAATGAGTTGTGGGCAGTTGTGCCTTTTGGCCAGTAAAAGGGGGCCAGTCCTGTGTAGTCAGGAATGCAGTAGAAAAGGTATGAGGCGTGAACTAATAGCTAGGGGGTGATGTCCAGCTTGTGGAGTTA